>NC_054534.1:96947668-99386168 GCF_017654505.1 Polyodon spathula
GTGATTGGCTGCAAAGACAACAGGGCTAGCCAGAGATTGGATCATTTTTGTTGAGTTGTTTTTGCTTGAGTACAGTTTCTTAGTAACTGAAGCCATTGTATTCTGGGAGATGTAGTTGTCAGTGGAAGTTTTAGGGGAGGTGGGAAGGGAGGCAGACAAGCAGTGTAGCAAAACTGCTATGCATATTTTTCAAATTTTTGAATGCATAAAAACGGCAGGTATGCACTTTATCTGGACCGCTGGCCAACGGTTATCTGCTAATGTAGATATGGGATTAATCTTTACATGCTAAAATCAAACAAACATTCCGTTTACTTCTTTTACCTTTTCTAGCTCAGTCTTGTGCACTGGAGAACTGGAGGGAGCCCCATCCGAATCAATTGCTCCATTGCAATTGCTGCAAACATCTTTAATCACCTAAACCAATAGGAGATTGCAGGGGGTGGGGATTAAAAAAGGAAAAATATATAGCAATACAGTACAGTAACAGATTAACCTTTTAGAACATCACAATCTGCTGTCGTAAAACTGAGAGGGCTTGTGCAGAAAACAAGCAATGTACTGGACTCACCAGTGACCAAACATGGGTTCTTTGATCGTGCTTTTGTAACTGCTGGAAGTACTTAATAGCTCTTTGTTTTCCAGATCTGTGTGTCATTATAAAAGACAACAAAGAAGAATTTAAGTTGAACCCTGAGATAACCAAAGCAAGGACTTTTTCTGTAATATCAAAACTGCATCGTGGGCAGGTTTTCAAAGTGAATTGTATGCCGCTCATGAAAATGACCCATGAGCCAAAAGTAAACCGGAGACAAGCAACGGATTCCTGGAAGTTTTCTTCCTCTCACATCAATCTCCTTTCCAAACCTCATACAATGTCTGTCATGTTTTCAGCATCTGCTCTTACCACACACTCAGTTAGTTTTGGCAGAGACTTGCTCTAATGTAACTTGCAGACAGTTTAAGAGGCTTTGCTGGCACACCTTGTGTGCACAGTCATGCGTTTAAAATTAAAATAAACATTAAAAAATAAAAAAAAATCTTGTCTTTTTTACAGGGGAAGAAACTGGAATTATTGTGTGGAAAAAATATTGTTTTTACCTTTTTTTGTTTTACAGTGCTATAAGGTTTTACATACCAATACTTTATTAATTGACAACGCCCTCAGATTCATATTCAATATTTCTATCTTCATTGAGACACATACAGTACACTAAACTAGCGGGCAGGCAGAACTTTGTTCATTATGTTGACTGACAACTTTACAATTAAATTTGAATTACCATTCATAATTGAAGATTGACTGAAGGGGATAATATTCTTCAGCATGCAGAACAAGATAATGTGGAAATAACTTTACCCAAACAGGTCAGTTGCTGAATTCACATTAAGATATCTTAAAAGAAGGATTAATACTTAAGTTGTAATACTATTACCATTACTACAACTATTACTACTAATAATAGTAGGATTATGGGTATGGCAGATTTGGTTTCAAATGCAGTTACACAATTGAAATAGTGGCTAGTGCTAAAAAACACAAGATCAGGAAATAGAACAACAAAAGCAGGATTCAAAGCACTGACACAGACACACTATGCACTGTTTAAGAATTAATCATACATTGTATGAAACACATTGAGCATTTATATACTTTACAGTGTAATTATATATATTTTTGGGTATTTATTTTTATTTTAGTGTTTCCAACGCATTGTCTAAAACAATTAAAATAAACACTAAAATGTATTCCACCAGTTTTATGTTTAATTCTTAAATATTTGATGTTAAAGTGCTGAGGCATTGAGGCTTAAGAGGCTTTAGGCTTTGCAACACAGCTGTTTTTTATTTTTAAACTTTCTGTTTTCAACCAGTGGAACAAACAGCATATTACTCCACAGCATAGCCCACAGAAACATGCAGCACATAGATTCTGTACTGTATGAGGTTCTAGTTAGAACTTGTACTGCAAATGAAAAGAGACACACCTGGCAGCAACCCCCCCCCCCCCCCCCCCCAAAAAAAAAAAAAAAAAACACTCTGCATTCTTGCTCATTCTCATTTGTTCAAATGCTGCAATGTGCAATTCTCAGAAATAGCGACCCTGCATATTTATTTCTGTCAGGCTTCAGTTTACTCCCTTTCAATGACAAGACAAGATCCCAGGGATCTGGGTTTTGTTACACTGTCTTACAGCAGCTAGACAATGTTTCTTTGTCTTATATCTGCTGTTAAAATGTGTTTGTTGCTCAAGATAATTGTACAGGAAATCTGGCAGTAGGCAGTACATACAGTTGAGGCTTGCATGGACACTGATAGGAATGTGGCTCATACTCCTACATTCTATTGGAGCTGCTCTCTATATGCGTGCATGTGTGCATATTGTTTTTGATAAGTTGAGAACTTAGAAACAGTAAGTAAAATGTTTTTAAAGGCAGGCGTCTAATGCAAACTGACCTTTTTGCAGCAAGTATAAAGGTTGCTCCCTTTACTGAAAAAAAGCTAAACAAAAATGAACTGTATTTTTAAAACTTCCAAGAAATAAGTGATATTGCAGGTAGGAGAAAATGGGATAAACATTGTATTTGGTTCAGAATAGGGCCCACAGAGCATACACCAAATCAAAGGTCATTTTTGTTATGAGGGCCATGAAAGTTTTTCTAGTGTCAAGAACGTCACCCTTCATTCCCCCCATGCAAAGGTACATTGCTGGTTTACCTTCTGCAGGCTTAGCACCAGGTGGTTCCAGTTTCATATCCAATAAAGGAACTTAAAGGGAGAGAGCACTCAACTCTGGCATCCTTGGAGTACTGATACATGTACAGTAGAACTCGTCATATCCAATCCCGTTAGATAAGATACCCTAGATTAACCGATGGACCTCTGGCATGTATCATTTACATGTGCTGCTACCAATTGAATTGCACTGATGGAAACTGATCAATGCACATTCTATTATGGTTCTAAAATGGTAAATTCAGCGCTTTGCAGAACAGAAAAGACTTTCACTTTTTACATGCTGTCACTTCAGGTAAATCTGCTCTGTTTAATCATTGTTACCGGTTAAAAGCTGAAACAAGATTTTTTTTTCGCAGACCTACAGAGCAATTTTGTGTTTGTGTGATAGTTTTTTTTTATTGTTGTTTTTGTCTTGGGTTAGCAGAGATGGTGCTAAAAAAAAAAATCGGATTACTTTGGCATAGATTGAAAAACCACAGTAAACTTTTTGGAAGGCAGTTTTGTAAATTGTCTAATAATGTATTACAGTGTTATGTTTTCTAATAATTTCCAAAATTTTTCTTTGAGCAGTATATGTGCAGTACCTTACACACATTCGTGTTTTACATACACTGATGTCAATAAAGCAACTTCAATGTAGTATAACGACTCCCTTTGAGATACAATGATTTTAAATATGTGATGAACCCCCGGAACAAATTGCATATGACACGTTCTACTTAATGCTGCATAGTTAGTACAGAAGTCTGAATTTATTCATGCTGCATAGAACAAAAAACAGTGTACACTATAAAGGACCGAACCGCAGACATCACTGAACAAACCGTCTCTGTCTCACCAAGCCTGCTGAGAGATGAGAAGACAGGAGAGGTCCACAGATACTCTAGAGAGATTCCTAAACCCCAAAGAACAAGTGGATGAAGAGGAGAGAGAGGATGGGCAACATGGTGTGCTCCTTAAGAAAGAAACATGATAGATCTAGAAAGAAATATAGATAAAATCAAATCACAGATTATAAGAACTAGAACATAACAAAATAAACTGGGTATGACTGCACATCTGTTTTCCAGTACATTATCCAGTACTTTATCCAGAATGTTTTTGTACTATAACTATAGTAAGTAGAACTTATACATCAGCAGAAAAAAAAAGCATGGAAAGGAAATATACTTGGTACCTTAGTTTTTTTTACAAATACAAAATAGTATTGTGTAATTGATTTAAGGCAATTCGAAAATCATTAAAAAGGTTTGATAGACTATGATCAACCTCATATAGAATAACAAAGTATTTCCAAACCATATATCGAGTCCAAATGTATTTGCAAATGTTCTGGCTTTGTGATAAATTCAAACACCCCAAGGATTACTTGGGGTGTGCAGCTTTCCAGAGAATATCATTTTAACCTCATGTTTAATGTTGAAGAAACACATGTGCATGGGATCCAAAACACTTCTATCTCTAATACATCAATGACAGCATGCCAATACAAATCAATCCCGGCTGTGCACTTTAGCAGTATGCTGCTCCTTTTAACAGAGCACCTGATGAAATACTTTTTCATGTTTAATTCTAATTGCTAAAATGCTTGTCTTTGCTGGGTATTCATTTAGTGTGACTTTTAAAAAAAAAAAAAAAAACAGTTTTTGTACAGTTGTTTCTTAAGTTATCTGCCAGTGTCAATAAATACAAGCCCAACTCCAAACATTTTGTCTATAAACAAAATCTGTTAACTAAACAAACTCAGTAAACTAACTTCCAAGCAAACAGAGAAGGATTTCAATATTGACATATTAATGCCACTTCCGTGTTGTAGCAAGAGTAAAGGCACATTTTGTGAGTGATCTAAACAACTAACTACACGAGCAAGGAACTACTCACAATAATGATTTAAAAAAGTTATTTCCTGCAATTCCATTATCAACAATGTATTTCTGTTTGAAAATGTGCCTTAAACTTTATTCAAAATAGGGCCATAGGTCTTTTAAATGGAACACAGCTTCCCATTTTAAAAAACACTCCAACAAGAACTTACACTTGAATTATACAGTATGTCCTGCTAAAAATATGTTAATAATATTTAGTAATTAATAATCTTTATAGTGTGTGATAATTGCATAGGGATCACTATGCAAGGTAAGTATCCACATATAGCACTTTGTAACACTTGTCATCGTGCGACAAGACCAGGTCTCGGGAATGAACTGTATACCAATAACCTGCAAGAATTCCAAAAATTAATTAATTACTCTGCAGATTACAACCCCCAACCCCCAACTTCATGGCAATTATTGGGGAATGGTCACATATCCCTTAGAGAAAACCTGAAATGCCCTGCAGACTTGTCACATTGAATCAGAGTTATTATGGATATCCATCGTGACCCTGAAATCAAATTAAAGTGCTATATTTAGAAACTTACCTAAAGCCAAAGTTAAAATCAACCAGTCCTTCCTCAACAATGGAATATTACATTCACTCTTCTCTCCTTGATATTATTTCCGCTCAACAAAGTATTGCTAGCATGCCCAGAGTGGCGACCATCTCTCCACCAGGACCACCAGAGGTTTCCTCCCACAAATAAAAAAAAAAAGGGGGGGGGGGGGGGGGTACGAGGGAAGGGTTTCTTTTCCGCCGATTATATAATTATAGGAAAAAAAGTTTTGCTTTTGTGAATGAGGAAAATTAGTTATAAGAAATAGATGTCTACAATTATTTATTTTAACAATTTAGCAAAACTACAAAAATGCTAATTCAGAAGTATCCATAGCCTGAAAGTGGCAATACTAGCTAGTTGAGGCACCTTCAGCAATAATAACCTCTTTTAAACAATTAATATATTTGTCAATGAGCTTTTGGCATGACTCGTTAGTGATTTTTGACCATTCTTCAATGCAAAATTGTTCGTTCATTCAAATTCCCAGGACTTGTATTATGCACAGTCTTCTTCACCTCATACCAAAGATTGGATTTTGATTGGGACTTTGACTAGTCCATTCTATAACCTTGATTTTATTCTTCCTTAGCCATTCTGAAGTAGATTTTGATGTGTGCTCTGGGTCGTTGTTGTTTGTAGCGGAGGGTTTCACATCATTGGCCAGTATCTTTTGGTATGATGTGGAATCCATTTTACCATGTATTGGAACTAAATGTACTGTGCCATTAGAGGAAAAACATCCTCATAGAAGGATATTATCACCTCCATGCTTGACAGTAGGTATGGTGTTCTTTTCTTTGTACACCTCACCAGACTTTCTCCAAACGTTACGGCTATCAGCGTGACCAAATTGCTTGATATTTGTTTCATCACTCCACAAAACCTTTGACCAGAACTCATATCCATCATTCAAATGCCGTTTTGCAAACTTTAAGCGATTGTCCTTGTGGCGTTTTCCCAAGAGTGGCTTTTTCCTTGGCCTGTGACCATTGAGACCTTCACCATGCAATACTCAGCCTATGGTTGAAATGGAAACCCCAGTCCCTCTTGCAGTCAACTCACTCTGAATATCTTTGGCAGTCAATCAAGGATTGTTACTAACCTTCCTCACAATTCTTTTATGTTTTTGGTGAAAGAACCTTCTTTCTTCCAGAGTGTTGTGACAGTACCACAAGTCTTATATTTCTTGATAATAGAAACAATAGTTGAATTTGGGATACTCAAATGCTTGTTAATCTTCTTGTATTATTTTCCAGCTTTAAGACGATAAATAATTTTCTGCCTAATGTCTTCAGATAGCTCTTTACTTTTTCCCATATTGACGTACTGGTAATGACAGCAATCATCCTATGCTAACCCCAGTTCAAATCTCAGCTCAGCCACTGACTCACTGTGTGACCCTAAGCAAGTCACTTAACATCCTTGTGCTCTGTGTTTCGGATGAGATGATGTTGTCAGTGACTCTGCAGCTGATGCATAGTTCATACACCCTAGTCTTATATCTTGTAAAGCTCTTTGTGATGATGGTCCACTATGAAAGGCACTATATAAAAATTATTATAAAAACAAATTATATATATATATATATATATATATATATATATATATATATATATATATATATATATACACACTTTTTTTTTAAACCCTTTGTAGTGGAAGTTGGGTATGTCTTAATTTTGTTGTTCAACCAGTAGAATCAGTGCAAAAATGGTAAATCAGGATACAAAGGACATGGGCAGATTACATTCACTGCTAGGTTACACACTGTATCTAAAATGCAAAAAATGTTGTGGTACCATGAGTAATGTAAAACACAAGTCCGTTTGTCTTAACTGTTAAAATTGTACTTTTTTTTTTTCTTTTTTTGTTTTACTGAAGTAAAGCTTCTGTGGAACTTCCTTGTTAATAACTTGTCAGAATCATTTACCAGCAACTTATGAGTGACATGGAATGTTTCAGAAATCATTGTGAGGACACTCAATAGTGTGTTCTTCCCACTTTTTTTGGCATTGGAGTAGCTGGGAAAGTTTGGTCTAGTAGCATTACTCAGTACAACACTAAGTAGCTAAGTATACATCACTAAGTAGTTGTGCAAAAAAGCAATCCTACTATGTCTATGCATTTATTGGTCTTAGACTGCACCAACAGTCTGGCATTTGGAGTGGAATTATTTGTCTTTATTTATAACACCAGCTGGCAGGATACAAACAGCTTCTTGGGCTAGATTATCACAGCTATTAAATGTCTGAGTTGTTCAAGTTTGGTAACATTATTGGGTGGGTTTTTACTTTTTCTAAAGAAAATGTGCTAATGATGATTTGGAGTAAATAGCTTTGAGAACCTAGACTATTGTCAGATGCACATTCTTTCCTAATTAGGGTTGGAGAACTTAAAAAAATGAACCGAATCAAATAATAAAGCAGTTGTTAATAGACACAGGTGTGGCTGCTAAGAATTCACTGAGTCGTTGCTTTGAAAATAGGCAAAACAGTAGAGGGAATTTTTGTTTGTAACTGTGAAGGTTATGAAAATATCAAAAATGTGTTGTGAGATGAACAAAGGTCAACGCAAACAATGGAAACTAGCCCAAAGTAGAAAATGTTTTGAGGGAATTTGTTGTCATGTGGTTGGGAAGTCTCGTTTTTTAAACAAGCAAGAACAGCAGCAGCAGACCCTATCCAGTTCCATAGCTGAGCTGTGTCAGAGAACATGGACATAAGCTGTTCTTATTCCAGAAGCATCTGGAGATGCACTGATAGCAATCTTACAGTTACCGTACAATCCACAAATAATAACAGGAGGCATTGTCGCAGCTGGAATGTGCATTACATTAAGTAAATAATAAAACTTTGCAGTGTAATACTATAGTATTTTCATCTGAATCTAGCTGTTAGCACACTATATAATTGCCTTTTATCGACATGTGTAATGATGCAATGAATCATTAGAAATTAATTGCAATATGGCTTTAACCATACCTTTAACCATTCCTCTGCCTGCTCCTTGCTCTGCACAGCCAGCACTAGAGCATCTGCTCCTTGGTGTGTGATCTTCAGTTCATGCTTCTTCTTTTTCCCATCCTTGGGGATGTGGGTGATGCTGCATCCAGTCAGAACAAGCTCCATCTGGGGATTCTGGTCTTTGGAGCTTTTATAACACTACAAGAACATAGAATAAATAGCACATGGGGTTATTGTAACAAGTTCAGCATGTGACAGTACATATAAAAGCCAGTGTGTGTAAGTTACTGCAAATGGTATAAGTCAATGTCAGTTAAGGATGACAATATTTTTTCACTAGAGCAATATGAGCTGACATTAGAACAAAATGTAAAATAAGACAGCAGTGGTGACAAATGTATTAATTTACATATTCAGTATTAATCATTGACATATGAAAAGTTATTTCTAAGTTTTAAAATCATGAATTGGAGCGCTGTGAACCATGGTGGCCACACAGAGATGATTTTGTCAAATTAATTTGATGACTATAACAGCCACCCACAGTACTGAGTGAAACAGAGAGCTGGAGCCACAGGGACAGCTGAAGATCTTCAGGTTGGCTGTAAATTGAAAAGGACTCAGAGAGGTCAATGTATCGAGTTGGCTTCTGGTATATTTCTACAGAAAAATGAAACAACTATAAAACAATCTGCTCAGGGCCAGATTAACCATTAACCATCACTAGGCCCTAGGCAAGCATACACTGCGGGCCCCCTACCCACACACACACACCCACACCCACACCCACGCACACACACCTCTACATACATTATAGCCTTTATAACTAGCACGCCACCCTTTTATAACAGCTATAATTCTCAGCGTTATTATGAACGACTGAATGAATCTGACAGAAAATTAAACTGTAGGAGATGTGCTAAGTACATTTCAGAATAAAAACAGAAAAAACTGAAGCCTACATTAAATCCTGTAGCACTGCTCGACAGCCACTTTTAACCCCTTAAATACACTGTTACTTATTCAGCTATAATAACATATATTGGCATGTGCACCATGCATGGGGTTCCCATGCAAGATTTTTTTTTTTTTCTCTCGAGACATTTACATGAGAAAAATGCCTTGTGTAAAATGCTTTTTTGGGTTTCCGTTCACTCAATTTATTTTACTCAAGTAAACCGGGGTTTTCACTTGACATCATGCAAATGAATGGGAAAGGTGGGGGTTGATATCTAAATTAGCTTTGCGTAAAATACTTGTGCTGTTCTTGAAGATTACTAGTGAAATTTTGCGAAAATGTGGTTTCCATGTGCAGATAACTGGTACACGAGTGAATAAGCTGCTGAAATAAAGCAAAATACCTTGTGCCTGGTTGGTTAATATAAAAATATTAGATCACCACAGCAGGGGATCAGGTTATGCTAGGTGTACTACCATGGCTTTGATTTAGAAACCCTACCGTCCGGATGGCTGACCGCTGCTGAGGAAGCATTTAACACCACACTTGGGCAAATATGGGTAGTGGGCACTTGAAAGGGAGGTGGCGGATACTGATGAAACAGACATTAGTTTGTTCCCAAAATTGGCACTGCTTGTTGTGAGACACATAGGAAAGGTTACCGGTGTTGCAAAGTCTCACGACAACACTGCCTTTCAAAACAAGCAAACCCATGTTATAGTTATGGGTGTTTATGCAAGGTCCAACCAGTGACTCTCAAAAACAAGCAGACTTGGCAACTGTGAAGGTTACCTCAGCCGCCAGGTTCAATTGGACAGGAGTGATCTGAGGAGTCTTGTGCTGTCAGAAGTTCTCTCCTTTCTTTTAAGTTGTGTTGGATTTACTGTTGTGTCAAATATTAATGATGCAAACAAATAAAATATAGTCAGTACAATTATTTGCAATTTTATTTGGTCAGTTCTGAGAGAGCATCAACAACTTGTCGGATGTGTTGTGAGGTTTTGGGTGATCAAGCTGGCTCATGACATCCAGTTGACCAACTACATTTACTAACGTGGAGGGCAGACACATGTTGTCTTTGGACATAGCTGTGATCAAAAAAAGGATGGGAATTAATTCAGCTGGACATTTAAGCAGCAAGGGTATTCTCAAACAGCTGCATTAATACTATAACACGGGCATAACACAGTTCATGATAAGTGCTTTTATACAGAACTGTAAACCCGCAAGAGATATACAACATGACAGACCAGATACAGCAAAACACAATAATAAAAAAAAAACGCCCACATTATCATTAAGGTGAACTACACCACTGTTAACCACAAAATCACCCATCAGCCATTACTTTCTGCTGTCTTAGAATCTGCAGTAACAACCGACCTGCTCCCTTGCAATATTTATAGTTAAGAATAAACACGCTCATTAACATTTACACGTGAAATGCGGGTTTCCATGCGAAACTGGGTGTGGATTTTCTCAAGTATTTCATCATCAAGTAAATGAGATTTACCCTATCCCTCTCCTTGGATGTTTTTTTTTCGGCCACAAACCTTATTTACCCAAGTAATTCTCCCAAACATGTATGTGCATCGCCATTTCACATGTAAATTGGCCCACATGAAAACCCCATGATGTTCACCAGCTGTTATGACCCTGAAGTCAGTGTTGTATAAGGTTACTTTAATAAAGGGTTTGTGTATTGAGCAATGCAGGAGGCTGAACGTACTGCATATCTAGTGGTGTTAAATGTGCTATTTTATTTTGCCACACAATTTGTTTTGTCTTGTTTACAATATTTGTTGCAAGCTGCAGCAGAACTCAATGGCAGTGCTTGAGAACACAACAGGGTTCGGGCACAGGAATATCGCACGTGCATGTCCAGCGATCTTTTAAAAACTGCATCTGCTCAAGCATGGAAAATGTGGGGATACAGAATTCTGTGGGGGAAGGTTATAGAAATCTGCGTAACATCTGTCAGAACAGTTTGATTTTGAGATATATGCCTCGGTTCGAATGTCAGTGAGTGAAGTTTTTCCAGTCAAATCTGTATATGTAAAAAAAAAAAAAAAACAAACAACATATCCGTTTTGGTCCCCCCTTGAGTTCGGGCCCTAAGGACATGCCTCATTTGCCTATGAGTTAATCCAGCCCTACATCTGCTACAATTAAGATGTTTTTACAATGTACTTACAGTGTGGAGTGCTAACAGATCTACAGTGCATTCTGTGATAATTTTTAACTCCCATTGTTTTGCTGTCATAGGCAAGAACTTGTTGACAGTTGTATAAAAACCAAAACTATAACTGGTTGCCTGGTTACAAATATCTTGGTTATGGGAACTATATGCTTATCATTCAGTGGTCCTCATTAACACTGCACAAGCATACATTAAAAAAAAAACCACTAGTACAGCCTGGCTAACATATTGCACAATTTCTTAAGAGACAAGAGTTCAAGCCAACACAATGTTGCAATTACTTATTTTTGCCAAGTTTACACTGAAAAATCTGGAGTAAATTCAAGATAGACCTAATATTAATAGTGTTCAGCAACAATTATTATTATTATTATACTATTTAGAATGGAGACCATTGAGTTTGCCATCAATTAACTCATACACTTAGCATCTGGAAAATGTCACATCTGCCGTGACATTTATATATACCCATTATGTAACAATATGCCATAACCACATTTAAAATATCATTATTCAGCAACACAGAACTTGGATAAAAAATTTAAAAAAATTAAAAAGAAGAGAGCGGTTTAGTGAATGTATGTAGCTCATATTCCAAATTCATGCCAGCTGAATGAGTAAAATAAATACAAATTGCATGTATTATAAATGCTAAACAGTAAGACACACTGTGAATCATACCAGTAGTTTGTTGTCTTTAATGACGCACAGCAGCTTGGTCCACTGTCCGAAGCGCTTCTTGCGGAGCAGGAAGGCACAGATTCGGGCGTCTTTGACCAAGTCCATGGATGCTTCCTCAGAGGGCCATTGGTGCCTCATCTTCTGTCCTTTGCCATCCTCCTCTTCCTCGTCATAAGACTCATATGAGCTACTCATGGCATCAGAGTCATAATCTGTAAGAAGACAACATGCATGTTGGTAACATACAACTCCCCACTGCTATAAGTTATTAGTTCAGTCAGTGCCATTTAAAAATTGGAACACTGATAATTTCTGCTTAAATGGGACAGATCACTGGGAGACGATTCTTCCTGATGCTAGTTATGTCATTTAACTGGATTAGCACTTCTTTTAATTGTGATAGAGTATTTTCAATTGATGAATGGAGATCGCTTTTCAAAGCAAGTAAAGTTCGCGTAGTGCAGTGCAGTGAATAAGTGATAACGTGATTACGCTATGATTGGCATAAACCAGTGCTTTTTACCTAACCTGTTACTTTCATGGATGAGACGAGAAAACAAGTCGATTTCATTTTGTTTAGGAATAAAAAAAAAAAATGGATTAAAATTTCATATGATACATTTAACATTTATTTATAATGTGATGTAATGTAATTTTTTTTTTCATTAAAATGTTGTAAATTATGAATAGAAGTGTGACTAAAGTCGTCTCAAATGCCTCTTGTTTAATTGGGATAGCTGTTTATTCGGGATCTCCCAAGTCGTCACGACAAAGACAGGTAGATCACCATTACCTAAATACTTTACACAATATGTACATGTAAATATGAAAATACTATATATCTAACATGTCATGCATAATTTCATACATCTCCACACATTGATACACTCAATTGATAAGAATATGATGTAACACAGTTTTGACAACTGGACTTATTATCATCACTATGAAGAATTAGCCATGGCAATTTATATATCATGTTAAGGCTACTATAAATGACTGACTCAAACTCCAAATTCAGACTGGCGGTATACCAACTCTGCTGTTCTTCTCATTCAGTATTTTGATAGCCACCCAATCCCGTCAGTTTTGCTTATGTTTGGCTGGTACTCACGAGAGGTGATGTATTCTGGAGCCTTTCCAGGGCTAAGTGGTACAGCCTCTTCATAATAGCCCTCAGGGAGGGAGGAGCTGGGTAAAGGTGGGGGGCCATTATCAGGAGGCTGAAAAATACAAATACATACTGTAAATGCCTTGAAATAAAAAGTTTTGTTAAGACTGCATTAATAGAAGAAATAACACCACAGTGATGACACATAAATATTAAAACGTGATAGAAAAATGGGCAAATCTATTTACAAAATAGTGCCAGTAACATGTACGATACTTAAAAGGTAAAGGGCCTTATTCTGATGGAAACAACTTATTGGCAGTTCAAGTGGGTAGTTCTTTTTATTTGTTTACATCACCTTTAAAACATGTTATTAATGTTATAAAACATGCCTTTGATATTATGGCCCAAAGAGTTTAAAGCAGTGGTTGTAGAGGAAAGCTTTAATCAAGAGTTATCTGAAGATATCAGTAATTTGCTGCTTTACTCACTGACATGCCATTCACCTCACTTCACAATGAGAAAATATATTTTTCTTGTGGAGAGTAATAGATGAGCAGATCTGAGACTTCAGGATCCTACAATCATCATATTTGTGCCATGAATTTATTTAGGTCATGTACATCTTCAGTTCAATTTATTTTAAAAGAAAAGGGCCATTGAGATGCAGCAAAAATATTTCAAGTAGTTTTCCTGTTAGCAGCAGCATCATTTATTTTATCAAAAGTAAACACAACATAAGCAAGGCTAAAAAACAAAACACTGTACACACATTTTTGGCATTTACAATAACAGCTTGCGGTCTTAAATGATTTACATTTGTTAAAAAAAAAAAAAGTTATTCCATAAGGGAGCAACTGAGCAAAAAATAAAGTTTGAATGTCACAGAACAGCAAATTGTTAAAAGGTCCAACACCGAGCTCGCTCTTAAACATTCTATCAAAACACAATGAGGATCATTTGAAAACTATCCACATAATAAAGGTACTTTTTTTTTTTTGGTACAGTGCGCGCGCACACACACACACACACACACACACACACACA
The DNA here is from genome assembly GCF_017654505.1 of Polyodon spathula. Lineage (NCBI taxonomy): Eukaryota > Metazoa > Chordata > Actinopteri > Acipenseriformes > Polyodontidae > Polyodon > Polyodon spathula. The sequence goes on from NC_054534.1 coordinate 96,961,805, forward strand.
CACACACACACACACACACACACACACACACACACACACACACACACACACACACACACACACACACACACACACACACACACTTATTAAACCCTGAGAAATGTAACTTCAAAAAAAAATGACATTGAACAAGATAATGCCATATAATATACCAAGTGTTATTTTCACAAACCAGTCTTATGTATCTGGTGGCTGCATGGTGTCTATAGTATTTTCTATGAGCCTCAGTTTGAAAGTTAATACTGTATCTGAAGTTCTCAATACACTTTTAAGCCCCAAATGGATTGGTTACAGATGGTTTAGTCAGACCGAAACACACTATACAAATGTTGCACTTCACGAAAAAGGGCAAAAAGGAAACGTCCTCATTAATTGTTCCTGAATGAAAAAAAAAAAAAAAAACTCTCCAGTTTTGGCAAAACAGATGTTAATTATGACATGTTGTGCACTCTTAAGCTGCCAGACTTTCCACCAACCATATCATTAAAACAAGAACCAAGTCAGCCATTCTAATATAGTTAATGTAAGCCATGGTCGGGCCCCAGAACCTTATTTTACTGCCTCTGGGAGAACTGCCTTGGTGAACTAATTATTGGCAGTGTTTGTCATCTCTGCAACATTGGGTAAAAAGAAAAGGAAAAGGAGAGTCAGTGCTGGTCACACTGAAATGATTTAAATAAAAGGGGTTATTTTCTGAGAAACCACCCCTTACAACAGTGTAGAGGAACTGACCTCCATCAATCCAAATCAATAATTCAACAATATTTTTAAACACTGTGGCCAGAGGCTTGCACAATGTTAAATATGGATGCCTCTGGCCCTGTTCATGTGTAGCTTGTAAGGGGTTTCAGCTTATGAAACCTATCTTGGGTACAATAATACCCACAGTACTCCCTTAGAAATGTTTACCGTGGTAAATGTCCAGTTATTTCACAGTTACCATGCTGAACCGCTGCATTTCAGTAATTAATTATACTGTATTCTTTACTATACTTTCCTAATTAAAATAGGCATTGATTCCTCTGGTAATACACTTCCACCCCAGTATCTATGATAATATGTCAGTTGAACCAGAGTGTCATACAATCATGTCTAGTTGCATTTTAAGTTACTAAACATTTTCATCTGGAAAAAAAATAAAATATAACATTCAATTATAAAACATTAATAAGTTACTACCCTGCCAGGAAAACAAGTTCACTTCCCGCATGGTCTTTAGAAAAACATTAAATCTGCACATCTTAATGCATTGAGCCTTAATCAAACACAGCATTGTTTTTATGTAGGTTTTAAGTGATTAAGAAAGTATGTGTAAAAACATATCACAGGTCTGAATCACTCTTAAGTAAGTGTCTATTGAGCGGTTTCATCACTTCCCTTGATTCACAACAATTAAATCTGCACATTACATTACAGAGTGTAGCAAATCCTATGTATAGTAGGGTCATTTGTGCAATTTTGAACATTATCATCTTTTAATATCTATCACATGATATAATGGTAAATAACATACTGAAGATGTTACTTAAAGAAGGCATTCACATCAAAAAATGGAAGCAAAAAAGGATAAATCACCTTAAAACGAGCAAAACTGGACATATAAGTGGACCCACAGAGCATAAAGTATTCTCACATCACTGTTATTAAAACTGGCTTAGTTAAGAAAAGATTGCTGAGTGATGGGTCGCTGACTACCAACCTTGGTTGAATCCTACACAAAAACATATATTTCTTCAGGGTTATCTTTATTTCAGTTCCTACAAAGGGAGAGTGGTGCCCTATTTCTAGACAGAAATTATGTGTGCTGATAATAAAAGTAAAACATCCAGATTCATTACATAAACATACATTCAGGCATTTTTGAAAGTTACTATAAATGCAGTGTTCCAGATATTCTTGTTTCGCTTGAAGTTATACTTAATTTCCTTGTGACCATTTCTCAAATCTAAATAGTTTTATATTTAGATTAGTTGTGCCTAATTTCTTTGTATACATTTTCAAGCATGCAAATCCACCATATGACTGATCCACATAATAGTGTGTACAAGTGCCAAGTTAAACCTTTGGCAGCATCAGATACAATAAAGGCTATTTGTTTCCAAGGCACATTTGGTTATATACATAATAGAAAATATTTGCTTTGAAGTGTTAACCTTTCTAAGGAACATATTTATCAGTGTTCCAAGATAAGAGTAATTGACACATTTCTGCCAACTGGTGGCTAACAGAGTGCTTTGGACTCAATGTCGAACAAAATACAGAAAATGTCTACATGAGAATGTGATTCAGAGCACACTACATTGTGCTTCCCAATCAGAGAAAGATTATTTCACATCCTAACCCTATTTTCCATTCATTATGCATGTAACATATAGAATAATGAGTAGGATGCTGTGCAATATAAGCTGTGGTAAATCCTTGACATGTTTATACTATTTTGTGAAATACAAATTTTAATAGAAAAGCAGGTTCTGCATTTTCACTTGGAAATGTGAACAGAAATATAATAGGGCAACCATTGCCATAAAACAATCTTGTTAACAGCTGGGCTGTCCATTTTTTTTTTTTTTTATGGAGAGTATCATGTTTTATATGTATTGATTCAGTAATTGAAAATTCAGAGAACAGTGAGCATATTGGTTTAACAATATTGTGTTATTGTGTTTCTGATGAACAGACTACACAAGTTTCTTATACCTTTGTTATAGGCTTCTGAAAAAACATAACCTAAATCCACATTGTCCTGTAAGAGGAATATCCGTCAGAAAAATAACAGGGCCTTTCTTAATACAGCCTGCTTGTTTAAATCGTCATGGCACCAGTCCAATACTCCCTGGTAAGATCTACTGTGGGCGCTGCATGAATAGGCCATTGTGTAATGAAATCTAAGTCCGACTTCATCAGATTAAAAAATATTTTCATACCCCTCAGCAAAAACAACTCCACCCTGGGGTAAAGATTGTGCTGGTGGTTTAAAGGAAAAGGCATCTTACAAGATTCTACAGTTTCAAAATAAGCATGGATAACTTTTTAATAATATGTTTTTAAGAGTGGCAGTATCTATTTATAAAGACCCCCTCCCCCTATATATAGTAAAAATGTTGAGCTTGTTATTTCTATTGAAAACAGGGGGTGGCTTCTTGTACTAGTCTTAGAAGCTTTGCCCAGTTTGCATTCCTCGGCACTCTACCCAGGTGAACATTGTTAACAAGGCCGTAACTGGCAGTACAATGACTGACTGCGCCAAAGTTCTTTGCTTTTTAGTGCATCCAGTCTCCTAAGTGCCACAAGATGGGAGTGCTGGCAGGGGGATTACTCTTGTGAATAGGCTGCAGTGAGTTTTCAATCACTCACACACACATAAAACTCAAAAAACACCACACTCATCTACAAATCTGTGTAACTATATTCTTCTTTGTAACAGATGGACCTGCATAACCAGCTGCCATTCCTTACTTCATTCCTGATTCATGAAATTGCTGCAGCAGGGCTGTGAGATGGGCACAAATAATGTTTCACTGCAATGCTCATGGCCAAAGTTTTCACAGAGTTCCTCCACTGACAAGGAACATAGAAATAACCCCCTGTTCCACCCGCTCTCGACATTTAATTGCTTTCTTACAAAAAGCTTCCTGTTTGTCATACTACTGTATGATATTGGCACTGTGACCTTGCATCGATAGATGAACTCTGTTCAGTTCTCCAAATAAATCTGCAAGATATGCCAGCTTTAATACCCATTCAGTGTCGCTGAAATTAGCTGCAAGTTCCATCTGTAAATGGTTGTCTAAATTCACGTACTTCAGCGCGCAATTCAAAAATGCGGTTCAGGGGCCTGTTTCATGAAAGCGATTTTCACGGAATGGCCATTGCAGACTCCTCACAGGTTCCAATTTGTGTTTCACAAAACTTTCGCAGGGCTGCGACGTTGCAGATTTTCACTAGAAACCCGCGACTGCCAGACAGCAGGTGCAAGAAGCAATTTCCATCGCAGATCCTGTTTTATGACATACCACGGTGCTCATACTATTAGCTCGCTGTGGAACTGTACACTTTATTGAACGGTTTTCTCATGTAAAACATTCTGATGACAATATGAACTTGTCTCTGTATTATATAACCACCACACACAGTATACTTTTTTTTACAAAAAGATTTAAATAATTACGAAACAAAATTATGCATTTAATGACATGTGACCCAAAGTTATGCGGGTGGAAAATATCAGTAACTGAGGCCAGGTCAAGTTGTAAAAACAAACACGGTTTCTTTGTTAAATACAATCATATATCAAAAGTACTTTACTCAGTTATAGCATTATTGGGAAGATTGCATTGCTGTAAACTGGCGGCAATGCCATGCAGCAACTATTGCGTGAATAATAATAATAATAATAATAATAATAATAATAATAATAATAATAATAAAATTAAACGTGAACAATAAAGTTAAATAACACACAAACATGATACAAATAAATAAAATGGACCAAACTCAAGTGACAAAAATAGTGACAAGCGCCTCCTTCTCACTAGATAAAATCCCACCAGACCCCCAAATAACGAAGCTTTGTTGCAGCAGCACCTGCATGTTATTACCTGCCCCACACGTTAAAATAGTGAGGCTAAACGCAGCTTGATTATCAGACATGCCCTTAAAGACTGATAAAAGTGTCAAGGTAGCAAGTGTACTTAGCTGGCTATATACATTTCGTCCAAAAGACCATTTTCAATATATTTTCAGAAAAGCAGACACAGATTTTTTTTGTTGTAAACATGTTTAAAGTACTTTTTCTTTAAACATGTTTGCTACACAGCGTTGATTAATTTTCTACACAGCTGAAGGGCTTTCATTATGTATGTGTTGAACATCAAAGTACAGCCTGCCACTTTTCACAGCTCCAAATCTCTTGTCAACAGTGAGGTACTTTGGTTTTCCTCAATCAACTTTAAATCTTTTTCGTCTCCCTTCTTTTAATTTCGTTCTGTTTGCTAGATTTATCCATTTCTTTCTTATTTTGGACACTGCTCTTTGCTCCTCCCCAACAGTGTTTACTGCATCAGTGATCATTTGCAACATTTTTTTTCTTCATCACTAAAACTTCCAGAAAACTTGCCAAATAGAATGGATGTATCGACCAGCTCCATTTCAATAATTGTATCATTTTTTTGTTCTTAAAAATATTGTTTTCCTTTGCCACCCTGCTACTGTGTATTTACCTAATCGGTCATTGTGCCTTAAAATGGATTACCGAGTTAGTGATTTCACTCATCGCTGATCACAAAAAAGGGTGAGCGCAGGCGACGACACTTGCAAAGTGCTTTATGAAAAGCATGCAGCGCCGATGAAGTACTTAAAAAATAGATGGTGAGTAAGTAGATTCAAGAAAATGCACAGAGTCCTTTTCTTCAATCAGTTGCCAGGTTTATTGAAATATGCAGGGAGTCTGGTCCCAGGTACAGGACATACAGAACTCAAAATTACAATGCTTGCGTGACATTAAATACCCTTCTGTATAGATGGTCCACCTCCCCTTTCTCTGACATTAACCAATGGTCAAGGTAATTTAATTTATTGTGTGAGTGTTAATGTGTGTGTGTCTGTGTGTGTGGTCTAGTGTGACAACCTCTGAACTCAGTGCATTCTTCACACTCCTGGAGACAAAAGGTCCATACATCTGCCTTTTGTTATCTCCTTGCGACCCCCATTGATGCCAGTGGGATTATCTCTTTTGATCTCTCTGAAGTCTAGAGCCTGTTCCCTTCTAGTCCACAGCATTGTTATCTCATTAGCTTACAGTCATTGTTGGGCAGTTTGTAGACCCATCGTCTCTATCAGTGGTTAGCAGTACATGCAATTTGAACCAAACAGTCTGCTATCTGCAATATTAGTCTCTTTTCAGAAAAGAACACCAGTATAGCTCTGCTAGTCCACATGCGTAGCAAACCCCTAATCAATTCTCAATCCATGTTTTCCAACAGCCGACCTCTGTGTCCTCGCAACCTCATCGCAATCGCAGACTTTTATGAAACAGGCCCCAGAACAGCACCGCAACCTTACTTCTGAATGAAAAAGAAGTGACCCGTGATGGGCTCCCATTTTTTCACACAGAACAGTAAATGTCTCAATTTTCTCCCCAAGCATAGTATTGCAAATATGTACTACTGCAGACAAAACATCTTCTCCAATCAAATTCAGTTTTTGCGCTTTGCAAAGCGAAGAGTTACTTGATAGGAAGCTTTCAGTTCACTGGAGCTACAGTTGAAACCTCTCATCAGTGTTATCTGCCTTTCCAAACCTTTCTTGCAATTTTTAAAATACTCTGCTTTGTTTTTAAGGGTGAGATGTTTCATTTCCAGATGTCAGATTCATTTTGACGGCTTCATACACTCATTGGTTAGCATGGCTGAACAAATAACACATTGAGATAAATGTTCTATTTCGGGGCCAACATGTTTTGCAAGAATACAAATTTCAAATACTCGTCTGCATATATTCTCACCTTTTTCTGATGCTTTACATCTGTATTCTCTTCTTGTTGTGTAGATTCACTTTTTCAATTGATCAAAAATCGATCCATGGTCAATTTTAAACTTTGAATTTTTGCAAGCTGCCGGGTTGCTGCCTAATCAGAACTATGCACAGCGTGAATGCTGTTTCCCTGCCAACAGCCCTTTGACCTTTAACCTTGATCGATTCCTGAAACAGTGGTGCATGGTATTTATGCTTAAGTCATGAACATATTTGTTCTTATTCTTTGATCTATTAATCAGAAAATGAACACAATGTTTTGTTATCCATGATAATTCTGCATTAAAAAATGTGTTCTGTTGTGTTTTCTGAACTGGATTCATGGACCCCCAAGGTTCAAATAAGTAGGCTTTTAATTAGATTTTTAATTGTGAATATATACATATATATATATATATATATATATATATATATATATATATACACACACACACACACACACACACACACACACACACACACACACACACACACACACACACACACACACAGAAGCTTTTGCTCAAACAAAGATGGAACTGGTATAATAAAAAGTGTCAATTTTGAGTTGTCATAATTTGCTTTGCCTGGGCCTGAGCTTGCTTTAAACTGGGAATTAAACAGACTTCCTCATTTTTTTCAAGTAATGTGAAATGGGACCTTTCCATTCTGCTGGCTCCACCCACTATCTGTCTCTCTTTATGTAGAGTAGGTGAGGCTAGCAGGGTACCAAGGTCACATGACTTGAATGGAGTGAGGAAGTCTGTTCAGGCAGTTAGGATTATCAAGGCAAGCTCAAAGGATGCTCAGTCAGGTTAGCACATATATAAAGAAACATGATAACAGCTCAATATTAGAGCAGTAGAAGACAGAACCACTGAAAAAGTTTGTGTTCTACAACATATAATGGTCACATTTGTTTAGAATATGTGGCCAACATCTGTAATTGTAACAAGTGGGGTCCCTAAGACACCACTGCTTCATAACACCTGTTAAGAAGGGTGGGAGGTAGTGAAACAGCTGCAGACTCCCCCAGCCTGTTACCACTGCTTCTGGTTCGGTAGCAAGTGCCGGCTTAACTACAGCAGGGTTTTCAAACACTACCATCTCTGAAAAATACATTAGGCACTTAAAATGTATGAATTCCAAGGAGAGAGTGCATAGCGAGAACTAGTTTAAAAAAAAAAAAAAAAACATTTCTTAGATTTTTACCATACATTATTGGCTGTTGTTGGGACTCTCCACACTATCTTTCCTACATTGGATGGACCCCCCCCCCCCCCCCCCCCCCTGCCCCCTGTTCAATAAGAGTGATGATGTACTGTAGGCTGAATTCACTTGAGTTGTTCACAATCTGATTAAGAATGTATGTTAAAGTCAGAGAAGTAATGTATTGAAATAACAATAGTAAATTAAAATAACAGATCTATTTCAAATTTCAAAAGAAACCACTTCATTTATATTCATATTCCAATTACCACTGAGCACGACAAAAGCACAGATTTTATTGGGAAAGAATAAGAGGTTTAAAAAGCAGTCTTCTCTGCTTAAAATTTTAAAAAAAAATCCAACAAAGCCCATAATAAAGGTCATTTTATTTGTCTAAAAGTTTGCCAGAACCCAATGAAGGAGGAAATGAAACACAAATGGTGCTTGTCAGAGTCAGATCCCTTTAGAGTGCTGGTTAGTCAGCACAGCTGGGCGGGTGGACAAGCCCAGCCAATATCAACACAGATGGAATCCATCTGAATCCCCATAGAGCTGCTATTCTAAACACTCAAACTGGGCTTGTCATGCATGCAGTTTGGAGCCCCCATTGTTTAGGAGGTTGAGATGAGTACTTTTGGCTCATTCTTAAAATGTTTTTATAGATAAATAGCTAGATAGAGCAATAGATAATTTAACTCCTTAAAACAAGTGTTTACCAATTTATACCAGTCGTCCAAGTACAATGCTGCAGTATGCACTTCCTGTGTTGTAGGTCTCAAGGCCTGACTGCGGTTAGATCACTGGCGTGAAACTGAGCTACTGCACAGGAAGTGATTTCATAGCAGGAGGCAGCAGCAACATTTACTTCTATATCCTCCTTGACATATCTGCATGTTCCAAACAAGTATACAACTACAAACAACAAAAAAAGGATTGCATAATATTGTTTGGACTAAAAATTGATTTTTGCACACCCTTAAACTTGGTATGGTTATCAAATAATACTTATCTAAAAATAATGTATTCTTGTAGGTTTATTTTGTATCATTTTTTGTGACTTTTTAAAAGCACCCCTTGGCCTTCATAGACCAGAGTGAAACCATTCACACAACTGAAATATCATATATCCCATCTGTGCGTTCCTTTGCGCAACCTCTTGAAATGGAATGCTGGAGTTATTAGAAATAAAGCAATGAAATAGTCTCTTCATAGATTTTGATAAGCATACCTCCATTGATTCAAGAATAAGTACAATTTGTAAAAAGAAAAGATAGCTTCATTTGTATCCAAACCCAATTTTATAATTCTTCAAGTTGGCAGGCACCACCAAACCAACTACTACTTCAATTTAGAAATGTATTTACTGCCACACTGTCTTGACCAACAGCTCGGTCAAATGAAAAGTGGTATGACTAAGATCTGCATTCATAATAACATTTCCTATGGATTACATTTAGTTAGTATTTCTTGCTCTGTCAATTCCCAGCACCACGTGTCTCCTATAATATCTACATTTCCATTTGTGGCTTTTAGTAAAAAATTGGACACTTGTCCACTGTGCAACCCAATCAATTTTGTCTGGCAGACAAGATCCTACAATTTGGCAACCCAAGGCTAAAGTAACCAACCCACTGACATGAATTCCCACTGCTGCTGCAAGACAAGAATTTTAAAGTATATATTTATAAAATGAATTCCTTTAAAAAGTAAGCCTGGGGAGAAACTGGAACATTAATAAACTGTAATTGCAGTTATGAAATTATAAGATCCCCAGTATTCCAGGAAAAACAAAGGATCTCAGAATGTGCCAAGACAGGATGTTTCCAATTACAAGGCATAACAGTAGCATGTATATTAGTCTTAGATATATAAGGGAGAGAGAATGATAGATTAAGGAACATTGTATACAATGCAAGCAAGGGATACAGCAAAGTGAAACTTGGCATTTAATCTTCAGGATAGCTTATATTACAATACAATACAAACTTAATTTGGTATAGCACCCTTGATGCAGGCATTGAACAGTGGCCCAGCTTTAGGTGACTTCTTTCAGAACATGGGGAGTACAAAACAAAGGAATCTGAATCCTGAGATCTCAAAGTACAAGCAGAGGCATAGGGAGTGATAAGTTCTGAAGAAGGTCCCAGCCAGAGTTAAGACACTTGCTGCTTTCTATTTAGCAAGCTGAGGTACATTCAGAAGACTTGCAAACATAGCACTACAGTGATCCGATCTTGAATTGACGAAGGCTTTCTTATCTTAGTGGGTTTTAATGTAACTTTGAAATTGATAATTTTGTATTATTATGTGTATACTGTTATTTAAATGATCTGACTATGGCAATTGTATGTGTGACATGCTATGCAAATGTACTGTGGTTTATTCTTTGTCTGCTATGTACTGTACAGTGCTTTGCAATACTTTTGTATATAAAAGCTATATATATATATACATATGACTAATGTCGCGATATATAGATAATATATATATATATATATATATATATATATATATATATATATATAATATAGTCTATAGTATCTCATCCTATGTTTTAGACATCGTGTACCTTGACCATATTATTTTTAGACTTTCTTTACAATGTTTCGAATCTTAATTTAGATTCTAGGTAAGTTAATTAATTCTAGATGATTCACTTTAACGACAGTGCTGTCTTCATGACAGGTATTTAGATACAGTGCCTATAGAAAGTCTACACCCCCTTGAACTTTTTTTCACATTTTGTTGTGTCAGTGCCTCAGAGTTTCATGCATTTAAATTAGGATTCTTTTCCACTTATCTACACACCATACTCCACACTTTTAAGGGGAAAAAAAAATTTATTGAGAAAAATATTATATATTAAAAATACAAAAATGAAAGATAATATTTGGATAGTCTCTACCCCCTGAGTTAATTATTGGTGGAAGCACCTTTGATAGCAATTTCAGCTGTGAATCTGTTGGGATAGGTCTCAACCAACTTTGCACACCTAGATTTGGCAAAATTTGACTTTACAAAACTGTTCAAGCTCTGTCAAGTTCCTTGGGGATCGTTGATGGACAGCAATCTTCAAGTAATGCCACAAAGTTTTGATTGGATTTAGGTCGGGGCTCTGACTGAGCCACTCAAGGACATTTACCTTTTTGTTCCTTAGCCACTCCAGTGTAGCTTTGACTGTGTGCTTTAGGTCATTGTCATGCTGAAAGGTGAACTTCCATCCCAGTTCCAGCTTTCTTGCAGAGGGCAGCAAGTTTTCCTCAAGGGCTTCTCTGTACTTTGCTCCATTCATTTTCCCTTCTATCCTGACAAGTGTTCCAGTCCCTGCTGATGAGAAACATCCCCATAACATGATGCTGCCACCACCATGCTTCACAGTAGGGATGGTGTTCTTTGGGTGATGCGCTGTGTTGGATTTGCGTCAAACATAACGCTTTGCATTTAGGCCAAAAAGTTCCATTTTAGTTTCATCAGACCACAAAACTTTTTGTCACATGGCTATAGAATCTCCTGAGTGTTTTTTTGCATATTTCAAATGGGATGCAAGGTGGCCTTTCTTGAGTAATGGCTTCCTTCTTGCCACTCTACCATACAGGCCAGATTTGTGAAGTGCTTGGGATATTGTTGTCACATGCACATTTTGACCAGTCTTGGCCATAAAAGCCTGTACTTCTTGAAAAGTTGCCATTGGCCTCTTGGTAGCCTCTCTGATCAGTCTGCTTGCTCGGTCATCCAGTTTGGAGGTAGGGTCTGATCTAGGCAGGGTCTTGGTGGTGCCATACACTTCCACTTCTTAATAATCGTCTTGACCGTGCCCCAAAGGATAATCAAGGCCTTTGAAATTTTTTTATACCCATCCCCTGATCTGTGTGTTTTGAAAGCGCCTTAGTGCTCATGGTTGAGTCTTTGCTTTAAAATGCACTACCTAGTAGAGGGAACCTATAGGAACTTCTAAATTTAACCTGAAATCATGTGAATCACTACAATGCCACACAGTTGGAGGCCACATAACTTGGTGTGTGATTTTGAAGGCGATTGGTTACACCTGAGCTAATTAAGGATTGCTATTACAAGGAGGGTGGACCAAGCTATTTCAGTTTTTATTTTTAATTAATTTCTACAAATGTCTAGCATATTTTTTTCACTTGGAAATTGTGGGGTAGATTGAGTATATATAAAAAAAAAAGCATTTTAATTCCAGGCTATAAGGCAACAAAAGGTGAACATTTTGAATGTCGGTCTAGATTTTCTATAGGCACTATATGTGAAATAAAAATTATAAGGGGGGTGTTTATGTGGAGATGAATTTGTAATTATGAAAACTTTTTTTTATTTTATTTTTTACATTATGTTAATGTATCATTGTATTACTTTTAGCAAACAATATGCTAAATTGAAATTGCAAGCCATTTTCTAAGTGGTACACTTGAAATGTGTAATACTATAATTAACCAATTGCTGAAATAATATAATAAAATGGTATTCACTTTTCTGTTGAATTGTTCTGACTGTGGTTTTGTTGATAAATCAACAGCTTTCTGTGGAATCCTAGCACAAACTGTGGATTTGTAAATCAACAAATATCAGCACCACACTCCCCTTCTCTTCAAATCCACACAGCCACTTTTAGTTAGAAGATTTGTAGAATTGATCAATCAAAGGGTGACTTAACAGAAATGTTTTACGTTTTATTATTCATCCGGAGAAAAAGCTGATAGTACTACTTACCTGTACTTCAAAACTACAAGCTACAAAACTGAAAGTTACAGGTGCGTCAAGTTTCATTAATATCAGTAATTTTAATGAATACCCTGTAATTGAGTAGCACAGCCGGGTGTTCAACAGATCTTACCAGCCATTGATGAGGGATTTCTGGCAGGGGCATCTGGGGTGGAGCTGGCAGGCTGCTATGCATCTCAGTCTTGTGTAAGGGTTCTGTGGTATTAACAAAGCAATGAAGGTAGAAAGACCCAAGGACATGAATCACAGATTACAGTTCTCAGTACTATAACAAATATAGAATAGCATCTAAAAACATATGGCCATGCACATTACAAGACAAAACAGTTGCCAAGATGTAGCTTTCGTAAACTCCTTTCTCAGCATGTGGAATAAATTACCAAATATCCGTGCAAGCTTTTGTTATATGTGGGTTATTACTTCTGGACTTTGATTGGTTGGGCTAATGAGGCCCACATGTATAGAAGGAGCCAAATACCTTCTGCATAGGAATGCACATACCACTTTACCAATGGATGAGTAAATCTCAAGCCACAGCTAAAAATGTGAATGGAATTGAATCCCTAGAGCAGGTGCTTTTTATTTATTTATTTATTCATTTATTTGTTTATTTTTGGTTTTTGAGTGCCCAATTTTTTTAACTCTGTTTTTCTCCCCAATATGTAAGTCCAGTTATGTTCCCCATAAAACCCGAGGAGAACTCTAGGTCAGTGGGTGTCCTCCGATCCCACCGGCATGCCTCTTTCCACCAGGGATCTTGACAGCAAGGAAGTCTCCAGTCCCTGGAGAATAAAGGTCAGGCATGTGGATGTCAGCTTGAGCTCAGTGGGTGCCTCGCCAGTAGGGGGCACTGTAGCACGTTGAGGTGACTCAGTCCCTCAGTTTTACCAAGAGTAAAATATCAACTTCGCACAGCAAGGTAGCACTGACCTTTTGTTGCCTGTATCCTGTGAAGAATGTTTGTGATCAGAGCCTTCTTCTCTCTCACAGTGGCACTCAGGTACTCACGGTCGAGGAGCTCCAGGAAGAGGCGCAGCTCCACCACTAACTCCTCCATTGCTGAAACACAAAGATATGCATTTTAGAGCACACCTCACAGCCATACCTCAGCACATTTGTTTGACTACATTCATTTTATAGTAGATTATCAAAAGAGGAATGGGTCAACTGACAGAAATACGAAAAAAGCATTTATCAGCTGACCTACAATATGACAAAAGCCAATCAGCAACATCTATCTACATAAAAACTGTGTGAGACCACAAGGAAATAATATAGTGGACTGCAATTTGCCTACAGTTCCCCATAGAGGAAATATAAGCCCTAGTCTAAAAGACAAGCCTCAACTTTGCTCAACGGATTATTTACAGTAATGTTTATTTTCAAACATAATGAGCTTTGTTCCCCCAAGAACCACAGTTGCTGTATCTTAAAAGCTACATACAAACAATGTGATATAAAAGTGTGGCATGGTGGCTTGTGTGGTGACGTCAGATTCTGAAGAAGCACAGACAGTCAGGACTGCGGGGTATGCAAAGCGCTGATGCGTGGTATTTATTAATTAAAATACCAAAATAAAAAGGTTGAATAAACAAAAACACTTCTAAAAAAACAAACGGCATGTTGGCCAAAACAAATACACAGACAAGAAATAACTAAAACAAGTATTGTGCTCGTGTTGTACCAACACAAGTAGCAAATGTTTCTTTATATTTATTTTTGTACCTTCTCTTATTCCTGTTCTCCACTCTTGAACACTCCAGCCTTGATCAGCCAAAGTTGCAGGTTTATATACATGTAACCGTTTCCAAATTAGTAATAAATGAATCAATCTGGAGAGGGTCACATTCTGCATGGGGTTTGCATGGATGGGGACTTTTAACCCTGTCCATGTTGCAAAAACAACAATAACAAAACATTGTAGTTTATACAAATTAAACAATACGTTTTTAAATAATAATACAACAAATACAAAATACAAAACTTAATATGCACAGGGGGGGGGGGGGTACCTTGTCAGAAAAGGACATACAAACTTAAGACTGACAGCCAGGGGATAATCCTTAATAATACCAGCACGCAGCACAGTCTTAGGGAATCATATTACACAAGTCACTTAAGTTCCTAAGTCTGCCAAGCCACCAAACTTAATTACAAGGTAAATGATTGGGGAATCAGATGCAGAAAGCTGAATGCATTGATTGAGGGTGAGGCCCAGAATGGTAGCTCATGAGCAGCTTTATTGGCATGGGCTATGGTGCTTATTATGGTATCACAGTAACATATTTGAAATACTAATGTACAGTACAATACCAATTCATTGTAGGACAATGCTACATATCAATATTGACCATATCAAAGCCACAGTGCATGAGTTGTTCCATGTCATAGTGTTTCTGGTAATGCTCTGGTATTCTAAAAGATGGCTAGGAACACACACTAGGGTTGCCTTTTGAAGTTTATTGCAATGGTTTAGCCAATACAAACAAAATATCCTCAGTCTGCCACTAAAATATATAAAAAAATGATAAGTCATGACAACGCAATATTTTATAGAAATACCATTAAAACATCTTCAAACAGACAGCTTCAAAACTGAATCAATGTTTAGTTCTTTTAAAGATAGCTGCACACATGAAGGGTATTTTAAGGGATGAAGTGATTATCACATGGGTGAGTCTCATTTCTGGTTTAACCACTGGAGGGAACCCATGCCTGCTGCAGTCTAGCCAATATTTCCAGATCTAAAATAAAACAACAAACTAGCCTACAAAAAAGGCCTACAGTACTGTAATAATAAACTGTGGCTTCTGATGCCATAGAGTGATAGAATAGACCACCCTCACTCAAACACCATCACTGCTCCTTAAGAGACAAACAACAAAAGACAAGCCACTACTTCTGATCACAGAGGCCGGCAGCATTTCCAAAGGAACACTGGATACACAACAAACAGCACGTCAAACATGTAACAACAACACAGACCGCTTAGGTGGGGAGACATTCTTGTGAGGTGACTGGAAGTATATAAGTTGCACAAATGCATAGTGCAGGACATTTTACATCCTTTTGAAACCCACTGCTCAATGAATGTTTCTATTGTTCCACGCTCACAGTACAGTACCAGTAAGGTAAAAGGGTTCAACATGTGACTTCAGATTTAAAACTTTTTAAAGCTTCATTCTTCTACCAGAGTTTATTAAGTCTTATGCATTGCTTTCTTGGTTATGGTGCTCTTCAGTCAAACAATCTAGTACACAGTGTACAAACTATAAATATAACATTAAAATATAAATGTGCCTGTCTACCAACTAACATAGCGCTATACTGGTATAGTAGTGTTGTATTGTACCTTTTGGGATTTATAAATATAAATCTCAAGCTGTATTTACCAGAGGGATAAAGTTTCTTTAAAACAGATCCTAATAGGATCCTGATTTCAACTGACAAGTAGGCTTCTCTCACCTGATAATTTTTGGTGCAAAGCTCATCTAGTTTTAAAAAATCTACTCAGCTGCTTTGTTAACCAGATGAAGATGTGAGAACATGGCTGTAAACTATGCAGGTGTGTCTGCATTCAAGACTTCTCAGTGCTTATTCTTGAGCCAAATCCCCAGATGATGACCTTTAAGAACACCATCTCAGATCTCTGGTCTCATACAAGCAGACTATATAAATATATATATTATATATATATATCTATATTATATATATATAATAAGATATATTATATATATATATATATATATTGAGAGATTGTGTTTGAAGGTGCTGCAGCTGGGCTGTCACCAAAAACAGAGCCCCTAAGCAGCCCTAATAGGGCTACAGCACTTGTGCCTTCAAGTCACCTAAAACTCTGTACTCAAATGTCAAAGACTTGTGCTTTTGCTCCAGTGTCTCTCCAATGACCCTCAAAGACTGCTTGTCTCAGTGCCACTAATGTTATTTGAGTTGGCGTGGGCTTCCTGACTCTGAAGTAACAGACTTAGTCTTAGACTAGTGCCTCATTGCATGCGCAAGGTTGGAGAAGACCTAGATTGTCAAGAGCAGTTCTGCCCCGCCAGTAGAAAGAAAGTGCCTTAATTTGTTTGTCTGCAGAAAAATGTTTTCCTTAATAGTATATTTCATGGTTCATAATGTACCTCAAACATGTGCTGTAATGTCACACATAGAACATACATGGTTTGACTCAGGCAGGGTGGCATTCCTCATGGACTCTACCAAAGACAGAGCTGTTAATGTTGGGAACAATCACACTGGCCACAGTTGCATTCAGGACAGATTTGAAGCATGGACCTGGGACAGTGGGGGGGGGGGGACGGGACGGGACTTGCTTGTCTCCCTTTATTAGCACCCAAATGTACCACTTTTTTAAAGTCTTTCTCCAGCATCCAAAATCCTTTCCTACACTAGAAGTTAATGTGCCTGTTTAAATCCTGTTTGGGGCTGTTTTGATAAGCTCTCCTAGTTTGAGTATGAGCTGGGTATGGCTGGGTTAAGGGTTAGGAGTCAATCTGTTGGATTTCAGCTTCCAGATTTTCAGCTACATAACTGTACATAGTTCAGTGTTTTCTGACCAAGTAAAATACACAGCATGGCATGCTAATAATGAAGCTTTTGAACCAGAAAAGGTTTGTGCATTCTTTCAATGGTAATTTCAACATTTTGAAGCAAAGTGGATGAGGCCAGAAATGAGAGGAAGAATAACAGACACAGACTACAGTATCTGACAAAAACAGTTGCACTAAATAAATATTGTATTTCTCATTAAGCCTTGGTGTGCAAGTGGTCATGTCATGCACTGTAAGGGTTGTGCATGCCTGGTGCCAGGACAGCTCTGTGGCAATTGCCTGGCCAGAACCAATTAGTACCAACATGACTGTAAACCTGCATGATGTCTTGAGTATTAAACCTTAAACCCACTCAACAAGCAATTACAGCACAAGTGCTGACAGTACTAAGGTGGTTTTTAAAAGGGACGCTTTACACATCTACGTGTTCAAATTTCCAACCGGTTAGTGTTCCTTATCATTCTCTACTGTCCTTTCTGCTTAGAAATGTATTTACCTTTAAATGTCCATTTTTAACCACTTGTTAAAGGTGAATTTTACCTAGCAGTAGCTAATGCTTTAGTTGAGGGATATTTAGGGATAGAAGTTGTGAGACAGTATAGCTCAAGTAGTTCGAGCTTAAAAAAAATATGACAAGTTATGAAAAAGAGGAAGCTACTCGACCTGTTAATCAAAAAATATCTAAACAGAAAAGCATGCTGTAGAATGGTAGAGAACATACATAACAGGATATAAAACAGAAATTAGAGATTAAATATCTTGGAAATATAGATAGCATAAAATCTCTAAGACAAGAACAGTGTCAAAACTCATGCAACATCAAAAAAAATATCAATCTGCAGAGCCCCCTTCAGGATATATTATCAAGAGTGACATTAAAATGGACTAGTGCTGATTAATACAAGACATAGTCAGTGCAGGGGATATAATGGAGCTTTTGGTAAAGAACATGTAGGTTTTCTTAAAAGCCTGTTTTGTTTTCTGGATAAGTTACTTAAAATGACTATTGTAGCTGCTGAACAGATACCACGATAATCCAGCAGGTGGGCTAAACACATCACACAAGATTTATTTACTGTATTATTATTTGAAAATTAATTATGGTATAAAAAGGTATCTTAAAACAAAACAGACAATTATAAGAAAAGAAGAAAAAAAACCTCATAATATTTGCATATAAAGCTATATTGTAAATAAGAAATGCAGCTGTGCCAAAAGCTCTATGGTGTCCAGTACCTAGTTAACACAGTCCGGTGATTATGATTTGCAGCACATACAAGACTATTTCCTATTCTCCAGTTATGCAGAGTGGAGGGGGATCTCAGGTTGCTCTGCACAGTGTAATTACCACAGATAGCGCTAACCACAGCCCTAATGATTCCAGTAAAGACCCTGGAGCAATACAGTAGAAGCACTCTTTGCAAACAAGCCTTTACTTTCCTCTAATCCCCATAGAGCCATTTCAAGAATATAGTGCTCCAGTTATGTTTCTTATATGAAGAATGTGATATAGTCCCATCCAAAAATTACAAACTCTCTGGGTTACATTTATAAAGTATCCTCTCTGCTTCCTACTTAAGCCAAAACGACTGACTTAAAACAACATTAAACAACAAAGAAGAAAAAAAATCTTACTCAGTCAGCACTGTTTAAAAGGATTCCACCCCCCCCCCCCCCCACAGGGACATGGTCTGACACAGCATGCCAAGAAAATAAAAAAGGTCAAATCATGAGACTGTAGCATATTTCACATCTACTGCACCTCTACTTTAGTACGAGCAACAGACTCTTTAGCATTTCATAGAACACACAAACCTACTCATTGTATTTTTTTTTTTTTTTTTTTTTTTTTTAATTGCACAAGTAAACAATAGTGCCCACAATATTTACTCTAGTCCAGTTAGAACGCTAGCTGAGAAAGTGACAAGTAGAATTAAGACCTTGAATCAAGTCTCTAAATAACAGTACTTATTAAGTGAGCAATTTTGCCAAAAGGTTTGTTTAGCTCTAAACCTCACGTCACGCTTTCATCTCCTTTTCTGAAGCATACAGTACATCACAAGATACTGTAGTTTTTCCAAAGGAACGCTGGAGACACAACTATAAAGTACTGTAGTTCCTGTTTAGTCCAAACCAAAGGACCCCCGACTTAGAGCCACTTCTATCCAACATGTGGCAAAGTAATTGCATCTTGAAAAGCAAATCCTGCATTCATACAGTAACAAGCTTTGGAACTGACAGTGTGTTTTAAAAACTATCAGCTTAACATTACAAAAGGGACATTCAAAGTAAAATCATTTATGATGTATATTCAAACTTAGACTTCCAGTAGCAATCTATATGCATTTGCAGAACTCAATGAACAATACTGTTCTCCCTCCAGCAACACAGCTGGTTAATATATTACAATATAAATATATAAGCTTTTTCATGACCCACTGATCCTTATCTCCTGTTAACAAATATGCAGCTTACCCCTTGAAGGAAACGGAATCATGTCTGTACGCATCTTGCAGTCAAACGCATCAAATCACTTAGCTCTCTGAAGCAGTTCTGCTGAATGTTATTAACTCCCAGTTTTTCCCAAGAACAGTTTCAGACCAGCACTGTATAAATCCACAGATTACACTAACTGTCTACCGGTGTGTCTCAGGTTCTCAAAGGCACTCAAGGGACCGTCTGCATGGTTTCTTCTCAACAGGGAGACTCTTGTTCCATACTCCTGCACTATCTCACCACTATAACAGACGGACAAGCAGTAGGCTTGCCCTGCCTTGCAAAATCTGTAGAGCTTAGAGAGGCAGGGCTCTCAAAATCTGCTTTTAGGTACAGTAAAACCACACTGCCTGCCCAACCCTCCAGCTCCCAATGGCAGATGGGGCCCAGCTAGAGCTAGTAGCCACCCTCAGGGAGGAGGGAATTGGCAACTTATGGTAATGAAAGGTAATTAAGGCACAGCCTGCACTATGCAAGAGCAAGTCCCCCCATACCCCCTCCTTTTCCTATTAGAGGGCAATAGTTATGTGCATGTCTGCAGCTGAAGAACAAAGCATGTCATGACAGACAGAAGTGCTGCAGGGGCTAAGAACAAACACAAGGACACAGTGATATTCCCCTTTGCTTGCTCTCTTTGCAAAATCAATAGGCAAGGGTAGATACCTTTAAGTAATGGTTTGGAAACACATTAAGTGACTACTTTAGAAGCCAACCTTCTTTGCAAAAATGGGCAAATGCTGAAATTCCCGCAACTATTTTCCAAGATTCTGCCCATTTTCAAGACTAAACACTGCTCAGTTAAAAAAAAAAAAAAAAACGATAAAAAAAAAGATATTTGGAGAAAGAAATTGGCAAGCTTGACACTGATTTTAAATATAAGCAAGGGGCTCCCTTTATAGTGTACAAGTTTACTTTTGTCTCTTGGATTTTTGGTCATGAATTTGCTATTATTACCGTCTCAGAATATGACAATTTTCCCAGATGTTTAGTGTCTGCTTTTTGTCTGTATGAGGAACCTTTTTGTTATATGTATGTAACATTGTTTCATATATGTGATCAAATTTAATTCAACAAACTACAATATTAAAACAAAGTAAATCCCATGTTCAGCCTGTCTTACTGCAATCCATAATATGTGATTAAAAATTAACTCATATAATAAATAACCTTCCAAAATTTCTGAAATCAACTGGGAAATTATAATGGTCTAAAACAGAATCAATGTAATGTACAACTTACGAATCTCCCCATATGAACTTCGGGACAATGTTTTGCTTTTCCTCAGGCACCTCCCAAGTAGTTTTTTGGCAGACCCCAAGGCTAACCGTGATCATATTGTACATTAAAAAACCCATGTGACACACAACTGTATAAACAACAGCCAATTAAGCATAGACAAAGCAGTTTTACAATCCAGTAGTACACACTAGTCTCTTGTAAGATCACTATTTAATTGGCAGCAGGTGGCTGTTGATAGAATCAAGGACGTTTAACAGCTTCTGTATTAATGACAACACTCAGTAAAATCAAAGCCCCTTTTAACCTCTTAATAAAGAGTGTGAAAAAAGTAGCATCATATATTAAAACTACAGTATAGAAGTGAATTAGTATCAATTGAATTAATAGATTTTTTTTACCCTTAGATTGTACAGTTCAACGTCAAGAATTCAGATCAGAACAAACCAATGGAAACAACCTGTTGACAAAACAAATCCATTGACCTTCGAAAATTTCACACAGGCAATTGTTTTGAAAACAGTGACCAAAAAAGAAAGTGAAAAAATTCTAAAATGAAAACAGCATTTTCAATACTTTGCAGTCCAGTATCGCTTAAAGAAAAGAGACAGATTAAGAGTACCTGAATGTACTGGGACGTATGTTGTAAAAGCTGGGTTCTGCACTAACAAGCAATTGCAACTGGCACCCACTCTTTAGCCTGATCATTGTATTATGATCACTACTTTTAATTAACCATGCTTCTCATTTCTGTTAACCTCAGTGTTGTACACAGTAATGCAAATTACTTGAAACTAAACACGATAAATATGTGCAATATGATGTCATGTCATCCATGATGTGCAATGTCTTTTGTTTTAGTGCCATGTGCTATTCCAGGCATCTAATGTGCCTTATGGCATGCTTTAAACCAATTTGATTTATTAAACCTGTACATTGAAGGGCTGAGTGAATTCATAGCAAAAGAAAAGTAATAAGCACCATTAAACATTTTCTCCCTACTCTCAACTTTCTCACTTTTGGTTTTTGCATCTGTAATGATGAAAAGCAGGTGTGGCCTGTTTTAAGCAGCTCTTTTGAGCTTTACTTCTACAGTAAATCATACAATGTTATCTCTGCTTGCTTTATTAAATTTGTGAAACACTTTGTACTGAATGAAATTCATGTGAAAAGCAAATCACCACTGCCCGTTTTTAGACTGCATTCCTGTTTATACCTGTATCTAAATAATAAGATCATTCACAAAAAATGACAACTTGTTAGCACTTGTTTGTAAATACAAAGCATTCTATTTTTAATCTGGTTCAGATGTTTTTCTTCTGAGAAAATTCTAATGTTAATGGGTTTGAAAGGAATACATAGGCAAGCTCTAGGTTTTGGTATCAGTCAATAGTATTGACTCGCTTACGGAATATGAGTATTAGGCTGGTGGTATAAATGTGTTTTTATTTTATTTATTTTTTCCCTTAGCATGTCTAACAGTCAACTTGCTCCTAAACTTTAAACAGCCTCAAATGCATTCTCCCCCCAGGCTTTATCAATTTTGAAATTGTTCTTAGTTCTGTTGCCCCAAAACTATGTTTTAAAATGTTCCCTTAATTGTTGTTTACAGTCTCATTGTATGGCAACTGCAGACAGGTCAGGCTTTACTAGTAAGCTGTGACCTATAGGATGTATAAGCAAGCCAACTAAGATCAAAGTAACTGCTTTGAAACAAGGGATCTTCTACCCTCCCCATGAACGCTCATTTCCTCTTTCCACAAAGCCATAATAGGCTGTAACATTTTAACTACACTAATCTACACCACACTACAACACTGTAGAACCAAACTGCTCTACAGAAGTGGAACTGTGGTAGGACAGTTGCCCTGCTGATGTAAATGGTGTGTGTGTGTGGAAATGTAATGTTGGCAGGGATAGGGTTAAATCTATCCCTGCCAGCAATCACAGGTGTGACCATAATTTATGCTAATTGGGGAGTAGCCACATGTATAACAGGAACCAGAAAGCTTTTGTTTGTTAGAGGAGTTTGTGCTGTGATTTTTGTTATTATTGCGTTGTAGCCGTGGTAAAAAGCTAATGCTCACCCTACATGTGATTTATTCTTTTGTTTTAACATTTTATTCTGGCTCTTGTGCCAGTTTATTTTGTTCCTGTTTTTGTTGCCGCCTGGCCCGATAATTCCAGAACACTTTGGGACGGGACATGGTTTTTAAACTGAAAGAAATAAACACATGAATTGACTACTAAACACTTACTTAATTATCTGGTTTATTGTTATAATACACACCTTAAAAAATAAAAAAAAGCATCTTGAATAAACATGTGTAGGTTTAATCAAGATACTTTTTTATTTTCTAAAATGAGTACTGTAAAACTTCAAATAATTGCCGGGTCTCAATAAGCGCCAGGGCTGCTGGCAAATATTGTAACAAAAAATGCTGGGTCTCTATTAAACGCTGGGTCTCTGTCACTGCCATTGAAGCTGAGGAAGATGAGGAGGCACCTGAGCGTAATGAACTGTTAGTAAGCGACAGCGATGAAAGTGATTCTCAGGATTAATAAATAATAATAATAATAATAATAATAATAATAATAATAATAATAATAATAATAATAATAATAAGTAATAGAACATGTAATTTAAGGTAGGCCTACATGTAATGCATATTTGTTTAATGCAGTTATTACGTTATTAAAAGTTTTGATAATTGTAAGCATGCTGAAAGTAGGCCAGATACAAACCTCTGTGTATTTTAACACGTTTTGTTGTACTGACAACCTACAAGTTTGAGATTAAACAATAAATTATTTTTGATGATACTTATTGCTTGTATTGTTAATTTTAAAAAACATTTTATTATTATTATTATTATTATTATTATTATTATTATTATTATTATTATTATTATTATTGTTCTGTAAGTGTAGCCTACACGCCTGTGTTCTGATATCTACAGGGCTGTATTTTAGTGGATTTAACTGTTATTATTAAAAATGGTAGATCTACTTTCCAACTTTGCATACTGTATCCTTGTTAACCAGTACATATAAAAAGTAATAATACCTTCACTTTATTCTTGAGGGTGTACAATACAATGCAATCTTGTCAAAAAACAAAACTCTTACTTAGTTCCCACTGACACACAACCTTTTTTGTGATCAACTGTTTTTTTGTTTTTGTTTTTTTAATAACATAAACAAAGCATAAAAAAATAATAATAAAATAAACTAGGCATAAAAAAATAATAATAAAATTAACTATTTACAACATTGCCAATGCCTGCCGATTAAAAAAATAACTAAGAAAAAGTCACTACAATATTGTTATCTAAAAATAAAATTACATACCAAAAATAGAAGCTAGTATGAAGGTAATGGAAGGGAAGCCCATGTCATTTAAACATCAGCGTAGCCAAATCGGCAGCAGTTGCACTCCATGCCTGTATAGTTGTCAGATGTGCCTTATTAATCCTGGCTGTGGAGCATTCCAAAAAAACAATGCTTCTAAAGTCCGAGAGCCAGGTAGCAATCACAGGAGGAGTAGGGTCTATCCAAAGCCGTAAAATGGATTTCTTGGCTGCAGTTAACCCTGCCAGAAGTATCCTGCTCTGGTGTAGAGAAAGGCCCAGGGAGGAGTCATCATTCAATAGAAATACAGCCAGATTTTTTATGATCTGAACCTCTGTCAGCTCAGTATAAGAACATAAGAACATAAGAAAGTTTACAAACGAGAGGAGGCCATTCGGCCCATCTTGCTCGTTTGGTTGTTAGTAGCTTATTGATCCCAGAATCTCATCAAGCAGCTTCTTGAAGGATCCCAGGGTGTCAGCTTCAACAACATTACTGGGGAGTTGATTCCAGACCCTCACAATTCTCTGTGTAAAAAAGTGTCTCCTATTTTCTGTTCTGAATGCCCCTTTTTCTAAACTCCATTTGTGACCCCTGGTCCTTGTTTCTTTTTTCAGGCTGAAAAAGTCCCTTGGGTCGACACTGTCAATACCTTTTAGAATTTTGAATGCTTGAATTAGGTCGCCACGTAGTCTTCTTTGTTCAAGACTGAACAGATTCAATTCTTTTAGCCTGTCTGCATATGACATGCCTTTTAAAGCCCGGAATAATTCTGGTCGCTCTTCTTTGCACTCTTTCTAGAGCAGCAATATCTTTTTTATAGCGAGGTGACCAGAACTGCACACAATATTCAAGATGAGGTCTTACAAGTGCATTGTACAGTTTTAACATTACTTCCCTTGATTTAAATTCAACACTTTTCACAATGTATCCGAGCATCTTGTTAGCCTTTTTTATAGCTTCCCCACATTGCCTAGATGAAGACATTTCTGAGTCAACAAAAACTCCTAGGTCTTTTTCATAGATTCCTTCTCCAATTTCAATATCTCCCATATGATATTTATAATGTACATTTTTATTTCCTGCGTGCAGTACCTTACACTTTTCTCTATTAAATGTCATTTGCCATGTATCTGCCCAGTTCTGAATCTTGTCTAGATCATTTTGAATGACCTTTGCTGCTGCAACAGTGTTTGCCACTCCTCCTACTTTTGTGTCGTCTGCAAATTTAACAAGTTTGCTTACTATACCAGAATCTAAATCATTAATGTAGATTAGGAATAGCAGAGGACCTAATACTGATCCCTGTGGTACACCGCTGGTTACCACACTCCATTCTGAGGTTTTTCCTCTAATCAGTACTTTCTGTTTTCTACATGTTAACCACTCCCTAATCCATGTACATGTGTTTCCTTGAATCCCAACTGCGTTCAGTTTGAGAATTAATCTTTTATGTGGGACTTTGTCAAAAGCTTTCTGGAAATCTAAATAAACCATGTCATATGCTTTGCAATTATCCATTATCGATGTTGCATCCTCAAAAAAAATCAAGCAAGTTAGTTAGGCACGATCTCCCTTTCCTAAAACCATGTTGACTGTCTCCCAGTACTCTGTTACCATATAGGTAATTTTCCATTTTGGATCTTATTATAGTTTCCATAAGTTTGCATATAATAGAAGTCAGGCTTACTGGTCTGTAGTTACCTGGTTCAGTTTTGTTTCCCTTTTTGTGGATCGGTATTACGTTTGCAATTTTCCAGTCTGTCGGTACCACCCCTGTGTCAAGAGACTGCTGCATG
This sequence comes from Polyodon spathula, assembly GCF_017654505.1. Taxonomy (NCBI): domain Eukaryota; kingdom Metazoa; phylum Chordata; class Actinopteri; order Acipenseriformes; family Polyodontidae; genus Polyodon; species Polyodon spathula. The sequence continues at coordinate 96,987,717 of NC_054534.1, forward strand.
ATCTTGGTTAGCGGTTTGTAAATTACTTCTTTCATTTCTTTGAGTACTACTGGGAGGATCTCATCCGGCCCAGGGGATTTGTTTATTTTAAGAGCTCCTAGTCCCTTTAACACTTCTGCCTCAGTTATGCTAAAGTTATTTAAAACTGGATAGGAACTGGATGACATGTGGGGCATGTTGTCAGTATCTTCCTTTGTAAAAACTTGTGAAAAGTAATCATTTAACATATTTGCTATTTTTTTTTTCTTCCTCTACGATTTTGCCATTTGTATCTCTTAAACATTTAATCTCCTCTTTGAATGTTCTCTTGCTGTTGTAATATTGGAAAAACATTTTGGAATTGGTTTTAGCTCCCTTAGCAATGTTCATTTCTATTTCTCTCTTGGCCTTTCTAACTTCCTTTTTGACTTGCATTTGCAGTTCTGTGTACTCTTTCTGTGTACTTTCTTTTTGGTCCTTTTTTAATGCTCTGTAAAGTGCCTTTTTTCGCTGAATATTTTTTTTAATTGATCTATTAAACCATTTTGGCAATTTAGTTTTACATTTAGATTTGTCTACTTTAGGGATATAATTGTTTTGCGCCTCTAGTACTACATTTTTGAAGAACAACCATCCTTCTTCTGTGGGTGTTTTCTCTATTTTACTCCAATCTACTTCTGTTAGTCTCTGTTTCATGCCTTCATAGTTTGCTTTTCTAAAATTGTAAACCTTAGCTTTAGTCTTTACTTTTGGGGATTTAAAAAACACTTCAAATGAGACCATGTTGTGGTCTGAGTTTGCCAGTGGTTCTCTGACCTCTGTTTTAGTTATTCTATCTTCGTTATTTGAAAAGACTAAATCAAGGCATGCCTCCCCTCTAGTGGGTGCCTTCACAAATTGTGTTAGGAAGCAGTCATTTGTCATTTCCACCATTTCTATTTCGTCCTTCGCGCTACCCACCGGGTTTTCCCATTTTATTTGGGGGAAGTTGAAATCCCCCATTAGTATGGCTTCTCCTTTGCTACACACATTTCTAATGTCATTGTATAACAGATTATTGTGCTCACCGTCTGAATCTGGCGGTCTATAGCATGCTCCTATTATTATGCCTTTTGAATTTTTGTCTGTTATTCTGACCCATATTGATTCGGTTTTATTTTCTTTGTCCAGGTTTAACACCTGGGCTTCAAGACTGTTTCTTATGTATAGCGCTACCCCTCCTCCTCTTCTGTCCTGCCTGTCTTTCCTATACAGTGTATACCCACAAATATTATATTCGTCCCCATCACTCTCAGACAACCAAGTTTCTGTAACACCTATCACATCATAGTTACCTGTTAGTGCAGTAGCTTCAAGTTCTAGAATTTTGTTTCTGATACTTCTAGCATTTAGATAAACACATTTAATGGTTGTCTTACCTGAGTTGTTGTTCTTGTTTTGATGCGGTCTCCCTTCTGTTTTTTTGTTGATTTCTCCCCCCTTCCTTTCTAGTTTAAATGCTTCCGAACCTGCTCGAGGATCTTTTCTCCAAGTAGACTAGTTCCCTTGTTATTTAAATGCAGTCCATCCCGTCTATACAGATAGTCCTCGTTGTAGAAAGTGGTCCAATGATCAAGATAGGTGAAGCCTTCCCGTGTGCACCACGTCTTCAACCATTGGTTTTGATTTATTATTTCCAGCTGTCCATATGGTCCTTTGCAAGGTGCGGGTAGTATACCAGAAAATACCACAGTTTTGGTTTTCTCTTTTAATTTCCTTCCTAGCTCTCTGAATTTGTTTTGCAGGGATTTTGGTCTGTCTCTTCCAATGTTGTTTGTACCGATGTGGACGACTACTACCGGGTCGTCTCCTGTTCGTTCTAGGAGCCTGTCCACGTTTTCAGTGATGTGCTTGACCGAGGCTCCCGGAAGGCAGCACACTGTTGTAGTAAGGGGGTCCAAACTGCGAACTGAACTTGCTGTGTTTCTCAATATGGAGTCCCCAACAATCATGACCTCCCTTCTTTTTGCTGTCTGGTCACCACTGTCAATAGGGTCCTGGATGTTGTTCCTTTCATTCTCTTGTTGTTGGTTCTGCTCATCAAAATTCTGAAGTGACTCAAATCTGTTGGTTGTTTTGATTTCTGGTGGTTGTGTTTGACGAAGTTTCTTTTTTTCCCTGCTTCTGCCTACCTGAACCCAGCTGTTCTGACCTTCTATCTCCCTGGTGGCTTTCAGTCTGTTAGGGGTGATGCAGACTTCCATGAATTGTGGGTGTGCCAGTTCCTCAAGATCTTGTTGCTGTCTCACTTCTTCCAGCTCCATTTCTAGCATGCTTACTAGTTTATGCAAATCCTGGATCGCGCGGCACTTTACGCACACTTGGTTTAGCTCCGCTGGGTTTTCTCGGATTTCCCACATCAAGCAGGTGTCACAGATTACTGGCTTGAAGACCATGTTGAGGGTTTTTTTTTTTTTTGAAGTTTAGTTTCTTCTGCAGCCGTCAACCTGCTTTCAAACTGCTTCGAAACTGCTCTGTACTTTTCCACGCTGTACTTCTCCCACTTGCTGTCGCTTCCACTCGCTGTCGCTGGGAAGACTGCCTCGTTTAACTGCGTTGTTCTGCTGTGCTGTCGGCTCCTCCCCTCGCCCGTGTCTCAAAACGGCGCTGAATTTGAATCAGCTGCTCCGAGTTTCAGCTTGTTTGTTATCAGAAAAACACACGCGGCTGTGTTTCCCCAATGTCCTCTGTTTTCTGATTAAAGCAATTCAAGATGCAATTTCTCCTTTCTGCTTCGAAACTGCTCTGTACTTTTCCACGCTGTACTTCTCCCACTCGCTGTCGCTTCCACTCGCTGTCGCTGGGAAGACTGCCTCGTTTAACTGCGTTGTTCTGCTGTGCTGTCGGCTCCTCCCCTCGCCCGTGTCTCAAAACGGCGCTGAATTTGAATCAGCTGCTCCGAGTTTCAGCTTGTTTGTTATCAGAAAAACACACGCGGCTGTGTTTCCCCAATGTCCTCTGTTTTCTGATTAAAGCAATTCAAGATGCAATTTCTCCTTTCTGCTTCGAAACTGCTCTGTACTTTTCCACGCTGTACTTCTCCCACTTGCTGTCGCTTCCACTCGCTGTCGCTGGGAAGACTGCCTCGTTTAACTGCGTTGTTCTGCTGTGCTGTCGGCTCCTCCCCTCGCCCGTGTCTCAAAACGGCGCTGAATTTGAATCAGCTGCTCCGAGTTTCAGCTTGTTTGTTATCAGAAAAACACACGCGGCTGTGTTTTTCCCAATGTCCTCTGTTTTCTGATTAAAGCAATTCAAGATGCAATTTCTCCTTTCTGCTTCGAAACTGCTCTGTACTTTTCCACGCTGTACTTCTCCCACTTGCTGTCGCTTCCACTCGCTGTCGCTGGGAAGACTGCCTCGTTTAACTGCGTTGTTCTGCTGTGCTGTCGGCTCCTCCCCTCGCCCGTGTCTCAAAACGGCGCTGAATTTGAATCAGCTGCTCCGAGTTTCAGCTTGTTTGTTATCAGAAAAACACACGCGGCTGTGTTTCCCCAATGTCCTCTGAGCTACGCTGTCCCAGAACGCAGCCACAATCGGACATTCCCAAAACATGTGTAGGTATGTGCCCACTGCACCAGTCTGACAAACTGCACAGAGCGGACTAGGGGACTTTTTCATTTTAAAAAGTATGTGTGGAGTAGCTTATGCTTTATGGATAAGTTTAAAGTGTATTAATTGGTGAGCTGGGTTCTTGGAAGCTAAAAACGTATTGTTCCATACATTGTCCCAATCAGGAGAAAAGCCCAGCTTTTCCATTTCATGCTCCCAAATTTTTGTAACTGGCAGAGTATTACATGCTTGTTTTAGCAAGTGACCATAGATAGTTGAGACTTCCCCTCGTGAACAACTGTCTGTCACCAGCCAATTAAAAGATGAGGACATACATCTGAGTCCCAAGGAACCCCATAGGCACGTAAAGCAGACCTTAGTCTTAAATATAGGAAATAAGAGAAAACTGTGAGAGAGAAGTCTTCCTTGAGTTCCTGGAATGTTCGAAGGCCTTTACTGTTAAAAATATGCAAAGCGCTATTTGATCAGGCAGGGTATATAAAAGGCATACCTCCTGTCAGTAAATGATTATTATTCCAAATAGGAGACGAATGAAAAAACTTAAATAGACCTCCCATATATTTTTCCACATCGTACCAAGTTTTTAATGAATTTGCAACAATAGGGCCAAATTTGAAATTTAAGTTTTTCTTGGGGATGCCAGTAAATAATAAGTCATGTAGTCTATGTGGGTGAACTGGAACTGCTTCCAAATTGCGTCAGGTGACCTCTGAGTCTATGTTGGTCCATGTTTTTAAGGCTCTAACTTGAAAAGCACAATAGTATAGTTTAAGATCAGGAAGAGAAAATCCACCATTGACCTTTGTGCGTTGCAGTACTGTTAGACGAATGCGAAGACGTTTTTCATTCCAAATAAATTTAGATATAATAGAATTTGCTTCCTTAAAAAAAGTAGGATATGGGGATAGGGGTAACATAGAAAATAAAAAATTAACTCTCTGTAATATGTTCATTTTAATCGTGGCTATCCTGCCTTGTAAAGATAAATGCAAGGGAGATCATCGCTGCAGGTCTTGTTTAATTTTGTCGAACAAAGTAGTGTAATTAACTTTGTTTATAAGTTGCAGAGAGGGGTGAATCTGTATTTCCAAATATGTCAATTTATTATCAGTTGGTATTGTAATAGGGAGTACTGCATTCTTTGCAGCTAAATTTAGAGGAATTAAAATTGATTTAGCCCAATTCACTTTATAACCAGACATACTGCCAAATTTAATAAACAGTGCTAGACAACGAGGAGTTGATTCTGAAATATCTGAAAGATATAAAAGAATGTCATCTGCGTAAAGAGAAATGTAATGTTTTGAGCTTGTGGTTGTTATTGGAGAGATATCTGTACTTTGTCTAACAGCTTGAGCTAGCGGTTCCAACGATAGAGCAAATAGCAATGGGGAGAGAGGAATCCATGACGTGTTCCCCGTTGAAGTTTAAAAGGGGAGGATTGACAGCTACCAGTCATCACAAATGCCAAAGAATCGTTATATAGTACTTGCACCATATGAATAAAACCTGGACCAAATCCAAAGCATTCCAAGACCAACCAGAGGTAGTGCCACTCAATTTGATCGAATGCCTTTTCGGCATCCAGGGAAAAAATTGCACAAGATTCAGAGTGGGAGGCAGCATCACAAATGACATGTAGTAATCTACGAATATTGTCAGAAGCTAGACGCCCTCTCATGAAGCCTGTTTGATCAAAGTGGATCAAACTACCAATATATTGTTCTAATCTAGAAGCCATGACCTTAGCATAGAGCTTTGTATCCGTGCATATAAGGGAAATTGGACGATAACTGGAACATTCATTTGGATCTTTATTTTTTTTCAATAATAGTGAGATTAAGGCTGTATTTTGGTTCCTATGAAGAGAGCTTGTTTCAATAGCGTACTTTATAGAGTTCAATATAAGAGGACCAGCTATATCCCATATTGCTAGCAAGAACTCAGGGGGGAGGAGACTTATGCTTTTGCACAGATTTAATTCCCTGTTTTAATTCTTCTAAAGTAATAGGTGCATCAAGAAGTTTACTTTGATCAGGATCCAATTTAGGCAGATTTAGTTCGCTTAGAAAGTTTTTACAAGCAGCGTGATCTGTAGTGGTCTCTGATGTATATAATTTGGAACAGTATTCTAGAAATGTTTTGTTCATTTCTTTAGGTTTTGTAACCAATACAGTTTTAAGTGCACAAATTTCTGCCAAACATTCACTGTGCTTTAGTCTCAGAGCCAGTAATCTACTAGGTCTTTCCCCGTGGTAATAATAATTTTGCATGTTGCGATGAATGAGGAATTCTGCTCGCAACCACATCAGGGCTTTAAATTCGGTTTTGAGAATATTTAATTGTTTTGCTCTATCATCAGAAAAAGCCTGCTTCTGTCCTTTCTCTAAAATTGAATTTGGGTTTCAAGGTTAATAATTTGTTTGTTTCTAGAGTTGTGTATGGGAAGAAAATGCTGTGCAATTACCTCTAGGAAAACACTTAGCAACTTCCCAAAGAACCTGAGGGTTCTTAACAGAACTGAGATTAAATTTAATAAATTCTTGTAGTTTATTATTAAAAGTTGTGTAATAAACTCAGAATTTTGTAAAAGAGAAGTATTAAAACGCCATCTCTTTGAATGTGGAAGGCGTATTGTAGGTAATATATTACATAGTACAGGGGAATGATACAAAATTAATATTGGCAGTATGTAAATTTTTTGTCACATATTCAATAAGTGTAGATGAGGTAAGAATATAGTCAATCCGAGAATAGGTTTTGTGTTGAGCAGAAAAGGTGTAGTCCCTTGCATTATCATTCTTCAAATGCCAAATATCCCGCAAATTAGTATCTCTAATAAAATTATTAAAAACCACTTACTGCATTGAAATCTCCTCCTATGATTAACTGGTGCTCGGAGAAATCTAGACAAGCATTCGCTATACCAGGAAGAAAGTTAATATCATAGTCATTAGGGGCATAAATAGAAACAAAAGCAAATTTAACATTGTTCAAGGAACCTGGCAAATAAACAGAACACCCCGAGTCGTCACCCCCAGATCCTTCAGCAGAAAGTTTCAGTTTACTATTTACCAATATTAAAACCCCCTTAGTTTATTAGTTGCAGAAGAGTATGCTGAAACACAAAAGTGTTTATTTTGAAAGCGCTGAATGCCCTCAGATTTAAGATGAGATTCCTGTATTAATGCAATCGATATCATTTTAAGGTGCAAAAAATCTAAACACTTAGTGCTTTTAACAGAAGTATTTAAGCCACTGACGTTCTAAGATAGAATATTAATATCAGCCATCATGGGTGGATCAACAAATGAAAACCTCTCTCTCAGGAAAACAAACAAAATTAAGACAGACATATGGTGAATTCTACTAGTTGCAGCAAAGAGCACATTGTGTGAAATGATAATACACCAGTTAAAATAGATATTGGACAGATATGGTATGCAAAACAGTACAATATAATTGTGGGCAAGCATTGGCAAATAGAACAACAATAAATAACAGATTTGTAAAGAACAGATTTGTAGAAAGTCAACACTGAGACATATTAACAATAAGGCAGTCAGCAGAGAGGTAGAAATTACTCTCATCTGCCAAAAACAAAACTTCGCTGAATCGTGAACCCTCAACACAGCAAGGTAACGCTCTGATCTCTAAACCCCCGCCCCGACTCCAAGTCAACCACAAGACAAAAAAAATCTGTATATCGGCTTATTATTTTTTAACCTTATACACCTAGCCCCGAAGAGGAAAAAAAAACACTTTACAGTATAGCACAAATGCAGCAACATTAACAAATAATCTGTCAATAAGCAATGAGCAATCTGTAATGTCAGTGTTGTAACCTTAAGTTAAAGTCAGACATCGCTTCACAGTTCAGATCCCTTACTCAGTTGCGTCCATTGCCGAAATAGGACCCGCAGACTTCAAAGAGACTACAAAATCTTGAACTTCCATAGGTGTTTTAAATAGCCAGTATTTCCCCCCATGAAACACCTTAACCAGAGCTGGACAAAGCAGGAAAGACTTGATCCCCTTCTGATTAGATGCGCCATGTCCCATCTTTTCTGAGCTGTGACATTGCTGTAATCCAGGAAAAAGCGAAGTGAACAGCCACCATGCTGCAGGGTGGAGCTGGTCCGAGCTCCAGCGAGAATGGCCTGGCGGTCTTTGTAATGCAGCAGCTTGAAAATCTAGGTGCTTGGCCTATTTCTACGGCCTTCCTTTCCTCTGTAGATGCGGTGGGCTCCTTTGATCTCAATAGATCTGCCCTCCAAAGCCGGAATAAATTTAGGAAGATTACGTTGGAGGAATTTGGTAGGGTCATCCTTCTCTTCGCCCTCGTCTAAACCAACAAGCTTTAGATTGTTTTGGCACTGTTTGTCCTTGTACTGGACAAGTTTCTCCCTCAATCTATCAACAGTGAGTCTGGTTTCAGATGACTCATGTTTGACCACCCGAACAGTTATCTGCATATTGTCAAACGTAGAAGTAAATGTTTTCAAATCCTTTTCCAAGGATGCGAGCCTCTCCATTAAACCGTGAAGTTCTTCCCAAATTACTTGTCTCATTAGGGGCTGCAAATCCCCGAGCTGTTGTTTCAGCAAATCCACAACGGTAGCACGCAGCTGTGACTCGGGGAGGTCGGTACTCATATCCTTTAACTTCTTCTTTAATGGTGAGGAACTCATGTCTTTATCACGTTTCACTGCCATCTCTGATATTTTATAATAACTTTTATCGAATTAAGTAGCTGAAAAATTCCTGGATAAAGTTTAAAGAAAAAAAAAAACAACTGTCGGGTGGAAGGGAACAGCAGACTCAGGCGTCTATTCCTGTCTGCAGGTCACGTGATCTCTGACACACAACCTTTTAACAAAGTAGCTGGAATGTTTAAATTGAGTTACGATGTTGCTACAAAGTCGTGTGTTAGTGGCTTCTCAATGACCGCATGAAGCATGGGAAGCTAGTGATCTAACATAAAAGCTGGTCTCAAATAATCACCGGTCTCCAATACGCGCTGGGTCTGCTAGCAAATACTGTAAATAAAAGATGGAGGCGTTTAATTGAAGTTTTACGGTATTTCAGTTCTCAATATTTAAAAGTTGCTATTTATATCCTGTTAGTTAGTAATACATAACCCTAATATACACTGACTCTCCCAATTAAATAATAACACTGATCAGGTGTTCACACTATCTGGTGTCAGGAATAGTGAACAGCTGGTCAGCATTAATGATTTGAGTCGGAGAAGGCAATATACTATTAGAAACTATAAAGAAACTTTAGCGCTCAATTCATGTGTTGATTTCCTTCAGTTAAAGGCAACTTCAAAATCCTGTTCTGTCTCGCAGTGTTCTGGAATTATGGGGCCAGGTGGCAACCCTTACAGGGCTCTCGAACATTTCCTTCTCAATGGCCCTACATGACTGGGTTTTGGAATGGGACTTGTGGGCTGCAGGGAGTTCTTGGAGAACTTATCAAAGCATCCTCTTGTCTCTGCAACAGAAACTCAGAACAAGTATTTTACTAATTATTAAAAAAATCTTACAGCAGCATGCTGGGTTGCATGGTTTTATTAGTCCTAGTTTATTAAATGTGTAATGAAGTGTAATGCCTTAATTGCAATACAGTATATTGTGTAAGGCTCTTCATCATATACCTTTGCTGTAGGTCAAAAGTGAAGCGTAATGGTTGACACACGATTAAAACAAAAATCATCCACAGCAAATTCCTTTAATGCCTACCTTAACATTTAAACTCAAGCATAATGTCCCTTTGTTATAAAATGAAACAAGCAGTTGATATAAACAATTAAATTATCAGGCTGTTATAAGACAGATCATTTTGTAATATATATTTTCATTATCCAAACATTTTCCCCAGCCCTATCCCTAATAAACCCATTAACATTATGAACTACCATAACAGATAAGACAGTTGCAAAAAAGTATCTTTTTAATTACTGTCTGTAATTCCTGTTAATTATTGCTTACTTAATAAAGATTGTTTATATGTTCACATGTTAGCCTTTAAGCATAATTCATGGGACGCTGTAGAGAGCGTTTTCACTGCGTTTCCCTGTTTACTGAATTTCTCTATTCCGTCCACTCTAACTTTCCTCAGCTGCACTCTGCCCAGGGGAAGTGATCAGTTGGGTCAATCATACCCGGATGGGGGCAGCTCATTTCTAGTCATCTGTAAATAGCCTCGCGCAGCGCTCACCACGTCAGTCAAGGGGCATGGCCAGGGCAGTGCCGGGAGTTTCACTTGGCAGCTCCACCTGTCAATCTCTCCCTCTTTCATATTAACCTAGTACTAATCGCTGTCTTTGTCTTGTGTTGGTTTATTGTCCTCCTCCTCCACTCCATTCTAATACTGCACCGTCCGCACAGGGATCCCTCTGGGGGGGAAGTGAGTCTCACTCCCCCGACCGATCAGGTCGGCCTCCTGCCCAAGTCCCTGCCGTCCCCGGTGGTTACTCGCTGGTCAAAGGGGACCCCTGACCACATCTATACTTTTGCAGCTTATTTATCCAAAACATGCTATCACTCTACTGAGTTTCTTTTCCAGGTCCATTCACCTTTCTTGCCCCCTTCTGAGGCAGACTGTGGGGGGGAGCTCTTCTTTTGTCTCTCCTCTATGGACTCAAGATACTTTCCCCTAACTCTCCATGGCACACAGCTGCCAGCCGATGCTGCCTCAGTAGTGACAAGATCTGTACTTTCGTCCTCTATGTCTCATTCTCCTTGTCGCCCAGCAGCCAGAGGATGCTGCCTGACCCGGTTCTTTGAGTAAAGGGACCTGTCCAGCCTGTCCTATGTCTAACACCATCGTCACTCAAGCACTCACATACTCCAAGCTCACTGCCCCTCATGCCCTTCTTTACTCTCAAGCCCTCATAGGCGCCCAGTGAAATGCAAGATAAAATATCTTACAAATGATCCTGCCGAGTAATTTCTGGGAAGGCTTTCAAGAGCAAAATTTGTTTTTGCCTGCAGATCAAGCCTTTTGACAAGGTAGATAACCTAGTCATGCTTCTAATTATACCTCACTGCAGAATGAATAATGTAAGAGGGATATCCAGAGATAGCTATGCCATTGACGGTTTGACAGAAAACAGAGTAAGTCAAGAAAGGGGCCAAAACCGCAAACCTTTCTTTTTGTATTTATCTTTTTCTGTCAAGCCTTGCCAGAAAGAATACAAGCTGCAATCAGTGCAAAAGATCAGCACATTCTACTGGGAAAACAATGATTTCACACACAAGATCAAATAGCTAATTTAGAAGAAGAAAAAAACACCAGAATACAATAAATAGAAAACCTGGTGCTATTGCTATCTCAATTAACATCTAAAATAAGAATCCCCCTGGTCAAGATAGCATTTAGACCCCAAGTGAATGTCTTCAGTTTCCTAAATGCTGCATGTCGTTGAGACTGGAATTACCAAAATGGTCATTTAGCCTCTGTGTTACACAGCAGTGGTAAACACAAATCTGCAAACGATTTGTTGTGCAGAATGAAAAAAAATGTGGAAAACGCTGTATCGAAACATTAACCTGGCAAATGACTTTTTTATTTTACTTTGCCAAACATCCAAGCATATAAAGTAATCTGACAGTGTAGGGATCTGTACGTCTAGGCGGTGGAAATTGTTCCTAAAATGGTACTACGGAAAATGACCTAACGCCAGTGAAGCCCTTTCCTTCTTGTCAGCGAGAGACATACATGGACAAACTTCCATGGGAATTTGATTTAATGAGCAAAATTGCTTCCTTAATGCCATTTTACACACATCCTGGAGCAAAGCAGCCTTCCCCCTCATGCAGTCAATATCCAAAGCCTCTCCCGATTTCAGAGCAGACTGTGGGACCCAGCTGGTGGTGCCACAAATTACCATCAAGTCCCTGCAGGGTCAGCCAATCATAGGGCAGAGTCAGAAACCCTGCTCTGACCGGTCCAGCAGTAAAAACCATCCCCTTCATCTTACCATCTGCTTCTAGCTCTGTTGCAGACGCTTCATACAGGAAAATTAAGAAGGCACTTATTGGATTTTCCAGGAGGCTAATGGTACATCAGTTACCCTTGAGAGGCATACAATTATGGCACAGGAGTATTATCATATGATCATAGCGGAAGCCCACATCAGATCACATTGCTGCTGGTCAGCACTGTTTTTTATCCAGGATTACTATTTCCCATATGCATTCTATTTCAGACAGTGCATGATTAACATACCATTATGAATAAACTCACAGTACCATCATATATCCAGTTTTTTCAATCATTCATCCACACAGTTTCATTTTTTATTCGGAACAACCACAAAACAAAAGTAGCTGAACCACATGACATGTCACATGATCTACTGAACAGTATCTAGCCAAGAGCAATTGGCAGTTATCTGTAGGTAGATGGGTGGAAACAAAGATCAGTCTGCAAGTGTAACCAGGAAAGCAAAGGCCATTGTCTCTTATGTACTTAAGGACTAGTTAACAAGTTATCTGGCTCAGTTATTTAGTGGGATCAGAAGCATTGACTCCCACGAACACAACTGATTTTGACATTTGAATTTGTTTTTTAATTTGTTTTCAACTCCTTGTGCATATAAACATAGCAACTCATACACTCATTACAACATCCACGCAGTTATCCAAACTAAATGTTACAGAATCATTGATCTACGGCCATTCAAAAGGGAACACATGGGTCCAAATAACTTCCTGTGGATAAATTCAAGGTTCTGACACTTCTCCGGCCTTGTTCCTTTGAGAGGAAGAGACACCTCACTGTTGAGTCTTAAGAGTTTCAATTCTGCTTTATTGATACCTAATATTTATACAAACACTGTAATAAAAAAGAATAATGATTGACAGTCGTAACATTTACAAATAGCTTGTCATTATACCACTGCATTTTCTTTTAGCAAAGTTAGTTACAGCAATGGTACAGAACTTTTTATTTCTGAATTCTACTGCAACTTTGCTCACTCAACACAGATCACCTTTTCTTATGAGATTTACCAAATTTCCAATGACCATTCATTAGCCTAATAAAGTAAACTTCAGTTTGGTACATACATTTATGCCAGCTAATGAACAGGCTGAAAGCAACTCTCACTTTCTCAGTTTCAGAACAAAGATAATATTGAATTTGCTGAATAAAGATAGGCCATTTATCTAACTCTACGAGTTTCTTGTTAATGACTCCTCCATTCTGCGGTTTACAGTTTAAGTTTTCTTTCTTGAAACAACACTGAACAATCCCACAGTTGTGGACTAAATCCATTATACTGTAGAAGAAATGCCTTTTACCATAGATAAAAGCAAGGCTCAGCATGGCAGTGAGGTGCTCATACTGCTGCTATGAGCCTGTGTGTTCTCAGTGTATTTGTCTTCTTGAAATAACTGGCTTTTGAGTCAGTTGCTTTAAAATCATCCACTCAAGCAAAAAACAAATCATAACTTCTGTAACCTTTAGCCTAATCCAAGAGAAACAGTCTCCAAGGGTAGCTAACCATGTAAAAGCCTTACAGGTATTAGTTCTGCATGTAGGCACACTGTGTACACATTAGCTAATGTGCCAGTAGGTTTGATTATTTGATAATATAACAATGTTATACCACATTTGCACAGCTGATCTCCTGTGGGCACTCAACATAGATATGAGGCATGATCACTTGAGATCCCGCCCCTGTTGTATCTGATAAGCTGTTGTGTGAGTAGTGTATTGCCTAACAACAGTGGAATGTCAAATGATACTATATATATATATATATATATATATATATATCAATATAAATTTTCAGTCATTCCCAGTATAAATATATGTCGATTTGTCATTATATATATCTAGTCTTAATTGCGGAAGTAACTATATATATATATATATATATATATATATATATATATATATATATATATATATATATATATGTTTAACCCTTTAAAAGTCACGTAAGGGGTCAGCTTTAGAGTACAGCTAAACAGTAAGATGCAGTATAGCAGATATGTAGCATATGACGTTTTAAATGTATGACCAATTGATTCACTATCCGGCTGTAAGAGAAAATGTAATTTTCTTGTGTGTGGGAAGTGCATCTGGATTTTTAAACTGTCTTAATATGTCCTGATGGGTAAGGAAAAACTTATTGTAAGGGAACAATATTACATAGATAAGCAGTTAAGAGTAGCAGCTACTTCTATGCCAAGTGAAAAGCAAATTGGAAAAAAAAGGCATGACTCAAAAAAGCTCCTATTCTTCTACATATTTATATCTAGCCTATTGTTAAAGACATTTTGAGTGACATAATCTCTCCTTAAGCTTGGGGTACATAAGGCCTCTCTATAACATTTTAACTAATGTTAAGGATATCAGGTATGTTTAAATGTGACAAGACACTAAACAGATTCACGATATCATGGATTGAAAGAAATATATTCCATACCCCACGAAAGTGAAAGGGATTTCCAGTGTGTATTAATGTGTTTACTTGGTAACTGGTAACAAAATTCACACAAAGTAAAAAAGTGTAAGATTGGTTTTAAACAAATTCCTAATAAACACTGTATTGCTGGGTTTCTTAAAGGTCCTTGCAATCTGTTGAGGAGTGTTCTAGCTGTAAAGTGTTTGAAATGTATTTGACAAAGATGTGGTGAGGTGAGGTTACTATAACTCCAGGCAATGTACTGTAGGTCACGTTTGTGCTAGAAGCAGACCTCATGAACAACACTTTCTTTGAACTGCCAACATTCATGTGAACACCACCCATCAATCCTCCAATACAACCCATGAAGTTTGGCCACCGATGTTCAGACGGCCTCTTTCAAGCGCTTACTTGCAAAAAAACAAACAACATTTAAATGGTGGATAAATTGCTTTCTACCATTAGATCAACAGTTTCAGGAAACTGCCTTATTACCATGAATGCAACAAGGGTAGCTGTTTTATTTTATGTTCGATGCCACATATTTTAAATGTTTTACTAATTATTTTGCAGGAAATTATTCAGAACACATTTAAGGTGCTTATGTTCTAAGCATTCCATACTGAACATTTTTACAAATTTCCCCAGAAGAAAAACAAGTGAACAATGGAGAGCTTAGTTAAAGAATAAAATCTGAATGATGTAACCTCACAACTGTTTCCAATACCAGTGATGTTTAACAGAAATATGTATCGAGTCTGGCACAACTGGGGAGTTGAGACTAGTTCAAGCTGTGCATATTGAGAGTGATGATGCCACTTTAATGTGCTGCGTGTCCCAAGAGGGAGAACATGATCAAAGCTTTGCAGCAACCAAAACAAAGGAAGTGACAAGACAAGAACTGCTAAGCTTTCCCGGATTGCCATAAGTTAAGTTAATATGACCTCATAGACACTTGAAATTCATGGAAAATGTCCCGTTACTCTCTCTACTGTCGACTGTAAAGTTTACCGAAAGGTAAAATAAAACAAAGTGTGACCTTATTTGTCCTGGCAGTTGTGCAGGTATATGTTAGAGTGTACGCAGTTGCAGTAATGTCACAGCACACCTTTGGATAGTAATGTATGAAACTGAATATTTGCTTTAAAATATAGCATACTTCCCCATCTGTTATTAACTAACTACAGGGATTAGGTCCATTCTCTAGTACTTTACATGCATCGCTTGTTGCTCTTGTTTATGTTTTTTAGACTGCATGGTCACAACAGATGCACCACACAAAAATTAAAGAATTGTAAACTGTCATTTTAAGTTATTTCAACCTGAGTCTAGCAATACATCCTTTTTTTACTGTCATGAAAAAAATCACTGTCAAGGCAGTTTTTCAAAGTCCTTGTCAATATATTGTTTTAATATATTCCAATGTGATTTGTTGCATGCATGTTTGTAATATTTCAAACTAGTGGTTGGTTATGTTGTCTTGCCAAATAAAAGAAAAATAAATACATTTAGATATGCATCTGCATTTGGAAAAACAGTATTGCCATTTAGAGGGAAAGTTACTTTCACAGTCAAGATTATTGTTATCTGCCAGACGTTGCTGAGTTGAGAAGATAAACTTGCATTTAAGGGAAGGCCAAAAAAAACAAAAATAATGTTGCCAGACATTGAAGCAAGCCTAGAATTGCTGAAGCAATATTGAGTGAATTCTTCAACACTTAGGTTTTGCTGGAAATTAGATGACTATTTTAGTACATTAATAAAGTACCAGACAATACACATTCCGGATACAGTACAAAGGCTGCATGCCAGTATCTGTTTTTTAATGGCCCAGGACACAAAAAGCAATGAACTTAAGGCTCTACTCTTGTGTATAGCTCCCTGTTTATTTAAGTAAATCTTGAAGGATTTGTGATTTCAAAGATGCAATTAATTTACTTTTAATTTAGCAGCCCATTTTTTATGTTTTATATAACTAGGAATTTACACAATTACCAACCAAAATCAAAACTGTGCAATATGACTCTTTTTTTGCATAGGCTGAGATGTAGTTATAAGTACTATCCATAACACATCACAGCAATTAATAGGGCGGTGTGGATTTTTTTTTTTCATATGAATTTGTGTCTACTACAAATATTGTACAACCATATACCATGATGATGTAATCCTTTAGAAAATGCTGATTTTGATTTGATCAGCTGCTTTGTTTAATTTTACAAAAGAAAGAATTTCACAGGTCAACAAGTTGTTATAACTCTACTGTAACAACTTTGTGATCATTGTCTTGATAATCTCTTCAATCTAAAAGTAAAAAGATTTGGGATGCTTTACTACAACTATCACATTTTACATGACAGAAACGTTTTACATACTTTTTACATACAACGACTTGCTGTGAAAATATGAAAACCCTCTACATGATGACTGTTAAGTAGGACCCATTATGTTTAAAACATGTGCAGTAAAGCCCAAGTTATTACGGTACTGAAGTGAAATGGGTGTATTATTATCTCACTGAAAAGTCTTTGAAGTCTTTGAATTGTTTTTGGCTCAAATGCCAGGCACCTGCAACATGAAGAAATCCCAGAAGGTTTAACAGCCAGCACAATAAGGGGTCATTCTGATGCTAAATAGCTCTCTTTTCTTTTCCAAGTAAGAGAGATTACATAAAAAAATGTGTGTGTGTGTGTTTGTGTGTGTTTGTGGGGGGGGGTGGGGGTAGGGGGGGTGTGTGGTGGCTGGGGGGGAGGTGTACCATTTGTGTTCTGACAAGGAGCTCAGAGGAATCATCCTAATTTTTTAGCATTTAAAATTTGTACTTGTATATTTTTTTTTTATTAGAGTTTAAGTGGATCTGTTTTTTTCCCAATTTATTTATTTATTTATTTATGCATTTATTTTTAAAAAATATGTTCTGTGTTTTCTGTTTCTTAAAGAAATTGTATACTTTGCACAAGAGAAAAATCATAGTAAATCTGCATGATAAAGTACACTGTGTAGATTACACTGTCTAGGAAAAGTTATTGAACTCTTGTATGCAATACTCCTATGCAGTATATGTCATGACAATGCTTTAGTCTTACAGATGCTTTTGAAATCTCTGGTTTCCATTTGCATATGGATATGGAATTATTATTTGTTTAAGGATGCAAAAGCTTGGCCAGCAGCAATACAAATTCTGAACTATGAAAATTACAAACACACCCTTCGTTATGAAATAAATCAGGGGAATTAACAACCACACCTCTCATAACCTCCATAAACACTCAAACAAAGCCATTAATATAAAGCATGAATGGCTGGTACAAGCTTATTAGCCAAATGCCAATGATAGCAGGGAAAAAAAATACAGGGTTATTTTACTCTTCAAGAATTTAATAACAAATCTTAAGAGAAAGAATTCAGTCCTGGCAAATGCCTAGAGCGGTGTCTTTATTACTTACACAACATTATGGCACCTAAACATTAGTATAAGTGAATTAAAAAGTCATAAGTCTGGGCATTCTTTTTAATGGCATTTAGCATTTCCCACAATATTTGAAAGTTTTTTTTTTTATTACATATTTTTTGTTGTTGCATATATGCAGGTTTGACATACTAATAAAAACTCTTACTTGCTGGTATTTGGCTATTATACGATTTTCATATTAAATACCTTTTACTTAAGTGTAATTTTTTTTTTTGGTTTTCCAGAAAAAGAAAAAAATAGGTTTGTCAGTGACATTCATTCCCTCAAACGGCTGTAAATTAACGATTAGGGCCGTCAGTTTCATAGAAATTTTTCACATAAAAACAGAAACAGATAATCATCATACAGAATGACGTCAAATTCTGATACTCTCAATGACTTGTGCTGTGTCTAGACATGTATTGTACTATGGATACGATACATTTATTATACTATGGATACAATACACTTAATAACCTAAGAATGTACTTAAGAAGGTTCTTAGCAAGTTTCATCACATTTGCACAAGCATATTTAATAATGTACCTGTGGCATGCAGACAGACAGGAGCAATTTTAAGGCAAGCATTTGTAAAGCACCTCTTTTAATTCAAAATTATATTTAAAATCATAACCTCATTAAGTATTAGACTTATTAAATGGCATAACAGGATTTGTGTACATGTACAAACAAGTTAGCCTTGGCTGTAACATAAAAAAAAACTTTTGAAAATAAATGGTTAAATTAAGGTTAAAAAAGAAAAAAAAAAAACAATCTAAAGTCACAGATGCCAGACCTCAGCCTCTTAAGAAACTTCCTTCACAGGCATAGATTTGCTGCCAAGGGGAACTGCTTTGTACATGTCCTAGCAGTCATACTGTCTATATCTACTGTACAAACACAGGAAAAACCAAGACATGCTACTAACTCATAAGAAATCAACAGCAGGGTGAAGTTCAAAAGCTCATGCTACATATGATACTACAACTATAACTGTCTTCATTTTACAGGATCTTTGTTACAGAATCCTAGTAGTCTTTCATGAGAAAGAGACAATTGCTTCTCCTCACCTACTGGCAAATTACATTTTCACTTTTTTCATCTCTATTCAGTACCCCAAACTGGTACTCACCACAGAACGAATTTCGAGAGAGGGTGTTAAGCTGAATTGAAACAAGTTGGTTTGCTCCCCATTTCAGCATCACTGAGGTATAAAATGTCAAAACTAGACTCTAACTGCATAGACTTAATAGTCGATTGTAAAGTACTGGATCCCCAAAAAAGTCCCAGCAAAAATTTAAATAGTGTTTTATTATTATTATTATTATTATTATTATTATTATTATTATTATTATTATTATTATTATTATTATTATTATTATTCAAAAACCCCGGTAGTTAACCAGGGAACCCTTATCTCAAAGTGGAAGTAGCAGGTGACCATACATATTTATTTGACCTTGTGCACTATTGTCATCTCCACAAGGCAACATGGCATTCAGTATTAAGCAACTGCATGGGGTGTTCTAAATCTCAGGAACTCACAGGGACAGAAAGCTCTGCCCTGAAGGCAATTTGACTGCTAACTCAGCTGCTCACACCGCACCACACCACTCATCACTAGTGGTTTTATGGCATTTTGTGATTTGTTTAAATAAAAAATAAACCAGGTGGCTCCACCGAGTGTTTTTTTTTTTATATATATATATATATATATAGATATATATATATATATTCTATAATATATATATATATATATCTTTAAAGAACTGTTGACCCATTAACTTTGTTTTTCCAAAGATTTGAGGTTCCTTCTTTTACTATGAAAACACTGTAGTTATCCCAGTGGCATGCCTGAAGGCATATCCAAACAACACAATGGCTTAAAAATCTAAATATGCTGGGGTGTTGCAGGATTGAGTTGACCCATTTTATTGCTAAAGCAGGTTATAATCCTCTAACCTTCTGGGTCCACAGGAAGAACCTAATGGAAGTGCACTACAGGAAAGAATTAGACCACATGGATATGGCTCCTCATGAAAAATCGTGCAGCACTGGTTACAGAATCTACTTTTTATACACTACAGTATAAATCCTCTTATCCATTGTGAGTGAAACTGTTTTGAACAGGGAGATTCAGCTTGTATATTAAAATAATACAGCTTGCATGCATTGTCACAGATTCCATTTGCATTATTACTTGTGAGGGAGGATATATTCTCTAATATACAACAGCTGCCAGGCGTTTGCATTTTATGTGCAATCCCTGTATGTTTTCTCATTGCTTGAAAACAAAAATGCAATAAAGGGGAATGTTAAAACTTCTTGGGGTTGATTTAAATGTTTAATTTATCAGAGCACTGAAAACTGGGAAAACTGTGAATCTCTGTAGGAGAAGTTCAATAGTTCAGCGGATGAACTAAAATGCTTTAAACTGAGCATCCTTACTCAGAGTTTAGTTCATGTACAGTACCATAAACTGATTGTTCCGTATGCAGTATTGTTAGATTTCAAGAAGAGTGCTTTTTTTCAATTGTCAGCCCTGCCATTCTAGCTCCCAGTCAGTGCACAGGACCCCCTTTCACAAAGGAAGAAAACAAACAACGTTCCAATGAAAAGAGCTCTTGGAGCAGGGTCTGTTTGAATACCATCCAACTGTAGTCATTAAACTACATAACTGGCAGAGTTACCGGTCTGAATTGAGGATCACCACAGCTACCCAACTATTTCAAACTATTTGGTTGGGCAAAAAACAATTGAATTGCCTAGGCAGAGTAAGGGATGCCAGGATGTCAAACTGTTTAGTAGTCTTTTTCCACACAAATTCCAGTTACAGTACCATTATTCCAGTACTGTGCAAGGATTATTAAACCACTGCAAATGTGTCTCTTTTGGCAAATATCTCAGTTCACCACAAACCACGTGACAAACTATTTACCTTGTGTAACTTGTGTTGTCAGCAACCCATTCAAGGTCAGCCGAGTAGTCAGCCAAGAAGTGACCAAACAAACAAAAAGAAATGTGTTTTAAATGCCAAAGTGCAATTTTATGCACCTAAAAAAAATCCACATCCACAGGAGAAATGGGCACAGAAAACACATCATACAAAATCTACAATATTTACAGTGCCATGGTTGGGAAAGGATTAAAAATAGAGAGGGGTCTTCCAATCTGTCACAGACGCATATCGGTATTCTCAAAACTCTTCAACCAGTTAGCCTCAAGTGACAAAATGTGCAATGTGAGGATGCAATTTTATAATTTGTCAGATGACTACTTTAAACTACAAGGTTCCCTGCTTCCCAAGTTGTCTTTATTGGTTTTCTTATTGGATTTGCACATTGTGTTGGTGTGACGGGTACTCCCCGCCGCTGTGTATATTTTGTATTATTTTGTATTTGTATTGCTATATTATGATTTAAATGTATTTTATTTTTGCACTGTTGTTTTAGGTCGGCAGGGAAGGGTTAATTGCCTTCCCTGCAAATCACTTCACGGGTATAATGAGCCTGAGTCCGACTGAATGATTGACAAGCAACCGAGCTCAGGCACAGCTATATAAAGGAGCCTCTCAGTCAGGGAGGGTGGTTCAGAGGAGGAAAATATAAACTACAGTTACTACTTGTGCTGGATTTCGACCAGTGTGGTACTTGTTGTTTGAGTGGGTTTGTCAAGGTTTGTTTATTTTGGCCATTGTGCCTTTTGTTTTGTGTGCTTTTATTTTGTATAAATATTTCATTTACAATTAAATACACAAATCGGCGCTTCATCCCACAGTACTAGTGTCTATATGTAAGGTATTAAACCATCACGGGCCGTGCGGTTCCCATGATACATGCCACGCCTTTAACCCCCCCAGAAGTGGTATATATCATCGGAACCGCGTGGCCCAAAGTGCTTTGTAACGCTTATAACATGGCTACCAGTCATTTGTGAGAATAAAAATAATTGAAATAATTAAAACACATTTAAATTAAGACAAAACCAGAAAATCGTATTGTGTATACATCCACAGTGTAATATAGTCCCTTTTTTTATTTAATTCATTGTTCACTTATTAAAAATAAATTGCACATGTTCGTTTATTGTGAATTTCTGCATCGAAAGTGCCATCTCACTACAGAGAACTGACCACAAGTTTCAAATGACACTAGGAAGTAAGGGGAGCAGCTGCGATGGAGACTATTTTTTTGTGTGTTTTTTTTCAAGCTTTGTTTTCTTCTATTTCATTTAACTGTTCCTCAACTACTGTTAGGTGTCTACTCTTGATAGTTGCTGGTGCACTTATTTTATTATTTATTTATTTGTTTGTTTGTTTTTTTTCAGGTGGACTGCTGTCTTCCCTAAGAAAGTTGGTGTTGTACCAGTTCACCCCCAAATACATTAAAGGAAATAGGTCAAAAGACAGCAGTCCATCTGAAAATAAATAACTAAATAAAAAAGTGCACCAGCAAGAGTAGACACATAACAGTAGGTGAGGAATAGCTAAATGAAATAGAAAAAAAAAACAAGGATTGAAAAAAAAAAACCACATAAACAAAAATACAGCATGAATTGGTTAATGTACTTAAAGAAAAAAATATGGGCATTCGTTTTATTGAAATAAGTTCAAAAAATCTCAACAACAATAAGGGAATTTTATGCCAGTGCAAGACGTTCAACTGGGGACCAGTATTGAGTTTCCAGTTTTATAATGCTGAACTGGACTAAATATATAATAAACTAATAATATTTTAACAGTAGACGTGTTAACATCTCTGCTAACAGCAAGTTTAAAACCAGCAATGATGTACTCAAGTCAGTCATGAAAACTTTTAGAAAAGCAGGCCAGACACCACCCCCCAAATTACCGGCCTGTTCGCTCTCAATATATATATATATATATATATATATATATATATATATATATATATATATATATATATATGTGACTTACTATTATTATTGTTTCTGGTAGGCTTTTGCGATATAATTTTGTAGTTTCTTTGATTACACAATGTTAAATAAAATTTCTAAATTCATGTTCATATAATTTATTTACATTTGAATTATTATCCTAAAACACTAGGTGATGCAAAACATTTGCCCATAGCTGTATGTGCAATGTATTACAATATCACAAGAGTCCATAAGGTTTCTAGAGGGCTAAATGCTTTTTAAGACTTTCCAAAACTTACAATGGGAAAGCATGAGATAAAAATCTAGAATCACAGTTAAAAGAGTATTTTCTTTTCAAAAGCGGTCCCACATTAACTTATGTTGAGTAAACAAATTGTATACCCAGGATGATAAAAAGGCTGACAAACCAAACCCTACACTACTTACAGATGAAAGCAGCCCGAAGACCCTAGAGCAAGAAAAACTTTCAGTAAACACCTGCATTTGTGTCTATTCTATACATTCAGTACAGACGTTATGAATTGCCTGGCAATCTCCCTAGCCTGGGAGAGACACACATGTTCTTTGCTTTATTGGCTCTAACCTGACTTCCCCCACTCATGTCAACTCTTCCAAGAGAAATCTAAATATTTGCACTTCGGGGTTTGACATGGGTTAAACATAATCGTACCTCATCAAGATCATCAAAGATCCCTTTCACTCTAGTCTCATTCATTACTGCACTTGGGGTCAACCAGAATGGCAAATTGAGACCTGGTTTTCAAGGATTCTAGCTACTTGTTTAAAAAATTTGTAAAAATAAAAAAATGACTGACTAATATCAAAAAGCTGTTTGGAAAGTCGCATAAATATAAATTTCCATCGCCGGTTCGGAAGACAATGAGCTAAAATGGCCTTGAAATTGATTACAGGTCACAGATCTGAACCCCTTTTATACATAGAGTATACTGATTCATCCTCATGCTATTTGCTCTCTCAGAAACATTCAAATGAATGGAGCAGTAATATATGAATCTCAAAGCTCTTTACAAATCAAGAGAATGGAAGATAAGAAATCATTTTTCCTTTACACAGTGCAAAAGGTATGTTTTGGGGGTTTTTTTTGTCCACACTAATTTGTGTTTAAAGTGAATGCATATGTTAAAAAGCAGACATATATCAAATTGTATGCGTGTGAATGTGTAGATCGAGTGCTGTTTGGCTTGTTTGTTTCAACAGCTGTGAAGTGACTGATAGATTATTTAACAACGTGCAGTTGCCAGTGACAGAAGGGCAAAAAAAGATGATTGCAGAAGACCGTGACACAATCAACATGCACAACAACCCAAACACTGAAGCCAGGTAGAGAACAAACTGTATCGACAAGCACGAAGGATTGTGTTCACTTTATCAGCAACTCCGTATTTGAAGACTATTTTTGTTAAGGACGGAACTATCCCTCCAATAGCAGGTTAACTAATGTATTCTTGTTGATTAATTCACTTTGTATCTTTTTCTGTTCCAGTCATTACATTCTAGTGACTTTTTAAAACTCAGAAAATGAAAAGCACCTAGCAGCATCAATACAGTGGCTTGCGAAAGTATTGACCCCCCCTTGGCATTTTTCTTATTTTGTTGCCTTACAACCTGGAATTAAAATGGATTTTTATTTGGATTTCATGTAATGGATATACACAAAATAGTCCAAATTGGTGAAGTGAAATGAAAAAAATAACTTGTTTAAAAAAATTCTAAAAAATAAATAACGGAAAAGTGGTGTGTACATGTGTATTCACCCCCTTTGCTATTAAGCCTGGTGCAACCAATTACCTTCAGAAGTTATATAATTAGTTAAATAAAGTCCACCTGTGTGCAATCTAAGTGTCACATGATCTGTCACATGATCTCAGTATATATGCACCTGTTCTGAAAGGCCCCAGAGTCTGCAAGACCACAAAGCAAGGGGCACCACCAAGCAAGCGGCACCATGAAGACCAAGGAGCTCTCCAAACAGGTCAGGGACAAAGTTGTGGAGAGGTACAGATCAGGGTTGGGTTATAAAAAAATATCCGAAACTTTGAACATCCCACGGAGCACCATTAAAGCCATTATTAAAAAATGGAAAGAATATGGCACCACAACAAACCTGGCAAAAGAGGGCCGCCCACCAAAACTCACGGACCAGGCAAGGAGGGCATTAATCAGAGAGGCAACAAAGAGATCAAAGATAACCCTGAAGGAGCTGCAAAGGTCCACAGCGGAGATTGGAGTATCTGTCCATAGGACCACTTTAAGCCATACACTCCACAGAGCTGGGCTTTACGGAAGAGTGGCCACAAAAAAGCCATTGTTTAAAGAAAAAAATAAGCAAACACATTTGGTGTTCGCCAAAAGGCATGTGGGAGACTCCCCAAACATATGGAAGAAGGTACTCTGGTCAGATGAGACTAAAATTGAGTTTTTTGGCCATCAAGGAAAACGCTATGTCTGGCGCAAACCCAACACCTCTCATCACACCGAGAACACCATCCCCACAGTGAAGCATGGTGGTGGCAGCATCATGCTGTGGGGATGTTTTTCATTGGCAGGGACTGGGAAACTGGTCAGAATTGAAGGAATGATGGATGGAGCTAAATACAGGGAAATTCTTGAGGGAAACCTGTTTCAGTCTTCCAGAGATTTGAGACTGGGACAGAGGTTCACCTTCCAGCAGGACAATGACCCTAAGCATACTGCTAAAGCAACACTCGAGTGGTTTAAGGGGAAACATTTAAATGTCTTGGAATGGCTTAGTCAAAGTCCAGACCTCAATCCAATTGAGAATCTGTGGTATGACTTAAAGATTGCTGTACACCAGCGGAACCCATCCAACTTGAAGGAGCTGGAGCAGTTTTGCCTTGAAGAATGGGCAAAAATCCCAGTGGCTAGATGTGCCAAGCTTATAGATACATACCCCTAAGAGACTAGCAGCTGTAATTGCTGCAAAAGGTGGCTCTACAAAGTATTGACTTTGGGGGGGTGAATACTTATGCACGCTCAAGTTTTCAGTTTTTTTGTCTTATTTCTTGTTTGTTTCACAATAAAAAAATAATTTGCATCTTCAAAGTGGTAGGCATGTTGTGTAAATCAAATGATATAAACCCCCAAAAATTCCATTTTAATTCCAGGTTGTAAGGCAACAAAATAGGAAAAATGCCAAGGGGGGTCAATACTTTCGCAAGCCCCTGTATAGCTCTCAAGTGTTTAACCTCCCAAGTACTGTACACAGGTACACCGCATTTATCCTGCCCCCCCCCCCCCCCCCCCCCCCCCCCCCCCGCAACACTGTCCCTCTTTTAATGAATACAGCATTTTATTTTAATTATTTTATTTAGTAGTCGCCAATTGATTTTACCCCATTTTTCTCCCAATTTGAAATAGCCAATTATATTTTATGCTCAGCTCATCACTCAATTGGGAACGGCGAAGACAAACACACGCTGTCCTAAGACACCCTGGCCGACCTAATTGTCTGCAAAAGGCACTTGTCTAAATTTACACAGTAGCTACTAAATCTCCCTCCCAGTTTTACAGCGTTATAAAATATGTATGGTGAATTACTACAATCCTAATGAGCCATATGAATCAGTGAGGCAGCATTTCAAATTAGGCATTTTTAATGTTGTACAAGGTGTAAAAATAGAGTTTAATCACAATTCAATTAGGGTTAACGGACAATAAGACACCTGTGATGCAAACAATGCAAGCGCACAGGAAGATTTCAAAATGCTATGGGTAACCAGCCACAGACAAGCCAAAGCGACAGCGAGTGGTAGAAGTACAGGCGTGGAAAAGTACAGAGCAGTTTCGAAGCAGAAAGGAGAAATTGCATCTTGAATTGCTTTAATCAGAAAATAGAGGACATTGGGGAAACACAGCAGCAGCTCAAAGTCAAACAGCCGCGTGTGTTTTTCTGATAACAAACAAGCTGAAACTCGGAGCAGCTGATTCAAATTCAGCGCCGTTTTGAGACACGGGCGAGGGGAGGAGCCAACAGCACAGCAGAACAACGCAGTTAAACGAGGCAGTCTTCCCAGCGACAGCGAGTGGAAGCGACAGCGAGTGGGAGAAGTACAGGCGTGGAAAAGTACAGAGCAGTTTCGAAGCAGAAAGGAGAAATTGCATCTTGAATTGCTTTAATCAGAAAATAGAGGACATTGGGGAAACACAGCAGCAGCTCAAAGTCAAACAGCCGCGTGTGTTTTTCTGATAACAAACAAGCTGAAACTCGGAGCAGCTGATTCAAATTCAGCGCCGTTTTGAGACACGGGCGAGGGGAGGAGCCAACAGCACAGCAGAACAACGCAGTTAAACGAGGCAGTCTTCCCAGCGACAGCGAGTGGAAGCGACAGCGAGTGGGAGAAGTACAGGCGTGGAAAAGTACAGAGCAGTTTCGAAGCAGAAAGGAGAAATTGCATCTTGAATTGCTTTAATCAGAAAACAGAGGACATTGGGGAAACACAGCAGCAGCTCAAAGTCAAACAGCCGCGTGTGTTTTTCTGATAACAAACAAGCTGAAACTCGGAGCAGCTGATTCAAATTCAGCGCCGTTTTGAGACACGGGCGAGGGGAGGAGCCGACAGCACAGCAGAACAACGCAGTTAAACGAGGCAGTCTTCCCAGCGACAGCGAGTGGAAGCGACAGCGAGTGGGAGAAGTACAGGCGTGGAAAAGTACAGAGCAGTTTCGAAGCAGTTTGAAAGCAGGTTGACAGCTGCAGAAGAAACTAAACTTCAAAAAAAAAAAACCCTCAACATGGTCTTCAAGCCAGTAATCTGTGACACCTGCTTGATGTGGGAAATCCGAGAAAACCCAGCGGAGCTAAACCAAGTGTGCGTAAAGTGCCGCGCGATCCAGGATTTGCATAAACTAGTAAGTATGCTAGAAATGGAGCTGGAAGAAGTGAGACAGCAACAGGATCTTGAGGAACTGGCACACCCACAATTCATGGAAGTCTGCATCACCCCTAACAGACTGAAAGCCACCAGGGAGATAGAAGGTCAGAACAGCTGGGTTCAGGTAGGCAGAAGCAGGGAAAAAAAGAAACTTCGTCAAACACAACCACCAGAAATCAAAACAACCAACAGATTTGAGTCACTTCAGAATTTTGATGAGCAGAACCAACAACAAGAGAATGAAAGGAACAACATCCAGGACCCTATTGACAGTGGTGACCAGACAGCAAAAAGAAGGGAGGTCATGATTGTTGGGGACTCCATATTGAGAAACACAGCAAGTTCAGTTCGCAGTTTGGACCCCCTTACTACAACAGTGTGCTGCCTTCCGGGAGCCTCGGTCAAGCACATCACTGAGAACGTGGACAGGCTCCTAGAACGAACAGGAGACGACCCGGTAGTAGTCGTCCACATCGGTACAAACAACATTGGAAGAGACAGACCAAAATCCCTGCAAAACAAATTCAGAGAGCTAGGAAGGAAATTAAAAGAGAAAACCAAAACTGTGGTATTTTCTGGTATACTACCCGCACCTTGCAAAGGACCATATGGACAGCTGGAAATAATTAATCAAAACGAATGGCTGAAGACGTGGTGCACACGGGAAGGCTTCACCTATCTTGATCATTGGACCACATTCTACAACGAGGACTATCTGTATAGACGGGATGGACTGCATTTAAATAACAAGGGAACTAGTCTACTCGGAGAAAAGATCCTCGAGCAGGTTCGGAAGCATTTAAACTAGAAAGGAAGGGGGGAGAAATCAACAAAAAAACAGAAGGGAGACCGCATCAAAACAAGAACAACAACTCAGGTAAGACAACCATTAAATGTATTTATCTAAATGCTAGAAGTATCAGAAACAAAATTCTAGAACTTGAAGCTACTGCACTAACAGGTAACTATGATGTGATAGGTGTTACAGAAACGTGGTTATCTGAGAGTGATGGGGACGAATATAATATTTGTGGGTATACACTGTATAGGAAAGACAGGCAGGACAGAAGAGGAGGAGGGGTAGCGCTATACATAAGAAACAGTCTTGAAGCCCAGGTGTTAAACCTGGACAAAGAAAATAAAACCGAATCAATATGGGTCAGAATAACAGACAAAAATTAAAAAAGGCATAATAATAGGAGCATGCTATAGACCGCCAGATTCAGACGGTGAGCACAATAATCTGTTATACAATGACATTAGAAATGTGTGTAGCAAAGGAGAAGCCATACTAATGGGGGATTTCAACTTCCCCCAAATAAAATGGGAAAACCCGGTGGGTAGCGCGAAGGATGAAATAGAAATGGTGGAAATGACAAATGACTGCTTCCTAACACAATTTGTCAAGGCACCGACTAGAGGGGAGGCATGCCTTGATTTAGTCTTTTCAAATAACGAAGATAGAATAACTAAAACAGAGGTCAGAGAACCACTGGCAAACTCAGACCACAACATGGTCTCATTTGAAGTGTTTTTTAAATCCCCAAAAGTAAAGACTAAAGCTAAGGTTTACAATTTTAGAAAAGCAAACTATGAAGGTATGAAACAGAGACTAACAGAAGTAGATTGGAGTAAAATAGAGAAAACACCCACAGAAGAAGGATGGTTGTTCTTCAAAAATGTAGTACTAGAGGCGCAAAACAATTATATCCCTAAAGTAGACAAATCTAAATGTAAAACTAAATTGCCAAAATGGTTTAATAGATCAATTAAAAAAAAATATTCAGCGAAAAAAGGCACTTTACAGAGCATTAAAAAAGGACCAAAAAGAAAGTACGCAGAAAGAGTACACAGAACTGCAAACGCAAGTCAAAAAGGAAGTTAGAAAGACCAAGAGAGAAATAGAAATGAACATTGCTAAGGGAGCTAAAACCAATTCCAAAATGTTTTTCCAATATTACAACAGCAAGAGAACATTCAAAGAGGAGATTAAATGTTTAAGAGATACAAATGGCAAAATCGTAGAGGAAGAAAAAAAAATAGCAAATATGTTAAATGATTACTTTTCACAAGTTTTTACAAAGGAAGATACTGACAACATGCCCCACATGTCATCCAGTTCCTATCCAGTTTTAAATAACTTTAGCATAACTGAGGCAGAAGTGTTAAAGGGACTAGGAGCTCTTAAAATAAACAAATCCCCTGGGCCGGATGAGATCCTCCCAGTAGTACTCAAAGAAATGAAAGAAGTAATTTACAAACCGCTAACCAAGATCATGCAGCAGTCTCTTGACACAGGGGTGGTACCGACAGACTGGAAAATTGCAAACG
This sequence comes from Polyodon spathula, assembly GCF_017654505.1. Taxonomy (NCBI): domain Eukaryota; kingdom Metazoa; phylum Chordata; class Actinopteri; order Acipenseriformes; family Polyodontidae; genus Polyodon; species Polyodon spathula. The sequence goes on from NC_054534.1 coordinate 97,017,325, forward strand.
TAATACCGATCCACAAAAAGGGAAACAAAACTGAACCAGGTAACTACAGACCAGTAAGCCTGACTTCTATTATATGCAAACTTATGGAAACTATAATAAGATCCAAAATGGAAAATTACCTTTATGGTAACAGGGTACTGGGAGACAGTCAACATGGTTTTAGGAAAGGGAGATCGTGCCTAACTAACTTGCTTGATTTTTTTGAGGATGCAACATCGATAATGGATAATTGCAAAGCATATGACATGGTTTATTTAGATTTCCAGAAAGCTTTTGACAAAGTCCCGCACAAAAGATTAATTCTCAAACTGAACGCAGTTGGGATTCAAGGAAACGCATGTACATGGATTAGGGAGTGGTTAACATGTAGAAAACAGAAAGTACTGATTAGAGGAAAAACCTCAGAATGGAGTGTGGTAACCAGCGGTGTACCACAGGGATCAGTATTAGGTCCTCTGCTATTCCTAATCTACATTAATGATTTAGATTCTGGTATAGTAAGCAAACTTGTTAAATTTGCAGACGACACAAAAATAGGAGGAGTGGCAAACACTGTTGCAGCAGCAAAGGTCATTCAAAATGATCTAGACAAGATTCAGAACTGGGCAGACACATGGCAAATGACATTTAATAGAGAAAAGTGTAAGGTACTGCACGCAGGAAATAAAAATGTACATTATAAATATCATATGGGAGATATTGAAATTGGAGAAGGAATCTATGAAAAAGACCTAGGAGTTTTTGTTGACTCAGAAATGTCTTCATCTAGGCAATGTGGGGAAGCTATAAAAAAGGCTAACAAGATGCTCGGATACATTGTGAAAAGTGTTGAATTTAAATCAAGGGAAGTAATGTTAAAACTGTACAATGCACTTGTAAGACCTCATCTTGAACATTGTGTGCAGTTCTGGTCACCTCGCTATAAAAAAGATATTGCTGCTCTAGAAAGAGTGCAAAGAAGAGCGACCAGAATTATTCCGGGCTTAAAAGGCATGTCATATGCAGACAGGCTAAAAGAATTGAAACTGTTCAGTCTTGAACAAAGAAGACTACGTGGCGACCTAATTCAAGCATTCAAAATTCTAAAAGGTATTGACAGTGTCGACCCAAGGGACTTTTTCAGCCTGAAAAAAGAAACAAGGACCAGGGGTCACAAATGGAGTTTAGAAAAAGGGGCATTCAGAACAGAAAATAGGAGGCACTTTTTTACACAGAGAATTGTGAGGGTCTGGAATCAACTCCCCAGTAATGTTGTTGAAGCTGACACCCTGGGATCCTTCAAGAAGCTGCTTGATGAGATTTTGGGATCAATAAGCTACTAACAACCAAACGAGCAAGATGGGCCGAATGGCCTCCTCTCGTTTGTAAACTTTCTTATGTTCTAAACAAGTCATTTTCCTGACGTTTATCGTGTTAAAACAAGTGATTCGATTTGTCAATCCTTCATTTTGGATTTCACACAGGACAAGTAAGATGCTGTCAACAGCATACTCCTGGCCATATGGAAACATAACCAATATACTTTAACAAGAAATGAACATGATGGCTATAACCACTATCCACCCTCTGTGGAAGGTGACAAAATGTAATTGGCTTTGGGGGCACACCAACATGGTTTTTTCACTCCACTGTCATGTTGCCCAAGAAAACAGGGCTTGTTTTTGGTAACCAAGACCCATATTTTAGTTTGAGGGTCTAACTGAAAGAATTTGAGATGTGGAATGTAATTAAAAGATGATGATTTTCTATTTTTTTTTAAACATTTTAATATGTATTTTGTTAACCACTGATCTCAGGATATGGCTGTGCCTCTTCTCCCTTTAGGGTCTTAAAATGCCACTACTTATCTTATTAAACAGAGAAGGCTGGAGGAGGCCATCGAAACCCACAGGGAGTCTGTACAGACCTGGAATGAACAACAACTCATGATGCTGTTTCCTTTTTGAGGAAGTGGATGGAAACCAACGGAACCACGTCTGTATTATTATCATCATTCTTATTGTTTCATATCATTATTGAAAATATGAGAATGTATTGGTAGCAGCTACTTGGGATGAAGGACATTTTATTAAAAGCCTTCAGGGCAATTCTATCTGTATTAAACATTACATCTATCATGTGCACCCTTGTGATCTTTTATACACCAAGAGTTGTATTATGTTCTAAACAAGAATGTAATTATATTACTGGCACACAATGGCGCAGGTATCATTCTTGCTGTTGACAGGGCGATTATTCAGTTATGAAGAACTAAACAATATGAGTGGTATGAACAGCCCCAGGACAAACATCTTAGGTACAAGCACTGGTGAAGTACATATTTATTTATAATGAAGTCAAATGCAGATAGACTGAATGTAATGATATCTTTAGAACTTTAATCATATTACTACCGATGCAATTCTCGTCATTCCTCGGTGATGTAATATTATAAAACATACATGTACATGTTCAGCAGATAGAACAGGTTTAATATTACTTCATTATTGGACACTATTGAAATATACAGTATATCATTAAACTACTGCATCAATTACTACAGTAGCCTAGGTATTCAACTTTTATTAAAGAGTTTTGTGGCTTTTTTTTGGTATAGCATGGAATAACTTATTTTAACAAATGTGCATTTAAAAAGTTTATTGAAAAATGAAGGTCCCTGTGACTGTCTCAGTTTGAGCAAGATCATTATGAAACTAAGTTATACATGCCAGGCCTCAAGCTTTGAATTGTGACAATATCAAGGTGATAACATTTAATGTTAAGATGTAGAGAAAGGTGTAAAAAAAAAAAAAAGGTGCTGAGGTATAAAGAATGCTTTGAGACTATATAAATGGTAAATGTGTATTTAAGTGTTACGCACTGATGAAAGCAACGCCAGCTGCCAAAACATTTGCATTTTAGCATTTTTGAATAAAATGTAATATATTTCTGCTTTGGGCTTTTTTGATCTTAGTGTCATTTTGTGATGCACAGTGTGCAACCATTAGACTTTAAAAAAAAAAAAAAAACATATATTTTGTGCTTAACAGACCTCTGTTTGGATTGCAGTTATGGACGGTCTTCGTAAAAGCGCAGAATCAAGGCTATATGAACTATCAATTATAGAACAGATCATACAAATGTCTATGAGCAATTAGCTCCAGAAAAACTTCTCTCACAAAGATTACAGTGATGTGTTCTAACATGGGAGACAGCTCTGAACCATGCTGCACCATTGTAAACTACAGTATAGACAAGCATGTCAGCAGTGTATTAGCCTTCCCTAAAATGTAATAAGGTGGGATTGTTTGGTTAATGGGAAACAAATTAACTAACTTAAATGGTTTATTGACAACTCTTCATGGCTTACTACAAATGTAACTTTCTTTGCACTAAATTTACAAATGGCTGTTGGTAAAATTTGTTTTTCAGTGCAATGAAGTCTAAATAATTAGTTTAAGACCACTTGTGGCAGACTGGCGAGTGGATAGAGGCCCAGAGACAGACTGCAGTTAAAAAAAAAATACTAATTTTATTATAAATAACAAAATAAAAAAGCACAATGGCAAAATAAAGGGATTTAAACACAAAAAAAACAATACAAAAACAAACTTACAAAAACAAGGTTTCCAGGCTGGGCAATGCCTTCACTGGATTCAAATTTACCAAACCAAAACCAACAAACACCAACCTGCTTCCTCAGCTCCCTCCTCCTAAATGAGAAGCAGAGGCCTCCATTTATGTCAGGTGGCTGGGTGCTGATTGATCATTAATTAACCTAATCAACTAATCAACCCCAGCCACCTGAACATAATAAACCCAGGCAGGTAGGAGAAATTAACCCCATCCCTGCCAATTTAAAAAGGGCAGAGCTTTGCTCTGCCACACCACTGTAACAGCACTTTAACATATTTCCCCAAATCACTAAACTTCACCTTAAATGCCCCGGCTACCACAGCTTCAAAGTTCAAAGCATGCTTGTTAGCATTATACTGTAATAGCAGTTTCATAGAGGTCCTGGTTAAACTACAAACACCTCCTCTTAGGCACAACTGGCATTTATTAAGCTTTACGATCTTTAGGTTACAGTACTTTTAACTCTTGATTAGTAACATGTGTTACCTTATTAGACAATGCATTACAAAGATGTAGAGCTAATTACAAAAAGAAAGTATTTTACTGGAAATCTGTTGCATTTAATCAACTGATGTCACTCTTCCTACATGAATTTACAATATGGAACAAGCAATAAAGGGATGAGGTAATAGTTCATTTTTTTTTCCAAAAAAAAAAAAAAAAATCACATACTACTGTAGGAAGAGCTTTAGAAAGTATCTTCATTACTTTTTCCACACTGTAGCACTCTCGTGGTGAGTGCATCAGGCATCAATCTAGAGGGCTGTGTCTGAAGGAACCGATATAATTTTTTCAATGGTTTAGCTACCACATAAACCCCTGGTGAATACATTTGTCATGCAATAAACTGACTTTTGCAATAGTTTAGTAGCAGGTTTACCTTTGTATTCAATTCCAAGATTTCATACAATCCTACATCAACATCCTGAATTTCAGCTGACAAAAAAGTTGAGACCACACAATATTAATATTAACCTTGTGTGGCTTTTCTATTTAAAGAATATGACTTTACTCAAGTGCTGTAAACACCACATACTGTAGTAGGTTTGAATGATTCTGTTGCAGGAGTTTTATTCAGACATGTTCACTGGAAGCTGCTTTACATGAGAGGCATCCATGACCTTGAGGACCGATACTTAAAATGAAGCTTCTTAAAGCTGGATATTCATTTGCCTGCACTAATGACAACTGAAACAACACACAAAGCCTGTTTGGACCTCATTGTATTTTTCACAAGTAATAGCAGAAATATTTAGCCACCTCACCAAGATTAATGACCTATATTAATATTAACAAGTCTTTTGATTTATACAGTGTATTTATTTATGACATCCAGCCCACAGTTCTGGTGACTGCATCATAAACCACCAAAGCTTTGTATATGTAATTTATGATTTTCCAGAACCCTGTTGACTGTGGTGAAAGTGGTCTCTTCAACTCCTCCCCCTCTTTGTGCATAGGGGCGGCAACTCCGGTTTCGACGTGGGCAAATCTGGTTCCGGTGCGGGCAGTGTTCTACAGAACAGCAGACAACAGGTGGTGAATCTGCTTGGTTGGGGGTTGTTCATTTAGTGTTCATGAAAGTTAAAGGAACCAGAGCTTGGTTGACTCTGTAACATCTACAAAATAAAATTTCAGCGGTTCAGTTAACTGGTAAATACTCGTCAGAGACAATTTCAAAAGCAAGTTAACGGGCAAAGACTGAAGCCGATCGTCAGTTTCACTGGGTTTCACAAGGTTTGTGATGGGCAGGTAGAAGCATTGACTGTCACTAACAAGAGCGAATGAGTGTGCCTCTACAGTGGTGTGCCTCTAGACCAGTGGTGTGCAAACTTTTTATATGCTGCCCTAATTACATGACACATATATTAAAATGTCAGAACTTAACTTTATATTTTAACAGGTGCTTGTTTTCCAGATTTAAAGTAAATTTAATGTAAATATTTTTCCCAGATTTAACCACAAAAAGTATAGATTTAGCAAAATACATAAATGTTAACAAACCCATTCATTTACGTTGTTTTCCATCTGATGATGTAGATATCCTTCTGTCTGATGTTGATTGCTGAAGTATAATGCTGGCTCCAGGGATCAGCTCATTTTGCTTCCCCAGTGCATCAGCACACACAACGGCTGCGATGATAGCTCCGGGGATCAACCCAGTGCGGTCTCCCCAGCGCAGCAGCATGACAAACGTCTGGATTGAGCTAAGTAGGGTACATATCTGGGGTCTTCAAGTGGGCACCTTCCGTCCTCTGTGTTTCGTTGACTAGCCCACGACACCCCTCAAGAGGGCTCCATGCCTCACTCAGCTCAGCCCAGTTTACTTATCTGTACATCAGCGTTGCTTTCTTTCTATTGTGCTTGAGATCCCCATCCAGAATCTTTCCGTCTCAACCACAGCCAGTTGCTGCTCCTTTCTGCTGCTATAGATAAGTTCTTCTCTGTGCGACGCAACTGTTGGCCACTGAACCTGATGTCTCTGAGAAACCGGGTTGTACAGTGTGCCACAAATCCTCGACAGCCCACCTCCACTGGGTAAACTCGGACTCTCCAACCTCACTGTTCCGCTTCAGCAGCTACTTGAGCATACCGAAGTTTCTTCCTCTCATACTCCTCATCCACAGCATCTTCCCATGGCACTGTTAACTCTACCAGATGAACAAGGCATGCTGATCCAGACCACAAGACAATATCTGGTCGAAGGTTAGTGGTGGAAAACCCAGACGGAAAAATAAGCCATTGACCAACACTCTGCCAGCATCTTCCAGTCTTTAGCAGCTTCCAGTTGTCCTGAGCGAGGCTTGATTTTAACACCTTTTCTTGGTGGTTGCTCTCCTGGACGGAGGAATATTGTCTTTTGTGTGTAATGCTTTGATGGAACTGGTGGCAACTTATTGGTCAGGTTACATTTGTCTTCCAATGTTAAGGCCAAACATCGTAGCACCTGGTCATGGCACCAAGTAAACCATCCTTGGCTAAGACCCACCTTACATCCTGTCAAAATGTGCCTTAATGTTGCAGGTAATGAACACAAAGGACAAGAGGGATTCTCAGCCACCCAGAGGTTCAGGTTCTGTGGTGATGGTAGAACATCATATGCTGATCTGATTAGGAAACTGATCCTGCTCTGTTCCATTGTCCATAGGTCTTGCCAGCCTACCTTGCGTTGTTCCACACTCTCCCATCTCATCCATTCTACCTGCTTGGCCTGGGAAACAGCCTTTACACACCTGATCCTCTCCTCCTACTTTTGCACCTAATTGACTACCAGCTTCCTCCATTGAGTCGCGGTTGCCTTGTGCCATGTAGGAGGAGCTGAACTGAGACCAAAACCTCCTTTTCCATGCTGAATTTTCCCCATAATATCTCTGATTTGAAGGGCAGCCTTAGCACCTTCCACAGCTTTCTTTGCCATCCATTTTCTTCCAGTTTTCAACACAGGTGCTGCCTCCCTTACGCATTTGTCAAGTGAATCTACTAATGTCATTTCCAGTCTGAATTTGGCACACTTAAACTCCTCGGTTAGAGCAGACATTGGTAGCTGCAGTATTCCTTTACCATAAAGTCCCACTCTGCTGAGGCAGCGTGGAACTCCCAACCATTTCCTGACGTATGAACAGATTAAAGCTTCCAGCTTCTCAACTGTTGTCAAGGAAACCTCATACACAGTCAGTGGCAACAGCAGTCTTGGCAGTAGACCAAACTGAAAGCACCAGAGTTTCAGTTTGCCTGGTAAAGCGCTGCTGTCTATGAGCAATAATGCTGAAGAAAATCTTGCCTTCTACGTTTAAAGGGGAAATAGGACAAAACTGACTGATGCATGTAGAATCCTTTTCTTTTGGTATAAAGACTCCACTTGCTTGGCGCCATGCTCTTGGTACAACCTGTTTTTCCCATGCCACTTTCATTAATTTCCACAGATTTCATAGAACTCCAGAAACACTCTTGTATACTCTGTATGGAACTCCATTAAGCCCTGAAGATGATGATGCCCTTGCTTTTTTCACAGCTTGTTCTACTTCTTTCCACTTAGGTGCACAGTCCTCCATTTGGTATTCAGGTGGATTTATAGGTGGAATATCTGAAGGAATTGATATAGGCTCCTGACTTTTTTAATCTGTATGTTTCCTCCAAATATCTCTCCAGCTCAAACTTAGATGATTTTAGTGTGCCATTTTTCTCACTGTGAATATCCTCTTTACAAATTTGAATGGATTAGTTCTCGCACGCTCTTTCTTTTTGTAGCATTTCCATAGGCGCTCAGCTCTGAGCAATGTTGCAATCGTATCTTTTATGACCCTTTGTAAAAGATCGAGTCCCTCCTGACTTTGTTCTAATTTTTTTCCATTGCTTCCTCAACTGCTTAAGGAATAGTTTGTACTTTTTCCTTCCTTTTTTCAATTCCAAACCTCTCGCTTCCATATGCGTAGATGATGTCCCCAAATTTATCCAGCTTCTTTTCAACTGTTCCATTTAACCTTTCCAAAGTAAAACAGAGATCCGTGTTTACTGTGTCCCACGTAGTTTTCTCACAAACTCTTGGCCATTTAACTCCAGATTGTGCCCATTGAGGTTCTTTTCTCTCTTACGCTGGTTCGTCTGACCTGGTTCGCAAGGATAATTAGGTTCATCACTAGTTGTATCTATGCAAGTCCTCCTCACATCTATGACAGAGATGCTGATATCCTACAAACTATGGTTTACTTCCTGTCACTGGATTTCATTCGACTGACTTGACTGACTTCGTAAGAAGTACTGATCAATGCAAGGCCCTTGTCCCTTCTCCCTCAAGCATTTCGTTCTCTTGATGAATCTTCAAACCCCTGACCGTTGTCGCCTTGCTCCAGCCGCAGACACAAACCTGGAGTTCCATGTCTTTGCTAACTGCAGATCTTGAACTAGTCTTTTGTGAAGTACTCTATATTCTCAAATCCATTTCCGTTCCTAAGTCGTTAACTGTGTTATCCAATGTTGATATACAGACTCTAGGGGTATTATATATATATATATATATATATATATATATATATATATATATATATATATATATAATTGGCGGGCGAGTCAACATTTCGGTAATATTTCTAACAAATAAATCTGTGAAAAAAGGTTGTTTTTTGTTTGTTTGTTTTTTTTACACTCGGCAACTCAACATTTACCTAACAGATAAATCTGTAAAGATAAATGATTCAGCAATTAAATCTATAAAAATAAATCTGGCTTTTCACAAATTAAATATTTTTGCCAGCTTAATCTGAAGCTAAATGATCCCCCGCCCATAGAAGCATTTGATTTGGCATTGTATGCTGCAGAGCTGCCCCTACACTCCGAGAGCAAATCTCTTGCTTCCCCGCCTCCTCGGCACATTACAATGCCAAAAAAATGTACACATTTCAAATCTTTTAAGAATGTGTTTGTTAACATTTCTATATACAGCTAAATAAAAAAAAAATTGGTTAAATCTAGGAAAAAATACACAATTTACTTTAAATCTGTGAAAAACACTTAAAATATTAGTGCATTTATTTTACATTTGGAGCTTCATACATGTAAACTGTCCTTTCAGCACCGAGAATAAGCAATGATGAATGATTTACTGATTCCAGTTGCAAACGATTTAATGAACTGTGATGGGTGCTCAGGGCCCGATGATTGTGATGGGTGAGTGACAAATTTGGCTGAAGGCCACGACCGTGGGTGCTCGAGGGCTACCTGTGTGAGGCCGGCTGGAAAAACATGAACAGTTACATGCATCCCAGTGCTGCAGATAGGAAGTGGTTATGATCACCTCCCCCCAAAAAGACACGGCCGCCAAACCATCAATGGAAAATAATAATAAATGATTAATGCACCCCACAGTGGCACACTGCCACTAATGCGCTGAGGGAAACAGCCCAGCCTCTCCAGCCTGACCACCATGCACCCCGCAGTCCATGGCCGAGGGTAACCCTAAGCGGTCGACTCCCATTTCAGGCTCTAAGCGGTCGACTCCCGTTTTGGCTTCCAATTCGGCTCTGTTCACTGCAGTTTCAAACATTATTTCTCTGGTTCTACAAGTCCTAGAGTAATCATCAACAGCTCAATTGAAAAGTAATAAAGCGGACTAATTAACTGTCATTATAGGAGGATACGGACAACATGCAACAGTCCCTTGACACAGGGGTTGTACATTCAGACTGGAAAATTGCAAACGTAATGCCGATCCACAAAAAGGGAAACAAAACCGAACCAGGTAATTACAGACCAATAAGCCTGACTTCTATTATATGCAAACTTATGGAGACGATAGTAAGATCCAGAATGGAAAATTACCTACATGGAAACAATATCCTGGGAAGCAGTCAACGTGGCTTTAGGAAAAGGACAGCGTGTCTAACTAACCTGTTTGATGTTTTTGAGGATGCAACATCGATAATGCATAATTGCAAAGCATACGACATGGTTTATTTAGATTTCCAGAACGCTTTTGACAAAGTCCCGCATAAAAGATTAATTCTCAAACTGAACGCAGTAGGGAATCAAGGAAACGCATGTACATGGATTAGGCAGTGGTTAATATGTAGAAAACAGAAAGTACTGATTAGAAGAGAAACCTCAGAATGGAGTGAGGTAGCCAGTGGAGTACCACAGGGAGCAGTATTATGTATTCTGCTATTCCTAATCTACATTAATGGTTTAGATTCTGGTATAGTAAGCAAACTTGTTAAATTTGCAGATGACACAAAAATAGGAGGAGTGGCAAACACTGGTGCAGCAGAAAAGGTCATTCAAAATGATCTAGACAGAATTCAGAAATGGGCAGACACATGTCAAATGACATTTAATAGAGAAAAGTGCAAGTTACTGCACACAGGAAATAAAAATGTGCATTATAAATATCATATGGGAGATATTGAAATTGGAGAAGGAACCTATGAAAAAGACCTAGGAGTTTTTGTTGACTCAGAAATGTCTTCATTTAGACAATGTGGGGAAGCTATAAAAAAAGGCCAGCAAGATGCTCAGAAATATTGTGAAAGGTGTTGAATTTAAATTAAGGGATGTACAATTCATTAGTAAGACCTCATCTTGAATATTATGTTCAGGTCTGGTCACCTCGCTACAAAAAGGATATTGCTGCTCTAGAAAGAGTGCAAAGAAGAGCAACCAAAATTATTCTGGGTTTAAAAGGCATGTCATATGCAGACAGGTTATATTCATTGAAACTATTCAGTCTTAAACAAAGAACAATATACGGTGATCTGATTCAAAATTCTAAAAGGTATTGACAATATTTACCCAAGGGACTTTTTCAACCTGAAAAAAGAAATAAGGACCAGGGGTCACAAATGGAGATTAGACAAAAGGGCACTCAAAACAGAAAACAGGAGGCACTTTTTCACACAGAGAATTGTGAGGGTCTGGAATCAACTCCCCAGTAATGTTGTTGAAGCTGACACCCTGGGATCCTTCAAGAAGCTGCTATATGAGATTCTGGGATCAATAAGCTACTAATAACCAAATGAGCAAGATATGCCGAACGGCCTCCTCTCGTTTGTAAACTTTCTTATGTTCTTATATAATTAGTCATAGTCGCGCCCCCCATTGACCCTCCACGCCCCCACACTTTGAGCACTACGATTTTTCAAAAAGACAGGCCTACTATTATTATTTTTATTTTTTTTTTACTTTTTCACACAGGCCGATTTTTTTTTTTTTATAACTACATGTATGTGTGTCGCTTGGACAGATGGAATAACAATGACGTGTTGCAAAAGGTAAACGTGGAAACGCTGCATCTTCTTCCCTAACTTGGGAAGATAATTATTTTGAGAAAGTGAGAAAATAATTCAGTTTTAGCCCCCTTGCTCACTGGTTTGCAATCTTGGGTCATCCCCTAAATATTTTTTGTTTGTATCATTTGAGCGGGATCCTTGTCAAGGGATTCACTGATATACAAAGTCACATCACCGTTTCAGATCTAAATGAGATTTTACACACAAATACAGTGAAACCTCAATGACCCAGTCACCAAAGAGACTGGACAGTGGTGGCTGCAGATTCAATGTGTGTTGGACTGAAAACTGAACAATTCTGCCCTAATATTTCTCTGAATTGTGCAGCCTTGCTGGCCAGATGCCTGCCCTGATATGTTCCTAGGATACACCCCCTTCACTAGTCTGCCTTTAATTTCAAACTGTCTGGTTCACCACACACCAATTGGAACAGGAGACAGATGTTCATGAGTGATGTCATCGTAATATAGGCCTAAACCACTGACACTTTTCACATTTCAGCAGCAGCTGCCTTGCTCTTTCATTCCACAGGATTAAATGTTAGGACAGCCACATGTACAGTAGTGGAACCACAAATTGGAAACACTATACTATATAGTGTATATATAGTACTATATATGTAGCACAAACCTTTGCTATATGGGTCATTGATGGCGAACTGACTTTGCTGAAAATTTCCATCCCCAGCTTTCCTGAATTATTTGTGTCAGTAATCAATGAGACACATCTGTGCTATACTTGCAGTCAATAGTGGGCAAACACCCGGTTCCTAAATCCTGTAAAAACAAATTACCTAAAACCAATGACTTTCTATAAAGCTTCAGAAAAACTTGCTTTTAGCTGTATTATTTTGACAAAAGCAGTATAAATGTTACTGAACCTCTGGATCTTGAAATTTCATACTTTTTTCCCCACAGTGAGGTGCTTCTCAGTTTTCATAGATTTCAGCTGGAAGGGAAGTCATTTCTGAGTTTCAGCTAAACCTGTTTCCTTGATCTTTGCAAATAGCAGTACCTGACATTAACTATTAAAATACTAAATACAGCAGAGCGAGAACATCAAGGTAATGGCTAATTGTAGGGTGTAACCGTGTTTCAAATGCCAATTAGGAAAGCATCAGCATGCTGTCTGTAACAAAGACAGTGCTGTAAGCTGTGCTTAATGCAAAATCACTACTGTAGGTGGGGCATTAGTTGAACCTACCCCAAAAATGGGTTTCTGCAAGGCTTGTGTAACATTCAATGTGGTCCAAGTCCTGACAGTCACCGCTGCTTAAACCCATTTTGGGGGTGTAAAAAAAAAAAAAGAAGAGTTATTGTGAATTTGGTTCAAACCACATTCTTAACATGGCACATTGTCTGTATAGCACCTACCACAGCCCCCATTAATTGGATTGTTCTATTTCAGTGCACCCCCTACACCAGTGGTTCCCAACAACACTGGTGTGCCACGAGAGCTGTCCAAGTGTGCCGTGAAATTTTGTGCAAAGGTAATGAAAATCAATGTAAAACAAACATTGTTTCATCTTAAACAATATTCAATCCAACCAAAATTACAACTCATAAAACTTGTGAAAATGAATCATCAAATATTTTAACAGCGAGGTATCGGTCTTTCAGTTCTAAAACGTGAACATTCTAAACGCAGGTGGCCAAAGGGCAAAATTGACATGATGTGAGCTTAGTTTTTACTAGTCACCATAAAAACCAAGCAACGGCATACGCGCACTTTTTTGTTGTATCCACATTTGTTTGCCGGATCTATTTTATATCTCCTGATCTAAGAAAAAATGGATAAGTTTGTTGTCCAAAGAGGCGATTCCTCCACTTATTCAATCATTGATGAAACATCTGAACCCCCCCCCCCAAAAAAAAAAAACAAGAATTTTTCAGAGACAGTATAATGAGAGCTATCTGGCCTCTGGATTTTCATGGACAGGAGATGCCACTTGCCCCTTACCTGAATGTCTCATCTGCAGAGAGAAGTTGGCAAATGCTGCGATGGTACCAAGTAAGTTAAAATGCCATTTGCAGACAAAACATCCATCTCTTGCAAACAAAGATAATCAGTACTTCAAGTGTTGTAAAGAACAAAACACGAAGCAGACCCAACGTCTGATTGAGCGTGTGCCGGCATCGGATAAAGCTCAAGAGGCTTGTTACCTGGTGGCTGAGCTTGTAGCAAAATCAAAGAAGCCCCATACCATTGCCAAAACCTTAATCATGCCTGCATGTAAAAAAATCATAGGAGTGATGTTAGGAGCTGATGCTGTAAAAGAGATCGAAAAAATTCCACTCTCTAATACAGTTCAACAGCGAATTGACGACATGTCAGCTGATATCGAGGAAGTGCTACAAGAGAAGTTAGCGACTAGTGGGAAGTTTGATTTGCAGATTGACGAGTCCACTGATAAAAGCGGACACTGCCAGCTGCTGGCCAACGTTCAGTATGTTGATGGGGACTCCATTCAGGAGAATTTTTTATTTTGTAAGGAGCTACCGAGTCACGTGACTGGTGAGGAAATATTTCGGGTAACCGATACTTATTTGAAAGAAAACAAACTTACTTGGGCCACGTGTTGTAGCATTTGCACTGACGGAGCTGCCTCCATGACCGGGAAAGTCAAAGGATTTGTCAGTAAGGTGAAAGCGCAAAATCCTGACATTCATATCAACCACTGTATCCTCCACCTTGAAGCTCTTGTAGCCAAAACACTGCCTCCAGAGTTAGCTGTAGTATTACAGCAAGCTATGAAAATCATGAATGACATAAAATCACGGCCATTGAAATCACGTTTGTTCACTATTTTGGGTGCAGAGATGGGGGCCGAGCATCAGAGTTTACTGTTACACACACGATAGTTATCGAGGGGGAAGGTTCTCTCCTGTGTTCATGAGCTCTGGAGAGAACTGACAGTTTTCAACAATGCATGAACTGCCTTATAAAGAGTTACTATCTGATAATTACTGGTGGACTAAGCTTGCATATCTCGCAGACATTTTCAGCCATCTGAATGAGCTGAATACTAAAATGCAGGGGAAGAATGAGACGATCCTGACCATCACAGATAAACTTCAAGGTTTCAGGTCAAAACTGGGCTTCTGGCAAGAGACAGTGGCAGGGGGTTCACTTGAGATGTTTCCACTAACATTGTCAGCTGCAGATGCAGCTGTCAAGGCGCACAGCCTCATATTCAATCATCTCAAAACGCTACAAGAGAAGTTCGAATGTTACTCCCCTCCCCTCCATCCGTTTAGTTCACTTTCTTCCGATTCATCACAAAAGCTGACATTAAAAGAAAAAGAGGAATATGCAGAGCTACGGATGGATAGCACAATGAAGCTGAAGTTTGGAGAGGTGTCTTTGAACGTGTTTTGGCTGACTGCAGTACATGAATATCCGACAATTTCTGACCATGCTATTGCTGTACTTTTGCCATTTCCGACAACATACCTCTGCGAGCAAGCATTTTCAACACTGGCATACGTAAAAAACAACAGGAGAGAACTTTTGTCAGTGTTGCAAGATTTGCGGGTGGCCCTCTCATCAATTCCTCCCCGGATCAAAAGGCTCTGCGCACACCGGCAGGCCCAGGTTTCCCACTAACCTGGTAAGTTGCTGTTTAATCTACTTCGCGTTTTGCTCTGGACCATTGCATTTCAATGATTTATCCGGTTCAATTATTTAACTCAAATTATACTTTTTAAAAATGTTGTTACAAATATAAAATTCCTAACGTGAAAAGTTAAAAATTAAGCAGATTTTGAAAATGTGTCTGTGCTCATTGTTGAAGATGGTGTATTCTGTGGTGGATTTGAAACATGAATGCATTTGATCCTTGTTTAGCTTGTTTTATGAACTATGTTGCAAACCTCTCTAGTAAGACTGTAACCATAGTAAATGTGATGTTTATGAGCAATCGATTTAGCTGAAAAAAGTCGGTGTGCTGTGGATTTGTTTGTCTCATTGAAGTGTGCCGTGTTACTAAAAAGGTTGGGAACCACTGCCTTACACACTCACTCATGGGGGCAGGTGATGTCATCCTTCAGCTGCAGAAGACTCTGCTGTGTGCTATACATACAAAATCACGCAGTATCAGAATATCATGAGCTTCCTCTGATCATCAGGATCCCCTGTTATTGTCAACGTGCTCCTCCTCCTTTGTGTCGCTTCTCCCTGGGAATACACCTCCATATACTGACTGTGTTGGTACCTAGCATAGTACAGTATTACTGTTCCACAAAATAGTGCCCAATTACTAGACATTCATATATGGGTTTCCAGTATGATGGTGCTTTTGAATCGTCAACAATGCACAATATCTGTTTAACAATCGTGCCCTCGTGCCTCCAATTCCATCTGATTTGTACTGTTTTATAGTAAAAGAATAGTTAAATGTGTAAAATAAAACATTTAAAAAAATTAAAAAAACGACCATACCCTATACTCATATTGCCGATTGTTGTGGTTATTATTATTATTATTATTATTATTATTATTATTATTATTATTATTATTATTATTATTATTATATTTTAGTTTGTTTATTTGTATGCAAAGGCAAGACAATGAAAAACAGGCCAACTGTTCACTACCATCATTAAGAAAGTAAATAAAACAAATCAAACGTTTTTAAAAAACTTGCCATGCATTTCAGCTTTTCATTATGGTACCTGAATGGGGTACACGATTATATCTAGTTTCATTTATCATTGAGTAACGCTGAACATAAAACAAACTTAAACAAAGCGTAATAAGTGTACCTTTACTGTGGCTTTCCATTCTGAGTTTCGTTTTTTTTTTTTTTTTTTTTTTTTCCAGGTGTCTTTATTCCTTACTTTCGACAGAAGCGAGTAGAATAGAAAAGGCAGCAAACCGACTGACACACACCTCAAGCAGCTCGCCCGCCCGCTCGTGCTTTACTCTCTTTCTCAGTCCCAGCTTGAAACGCAAGCTGTCAAAAAAAAAACACACACACACGAGAGACAAAAAAACAAAAAACAAACAAAAAAACACAGCTTGACTGGCAGCTACAACAGCCAACCACAGACTCACTGTTTCTTTGGAACGCCAATGCTAGAATTGGGAAGGCGGAAAAAAGGAAAACAAAAGTGAACCCCCATGCTTAACATTTTTCAGGACCAGTCACAGGGCACCCGAAGAATTTACAACTAAATAGGCGAAATGTAGGAGGGTCGTTAAGTTCATTAGAAATTTGTTCGCATATATTGTTAATGTGCAGCGTTGTGATTGTGATTCTCATTTCCATGTCTGTATTTGTGTGAGAGCTACTAATGTGATGATGTTAACAAATGTACGAAAACATCAGGTGTTGTTTTCTAACAGCTGTGCTAACTCACTAATTCCCTTGTAACATGTTTCAATAGTATAGAATACTGTTTTCAAAATGCATTGTTTTTACCTAAACTTTATTTCATGAACACTGCGGTAATTATTTATAAGATGCTGAAGTCCAGCAGTGTCTGAAATGTCTACAGAGTAAATCTATGTATTTCAATTGAGTGTCTGCTATTTCTATGACATAGCGTACATGTATTAACATTATTGAGGTATACAAAGCATCTCCCATCTTCCATGATGTATCTGGTCTACAGCTTCCCCATACAACCCCTGTGTTTGAATCTAAATCATTCTTCTGGCTTCAAGGTGGAGATCCTGTCAAGATTGAGATGCATTGATGGTACCTATCAACACCACTTAACCTGTTCAGGTTGTCCATCCAGGCGGCTTTTATAAAAATAGTTTTTGTGTCCGAGTGAAATTTTGTTATGGTTTCTTTGCTGTAATAATAAATAGACAAAATACTGAATTAAACATTTATTGTAAGATGAACATTAGCATGTTGTTACAAACCAGAAAAGCAAAAAGAAAAAAAAAAAGCTTAGTTACAGCAGGATTTGAACTTTCACCTGAACACTACTTTGCTACAAATACACACAATCATTACTATAAATTAAATTATGTTAAGAGTCTGGCAGTTTAAATACATTTTATATTTTCATAGCAAAATGTAATGTCACCAATAAAGAAATGTATGCAAGACATTTGTTTTCTGTGAAAAAAGGCATGGTGTCTTATTGAATGTTTGTATTAGGCTCAACAAAGACAGTACATGTCTGCTGCTATAATGTACAAATGGAAAGATTAAAATATATTTGTGTCAGAAAAACCCTCTGGGTCAGTTGCAAGGAACCTGCAGTTAATACGGAACTGTGTATTAAGTTGCACACCAGCTACTAATGTACTATCTCAGGATCATTCCCAGCTGCATACTAACTTAATACCAATTGCAATAAAAAAAGCAGAACAGAATTGGGGACTAGCTGATCCCCGGCTTTAGTACGGTACTGTTTTGGTGTGCTTCCAAACAGGAACTGGAGGGCCGGAGCTCAAAATCTGAGCTACTGGTACAAATTATATTTTAAAAGTGTGGTTTTTGGGGGCTCCCAAGTGGCGCATCCAGTAAAGGCACTCAGCCTGGAGTGCTGAATGTGCACTATAGTCTGGACATCGCCAGTTCAAGTCCAGGCTATTCCTTTGCCGACCGAGGTCAAGAGCTCCCAGGGGGCAGTGCACAATTGGTTGAGCATCAAGCACTGCCCGGGGGGGGAGTGAGGGCCAGGTCAGCCAGGGTGTCCTCAGCTCACCACACACCAGCAACCCCTGCAGTCTGGAGACCTGCAGGCTCACCTGTAAGCTGCCCAGGGCTGAGTGGCTGCATGGTGAACCTGCACTGTGTAAAGAAGCAGGCACCTGACAGCACACGCCTCGCAGGACAGAGTGTGTTCATCTTCACCCCTCCTAAGTCAGCACAGGGGTGGTAGCAGTGAACTGAGCCTAAAAATAATTGGACATTACATTACTAAATCAGGGAGAAAACTATAAAAATAATTGGCAACCACTAAATGAAAAAAAAAAGTGTGGTTTTCATAAAGGTTTTTTTCTTTTTTTTTTTTTTTACAAAACCTAAACCTCTTAATTATTTTATTTATTTTGATTTATTCATGCTTAAGTTTTTAACTTGTAGGGTATATTTACACGCTACAAATACACAGGCTGAATTGCCCCTTGCACTTGCAACCGATAAACTTTTAGGTGTTGTATGTAGTCTAAACATTCAATACATTTACAAATATATTACTCATATATTAAATATTGCAATTCCTTTCCATGTGGGTAACACATAATTACTGTATGGCTTTAAATTTATTGTCAATTATTTCATGATAATCTCAATTATATCATGATAATGCCAGCAAGGATATCCCTTATATAAAAAAAAAAAAAAAAAAAAAAAAAAAAAAAAATGCACCTAAATATGTCTCTCATATGTAAAATATAGGTACATGGTATGGATTTGTGATTATAAATTTTTCAGTTACAAAAGTTGTCAATACATTTTGGGGTTTTTCACATTTGCTCCACTAAGGTACGGTACTGTAAATCACTAGTCTATAAAGGGTTAGACTAACTTAGTACTAAATATCCTCTAGAGGGCAGCAGCAGTTACTTTGGGTTTGTTGCAATTGAGATCATTTTTAGTATGCAGCTGGGGAATATCATGTGCTGCCAAATTTGTTGCAATTGGTATTAACTTGCTTACTAGTTTAGTACGTAGCTCCGTACAAACCATGGGATTAGTGCGGGGTTAGTAAGCTGCTTTCAGTTCGTTGCAATTAACCCTCAGATTTCAATCTTGTTAATATCGACTTCCATGTTACGCATTTGATTTTATTGTCTTGCAGGTTTAGGTCAATGAAGTAGTTGCACAAATTCTACTGCTATCTGTTAAAGACTAAAACTCACTCAAAAATTCTGGGTTTTCAGACAATAAAAACAAACATTGTTTTGTTTCCAGTTTTTCTACAACTAAACTCATAGTTGTCTTTTTGAGCTTTCCACATGTCCTAGTGTTGAACTTATAAAAGAAAAAGTAAATAAACTATTATTTCATTTCCCATAAGCTTCCTTGACCTGAATGACATTTTGATAGCATCATAAGAATAACATTGGCTGTTTTTTTGCATGTCTCCAGATTCTCTTAAATTTCTGTTTGGGTTCAATCATGACTTGGGTCAGTTGTGGGATGTGTTGTGCCAGTTTACAACACAACTCAACACCACTGTGATAACACACACACACCACACACACACAGAGACACGCACACACACACTGCCAGTAGTGTTTTCCAAGAAAACATGGAAGTCATATTTGAAAACCAAATGATGAGAATCACGCTACAACTCCTCTTTTTAAAAACCTTTTTTAAATATTTGAATTACAAATGACTCACTGGATATAACTACATGTTTGGATAACCAAGCACTTTCTTACATTATTACAGTAACTGTACTGACTGAGCATGCATTTTAATTAAACAAGAACCTTGGCTAGACTGAGTTCATATTTTAAGTTTTTTGGTGAAGACTGTGTAGGGTCAGACATCCTGGTTTCTTGGAATATTATCAATAGACAAAAAATGGCTTTACTGTAGTTTTGTTTTGTGTACTTTCAACAAAGCAAATGTCTTATACCTTACAAAAGGTCTGCACGAATTACTACTTTTGTTATTACAGATTAGAAATATTTTATCTTCTCCTTACATACAAATCTATTTGCAATAAATCCTAGTAACACAGTCAACAATATCCCAAAGCACTGTAATATGCAACATAACTAACACAATCAGAAACTGCATTTCAGGAAACAATACATGGTTTGAAGTCTTTTAAACTCTAAAATGATCTCTCAATTTTGCGACTTTTTGCCAGAAAACCCCTGAATCATGCTGACAATCAGTATTGGACAATAAACTTTTGCTATAGCTGGTATTACCTTCTTGAACTTGGTTACTTGCATGTTTTTTCTCTGCTCTCATAAAGTTGTATTTTTACAATTACTCTTTGGGGTATTATACAAAAATATATATATATATATTTAAATAAATGTACTTTATTTTTTGTTAGAATATAAGGTTTTTGTTGCCACATCTCTCTTGCTTTTTTGCAATGAGCTATTATAATAATGAGTTCGCAATTTACACATTTTCTATCAGCAAGAGTAACCCTTAAAGCACTAAAATGTGTATAAACCTTTTTACCATTGCGTCAAACATTTCAACATATTTCAACACAGACGTCACTGAAGACAGACAGATACATAGTTGACATTTGAAAGGCTTCCTATATTGTACATTGTTACTCTATAAGAACCTCAACATCTGTGAGTTCATGGCATCTCCAGGCTAAAACAAAACCACACACCTGGTTTGGTGAAGTAAAACACAAAATTGTTTGCTTCAGACCGGTTTTACCTATACAGGTACCATAGTTACTGTTAAATTGTTAGATATTTATGAATACTTTAGTAGATCTGGTTATGATATGATAACAAAATATGATATGGCCATTAAAAATGGGATCAATAAAAATAAAGACACAGTTGTCAACTGTCTCAAAATTGGTGTGAAAATCTACTGGGTGATTGTCATCAGTTTTAACAACAGCATTTTTTTTTCTAAAAGTCCAGCAGTATTCCTCAAAAACAAAATCATTTTTTCCATTAGTTTCTCCACTACAGTATCATTTAAAACTGAAAACTGCAGTCATAAAATAGGCCCCTCTGTGCTATGTACCAGGGTTATTAAAATGATCATCTTTAGCACTGCATGTATTTAACACTGCATGTAAGCACAAATGAGAGTCCCTAGTGATATAAACAGTGGCAGTGTTTAGACCAGCCACCCAATCTGTCCAATTATTTTTTTCACTTATTCATTGAAATACATTTTACTGCAGCTTTAAGTGTCACTTCCTGCCTGTGTTCAGGAATATGATGCTTAGGGATATGGAAGTTGGATCATGATCCCTGTAATAAAATCTAGTCTGTACATTTAAGAAGGTGGAAATAATATTGCAAGATTTCATCATAGCGAGATACAGGCAACCCTACGGGAGTGACACTTTCAGCAGCAAGATAACACGTATGGTGCTTTCTGCTGTGTATTAATCGGTCAATAAAATAATTAAATAGGTATTGGAATTGCTGGGATAAAAACATAAAGCTATTCTGTAAACCTCAGAAATCACCACAGCAAGAATCCATTGGTGACATTTTGTGAGGTCTTCTAGTATCTACAGTTTACGATGAAAACTTTAAATGAAAAGACGTTTAAATACTGTCTTGATGAAAACGAACATTACGCAGTGTTTACTTTATATAGTTATTGCTGTAAGTTGCTGGGAGACGTGACAACCAAATTGATTACCATCCACCCCCATTTATAAATGTGGGCATGTGGCTCTCTGTAGCGCCAGGGGTACCGTAAGGCATTTCTATGGTCAATTGGAATTATGGGGTAAATATCATCCTCTATATAATACACCATAGTTATTATTCAAACCTCTCTACATTACAATTTATATTTAAATGAAACTAAATAAAACAAATTATTATCCTCTATTAAATAAAAAGAGCACTTGAAGCATTCTAGATTTGTTTTGAAAAACATAAAATGCTTTCTATGTTTTCATTCTTTAATACTATACCGAGCATCAAAAGAATCTTATCACTATTATAACATATTTATTTTCGAAAAAAAAAAAAAAGGTATATAAATGATGGACATTGACAAAATGCTTTCGGTTTCTTTCTAATCACTCGATCATTCATCCTGGATCAGGACAAGCTTGAGTGACTATGACTGAAGCTCACGCACTTAATAACTTAATTAGTGACACAGTTGATTGGACAACAGATATGGAGTGATTTCAGCTGTTAAATTGCAAGCCTGAATAAAAGCAATAAAGAAAATCACAAAAAAACAAAAAAACAATGTTCCACGTC
This sequence comes from Polyodon spathula, assembly GCF_017654505.1. NCBI lineage: Eukaryota > Metazoa > Chordata > Actinopteri > Acipenseriformes > Polyodontidae > Polyodon > Polyodon spathula. The sequence goes on from NC_054534.1 coordinate 97,039,584, forward strand.
TGTCAAGAGAGCAGCGCCTTCATGCAATCGGCATGCTGGAGGCTGGATTAGGGCAGCGTACTGTGGCTCGTCGTCTTGGGTGCTCACAGCCAGCAATTTCAAACCTGGCGAGACGGTATAACCAGACACACTCTGTCAATGACAGGCCACCAACTGGGAGACCAAGGGTCACAACACCTGCCCACGATCGACAGATCATTTTGCAGCATCTTTTGCAGCATCAATTGTTAATCAGCACAATAAAATCTCACTGCACCCGCTCTAAAACAGTTTGTCATTTTTCGATTACATCTAGTGATTTTTATCCAAATATAAGTGATAAGTTTCTTTTGACGCTGATGCTCAAATATAAGTGATGTATTTCTTTTGATACGCAGTATATTTAGCCTTAGCTTATATTAACCTTAGTCACCTGTTCTGTAACATTATGCAAATTATAGTTTATCGTGGCAGTCTAGGTATTGCAAAGTGTTATCAGTGTACAGACCTTAACTATCACACTGTTAAGAAAGCTTGTTTTTTTAAATCAATGAATTAATGAAATAATAAATGCACAATTGAATTCCATTATTTGCCCTGCAGTGGGCCGGCTGTGACTAAGACCAGGACACACACCCAGGTAAAACACATAGCCGGCCATGCAAAATAAGTTGCTCTCTCTATTACTGCTGGCTTCCACTGGATCATCTTTATTCAAAGAGTGATGACACTGCAAGCGATCCTGTGGCGTTTTTTTTTTTTTTTTTTTTTTTTTTTTTTTTTCCAGATAGGATTTTTGCTAAGCAAGGCATTCTATATGTCATATGTTTAAAAAAGGCGTGCTTTCTTCTTAAGGTCATTTTTTTTCCACAGAGCCAAGCGATCAAACTCTTCAATCGTCATTCTAAAAACACGGCCAAATTCCTCAGGGGACAAGTGCCTCTGCAGAAAGAAAAAAGAAAATTTGTAAATTAATAGGCATCCATTACAGTCTATACTTGTATTTACAGTCTATAGTCGTATTTAGAAACCCTTCCCTTGCTCTAGTACATAATGCTTTATGAATAACCCACACACTTCTGTACAACTGTACACACCTGCAAGTAAATGTATAGTTACAGGCAGTCTCTATGTTCTTTTTACCAATAAGACAATGCCCCCCTCCCCTGGATTATCAAAGCATTGCATGCTTTGCCATCTGCTTGATCTAATTTACACTCTGAATCACACACCCTTTTCTTCAATGTACTATATTAATCAAAGATTTTTGACTCTCCAATCATTTTGTAATACAGTACTGAGTTGATTAGTAATGACCTTATATTTTCACAAGGACAGAAAATTGCTACACTTTTTAATCAAGATAAAATGTTAATTCCTTATGACTTTACATTTGAAGGTACATTACATTTACATCTTTTAAGGATTTTTTTAAATGACCCCTTACAAACACACATTTGTGGAGTTAAAACCTGGCTTACACTACTCTGGAGACACTACAGGATTTGTTTAACATGGCTATTGCTTTACAGAACACAGGGTGAACAAATCTGGTGACATCTGCCTCTGTCAAATCAATAGTCTGTTCAGGCTTAAATGGTGTAAGACATGTTTTTCTCTTCTAAACATCATTCTTACTTCTAGAATACTTGACTACCGTATCTACGAATTGATTTCTTTGTTATACAATAAATCTGACATTATCCAAACAGTAGCTAGGCTAACAAAAACAAAAAAAATAGCATTATTTACATTTTTTTTTTTTAAACAAAATCAAAATGATTATTTTCCGTCTCTACTGCAGAGACATTAGATATTGAGCTGATACATCATTTTATTTAACCACTACATCGTCTGAAATGTAAATTAATTATCTATTTATCTTAGAAATCCAGGTTTCTAGTGTGTTACATTGTTTTAATTTTGTTGTGAAATGGCCTCTAAGTGTACGTAATCCAGGTATAGATTTAGTACTTGGCAATCCTTATTTGTAGAATATAATAAAATCACTGTGCTACCAATGCGTTTGGAGTGGATTATTTTGGAAAACAAAAAAAGTCATATCTTTTTTTTTTTTTCTTTTGAAAAAACGACCCTATGTTGCAGACTACAGCAAATTTTATTTGAGTAAGAGGGCATGTTTCTTTCAAAAATGTGTCTGAAATATTTTTCTTTCAAAAAGAACATGTTCAAGCCTGCGTAAAATATAAAAGCAAAGCATTACAATGGATTGAAAACAGTAATTTTTAAATTGCTCTGAATTAGAGGATATGCTCTAGAAAGGTACAGTATGGAAAGCAATTGCTTTTCTGCAGAATCAGAAGAAATACATTACAATAAAAACACACCAGTGAGTGGTAGATTCTTGTTTGGTGGGGGGTGAGGTGGGGGGGTGTTCCACTCCAGTATAATGTAATATTTCGGGTATGTTTCCAATGAAGGATAATATCTCAATTATATTTTAATTTTAGCTGTTTTAATGCAAAGAAAATGTACTGATATTGCAGACAAAGTATGTATATCAAACAAACCAATACATAAATAAGCTAGTAACAATTCAATACAGTGTGTAATAAAATACAACAAATCTGAAAATCCTGGTATACTGATATTCTTTAGTTAATGTATGCTATGTGTTATTCTATTCTATTCTATTGCATTACCATAATCAAAAGTGTGACTGGAATTCAAAATGTGCCCCGATCAATTGAGATTTTAGTATCTGTTTACAATGTTGTTTTGATTCCCATTGCAGCTGTACATGAGCTCACTGCTCATTCTTTTCTTGTCTGTGCTGGTAACGGCTCTTATGGGCATTGGCAGTCTGGGCCTGCACCTGGTAATGTAGATCAACTCCAGCTGAGGCATATGCATAGATTATTGATATCAGAAAACACAATGATCTCTTCTGTTTCTACACAAGAAATACAATTCACCAGAAAAAAAAAAAACGTTTTATAACAATTGCTCTTTTACAAAACCTGTTCTAATTCTGTCTATCTAGAAGGACTTTTATCTAGAAGGACTTAATATCAACTATATATTTTATATATATATATATATATATATATATATATATATATATATATATACACACACACATACACACACACACACACACACACACACACACACACACACACACACACACTAGAAGATATAGTACAAAATCAAATCTTCACAACATGTGTGTTTAAAACAACGCAGAGAGAGTATGTTGGTATGTACATGATAATGCAGTGTTTTATTATATGTACATCCATTATAAAGCTTGTAAAAGACTTTTTAAACCAGTGCGCCCGTACTAACTTGCTGGCACAAGGCTGCAACTACAGTTAGCTTAGCCACAAGCCACAGACAAAAAGGATAAAACAACTACCTATAAACCAATTTTTTACAACCAAATTAGGTTCCTGATTCAACCAGAAAGCTGCCAACCTCACTTATGGTACCGATAGCATCAGCCTGATACAGGATGGTAAATCAGTCTGGTTTTGTCACAGCTGCCAACACAGTTTGTAAATTAATATCGGGAAAACAAAAAAAAGGGCGCTTACTCATCAGTATAGCTGTTGCCAGTACAATACAGTATGTCACTATGTGGGCCAAATAGGCAAGTTCCTTAAAACTCCTAATACTTTGCAGCAGAAGGAGGTTTTATGTGACGTTTTTAGGTTCTAGAAAGCTTTGCTAGGAACAGACTGACAGGCCGCACGCATCCCCAGATGTCGTTCTGCTATCAGGGTTTTATCACAATTGGACAAGTGGTTCTTCAGATACAATGAGGTGTTTTCAATTGATCGGAACAGTGAGGCATCTAAATAGCGCCATGTTTAAACTTGAATTTCAGTTTCTTTTACAGACAATACTCCAAAGAGACTCACATATACATTGTCATGTTGGTTTTCCCAAATCTTTTAAAGATTTGAACATATATGTATTATCCCTGTATGGAATAAAGAGTGCTGCAGTAATAGACTATAAATAACCATAAAGTTATCTAAAATTATATCTATAAGTAAACCTTCTTACCTCCAATCTGGTCCTGTCCACATCCTTTGGCAATTTAAACCGAACTCTATTTGTGACCGCTAGCACGTCATAGGGGTACACCTAAAACAAAAGCAGACAGAATGACTTAGTACTGTAGTAGCTGTGAATTTATATAAAAATTGTGTTTGTGATAAAAAAAAAATTAAAATTGTATACACAGTTTAGGGATTCCATTTCTTACCTTGTACTCTAAAACAAAAAAATAAAAGAAAAATGAATTAATGGGATTCAAATATAATAGGATTATATTATAAGATAATATGATTATATCAGGATGGTAAACGATTTTAGCTTTTATTTTCAACGCTAACTTAGCATGCACTGAATACCTACACAGCAAAGTGAATCTCTAGTCATATTCTATGATAACCGATGATTTATTCAGCATGTGGTGATCTATACTGTAGGGTCTATCAATGGTCTACACACTTTTTGCATTAATAATATTATAGTGCTGTGAAAACATGTTCAGAATGTAACAGCATAAACACGGCATATATATCCCACCTCTCATTCCCCAGCTTCCGTCCCTGTCTGGATCATATTGGGCAAGATCAGTGGACTGAAATAGGAGAAGCACACTGTATTACCACTTCTACAACAGGGAACATATACCAGCACCACTAAGAACATCATCCACTATCATATTGCTAAAATGCATGTACATCTTAGGAAAAGTAAGCTGGAACCACCCACCCCCAACAATTACAACAATCATAAAACAACAAATTACTCTTATTAAATTAGACTGAAGTGTAATTCTGTAATTAATTTCTGAGAATTACTGCCACCTGGTGCGCACAGTAAAAATGCTGTTTCCTAGCAGCAAACAGGAGACCCATTTATACAAAGCTCCCTCACTAATTAAGTGTTGTCTGCCACTGTTTATTTTACGAGAGATGGAAACTGCAAGCACCACATGATATTACAGAGAGCACAGGAAAAGCTACAGATGGTAAAAATCAGACAAATTTGAACGGGGTCCATTTTTTTATTAGAGCCTTGCTGTAGGCTATGAACTTTAATCTTGTGTACTATCAAATGCACAAATGAGAACAGCAGAGACTTAATGACAGACTTCATGGGCAAGAGGTCTTAGCATTTTATGGCAGAATTATAAATTCTCATTACTAAATGCACAACCTTCTTTCTTAACATGCACTCACAATGTTTTGTTTCTGAGTATAAAACTGAACTGAGTGTTACTGTGGTAACATCTTTTGTCACTTAAAAGGTATTAACCCGTTTTAAAGGTAATTAAATCAGCTTGTTAAACACATCCTAGCTCTCACTACAAAATCCTGATTTATAGTTACTATACGCAATTACAATTAACAAAAGAAACATGCAATCTACAAGAATCAGTATTTCCTGTAATAACCCTTTATTTAACCCATTATTTGTAATAATAAACGTTTACCACAATAAATTTGCATAGTAATTGTGCAATTTAGCCATACGTTTCCATGGTTTTTCTATGCATGTACCATAGTTTACCATAATATGCCATGTTTTTTTTTTATTTTTATTTTTTATTATGCATTACCATACCCCTCTGGGTTTACAAAGCTTTACCATGCTTTCACTGTGCTTTCATACACTTTGCTAAAAGTATTTTTGTGATAGGGAAGAGCGTACATGTAAGGGCAAACAGATAAGGCAACCTTTGGGGTTACAGTACAGCAATGTGTGAATACAATCACAATTCTGGTAAATACACTAAGCAGACACCTAGTAATTACAATGTAATGAAATACTACATTTGAAGCAACTTACTCTAAGTAGCTGAAGGCACTTCTGCCCAAACTGGTATGGGTATAAAAGATAATATTTTCCAATTATCAGCCATATCAACCAATTGCTCACTGTGTTTTAATCTACTGATATTATACTTTATTTAGACATTTAGTGGGCGTGAATTATTTTAGTCAGCAGAGGGCACTAGTCAATAAAGGTGGCTACTGTTTAACCACAGTAGAACAGATGAAGTCCATACAAAATATTAAGTGCCGTAACACTTTACTTATTTTTTTTGCTGCTACTTAACAGTACTGCAAAATATTATCCTAGCCTTACATTGTCAGATTTGATTGGTCTTGCAAGGCCATGCATATCTAAACAATATATGCAGGTCCATCACATTTCAATGGAGCAAAACTGTAACACTGTATGTGCTGCAGTGGCTATAAAGACTTTCCTCTAGATACACAGCACGTATTTTTCACATGTTACAGGCTGTACAAGGATAGCTCTACAATGACAAAAGATATCATACCTTATGTATCCCATTTCTACCATAACTAGGAAGAGATGCTGATTTAGAGTAGGGAAATTCTGTAACAGAGAAAATTAAATGTTAAAAAAAAAAAAAAAAGACTATGTCCAGTAAAAGTTTTTTTTTTTTTAATGACACTCTTGTCTCGGACATATACAGCTAATCTTGCTGAGTGTTTTTATGCTACCCTTTAGTTCATTGGCCATTAATGCAAAAGAGAAGGCTTGATATTAAAACATTGATATGGATTCACTTGCAGCCAGCATAATTTGGTGTTGATAGTCCTCGTTTTGCTGTATGAGAGCAATACGTCTTAGTATATTTTCACTGTAAAGTAACTGCTAATAAAGGGTGTCTATGTAGTCCATTTTAGTTTACTGGAGCATGAATAATTAAGTAGCAGAACTGTGGAATTTACTGTCAGTGTGGCTTACACCACTACTTCTACACATAGGCTTATACCCACTGTTTCTGTTGCGTGGCAGTGAGACTGCCAATGTCTCAAAGCTAGTGATACAGTACATAACTTACAAAACACTCAACACTGTGGCTAGTGCATTAGTGTAATAAGTTAAAGACACTAGCCGAAAAGTTTGTCAACTTGATTTAGTGCATAGGAACCCATTGCAGTGTTTTGTGTGAACTTCCAGATACACACAAGATTAATGAGACACATCACACCTTTTATTCAGGTAACTTACTATGAAGTCTAACTAGGAAACTTAGCAAGGCTCAGGCTTTCTGTGCAATGGTAGATGGGAGTCTTAAATTACGTTTGCTGCTGTTTTTATTTCACAAACAGCGACACTCACCTTGCAGTAAAAATCAAATAAATACAGGTCACTTTACTTTTCTGGCAGCAATTTCCCTTTGAGTTGACTACAGGGGTTTAACTGTATCTGAAATGGTCCAATTTTATTAAAGACCTAAATGAGGCATACTCACTTGCATGTGATGGATCAATAGGCAGGCTCTGAGTAGATGTCCTAGGATCTATATCATCTGTACCAGACCGAGCATCCATCTCACTCTTCAAAGTCAGCCAGCTTGTCGTCATCTAAGTGTACATTTCAAACATCAGCACACAAAAAAGGAAGAAAACAAGAAGCCATTTTTTTTTGTGGCTTCTCTTGAGACAAAGTTTAAAAAATAAAAGGGAGAGTTAGACAGCTGCCCATCCCTGGATTTAATAGTAAAAACTTTCAAAGAGTTTAAAGCATGCCTACCTTTCTGTTGTCATGTTCCATATCCTCTCCCTCGTGCCAGTATGTCCTTGTCACTATAAAATATAAACTTGATTATGAAAGCATTATTCCGTACTGAATCCATTTCATTCCTGATTTCAAAAACCCACCTAACTTTTTATTTTTAAGATGTGAAATTTTGCCTCAGAAAGTGGAAATTAAGACACAGGTTTTATAAAGGAGGTATGACGTCACCTTCTTGTCCAGAAAAAAAGAATATAAAACACTTTGAAAAACAAAGATCACAATGAAAAAAATTATATATACAGCTCTGGAAAAAATTAAGAGACCACTGCAAAATAATCAGTTTCTCTGGTTTTACTATTTATAGGTATGTGTTTGGGTAAAATGAACATTTTTGTTTTATTCTATAAACTACTGACAACATTTCTCCCAAATTCCAAATAAAAATATTGTCATTTAGAGCATTTATTTGCAGAAAATGACAACTGGTCAAAATAACAAAAAAGGTGCAGTGTTGTCAGACCTCGAATAATGCAAAGAAAATAAGTTCATATTCATTTTTAAACAACGCAATACTAATGTTTTAACTTAGGAAGAGTTCAGAAATCAATATTTGGTGGAATAACCCTGATTTTCAAGCACAGCTTTCATGTGTCTTGGCATGCTCTCCACCAGTCTTTCACATTGATGTTGGGTGACTTTATGCCACTCCTAGCGCAAAAATTCAAGCAGCTCGGCTTTGTTTGATGGCTTGTGACCATCCATCTTCCTCTTGATCACATTCCAGAGGTTTTCAATGGGGTTCAGGTCTGGAGATTGGGCTGGCCATGACAGGGTCTTGATCTGGTGGTCCTCCATCCACACCTTGATTGACCTGGCTGTGTGGCATGGAGCATTGTCCTGCTGGAAAAACCTATCCTCAGAGTTGGGGAACATTGTCAGAGCAGAAGGAAGGAAGTTTTCTTCCAGGACAACCTTGTACTTGGCTTGATTCATGCGTCCTTCACAAAGACAAATCTGCCCGATTCCAGCCTTGCTGAAGCAAGATCAAGAGGAAGATGAATGGTCACAAGCCATCAAACAAAGCCGAGCTGCTTGAATTTTTGCGCCAGGAGTGGCATAAAGTCACCCAACATCAATGTGAAAGACTGGTGGAGAACATGCCAAGACGCATGAAAGCTGTGCTTGAAAATCAGGGTTATTCCACCAAATATTGATTTCTGAACTCTTCCTAAGTTAAAACATTAGTATTGTGTTGTTTAAAAATGAATATAAACTTATTTTCTTTGCATTATTCGAGGTCTGACAACACTGCATCTTTTTTGTTATTTTGACCAGTTGTCATTTTCTGCAAATAAATGCTCTAAATGACAATATGTTTATTTGGAATTTGGGAGAAATGTTGTCAGTAGTTTATAGAATAAAACAAAAATGTTCATTTTACCCAAACACATACCTATAAATAGTAAAACCAGAGAAACTGATAATTTTGCAGTGGTCTCTTAATTTTTTCCAGACCTGTGTGTGTGTGTGTGTGTGTGTGTGTGTGTGTGTGTGTGTGTGTGTGTGTGTGTATGTGTGTATATATATATATATATATATATATATATATATATATATATATATATATATGTGTATGTATGTATGTATATACATATAACGTGGTGTTCGATAGTCCCTGATAACCTGGGAAATAGGGAAAAAATCCTAACAGATTGTCTCAGCCAGGTTCTCTTTAAAACTATTGCCCATGCTTTCTTGCCCTTTAAAATGAATCACTGTTTTATTTTTAAATCTGTTGACCTTTTATTTATCACATTTTGTTTTTAATGGTTCAACCAGGGAAAAGCAACAAACAGCATTTTAATATAGTGAAAGGAATTGTTTTTCCCTCAACAGCATCTCCAAAATATATGCTGACATTCAATCAACTCAGGGAATGTAAATCATTGGACACAGCATTTGTGTGAAGCAGGTGTTTATCCTGAAAAAAAGCTCTTTAAAACAGAAGTATAATACCAATTGTGCAGTATTTATTAATTAAAAACATCCTCTACAGACCTGCTTTTTAAGCAATCCATTTCTGGGGCTTTGGGACGTACTATATGCACAACTTCACATACTTGGGGGCTTTTTTAAAGGTCTACACACAGTGGTGCATCTGAATACCTCTGCCCTTTAACACCATATTGATCCTGCTGGCATTTCAGCCCAGATGCGATTCATAACCTCTTATATTTTCACTATCATGACCAAAATGAAAAAGTCTGCAACAGAGTTCTAGTGTGGTGGGTTTAAGATCAACTGCTGTCCAGATCATTAAAAATTATACCATTATCTATGTACTGCAAAGTACTGTATGATTCAGAACTATATTGCCCCAAATGGTGTACATTTACTAAGCTTTTGCACCAGCATAAAATTTGTACCATTAAAAAATGATAGTAAAATTGTCTTGAAATGAATATTCTATGAATTTGACTCACTTATTGTAGAAATGTGTGATCTAATTGCAATAGTAGACATTCCTTCTCTCTGCCTCTCTACAACATTTTTGACAATGTAGTCAATTAATCTAGAAGCATTGTTGGCAGTAATGGATTTGACCCACTTTGAAACTTGGGTAAGATGTTATAATAAATGTCACTACATATGAACAAGTGTATGATTTACTTTTCAATTCAAATTAGTTACAAGAATTCATACTTAACCTTAACACTAATATTAATTAATCACATTTTTTAATACCATCAATATGATTAAGTATTGAATGTATCCTCAATTGATTCTAACTTTAAATTAATTAAATAGGAACTATGTTAGTTCATACATAATGACATGGGAATTACTGACTCTCCAGCTACTTAAATATAGGGCTGCTGTTTTTAAAAGCCCCGGGTGGTTTTGTCATTGTGGTAATCAAGATTCTGATGGTGGACAGACAGCACTGTGATGGCTCTGTGGACACTCATTTGTATGAGTGGCTGTAATACAAAAAAAAAAAAAAAAAAAAAAAAACAGGTCTCTGGAGTAAAAGCTTAGTAAATTGCAATCCAAGAGTCCACTGATGTGTGTCACATGCACTGATTTTTGTGAGTCATGAAACTGTAGTGCTGAGGGCAATGTGAATTAACAGGAAATCCTATTTGGCTATAGAACATAGTTAAGGAGAATCAAGTTCATTTAAGAAATCTATCGGAAAAGACTTCATATTTTACTATTTCAAAACTACACTAATGTTACATGTTACCATCTCACAAGCTGGTCTTCTACTGAAAGCACAAACACACACACACACACACACACACACACACACACACACACACACACACACACACACACACACAAAATAAAAAAAAAACCTCTGTGTGAACGCAAACTGAAAATACCTGCAAACTATTGTCAAATTATTGCCAGGTAAACCTGACACCCCTCTGAAGGAACAGCTCTAACAGACAGCATGCAGGACATGCAGAAAATTGTTAAAGAGAAAAGAGGACTGTACCATGCTGTTTGTAGACAGGAGGTTTTCTATAGAGATTATCTTTTATCTTAGTTTCTGAAGATGGAAGAGAAATGACATAAAGAGAAGGAGTGTGTTAGTTTTTATTTGCCTCATATACACAGCGGTTGCAAAATAATCTAAAAAAGAAACTAGGGTAGTATGCTGGTATAACAATATTGTTACAACAGTTACCTAAGCAGTAGTTACATTGTGTTGTGTGAGTTGCTTTTTTAATGCACATATTCCATAAAGTATTTATGATCCAGAATGTTTCAGAAACAGGTATTTACCATGTTGGGAAAACACCTATACAGTACTACTGCAACCACATTCCACCCATAAAAGAACATACTGATTCTAACAGTGAGAAAGCTTGTAAAGGGGTTGTGCTGGGACTCAATGAATGGTCTAATGTCAATACAAAAGCATGTAAGTATATCATAGATTATTGGAGTAAGTACATTGGTTACTGTATATGAACTTTTAGCTCCTGCAGAACCTCAACACTATCACCTTAGAGTCACACACTACCCCGGGAAACTGCTTCATGATTTTGGAGCTGTACCTTTGGTGGTTGAAGCAGAAGAGTGTGAAACGTGGGACAGCAGGAAAGCAAATAGCGCTCTTTAGGATAATATAGCAAAGCCATGAAGTCCTACCTGGTACATGGAAATGCCTGGGTGCTTGCACATAGGTAGAGGAGGGAGATTTGCTGTCTGAATATGCAGATAAGCTGGGGGTACTCCGACCACTTTCACTACCTCCAGGGGGGAAGAGCAAAGAAAGCACATAAAAAGAAAATGGAAAGCAAAGCAGAAGAGTTACAAGCTTCCAAAGCTGGACTGACTTGCTAATCCAACCTCAATCTTGACTGCTGTCAAATGCGACAGAAATCGTGTACTTTGTGTAGATAGGTTTTCACAACATGCAGGAACTTTGGGTGACAGCTTTCAAGTGCTGGTAATGGATTTGCAGAGTTCCAAACAAATGTATATTTACACTGGAAATTAATGATGACACCCACTTATATGTACAGTATCTCACTGATCCAATTTACACACCCCACCTATTCTGCAAATTTCCCTAGAACTGACAGCATTTGAAAACCTGTTTATTTCTCAAGCATGGTGACCTTCTATTATTTTTCTTTTAAAGTAATGTCAATACAATATAATAGAACAAAATGAAGACAAGATTGGTGGGTATTTCACAACTAATACATCTTTGGTGGTACCCAACAGACTGTATGTAAATGTGTGGTTCCTGTTAAACATCCAGTCTGTGTAATTCCACATACAAGCAGCACATATGTGAAGTTGGTTAAACAACCAGAACACGTCATCTTGAGTTTATCAAGTCACATGGAAAAAATGTGGTCAAAGAAAAGGGCTGGATTATCAAGTCACTGCCAGGGCTAATTATATCAACTTGCTAGATAAATGTTCTAAACAAAAAATAAATACAAAGGTGAAGCAGAGCACAAAGGTCCAGGTGAGTGAAGCATTGGCTTATTATGTGAAAACCTGCAATGCAATTAGTAAAGCTTTTACACTCAGAGGTGACCTCGTTTATCCACGTGGGTCCAGAGATTTCTCTACATCTACCGGTCTCAATGAGGTAGCAAAATGCAATTAAAACCACAGCAGTTAGCATTAAGAATGTGTCAAAATGAAAGGATGAAAGGTAAAGGCACTGGTAATGGGTTTTATTCTGCCGGTAATTCCACCTTCTTATTTTTCAGTTGGAAATAGCCATCAATGTAAGGCTGTTGCTTTGGCTTCAGAACTTTCTGTGGCATTGTAATTTACTTCAGAGCCCATCATTTTCAGATGCAATCTGGCATAGGCTGACAATCCCTGAAAACATGGTGATGTTTTTTTTTTTTTTTTAGTCAATCAAACCTGCAGGTGAGATGAGATAATGATCAGGACTAGTGGGTATTGGCAGGCACTGATCACAGAGAAGCCTGCCAGGGCAACTGCTCTGCCTCTCCGAACACTTGATCAGGATAGGGGCTGCCCCAGGGGTGAAGGGTCCCAATCAGTGAAAGTGTATCTCATGCTTGATATTTAAAACTATGGGGTGAATTCAGCCATACACAGCAGTAGAACTGAACTCTCCTGACCCTTGGCTGAAGGCAGCACTGCAAAATAAGGGTGCTTGTAGAAAAAAAGATTGGGATTACTCTCTTCAAAAATATATACATTGCAGTGTTTGAAACTTGAAACTCCAAACCATCTTTAGTCCTTTTTAATCCTTGGTCCTCTGTGAATATAGTGGATTATTTATGCAGGATGCAGTCTGCAGTTCTGACTGCATCTTTAATTGAAGTTTATCCAAGGTGAAAATATATATAAAGTTGGGGTGAGGCGATACACTAAGTTCACAATACCATATGTATCACAATACACAAGTCACAATACAATACGCACCACGATACATGTTTTTCATTATTATTATTATTATTATTATTATTATTATTATTATTATTATTATTATTATTATTATTATTATTAAGCAATTTATTATATAAGTATGTTTATAACAAATGTATAACAAATGTTTACTCTAATGACCCAAAAACACAAGTGTTCAAAATATTTAGACTCTGAGGATTTACAAACTGCCCGAGTAAAAAAAAAAAAAAAAAGTTTTAAATATCTGTCTTGTTCATCGTTATACAACTCCTATCTTGAAATGCCTGTTGGCAGACAAAGTTTCACTTTGTGTATTTATCCTTTAGGACCAAGCATTTTTCAGTGGGATGCTCCCCAGGACCTTTTTTTTTTTGGCTGTTGTTGATTCTCTTCCTATAATAATCACTAACTATATATATATATATAAAAATGTGTTTTTCTATGACCCGAGGGACACTGATACTTCCTGAGAGTTTCGTTGAAAAATATTGATGTTTGGGCAAATTAAGATGCAATGACATGTTTATTCTCAGGGTCTTTATAAACAACAATAGACACTTTTCTTGCTTTTCTCAAAATACATATTTATAAATAAAAAAGTTATTTATTCCATTATTATCAGTACTGCAATAAGGAAAAATGTACCATATGTTCATGAAATAGTATGAAAAACATATATATTAAAACACAAAGCACAAACAAATGTTCTAATATAACTATACTTATACAACGATAAGTCAAATACATCAGATGTACTGTGAGTCTATGTTTTCTTTCTAAGCTATAAACAAGTTATTGTGTCATGTGGTTTGTTTCTGTGTACTTCCTGAAAACGTCTCCGCCCTCACAAACAAGCAGGCAGTGAAGTTCAATCCCTCCCCTTTCAATTTACGATCAACTATTGGATAATGGAACTATCCGCTTTCTTTTTATTTGCTGATCAATGCAGCGGTTTACAAATGAAAACATAATTTGTCATATTACTGTATCGCGATACATAATCCATGTAAATCCCAATATAAAGTATTTTACAGTTTTATGAACAGGGCTTGAAGATACATTATACAGGGATAGCTTTATCGGTTCTGTGGTCAAAAAAATAATACACCCTTGAGATTACCTCGATGAATATCCAAGATGGAACGTGTTTTTCATGCAAATAGTGTATCTTCACAAAAAAATTAACCTGGTTATCCACTGAGAAAATTTTAAATGGTAGCCCATCAAGTAAATGAACATTAAGCAGCCTCGTGGACACACACCATTTGTTTCAGATGACTAGTTTATCACTGGTATGGATAACAAAAGCATATCACACCATTCTAGATTTACAAAGTCCCATCCACTGAAACAAAGGCATTGGCATCCAGTTTAATGGGGTTATTTGAGAAGCGACGAGTCAGAACATTTTTAGTTTATGTTGCCAACTTTGACGTGAACGATCCAAAAACCTTGGAAGGTGTTTTCATGGTGAATCTACTGCAGTTATTTAGATGACTAAAATTAGTATTTAGTGCATTCTTGAACATATTAAACACCCAGAATGGCCATTTGTTAATTATTAATCAACTGAAAGACCCCAATGATCTGTGATTACAGTGATTAACCCTTTATAGGAAGGCTAACCACTCCCAAAAGGTGGCTCATTCTTGCCATTTCATAATTTCACCCTACTTTCTGTATAAACAAGGATTCACAGACATTAGACCCAGTTGTACTTCAGACATTTGACCCAGTTGTACATTAATATATTTCAAACAATAAATATTGATAAAAGCATTAACACCTATCTCTGATTGATTCTGACAGCACATTAAAACATCATTAAGAATAAAACAGATACTAAAAAAAAAAAAAGTTGTACATACTACACACAAACATACTGCACACATTAATTAATTAGCAAACAGTTAGGATCAAAGAACTAGCCACTGTAAACATGATTTACATTATTGTCTGCGATTTCTGTCCACTGGCTATTAAAGACGTCACGTGCTGACATCACATTGATTAGACTTTCTCATGCGAATGACACCGAAACAACTGGAAACCAAGGTGGAAAACTGGCAAGCTGCCCAGGTGTTGGGTAGTACAGAATTATAGCCAACCAAGCTGGCACATGTACGTATTCTTATTTAGTAAGGCTTTACCGTAGGTAGGCAAACCGAGATGCAACATCTTATTTTCAATGGGGTCTTGCTTGTCGCCTGAAGGAATGAAGCACAGGGAGGTCAAGTGACTTACCCAGGAGGGATAGCTGGCATCTCCTGCTCTTACTTAAAAACTACAGAGCACTCGGCCACCCAATTTAGCCTGCATGCATGGACACTCTTCTCTGGGTGAAATTCAAGCATGTCTCCGGTAAAATTAACCATTTCAGATCCCAGGATCACTTTTTAAGACGATTCCCAAACATTTCGAAGTGTTTTTGCAGAAAATATGGATTGACTATAAAAATAAGAACCATCTAATTGTATCTGTTAATGATGCTACATGTCCTTGTGACGAAGTGCCGTGTCCTGTTTTTTTGTCTGTTTAAACTGTTTTATTTACAATAAACTGGCGCAAGCAAGCACCTCCATTTCAATTCATCTGTTCCGTCTTTGTGTATTTCATTCCTTCCTGGTTCTGACATCACCCACTTCGGCCGTCTTTGTGACACGTGGTGTCAGAAGAGGGACAACAGCACCTCCAAGAGTCAGACCAGGAGAGGTGTTTTTGTGGGAAAAAACAGGACACGGCACTCGTCGCCAAAACAAAAAGACAAACAAAACGGACTATACAGACAAACACGGTGAGCAGATATCTTTTAACGATTACTATTATTCTTATTATTTTTACCTCTGTCTCCAATCCCGTTCTCCACTCACTGAACACACAACCCCGAGTGAATAAAACGTGCATCTATATATACTGTTGTGCTGGGATTCAATTACTAATTAATTATTCACTTGAATCCCAGCACGTGAATTAATTATGTGCAACCTCGTGCTCACATATTAACTACTTTAAATGCACGTGAAGTGATGTACAATCCCGTGCCTAAATACAATTATACATTTCTAAACACACCTGAAACACAGACCCGTTTATATCCCCTGTACCAATGACTACACACCAACATTTAACACATCACACGCAACATATAACAGAAAATACACACAGGGGCGGGCACTTCGTCACAGTCCTTTAAAATGGTTATAGCAAAACTAAACATTTTCTAAACGTAGTAACTTTTCAGTCAAATACTAATAAAAAAATTTAAAAAATTTAAAAAGCCTGTATCTTTTTCTCGTCATCGTTGTACTTGTGAAGTACACTAACTCCTCTGTAACTCTGAAGAGAGATGGCTTCCAAAGAGCAAAGGGGAAGATGTATCTGGTCCAACTCATAAACACTGCCTACTGACTGTAATAATTACTAAATCACAGAGATGACAGACACTCTCCAAATCTGCAAAATGGTGGCCTGTCATAAATGTGGCGTTATATTAATGGACATGCTGCACACAGCTTTAACACAAAGAGGTGTTCTACTCTACAGGCACCCAATCCCCACAGCAGACTTGCCACTCACACTTTACCTTTAAAGCAAGGGACGAAGTTATATCGGAGCATGTCTATGGTGCTGGCGTTACGGGGAACAGAACTGTAATTACCAGCACGCACAGTGCATGTAACACCATCAGGGGGCAGCACTGAGCAAAGTAAGAAATGATTGAGAAGAAAACATTAAGTTGAACCCCTGACTTAGTTGTAAAAGTTCTTCCAAAATGTATTTATTTTTTTATTTTTTAATGGAAGTCAGCTTTTACTCAGTTGTTTGATAAATGTTTACAGAAGTTTTTCAAAAAAAAATAACTTTGGAATAAAAGCATGAGGCATTTGTCTTTAAAAACAAACAAAAAAAAAACAACTTAACAACATGTAAGATTAGACTGTACTGTATAAGTAATGCATGATGATGATGATTTTCAATGGTATATCATACAGTACCAATAGTTTTTACCCTCTGAGCTGTAGATATTTGTTTAATTTCGAAGATCAGACCTGTGCAGCTCCGGGCTCTGTGTGCAGATCTGCGAGTTACCTGCTCTGCTGTACTGAGGCGAGCGTGTTGGAGTGAAGCGCCCGTATCCCAGGGAGCTGTTGGAGCTGGGGCTGGAGGGTCTCCGCTGGCGGGGGGATTTGTCATCTTGATCGCCCTGTAACAATGCACAAAGTTTACAACTAGAGCAGGGCATGTCTGCATTCAATTTTAGGACTGCACAACTACATATATTTTACAAACCAGTGACCTATATTTTTAGATATCGCAATAACATTTCTTGAAGATACAATAGTACAGCTGCGACTAGATACTTGATATTTCCATTTTTGTAGGAGGTCCTTAGTAAAAGCAAACTAATAAATAAATAAATGTATAACTAAATAAATGATCAGCAAGCAATGTATAAAGATATGCCTTTTTTTCTTTGGGATAACTCAAACAAATAAAGGCAAGTTAGTTTATCTGAAATGTATTGGGGCGTTTTTGGAGAAAAGTAGGTATCCAAAGCACAAAGTCATAGTATAGCCTCAGCATCAGAAGTGTGATTCAAATAGAAAAAATATAGATCTACCTACTTGGTTTAATGATGATGGTAAAGCCATCACAGAAAAAGTTTTTATGCTATGGAATGGACTTCATCTTGTGTGGTGTCATTTTTTGGTACCACGGGTAGATGCGGCTACTTTAACAGTTCAACGGTAATGACACGTGGGTTTCTTTCTAGATTCTAAAGACTATTCCTTTGTGTTAACACTTGGCCATTATTTTATTTTTGAATTACACAAATGACTGGCAGATAGTTAAGGGACAAGCATTAACGCACAAAAAAAAAAAAAAAAAAAAACACATTGCGTTTACCTCAGTGGGTGTTGGGGACAGCAGCTGAGGCGACTGCAATTACAAAAGCAAAAACATGATATGAGCCACACAAGTGAAATTAGTAATGTTATACAGTCACGCAGCAGGGAGGAACTTTTTTTTTTTTTATTTCGTACAACTGATATTTTCTTCTCCTTACAGCAGAAGAACACAATGTTCATTATGAAACATCCAAAACAGAAAACCCAAAACGTGTGCAGCTTATATTTTGTAATGCAAAGAGTAGGACTCCAGCACCTCCACATTGCTATGCCTGTCATCAGAAGGGTAATTGATGTATGGAGAATAGGTGAGCATATCAGGGCGGTCAATGTCATAGATCGCCTTAATTTTCGGAAGTGCTGCCAGATCTTTATAGTCAAGAAGCTCATCGCCAAGTTTTGCCTAAGAAAGGAGGGAAGAAAGGAAGCAAGCATAAGACAAAGATAAAAATGCAGTTGTAATAGTTTTAAAGTTTAACAAAAATCTGCATAATTATGGACGGACATTAGCTCGTTAGTTAAAAAACTTGGTAATATCTGCACTCACGTAAATGACACGGCTTGGGGATCCTGAAGTGCTTGAAGCTGGCACAGAGGTGATGCTTTCAGAGGAAGTTCTAGTCACCTGCACAGGGCGAAAGAACAAACTTTAATACACTGCACACAATGGAGCTAACGTAAAACTATACTGCATAGTCACATAATTGCATTTAAAGTCTTCTCAATTGTATTGACCAAACCCCCCCTGCACTGTGTCACTATATTCTAAATACAATCTAAATTGTAGGATTCATACAGCCATAACAGCCCTATGAAATATAATGCCAGGGTATAATACATCCACACAGTGCCACAACAGGTATAGCACAACTTTATCTTTGATTAAATAAATACATAATAATGTCAACATTTCAACATTCATCACTTTAAGGCCCTTTTGGATTTGAATAATAATAATAATAATAATGTTTTAAAAAACAACACACGCACACCCACACATTGTGATAGCGTAGCCACTACAAACTGGCTGAGTATAATATTGTATAGAACAAAATCTGAGGTTTGTACACCTTTAAGAAATGTTACTATTTTTTCCTATGGTTTTAAAATAAAGCTCAACCTGGTAGAAACAACCTTTGTAAGACAAGCAAGTGCAGGCTCATCTTTTAACAATTTAGGAGGCACCGCACATATTCAATCTACTAGTCTACAACCCACCCTCTCCCCCCTACTAATCAGCTGTTGAGTATTACAAACAACAATTGCAAAGCATACACACAGAAGCTTTCTAGATTGTTTAATTTTGTATTTAGTAGTGTGTACTAATGACAAAGTCTTAGAATACGCAGATAATGGAAAAGACTTGCTATGACTGTAACTGCATCTATGACTTCTAAACTCTGTAAATGAATTCAGTGCCATACAAACATTTTTCTAAATTGCTGGTACAAAACTGAGACATTCATGTAGGATGTGGCAGTACTGTATGACTGCACAGCCTGAAAAATGAAGAACACATAGAGGACATATGACGGCTGTCTGTGGGTTACGTAAGCAATAAGACAGGACAGGATGTTGGTTGTTCTAGAATAACACCATGCCCAGCAGTGTAGTAAGGCACAAGACCGTAGGCCGAATGTCTTTAGTCCCTGGAAGTGCGGTTACTCCAGCACAACCAACACCCTGGAGTGTCTTACTGCACTTATAAAATGGGTTACTAGTTATTAGAAATATAGATATAGACTCATTTTTATTTAAAAATGAATATAGGTTTATTTTTTTTCCTAAATATTTTACTACACTAGGACAAATAGTTCCAATTAATTTAATAGATAAACAAATTACTTTCAATGATAAATTAAATAAATGATCAGAATATTTTCAGTATTTGTTCATGAAGTTGACTGTACCAGGGAATGTACTTTTCTAAATTAAATAGCTGGTTACACAGTTGGCCAGATTGTGCAGTAGGTGGTACTGTTTGCTGAGTAGGGGAGTTTGTTTCTGCCTTTTTGTTTACATGTTGACGGTACTGCAGAGAGGATGTAACTCCAGGGCTTCCTGTCTTTCTCAGCTGGTGCCCAATAGCTTTTTAAACTACCTTATAAAATGGGTCAGGAGTACCAATGATTTAAGTTTGTTTAAGTCTGTATGGGATTCAGCAGGGTGATGTTGTGTCATTTTGTTGTCGCGTGTTAGTTTTCAGGATAGGAATGAAGATGCTGTTTGCTGTTTTAAAATGGGTATCTGAAATTATGTTTATAGATCGTCCCACTGTCGGAGAATTAAAACTCAAAAAAAAACATTCAGTCCAGCTCGCAAGCTTGTGTAGCCACTAACTGTATACTGTGCGCTAGCTGATGTTATCACTTCAGCAAATAAACTTTTTAAGACTGTTCATTTCAGTCATAGGTGCAGTTTTCCAATCCATATTATTTTTGGTTTGTGCTGACCAATCATTAAAAACTGACACAGCTCAACGGTTACTTTAAGTATTCCGCTCTTCTTTATTGGCTTCAATTGTATTAATTTCATCAGTACTGAGAGAGAGAGAGAGAGAGAGAGAGAGAGAGAGAGAGAGAGAGAGAGAGAGAGAGAGAGAGAGAGAGAGAGAGAGGTGTCTTGTAGTACTCACGGTTTCATACTTTTTTTTTTTTTTTTTTTTTGAATTATTACTGTCGGTAATGTTAGCCCTGTTACCGAACCATTGTTGTCTAAATCCTCAATGTGTGGACATTGGAGTCACCAAGCAAGTGAAAATGTACATGGAGGAAGTCTGACATTGTACTATTTTGTTTTTATTGGGGAATGGCGGCCAATTCAAAATTATTTTTTTAAACGTTCTTAAACGCTCTGCATAATATTATCTGTTTGTAAAAAGTCATAATTCAGCAGCTTGGAATGCCTATCAGCCAATCAGGATGCAAATATCTCCCAACCCATTTTGTAAGCAAAAATAAATGCATGACGGAAGACAAAACACACTGATGTTAATATTACACTATATATGGCATGTATTATGAAAATAAATGTTTAAGAGTAAAAAGGAAGTATTTGTAACCTAAGAGGAAAAAATGGTAGACAACGCCCAATGACCTCCATAAAAACCAGTGGGAGATGACATTATCTTTTCATTGTCTGCTTCTATACAACCCACTATCATGCCATGTCATATAAACTGATGCATACCTGACAGTGACGGTGGGGGTCTGAAATAACACGTCTTGGCTGAAGCACAGGTGTCGACAAGCCTAACTGTTGTTGTTACTCTGTACTTGGATACTTAAAAAAATATATATTTTTGTGTTTTCAAAAAATGATTAAAGGGTAAACAAGAGAATGGGAACATAACATGACAAAAAATGTTGAGATTCATAAACTGGTACGTGACTCTCAACTGTTTTTTCTAGCCTTGGGACACTGGCATAGCATGAAGCAGGTTAAATCCTTGCATGTGACTGCATGTACAAATCCGGATCTGCTTCTAGAGGGATTTGTGTAAGAAAAGATTGCATCACCTTGCATCTGATTTCCACAGTACAGTATATAAATAAACAGAAGGGACTGAAGGTTTTTTTGAGAATAGTCTGAGGAAATGTATCCAAGCCAGGGTTACACCAATCTGCATTTTCACAATACATACTGTATGTGTGTATATCTTTATTTATCTGTGGGTTAGTTTCTGATCAAGCAAAGTGGATTATGAGGATAGTACAACAATGAACTCCAGTGACACGCTTAGAGAGTGCACCTGTAATGGTTTCCCCCCTGAAACAGTGAATTTGATAAGATTTTAATGAAAAAATATGTTTCAGCTGGTGATTTCATGACCTTGCTCATTTTAGCTTAGCCTCAATGGTCAAATATGCTTGTGACTTTATAAAACATGTCAACTACATTATGACTAAGAACACAAGTGAAGGAATACAATTACAATTTAATATTTCAGTGGTACTCATTTCTCTTCTATGAAAGAGAGACATTGGCCCTTTAACATCTCATCTGAGAATGGCACCTCCTGCACACAGCTCCCTCCAACCCCCTTGCTGGGCATTTCTTGAGATCTGGTCCACAGGGAAGAGTCACAAACACAACACTTCCTACAGTAAACAGTTTCCTTGAAGATAATTTAAATACTGTCTAGAACCAACCTTTCAAAGCTTCTGGTAGCTAATGAGGTCAGATCTAAGTTGGCATGACAGCAGTTGTTTCACGGTAGCATTCTACAGATTAAAAAAATAACTGTGCCTTATGTGATTAATCACAAACTTGTACTATACATCACCGTGACAGAAATATAATGAATCTTGGTTGTAAATCTCTCTCCCGACCTGTGAGGGTTTAAAGCAGAGAAGGTATGGTACTTTGGACAGACTGGCCCGACAGTTCATTTCCAGGGTCGGGAAGTCGGAAGAAGGCGAGACTCCGTTGCAAGAACCTATTGACCCGGAAGGGAAACGATGTAGCAACCGCAGACTGTAGAGGCAGCTGCAATCGTTTACCAAGGGGTCATGCGTACTAGCATATAAGGGGGCGGAGACTCGTAATCTGTTCCTTTGCTTTGGTTACGAAATATAACAGGGAAGGACCCATGCAGTAAATAGTGAAATATCGTTTGTTTGTTTGTCTTGTCTATAATTATTACTTGTGTGTTATTGAACCCACAACAGCTATACAGTATTGTCACTCCATAAACTGTATCACCCACCATGAGCACTACAGCGCGCACCCAGGACTGGTGCCGTGTTTGTATATTGTGGGAGAAATAACTGTGTTTAATGTTTAGGGCTGTAATCCCTGTCACTGTTCTCCATGTTTTACACATTGCTGTGTATAACCAGAGCTTATTATTTGGTCACCAGACCTGGATTATAAAGAAAATAAAAATACCCTTTTCCATACAAATCTGTCTGTTTTACTCCTGCACTGCATCACCTCTACACCTGTTGATAATCAGCAGCCACTTTGCCACAACCACATGTTCATCTTCTCAACAGTTCACATATCTGTGATTAAAAAAAAAAAAAAAAAAAAAAAAAAAAAACTGGCCTATTT
The DNA here is from genome assembly GCF_017654505.1 of Polyodon spathula. Lineage (NCBI taxonomy): Eukaryota > Metazoa > Chordata > Actinopteri > Acipenseriformes > Polyodontidae > Polyodon > Polyodon spathula. The sequence continues at coordinate 97,062,986 of NC_054534.1, forward strand.
TTCAAAACACTAAACAAATGAATTCTCACCTTTTGTTTCTCTTCAGCCCGGGCTGCCTGTCTGCAGGGTGGATGCCAAATAGAAGAACCTAATGAGAGAAAGTATCCTCTTTACTAATTTTTCCCAGATTTTTACTTTCAACCTAATTTGACATTTTTCATGTATTTTTTTGTGAGTCACACTGAAATCCTGAAACCACACAGAACCATTCTTCCAAAACATTTAAAGGATAACCTGCATAATGTAATGGCATGACGAAATGAACATCTAATATAAACCAATAATTTAATCTTTGCTGTGTCTTCTTTTATTATTTTGCACTTGATAACGCCTGGGGATAAATTACCACACAGCAAATATAATATTGTCTCAGAGCATCTGTAACAGGGAGAGATCTGTGCTGACTCTGCTGGCGTGTCCACAGGGCTGCAGGAAGAGGGCGGCAGTCGTCCAACAACCGCCTGTGAGTCATGGCAGTGACACGGGGAGGTGGGAGAGTGGGTGTGTGGACTTTGCCCCTCTCTGAATGGCTGAAAGGCACGTCTTGGGAGATTGTTAGCCCTATAAATTAATGCTCTGTTGTTTCCTCAGGTCTGCCCTGTTAAACGCGCCGAGAGTGCGGAAGAGCTGGTCAACGACCGAGAACCAGTGGGAGAGAAAGAAATGGAGGTTCAGAGCGAGACATTGAGGGCGGGGAACCCTTGGGCAGACCCCTGATTAGTATATCAGAGCAGGCTAGTGAGCCGGCAGCGTAGGACTGTGATCCAGGTCGCACGGGCAGCAGCGACCGGGATATCGCTGCAAACTGCAGCACCTTTTCTTTGTAGTTTTTGTTACTGTTTTATTTTCCCTGTTTCTTTGTGCCTTCTGTTTTGAATTATTGTTTCGAAGCACCTGCAAGGGCGCCGGTATTGTGTACCATCGCTTGGTATGGCCGTGGTTCTGTTTACCATCGTTGGTAAATCAGACCACGGACCCACAGCGCCATCTGCGGGATTAAAGAAAAAACAGCACCCTGAAATAAAACTGGACACCTGTGCGGTGTTGCCAAATTCACCTGTCTGTCTCCTGTGTCAGTGAATTACCCACCACCCTTCCACAGCATCTAATTAAGTACTGTTAAACAGATTTATGTAAAATTGTTGTTGCATTTATTAAATGTGTGCTTTCTAATGGTACCATCTTAATTTCCAGAAAATGAATTACATTACAGTGTGTTTTGTGTAATGCTCTGTTGATAGTTCTGTTTAGATCATTATTTACCTTTGGTCTGCTTTGGTAAAGACGTCTAAAAGCTGAACTGTGAAGTGACCACTAGGGGTGTACAAATCTAAGTTTTGCCCCTTCCACAATTATGGAATTAGGAAATGGAAAGTCTCAACACAAAATGAAAAAGGACTTAGACCTCATGGATAGTGATCCACGCAGAGACAGCATTAAATATGTATCCGAAAAAACACACATGCTAGGATATTAAACACGTAAGAAATACAAAAATTAAGAAACTGTTAATGGAAAGAAGTATCCCTTTGAGCAGTTAATGGCTGATGCTTCTAGTCCTTCTTGTTTGAAATCAGCAACCCCACCACCACCACCACCACCATTACAAGAGTGCATCTGACTTTACAAACACCTTTTATTTCCAACACTAAAGCTAATGGTCCAACATGCAATTGTTAATTAGCCAAGGCTGCTGTGTTACCTTGAAGATACATCTCTTCTCCTTCTCCGAACATCTGGTCGCACTTGACACATCTTGCACAGGATGGGTGATAATGTTTGTCACCTGCCTGAAAGAAAATACTATTATAAAGAACAGAAAAATAAAAATCTCCTCACCCTGCTTCTGGAGAATGTCACAGCTGATTTTAATGAGTCTTGTATTGAACGGAGGGGCCATTTTAAGCTCGCAGCTAACAGGGAATGGATGAAGATATTTGTACAATATAAGCTGTGGCAGGCAGATGGCGCTGCTAAACCTATAGTTTTTTTTTTTTTTTAAGGTCTGTTTTCCACTTCATATTTGCCTGTTCAATTTTTATTTCTATACTGCACAAGACACAAACTTTTTGATTAGTTATAGTGAGTTTTCTTTTAGCAAAGTTACTGAAAAAGTTTACCTGTATTTGAAACGGCCTCACAATTACACAAAATAAATATTGATACAACAATCCATGGAATTGTGTTCCTGGACTCCATAAGATAATACAGCCTGCCCACGCCTTGTTAGGTAATGCCTAAAAATAGCGTAGGAAAATCTAATTAAGTATCACTGTTGTGCTCAATGATGATGTTTCAGAGAGATTTGCAGCTGTTACTACTTTTCTGTCTGCCAAAAGAAAAAGCATAAAACAAACAAAAAAAAACTGTAGGTGGCATACTAAGCGTCAAGGGACTCGACCTTTCCTGACAATAGTCCTTGCCACTGAGGTAACAGTCGGTAATAGGATTCTCATCATGGCATTCTGCCCTATCTGATTAGTCATTCTGATGTGAGAGCAAAGATGATTTTTTTTTTTTTTAAAGCTCGCCCAAAGATGGCATGTTTTACAACAAAGCGCTTCCAAGAACCGCTGACTAAATCTGGATTATTACAGTCTGATGAGAGGTGAACCTGCTACCTGCTGATCCACTAACGTTGCATTTTAAACATTGACTGCCACTATAATAACAGGCTGTATATTGTATCTTCCTGTGGAATTCAGAGCAGCTTCCATGTTGCTTTTGTTTGTTTTAGCTACTGTGCCATTATACCCTGATGTCTGGAAAAAAAACAAAAAACAAAAAACAACCAGCTGCCGAACACAGCTCACACTATTACTTACTTCAAATACTTTAGTAGCAAGCCTGGCATGTATTGCGTAATAAAAATAAAAGCTACTAGTCCTTGTTGATAATCAGTTTCAGTCAAGATGTACAGCAGACTTGATATAGCCTATGATAAAGAGCAGACCGATCAGGATTTGTGTGCTGTTCATTGAAATCTTCCCAATGTATTGATGTTTTATGGAACATTAAAAAGTGATCCTGACTCTGTGTGGTTGTTTTGGAGAAACATTAGTGCTCAGTATTTCAACCCCTCAACTTGGTTGTAAGAATTAGTGGCATTTATTAAAAGTGATGAATCAGACCAATTTAAACACTTTACTGACCAGCGTCTGTGCCCATATCTATGCAATGCTTTTTTTTCAGTTTTTTTTTTTTTTATCTCGCTCAAAGATGGCACCTCTTACAACAGAGCACTTCCAAGAACCGCAGACTAAATCCGGATTATCCCCACAGTCAAATATATTGGACACCGGTCAGCCAAGGGTTAAGATAAAACAGCAGGATACAGCCTCAGTAACAGATGTGGTATTTTATATAATACATATGGCATTAGGTTTACAGAAAAAAAAAAAAAACTAAAATCAATATACATATATTCAAAGATTAAGAAAAATGCTAATTAATAAGGTATTGTGCTATCCCCCATTTTGTATTTAATTTGTAATTAATAAAATCCGCACTGAGTCTTGTTTTGCAAAACAAAAATTACATGACAACATTCAATGCATGTTTTGATAACCTATTCAGACAATAAGCCGATATCCTGTAGTTAAGGCTTCTCATGTGAATAAAAAGCAACTGACATTTATAAGGATGAAAAATATCAGACTGTGATAGTAATCGATGCCCTACCTTAAGCACACTCCCCCTTTGTTCCTTGCTAGAAGAGATAAATATAGATCCGCCTCATCCAACTGTGTTTTTTTTTTTTTTTTTGCTGTGCAGAAGAAGGGGGCTTCAGTGACGTAATGTCTTCCTAATGAAGAAGCATTCTGAAACAAGTGCCTAGCCAGCTTCAGTCAGTCTAGGTTTTCTTTACAGAAAATGTCTTCAGAAAAAAAGGCTTTATACAGTACATTTTACGCCTCCTTAAAATGACCATTTTAAATTGATTTATGATCATTAGGAAAAACACTCTACCATTTATATTAACAAGGACACATGCTTTGAACAATTCCTATCATGTTCTCCAGTGTGTACTTAGATTCCCGTATTATATGTTAAATAAATGATAAACCCTTTGTTAGCTTAGATCGACAGCATAAACATCATCTGTTGTCATGCCGACAGCTTTGGAAGACTGTGGGCTCTTTCAAGCCTTATTAAGCGACTCTGTGGCAGTGTAGCTAGGTGGAAGCCCTGCTGGTATACAGGTGTGTGTGGGGAATGGCAGGGAGGGGGTTAAATTCCTCCCTGTCAAAACACGTGGAAATATGGCTGGTAAACTGAATAAATGATTCATGACTAATTCGGCTCCAGGTGTGATCAAAGAAGGTGATCAAGGGTGTTAATATTAGTATTACTGTCAGTGTTAGTAAAGGTGGGGGTTAGTATGGGACTGTGTTTTTGTAGCAGTGGTGTTTAGGGAAGTTCTGTGCTGTGTTTATGTGAAAGTGACGGCTTGGCCTGAAGCCACAGGGTATATTTAAAAGTCTTTGTTCTTTGTGTTTATAATTAAACGTGCGCATCCGTGTTTTAAACTTACAGCTTCTGTCTCTGAGTCTCTCTTTCTGCCAGTTACCAGCCTTGGTTGTGACGCTGTTCTGTAACATGTTTTTAGCAGTAACTGAATAATATTATGGATTAGAAAATGACAGAGTGCGAACAGCCAATCAGCTTCCAGATCTAACAGGCTTCTATTTTGCATAGAAGCCCGATGGAATATTGAAATGCTTAACTATAAATCAAATTTTAAAATCAATCCGCGCATCAATACCGGCTTTTTCCCTTAACATCCTAATCTACAACTAAACTGGTAACATAAAGAGCTACTTAAACATACTTTCTGACGCTAGTCTAGAGACAAGCAAAATCATGTCTGTCACAGGACACCGTAATGAAGGCTCAATTCACAGCTACTGGACATCAAATCAACAGGAAAAACACGATTGGTCCACAATTCTGTCATCAGCTGGATCCAAACAAAACCCTCCCTCAAAATCAGCCTGTCAAACTGCCAGCCCTGTTTCAGTTATTTCCGCACCAGCCAAGCCACTCCCTGCCTGCTTGAATGACGCCCCGCCTCCAACAAGAAGTTTCGAGTCTGACTCAATACTATATGAACTATTCATCAATTATACATGTCCAGATAAATTATAACAAGAAAGAGTAAGAATCCAATAAATAAATATGTTAGCAATAATAATAATAATAACACCGTGTAACAATTTTTTTTTTTTTTTCGTTCCTGGGTAGTAAGTGTTATTTCCTAATTGCTTATGCCTCAAAAGTATAGAAAATGGCTATTATTCCCCACAAACTTTGCTTTTGTGACCAGGACAGTGATATTTCAAAATATCACTATTTTCAATGGGAAAACGGGCAAATGTGTGTCTTTTCATTCACTTTACATTCAGAAAAAAACAACATATGAATCCAAATTAACATGTATTTATACTAAAGTAATACAAAAATAACTACAAAAGATTTAGAAGTGAGTAGAGTTTCGAGATTTACGATTATACTGTATCAGAAATATCACTGTCCTGGTCACAAAAGCAAAGTTTGTGGGGAATAATAGCCATTTTCTATACTTTTGAGGCATAAGCAATTAGGAAATAACACTTACTACCCAGGAACAAAAACTGTGTTACATAGTGTAGTTAGCAAACAGGACAATTTATTTATTGTATAAAATATTCCCCTTTGGCAGTCCCACTTTACTACAAGACGCAGAATTGAACACAGGATATAAACCCACGACAACATACCAAGGGGGTCCAGGATATACACACATCATCCTCCTTACCTCTAATACTTTGCCAGTGATGTATTTCTTACAGTGTTCACACTGGATGCCGAACATGGCATGGTAGTCAACTTCACAGTAAGGAATTCCATTCCTAAATGATGAAAAGGGAAAAGTTAAAAATCAAGGCAAGACTCAGAAGAAAAAAAAAAAAAAACACTTTTTGGAAATGACATGCTTTATGTCAAAATTTATCATTTCTGTCAAATAACTGGGAGAAGGTTTGGGTTCCTCAGAGGCGTAATTAGTAATGTACCTGTACATCATCGTCTCACATTCAGTATCTATCGTGCATGGTGGCAGTGGCTGTGATTTGGAGCAGATATCTCGGTGAGTTGCTTTCATATAGTGTTCTGAATGAACTGTGCACATTGTTTGCTGTAACTGAGCACTTACCATATTTTTTTTTTTTTTTTTTTTTTTGCTGAAGCTGTAAATTTTATTAAGTGATTTCATCTCATGAAGACTCCCCAAAACTATAAATATTGTTTATTGAAATAGTTAAATAATGGTTTCTAAAATAACAGAGGAATTGATTTAAACAGAAACAGAATTATTGATTGAATTCTTGATATTCTCTAAATTCATTCCTTCATTCCTTCACAGTAAGTGGCAGAGGGTGAGCGGCCTGATATTGAATTTCAGAGCTTTAGCTTGTACGATATTGTTTCAGGCTGTCGATACTCATCGCGAGTCGCTCAGATTAAATGTGTCTGGCAAAGCTGTTGCTGGGCATTCCTCCTGTGACTGAGCTGAGCTTTGTTGTGGAGCTTCCAAAAGATCAAGGTCGCCCGTCCCCATAAAGAGAACACAGAAACACAACTGCGTACTTCAACAGTGTGACGTGCAGCAGCCTAATGCAGCAAGCCAGAGCAATTCCGACACACACAAGCCTAACACCAGTTTCTGTCTAGGTAAAATGTGCTCCATATAATCTAAGTGTTTTATTATTATTATTATTATTATTATTATTATTATTATTATTATTATTATTAGTTCTGGGAAAACCCAGCCAGGGATTCACATGTTTTGCACCCAATCCTAGTTATTAAAGCTACATTGTTGGGAAAAGTTCCAAAAAATATCTGGTTCCAGGCTCTTCCTAAGTCTACCTTGAACTTACCAGTTATTACATAACTAAGTCTCCCTCTATTCCTTAAAGTGGAACACAGTGGTCTTTCAATTTCCAGTTGCAGTTCCACAACCATAACCTTTATTAACACTGTTAAATGCTTCCATCCAGATTACAGTCAGATATTTAACACCTAAGTGTCCATGGTGTTACCATCCATTACTTCAAAACACTTAATTTAAATGTAAGGTAAAACTCTAAAACTAAGTCAAGCAGACTAACCTTTTAGATTGTGCCTTAATCACTAGCCAATGCTGGATTTATATAGGGAACAGTCAGTCACATGAACACAATATACTTCTATCAGGCAGAAGATCATATAATGAAAATCATGTTGCTTACTTACAGTCCTGCTGATGTATCAAGTACGAACATTACACTAGGAATTTACAGTAGGTTACACTAAGAAAAGCAATATTCATTTTGCAATGATAAAAGACTGTATGAATTGCCTGACCCCTATTCTCCACCTTATATGTCCCTAACAGTTCTTAAATTGGTCACATCCAGTATAACTGACTGGAATGGACGAAGCTCATATACCGTACACATATAAATAGAATCCAATGCACTGGTGAATAACGAGTCAGACATGTGCAGCTGTTCCACTCCTTTAGGTTGTCCATAGTGTACAGGACCATGATAGGCTGATGCAATATAAATGTAAGAAGTATTACATTTTAAAATTGCCAGCTGTTGGCTGGCTGGAGAAGTGATGGTTTAGCAATAAGGATGCCAAATGGGAAATACTTACTTGCTGATGTATTCCGCATTCAGCACTTTGTTACAAATCTTGCACTTGAAACAGCCAAGGTGCCAGTGTTTGTCCAACGCTACCAGCGACTGTTCATTTCTAAATTCCTGTCCACAGCCACAGCAGTCTGAAAAATATTTAAATATAGGTAAGACTGAGGAGTATGCATTATAGTAACAGCTCCTGTCATTTTGATTTCAATCTGAGACAGAACCTACCATTTTAAATAATAAAACTAGATTGTCTGACAGGTTTGTTTTTATTAATGTGTAAGTGTGGCAAGATGGATTGCAGGTGATGTCAGACCAGGAAAGAGAATGGATACAGACAGTACTGGGGTATGGAAGCGCTGATATGCAAGTTTATTATACATAAAACAAAATTTAAACAAACCAAACAAAACACTTATAGAAAACAAAACAGCACAGTGGCCAAAACAAACAAACAGACACAGAACAACACAAGCACTAGCACAAGTAGCAATTGTTGACTTTTAGTTTTACTTTTACTTCTCCTCACAACTTACGTTCCGCCTCTGAACACACCAACCCGAGTGCGAGGACCGTGCTCCTTTTACACAGCTGTGCCAGGACTCAACTGCTTGTTAATTATTAAATTGAGTCCGGGCAGTCTGCACGTGAACTACTTTACACCCTGTGCCCAAATACATACATTTAAATACCAATAATCCCACACACCCTGTGCACCAGTACAAACTACTTATAAACAATAACACACCACTTAAAATACAAAATACCCACAGGGTATTAACAATAAGTTATTGAGACAAAGTCATTGGTTGCTCCAAGTGATGCATTCGATACTACTATGAAAGTTAATATATAGACATATAATAAAACTCCCAATACAAGGATTGTTAAATAAAACATTACTGAGAGCAAAAAAGGATTTTGCTGTTTTTCAAAAGTTATCGAAATCTGACTACAGTAGGCATACTTTGCCTCAGACTTAAATTTGTTTCAGAACACAAGAAATAACTACATTGCCCTCCTTCATAACACTAGTCGAGAGCCATGTCTACAAGACAATTTGTGTTCCAATTTATAAGAATACAAGTACTAGTCTAATAGCATTATGGGTCAAATGGAAGCCATGACATACCACCTTATAACCTGTTGTGATTTAAAGGTTTGCCTTATAACAAATGAGCACTGTATGTTGTTTGGATTTCTATTCATTACTGACATCCAGAACATTCACACTTAGCTGAAATATACTTTTCATCAAAGGGATCATGTAATTTAACATTATAATCCAACCTTTCTTTGTGGCAGGGCTGAGGCCTGTACATTTTTTGTTTGATTATAAATAACATTGGTGGGGCCTTTTTTTTTATTTGAATGTGTTGGATATGCCAGGGCTGGGAAGTGAGACTTTCCTCCCTGCCTACTGTGCAGCAGGTGGCCAGGTGTCAATTCAAGAATTGATAATCAATTAACCCTGATCACCTGCGAGATACATTTTGGGGATTTTAATCCCACCGAAGTTTAAATTGAGATTGTGCAGGGGGAAGGTTCCTGAAGCGGGACCTCCCTCAGTCTGAACTTGTCCACCTTTTGTTTTATTAGCATTTTTACCCACTGTGTTTTGTATTGTATTTTTGTATATATTATGTGCACCTGAATATATATCCTTCCGCACAAGGGCTATCATTGCTGGTACCCTAGTGGAGGGCCACCAACCACTGCAACTGCCTATGCTTTAATAAACCCTGGACAACTGAGTGACGTTTCAGCAACCCTCTGTGTCTCTCATCTCTCACCGTATACCCACACAGTAACAGTACACCCCTGTTACACAACTGAAATGATATAAATGCTATATTAATTGGGTAATATCAGAAATTAATATTAAGGGATCATAATGATGTTTTTAAATTTAAGAAAAGATTACTTGAAGATTTTCTTATTAAAAGTGTTAAACCAAAGATTTTCAAAAACATTTATTTCATCACAGGGCCTTAACAACTGTTCCAAGGCCCTTAATGTTTTGCTGCTTTAATTTTAGTTTTCCAGACTTTATCTTATTATTATTATTTATTTATCAGACGTCTGTATCCAAGGCGACTTGCAGATACTAAGATGAACTATGCATCAGCTGCAGAGTCACTTACAACAAAGTCTCACCTGAAAGACAGAGCACAAGGAGTTTAAGTGACTTGCCCAAGGTCACACAGTGAGTGAGTGAGTTAACCAGGATTTGAACCGTGGACCACCTGTTACAAGCCCTTTTTTTAACCACCCGACCACACAGCCTCCTATACAAGACTGGGATTCTTTGATTTGCAAAGGCCGCACTGCAATTTCTACTCACAGTTTCCTGCCTCAACTATCTGGTGCCAGTGGGATATCAAGACTACACACTATATCGGATGAGATGTAAATCCAAGGTCCTATTGCAAGTGACTCTGCAGCAGCAGTTGTTAATGCATAGTTAACCTCTTAGTCTAAGTCGCTTTGGATAAAAGCATCTGCTAAATGATTAATTAATAATAATAATAATAATAATAATAATAATAATAATAATAATAATATTATTATTATTATTATTATTATTATTATTATTATTATTATTATTATTATTATGTGAGGTTTAAAATAAACTACCGTACTGTATCACACTACATCCCAAAGCTATTTCAGTTACTTTATTAACAGCAACATGCGGATCAAACTAACTCATGGGAAACGATTTAGCTGATCATTTCAAAGAGCATTTCTGGTGAAACAGTCTTGATTTCACAGAATCAACATTACCTTCTTGATGTGTTTTTAATCTCACAGGCAGTGCTCTGGAAGTTGCAATACAGGCACTTTCTCAAGCAGCCCAGGGTAGTTACAATCGAAAAATGAAACATTACATTTCTGGTGCTACATTTCTTTGTTCCCTTTGTTTTTCTATAAATATTTTCTATCCAATTTAAAATGGCCAATTCATATGCCGCTTCACTGTTGCAACCCATTTACTATTCAGGGGGGTTATAGCTCAACAAGAGACAACCATTCCCGCTATCAAGCCAATCACTTCATAACCTAAGCAGCGGATATTACTGGACCCTGGATGTGTTTTACAGGCCAGTCTAGGAAGCAGTCTCTGAAACGCAATCAGGTGAACTGGCCCTGGTCAATTCTCCTCCCTGACATTGGAAGATCCCGAAGACAAATGCAGAGCTCTCCTTGGAACCTCAGTCAAGATTTTTGGGAGTGATTCCACTCTGCACTCTAAACAACAGTGCTTGTAAAAGGTGAGATGACTGAGGACCTTTGTTGTTGCCGTAATAGGGGGCACTGCAGCATAACCATTTGAGTATATACATTGATTTATGTGCAAGCAGTTCAACTGACTTGTCATTCTTTGGAGATATGTCTTAAATAAACATATACTGAGATTTTTCTCTAGGTATTGTATGCTGACTTGAAGAAGATCCATCTTTATGATGCATTTATTTACATGAACGAACACTAACCCAAAGAGAAATGCTTACTTCTGACTGCCTGGATCGTTACAGGGCTGTGGGCAGGCATGGGCAGTGAACATTTTTGGCAGATGCAGTCCTTCCCGTTAAAGGTCACTCGATCTCCAGGGGGAAATGGTTGTCTGAAAACCAAAAAAGGAACATTAAAGTAACCTGACTTAGAAAAACATTTTAATTTGATATCAGCAGAATACAGTACAACACTACAGATTTATTTATCATAACAGCATTGTAACTAGTTAGTAATTACAACTGAATTCATATTTATATTCATATTCATATTCATATAAAAGGGTTGAGCTGAAGGACAGAAGCTTCATCCCTACTTGAATGCGCCTTGATTGCATAACAGAGAGAGCCAACATAAGCATGTTTCTGCAGCAGTGGGAGGTAATAAATTAATTTTCAAGCACTGTTTAGACATTCACTGACAAAGGCAATAGCTGAAATGACTGCCTGCTTGACTTGGTCTCTGTGGCAGAGTGGTTGCAGTGTGCAGGTGTGGTGATGTCACAGGCAAGGAAGCCATACAGACACACAGGCAAATGCAGGGCTTAAACTGCCATAGCAGTGTATTTATTAGAGAAGAATCAAAATAAACCAAACAAAAAAATATATATTATATTACTTGTATTTGTTTTTTGACAAATTACCCTTTGTATTTTTTTCATTATGAAAGAGTATGTTGTTTTTAAATTAGATTTTTTTTTTTAAAACCATTTGATTTGTACAATGGAAAAGTGACCTATACTTTATTTATATAACAATTAGTGTGTGAAGCGCTCAGAAAATATTGATTTGTGTTTGTCTGAATTACAATTTCATCAACATAATAGACTCACTGTTTTTCTGTTTTATTATTTTTTGTTTGTTTTATGAATGAGTATTAAATCGCCTTGGTGCCCTTGGGTTGGATTTATGTTTTTCCTTTCTGCCCCCTAGAACTGCCTTGGTGCCCCTGAATCTTCACGCCCAATGAAAACAACATTGCCTTGCCCTTCATGACGTTAACTTCATGCCCTGAACCAGCCAGTGCTTAGTAGGTGAGGTTGCTAGAGAACATACTAATAAATAATATTTTCTAATTATCAGCGTAGACACTAATTAATACATGCTCATATTTATGTTAGCAGATCAAACTGTACTTAAAAAAACGAAAAACAGTGTATCGATACAGGGGTCACTGTATCGATAATCGTATCGTCAAGAAAAACATCACAACTCATCATGTGAATCGATGAATCGGCACACCCCTAATTGCAAGTGGTCACCTGGTTTCACAGGTAATTTCTTATAAAATCAGGGTTGCTATTTCGCAGTGTATTAGAAATCTGAAAGCCTTTGTTTTAAAAGCTGACGTCAACACAGAACAGGGTGGGTTTTTTTTGTTTTGTTTTTTTTAAACCTTGAGGATAGGAACCATTATTCTAAAGTATTTTATTTAAATGCTGCTGAAGACGACTAAACAGAGAATCTAACCGGCTTCTTCCCTACAACATGATTCCAAATAACATTATCAAATTATAGAAAATGTAATTCAAAACATCACACATATTGTTAAAGTGCCCATCAACACATCATATATCAATCCTTATATTTAGCCAAGGTAGGCATATACAGGTATAAAACACTAGTAGGTATAAAATGCTCAATTAGAAGTAATCCTTTATACTGTACCATAGAACATAATATTTGGACTGATGTCTCAGTAATTTAATGTTCGATCCATATAATCAGACACTTCTATTATTGGGTTTGTATTTAAGCAATCAGCTGGACGATACAGTCCTAACTCACAGACAGAGTCCAATTAGACTAATTCCGATACTCAATGATAAAGTAGTATGATCAGCCACCTTGCTTGCTATGCGTTATTTATACTTCTGTGTGTATCCAGTGTCTTTTTATAATGCTCAGAGGTGACACAAGCACATAGCCATGAATGGCCAAGCAATACATCCCTATGTGTGTAAGAAATATATAAAATAGTACCTTTGAGAGTGAGTGTCCCACTTTAAATAGCACAGATGCACTGGAGACAAGGGCATCTTTGTATAAATCTGGCTATCACATTCCACTCTACAAAACTCCTCAGGTAAACGGATCCTAACATGTGACCACAACACTCATAGTCAACCTGATTTACTCAGGTAATAAAGATCAATCTGTATTGGCTTCTTCAGAATATATGTTTTGTAACCTCAGCTACACACTTAATATTATTTCATTTAAATGAGCCCAAGGTTTGGTTGCGTTTTAAACCAGATTAACAAAAAACACTAATTTCTCATTTAGTTTAAAATATACTGTACTCGCTCAAATAATAGTGCTAGAAATGGCAGGGTTTTAAGCTACTGAATTTTCAGAGACAAATAACATAATTTTAACAGTATAAATCCTGTAAGAAGCTACTAAATTGTTTCTTGCTATTTGATTGTTTTCTTGCTGTTTTATTCCTCGCCGAAAATTTGCCTTCACACTTGCTTCAAATTAAACACTGTGAGTAACACTGAGTACATTAAAACCATGTACAGTTCAATTCTAATCTGAACGGGGTGAGCGGTTCCCAGGACATAGGGCCCGATTTTCGAAATGGGTTTCATTTTCAAGGGAAATGGCAAAAGTTGCAGATTTTTTTCCACCTGTTAATCCGTTAAATAATACCGCCTATTTTCAAACGTGATCCTCCGTTTTAGCTACCAGCGGACAACATTTCATGGATAATTTTCTGTGGTTCTAAATGAATATGTAATGTGCATTTAAGCGGTTTTATCCACCAAAATAATACTTCTAGTTCAGTTGTGTTAGCAAATGCTATATAAACACAATCAAAAATTGTACCAAACCTGTGGTATAATGAGCCAAACGCAAATGCAAACACAAAGGCGAATTCTTATTTCCATTCAGTCTTACCAATCGCTTGTTTAATATAATATAAAACAAACAAACAAACACGACAGGAACAAATTATGGGAGTTACAGGTTTGAAAGAAGGTATAACTAAGGCCCTGTGAAAATAGCAAAACAAATACAATGTGTAACCCATCAGTCGACTCGTCGGTGACCACTGACAAGCAATCAGACTGTTTCACCATTTGCTACACTCAGTCTGAAGAATTTATGCAACTTCTGGTTGTTCAATGTTTCAAGAGAGATATCTGCAGAAACAAACGCCTCTGTAGTGTCACAATGTAATGTGTTTCGTGCTTCATGGTTTTCAGTGGACGTTTGGAACATGAAAGTCACTGTGTTTTTTTTCTTTGCAAGTAAACAAGTAAAGCAGCCTCAGTACTGCTCTGGAATTCTGCCTTTTTCTTTCGGTGAATACTTGAATCTAAATGCCTGTCCACAGCCGATTCTCACTAGTGATCAACAGTAACGTTGCAGGATGTACAGATGAAGAGCTTCCCTCCGTCGCTGTGTAAACTCCTGCCGGATGCTGCTTTACCTGATCTGCTGCACACATTTTTTGCCTTTTTAGAGACTTCCATTTACTTGTTTACAATGTGTATTATATTTATATCTTCCGTCGAGATTGCATATAGTCACATGACAATCACTGTACAGCATTATGTGTATGGCGAATATTACACGCAGACATACAGCAGAGCTGTACAGTTTCGTTAATGTGATTTTTGTATGAAATACAAATAATAATTCGGAAATAATTATTTTTTTATTCATTGGTATTGGGCTAATCGTGATTTACACTGGGTCTTAGGTCTATAACTGCAGTGTACAAAAATGAAACAATGAAAACGTACTTTTTTGGATGTACTCAAAAGGTTTGAATAATCATTTATCATTTTATTTTAGGATGCTTCGTTTTTTCTCTCTACATAGATAAACACAGGCTTTAGTCTAATACGTACTGAAATAAATAATTTTTTTAAATCATGAAACCTTTTATGTACATTTTTATGTTATGAACCCTTTGTTATAGGACCCCAAAGTGATCGGGTCAATGCCATCGCCAAGTTGAGGACAGTTCGCTGACAATTTTAGAAAGCCGAAATTGTATTCGGCTTGTGCAGACAATTTACTTTAACCAAAGCCAAACTGAATAAGAACAAATACCAGAACAAGATCTGACCACCCCTTCTCAAAGTAAGACTAGATTTAATTATTTTCCAGGGTAGCCCCAGATGTGTCAAAATCTACTTTGGAAATAAAAATTTGAAAAGTAATGAATAAATAAACGCATTGCAGAAATATGCTTTTAAATAAAATCATCAAACCATCCGATTTATTTACTTATTTATTTATTTCTGAAGTACTAAAGTGGGCTAAGTGGTGTTTAATTGTTAAGTCAATATTGCAACAAACATAACATCAAAACATTCCAAAATCATAAATATGCATTAAAAAAATAACAGTGCTAGAACAAACTGGTACAGAAAGTAGCGCATATGCATTGAAATACTGAACAGCATATTGTTAAACTGAAGATTGTCCCTGAAGAGACATGAAAGCTAACTTGCTTTAAGAAATGTATTGTATTTACTTATGTTCACCAACAACTTTAAACACTCAATTATAAATCCTACTTAAAACTAAAAACAACTGTACAATTCTACTCAAATAGCATGTTTATATTAGATGGATGGTTAGGTCATTTAATTTAAAAGCATATCTGCAATCTATTTATTACCACATTAACACGATGCTGAAGTTGGCTTCTTATTCAAAACGCAGCTTCTTATTCACTAATTTGCATAAATGTGAATAAAGAGATCCTCCAATGGATCCTCTTTGAAAATAACCCCCATAAAGTAAAAATAATGTATTGACTTCATAGCAGATACATTACAATGGATGAATCACCCCCACTGGGGATAACAACAGTCTGCTGATAAAATAATGCCGAATAAACCATATTTGATATTTTATCAGCATCCTGACTAATTAGTCAGGTGGGGTATTGCTCTTGATCTTATTTCAGCCCCCACAATTTGTATAGGCTCAGGTGAGGGCCTCCAGGTCCACAACATGTTAGGTTCACATGGATACAGTTCCTATTCAAACTACAGTATTTTAGTAATTGTATCTTATTTGCAAATACAGCACTGTGAAAGTGCTTGTGTGATTGAGAAAGGGGCTGCATTTCCCCACTTTGTTCGCATATTAATGACATTGAAAACCCACTGGACTGAAAAGTAAAAGGAAAGAACTTAACCTGACCCCACTTGCCAATCCAGCAATTTAAAATGTCTTTGTCTATCTAAAGTACACTACTCAAACTACTAATTTCTCAGCTGCCTAAATCAGTTACTACGAAAGTATATAGTTTGATATTTTCATAATGCTGTAAAGTTGCTCACTGTAAAACAAATAAACCAACTAAGGGTTTTGCTTTCCTGGAGAAAACAGAAGACTAGACAATCAAGCCTCAAGAACACAACTTCCCCTGATAGAAAGCAGCTTCATGGGGAATCACAGAGAGACATTCATTCATTCATTCATTGTGGAGTGTCTCAATGCTACTTGCTTATATAGTCTGACCCTGGAACGAACTGTAAAGTGAACCAGAGATCTGAGATTTCCAATTGTATAGTAAGGGGTCTTTAGTTTCTGTCTGAGGAGGTCGGTACGGTAAATGAGTATTCAGACTGTTATAGGCATCCACATTTAAAGTCATCCATAACGGTCAGGCAGGGAGAGTAACTTAAACTTTTTACACAAATACATGAGTATTACGCCCTGAGATTTGGGTAGCAGTTGATTTTTAGGTCTGGGATCTGAAGATTCACGTTATTTGTTCCTACCTGCAAACAGCACAGACAAAACAGTGTGGGTGATACGTCTTCCCCAGGGCTGAGACCACCTCTCCTTCAATAAACTCATCACAGCTAAAGCAGCGAGTCCCGTAAAGTCTCTGGTAGTCCAAGCTACAAATGTACTCTCCTTGTCGGACGAAAAATCCTCTCTGGCCCAAGTCACAGCCACACACTGAAATGAGAAACCAGGTACACTTGTAAGAAGGGCAGTAGTAAAACAGTACATCCATTTTATACGTTTTCAAGTTATTGGCTGTTATGTTCAGAACAAGGATTACCAAATCAGACCATAACTATCATCCATTGTTTTCAACCAATTGCCTTAATTGTTTTTCCTCTAGTTAGCTCAGTTTAGAGACCCACCTTAGACGCTCAATACGTTGATACAGAATCTGTTCTTATTTTCCCCAAAGACTACTGCAAAAAGATTAAATAGGGTTTTGAACAAGGGTTTAGTTTTAGAAGTGCATTAAACTGAGATTATTCTATTGGGTTTAAACCATTATATACTATTAATGTCATAAACCCTTAACCAAGCTCATGCTTAATATATGGCATCACAGCCAAACCATGTTCAACTCTTTTCGTTATCAAACCAGAATTGCAGAATAGTTGTATATCACAACCAGTTACTGGTTACAATGAAACAGCCATGTTAAACGATGATACCACTGTAAATCCTGGAGTCGTGGTTAATTATAACACATGTAAATAAATTGCGGCTAGTTAAACTCCCCTAGCTCCATGTGTGCTGGAGAAATGCTAAAAAGTAAACAATTTCTTGAGGTTTAAGCTCTAGGACAGGTGCTAACGATCCAATGTAAGATAAATACTGTACATGAATTCAAAAGGTCTCCCATTCCCCAACATCCACATTCAATGAAATACATGTCAATAGAAGTATCCTGATCTGTATTGATATGTTCAAATGTTTTAGATGCCTCAGGGGTAGATGTACTAACGTGTTGTGCCTGTTGCAATAGCCACAAACAAGCTGCAAACGAGTCAGAAGTCTAGGGTGAAATGTACTAAACATGAGCAATGCTGTTATGCAATTGTGGGCGTTCCTGCATATATTCACAAAAACAGGGGTGTAAATGGAGTTCTCCACTGAAGCTGTCAGCAACTGCAACACTTACAATTGCATCAATTTGTTTTGAAAGCATGTTTTAAACAGTCGCAATTGTTGCTGGCATTTCCAGTGTGCTTTTTCTCAGGTGTTGCCAGTTGTGCTCAATACATTTTTGAGGCGAACACCCAAATACCTATTTTTGCTTAAAAGCTGGGTGTACTTACAAGCCTTGAAAGACTGCGATAGACTGCACACATGTGCCACTAACCCCTCCAGCTCACCCTGAACATCTGTATAGGAACAGGACACACAGCTCTTCTATTAATGTGCAGGTGGTTTGTAATTATGCATAAATTTAGCACTGCACCACTAACAGTATACATCTGTCTTATAGGCTACTGATGATTTAATGGTATAATGCCAAATTTATTGCTGGTCCCTTGAAATTCGGATTTACGAGAATTGACTATCCTGTAAGTATCATAACTTATCCATGATCTATTCTGTGTTAATTGTCTAGGCTACTAAGTATGCCAAGTTAATAAAAATAATAATCATTACAAAACGCAATTTCAATTTAAAATAATCTTTTATTCACATTTTACACCAATGTGTACAATGCAGCAGCATGATTTATTGTTTGTTATCCTTCATTTAATTTTATTACTGTACTGTATAATGTATAGGCATAATGTACAGATTTATATTTGTTTCATAATGTAATGCATAACCTACCCGAAACACATTAATGTTATTTCAGCAAATTATTTATACATTTAAAATACACTGCGCATTGATACATTATGTGTTTGCAATTTTATTGTAGTTTTTTTAAACCTGACACCTACTTATGTATGACAAACATGCCCGGTTTAGCAAGGGGCTACTGTACGATTACAAAAAGCTTTTTGATAGAAACACTTTTTTTTTTTTTTTTTATTTGGGGGTTAAGGTAGGGGCCGCTTCACCCCCAAATCTGCCTTTTATTATTTATTCCAAAAAATGTCACATGACCCTTGCAATGCTAGAGATCTCGCTAAGATGACTCAAATACTTGAATTAGTATATTGCCACTCTTTCTATTTAAATATTTTCTTAGTAGATATGACAAAATTTAATGGGAGAAAATTAACAATTTCCACATGTGTGGTGTTTTTAATTAAGTTGCATTTATTTATTTATTTATTTATTTAAGGTATGGTCCAATTGAGATAGAAGTCTTTTTTCCAGTTGGATCAAGGCCTTTGAATTCCACAGAGGGGTGGGAAAAGGATCAAGTGCATTGCCCAATACATTCTGTGGCTGCATGCACTTGGAAATGAACCCAGGACCTCCTTTTAGTAATTTACTGTAATAATTAGAACACACTGCCTGTATTTATGATGACTCTAACTGTGAAAGATAAAAACCAAGAGAAGCTCAGCATAATGTGATAATATATTAAAGAGAAAAGCTGAAAGAAGTATAAACTGTTTGTTTTCAAGGGCTATACCTACATGATCAAAGAAGCCATGCTTTCCATTCTTTCACACTGATCTTTTATTCTTGCATTATGGAGTACTGCTTTTTGAAAATTGTTTTTTGTTGCTTTTTCTCCCAGCAAATGCAGGTTTCTGTAAATCACCTCCCGTGACTCTGAAGACCTTAATGTTGGAAACGAATAGGACAGCTGAATACGTGCAATCGGTTTGATCTTTTGTCTGGACACACTGTACCCATCTACATTTGCTGATTGATTTCAGTGCAGCAGAGGTAAATGTACCACCGTAAGCTTCAGGATATTTAACACAATGCCTTCATTATGTTTCTACAGAACGGTAATGTAGTCACTGATTCCGTACATCTATAATCTTGCTCTTATCTTTACAGTTCACTGAATGTAATTACAAGTTGTGCTTTGTAAATGGGGTAGTTTGGTTTGTTTGTCCTACACTTTAAAACACAGAGAATAAAATAAATGATGTATAATTGAATTCAAGCATTTTACAGTTTTGTTTAATTATGTCTTCAGTTTCTTCAGTCAGACACATGCTAGCAGGCACCAAGAAAGCATCCTCTCATATCCCTGCGAGCAAGGTCTCCTGACCTCAACACCTGCCAGACAGAGATCGAATCTTGAGTAAAACTGGATTTTTCTATAAATCTCAATTTCTATAGGTGTGTGTTGATGAAGTGTATACTAATGTTTCTATACAAAAATATAACTATTAGGCATTTAACTTATACATATAACTCCAGTTTGTTATTATTCAAGGCCAATAACATTTCTTGTTTCTTAGTTTTCTAAAAATGTACACAGGTTAACGCTTTGAAGACAGGCCACATAGTCCTCAAATATGCCCGATACATAATGTATATCCATTTGTGTCATGAAGTCATAGTTACAAACAGCAAAAACAAATGCAATGTTTTTTTTTTTTCCTTTCTAAAAAATGTAAGACTTAACGAACTGACTTCACAAGGAAGCTGTGTGGTGGTCAGTTAAAGAAAAGGGCTTGAACCAGGAGGTCCCTGGTTCAAATCCCAGCTCAGTCACTGACTCACTGTGTGACCCTGAGCAAGTCACGTAACCTCCTTGTGCTCTGTCTTTCGGGTGAGAGTTGTTGCAAGTGACAATGCAACTGATGAATAGTTCACACACCCTAGTGTAAGTCGCCTTGGAGAAAAGCGTCTGCTAAATAAACAAATAATAATACAATCTGATTATTAGAATCTTGTAAAAACAGAAAAAGAGCAACAATTGTCAAATGCTGTGTAAAGTAATCAGTATATTTAATCAGAAAGTTTATTATATAACTACAATCTTTGGTTAAGTCCCTATTCATAATTGTACTTGGAAAAAAACATCAAAGAATATGGTGTGTCAATATATTCACACAATAGTACAGGAATGTTTACCAGGAAATGTTAGACATATTTTCCAAAGTCGTTCTCCTATAAATGGGTACTGTACACAATGTAATGTACTGCGACAGCTGATGCTGCCAGAACGTTGCATGATAGTATCTGACAGGTCTAGGACACACTGATATCACTTCCTGCAACAACTGAAAAAACTAAAACAGAGTCTGTGAGGCAGTACAAGTTATCAAAATATATATATATATATATATATATATATATATATATAATATAATATATATAATATATATATATATATATATATATATAATATATTTGCAGCAGCAATTTTGGTAAAACCAACTATTTTCATTTCTCTCCATGTTCCTGTACAACCTCACTATCTGTTAGCAATTAAACCCATCTTAAAGCAATGTTACAACGCAAAGAATAGGATGGAGTTACCATGGGAAGTGTCATGAAAATGTGTGGCAGGATTTATATTCAAAGAATAGGTGTATAAAATAATGTGTCCCAAACACATGGTTATAATGGCAGGGTTGTGTACATATATACTGCACCTCCAAAAATCAGACTTATCTATACAGTATATGCATAAAGTGGCAGTATTTTTTGAAAAAGAATGCACTCTAGGCCACATTGACTTATGCCAGTTGTAAGACCTTAATTAAAAAAAAAAAAACATAGGTGCTTCTTATCTTACTCATCACTGCGATCTTTATGTTATGGTTGAATGGCCTTCATTGCACCCTAGGCAATTGGATCATTGGCTTAGGTTAGTTTAATAGAGAAATGAGAGGAAGAAACTTCGGTATTAGCTGCTGAAGCTATCACACTTCCACCACCCCACTGGCTGGCTTGAACAATGTAACAGTCAAAATAATAGTCCTGGGCCGGCGTGGTGACGCTCTGTTGTCCAGGACGTGGCCTGTCCCTCACAGAGCTAGCTTCCTGGTTTCTCTGGATTAGTCTGCTGATTGTTGAAGCAGAACATTTCATTCTCTGGGCAACTCCTCTCACGGACAGGCCGCCTTCAATCATACCGATAGCAACTAGGTGATCTTCATTACTCAAGCGGGGCACAGTCGTATCTTTCGCTGTTCTTGCTTTAATTAAAATCATGCCTTTTATATTTATATAGATTCTTAATCAACTCAATTTGGCAATTTTAACTCAACTCAAGTTTCATGAAAGGCACTTTTGATATATATATAAAAAAACATACAAATTGTGTTTCCATTTACATAATGTCCTTGGTGTTTAAGGGATTCATCAATTATTTGTCCATTAACAGAATGAGTATTAATGAGTATTCAAACAGAAACCTCTTTTAGTTTACACTTTCCGTTCAGATATTGAATCTTACCACCCAGTGCTCATTCTGGCTCCATGCGTTACCTGTATCAGTTTCATTTTATTTCACATGCTTTGCTCTCCGAGGTCCAGCTCTCCTCCCCAACTTCCATCTAAGGATCTGCAGGGTTCAATTAGGAACTGTCGCCAACCCAGGAGCCTCTCTGGCATGCTGCAGCTCGTAAGCGATCA
This sequence comes from Polyodon spathula, assembly GCF_017654505.1. Taxonomy (NCBI): domain Eukaryota; kingdom Metazoa; phylum Chordata; class Actinopteri; order Acipenseriformes; family Polyodontidae; genus Polyodon; species Polyodon spathula. The sequence goes on from NC_054534.1 coordinate 97,085,421, forward strand.
CACATCCCTCCACATGTTCAACATACTTTAGGTTGCATACTCTAAACATTTGCTCACACTGGGCAGTATTCATTTAGCTGTAACTTGCAAGTAAATGCATTACATTTCAATGTTTAAAAAATATGGTCTGGTTTTGTTAAGCCACCTTTTCTTTTGAAACTTGTGTTTTTAAAAATCAACACTGAACTTTTACAGTTTAACATGTTCAAGATGGTACTCCATTTGAACTGAATCATCTTCATGTTTATTTATTTTTTAAAAATTAAATGTAATCAATCGTTGTATTGAGAAAATTGAGTGCAGACTTTTTCTTATTTTTCATGAATTGCCCCAGAAATACTTCTGGAAATGGGCTTTGCTTTCTATAACTGCCTCTGAACAGGATGACTGGTGGCTGACATCAGCCCTGGAAGACACAGGCACAAGTTCTGCAGGGTTGAGATGAAAAAAGCGCTCTTTCTTTATTAAACAAATAAAATATTGGACCAGAAACAAAACGATGAAAACCAAACAAAACGGCACAGTGGTCAAAATAAACAGATACAATAATTTAAACAAGTATCATACTGGTTTTAACCCAGCCCGTGTAGCAATTGTTTTTAAAGTTTGTCTCTATCTTACTTTCTCTTGTTTACTTTCTCTTACTTTTAATTGTTTCATTAATTTGGTGATGGCCAGATTATGGATGAGTTTAGCTGGATGGGGGATTTTAACCCCATCCATGCTGTAAAACAACAATAACAAAACCTTTTTTTTGTTTGAAACAAACACAAAACAGTACATTAAATAATAATAATAATAATAATAATAATAATAATAAATAAAATAATAATAATAATAATAATAATAAACACAGGGGCAGGGTGTGCGTCACATGTAAACAACATTTAAACTACCTTGCAAACTCTCAGCAACTTGTGTTAAAGAATGCCCTTACCATGGTTCAAAAACAAAATGGGGGTTTTGTGACATATAAATGATACAATGTATTAAAATGGAATTTAAATGTATATTGTATAGGTTAAAGGATTTTACAAAAACCTAAATGTGATCTTATAGAAAGAGTATGCAAGTTTGTTTTCAAGACAGATTGCCATCTCTTCCTAAGTGAAAAGACCCCCACTGTTGCTTTAATTTCAAAGACTTCAAGGTGTGAGCAAGCTTTGTTTTATTGTTTTGAATAAACAAAAATGACTCATTGTGGAGTGACAATATCTGTTGATTATTAACATATATATATATATATATATATATATATATATATATATATATATATATATATATATATATATATATATATATATATATCAAAAATTTGGAACTGTTAGACATGTAAAAAGTTTCGTTGACTAAGCAACCTGATTATTTGGATGTCATGAAGCTACTGGTTCTCGGATGTAGATATGCAAACCTCTGATTGGACAAAAAACTTCCAAGTTTTTGTTAACTGACCTACGTTGAAACAGGACTGTTCGTGTCATAGAACCTTGGTGGTAAGCGCCTCTTCCCAATCTTCAGTTCTCTCTGTAAGCTGTCTCTTAACATCAGCTTGCAACAAACTCAACTCTGCTGGCTATTCTGCACCCCAACAAGCCCCAAGGACGAGAGACCTTTGAAAGCTACAGCCTACAATCTGAGTAACTTCAGCAGCACACTGCTTCTTATTTTAACCCATAGAAAGCTTCCTTCTTGTATACTGCTGGACATTTCTACCAACTGTCTTAAAAAGACCACCTCCAGGGATTAACTAATTTGAGAAAATCACCAAGAAAAGTTAAACTAAACCTTACTCTTTGGACTTTGCAAAATCTTTGGAACCACAAGGCGTGAACAAGTTATACCTATTTCTACATTACTGCATTTCTTGGTGCATAGAATTTTTGTGATATTGAAATAAACAAAGGTAATTATACTTTTAATCTGATTTTATTTTAGGATGTTTAAAATCACTGTTAAGATATGACACCTATTAAATTAATGGGGAATATAGTTTAAAGTATTACATTCGCTACATACTACAAACAGAAAAAGGATATACTGAAGACATATATTAAGCTTGGTATTTTAATTTAATTTATTTACATTGACTGATAAGAGTTAGATACTATTTTCTTTTAAGATACTACAGCTAATTTATCTACATAGGTAGGATTCATTTAAAACCCAACTTGACAAAGTTTTGAGATCAATCAGCTACAGTACTTGGAATACTTAAATAGGCCAAACTGGAATGCATTAAAAAATGATGTCATCAGTTTGGCCTGCATTAAAAAATGATGTCATCAGTTTGGCCTTACAGAGTAATCAAAGGGAAAACATGGCCCATTCATTATTGCTTAAGTGCTTAATTATTCTGCGAGTCATTGACATACTTACCTTGCTATTGCTGTTAAAACTACATTTGAGAAAATAATATCATGATATATAGATGCCTCCACACACCCTACAAATTCAGACGCGCTTGACAACTTGTGCTAAAGAATGCCCATAGCATGATTCAAAACAAGTCAGTGATTCATGATTCAAGGAGTCAGTGGGCAACAGCAGATCTTAGAAAGCAATACTGGATCGCATTTCACACACACAAATGGCTATGTGTTCAAAACTGCCCTATTGGCTGAACTCTTGTGCCAGTGCTGGGCAGCCCAGGGCTTGAGATAAATTAGCTGTGCACACCAATATTAACAATCACTAAAAGATATTAATCAAGTAAGATATTAGATATCTGAAAATGTGGTTGATACGGTTGAAGGTATCCATTTAAGTGCATCAGGGACGGCACAAGGCAGTTACTAATAGTGATTGAGCACATCTTCAGTTACTTTTATTCATTTGTTTCTGTGTGTTACTGAAGTATTCTGCTGTGTCTCTGAAATGGAGTGTTGGGAGACCGCTGCACAGTTTCCCTAGCAACAAGGCTGCTGACGACTTTGTGTCTTCCAGATGGTATTTTTGTATGTGGTGAACCAATGATGCAGATATATGCAGGAAGCAGACATAATAAAAGGGCTATTGAACAGGGAAAAAAGTAATATCATTTATGAGGTATACAATCCCCAGAAATGCAAGGTTGAAGCTTAACGGTAGACAACCTACGCATTTCATAAACTGTTGTACAGTAGAAATTGGCTGTCAGAAATGTATCTCAGAAATGCACAGGTACACTAAATGTATGCTTTAGCAGAATGGTCCATTCAGACCAAGAATGTACAGCATAGTACATGCTGTACTGCAGGAGTAAGGTTATAGTGTTCCAGAAGGAAAAGACAAGAATTACCTTTGCATACGAAGCACTTGATATGAAAATGCTTGTTTTGAACCCGGAGGACCTCTCCTTTGCAGGACTTGCCGCAGTTGTGGCACAGGATCCCTTGCTGCTTCTCAAGAGGGCTGTGTACAGCCTGCTGCTGAAATACTGCCAGGGAAAAAAGAGCATGTTAATTTGGAGCACCATCAGATCATTATTAGAACACTAATGAACTATAGTCAGGAGGATGTATGTAACTCTTACTGATACATACAGTGTACACACAGATATACTGACATTTGGGTACTAGGAGTACAGCCTCTGAACTATTTGGAGCCTTAGCTTCAGCTATTAAAGGACCTCATCATTGCATGCTTCCTTGCATAAGTTGGCACTGATTTACGTAACTTATGTTGCATACCCCTTTAGTTACATTCAACACATTCACCATGGCCAGTTTTGGTCCAAGATTCCAAGTGGAGAATACAGCAAGGTACCAAATAATAAGGCAATAATTTAATGATACAGTATTTATATAGCCCTGCAAATGTCAATTCACTTTGTCAAATTATCTCATGGATGTATATTCGACCGGCCAAATTGGTATGAATAACCCAGAGAGTTAAAATGAATATGGCAGTGTGACAGGATAGCTGGGAGGACAGAGACTCTGAGACAGTAAAGCTGCAGTTAAAGTGCCGCTGCACTGTTTTAATCAAAAAATAAATCAAAACGTCAAACAAAACACTGCTCACAGAGCCAAAAATAAAAGGTCAAACAAAAACTGTTCAGGCTGGGCAGAGCCTTCACTGAACTTTGTAACACAAACCAAATTTTGCAAAACAAAACACCTCCAACAAACAAAGGAATTTCCCCCTTTTTTATAGCATGTGGCTGGAGCCTAATTATAAATTACTCAATTAGCTCCAGCCACATTCTCACATGTATTTTGGCAGGGATAGGAAATTAACCCCATCCCTGCCAACCACCACCAAATCACCACACAACAATATTTACAGACAGGGTCCTGCTCTGCCACAGACAGCCAGCATGGTCACAGGTCAAAATGAAGGCTGGTCAAGGTCAGTCCACCCTTAGCTGTCACTTAATTTCAAAAGACCTAAATATAGCTATGTACAAAAAAATGAGACATATCCGACAGATATTATATGAAATGAAAAATAAATTCTTACTAAAAGAACATTTATTTTTGTTTATTTACATATTTGACTCGGCTAAATAAACTGAGCTTTATCACTGATGTTCATTGATGTACAACAGCGCCCTTCTTATACAGCCTAGATTATACAGTACAAAACAGTACAAAACAGTCAAACATGAAACAGAACAGAAAATAAAAAGGTTGTACAAACAAACCAACATTTAAAACACACCACACGCAACACATAACAGATAACAGAGGGGAGGGCACTTTGTCACATATAACAGTTGTATCCTCCACATCGATGTAGATTAAAAATCCTCAACTACTGTATCCTTGTGAACAGAGATACTCAGCTGCTCCATTTGGGATAAGTGTGTTGTTTGTCAGCAAGTACTGAAAAGAACTCAGCTTTCAAAACATCAGCCACAATTTGTTGTTGGATTTGATGTCCCATAGTTGCTATTATTTCATTTTGAATTTTCCAGCTCAGGTATGATGCATTTCCTGCAGTGCCAGTCGACTGAAAGTTTTGCTTGACTTTCTCCTTTGCTCCATCTAAGCGAAGATGTAATACAGCTCGGAAGGTTCCTTCGTTGACAGTTATCAACAAGAAAATAACCCTAGTCCTGTACAATCTCTGCATTGTCAGCTTCACAGACACAGTCTGTTTGTCTGTTTCAAGAAGAGTTATATACTCTTTCGTTAATTAAAACCATCCTTTTCCAAGTGCAAATTAACTCCTGATAAATGATGACAAGTAACACAGATTTGCTTTTAAATTCCCACGCAAACAAAAGAAATAGTCGTAAAAAGCACAGAGCATTAAGATATTAACATTATTCCGTAAATCAACATGATTTTTGAAATCACATTAGGATTATTTGATAATGAAATAGGCACAACGACCATTGGAAAATGCCCAAATCAATGCTATGTACCAATTTCTTGATTAATACTGGAGTTAGCATTTACAACCTTTGCAAATCCTGCCCAATGCAACACGTTTCTGAGATAATGCAGAAAAACTTGACATGACATGTCTTAGAAAAGTGAAACGTTTCTGTCCTCATTCTTGTTCCCTAGCTAAATATCGCATAACTAAATAAAAAAGGTCGGTTATCTGTTTTGTTTAATGTCAGTTTGTCTCTCAACAAAACAGCCCTGGCTCAGCCAAGTTCTGGATTAATTTTTCAGCCCGTATTTTTCAAATCATTGGGCTAGATTCTCAAAGCTATATTTTCATTTGCGTAAATTTTGTCACGAAAAAAAAACACAATTTATAATTCTAAAACAAATAGGAAACACACTGTACCTGAGACTGCGTCACAAGGCTCTACATTAAATATCAGAGTTGTTTCTTTCAGGTTTTGTATTTTTACTTCATTAAAAAAAAAATGATGCTAATGACGATTTACTATATTTAACTGCTTTGTGAATCTAGCTGAGTATCTACTAAGTCTCAGTGTATGTTTTTGTTTTCTTAACAAACAAACAAAAAGCATTCCCTTGTGGGATTTAGCTAGAGTCAAACCGACTCTTCATTATCTTCTTGGTACAGCAAGACCGCCAGCAAGGTCTGTAAAGCAAACTAATGGTGTTAAAAGCAGTCTATTTTACAGTATAGTTAAATACACACATTTAGATCAAATCTTTTTTTTCTGTTTGGTGTAATTAAAACAGCAGTACAAAACAGTATAAACAAAAATGTGTAGTTGGCAATCAAGTGTGAAAAATTAAAGATGTCTGAGACTGTAATAATCTTAATAACTTCTTCTAAGGAATGCCCATACTGTATGTTAATGCTTTATGACAATTGGAAAGACACCACATTTACAATGTGGTATTGAATTTGGTGTCATTTTGGTGACAAACTGTTAACAGTGTGCTTACAAAGTATCACACTCTATAAAATTATTAAGATAAAAAAAAGTATTACTGTGTATATAATTAGAATGGATTTCATGGGTTAGCCTTTGCTAGCTTATGCTTGGATTTCAAAACCATAAATTAAGGGTTACAAAAATATAAAAGAGAAAAAAAAATCAATATTGTATTGATATTCAGTTGGAATAATGCTGGCAATAGTGTAGATTTACCATATAGACTAATCCGTTATATAGTCAGTGATTCCCCACTTAAACACATGTAATACTAATTGTAACTTGACTGGAGCTTCTATTGTGAGTCTAGATTCCAATATTAAATTAGTCCATGGGAACAAATGTAATTCCATATTTTAGAGTCAGTGTTTGCTCCAGTTAAAAATCATGTGATTCAACATCCATCAAGGCTTATTATCGCTAATTAGTTTCAGTCTCCAAACAAAGAGAATGTGTTTTAAAATGCCTAAAGCATGGACTGGCAAAACACAGTGGCACTGTCCAAAAATAAACTTCAACCACACACAGTATCTAATCTAATAAATACATACAGTTCCACAGCATAGTCAGACTGGAGTTTGAATTATCTTCCTATAGGACGTTACACAAGCTAGAATGCTTAGACAGCAATAGCTTCCCTTGTCATGTCAATGGAACCAGCTGCAGACACTGCTGTAAGTTTCCTGTTGTCGCCCTCAATTATACTCAGTGCTTTTAAGGCTGGCTTCAAGCAGAAGCAAGGTCAAGGCGTTTCTCCCTGACCCCAATGCTATATCTATACTGTGGACACTACTAACAAAAAAACAAGCTGTTTATTTAGAAGTTCAAACAAAAAAAAACAGATTTGGCAGAACAAAAATATCAGCCAATCCTGAAATACAAATAACAGAAATCGAACATCTGATGCAATCAGGAGCAGAGCAACTCAATTTGATATGTAACCTTTAGCTCCTCCCTGACTGTTTGCCAAAAATAAAGACCTCATTGCAACAGAAGTGCAGAGTATCACACTCATATCCTCCTCTTTTTAGCTGTGATATTCTTAGACACCAGTGAAAATCATCAACAAAAATGAACGTATCCAGTTCTGCACCTTACTTTTTAGTCATCATCATCATCTGTTTATAACATAAGCTTACATTATGCTCCAGAAATCTGTTATACAATCCCATTTCATCAATTGCTAAAATGTATGTTTATGTAAATGTGTCATTGTGACAATTCTTGATGTTCCAATGACCTCAGAACGGTGGTTTGGATTAAATTTTAAGCACTACCATTTCTCATTTTAAATGAGAATCATTGATCACATCTTTTTATTTAAAACTAGCTGTACGTGAAGCTCATGTACATACTGTAATAAATCTACAGGATTTTTTCAAAAAAGTCAATCTTCTTAGTGTCTTGCTTTTAGGCAAGGAAACCCTGATGATGATTACTGAAACATATTGGTTTTACATAAGCCCCAATTTGAGAGCAGTCCTGGATAAAATACACATCCAGGATACACCACTGAAAACAACACATATTCCTGCATGTCATTCCCAAGTAATATGGAATTTGCCATAAAAAAATTTCAGGAATAAAAACTTTTTTTTTCCTCTGAATGAGTTTACAACACCTTTTTTTCTGAATGAGTTTACAACAGCAACTCACGATGTGAAACATGACACTGTCCAGTACTGACTAATTTTACACTAGGAAAGTCAACAAACATGTACTGTACCTTTTTCCTCAGGCATCACCGTTTTCTTTTTAATCAGTGCTTCTTGGTGTCGGCCGTCAATACAGTTTCCAGCAGTTTTATCCAAGGTCTGCCAAGGCTTTCTGCAGTATTGTACATCCTCCAGTTAATGGTGCGCTGACTGTGAAAGTGCCCTTGCAAGAACAGCAGAACCGCAGTTGTACTCTGCCTGTCACTGGAAGTCCTCCTGATCATATGACTCAGCTTCAGCTACGAACACTCTGAGTTATAGCTTAGCTATTAGTGCTATCTCGTATAAATAGAATCAACTAGCCCTAAATGAGTCCTGACATCTCAGGGTGTCTACCACAACAGCATAGCAAGAGAATTCTAATGAAGCTAGTAAGTGAAAAAGGTTCTGTGTTAAACATGATAGAAACACGGTCAATTCGGAAGTTGATATTTTATTGAATGGAAGTCTAGCATGAAAGGAAGCCATATTTTCTTCATGGTTGTTATTGCCAGTAAAGGATTACTGGCCTCATTATCATCAGCTGTACATTATATTAGTAAACCAGCATCAAAAATGTATAAACCCATTTAATATCTGCTGTTTTTGTGTTTTAGGGAAAATAATCTTTTCTACTAATTAATTTCAAGCACTTTCAAAGATGTTGTGCTGTCACATATGAGGCAATTTTTCTGGAGGGCTTGCTAGACCTCGGCTTATATTTTCCCCTATGGGCAAATCGCTGGCAAGTTGCCCTCATCATAGTAAATGAATTATATGGGCAATTTGCCAACAGTGGAAAATCAGGTCCCTCTAGTTTATTATGCAGAGAAGTCACTGGTGATTAATTAGGTCTGCTCTTTGCAATGTACATGAACCTCAAGCAATACGTTATACTGGGATACAACGAAATGGTGCTCGCCTAATCGGGACACACTGATAATCGGGACGTCTGGTAAAATGGGACATAACTCTTGGGAGTCGGTTCTTCCCAAAACTATTTTGTTGTTTAATTGGGACATCAATTTGTTTAATTGGGATACAGTATTTTCAAATTATGAACGGAGATTGCTTTTCAGAACAAGATAGTTTCGTGTGCAAGACAGTGAGTACAGTGATTACACTGTGACTTGCATAAATTATGTAAACCACATTGAAACTTGAAGGAGCTGCTGGAGTATCCTGTGGTTTCTTAGGCTGCTGCTGTAAAGAAACTTGACATGTCAACATCACAAGAGCCTCGCCCTGATGAGGTTTGATTGTTTTTCATTTCATGTAGAAATAAAGAGCGGTTCATTTTGTTTAGGCATAAAAATAAATTGACTCCTATTTTAAATTATGTATTTAACATTTATCATAATGTGATGTGACTTTACTCATTTTATTTTCCTTTATAAACACACTCCTCTCATTTAATTGGGACAGCCACTTATTCTTATATTTTTCCTTGCCTGAGGTGTTCCGATAACTGAGGCAGCACCAGTCAAAGTAATTGCCATATTTATCTGCTTTTCCTTTATATTAATATATCACCAAAGATCATATGGCACATTGAATATCAATGTGAAGAGGCAATACAGATCTTCTTAGGTGGCAAGACTTGTCAGAATTGTGATAAAGCTGGCAGAAGTGACCATACATTACCAGGCCACATTGTTGTGAGTCCTTGGCATCCCTTTAATAAGAGTTTGGGGCTCAGTCCGGTGAACACTGATGGGCTGAATGGTGTCCTTTTGTTTGTAAATTGTCTTATGTTCTTACGCAAGAGTCTAGAGAAAACCAAACCTTAACTTTAACTTTACAAAGTGCCAATGACGTTCAGTGCCAGTCAGCTTGCCCGGCTCACATTAGCAACAGGTACCCCAGATATCTCTTTAATATTAAATGACATGTTGCATGCCTTCATCTAACATTCTAACATGTACAGGGAACACGTGGCACTTAAAATATATTTAAAATAAGCAACGTACAAATTCTAATAGACAAAACTGAAAACAGAGATTTAAAAAATCTATTGTACAGTAATAATATAAACAGTAACATTGTGCATATGGCAAAATCCAGTCTACTAAACAATGTATTTACTTTCTATTTATACTGTAACTGGTCCACTTTTAAATCCACCAACAGAATGCTGTAGTATCTGTCTCACCTTTGCACCTGTATTGAGATGCTTGAAGTCAAAAAGGTCAACGCATCCTTTTACCTGCTCTGAAACTTAAGACTAAATAATAAATTTGCTTTTTTAAACAGACACTCTGTATCACAACACAAAAAAGCCTTTCAGCACCACATTGTTAATCAAGAATATTGTATTTCCTCTTTGATGACAAATGCTCAGATTGACTGGGACAACCCACAATCTCTTTCAAAACATTTTTGAAATGGATTAAATAATGTCCATTCCTTAAAGGTAAATATATTGAAAATGTAATTTTTTGTTCTGGTTTCTTGCTATGCTGTTAAATGTATCGTATTACATTAAAAATAAAAAAAGCATTGTAATAGTAAATTCACACTGCACATTTTTCTACTTCAAATCTTTCAATATTAATGAGAAAAAATGCCCTTCGGTTTACAGTCTTCTGGTGCTAGTCTGTCAACAGTATTTATGCTCACTACAAAGAATGCAGTCAGCACCTCATTTGACCTCTCATTTTACATGCTTTTGGTTGCCCTTTTGTGAAATCTCCTGATAATGTTCTGCTACTCACTGTCATTCAACACAGCATTCCACCATAACTGTACACAGGAGGTAAGAATGTTTACAGTAAGTCGTCACAAAGGCAGTGGTAACTGGATAGCGAAGTCCAGGCCAGTAGGGTTTGTCAAGCCTCGACTCAATTTTAACTATATTTAATTTATTGATCATATGTATAAAAATCACCCAGTCAATTTAATAAAAACAATAAACAAAAATGCCACAGTAATTCAGCATACTAAATTGGAATATCTCTATAACTGTTTCTGAAAGCTACACAACTCAGTAAAATTGCATGTCCTCTGAATTCACTGATTTCTACAGTCATTACATAGAAATGTAAGAAGAAAATGTACTACCAAGAAGAACCCATTTGGTCTGTCAATGCTCAATCATTTCCTAGAAGTAAACTAATCCCAAAACTCTGTAGACCATCTGCTTTTTACAATATTTCTTTTAGGAATACAAGGCATTATTTATGCTTTATTGCCTTATTCTTAGTACCCTGGATGGACCTGTAATTCATATTATATTGAGCTTTTCCAGTTGTCTTCCTTTTCAGTGTTTCTTGATGATTCTGAACACTGTCGCACTTCTTACATTTCCAATTAGTAAATAGATTAAAACTGTCAAGGGCTCTTTAATACATTTGCGGCCCAAACGATGACTTAGAAAATGGACTTGGCAGATATTATGTTTAGCAATAATACAAAACTGGGCTGTTGTCTCTAAGTCCCTGATTCGAAGGGAGCTCCTACCTACAACACAGTACAACAAATTGCTTTTGTAATTCCTATTACACAAACAACCAGGAACAAACAAAACTGGCACAAGGGCCAAAATATTGACTTGGGTAAACAATTAGCTGTCATATATATATATATATATATATATATATATATATATATATATATATATATATATATATATATATATATATAGTATTGATGTACAATTAAACATATTTTTCTTTGGGAATTAGAATTCCAGCTGTTAACAGAACACAAATAATGAATCTGCCATGGCAATGAGTTGCTGGTGTAACGCTAGTACATCTACGACAGGCCTGGCAGTGAGTAGCTTGTTTAGTTATTCTTGATTGAAATTAATAGTGTGCATTTACTTGTGCGCAGCTGGTGTGCAACTTGCCTATGTTCACAGTAATACAACAAGCTGCTTGTAGTCTAAACCAACATCTTTCATCAGTCAAGCCACTTGGCTGTGTTTGTGGGAAAAGTAGTAACTGCTTCTTGCATGAATAAGTAAAACACTTCACTATAATGTAGATGCTCTGTTAATTGTTGGAGCACAAGGCTTTGTGGATACAAGCTGCTGAGAGCACTGCAGAGGGATCTACCGCATTTCATCACGAGTGACCTGATATACCATATGAACTGTATGAGAAAGGAAATATTACTGGGAAATGCCTGGAATTCTAACTGTGTTACTTACACAATATCTTGCATTTTGTGGACCTGTGGTTGAAGAACACTGATAAAATTATTTTGGGGTAAAATGAAGAAGGCAGTCGTTGTACTAGATAGCCATCTAATGTAGTGTGGTTTTGTATTTGACAAAATAGCATTAGTTATTATTGCATAATTGAAATCTTAAAAACCATGTTTTAAATTATAGTGTAACAATTTCCAGTTACTGTACCAACGTACATTTTGTACCAGGAATGTAGTATGTGTATGCAGTACTCACGATATTCCAGTAGATTCAATTATCTAAAATAATGCCGGGCTTGCACTCCACGATTTTTGCTGGTCGTCGACGAGCTGAGGAGTCAGCGACTAATTTCTTAAAATCTGGGATAAAATGAGGTTGTCGGGGATAAAATGGTCGTTAAGTGTGAGAGGGTCTACGATGCCCCGTTAACAGCTTCTGTGATCTCCTGATGCTCTTACGACGTCCCAACAAATTTCTAACCTGTCAGAAAACTTCAGTCCCCGAAAAAGCAATTCATGAAATGTGTGAGGGGCTACGGGCCGATTTCTTGACGAATGCTGTCAGCAGCCAATAGGACAAGCTAGCAACAATGGCGACGAAGAGAAAGGTTGTGCCCCTCTTTGACATAAGTGACATTTCCTATCATGATTGCTCATTGAAGGTACCTGGTAAGTAAATAATTGTTATAACTTGTTAACCCCGAAGCAGATACTGTGTGTGGCAGGGTGTGCTCTCGTGGCAATCAATTTCTACAGTCCCTCGTATTCGATATCCCTTTCAAACCCCTACTGTATGCTTGTATTGCTAATGTATTCACAATACGAGGAGGAATTGTGTGAGAAATAGAGAGAATGTAGATTACGTTGTACCATATTTAAACCTACAACAAACTTGTAGTTGCCTACTATTAAAGTTGTATTCGTCTGTTCAAAAGCTCAACACTCACTCGTAGTTCAAAATATTTATTAGTTTAAAAGTCTTCAAATTATTCATTAGAATTTGGTATTCTGCTGAAGATCGCACGCCAATCTTTTAATCTAATAAATGTTTTGTACTACCAGCGAGTTTTGTGCTTTTTGAACAGATTAGATATTGTTATTTTGGTTGCACCTCGACTCGAGTTGCATCATCAGTCCGTACTGGATACGTCTATTAAGCCATTTGCGCGTCCAAATGAATCTTCTCCGTGTTCTTTTTTTTGTGCAAAACAATTCACAGACAACAGCGATCGCCTCCTCATTTGAGTCCACAATTTTTTCGAATGATGTCTACGATTCTGCAATGAAAATAGGCGCAGTCCGCGACAAGATATCTCGTGTAGCGTGTGTAGCTTGCAATCCTTGATCTACAGTGAGAAATTATAGTTCAATTGGTAAGTGTGAGTGGCGAGCGCCTCCCGATTGCAAAAAATCGTGCAGTGTAAGCCCAGTTTAACTGGGACCAATACTAGTTCGCATAATTAAACGTGACACTTACTAAACTTTAAAAATCATCAAATCAGGACAACATTTTTCATCACAGAACTTTAGGAATCATTAAACTTAAAAAATTCAGTAAAATGTTTCTATATTTTGATCCTTGCTGTTAAGGCATTCTAGTAACGTGCAATTGAAATGAATAAGTTCTTAGCTGCTCGATAACATAGACAGAATCTCCAGCTCTAAGTGACGAAATAGAAGATTTGAAGGTTACTGTTTTAATTTGCTTAACTAAAACAATTTAAAGCACACAATGCGCCATCTAAGGTTTTGGTGGTCGAATAATTCTGTAACTTTCATTTGCCTCAGTCTGCTGGTCCTTTTTTTGGCAGCTAAATCTTGTAGCCTTTTTAGCAGCAGAAGCTGTGTGCGTAATACACCACATGTAATTCATCATGTGATTACAGGTGCGTTTGGTTGATTAGACAGTACAGTTGATCAAAGATTGGATAATTGACTCTACTGTACTTCATTTATGAAATTATTCATGATGGCATGCTTTCCCTGCAGTTAGACTGGTGGTAAATTGCACAGGGAAGGCAGTAGCAGGGCTGGTGGGTGATGTAATCACACACAGAGACATAAGCCTCTTTTGCACAGTGGTATCAGCGCTATGCTTTAGTGCGAGAGGTCCCAGGTCTGCACCCACCCTCCGTCTGCGTCTGGATTGCCTAGCTTTGTGTGACGTGCCTGTCTGCGTTAACCGAGATCGCTGCAATATTTAATATTAACACTGTAAATAACATGGCAAACACATATTTTGCTGATAACTGTGTGCTGCCCTATGTACTGCAAGTTCAACATTCAGTAATCTTCATTGTGTAGGGGTCTTCCATTAAAAGTGGATTTAATAATGAATGGACATCAAATGGCTAAAATAAATGAGGTGTAGCTTATATTAGATCTTTTGATTATGTATCATTTAGCACGGAGACGCTTACAGCAATCTAGCAAAACAACTAGTGTCAACTTCAACCTCCGTCTCGATCTTCCGCCTGTCACTCAGCAGCAAAAGCACACATCCACATGGCAGACGTCCACTCCGACACAAGCATTAATACCCGGTATCTTTCTAACCAAGGGATTTAGGGGAGCTCCGTAATAAAAGCTGACTCTCAAAACAATAATTGTGTGAATACAGTAATTGTTACAGTGTATAATGTATAATGGTATTTAAAACAGGATTCATTTAACAGCCTTTTTACATATCCACCTTTATTCTGGTCCCACTGCAGTCAGATACGCAACAGAGTACTGTAATTAAAATTAGAAACTATCATCTACCACACAAGGTTTAACAGTAATTAACATTTAGAGTACATAATGAATTCTACCAGTCACAGCCAAGTTAGGTGGAACAAAAACTCCACTTGCTTCTGTTTTGCAATGGAGCGCATTAGGAAAAGCAGATAGCTAATTTGAATACAAGTAAGCACCAGCTGCTGTTTTTACCTTCACCATTGCAGAATGATGCTGACTATCTGATATCCTGGGAGTGTATAGGTAACTAAGGAGGTATGCTATATGACATCATTTTAAACAACAACCCTTATATCTCTTCAGTAGTCCGGGACAAACACCAATCACAAAATGTTTTACTACAAATATTTACTGTGGAGAATGTGGAGTATGTGACTTTACTGAGAAGTATGTTGTATGTACACATTAATTTGGCATCAAACCTAACTTGGTTTGAGGGCTCGCTGCCTGGCCGACTGGATGAGGTGGAGACCCCCACTGACAAAACCTAGAAATTGTTTTTAAGAAAGGTGGAGAAAGGGAGGTGGTGGGTTACGATGAAATCGAAACGCAACTGAGAGGTAAGTGAAGAGGGTATTTATAGAGCTAACAGTCTTAATTAGCTAATGTGTAAATTGAATGATTCAATTTGGTGATGCGGAGACTGGTGTCTAACCCTCCTACCGAACTGTAATATTGAACTTCATTTTGTACACCATTGTCCTATAGTGTTATCCAAATAGAGAAAAAAAAAAACAATAATACTTTAACACTGCTGGCAAATGCATTACGATTAGCAAACAATGCAATACAAAACTGAGTCAAATGATTCAGACTTGTCAGCTGCTAAAAGATAAATGGAAATGCATTTGCTGTATTCATGGCTCCTTTAAATAAAGGCCTAAAAATGCATGCTATGCTTCAAACATACATAATATCCATGATGGGTGACCACAGTACAGTAAGGCACACTTTACAGTAACACTTAGAATTACAGTGTGGTGTAGGTATTCACATACAGTAGTTTAAATCTCAGCACATACAAGCAGGCCAAACTTGGATTCTGTTTACCAGCTGCTTAAGAACGGTTTGAATAAGATGCACTTAAATGTAACTGGCAGTGTTAAGGTTAAAAAGAACCATAACATTCCCCTCTTCTCAGTTGTTCCACAGGTGATTTTGAAGCACCATGTTGCACACAATCAATGAGAGCTAAGTCGAAGACAGCTGGGGGTAAAGGGCTTACAGACACCCATAAGTCTGACCCATTTCCTAGAGTTGATTGGAGCAAGATCCTAATAAGCAGGGGATTCTTTGAAGAAACACCTTTGACTGATAGAATGTGCTTCTGTAGCACCGTCTGGCACAGGCTTCACTTTTTTTTTATTGTTCCAATGAAAACAAGTTTATATACTAAAATCAACAGACAATGGAACATGCTTAATTTTTAGAATTTTTTTAACAATTTACGTGAACTCTGTGGTGTTCAGGAAGTTGCCCTGCCAAAACTTTGAAAGAACATGCATTACAAAATAGATTTTTATTTTAAACCATGATATTGTATCCCTTACTAAAGTTTACCAAGGTAAATTTGCACAGTCATTTTGCATATTCCTCACTTTTCCCATGGTTATACTATGCATTTACCAGTTTTCCATGTTTTTAATATGATTTATCATACCTCTCTGGGCTTTACAGTGCTTACCTATGCTTTACCCTGGTTTCGCTGTGCTTTATTACACTTCACAGTGAGTGCTTTTTAAATGGAAAACATTTAGAAGAGACTCAATTCTAGTACACCTGATTAAAGAAGTCTACGTTTGAAAACCATGCTTTCAGTTTGGACTTCAATGGTTTCTTTCGTGTCATTAACCAACCACCTGCATCCCCTGTTGAGTGACAGGCTTTGCAGCCAGTAACATGCTTTGAGCCAGAAGACACTGCTGAGGTGAAATCTCCCAAGAAACGGAAGAGTAACGGATCTGGGATGACAGAGAAACTTTGTTTAACCCTAAGGTATTACCAAATATAATGTTTTAAAGTGAAAATGCATGTGTTTCTTTAAAAAACTGCACATATAAGACTCCAATTTATCCAACGGATGTAAAAAAGTATTATTTGAGCTACAATTACTTTAATCTGCTTGTATCTCTCAATGGCTCAATAAATGCACGTAAAGACATTTGCCTACACAGTATTTACTTTAGACTTTGTACGGGACCATTTTAGTATATTTTAGGTTGATGAATTATGTTTTTTCAAGCTTGTCGTACCAAATTAACTATATAGTGCATGCTGAAGTTCTAACCTCAAATAATTAGCCCAGGTTAAAGAGGTCAACGGTTAGGGCATCAATAACAAGCTGCACCACTAAATAATCAATTATTTGTCAAACTACAGTTTTTCCTAAAAGTTGCAAATAAAGTGTCTTGTTTAATAGCATTTGAAAGCTACCATGCAAAGCAAGTTACTTGAAACCCAGCCCAGTCAAATGTTTACTCTGCAGCTATGACCTTGAGTCCTGGCTCAGCCTAGTTTGACCCATTAGAATTTTATTTATTTCAATCAGGCCAGCTATGCAGCCAAAACAAAATCCAAAATCCATATTGGGCTACTCTAAAATAAATAAAGAAATGTATAATATAATAGCGCACATTCATGTGAGATGTAATGGCAAATCAGCGCATTTACTATTTATTCTACATCATTTTTTTATGTTTGATCTTCTGATCATGAACACAGCCACCCCTGCTTTGGTTGTTTCTTTGACTTTTGTTTTTTACTTGAATGCCAATCGTTTCACTTGAAGGTTCTTTTAGGATTTGATTTATTGTTATGGATATAATTGGACCATGTGACCACAGCACAGAAAGCGTACCAGGAATTTAAAGTGATTGGCAATTCCTTAGTAAGAGTGGGCATTTTTGTTTGTGCCAATTTACATTTTGCTTTAATGGGTAATTGTATTTTCTGTTAACAGATACTGCTGAAAATAAACAATACTGTTTGCTAGACCATCCTAGACAGTAGCACTAGATACATTTAGCTTATGAAAGTCCTTGTTATGGAACACAACCAAACTGCAATACAGCAGAGATTCCCCTCAAGGGACCAGGGTTTAAAACAGACTCATGATCTGACTGACTGATCTACTTCATTACAGCAATTTCACACTTAACTTATGCACTCAATTTGTATATTTCTATTACAGTTAGTGTTATCAAGCAAGCATTCCCCAGATTTCTACAATATATACTGTATTTCCAGTTTTATTAGGTCTGCTAAGTCATTCTTTGTAAGGTACAATATGTTATAAAATAAGTATGTCTGGCTAGCTTCTGTTTTTTTTTTTACACACATTTTAAAATTAAATTATAACCATGTGTTCATGTAAAAAGAACAATTTTCCTCCTACTCTATCCACATGCCTACTAGTTCAACAACAGTGAACAAGCTCACATCTAGAAGACATGGGCAGCCACCAAAGGGCCATGAAAAACCAAACACACAATAATGCATTGATAAAACAGAATGCACATGCTAACCTCCAAGTAATGAGCAGCGTTACCTCTAAAGCTAAATGTACGCATTTTCCGCAATAACTGGTAACAACCGTTGCACTCAGTTTATTAACTTTCATAGTTATTATAAATATCAACCTTAATCTGGACTCCAACATCATCATTTTGAGCGCATTCTTGCAAAGCATTAACAATTTCATATTTGTGTCTGTCTTGCAGCTGATTCTCTGGTTTCCCTCTGTAAAAATGCATGCTCGCTCGGGCGGCTATAGGGAGGGCGCAGCAGACGCCTGGCGATTCTGCATCTATGGGGAGGGCTGCTCGGTGCTGCTCATGAACTTTGCAGGTTTTAACTTGTCGTATAATTGAACTAATCAGTGAAGCACAATCTTCTTTATTTAGAAGTATAAATACTCCGGTAAACATAATTAAAAATCACAATACTCACACTTTGACAGGTTTTATTTTCCTCCTTTTAAAAAAACGACCATTTCAGAAATATCATCATCTCAAGCATTTTGAAACTGGTAAAGATGTAGTCAAAATATGAATCTAGATTTAAAAATACACATTTAAGTGTATAATATAGTAATTCAAGAAGACATACCATGTGCATTTTTTTTTTAAGTTGAGTTAATTCATCATATGACTTCACTCACTCACATGTCTCTGCTGAAACTCAACATGGCAGCTTCACCAACCCAAAAAAGAAACTGCAATGTTTCAGTAAAAGACAGAGCTCAAAATAAATCTGATTATTTATCATTCCATTGATGTATGAGTCAATACCACTGAAAGATCATATTATTAAAAGATCACAGAAAACAAATAAGACGAAAGCTATGGCAAAGCACTGCATTCTTCTATGCTGAAAAACTAAGGTTCTGTACTGTGCTCAGGCTGTGCTTTCCCGAAGAAAGCTAAAATAACTGGGTGTTTAATTATTGTTTACTTTATTTATTTCCATGCTACCTGCCTTTAATAATGCTTAGAAATATTAAACCATGGTCATTTCTAATTACATTATATTATCTGAAACAAGCTCAAAACTATTTTTCTAGCTATACAATCTTTAAAGGAAATTGATCACTTTACATCCTTAGGGATGTGTAAAGGATGTGATACTGTGTAGTGTCACTACACTACACACCATTGGTTTCATAAAGACATTCTGCCTGGAGATACACCTCTTGTTAAATTTAGCAAACAAGGCAGATTTAGCAAGGAAACAATTGAGAGGATTGATAATCTGTTTTTATATTTTATCCTGGTTATTGTAATGCCAGTAAAACACTAAACTTAATTTAAAGTACTGCACATAGGCTCACTCTCACATGACATTACAAAACTGTTTGGGTATTTGGTCGAGACACAAGCCCAGAGGGACCTACAAATTGTTGAGATACTTGTGTTGGAATAGTGTTTCAAAATTCTATAATGCAACAAATATGATATATTAAAAGGGTTAATGTGTGGCCAAAGGTTTCCCACTAATAATGTACCCTTTCTCAGTCAAAACGGCAACTTTTCTCTGTATCTAAAAAGCTTAGAGGGGATACTGGTAATGAGTAAGACATACTGGTAATGAGTAAAATTCCTACAACACTGTGCTCCTAGTCGAAACCTTATCAGGTGAGTAGCCTCGAGTTGGCCTGTGTGCAGTTACACTGTGTTGAAGGCACTGCTTCCAAAATATTTAACATGTTTGAAATGTAACGCCTTGGTTCATGTCTAATTTAGGAATCATAAATGAATAATAAGATGTCATTAATGGCAGCTGACACTGTCCGAATTAATGTTAGACCGTTTTACAGGACACTAGAATGCAAATTATTTAGACTTCCCATTCCACTGGAAAACAGAAGGCAAGAAATATCTTCAACGCGTTTGATTTAATGTCAAAGAAAGCAACATGTGTTACAGAGCGTGTCTCATAGCCTCTGAAATATCTGCACGCAAGCAAGGTAGGGAAGCCTGAGAACAGAATGTGCAACAACAAACACTCCAAAACAGCTGTAGAATAGAGCCCTCGCCCCAGTAAAATAAACTGTTTTATAACGGATAGCCTTTGAAAAGCTATCTCTTCAACTTTGCAGTGTGGACAGAAGCATCATTTCAGGTTGGCTCAGCTGTGAATGCTAATTCCCCCATGGTTTCATAACTTCTACATTTTACCTAAAGTCTACAGCTATGGCCAAAAGTTTTGCAGCACCCTACAGAATTAATGAATTCTGCTTCATAAAGTCAAATGAAACCTGCTGAATAATGTTACGTTAACATATTTAATTACATACAGCTTTGTAGTTTTCCATATACTTAACAAAAAACCGAAACAAATTTTAAAATGAGACATTTCAAAATCTAACATGAAATACTGTTCTACTAGTATAGCTTCTGGTAGACTTTTGAGATTTTATATAGTCTTTTCTTTGATTACGTGATGTTAAATAAAATATCTAAATTATGTTCATATATATTACAGTCGACCCTCTTTATACCGCCTTGTAAGGACCATGGGCAAAACTGGCAATAAAGCGAGGGTGGTGTTATACTGAGGGCTAAAAAAAACCTTCTACATTATACTCAATTATGCATTTAGTAGCCTATATAGCATTGTCATTTAAGTACAGTAGTTCAAAATGTACTTAATGTGTACATTCAGACTTAAAAGTTTATAAGTTTATAAGTCACTTACAGGTATTTAGACTGTGTCAATTTTTCAGATGAAACTAAATCGACTCGAGATCTTACATACATTAATTGCTGTATGTCTTCAGGATTACAGCTGTCAATATTTAACATTTAAGCGTTTAACTGTTAGGCTACTTTGTGGAGAAAACATTTGCAATACCTTGTTTTCTTATTTTTTTAGATGCACATATGCAGATTTGTTTCTTTTGCTCTGGTGTAAAATGCAACTGGGATCAAGTTGCCATTTTGTACTTTATTTTTGCTTTGCAGTTTTGTAATTATGTATATGCATGTGAAAGGTTAACTGTATAATGTTTGCTTTTTAATTGGTCATGATTATTTCGCTGGTGCTACAATGAGGTAAGTACTTTTGCTTGGCTTGGGAAGTAGGTGGTTGGTGGTAAGCGAGGGTGGCATTATAATGGGGAGTGATATAATGCGGGATTACTGTATATCACAATCCTAAAATTCTAGATGATGCAAAACGCTTGGCCGTAGCTGTACATTTTGCTGTTTCCAGAGGATTTTAAACATTATTGAGATTGTGTTAACGCCTAGAGCCAAAGACTGAGGTAACAGTTTTGCAGCTGCCCAACAAGATGCAGTCACTACTAGGCTGTTATATTGCTGCCTTTGAGATTTGTAAACTTGTCCAGATCCTGTTTGCACCACTAACATAAATAAAGAATACATAAATAAAAAAAAAATAAATAAATAAATACATAAATAAGCAAACTTCTAATCCCATCAGCCCTTTAAGAATACTCTGGAGCCAAAATGGTAGCCTCAGCCTTTGGAGGTCCCTCAGGGCTTGCAGTTTCATTTAATGATGTGGTCATTTCGCATCTGCATTCCATCTGCCCAACCTGTAATGCTCAGTTAATTACACATTACAGAGCTAAGCTCATAAACATCACACCCAACTGCAAAATAGCTGTGTTAATTATGCCAGTGGATAAACTCAGTGAAGTAACTTCACAAGTATGACAGCACAAATCTGTTTATATGCCGTTCTTGACAGAACTTTAAATAGATTATCCATTCCTCTCATAAGTGGTGATATTGCTCTTCACGAAACTTATATAAATGTATTTCATGTAAGTACTGTATTTGATTTTGTAGGAAGCTGCCCATAATTAGATTTGAAAATGCCAAAGTGAAAGCAGGACCCAGTACCCACCCTCATAATTGCCATTATACTGTTCAACTTCAACTTTACATTTTTTTGAGGGGATCTAATTTTGGAATCTATCTTGCCTTCATTCAAATCTGTTGATTAAATGACTGGACAAATCTTATTGTTGCAAACTGTGCTGCATTGCTAAGCAGATGTGTAGGTTGATATAAAAGTAATTCCCTAAATTCTACCATTTTCTACCATCACCCTGTTTTTCCCTGTCGTCATTCATAGAATAACCCCAGTAATGCATTAACGTTCTTGAAGTATCATCGAATTTACTTTATGTTTTGCTTTTCTATTAATATGATGAGCTCAAGAAAACTTAAAATACCATCAACACTTTAGGATACCCTGCAGCCATTCAACATATGCCATTCATCATAGCTACTTTTTCTATGTCAATATGCAAACTTAGAACGCCAATAAAGATGTATTACGTAAAACAACGGTTTTACAGTTTGTCTGTCATCTGTAAAATGTATGTTTTTAACAATGAAATTGAAACCAAGGCTTAAACTGCTGGGTCCACAGACCCAAATAAACCCTAGATTTGGACTTCTTTACCCAAAGTAACATTAGGTATTCCAAGATTAGTGGTATTGAGGATCTGTGAAACCATTGAAAATTGTCGTGGCAGGATGAACAGAACATGGAGGGTTATGAGAAAGTTGTTATAAAGAGGTTTATAAGCTTCTTATGCATAAATTTCTGTAAACTGTGCAATACCTTTCTAACTACAGCATTCTTCAGGTTATATTAAATCTCTCTGACTTCCCACATATGGAATCCAGCTGCAACAAGTCACAGTCAAGTGCAAATTCTGCTGCAGGCTTCATAAATTACTGTGACTGCAAGTCTGGTCATTTTTCAGATGGTGTTTCAAGGCATTTATTTCAGTGGTCACTGGGAATATGTAGCACTGGGTGGACAGAAGTCTTGTCAAGAGCTACATGCAATTACTTCACATACCAGGACCTACATTGGAGATGCCAGTGGCCTATAATTAGAATTGTTTTAATTAGCTGGCCTCTCCCAAGAATTTCCATTTACTACCATTGGTTATTATTGGATATTACAGACTAGGTATGAATTGCTTCAGCTGTTACATTATTCGCATCAGTGTTAATAACATGGCTAATTTTTGGTGTGCTTCATAATGTAGTATTTTTGTTTATATGATTTTCTTTATCCATCATAACATATAAGCATGATATAATTTAGTATCTCACTAGAAGTGTACCAAAACCCTTACCATCTCTATTATTGTCTTCCCTTGTACATATAGCCAATAGTCTAACTCTAATGTACTCTGAGCACTCCCACCAATACGTTTACAGTGATTCTACACTTAGTTCTCTTGGTTCATGGTTTTATCTTTCTTGAGAATATGTCTATTTTGCCCTAATACTGTGGAACGAGACTGCATTTGTAACGTGACCAAAACTGCACTACCAACATAGGGTTAGGTTAAAGATCTTTCTTCTGCAATACTACATCATACATAAATGTAATTCTAATAAGAAAAGCCTATTATTACACAAACCTAGAAGTATGAGAACTTTAAGTCACGAATAGAAAATACATAAGAATACGTGCTTTACAATTAGAAGAAATGTTGGCAGCTTGCAACTTGCTGTACACACTGACGGATATTATGTTTAAAATTATTAACCTAAATACGTTTCCATTCCTATAAAGGACATGCAACATTAAACCATGAACTTAAAAAATAAAATCACCTGATTGAAATTATTATACATGAAAGGAAGATAAAAAAAAATAAAAATCTACTCACCAGTGCTCATCTTCACTGTCAGCTTTTTTTTTTTTTGGCTCAATCTTTATAATTGAATATCCTCTTTATACCCCCTTGTATTAACGTGTTGCACACTGAAGTTAACCTTACTGCGCAAGAAGCAACTCGGTTGTATTCAATTGCATTCAGTCTCACAGTGTGATAAATCTGACATGTAATGCCACAGCTTTTGTATTTAGGCCATTTTTGCAAGTACATAAATATGTGTTCCTCTGTAAGTCGCAGCCTGTTTCAGAAGATGCAGCTGCCAACACTCACTACCCCTTTCTGCCTCAGCATCTTTCTCGAGCCAGGTGACAAATAGTGGATCTGACAGCTTCACTGCGCACAAAAATCGAACAACGTTTTCTGGGAAATGTAGTTTCTGCACAGGCGCACTCCAGGGGGTTCAGGAGACCTGCTCATCGATGTAAAACTACAATTTCCATCAGCGACATCACGAAGTAATCAAGACAGAGACTGCCTCAGTAAAAACTGTTTTGATTGAAGAACGCGGTGTTCGATTTGAAGATGAGTTTGCTCTTTTTTGTGGTGTAAAACTGTTTCCCACAGCGACAGGAATTAGACAAAAATAAATAAATAAATAAATAAATAGGACGGTTATTGATAAGGACAGAACTGCATTGGGCGGAGATTGTGCTTGTTGTCATGTGCTAAAAGCGACTGCATGTAGGCACCCCACACTGGCAGTTATCAAATACATGTTTTAATTATGAAAATATGATGGCTTGTTTTACATGTTCTTTACTCCTCACAATTGCTTCTGTTTTAATTATAATTAGTGTAGGTTTTTTTTTTTTTTTTTTTTTTTTTTTTTAAACTAATTTGTATATAAGAACAATGTACATTTTAAATTATTTATTTATTTATGGGGGTGGGGCATTAATCTTTTTTATGTTCTTCTTACTGTTAAATCTGTGGGTATATTAACCCCTCCAGGTTACTACAATTGTTGATAAGGAATTATTGCAGGTAATGTTGCTGGCGCTATATATGGTACCCTGGTGCTAAAATCTAGCGTATTAGCGCCATATTTGCACCCGTGGTGAAGCAAGCCAAGTCCTTAGATTACAGATTGCTGATACAAATGAGTACCACTATTCACTGCTTCCCTATTGGCACATGTGTTGACCATGTGTTCTAATCATTTAGACATCATTTTCCATTGAAATCCTTTAGCAATGAAAAGCATTAAATTAGTAAAAGATGGTGAAAAAGGACAGCACTTCCCAGGGAGAAAATGCATAAGATAGAATAGCTTAGCATTGTAACCAGAAGGCCTATAGTATTTGTCAGGAACATAGAATGCTATAGTATTTTTTCATGCAGTAAGATGCACTACCATGAGTGATGCCCATCAATACAGGGTGACCCTGCAGTGCCATCTATTGGTGGACCATGATCATTAACGGAGAGTTGGAAAATATGGAAATGTGAATTTCAAGATGAAAAGGTGACTCATCCCCATGTCAGAATTGTTTGTGAGTGGGTCAAGGAATATGTACCACAACTCAGAAATGACCCACACCGTCAATAGGGTTATGCAAATTTGATATTTTATAATAAACTTGACAATGATGCCATTTCTATAATAAATGAGCCAACCATTACATGACTGCCAATTTACATAAAAGTGTAAGCAAGTATACAATGCAAGTGTTTCTATTTTTTGGTCTAACTCCTTTAAAACAGTTGTCTCATTTTCTTAGTGACTTTGATGCCCATTAATCTATCTGTCCAGTATAACTTATTGCTTTACAGTCTGAGGTTGGCAATTTGATACAGTTTCATAATATCTTTAAAAGAATACAATTGGTGCATCACTTGACAAACCTAAATCTCAACAGCTGACAGTTATGAATATCCCAATCTTGTTTTATGCATGTGTCTTGGTAAACCTCTTTGGCTGTCTGGTGAAATATAAATATATGGCTATTTCATGTTTATTTTATGTTCTTGTTCCTTATTGTTCTTGCCTTAATGTTTCAGCCTGCTCAGTTCCTATGATAAGACTGAGAATGAAAACAATATGAACCAAGAACCCAGATTCCAAAACTGGGGAGTTGTCTCTTTGAAAATAAACAGTTCTGTGGGTAACAGTAACAGTGGCTTCTATAAGATTCCATAATACTATACTGCTGTTAACTAAAACATTTGGAGCACATGCATCTGCGTAACTGTACTATACCTCACACGACTTTGTTTGTTATGCAAATGGTAACTGACTTTGACAAAGTTCAGTGCTTTTTTATCCAAGATGCTAGTGATTATGGACCATTCTGGGGAACAGACTGGACTACAGGTTTCCACCCCACCACAACTTTAGTCATAATTGAGGAATTGCCAGTCTTCTGTAGAGATTCTAGACTTCCTGTCTCCCCATGTTTGCTTGAAATAATTTTGACAGTGTTGTGGTAGGTGTTTAAAGATCAAGTATATGTTTAACCTTGTCACAGAGACGGCCGAAGTGGGCGACATCAGAACCAGGAAATGAATACACAAAACACAGGACAGATGAATTGAAATGATGATGGCGCTTGCTTGCGCCGGTTTATTGTAAAATAAAACAGTTCAACAAACAGAAACAACAGGACACGGCACTCTACGCCAAAATAAAAGAGACAAACAAAAACGGACTATACTTAACAAAACGGTGCACGGACAGACACACTGACAAACACGGTGAGTTTTGAACACACAAGTATCGTGCTGGTCCCACCAGCACTCAATAGCAATTGTAAACGATTTCTCCTCCTCTCTCTCCCATTCTCCACTCACCGAACACCCAACCCCGGGTGGTTGAAAACATGTTGCTTTTATGCAGCTGTACCAAGACTCGATTGCTAATCATCATTCAATTGGAGTCTCGGTACAACTGTATGTGAATTAATAAAGTGCAATTCCCCATGCTCACATATTACTTTTTACTTGCATGTGAAGTGCTGTGCAATCCTCGTGCCTAAATACAAATATACATTTTAAACACTTGTGTTACAGACCCGTTTATATCCTGTGTACCAATGACATTACACCAACATTTAACAAACCACACGCAACATAACAGATAATATACACAGGGGCGGGCACTTTGTCACAAACCTTCATTGTGCTTTCCATGCCTTATTTTTCAATTGTAAATAATGTTACCTTATGTCAGGTTGTGAGTGTTGTATAAAGAAGTGAAGGTCCAAACAGGTTGTTATAATTAAAAAAAACAGTCCATTAGAGTCTAACAATATGCTCTTTTAGGTATATTAAAGCCACTACATCAGGTGTATGCTGCTGCAGTTTCGATGGAGGTAAAGGACATCTCCATCAGTCTCGGAAGATTAGGGCATGCATGCAGTCTGCATGGCATGGTTTGGAAATGAAACAGCCACCTGGGGTAGAGAAACAGTTTTCTCTTTGCGAGCTATGAGTCAGTGGAATCTGTTCAGTATGTCCTTCATCAGATCCAAAGTTGCGATAAAGAGCGTCTTCCTCAGTCGATACTCAGGACCTTAGACAAGTCATAGGGAAGTAGTCTAGGTTCAAACGCTATTTGAGACGCAGAAGGAGTTAGACAGGTCCACACAGGTTAGCTCCGTTGCCATCCTATTACGCACCATCACTACCTCTAGTGTAAGTGGACCATACATTCAAGGTGTGTCTTGGTTCACAGACGGTAGGAAGAATGTGGTAGTGATATCCATGAGGTGGTGAGTAAGACTTCCGGAGGGTCTATCGTACCGGGGGTACTAAAGAGACTAGGTCATGTCAGGAGGGACTGGAACTGTGGACCACCTCATTATTGTCGTACAAGTTAGTGAATCAAGATGGACAATATAGCTTTTGTAGTGGTTGGTGAAAGGGTTTGAGAACATCGAAGGACAAAGACTGTCCTCATTATTTTAAGTGGGATTGAATCAGGACCCAAAAACCTCTTCCATGTTGTCATTAGCTACAAAGTAATCAGGGTCTCCCTTCGGGAAAGAAAGGTTTTAACAATTAATATGGTAAACCTGGAGTTCCACTGGTGACCAGTTTAAAAGTCTCAATTTCATAGTTACTTTACCAATTTCTAAGTTTAGACACCCATGGTTGTCATGGAACCAAACAGTACAGTTTTCCAAGGTCTAAAGGTTGAGGAAACTCTTCAAAAATTTGATAGAACAGTTTTTAAATTATTAGGTGCCAACTAGACCATTTTCAATCATTCAGGTGATCTGATGTAAAAGTAGTAACAATTTCAAACATCTTTGGAAATGTTAGTTTGGAATTCCCATCCCTTTCTTACAAGATGAAGGACACCTCATTAGGTTGTCTCCCAGACAGCAACACTCCCGGAGAGGAAAACACTTGTGCCAGCTTTTGCGGCACCCGGGAAGGGAAGAAGTTTGCCCCAGTGCTTCTGCTCTTGGTTGACAAACTGCCTCCACATCTGTTTTAAGATCTGATTAAATCATTCCACCAGGCAATGTCTGTCTGCAGATGATAAACGGAGGTTCTAATGGACAAAAATTTTATACACGTGTTTCATTCAAACACGTAGACATAATGTTAGTTCCTTGATCAATTGGAATTTCTTTGGGGATCCCTACTCTCAACATTATTTGCATTAACTCTCAGGCGCTCTGGCATGTTAGTATTTCAGTGTAAAGGACCATAATCATGTAGCTGCATCCCCTTTGTACTGCCAAACTCCTCCCCATGATTAGCCTGGCGCCTATTGAATCATCGCGTACCACCCCCACCCCCACCCCCAGCTGATTACAATGGAGTTGTTTAGCAATCTTACAGTTACACCCTTTCGCCATGATGCCATATACTGGTACCCCTGCTACTAGCTGAACAGAAGGAATCACTGCTGCTTAATGTAAACATATCACCAAGCTTCAGGATAGACTGGAGTTGTCCAAAGCAGTTCTTAATGTCGGAAAAGTACTGAAAGTGATCCAGGGAGATAGGAAACAGCACAGAAAGGTCCAATAGATCTTTCATGGAATTGTTATAACTTTTATGGACAAGATACTGGCTCTTTAACCCTGAATACTGTAGCCACTGCTTACCTTATATTGATTTCCCAATACAGGCCTTAGGATCAGTGAAGATGTTACCAGTTAACATGGTGTTGAAAATGTGTAATACTTAATTTTTCGAACGTGTTTTTAGTGTGCTAATTAAATATCTGTTGTTTTACAATGAAAAGCCCAGGAAACCATTGAAGACAACAATCCTTAAATAACTGTAGGAAGTGTAGTGTTCGACTTACTATCCTACAGGAAATGTTTTCCAGCTGCAGTTATTGAACTCTGAGCAATTAAAAAGCACCCATACAAATCAAAGAAGCAGAAATGTAGACCAGAGGTATGATGTAAACACACTACTGATATTTGGTATGATTCACTATACCACTGTAAATGACTGCAAATATGGCACTGTACTGTGTCCCATTCAGGTAGAAATTTTAAGATGAGAATGTAATCCCAACAACAAACAACAAATTTAACATTAGCCTTTTACAAAAAGTGGAATTAAAAAATAATACACATAAACTAAACCAGATTTTGAAATATTAAAAGAAACTGACTGAATATTGTCGTAACTAACCTTTTTTTCTGAATATTGTTCCCCAAACCTTTTTAGTTTTTATTTATAAAAAAAGTAATGGTACAAAAAAACAGTACAGCAGCTGGTCCCAAAGGCTCTATAAACTCTTTCATTACATTACTGAAGCCCATTACTTGTTAAACTTGATTTGTAGTCCCTGCTTGTTCAGCTCTAGTCTGGTATCAAATAACTGGATACATTCTCCAGGTGACTTGATAGATTCTTTCATTTTGTCCATGATTAACCTTTACATCAACTGCTGACAAACCAGGGGCACGTGCACAGGACAATGCTTGCTATATCATAACCGAGTTTGGTTCCAGTGGCCAGTGCAAAGAATAGTTTTTCAGAGATGTTCCTGAAAGGCAATGAATGTGGAAGGACGTTTAGAAAAACTTTTGCTGCAGAGCGTGGAATTTCCACGGGCGAGTTTGATCATGAGGAGCCTGGAACAAGTCACCATAGCTTCTTAGAACAGTAAGGCAAAGGATATTGGTAAGTTATTTATTTTATTTTTTGGTCTATTAAAACATATGAGCGCAAAACTTTCTTAGTCTTTTACAGTATATTGTAAGATACTTGTAAAAATAAGTTACTCCAATCCTTACGCAAAGGTGTACATACTTTTACTTAAAAAGTACGAAGAACTTCTGGAAACATAGGGTACAGCCCAAGCTGTTAATGTTGGAATTCCGGTCTGTGTTATCGTGTGCTGACACTGAGGCTGGACAGAGAGTAGGAGAAACAGTCAGTATAAAAAAAATGTGCTGTTTCATCCAAGCAAACACTGATGGTATAGTCATACTAAAATAAACTTATACATTAAATGCCAAAAATCTCTGATTTAATTTTTTTTTGTCTTTGTTTTAAAAGCTTTATGAATGTAGTTCTAGTAAAAGCAGAGTAAATGCACAGTAAGAACAAGGTAAACATTTATTCTCCTGGTCGAATAAGCAAAACACAATGAGGTCGATATTACTTGCAGGTTTAATATGACCTTTGAAGCCTGCTGTATTAGAATTCCAATACTAGTAAGTAGGATGTCTTTTAAATGCAGAATGACATACAGTGACAGCATTTAATCTATTGTGCCAGGTGTTGGTAACATATATCCCCAGTCAGGGCTGTAAATTACAAAAGCTATTAAACGCTGTGACCTACAACCACTGTACAATATGTACAGGTTCCTTGACTTCCAAATTCTGACAATTGAAGTAATACATATAAAGTTTAATCAAAATTGAATATTGTCAATGTCAGGTAACCCCCTCCCAAATAAATAAATAAAAATATGGTAGGTTTCCTGTAGATCAATTATTGGACAATTGAGTTCAATTGTTCTTTTTTATTCTAATTATATATTTCAGTGAGACACATGCTTACAGATAGAATGACAGCAGTAATTCCAACTCATCATGTTAAGGTCAGGCAGATGTCTCCAGTTTTCTCTTTTTGTCACAACACAAGGAGCAGTTTGCATGAGAGAAATGTAACAGAAGATATTTAACAAAAAAAAAAAAATGCTTTATACATAAAGTAACGTACTCACTCTGTTTTTATAATCATTCATTCTAAACACATTGGACTGTATTTATATTTTTTTAACAAGTCTGTGTTAATTAAAATAATGTGGGGAATACTCAACATATGGAATTAAAACCATAAGCTACTAACTTATATGGTAGGCTGCAAAGCAACCTTAAACATTGTAAAAACCTCCCTCTGGTTTCCCGATTTCCTGTTATCACCACCCAAGCCAAGTCACTTGGGCTGGGATCCAAGCCATCATTTAATTTATTTATTGCATTTATAGCGCTCTTTTTACACAAAAGTATCACAAAGCACTGTACAGTACATAGCAGAAAAAAAGAACAAACCACAATACATTTGTATAGCATGTCGCACATACGACTGCCACAATCAGACCATTTAAAGAACAGATTTAAATAACAGTATACACAATACAAAAGCAGCAATTTTAAAGTTATGTTAAAACACACTAAGATAAGAAAGCCAGCTTCCCTGACAAATGAAGGCAGAGCATTCCACAATTTAGGCTCCACGAGTAAAAACTCTACCCCTCGTGTTGCTTTTATTGACCCTAGGAATAGCCAGCAGCCCCGCATCCAGTGATCTCAGAGTGCTGTTTGGAAGATACAGGGTCAGTAACTTGTGCAATTAACTAGATGCTAATCTATTCAGAGTCTTGTAAGTTAACAGCAAAATCTTAAAATCAATTATATACTGCACTGTACATGGAGTCAATGTAAAGAGGCAAAACCAGGGGTAATATCTTTGCTTTTCCTGGTTTTAGTCAGAATTCTAGTGGCAGTATTCTTAACAAGCTGCAAGTGGGATACCACACGTTTTGGGATACCAAAAAAAAGTGCATTACAATAATCAATTCAAGATGAAACAAAGGCATGCATTAGTCTTTCAGCATCAGATACAGAAATAATTGGTCTAAGTTTAGCTAGATTTCTCAAATGGTAAAAAGATACTTTAACTTCTCTAATATGAGTCTCAAATGAGAGATCAGGATCAAAGATGACCCCCAAACTCTTAATTTCTAGTTTTGTTGAGAGACTGCTAGGGTCAAGCTCATGTAATCACACATTTCCTATTGTTTTTGGCTCTGTGATCCCACTAGCATAAGCTCAGTTTTATCTGAATTCAACATTAGAAAATTATATGACATCCAATGCTTGATGTTTGTAAGACAAGTAGCTAATAACACCCAGGCAGAAGAAATTCCTGGCTTTAGGGACAAAGCATATATAATAAAAACAACAAGGGACCTAGAATGGAGCCCTGTGGAACACCACAGGCAACTTCTGATAATGCTGATTTTACCTCCCTGTGGCAGAGCAAAGCTCTGCCCTTTTTAAATTGGCAGGGATGGGGTTAATTTCCCCTACCTGCCTGGGTTTATTATGTTCAGGTGGCTGGGGTTGATTAGTTGATTAGGTTGATTAACGATCAATCAGCGCCCAGCCACCTGATATAAAAGGAGGCCTCTGCTTCTCATTTGGGGAGAGGGAGCTGAGGAAGCAGGTTGAAGAAATTTTGTGGTTTTTTGAATTTTGATAAATCCAGTGAAGGCATTGCCCAGCCTGGAAACTTTATTTTTGTAAGTTTTGTTTTTGCTTTATTTGTGTTTGAGTATCTGTTATTTTGCCCTTGTGCACTTTATTTTTGTTTATTTATAATAAAATAGTTATTTTTTTTGAACTGCAGTCTGTCTCTGGGCCTCTATCCACTCGCCAGCCTGCCACACCTCCCATATAGAGACAAACGGCAACTTGTCAGACCGATAAGATTTGAACCAAGATAGGACATTGCAACAACTCTCTCTGGAACCTTATCTAAGAATGATAGGTTGGAGATTGGCCTACAGTTATTGAGGACTTTGTGGTCCAAATTATGTTTCTTAAGCCATTTCTTAATGTTGGTATTAATAACACCAAGAACATATTTTAATAGTTTGGTAGGAATAGAGAGATGAACTGGATTTCTCACCATTTCTTCCCTATATGACTGATACCAGTACTGATTATAAGTGTTTATGCACTTACAGTATGCTGAACACATTTGAAAACAACAGCATAAAAACAATGTACTCAGTATATCAATGTATTCAGTGCATAAATCAGATAGTGCTTTCTTTTTTAATGAGAGATATGTGCACAACCATAGGAAACAAGGGGAAGGCACACCCACTTAAAATACAAAATTACAAGAAATTGGCAAAGCTGCTGAAGGACACATCTCTGAACCATTAATGAAAGCTTCTGCTTCAGTGGTTGGACAGTATTTATAAGTTGTTATTGAGCCTAGGGGCTGATTTGATCAATCTATAGCCTACCAGGATAAGCCACAGCTGGATTTTATTGTTTTTTTTACAGTACTGGGGAATCAACCAGACAGCCATGGTGTCCCTGGGATTACCCCCTCAGATAAGAGGTTGAGCAAATGAACCATATAGTTACAGATCGAATAACCACTTATTTCTTAGGTCTACAGAAGCATTCATAAATGAAGATGAAAAATACATTTTTAAATTCCAAGAAGAATGCTTTGAAGAAGACTTTATTACTTCACTAAAGAAGATGATGCAAACAGACATTGGAACTGTCTACAAAATGGGTATTTGAAAAGTACTAATAACATGCCCCTGAAGGCAGATTTTAGTACTGCATTACTGACATCACCTATTGATAGTGATGGTAGTACCGCATTACTGACATCACCTATTGCTACAGTGATGGTAGTACTGTATTACTGACATCAAACAGCCATAGTCATACTGGACTAAAAGCAAACTAGGGCCATTGGGTTCTGCAAGAATGTTGCCTCAATGTAGGATGTAATGGAGTTTTATATTATAGTACAATCTTTCATGCATAGTGTGTACTATGAAAACTACAGGATGGAGCATATGACTTTCTACTTATGTGGAACAGGCATTGGAGTTTAGAAAGGGTTATGCAGAAATTAAAACATTTAAAAAATCCCATACAATTGAGTTAAAGCATGAATTGGTTAAGCTGGGTTTAACATTGATTAAGCCGTTTTGTTCTGCATGAAAAGAAAATACTTGAAATTACTTTTACTAGTACTGGCACATTTGGTTTGTCAATATTCTGACGACCAGATGTATTTTAGGAGGCACATTTTAAGTGTCTTTATGTTTGCTATGATTGATTTTGTTTTTCTATATGATATATTGTAAGACAACATACCGTTTCGCTTTCACAATGTATGAACGGGTAAGGGGAGGTATACTTGTCATTTGTCCTTAACAGTGTGAAATTATATATTTTTATTTAGTAATTATATCTGTTTTTTAGAAAAGAAAAAAATAGCGAGTGATCAAGAAAGAAATGAACTGAAGGACAAAATAATAAGTATTTCATGCAACTGATGGAACCTCAGACAAATACATCAGTTAGTGAGGCTGAGGATGCTATGATTATCAGGGGCTACCCTCTGCCACTAGAAGAACCAGGAGAGCATTGCTTCTTTATCAGCAATTCAGAGGAAAATCCTAGTGCTGAGGAATCCCAGCCCTTACTCGAGTTCCTCAACAGCTTATAGTACAAACCAGAATTCAGGAACCTCTACGACTTCTCCTTCGCTATCCGGGTTTGGCCAGGGAGACAGCAAGAAAGAATAAGATGGGTTGGGCAAGACAAATCTGTTTTCTTCTGGGGAAGCTGTGTGCCACAAAATGTAAATTTTCTTAGACAGGGGTTTACTTTGAGGCTCCGAATGTCAAAGAGGATTTGTTGGATATGTTTTTGTTAATTGCTGTTAACACAAACTTAGCAGCCATCTATCTGAAGCAACAGAACACAGAAATATTCAGCCATTTTTGAGCACATTGCTGCAGTGCTAATGGGAATCCCCAACTACATTTGCAGCACAGAAATGGAGTCTGAGATCTTAAAATACATTTTGAAACAACAGAACAAACCTGCTAAGGCAAGGACCTGCTTTCTCTTAGCGAAATTCTATACTAAATGCAATGAGAATGATGGGGCGTTTTCATGCTTACCAAACAGTTGTCCACATGTAGCATGACGATGATCAGCGACAACTACCTAACTTTAGGGAAGCTGTATGGTGAAAAATATCTGCCACCCCTTGCAGTTAGCTGTGCAAAACATGCTGTTTTACATTCTAGCAGTGCGGTTACTGGGTGTTTAATTGGAGTTAACTTTTTCTTGAAAAATGCTTCAAGGCTGTATGGTACAGGAGGAGTTGGTGTAATCATTCCAACTCGGGTTGGATCTTACCTCAACCGAGCACTTTCTTTCTTAGGCAGCAAAGGAGAGCATTGCATGACTATCTGCCTGTGTTTATCACATCTGTACCAGCATCATAAGATGTTTAATACATCTATCTGTTACTTGCTTAATGCTATAAATGCTGAGTCTGGGACTAGCTCAGTTAATGCAAATGATATTCTGGTTTCCTTTCATGTTTGTACATTTAAGATTACCAATACTGAAAGGCTTTGGATATCTTAAACTCCATATTGGATAAATCATCTTCAAGCTGTATGCCTCTCCAACAAGGTGCTGTTTACAGCATGAGTGCTATCACCCTGAAATACATCAAGGACATAAAACAAGCAGCTGAGAGTTTTCAGAAAGGTCTGCAAATCTGTGAAGAGCAAGACTTCAAACATAACCCAGCTGAATTCAGGCTACTGTTAACATATTAGAATGTAATATTCTTATAGTAATTGAATTAAGTCTTATAGTAAGTGAATTAAGTTCGCCCTGAATCAGAATGTTTTGCGGCTCCGAGTCTAATTAAAAAATGTGCTTTTTCCTGATAAAGGAGGCTTAGAACTTTCAGCAGGCCGGTCTGACCTTCAGTGCAATGAACTTCTCCACACAGGCCTCACACAGATCTGCTAATAATGTTTTAGATAGATATGCTGGTTTTATATTCTTTAAAACATATTACAGTCATTACAATATTTGTTGCAGATTCACAAATGTTCAATATGTATCCCAAAGATTGTCCCTCTTCCAGTAGCTCTGACAGTCTTGGGTCAGTTTCTGCTCTCAGTGAGCCTGTCAAAACCACCACACATCTGGGCGACAGTCTTTAAAAGCCTGATACCTGCAAAAACTTCAATCTTGTTAGCTGTGCTCCCATTTCTTTCTACATTCTCATCCACAGTGTCACTGGGAAAACCTCAAATAAATTAAGCTGTTTCTACCAAAGGGCCAGACATCTCTGTCTCACCTGCTCACCTGCAGCGAAGCCTACATTGTGCAAGTACTGTGGCAGTGACACAAGTGAGGGAAAGAGCAGTGTCCAGCATATGGGAAAACATGCAAGTCGTGTGACAGCCTAAATCATTTTGCTAGAGTATGCCTGTCAAGTAAGAGATGAAATTCAGCAGGGAAGCTGCAGAACTTAGATGAAACAGCTTTAAATGATGCAGACCTCCACAATATTCTAAAGAATGCATTAACACTATAAGATCGAAAGACCAAAAATGGTTTGTGAATATCTCAGACTGAATAATAAGTTACAACCCTGTCAGCTTGATTCTGGGGCAACATGTGATGTAATGAGTCTAAAAGCCAAGATGAAGCTAGCACCTAGAACCAGACTACAGCCAAGTGACACCAAAGCTGTACTCAGGAGACCTAATGAAGTCCTTCGGACTTCTCACAACAGAATATATCATACGTGGACATATGCACAAGCAATTGCTGAAGCCAATCAGAAACTACTGTGCGAGTGCCTGGGACTGATACAATTTACCATCCCTGCTGAGCTAAACAAGGTAGAACATCAGCTGATTGGACCTTTGTCGAAACAATAGCTGACTAGCGCATATGAAGATGTGTTTAATGGGCCAGTAGAATCTGTTCCAGGAGACGTTAATTTTGAACTCGACTCAAACATTCCACCAATACAGTGCGCCCTACGCAATGTGCCTTTAGCCATCAAGCCAGGGTTAGAGGCACAGCTACATAAGCATGAAGCAGATGGCCATATTGCACCTGTGACTTGTACAAGTTACCTAAAGCACTGGTGTTTACGCTTGTTGATGCGCGTGATGCATTTCTGCATTTCAAGTTAGAGGAAGAGAGCAGCTACATGACAACCTTCTGGACCCCCTGGAGCAGGAAGAAATGGCTCAAACTAACCACAGGTGTATCAGCATAAGCAGTGTGAGCTATTATCTGGGCACAGTGGCATTGAGCTAGTAACAGATGACACCCTCATTGTTGGCTGTGGCAATACAGATGAGTGCGACCATGACAACAAGGTGCTAGCACTTATGGATCAATGCAGGCAAGCGCAGCCCCTGCATTCTAGGCAATAAAGACCGCACAAATCAAAAACTTGCACGTATGGTTTAGAATTAATCAAAAAATCTGAATGGGTGTCCATTTGACCAGATTTTGTGTGGGTACATGGCACCTGTGATCCATGCTAACAACACCCCAGGTTTATATTGAAAAGTGTTTCTGTTTGCTATTTGAAATATTTATTTTAAAAGAAAGTGAACTATGCAAATTGTAGGATTAAGTGTCTCAAGTTTAAATAACGTGTTTCAATAATTATTGAAGGGGAGTATTTCTAGAATCTATGTTGTCTGGTTTTTATATTAAATACATTTGCTTTCAATTTGAATCCAAGAAGAAAACTCAAACATTTAAAGATCTATGAATCACAGTTTGAATTGTGTTCTTAAGTGGTGTTAGAAATTCCAAACCTGAAAAGACTTTGTAATAATAAAGCCAATCCTTGAAGAACTTAAGGCAAAAATTCAGTCCAGGCATCGAAATACAGCATCCTGTACTGCCTGAGCTGTGTTTTTGTTTTCACTGATAAGGCAATGCTAACCCAATATGTACTAACACAGGAGAAGAACATGATGAATACCAACCCTGAATAAGGATAAGAACATGGCTGTCCTTGAAGAGACAGACCTTGCCCTTGATTTTTAAGAAGCTTTCTTTGTACTGTAATTCTCCTACCTAAAGTGAATATTTTTAATGGCTTCTTTTGCTTCTTCTCATGTTGCATAAACAACTAAAGCAAACTCTAATGTATGTTTGTAACTGTATTGGATCACTTCAGTCTGCACCTGTTAAAACAGAGAGAAGAACAGCAACAGCATTTAGAAGCTTGTCAAAGCTTGTGTTGACAGCCAATGTATCATAGATCACCAAAGTCTTAAAGAACTATGTACTAAATTTAATTGTCATCTGTAACAGGACTGGGAACCCTGTGCAGGAGAAGGGGCAGAGTAGAGCCCTGCTCCTATAAAGTGTATTTGTTTTGTATTATTATTGTATTATGGTTATTTTTATTATGAATTATTTATTGTATTTGATGGTGAAAGCCGCGTGGTTATTGTTTATGTATTTATTTATTGTATTTTGATATGACCTCGAAGCACTGTGTGTTTTTGTTATTTTATTTTGAAACGTGTTCTGGCAGAGACGAGGTAAAACTCGTCCTCTGCCAGGAATGATTAAAAAACTCGTGCAGAAGGTGGCCATTTCCCGAATTAACTAAGTGATTTAATTTGTTGCTAAATCGGGAGATGACCACCTGTATATAAACCCACAGCTCTCTGCACTCCGGGTGGGTGTACGTTCCCTTAGTGTTTATTTCGTGTTCGCGAAGATTTTTTTGGTTAAACTTTTACTATGTGAGCAGTGTTTTTTGCCTGAACCTTGTATTTATTTTTGTGTTTGAATAAACGGTGCACGGCGCACCACTTAGCCGTCCTGTCACAACATCCCATAAAGATTAAACATATTTATTAAACACTATCCCACGTCAACTTATTTTATTTATTTAATGTTAACAAATCACAATGAGTAAATTAAGAAGACCATTACAAGCCATATTCACAGATATTTAACTCGTTTTAAATTAGTAGCAATTTTTGTTTTGTTAGTTTGCCAAATGAGAAACAAACAGCTCAAGTGCTATACTTGTTTATTTGATACTGAAACTGAAATTAAGCTGTTTTTTTTTTTTTTTTTTTTTTTTTTTTTCTGTTCCTCACCCAGTCTGGATTGATATCAAGCACATCACATATTTTGGATGCAAAGTGTTTAGGGTTTTCCAGTGCTGTGTGAACCATCCATAAGCAGTATTAGATAAATAGCCTCTGAACATTGAATCACTGCAAAAACATGCAAACCCCAGGAACACACTGAACTTAACTGGAAGATACACACAACAAGTGGAACAGTGGGTGTTATGAATTAAAACAATCTAATGCTTTGGAAAAGCTTATCATAGAATGGATTCAAAGGAGGAATTGTGAAACTCATTTCACATAAAATCTGCTTATAATTAACTCTGTTTTTTCTTGCAATGTAATTGTCTGCTAAACTACCACTACCAGCATGCTTCAACAGCTATTTCCAAACGTCATGAAAAATAATATACTCGTACTGTATGAAAAAAAAGATGTATTTTCTTCTTACAAGCATACATTTTCATAGGACATACCGATTCCATTACTCTGGTGGCATATTTGTAATCATTTAAGTATTTGGACATGGTTGCTTCAGTGCTAATTCAAAATGTTATTTATCTGTAAGAAAATACACCTTGGATGAGTTTCAAAAGAGCAGGCAGTGTAAAAAAGCTTATCATACATGAACCTGCTTTTTTTTTTTTTTTTAATGATGATCTACTCAGGACCTAGACAATCCATGAGGTTTATAACAAATCTAATTCATCTAGTGTTGAATTTAAATCAAGGGAAGTAATGTTAAAACTGTACAATGCACTAGTAAGACCTCATCTTGAATATTGTGTTCAGTTCTGGTCACCTCGCTATAAAAAAGATATTGCTGCTCTAGAAAGAGTGCAAAGAAGAGCGACCAGAATTATTCCGGGCTTAAAAGGCATGTCATATGCAGACAGGCTAAAAGAATTGAATCTGTTCAGTCTTGAACAAAGAAGACTACGTGGCGACCTAATTCAAGCATTCAAAATTCTAAAAGGTATTGACAGTGTCGACCCAAGGGACTTTTTCAGCCTGAAAAAAGGACCAGGGGTCACAAATGGAGTTTAAAAAAAGGGGCATTCAGAACAGAAAATAGGAGACACTTTTTTACACAGAGAATTGTGAGGGTCTGGAATCAACTCCCCAGTAATGTTGTTGAAGCTGACACCCTGGGATCCTTCAAGAAGCTGCTTGATGAGATTTTGGGATCAATAAGCTACTAACAACCAAACGAGCAAGATGGGCCGAATGGCCTCCTCTCGTTTGTAAACTTTCTTATGTTCTTATGTTCTTATTTCAAAGTTTTGTTTTTTTTTGTTCTTTACTCTTACTTTATCATTCAAGTTTCACAGCCAGGT
This sequence comes from Polyodon spathula, assembly GCF_017654505.1. Classification (NCBI taxonomy): domain Eukaryota; kingdom Metazoa; phylum Chordata; class Actinopteri; order Acipenseriformes; family Polyodontidae; genus Polyodon; species Polyodon spathula. The sequence goes on from NC_054534.1 coordinate 97,125,946, forward strand.
GATTACAAATGGTAATGTCTGACTTTTTAAAACAAGTTAATAGAGAATCTTGTTAGTCACTGCAGTTATTTTATCTTTAATAAACTCACAATTTCCAGAAGATGCTATCTTGATATCTGTCGTTATCAGTTGTTAGATGCTGTCTCCCAGGCAAACTGAAGAACATATGAAAGTATTGACATTTTAGGACTTTCCTAGTGTAAACGTGAAATCATAAAAACCTTCATTTGTTAAAAAGACACTAGCTGAAAACGGATTAGTAAAACATTTTTGGAATGTATTTTTTAACAAACCCACATGATAAGACCTGTCTGTAATTGTATAACCACTTTCCTTTCCAAAATCAACACAGAAGCATAACTTTCTTACTGGTGTTCAGCCTTTTCCAACAATAAAATGAATCTTCCAGACTTTATGGGTCATTGTACAATTACATAATAATAAACATACCTTCATTATCACAAAAAAGGAAACAAACGTTTTCTAGAAAATTGTATTGCCTTATGTAAACAGTGCAACATTGCTTTCAAAACATGTTCCTGCCTTGTGCTCATTCAGATGGAGACTGGAAATGTGCTGACCTTTTTGAGTGAAAGCGTCCAAGCTTCCATTATACAGTATATTGTACAGCCCTTTCTGAATATAATTACAGTCATTTACCTTCTTGAATCAGAAAGGTTTAGTCCGATTTGTGGTTACCAGTGGTTGAAAATGCTGCAATCACATCATGCTCCCCTCAGAAAATGTCAGTTTCAGCTTCTCCTTAACCTGAAAGTTCAAACTCCACCCAGCTCAATTCAGAAAACTGAAACTCTGGTAACAAGACACATCACTTACCTGAGTGACAGACAGACCATAGAGTGGATGTTAAGCAAGTATTAACGGACTGACTTCCTGCTAACAAGAAAATGTAGAGATAGGTGTTAATTTTCATTTAACCTACCAGCAAACCACAACAGAGGTTTATTGAAGAGTATACATGTAGTCTTTGTTTTATTTCACAAACACAAAGAACAAACTAGACAGCTGAAAATAAATCTCTTGCACAAGGGTTCTTAAGAAATGATTTTGTGGCTGCGATTTCTAGCACATTCCACAAGTGGGTGATTTATATTTCTTTATTGACAATGTTGACTGAAGCATTAACTAATTTAGACACGGTCTTTCATTGCTGCACTAAGTTGAATAATGATTGGACAAACTGGGGAGAAAACTGGTGGTAAAATAACTTGACAAAAATTAAGAAAGAATTGGAGCATTCCTACTCAGACTACCGCAAAGCATGGGCCCTTATTCCAAATTAGGATATATAGATATATTATATATTATACAGATAGACAGGTGGGCATTAAATTACATTATTGACTGGTTGCATATTTTTTTTTTTTTTTTTATGAACATATACAATCATTTTCAGCCCCTATGCAGAGTCCTAAAGTTTCACTGGCAACTGGTCCCAGCCATTTTTTTAAATTATAAAACCATACTGATGTCATTTATATTGATAACTGTGTTTATTTTGTTTTGTTTTCAGACATTTGGCCTAAATGCTTTTCATTTTAAAGTGATGAACACAGACCACAAATATTGCTTGATATTGCTTTTTTTTTTTTCCCCTGAGCCCTTCAGGTGTGTGACTTTATTTGTAATTGAATAACCCAGTCCCCCCAGTTGCCACACAATCTCTAATTTACTCTCTTTTTGTATTGGGTCCCAGCTCTAAGGGTACAATATTTATTAGCAGCCCTTCACTATCTGCACTGAAATTCTTTGGGCGCAAGATCTACGACTTGTTTTGACAGATGAATGGGTGTCTAGTCAGATGCACTCCTCTTCCATCTAAACTGAACTAAGACATTGCTTGTCATTGCGTTTATTACTTTTCTTTCAGTGTTTCTAAATTCAGCACTAATTGAGTGTTGAACAGTTATGGGTGATATTCTCTTATGAACCACAAGATGGAGCAGTATGATTACATCATTCCTTCAAAACTTAATTTTACAGTTTTGAGTTTCCAAATTATATTATAGCAATAAAATGTATTATTAATATTCAGTTAGTCCTCATATGTTTAACCATTAAAGTTAGCCCGGAAATAGTGGAACAATCACAAAAGATGAATATACTTAAACCTTTTCCAAAAGGTCTCTTGCACATTCCTCTAAGGAGTTGTAAAAAGACAACTTTTTACAACTCGCTATCACCTCAAACCCCTTTTTCAGCCAGACATTTATGTCTTTGTAATAATCATCAGAAGAAAGTAAACTACAGTTTAAGGTGTCTAATATTACATATGGAGCCTACACTACAGGTGAATAATAGTTGTACAGCGAACAGGCTGACTACTCATGTTTATGCACAGCCAGTGATGGGGTATCCCATTTCAAAGCACTATTTTCACAGCTGCATTACTTTTCCTTCAATGGCAGTTTATACATTTGTTAGCCATACTAACTCTATGGGGTTTAAGGTAGGTTTTTATAGTGTGGGTAGATATTGCTGTGTCTTAGCTGTGGAAATAAATGAGACAAGCAAATCTATTTAGCTTGATTTGATCCTGTAACACACTATCTCAGAGGATAATGCTGCCTTCATGTTTTCTTGTGAAAATTCACCTTTCAGCAGGACAATGGTCCAAAACACAAGGCCAAAGCTACACTGGAGTGGCTTAAGAATAAGAAAGTGAATGTCCTTGACTGGCCCAGTCAAAGTCCTGACTTGAATCCTATTGAGAATCTGTGGAAAAACTGCTGCCCATAAGTGATTCCCCAAGCAACTTGAGAGAGCTTGAGCAAATCTGCCAAAAAGAATGGGCACAAATTGCACCAAGCCGGTGTGCAAAGTTGGTAGAGACTTACCCAAAAAGACTGCCAAAGGTTAGGGTTAGGGTTAGGGTTAGGGTTACTGCCAAATTGCTGCCAAAGGTGCTTCCACCAACTATTGAGTTGACGGGTCTGAATACTTATGCAATCAACATATTTCAGTTTTTTCTCTTTAGTTTTTGCTGACATTTACTGTAACTTATCTTACTCTTAGATGTCTTCAGTTTGAGCATTCAGGTTTTGAATAAAATATTAAGTTTTAAAAAAATGTGTATGCATCATTTTGTAATTTCACAAAATGGGACACCATAGGAAGGGTCTGAATATTTTTGCAAGGCACTATGATTATATAATTAAATAAATTAAAATTAAAATTAAAGTTAATTAACTGTAAAACATGCCTTCATATTTCAAAAACACAAAATATGTGCCTGATGGTTTTGAGGTTGTTAGTGGGGATCTCTCCTTCCTAATGGGGTTTTAATATCATGTAGGAAAGCATGCATTTAACAAACAGTCTGTGACAGGCATTGCAATATGATGATGTCACAATAATTTGCCTCAAGACTGAATATCTGTGGGTATGCAGCTTTCTAAAATGTATATATTATTTGTGGCCGAGATGACTGTTTAGCTGTTCTTTCTTTTAAACATAGTCAGAAGACATACTTTGACTCATGACATGCACAAAATTCATCAGAAGTGAAATAAATCACTCTTGCCTTGACCTTGTGCAATGGAAAATATTTTAACAGGAAAGACTTCTACTATGGAGTCATGTGTATTTTATGCAAGAAGCAGGTGTTAAGTGCTAATTCCCAGAGTTCAACGACCCTTTACACGCAAGAAGGGAACTGTGGGCTATGCAGTTCAAGGCAAAATGCTTTTAAAATAGCTTATGTACATAATAAAGCATCTTATGTGTAGATAATAAACCCATTAGATAACTTCAATCGGGTCCTGATCACTGCTCCAACTAAAAGCAAGCAACTAATTTAGCTCTTCATAATTTTGTAGTGTTCAAGGGAAAGTATGCATTAGGGTGGGGTTAACAAAGCATCTGCTATAACGGTTTAAACGTGCCATAAAATTGGTCTTAAAATACACATATTCCAACATCCGATGACTTTTAGGAACCATGATTTTATTTATTTGTATGTTTATTAGACACATTAACAAAAAATAAAATAAAAAATTATTATTATTATTACATATAGTATCATATTACATCTAATATCGTCATATAGCAGTATGGAAATGACATATAAGACATATGACAAGTATGACCATAGATATATATATCTATATAATATATATATATATATATAGATATTATATATATATATATATATATATCAGGAAATACTATTATTCAGGGTTAAAGTCCTTTATGATAATAACAGGGTAAAGTGGAAAAATCCTTGACACCTAACTGGACTCAGAATTAAAAGAAAAAAATATATTGCTGGCAACTTCAAAGACCAGACATGATCAACATTATATTTATTCAAAACCACAATTTTAACAAAAGACAGACAAAAAAAAAAGATGTTTTAAAACTGGGGGCTACTGGCTACTACGTAAACCATCTATACGTAGGTATAGAGAAGCACGGAAGCAGGAATGGTTTTCTCAAAACAAGCACAATGCAGCAATTATGATGACACAGTGTCTAGATAATATAAAGTTGAAATAAGGTGTCCTAATCTATTTTTACTCATGTATTTATTTATTGAAACTAACATTAACTTAAGGCTACAACACAGCATGTGCAATGTGCAAACATGTTACACTAGAGGAAGTAGTGTGAACTGGGTTATAGCTGTATTTTAAATGTTACTTCAATGATATGCCATGAAAATAGCAGTGGAAAAAAAAAAAAAAAATTCTTGTGATAACCCTGAGTCATAATTCCATTAACTAGAATTCTATTTTTTCCCAAGATAACAGTTGGGTTGGTTGGTTCACTGCCTCTTGCATGTTGGAATCCAGTAAGTCTGCAAGTAGTACAAACAAAGCACAAATTTAACAGTTAAGCTGTCATATAATGAAATGAATGGTTTACTTTGGAATGTACTGTGTTGTACTCACTGTAGTAAACACATCTGACACTACGGTTGTAGGAATAGGTACAATTTTAGTATGTTACTGTTATTTTCTTAATTTATGAAATCCCATTCAAGTTATATTATTGTGGAATATACACGCTATACAATATTTTTTAAAAAACGTACAGCAGACAGCGCTGCGGGCCTCCTCCTTCTCACCACAGTCCTGCAAGGGCCAGCCCACTCTGACGGGGGGCCATGATGACAGGGAATTTGGGGGGGGGGGGGGGGGGGGGGGGGGGGGGGGGGGGAGGACTCTGCCGCTACTTCTCTCCGCCGCACCGGAGACGTTCTGATGACTAAAGAGGGACACAGATGTAACTGCTTCACTTCTTTGTTTGCTGCCACTGCTTGAGGACAATTTGAACAACAACGTGGGACAAATAAACTACTACAAACGGACCTCAGTTTTTTTTTTTTTTCCTTCTACTTATTGACACATGCTTTCTGCCTGACTAAATCATTTCGAGTTTGCTGCCAATTTTTTTTTTTTTTTTAACTGGCTAAGGACAGGTGCTTTTATAAGCGTTTCACTGCGGATTTTAAATACATAACATTGTTTGCTTCACTGCGTGAAGTCGATTTTAAATATACCTTGCAGCTTCACATTTTGCCTAGTGCAAATTCCCCTTTTTCAGTAGAGTTTTGCTTTTAGCATAACTTTATTTGCTCAAGACTAAACACAGAAACACGTCGTTCTGCTTTAATGACAATTAAACCCTTTTGTAAGTTTTTTTTTCTATTATTATTATTTTTAATTAACTGAGCTTATTATTTTGCGCGAACTCACTTTCGTTCATTTTTGTCCAATCTTACACATTGTTCTGTTACAAAGTCTTGAAGATGCAGCTGTTTTTCTTTGGTGCAGTTTTGCTTTCTTTTTATGGTCTTGATAAGGCTGAGCCAGGACCGAAGTGCCCAGCGCACTGTGCTGTGAGCAAATGCCCCAGCCCCAGTTGTCCAAGCGGCTATGTACCTGACCGGTGTAACTGCTGCCTGGTGTGCGCGCATGGCGAGGGTGAGCCTTGCGGGCGCAAAGATGATTTACCGTGTGGGGACGGACTGGAGTGCAAGCAGCCGGCAGGCAAGCGCTTTGCAAAAGCTGTCTGTCAATGCAAACTAGGATACAAAGTGTGTGGCAGCGACGGCAAGACTTACCGCAACGTTTGCCAGCTGAAATCTATAAGCAGGAAAGCGCAACAGCAAGGACTGCCCACTATTACCCAGGTTCAGAAAGGAGCTTGCGAATCAGGTAAGTCATTTGCCTCTAGAATTACTTCAATGACTATCAGCACGTGGTGTACCAGAAAACACCTTAAATCGAATGAATGGATACAATGCGATTAGAAATCCTCATCGAACTGGTGGGGGTCACGGAGCCTTGACTGTCTAATAGGACATAAAGTAATACTATCAAAAGTGTTAACTCTAATTTGGCACTGAATACAATTTGGAAACATAAACATTTCAACCCAGCCTGTAAGCTTCACTAAAAACAGGAAACACTGGGAATGTGTGTGGGTGTCGGCTTTGATCTCACTGACGTGGGCTGACATGACGGCATGACCACTATTTAAAAGTTTATGTAGATTACCTCTTGCCATGGGTGGATGCCAGCATTATGAACTCAACTTTGTCTGGGGATTAGTCAAGCCTGAGCTGTGTCTGAAACTGAAGCACATGTATTGTGCACGGGGGAAGGCAGCAGCATACAGAGATATGTAATCACATACAAAAATATGTGATATATAAGCCCGATATACGCTCCTTGCAAAGGAGCCGGCTCTTTTGTACAGCGGTATCGGCGCTATGCTTTAACGCGATAGATCCCGGGTTTGAGTCCGCCCTCCGCCAGTGTGTGGATTGCCCCGCCCTGTGTATTGCGCCTGCCTGCGGCAACCGGGATCGCTACATTGGTGTTAGAAGTGGACGCAGGTACCTCGGCACGCACTCGTCGGACTGTAGCCTGGTGAGCAAGTCCGGGGCGGACAGGGGAGAGTGTAGCGTGCACGGGGGAAGGCAGCAGCAGGGCAGGTAGGTGACGTAATCACATACAAAGCATAAGCCCGATACAGCGGTATCGGCGCTATGCTTCAGTGCGAGAGGTCCCGGGTTTGTGTCCGTGTGGATTGCCTCGCTCTGTGTGATGTGCCTTAATGCGGGAACCGAGATCGGTATACTTTAAACCTTGCAAACATAGATTCATTATTCAGAAACAGTTAATTATATCTGAAAATTCTCACCAGAAGTGTAGCTTAGTTTAAGGCACCCAAACACAATCCATTATATCATGCATAAACATATTTGTGGTTTATAATTGCAGTGAAACCTCCACTTATTCATCAGACATTGTATATAGTGTTGGGCATTACTGCTTAATTAGCATACCGTTGTCTCAATGAAAAAATAAGCATGTGTCATATGTATAATGAACTGAACAGTGCCCACTTACAAATGATCAAAGAATTCAGAGATGTAAAACCCTTAGAGTATGAAAACCACTTGCATCATACCAGTTGTTGTGAGGTGTTGAAAAGAAGTACATTCTTCACTTTTAACAGGAGAAAAAATAAAATGGAATAATAAAATGTCATAGTCAAGACACGTGAGGTTTTATACATAAACACATTAAAACCGTAACTAAGTGTTAAGAATCCAGTCGAATAATGTCTTGGAAATACTCTGAGAGAACACTTTACCATTTCAACCATTTTATTTTAATACTATGTTTCCAGAGGTGCAGCCAAGGTCAATGTTATTGCAATGGAAAAATACGAGCCTGGCTCTTGCATTGTGGTCACACCGCTAGCTTGCACTGTGATGGGTCGCAGGTTCACACCCAGCCTCTGCCCTGTTACTTGTGTATAACCTTTAGTCTGACTCCGTATGCCAGTACCTATTAAATATAAGTTGTTGTTTTTTTTAATATATAAAGACAAGGGGTTGAAATGAGGACCACCTCCAGAACACTGTTAATAGGGTGTTGGGCAATAATCCATAAACCAGGGTGGCATATATTTGTAGCTTTTCTTTAATACAGAATACACAGCAGGGTTTCCATTAACTTAACCAAAAGGTGTGTCAGTTTGTGCCCCAGCTCTTTTAGTGCAGTTATTATGCAAAAAGTATTTTTCAGGAAATAGTGGTGTAAAGACATAGTTAGCAAATTGCACCAAACAAACACGTCTCATGATGTAATGTACTAATCTCAGTACAATGACCGTTTCTTTATACAGCCCGAGCATTCCAACAGCCAAAATTCAAGATACTTAAACTTTGACTGAATAGTATATTAATTGGAATCTGAATATTCTAAATCTTAACATTTTAAGGAGCGCTTATTCCTCGCGATATATATATATATTATACAATATATCTATATATATATATATATATATTATAATATATATATATATATATAGATAGAGAGAGAGAGAGAGAGAGAGAGAGAGAGAGAGAGAGAGAGAGAGAGAGAGAGAGAGAGAGAGAGATAGATAAATCTGCATCATAATTTTGCAGCTTTTCCCATGATAATATATATTTAGGTCTACCATTGTTTATCGGACAATGCCATGTTTTAAAATATAATGCATCATGCCTCTCTGGGCTTTCCGATGCTTGCCTATGCTTTACCATGTTTTCACTACACTTTGCTGTGCTTTACTGTGGTAAGCCTTTATAAGGGATGAACCTTTACATGTGTTTGTTAACATACACAATTCTTTCTGCTAGTATAGGTCCTCAACACCCCAACAGTCCAAGATACAAGTTTAACTTCATTGCAGATGTCGTTGAGAAGATTGCACCTGCAGTCGTGCATATTGAGCTCTTCTTAAGGTAATTGTAAGCAGAACACTTCCATTTTATATACCCTACTTTGCTTTCTGAGCTTTAAATACTATGCAGACATCTTTATTTATTGTTTTGCCTACACAAATAAACAGTTTCTATTATAATTATATAATAATACTACAGCATGCCATGCCAAAATATTTTCAATGAAGGAAAAATGGGTGTGGCTAAATTTGGGTAAATATGAAAGTGATGCCTTATGTTTTAGGTTCAGTTATGTCTATGACTATCTCAGATTTTCAAATATTATGTACACAACAACAGTTTAAATGGTGAACAACTGTTCAACACAATGATTCATCAGCTGCTGTTAAATGTTCATGTTGTTTCAGAAATGTGTGTGCATGCAGTCACTCTTTTGCAACACAATAGAATAAATGATTATTAGCAGATGCTTCTGAGCATTACAATGAACAAGATGCTTGAAATACTCCAAACGCAGGACCGTGAAGAGCCAGTTTCCGTTGGCTACATTGGAACTGAGTAAAGAAAATGAAAAGGAAAGCAAATAGTGGTCTATCTGCTTTTCTTATAGTGTTCTATCTGCTTTTCTTATAGTGTTCTATCTGCTTTTCTTATATAGTGTTCTATCTGCTTTTCTCATACTGTTCTCTCTGCTTTTCTCATAGTGTTCTATCTGCTTTTCTTATAGTGTTCTATCTGCTTTTCTTATAGTGTTCTATCTGCTTTTCTTATAGTGTTCTATCTGCTTTTCTCATACTGTTCTCTCTGCTTTTCTTATAGTGTTCTATCTGCTTTTCTCATAGTGTTCTATCTGCTTTTCTTATAGTGTTCTATCTGCTTTTCTCTATCTGCTTTTCTCATAGTGTTCTATCTGCTTTTCTCATAGTGTTCTATCTGTGTTCTATCTGCTTTTCTGCTTTTCTTATAGTGTTCTATCTGCTTTTCTCATACTGTTCTCTCTGCTTTTCTTATAGTGTTCTGTTCTATCTCTGCTTTTCTTATAGTGTTCTATCTGCTTTTCTCATAGTGTTCTATCTGCTTTTCTTATAGTGTTCTATCTGCTTTTCTTATAGTGTTCTATCTGCTTTTCTCATAGTGTTCTCTCTGCTTTTCTTATAGTGTTCTATCTGCTTTTCTCATAGTGTTCTATCTGCTTTTCTCATAGTGTTCTATCTGCTTTTCTTATAGTGTTCTATCTGCTTTTCTCATAGTGTTCTATCTGCTTTTCTCATAGTGTTCTATCTGCTTTTCTTATAGTGTTCTATCTGCTTTTCTCTATATAGTGTTCTATCTGCTTTTCTCTATAGTGTTCTATCTGCTTTTCTCATAGTGTTCTATCTGCTTTTCTCATAGTGTTCTATCTGCTTTTCTTATAGTGTTCTATCTGCTTTTCTTATAGTGTTCTATCTGCTTTTCTCAGTTATGACTGGGGTAGTCACATATAGGCCATTTGGATGAGAAACATCGAGAAAGACACAATTGAGTTTTTGTTCTTTTGTTCAACTGTTCTTTTCCTTTCAGACATCCACTGTTTGGACGCAATGTCCCTTTGTCCAGTGGTTCAGGATTTATTACGTCTGACACTGGCCTGATTGTGACAAATGCTCATGTTGTATCAAGCACAAGCACAAGTGCAGGTCGACAGCACCTGAAAGTGCAACTACACAATGGTGATACTTACGAGGCCACAATCAAAGACATTGACAAGAAGTCAGACATAGCAACGATAAAGGTTAACCCTCAGGTAAGTTACATTCAATCTGCTATACAATAACCATGTTTATAAAAAAATTATTTTAGACTCGGTGTTGAGTCTTGTAACAAAGGTTATTTCTCATAATAAGCACAGAAGGAATTATTCTAAACACATACAGGATGAATGCTAGGGTAGCTGGCATGGTTTTACCTTGCTATGAATTCAAGACAGATCCCTGCTATCTATGTTTATCTGGTTTGGTATTTATCATTGTATCTGCGACAGGGATATAATGGATGAGTCCATACGGACATGCATCTTAGAGCTTACTCAATTGTGATGAAGCTTGGCTAGGAACTTCCTTTGCACAAGTTATTGACATGTCAGTATCTGGATATATAATGGTGTGCCTGTGCATCTGTCTTTCTACATAAATAGTACCTATGCAATTGTTATCCAATTGTGATCAAACTGGCTTACAAGCTATCGAGTGTATCAGAAACTGAGGTGATAACGAATATACAAATTCTGGAAGAAACTGTTTTAATGTGAGCCTGCTGACATATGTAGGAGTAAGTCTGTCCATCCTTATGTCACATACATTTTGACCTGTGCGTTAGATGGATGTAGGCCATGGTGGGCTGCTCTTTCAAGATGTGACAGCTCTAATTTTGTATTCAGAAACATGTTGCCATCACTTGGGTGTACTTATTGAGCCTCAGTGTTTATTAAGTGTGTCTAGAAATCCTTCATATGTTGTTATTGTTGCTTTTCTTTTCCTGTAAGATCTTTGGACAGTGCTCTACTTACAGTTGTGCTTGAAAGTTTGTGTTTTGGATTGGCCAAGTCAAAGTCCAGAGCTCAACCAAATAGAAATGTTGTGGCAAGACCTGAAGCGGGCTGTTTATGCAAGACAGCCCTCTAATGTGAAGCAGTTGCAGCAGTTTTGTAAGGAGGAATGGGCAAAAATTCCTATTGAAAGATGTGAGAGACTGATTAGTAACTATAGGAAACGTTTGGTTGATGTCATCGCTGCTAAAGGAGGTGCCAAGAGTTATTGAATCAAATGGTTCATTTACTTCTGCACACAAGGATTTTTGAGTTTCTGTTACATAAACATGTTTTGTTAAATAAATAATGAAAATATATCTTATTTTTTGTGTGTGTCTGTTACTCAGGTTATCCTCATCAACAATCTAGATTTAGATGAAGGATCTATAAGGTTCTTTGTCTAAAATATATGAAAAGAAAGACCACCCCATGTAGGGTTCACATACTGTCAAGCAGCACTGTATATGTGTGATAATTCTTTACTAGTAAGAAACTCTGCTAACATTAAACATGCTATGCCCTTCAATGTGTCAAAAGAGAAAATATACTGTAGTGTAGTTAGTAAGCATGGCTGACTAGTGCTTACTACTCCTGTACTATGTCTTTCTCACTTCAACAATGGGACCAACTTTACACAATGGCAATTTTTTCGTAAATATGGACCTATGTGTGTTTTGTTGCAAAAGGCATTGTGGCAGGGCAGAAGCCCTGCTGCTGTAAATAGTGTATGTGGGAATGTAAGGTTGGCAGGGATGTGGTTAAATGTGACCTTGCGAGCAGTCACAGGTGTGGCCACACTTACAGCTTGATGTTGTTAGATTCAAGCAGGATTACCCTGGCTTGGCTGAATCGTACAGAGAGTTCACTTCGCTGCACACTAGTATTTAGCGTCACTTCAGCAGGGGTGCTCAAAATTAGGCCACTTGCTTTGTGTTGACTAGACAGTAAATGAGGGTTTACGTAATTTGGCTACTGTTTAATTAGAAAGCACTTGTAAGTTGCAGCTGGCACAACAAAAATGATAGTAACAAACATACCGAAAAAAATAATTGCATAAATTAAACCAACAAAATTATTTTTGACAGTTTTATTTTCCTTCCTTATGTATTACAATGATATGAGTTATGAATTACTGTGGCAATTACCTTTACATGTAAGTCTACTATATGCACAGTAAACATGCTTGTGACAACGCTTCATTTTATGAAGTGAGGTGGAAAAGAATATGAGAATTGCAGATATCTTTATATAAATGTTTTCCTATGGGCTTCGTCAATAGGGCAACACTAATATGCTTTCCCACTCAGAAGTAATTTTATCTAGTAACGCAGAAACGACAACAGCGAATTGCACAGAAACACATATAACATGATATTAAACAGGTATTTAAATCTAGATGACATGAAGTATTGGTACATTCATGCAGGCTGACATTGCTTTGTTTTTTTTGTGTTTTACAGAAAAAGCTGCAGGTGTTGTTGCTGGGCCTCTCTTCTGACCTCAGGCCTGGAGAATTTGTTGTTGCTATAGGGAGCCCCTTTGCTTTGCAAAACACAGTAACTACTGGTATCGTCAGCACGGCTCAGAGAGATGGGAAAGAGCTGGGCCTCAGGGATTCCGATATGGACTACATTCAAACAGACGCTATTATCAATGTAAGTGAAAAAGCATGCTTAGAAAATGTACTGTTGCACATGAGCCATCCACGATTTCTGGTTGGTTAAAAAAGTATAAAAAGTGTATTGGGTCTGATATACTTGCCTGATGATGGGAAGCAGTTTAGTCTCTTGAAAACCATTCATATGGTAAGCACTGTAGTTTTATCTTGAATAGGCAAAAAAAAAAAAAAAGATTGAGAGTTTATATTGTAATCCGAATAACAATCTATATTAGAAGAAACTCTTACCGTTCATGAGCAGAGATATTTGTGCAATTATTGCTGTTGTCAGGAAATATTGATCAGACGACTCACATCCATTCATAACTATGCACTCACTGTCCTAGTCTTCTACCCCACAGAAACCTGGTGCCAATTTAGTGTAGAGATGTTGAACATATACATTGTGCTCAGTCTATTAAACAAAAGTTCCTGTGTGTCACTGGTAATAGTCCTAGAACAAATGTACCACATTTATTGTTACTGTTTCTCTGTTTTCTCTTTTTAATGTCCTCTGCAGTATGGAAATTCAGGAGGCCCTCTAGTAAATCTGGTAAGTAAAGTGAGCTGAGAAGATCATAAAGAACTCAAATATGTCTACACACTATTCAAAGAGAAATAATGAAACTGAATATTTGACATGGGCACTTCCCTTCTACTACTGTGGGACAGGGTGGTAATATCAAGTCAAGTAATGCTCATATTGATTCCACCAGTATGTGTTCATGTTATCTCTGTTTTATCTTGTCTTGAAAGTAATAGGCCTTAACTGTAAGCATATAACTAAAGTTTAATGTGTTCAGCTTTTTAGTTCACAGTAGCAAGGTGTCTACAAAACCATTCTAATTCATTGGTAGTCTTGATACATACTGACTGTCCACTCTTCCAATAGGATGGAGAGGTGATTGGAATCAATACCTTAAAGGTGACTGCTGGAATCTCATTTGCTATTCCTTCTGATCGAATCAGACGGTTCCTCAACGAGTCTAATGACAAACACAGCAAAGGTAAACCTCACAGTTAGCTGTAAGGTTATTTACATTCTTCTGTAGTTCACTGAGGATACAATCAATTGAGACAGTGAAGTAGTTTTGCAAACTATTACAAAATGTAGGTATTCATTTTAAAACAGAAAAAAACCCATTTATTTTCAAGGCCAGGAAAGCAATCCATAGTTTGAAAAATCTTCCTCAATTTATTATGTTCTAAAATCACAAGGTGATGTTAAATCCTCAAAATGGATTGAGGTAACCAGTAGAGTATCACAGGGATCATTATTAGGTCCTCTGCTCTTCCTAATCGTTAATAGTGAGTTAGATTCTGGTATAGTAGCAAACTTGTTAAATTTGCAGACAGCACAAAAATAGGAGTAGTGGCAAACACCATTGCAGCAACAAAGGCCATTTAAAATGATCTAGACAGCATTCAGAACTGGACAGACACATGGCAAATGACATTTAATAGAGAAAAGTGTAAGGTACTGCACGCAGGCAATAAAATGTCCATTATAAATACCATATGGGAGATACTGAAATTGAAGAAGGAATCTATGAAAAAGATCTAGGAGTTTATGCTGACTCAGAAATGTCTTCATTTAGACCAGGGGTCTCCAACCCTGGTCCTGGAGAGCTACTGAGGCTTTTGGTTTTTGTTTCAACCAATCTCTCAGTTACTTAATTGAACCAATTACTGACTTAATTAGTCAAGATTAACAGGTGTTTCAGATCTTTAGCTATTGATGATGTAAAGACACCTGTAAAACCTGCTGGACAGGGGCTCTCCGGGACCAGGGTTGGAGACCCCTGATCTAGACAATGTAGGGAAGCTATGAAAAAGGCTAACAAGATGCTTGGTTATGTGTTGAATTAAAATCAAGGGAAGTAATGTTAAAACTTTACAATGCATTAGTAAGACCTCATCTAGAATACTGTGTTCAGTCTGGTCACCTCACTACAAAAAGGATATTGTTGCTCTAGAAAGAGTGCAATGACGAGCAACCAAAATTATTCCTGGTTTAAAAGGTATGTCTTATATTCATGAGCCAATCCAGAATGAGGAACATGTTCCGAACATAAATGGTCTAACAAAACACTGTATTTGACCAGCACAACATTATGTTTAATAATTAATAATGCAAGCCCATTCCAGTGATACCTACTAACAGCGTGAGAAACAGCAAAATGTACAGACTGCCAGTATTTTGTCTACTTAGTATTTTTTATTTGGACATTGCTATTGGTTGACAACAATTGAAAAAGGTCTTAGCAAAGAGTTGTGAAAATACTGTGTATTATTTTTGTTAATGTTTTTCAGAGGTTAAAGCTGTGAAGAAACGTTTCATTGGCATACGAATGCTTTCTATTACCCCAGCGTAAGTAGAGGACTACTCTTAAAAATCTTATTTCCTTGAACACTTGATATTTTAATGTTATGTGTTGAAATATCTATATTTTGCTGAGCATGTAAGAAACAAATGAAACTCTGGCACTTGTTTATAAATCATTAAGGTCTGTTTTAAGGAATGTTTTTGTTAGGGACAGTTTTTTAAAGCCCATCTTGATCAACTAAACTATGCTTGCTGTTCGTGAAACAGCTTTTCAGCCATTAAAGAGTATTTGAAGAATGTTTAAATGACATTCCTTAGCAGTCTTTACTTTGTTTGCAAACAGGGCCTATAATGAACGATGTATTAGTTCATGTCCATGTTTTCTAATCTGTCACTTGAGTTCGGTTCTTTAAGAGCATGATATTAAATTAATAATGGTTTGTTATTCAAGCAGCTGTAGACATGTATGCTAATAAACTTTAATTTTAACACCAGCTTTAAAGATATAGTGTCAAAGTTTAAACTTCATTCATTTTCATTTATAAACAATTTTGCCTTACCTGTAAACTTTTTTTTTGTGCTGTATATTTTCATTCTCTCCTTTTTTCATTTTGGAGAGAACAGCCTTGCTGTTGGGTAATCTGAGTGAATCCTTTGTGCATTTTTATTTTACATCCCGGAAATAAATGTCTAGTCATCAAAGTGCTACTTAAAAATATCACGACTTCAATAATTACCTGCTCACCACAATAGAAGTAGCCTGTCTTTCAAATGACACCACTTTGTCAGTGGAGGAGAATGACAACCAAACACTGGCGCTGACCCCAAAACCAGCGCAGTCTTTGTACAATGAACAAAAATATAAACATGTAAAGTGTTGGTCCCATGTTTCATGAGCTGAAATAAAAGATCCAAGACATTTTCTTTACGCACAAAAAGCTTATTTCTCTCAAATTTTGTGCACAAATTTGTTTACATCCCTGTTAGTGAGCATTTCTCCTTTTCCAAGATAATCCATCCACCTGGCAGGTGTGGCATATCAAAAAGCCAATTAAAAAACATGATCATTAAACAGGTGCACCTTGTTCTGGGGACAATAAAAGGTCACTCTAAAATGTGCAGTTTTGTTACACAACAGAATGCTACAGATGTCTCAAGTTTTGAGGGAGCATGCAATTGGCACGCTGACTGCAGGAATGTCCACCAGAGCTGTTGCCAGAGAATTGAATGTTCATTTCTCTACCATAAGCCACCTCCAACGTCATTTTAGAGACCAACCTGCCTCACAACCATAGACCACGTGTAACCACACCAGCTCAGGACCTCCACATCCGGCTTCTTCACCTGCGGGATCGTCTGAGACCAGCCACCCGGACAGCTGATGAAACTGTGGGTTTGCAAAACCGAAGAATTTCTGCACCAACTGTCAGAAACCATCTAATGGAAGCTCATCTGCGTTCTCGTTGTCCTCACCAGGGTCTTGACCTGACTGCAGTTCGGCGTCATAACCGACTTCTGTGAGCAAATGCTCACCTTCGATGGCCACTGGCACACTGGAGAAGTGTGTTCTTCACGGATGAATCCCGGTTTCAACTGTACCAGGCAGATGGCAGACAGCAGTGTATGGCGTCGTGTGGGCGAGCAGTTTGCTGATGTCAATGTTGTGAACAGAATGCCCCATGGTGGCCCCATGCTGGTTATGGTATGGGCAGGCAAAAACTACAGACAATGAACACAATTACATTTTATCAATGGCAATTTGAATGCGCAGAGATAACATGACGAGATCCTGAGGCCCATTGTCGTGCCATTCATCCGCCTCCATCACCTCATGTTTCAGCATGATAATGCACGGCCCCATGTTGCAAGGATCTGTGCGCAATTCTTGGAAGCTGAAAATGTCCCAGTTCTTCCATGGCCTACATACTCACCAGACATGTCACCCACTGAGCATGTTTGGGATGCTCTGGATTGACGTGTATGACAGCGTGTTCCAGTTCCCACCAATATCCAGCAACTTCGCACAGCCATTGAAGAGGAGTGGGACAACATTCCACAGCCACAATCAACAGCCTGATCAACTCTATGCGAAGGAGATGTGTCGCGCTGCATGAGGCAAATGGTGGTCACTCCAGATACTGACTGGTTTTCTGATCCACGCCCCTACCTTTTTTTTAAGGTATCTGTGACCAACAGATGCATATGTGTATTCCCAGTCATGTGAAATCTATAGATTAGGGCCTAATTAATTTATTTCAGTTGACTGATTTCCTTATATGAACTGTAACTCAGTAAAATATTTAAAATTGTTTCATGTTGCATTTGTATTTTTGTTCAGTGTATTTAATTTACTGTAAACAATTACTTTGCAGCAGACATTTTAAGAAAATGTAATGACAAAGTAAAACAAGTCTAAAACTGATAGGCCATTGAGTTCATGCTTCCCAGATGATTCTGCTTCCCACTGATGCAAGGCACACTGTATCTTAGCAACCGAAGAAGCTACTACCTGTACATGATAGCTTGGCGGAATTCTCAAATGATAACACTATGTAACACAATTTTTGTTACTGGGTAGTAAGCGTTATTTCCTACTTGCTTATGTCTCAAAAGTATAGAAAATGGCTATTATTCCCCACAAACTTTGCTTTTGTGACCAGGACAGTGATATTTCAAAATATCACTATTTCCAATGGGAAAACGGGCAAATGTGTGTCTTTTCATTCACATAAAGTCAGAAAAAAACAACATATGAATCCAAATTAACATGTATTTATAGTAAAGTAACACAAAAATGACTACAAATTATAAATGACTACGATTATACTGTAAATCTCGATAAACTACTCACTTCTAAATCTTTTGCCATTTTCTATACTTTTGAGGCATAAGCAATTAGGAAATAACACTTACTACCCAGGAACAAAAAAAAAAAAAAAATTTGTTACACAGTGTAATAATAGGTGCATCTACTGACTAGTGACCTATTACTACATGAACAAAAAGAATGAAGACACTAATTCTGGGATGGCAGCCAAAAATATAAATGTACCACCAAGCTTTGGGATAGATTGGAGTTGCCCGAAGCAATTAATAATGCTATAAATGTTATTTCAAGTGATCTGGGAAGATAGCACCAGAAGGTCCAGTACATCTTAAAGGTATTGTTATGACTTATATGGACATGATGCTCGCTCTATAAGTTTGCGTAAAAGATAACCTCAAGAATTATATATAAAATATGAATTAGAGGCCACATATGCAGAGAAATGAATTATTGTTCTAGTAGTAAGCAATTACTAATGAGGGCTTTTCAGTCGCAAAACTCTGACAGGAAATAATAAGGGTGTTGCCAGTTGTATACTCCCACAGAAACACACCATGTACTTGTACTTTGCGGATGAAGCATTTATTATACTCACAAAATACAGTACAGTCTGAGGGTTTCTTAGTTTGGCTAGCTTTTTTAGAGGATCTAAACTTGACTGGAATACATTTTTTTCCCCTGAAATTAACAATGTACAAAATGATCATGCTAATTAGTTTTTTTCTTTTAAAATAGCAAAAGTGGTATCAGTCACATACATCAACTGAATAGAAATGTGCTTCTGTGTTTAGCCTGGTTGAAGAACTGAAGCAGCAGAATGCAGATTTCCCTGATGTCAGCAGTGGCATCTATGTGCTTGAAGTCGTTCCAAACTCCCCAGCTCAAAAGTATGTGCATTCCATTGAAATTGTAAAGATGCTCCTTTCCAGTTAAAGCTGTCAGTTTCCCAAAAGCCATTCTCACCTGTATTTATTTTCAGTGGTTTTGTGCTTTGACCAAGGGTATTTTTCAGTTTTTTAATTTAGTCTGATGTTAGGGCCACTGGTTTGAATTTGACACGGCTTGGGATTTTCATAATATTAATAAAAAAAAGCCAGTCTGACAGATCTAAATTCAACCCACCATAGCTGGACTGCTTTGCTTTATATGTGGAGCATATTATATGTAGTCTTTCTGATGAGCTATCCTTTTACCAAGTAGCCCCTGCCTCCCCAGCGCCACCCTGTAGCAAGTCTCTTCTTTAGGTTCACCATCCCACACTGAAGAGGCAAAGCTGGAGTTTTGTGGTGCCCCACACTGAAAGGGAATAAAAGCCAAAGCTTTTTTCTCATTCATCTACTTTTATATATGAACTCAATTGGTTTTCTTTATAATAACTCTTTCAGTTTGATTATTTTAATAATTCTTTATTATGTTTTTAGAATATTGAGACATTAAATGAGTGTGCCTGCTACTTAATTGAAATTCTTTTCTCCATCTGCAACAGAGGTGGAATCAAAGATGGGGACATCATCGTCAAACTAAACGGACGGCCTTTGTCGACAACCAGCGAGTTGCTGGAAGCTGTGGTAAATGAATCTGCGTTGCTCCTGGAGGTTCGCAGAGGGAATGACGACTTGCTCTTCAACATTGAACCTGATGTCATAATGCAGTGAAACTGGACTAAGTCATTTAGAACTATGAACATGGTCCTTCAAATGAGGGTGTTTTAGCTGGCCTTACTTCAATGAGCCAATGTGACTGGGCTGGAAGTCACTGCTCCCAATTACTGCAGGACTGGCTACAAATATAGAAGCATACTGAACCAGTGATGAGTAATGTAAGGTTTTGAGTATTTTTCCCAATTATATTTACAACATTTCATTTGTTTAATTTAGTTGTCATTTAGAATTTTCTTCAGTACTTTTTTTTTGCACACAAAACTGTATGAAAAACAACAGGTAATGTTTTGAGTTGAAATATAGATATATCATGTGTATTTCAGAGAAATTGTACAGCATATGGATTTCACTGTATTCTATATAACATGACGGTGGTTCAGGAAACCTAAACTTATGTAACATATATGTTCATATATGAAAGTGGGCCATATATACTGTATGTAAGGTAAGACTGCTGACCAGATGAGCACTTTTTTTTATCTTGGCAGATCTACAGAATAATTCTTATAGAATTGATGTCATAGCAATGTACAGAGATCTATGCAACAGAAACATCACAAAAATCAAGCTGCATGGACTCACAGCTGCTGTAGCGCACATTGTTAAGGCAAGCTTTTGCTGGAGAGTATAATATCATTATACCACAATACCAAAAATGTGTATATGTTTTTCTGTTCTATTAATCAGTACTGAACTTTTCTTTTTACAGATACACAATTTCAAATTTTCTTTTTACAAGAAATACAAACAAATATCAAGTATTTGGGAAATTCGCAAAGAAATCTTGTTAATGAATGCCTGTTTTTAAAAAGTTTTCTTTTCCTTGAAGAGGACAGGACATCAACATCTTGGCACTGCCATGACTCTAACACATACTTCTTTAGTCTTAATTAAATAGAGAGCCTACTAAAAGTTAATTGAAGACATCAAGTGAAGACATCAGGAAACCACTACATCAATGTGTATAGTATTTCTTATTTGGATGCTATACAGTGCCAGCAAAGGGATTAGTCTGAACTGTAGGAAACAACTTCATCTTGGACAATAGTTAACTTCTCTTGTCTATTTTCTTTTGTGGATCTGAAGGTATTCATTTAAGCAGGAAGGTATTCAACCTTTTTTAGGTACATTGGCCAGAAGGTTCCCTTATTGTCAAATGCATTGTGTTTTACTGTTCTAATAATGAAAATACACATTTGCACTATGTCATCCAGGTTGCTATTGACCCCTTTAAGTCAGATTATATAACATAATTCTATTGTTGTGTTGATAAATGAACATTTTCAGGAAACAAGCCCCAACATACTGTAAGAGCACAATTCTTAACACTTATTACAGTAAACCATAAAAACACAGACAAGTGTAGAAAGTATAGTAAAGCACCAGAAAGGGTGACATATGGTCAGGAAAATAACAGCAAACTGCAAAAAAGGACCTTTAGAAATGTGCCCGTTCCTCAAGGATCCAGAACAGACCATAAAATAGCATGAGAGATCCATGGGTATAAGTATACTATATGTGAACCAACTGGGGCTATTGGTACATGGGTGAACCAGATCAGCATAAATGAAAGGAAAAAATCTGTTCCATAATATGCCCATTAGGCCACTTCAGATACTAAAGTAGAGCCCTGTCCAGCAACCGAATGTCACACCCTTTTCCTTTTGTATAACTGTGCCACTCAGCAGTGTTTGCATGAGAAAAAACATACATTAAGTTGTTTATATATATATATATATATATATATATATATATATATATATATATATATATATATATTATATAATATATATATATATATATATATAGATTAGCAATATTTTACTGTATGGCTGATGTAATAAAGTTGTCTTAGATGTTGCTGCTCCTTAAAATGAATAATAATAATTTAAAAAAAAATGATCCTGTATAATTGTACTCCTAAGAAATAATGACAGAAGTTTCTAAGACATTTTTCTTTAAGCCACGTTTGTTTTGAACACCATCTAAAGCAAGTGATCATAATGGACATATTTTGAAAGAGGAACTGGCAAGAACTGTAGCATTGGTCGGCACTTTTATGGAGACATTTCACCCACCAGAGCAACACACTTCTGAAAAGCTTTTCTAATAAGCTTAATATAACTTCAAACGTATACAGGATTATAAAACTGCCATTACTTTATATGGTAAGGGGGATTTATAGCTTTGTGCTGCTTCTACAAACAGTCTGCTTTCAGAACCAAAAACCTTTTTGGCTCCCTAACCCATAGAATTTTCTACATCAAGGGGAATTTAAGGGCCATGTACAAGAACAGCACTATTTCAAAGTCAACTGGAACTCCTTAAAACAAATGTTTTGAATGTGGCCATTCCTCAGCTAGCACTCAATTATCTAATTCGGGAATTGCTTCTATGTGATTGTTGGTAGGGATATATTTAACCCCATCCCTGCCAACCCTACACCGGCAGGCTTCTGCCCTGCCACAGTCCATAATTAACTTTTACAAGGCACTCTGCTACCATTAATAATTGGGTGAGACCAGTCAGGACAATTCTTTTTTGTTTCGTGGTTATTCCTATTGAACATAATTTTCTGATGCCCATTCCATTGTCCTGCACATCATGTGTATCGCAGAGAAAACATTAGCCGAGTCAGGATGTGGAGACATTTGGCTGTCACACTGAAACCTTATGAAACAAGATTTGGAAGGGAACCGGCAAATTCATTTTGGATTCATGGGAGGCTGTGTGGTCCAGTGGTTAAAGAAAAGGGCTTTTAACCAGGAGGTATCTGGTTCAAATCCCAACTCAGCCATTAACTCATCAGGTGACCCTGAGTCACTCAAACTCATTGTGCTCTGTCTTTCAGACGAGACATTCTTGTAGGTGACACTGCAGCTGATGAACAGTTCACACACCCTAGTCTTGTATCTTGTAAAGTGCTTTGTGATGGTGGTCCACTATTAAAAAGAGAGATTATTATTAAATAATAAAGATTATTATTATTCCAAGCTATTGATAGCTGTAATATGGATGCTGTTGATTGTCTATTGCTACCTGCAAGTACTGCATATTGTATTAACAAATGATGCCACTACAGCTATGATTTAAAAGATGACAGTATTTACAGAATCCATCATTTTTGACAGGTTCATGGTGGCAAGTGGGAATCGGACAGTCTGATGGAGCTAAATGACATCAATGAAACAAAGACAATGGGCATATTCTGAATAAACCTTTAAAGGATATGGACTTAGCTATACTTCAGCAATATCACAGGGGAGCAGTAAATAGTTCAAAGTGTTTGGCTTGGCATTGCTAAATATAAATACAGTACTGTTATAAAGCCTTTATCTGGAAAATGAGTTTTACTTTTTTTTTTCTTTTCAGTTTGCTGTACCAGAGAGTTTGTTCTTCCATTAAACTACTTAACATAATTACCGTGAAATGAAAAATGTCTCAGAAGACTTTTTGGGACTGCTTCCAAAGTCATCTCAATCATCTCATACCAATTATCCTGCTGAATAAACACAAGATATAAAAAACAAGACCTGCATATTTTGGAAAACAGTTTAACACCCTGGAGTGCTTATTGTGCACATGAAATTTTACCCCAAGCCTTCTGCTCCCCTGCCAAAGGGAAGTGGTAGTTCTGGTCACCTCACTACAAAAAGGATATTGCTGCTCTAGCAAGAGTGCAAAGAAGAGCGACCAGAATTATTCCGGGGTTTAAAAGGCATGTCATATGCAGATAGACTTAAAGAACTGAATCTATTCATTCTTGAGCAAAGAAGACTATGTGGCAATCTGATTCAAGCATTCAAAATTCTAAAAGATATTGACAATGTCGACCTAAGGGACTTTTTTCAACCTGAAAAAAGAAACAAGGACTAGGGGTCACAAATGGAGATTAGATAAGGGGCATTCAGAACAGAAAATAGGCACTTTTTTACACAGAATTGTGAAGACCTGGAACCAGCTCCCCAGTAATGTTGCTGAAGCTGACACCCTAGGATCCTTCAAGAAGCTGCTTGATGAGATTCTGGGATCAATAAGCTACTAACAACCAAATAAGCAAGATGGGCCGAAGAGTCCTCTTGTTTGTACACTTTCTTATGTTCTTATGTTCTAAGTAAACTAGGCAGATAGTTCCAGGCTGTGCTTGTATGGTGACATATCCGTACATGTTGGAACACTTGTTAGCCAAGGAGGTATAAGGTTGGCCTTGGGTCATCTCCCCTTTTGGTGGCTGCTCTTTTTTCGAGTAGGAAGAAAGAGTAGCTCTACAGATTATGTTTAGGGTTGTTCTTGTTGTTTTATTCCCTTTTTATTTTTATGTTTAGAAATGTTGAGGTTTTTTGGTAGATGGCAAAAAATCAATGTTTACTGAAAAGCAAAATAACTTCTGTTATGTTGAGGCACCCTGAGAACTTTTCAAATAAAATACCAGCACAAAAGCATAGTGTATGGCATACTAAGTGCACTGAACAGTGGCAAGTGAACTCAAAAAAAGTTGTAGTCTCTGGTGTTCTTTCAATGTTTATAAAAAACATCAGTCATTTTTTTATTTAAGGGGTGTTTAATCTGTTTTTTATTGGTTAAAACCTAAAATCAGAAACCCTTATTATGCTTTATGAATAGAGTATTAAAGTACATATAGCTAATACAAGAATCCCAGTAAATGTTATCTACTATTACCATATCATAGATCTCACCTTTTCCTGTATGAAGGAGGCACACATTATATTAAACATGTATCTCATTTTAAAAGTATTCTTTTCATAGCATTTATAAAAAATAAAATTAGCGAACGTACAGTGTTTTCCATTCTTTTTCATGCTGTATTTCCTGTTGCTTGTAGGAGTTCTTGTAGGAAAAACAATTAATCCGATTTTAGAAATTTGACTGGAAGTACAGCATTGAAGTACAGTATCTGCAAGGAGCGTTCGATAAATATTCTCCACCAGCGTCAAATAAACTACCAATAAAAAAATTGAATTCACCTTTACCTTAATATGTGTGTTTTTCAGATAGGAAAAGCTGAGGCCCATGAAATTATAGGAATGTAATGGAATTGTTTTGTTAGCACCATCTACTGTAAATATAGTTTTTCTGTCCTTTTTCTTTTTTTGTTTATAAATCTCACACAACTGATAATTGCAAGCCTCTCATTTTACATACTGACTATGACAATCCAGGGGGTCTAACAACAGGTGGAAGCACTTGGTCATGGGGGGAATTAGATTTTTAATACACCCACCTACTCTATATCAGCAATCAAGGAAGGGGCTACTGAAAGGCTGCTGGCCAATCAACTTGAATTTCTATCCTGTCTTGTAGGAGCTGCCAACCCAGCATATTTGACAACATTCAGTATCGGTAAAAAATATTATTTGTATTATTATTATTTATTTATTTAGCAGATGTCTTTATCCAAGGCGATTTATAGGTGCTACAGGACAGTACAGGGTTACAGTACAAGATTAATATTTAAATGCAGTGTAGTTTACAGTAAGTGCAAATAATACTAATGAGATAGGATGCAACAAGTTAGGATTACAAGTTACATATCTAAAATTACATATCAATAGTGTAATAGTGCATGTGGAACACTAGCATTTAACTGAGTCTGTATTTGAAGATTTAACCACTATGTTCTATAAAACATCGGTTTGCAAGAAACTTCAGGTACAAGGTTTTTTTCTATTGCTAAAACCCTACATTATTTTGTTATCAAATATTTTAAAGGCCATTGCCTTTAAGTATGTGTGCTGAAAGAAGTATCTGGCACATGTCAGCAAACAGTTTCTTAAATTGTCAAGGTCAAGACATGTAGGCCAAGATAGGATGTCAAGGAAACAAAGGACACGTCTGTGGACTGAATACTTTATTTTTCCCTCCTTTCTCCATTGACCTCACAATGTAGATAACATCACATAACAATGTCATTTTACAGATCAATGTATCATCGATTCTAGAAACATTCAGTGTTAAATGGATGATTCACATCTTTAAACCAACAATGAATATTATTTAGTTCTCATTGCTTATCTCGTTGAGTTGCTTTCACATTGAAGGCACCAAAAGTTGCAATGTGTTGAACCCCTTTGCTCTTGTTATACAGGATATTGGAGGCACCACATCTTTGGTGGTGCTTTCCTGTTCAGTTCAACACTGTAAATGGTTTGCACTTGTGTAGGTCTTCCTTATTCCAAGGCAACATGGTTTGGTACACACAGATAGTTTGTGTACCCTGGGAACCATGGGGCTACTATGGAATGTACAATTTAAAAAGCATTTAAAACTTTAAATAAAGGACACATGCTTGCTGAAAGCTGCTGATATCCAGATAAGCCAGGGGTCTTACAAAGACATGATGAAGTATGCATGAGCAAACAAGCAAACAACGTTGTCATGCAATGTTTATCTTGAGGAGAAAAAAAAAAAAAAAAAACACATGAAAGCATTATGGAGGGTTTAGTTGTTGAAGTTTCTTAATTCTGATGAAATATGGCAACATTCATTTCATTCCAATGTTCTGTGGTCAATAATTAATAAAGAAAAAAATGTAACCCTAAAGCCTCTTTATTTGAGGATATCCATTTCACAGAGAACTAATACCGTTTGTAGATTAGAACTATTACAGAAATATTGTGTACAGGATTAAATACAATTGCCAAGAGATTTACCCTTCATCCTCTATTTTAAATAGGTTTCTTTTTTTTTCTTTTATTTTAACTGAGTTTGCTATTGGTAACCTTGGCTCCCTAAAGAGACCATTCACCCACATACATATTTATATGTGTGTGTGTGTGTGTGTGTGTATGTGTGTGCTATAACCTTGGAGACCAATATAAAAATGTTTGCATGTCATACTACCTCATGTATAAAAGTCTACACTTACATGCATACCTCAGTGTTGTTTTATTGCCTGTCTGTGTGAAATGCAGATGATCCAAGCAAACAGATGGTAATGTTCCCTTGCATTCAGCGCCAGTTACAGAAGGTAACCTCTATGTCCCTTTCATATGGGCCATTTCCATAACTGTTGTTGGCGATCCAATTAATAAGATGTATTGCACAAGAAAACGAAATGGATTGAGAAGCACAGATGGAGAGACGATAGCGCTTGTCTCTCCAAACATTCAAAACCTGAAACAGTAAAACATCTGCTAGGGTCTAATATATCACACTGATCGATAAAGCAAATATACTTCCTCAAATACCCACAGACAGGCTCAGTGAACTCTGTTCCAGCATAATATATAAAATCTCAACTCTGCATATACATTTATTAAAGCAAACACATATGTCAAAAAGGCTTCTTTGCATCAATTTGTCAGGACCTATTTCCTTTATGTTAAATTTATTTAATTAGTATAATATATTTTTATTGGTCTAAAGTTTAGAGAAAGGAAAAAGGGAAACTACATAAGTGCCTCAATTGCATTTTAATAATAAGACAGAAAACATACAGCTCATTTACTTCCTAAGTAGTTTTCTATTCAAATATTAGTTGTTCCTAAATGTTTTTTATTAATTTTTTAAAAGTTTACACCAGTTAAATATTATGTGCTTTTTCAGAAAGGGCCCTGCAATTCTTTCCCGGGATATTTAATTTATTTATTTATTTATTTAACCTAGCTATATATATATATATATATATATATATATATATATATATATATATATATATATATATATATTATATATATATATATATATAAAACAAACAACTACAACTATATTTTAAAACACCAACATAACCCTTAAGTCACAGCTGTGAAAACTGGAAAAAAGGCTGTGGGAAAAAAGTACCTAAAAAATATACATTAACTTTAATAGAGTGATAATATACTGTTTGACAGCTTCATGGCTCAGTTTGCTTTAGCAAATCCAGTGCTCTTGGACAAAGTTAAGCGTGATTCTATAATTTATTTGCACATTCAATGTTTTTCATATTTTATCTTCAATAAGGTTCACATAACACATTTAATTGTAATAACAGTTTCTATTTTATTTACTTTCAAAGTTTATGGTTCACATCTGTAATTTTCCAGCAGGTCACCAAAAGCCATTTACACAGAAAATAAACTCAATGTCTCAGACGTGCTAAAAAAAAAAGGGAGTAAATGTGTTAAGAATGTAGGATTTGCAAGAGCATTTAACTTTGAAGAATGTGTCAGTAAACTTTGAAATGTTTTATATATTTGAGGACATGTTGAACTATTGATGGCTACGCCTTCCTGAAATGAATCTCACATTAAGAAGTTTCAGCATCACGAATGCAATCAAGCATTTGTGCTTTATTTTCTTTTAAATTGGTTGTTTAACATTACTTGACATGTCACACATCTTCATGGTTTTCAACTAATTGAAAGTAACTGCACACTAAAAGCAAAATTCACACAATAAGTTAAATGGAGTCCATCTGTGTGCAATAAAAGTGGTTCACATGATTTCAAATTAAATACCCCCGTCTCTGTAAGGTCCCACAGTTGGGTAGTGCATTCAAAACAAAGATACTACCATGAAGACCACAGATCTTTCAAAATAACTCTGGGATAAAGTTGTGGAAAGGCACAGATCAGGGGAGGAGTATAACAAGATTTCAAAGGCATTGCATATCCTTTGGAGCACAGTCCAGTCGATCACTAGGAAGTGGAAGGTATACGGCACCACCCAGAATCTCCTTATAGCAGGCCGTCCTCCCAAAACTGAGCAGTTGGGGGGGGGGGGGGGGGGGGGGGGGGGTACTTATCTAACCAAGACATTTCATTTATTTTTTTCATTTTTCATTAACACTTGTTTCACAATAAAAATTATCTTGCCTCTTCAAAGTGTTGGGTAGGTTGTGCAAATCAAAGGAAAAAAAAAATAATCCCATTTAAATGCATCAAGATTTCAGGTTGTATAACAACACACTGAAAACGTCCAAGGGGGGTGAATACTTACTATAGGCACTGTAATACAACTTTATTTGGACAACTTACTGTTACATTTGTGTTTTAAAGTGACTCCCTGGCACACTGGAGACATGTGAAGACATAAATTTGAGTTGCATTAAGTACTGTAAGTTTTACTTTAAATGCAATTTATTCTTCTTGTACAAAATCAGATTTGCTTGTACGGGGTATTGATATTTACCACCTGCTTTATTCAAACTAGTGGATTTGTATAGATCAGTGCTAAAGAACATACTTTTGTATGTTAGCTTGGAACAGCAATTGCTTTAGCCAACCAACACCCTTCTCTCCTAAAAGAGTTATATTCCAGTGCTGTAATACCTCCAAGTCTACTGTATTAGTTTGACCACAAATCAAAGATATCAAACTGATATCACAGTCTATGCATTTTTGAAGACCGCTGTGGGCAGTTAAAAAGCCAGCTCTGTGGAGACCGTGGTTGTGTTATTGTTTTAGGTGGAGTCCGCTATTATAAAGCATGACAGCTGCGAGAGAACATGTCTTTGGAGTACATTACTGTAAGTGATCTACTTGGGGTATGGATTATTTCTCTCTTGATCTACATCTTCAGCATTTCCAGGGTTTAGAAAAAGTTCATTGTTTATCATTACAGTTTGGCAATTCACATACATTTCAAACATGTATCCAAACTGGTGTGACTAACAGTATTTTGCCATGATCTTTCCAATATGCTTCAATTGGCATGTATTTAAGTGAATGTACTACATAATTAGCTGTTTTCCT
Source organism: Polyodon spathula (assembly GCF_017654505.1). NCBI lineage: Eukaryota > Metazoa > Chordata > Actinopteri > Acipenseriformes > Polyodontidae > Polyodon > Polyodon spathula. The sequence continues at coordinate 97,155,382 of NC_054534.1, forward strand.
AGGCTGTGCTATCTTTGTGAATTTTTGCAAGAGAAATGTGAAACGTTGTATAATGCAGGACAACAAAAACACTAGAAACAATTCCTTAATTACCTTAAAATGACACCCAATGAGTACAATGGCACCCAGCTTGGGCTCTGAATCACTAGGAAAACATGCTTTTAAACCATTTTCTTGCCTTGCAGTCTTCTATAAAACATGAAGAATTTATTGGTTTAAAAAAAAAATTGTTGAATGTGTTCTGTTAAAGAAACAAAACAATCACTCCCACGAAAGTGTTTACAGATTAACTAAGATATGTTCACTGGGAAACAAACCTTTTGTGTAAAGGTCCTTAATTACAACCTGGACCAGAAGACAAGAAGCCCAATAAAGTTATTAAAATATATATATATATATATATAGATATATTATTTTTTTTAAGGTCTAAATTCAACCCTGGACAGAAGACAAGAAGCCCAATAAAGTTATTAAAATATTAATTGATAAATATAAAGATATAAAATTATATAGTATATATAGTATTATATATATATATTTTTTTTTCTTTTTAGTATAATAAAAGGTTATATAAATAAGCTAATTTTGGTGACCCTGAAGCGCAAAACACAAACCCAAAGTACAGCAAGCACAAACTCAAGCCACAACACAAACAGAAATCACAGCACACACAAACTCAATGAAAGCTACACCAGAAATGAAATCCACATCAGAAAGGATTTAAATTACATCTTTATCTTCTTAAATCTGTTTATTATTGCAGGCAAAATGTTACGCGACAGCAAGAACACATAGGTACATCAAACTTTTAATTGTAAGGTGTACAAAATCAAATCAATGTGAAAAATAATAAATAACTCACATGCTTACCCTTACAGAAATGTCCTATAGGGTCCTATAGTGGTACTATAGGACATTATGGGACTGTGGCAATGGTGACCGCCCCGTGTGTATTTCAGTGTTATATGTTGCGTGTTGTGTGTTAATGTTGGTGTATAGTTATGGGTACACAAGATATAAACCGGTCTGTGAAACTATAGGACTTTCTATAGGTTAGGTTCTATAGGTTATTTCCGTAAGGGATTGTTTACTTTTATATCACGTCTGGTCCGTTAGCTTGTGATTATTTATTAGGGTTGTAGTGAGTGTATTGGAACAGCGAGTCAAGCAGAACTGACAGCTGGGACCGTGGGGGACTTGTAAATAACTCTACTGTACAGTGTGTTTTGTTGGGTGTCTGTCTGTGTAAATGTGTTTCAACTATGTCCGCTCTTTGGCGCCTGCCTGGTTGAATGCGGAGAGGGGCCGGGTCAACTTTATTAAGCCGCAGCCTGCGCCACTGTTCGATGGAGAAAGCTGAGTGATACAGAGAGATACAGAGAACCAACAGCACTTTTAAGAACCATTTCAACCGATTTTGCAAAAGCAATAAATGACACTTCCAAGAGCCAACGGAAATTCCGTTGCAGTGTGTCCAGCATTTACAGACAGACACACAACACAACACAATGTACAGTACAGTTATTTACAATACAAGCCCCTTACGGTCCCAACTGTCAGTCCTGCTTGACCCGCTGTTCCTATACACTCACTACAACCCTAATAAATAACCACAAGCTAACGGACCAGACGTGATATACATGTAAACATTAAGCATGCAAGTTATTTATTATTTTTCACATTGATTTGATTTTGAACCTTACAAAAAAGTTTGATGTACCTATGCATTCTTGCTGTCACATAACATTTTGCCTGCACACATTTAAGAAGATAAAGATACAATTTAAATAATTTCTGATGTGGATTTCATTTCTGACATGGCTTTGAGTTTGTGTGTGCTGTGATTTTTGTTTATGTTGTGGCTTTGAGTTTGTGTGTGCTGTGATTATCGTTTGTGTTGTGGCTTGAGTTTGTGTTTTGCATTCAGGTCCACCGTACATTTTGGATGCAGCGTTGCTTTAAAATATTTCAATTTTACTAGAATTATAAAATTTTACAAGCGGCAATAAAGATTTGTCGTCCCATTAAATCAAAATACTACTCATGAAAAAATAGATTTAAAATCAGGCTTTTTGACAGATGGAAAACACAAATCCTTGGAGATTAAAAACAATGTATTTTGTTATCTACTGGTCGATCTTGCAATGATGATTTCTGAAGTTTTTTGCACAATCAAGGTGATGGAACACAATAAAAAAAAGAAAAAGAATAAGAGAGATAAACAAGTAGGAATTTTATGTTTTGTCTTTATTACAGTGGCAATTTTAGATGGTACATAACAGAATTGGCCTTTTTTATTTACATAAAAAAGCATCATTAACAGTGAGAAAGTTAGTCTGAATTATGAATATTAACTGCAAACTGCTAATCTTGTCCCGCACTATTCTACACATTCATACAGATCATGGACACATGGGCAACAAGTGACTTTGGACCCTCAAAGCACCTACAGTCAGCCATGCTTATTCCATTTAGGCCTCAGTGTAAACATGAAGCCTTATCAAAGTAGACAAATGTGTCAGATAATACCTTTGCCTTGTAAGAAAGTCTGCATTGTATTTATTACATGTGATAATCGGCATATTGATTTTCTGTTTTTCTTATGCTTGGTTTCCATGGTGCCTAAGAGCTTCCAAGAGGCAGTAAAAGTCAAATTTACATCTCATTACTCATGACTATATTTTAAACTTTTGTTTACAACAGGTATACATGTTTAAATAAACAGCGTGTTTTGTAAAACATGTGTCAGTGTGTATTTTTTTTAAGGGGTGGTAAAACAGTTAGGACCATGGATTACACAAACAGTGTAACCCTGTGTCTGATTGGTTTTAGTATTCCTGTTACTGAACAGATAAAACACAATGTATTACTTATATGCATCAAATCACATATACCACACATGGCTACTAAGAAAAACATAGCATATTTTTCTATCTTATTATACAATGAAATCTTAGGAATTAACAGAATTTTATTTTATACAAAAAAACCTTGACACACACTACATCCTACTGTTATTTAAAAACTAAAATGAAGTTAATTCCCCAAAAAGTTTGCCACTATACATTATCTAATTCCATTTATTGGTTTTCTTTTACAGTAAACACTGTAATTCACAAGTGCTTGATATTCTAAAAATGACTAATATACTCCCATCAAGGCAATCTGTGCGAGTCTGGACAGTAGAATTAAAATGAAGATGCTAAAATGTATTGGTCTCTGTGATAAACATCTTTTAACAATTACAGATGTCCGATTACACAAATGTTTCAATAGAATTATGGAAAACAAAGCCTTGCGAATGTATTTGTAATTAAACAGCAGACCTTGTTTCAATATGTTTAATCACAGCATGATTCATGGGAATTTCCTGGATTAAATTAGCAGCCCAGGTCACAAAGCACGCCTTGTGTCTCCTGGGCTTTCAATGAAACTCCTACATATTGTTAGTTTTTCTTGGTTGTAGACCTTGCTAAGCCTTCATGATGCTGGAGGGCACTACAGCTTTGCCCGAAGGCTGCCTAGTGTCGGCTTATTGGCGCAGAACTCTGTCCACCAAGATGGCCTCTCCATCACCTTATTGCCCTGAAGAACTGCAGTCCAAAGGTTTTTATAAATCTAAAATAAAAAAAAAACAAAGAAAAAAACAGTCCAGTTAGATTATCTGTGCATAACATGCATCCATAAATAAAACACACATACACTGTGTGTGTATATATGTGTGTGTATATAAGTTATATAATATAAGTTTGAGTACACTTGCTGGAAACTCGTTTTTTTTTTTTTCATAATTGACAATGTTTTACGTCGTATACGTTTCTGTAAATACTTGAAAATGGAAACACGTTACAATATACAAAACATAAGGAGTATCAAAACAGTGTTCAATAAAATTTAAAATTGTCTCTAAATGTTGGATTCCTCAAAATAGCCACCTTTTGCCTTAATAACAGCCTCACAAACACGAGGCATTCGGTTAACAAGTTTCAGCAGGAAATCACCAGACATGTCTTCCCAGCTCTTCTGCAGCAATTCCCAGAGATGTAGGGCACTTGGGGGAAGCTTTGCTTTAACTCATCTGTCCAGTTCGTCCCATACAAGTTCTATGGGATTGAGGTCTGGAGACTGGGCAGGCCAGGTCATTAGATTGAGTTGTCCTTCATTTTCCTTCTTCACAAGATAGTTCTTGCACAACTTTGAGGTGTGTTTCGGGTCATTATCTTGCTGAAGAATGAAGGACTGCCCAACTAGCCATAATCCTGATGGAATGGCATGCCTCTGAACTATGCTATGGTAGCCATGCTGGTTGAGCTTGCCATGGGCTTGGTAAAGATCACCAACTCTGTCACCAGCAAAGCAACCCCAGACCATGACACTGCCTCCTTCATGACAGTGGGAATCACACATGCAGAACTCCTGCGCATACCCTCTCTGCGTCTTACAAATACTCGCCGACTGGACCCAAATATTTCACATTTTGACTCATCGGTCCATAAGACCAAATTCCACTCCTCAAACGTCAAGTTTGTGTTTTTTGGCCCAGGCAAGTCTCTTCCTCTTATTCTGCACCCTTAACAATGGTTTCTTTGCAGTAATTCTTCCAGTTAGGCCAGCTTCACTCAATCTCCTCTGAACAGTTGATGTTGAAACATCTGTACTTCTAGTAGCATTTAGCTGAGCTTGTATTTCAGGGGCAGTTAATCACCGGTTTCGCAGACCTGTGACTCGAATGAACTTGTTCTCTGATTCTGAGGTCATCCTTGGCCTGCCTGACCTTGTTCGGTCCTCATGAGTTTCTTCAAATCGTTTGATGGTCTTGGCCACAGCAGTTACAGACACTTGCAAAGTTCTTGCGATTTGTCCTAAAGATTGACCTTCATTTCTTAAAGTAATTACAGACTGTCCTTTTTCTTTGCTTAACTGAGCGTATTTTGCCATTTTCTGCTCCCTTACATTTAGGAGTGACAAACTTGTGCCTATGCTACCTATATTTATAGTAATCATGGACCCTCACCTGTTAACAATAATTGGTGACAAAAGGTTAATTAGGTAACATGCTAGTTAACTCAGAGAACATCTAACAATGACACTTTTATACTTAGGCCAGTGTTCCAACATCGTGTTATACACATTTCAGACTTTTAACTGACTTGGGCTTCAGATTGAAATCCCCTTGCTTCGGGTGACCATTTCATTAGAATTGACAAGATTTACATTTTCATTTAAAAATTAAATTTTTGAATGCAATTCACTTATGGTTATCAGCTTATATAAGTACACGTATCATAATAAAATATTAAGCGTTTATAGACAAGTTTATACAGTTAAAAGCATAGATAATCATGAAAAACCTGGTTTCAAGCAGGTGTACTCAAACTTTTGACTGGTACTATATATATATATATATAATATATATATATATATATATATATATAATATAATATATACATACATATACACACACACACACACACACAGTGCCTATAGAAAGTCTACACCCCCTTGAACTTTTTTCACATTTTGTCGTGTCAGTGCTTCAGAGTTTAATGCATTTAAATGAGGATTCCCCCCCCCCCCCCCACCCCCCCACCACGTATCCACCACCGTACTCCACACTGCAAGGGGGGGGAAAAACAAATTCGGGAAAAAAGGTTTTTATTGAGAAAAAAAATTATATATTAAATATAAAACTGAAAGATCACAGTTGGATAATTCTCCACCTCCCTGAGTTAATACCTGGTAGAAGCACCTTTGGCAGCAATTACAGCTGTGAATCTGTTGGGATAGGTCTCTTCCAACTTTGCACACCTAGATTTTGCAATATTTGACCATTCTTCTTTACAAAACTGTTCAAGCTCTCTCAAGTTCCCCAGGGGACATTGATGGACAGCAATCTTCAAGTCATGCCAAAAATTTTCGACTGGATTTAGGTCAGGGCTCTGACTGGGTGGGTGGGCCACTCAAGGACATTTACCTTTTTGTTCCTTAGCCAATCCAGTGTAGCTTTGGCTGTATGCTTTGGGTCATTGTCATGGTGAAAGGTGAACTTCCATCCCAGTTTCAGCTTTCTTGCAGAGGGCAGCAGGTTTTCCTCAAGAACTTCTCTGTACTTTGCTCCATTCATTTTCCCTTCTATTCTGACAAATGCCCCAGTCCTTGCCAATGAGAAACATCCCCATAACATGATGCTGCCACCACCATGCTTCACAGTAGGGATGGTGTTCTTTGGGTTATGTGCTGTGTTGGGTTTGCGCCAAACATAATGCTTTGCATTTAGGCCAAAAAGTTCCATTTTAGTTTCGTCAGACCACAAAACTGTTTGCCACATGGATACAGAATCTACAGGGTGTTTTTTTGCATAATTCTAATGGGATTCAAGGTGGGCTTTCTCGAGTAATGGATTCCTTGCCACCCTACCATACAGGCCAGATTTGTGGAGTGCTTGGGATATTGTTGTCACATGCACACTTTGACCAGTCTTGGCCATTAAAGCCTGTAGCCACTGGCCTCTTGGTAGCCTCTCTGATCAGTCTACTTCTTGCTCGGTCATCTAGTTTGGAGGGATGGCCTGATCTAGACAGGGTCTTGGTGGTGCCATACACCTTCCACTTCTTAATAATCGTCTTGACCGTGCTCAAAAGGGGTATTCAAGGCCTTTGATATTCTTTTATACCCATCTCCTGATCTGTGCCTTTCAACAACTTTGTCCCGGAGTTCTTTTGAAAGCGCCTTGGTGAGGGAACCTACAAAAACTGCTGAATTTATCCTGAAATCATGTGAATCACTACAAATCATCACAGGTTGAGGCCACTTAACTTGGTGTGTGATTTTGAAGGCGATTGGTTACACCTGAGCTAATTTAGAATTGCTATTACAGCGGGGTGGACACTTATCCAACCAAGCTATTTCAGTTTTTATTTTTATTTCATTTTCTGCAAATTACTATAATATCGTTTTCACTAGGAAGTTGTGAGGTAGGATGTGTAGATAAATGAAGAAGAAAAAAAAACAAAAAAACAAAAACTATTTTAATTCCAGGCTATAAGGCAACAAAAAGTGAACATTTTAAAAGTAGGTTTAAACTTCCTATAGGCACTGTATATATTTCAAAAGGGAAGACAATCAACAATACTACTACATAAATAACAAACCACCTTTGATAAGTCTGGCCCCTTAAATGAACCTTGTGGGTTGTTTGTTATTAGTTTGAAACAAACGCAGCTGGTTTCACAGACCCCAATTAGAACAAATCTTGGATTAATTAAATGAAACCTTAGTTAAGGCAGTCCAGCAAGATTTGTTTCAATCAGGGTCTGTGAGACCAGATGTAGCAACGTAATGTTACTTACAAAAATGTTGTGAAAATTGCACTTTGGTGATAAATCTGTCCAAAAGTGAATAAAAAGGTTTTTTTTTTTTTTAATATGGACATAATTATAACCATAGAGGAATGAAAAAAAACAGTTTTTTTTTTTTTTTTTTTTTTAAAGTAAATGTAAAGGATTGTCTAAATATCATTAATATTTGTCAATAATTTACCCAAGAGTAGAGCTGTTTGGAAATTCTTATGTTATCATTGTAATAATTTGATTTATTACCATAAGGCTATTCCCTATTAACCTGTATTACAGAGAAACAGAGGAATCATGGAGACTGTGGAAGTAAGTAAACAATCTATGTATGTGATAGATTGTAATTGCACGTGATGAGGTCCGTTTCTATGTTTTTAATAATTTGGGTGGAAGAGGGGGGCCACAAAATTGATCTCTGCGGTGCTTCAACTGCACTCTGAAAGGGTTTCTTTAGCCATTGCTAATCTTTGCAAACTCGAGTTCTGCAACCATCTAACTGCATGATTATTTCACAACACATGCTTGGCATATGTTTTTGCTTGAGTAACATTGTAACAGGGTGAAGGAAGATGGAGGGTGGAAAAACTGGCCTCCTGACAAGTTGGCTACACGTGTACTGAGTTTACAAATGGCAGTTATATCACATAGCGATTGGCTGCAGTGGGTTAACGTGGCGGGACTTGGTGTATATAAGGGAACTGTGTAGCTGACAGAGTAGGTTCAGGTCAGGGGTTTGGTGCTGAACCGAGGCAGTGCAGGGAAAAGAGATAAACAAACCAAAGATGTCTGACTCTTGCCAGTTGCCTTCCCAGGAGGATTAAGAGCTGCCACGAACCAGGGAACCCAAGGGGTTGGGACGGCGACCGTGGTACTAAAGAAAAGACGGCAAGAGACCTACATGGTGTTTTTGCATATGCTTTTAGTGCACTAGTTTCTGTGTGTGTTGGCACCAGTAAAGAGAAGTGTTGCACCTAAACCCCAGGACTGTTGTTACTCACTTCTACACCCCACCACCAGCATGATTTGGATTCTCAAAATGCAACTCAATGAATTCAATGTTTGACTGATTTTGTGCACAGTCATCCCTAGCACAGAACACACAGCACAGTTCTAAAGTCGTTTTTTTTATGTTTAATCCTGAGTAGAATATTTTCTTTTGTGATTTATAAGCTAATAAGCCATGTGTAAGACGTCTCATTATTAAGCCTGTGGGTTTTCAGATTTCAATTGGACCCGATTTTAGTTTTATGTTCTTGCAATTTTGGCAAATGTCTGTTTTCTATGAATATATAGGAAGACAGTTCAGGCAGTATAATTTGAACACTTTAATATGTTTCCACTACTGTACCACTGAAGATACATCATGGCACAATGTGCGTGTGTTTAAAGGATATTCATACGTTTGTTTAGTGAATTAAGGATAATAATAAAATTAAAGTGCTTCCAGGTAAACGTATGTTATCTCACTTGCTGATGGTGTAAATGTATTGCAAGTCTTTTGCTAAATCATTCAGAAAAGAATACTACAACAACATACTGTTTATAGCTTCCAACACTTTCATTCCATTTTACTTTCAAATACATTCGTTTTGTAACATTTACAAATAAAACTTTTCAGTTAAAATATATAATTTGTACCAGCACTATTTTCTACTGCTCTGTACTTAACCTTGTGGTTTACTGGTTTAAAAAAAAAATTAAAAAAAAACAAAAAAAAAACAAAAAAAAACACAACAGTCCGCAATATGACACGCATATTATCTGCTATCAGACTTGGGCTGTATCAAGTTCCCGTAACAATAGTGCTAGTGCCCCGTGCTCCATACTGCACCATCTTTTTAAAGAAAGTTATTTTTTCTTTTTTTTATTAACCGTAAAGTGAAAATCGATTAAACCCACAGTAAAATCAGTACTGTAAAATACACGCATGGAACAAGAGCAGTGTTACAGACGGTTCTGGCACGTCCCTTTTGTGCTATAAGTCATTAGATCCTTTTGCACAGAACTCCTCGGTAAGGATGTGCGGTTCTTTGATGGACTCAGATTCAGTTAAAATGTGCTTGCCCACTGACGATGGGAATGAGGATGTAGAGATGGGAGCCCAGCTAACAAGATTTTAGTTTTTGCAGGTATTATTATCAGGCTTTTAAAGACTGTCATACACACCTGTGAGCAGAAACGGACTCACTGAGAGCAGAAACTGACCCAAGACTGTCACAGCTACTGGAAGCAGGCTGATCTTTGGGAAACAAACTGAACATTTGTGAAACTGCAACAAATATTGTAATGACTGTACTGTGTTTTAGAAAATGTTTTTTAACAGATCTGCACAGATCGCGGTGTTTGCAGAACCAGCCCGAGCTGAGCCTGGCGCAGAGTTCCAATCCTGCTGGGAACGGGCTGATTTGTTAGACATGAATTGGATGGTCTAAACGAACATGTATTGATTTAAATAATATGATATACTCTCAGTCAATAATCATAGTAATACTGCATGTACTCTGTTTCAAATAGACCTGTATACTTGGTAGAAAATATTAAGCAGCTGTTATGTACAGTCTGTGTAAAAGCATGCAGAGGAAGGTCGGGCTGACCAGCTCTTGGCAGACCCTTACCAGAAGAAGGCAAGTCTTTGATTTAGGTGCCACACCTTGGTAGCTAACTTTCTGGAGAAAGCTGCTGAGCTGAGCAAAAAAGGAAAAACATACTTTGAAATAAATATACACATGTTCTGTTAGTGTAGATGTTTAAAGTAGAAAAACAATAAAAATCTTGTAATGGAAAAACTAAAAAGACTTAGAAAATTTGTGTACAGGGTAAGCGGTTAAAAGAGCAGACTTATAGTCAAGTCTCTTATTTAAAGAAAGGAATGAGTCCGATTTAAAGACAGTCTCTGATTTAAAAGCAAGTATTCTAAAGTGATGAAAACAGAATAATTGAATCAACAATTTAAAGTCTTAGAACTGTGGTTATATTTCTGGCAGCTAAACCAATGTATAGTTTAAAATGACTGGGCAGTCATGTATCTTATTTGAAAAAAGTATTAAGACTTGTTCTAACAGGAGCCCCTGCGTTAGAAGTAAATCTTTTATTTAGATTACAATTATACAGCTATTACAATGTTATATTTAAAAGAAGCAAGACAATAAAAATAGTACAAACTATAACTCTAACAGTAAACTTACTAAAGGAATACAAACTAATGCTGTAACCTTGATTCTCACCTGCTTGTGGTACAGGCAGCGCTTACAATGACTCATTGGTTTTGGCCGATGAAGCGGGGATTTTTGATGGTCGGCGATTTTAAATCCAAGATCCTCTCTATAATGAGAGATCTTGTTACTATTAACAAATGGAAAAACTTTTCGGATAACAGAAGATAGGAGTTTATCTTACAATAAATATATATATATATATATATATATATATATATATATATATATATATATATATATATATATATATATATATATATATATATAACAGAAATGAATTAGAACCTGGCAGGAAGAGATGGGAATGGAAAGCGTAGGATGTGTTAATACGTTAAATTAGATATTGGTTTGAAAGAATGAGTATTGAAAAAATAGTGTTTCATATTAATCAATCTTAAAACTGGCAAAAAGCAAAGGCTGTCTTAAAAACCTGCTTTGACTGGATTTTGTATGAATATTGCAGGTCAGACTTCAGTCACTATAAACTATACCATTGTAATATGTTAACAGTAGCCTGTACTTAGACATAATTAACTGGGCCTTCCATTCGAAACTTAAAAGATTTATCAATGGAGTAAAATAATATTACCATTTCTAGGAGCAAGTAACTTAATTAGAATACATCTTATAATGCCATTTAAAGTTAAACTGTTGAAAGAACATAGTAAAAGTTTATTATAACAGAAGCATGGTGTTGACAATATTGCAAATATATTGTTAAGACACATTTGGAATAATGTTCACTTAATTAAATCAATTTAAAAATTAGGTCAAATTCACCAACTAATCAAAAAGTGTCTTTCAGCCATTGCAATATCAATTAAACCAAATAATATATATGTTTAGTTTATATAAAGATTTTACTGCAGTAATAAACAGAGGTAATTTGCAGAAAAAGCTGTAGAGTTTGAATGTGAAATAAACAATTTTGGGGTCTGCGTTTTTTCTGTAGATGTTTGTCTCAGACACACAGTATAATTCTGGAAGGACATTAGACCTTCAAAAGATAAGGCCTGGTCTTTGGCACCTCAAAGCAGGATTCGGTGTTGGCTCTTAAAAACAGGATTTGCCAATCTTGAACGATAACCAACGGAAGGTGCTTTTAGAAAGACAGGAGTACGTATCTCATAATATTATAAGAAAATAATGAGAGCTTAGTTATAAAAATTAGGATGTACGCTTTTTTGTATTATCTGAAGAGATACCGGTCCAGACGTCTCTTTAATCGGCCACAAAATGACTTAATGCAGTGAATTTGGAAAAGTGTTTACAGTGGAGTTTCGTATTAATTAAAACACTAGACTTGGCAAGTAAACTGGGTGTGTGGAAACCTGCTTATACAGGCGAATTTTTAGAAACCGAGAGAGGTCAAGCTTGGTACAAGTTAATATAGTTACTATATTTAACATGTTTCATTTTAGCTTAAATTTAAAATGGAAATAACTGAACTGACCACTGTATGCTTATTCAAAGGCTTGTGATAAACCCCTACAAACTTTTCGTTCCATATGTTGTTAACAAATCTGTATATGAAAGTAAACCAAACTGATAAGGTTGTGAGATATGTTACTCAGAAGGACTATAGTAGACACAGGTTTTAAAAGGAGTTGACCGGATCCTTCTAGAAAATATCATTAACTCAAAGTTGGGAATTGTCAAGGCAAACTACTGATGTATTCAATGGAGAGAAAATCCTATAAAAACCAAGGTAAAACCCCAGTCAAGTATCGCTCAACTTGCTAACTACAAGTTGTGTGGTCCATGCTCTGAAGGCCTCTGAAAAACTGATTGCTGTTTGGTCGAAGTCAAGTCTCTGCCTTCTGAAGACAGTTCTTATTTTTCAATATATCCTATACTACACTTAGATATATTGGAAGGTAAGCATTTATTTTAATTTGGTATCACTTTTATACTGATGCATTGCTATAAGGTATAGAAATTATGTTTTAGTCTTAAGAGAGAGATAACCATATATATATATATATATATATATATATATATATATATATATATATGTATATATATATATATATATATATATATATATATATATATATATATATATATATATATAAAATAGCAGGGAGGGGGTTAAAATCCTTCCCTGCTAAAAACCTTGAGTGAGCGGTCGTATTGTGTGAAGGTGTGTTTTTGAATGTTTGTGGCAGGTAAACGGTTTAGCCGTCCTGCGTGATAGTTAGGTTCCTGTTTATGTTTAGTGAGTGCTCCAAATAGGAGCTAGGTGTTTGTTTTGTGTTTATTTCATTTTGTGTTTATTAAAAGTGCGCGTGAGCGCTGTTTCAGTACAATCCTGTGTGTTGGGTTGTGATTCAGAAGGGAGAAGAACCCGTGAGAGCCTGTGTGGCGAGCAAAAAGGTGACAATATATACACACACATATCTCTCTCTCTCTCTCTCTCTCTCTCTCTCTCTCTCTCTCTCTCTCTCTCTCTCTCTCTCTCTCTCTATATATATATATATATATATATATATATATATAATGTTCTAGAATTTAGTGGTGGGCATTTTTTTTTTTTTTTTTTTTTTAGGTTTTTGCATTTTATAGCCTAAGAGCTAAATCTATAATAACCAATATTATCGTATTACTGTATTGAAGTACCAATGCTGTTAAACCTGTAAAGCACTGGATCGTCACCTTTACACTTGGGATTTATGGTGGTCTGCTCACCCAACCAATCCAATATTTAAAGCATTTAATAAACTGAAAAGATCACTTGCACTGCTCTGTTTTGTTAAAACGTCAAATTAAATGACTCTGTGTGTTTTTCTTGATTATTAAAACGTCATCTAGATATGTTGCAAGCCCAGTGCACGAACAATCCACTCACAGGAGTCCGAAACATCTTTATGTCCATGAACGTCTCCCCTGAGTTTAAGAGTGTGCTCAGAGCATATATATCAATAAAAAGAGTACGGGCAAGTTCTGACAGCAGCAAGGCTTAGCCTAGCATTCCTATACACCACAGCTGTGTCCATAACAATATAACCTCACTGTGGTTTTAGTAGTTAATCAGCAAACAGCCCGGAGTGCTCTTAAAACTGCTATTTCAAATCCATCACCTGGCAGAGGGATTTTAATATGGGTTTTAATGAACACACCTGCATTTTCAATAGCTTCTGCAGAGTGTAGTTAAAAAAAAAAAAATCAGTTTAAACATTAATATGTGCAACAACATAATAAACATTAAAAACAGTGCTTGCAAACAACTCAGTTACGAGGCCTTATGTATAATTAAAATACTTTTATATGAACATTGTTAGTGTTTTTTTTTTTTTTTTTTTTAAGATCAGTGCTTGTTTTGTAATGTGTAGTGGGACCACAAAACTGTTCATTATTTCTGATACAGTTTTATATTTCAGTGTCAAGTGTTTGCTGTGATAAGACCTACAGTAGAGGCTGTGTGGTCCAGTGGTTAAGGAATAGGCTTGTAACAAGAAGGTCCCTGGTTCAAATCCAAGTGGACTCATTATGTGACTTTGAGTAAGTCACTTAACCTCCTTGTGCTCTGTCTTTTGGGTGAGACTTTGTTGTAAGAGACTGCAATTGATGCATAGTTCACACACCGTAGTCTCATATCTTGTAAATTGCTTTGTGATGGTGGTCAACTAAGGCACTATACAAAAATAAAGATTATTATAATTATAACAATGCATGACGACAACTGCTACACAGCAGGAGCTAACTTTGCACAGTCAATCTAACATCTAGTGCTTGCATGAGAAATTGTGCGTCCAGACAGAAAGTGTTTAAAATGAACACATGTAAACTGATTTACTCAATACAATGTACACAGAGGGAATTACATATACAATAACTAGGGGGTCTACTTAAATCGCAGTAAATGTACGTATTTTTCACGGGTAGGTTGCGGAATAAAATTAGGATTTCACGGACCTGTTTAAACATTAAATAAACCTAAGTAGACAGTATTTCAGAGCACTATAAAGCCTAAAAATAGTGATACTTGCTTCTGTACTAAAACAAAGTGCTGTCATTTGTTAAAGGCAAGCATGCAGCATCCCCCTGCAGTTGAGTTGCCCATATGAAACTGCACATTCTGCATCCATTGAATTGGTTGGAAGTTAAGGCAAAGCTTTGCCAGATTATACAGATGTGGAAATTGATTAGAAACAGCCACAAAACTCAGCATACTTTAATAAAGGCAAGTACACAGCATGTTCGTTCTCATGTTATTTGTCCCATCCAATAATTTATTTTATTAGTACCGAGTCAAAACAAAGAAAACGTGGCTATTCGGGTCTAAAATTCCAACTGCGAAAAAGTAAGCAGCAGGTTGAGGCGGGGTGGCTGTGCTAGATCGCTGTAGTACTGATTTAACTTGCAGACAGGAACACTTTTTGTCTGGGCTGACTTTCCAGTTTGGTTTCTGAAAGCTGTTTATTTTACGTTCTGTTCAACAGCCTCTGTAGTAGCCTTTTGTTTAATGTGTGATTCTGAAGCTAAATAGAGATTGATCGTATTTTCTCGAGACACATTAAGGAATAAAAAAAGCCTGTCTACAGAAGGAAGATACATAGTTTGCGTCGCCTGCATTGTGCAGTAGTTCATTTAAACATTTTATTTTCCCTCTCAGTACGTGTTTGTATGCATTAGCCCCTAAAAGAGGTGAATTTCGTGGTGACCCCTTAATTTCACAATTTCCGCGAAATCGCATTTTAGGTAGACCCCTAACAATAACACATAAAATAGCAATAATATGTACCTTAACTGGAGAATGTAAGCACCTGGAGAACAAACAACAGAGCAACAGTGTTAACTGTTGTTGAACTAACGCGTATCAACCGGCCTATATATAGATGATATATATATATATAGATATATAATATATATTATATAAATTTCACTTCTTACCCACCTGCCGACACAAGTGCCAGAGACTTCTTACCCACCTGCCGACACAAGTGCCAGAGAGCGAGGTGCTGCTTGCCCGAGTGCCAGAGAGGGAGGTGCTGCTTGCCCGAGTGCCAGAGAGGGAGGTGATGCTTGTCCGAGTGCCAGAGAGGGAGGTGCTGTCTGCCCGAGTGCCAGAGAGGGAGGTGCTGTCTGCCCGAGTGCCAGAGAGGGAGGTGCTGTCTGCCCGTGTGCCAGAGAGGGAGGTGCTGTCTGCCCGAGTGCCAGAGAGGGAGGTGCTGTCTGCCCATGTGCCAGAGAGGGAGGTGCTGTCTGCCTGAGTGCCAGAGAGGGAGGTGCTGTCTGCCCGTGTGCCAGAGAGGGAGGTGCTGTCTGCCCGAGTGCCAGAGAGGGAGGTGCTGTCTGCCCGTGTGCCAGAGAGGGAGGTGCTGTCTGCCCGTGTGCCAGAGAGGGAGGTGCTGTCTGCCCGAGTGCCAGAGAGGGAGGTGCTGTCTGCCCGTGTGCCAGAGAGGGAGGTGCTGTCTGCCCGAGTGCCAGAGAGGGAGGTGCTGTCTGCCCGAGTGCCAGAGAGGGAGGTGCTGTCTGCCCGAGTGCCAGAGAGGGAGGTGCTGTTTGCCCGAGTGCCAGAGGGAGGTGCTGCTTGTCCGAGTGCCACAGAGCGAGGTGCTGTTTGTCCGAGTGCCAGATAGCGAGGTGCTGCTTGCCCGAGTGCCAGAGAGGGAGGTGCTGTCTGCCCGAGTGCCAGAGAGCGAGGTGCTGTCTGCCCGAGTGCCAGAGAGCGAGGTGCTGTCTGCCCGAGTTCCAGAGAGGGAGGAGCTGCCTGCCGAAGTGCCAAGTATCCTGCTGCTGGCGCTGCTACTGCTGGAGTGCCCCATGCATCTGCCATTGTTGGAGCGCCTCAAGCACCCACCACTGCCAGAGTACCCTGTGCCACCACCCCATGCCGCTGCCCGTGTTGCCACTGCATGCATTGCCATTGCTGGAGTATCCTGCAACGCTGACAGCGTCGCCATTGCTGAAGGGCTACAAGCCGTTATCAGCTTCGCCACTGCCGGAGGGTCCAGTATCAGAATTGAGGCCATCCTCTACAGAGAACCCCCAAGCAGGGAAAAGTCACTCGGGCTTAGGGGTTAGAAAGGGGGTTAAACAGGCACCTCTTCACAGAAGCCCAGGGGTCACCAAGGGGGTTAAACGGGCACCTCCATACAGAAAACCAAGGGCAACCATGGGGGTTAAATGGGCACCGCCTTGCAAAAGCCCAGGGGTCACAAGAGGGGTTAAATGGGCACCCCTGACAGGACCGAGGACCACCATGGCTGACGGAGGTGGCGAGGGGACCACTTCCACCACAACCCCAACCAACCCGCCCGCCAACCCACCTACAAGAATCCAGAGGAAAACCGGACAAGGGAGGAGGGTTTGGTGTTTTCAGGGGGGAGGCGTTGCACTACAAAAGGGGAAAGGAGGGGTTTGTTTTAGGTCTAGGGACCGCATTGTAGCGCTCTCCAGGAGCAACCTAGCTCTGTTGTTGACCGACAGCGGCTACCTGCAAGCCTTGAACCGGATCGTAACGATGCCAGTGGGTCTAGAGACACACCAATTGTAGAGCAGGACTCTCAGGCATTGCACCCTGCAAACTTTTTGGGGACCTAAAGGAACTAAGGTGGGGGCAATGCACTGATCTGTGCATTTGTGTTTCCTGCCACCACTGTGTTTACCTCTGTATATGTAATTCTAGCCTGTTTGTTTGTGTTCTGTGTCTCCCCTGTGATTGGTCCAGTCTGTGTGTGTTCCCATTGGTCCGAAGTGTGCGGCCAAGTACCAATGAGATGTGTGTAAGCTCTGCACCCTGATTTATATACAGGGAAGAGCTAAGTGGATAAAACAGGCTGTGCCCGGCAATCTGTGTAACGGTTTTTGACAGGGTGTCAAAAGAAAACACTGAAAAGAACCAAGGTCTCTCCTGTTTTTTTATTGTAGCATCTCTTGTGAAATGCTACAATACAATCTCTGTGCCAGGGAAGTGTTTGCATTAAATGCCAGGGAACTATTTACTGTGTGCATAAAATGCCAGTGAGTGACGTACATACATAAAAATGCCAGGAAATAGAACTATATTAATCAAATGTCGGGGAAGATAACTATATACAAATTCCAGGGAAGTGAACACATTTCTTTATTTCTCAGTTACTGTCATATTTGCTTATTAATAATGTGTTTCTTTCAGATTTCAACTGAACCCGAGTTCAGTTTTAAGTGCTTGCGATTTTGGCAAATGTCTGTTTTCTATTAATATATAGTAATGTAGTTCAGGCAAAGTTCAATTTGAACACTTCAACCTGCTTCCACTACTGTACCACTAAAGACACATTGTGGCAGAATGTGTGTTTTTCTTTTTAAGGATATTCATGTTTATGTTTAAAAAAGTGAATTACAGTTAATAAAAATGCTCAAAAATGCCAAGTAAGCAACATAAAATCTGATTCCAAAAACAACAAAACCAATGCAATTTATAGCAGATTTTACTTCAGCTCACTTTGATTGAAATTTAACATTGACCATAATATTTGTAAATCCTCTCAGATTCTCCTGCTCTCCTCCCACAAAACCTACAGTAAGCTACTATCTCCAGCTGCAAAAACAAAACAGATGTTTTTTGTTTTTGTTTTTTTTCCTTTAGGTTGCCATGGAGAAGAAAAATAAAGGCTGTTTTTTCAGGTTAAAAAATTGCTTTTTATGGCATTTCACCGCCTAAATAGGTTTTTCAAGAAATTTCACAATTAATCAATACTTACCAATGAAGAACAACAGTGTTGCCTCTAGTTAAAATAATTTGACTTATTATGCAGCAAATGTTCCTAAATATTTAAATGCTTAAAGCTTTTCACCATCAGTTAATTATTAAACAAAAATAAAAACATAAATAAATGTAAAAATAAGACATGTGAAATGAGGACAGAGAGATCTTTAGCATAAGTATTTCCAAACGTAGCTGTGTCAACGCTTGCTTTATTTTTAACTGATATTCTTTCAGAAATGGGAATTTTCACTGGGAACTACATATTACAGAGCAATGGGTACATGAAATTGTGAAATCAGTGATAACCACAACAATGCAGCCTGATCAATTGCCTGCAGGGGTGCAGCTCTCCTGCAGCACGGAAACATTTTTAAAAGCTGTCCTGTTATTTTGAACCTCCCTGTCTGGGCCGTAGGGTTGCACAGACACCTCAACACTCCCTTCCTCCCTTGTTGTCAACCTACTGTCTGAAGTTAGGAAAAAAAAAAAAAATCTATTTGCTTTTAAAGATTTATTTTTGTTATTTTTATTACAGTTGGCAAAGCTGCAGACAAAGCAGAAAGAGGAATTATCATTTCCGCTGTGCTACCATAACTTGACTGGCTGGTGCATGTTACTATGGAAACAAGAAAAGGATTGGCTCTGCGAGATCAAAAGGGGTGGTGGAGGTTCTGCCAGTTCTGAAGCACAAAGCCTTTATTATAGAGCCGAAGTTCTGTTGTATGTCAATGCTTAGTCGCCAATGTGATTAGTTTTCAGTAAAATCTACTGGCCATATTAAAATTCAAGATCACATTTTGCGACCTGGGGACCTGATTTGAACCACCCTGTGTGTGAGACAATTGTGCAATGACAGAAACACAACAGAGAATGAATAAAGAAGGAAACATGGGAGATGAAAATGACAAAAAACTGTGTAGAACTCCCAAGAAAACACTGATCCTGTATTGATCAGTGTAAACCACCTCTCCAAATAATAATGTGTATTCTGGACTACTTCAACTTTAGTTACATTCCATACAGTAAACCCATATAAAACATTTAGAAATATCAACAGTTAAAAAACCCAGTAAAAATGACATACCCGATACGTCAGGTGAAGAGAGCTGAAGTCGGTCAACAAATACTAAGAAGAAAATGTATATTGTTGTGAACATTGTATAAACTGTCTGATCGCAGCGGCACAAGATGCTTCTGTATGGAATGTGGTAGACTACAGGAAGTCAGAAATCAGAGCCAAAAACTGCAGAGAGGTGATTGTTTACAAGGAAACATGTGCAGCCGTCTAAAGACTTCTGGAGAACCTGTGGTCAGTCCATAAACAACCTCTCTAAGTCATACTACCGTAGGATATAAGGGGAGAAATGTATCTGCCCGTGCTATCAAACTGTCTGTAGTTAACATTTTCTTTAAAAAATGTCCAAGTTTAGATTTTGTTTTACAAGATTACATACCCTCTTATGTGTTACATACTGCAAGTAGCTAGTGGTTGAACTGGGATTTTAAAAAATCAAGAGATGCTGTCTCTCAGTCCTCATCACTATAAAGCCTCATACTGGCTTCAGGCACACTCTAATTAAAGACATGACAGATAAACTTGCTTAGGAAGACATTCCTCAGGAGGGACATGCACTCGGGAGACAGGCTGCTGTAATGTGTGTGTGTGTGTTTGCTTGTGTGTATGTGTGTGTGTGTTTGCTTGTGTGTTTGTGTGTGCACGTGTTGGAGGGTGTAGACATCTAAACAAACCATTACTGAATGTTGATACATCCTACTGCAGTATTACACATTTGTTCTACAATAGCAGCTGCCCTGTGACAGCCCAAGACAACATGTGAAATATCAGTGTAGCACATCTTCATCTTTGGTTACTATTGATTTGACTACTGTACATTTGTATGGACATTTACTCTGGAAGCTCACTAAGGGACAACTGAACCACTCTTATGATGAAACCTTGTATGTATGTCCAAATCGAATTGTATAAAACGTGTAATCTGTTTTATATCTCAACTATCAGAAAAAGGGGGCTACAGTTCCACCAGTTGTCAATGACATCACCCCTACCTACTGTAACAATTTCTTGTGCTTTCTGAGTTTTACAGTCCAGAAAAATGACATGATGTTGGTGTGCAGTTCAACTCAAATCCTTTATTATATTGGCATGCATACCCCTTACTAACCTTCCCTTTGGAATTAGCGATTTGATGTTCCATGTGGGTCAGCTGATTGTTAGGCAGCTGTTTAAATAAATTACCTGTTTATTTCTTCACAATTTATAATTGTATCCTTGTAATGCGAGAACTGCCCTATTATTTTTATGTGAACCCCAAATCATATCCCTTTAGCATTTGTTTTATTGTCTTTGCGCTAATATGGCATAACTCTTTTTTTGGGATATTTTCAGTACAAATTCTTGGGTAATATAAATAACCTAGCCTATTATGAGTTTTAGACCAAAATTGTAAAATGTATTCCATTAACAGGAATAATCCCCTATGCACAGGCCACACATTAGAAGGTGTGCTGTACATACATGTTATAGTATTCTGTATACTACAGCACAATGGTTTTACTATGGTAGTATATGAGGTGTGCGTGTTATTCAAAAGATGTTGCTTACACAAGGTATGTGACCCAAGGCTTCTCAGTCATGCTCTATATACGGGTAGTGCAATTACAGAGTATGAAAACTATGGTATCTACAGTTATATAAATTAATTTGCTAAGTGTCAGCATTATAGTACTCTTAATTCCAAACAATGTAATTACTTGACAAACTGAATCATGATTCCCTGGACATAAATAACAACAAGGCTTTGTCTCTGCTAAGCAAAGCTTTGTTTCCTGTTGAAATGTGAAGAAAATGTGTTGTGGTCTTTGTTTGTTTGTTTCAATGCAGCATACACATCTGTCATTTTATATTCCTTAAGAAAATGGCATTTATTTATTTATTTAAACCACAGAGCAGTTAAAGGACTGCACAGGAGTTATGCAATGTTGCACTGAAGGCTTGTTCCTTACCTCACCATCTGCCTTGCCAATTGGTGAGTTCAAAATGAAGTCAGGAGGAGCAATGACATCTACCAAAGAAACTGAATCATCCTTCAACTAAGTGAAAACAAGAACACATTGGATTAACACACTAGCAAAGCAGTCTCCAGCTCTAGAGTTACACAAGTCATGAGAACATGGAGCATTTTCTGTTGCTAAAACAACACAACTCTGTGATGGTAGGGAGGTCTGGCGGACACCAGTTGTTTTCCTCATAATTCATACTTTATCTGACTATCGAAAGAAAAAAAGCAATATATACCAATAATAGTCAATACTGTCATTTGGAAATGAATTAACAAATAGGTTAACAGAAAACAGTACATGAAACAAGTAATAAACTCAGCATACTTGTACTATAATTACAAAAATCTAACAGATGATGCCAACAATACCCATCTGGATTGTTAGTAGTGGCAAAAAAGGTTGGGGTTATGGAATGCAGACGCAAGAGTCTTTTTTTGGAAGGGGCTGTTATTGATACTACTTTCATTCACTTGTATTCGATGTAATTTTCCTGATATAGAATTTTCCTTATATAGTAACAAACACATGTGCCACCCATTCCACAGGGATTAACATTATATGAAAAGGCAAAACTGTTTGCAATTAAAAAAATCTACCCTTTTTATTATAAGCTCTTCTTTATTATGATTAGCGAACCAAGAGTATTGTAATTGTATAATAACCTGAGAACAGAGCCGAAGGATAGCGTTTTTAATCATTTCAGCAGGCTGCTTTCCAGAGAGGAATCCACCTACAAAAAAAAACAACACAAGACTGAATCACATACTAACTAAACTAAATATTATTATTATTTTTTTTTTTTTTAACATCTGGAGTAATGGTTCCAGAAATGCAATACAAACTTGTAAATTAGTCCAAAAACAAACTGTCACAGCAATTAAGCCTGTATTGCACTGTTCAACTGTTTTAATATGTATTATATATTTGATATATTTATATTATATATTTTAATATGTATTATAGTGTGGAAAGAGTGTAAGCCTCACATTCATAACTTCATAAAATCCTTGCAGTACATACCACCAATATACCAATGTACCGCACGTTCATTACAAAACAAGGTTCACACTAGTCCATCCAATTCATGTACATGTTTTTTTTTTTTGCAAAGCAACACACTGCAATCATTACATTCCCTTAAGACATTTGATACATTTAAAGAAAAAAAACAAAACCAGGAAAACTAAAAATCGTTGCATGTGCATATATAACATTTGACACTATATACTGCATATATAAAACATATAATGAACAAAAGTAAATTAAAATATTAAGTTAATGCCAAACCTTTTCTTTGTTGTTATTTTACTAAAAGCCTAAAATGTTTTACTTTAATCAAACACATAAAACTTCGTTTTACCATTGGAGTTCCTTAACCATAGCGAATGTTCTGAATGAGGGTGTTAGAGATTAATTTCAACACTAGTTAAACTTGCTGTACATCCAACTAATTATCCTAAACTCTGAAAAAAGAAACCCGAATGGGTGAAGAAATCCTGAAACGCTTTGTCAAGATGCTAGATATGAATGTTTCTGTGTGCTCTGCTACACGAAGAAGGAAAAACTCTTTTTGGAAGCCTGCAGTGTGTGTACACCAGTACTACATTTAGGCAAATATGACTAAAGTTGACCGGTTGCAATATTTCATACCGGTAGGTATTCTTTCCATAATTTAAAATACACTGAGAATGTGAATAGAGCAAGTAAAAAAAATAAACAAATACCAGGCTTCATGGCAATTGAAAAGTGGCAAAATGACTTGGTTGTGAACAGATAAAATACCTTGGTATAAAACATCCATATGAGTGCTGAGTGTCCACAGGCCGTATAAACCGCTGAGGCGTTTCAGCACTGGCTGTAGGCTGGCCGGTGTATCAGAACTGTGGGTGTAATCATGGAACCTCTGCAATACCGTGTGCTCTATAAAGGCAATGGCTAAAGAGCGACAGTAATAAACCTGAAAAAAAACAAGGGAAAACAGACAAAAGTTTTTTTTTTTCTTTTCTATTTAACTTGCTTGTAAGTATTATCCTGGAATCCAAGATTGAGTGCTTTTGATGTTACGACATGGCTATCTTCTGTAAACGGGAGGGGAGAAAATCACTCATCTCATGTTTCAATTAAAGCATGTTATCCTTATTTACATTCAGAATATACAATTAAAAAAGGAATGGTTTAAAAATAACTTTGAGAAGTTTAGGTACAAGTGATTTTGAAAGCTCCTTCCCACATTAGAGGCTGTATTAGTGTACGACAGTATCTTGAGAAAGCACACTGTCTGCATTTACCCCTGTGGTTGTCTTAAAAGAAGTAAAGTGGCCCGCGGATGCCTCCTGGCAGGGCTGTATTAAGGGCTGAGCAAAAGCAGAACTCCATTTTAATATTACCGCAAGGGGGCTGTCATGGGGGATTCTCTGTATGACCTTCATATATTTCTTGCGAGTAAGCAGCAAATTGTTTTGCAATATCAATTCCAAAGTACAGTGCTTGCTGATTGTGATGATACATTTATGGCTCACTATGGTACTGGAATCCTCATATAATAGACAGGAATGCAGAATAACATAAAACACAATTCAAAAGTAGCATGCATTTTTTTTTTTTTTTAATTCTTTACTGCATTATGACATAATTCAATGAGAAATGGCACTTTTGTTCTGTGATCAGCTTTAGAACTCCAGGTGTGACAGACGCAGCGATACGTAGGCAGTCCTCCAAAGATTCTTGTGTCAGTCTGTTTCATGCATCTGTTTTTAATATTTCATTAATTGTGGAATAAGCCGCTTCACATAATTAAGTAGATCCAAACATGGAGACAACAAACAGAGCCGGTGGTAGTTGTCTGGACATACTGTATATAGGCGGACCAGAATGATTCCAGATTTGCTTTGTTAATGAATTCTGTTTTCAGCAACAAAGATGCCCACAAATATATTACTAGCTTTAGTTGATTGTGGGAAGCACATGCTTTGCATGGGACGAGAAATCACCATCGGGGTTGACTGAAAACGGAACACAGACAAAAACAATGAACTACCTGGGAATGCTGAAGTTGTCAAAGCGAGCACTGAAATTGTCTTTCAGCTGTACAATAAAATCTGTCATCGTTAGGAGTCATTTTGAGTAATGTTTCACTTCCAATATATCGGAATGTGAAACTAAACTAATTTGTCTCTCAATAGCTACAATGCAGATGCTATATTATTTTACTATATTTGGAGGTTACAAAGACATACAATCATTATTGTTACTTCTTTTTTTCCTTGTTTTTAAATTTAGTCGTCTCCAATTTTTTACCCTGGTTTTTTCTCCCCAATCTAGTGTGCCCAATTATTATCTGTATCCTCGCTCGCAACGCCCAGCTGACTCAACCCCCCGCCGAATCCTCCGAAACGTAATTTTTCGCACTGCAGATCCACAGCGAGGCTACCAGACCTATAGCACCGGTGGACAACACAGATCTGGCAGCTCGACTGCAGAACCTCAGATGCCCTATCGGCCACAGGGGTCGCTGATTTGCGGTGAGCCGTCGATTCCCCTGCCGACCCAAGCCCTCCCTACCTGGGCAGTGCTCGGCCAATTGTGCGCCACCCCCTAGGAACTCCCGGTCACGGTCGGCTGTGACATAGCCTGGACTCGAACCTGCGATCCCCAGACTACAGGGCGCATCCTGCACTCCACGTGGAGTGCATTTACTGGAAAGTTCCTGTTCTAACTGTAAAATATATTCTCTCCTTGGTAAATTCTTCTCTGTGCATTCTTTGTAAAATACCCAGGAGTTGATGGCTGCTAGGTCCAATACATTGTAAAACACCTGAAAAGGCCACTGTCAAGCCAGCATTAAGGGAATACTTCAGTGCCACCTGATCCAAAACATAAATTCCATATTTTCTATCATTGTAAAACTCCACAGTCTCTGATATTTATTTATTTATGTCAAGCAGGCGCCAGCCTTCAAAAGGCTGATTGAAAAACTACAATTTATAAATCACCGAGCACAGCTATTGTTTTGAAAAATATTTTTCTTAAAACTAATGGAAAATTTTGATATTTTCTGTTTTGATGATGCTATGCCGGGAACATCTTTTTTTTCAGGAAACATTTACTGTTAAATGTTGACAGAACATAAGGGAAGGAGAACACCCCCCTTTCCGTTTAATGTTTGCCAACGATTTCTGGCTACTTTCCTTATCAAAGGATGAAAAGGTTAGAACCTATACTAACATTATTATAAAGTATAAACCATGAACTCAAGTGCTTGCAGCTGTAATTTTGTTTCCCCTGCCAGCAATGGCATGGACACTGCTGTAATGTTAAATAATAATATAGATCTGTAACAGGGGGGCATCTCAGATGGAGCAAGAAAGATGGATAAGTGAAAAAAGGCTTATTATCAAAATCGCTAGTGGTTAAAACAATGTGGCTTTAAAAACGGTTAATTTTGCTGGATACAACTGTAAAGACAATATCTCACTGTGTGTGGTCTGTATCATTGACTAGCCAGCAGTTAAAACACGAAAATAGTTCATTTATACTGGACTGCATTGGTAGTTGAAGTAATGGGAAAAAAAAACAAAAAAAAACAGAAACAGTTGTTTACCAAATAATAGAAGTATATTGAAAACATTGTCTCTCTATACCCAAGAAACTTAAAAGCCATATGGCCTCAATATGGTTTATATAACCCAGAACATATGAATACACTCTCTCAAATGGTCTGTGAGATACAAGCTTCTGGCAGTGTGGCAGTGACAGCATTGTAAAATTACTGTCACAAAAAAGATTGTATTTTCTTGTGTGACACCCCTTAATTGAACTTGACCTAGATACATCATAAATTATAGTTGTTTACCAAAATGGAAGCTCTCTTAAGAAGTCACAGCTCAAAGCAAAGGTTGGTGTTAGATTTTCTCAGAGAAGTTTCAATAAAATTGACAGACATGAAGCTGACATCTCAAATGGTTTGTGTATATGATATTAGAGGTTGAATCAGTGACAGCTGCAGGAAATCAGACAGTGCTTTTTTCAGATAAGTGGCCACACAGCTGACCTACCACAGTGAATAAACAAAGGAGGTTAGACATATTCCCTAAATCAGTTATGCTGTGTTGTAAAGTACTGGGAAGACACTGCACATGTACTGCTCTTAATAATGAAATAGTAGCCACTATTCAGGATGGGAGAAACTGTGAGAGAACTATGTATGACAGTAGACTGGTTGTCTTACCGAGTTTCTCATTTATCTACATTGTAAGGGTGCTCTTGTAAAATTAAGCATGTCCATCAAGATAACTGATGACTAAGTATGAGAGCCTGTATCTGATCTTCTGACTAGAAAACAGCAGCGGATGAGCTGAAGACTGGGCTTTGCTTACCTGGCTGTTGTTTCTCGCCTCGAAGTCTGGTTTTCCAGATGCTTTCTCCTGGTTTAGTTTTTGGTAACTTTCTCGCAGCAGGAAACAGACCAGCCATTTGAAGGCTGCCAATGGAACTGGAGGATAAAAAAAACAATTAAGGAAGGATGAGTTTAAAAAAAAAAAAGAAAGCAAATATATAAAACCAAAAACAGTGCCTCTCAAAAAGAACTTTGTCAAGCTTTAAAAGAAAAATCTCTATTTTTTTTAAAGACAAAATTATAAAAGAAAAGTGAAATAAAAAGCTGCTATATGTCTGCAATTTTAAACAGTTGTCCATCCCTTGGACTTTTCCACATTTTATTGTGTTACAACATGGAATCAAAATGGATTTAATTAGGAGTTTTTGCTACTGATCAACACAAAAAAAGTCCATAATGTCAAAGTGAAAAATAAAATTTACAGATTGTTCTAAATAAATTACAAATACAAAACAGAAAATAATTGATTGCATAAGTATTCACCCCCTTGAGCCAATATTTGACAGAGGCACCTTTGGCAGCAATTACAGCCATGTGTCTATTTGGATAAGTCTCTACCAGCTTTGCACATCTGGACAATGCAAGTTTTGCCCATTCTCCTTTGCAAAATTGCTCAAGCTCCGTCAAGTTGGATGGGGACCTTTGGTGAACAGCAATTTTCAACTCTTTCCACATATTCTCAATTGGATTGAGGTCTGGGCTTTGATTGGGCCACTCCAGGACATTGACCTATTTGTTTTTAAGCCACTCCAGTGTGGCTTTGGCTGTATGTTTGGGGTCATTGTCCTGCTGGATGATGAATCTTCTCCCAAGGCCCAGGTCTCTTGCAGACTTCAGCAGGTTTTCCTCCAGGATTTCTCTGCACTTTGCTGCATCCATTTTCCCCTCTATCTTCACAAGCTTTCCAGGCCCTGATGAAGAGAAGCATCCCCATAGCATGATGCTGCCACCACCATGCTTCACGGTAGGGATGGTGTTCTCAGGATGATGCGCGGTGCTAGGCTTGTGCCAAACATAGCGCTTAGCGTTGAGGCCAAAAAGCTCTATTTTGGTCTCATCAGACCATAGAATCTTCTTCCACTTGGTCTCACAGTCTCCCACATGCCTTCTGGTAAGCTCTAGCCAAGATTTGATTTGAGTTTTTTTCAACAATGGCTTTCTTTTTGCCACTCTCCCATAAAGGCCAGTTTTGTGAAGCACCCAGGATATTGTTGCTGTATGCACAGTGTCTACCAGCTCAGCCATGGAAGACTGTAACTCCTTTACAGTTGCCATAGGCATCATGGTGGCCTCCCTGACTAGTTCCCTTCTTGCCTGGATACTCAGTTCTTGAGGACAGCCTGTTCTAGACAGATTCACAGTTGTGCCATATTCTCTCCATTTCTTAATAATGGACTTTACTGTGCTCTGGGGGATATTCAATGCCTTGGAAATGTTCTCATATCCTACCCTTGATTGGTGCTTTTGAACAACCTTATTCCGGATTTGCTTTGAATGTTCCTTCGTCTTCATGATGTAGTTTTTATTAGGAAATGTACTAATCAACTGTGAGACCTCCCAGAGTCAGGTGTATTTAACCTGAAATCATGTGAAACACCTTAATTGCACACAGGTGGACTCCATTCAACTAATTAAGCAACTTCTAAAGACAAATGGTTGCACCAGAGCTTACTTAAGTGCATCATAGCAAATGGGGTGAATACTTATGAAATCAATTATTCTGTTTTATATTTGTAATTCATTTAGAACAATTTGTAGATTTTAATTTTCACTTTGACATTATGGACTTTTTTGTGTTGATCAGTGGCAAAAATTAATTAATTCCATTTTGATTTCCTGTTGTAACGCAATAAAATGTGGAAAAGTCCAAGGGGGGGTGAATACTTTTGACAGCCACTGTATTTACCACTTCTCAGCATTCCATGAAACACATTTAATTCAAAGGCAACACAGGTAAGGCTCATACACGTGTGAAAAGGTACATTGTCCATTTTGATGCATGGCAAGGTGCCATGAAGGGATACCATCTATCTAAATTTTAAATATTAGGGGCTCCAGCTGTAAATGTCCTTTATCCCCTCTGCAACAGCAACATTTTCCATTTATTAGCATACATTTGCCAAAGTTGCAGCAAGGGCAAAATTACAGCTGCAAGTCCTTAGCGGTCATCTTAAACCACCTCACTTCAGAAGCCTTTCCAGCCGTTTACAGGAGACATTAAGCCAGGTTAAAAATAAAAACACACCATTATGTATGTGGCAGGCTGGCGAGTAGATAGAGGCCCAGAGACAGTCTGCAGTTCAAAAAAAATACCAATTTTATTATAAATAACACAAAATAAAAGTGCACAATGGCAAAATAAAGGGATTTAAACACAAACAAAAAACCCAATACAAAAATAAACTTACAAAGACAAGGTTTCCAGGCTGGGCAATGCCTTCACTGGATTCAAATCTTGCCAACAGCCAACCGCCAACCGCCAACCAACCGACCGCCAAACTGCTTCCTCAGCTTCCTCCTCCCTACTAGGAGGCTGAGGCCTCCTTTTATGCCAGGTGGCTAAATGATAATTGATTAATTACATTAGTTGATTGCTCCCACCTGGGGCAATCAACCTGGGCAGGGAGGAGAATTTAACTCCATCCCTGCCAGTGTTTCCAAGGGCAGAGCCCTGCTCTGCCACAATGTAATTAAACAAAGTACACATTATAGGATTTTAGAGGTAGGATCCACTGGAACGATTTTGTCTCCCTAACCTGTGTGAGCTCCAAAGCCAATGTGACTCTCCCTGTGTAATCCCAAGCTCACCCTTGACTTAATCACTTGCCCTGCACACTACGCCGTCGTGCCTTTACCAGGTTAGCCACTTAGGGACCCCACTTTTTGGTACTGATGATAAATGCTTCAATCCGCACCAGAAATACAGATGTTCTAGTAATAGAGTGAAAAAAGTCAGTATTTATATCTCAGCAATTTGCGCTTCTCAGAATAGGTCATACAGTGTAAGCTATTTTATGAGGTGTGTTTGCCTTAGCCCAGAGCTGAGCAAGAGCTATGCAATGATTGCAATATAGTAGCAATATAGGAGCTGTGATGTACAGTGTTTTTGTGTTCTGTCTTTACTTCAGTGTTTTGACATCTTTTATTGAACAAGCTGTTATGGAGAACAACGCTTAAGTGAACACTGTATATTTTTACAGCAGCTATAGCTAAATACATTTTTTAATTGGGTGGACAAAGAAACAAAAAATAGGTGAGTATAAAATTACTTTTAATTATAAAGATGGCATGTTTATATCTATTACTGGACAGCTGACCTTGAGAACATAGTATGTACAAATGTTATTGCTTTAGGTTTGCTTTTATTAAATCTGATCCATTTTCTCCCCTTAAAAACACTGTTTAAAACAGACTTGCTGTTTACAATTTTGGGAAACAATTGGTGGTATAACATGCCTCCCAAGACAGGTCTACTCATCATCGCTAAGCAACAACAGTGACTCACCATCTGGGGTATGATGTCAATAAGCACAACATATGTTTCACATCTGCGGAGGAGCTACATTCAAGGTTCACATTTCCCTGTACAAATCTTTGTTGAATTAAATACATTATGAAAGGTTCAGTCCTGCTTGCTTACTGGAAAAGCTTGTTTTTAGTTTTTAATAATGTCATGGTGAGCAAGTTTTTGCACAACACTTACTTTATGACTGGTCTGACTGGTTAATGTTACTTTGAGCAGAAGTCATTCTGAATCTAAACAAATGGATCTATTTCTGAAGTGTTTATCTCAACATTTTTTTTTTGTGAAAATGGAAAATGTTATAATAAAAATTCCAGTAAAATGACTTTATATATACTATGGACACTGTTGCACATGGCTGTTAAACCAGTTAGGTAGTGTATAATAACCACTACTGTCTGCCCAAAGCTTACATTGCCCTTCTAACTGGGAAACTGGACACAGAACAAGTATCTGGCTCTGCAGACCCCATTCATGGACCAAACAGGAAGAGTGCGATGTCTTTTGGGGAAAAAAAATAAACACATATTCCAAAAAATTCTAACCATACAGCAGTGTGTTTGTAATATACTGAAATACGTAGGTTTTTTTTTTTTTTTTATTGTTATTGCTTTACGGGAGAAAAGACCCTAATATTATTAACCATACCAGTATGTCACACTTGCAGGACTAGATATGGAGGTGGTCTTCAGATCAGATGTTTAGAATTGCATTTATCTAGTTAAGTAATAAAAATGCGTAACGTACAACTATGGCCAAACGTTTTGCATTACTCTATAGAATTTACACATTTTGCTTTTTTTTTTTTTTAATTGTATCTCAATCCTAAAATTCTAGGTGATCCAAAACTTTAGGCCATAGCTGTATGCAGTACATCTAAGTTTGTGTCAGGAATTTAAAGAAGGGTCTAATATTATTTTAAAGAATGGTGTTTTTCACAGAACTAATAGCATTAGGTTATTATCATAACCCTGGTTCCGTGAAATGTAACTATTACCTAATGGGTGAGTATAACCAAGCCACCCTTAACACTCTACTTCCAAAGCCAGGGTTTTGAGGATCCACAACATTAAGTCTGAGGAACCTACTGAAGGTATGGGGAGTAGCCCACACCACTGAATTGCATATGTCTTTGACAGATGCACCCTGGAATAAAGCCCATGGAGTTGCCATGCTCCTGGTGGAATGGGCGGGAAGCTTTTCTGGATGGGGCAAGTTGGCTTTCTCATAGGCAGTCCTGACTGTCTCTGCTATCCATTTGGACAGTCTGTGTTGTTGTTTAGACAGGGCTTGACCATGGGACTTCGCCCCATATTAGACAAGAAACTGTTTGGACTGCCTCCAACCTTTTGTCCTGCCAACAGAATATACTAGGGCCAGCACCAGACAGAGTATAGAGCTGCTGCTCTCTGCCACACTGGGAAGGAGGTGGATGGAAAGCCTCCAATTCCACAGACTGGTTGACATGAAATGCCGAGATAGTCTTCGGCAAATAAATAGGATTGGTATGGAGCGTAGCCTTTGTCCTAGCTTCTGCCAAAATTAAGCAGGCTTTTGAAATTGAAAATTCCTGCATCTCACTCACTTGCTTTTGCGGAGGTGACTGCAAGCAAGAAAGCCGCTTTGAGCAATAAAATGTTCAGTTCAGCCGAATGCAAGGGCGCAAATGGAGGCTTCATGAGTGCACAACAATTGAACAGTGAACAATATCCTTTACAGGCGGCCAAAGCCGCCAAGCTCCTTTCAAAAATTGACCCAACAGGAAGTGATCTCCTGGGTAAACTTTGATATGGCAAGCTGAAATAGCTGCCAGATAGACCTTTAATGTAGAGGGGTATTTCCCCTCATCAAACAGGTCCTGCAAAAATTGCAGTATAACTGCCATGGGATAAGTCATGGGGTCAAACCCAGAAGGCAGACACCACATCTGAAAAACGCCCCACTTGTACCTGTATTGGGAACGTGTGGATGCTGACATTGTCAATAACCCTATTGTACAGACCCAGATGGCTCAAATGCTGCTGTTCAGGGGCCAGACCCAGAGCTGCAGACTCGATGGGTTGGATGCATAAAGTCCCCCCTGCTTGACAGAACAGCTGGCCGCTCAGGAACTGCATTAGGGTCAAAACCAGACTCCTGGGCCACACAGCTGGAGCAGGGCAAGCGATGGGAAGGCATATAACAGCTGCCTTGGTCACTGGTGTGCCAAGTCTTCTACTGCCAGCGGGTCCCCGCTTCCTATTGCTCTCCCGAACCTCTCCCAAATGAGGCTCACCACCTCGGGGTGAAGCCTCCTCCCTGAGGCGATGGGGAGTCTCATTGAGAGGAGGTCACCCCAGGCAATGTACTGCCCGCAGTGAGAGGATGTTCTCGTGTGCCCAGAGAAAAAGCTTGCGGGCCATGCGATAGAGACTGGGAGACTTGAAGCCATTCTGGTGGTTAACGTAAGCCACCACTGTTGTGTTGGCTATATGGACAAACACATGCCTCCCTCGAACCTCCTGTAGAAAATACTGCAAGGCCAGGTAAACTGCCTGCAGCTCCAAAACATTTATGTTGAGACCGTGCCAAGGGGGGTTCCAAACACCTTGCGCACCTCTGGCATTCCACACAGCTCCCCAGCCCAGGCTTGACGTGTCCGTCATGACAACCTTAAAGCACTGTCCAGTACCACAGACTAGAGGAAAGGGTGAAGAGGTCCAAAAAGCTTGAAAACCACTGCTTTAGGAGAAACACTTTCTTCCAAATCATTAACAAATGTTTATATCACTTTGAAGGTACAGATGATCCTTAAAAAAGATTGTTAACCTTATTAAAGTCTTAAAAGTGTACGAGACAGCAACCCCACTGACACAAATATCTGAAATAAATAAAAACACACCGCCTGTGGCAAAGTGCCCGCCCCTGTGTGTATTTTGTGTTATATGTTGTGTGCTAATGTTGGTGTATAGTCATTGGTACACGGGATATAAACTGGTCTGTGTAACACGAGTGTTTAAAATGTATATTTGTATTTAGGCACGAGGATTGCACAGCACTTCACGTGCAAGTAAAATGTAATAGTATGTGAGCACGGGGAATTGCTCTTTATTAATTCACGTGCAGTTGTACCGCGACTCCAATTGAATGATTAATTAGCAATCGCGTCTCGGTACAGCTGCATAAAAGCTGCATATTTTCACTCACTCAGGGTTTTTGTGTGTTCGGTGAGTGGAGAACGGGTGTGAAGACGGAGGTAATAATAATAAAATAATCACATAACATAAAATATCAGCTCACCGTGTTTGTTTAGTGTTAGTCCGTTTTGTTTGTCTGTTTATTTTGGCTACCAGTGCCGTCTCCTGTGTTTTTGTTTGTTACAACCTTTTTATTCACTGTTCTGTTAATTCATTAAATGCTGAGCGCAAGCATGCTGTTTCACTGTCTCCAGAGCAGGAGGGAGAGCTGCACCAGTCCCCTGCAAGTGAGGGAGAGCCGCACCAGTCCCCTGTAACAAGGGTAGACTACACGCTGCTCCCACCTCCGTCACCAGGAAACTACACGCCGCACCCACCTCCAAATTGGCAACACAGCAGCAGGAACTGCCTCTGCCCCCGCCACCTCCACCGCCAGGAGCAGAGCAGCAGGAGCTGCCTCTGCCACCTCCACCGCCAGGAGCAGAGCAGCAGGAGCTGCCTCTGCCTCTGCCACCTCCACCAGCAGAGGGTGAATGCCTGGTGGGTCCTTTTCCACTAGCAGAGGATGAATGCCTGCTGGTATCACTTCCCCCACCAGCAAAGGATGAATGCCTGCTGGTATCACTTCCACCACCATCACGAGGAGAGGAGCTGGAGCTTTCTCTGCCTCCATCACCATCAGGGGCAGAGGAGCAGGAGCTGCCTCTCTCTGCACCAGAAGGACCAGGAATAGATGCTGGCGGTCCTCAGCACCCCTTGCATAGGCTGCTGAGGGAAGCACAGGGAAGAACCGTCCGGCCGCAGTGGCCGAGAAGAGGGCCAACACTCGCACCCCAGCTTGTCCTGACTCCCTGCCTCGCTTCGCCCAAGGATGCCTGCCTGGCATCGCCTGGGGTTGCCAGCCGCTCCGCATCGCCTGGGGGTTGCCTGCCGCTCCGCATCGCCTGAGGTTCCCTGCTGCTCCGCATCGCCGTTTTGTAACAGCGATTAACAAACTACACTGCAGTCCAAACAACTCATTTGACCACTATAATTATTAAAATACAGCCATGGCTAAATCTTCAGCCAGTTTGCCTGAAAATCTATCTTTAACTTTCCCTTCACTGACATCTCTTATTTGTGCATCACTAAGGCTGTATCTAAGCCTCTAGTCTAACCTAGAGCAATACCAAAGTATATTTTACACAGGAATGGTAGGCAGTATAGACACATATTATGCTTGCCATGCTGTATCTAAAAGTCCTGACATTTTCCATGGAAATGGTGCAGCACTTTCCAGAACACTTAAGCATGCAGAGTAGCTGTAGTTACTGTTTCATTATTTGGCATAAAATATATTATGGGTTGCTGTAACATACAAGCTGCTTTCCACCCCACTTAAGGGCAGCAAAAATCACTGGTCTTGCACGGAGTGGATATCATCTTCTAACTTTCAGCCCCCTACATGATATTCTATATATATATATATTCTTCTTGTTATTGTATCATAGTATAGAGTTTTTGGTTTTTACTGTTATATATTTATTTAAAATTATTAAAGACAAAGAATCTAATAAATATTATGCACCTGAAGAGTCCATGCATTCTTCTTCCGTGGTGGCTGTAAAGGTGCTGCCCAAAATGCGCTTGAAGTCTTCAAGAAAGTTCACAGATCCCAGTGGAGACGTCACAGTCACATTGTCTGCAAACAAGTTGAAGATTTCCATAAAACTAGCAGTTCACCCAGTGTTTAATTTATAGTAAATTAAAAACCATTTAAACTATTTATCAAAAAATTACCAAGCCTTCCTATATTTTTATTTGATGCTAAAATGAGGCATGTACAGTGCCTTGCAAAAGTATTCAGACCCCTCCTATGGTGTCCCATTTTGTATAGTTACAAAATGATGCATACACATTTTTTTAAACTTAACATTTCGAATGCTCAAACTGAAGACTTCTAAGAGTAAGATAAGTTACAGTAAATGTCAGTAAAACCTAAAGAGAAAAAACAGAGATATGTTGATTGCATAAGTATTCAGACCCGTCAACTCAATATTTGGTGGAAGCACCTTTGGCAGCAATTACAGCCCCAAGTCTTTTTGGGTAAGTCTCTAGCTACTTTGCACACTCGCTTGGTGCAATTTGTGCCCATTCTTCTTGGCAGATTTGCTCAAGCTCTCTCAAGTTGCTTGGGGATTGCTTATGGACAGCAGTTTTCAAGTATTTCCACAGATTCTCAATAGGATTCAAGTCAGGACTTTGACTGGGCCACTCAAGGACATTCACTTTCTTATTCTTAAGCCATTCCTATGAAGCTTTGGCCTTGTGCTTTGGATCATTGTCATGCTGAAAGGTGAATTTTAGCCCCAGTTTTGAGTCTTGAAACAGGTTTTCCTCTAGTATTTGCTTGTACTTTGCTTCATCCATTTTTCCTTCAATTCTAACAAGCTTTCAAGTCCCTGCTGCGGAGAAGCATCCCCATAGCATGATGCCACCACCACCGTGCTCGACTGTAGGGATGGTGCTGACTGGGAGATGTGCTGTGTTGGGTCTGCGCCAAACGTAACGCTTGGCATTTAAGACCAAAAAGCTCAGATTTAGTCTCGTCTGACCACAACACAGAGACAGGTGTTCTGAAATCATGAGAACCACTAATACTGAACACAGACTGAGGCCATTCAACTAATTGTGTGGCTCGTTAAGGTCATTTTGAATGAATTAATTTAGGTTTGCCACAGCAAAGGATTTGAATACTTGTGCAATCAAGACTTTTCCATTTTTATTTCATATTAATTATCTATTTACTTATTTTTGTTTTTGCTTTGAATGTGTGGAGTAGGTTGTGTATATAACACATTAATTCCTACTTCAAAGTGTCATGACTGCAAGCTTTAAAGCAACAAAATGTGAAAACTGTGAGAGGGTCTGAATTCTTTTGCAAGGCACTGTATATACAGAGCTAAATAAATAGGTATTTTGGTGGGGTTGTGGGTTTTGGAAAGGTCTGATCGAAAACAAGGCTCAAGCAGTCACTACAAGAACACTATTGTTTGCCAATCATTCTTTGCCAATATAAGAGTTGCTTCCCTGATCTGATTATTATACTTCATATATTTCTTCCTCAGCAGTTCCAGCAATTGTCTTACTTTTCTTCAATTACAGAATGAGGATTAATCACAAATAGCAGGGCAAATGTGAGCTTACCCATATTGCTCTGTGAACATGCCTCAAACAAGACCACCCTCTAAATGGATAAAGAAGTGGACTGCTGCAAAGACCACCAAACTCATTTGACTTGAAAACAAAAACAGATTTTAACACAAGCTAATGCATTAATCCAAGCTTTTGAGTTTTAATGCCAAACATTTACCAGATTCTGCCAAGTCAACGCCCAGGGGTCTAAAAAAATATACAAATAGCTGAACCTTCATTATTGATGATGCAAGCAATTGTTTGAATCATTAATGCACATAGCAACTACTTCTAGGCAGTTTTATTCATATGTGCAGTGATATTTCCCCTCAGGCATACTTGCACATGGCTATTAAATGGAAATTAATTGGGGGGGGGGGGGGGGATCTTTCAAACCAGGGTGTTGACTTGGCCGAATCTGGTAAAAGGAAAGAGTTTGTCACATAGAAAATGTGCAAATAAATTCACACCGCATTTGTAGATGATGCATGGGCAAGTTCCTCAAAGGGTGACTGGATACCATACCTTGGTGTTTTGCATTGATCCAGCTCAGAAGGTAGTTGCTGGTTTGCTGCAGAAGTACATTATTATCTCCTTCATATGTACAGTTAGGGTCATTATCATTTCGAATGTCACCAAGGCGATTCACTGAAAGATAGAAAAAAAAAGAATGAATAAAAAATAAATTACATTAAAAATGTAAAAAAAAATAAAATAAATAAATACAAGGCAGCAGGCCACTGCTAGTCTGTAATGACATTTCTGGATAAAATACAGCAGACTTCTAGTTATAACAGTTGATCTGCGTTCCCCAAATAATAAACCATAAATTAGCTGTCTAGCTACTTGCACTACAGGCTGGTGGAAAAAATATATTAAAAAAAAAAAGTTGGACAGTGCAGGCTGAATCATTTGGCTGGGTTTTACGGTTGATAATTATGGCATTCTTTCCTAGTTCACTGCAAACAAGCTATTTTTATTGGTTGCCGGGCTGCTAAGTGAGCTGTTAGATGAAGTGATAGAACTCTGGTTATTGCTGTCCAATCATGATGTAGCTACTCTGTTTACTGGACTTAATATCTGTGTCACGCTATAAACAATATCTGCCTTGTCTGTGGATTCAACATACATTTTACTATGGTCTTGCCTTCTGAGATATATACATACTGGACTGATTAATGATGCCTTGAAGTACTTTAGTCATTTCTCAGGAATCTCTACAGTTAGAATCCACTAGGAACAAATAACAAAGGATGTCCCAACTAATTGAATAATTTAATCTTTTGTATCTTCTTAGCTCCACAGGGACCCCTGCTGTTAGGAGTGCTGAATAAATTGAGGGCATCAGAGAATTAAGGTCTAATGATTCCCAACAATGCAGATCAAATGGCAGATATTTAACTGGAAACAAAAATCAACTCGCATTTCACTGCTCTTGATTCAATACCTTTTCATGTGACATTTAGAATCATGCAGTATATCTGAGCAATGTTTTGATCTAAAAGAAAAAAGAAAGGCATTTCCAAACAGGGGTGTAAAGTAATGAAGTAGAAATACCTCATTACACTACTTAAGTATTTACCTAAGTACTTTATTTTTGGGATACTTGTGCTTTTACTCAAATACATTTGTTTAGAAAATATTGTACTTTTTACTCCACTACATTTCCCAGAAGCATCTCGTTACTCGTTCTTTCAGCACACTGATGCTTACGCTGGGTAGGATTCTGATTGGGCAAGTGTCTGCTTGCTTTGATGATGACATGATATGTTGAGGCCCAACCACAGACTCTTTTGATTTTTAAAATAACCAATCAGCAAACACAACGTTTAGCTGCATGCATTAGGTAGCATAAGAACTAGTTTTTGTTGCTAAGCGTTTATCTCAGTATTCCATAATGCGGTTTTCTCAGTAAACATCCGTGGTCTGTTCATGCTCTTTGCTTTAACTGAAGCGGTGGACCCTGTTGGCAACTTCCAGTGGCAGCGTAAATAACAATTTAATACAGGACTATAATTAATTACAATATTTACTTACCCTGTTTGTACCCTCTTTTGTGAAGTGTTTGTTATCGATTATTATTACTTTTTTTTTTTAAATAGGATCCGAGTACATATATGTACAGCCAGCTAAATATCTTATTTATTGTTAGGCTACTTTTTTAATGTGCTATTGGTAATTGTGCTATTGTGTTCATAAAGTTTATTCTCAGTGCTGTCAGAACAGGTTGCTGGTGATTAGTTGAAATAGTTTTTGAATGTTAGTCTGCATCCATTTGTTTTACAGCTTGTGAATAAAAATAGAGTAGTTGCTATAGCTGCAGATTACTTTTCAATTGAGTTTAACAAAAAATATATATATATTTGCTATTCTAAATTTAAATAGATACAGTAAGGGCAGCTAGGAAGTACACATGACAGACTGTGTTCAGGGTATGTGTAGAATATAAGAGCAGAGATTTTCTTCAATCAAGCAGGAAAAGGTCAATAATATTAGAAGCGAATACAAACTGGAGGCCTGAAGGATGGATTTTTTTAGTTTTTTTAGGCAGATTTCCATGGGTAGTATTTAAGGGCGGCTACTTGTATGATACTTTAGATATGATACTTTGACTTTTACTTAATTGCATTTTTTTCCAAGTAACAGTACTTTTACTCAAGTAACACGTTTTAAAACTTTTTCCACACCTGTTACAAACACATAACAGGATAAAAGTTAGTGACTGAGTCAGTTGCTAATCTACTTACTGGCCAAGTAGCCGTGCCCTCCGCAGGCTTCCCTGCACTCCTGAATACCACGCTGAGCTGTCCAGGAAGCCAACGGTTTGCTGGCACAAGATATGGCGTGGATCTCTCTGCCAAGTTCTGACTGCACCATATTATAAACAAAGAGCCAGAAGAATAGAAACTGTTAGGCTGCCAGGGTGTTAATCATACAGATTCAAATTGTTCAGTCAAAGGGTGGTATAAATCATGAGTTAAAGTTCTATACTAAAAGCTGTTACATAATACTTGTTACTATATATCCCCTTATTGGTAGTGAATCCAGTGGACCAATGCAAAACAGCCAAATGGTGATATATCTACAACACAAAATTGGTATAAGACATTCTGATGATTTTCAGCATTGCACACACACACACACTCTGGAGACCACATACATACTTTCTTTCTTGATATTAAATAGAAGCAGTCCTTTTACAATTAAAAATACTGTTTCATTACGTACCTGTCTTTCACTCTTGTCCTTCATCATTAGGCCGATTTGAAACTCAACGAAGTTCATGAAGAGAGTTTTGGAAAAATGGTCCAAGGCTAACACTGCAGCCAAATAGGGAATGAGACGCCATTGCTAAAACAGAATGGAAATAAGTTTAATAAAGGACAGCAGCAATGGTCTATTTACGGACGTAAATATCGTATCTGTTCAAATAAGACAAGTTGTGTGGCAGGAAGAATAACATCCAATTAGTTAAGACGTGAAATAAACTATTTTTTTAAAAAAGAATATTAACATTCCTGACTAATACAGAACTAAATGTACTAACAACCTAAAACCTAACAAGATATTTCCCATCAGTACCTGCATTTGATATTCCAGTACTGGTAGCTCTTCGTTTTCCTTGGGTCCAAACTGCCGTCGTGTTGCTGAATAGCGAATTGCTATTGTCATGGCAAGTTTGAGGTTTATGACTCCCATTCTCGTAATAGATACTCTGCCACCTGACAAGGCACCAAGTGAGGCACCAAATCTCTTATTGGGGTCCTTAAAAAAAGAAAATGTTATATTTATATTTAGTATAGCAGTGTAGAACAAAATGCTACCGTATGAAAAAGGCATCAAGTACAGTTACTGTAGTCAAACAGCATCATGCTGTGAAATTCTAAATGCCTAGTGGATTTTATTTTTCTAGTTCCAAAAAATGTAAGACTGTTAACTCCGTTGGCTCCAACTGCTCCACAGTGTACTTGGTCAGCCACAGATAAAACTTGAATAAAACTCATTATCAGAGCAATAGTAGTCTTTTAGCATTATACGCTCAATTGGACAAATTATAGTATGGGTTTAATAGAAAAAAAAAATAAAAAATCTACTTTCGTTTGGATAAAACGCAAACCTACTACTGGAATTTTTTTTTTTTCCCCCACTCAAATTCCCAGCCACAAATTTGTATTTACTGATTTTTTAATGTTTAACTTATATTAACTGACATCACCCTAATGGAAGAGCTAAACCTTCATTACCTTGAAAGGCGTGACATAATGTCCTTCCGGTGTGACATCTCCTGTTTTGTTCAGCAGGTTTTCTCGGGGTATCCGAACATTACAAAACATAGCAAACCTGTGAATAAAAACAAAGAAAAAAACCTTGAAGGAACAACAGAGCATCTCTGCACACTTTCCTTCAAAACAAACCTCTACTATTGTCAAGAAAAAAATAAAATCACTTTTTACCATATTTCCTTTGTCATAGCAGTGTTTGAAAGACACTTTTATATAGGTACTATATATCACATGTATAGTGCATAATGTCTCATTTTACATTATTTTAAACAGACTAATTAATTTATTAATTTTGCATTTAAATGTATTTAAATGCAAAACTGTGAACTATATTGTGGCAGAGCAAAGCTCTGTCCTTTTTAAATTGGCAGGGATGGGGTTAATTTCCCCTACCTGCCTGGGTTTATTATGTTCAGGTGGCTGGGGTTGATTAGTTGATTAGGTTAATTAACAATCAATCAGCACCCAACCACCTGACATAAAAGGAGGCCTCTGCTTCTCATTTGGGAGGAGGGAGCTGAGGAAGCAGGTTTGGTGGTTTTTTCAATTTTCTAAATCCAGTGAAGGCATTGTCCAGCCTGGAAACCTTTATTTTGTACATTTTGCTTTTTGTCTTTCTTTTTGTGTTTCAATCCCTTTTGTTTTGGCCCTTGTGCCTTTTTATTTTTGTATCTATTTATAATAAGTATATTTTTTTGAACTGCAGTCTGTCTCTGGGCCTCTATCCACTTGCCAGCCTGCCACATATATATTTGCATGTCACTTGGTATTTGCATTTGTACTTAAAATCGTTGGAAAGTTTCAAAAACATGTGAAATGCATTTAAATACTGTTCAATAAACTGTAAAAGTTGTTTTCATCTGTGTGTAACCCAGATCTATCAAGATGAGACCTGCAAATCACACCTCTACAATTACCATGCATTCAGCTCAATCAAACGTATCTGTTCATGATCTTCTCAACCAGGAATGACACAGTTTGAGAAGCAAAGGTAGGTCATTTAACTTATGCAATTGTCTCTTACTGGCTGCTTTGTTTGGAGTAAATCACCAGCTGTAACTATTAATGACTATAAAATACCCTGCATATATGTTAGATGGCTAGAAAATATACAATAAATACAACAGAGCATTGTGGTATCATTCTACTCAGGAAAGTCAACCCTATCGTAAAGGTGTCTACAGTCTGTGATACAGAAGTACTATAAAGTGCTTGATAAGCCCAATGGGTAAATACCCTGTAAAATGTAATTATTGCTATGCTGAGCTTTTGGGTTTATGCATCACCCAATAAAATACCGTCATGTTAAACAGTGTTACCGGTGCGGTAAAGGAGACAGTAAGTTTTATGAATATGGACAAAGTGTACTAATGCTTGTATAGATTAATCAAACAATGTCTGAGGAATGGAAAAGTATTTGAAATGTATTTGGTATATGTCACATTTGCATTTAGTTTTGGTGTGAAGGTATCGCATTTAAGTTATCTGCATTTAAGGTGCATCTGACACTATGTCTGCTTTCAAATCATCATCATGCTTATGTACGTCTGTCTCCACTATATCCCCAAGCAGGGAAATGCATCCCCAGTGGAGGTATAATGATATGCTAAAGTATTTCCCAATTGTATTACAATTGGATAAGCAGTTCTCCAGATAAAATGTGAAATATGTATGCATCGGTTAATTCTAGCTGCAACATTTTGTAAAAGTTGCAGTCGAGATATAACATGGCTATGAATACCAAAGAACAGGACATTATAATAATCATTGCTAGAAAATACAGAAGCATGCATCAGTCTGTCAGTATCTTGAGTTGGAAAATACTTTTCAATCTGGCTATTTTAGTAGATAAAAAAAAAAAAAAAAAAAAATACATTGTATTACTATTCCTGATGAATAGAACAATTAAGAGTTTAAGCAAAAAATGTATACAATTTGTCCTTTTTTGAAATTCGAAAAGAAAATGCAGTTTTGATTGTAAAAACGAAAGCTCAGATAGAAAAGCTATTTTTATAAAAAATGCATTTTCAAACTTGACTTACACAGTAAGAGTCCCAACTTCCCTGACAGAAGGAGGCAGCGCATTCCATAATTTGAGCTCTCCAAGAAAAGCCCCTTCCTCCTGTATTTTTATTCAGCCTAGGAATAACTAGCAACCTGT
Source organism: Polyodon spathula (assembly GCF_017654505.1). Classification (NCBI taxonomy): domain Eukaryota; kingdom Metazoa; phylum Chordata; class Actinopteri; order Acipenseriformes; family Polyodontidae; genus Polyodon; species Polyodon spathula. Next base: position 97,198,435 of record NC_054534.1, read on the forward strand.
TTAGTAGTATATGAGGTCAATAATTCCTGTAAGTAACTGGGTGCTAATCCATTCAATTAAAGGCAAAAATCTTAATTCTAAACTTCACAGGGAGCCAGTGCAATGAGGCCAGAACAGGAATATGTTCACTTTTTCTGGTTTTAGTCAGAATTCTAGAGGCAGTGTTCTGAATGAGCCATGAATAAGAAACCACAAACAATTGTTTATTACACAGTTAATTAACAGCGTACAAGCAGTAAATTAAAAATAATAAAAGATTTGCTTTGGACGACTGCACGTGTTGCACAGAGGGCTAAAGGGTTGGTGCAGTTCACAGGAGGCCGAGCAATGCACTCACAGAGAAAAAAACTGTCAGCCACAATCACTCGCTTTGCTTTTATAGCCCCCGTGGGCCAGCAACTGGTGACTTATGAAAAATGCGTTCACGGTCAGACAGTGTGCAAACAAGAGCCAGACAACAAATGGTCTGTAGCAATCTGGAATAAGACAAGTCACAGCAGCCATCAGCACTTTCTAACTGACATGGAAAATTTCACAATGTCTCTGGAGTATAGTCACTTCATGCAACATATTTGGAAGTTTATACAAATTAAAATATGTGTATCATTTTGAAACAGAATAAAGCTGTAGCTAAAAGGTAAAATACTAACTTCTTTGTTAAGACCTTCTGACCCAGAATAACACACAATGAAACTGTAGTGCCCTCAAATGCAGTGTCATGGTGAAACTACAGAATTTTAAAAATGAATAGTTCTCTCTTTTGTTTTGGAAACATTACTTATGCATACAGCCTTTTAGCACTTCAGTCTACTAGATGTTTGTGTCTGGTTACTGGAGAAGTTGGTTGATTTGTGAGCTGCCATTCAAAAGAAAATGTCTAATTTATACCCCCTATAACATACCAAATACTGCTGTGTTTTATCAAACATTTACACAATGGGGAAAACGCTGCAGGGCACAAGCTGGGGATTTAGAAATGATTCTATGACAGTCTAACAAGGTTACAGTAAAGTACTGTCAGTGAAAGTAGTTAACTTGAGTGGAACTAAAAATTTAAACCAAAAGTGAATAACCAAATAACCCAGGGTCAGTGGCTCATATGACACTGTTGATAAGCAGTTCTCTAGATACACAGTGCCTTGCAAAAGTATTCAGACCCCTGACCAATTCTCTCATATTACTGAATTACAAATGGTACATTGAAATTTCGTTCTGTTTGATATTGTATTTTAAAACACTGAAACTCAGAATCAATTATTGTAAGGTAACACTGGTTTTATGTTGGGAAATATTTAAGAAAAATTAAAAAACTGAAATATCTTGTTTGCATAGGTATTCAACCCCTGTGCTGTGGAAGCTCCCAGTTTGCACTGATGAAAGAAATTGCCCTAACGAGGTCACAATTACCTTACCACTGGCCTCCACCTGTGAACCATTAAAGTTGCTGTCACATTTTCTGGATAAAAACCCCACTGTTGAAGGATCATTGGTAAGGCTGTGAATCTGAAGGAAAATGAAGACCAAAGAGCATTCTACAGAAGTTAGAGATAAAGTAATACAAATGCATAGATTAGGGAAAGGGTAGAAAATAACATCCAAGTGTTTGGATTACCCTGTGAACACAGCTGGATCAATAATCAAGAAGTGGAAGCTGCATCACACCGCCCAGGCACTGCCAAGAAATGGCCGTCCCTCAAAACTCAGTGCTCAAACAAGGAGACTTGTCAGAGAAGCCACAAAGAGGCAAACAATCACTTTGAAGGAGCTACAGAGTTCAGTGGCTGGGAGTGGAGTAATGGTGCACCAGTCAACCATATCAAGAGCTCTGCATAACACTGGTCTGTATGGGAGGGTGGCAAGAAATAAGCTGTTACTCAAAAAGTACCATCTGAAAGAACATCTGGAGTTTGCCAGAAAGCATGAGAGTGACCCAGCTGCGATGTGGGAAAATGTTTTGTGATCAGATGAGACCAAGATAGAGCTTTTTGGCCAAAACTCAAAGCGCTATGTGTGGCGCAAACCTAACGCTGCCCATGCCTCAAGACACAGCACCCCTAAAGTGAAGTATGGTAGTGGCAGCATCATGCTGTGGGGATGCTTCTCATCAGCAGAGACTGGGCATCTTGTTACAACTGAAGGAAGAATGGATGGCGCAAAATACAGGAAAATACTGCAAGAGAATCTGCTTCAGTCTGCTAAAAAACTGAAGCTTGGGAGGAAATTCACCTTTCAGCAGGACAATGATCCCAAGCACAAGGCCAAAGCAACACTGGAGTGGCTCAAGAACAAAAAGGTGAATGTCCTACAGTGGCCCAGTCAAATCCTGATCTCAATAGCATTGAGAATCTGTGGCACAATTTGAAAATTGCGGTCCACAAGCGTCGTCCAACCAACCTGAACAACCTGGAGCAAATCACTCAGACACTGTGTGCAAAGCTGGTACATACTTATCCCAAAAGACTTAAAGCTGTTATTGCAGCGAAAGGTGGCTCTACCAAATATTAATGTGTGGGGGTTGAATACTTATGCAAGCAAGAGATTTCAGTTTTTTATTTTTCTTAAAAATATTTCCCAACATAAAACCAACGTCACCTTACAATAATTGATTTTGAGTTTAAATGTTTAAAAAAAAAAAAAAAAAATCAAACAGAATGAAATTTCAATGTACCATTTGTAATTCAGTAATATGAGAATTGGTCAGGGGTCTGAATACTTTTGCAAGGCACTGTATGTAAAAATCCGTCACATGCAGATAGAAGGATGTACAGCAGGGGATAATAATACTATTTCAAATTATGTTGTTAAAAACTTGGTACAGACCAAAAAATGCCTCAGACAACTTATAGTATTGAAACCAGAGCCTGATCAACATGTATTCTTTGATATTTCACATCCATGAGTATTCCAGGGTGCATTCAATGATGCTGTTTGTTTTAGAGCAAACTGAATGATATTAGATTGCAGATTTTGTAGCATTCACAATATCATGGTTTTAGTCAAAAGGTGAGAAACATGATTCTGAGGGAAGTACTTGCCCTTGGGCGATATGTACAGCTATATTTGAAGAACCTTTCAAAGTTTTCATAATTACGTTTTTAAATAAATGACCACAGTCAAAGTCATAAATCAGGTAGGAACTCTACTGGCCAGGAATTTCAGAAGTGCAAATGGACAAGATGAAGAATGTGTTTGCTCAGCTGTGAAAACTCTAATGGATTTCAGAGTTCAGCTTGGTTGATGCAGATCCAAAAAAAAAGAATAAAGAAAAAGGTCCATGTCTTTTTTTAAATGGTTTCTGTAGGAAATAAAAAGTGCATCTGCAAAATACTGATAGGCACTGTATTAGTTATATTAATGTTCATACTATCAAAGAAGTTCTCTTATGAGGCAGCACAAGAGCCACAAGTTACAAACGGTAAACATCTTAATAAAAGAATCAAAACACATATCAAATGAACATGTTATAAAAGGGGTTGCAAAGTATTCCAAGTTCAGATTGTTAAACTCTTTATAGATTTTCATAGAACTTATTTTTTGTAACTTGGTTATTTTGGTCAGACTAACTGGACAACTGAATAGTATGAAAATATGTTTACAAGAAACACTGGAAAGCCGTTACGTCCACAATTGCACGTTGGAAATTCATTACAGCAATTATTTAAAGGGTTTCTTTGAAGCACCTATCAGGACATTAGTAAGAATTACACATCAGCAGAAAGGAATAAATAAGCAGACAGTGCATTATGCAACCTCATCATTACCTCTTTGGGTTTGTACTGTATTCATCTGGACTGCCCGGTTTTGTATGCGGTCTAAATCTTTCTCATATTTCCTGGGTAGCAGTAGGCATGTCGGCCATTTCCCCATGATTTGTGTTGTCTGCAAATTTGACAAGTTTGCTACTTGTAAGCGGATGTAGCTAAGAAGCATCAGTGGTCCAAAGATGGAGATACAGTTTTCCCCTCTTACAACTACTCTCTGCTTTCTGTGTTTTAAACCAGCTCTGTATCCCCTTGCATGCACTACCTTCTATTCCCATGGATGGCTTGAGGATTAGTCTTTCATGTGGCACTTTTTGGAAGTCCAAGTATATATTGTCATAGACTCTCTTTGTGTGCATCATTGCACTGACTTCTAAGAGGTCTGTCAGACAGAAAAACCTTTTCTGAATCAGTGAAATCAAATTCAGTAGATCCTAAATTGGTGTTGCTGTAGTTAACGAAATAGCAGTACAGAATTAAAGAAATCGGCTGTAATAGAATTTAAGGAAAACATTAAACCTAGAGAGCCTGCTAAACCTTTATTCACAGTGCATTCAACCTGAAATGAGCCAATGTCACCCACTTTTTTTTTTTTCTTTTCATAACAAACTCACAAAGTTCTTAAATGTATAAAAGACAAAATGACAGAATTTTTTTGCTGTTAACTTTTAACCTTTCAACAGCTTGGGCACGCCCCAAGAGGTGGTTTACTGTACACCTTCATATGTGGGTCAAGTTAGCTCATAACAAAAGTGCAAATACAGTACAATTGGAAAGTACTATCTCTCTGCTCCATAAGCTGATGGCTAACAACATTTATTTATATTTTTATGAGGACATCAGCAAGACAAGTACTAAAATGTAGTTCTTTTGAAACTAATCAGTGTAGGTTTTTTTCCAAGCATTTTAAAATGTCTACTGAAACCTAATGTGGGCAAATTGTTGCTAGCAACAGCAGGACATGGTCAGAACATTATCCAAGGATGGAATAACCCTTGAGGAATAGAGTTTAGCTCAACTGGACCTTAACACATCACACAGCAAGATCTAATGACTTCTTTCTTATTCCTTCTGACTATCCACTATCAATGTCTTTTGTACCAACAAGATTCTCTATTCCCATTAAGGCAGCATTTGTAAACCCATTTGCATCGTACTCAAGTGTCTGGGGGAACATGTGGAAACTGTACTTCAACATTTATTTTATCTTTAAAAGTTAACAGTTATAGGTTTATTGCATTACTGTTTTGTAATATGCCCTTGTTTTTAAAGTACAGCAATATTCACTGCTTCATATTTTTATATTCAAGTTTTTTTTTTTTATTATTATTATTCCAAGTGTGGAGTGCCATCTAGTGGAAAAATAATATACTGCACTTTATATAATTCCACGTTGGCATGATTTAATAGTTAGTCAGAAAAACAAATCAAATATTGCTTGGATATGATATTCTATACACGTAGCACCAGAATCAAAATTCTGTTTTCTATTGCAGCTGCTGATGATGGTACATATGCAAATTAAGAGGATAATATTTAAAAAAACAAGCCAAAGACATCAGAGTGCACCAAGTGTGCTGCACTGAGAAACCCAGCAGAAATCAGGCAGAACTAAACTGGAAGTGTTATTTAAATAACAGATGGTTGCGAAGTTTCTGTTTGATGTGTGGATGAGCAGCAAGCAAAGCTTAGTTCTGCAGTTATTTGCATGAGTAGATTTTCACTTACTGTATTTTATTACTGTGAACAGACACATATAATATAGGTTGTGGGCTGCAAACTAAATCCACAATGTGACACTTGCTTTCGAGACCTCAAATCTCTCTTCTTCAGGTGTATGTGGGTATTTAAAAAAAACAGATTGTACAAACACTAGGGAACAGCTAAATACAGACAAAAAAAGATTTTTTCAGAAATCTATACTTTTTTGCATTGACCAGAATCTGTACCGGTCTTTGTAATTTAATACTGATGAATAAAACAGTTGGAAGAGGATAAAAAATATAACACATCTTTAAATGCCTGTCACAAAGACTGCCAGAGTGGAGGAAGTCAGACCAGAAACAGGAACCAGGAAATGGCTGCGTTGGAGTTTGGTGGAGCTAAGCTAATGGTCGCGCTCAGCATTTAATAAATGAACAGACAGTCAGAAAATAAAAGGTTTGTAACAAAAACAGCACACGGCACGTGAGGCCAAAATAAACAGACAAAACAGACTAACACTTAAACAAACAGTGGACTAACAAACAACCACTGTGAATGAAAACAACGGTTATATATATTTTACTTTGTTTACTTTTCTTGTTTTTAATTCTCTCCTCTCCACACCGAACACACCACCACCGAGTGAGTGAAAACATGCTGCTTTTATGCAGCTGTACCGAGACTTGACTGCTAATCAATCATTCAACTGGAGTCGCGGTACAACTGCACGTGAATTAAGAAAGTGCAATTCCCCGTGCTCACATATTATTACTTTTTACTTGCACGTGAAGTGCTGTGCAATCCTCGTGCCTAAATAAAAATATGCATTTTAAACACTCGTGTTACACAGACCCGTTTATATCCCGTGTACCAATGACTATACACCAACAGTAACATACAACATATAACACAAAATACAGAAAGGGGCGGGCACTTTGCCATAATGCTTAACAAACTTTTCATACAATTCTGATAGTGAAGTCTCGTTTTTACAGCTGCATTTTATCAGGAGTGATTAATTTGTAATATAGGTAAATTACAGCCCAGATTAACGAGTCTACTGTATGTTATGTTTAATTGTTCATCAGGTGTATTTTGCCCAGATGCTTTCCATTAGGTTGCAGCATCTTTACTGCCACTATAACTAGCACAACATTACAAGGTTTTCTACTTGCATTATGATGGTAAGGTTTCATTACCCTACTATACCCACTAGTTCTGTCTTGCCTTCCATGCTTCTTAAGCCTGACATCTTTTATTAGCTGTTGTGTTGTTGCTATAGATATTTTTTTTTCTTTTCCCCCTCCCATTGACAATGTTTTAGAAAACTTTACATCCTAGCCTTGTATTTACTGTATTATGCACAGTTTTTCACTATTTCGTGTATTATGCACTTCACTGTATTTAATGCATTTTTTTTTACTATATTTCACCTATTATGTTTTTTGTTTTTACTGTAACTTGCAAAGCGCTTTGTGATGGTGGTCCACTATGAAAGGTGCTATAAAAAATAAAGACTGATTGATTGATATGACTGTCTGCATAATTTGTTGGAGAGACAAATACTATAGGATATATCGTTAATTTATATATATATCTATATATTATATATCTATATATAAGATATATATATAATATATATACACACACACACACACACACACACACACACACACACACATATATACATACAGCTCTGGAAAAAATTAAGAGACCACTGAAAAATTATCAGTTTCTCTGGTTTTACTATTTATAGGTATGTGTTTGGGTAAAATGAACATTTTTGTTTTATTCTATAAACTACTGACAACATTTCTCCCAAATTCCAAATAAAAATATTGTCATTAGAGCATTTATTTGCAGATAATGACAACTGGTCAAAATAACAAAAAAGATGCAATGTTGTCAGACCTCGAATAATGCAAAGAAAATAAGTTTCATTCATTCATTCATTTCATTTATTCAAAATTCATTTTTAAACAACAGAAACAATATTTGGTGGAATAACCCTGATTTTCAAGCACAGCTTTCATGTGTCTTGGCAAGCTCTCCACCAGTCTTTCACATTGATGTTGGGTGACTTTATGCCACTCCTGGCGCAAAAATTCAAGCAGCTCGGCTTTGTTTGATGGCTTGTGACCATCCATTTTCCTCTTGATCACATTCCAGAGGTTTTCAATGGGGCTCAGGTCTGGAGATTGGGCTGGCCATGACAGGGTCTTGATCTGGTGGTCCTCCATCCACACCTTGATTGACCTGGCTGTGTGGCATGGAGCATTGTCCTGCTGGAAAAGCCAATCCTCAGAGTTGGGGAACATTGTCAGAGCAGAAGGAAGCAAGTTTTCTTCCAGGACAACCTTGTACTTGGCTTGATTCATGCCAAAGCTGCCCGATTCCAGCCTTGCTGAAGCACCCCCAGATCATTACCAATCCTCCACCACATTTCACAGTGGGTGCGAGACACTGTGGCTTGTAGGCCTCTCCAGGTCTACGTCTAACCATTAGACAACCAGGTGTTGGGCAAACCTGAAAACTGGACTCATCTGGGGGTGCTTCAGCAAGGCTGGAATCGGGCAGATTTGTCTTTGTGAAGGGCGCATGAATCATGCCAAGTACAAGGTTGTCCTGGAAGAAAACTTGCTTCCTTCTGCTCTGACAATGTTCCCCAACTCTGAGGATTGTTTTTCCCAGCAGGACAATGCTCCATGCCACACAGCCAGGTCAATCAAGGTGTGGATGGAGGACCACCAGATCAAGACCCTGTCATGGCCAGCCCAATCTCCAGACCTGAACCCCATTGAAAACCTCTGGAATGTGATCAAGAGGAAGATGGATGGTCACAAGCCATCAAACAAAGCCGAGCTGCTTGAATTTTTGCGCCAGGAGTGGCATAAAGTCACCCAACATCAATGTGAAAGACTGGTGGAGAGCATGCCAAGACGCATGAAAGCTGTGCTTGAAAATCAGGGTTATTCCACCAAGTATTGATTTCTGAAAACATTAGTATTGTGTTGTTTAAAAATGAATATGAACTTATTTTCTTTGCATTATTCGAGGTCTGACAACACTGCATCTTTTTTGTTATTTTGACCAGTTGTCATTTTCTGCAAATAAATGCTCTAAATGACAATATTTTTATTTGGGAGAAATGTTGTCAGTAGTTTATAGAATAAAACAAAAATGTTCATTTTACCCAAACACATACCTATAAATAGTAAAACCAGAGAAACTGATAATTTTGCAGTGGTCTCAATTTTTTCCAGAGCTGTATATATATATATATATATATATATATATATATATATATAGACACACACACACACACACACACAGTACCAGTCAAAAGTTTGAGTACACTTGTTGGAAACTCGTTTTTTTTTCATAATTGACAATGTTTTACGTCGTATACGTTTCTATAAATACTTGAAAATGGAAACACGTTACAATATACAAAACATAAGGAGTATCAAAACAGTGTTCAAGAAAATTGAAAATTGTCTCTAAATCTTGGATTCCTCAAAATAGCCACCCTTTGCCTCAATAACAGCCTCACAAACACGAGGCATTCGGTTAACAAGTTTCAGCAGGAAATCACCCGACATGTCTTCCCAGCTCTTCTGCAGCAATTCCCAGAGATGTAGGGCAGGTGTGGGTAGCTTTGCTTTGACTCTTCTGTCCAATTCGTCCCATACAAGTTCTATGGGATTGAGGTCTGGAGACTGGGCAGGCCAGGTCATTAGATTGAGTTGTCCTTCATTTTCCTTCTTGGCAAGATAGTTCTTGCACAACTTTGAGGTGTGTTTCGTGTCATTATCTTGCTGAAGAATGAAGGACTGCCCAACTAGCCGTAATCCTGATGGAATGGCATGCCTCTGAACTATGCTATGGTAGCCATGATGGTTGAGCTTGCCATGGACTTGGTAAAGATCGCCAACTCTGTCACCAGCAAAGCAAACCCAGACCATGACACTGCCTCCTCCATGCTTGACAGTGGGAACTACACATGCAGAACTCATGCACTCACCCTCTCTATGTCTTACACATACTCGGCGGTTGGACCAAAACGTATTTCAAATTTTGACTCATCGGTCCATAAGACCGACTTCCACTCCTCAAACGTCCAGTTTCTGTGTTTTTTGGCCCAGGCAAGTGTCTTCCTTTTATTCTGCACTCTTAACAATGATTTCTTTGCAGCAATTCTTCCACTTAGGCCAGCTTCACGCAATCACCTCTGAACAGTTGATGTTGAAACATCTGTACTTCTAGTAGCATTTAGCTGAGCCTGTATTTCAAGTGCAGTTAATCGCCATTTTTGCAGACTTGTGACTCGAATGAACTAGTTCTCTGATTCTGAGGTCACCCTTGGCATGCCTGACCTTGTTCGGTCCTCATGAGTGCCAGTTTCTTCAAATTGTTTGATGGTCTTGGCCACAGCAGTTACAGACACTTGCAAAGTTGTTGCGATCTGTCTTAAAGATTGACCTTCATTTCTTAAAGTAATTACATACTGTCTTTTTTCTTTGCTTAACTGGGCGTATTTTGCCATTTTCTGCTCCCTTACATTCAGGAATGACAAACTTGTGCCTATGCTACCTATATTTATAGTAATCATGGACCCTCGCCTGTTAACAATTATTGGTGAGAAAAGGTTAATTAGGCAACATGCTAGTTAACTTACAGAACATCTAACAAAGACACTTATACTTAGGCCAGTGTTATAACACCATGTTATACACATTTCAGACTTTTAACTAACTTGGGCTTCAGACTGAAATCCCCTTGCTTTGAGTGACAATTTCATTGAAATTGACAAGATTTACATTTTCATTTAAAAGTTACATTTTTTAATGCAATTCACTTATGATTATCAGCTTATATAAGTACACCATATAATGAAATATTAAGTGTTTATAGACAAGTTTATACTGTTAAAAGCATAGACAATCATGAAAAACCTGGTTTCAAGCAGGTGTACTAAAACTTTTGACTGGTACCACACACACACACACAGTCTACCAGCATCATCATTATATGCTCAATTGACTGTTTCCCTTGTTGCTATTAACACTACTTACTGTATCTATTTGGGAAGAGGTGATTTCTTACATTTGTTATAACCTGAAACTTGTACTGTATTCTTACCCATTGTCCAGGCCATTCTGCCCAAGTTTCTTGCCCATATCTCCAACCATCACTCCTGGCATGGGAAGAAGTGTCTTTGGATCTCTGACCTGCAGACACACAAATATTCACTGTTTCTCGCATAGACAAGGAAAACAAAAACGGTATCTTAAGAAAAGACATTCTGAGCATATACTGGGAACACCTGCCAAGTAAACGTAATGACATTTCCATACAGATTATATATATATTACAGATTAGTATACTGGAGCCAAAATGAACTGTTGTTATAGGAAACCCTGAGCAACACATAGCTATTGCTCATATTGAAGAAATAGAGCTTAAAAAAATTCTGTCCTAGGTGCATACAGCCAAACTTTGAAAATAAAAAAAACACATTTCAGCACATTCTTTGAAAAAAATCTAATACTTTCATTCTTTTAACTGTTACACCCCCCGACAAGAAACCAAACTGATCTTTATAAACTCTGAATATTAATGGATTTGTACAGTTCATTACCTGATGTAATACTATTCTTGTTTTTAATATCAATCAATTTTATTTTTATATAATGTCTTTCCTGTAAAACATCTCAAAGTGCTATAAACAGATTTAATTTTTTAAAGAATACATTAAAAAGACAAAGAAAAAGCATGTAAAAACAAAGCCATTTAAAAAAAAAAAAAAAAAGTAATACAAAAGCCATAACAATTTATAAATACCGGAACATTTGAAAACTCCATTATAATACTAAAAAAACAGTTAATTGACAAAAGCCAAGGAAAAAAAGTGTGTTTTAAGTGTAAATTAAAAAGTTACAGAATCAAAGCCTCTCGCAAATAGTGGCAATGGTCCCAAAGAGAAGGAGCACAGGACGAGAAGCTTCAACCTCCCAGTGTAACGCATCTAGTTGATGGAACAGCCAGCAGCCCAGTTCATGTGAAGTGTAGCCGACGCCCAGGGACATAAAAATGCAATAAAATGTCAAATATGAAGGACCAGTTCCCTAGTAATTTCAGCTTTTAAACTTGCATTAAACCGTCTGCATAAATCAGTGAAATTGGCAGGGTATGTGACTTGTAATTTTTTATGTATGATTAACAGTGGGCAGTGGACAGAGTACATTACGATTCAGCTATGAGATTTTAGATCTGTTTTTTGTTTTGTTTTATACCGTCAGTTAAAAAAAAAACACATTCACACAAGCACATTTTTAGTCGCAGATGCAGCCTAATTAATTGCATTGTAGAGCCCTCTTATGTTGTTTTGTTTCCAATTTAGTTCATGAGAAGAATAGTCGCTGCAATTATTATTACTAAGGTGTACTTGCCGCTCGCTGTGTGTTATTGTTTTCTGTAAAACATTAAATATCCTGTCAGTTAAGAAAAGGCTTAATGCAAAAGTTTGCTTTAATGTTGTCTTTATTAGGCCAATCAGAGACCCATGCTTACAACTATATTCTCATATTTTCGTTATAGTTTTGCCTATAACCGGGTCACCCCTCCCAGATATAAGTGGGTCTGCTCCTGCCGGGGACCGAGAGACAGTGGGCAGCTGATTAAGCAGGGGGGGGCAGTGGACCCAACTGGGTGGCATATAAAAAGGGGGGACACATGACAGGGGGGACAGGGGACGGGTGTTATGTTAGGAGTGTTTGGAGACACTGTGTGCTGGGTGTATAATTCTTAGATTGACGATTGATAGTGTCAGGTTGCAAGACAGAGTGACAGAGGATAGAGTAGAGGCAAAGAGAAGGGCAGGACAGTGCAAAGGAATATAGCTGATACGCAGGTTTATTATTTTGGCGTGGTCTTAGCTTATAGGGACTGTGTTATTACTACTGTAATAAAAAGCTCTCAGAGCATTAACTGAGAAATAGTTGTCTGACCATTATTAACTAAAAACAATTAAATTTAGAGACCACAATGTTACTATATATATATATATAATTTTTGCTGTAAAAGGAGGGGCATCCATAGATAAACTGTACAACATCCCATGTATAGTAATACTGAAAAAAAGTACATTGTCCATTAATTGTCATCTCTAATAAAAGTCACCACATACTGCTTCAAAGATTTTGTTAGTAGATTTTAAAATTGCATGTTTAGTATCTTTAAATTATGTTATGAGCAACCCAAATCCTTATGTTGTTATGTCCGTTTGTGAAAGTAAACGACTGCCCTCAGTCACACTTTACCTGGACTACGAATGAATGTAGCCCATGACAAAGCCCATCAGGTGTATAGAGCTGTGCGTAAACCACAGCATGCGTGGCAGTCTTCCCAAGGTTTCCAACCCAAAACTTGGCAGCTTCAAAGTCAGGGGAATTGATTGTGAATTCCTGCAGAGTACAAAACACACTAAAACTAGATCACAAACTTGACAGCATTTAAAATGGAAAAACATTTTTTTTTACAAAACCTAGACAAAATAAAAAAAATATATATATATATATACAGTACTGTGCAAAAGTTTTAGGCAGGTGTGGAAAAATGCTGTAAAGAATGCTTTCAAAAATAGACATGTTAATAGATTACATTTATTAATTAACTAAATGCAAAGTGAGTGAACAGAAGAAAAATCTAAATCAAATCCATATTTGGTGTGACCACCCTTTGCCTTCAAAACAGCATCAATTCTTCTAGGTACACTTGCACAGTCAGGGATTTTGTAGGCATATAGTCAGGTGTATGATTAAACAATTATACCAAACAGGTGCTAATGATCATCAATTCAATATGTAGATTGAAACACAATCATTAACTGAAACAGAAACAGCTGTGTAGGAGGAATAAAACTGGGTGAGGAACAGCCAAACTCAGCTAACAAGGTGAGGTTGCTGAAGACAGTTTACTGTCAAAAGTCATACACCATGGCAAGACAGAGCACAACAAGACACAAGGTAGTTATACTGCATCAGCAAGGTCTCTCCCAGGCAGAAATTTCAAGGCAGACAGGGGTTTCCAGATGTGCTGTCCAAGCTCTTTTGAAGAAGCACAAAGAAACGGGCAACGTTGAGAACCGTAGACACAGTGGTCGGCCAAGGAAACTTACTGCAGCAGATGAAAGACACATCATGCTTACTTCCCTTCGCAATCGGAAGATGTCCAGCAATGCCATTTGCTCAGAATTGGCAGAAAACAGTGGGACCCTGGTACACCCCCATCTACTGTCCGGAGAAGTCTGGTCAGAAATGGCCTTAATGGAAGACTTGCGGCCAAAAAGCCATACCTCCGATGTGGAAACAAGACCAAGCCACTCAACTATGCACGAAAACACAGGAACTGGGGTGTAGAAAAATGGCAGCAGGTACTCTGGACTGATGAGTCAAAATTTGAAATATTTGGCTGTAGCAGAAGGCAGTTTGTTCGCCGAAGGGCTGGAAAGCGGTACACGAAAGAGTGTCTGCAGGCAACAGTGAAGCATGGTGGAGGTTCCTTGCAAGTTTGGGGCTGCATTTCTGCAAATGAAGAACAAGAAGTCCTGGAAGTGACGGTATGGACCCCACAGAGCCCTGATCTCAACATCAGAGTCTGTCTGGGATTACATGAACAGAGAGAAGCAATTGAGGCTGCCTAAATCCACAGAAGAACTGTGGTTAGTTCTCCAAGATGTTTGGGCCAACCTACCTGCCGAGTTCCTTCAAAAACTATGTGCAAGTGTACCCAGAAGAACTGATGCTGTTTTGAAAAGGGTGGTCACACCAAATATTGATTTGATGTAGATTTTTCTTCTGTTTACTCACTTTGCATTTTGTTAATTGATAAATATAATCTATTTTTGAAAGCATTCTTACTTTACAGCCTTTTTTCTCACCTGCCTAAAACTTTTGCGAGAGAGTTGTTTTCAAAGATAAAAAATGATGAAGATGAAGCATTTGCAATGACTACAGTACTTGAATAAATAATCCCAAAGCATGTATTCATGGCATGCAATATACTGTACATAAAGGCATTTAATCTATACTGGATAATGAGATACTGTGGTTTATTCAGAACAGACTGTAATGGACACAGACTAAGTAGAAAATACTAGTAGATACTACATGTAGTGGCTTTTTCAACAGAGATATATATTTAAAAAAATAAAAACTTACCCGAGTATGAGGGTCATATTTTGCAGTTGTCCTCATGGCTCTGGTATTGCTACCATGACTTATTTCAGTTAGAGCAAAACAGCCAAATGTCTAGACAAAAACAGAGTACAAACATACAAACAAACAAAAAAAATAGATTTAGATAGAATTGGGTGGTGTTTGAGGTTACTCAAATGGAACATATTTCTTTCTCAAACATATTTCTTTATATGGTAACATGTGCAACCTTTATAAATGGTACAGTATGCTATATACGTAGCGAATGTAATAGGAAATGTGGTCTGCAGCACTAAAATAGGGACCAGTGTTGAATGTAATGTTTCACATATGCTGATAAAAATGTTTCAGAGATTTATAAATTTAAGCAACTTTTATACATCAAGCATAAATCTCTAAAAATCAAGCAGTTTGACAAACATGAACCTCCACTAACTCCTATGAAAACAATGTGGTGCACATTCTTGTACAGAAAATATAAAAATGCAGATGAGATAAATACATCTGTGTAGCAAAACCAGCATGTGGAAGACCTAGTTCAACATTATTTTGTTACCTAAACGGCAATCTAGATCAACTGACAAGTGTTTTTTCTTTTTATCTTCAACCGTAACCCCTGTCCTCTGGGACAATGCACTTTCAGAATATGTGTATGTTTCTTGTTTTGTTCAGAGAGCATGAAATTGGAGCACTGGTCAGCATCATTACTGACAATGCAATGGAAAGAATCTTTGGAATAATAAGCAAATACACTTTGATACTGAGGAACAATAAAAAGTGGGTGTTGGCTTAGATCAACCTAACGGTTACAACACTGAAAAAAAATAAAAATAAATAAATTCTTACCTTCATTTGGATTATGTCTTGGACTAATTGTTCGTGTCTCTTAGACCCAGAGTTGCCAACTGTCCCACCAAACATCTGCAATAAAGTAATGTTTTTCATATGTATCTTATGACAAATGTGAAATCTCCCTAACAAGTTATCTTGCGATAGCATGACAATGTACAGGTTTAATAAACACACATAAAAAAGGCTGTGATTGACAGCACATAACTGTTTTTTTTTTAAACAAAATCCTCAACCTGGACACAATGAAACAGTTAATAATTTGTCATACATATTATAGCTGTAACTAGGCACAGGTAGTAGGAATCAAGTGTATTTGGGAGTACATTCTAAATTAAGGCTACATTAAGAACGCCGTTTTGCAAATTATGTAACTTAGAATTAGATTCTGCATACCCATTTCACACACAGCCTCACAATCTTAAAGCATTCACAGGTACCAGGAAATCTAAGTTATGCGACTTTGCTGGTTTTTTCACTTTATCTTTAATGTCAGTAAATTCACTCACCTGTGTGCTGAGGAAATATTTAGAAGATAAGGACCAGTCATACATGCCTAAACAGTCATTAAGCACAGTTGTCTTGAAAGGGTTCTGCATGATCTCATCAACAGTGAGGAAGTTGTGTTTAAAGAGTTGCTTGCACCGTAGAAAAGTCAGCTCGCGCTGTTTTTCCAGAGAGACGTCTTCACCAGGTAGACGGGCAAACAGTGGGTCATTTTCTAAAGCCGAGAAAATGTTTCGCTGTCAACAGAAGACAAAAAAGTTGCATTTAGTGGTTGCTCACCTGTGCTCTGTGATGTGAGTTTGACTTGGGTTCTTGTTCAGATTATTAACACACATATATACAGTACTGTGCAAAAGTTTTAGGCAAGTGTGAACAAATGCTGTAAAGCAAGAATGTTTTCAAAATTAGACATGTTAATACGTTATATTTATCAATTAACTAAATGCAAAGTGAGTGAACAGAATAAAAATCTAAATCAAATCCATATTTGGTGTGACCACCCTTTGCCTTCAAAACAGCATCAATTCTTCTAGGTACACTTGCACGCAGTTTTTGAAGGAACTCGGCAGGTAGGTTGGCCCAAACATCTTGGAGAACTAACCACAGTTCTTCTGTGGATTTAGGCAGCCTCAGTTGCTTCTCTCTGTTCATGTAATCCCAGACAGACTCGATGATGTTGATCAGGGCTTTGTGGGGGCCATACCACTTCCAGGACTCCTTGTTCATCCTTACTTAATGACTTTCGCTGTATGTTTGGGGTCGTTGTCATGGTGCAGAATAAATTTGGGGCCAATCAGTTTACTGTCAAAAGTCATACACCATGGCAAGACAGAGCACAACAAGACACAAGGTAGTTATACTGCATCAGCAAGGTCTCTCCCAGGCAGAAATTTCAAGGCAGACAGGGGTTTCCAGATGTGCTGTCTAAGCTCTTTTGAAGAAGCACAAAGAAACGGGCAACGTTGAGGACCGTAAACGCAGTTGTCGGCCAAGGAAACTTACTGCAGCAGATGAAAGACACATCATGCTTACTTCCCTTCGCAATCGGAAGATGTCCAGCAATGCCATCAGCTCAGAATTGGCAGAAAACAGTGGGACCCTGGTACACCCATCTACTGTCCGGAGAAGTCTGGTCAGAAGTGGCCTTCACTGAAGACTTGCGGCCAAAAAGCCATACCTCCAACATGGAAACAAGGCCAAGCAACTCAACTATGCACAAAAACACAGGAACTGGGGTGCAGAAAAATGACAGCAGGTGCTCTGGACTGATGAGTCAAAATTTGAAATATTTGGCTGTAACAAAAGGCAGTTTGTTCACCAAAGGGCTGGAAAGCGGTACACGAATGAGTGTCTGCAGGCAACAGTGAAGCATGGTGGAGGTTCCTTGCAAGTTTGGGGCTGCATTTCTGCAAATGGAGTTGGGGATTTGGTCAGAATTAATGGTCTCCTCAATGCTGAGAAGTACAGACAGATACTTATCCATCATGCAGTACCATCAGGGAGGCATCTGATTGGCCCCAAATTTATTCTGCAGCATGACAACGACCCCAAACATACAGCGAAAGTCATTAAGAACTATCTTCAGCGTAAAGATGAACAAGGAGTCCTGGAAGTGATGGTATGGACCCCACAGAGCCCTGATCAACATCATTGAGTCTCTCTGGGATTACATGAAGAGAGAGAAGCAACTGAGGCTGCCTAAATCCACAGAAGAACTGTGGTTAGTTCTCCAAGATGTTTGGGCCAACCTAATTGCCGAGTTCCGTCAAAAACTGTGTGCAAGTGTACCTAGAAGAATTGATGCTGTTTTGAAGGCAAAGGGTGGTCACAACAAATATTGATTTGATGTAGATTTTTCTTCTGTTCACTCACTTTGCATTTTGTTAATTGATAAATATAAACTATTAACATGTCTATATTTTGAAAGCATTCTTACTTTACAGCATTTTTTCACACCTGCCTAAAACTTCTGCACAGTACTATGTGTGTATATCTATATATGAAAGAAAACTGAAACAGTAAAACACTAAAGCAATTGTTTTCCTAATAAGTGCTTTTTTTTTTTTTAAGTATTGACTATTAAACCTTTATCATTATTTTTCGGTGCACAAAGTGTCATAATACAAAGAAATGGCTGGCTAGCACCATGGACAAATAGACGTACATACAAGATTGTTCTTACATGCATAGTTTATGAACTACATACAAAAGTACTTATTATTCCAGTCAGATTCGGCTACCTCATCCAACTACAGTCAGTTTTGAGTTTTGTTTTTCATCTGAACCCCCTTTTAGCTCTTCTTAACTGTGAATTGGGCTAATTAATGAAACCTGAATGGTTCTAAAAATACTACACTGTCACTAAATTGCAACAGAAAACCAAAGCCAGATGACTTACCTGGAAGCTGTTTCTGTATATAACCAAGACAAATTAAATTATAGACATAGTTATAGCCCAGACAGTGCTGTAGTAACATCAAATAGCACCCCAAAAAGCTGTATTCAAGCTGCATTCTACATTTGATTTTAGACTGCAGACAAATACTCAAATTCATTAAAGGGCTAGAGTCCTACCTTGAACTCAAGCATGTCCTTGCCTTCTAAAAACTCAATCATCTCCTTCCAGTTGAAGGAGGCTTTTTTACGATAAACATCCAGTGGCCCACTGGGGAAATCAAGGAGACTTCTGTCCATCTTATTTTGGTCTTCTGTGCTGTTTAAGCTTGTGTTTTTTGTTAGTTCCCCCCTCCAAGGCACTCTATGTTCTAGAACAAAAGAAGACATTACAATTACACATTTTAAAATCAATATCAATCACAAAGTACTAAATGCCTCATCTTTATACACAGAAATGAGAACACTAATATCTCAAATATAAAATAACAGAATACACTACAAATAAAACTTAATGAATAAAAAAAAAAAAAAATTTAACTGTGATTTTCTTTCCTAGACTTCTTTAGATGTTAGTCAGGTTACGTGCTAGTACTTTCAACAGAAATTAATGTGTTTGTTTTAGGTAGTTACACTGAACAAAAATATAAACGCAACATGTAAAGTGTTGGTCCCATGTTTCATGAGCTGAAATAAAAGATCCCAGAAATGTTCCATATGCACAAAAAGATTATTTCTCTCAAATTTTGTGCACAAATTTGGTTACGTCCCTGTTAGTGAGCACTTCACCTTTGCCAAGATAGTCCATCCAGCTGACAGGTGTTGCATATCAAGAAGCTGATTAAACAGCATGATCATTACACAGCTGCACCTTGTGCTGGGGACAATAAAAGGCCACTCTAAAATGTGCAATTTTGTCACACAACACAATGCCATAGATGTCTCAAGTTTTGAGGGAGCATGCAATTGGCATGCTGACTGCAGGAATGTCCACCAGAGCTGTTGCCAAAGAATTTAATGTTCATTTCTCTAGCATAAGCCGCCGCCAACGTTGTTTTAGAGAATTTGGCAGTACGTCAAACCGGCTTCACAACTGCAAACCACGTGTAACCACGCCAGCCCAGGACCTCCACATCCAGCTTCTTCACCTGTGGGATCGTCCGAGACCATCCACCAAGACAGCTGATGAAACTGTGGGTGTGCATAACCGAAGAATTTCTGCACAAACTGTCAGAAACCATCTCAGGGAAGCTCATCTGCGTGCCTGTCGTCCTCACCAGGGTCTTGACCTGACTGCAGTTCGACGTCGTAACCGACTTCAGTGGGCAAATGCTCACCTTCGATGGCCACTGGCATGCTGCAGAAGTGTGTTCTTCACGGATGAATCCAGGTTTCAACTGTACCAGGCATATGGCAGACAGCGTGTAAGGTGTCGTGTGGGCGAGCGGTTTGCTGATGTCAACGTTGTGAACAGAGTGTCCCATGGTGGCGGTGGGGTTATGGTATGGGCAGGCATAAGCTACAGACAACGAACACAATTGCATTTTATCGATGGCAATTTGAATGCACAGCGATACCGTGACGACATCCTGAGGCCCACTGTCGTGCCATTCATCCGCCGCCATCACCTCATGTTTCATCATCATAATGCACGGCCCCATGTCGCAAGAATCTGTACACAATTCCTGGAAGCTGAAAATGCTCCAGTTCTTCCATGGCCTGCATACTCACCAGACATGTCACCCGTTGAGCATGTTTGGGATGCTCTGGATCAACGTGTACGACAGCGTGTTCCAGTTTCCGCCAATATCCAGCAAGTTCGCACAGCCTTTCAACAGGAGTGGGACATTCCACAGGCCACAATCAACAGCCTGATCAACTCTTTGCGATGGAGATGTGTCAGACAAATGGTGGACACACCGGATACTGACTGGTTTTCTGATCCACGCCCCTACTTTTTTTTTTTTTTTTTTTTAAATGGTATCTGTATGCCCAGTCATGTGAAATATATAATTAGGGCCTAATGAATTTATTTCAATTGACTGATTTCCTTATATGAACCGCAACTCAGTAAAATCTTTGAAATTGTTGCATGTTGCGTTTATATTTTTGTTCAGTGTAGTTACAAGTATTTGAATGGAACCCCTGGTTACATGGTGGAATAAGGGGGAAACACAGATCACAAGCATCTCATCAGCCACAGATCAAAGCAATGTGTGTGGCAGTAAAACGGCTATTTTTTTCATGGGCTACACCAGTAATACAACTTAACTGAGAAAATCGTAGAATGCAACGTGTATTGCCTATCAGAACCTTTATGAGTCACATGAGCTCAATGTCAGCCATATTAGGCCAGAAGTCAATGTGAAGATCACCAACAGATGCAACTGTATGAAAAACATTAAAAAAAGGGGAAATGCTATCATCAAAATCCAGTGCTGTTGGAGATTAATATGCAAGGGTCAGCACAATGTCATTCAATGTAGAAACCAAAGTTAGGATTACATGGAGCCCTGGCAGTCTAATACCAAATGGTATACTAGTTTAGCGATTTTTAAAAGCTTTTTTTTTTTTTTTTTTTAATGTTTCACTTACCTCAGTTGTTAGACATGTACATTTACATTAAATACAAACTTTGTAATTAAAAAAAAAAAAATGTTTTTAACGGTACTTTTTGGTAAAAACAAATTAGTGTTAAATCACTGACATTACCCAGCCATACTACCGAGAAAAGTGTACGCAGTTTGCTGTGCTCGTGTTCAGACAAGTGCCCTTTTCAGTAACCGTCAAATACAAAACAGCATTAACACAAACGGCGTATCATGCTACCGTATCAAAGGTTTCTAAATAAAATACTTAACAAAACTTGGATTTACATTACCTTAACTTTGGACCAGGAATGACGACACAAACGCGCGACAAAAATGATCTGACGCTGATCAGCTGGTGTTTTCCTTCTTGAGCCAAGCTTCTTAACGTCTGGAAAACCGAAGCAATCGTTTATGCTCGTTTTTCGTTTTGTTGAATATAGTCTTTAGACGATTAAGTAATACACATTTTAATTACACTCAGCGTGACATTAGCTTCAAACATCAGTTCTTGAGCACGAATGGTGTGTTGTGTAATGTTGCACAGAAAGGGACTTTGGACAAAGTACACAGCACAACAGACCGAGTTTATCGAACGGTGGTGTACATGGGGCGTGTTCCTCTATTTGCGTAGTTTCAGCTATGTTTTTGAAATCTGATAACGAGATAAATGTCCAACAAAAATAGTAGAAAATGTACTACTGGCAGTAGCTCTTGGTTCGAAGGGCACACATTCACTGTAGAAACCCCCTTTGATAGCATAGCATTAATTCCAACAAAACGTCTTACTATTGTAGTAGGTAGCTACATATTAACTGCTGTTTTACTCCCAAACACGTCGGGAGTAAAACTGAGGAGGGAGTCTGGCTTGAGAACGAACAAAACAAAACAATGAATAAATTAAGCTTAGAGAAATAAAATCACACTTACTCAACACGTCCCTAGGTTATACAAACTGCTGTTGGAAAACTGCCACGTACTGTTTCTTCGTGAGACTGTCAGTGTCAATATACTTTTAGTGCGTTTTATAAAATACGAATCTACTTTTTTTTTTTTTTAACGATAAGATGTCTTACACCCCTTTGTTGATCCAGCCTATGCTGTTGCTGAAAACTCAGACCTTTAGGGGCGTATCTCTTAACTCGTCATCATTGTGCACGTCGTAGTGCTTGGAGACTTGGTAGATGCAAAATCTGACTGGAGGAGGATCTGGGTGTATAGTTTTGTGAACAACACTTTCAGAAATAACATTTAAAGACCAGTGCATGGTATCGGTAGACGGGTTTTGGTCCGTCGTAGATGTCTGGATTCACAAGCCTCAATAAAATGCCGTGGGGTGCAAAAATCGAAGAGAAATGAGAGGTTCATGTTTCAGAATTGGGACAGCGCTTGTCTGGTTTTTGGTATAATTACATTAGAAATTAACCTGATATTTAACTATTTAAATGATGTTTGCCTCAATCAACCTGTATGTAAAGAGGAAACTATGCGTTTAATTTTACTGTCATTGATTCCGAAAGTACTAAATGCAGGCGGCGTTACCTTCAGTTGTGAAAGTTACGTTCGTTGTAATATAAAACAAAATACTGTATGCTAAGTGAACACGTACCTGGTCAGTAGCTGTCCGTGTTCCTCTCTGGCAAGCTGAACAATATTATATTTACTTCGCTTCTCTGAGTGACCCTAATCTTTCCAACCACACTTTATTGCCGGTGTAGCATGAGAAACTGCACCCCAGACATGAGGTAATCCATGCTGTTGGCTTTACAACGCAAGCACATGTTTTGACTTACTTTTCCATAACTATACCGATGATAAACTGCAATTGTGCACCCCTACTTTATTATATTAATATTCACATTTAGATGTTTATTTTTTAATGAAAACACGTTTCACTAATAAATAGGTTGTTGCGCTTCCTTCTTTTTCACACTGTGTTTGTAATGCAAACAATAGGTGATTTTCAACGTTAGTAATAATCTTTATTTTTATATATCGCCTTTCATTGTGGATCACCATCACAACGCGCTTTACAAGATACGAGACGAGGGTGCGTGAACTCTGCATCAGCTGCAGGGTCACTTACAACAATATCTCACCGGAAAGATGGAGCACAAGGAGGTTAAGTGGCTTGCTGAGGGTCACATAATGAGTCAGTGGCTGAACTGGGATTTAAGCTGGGGACCTACTGGTTACAAGTCCGTTTCTTTAACCACTTCCATAGTGGCTCCTATGTTTGAATGTATTTCTACGCTCCCCCCTGCTTTAAACCAGGTTTTTCATGATTATCTATGCTTTTAACTATATAAACGTGTCTATAAACACTTAATATTTCATTATATGATATGTGTACTTATATAAGCTGATAATCATAAGTGAATTGCATTCAAAAAATTAATTTTTAAATGAAAATGTAAATCTTGTCAATTTCAATGAAATTGTCACCCAAAGCAAAGGGATTTCAGTCTGAAGCCCAAGCCAGTTAAAAGTCTGAAATGTGTATAACACAGTGTTAGAACACTGGCCTAAGTATAAAAGTGTCATTGTTAGATGTTCTCTGAGTTAACTAGCATGTTACCTAATTAAACATTTGTCACCAATTATTGTTAACAGGTGAGGGTCCATGATTACTATAAATATAGGTAGCATAGACACAAGTTTGTCATTCCTGAATGTAAGGGAGCAGAAAATGACAAAATAAGCTCAATTAAGCAAAGAAAAAGTCTGTAAGTACTTTAAGAAATGAAGGTCAATCTTTAAGACAAATCGCAAGAACTTTGCAAGTGTCTGTAACTGCTGTGGCCAAGATCATCAAACAATTTGAAGAAACTGGCACTCATGAGGACCGAACAAGGTCAGGCATGCTAAGGGTGACCTCAGAATCAGAGAACAAGTTCATTCGAGTCACAAGTCTGCGAAACCGGCTAGTTGGTGCACCTTTAGCAATAATAACGATAGGTTACGGATCTAACCCCGGTTCCCTGAAAGAGAAGATGACCGCCAATATGAATACTTTTGGGATATGCCTGCTTGTCAGGTATTCACTGAGCATGTTATATCAAAGCTGCCGATAAGACCCTCTGCGGAGTGACATCCTCGGTCCTATCTCACCAAGGTAATAAATACTCACTGAGTGGAGACTTCAGTCTCTTTTGCATTGAACCCGTGAATGGGAATGATGTGACCTCACAAGGTTGGCGGTCATCTTCTCTTTCAGGGAACTGGTGTCACATCTGTAACCTATTGTTCCCTTTCGTTTTGAAGAAGACCACCAAATTGATTACTTTTAGGAAAGTATACCAGAGCAATCATGAGAGAGAATGAGCGGACAGCATCTGAGGGATATCTCACTACCGCCATCTAGTTTTGGTGTGTGAGCGTGTAACATCAAGGACCCTAGTGCCTATTAAAGGCATAGAGGGATCTACCATATTAAGTCAGTAAAACCTGGTAAACGTATGCGGGGTAGTCCAGCTAGCCGCAGTACATAGATCGGTCAACAAGGCACCTCTGAAGCGGGCCCATGACGTAGCCTCACCTCTGGCTGAGTGTGCGGCTACCCTCCCAGGTGGAGGTAGGCCGGCATTAGTATAGGCAGTCAAAACCACGTCCACAATTCAATGGGACAGTCGCTGCTTAGAGAGGGCTTGACCTCGGGTCCGTTCACCATGACAAATGAAGAGCTGGTCAGACTGACGCAGCGCTCTCATTCTATTCACGTAGCGCAATGCCCAAACTGGGCAGAGGGAATTTAATTTCCTATCCAACTCCTCCGCAAAGGGAGGGGGATGGAAAGCCTCTAGTTCCACTGATTGATTCAAGTGAAACACTAATCACCTTAGGGAGGAAAGCCGGGTTTGTGCGCAGCAATACCGTTTCCATAGTCCCAAATGTGCATACAGTAACTGCACAGACAGTGCCTGTAGATATTTCAGTTCTATAGTATCTATGGGCTCAAATGGGGCCTTTGTTTGAGCCTTTAACCCTTTCAGGTCTGACATCATCAAAAAGATGTCAAGCACAGGTCTCTAGTCAGTTTTTCTCTTGAAAAAGCAGAGAAAAAAAAGGGGCGGATCTAAACAAATACAGAGAGGCCCTGCACTAGAGACCTAACACAAAAAAACAAGATAGCTGCTTCCGCATCCAGCGCTCAAAGAATAGCTTTTTGAGATGGTATAGTAATAAAATAATGACTTGGATCGCATTATTGAGGAGTTTGGTGATAAAACGAGTGATCAGGAGAGGATTTATCAGTATGCATTACTATGAAGAGGTATGTGATAAATACAGCGAACAAGGGGTGGGGCTTGGCTTAGATGCAGTTATGAGTGTCCTGTTGATATGCAGTGCCTTTTAAACCTGTTTTACTGTAAAAAAAATACTTTTAAAACAGCACATGTAAAATAAACAGCAAGTGTAAAAATAAATTGGACCTGAAAATGGACCGTTAAGGGCTAGTACCACATCTAGACTCCATTCAGGGAAGATGTCCTTTATAGAAGGTCATAGCCGCCAAGCACCCTTTAGAAAACGGGTCACCAGTATATGAGTGCCGGGGGAATGTGGCAAGCAGATATGGCTGCTAGGTACACTTTCAATGTAGAAGGGGATTTATCCGTCTCTGGTAGATCTTGCAGAAACTGGTAAATAACTGCTATAGGGCAATAGAAGAGACCATCGTCGGCCATGCACCAGTTTTGAAAATATTTCCACTTATAGGCGTACAACTCTCTTATGGAGTAAGCCCTAGCATTTTGCAGTGTACTCACTACTGCGTCTGAAAGCCTTAGGGCGGACAGACGGTCCCGTTCAGGGGCCAAACCTACAGTTAGAGTCTGCCTGATTCTGGGTACCAGAGTGTGCCCTTCGCCTGACTGAGGAGATCCATGCACAGCGGGATCTCCCAGGGCTGGCCTTGTGGCAGGTGGCAGAGGTTTGAAAACCAGGTTCTCCTATGCCGTCTGGGGGCCACCAGGAAGACTGTCTCTGTTCTCTCCCTGCTGACCTTCTCGAGGAAGACAGGGAGCAGCGGGATAGGCAGGAAAGCGTATAAAGACACTTTAGGCCATTCGTGCGCTAGGGCGTCGACGCCTAGTGGACCTCCGCAGCTGTGGAGAGAGAACCACAGGGGGCAACGGGTCATCTCTGCCATGGCAAAGAGATCAACCTGGGCTTCCCCGAAGCTTTCCTAAATGTGATGCACCACCTGAGGGTGCAGTCGCCATTCTGACAGTTGAGGACCCTCCCTCGAGAAGAGGTCCACAGCCCAATTCCTATGGAAGATGTACAGCCCAGAGGAACAGGAGGTGTCTCTGCGCCCAGATGGGGTGTAACCCCGGGGACCGAAGCCCTCCCTGGTGGTTCACATATGGAACCACTGATATGTTGTCCGTGCAGACAAGGACTTGTTTGTTGTGGAGCACGTGGAGAAAATGTTTGAACGCGAGGTGTACTGCTCTCAGCTCTAGCGCACTTATGTGCATCTGTCGTCACCACCTGACAGTTGGAAATGACTCCCATCCTTATGCCTTCGCACAGATAAGGGGCTTGCCTCCAATAGTGTAGTGCTTTTAGCCCAGACGAGACACTAATTGCACTGTGGATCCTGGTTGAAACAGGGCCATGCAGTTGCGAATAGCAGCTGTCCTGTCATCCGACAGGTAGGCTCGCATTGCAAGAGATCCAAATAGACCATCCTCTGCACCAGTGTTAATTGGCTTTTTCACATCATATTATTTACATATTATATATATATATATATATATATATATATATATATATATATATATATATATATATATATATATATATATATATGTGTGTGTGTGTGTGTGTGTGTTAAATAAAAGTCTATATCCCAAAAGTGTGTCAATTATTCATAATTTATTCATTTAAACAAGGAAAAAACCGGTATGCTGATGCGTTTCAAAATGCTGTCATCAGAGTGTATTGAAAGCAGGACTCATTATATCTATTAAATGCACCCGATACTCATTACTGGTTAGTAGAAATAGTCATCTAGCAATCAATGCATTCAGTTCACATCCCCTGCTATATAATGTAGTGGCAGAGTATCTGGTTGGCAGCAGGGAAAAATGGAGACAGTACAGGATACAGTTTAAAGCAGTGAGAACTTTTATTTTTATTGAAGCGTTGGAATAGCAGGGAAATGGACACTCTCTTATTAAATGGTTTAGCTCACACAGACAGCTCCAGAACACAGAGCTACATGAAAACCACAACACGACCCCGAGCTGCACGCAAGCAGCTCCTAAATAGTGATGCCCCCCGCTCCCCCACCCACCAGCCCTATTGGCTCACATACAAAGGCAGTTATTTTGCATACACAATGTCCAATCGCTCTGTCCCATGTAAACAGTTGGTTGGCGGAACTGACCACAAATCAACACAGACTCCATCTACATACAGCTGCACTGTGCTTATGACACCCCAGACAGAGCGTCAGCACTGCCTAGACACAAAACGCGTTTCTACTCACAGCAGTACACTAACACCAGTACTCCCGCACGGCGGTGCAGGGCTCTCTATCTGGCGCTATGGCGACGCTGGGCCCTCTCTTTGGTCCTTTGGTGGCGTGAGGCTCTCTCTGGGGCTTTGGCGGCGTGGGGCTCTCTCTCTGGGACTCTGGCAGACTTATGAAATGGATTGGCCAAAGCAGTTGGAGGACAGGCACAGTTGTAAGTTTTTCTTGACAGATCTGGATGTCAGCCAAAATACCTTTCTGGGATTTAAATTACTACTCGTAGCTCATGTGATGGACACTGCTAGAGTAGTCCAAAAATATCTTCGGAAATAAAATGGAAAGATTGCTAAAATAATTCATAATGCATTTTGTTTTTATTTAATATTTTTTTCTTGCTGAATTTGTACAAATACAAGCATAAGCAATCTCTTTACCAACCAGTATGATCTTGTCAAACAGCCATTAGACAGGAATCAACTTTTTCTTTTTAAACTTTTCTTTATCAGTCGTAACATTAACATGAAATAACTTTTAAAATGTACTTTTTTTCTCTACAGGAATCTTTTTTGTCTGAGAGGTGGCAGAGCTCTTAAACAAAGAGACATTGCAATGTTCAAAACATTTAATATAGAGACTTACAGACACTGCTTAAAAACATCCACCAGGTATTCAGAGGTAATGAACTGTTTATTATAGCAGAAACATATCTAGAAACAAAACTACATCTTTTAAGAGGTCATTATATTCCTGTAATTGGTAAAAAAATATTTTACAATCTTACACACATTGGGCAGTTGTAGCCTGAGCTCTTGTTAGTCCTTTTTTTCCACTTTGGACAAGCAGCATGGACATTCTAAAGGGTTAAAGATCTTGAAAACATTTAGAACATGTTTCAATGCTTTTATAAGGCAGAAGCAACAGCTTGTCAAAGTGGTTAAAGCTAGGGATGAACCTTACCTGTTGCGCAATTCCATTGTCTATCTAGGTCCCTCTTGTGCAATTTTGGCATTTGATATTTGCTTACAGTGTCCCAGAAATCAATAAAAGCCATAGTTCTGAGATGATTTAAATCTGTTCTTGGGGCACCAAAGCAAGAATTAGCTTAATTCTCTCTGCCCCTTCAGTGCGTCCTTTCCTGTCATTAACCAACATATGCATCACCTAATGACTGACATGCTTTGTGACCATTACCTCTGAATACCTGTTTTCTAGCAGATTGTTTCAATATTTCTTTTTTCAATATTTCTTTATTTAAGAATCATCTGTCCATGTGTTTGCTATTTAATGGGTTTGTTAGGAGTAATGAGTGACATGTTGAAGCTGAAGCTGGCGAGACAATACTAGCAAGTTAGATAGAAAGACTTGAACCTGGTCTTAAGCAGGTTATTATTTATTTATTTATTTATATATATATATATATATATATATATATATATATATATATATATATATATATATATATATATATATATATATATATAAAGCGGATAGTGTTTTCTTACGTACATAGTTTATGTCACGTCCTTTGATTACATAATATGTACGTATCCGTAAAATCTTCACTATTTTAGAAAAGAAGTAGGAGATTCGAGAGGTCCTTGAGAGTCGTTAGATAAGACGGTCGTGATAGGTCACGTTTGGGTGACGGTTCCCAAATTACAAGGCAAATATGTATACACACATATATGTGTATATCTATATATATATATATATATATATATACACACACACACACACACACACACACACACACACACACACACACACACACACACACACACAAAACACAAATGAACCCATTTTATATCATCTCGCTTAATATCATACCTTGTTTATTATCAAAATGTAACAGAAAACAATTTAATTTAACCGTGCTCTATGGGGTACATGGGCGAAGCTTGCTTTTTCTTCACAAAGACACAAATGTCTATTTTCTAATGCGGTTCTTCGGAAAATGATAGATTGTTATCAGTTACACAAAACAAGCAAACAAAAAAAAAAAAAAACAGTTATGTCTGATGCCTATGCTGAGAAGATTTTAAAGTTTTTTTTTTTTTTTTTTTTTTTTTTTTTTTTTTAATGCTTACAGTATACATATTAAATACTAAAAAAAGGTAAAAACGCATGCACCAATCAGCAGCTACACTGACACCTGTTTCATCCAATGGAAGCACAGAATGTTTTTTTCTCTTGTTTGATTGGGTGATTCAGACGACTCTGTCCAACCTGTCACTCTACCTAAAACAATAATAATAATAAAATAAACGACTGATTTGAGGAGGGGTGAAGACCGACAACTGAGGGTGTCCTGGAATTGACACCGTACATTTGCAGGTGCTTCCTCAAGCCGCGGCTGATCACCATCAGCAGCTTCTGAATTTTCATTTCTCCGTCCTTTCCCCCACTGCAGGCGCAGGCGAGAGCAAGTGAAAAATCGATGTAGACAAGTGATTTGCACAAACTCATGAAAAAAAAATAATAAGCAGTACTCATAATTGCAAACGTAAAGCTGGAGTTGTTGGAACGACTGCAAAACTGACTAGTATAAACTGTTAATTCGTAACAACACTGCCGGTGAGCAGTAACATTACTTGATACTCTGTCCTACACTGACAATGGTGCTAACGAATACGGAGATCTTATAATGCTTTTTATTAAATCCTTTCATCACAGTCACAAAACAGCAACCTTCCAGTTAATAATACCTTCCTGCGATGCTGCCTGTTGCGGACTGTTGATGCTGGCATCCAAAAATACCGGATATATATGGCCCCGATTTGTGCCGATATCGTAATGGAAATTGTTCACTCATCAAGACAATATAAGGACAGAACAAGGTAATTCTAATTCTTTACGCATTTTGTTTTAAATATTCAGTACATTTACATAAGACCAAGTTTTCTCAAAACTAATGTATCAGAAATGAAAACTATATATATATATATATATATATATATATATATATATATATATATATATATATATATATAGAATATTATATTAATCTTTGACCAAAAGATTACTTCTGTCGTATCTTATTATTTGTGTTCTATGTTAAGACTATGCAAGATAAAATCTCAACGTTTTGGCAAAACAAAAGTTCCCGAACACCACACAAACTGTTTAAAAATGTAAATAGTAGAAAATATGTTTTACATTTTTTTATGTGCAAAAGGGCCTTTTTTTGCCACCCCCCCCCCTAACATTTTGAAATCCACCCCATTTACCCCAGTGTAGCACACTCAACACACTCTACTGGTGACTTTCAAAACATGCAGGTCACATTCATAACAGTCCACTTCCACCTTCAAAACTACACACTGTACTTTAAAACACTCTCACGCTGCGGTTTATAGGTTTGTATCACCATGAACTTTAGATAAACTGGACTCGCTATATCATGCAGCATTGAGGTACGTTACAAATGCAAGATTTAATACTCGTTATTGTATATTATTTGATTTGGTAGGCTGGACGACTTTGGCTTTATGCAGGTTGAAGCACTGGCATATTCTGGTATATAAGGCTATTCAATGTATATTACCCTTGTATTTAAATTAATACTTTATAGCTTCCCATAATAACCATAGCCTCAGATTTCATTCTTTTTGAGGCAGGTAAAGGATCCTTTGCTTATTATACCCCATGGTCCTGGAATGAGTTCCAGTCCAAACTAAAGCTGTAGACCCAGATATCTTTATTGCAATTTAAAAGTAAACTGCATGATTTTGTGACTGAGAGTTGTAATTGTTTTAGAAAGTTGACTACTTTTGTGTATTTTGATTATTGTTTTAAATTTGATTTGTCTGTTTCTTTATTGTATATTATTGTGTATTTGTTCTTGTTGTCCAATTTACTTTCTACTACCTGCTTGGCTAGGTCTCACTCGTAAAAGAGGTTTTAATCTCAATGTGACTGCCTAGTTAAATAAAGGATAATAATAAATAATAATGACGCTCAAAACACTATTTACATTGCTTTTTACAGTTATGGCATTAGATTTGTATTTTCCCCAAAAGTTTATTCAGTTAAAGCTAACTGAATTACCCAACATAACAATTTACTAATATAAACAGTAACTGTTCAAACGTACAGTATATCAAAATACAGAGAGTTGAAATACAAGCAAACATTACCACAATTAACTGTATACACATTAAAGAAAACCTGCTTGTCAGGTATTTGCTGACATTTTATATCAAAGCTGTCGATAGGCCCTTCCGTGGAGTGATGTCCTTGGTCCTGCCTCACTGAGGTACTAAATCGTCACTGCGTAAAGACTTCAGGTTCTTTTGCATTGAACCCATGAATGTGAGTGATGCGACCTCACAAGGTTGGCGGTCATCTTCTCTTTCAGGGAACAGGGGTTACATCTGTAACCTATTGTTTCCTTTCATTTTGAAGATGACCACCAAATTGATTACTTTTAGGAAAGTATACCAGAGCCATCGTGAGGGAGAATGAGCAGACAGCATCTGAGTTACATCTCGCGAATGCTATCTAGTGTTGGTGGTGTGAGCGTGCAACCTCAAGGACCCTGGTGCCTATTAAAGGCATAGAGGGATTGTAGCGGACTGTCCCGCACCTTTGTGTTTATTAGTGTTTTATGTTGTATATAGTGTGTTAATGTTGGTGTTTATTTATAAAATACACGAGATATAAATATGGATTACGAGCACAAGTGTTTAAAATGTATATTTGTATTTAGGCACGAGGATTGCACAGCACTTCACGTGCAAGTAAAATGTAATATGTGAGCACGGGGAATTGCACTTTTATTAATTCACGTGCTGTTGTACCGAGACTCTAATTGAATGATTGATTAGCAATTGAGTCTCAGTACAGCTGCATAAAAACAACATGTTTTCACTCACTCGGGGTTCGGGAAGTGGAGAACAGGTGAGAAAGAGGAGAGTGATTTAAAAGTATAAGCAATTGCTACAGCGTGCTGGCTAAAAACCAGCACAGTACTTGTTTGTCTATTCGTCCACTGTCTTGTTTAGTTTTGTCCGTTTTGTTTACCTTTTTATTTTGGCTGCAGGTGCCGTGTCCTGTGTTGGTCACCTCTGTGTTACTTCCTTGTTCTCATGTCACCACTGCAGCCAGCCTGGTCACATATGGTGCTGAAGAGTGATAAACCCAGCCACCACAAGTCAGACCAGGGAAAGACAGTGTTTTTTTTTTTTTTTTTTTTTTTGGAAAACACACAAAGTGTTTTTTTTTTTTTTGGTTGTGTGAAGTGCCCTTTTGGGGAAAAAATAAATAAATAAAAAATGGGAAGAAGTGGCAGGAGAAAGCAGCAGGAGGTGCAGCAACAGCAGCGCGGGGCATGTCGCAGGTCCCGTTGCATCTCTACCAAGCCGGATGTTTGCCTCGCCTGTCTGGATGAGGAAGGGTGGTGCTTCCTGTGTGGCGAGGCCAGCCTGAGCCTGAGCATCCGGCGTCAGGGGGAGAGGTCCCACTGGCTCAGAGGCCGACAAATTCCCTCTCTTCTGAGGGAATCTGGGGATGGCTGGTGGAGCCTGGGAAGAAAGCTGAAGAGGCCCAACCTGATGTGATCAACCTCCTGTGGGCCAGAGATGGAGAGCGATGGGAAGCCTGGGAAAAGCAACACTAACCAGTGTCCCTCCTACATATTGCGGACATGGTAATCCGTTACCTGGCTACAGATATGGCAGGGCTCCCGCTGTCTCCAGCTCTACTGGGAAAAGCCCTGGAGCTGCCATCTCCAACCCAGAGGGAGAGGAGCCACCGCTGCCATCTCCAACGCCAGAAGGAGAGGAGCCATCTCTGCCATCTCCACCAATAGAGGAAGAATGCCTGCTGGTTTCTCATCCACAGCCTGAGGGGCAGGAGCACGAACGTCTACAGCCCAAGAGGGAGGACACCGAGTGTCCACAGCCCAAGAAAGGGAAGCCCCCAGGTCCACAGCCCAGGATGAGAACAGAGGAGAAGTGCCTGCTGTTCCCACCTCCACCAGCAGAGGGTGAATGCCTGCTGGTTCCACCTCCACCACTGTGGGAGGACTACTTGTCATTCCCACCACCACCAGCAGAGGGAGAATGCCTGCTGGTACTTCCACCACCAGTAGAGAGAGAATACCAGCTGGTTTCACCACCACCCTCACGAGGAGAAGAGCAGGAGCTGCCTCTGCCTCCATCCCTACCACGGAGGGAAGAGAACCAGGAGCTGCCGCCACAGAGCCAGCACTAAGCCCCTGAGCACTATCTTCCCTGCACAGCCGAGCACTGACACAGGCACCACTTTCCCGGGATTAGAGGGAGAGTCACACCCGTCCCCCGCAAGTGAGGGAGAGCTGCACAAGTTTCCTGCAACAGGGGAAGACTACACGCTGCTCCCACCTTCGTCAACAGGAGACTACATGCTGCTCCCACCTTCGTCACCAGGGGACTGCTTGCAGCTCCCACCTCCACCAGCAGATGATGAATTCCTGCTTGTTCTGCCTCCAACGCCATGGGAGGACTGCTTGCAGCTCCCACCTCCACCAGTAGAGTGTGAATTTCTGATGGTTCCACCCAAGGATGCCTGCCTCGCTCCACCCAAGGATGCCTGCCTCGGACCGCCCAAGGATGTCTGCCTCGCACCGTCCAAGGGTGCCACGTCTGCATTGCCTGGGGCTGCCTGCTGCTCCGCATCGCCTGGGGCTGCCTGCTGCTCTGCATCTCCTGGGGCTGCCTGCTGCTCCGCATCGCCTGGGGTTGCCTGCTGCTCCGCATCGCCTGGGGAGCTACCGGTTACAGGGTACAAGGGAGAAGTGGAGCTCCCACTGCTGCCTCTATGGCCAGGGGCTCCCCTCCCGAGTTCGCCTCCCGAGGGTCCGCTGCTGCTGCCTTCGCCTCCCGAGGGTCAGCTGCTGCTACCGTCGCATGGGGTCACCGGAACTGCTTTGCCAGGGGTTAGTGTCAGCCCTGCGTTTCCACAGGAAATACTGTGGCTGGAGCCCAACAAGGGGGAGCTGCCGGCTATGAAGAAGGGGGTATGGGTCAGGAGACCACCTCCCCCCTGCTGCACTTACGCTGCAGTTAATTTGGGGACTGGAGCCCCACAAGGGGGAGCTGCCGGCAACTTCACGAGTTCAATGCCCAGGCACATCACACACAGGTTGTGTTTGTTCTGTGGAGGCAATTTCCTCTTACAGGACGTGCACGGGTGGAAAGTCGACATTGCAGTCGGGGTGCTTAGCTCTGGAGCTTCGACGGGGCTGAAGCACCAAGGCACCAGAAAACCATGAAGGGATAGAGTGTGCTGGGTGAAGCACCACAGGGGTCGAAGCAACGTGGCGGCGAGTCCTCGAGGTACCAATGGTGTCGAAGCACTGAGGTGCATTATGGAGCGCCAGGGACCCGAGGGTCTTGAGGGTACTGGGGCGCAAGGTTAAAAAAGACCTTGAAGCTTTGAAGTGCTGAGGTGTACAATCCTTGAAGTGCGTCGAAGCAATGATCACCAAGTACTGAGGGCAAAGTACGAAAGTACTGGGCTGCATGTCTGTGTCTGGGCTGCTTGCAGTCACACAACCAGGAACAGTTTAGCTTGCAACATTGTGGAGCGTAGCCTGCAGACAGTTCCAGTGCAGTCACACAACCAGTGGAGTGGGAAGCTTGCAGTGTAGTGAAGCGCCCGAGATGGCGTTTGGACCACGTGTTGCCCTCAACCGGTGTAGCGTGTAGCCTGCAGCGGGGTAGTGCAGTCATGGACCTGGAGGAGGGAATGAGACAGACAGAAGAAAAAGAAAACACACCTGTTTCTTTTTTTTTTTTTTTTCACACACGAATACACCACTTTATGGGTGAATGATGATTTGCGTGGTCTGCTTAACACTAAGGCCAAGGCCTAATGGAGGAAGTGCGCATTTTTATTTATTTTTAAACTGCAATGCAGTAGAAGAGAGACACTTGACACTTTACTGTAACAGTAAAATCAATAGTAATCGGTGGCCTGTAGGGGCGCTAGGCTGCACAAACTGAGTAGGCATACTGAGGTCGCCTAGATCCCTCAAGTCAACAGCAGCTGGACTCGTTGGAGAGTTGCATTCTCCCTTTTCAATCTCACTTTTTTTTTACAGCTGCAAAAAGCACTGGAAAATTATAGCAACGAACATGCAGTAAGCTGCAGAGGTTACAAAGCAGCCTACAATCGCTGTTGAAGAAGATTTTTTTTTTTTTTTAAAACAAAACACAATTGCGTATCATTAGCTGATCCTTTAGTTGCCAAGTTTCTGATTCCAGGGAAATGGCAAGCCTACTTCCAGCAATTAACTGAAAGGGAACTCACAAAAAACTGGAAGAAGGAGCTCTTGAGTCTTGTGAAAGGTAAAAGAGACTGATTCTCCGCTCAGTGACTATTTATTACCTCGGTGAGGCGGGACTGAGGACGTCACTCAGCAGAGGGGCCTATTGGCAGCTTTGATATATAATGCTCAGCAAACAACTGACAAGCAGGCATATCCCAAAAGTATCATTGGCGGTCATTTTCAAATTGAAAGGGAACAGTACTACATCTGAAACACACACACACACATGAATACAGTAAATTGGAATCTATGGCTAAAGGATGTCCTTTTTTTCAGGCATACTCGTTTAAGTTCTTTTGCTCCAAAACAACAATCCTTCTCGAGAGATTACAAATATTTTAGCTATGCAACATGTTTTGAATATTCTATCTTGTTTAACTAAGTTTATACTAAGGTGTAACTCCTCTACATACTGATTTGATCTTTTTGTGGCTCAACTTTGTCATTTTTTCTGTGTGCTTTGTGTTTGTACATTTGTTGGCCATCTGTAATGAAAAACGCTGGCATTGTCTCTGAAAATTATCCTTTCCTCCACTGTACCCACTGTGCATCTGGGTGTTTCTCGTTTGATAAATAACTGAATATTTCTTGAAAGTTGGGCTCTCCTTTTGCAACAGGTCTACCCATTGTGTTGAAAATCTCTGCATGTGGTTGGATTGTGATGTTGCACATAATATCAACAAACTTGAGGCAGAATTGCATTCTTTTATGTAGAGTTTATTTAGCTAAATAGTATTTGCTCTAACATTTTTAGTCAAATACGGAATGACATGTATATTTAGTCTCATTTAGACACATTTAGATTAGCAGTATTATACGCACACGTTTTACGCATTATAAAAAAATATATTTTGGCTACTAACAACAAAACACATAGATGAAATAAAACGAATAGGCTAAATGTATTAAATGTAGCTGTTTTTATTTATTTAAACAGTTGTTAGAAAATATGGCATATGTACGTTTTAAGCTGTTTATTGAAAAGATTGTGTTAGAGGAGAGTGTTTTCGGTGTGCGTAGCTACAGTGTTTTGGTCTTGAAAGAGAGTGTTTTGAATCTGAATTCAAAGCTCAGCAGAGTGTTTTGAACATATTTTCATTACCCTAGATTACACTAGAGTGTTATCAACTTACATTCAAAATACTCTGGAGTGTTTTATACTGTAGAGTGTTTTGGGCATCCTACACACAAGGGGAGGGGAGACTAACACTCCTTGTTTACTGTTTGTGAAATTTGTGTGTGTATCTAGCTATACACATTTATTTATTTTTTTTACATTTAATTGCTGTCTCCAATACCCATGCGAATTTTCTAGAACTTAGTGTTGAGTACAATTGATTACATTTTGAGATGTGGAAGTTAGTTTTTCCAATACTTAGGACATGAAAGAAATCTATTCAAAGAGCCATACATAACACTAATCAGTCAGGCTAGCTTTCAAGGAACTTATTCTTTCAACAGCTATACTAAGGATGGAATAGCTTTTGACTATTTCTTTATTTGCAGTTGGTTTAAAGGGACAGTCCAGGGAATCAAAAACTGTATTCTCTTTGCTGTTCAATCAAACCTGTGATTAAGAATAAAGGTGTAAAAACATGGTCACATTAGGTAGTTTTTACTCAATTACAGTTATTGGCTATGCTAAGAAAGTAAACAACCTTTAGAATTACAGTACTGTTAACTTTTGTCTGTTTAACTCGTCAAAATCGTCAATTTGTAACATAGTTGGCTCAAACATGTTTTGTGTCTAACAGGGCTAGCTCCAGTTAACCATGGACTCCTTAAGATCCTCATGGATGTACATGTGCCAGCACAAATAAAGAAGACTTTTAACTCTCTCTTCTTGTAATGTTGTACAAGGTTAAAGTCAGCACTTCTTTAGCACTAGGAATGTCTCACAGCCATGGAGCACATTGGGTCCTACTCATAGAACACTTAACTGGGCTGAACATTTTGTTGTTACTGTTGTTGGAAAAATAATGTCTTCTGGCTAATATTTTTCCTCCCCTTGTTCTATTAGGAAACAGATGTGACTGTACACTACATCAGCTTTACACATTTGTTTTTCAGGCTGTCAATAATCTTTATAACATGTCCCTTCTGTGCATCACTGCAGTTTTGGGATGAATTGGTGGAAAGATCCCTAGTAGTTTTGCACGCTATTATTGTTTTGTACATTAACCGCTTAACAAACTAACCAGGCTTTTGATAAGCCCACTGAATGAGGTGTAACCACATGGTCACAATATTAATAAATGGTTAAGTGACCCCACTGTACCCACTGTGATTCTAAAATTCATGCTTCCCAAGGTCTAAGATGGACGCTGTTAAAACCCCTAACAGATCTTTTCCAATTAAAGGACCTCCCCCGTGGACATGAAAAGGGTTAAGAGAGAATGGGAACTTCCACATTCTCTTTTATCAAAATGTTAACATCATAAATAATTCCAACAAGAAACAATGGGAGGTGATGTGTCAGAAGGTCCCTGCCACTGCACACACGCAAACCACCTCTAAAAACATCACTTTTAAACAAGAATAAAAGAAAAAGAAATGAGAGTGTGAAAGGACAGACTGTTAAATGGTATCTTGGAAGGATGAAGTAAAATAGTTTTTAAAAAATGAAACAAATATGAGGGTGTGACAAAGTGCCCACCCCTTCGTGTGGTGTGTTTAAATGTTGGTGTATAGACATTGGTACACGGGATATAAACGGGTCTGTGTAACACGAGTGTTTAAAATGTATATGTGTATTTAGGCACGAGGATTGCACAGCACTTCACTTGCAAGTAAAATGTAGTAATATTTGAGCACAGGGAATTGCACTTTATTAATTCATGTGCTGGGATTCAAGTGAATAATTAATTGGTAATTGAATCCCAGCACAATAGTATATATAGATGCACGTTGTCACATACTCGCGGTTGGGTGTTCGGGAGTGGAGAACGGGAGAGAGAGATAGAAAGAGATAGATAAGTGTAACTATAAATCTCAATTGTTTGTGTAGCATTCGTCCACTCTGTGTTTTGTCCGT
The DNA here is from genome assembly GCF_017654505.1 of Polyodon spathula. Taxonomy (NCBI): domain Eukaryota; kingdom Metazoa; phylum Chordata; class Actinopteri; order Acipenseriformes; family Polyodontidae; genus Polyodon; species Polyodon spathula. The sequence continues at coordinate 97,237,285 of NC_054534.1, forward strand.
GTCTATTCGTTTTGTTTGTCTGTTTATTTTGGCGCGAAGTGCCGTGTCCTGTCTTTTGTTTGTTAAACCCTTTTATTTTACAATAAACCGGCGCCAGCCAGCACCATCATCATTTCATTTCACATCATCGTCTTTGTATATTTCATTCCTTCCTGGTTCTGACGCCGCCCACTTGGCCGTCTCTGTGACACGTGGTGTCAGAAGTGGGACTTAACAGCGCCTCCAAGCGTCAGACCAGGAGAGGTTTTTTGTGTGGAAGAAAAAAAAAAAAAAAAAAAAAAAAAGGCGTCTTTGGATTACAAAAAAAAAAAAAAAGAAAGAAATGGGGAGAAGCAGGAAAGAGGATAAAGAGGTGAGGGACAGGGAGGAGGAGTGCCGCCTAAGGGCCAGACATCCCCGGCGATGTAACCAGTCCTTGCCGGGGTGCCTCCTCTGCAACCAGGACCATCTCTTTGCCAACTGTCCCTTCCGCTGCCCCTACCAAGAGGGAGAGGAGGAACTGCCGCAGAAGAGGAAGGCAGAGGTCCCACCACTGTCTCCAGAGCCGCACCAGTCTCCTGCAAGTGAGGGAGAGCCACACCAGTCCCCTGTAACAAGGGGAGACTACATGCCGCTCCCACCTCCACCACCAGGAGACTACACGCCTCTGCCTCCGCCACCTCCACCGGCAGGAGCCGAGCAGCAGGAGCTGCCTCTGCCTCCGCCACCTCCACCGGCAGGGGCAGAGCAGCAGGAGCTGCCTCTGCCTCCGCCACCTCCACCGGCAGGCGCAGAGCAGCAGGAGCTGCCTCTGCCTCCGCCACCTCCACCGGCAGGCGCAGAGCAGCAGGAGCTGCCTCTGCCTCCGCCACCTCCACCGGCAGGAGCAGAGCAGCAGGAGCTGCCTCTGCCTCCTCCACCAGCAGAGGGTGAATGCCTGCTGGGTCCCCGTCCCCCAGCAGAGGGTGAATGCCTGCTGGGTCCCCGTCCACCAGCAGAGGGTGAATGCCTGCTGGGTCCCCGTCCCCCAGCAGAGGGTGAATGCCTGCTGGTATCACTTCCCCCACCAGCAGAGGGTGAATGCCTGCTGGTATCACTTCCCCCACCAGCAGAGGGTGAATGCCTGCTGGTATCACTTCCCCCACCATCACGAGGAGAGGAGCTGGAGCTTCCTCTGCCTCCACCTCCATCAGGGGGAGAGGAGCAGGAGCTGCCTCTCCCTGGACCAGGACTAGATGCTGGCGGTCCTCAGCAGCCCTTGTATAGGCTGCTGAGGGAAGCACGGGGAAGAACCGCCCGGCCGCAGTGGCCGAGAAGAGGGCCAACACCCGCACCCCAGCTTGTCCTGACTGCCAGCCTCGCTTCGCCCAAGGATGCCAGCCTCGCTTCGCCCAAGGATGCCTCTGCATCGCCTGGGGTTGCCCGCCGCTCTGCATCGCCTGGGGTTGCCCGCCGCTCTGCATCGCCTGGGGTTGCCCGCCGCTCCGCATCACAGCCGGAAGTACTGTGGCCGGAACCCCACGAAGGGGAGCTGCCGGCCACGAAGAAGGGGGAGGAGGTCTGGAGACCACCAACCCCAGCAGCAGTTTCGCTGCCGGAGAAGGGGGAGGAGGTCTGGAGACCGCCAACCCCAGCAGCAGTTTCGCTGCCGGAGAAGGGGGGGGAGGAGGTCTGGAACCGCCAACCCCAGCAGCAGTTTCGCTGCCGGAGAAGGGGGAGGAGGTCTGGAGACCACCAACCCCAGCAGCAGTTTCGCTGCCGGAGATCGTGGGGGAGGTCCGGAGACCTGCTCCCTCTGCAGTTTCTTCCCTGCAGGAAGAACGGTGGTTGAAGCCCCACCAAGGGGAGCTGCCGGCGCCGAAGGAGGGGGAAGGTCAGGAGACCACACCCCAAGCAGCCTTTCCGCTGCTAGGACTACCCTGGCAGGAGAATGCTACCCCGCTGTCAGCATTGCTGCTGACAGCATTACGACCTGTGGGCCCCTGGAAGCCTCCGGTCCTGGCCAAGGACTTTGGGCGGGACTTTTGGGCTTTTAAGGGGGGAGGTGGCCATTGAGGCCATGTGTGCTTTGCACAGGAGGGGGTATATGTGACAAAGTGCCCGCCCCTGTGTATATTATCTGTTATGTGTTGCGTGTGGTGTGTTTAAATGTTGGTGTATAGACATTGGTACACGGGATATAAACGGGTCTGTGTAACACGAGTGTTTAAAAATGTATATGTGTATTTAGGCACGAGGATTGCACAGCACTTCACTTGCAAGTAAAATGTAGTAATATTTGAGCACAGGGAATTGCACTTTATTAATTCATGTGCTGGGATTCAAGTGAATAATTAATTGGTAATTGAATCCCAGCACAATAGTATATATAGATGCACGTTGTCACATACTCGCGGTTGGGTGTTCGGGAGTGGAGAGAGAGAGAGAGAGAGAGAGAGAGAGAGAGAGAGAGAGAGAGAGAGAGAGAGAGAGAGAGAGGAGAGAGAGATAAATAACAATTGTCTCAATTGTTTGTGTAGCATTCGTCCACTCTGTGTTTTGTCCGTGTCTATTCGTTTTGTTTGTCTGTTTATTTTGGCGCGAAGTGCCGTGTCCTGTCTTTTGTTTGTTAAACCCTTTTATTTTACAATAAACCGGCGCCAGCCAGCACCATCATCATTTCATTTCACATCATCGTCTTTGTATATTTCATTCCTTCCTGGTTCTGACGCCGCCCACTTGGCCGTCTTTGTGACAGAGGGTTAAAAAGATAATCTAATATGTTTTGATTCTTCGTGCATAAGCACCACAATAGAAAGATTTGACATTCACAGTAAGTCATTGTGAAATGAATGAATGATTGCTGTGTTTGCAGGGAATTTCGGTTGTACGTTGGTTAATAATGAAGATTAGCAGTTCTTCTGACGCTGAAAATGAAGATCAACATGGTGTCTAACTTTTGCAGTGTGATTTGACTTCATTAGCATTCAAAGTGTGCAGTTGGCTGTGACTGGTTAATATTTAATGTTGTTTTTTGACTACATTAAGCAGGGAGGCATATGATAAATGACAGCCACAGTTGCACAAATGACTCGTCTGGATGCCTGATCAAATGAAAATAATGTAGCATCTGTGTTATTAATTACTTGTCAAAGCCATCAGAGGAGTGCATTCCGTACTTATTTTTGTAAAATGGTTAGTAACTTGCAAATATTTTTATTAAATTAAAAGTTGGCCTGTAATTTGTGTTCTGGCATTTAAACTACATGCTCAAATTATTATATAATTTACTCTTTCATCTAACTTGTAAACAGCAATAGTAGAGTGTACATGTTCCTCTGAGTTGCAGAGTAAATGTTTATACTGTGACGCTGACCTGTTTCTTTGCTTTATGATGGTTTGGAATGAACCTCTGTTATAAAAGGTAATCGTCCACAAACCATGCACCCTTCTCTTGAAGTCAATAGTTGTTTTATCCCTTACTGACTCTCTTGTAATAAACAATGCTTGCTTAACTATTTCTGTTTTTGTCTGTTTTATTTGTTTGTTTCGGCTGACGCCGTGACATATTTCTTTCCATTAAATAAATTAAGTATGTGCTTTCAATCTTCCTGCATTTGTTTTACAAGATAATGACATTTGACTTGAAATGTTGCTAGATTTTGTTTACCTAAACATTGCAAAGCCCTATTGTGCACTTAGAAAGGGAAAAAAAATACAGCTGCCATTTGAATCTAGAGAAATCATCTCGCTGCCAAAAGGAACAGAACTGCCAGATGTGGTTTATGTATTTATACAAAAACCATTAGAGCACTTCGATAGATGGGGGAAGAGGAGATGAAACCAGTTGATTCTAATGTATTTTTGGACAAAGTATGCTTTTTTTTATTTTATGTGCCTGTGTTTACAATCTTTTAGGATGCCTTCAGTAGTTCATTATGGTAACAGACACAGGGTGGATACCAGAAGCAAATTATTAATGAAAAGCAGTGTATTTGGGTTTTATTTGAGTTTTACAGATTTCAGTTGGATGTGTCAACTGTATAAGAAGATTATTTGTTTTTATTTTTTTCTGGATTCATTTGAATAACTTCCTATATTTACTATTAAACAAGGTGGAATGTAAAAAACAAAAAAATTCTGTTTGAAAACAGTCATGAACTGTAAGGCTGAAATATTAAAACCATCTAATGAACCAGTAGATGGCGCAAGTATTAAACATTCTCCCTGATGAAACAATACATGCTTCCTCTCTTGCGTTTAGGGATTCTATAATTTGCTTCATATCTATACCCCCCATTAAACAAAATCTGGGTCTATCTGGAGGTTACTTTGCTATAGGTGGTGCATTCCTTTGTAGGAAGTACAACTGGATTTACTGAGCAGGCAGTTAACCATGGTGTCGTGGATAAGTCCCTTTCACGGTCAATACCCCTGACCTATTGCTCAAAAATAGTTAAATTTCATATTCCCTGTTCTCTTAACATGAGTGTTGTAAAGCAGAACAAATGCATAGAGTAAATGCTTAAAGAAAGCATGTTATACTACAAACTACCCATGGGATGCTTTTTACACAAGGGTTATCCTATGAAAGAAGTGTACTGAACCAAGGGTTATCTAAACAACAGATTAAACTATTCACAGGATAGTCTGTATCTGTTCTTCATCAGATTTGACAGGTTCATTTCTCATTCTGTAGCTGTATTCTGCAGTATGAGACTAGTACTGTTCAGATGATCTTTTGAAGCTCGCTCAGAAACATACAATCTTGCTGTACAAGGAAACTCCATATTAATTTACCCTTTGCTAATACTACAAACAAAGATGAATTGGGGGGGGGGGGGGGGGGGGATTTCTTGACATATTAACGTTCAATTGTTGTATAAAATGTAATGTGATGTTCTGTGTTCTGATCAGTAGTCAATTCTGCAACATGTACTGTAGACCAACAAAAATTGTCTGTGGTCTGCATTAGCTGGAATGTGCTAGGAACTATATGATTGAGGCAATATAGGCCCAACAGCTAACGACTCTGTACCTATTTTACACTGGCAATACTATCTGCAAATTGGATAGTTTGTATCCAACTGGTACAGTATCTATAGAGAATAACTCTTGGATGTAGGGCGTGATCTTGGTTATTAGTTTTGGTGTTTTATTTCTTTTAAAAGCGCTTATTTCTATGAGAGAGTATTTTTAAAATGATAACTTGGAAATAATTACCTGCATTTTACTTTACTTGGTGTGTGTAAGAAATGTATATTTGACCTTTAAAAAAAATAGCCCCTAACACAATTAAACTAGAAAAACGACACACATGTAGAGAAAAAAATTATTATTAAAATTATTATTGCTAACATATTTATTTATTGGGGTCTGACTCTTACTATAATTTATCTGGACATGTACAATTGTTAAATAGTCAGTGTAGTATTGAGTCTGACTCGAAACTTGTTGTTGGAGGCGGGGCATCATTCAAGCAGGCAGGGAGTGGATTGGCTGGTGCGGAAAGAACTGAAACAGGGTTGGGAGTTTGACTGGCTGGTTTTGAGGGAGGTTGTGAATCCAGCAAATTGGACAGAATTGTGGACCAATTGTATCTTCTCTGTTGATTTGCTGTCCAGTAGCTGTGAATTGAGCCTTCATTACGGTGTCCTGTTACAGAGATGATTTTGCTTGTCTCTAGACTAGCGTCAGAAAGTAAGTATCTTTTTTGTGTTATCAGATTAGTTGTAGATTAGAATGTTAAGGGAAAAAAAAGCTGTATTTATGCGCAGATTGATTATACAATGTAATTCACAGTTAAGCACTTCAACGTTCCAGCGGGCATCTATGCACAATAGAAGCCCGCTAAATCTGGAAGCTGATTGGCTGTTATATATATATATATATATATATATATATATATATATATAATTAATCTACAATAATAAATGACATGTTACCAACAGTCAGTACTATGTTTTTCAAATGTAATTTCCATTTGACCTTCATCCCTTGGTGTAAATGTATGTAAAAGCCTCTAACATGTACTGTATGCTAGTGTCTTTACACTAATGGAAACATTAGCTGAAACATTTTAATTGATATAAACTTTCTGCTCAGTTATTTATGTAATTACCAAGTAGTGACAGCCTTCTTCTTACCACAGCACGTCTCTCTGTTACCAGCTCCCTGGTGGTGCTCTCCCTAATGGTACCAGCTCCCTTTTTATTTTATGTCGATGTTCCCACTTAACACCAATTACCTCGTTAACGACCAGCCACATTCTCGCATGTATTTTGGTAGGCTGGGGAGTAACCCCATCCCACCAACTTCCAAAATACACACATTATTTACAGGCAGGGATCTTCCCTTCAACTATGTGTGTGTGTGTGTGTGTGTGTGTGTGTGTGTGTGTGTGTGTGTGTGTGTGTGTGTGTGTGTGTGTGTGTGTGTGTGCGCCAAAAATATACTAAGTGAATTGGTTGCAAGTGGAACTGGGGTTTCCACAGGTCGAGTATTGCATGGTGAAGGTCTCAATGGTCGCAGGCCAAGGAAAAGCCACGCTTAGGAAAACGTCACAAAGACAATCGCTTAAAGTTTGCAAAATGCAATTGAATGATGAATATGAGTTCTGGTCAAAGGTTTTGGGGATGAAACAAAAATCAAGCTTTTTTGGTTACGTTGATAGTTGTTACATTTGGAGAAAGTCTGGTGACGCGTACAAAGAAAATAACACCATACCTACTTTCAAGCATGGAGGTGGTAATATTCTTCTATGGGGCTGTTTTTCATCTAATGGCAAAGGAAATTTAGTTCAAAAACATGGTAAAATGGATTCCATAGTGTACCAAAAGATATTAGCCAATCATCTGAAAACCTTCACTACAAAACCTGGTTTAAAGCGAAACGGAACGTTCCAACAAAACAACGATCCAAAGCACACATCAAAATCTACTTCAGAATGGTTAAAGAAGAATAAAATCGAGGTTCTGGAATGGCCTAGTCGAAGTCCCGATCTAAATCTGATTGAGAATCTTTGGTATGAGTTGAAAAAGGCTGTGCACAAGAGAAGTCCTCAGAATTTGAATGAACTAGAACAATTTTGCGTTGAAGAATGGTCAAAAATCACTAAAGAATCATGCCAAAAGCTTATTGACAAATATTCTAATCATTTAAAAGAGGTTATTATTGCTAAATGAGCCTCAAATGTGCCTAGCTATTATTTTAAAGTTCCTTATCAGGCTATGAATACTTTTGAATGAGTATTTTTTGAGTTTTGCTGAAATAAATACTTGTAGACATTCATTTCTTGTAACTTTTTTTCCTTATCTACAAAAGCAAAACTTTTGCTACAAAAGGCTATAATTGTTTTGACTACAACTACACACGCAGAAATGTTATTTCTTAAAATATACAATGAATTTATAACTGTTCTTCCATGGAGCCAAACACGGGTCATAAAAATTGTACTTCGTTCCACTGGTTTGTACATACAGATAACACAGCCAAATCTTACATCACATTTACAACAAGCATTTTGTAAGAGGGCAATAATACAAATATATAGTCTTTGAATCTGTGTAGATTAAACATAAAGCCTGTATTTCATTGTCTGGGTATAATTAGAAACGTGAGCAGCTTATTGTCAAAGTGTTTTTAATGTTATTCTGCCTATCTAGTCATGTTAAGACCTCAAAATTACTTATCTAACAAGATTTGGCTGTATTTGATTTATGTAACAGTGTCATTTTAACTGATAATAAATACTATGAATTTAAACTATATTAGTTGCCTTTAAACTTGCTTAAAAGTGCTAAATACGGTTACTGTCTACACAACGCAACATTTAATACTGTACTCCAGAACTGGACTCGAGACAATCTCGGGGTAGTCTCGAGTCCAGTTCTAATTAGATCACATCAGGTAGTGTGGTTTGGCAGAAGTGTGAATGCTGTAATACCGAACTACATTTTGTTTGTGTATCCCCCTGTATCTGAGTGCTTTCTGATATGTTTTGGCGTGTTAAGATTACAAATACAGTACTCAGAACTGGCGCCTGAAGGAGTTGAAAATGACAGTACAGTATTCAGTACTGCTGTATATACAATTTCTGAGGCTTGTTGTAAAATGATGGATCATGGAGCACCGCAATCAGATGCTGAAATCAAGGCACATTGATATCTGGATGAAACGTACACATTTTGATAAAATGTACCTTGTGTTTTGAAGAAACAAAGCCATAACGATCGTGCTAATAATCCCTATGTCTTCCAGGGGCTCTGTATTTGCTAGGTGATAAACACAAAATAAAACACACTGCAAGGAGAGAAAATGTCACATAAGTCATACAGTCCATTGCACTGCTAGGAACCGTAACCAGACTATTTTAATAGTGTTTGTACGAATTAAGTCTCACTAAACATGAAACGGAACTTTAGGGTGGACGCTTTGAGCTGGATTAATGTAAATGTTTTTGAGTATGGTTCTCAAGATCGGTTATGTAGTGTGGACAGGGCCTAATAGAAAACAGTCTTGTCTGGGCAAGGCACCTGTAACTTCCTATGAATTAACATGATTATTCAGCATATCATTATACTTGCATTATACTTGTATGGGTTAGTACTGCTTGCATGTCAGGTGATGCCAATAAAATCATCTGAAGCTAGGAAGCTATATAATCAGGAAACTGGTTTAACAATAAAAAAAAAAATGAAGTAGAAATAGAACTAGAAATCGAACTAAACATTTACAACCATGTCAGCGTTTCAAAAGGCATGTGTTCTCTTTTGAAATGTTTTTTTTTTTTTAAATAATAATAATTTAATTGTTGAGGCTGCAATGTGGTTCTTACTGTAATTAGAACCATATGGCACTGACAGCTACTGTTTCTGATACATGTAAGAAAGTTGAGCCTGAGGGCCATTGACTGTGTCATGTTTGAAGCACAGCTGTGGTCATGACTGGGCAGATTCCTACCACTCACAGTGGTTAAATTGAGATTTTGAAAGAGAAGGAACTCCACCTGGCCAGTTCTGCAGTGGAATTGTATAAACATGTTACAACTCTACTGCCCTGTTCCTGTTGCTGCAAGATCTTTGAATTTTTTTTTTATTTAAATGAAAGTTGTAATTGGACAGGAGTGTCGACTCACCATGCACCAGCGACCCCTGTAGTCTGCCCGGGCACCTGTGGGCTTGCCTGTAAGCAGCCCAGACTTACATTGTCCTCTGATGCTGTAGCTCTGAGGTGGCTGCATGTTGAGTCTGCAGCGTGAAAAGAAACGATCGGCTGACGGCACATGCTTTGGAGGACAGCGTGTGTTCGTCTTCGCAGCTCCCGAGTCAGCGCAGGGGTGGTAGCGGTGAGTCGAGCTTAAATAATAATTGTATATTCTAAATTGGGAGAAAATAACGCAAAATAATTGTCGACTACTAAATTTCTAATAAAAAAAAAACAAAAAAAAACTGTAAGGCATGTTTTTTAGAACCAGAATTTGGAAGTGCCTTAAATGATATCTTAACCAAATGGTCACCATGGAATAATCGATGGTCCTTGGCAAGCAAGAAGGTTGGTGAAAACAAGAACATTTATGGAAGCTTATGCAACATACCCACAAACCTTTTAGGAAAATAAAAATATATATTTGACTCCAAATTCTTTGGATAATGAAAACAGGAGACCGGGCAAGTAGAGCAGCTAGTGACAATCCAAGGAAGCCTCTTAGGAGCAGCTGTACAGGTTTGGATCGGAGAAAGAAAGTGTTACAGACCTCATGGAGTGCCTGAAAGAATCTGAAAGCATGGATATGTGATGGTAATGTGTAGGCGAATCGGTTGTCTGACTCACGTGGAGGACCCACGTGGTTAAGGCTGCCACCCACTGGACGCGACAAGATTTCTTGTTGGGCGTCACAACACTTTCGTTTTCCTGGTAGAACACATGCTTGGATAGAGAGCTGGGATTGCCCAGTCCATTATTATTATTATTATTATTATTATTATTATTATTATTATTATTATTATTATTATTATTATAGATCCCCATGTGGTGTTTAATGGTTTAATGCCTGTTTTGTCCTGAGATTCCCAAGGTATACGCAATGCTTTTATCACTTATAGTGAATATTCACATGGTTATAGTAATTATTAATAATAATAATTCTATTTTATTATTATTAGTATTATTATTATTAATTTTTGTTTTAAAATATAACCGTAGTCCAACTTTTGAATCTCACACTGGTGTGTAGGAGGTAGGTCAATCCAACATCTATCCAACAGGCAAAACGATTTTAAGCCCCCAATGTCATTACACACACACACTTATTTACCAGAACTTAAACTAGATAAACAATATGATGCATAACATATATTATACAATCTTCGCCTCCGGTACAAGTGTCAGATTGTATTTCAGTGTAACTTTGCACTTACTACAGGATTATAAGGACCGTTTGTCTGTGCATGCACTCGTTTTATGCCCAACAGGATTTATTGCAATTTTATTGCAAACATGAAAACTCCTGGGCTGCAGGAATGCTAGCTTGTCTGTAGAATTTAGAGGTGCTTACAGTACATGTCCACTTCAAGACATCAGTGCAAGAACATCTAATCTTGAGTTCTAAGATAAGTTTCATGTGATCAAACCTATAGTCACCTCTATGCACCTCTATTATTTATTACTTTGTAAAATCACCATACACTTCAGGTAATGGCTAATTTCACTTTCCTCTTTCACAGTTTGAGCCTGGGTTATTTTAGCAGATAGCAGCCTAGAGGCCCCTTTTTCATCTGTCTCCCTGCGGAGTGCAGCTGACAGCAGCTGACTAGACTGCAGATATTTCACAGGCTCGCAGTGTGAGCACAGTATTTAAAGCTCTTCAGGTTGAAATTGTGAAATTGGAAGGAAAATCTATCAAGCTGTGAGGCCTGTCTTTTGCTTCTGTACCTAGAGTGTGGGTCAGCCTGAAGAGAAGCCTGGATCTCTACCTTAAGACTTAGTTTGCTATTAATCAAGTTCAGACTTTCTTCTGGTATGGGACTGATGTGCTAGCTCTGGTAGTCAGAAGAGTGACGTTGACTGATAACAGATCCCCTACGATATGGAAGAGCCAGGGGCTCAGGCAGACAGATGTATCTTTGGAGGTTGACATTATTCTAACATTTACCTTAGTATTTCAGATGCCAATTACTTGTTAAAGCACATACACATCTGTATTCTTCCTAAAGTGAATTCTTACACTGACTGAATAAGAAACATATTTTCTGTTGAAGTACTGCTTGCCTGTGGTCACTTCAGAATTTGAACATTCACTTTAGTGTGATTGCCAGTTGGGTAGATAGACTTGTGTCGTTAGTAGGTAATTCACATCCCCTTACTGATACAAAATATTTCAACAGGGTTGAAGGGTTCTGTCACTAGTCCATATAGCTGCTGATAATATTTAACAATATTCAAAGATTTATCAATTTACTTTCACAAATCAATGTATAAGGGCAGATGACTGTTAGTCAGCATTGGCAAACATACTGAGAGCTTTACACACTAGAAGGCAATAGTAAATATGTACATTTAAAGAAAGAAATAGCTGTTTCAACTGTGACTTTCTCCTGAGATTTAGCAACATTTATCAACATGTATCTTTGTGTAACTGTTAATTGTAGTGCTGTGCTCCACTGTGTTTTCATATCTTCAGCAAAACTCATGACAACGCACTTGGGCATACATTGTCAATGTCGTCTTTCTGTAGGCACACACTGACTGTGTCCTGGGTCAAAAAAGACAAATGAGGAAATTTGTGACGCCTGTTAATTTCACAAAACTATAAACAAACAAATAAAAAATACCTACGAGCCATTCATATCAGAATTAACTCAAATTGAATTCCTATGCATGCCCGTTTACATTATTTGCCTTTTGAATATTTATTTGCATAATTATGTTATATATGTTTGTTGTATTTTATACCATTATGTTTATTACAATTACTGTATTTACATTTATTTTTATACAAACATCTCACTTACTGGAACTCAAATGCTGAGGTAAGAGAAGTCAAGATAAACAGAATACTGATTTTGCATACCAGCCTCATATTATCTTCCAGATCCTAAATGATGAAAGCAATCTAGAGGAGAAAGAAAGAGCTGGCCTGCCACACAATGCTAATTTCTATTTCTTCTGAATCATGACACTTCCTTAGAGAGCTTCATTTTTACTGAATTGCTATAGATCCATCCTATTTCTGCAGGATAATTGTTCTTTTTTTCAACGACAATTGTTTGCTGATTTCCAAACTGTGTTTCCAGGCATGTGGTCCCAAGCTGTCTGGAACCAGTTCAATGAAGTAATTTAATAAATTAAGGACTCCCAGCGAGGACATACTATTTTCCCCAGACTTTCATTATTCTCAGTTTGTAATTTCAGATCCCAACTTGGTTCCATTAGTTTTGTGCTATAACCTGTAAAACAGCTATTTATCTTGAAAGCAAGATCAAAACCTTTCAGGACAGGGTTATAGACAACCAATAAATCTCTGTTCCTGAAGTATTTAGCTCAGAAAATTTTCATATGATACTTGGTAGTTGATACCTGTAGCATTTGTTCAAGAATTGTGGATTAGAGTGATGCTTTGTTTGCTTTATATATGTAATAGGGAATCTATTTATAATTTATCTGTTGCTAGGCAAAAACTAAAGAAAACAAAACAACACCTTGCCTACAGTAGAACGTTAAACTATTTCTGAATGTGTGAGCTCTTATGAGGTGGTGGAGGTGGGGGTGTTCTTGAGATGTCACTGGCACAAACTAAAATAACATTTGAAATATACTCACACCTTCCCTGTATATCTACATATCTAGGAAACTTGTTATATCTCTGCTGTTCTTTCAGATTCTCACCTGTCCTGATCCACACTTATATGTGTCCTGTGTGGTTTCTCCTTCTGTTCTGTTAGGTGCGCTCTTGTAATACCCTATTTCCAGGAAGAATCCGAGTCTGTTTCCATCACTGCGTTCATCCCCAAGGCACACTCTCTCTGACTCATCTCCCTGCACCTTTTTGTCTCTTTTATCTTTCAATTAATACATTTTTTAACTGTAAATTATTTAAGGCATGTTTTAGCCTCAGGGAAGATTCTCTCTATTTTACTTGCCTTTGATACAGCTGGGGTTTACTCAGTCTGGAGTTAATAGCCTCAGGTAGGTACTGATACTCAAAGGAAGGACGTTCACCTGTCAGGAAAGGTTTATCCAGCTATAACACCAAAGGCATTTAGATTGATAACACAGGTATGTGACAGAGATCGAATGACGCTTGGTGTTAGATCTCCCTCCTGATCTGTGAGGGCACTAGGTAAAGGGAACAGAGTACCCTCGACTAAATGGCATGACACTTTATTCCCATGGGTAGGTGGAAGTCGGCTGGCAAGAAAAGGAACTGAGCTATGGTACCCGAACTGGATACGGCATGGCATCCGCTGATTGGAGGAGCGAATGCGGTCGTTAACCAAGGGGTCGTGAGCGAAGGTATAGAATAGGGGCGTAGCAAAACAATCTGTTTCTCAAATTTGGTTGGATTTGACCTTGAAGGAATACCGTGTAATACTGAAACTTGTGAGTGTTTGTCTTGTGTTTGTTAATGTCTGCTGTAACTGTAGTTTGTCTCTTTAGACTCCCAGTAACACGATCCGGAGCTGGAGTACAAGCCAGCATCAACCCGGACATCACTTTCACCCCAGCATTTCACAGAGAACTGTAATAACACCACTAGCACCTAATATCCCTCACTTGTGTTTGTGTTCTGTGTTTAGCGTGGGTGTGTGTAAAACCTGAACATTTGGTTGTGGGTCAAACCCGGGAATTACAATTGTGAGTGATACACGCTGCTGTATTTATTATTTATTAGTGTTTGCCTTTGGACTGTGGACATCATCATTAATTAAATAAAACCTCCTTGTACCTGAAAACAACTGTATGCCTGATTAATCTGCTCACCACTTTGCCACAAGGTACCATAAACAATTTAAGCTAGAAAGAAAATACTGTAATAAAATAGGGTATTTAACATCTTTTTAAGGCGCTCATCCAACATCAAAGTACACCAAAAAGGCTTTAGAAATCAATGCCAGGGAGGCCAAAATGTTATGGATCAAGATGGAAAAGGGTTCCAGTAGAACTCATACCCATAGGATCTCAGAAACTGCTTCATATTCTTAAAATACTATATTTTAGTTATGCTACATGTTGTGGAGATAACAGCAGCTACTGATGCAGTACATGGAAATAAAATTGTATTGTGTCCATACATTATGTATTTTTTTACAGTGAACTTGTAAAGACATTCCAAGAAATGTGTGCCTGTATGATTATGTTTATGAACAGGACTGTTTAATATTTACTGTCAGATTAGAGTTCAAACATAGAGTCTGTATCAGACTCATCAATTGTCATTGTGCATCTGCAAGTTCAACCAGCCTCCAAGATCAGATTCACCTGGGCTTGGATAGACTTGAAACTCTACAGCCAGTCGTAACGCTCTCTGCAGATTTACACAGATTTACACTGGCTTATGACTGTAGTACTTTGTATTAAGCACACAACTGTTTTTGGTAGCACATGTAAGATGCATTATTACTTTATATTTCAAGAGACATGTTGGCTAGTACACATTTACCTGGTGATAAAAGCAAACAGTAAGTCTATTTCTGTTTACTTGATTTGGGATGTATAGAGTGAATGTCTTATTTGGCTACCATCCAGAGAGCCTGAGTTTAAAAGGATATGTTGCCTTTAATCTTAAAGGATATGGTTTAGAAGCTGGTTAAAATCAAAGAGCTCTAAAACCTAATAAATTATAGAGGAGGTCCTAAAGAGGAATATCTATTTACATAGCTTTCTAGCAGCTGCTTGGCAGCAAACATACAAATAATACATAATTGAAAGATTGCTACAGTTGATTAGCTGCAAGCTTTCATATGAGTCAGCCTTTAAAATTCCTGTGGGCATTTTTTTTTTTTTTTTTTGCGATTGTGTCTGTGCTTGAACTTGAAAATGTTAAGTTTTTTAATTTTTGGCTGTTGATACTGGCATAAAAAGAACATTTTTAGGATATTCCATGCAATGTTATAATGGTCCTTTCAGATTACACCTTGTAACTTACGATTATACTGTACATTTACAATTATGGAATGTAACTAAGCTGAGTTCAGAGGGTAGAAGAGGGAATGTAACTAAGCTGAGTTCAGAGTGGTAAGTGAGGGAATATAACTAAGCTGAGTTCAGGGGGTAGGTGAGGGAATGTAACTAAGCTGAGTTCAGAAAAAAAACAACAGGGAATATAACTAAGCTGAGTTCAGGGGGTAGGTGAGGGAATGTAACTAAGCTGAGTTCAGGGGGTAGGTGAGGGAATGTAACTAAGCTGAGTTCAGTGGGTAGGTGAGGGAATGTAACTAAGCTGAGTTCAGCGTGGTAGGGGTAGCAGAGGGTAGGTGAGTGAATGTAATTGGGTTGTCATGCCATGTTGGTCATGCTGAATCATTGACATCCTTTAAGGCCTGACTTGTCTTACATATTATGTCTTCACTTGACCTGCCCAGTTTCCACACCAGAAGGTCATTCAACTTCCATAAGTGCTTCTGTGGAATCTGCAGACAATCTCCCTCCAAATCCAGTGTTACGGCAAGTGTTTCCAATTGTTTTATCCAATCCCTGCATGTATGAACATATTGAGACAGCTACACACATATATTTAATATAAAGTTGTACCTTTTAAATTATTCATACAAAAACCTTTTTAAATTTAATTTTTTTTTTTTAATTTATTAGCTATAAGTTAATTATAGGGCTGGGCTCTTCAGCCATCATCAGTGACCCCCCGACCCCCTCTACTTTGATTGCATGGTGTGATCGTGTGCGTGGAAGTGTGTAGGTGTAGGGTGATGCAGGTGCTCCAAACAGTGAGAAACACAGAGTTCACAGTTCAATCTCTTTTAGTTTTACTTGTTGTGGTCGGCTTTACCGGTTTAAATAATAATACTGGCTCTACTGAACTATGAGTATTGCCAGCGTCAAAACCAAAGGGTTGCAGTCCTGAAATAATAATAATAATAATAATAATAATAATAATAATAATAATAATAATAATAATAATAATAATAAACAACACAAACACACAACACAGACACAGACACATCTCCAGTGGTGCTGCCGGGTTTATCGCTGGTGCAAACTGGCAGCTCCCAGATCCGTATTTATCCATCTGGCAAAGACAAACACACAGTTAGAACATAAAGAAACAGTTCAATCATGTTTGAACAGTTCTCGTTTCCTCCTATTAACCACAATAAAGGAACCAATTATGGCATCAGGTCCGCCTAAAGTACCTTCAGCCCGCCCCCTCCGATAGCTAGTTCAATCACGTCTCCTCCAATTCATGACTGCAACTTTGTTCACCATATTAGGGCCATGACTCCTGGTACCGTGATGCCGCCTCCTTCCTGAATGGCCAGCTTTTGACTGCCCATGGAATGAACTGCCCAACCATTCAGTACGAGGCACACAGTTGCTGTTGCACAGTGAAGGAGAATGTTGATTTGGATTCATTAGCTCTGTGTCACACATGGACACCCCCAAAGAAATCAAGTGAAATGTTTTTCACAACAAACATTTATCTTGACTACATAACATTACGTTTTTAATATTGCTTCCGTAAGTGCCATGGTTGTAATTAGAGGAGTCTCTGGCATTGCTGGAAGGGGAATCAAAACAACAATGTGCTTATAGGGGTCAAATTACAGCTAAGTGCAAATTACTCTATAATAGCCAACTGAACCTTGTTGTAATAAATTATTGGAGCAACACTGTTTTCCAACCTGCAGATAAACAATCATTTCCAGTCTTTGAAGTGCATTCTGATACTATAGCTAATTGGTTTTGTCAGAATTGAGGGGGGGTACATTTCTGAAATCACCTAAGAGCCTTAATCCTGCAGGCTAAACCTTCAGACATGTCAACCCCTATGTGTTCACACCAGTGAGACCCCTGCTGAAAAACCTTAACCTAGACCACTAAATTTTGTTTTGGTGGGGGTGGGCGGGCTGGTGACGGAGCAAGATTTTTGCACATGCCTGACAGCTACGCCACTGACCTAGATTTAAGGGCTATACACACCAGGAGCGAAGCAAATGACACAAAAAAAAAAAAAAAAAAAAAAACAGTAGCTAGTCCTGAAAAGAAACTTAAATACATCTACGCATATTTATTTGTAAATACTGACAAAATTAGTCTAATATACTTTTTATATTGATGTTCAGTTTTAATAAAATCTTCAATTCCCTTTCAATTCAAAAAATTGAAAAATTATATAACAGCTGCATGCTTCCTCCATTAGGCCTGATATCTGGCCCTATTGTCGAGTAGACTGGCACATTGATCTTCTCACCCATAAAGCAGCGAGTAGATATAAAAAAGGTGTATTTTCTTTTTCGTCTCTCTTTTTTCTCCATTCTCCAGGTCTGTAGGCTGTTCCACCCTGCTGCAAGCGATGCGCTGCACCGGCAATGTGCTGCGCGCGGTCCAGACACCATCTTCGTTGCCCCACTCCATTGCAAGCTGGTTGTGTGACTGCACTGCAACTGTCTTTTCGCTACGCTCCACACCGTTGCAATATACACTCTGTTCCTGGTTGTGTGACTGCAAGCAGCCCAGACACAGACACACAGCCTAGTACCTTGGTGCTTTGCCCTCTGTACTTGGTGCTTGGTGCTTCCGCACCCAGTGTCTAGGCCTCGACGCCCGCAGTACCCTCGGGTCCTCAGCGCCCTCGGTGGCTTTGGTGCCCCTGCTCTCCATAGCCTCGGTCCCTTGGTGCTTCAACACCCTCGATGCCTTGAGGACTAAATGCCTAAGCACTGCACATCGGTGCTCTTGGTACCCTCAGTGCCTCGACGCCAAGTAGACTTGGTATCTTGGTGCTTTTACAACCTCGGTTCCTCGAGGATGATATGTCTCGACGCTTTGACGCCTTCGAGGCTTGTAAGCTTTGCGCATTGGTGCCCTCAGTGCCCCGACATCCCATAGCCTCGGTACCTAGGTGCTTGACCTCCTCCGTGCTTCTAAATCTATACACATCAGTGCTTCAATGATTCAAGGTCTTTGCAGCCTTGTACTCCAGTACCCTCAAGACCCTCGGGTCCCTGGTGCTCTATAGCCTCGGTACCTCGGTGTTTCAACACCCTCAGTGCCTAGAGGACTCGATGCTTTGGCATCCAGTGGCCTAATGTCAAATTTTCACCCATGCACGTCCTGCAGGTGGAACCTGCCCCCCGCAGGACAAACACACTCTCTGTGTCATGTGGCTGGGTATAGAACATGCCTCTGCTGCCTTGTCAGACAAGACATTCTGTACTATTTGTGCCGGATCCAAGGAGCAAACTTTGCACAATAGAATGAGGCAATTCACAGACAAGGAGACCTGGGAGAGCTGACTTCAGCCTCGGGATCTCAGGTCTCTCCCCTCCGCCAGCTCACGAGCCCAGCGCACAGTATACCTTGCACACAGGCTCCGGCCCATTCATCCTGCAACCACTCTAGATCCCCCTTGAGGGGTAGAAAGAGAGCGAGGAACACGGATCAGGCGAGGAACATAGCTGAGTTAAAGGGCAAGATGGCCCAAATACTCAAGCTCCCCAGAGCCTCAAAGCAGGACGTGGTGATGAGTGAGGAGGAACAGAATCCGCTTTGTTTAGCAGCATCCTGGAATGAGGAGCTCGTCCTATGGGGAGAGACTCAAGACCCAGTTCTGACCCATGTAACTGTCCCCAGCTCTGAGCTTGCCTCAGAGCCTGAGGTTCCAGCGCTCTCAAGTTTGGGTCGGGCACTTATGGAATGAACCGCCAACTTCCTCCAGGTCCCCTCGAGGGCAGTCTCTGAACAGTGCAGATCTGTATTCAGAACCCCCAGCCTTTTCCAGTGTTTCAGAGGTCAAATTCTCCTGGCAACACCCGGCCTCAGCGCACAGTGTGTCCAAGAGTGCAGCCACGCTTGCCTCCATAGGAGGTGCAGAGGTGGTAGGGCTGGCACAGTTCCCTCCTGTGGACTCAACAATAGCGGCCCTAGAGCAAGCCCCCCAGTAGGAGGTCTATTCAAGGATTCTGTATGTCCTAACGGCCAATGCATAATCATGGAAACCCACCTGAAAAAGGCTTACATGGCTGAAACGCAGGTGACTCACCTTGCTAACACAGGAGGCCTCTTGACTGCCTACCTAGATGGCATGCTGCAGTCTGTCCGGCTGGGCGACTGGTTTACAACAGTGGACCTGAAGGATGCTTATTTTCATGTTCCTATCCGTCCAGCACACAGTAAGTATGTCCACTTCGCCTTTCAGGGAAGCATTTTCTAGTTTTTCATGCTGCCATCTACTTGGGTCTCCAGCTGGATTCCTTTATGATGTGAGCCTACCTGTTGGACAACAGAGTAGTTGCCATTCACAACTGTCTGGCCCTGTTTCAACAAAGGTTCACAGTACAATTGGTGTTGTGCCAATAATTACTGGTGTCTGATGGCCGTAGCTTCGTCTGCCATCCAACTGGGGTTACTTCACATGCACACACTTCAAGCGTGGCTCAATGCCTTTCAGCTATACCCCAAGCGCGACAGACACCGTCAACTGTGTCTCACCTGTGTAGGAAAGCATTATGCTGATGGAGGCAAGCCTGTCACCTGAGCGAAGGCTTAAGGATGGGAGTGATTTAAAATCATCTAGTGACAACAGACACATCCAACTCTGGTTGGGGGGTGCTCTGTGCAGGCAGAGGAGTCCGCGGTTCCTGGTCGGGTTGCTGGACATCCCTGCACATAAACACGCTAGAGCTGGAAGTGGTTCACCTCACGCTACAACATTTCCTCCCTGTGCTCTGCAACCAGCACGTCCTTATCCACATGGAAAACGTGTCAGTAGTTGAGTAAGTGAACCACCAGGGAGGGCTTCAGTGCCCGGGGTTTCACCACGTAGTCTTTTGGCTGCTGATCTGGGCACAGAGACACTTCCTGTCCCTCTGGGGGGTTCACCTCCCAGGAGTGTTGAACTGGGCAGCAGACCTCCTCTCTGGGTGGTGCAGCGCATTTAGGAACGCTTCGGAAAAGCCCAGGTCGATCTCTTTGCCACAGCAGAAAGCCCAAACCTAAGTGGTGTTTGGTGCCATCCTGCAAGATGTATTGGTACAGTATTTTACTCCTAATTTAAATAATCACTTCAAATTTACAATTATAAAAAAATTACACAATTTACTTTTTTTTTTCAATTTAATAATATATTAACGCTTCGTTAGTGGTAATGAGGAGCAAGCACACCTATATCAAAACCATTTGAAGTCCTTGGGATTGCCTCACTATATTTTAGAACTGCATTCTTTACAGTATCCTGCACATTACTTGCTACTGTATAGTACAGTATTCAAAAATATTATTTCTTGTTTTTCTACCTTTCATGAGTTGCAAAAAAGAAGCCCAGCTCCTGTTAACTTGCACAATCATATGGCAAGCCAGATTGTCAGTTAAAGATATCTCAAATTGCATTATAAGACATCTTGAAATATTTAGAGATATCTGTAAATCATTTACAGATATCTTTAAATACATTTGAGATATCTGTAAATGAATCATTTAGAAGATATCTTAATTTAATTTTGAGATATCTAAATAGAGACATCTCAAATTGGTTTACAAATCTATTTAAGTGAAATTAGTTTGGAGGACTCATTCTTCCACAGTACAAAACCACCACATAGTTTAGCACAGTTCAGCACTGTAACTGCCTCTGCTTGATAAAGGTACTTGACTGATTTACATCAGTACAAAGGCACTTTCTCAAGGCTGTGAGGGTAAGCTGTAGCCAGTGAGTGCTATTGTTGCTCACTTTTTATTTAAAAAGAAACACCTCTGCACTTACTGAATGCACTAAATTCAGCTATGGCTATGTCACCTGCTATTAATAGTTAAATCATATGCAATAATAATTTTAAGATACCTGTTTCAAACTGACCTCCCTTTCATAATAATAATAATAATAATAATAATAATAATAATAATAATAATAATCTTTATTTTTATATAGCGCCTTTCACAGTGGACCACCATCACAAAGCGCTTTACAAGATCCGAATCTGAGGTGTGTGAACTATGCATCAGCTACAGAGTCACTTATAACAATGTCTCACCCGAAAAACGGAGCACAAGGAGTCAGTGGCTGAGCTTCTGGACCACACAGCCTCCCAAGGTTACATTTATCTTTTTACACAGCATGCCTTGTTCAGTGTCCAAAATAGCATCAGCCATTCCCATTCAATTACATTTTCACTTCATCTTTCTCGTAGAATTTTTGGTCCTTTGTAAAAAAAGATGAAAGCATCTGTACCCTCTAATCTCAATTCATTAATATCTGTCAGGGTAATCACCTGTGAAAAGAATGCCACCACCAAATGACATGTACACTAATAATAATCACACTCTGACAGGTATGTATCACAGGATATTAAGGCCACCAATTTACCTCTCCACAAGTCTTACTTCAAATAGTCCAGGAAAGCTGAGCAAAAATGAAGTCTAGCTGACAGATGTGTCTTTCATTAGTGCTTACAATATACAGATCAGAATGACTCTTTGTGCAAGAATAAATTGTTACAAGACAGCACCCCTCTCCACCAGCACTTGATTTTATTAGTTAACAGTACTGGCTTTTGCCCTTTAACTTATTCCACTGTAAACTTAACAATATCAAGCGCTTTTAGATTGACACTTTTCATTTTATTTAATTTAATGATCTAATTTAGTGTACAATATACTGTATGAAAGTAATGCCTTTTTGTTGGTAACACATAGCACTACTTCTCCCATACAGTATGAGTAACTTAGAGCAATATGTGCATCCAGAATTTATATACACACAAGCATAATGATGGGTTGCTAACAAAGAAATAAGCTAATCAAACTTGAGGACGCCACCATCAAAGCACTGTCAATTCTTTCACCATCTTATCTTACACAGCAAGTGTATTACACTGACCAAATATTTAATTAGAAGTTAAAACCCATGCCTTCTGCATTTGTCATAACATGGGTTTCAGAATCTCACAAATGCTAATAAAATATTAATAAAAAATGCAATTAAAAACTCATCAGAAAGGTATTAGGAGATAAATTTGTTAAATGTGTTGTTTTGTAATATTTTCCTGTTTTATATGTTGCTATGCTTTGTCTGTATATTTTCTTGTCCATCTATTTGAAGTTCTATTAATAGGCTACAATATGTTCAGAACTCGACTGCTTGAGTCCTAACAAGGTCTAAATTTTTTGAACATATTACACCTGTCCTGGCATCTCTGCATTGGCTTCCTGTTAAGTTCAGGATTGAGTTTATATTACTACTGTTAACATATAAGGCATTGAATGGTTTGGCTCCTAGCTATATCTCTGATTTTTTAACTGTGTATTCTCCTGTGCGAAACCTGAGATCTGCAGATGCTGGGCTCTTAACAGTGCCACAGTCTAGGCTTTGGTCTATGGGAGAGAGGGCTTCAGTTACTATACACCCAAGATCTGGAATGCTCTCCCACAGAAAATGAAAGATTCAAATACTGTTGATATTTTTAAAAAGCAACTAAAAACACTTTTTTTTTTAAAATGGCATTTGAGTCTATGTAGGGCTGGCTGTTTATGTGTTGTACAGTACTGGTGCTGTGTGTCCTGTTTCTGGGCTTAACTTGTTGTGTGTCCTTGTTTTAATGTGTAACCTACTTTATGTCCATTTTTAATATCACTGTGTATTGTTTTAAACGGTAAAGCGCTTTGAGATGTGCTGTATGAATTGTGCTATAAAAAATTATTATTATTATTATTATTATTATTATTATTATTATTATTATTATTATTATTATTATTATTATTATTATATATTATATAGTGTATAGTATATAGTGTATAGTGTATAACTAGTATATAGTATATAGTGTATAGTATATAGACTGCTAGCACCCTGATGTAGTTATATAGAACTGCTAGTGTGCCCTGATGTAGTTATATATAGGACTGCTAGTGCACCCTGATGTAGTTATATAGGACTGCTAGTGCACCCTGATGTAGTTAGATAGAACTGCTAGTGCACCCTGATGTAGTTATATACAAGACTGCTAGTGCACCCTGATGTAGTTAGATATAGGACTGCTAGTGCACCCTGATGTAGTTATATATAGGACTGCTAGTGCACCCTGATGTAGTTATATATAGGACTGCTAGTGCACCCTGATGTAGTTATATAGGACTGCTAGTGCACCCTGATGTAGTTAGATAGGACTGCTAGTGCACCCTGATGTAGTTATATAGGACTGCTAGTGTACCCTGATGTAGTTATATGGGACTGCTAGTGCACCCTGATGTAGTTAGATAGGACTGCTAGTGCACCCTGATGTAGTTATATACAGGACTGCTAGTGCACCCTGACATAGTTATATGGGACTGCTAGTGCACCCTGATGTAGTTATATAGGACTGTTAGTGCACCCTGATGTAGTTACCAAGTAAGATGTTGTGCAGGAGAAGCTGGAGCCCTCTGGGCATGGCAGAATACAGGACCATGATCAGCCCTAAAAGCATTGAATTGAGACAACAGTGTAGGATACCAAAACAGTAAAAAAAAAAAAAAAAAATAGTAAAAAGTAAAAAAAACATGCATTCTCAACCCAAGAACCAGAATTAAGGTAGGATTTCAACAGTTCTCATGAGACTCCCGCTATAAATGTATCTGAATAAAAATGTTACCACTTCTATCAAAGCTACAACAATTATGGTTAGGCATCTTGAGTAAAAAAAAAAAAATATATGACTCAGATACATAGAAAAGAGAACATTTCCTCTGCCAAGCTCTCAGCGGTTATACACTTAATTAGAGGGGAAGGGCTGTGGGCAGACAACTCAGTTTTGTGTGTGTGTGTGTATACATATATATATATATATATATATATATATATATATATATATATATATATATACACACACACACACACACACACACACACACACACACACACACACACACCCTTATAATTTTAGAAATGCTGTAGTGCTTAAAGTCTGGGACAGATGTTTCACAGATAACATTATATCTTCTCTGAGAAGTTATCAGCACCATTAACAGTCTCTGAAACAAACAAGTGGGACTTTAGTGGCCACTAAAAATGTGGTGTATGTAAAGAATGGTTTTCACCTGCCGTTCTGCAGCCAATATCAAATTAGCACTTGCCATCATTAATCCATTTAAATGATATTGAAATGTACACTGCTGTGCAAAAGTCTTAGACATGTTGCAGTTTTCTACTCCGTTGCATTATGAGCATCAATTTACTCAAAGCCTCCATTAGTGTTTTCTACTATTATAACAGCCTTGACTTACATAAAAGAGGAAAACAATTTAGGGAAATAGCTCGCATCACTCGATTTTCAAGGTGTGGTATCCGAAGCATAATGAACAAGTACAGATAAGCATCATCTGTATTTCACAAATCCAGGACTAGATGACTCAAAAAAGCTGTCTAACAAGGATGAGTAATACTTGAAGATAATATCCTGAAGGTATTGTGGCAGTGTTCTCTGCCCATGTGTGTATTTTGTGTTATATGTTGTGTGTGGTGTGTTAATGTTGGTGCATAGGTATCGGTGCATGGGATATAAATGGGTCTGTGTAGCACGCGTGATTTAAAATATATAGTTGTATTTAGGCACAGGGTTTGCACAATCACTTCACGTGCATGTAAAGTATTTAATAGTATGTGAGCATGGGGTTGCACAAATTAGTTCACGTGCTGGGATTCAAGTGAATAATTAATTAGTAATTGAATCCCGGCACAACAGTATATATAGAGATGCACATTTTACTCACTCAGGGTTGTGTGTTCAAGGTGAAGGAACGGGAGCGAGTGAGTAGGAAAAGAAAATAAATAAAATAATAATAATAATAATAATAATAATAATAATAATAATAATAATAATAATAAGTAGTAGTAGTAGTTAAAACTATCAGCTCACCGTTTTGTTTAGTGTTAGTCCGTTTTGTTTGTCTCTTTAATTTGGCGAATGTGCCGTGTCCTGTGTTTTGTTTGTCTTGCAACCTTTTATTTTCTGTCTGTCTGTGCACTATTAAATGCTGAGGGAGACCATTCGCTCAGCTCCACCAAACTCCACCTTTCTCTTTGTTTATTTCCTGGTTCTTGTTTCTGGTCTGACGTCCCCCACTCCAGCCGTCCCTGTGACAAGGTCGCAGGGTCTGCAAAAAGTGACATATTGTTGGTTAAATGTGAAAAGCAATCATATATCACTGCAAAAATAACACAATTAATCTGAAAGCAAACAATTAGTGTCAAACTAAAGCTGAAAAACCTGTATTGAGTCTGTTAATTATTGATTTAAAAATACATAGTCTGTTCCGTGGGAGGATAACATATCTAATTTCCCCTGGCAGTGTGTGGGTTGTTTGATGGGTGTCTTACTGTAGCTCTTTAAGGATGAGTTTAAATTTAGAAAATCTAATAAATGTGGGTTAACACACTTTATTTTGTGCATAAGCACTTGAATGTCAGCTACAGTAAGTTACTTGCATTATTAATCTTATTGTTTCCGAAACTGGATATCTTTTTTTATACATAATATATGTTTGTAATGTCTTGTCATATGCAGATATAATTCAATGAATTAATTTGATTAAAGTGTATGTAAAATAGTTTTTAGTATGTGGAAGATTGTCTTTGTCTTTCCGAGATGCAGATAATGTAGGGGAAAATGTCAGAGACAAAAAAGAATATTGAATCCCCTCATCGTGTAAGAAGTAAACAACATAATCAGTACTGTATCTTGTTGCTTGTGGATCAGGGTGTAGCTCTTTTGCAGATACTGTTCCACACAACAGATGATGTCAATTAAACATTGAATGGCTTCCATAAGCTTTGTTGTAATTTATGGTTCTGAATAACTTAAGAGCTATTTTTATTTAAAACATATCAGCTGCCCTTTCATAATAGTTTGAATTGTCTCTATAACACCCTGAGTACACTACAACTGGAGACTCATTGATGGTGGGTTTTGCATTCCTGAGTAAACATTCCTTTCCATATGGCTTTCCTCTGTTGTAAAGGCAAGCACTTGTATGTCTAGCCTGAGTGTGTCCTTGTCCTAGGGAAAAGTCATTCAATTAAAACCTTGCACTTGATCAGAGAAAATGATTTTCCAATGTGATCACAGTGATAGCAGAGACTGCAGGCTGCAGCAAATCACATTACCACTGTCTGGGCAGAAGTATGTGTGATGGCAATCTGTATTCCAAGAATTCAGTGCCTTCCAATTTTACCCAACAGAGAGTACAATTATACCGATCCAGATGTTCAATTATACAAATTGCTGCATTACCTTATTTTGTGGGATTAGTGAATTAAGACATGGTACCTCTCCTAAAACAAAGACTAGAAGAAACTAAAACTGTACCAGTTAAAAAGTATATGGACTTTAAAGCTGCTGGTAAATAGCTGAATGAGTGTATCTTGATAGAAGAGTAGAATAATCACTTATTTTAAGTAGGATTCCAGCACAATTAGAAGAACTCTTGTAAATAATAATAATAAAAAATAAAAAATAAACGTTTATAAGAGACTTTACTGTACTTAAGAAGCTGTGGGGGCAGGTTACAAAAACAGAAAACATTAACAGTATAGAAATGCTTTTTGCACAGAGATTTGCCTGTGACTACGGTCACTGTTTGGCCCACAAACATTGGAGGACTGGTCTGTTGGCACAGTCCCTTCTTTTTACCTAGTAGAGCTCTATTTCCAGGATACTGTGCAGAAGTGGGGGAATAGTACTGCAAATTCCTAAGTGACCAACCATCAGAAAATCCTTAACCCCTCTGTTAAATCATCCTGTGTGGAAATTAATAATGGACAAACACATTATACAGACCCTACCCACTTCCAGAGAAATTTTACCACCCTATAAAAAAAGGACATAACAATTCCGAGCTACTTGCAAAGGAAATGCTAATGTCAATCTTCGCTCTATGGCAATGAAAGCCGAAAGGGCAAACACTGGGGATGGCTTGCTTGTTTCGTTTGAACTTCCCACTCATAGAAGATGAAAGAAGGATGAAAGAGGTCAACTAACAGATTCCCTACCAGATGTTAATATACTAAACAATATGTAGCTATTCACAAGTGAGCCTGGGATGTAAATTTGGGTACTGAGATATGGAAGAGGTTCACCGATGGATATGTGATGCATGTAGATGGGTTGATTTACTGGGATGCATTATACAAGTCTAAGTTTAACTTTCTGCCCAAAGAAGTAAATAAGTGGGGCAAATGATTAATCTAGGTATGTGAGGAAATTAGTTACAAGGATAAACACACAGAGATTACAATTCAGTTTCTAGATAAACCACTTACCATGTACAATAGCCCATGCTCAATATTGAACTAAGATGATAATATTAGTTTCCATGGTTATTTGAAGATTTTTTACTAATGTTCTGACTGCTATCCTCAGTTGTCCACAAAATTTGCTCCACTGGATTTTAGCCTAGAAGACAAGAGATCAGTTTTTATCAGTGTTGTGTCTGTTAGTATTTATTTACTGTATGTTTTCATCTATCAGAGTGCTGCTTTATTACAAACACTGAAGGATCAGAAGATTTTCCTCCTTAGTGATTCACACCAACCTTCAGTTTTGATAACTCTGACACTGCATAACTGTTTTCTGGGACTTGATCTGTCGACCCCCTGCTCTCTAAGCCTTCTGTCTCTAAGTCTCTATCAGTGTTAATATCCATAGTCTGACATTTATGAGCATAAAAACACTAAGCTCATCTAAATTCCTGACACATACTGTATGGCTTCTAGAGGGAGTTACCACTTTGTCATTTTTTTATGGAATTCTACAAAGTACTGGTGCTTAAGTGAAATTTTTATTTCTCCTTCATGCACACCATTTCTCAGAGTGTAACATGTGAACAAATATGCCAGAGAGTTGATTACATGTTAGCCTTTTGCGAGACTTATGGGGTGTGAGCCGGGGCTCTTAATTGCTGTCTATCATTACTAATTTCCAATTTAAACCCTAATCACACACACCTCCCTGTCTAGTTTTTTCATTTTCCTCCTCCTCCTTTCGCACAAGCTTTTGCATCGGTTCACTTTGGGGGGTAAGTGAGCACCCTCAGGTCATGCTATGCTTCCTTGACCTTCGGCTATATGTAGCTATATCCTATATTTAACCTTTCGGGATGTGGCCCGCTTTACTTTCCCAGTGCTCGAGTCCCGACTAACCCATCTACTCCTTTTCTTTACAGGTTCCCTGCAGGATGCCCTGTGCTCCTGGCTTCGGAGGCCGTGCCTCACCTCATTTGAGGGCAGCACCATATTGGTCAGGGAATCCTATTCTATCACTTCCTTTCAGGTCTCAGCAGCGCCAAGACCTATTCTCTCGCCCCGCAACTCTGCCACGTCAGAGGTTTCTTACATTTTTTAGATCCTCGGGGCCACAGCCTTCGAGACTGAGCCCTCTCCTCCGAGTAGGACGGCTCCCTGGTTGGGGATCTTTTTTTCTATCCAGGTCACAGCCTGTTCAGAAGTTCGGGCCGCAGCCCACTTCTCTAAATCAGACTCTCTCCGCCTGCTAATGTCATTCTGCCTTCCCTGTCCTACCCTATTGTCACAGCGAACACCCCATGAATGGCATGCCTGTTTGAAACACTCTTTTTTACTGAAGAGAAAGAGTAATACAATGTTCAATTCACAACAAGGAAGGATCTGAAACTTGAACCAACAAAGGCAACACAAATATAACTGACACTAGAAGAGCAATGTAAGACAATACATAAATGGTCTGTACTGTAACTATACCCCAAATAAGAATCATAAATAGTAAACCAAATCCACAAGGCACACAGCAATACAACTATGTGGTCTGTGCAATAATTATCCATTACAGTTCGAAGGTTGAAAAGCTGATATGATGATGATTTTATTAGGCTAAGGGCAATCAAATGCCAGGTCAGTTGCAGATAACAACAGCTATAGCAATGTGACTCATGTTAATCTTTTGTTTTGTACCTGTAATGGATAGAAATATTTCACATCATTTTATCATATTAATTTTTCAAAAGTTATCATTTCTAAACTCACTAATAACTATAAATTAATAGCATAGATCCCTTGTGCCAACAATGTGCTTTGAGTCCCTGATAAATAGGATATAAAAATTAACTGACAGAATAACAGTTTGATAGCTTACATATAAAGTTCACAAACATATGAGAGAAACAACCAACTGACAAATGAATAAACAGTTTAAAGGTAGAGGCATGCTATAAGCCTTAAAGATTGAAGGGATATATGTTCTTTTTCCAATTGGAATAACATTTATCTGGCTTAGAAATAATGCCAGAAATATTATTTTGTATTGCTTAAGTGTTTTATTTCCCTTTACTTCACAATTAATTAAATTGCAGTTTTACTGTTACTTTATATTCACTAGAAAAGTTGTTTACAATTCAACAACTTTTCTGGTGAATATAAAGTAACAGTTTTATTAAAAATAAAACTAAAGGAAAAATTAAAGGTGCAACAACTAAACTAAAGTAATACAGAAAGGAAGAATGAACTAAACTAAACAGAACAGAAAAGACATTATGAACGACACCCCACTCCTGCTGGTTGATTAGCGAGCAAATGCAATCTATGGGAGATTCCCTTAAAGGTTACAACTGCATTCCTGACAGCTATTTAAGATGAAGGTTAGTCTTAAAATGGTTATTGTTAGTAACACAAATATTTACTTTCTCTAATATTTGATAATCAAAGCACTGTTAAATCAGTCTCATATATATAGTTTTGGTTCATAAGGCAATTCTCACTTTTGTGAGATAAAGAAGATCTTTGTGTTCAGACAATCTATTGAAAATTATCTATTATCAAGTCAGTAAATTTGGACTCTAGCTTCTAACACAGAATGACAACTGCCTTATAAAACCCACATTATTTTGTATAAATCACATACAAATGTTCATTAACTCAAAGCATGAATTCAAAGCAATAATACTTTTCTTACATTCCGCTTGAGTAAAAACATAAATTTTACTTTAAGGTCTGCTTATTCTTGAGTTCATAAGAGGATTAAAACACTACTCATTGAATACTTAACGGACGTGCGCTGCCTCCTCCAGCTGTTCCGTGTCTTCAACAATACAGCTGGTAAGGACAGGTAGAGGTTCTGGGGTCTGCCTTCCTAACGTTTCTTCTCTACCTCAGGGTATGAAAGAAATGTCTTTGCAAAGAACTAGAGTCGTTACCTATTTTGGTATTCCACTGAAACAGCAATTCCTCCACCAATATGTGCATTCTTTGTCCGGTTATGTCTGGGATATTCCACCGCAAATTCTGGCACTGCTAGCTTAATAAATTGAATACATTTCAATTTCTGTCGACTTCAAATGTTCATCCAACTCTTTCTCTGGTGATCAATCAGGGCTAAGTTAGTGATTTGATTACAAGTACTTTTTAGGATTTTATGATCTTACGCAGCGGACTCCCACACCAAGGCAAACACTAGAACAGTTATTTCGCATTAAAGTATCCAAAAACAGTATCTCTGATAGGCGGATCTCCAATTTGTTACAGTTCAAAGACTGGTTGTGTCTGGATCCCTGTTTGAGTGTCGCGATCATACTTTTGTAATGTTCTCTTTATCCCTGTGTAACAGGGGAGATCTGTGCTGACTGTCTGACGTATGCATAATGTTAAAGGAAGAGGGCAGCAACCTCGGAAGATCCGCCTATCAGTCATGGCAGTAACATGGAGAGGAGGGGAAGAGGGTGTGTTAGCTTTCCTGAGTGGTTGAGAGGCGGGCCTTGGGGGATTGCTGGCCCTATAAAATAGCATATAACAATAATAATGTTGTTCCCTCAGATCTGCCCCTATAGGAGGTTAACAAGCCTGCATAAGCTTGCAGCTAGATGAAGAACCGAAAGGAGACCACTCACAAACAAAATAAAGCAAAACCAAATAAGGAAATATAGCAATAGTGGGGAAACCTTGGGCAGACCTTCGCAGTTGAAAGTCTTGGGCCGTGCGGGTAGTGACGGTCAGAGAAACGCTGCAGAGTGCAGTACCTTTATTTTGTAGTTTTCTTAACATTATTTTATTTTCTCTTTCTCTTCGTGCATTTTGTTTTGATTATTATTTCGTGCACCTGCGAGTATATCCAAGGTGATCTGTGAACCTTCTACCATTGCTGGTAAACATAGGATAGCAGTGCCACCTTGCGGATAACAATAAATAGTGCACTCAAGCGGTATTTCACTCTACCGTTTCTGTCTCCTGTGTCGGTGAATTATATGTATTGGTCTGTACTTTTTAGCAAGACATCCAGAAATTTGCCTAGCACTCTGGAAAAGGTGGATTTGGCTATCCCTCAAGACATTCTAACTGTGGTCTGAAAAGAACCAGAGGCTAAGTAGAAAGGAAGGGGGGAGACTACATCAAAACAAGGGCAACAACTCAGGTAAAACAGCTACAAGTCTCAGAAACTAAATGTTAAGCTACTGCACTAACAACTACGATGTGATAGGTGTTACAGAAACTTGGATCTCTGAGATTGATGGAGACAAACATAATATTAATGGGTATACACTGTATAGGAAAGACAGGCAGGACAGAAGACATGGAGGTCTAGCGCTATACATCAAAAATAGTCAAGAAGCTCAGGTGCTAAATCTGGAAGAAAAAAACAAAACACGGAATCAATATGGGTCAGAATAATGGACAAAAACTCAAAGGGCATAATAATAATAACGCCAAATTCAGACACAGAGCTAAATAATCTATTATACAATGACATTAGAAATGCATACTAATGGGGGATTTCAACATCCCCCATATAAAATGGGAAAATCCGATGGGGAGCACGACATACAAAATTGAAAATGGTAGAAATGACAAATGACTGCTTCCTAATGCAATTTGTCAATGCACCAATGAAGACAGAATAACTAAAACAGTGGTTAGAGAACCATTGGCAAACTCAGATCACAACATGGTCTCATTTGAAGTGCAAGTTAAAAACCCAAAAGTAACAACTAAAGCTAAGGTTTACAATTTTAAAAAGGTAAACTATGAAGGAATGAAACAGACCAATATAAGTAAATTGGAGCAAAATAGAGAAAACATCCACAGTAAAAGGATGGGTATTTTTAAAAAATGTAGTACTAGAGGTGCAAAACAATTACATCCTGAAAGGAGACAAATCAAAATTTAAAACAAAATGGCTAAAATGGTTTAATAGCTCAATTAAAAAAAATATTCCGAAAAAAAAGGCACTTTATAGAACGTTTAAAAGGGACCACGAACAAACACAAAAAGAGTACTTGGAACTGCAAGCAAGTCAAAAAGGAAGTTAGAAAGTCCAAGAGAGAGATAGAAATGAGCATTGGCAAGGGGGCTAAAACCAATTCCAAAAAGTTGTTCCAATATTATAACAGCAAGAGAACATTCAAGGAGGAAGTAAAATGTCTAAGAGATACAAATAGCAAAATCATAGATGAAGAGAAAAAAATAGCAAATACATTCAATTATTACTCTTCACAAGTTTTTACAAAGGAGGATACGGACAACATACCCCACATGTCAACCTGTTCCTATCCAGATTTAAATAACTTTAGCGTAACAGGCAGAAATGTTAAAGGGACTAGGAGCTCTTAAAATAAACAAATCTCCTGGGCCAGATGAGATCCTCCCAATAGTACTCAAAGTACAAACCACTAACCAAGATCATGCAATAGTCTCTTGAGTCAGGGGTTGTACCGACAGACTGGAAAATTGTAAATGTAATACACATCCACAAAAAGCAAGACAAAACTGAACCAGGTAACTATAGACCAATAAGCCTGACTTCTATTATATGTACACTTATGGAAACTATAATAAGATCCAAAATGGAAAATTACCTATATGGTAACAGTATCCTGGGAGACAGTCAGCATGGTTTTAGGAAAGGGAGATCGTGCCTAACTAACCTGCTCGAGGATACAACATTGACAATGGATAATTGCAAAGCATACGACATGGTTTATTCAGATTTCCAGAAAACTTTTGACAAAGTCCTGCATAAAAGATTAATTCTCAAACTGAATGCAGTGCGGATTCAAGGAAATGCATGCACGTGGATTAGGGAGTGGTTAACATGTAAAAAACAAAGTTGTACTGATTAGAGGAGGAGCCTCAAAATGGAGTGAGGTAACCAGTAGAGTACCACAGGGATCAGTATTAGGCACGCTGCTCTTCCTAATCTACATTACTGATTCTGCTTTAGCAAGCAAACTTGTTAAATTTGCAGTCGACACAAAAATAGGAGTGGCAAACACGTTGCAGCAGCAAAGGTCATTCAAAATAATCTAGGCTGCATTCAGAACTGGACAAACACATGGCAAAAAGTCCAGGTCTTCTAACCAGAGGGTCATCAGTTTAAATCTCACCTCTGCCACTGACTCACTGTGTGACCCTGAGCAAGTCACTTAACCTTCTTGTGCTCCATCCTGCGGGTGAGATGTTAAATAAATGTCCTATTATAAGTGACTCTGCATATAGTGCACAATTCACAGCCTACCTCTGCACAGCGCTTTGTGATGCTCCACTATGAAAGGCGCTACATAAAAAAAGAAAGATAAAAAACATGTCTTCAACTAGACAATGTGGGGAAGCTATAAAAAAAAGGCCAACAAACTGCTCGGATATATAGTGAAAAGTATTGAATTTAAATCAAGGTAAGTAATGTTAAAACTGTACAATGCATTGGTAAGACCTCATCTAGAATATTGTATTCTGTTCTGGTCACCTCGCTAAAAAAAGTATATTGCTGCTATAGAAAGAGTGCAAAGAAGAGCAACCAGAATTATCCCAGGTTTAAAGGGGAATGTCATGCAGACAGGCTAAAAAAAAATAGAATATATCTTGAACAAAGAATATATCTTGAACAAAGAAGCCTACATGGCTATCTGATTCAAGCATTCAAAATTCTAAAAGGTATTGACAATTTTGACCCAGGGGACTTTTTCGACCAGAAAAAATAAACAAGGACCAGGGGTCACAAATGGCGATTAGATAAAGGGGCATTCAGAACAGAAAATAGGAGGCACTTTTTTTATACAGAGAGTTGTGGGAGTCTGGAACCAACTCCCCAGTAATGTTGTTGAAGCTGACACCCTGGGATCCTTCAAAAAGCTGCTAGATAAGATTTATACTGCTTATAACATGGCTACATGTCATTTGGGGGAATTTAAATAATTAAAACACATTTAATAATATAGTCCCACATAGGTATAGTTAAAAAGGCCAGGAATATCAGGCTTCACCTGTTCTGATCCGAGAAGGTTGATGCGCATTTTCAAACACATTTTCAAACCGACAGTTCCTAACTGAGAATTCTGACCACTCCGCCCCTTTTCCATGGGATAACATATTTCAAACTTGATTTTCATCCGACTGTTGTCAATGAAGCAGACAGAAGTATGCGTGGCGATTAAGCCTCACAAAAATGCTTGTATCTGCCTCATCGGCAACAGCTGGATGGGAATCGAGTTTCATAATCATGGCAAAGCTTTAGTTTTTTTAATTTAATTTCTCATTTTAGAAATATTTGGTTGGCTCTGAAAATAGCCTTTGGGTTATTTTGCTGCTTCTTTCTGTCTATGGCCGAATGTTCCCTCATCAAGGTATGCCTGATAGATGTTCTGATAGAATGTTCAATTGTCCTTGCGGCCCTGCTAATCTCGATCGCTTTAATTGCTTGGTCTGCTAAACTATACCTATGCCTAATTTAATTGAATTTATTGTTCACTGTGAACGTGTGGGTTGCAGTGCTCAGGTGTACAGGTGATACAGATGCTTTAACAATGACAAACACAAAGTTCACGGTTCAAAACAGTTCTTTTATTTCTCCTTTTTGTCTGCTTAGACAGTTAAATAATAAATGCTGACTCTACACACCAATGTGTATTGCCAGCTTTAATCTACGGGGTTCAGTCCCAAAATAATAATCACAAACAACACACAACACAGACACAGCCACTTCTCCTGACAGTGAGTGCTCTGCATGCAGGTGCTGGTGCAAGGTATTCAGCGACAAGTGGTGTAAGTGCAGTCTGGGCTTCATGTTGGCCTGTAGCGACAGCTTCCTGTCTCGTGTTAGCTGTCTATTACTGACAAACAGATTCCACAAACAAACAAAACACTTCACACTCACGATAAGTTTACAGTCCGTTTTCTTTTATCGGTCAGTTTCGTAATTACATCAAAGGAACAGATTACATCGTCACACCCCTAATTATACCCCTAGTCATGCCCCCTGTGATAGCTAAGTTTAGTCATGCCTTTTCCAATCCATGACTGACACATCACGTAGAGCTTTAGGGTGAGGACTTTGGCCATTGTGACTCCGCCCCCTTCCTGGCTGGCTGGCTTCCGACTGACCCTGAAATGAACCGCCAGACCAACCAGTACGAGTCACTCTGTTCCTGTTAAATAGCACCCTCACAGATAGGGAGGGAGATTGTTGACTAGGATTCATGCGCTCTCTGTCACATTCACTTATTAAAAATAAATTGCAGGTATCTGTTTACTGTGAATTTATGCATCGAAAGTGTCATCTTGAAAATACAGGACTGAGCACACAAATTATGTTGATGGTCTGGGTGAAATTTCAAATAACACTGAAGAAGGCAGGACAGCAGCGGCAATGGATGGAGAAGCCAGATCTTGAGATGAGTTTGTGACATTGTTATATGCGAGGCACACATATTCAAGTCTGTTTTCATCCTTTCGGATCTCAAAAGATGTTTTTGTTCGAATACCCTTGTGTCCACGTCGTGCCAGATTAAGTTTAAGATTGAGCAAGACTTTACGCACCAATCCAATCACAGTGTCAGGGGGATAGTGTCTCAGTTTCCCGCAGACGCTTCAAATCCAGGTCAGTAATTTGGGGGGTGGTATCTGTCCTTGTCTACCTGCTTTTCTAAAAGTTTTCGTGACTAACAGGAGTACATTATTGCTGGTTTTAAACTCGCTGTCAGCAGAGATGTTAACACTTCTACTGTTAAAATATCTATTTAGTCCAGCTCTCAGCATTTTAATACTGGAGACTGAATACTGGTTGCCAGCTGAATTACTTGCACTGGCTAAAAATCCTCTTTAATGTTTTTGCGATTTTTTGGATTTATTACTTTAAAATGAATGCCAATATATTTTTTATTTAAACCATTGACAGCCCATGCTGCAGTTTTTTTTTTGTGCTTTTCCAGTCTTTTTTTTAAATTTCATTTAGCTGTTCCTCATCTACTGTTATTTGTCTACTCTTGACAGCTGCTGGTGCACTTATTTTTTTGTATTTTTTTTTTTTTCAGGTGGACTGCTGTCTTCATTTAGAAAGTTGGTGTTGTACCAGTTATGTGGAGTTTCATCCCCAAGTATAATAAAGAAAATAGGTGGAATGTCACTCATATTTGGCAGTGGTCTTGTAACTAATAAATAAAATGGCAGTTTGTCATGGAATTTAAAATGCAGTGGTGCATTGTGATTTCTTCAGTGTGAAGTGGCTCATTAGGAAGCCATGGTATATGCTATATAAACACACTGTCATGTGATGCTGTTTAACCAATCAGAGGTTGTTATTTTTCTAAGCCGTGTTATATATATTTACATTATATATATATATATATATATATATATATATATATATATATATATATATATATATATATATATATATATATACACACACACACACACACACACACACACACACACATATTTGTGCACTCCAGTGTTCTATCATCAGTGAGGTGCTGGCCAAAGCAAGGCATTAATACCACATGAAAAATGTATTATCGGCCACACTCTCACCATATCATTGAAAAGATGGGCATGACCTCTGTTATTAACAAAAAGAGTCTATTAATTTGATTAGTATCAAACTTTTTAAAAGAACAAACAAAACTACGTGTTTCAGCATGTCCATGCCTTCATCACAGGTACGGAAGTAGTCAATAATATATATATATAAAATATATATATATAATATATATATATATATATATATATATATATATTACACTGTATATTTTTTACCACAGGTTTTTTTTCACTTGGATGCACCAATTATTAGCAAATTGAGATTCTTTGCGAATCTCTTAGCTTCTCTTTCCTTTGGGGTGGGGGGTACACAATGCTCGTCTTCCCAGTATTTTTTGTTCACCGGGATGAACACGCCGCATAGATTTTATTTTATTCTTTGTTTTTTTATCAGGCGGCACCATAATACTCCGATGGATGAGGCTGTGCTCCAAGTATTTTTATTCTACTTTAGATTTTTCTTCAATCATTGTTTGAGTTCGGTGTTTTGGAAATCTACAAGATTTTGTATAATTATAAAGGTAGTTATTTAACACATGATTGTCCTCATTGAATATACAGTTACACATTTTATAGTGCTTTAAAGAGAAATAATAACCTGGGGATAAACTGCAAGTTAACTGTCAGCACGAGCCTAAATTGTACACCATCCTTTGGCTTTACAGACCCAGATAAGCCCTAATCCTGGAGGACCTAATTTTAGGAGTCTTAGTCCAAATATAGTGATAAAAATTTTATAAGTGTACATAATTGTCTAGCAGTTATTTGGTCATTTAGCAGACGCCTTTATCCAAAGCAACCTAGAGACTAGGGATTGAACTATACATCAGCAACTGCTGCTGCTGTCACTTACAGTAGAACCTTGGTTTTACATCTCGTGATTTTTGTTCTATTCCTACTCAAATACTGAAATATCTGGCTGCTATGACTAATATTTTATTTCAACACGACTCAGTAACTTAAGATCATTAAGCTGTTTTACCACTTTAGTTCCCAAGGCTAAGATACTGCCTGCAGGTCGTTGTTTTTTTTTTGCTGTTACCCTACTTAGACTTGGAAACAACAAGCAAGAGGACCTGTGGCCATTCAAGACTTTGGCAGAATTAAAAACAGCCCATTTTTAATGTGGTATGCAGATGTTTTGTTTAATATTTCAATGCAGGCTTCAGACTTTCCACATTTAAGATGCCTTTATCTTCACCTTTCTACTGATGTTTTTCTGTAAAATGTCTGAGCATTTGAGCATATATAGTATATACACACACACAGAGTAACAAAAAATATAGTGCTTTGTAACAAAAACAAAAATGTGTTACAGTATGTGCAGTATTCTATAATAGAATCAATCTGTTACAGCACTGTCAGAGAGTGACGGTTTAATGTAAAGTACTGTACAATATTTAGTATTGCATATTTATACACATTTATGTCCTTGGCTAATTAGTTACACAGTCTGATTACTTTGATTTGACATCAGGCAAACTTCTTGTTTATTTCAGTCAAGATTTTTAAAATCCCTGCAGGGTGATTCTGACACAGATGGGGCCTTGCCACTTATTGTATATGCAGTACAAAAGTGTTGCCTTTTAGATTTCTTCTCTATTCCTCATGCACCACCCCGTCTGGGAGCATCACACCTCTTACACTTTAAATGGAGTCACTGGCAAAAAAGCTTGCAACGGTCAGAACTTGGTTGTCCCTAATAAGAGGTTTGGTGGTCCAGTGGTTAGAGAAAGTGATCTATTACCAAGAGATTCCAGGTTCAATCCCAGGTACTGTACTATGTGTGATCCTGAGCAAGTCACTTAATTGTAAGTGACTCTGTAGTTGTTGTTGATGATGGATAAGTGTCTTTTAAATTAATAATAATAATAATCCTTCTCTCCAACTTTGTATTCAGTCCATCCTGATCGTGGACTAGTGTGACACGGATGGCTTGCAGTGATGTCAGACCAAGAAGGATATTAGCGCAGTTTGACAAGTGTGCTGTTACACTGTTTTATATAAATAAGAGGTTTAAACAAAACACTTACACAAAATAAACATCGGCCAAAACAAATAAACAAACCTCAGACAAGTATTGTGCTGAACTGTTTCAGCACAAGTAACAATTATTATTATTTTTTCTTTCTCCTCTCCCTCTGTCCCGTTCTCTATTGTGAACACACCAAACCTATGTACGTAAAATAGTCTTTTGAGCAGCTTTGTGAATAAATACCATTAAAAATCTAATCCTGAGAGAGATTTAGGCTATTGCCTCAACTGTGGGCCTTAGCGTTGGTATGCCAAACATCTGCATTAAAATTGACTTTTAAGCAATGCAAAGTGAAAAATTCAAATAAAACATTTTGAAGGTGTTTCTTTGTAAATCTGCTGTTGTGTGTGTTTGAACTAGTTTCCACTTTCCACAGCTGGCACTTAAACTCTATTTTTCACCACAGGACTTCTCTAATTGTAAATATGTTAATCATCATCAGTGGCCATCTGTGGCAGAGACAAAATGCTTCCTCGGTGATTTAGACAGAAATACAATTATTCTTGGTTTTAAATAACCCTCCCGACCTGTGAGGGCGCTAAGCCGTGAGACGAGCTGGCATGACAGTTTTTTCCCAGGGTTCAAGGGAAATCGGCCAGCCATGAAGGGGGTGAGATTCTGTTGTGATAATGCATTGACCCAGAAGGGAAATGACGTGGCAGCTGCAGATTGTAGAGGCGG
Source organism: Polyodon spathula (assembly GCF_017654505.1). NCBI lineage: Eukaryota > Metazoa > Chordata > Actinopteri > Acipenseriformes > Polyodontidae > Polyodon > Polyodon spathula. The sequence continues at coordinate 97,276,935 of NC_054534.1, forward strand.
CTGCACTCGTTTACCAAGGGGTAATGTTTGACAGCATAAAAGGGGACAGAGAATGGTAATCTGTTCCTTCGCATTGGTTATTGTGATTAGAACCAAGAAGGACAGTGAAAGTAAAACAGAAACTAAAATCGTGAGTGTTGTGTTTTGTTTGTTTGTAATTGTCTTGTCTTGTACATTACTAGACAGCTAACACAGTTCCAGAGCTGTTGCCAAGGGCCAGCACTAAACTGGACAACACTGCACCATTGTCACAAATACAAACCTGAGCACTACTGCACGCACCCAGGACTGGTGTTTGTATTATTGTGGGGTGGATATCGTTTATTATTTGGGGCTGTCTGTTCTTGTGTAATATACTCTGTGCTGTACACCATTGTGTGTATTGCCGGGGAATTATTGTTTGGTCGCCAGACCTGGAATCTATAAATAAAAACATTTCCAAACCAGATTACAATTATCTGCGTCTTTCACGCACTGCATCACTCCTGCACCTGCTCCCACTCAGCCGCTTTGTCACAGTGATAAATCTCTCTCCCGACTTGTAAGGGCTCTGTGTAAAAAGAACAGAGTGCCCTGGACTGGATGGCCAGAAAATTAAATCCCAGGGTTAGGTAGAAGTCGGCCATCTAGAAAGGGGGCAGAGCTACGGTACACCAAGACATCAACGCGAGAGGTAAGCTATGTGGCAGCCGAAGACTGGAGGAGCGATTGCTTAAATACCTTGTCTATTATTTCAGGACTGACCCCGTGGATTTAACAGAGCAATATTGATCATTGTGCATTGCCTGTTGTCATTATTGTTTACTGTGGTCATCAGTCTTTGGATTGTAAATAAACCATTTCATCAGTGCTTTGTTGTTTGTCCTTGTCTTGAGCACTGCATCACCCCTACACCTGCGCACTGCAAACCACTTTGCCACAGCAACTTATTTTCAAAGTCACTTGTCTATAAATTCTGCATTGCCTCTGGATTATTCATAGTAGTCGGTCTTTGAGTAGGTATCCATAACGTTTGTATATTTTAAAATGCAATATATTCATGCACAAAATATATACGGCATACACTGCCTGACCACATTAATAGAACGTATCCATTAGATTGTGTTTGGCATCAACTTGTTGTAGGTCCCTTGATCACTGCGTAAGACAGCACTGTTGCAGATCCACCCAACAATACTGCACTTCTACCTTGATGATGAACGTTACTTTCAAGAGGATACTGCTCCCATCCACCAGAGTTGGTTGTGAGAATGGTTTGAGAGGCATGCAACTTTAGGCATCTTCCATAGCTATCATAATTCCCAGATCTCAATCTAATTTTGCATGCTTGGTATTAACTTGAAGAACACTTTCATCATCCCTATACTCTGCCTAACTCCAGGGCCGGACTAACCCATCATGGGGCCCTAAACAAACATACACTGCCGGGCCCCTATATTCTTACATGAATAATAGCAAATAGACAATTATGTACATGTATATATTAGCTTAACCCACGCTCCACCTATTTGGAAAGGTATAATTTTCATTTTTAAGTTATCAAAATTCTAGTTATTAATTATGACAAAAATGTCACACACTGTTCTGAACTGAACGATTGCTGAACGACTGACTGAATCTGACAGAAACAATTCAGTTGAGGGTAAAAAACTTGAAGCCTATGTCATCACCTTTTACGATTTACTGAATAAAAATACAACAGTTCATATAGGGATAACAAGAGTAGCATGTTGATTGTTATTCAATAAAATAAATAAATACAAATTATACTTCTGTACAGGAGGGTGCTCAAATCTTTGTCCACTAACTGTAGGTCCCCTATAGTCCACAAAAAATATAAATATAAACACAACTGCACATTGTCCTGTAGTCAAGTCAGGGTTGCCAACCCTTTTTTTCCCCTTTACTGACACTAAAAAACAAGTAGAAACAAAATAAATAAAAATACATCATAAAATAGTCTAGTTTTGTGTACTTACATTTCTTTTGGTCATATTTACTTGTTATGATCATACATGGCCACATTTGCAGACTGGCTAGTTGGTCTGAAACTGTTTCTGTTTTTAACAGCAGTCTCGAAAAGTCAGAATCAAGTCTGCAACTTCTTGCATGCGCGCTAGAGAGACAGTCCGCTGCCATATTTGTAGCTTACTTTAAATTACTTTACGATTTCAGCTTGAGTGCCTTGAAGTAAGATGACACTGGCAGCAACTCCATTGTCATGTTTTATACACAAGTAAGCTTACTTGATTTGAAAAACGTCATGAACGACACAAGCAACTTCTTACATTGGTTTGATTGAGTAGTACACAACAAAATATGAAAGCTAATTTCAATAAACAGCAACAACTTTTTAATAAAAAAAAAATATTGTAGCCTACTTCAATCGGAGCATTAGCATGTTATATTATATTAAACCAAAACAATAAAAAATAATAAACAACGGTTCTCTTGCCTTTTTTAATTAATATAATTTAATTAATAGAGAATAATAACATACTAAGATAACAACTACCTAGCCTAAGTTTAATTAATCGTTTTTGTAATCTACCAGCGGCTTCTGTTTCCTGTGGATAAAACCAATGTTCGTGTTGGGGTGCGTATTATTTTTCTTAATGAATGTCGTCCTTCTGGAGTCCTCTGAATGCCTTTGAATGTGTTTGTTTTTAAATGCATTTAAATGCAAAACCATAACAAATACAAGCTTTTTTAAAATGTCCTGCCTATAATTAATTTTTCTGAACGCACTTTGTATATGATGTGTATTACATGAATGTAAACATCTAACACTAGTATTTGCAATACTCTTTCAAATAAACGTGTTGAATGTGTGGTTCTTTGGGACGGTATTATTGTCTAAATGGACACCGTACTCCCTGTAAAATAAAACCTATGTTCTTCTTATATTAAATACAAAAGTTACGTTTCATACCGGATTTATGTTTTATTTAAACAAGAATTGCACACATTGGAGGGATGTATTAACTGGATGTATGTCTGGGCAGATATAGGATTTCAATTCGGTTCACCGAATCCTAAGTATTTGGCCAAATCCGAACCCTGCTCAAAAAGTAGGTATTCGTACTGAATCCTGGATTCGGTGCATCCCTAGTCCTGATTGGCTGATAGGCATGCCAGCCATTGAATTATTACAGCACAACCAACTGGTAAAAACAAGTCCCAGCAACTAAGACTTTGTACAAACAGATATTATTGCGCCAAGTGTTTAAGAAAAATAATTTTGAATTGGCTGCCATTTCACTTGTTTGGTGACTCCAATGCCCACACATTCCTAAAGGATTTAGACCGCAACAGTTCAGCTCCGGAACTGACAGTAATAATTAAAAAAAATGAAAAACATGAAACCGTGACTACTCCAAGACACCTCTCTCTCTCAGTGCTGCAGAAATTTATATAATTGAAGAGAATAAAGAAGAGCAGAATACTAAAAAAGTAACCGCTTGGGCTGTGCCAGTTTTTAATGATTAGTCAGCACAAACAAAAAAAAAATATTGACAATGTCGTCCCATGGGACTTTTTCAACCTGAGAGAAGAAATAATGACCAGGGGTCACAAATGTAGATTAGATAAAGGGGTATTCAGAACATAAAATAGGAGGCACTTTTTTACACAGAGAATTGTGGGAGTCTGGAACCAACTCCCCAGTAATGTTGTTGAAGGTGACATCCTGGGATCCTTCAAGAAGCTGCTTGAGGAGATTCTAGGATCAATAAAATGCCAACAACCAAAGAAGCAAGATGGCCTCCTCTCGTTTGTAAACTTTCTTATGTTCTTATAGTCTTAATATGGACTGGAAAACTGCACCTAACACTAAAATAAACACAGTTTTAAGAAGTTACTTTGCTGAAGTGGTAACATCTGCTTGCACACTGTATTCAGTTAGCAGCTGCACATGCTTGTGAGCTGACCTGAATTTTTAATTCTCTCACAATAGGACGATCTATAAACATAATTTCAGATATCTACTTTAAAACAGCAAACAGAGTCTTCATTTCTGTCCTGAAAACTAACACGCGACAACAAAAAGACACAACATCACCCTGCTGTATCCAACAGACTTAAACAAACTTAAATTATTGGTTCCTAGGACGCAGATACCTCCCGACCCATTTTATAAGGTAGTTTAACAAGCTATTGGGCACCCGCTGAGAAAAACAGGAAGTCCTGGAGTTACATCCAATTTTGCAGCACCGTCGTCAACTCGTAAACAAAAAGACAGAAACAAACTCCCCTACTCACCAAACAGTGCCACCTACTGCACAATCTGTTCAACTGTGTACCCAGCCTTTTAATTTACAAAACTACGTTCCCTGGTACAGTCAACTTCATGAGACAAATACTGAAAATATTCTGATAATTTATTTTATTTATTTGAATTCATTTAATTTATTATTAAAAATAATTTATCTATGAAACTATTACATTTATTGGAAATGTTTTTCTTAGCGTAGTAATATATTTAAGAAAAAATAAACATAATCATTTTTAAATACAAATGTGTGTAATCTTTATTTCTATAAACTAGTAACCCATTTTATAAGTGCAGTAAGACACTCCAGGGTGTTGGTTGTGCTGGAATAACCGCACTTCCAGGGGCTAAAGACACGGCCTACGGCCTCGGGCCTTACTACACCCCTGGGCGTGCAGTTATTCTAGCACAACCAACACCCTGTCCTGTCTTGTTGCTTACATAATATATGAGTCTAATTCTATTGTTTCTGATGATGGGGCCCAATTATGTTTTACCTGCTAAGAATTTCCACATACTTATCGTGGGGGAGCTGGCTAAATGTAATTTAGCTGTGGATCTCTCAAGCATCACTATATCATGGAAAAAATGTAACAATGCAAATTTGTATGATAGATCAAGCTCCATCCAACCCCTCAGGATAACTTTCTTTACTGCAGTCAATCCCGCAAGAAAAATCAGTTTAGAGTGAATAGTAAGATTGCGTGATGAGTCTTGTGCAAAGAGAAGCACCCCAGGGCGCAGGGGCAGCTGAGTGCAACATATTTCCAAAAATCTCAAATTTTGGGACATTCCCAGAACACATCCATATAGGGTTAAACCTACTACTCCCTGGGTGAATGCATGACAAAGGGGGTCATGCACAGTTCCTATTTGAACCCTTCTGTATGGAGCTGCATAGGCTCTGTGTACAAATTTAAAATGTATAAGTTGGTGAGCCAGGTTCTTAGAGGAGATAAAAAAAATATTCTCCCAGATAAGTTCCCAAGAAGGAGCAAAATTATAAGAGTGCAATTCCTTTGTCCATATACTATTAATCGGTAAGGGATCTATGTTATGAGAAACAGAATGATTATACAGTAATCTGGGAAAACGAATTTAGTGACAGGGTGAGAGGGCAAAGCTGTGTCCCACGGAACACCATACACCTTAAAGGCTGAGTGAAGCCTGAGGTACAGAAAAAAAGAAAAGTCGGTGAGCTGTTAGGTTTCCTGAAGGTCTTGGAATGTACGCAGACCATGACAGCCAAACATATCATGTAGAATATGAATATTTTTCTTAGACCAGGGAGGCTATACAAAGGGTTAAGAGCCAGAGAACAAGTTATTCCAGATAGGGGATAACTTATGTAACTTTATATTAGCCTTTCTCCAGGCATTCAATGCATTAGCAATGATGTGACCCATATGCAGAGAAGCAAAGCATTGCTTAAGGCCAGAGAAGGGGAGATCTTGTAATCTGTGAGGATTTGTTATGTTGACCTCAACAGGCCGCCAAGAGTCCGCCAAATTTGGATCAAACCACAATTTAAATATTTGCAAATGGAATGCCCAATAATAAAACTTACAATTTGGTAAAACTAGACCGCCATCCATCTTTAAATGCTGTGAAGTGGTAAGTTTTATTCTTGGGTGTTTGTTGTTCCAAATTAATTTAGAGCACACTGAATTAATCTCTTCTATATATTTTGGGGGACGAGCCAATGGAATCATAAAGAACAGAAAATGTATATGAGGGAGAACATTCATCTTTATGGCCAATATTTATACCCCGAAAAGTAAGCTAGTGGAGCCCATCTAGTTAAAACAGGTTTTCTTTTAGTCAAAACATTAGTAAAATTGTCTTTAGGAACCCTTTGGAAATTAGTATGAATTTTGACATCCAAATAAGTGAAACCAAAAGTCTGAAGTTGTAGGGAGATTTGAAGCTGTTCGAGAGGATTCATGGCAGCAGAATTTTACAGCATAAGTACAAGATTTAGACCAGCTGATTTTGTAACAAGAGATAGCACCAAACAGTCCTAGAGCATGGGTGATTGAATTTGATATATCAGAGAGAAATAGCAATGTGTCATCAGCATGATTGGAATTTTGTACCAGTATGGGGGTAATATTATTGCTCTGTCTAACTGCCTGTGCAAGAGGTTCCATAGAAAGGTCAAATAGCAACAGGGAGAGAAGGCATCCCTGCCTTTTAATCCAGCCCAGGGTGAACTGAGAGAGATAATCAAGCTGGTTTGAACGCAAGCAGTAGTGCTGCTATACAGTATGCAGATTATATCAGTAAACGGCTGACCAAGTCCAAAGTGACAAGAACAGCCTATAAATAATTCCACTCAACTCGATTGAAGTCTTTCTCTGTATCCAGGAAGAAAACCACACACGACACAGGCTGATAGAGGCAGAGTCAATGATATGCAGGAGACGACGTAGGTTATCAGAAGCCAGTCGACCCTTCATGATGCCTGTTTGGTCATGGTGTATCAAATCCCTGAAGTAAGAGTCTAAGCGCTTAGATAACACTTTTGCCTATAATTTTATGTCGGAATTCAGAAGCGACTCCAGAGGGTCTTTCCCTTTTGAAAGAAGTGAAATAAGAGCGGATTTCTGATCTCTGTGAAATGTGCCACTCTTTAGCAAATACTTCACAGAGTTCAGAAGAAGAGGGCCAATCATATCCTAGACAGCTAGTAACAATTTAGGGGGTATGCCATCTAGGCTGAGAGATTAACCTGCTTTGGCTGTGAAATAACAGTAACATTAGAATTTTTAATCATATCAGTGGAGACCAGATGTTCACATTGTTTTAAGGTCAATGCCAGCAATCTTTCTGCATGCTCATAATATAACTGTCTGGACTTCTCAATTCAAAACTCTGCTTTAGTTCTAGTCAAACTTTTAAATTCTGCCATTAATGCAGCAAGGTTTTTAGCTTTGTTTTCATTTTCAGAGCAAATATATTTTTGGTTCTGTTTCTAATTTCAATACTTCCATCTCTAATTGAGAAATGTGCTTTATTTCTTGATCAGCTAAGACTGGATGAAAAAGGAGTGCAGCTGCTTCTAACAAAACACTTAGTTACCTCCCCCATTGAATGAGAGTTAATATCAGGGTTAGAGTTTATTTCTAAAAAATCTTTTAGGCCATCAGACAAATGTTTGACAAAATAATTAGGAGAACAGCACTGGAGATAATAACAGGAGAACTAAATATGTAATTGATCCTAGAGAATATTTTGTGTCTGTGAGAAGAAAATGTGAAGTCTTTAACATTTGAATTATTCAAGCGCCAAACATCTATTATATTTAAATCATGTGCAAACATGATGAAAAGCTTTAGAAGCCTGAGGTAAAAAATGTGCAGTATTCTGAGACAAGCCTATCTCATAGTCAAAAGGCATATTAAAATCCCCACCCATGATAACTGGAATGTTCAGTAAAGTGCTAAGAATACATTTTACTTTATCGAAAAAAAAAAAACTGGGGTTGGAAACATTAGGTGTATAGATATTTGCTAGACACACTTTATGGCCATTTAAAGATATTACAAAACTGTCCTTCCTTATCATTGCCTTTAGAATGTACAGTTATGTTTGACTTTCGTTTTGCTGCTATTATAACCCCTTTTGATTTTGCTATGAAACAGGAATGACCAGTAACAGTATAATGCTTATCTTGAAATTTATTTACATCACACAATTGTAGATGTAACTCATGCAATAGCACAATATCCACCCCTTTGCCATTAAAAAAGATCAGACACTTACAGTGCTTAACTGGGCAGTTCAGTCTGCGGACATTCCAAGACATTATAAGAACATAAGAAAGTTTACAAACGAGAGGAGGCCATTTGGCCCGTCTTGCTCGTTTGGTTGTTAGTAGCTTATTGATCCCAAAATCTCATCAAGCAGCTTCTTGAAGGATCCCAGGGTGTCAGCTTCAACAACATTATTGGGGAGTTGATTCCAGACCCTCACAATTCTCTGTGTAAAAAAGTGCCTCCTATTTTCTGTTCTGAATGCCCCTTTGTCTAATCTCCATTTGTGACCCCTGGTCCTTGTTTCTTTTTTCAGGCTGAAAAAGTCCCTTGGGTCGACACTGTCAATACCTTTTAGAATTTTAAATGCTTGAATTAGGTCACCACGTAGTCTTCTTTGTTCAAGACTGAACAGATTCAATTCTTTTAGCCTGTCTGTATATGACATGCCTTTTAAGCCTGGAATAATTCTGGTCGCTCTTCTTTGCACTCTTTCTAGAGCAGCAATATCTTTTTTATAGCGAGGTGACCAGAACTGCACACAATATTCAAGATGATGTCTTACTAGTACATTGTACAGTTTTAACATTACTTCCCTTGATTTAAATTCAACACTTTTCACAATGTATCCGAGCATCTTGTTAGCGTTTTTTATAGCTTCCCCACATTGTCTAGATGAAGACATTTCTGAGTCAACAAAAACTCCTAGGTCTTTTTCATAGATTCCTTCTCCAATTTCAGTATCTCCCATATGATATTTATAATGTACATTTTTATTTCCTGCGTGCAGTACCTTACACTTTTCTCTATTAAATGTCATTTGCCATGTGTCTGCCCAGTTCTGAATCTTGTCTAGATCATTTTGAATGACCTTTTCTGCTGCACCAGTGTTTGCCACTTCTCCTACTTTTGTGTCATCTGCAAATTTAACAAGTTTGCTTACTATACCAGAATCTAAATCATTAATGTAGATTAGGAATAGCAGAGGACCTAATACTGATCCCTGTGGTACACCACTGGTTACCACACTCCATTCTGAGGTTTTTCCTCTAATAAGTACTTTCTGTTTTCTACATGTTAACCACTCCCTAATCCATGTACATGTGTTTCCTTGAATCCCAACTGCATTCAGTTTGAGAATTAATCTTTTGTGCGGGACTTTGTCAAAAGCTTTCTGGAAATCTAAATAAACCATGTCATATGCTTTGCAATTATCCATTATAAGCAAGTTAGTTAGACACGATCTCCCTTTCCTAAAACCATGTTGACTGTCTCCCAGGACCCTGTTACCATATAGGTAATTTTCCATTTTGGATCTTATTATAGTTTCCATAAGTTTGCATATAATAGAAGTCAGGCTTACTGGTCTGTAGTTACCTGGTTCAGTTTTGTTTCCCTTTTTGTGGATCGGTATTACGTTTGCAATTTTCCAGTCTGTCTGTACCACCCCTGTGTCAAGAGACTGCTGCATGATCTTGGTTAGCGGTTTGTAAATTACTTCTTTCATTTCTTTGAGTACTACTGGGAGGATCTCATCCGGCCCAGGGGATTTGTTTATTTTAAGAGCTCCTAGTCCCTTTAACACTTCTGCCTCAGTTATGCTAAAGTTATTTAAAACTGGATAGGAACTGGATGACATGTGGGGCATGTTGTCAGTATCTTCCTTTGTAAAAACTTGTGAAAAGTAATCATTTAATATATTTGCTATTTTTTTTTCTTCATCTACGATTTTGCCATTTGTATCTCTTAAACATTTAATCTCCTCTTTGAATGTTCTCTTGCTGTTGTAATATTGGAAAAACATTTTGGAATTGGTTTTAGCTCCCTTAGCAATGTTCATTTCTATTTCTCTCTTGGCCTTTCTAACTTCCTTTTTGACTTGCGTTTGCAGTTCCATGTACTCTTTCTGTGTACTTTCTTTTTGGTCCTTTTTTAATGCTCTGTAAAGTGTCTTTTTTCGCTGAATATTTTTTTTAATTGATCTTTTAAACCATTTTGGCAATTTAGTTTTACATTTAGATTTGTCTACTTTAGGGATATAATTGTTTTGCGCCTCTAGTACTACATTTTTGAAGAACAACCATCCTTCTTCTGTGGGTGTTTTCTCTATTTTACTCCAATCTACTTCTGTTAGTCTCTGTTTCATACCTTCATAGTTTGCTTTTCTAAAATTGTAAACCTTAGCTTTAGTCATTACTTTTGGGGATTTAAAAAACACTTCAAATGAGACCATGTTGTGGTCTGAGTTTGCCAGTGGTTCTCTGACCTCTGTTTTAGTTATTCTATCTTCGTTATTTGAAAAGACTAAATCAAGGCATGCCTCCCCTCTAGTCGGTGCCTTGACAAATTGTGTTAGGAAGCAGTCATTTGTCATTTCCACCATTTCTATTTCATCCTTCGTGCTACCCACCGGGTTTTCCCATTTTATTTGGGGGAAGTTGAAATCCCCCATTAGTATGGCTTCTCCTTTGCTACATGCATTTCTAATGTCATTGTATAACAGATTATTTTGCTCACCGTCTGAATCTGGCGGTCTATAGCATGCTCCTATTATTATGCCCTTTGAATTTTTGTCCGTTATTCTGACCCATATTGATTCGGTTTTATTTTCTTTGTCCAGGTTTAACACCTGGGCTTCAAGACTGTTTCTTATGTATAGCGCTACCCCTCCTCCTCTTCTGTCCTGCCTGTCTTTCCTATACAGTGTATACCCACAAATATTATATTCGTCCCCATCACTCTCAGATAACCAAGTTTCTGTAACACCTATCACATCATAGTTACCTGTTAGTGCAGTAGCTTCAAGTTCTAGAATTTTGTTTCTGATACTTCTAGCATTTAGATAAATACATTTAATGGTTGTCTTACCTGAGTTGTTGTTCTTGTTTTGATGCGGTCTCCCTTCTGTTTTTTTGTTGATTTCTCCCCCCTTCCTTTCTAGTTTAAATGCTTCTGAACCTGCTCGAGGATCTTTTCTCCAAGTAGACTGGTTCCCTTGTTATTTAAGTGCAGTCCGTCCCGTCTATACAGATAGTCCTTGTTGTAGAATGTGGTCCAATGATCAAGATAGGTGAAGCCTTCCCGTGTGCACCACATCTTCAGCCATGCATTTTGATTAATTATTTCCAGCTGTCCATATGGTCCTTTGCAAGGTGCTGGTAGTATACCAGAAAATAGCACAGTTTTGGTTTTCTCTTTTAATTTCCTTCCTAGCTCTCTGAATTTGTTTTGCAGGGATTTTGGTCTGTCTCTTCCAATGTTGTTTGTACCAATGTGGACGACTACTACCGGGTCGTCTCCTGTTCGTTCTAGGAGCCTGTCCATGTTCTCAATGATGTGCTTGACCGAGGCTCCCGGAAGGCAGCACACTGTTGTAGTAAGGGGGTCCAAACTGCGAATTGAACTTGCTGTGTTTCTCAATATGGAGTCCCCAACAATCATGACCTCCCTTCTTTTTGCTGTCTGGTCACCACTGTCAATGGGGTCCTGGATGTTGTTCCTTTCATTCTCTTGTTGTTGGTTCTGCTCATCAAAATTCTGAAGTGACTCAAATTTGTTGGTTGTTTTGATTTCTGGTGGTTGTGTTTGACGAAGTTTCTTTTTTTCCCTGCTTCTGCCTACCTGAACCCAGCTGTTCTAACCTTCTATCTCCCTGGTGGCTTTCAGTCTGTTAGGGGTGATGCAGACTTCCATGAATTGTGGGTGTGCCAGTTCCTCAAGATCCTGTTGCTGTCTTACTTCTTCAAGCTCCATTTCTAGCATACTTACTAGTTTATGCGGCACTTTACGCACACTTGGTTTAGCTCCGCTGGGTTTTCTCGGATTTCCCACATCAAGTAGGTGTCACAGATTACCATGTTGAGGGTTTTTTTTTTAAGTTTAGTTTCTTCTGCAGCCGTCAGCCTGCTTTCAAACTGCTTCTAAACTGCTCTGCACTTTTCCACTCCTGTACTTTTCCCACTCGCTGTCGCTTCCACTCGCTGTCACTGCCTCGTTTAACTGCGTTGTTCTGCTGTGCTGTTGGCTCCTCCCCTCGCCCGTGTCTCAGAACGGCGCTGAATTTGAATCAGCTGTTTTCAGCTTGTTTTCAGCTTGTTTGTTATCAGAAAAACACACGCGGCTGTTTGACTTTGAGCTCCTGCTGTGTTTCCCCAATGTCCTCTGTTTTCTGATTGAAGCAATTCAAGATGCAATTTCTCATTACTGCTTCTAAACTGCTCTATACTTTTCCACATCTGTACTTCTCCCACTCACTGTCGCTTCCACACAAGTAATTATATTATAATTACTTCTAATAAGGTAGGTGATATAGACACTGCACTGTACTAAAACCCTCTGCCCACCACCACCATCAACAGCAAATATAAATGTTATAAGTAAGATATGTCAGTGTACCACAAGTCCACCACATATACCTTTACATGATGCACAGCCATCACGCAGCAAACACCACCAAGCAATAGCAGAAAATACTCAAAACCACACCAGAAACAACAAGGAAAACAAACAAACAAAAACATAATAATGAAAAAAATACAAAAAACTGGAAGCATACTGATCAGCTGGGATTCAGACAAAACAACACTACAATCACCTTAGAACCAGAGAATAGAGGAACACAATATGCTTTGGTTGTGTTGAGAACCAAGATGTAGGCAAGCGGGCACCCAGCCACGCAAAAGACAAAAAAAAAATATCAGTGCACAATACCTTACAAAAGGACAGAACATGTGAGTCGCAGACACCCAACTGAGAAATGCAAAATTGTTATCAAATCTCCAGTCATTGAGCCTGGTGTCTGCAGATAATGAGCCCTTATCCCAGTAATAATCATCTCACACTCAGCCCAGCCACAAGGTGGTGGCTCGAATTAAGAACAGTACCCAATCTTGAGCAATATAGGCAATTACAAGATAACAGAAAACATTTAATAAAATAAGCTACAAGCAGGGAATTATCAAAATTAGTTCAAATAGGAAACATGCACTAAACAGTCAAGCAAAACCCAAGAACTGGAACCCTATGATATTTATACAGACGTGTCCGGAGTCTTCAACTTGGACATGAAGCTAGTGCCGTCCTCTGGAACGTCGAAAATAGCTTGACCGTCTGAGTGCAGTATCTTCAGCCGGGCAGGATAAACCAGGAAACAAGGTATCCCATGCTGTCTGCAAGCTTGGACCACCGATGAAAATGTCTTCTTCTGAGCAGCTGTCTCACTACTAAAATCGGGAAAGAAGCATAGAGTACTGCCTCTGATTGAAAGCTTGTCTTTCTTTTGCCTGGCTGCTTACAGAATGTCCCGTCCATCATTGTATCGCAGAACTTTAAAGATGACACAGCAAGGTTTGTTAGAGCGGGGGCCTAGGCTGTATAGCCTAAGGCTGCATTCGATCTCTAGAGTTTTAGATGTAGAAAAACCAAGAGATGGAAGCGATTTGGGGATGCTAGCTTGAAGATAGCATGTCGTCCCCCCTCAATCGATTCTGGTGGTCCCACCAGCCCAGTTTGTTTCTTCGATTCCTGTCCTGTAGATCCTGAAAATGAGAAAAAAATGACTTTATATCTGTAAAGTTGACTCATATAGCCGTGATTTTGCCGCTGGGCTACCGGGATAATATCGACACGTTTAACCAGCTTAGGGATCTCTGTTGATATAGCTTCCATTTTGGTGTTGATGTCTGCACAATGCAGCTTCGTCTGGGTTAGTTTGTCCTGCAAAACTTTAATATTAGCGGAGACTGCTGCCAGTGCATCCTTCATTTCAGGCATCGCTTTGGCAAGGAAGGCTTTGTGCTCCTGACGCTGGATATCAGAAAATTGAGGTTCTTCCTTCTCTGCCATGACAGGATTCAATTTTTTCCCCACCTGTTGTTAAAAGGATGGGGAGGGAATATCTGGTTCATATTCGACAGAGGCCATTTCTCTGGAGTAGTCATTTTTAAAATAAGTCAAAATAATCAGGCAACTCTAAAAATAAATAAGGTATTTTTATAAAAATAATGAGACTAAGTGTCCTGGAAAAAAAAGCTAAGCTGGCATCTTAGCCAGAAACCACTGGAAGTCTATAACTGCTAATTCTGATGATGTTTTGTTATCATTACAGCTGTTCAATCTACATCACTTATGCCTGAGTGGCCAGGTGGCTGTGTTTCAAGTAGAGAGGTAAGTGCTGCTTAGCATTATAAAGCATAGCACTTTAGAGCTTTAACATTACAAGTGCTTCTACCACATAATCTAATTTTAGGAACAGGCAATAAGCAATGTTGTGTCATGAAATGCTGTTAAAGATTCTGGCCCCTGCAAATGAAATCTGGTTACATACTCAGAACTGCTGGTGGAAAGAAGCCTGTTTTGTTCAGTGCTTATAAATTATTGATTGGGGAGTATGTGTTGGTCTCCTGCTATGTATATATTTCTGATATATTTCTAAGAAATTCAGTTATAGACAACCCACTTACTGTGATTATATCATGACTCTATATATATATATATATATATATATATATATATATATATATATATATATATATATATTGTTTTTATTAAAAAATAAGACCCATCTTCTATTTAAAAAAATATATTTTTATTTAAAAATAAAAAGGTGTGGTAACCATTTTATCAGGGGGGTTATGAAACCGAAATTCCTAAAATTACTTTTTTGTATGTTCCTTTGCTTAATTGTAAAATTAAATATATTCAAGGTAATATTTCCATTTACATGTTAAATTGTGGAACATAATAATAATAATATTATAATCAATATGCGTAATAATAATAACATAATTCAATCATAATTAATTGGTATTGTAGTATTTAATAATAAGATACTCATTTATTATAATATAATAATAATAATAATAATAATAATAATAATAATAATAATAATAATAATAATCCTTCCATGGTCATGTTCACCATACAAAAGATAGCACTGTTCCCTGTTATAACACAAATGAGTATTCCACAATTTTCAACTGACACCTTGTTTGTGAAATGAAAACAGGTAAATGTTATAAAACAACTACCTCTAGTGCTGGGTGTAGTTCAGTAACCACAAGGAGTACTGCATTGTCATTTCGTTCCCACTGGGATTCAGGAGGAAAGTTGGCTAGGAATAGTTTTCCTCAGCAACCACTGATAGTCAGCCACACAGTGTGTATTGATTTAAACTTACCAGGGTTCAGTACCTTGGTAACATGCTTTGCTTACTGTAGGTTAATTGGGTGATAAGTGGTGAGAGTGGTGATTATAGATTATTTGGCTGCTGGTCCCACTTGTTAAGGGGAGAAGAGGAAGCCACGCCCTTCCCCCTCATCAAGGGGACATCAGTCTGTATTAAGGTGGAAGTTGGGGAGGTGGAGAGTAGGATTACTGCGACAGCAACACCCAGTTGAGTTTAGTATACGAGGAAGTGATCTGATGAAAGAGCAATTATTAAATAATTCTACTGAGGGCAATCATTCAATAATCCTTCCGAATTACAGGAAAAAATACTAAAATGTATTGCAACCCAATCCTAAATTGGAATGCTCATCAAATATGTATTAACTTTCCACCAGGGACTGAATTATCTTTAGGTCTACTTCATTTGTTGCTTAACACAACACATTCTAGTTGTCCTAGTGAACAGTTTCTCAAAGGGAAGAGTGGCAAAGACCAAGGCTTAGCTGTAAAAAGCTGTCAGGGGTCACCTTTGAGTGCTAAAGCTATTATTTTGTGTTGACTTACATGTTGTCAAAACGTATGGTAAAGGACTACTGCCAAAAATGTTCTGTGTCTTTCTGAATGTTTTAGAAGTAACCTAGCAGATGACTGCGTGGGATTTTATTCTAAGGGATGATCAGAGTAGATAACAAACAAGGTCCTCATAATTTTCAGTTTTATATCAATGCTGCAGCTTTTATTATCAGTTGACTTTATTAGAACAAATCGCATTTTATATAAATCTATTTTCAAGCATTATTATTTTTATTCTACTAGAAAAATAATAATACTATTATTACCTACTATTAACGTCCATGAACTGGATCGATCGCCTGAAATCGGCCCAGCCTCTAATGTGACGAAGGGCAGAAGATGCCTTCAAGACTGGACAGAAAGAAAACTCGCAAGATGTACCTGAAGATGTTGATCATTGAGGAGCCATTCAAAACCGATAATGCGGCTCTTGATAGGGTCCGGCAAGGAGTAACTAGCCTAATCCCAGGGCTAAAATCATTGTGACTATTAAGTCTATTTTTCAGAAAATGTCCATATCTGACTTAATTGGGTCAAACTTCCTTGGTCATATTTTTTCTCAGCATCTTATTAAGAATTTATGTTCACAGGAAATGATTCCATTAACCTGCCTGGTGTTTGTGAGGTGCCACTTTCAGAAGCCGTGATAATGAGGATACACATGCTTTGTTGAAATGTTGTGCCGTGTCCTTTTAAAAACAGAAGGTGAGGTTTGACTATAGTACATCATTAAAACCTTTCTATAAATAATATTTGATATTCATAAAATCTGTCTTTATATGTTAGCATAATTGAAAACTAGAATTTAATGGAACATCTGATTCTGAGATTCTCAAAGTGAAAATAACAAAAATGTTGCTTATTATCCCCTTGAAAGGATGCACCTGTCTGTAAGTAAATGTCACACTTTTCAATATAGAGAACTGCTTGTTCAATATAACAAAACTTGCTATATTCTTTAGCACACATTTTTAAATGCATCATATCCTTAGAGACTACCCATCTGTCTGACTGTTATCTGTATGTCACTGTGGCAAAGTGGTGTGTGAATACAGGTGAGTGCAGTGCAGAGCGGATTAATCACACAGGCAATAATTAACAGGTGCAAGGGTGTTTACTGAAATTAAGTCAATGCCCAGAGCCTTATGGCAAACACCTGTAAATAATAAACAGTGGAAGTGAATACAGCGGCGTGTATCACTTTGTTTGTAAAAATCCCACTAGTTTGACCCGCAACCAAAAGTCCAGTTTAACACCCCAACACAAAACACAAAACACAAACACAGTTCATAGTGATAGTGGATAAGTACATGTGGTGTATTACAGTTCTCTGTGAAAATACAGGGGTGAAAGTGATGTCCGGGTTTTTGCTGGTTTTCCATACAGCTCCGGATCGTGCTACTGGTAGTCTATTAAAAAAACGCTCCTCCAATCTTTGGATGCCACATCGTCTCCCATCCGAGTCATTGAACTTGGGTACCGTAGCTCAGCCCCCTTCCTAAATGACCAACTTCCACTTACTAAGGAATAAATTGTTATGCCATTTGATTAAATGTACTGTGTTCCTTTTACATAGTGCCCTCACAGGTCGGGAGGGAGACCTAACACCAAGAATCATTCAATCTCTGTCACACAGGGTGAAAGCATTGCCAGTGTGATGTGTGGCTGTGTGTGGGGAATATTGGGTTGGCAGGGAGGGGGGTAAACTCCCTGCCAGAACACACGTGGGAATGTGGCTGGGGCTGTCACAGATAGGCTTGGTGGTGAAGTCAGACCAGGAAGAGACTGGCACTACTACTGCGGGATAAAACGCTGTCAGGATGTGAGTGGTGTGGGGAAAGAGTCCAGACTGTACATGTCAGTGCCAAACATCAGTGTTTATTAAATGCACAAATAATAAATCCTCCCTCTACCACGTAGAGTATAGGTGTACCGTGGCGGGTTACAGTCCCAAACAGAAACAAGACTCCAATAACCACAATCCTCAGTGCGTGAAACTGCTCTTCTGTGTGGAAAGTGGTGAGCGTGCTGTGTAGTAAGGGAAGTGCGCAAGGGCTTGTGCTGGCTCCATGGTTGCAGCTCCTCGCTCTCAACAATCCTCTGCAAGGCAAACAACATGTAAACAAACCAAAGCGAATGCACAGCACTCCGGCTTAGTTTCCTCTCCAGTGTAAGGGGCTGTACTCACTCCACTTTGTACCTCTAAACTCCTCCATGTAATCAGCCCGGCGCTAAGTCTATCCAATCAATGCCTGCCCCGTAGCAGATCACAATGTAATTGTTCCTTGCACTTGCTACTGCGCGCTTCCATCAAAATGACTGACTTCCAGTTTCCTCCTACCATCAAGTCAGCACATCTATGGGGAAGCATACCACCATCATTGCACAGGGCACTTGCTGGTCGAGATGGAGATTTGCAGCTCAAATTCCTTCTTTCTCTGTCATAAGTGCTGATGCGTGTATTTATTGCAAATTAAATGGTTTTAAACAAAACAAAACATAGATACAAAACAAAATACACAGACAAACACTTTTTAACAAAACAAGTAGCGTGTTGGTCAAAATCCAACACGAGTAGCAATTGCACATTATATTTTCTCAGTTCTTACTTGTCTCGTTCCTCCTTCTGAACACCCGATCACAACTGAGAGATTCCTGCCTCTTTTATACAGCTGTGCCTGAGCTTGATTGCTTATTAATCATTCAGTAGGGCTCAGGCACATTCTACACATGAAGTGATTTGGCAGTGAAGGCAATTAATCCTTCTCTGCCGACCTAAAACAACAGTGCCCAAATAAATACTTTTAAATAATAATCCCACAACAAATACAAAATACGTACCGAGGAAGGTTAATGTTGGCGATAGAGGTGAAGGTTACTGTTGTGTTGTGTTGGTGTACTGTGTGATACTATGTTGAACTGAAGGTATGTACAGTGGTGTTCGAGAGTTTTGTGTAAAACCTTTAGTTTTGGTCCTTGTGTCTATTTGTTTTTTGTTTGTTTTTGTCTAGCTTTGAAAAGAAGGTGAGCATTGACACTAAAACCTGCAGCTTCTGCTGTCTGAGTCTCTCTCCCTGACAGGAACAGCCTTGCCTGTAACGTTATTCTTTCACAGTCACACTTACAGTTTTCTCATGCCGCTTATCCAATTTGAAACTTAATTTATTAAGGTCATCAAAACCAGAGGGTATATGGAGGCAGTCCATTTGTCTGTATGTTTTTACATATATAAAGAAACACTTCAGTTGTAATGAAAAACACTTTAGCACAAGCTGTAGATCACATACTGGGACTACTGAAGGCATCTGTCCAACTTTATTTGTCCTATTGTTACTAGTGCATACAGTGAGTATATCATATAAGTCATAGTGAAGTTTGATGCTGCCATCTAGTGAGAGCCAAAGATAGTACTTTTGACACCTTTATGTAAAACACATATCAGTGACATTTTAATGTTTGTTGAAGGAAAGACAATAATAAAAAGTATACAGTTGTTTACACTTGGGTACTACAGGGTTAAAAAAATATTCTAAGAGTCCTAAAAAAAGCAATTTTGCCATCATCATTGTTATGTTTATTGCATTATGATTGTAACCCATATATATTATAGTGTGTTGATAAACAGGTTTATATAATACATTATAAGTGCAGTGTCTGAAGACTTAAAACATAATAAAATCCTCACAATTACATTTTTAGTAGTGGTGTTAGTTTCCATTTTCATTTCCAGAAGTTTAAACTACTGAAAATGTTTGAAAAGCAATCACAACTAAAGCCCTCCATCCCTTTATAGCGATACATTTCAAACATGTAATAAATATACCCACACTCTACACTAAGACTCACATCTATGCAGGGCATATTTTTACTGTGTTATATGGGTTGTCAATGAAGAGGTAGTTGGGGATCTTTAGAAGTGTCAACCACAATTCCTAGTAGCAGGAAGTAAAACGTTAATTCAGGTTGTACTGTTTTACTCATTGATTGGTGAAACTGCACTTTGAACACAAGGCTGTGGGTGCAGATAAAGGATGTTTGTTTCACAGCTATTACCAGGCCACTCAGAGAGAACACCTACTATGTGATAGATGTTTTAAAATTAATAGCTCTATTTTATGCTTATAAGAGCACTGGTTTCCAGCTAAGAAAAAAAAATATGTAGTTTTTAGTTTATATAAGGTGCAGCATATTCTACTTTGTCAATAGCAAGCTTATTTGATATTTTTTATTTCCCTGTTCTGAGATATTTATTTTTAGTTTTTAATGATCACTGACCCTATGCATTTTTTCCTTTTCTGTAATCTGAAACTGTTGTGTTCATAAACTTTAAAATGTATTGGTCAAGTCCTATAGAATATCCTATAGGATTTATTGAAAACCTTTTTAGTCCTATAGATTGTTCTATAATACTACTGTAGGGAGACCCTTTTGAGTACTATAGGAGGATTTTTTGTTTTAAAGAATCCTTTAGGATTTCTCTAAAAACCTTTTTTGTCCCATAATGTCCTATAGTACCACTATAGGATCCTATAGGACATTTCTGTAAGGGTTGATAAACTACAATTAAAAAAAAATGCATATAGTGATTAAAACAATAATATAAGAGAATCTATTTTTCAGATTATAAGTGTTTCCCCCTGCCAGTGCTTCATTTGATTAAAGGCTTACGCAACAGCCAGTTGTTTTAGATTATATTGTACACATCTTCTAGCATAACAGGAAGCTAGTTTATGAGGTGGTGAAAAGATAAAGCCATCACAGATTGTTTGCTCTCAAACAGAGAAGAGACTGCTGCAGTTATTTGCATGCAAATGTTGAGAAAGAACTTCAGCTAATTCCATCTCTTCCAGGTCCAATCATTGTGTAATGAAGTGCACTTCCAAAAAGAGAAATAAACTAAATATAACATCACTGTTTTACACAGAAATATAGTGAAAGTCTCTTTGTAATGTTCTATGATTTTTACATGAACACAAGACTGTATCATTCAAATCTATATTTATCCTGGAATGAAAAAATCCCTTGGTTTTAGTGAGTACATGATGTACTGTGAGAAGGGAAGACTGGTATTCACTGGTAAGGCATTGTAGATTAATTCCACTTTGTAACAATTTTTTTTGGGGGGGTTCCTGGGTAGTAAGTGTTATTTCCTAATTGCTTATGCCTCAAAAGTATAGAAAATGGCTATTATTCCCCACAAACTTTGCTTTTGTGACCAGGACAGTGATATTTTGAAATTTACCTATTTTCAAGAACATTACAGATAGATTCAGTGCTGAGTAAACTTGAAGTAACTTCTAGAACTTTCCAGTAATATAAATAGTAGTATAAATACAGGGGCCTTAAGTCCAATAGTTCAGTTTAGTTCCAGCTGCCTAAGTGGATACATATCTGCATTTTTCTGAGATGGCATCAAGAGGCTTCAAGCATCCAGCAGACGCATTTTGCTATGTCTGCGGCCAATTTATCAAGACAAGAGCGAAAAAGTACTCCGTTGAAGCATCTGCTAAGATGTGTGAGGCCTACAAGGCATATTTTGGCATGCCTGTCAGGGATCAAGACAAACCCTGGGCACCTCATTTCACCTGCGAGCACTGCAAAAAAACTCTGGAAGGTAAGATGGACAATTGTTGCTCAGAATTTTTAGTTATAAAATTTGTTAAAAATTTTAAAATTGTAAAAGTTTTTAATTTTAAAATATTTTACAGTTTTCAATGTTATTGAAAAAATATATCATTATATGAAAAATGTAGCGAGAATCTCTTACATATTAGTCGTGGGTGAAATAAATGTATTTTTGTAAGATGGTACAGAGGGGAAAAGAGAGCCATGAAGTTCTCTATCCCAAGAATTTGGCGGGAACCCACTGACCACTCAAGCAATTGCTACTTCTGCATGGTGGACCCTTCCAAACGTCAGACTGGCAAGAATGCACCTGCTATCACGTATCCGGACCTTCCTTCATCCATCGCCCCGGTGCCACACTGCCATGAGCTCCCTGTACCCACTCCTCCGGAGAGAGAGCAGCCTTCTTTAGAAGAGAGCAGCAAGTCAGAGAGCGAGGAAGACGTTGTAGATCCAGATGACAATTTCAGAGGCGGAGCTGAGGAGAGAAACCCATACTACCCCAACCAAAAAGACCTCAACGACTTGATTAGAGATCTTGGTCTCATCAAGTCCAATGTCGAGCTTTTGACGTCTAGGCTCAAGCAGTAGAACTTGTTGGATGAAAGTGTGCAAGTCGCAGATCAGAGGAAGCGTCACCAACCTTTTTCCAGCTTCTTCACCCATCAAGATGGGCTCTGCTTCTGCCACAATGTGACCAGTCTGTTCGAGGCAATCGGAATCACCTGTAACCAGAATGAGTGGCGCCTCTTCATTGACAGCTCATCCAGGAGCCTCAAAGCTGTGCTGCTCCATAATGGTAACAAGTACCCGTCTCTTCCCCTGGCTCACTTGGTGCACCTCAAAGAGGATTACAACAGCATCAAGACCTTGCTGAACGCCTTGAAGTATGATGAGTACAGCTGGGAGGTCATAGGAGACTTCAAAATGGTGGCATTCCTGATGGGTCTCCAAGGCGGTTTTACCAAGTTTCCCTGCTATCTTTGCCTTTGGGACAGCAGGGACACCAAGGCGCACTACCACAGACGGGACTGGCCACAGCGGACCGAGTTCTCTGTGGGGAGGAACAATGTCAAGTGGGAGCCAGGGGTGGACCCCCGGAAGGTGCTGATGCCACCACTGCACATCAAATTGGGCCTTATGAAACAATTTGTCAGAGCTCTAGATAAGGAGTTGGCAGCCTTCAAGTACCTTCAAGACTTCTTCCCTAAGCTGTCTGAGGCAAAGGTCAAAGCCAGTGTCTTCACAGATAAAGAAGATCCTGGAGTGCAATGAATTCCCCAAGAAGCTCACTAGTAAGGAGAAAGCGGCTTGGAACAGCTTTGTCGCAGTGGTTCGAGGCTTCCTGGGCAATCACAAGGCCGAAAACTATGTGGAGCTGGTTGAGACTCTGGTGAAGAACTACGGCACAATGGGCTGTAGGATGTCCCTCAAACTCCATATCCTTGATGCTCATCTTGATAAATTCAAGAAGAACATGGGAGCATACTTGGAGGAGCAAGGCGAGCGCTTCCACTACTGGACTTTGAATGCCGCTACCAAGGACAGTATAACAAGAACATGATGGGAGACTACATTTGGGGGCTGATTCGTGAAAGTGATTTACAGTATAATCGTAAATCTCGAAAAACTACTCACTTCTAAATCTTTTGTAGTCACTTTTGTATTATTTTAGTATAAATACATGTTAATTTGGATTCATATGTTGTTTTTTTCTGACTTTATGTGAACGAAAAATTACACATTTGCCTGTTTTCCCATTGGAAATAGTGATATTTTGAAATATCACTGTCCTGGTCACAAAAGCAAAGTTTGTGGGGAATAATAGCCATTTTCTATACTTTTGAGGCATAAGCAATTAGGAAATAACACTTACTACCCAGGAACAAAAATTGTTTTACATAGTTTGTTGTTTGCATGGTAAACAAGCTGCATTTTAAAACCTACCAGACCCTTTGAAATGCATAATTAATTAATTGTATAATTCATACAAAACTGTATTTAGTGGTACAACAAGATTTGTAATCAGCCTGTAAATACTGTGAAAGTAATGAGGGCATTATGATGTAAAAAAAAAAAAAAAAAACAACAAAAAAAAAACATTTTGTATTTTAAAATGTGTAATGCTAAACACACACCCTACCTACAAATGATTTTGAGGAGCATGGCCAATTTGCCCTGTAACTATAGTCTACAACGTTTGATTCTGTGATCTTCGCCCACCCTGCCCATGCCAACGTAGAACAAGATGAATAGGTATACGAATTCGTCATACCTATTCATCTCTTTATATGGCGTATTAAGAACAGACAACAAGGCGCCGATGTATTTTTATTGAAGTTATTCCATTGTCATTATCTGCCTGAAATATAGGTTCCCCTTGTTCCTTGGATAATTCCTACAATCCATAAAATGTGTATGCTGTATTTATGTAAAATTTCAGACCCACTGAATAGTTATCTAAAATAATAGCAGCGACCTGAATATTGACCTGTCAGTCTTTACAATTTACACCAGGAGAGCGTCACATTAGCAGTTTTTACCTTTAAATGATGTGCTCATTAAAAGTGCATGAAGATTTGTGGCGTTTGTTTTTCAACACGATGTGCGCATGACGCATGTGCACACAAAGAGCCATGATGTGTGACAGATATTTCCCCCATGCTCCTCATATTGTTTAAGTGCAGGCAGTAGATGACATCTATAAAACGTATCAGCGCCTTTTCTTTTTATAGTGAAAGTCACTTTTTTTGGTCAAAACCTTGCAACTATATGCCCGTGGCATAAGGAGAGACTCTGTATTAAGAGAGAGTTGGCAAATCTTGGGAGTTCGATGCTTGCGCAGTGTGAAGCTGGGCTTGCTTTCGCAGTTTCAGAACGCTGGAGAGCTCCTGCTGGCAAACAGAGTTATCAGAATCGCTTTCCATGGTCTGTGGGAGAAAAAAGAGATGGTCGTAATAAAAGAATGAGAAGTAAAGAACGGATTCAAAGGAGTGAAATGTAGGAGGCAAGATTTTCATACTATTGTTCGCCGCGTTAAGATCATCGGTGTCAATTTAGAACTGAGAGATGGACTTGGCAGAAATTCTCTTGGCGCTGTTAATTGTTGTTGTCATGGTTGTATCCTTGTTATCGAACTTACTGGTATTCCTATGCTTTATCTACAGCACCAAAATCCGCAAACAAGTGGCTGGTATTTTTATTATGAACTTATCATTTTGCAATTTACTTATTACTGTTTTGAACATGCCATCCACCTTGCTAGGGATTGTCAAAAACCAACAGCCCTTTGGCGAGTTCATCTGCCAAGCTGTAAGTTTTCTGGATACTTTTTTGACTACAAACACTATGCTAAGCATGGCAGCGTTGAGCATAGACAAATGGATTGCTGTGGTGTTTCCCCTGAGCTATTCCAGCAAAATGAGATTCAAGGACGCAATGATCATGATGGGCTATTCGTGGCTCCACTCCCTTACCTTCTCCATTGTCTCCCTGCTTTTTTCTTGGGTTGGCTACAACAATATTTATGCATCCTGCACCTTATATTTAAAAGAAGAAAGAGACACAAGAAAGTTTACTGTGCTCACCATCGTTTTCCATGCTACCAGTTTCATGCTTTCTCTTCTAATATTGTGCTTCACGTACTTAAAGGTTTTAAAGGTAGCACGGTTTCACTGCAAGAGGATAGACATCATCACCATGCAGACGCTGCTTTTGCTGGTTGATATTCACCCAAGGTATTTCAGCTGATTTATAGCCTTTAAACAACGTGTTGGTGGTTTCTCTTATGTTCTGGTGTGAGGCATGTTTCAAGAAATATGATCCTTTGCCTAATGTTATTCTAACAAAGCAAACACCATTGCATACCTGAGATGGATCGAAAATAAATGTAGACAGGTACTCTAGATGGCTGTTTAATGCTCGAATTAGGTAAGCATATTTTATAAATAAATTGCTTATCTGATACATATTATTTTGCGTTAGATAGTCATGACAAGCATATTGTCAATGAGATAAAACACAGATTCCAGTCTCGTAATGAAAAGAGCAAACTCGTTCTAGCCTGTTGTGAAAATTAGTTATAGCTTTGTATGCTAAACAGCGTCCAGAATAATGTTTTGTAATAATAATAGTAGGCTGTTGCCAACATAGGAAGTTGTTAGCCCTTTGTTAACCCTTAATTTCTGCGAAACTATATAACGCCATTATTATAATAGAATATTTACTTATTCAGCTGTGTTTTGTTTTCAGTGTTAAACAACGATGCCTTGTGGAACAGAAAAGGAGAAGACAGCGGGCGACAAAAAAGATCAGCATCTTTATCGGTTCTTTTATTATCTGTTTTGCCCCTTACGTTATCACGAGGTGAGTGTAAGCCGTCAAGGGTGTATTATGTAGATATTTATTTAAATACTTGCTTATAGTAAGATAGTATGTTTTTAATAATGCCTATTTAAATAAGTAATAGGTCCTTACCTCAGGAAAACAACTACAGCTTGCTGTACTGTAATCTGCATTAGAAAATAAACAGGTCGTTTTTTTATGAGATATATTGCAATATTGGACAAAACACTGGGGGTTGAAATCATAGATAAAGAACGACCTGTCAAACCAGTGGCTAACATCAGTCTTCCAGCTGTTGTATGAGATCAGCTGTCTTGCATATTTTGGAACAGGGAGATGCATGTTGTGTGATTTACAGAACAAATGATTCCATTTGCAGTTTCTTATTTTTTGTCCAACTACGCAACAGTATATGGTACATAACATTATAATAGGTCCAATTCACTTAAAAAAAAAAAAAAAAAAAAAACTATCTCTTGTTTAAAGATTATTTTCTACAGTTGATTTATTCATGAAATACGTCTCCGTGATATCCATTGAGGGTTTGGCCTTTATTGTCTCGGTTACTGTCAAACATTATGTTTGTACAGCCTTAAAAATAACAGTGTTTAAATCAAGTGTGAGTTAATGTTTTGTGAACAGGGCCCACTTACATTATGTAATGTATGATAACAGGTATATCCTATAGTATTGAAGGGGGGGGGGGGGATTTCCAATAAAGGTGACTTTTCACTAGTAAGTATTATTCTTATTATTAATAATAATAATAATAATAATAATAATAATAATAATAATAATAATAATAATAATAATCTATATATTGAAATTTAAAGGGCCATGGATGAAAAGGTACTTTCGTATAGAAGGGACTGTGTCTGAATCCTGGTGTCCTTTACTAACTTCCAGTGTTACTCTCTATAACTCCTTAGTACTTGTATACCTTTGTGAAGAACAGACTACTGGGAGACTCTGCAACATGTACCGACATGTATTAAAGATTACCACACAGATGCTTTGCACAGATCAACAGCTCTTATTTCCAGGACCTTCCAATACTATTTGAAACCTGATAAAAAAAAGAAAAAAGTAAAAACAATTTACAGCCCTGTTATGTATAAAAACAAACAGCTAACGTGGCAGAACGATTTAGAAACAACCACCTAAAAACCTTCAGAATGTTTTTTAAAGCTTTTAATATCATGTTCTCTCCTCAGGAAGTTGGTAATTGCTTTGTGCTCCCCCCCCCCCTCCGTTTTATTAATGCACATCCATTGTGTTTCCTCAGGTTAATAGAACTTCTTCCATTTGTAACAATTAACTACCACTGGGGAATTATAAGTAAGTGCCTCGCGTACAGCAAGGCTGCATCAGACCCCTTTGTGTATTCCCTTCTGTGTCAACAGTACAAGAAGGTCTTGATCACCATCGTCAACAGGATGCTTAAAAGGGATTTGTATCCTTCATCAGGTCATAACAGCTCTTTAGACACTGAGAATGACTACTGCTTCCAGCGAGGGAACTGAATATATAAAGTTCTATTGCAAGAGAGGACCTGTTTAAATGCACTTTCATTTGTTTAGGCATTACAAAAACTCAAAGAAAAGCCAAAGGCAACTTTTTATTTCTCACATCAAAGCTTATTTTAACTGAACGTACTGCCAGTTCATCAATATATGAAACTGGATGTAATAAATAAAATGTATTTGTATTCCTACATTGCAGTAATGTTTATAAAATATGGATGTATATAAAGTGGTCTATGTTAGCATCTATTTTGCACAGAAATGTATGTGCGTGTGTTTTTATTTTAAAGTATGAGGGATTCTAGAGTCAGAACAATGGAGTACATCCATACTGAACCTGACCAATTGTATCCTATGTACCTTAGGATAGCTTCCTTATGTGGATCAAAGCTAGACCAAATTTAAGATACCTAGCACATAAGCATTGTCCTGTCTCTTTATTTCTTTATTTGATGGCTTTGTTTAAAGTGCTTTACCAAATTTAAAAAAAAAAAAAATGTTTTTGGTTGCATAGCTTTGTTTGTGCCATATTTTGGTAACTTATAAACTGTTAGTTTGTGAATGTGATTTTACTTGCGTTAATTATTGCCACATGTCTGTATATAGTAATGCTTCTTGATAAAATGGTTGGAAGTAAAACCAATGGATCTGATTATCAATGAGACTTCTTGTGTACGTTTAATGTGGTTGAAAATCCATTAGTGATAACTGTGCAATAAAGTCTATCAAAATTGAAAATGGCTGGAAATTGATTTAGTTCTTGAAGTGTCTTTTTAACAAGTTATTTTTTAGCACTAAAGTGTCTTTGTTTGCTTTAATTATTATACAAGGTAGTGGAAATGTATGCAATAAAAGTCAGTGGAGAGGCGAAAGTATTATATTTGGCTCCAGCACCTGGGTTTAATAACTCACACAGTCAAGTCATTCAATTTATTTGACAAAGCTTTTATTGGCAAGCCCAAAGTCATGATCATAAAATAAAACTGCCACTTTCCACAGTTAGCATTGAGGGCTGAAATTAAACTTAAATCTGACATTTAACAGTTCTCATCTTCATCCACTAAGAGTGCAAAGGACTAGCCTCTGTGTCAACATCATAAAACAACTGAGATTACATTCAGCCCTGCACAATCCTAACATCCACATTAAGCATATACAAAGAGGTTGATTGAGATAATACAAGTGCAGTGTTAATTGATCCTTCTCAAATTTGCAAAGGCTTGATTGCCCCAATCGGTTTATGTCCATTAAAATACAGAGATTTTTTTCTTATTGGTAAATTTCTGTAAATGTGCATATTTTACTATGGTTTTTACAAACTTTAAAATGTAGTTAATTTGTGACTGGGGAAAACAGTTTTGACATGCATTATTAGTTAGCAGTAACAATTACCCCTTTCATAAGCACACAGATATAAACGTTATAGCATCCTGTACCATACTCACTATATTCAACCATTTGATCTCTGTTATCAATACTATTTACTTATGACATGTGGTTTAGTTATGCAATAGTCATAATCAGTTTATCATTGTTATGAAATTCTCTATTAGAAATGTACCAGTACCATACTCCAAACATGTTTGCCTAAGTTGACCTCATATACTGACACTGGGCAGTCTTTGTGAATTGCTTCACAAGATAAACAAATTACTATATGTATAGAGAGTCAGCATGTATGGGTCCCTAATCACAAAACTTCAAGCAATTGTAGGGACTTTAAAAAAAAATAATAAAATGTATCCATTCCAATTGATTGAATTGAACTGTTGTATAGTAGGATTATTGATGTATCATCGTTTTCTTTTTGTGTATAAACTCTCGCTGTAGTTACTTTCAAGACTTTTAGCTCACTCTCAATTAAAATAAAAGAATAAATATACAACAAAATGTTTTAATCTTTTGGTGGAAAAAATGTAATAAATAAGAAACATAAAAGCTATGACTTTTTTTTTTTTTTTTTTTTTTTTTTTTTTATTAATATTTTATTGGTGCCTCTGTCAGCATTATTTTAGCATCTGGTTAACTTTTTTATGCATTTCACAACGTCTTGCGAGCTCAAAAAAAAAAAAAAAACGAGCCTGGGTTTTATTTATTTATTCATTGCGTGTATATAGTTCATTTTATACAAAAGTATAGCAAAGCCCTGTACAGTATATTGCAGAAAAAAGAACAAGCCACAATACATTTGTATAGCATGTCACACATACAACTGCCATAGTCGGACCATTTAAAGAAACTGTGGCAGGGCGTAAGCACTGCACATGGGAAATGTGTAGTTTATTGTATGTTTTGGGGTTAATTGTTAATAGATTGATTTAATTAATTGTTTAGCTGCTGTGGCGTTCTGCCGGGGACGATTACCTGTCTGCGAGGAGCAGCAGCTGAACCCAATCAGCTGCTCCAGCAGGCAGGTGGGCGTGTCTCGGCAGAGCGTCAGTATGAAAATCTAGCGATCACTATGATCTGGGCTGCTGCAAGGCATGCCGTTTTCACGGCATCTTTAATTTATAGTTTGTTGTACTGTGTTTTATTTTTATTGTTTTTACAGTCTTGTACCGTACTCTGTGCACTAGTAGCGTCACATGACATTATTGTTTGTTTGTTTGTTTGTTTGTTTTATGTGAATAAAAACTGAGCGCCGTGCTGGCGTGTTTCACTGTAATAACAGTAAATAACAGTATGCACATCATAATACAAAATCAGCAATTTAAAGTCACATTAAAACCCATTAAGATAAGAAAACCATATTATAAAAGTGTGTTTTTAGTCTTGACTTGAAAACTGTGAACTGACAAATGAAGTCATTCCACAATTCCGCTATAAAATAAATAAATAAATAAACAATAATACTACTAATAAAAAAAACAACCCTACCTCCCGTGTTGCTTTTGTTGACGCTATAATAACCAGCAGTCCCGCATCTTGTGATCTCAAAGTGCGGTTTGGAAGATACGGGCTCAGTAACTCCTGAAAATGATTAGGTGCTAATCCATTCAGGGCTTTGTAAATTAACAGCAAACTCATAAAAAACAACTATAAACTGCACTGTACATGAAGCCAATGTAAAGAGGCAAAACCAGGCAAAACAAGCGGCAAAACAATGTAGAGGCAAAAACACGTTTTGGGACACCAGAAAAAAAGTGCTTTACAGTAATCAATTCCAGATGAAACAAAGGCATGTATTAGTCTGTCATCATCAGATACGGAAATAATTGGTCTAAGTTTGGCTATTTCTCAAATGGTAAAAAGATAATTTAGTAACGCTATAATACGAGTCAAAATGATAGATCAGGATCAAAGATGACCCCCAAACTCTTAATTTTTAGTTTAAATTTCGATGAGAGACTGCAAGGGTCGAACCCTTGTAATCCCATATTTCGTTTTAGCTGGTTCTGTGATCCCACTAGCATAACGTCTGTTTTATCAGAATTCAACATTAGAAAATTCTGTGACATCCAACGCTTGATGTCTGTAAGGCAAGTAGCTTATTACACCCAGGCAGAAGAAATTCCTGGCTTTAGGGATATCGCTGGGTGTCATCAGCACAGCAGTGGGAGTAACGGTTGCATATATAATTAAAACGACAAGGGACCTAGTATGGAATACTATGGAACACCACAGACATACATGCCAACAGTCACGATATGGTAGGGACAGTCCCGATTTCTTAGTAAATGTCCTGCGTCACGATACATAGAAGAAAGTCTCGATATTTACCCAAACGGAAAATAAATAAATAAATAAATAAATAAATAAATATTCTGCACAGTAGAGTTAGTGAAATCCACACGCTGTACTCTTCGTGCGGCTGACACATCTGCTGATCACTAACTTAGACAAAGGTAAGAACGCTTCATTGTGTCTATTTTTTACTGCCATGATGGTCGTGTGGTGTTGAGTTGGGGGGATACGTCTATTATATGGTAATAATTATTTTTTTATGCGTATGGCCTCGCCCTTTTGAATGATGTGTAAGACAACCCCCCTCCACTCCCCCCCGCCCGCGCCCGCGCCCCACAGTGTCTGGAACGAGCGTACCGTTGAATAGTTTACAAATACTTTCGATAATGTAAAAAAAAAAAAAAACAGCAAAGAAAGAACGATTCCACAAAACCACCGATTCTGAGGTTTCCCTGCTATGTTTTTTTTTTTTTTTTTTTTTCTGAGAAGTTATGCTTCAGTGTAATATGATCTTTAACCGTATTTCGTAGAAAACGCAGCCATTATAAGAAGAGTCCGCTTCACCGTAATTAAAACCTAGAGTGCATTCTCATGAGTGCCACATCACAATGTATATTGGATACAAACGGAACAAAATGAGTTCACTTGTCTTACTTTTGTTACTTTTTTCAATTGCTTCAGTAGTTTGGTGTTATCCATCCCGCTGTGAAGGTAAGATATATTTTTTTAACATGTTCCTAAGATTTTACTGCGTGGCCATGAGTTAGTTTCAGCTGCAACTTTCATGTGGAAAACAATAAATGTTTGCGCTGTGCTGATGCTGAGTTGAGCTGCTATAGATTAAGTGCAAAAATATCCAAGTGACTATTTCATTTGTGTAGTAGTTGTCAGGATAATAGTGCAATGTTACTTCTGTTCAATGTTTTAACAGCTGTTTCTTAAAGGAAATCTTTGAGTGGTGTTACACATCTTTAGATAAATAATTCTAATGGGTAATGAATACTGCCAGTAATGTGAACTTGATTAGTATGTTTGTTTAAAGTAATCAGAATAGTTTGTTTGTTATTTAAATAAATAATAATATATTGCGATTGAGCAATCTTTTAATACTTTTTGGCAAAGTTTAATAAAGCGGTATGTGTTTCACTTACCCACAGGCAAGAAATAATAATAATAATAATAATAATAATAATAATAATAATAATAATAATAATAATAATAATAATAATCAGGCAAACAAAAATAAGCTCAGCACTTAAACTTTCATTGAACAAAATAATCTTTCAATAAGTTTTGTTTTTAGTTCACCGTAACACTTAAAATACTACTGGCTTATCCTATGCAATGTCCCCTCGCATTAGAACATGGTCTGGTTGATGTGTATAAGGTCCAACTGATAGAAAGAGTTGGGAAGACATATTATCAGCACCAGTATCATAAACCTCATACATTATCATAAGGATCTTAGCCTATGTTGCTAAACTGATTTATTGTCATAGCGCACACACGTCAATCAGGATCGTAAAAGTGACGCATGCTGTGACACATGCAGCCCACTACTTAACACTTTCTTGTTGAGTAATTAACACGTGTCAATTTCAGACACTAGCAAGCAAATGTTGTCCCATTAGCAATAACTGTACTGCCATCTAGTGTATACATGACGTTTAGCCCTTGTCTAACTTGATTATTTCTTAATCTCTAAAACCATTTTAATTTCCTTTGCTCCTTAATATACTTTTCAGATGGGGGGGGGGGGGGGGGGGGGGGGGGGGCTCCCATTCTTAACATGTCCTCCCTTTGAAAAGAAAACCTTGCTATGGTGTTGCATTACCATTTGTTTTCCCTCACGCATGTTTTCTTTATGCCCATTTTCTATTTTGTTATAGGTCGCTGTAATGCTCCAGTGGAAGTAAAACGTAAGGAATTGCTTTTTATGTTTTTTTGTATTTTTCTAACTAAAATAATTTTTTAATAACGAAATTTACATGACATGCATATGAAAAGTATGCACTGAAGAGTTTGTATTCATAATTATTAAAGTAAATATTCCCTGTGTGTGTGATATTTTATAATCTATGACCATTTAGCCATTGGCGAGGTTGAAAGAAATCTACAGGATGTATACATATAGCTATACATATTCCAAAATGGAAAATTACGTATATGGTAACAGTAGATAGTCAGCATGGTTTTAGAAAAGGGAGATTGTGTCTAACTAACATGCTCAATTATTTTGAGGCTGCAACATCGACATTGGATAATTGCAAAGCATATGACAGATTTCCACAAAGCTTTTGATAAAGTCCTGCATAAAAGATTACTTCTCAAACTGAATGCAGTGGAGATTCAAGGAAATGCATGGTTAACATGTAGATAACAGAAAGTACTGAGTAGAGGAGAAACCTCAAAATGGAGCGAGGTAACCAGTGGAGTACCACAGGGATCATTATTAGATCCTCTGCTCTTTCTAATCTACATTAATGACTTAGAGTCTAGTGTAGTAAGAAAACTTGCTAAATTTTCAGATGACAAAAATAGGAGGAGTGGCAAACACCGTTGCAGCAGAAAAAAAGTACATTTCAAATGATCTGCTGGGCAGACATGTGGCAAATGGTTTAAAAGGCATGTCATATGCAGACCAGCTAAAATAATTTAATCTATTTAGTCTTGAACAAAGAAGACTATGCTGCTATCTGATTAAAGCATTTAAAATTCTAAAAGGTATTGACAACGTCCACCCAGGGGACATTTTTGACCTGAAAAAAGGAACAAGGACCAGGGTCACCAATGGAAATTAAATAAAGGGGCATTCAGAATGGAAAATAAGAGGCACTTTTTCACACAGAGAATTGTTGGAGTCTGGAACCAACTCCCCAGTAATGTTGTGGAAGCTGACACCCTGGGATCCTTCAAGAAGCTGCTTGATGAGATTCTGGGATCAATAAGCTACTAACAACCAAACGAGCAAGATGGGCTGAATGGCCTCCTCTCATTTGTAACCTTTCTTATGTTCTTATACCTTCAGTAAGACGAATGGTGAAACTGGTATACTGGGACAAAGGCACTTTGCAAGGTTATGACATAAAAAGAGGCGTGCACCGGCTATGATAGCTAATTTTGGCATCAGTCTGTGTACCCTTTCCACTGGGTGATGCAGTCCAGCAGCCCAGTCCAGTAGCAGCGTACATATTGTCTATGGCGCAGTGAGCATTCAATGTGGGAAATGTGTTCATCTTACTGTGATACCAGTATTTAAATATCTGGTTCAGAACTGATATTGCTTTTGACTCATTTAATGGACGAGAGTTGTTGTACCTCCACAGAATAGTATGGCTAATAGTTTTATTGAATTTAGTAACTGCATTATAAATGAATAGACTGCCATACACATTACACCAGTCAGTGCTACAGTCCGCTGTGAAACCCACGTTACTGAATGTTGAACCCAATTCAGCGCTACCACAAATATGTTTTTTAACATTAACAAAAATGTGTTGGTGTTATTTAGTACTATTTGTTACCATCTTCTTTCACAGCAACAACTGTCAAGCAGTAATACAGGATTTATTTTTATTCTTTATTTTCATTTTAAAAAGTTAAGTTATATTATTGCGCTTTTACAAGCAGACACTCAATGGTTAAATGTCAAGATCAGAGCCATTCTGATTTTGTTTGTTGCTAACTTATGTTTTTTCTATTTATACAGCAGCTTGCACTGACATTGTCCTGGGTTATTGTGATGATATGCCCTACACTAAAACCATGTACCCCAACTTGCTGGACAATAAAAACCGAGAGGCGGTAGAAACAGGTCCCGAGTATGTTCTGCTGAGTGTCTTACACACCTTACTCAAAGGGGAATGCACTCCTGACCTCAGGATGCTGGGATGCTCCATCCTTGCTCCTCGGTGCGAAAAGAACAAGATTCTGAAGCCTTGCAGGAGTTCCTGTGAAATGCTGATGAAAAACTGCATGCACGCCTTTGATGCCATTGAGATGGCTTGGCCGTACTTTCTGGACTGTGACCGTTTCTTTGTTGGTGAAGAGGAAGGGTGTTACGACCCGTTGGAAAGTCTCAGAGGTATGTTTGTTTATTCTTTTCTTTTTTTTAAAGAGAACATATTAACGTTGGTAACACACTCATATGTTGACGACAGGTACAAGCAAAACAGATGAACACAACATGGATGGGTAGGAGTCAAGTAAAAAGAATGACCTGCAAAATTAATGCAAAAGAAAGATCTTGTTTTAATATATCCTTAGAAAGTGTAACTAATTTATGAACTTTGGAAAATATTATCCTATCATGAACTAATAAAATGTATAAGCATTAATATTATCACCCAAAACTATGGGTTTGTTCGTATTACCTTGTATTTATGAGTCTGTGGGTGACTTTCAATCACTTTAAGGCAGGGTTTCCCAATCCTGGTCGAGAAGACCCACTGTGTCTTCTGGTTTTCATTCCAACTGAGTTCTCAATAACCCTTAATTGAACTATTCATTGGCTTAATTAGACCGTCTTAATTGTTTTCAGCTTTTAAACAGTTGGGGATTTCAAGTTAGCTATACAATTTTTTAAGTAACTTAAAATAGGCAGCTTTTTTAGGAGCTGAGAACAATTACAAAGGTCTAATTAAGTACATTATTAGTTCAATAACGAGTTTAAGTAACTGAGAACTGTTGGAATGAAAACCAGAAGACACAGAGCTTCCCAGGACCAGTGAATTTGCTTTTTTCCTATTCACAAGGCATTCATTTATTTATTAAATATTGATTTGTTACTAATAAAATCAAGTTTAGTTGTACCAAGTAGCTGACTTTATCAACGGTACTGTATGTTATAGTTCTGTGATTAGAAAACTGTTTTGTTCTTGAGAGACGGCTTTGAGAAAACGTTCTTTGTAAACAGGGCCCACTGGGCCATTGTGTGATAAACGTTGTTACATTTGCATGATAATTTAATAGTGTACGCATGTGGTATATTACAGAAGTAAAAGCACATTAAATAACATATGAGTAGTTTAAGAAACACAGTTAAAAAAATATGGATTTCAAGATATTGATTGCAAGTACGGTACTGTTTTAGATTAGAAACATGAAAAAGAAAATATCTTTATTTATTTTTTGAACAGGCATACATGAGTTTGTGGTTGATAACTCTGTCCCTGAGCAACCTTCGACTATTATTCAGTTTACATACCATTCACACTCACAGATGATCAACGTTTTGAAAAAGACAGCTGCGAAATGCTCAAATATTTCAAGAACGTATAGCATTGGACATAGCTTTCAAGGAAAAGATCTTCTTGTGATTGAATTTTCTAATAACCCTGGGCAACACGATTTACGTAAGTAATTGTTTTCATACCTTTATACAGCATGGAGAGAGGAATTTAACATGTTGACCTTTCAGTCTGCAGCAGTGGGACTGTGGTTTGTTTAAATGTGTTTATTCCAATCAGCATAAATTGTGATCTATTTTCTACTCAAAAAGACATGTTTTTCAAGTTGTTGTTTTTTTTTTTAACCAAATCATACCAGTGTGAGGATATTTTAATAGATTTAAATAGATCACCCAGTGGGCGGGTTTTATGGTTGAGGGAACACCAAAACAGTTCTCTCAACATTATAAAGGTATATTTACAGTGCCATAAAAAAGTATTTGCCCCCTGTCTGATTTTCTGCACTTTTGCACATTTTTCACATTGAATTTGGCCAGATCTTTTTGTGGGTTGTAGTTATGTTGTCCAAATGGAGAAAGTTTGGCACAATAGTAAATCTTCCCAGGAGTGGCCGTTCTGACAAAATCTCTCCAAGAGCAAGGCGTAAAATCGTCCAGGAAGTCACAAAGAACCCTAGAACAACATCCTGGGATCTGCAGGCCTCTCTCACCTTGGCTAAGTTCAGTGTTCATGACTCCACCATCAGAAAGACACTGGGCAAAAATGGGATTCATGGCAGAGCAGCAAGACGGAAACCACTGCTCACTAAGAAGAACATGAATGCTCATCTCAAGTTTGCCAAAAAGCACCTGGATGATCCTCAAGAGTTCTGGAACAATGTTCTATGGACAGAAGAGTCAAAAGTGGAACGTTTTTGGCCAACATGGGCCCTGTTATGTCTGGCGAAAACCAAACACTGCATTCCACAGTAAGAACCTCATACCAGCGGTCAAGCATGGTGGTGGTAGTGTCATGATTTGGGGATGCTTTGCTTCATCAGGACCGGGACGACTTGCCGTCATTGAAGGAACCATGAATTCTGCTCTGTATCAGAGAACTCTACAGGAGAATGTCAGGCCATCCGTCCATGAGCTGAAGTTGAAGCGCAGCTGGGTCATGCAGCAAGACAATGATCCGAAACACACAAGCAAGTCTACATCAAAATTGCTGAAGAACAAGACATTTAAGGTTTTGGAATGGCCTAGTCAAAGTCCAGACCTAAACCCCATTGAGATGTTGTGGCAGGACCTGAAGCGAGCAGTTTATGCTCTAAAACCCACACGTGTCACTGAGTTGAAGCAGTTCTGCATGAAGGAGTGGGCCTAAATTCCTCCACGGCTCTGTGAGAGACTGATCAATAACTATAGGAAGCGTTGGGTTGCAGTTATTACTCCTAAAGCTGGCGTAACCAGTTATTGAGTCTAAGGGGTCAATTACTTTTTCACACAGGGGGCATTGGGTGTTGCATAACTTTCTTTAATAAATAAATGAAATAAGTATCAAAATTTTGTGTTATTTGTTCTCTCGGGGTCCTTTTTTTCTAATATTAGGTTTTGGTTGAAGATCTGACAACATTCAGTGTCAGAAATGTGCAAAAATGCAGAAAATCAGACAGGGGGCAAATACTTTTTCATGGCACTGTAGATGTTCAAAACAATCCAATAAGTGGTTCAAAAGTACAACCGAAAACACCCAAACAAATATCTACATAAAAATGTATACAAACAGTATATGCACTTTTTCATTTATTCTGCCCTTTTTGTCTAACTCAAGAGATGACAATCGTTAAATTGACAGTTTCATGCTATGAATCTGGTTCCGCTACACATCTCATGAAGCAAATAGCACCCTTGATGTTTCTAGATTGCATACAATAGATGCTACTTATCTCACGAGGATTGACTGACAGCTTGAGTTCAGCTTCTTCACCTGCTCACCCTTATAAACGAGAAACATTCTCCTCTACTCTTTGTGAATTTGACAGGAAACTGTTAGAGAATATAGTAAGTGAAATAACATTGATTTCAATGACTGTACACTTAGTGAAATAGTGTTAAATGTATATATTGAACTCAAATATTGACTTCTACTGAATGCCAGTGAAGCAACTGTCCATTTAGGATTAATTGTACCCTTATTAATGAAATAAAGGTATACAAAGAATGAAAGCCATGGTAGCACATTGAGACAAACTTCTATTCTATTTTCTAATTTAATTTTGTATTACATATTTTGCCATCAGGGATTTTATAGTTATGGATGAATGACATAAGTACTGTATTAACACTATAATGACCCCAATCAAGGTGGTACACATTTCTTTCTAACCACTGAGTATGTTCTGCAGTATTCAACAGCAAATAAACAAGTATGTAGGTACTGCTTGGGTCTTATGTCACAGGTCACTATGTCACGTTTTGAGTTGTTTTTTGCTACAGAATATACAGAACCCATAAGTTATTTATTTTACTTCATAATTCTGCAGAAGATATATAATATATTATATAGTATATGATATATATATATATATATTATATATATATATATATATTTACATGCATCATTATAAATATCACAGTTTAAAATGGTTAAATTAGGAGATACAGACAGTTTTAGTATAGCACAGTACTACTGTTAACTTTTTTTTAAAGCATGTTAATCACACTCCTCTGTCTTGTCCCTCTTAGCATACCATAATTAATTTCCTGTGGCACCATTTTAATGCACTTGAGTGCATGCCAGGATTGAAAGAGTTTCATCATTGTTTAAAATTAGTCACAGAATAGCATTAGGTAGCAAAGCACTCAAACTGAAGGACTTGTGAATGTTTCGTTTTTTTTTTTGTTTTTTTTTTTTCTGACTGTTCATTAGATAGAATCTCTGCAAACACTGTACTTTGTTAATTTATGATATAAGTATCATACCAGTGGTCACAACACGTTTCAGCTGCCGACGGTGGACGTTTGCACGGCAACTGTAAAAATCTGCCAGCGGGAAGTTCACAAAACAATTGAATTACAGTATAGACTGTCGCCACTTCGGAGTGTTTTGTTAAAGGGTGTTGAATTTTTTTAAAAATTTTTAAATATAAGTTAAAATTTCATATATTAGTTATAAATAATATATATATCTATATAATATATTATATATACATTGGTCAACTTGAGTTCGGTAAGTTCAAAGAAAGTACATAAATAAGGTGGCCCTGTTTGTCTTGTTTTAGGTAAAATAAATAAATAAATAAAAGTCATTGCCTGTATTTTACAAAGAAAATAATAGAAATTATCTTTAGAGGATATTCTATGAAGCCTGGGTTATTCAAGCTTGACTGTAAACAAATGCATAATGTGTGTGTTTATTTCTTCCGGCAGTTGAGCCAGAAGTTAAATACGTTGGCAATATGCATGGAAACGAAGTTCTCGGAAGGGAGCTGCTGATATACCTCGCACAGTATTTATGTTCTGAATATCTGCTGGGAAATGAAAGGATCCAGACTTTGATCAACACCACCAGAATCCACCTGTTGTCCTCAATGAACCCTGATGGATATGATCTGGCTGCTTCAGAGGTAGAGGATGCATTTGAACAGTAAGACGCCAAAGTAAATATCAGGCCCCAAGATACAATACGGATATTCTCTGGAACTCTTCAGTCTGATTCACCAGTACACCCCCCCCCCCCCCCCCCCCCCAGATTACATGCATCATTATAAATATCACAGTTTAAAATGGTTAAATTAGGAGATACAGACAGTTTTAGTATAGCACAGTACTACTGTTAACTTCTGTGATTAACGCATACATTTTTTGTGAGTTTTTTTTAAAGCATGTTAATCACACTCCTCTGTCTTGTCCCTCTTAGCATACCGTAATTAATTTCCTGTGGCACCATTTTAATGCACTTGAGTGCATGCCAGGATTGAAAGAGTTTCATCATTGTTTAAAATTAGTCACAGAATAGCATTAGGTAGCAAAGCACTCAAACTGAAGGACTTGTGAATGTTTCGTTTTTTTTTTTTTTTTTTTTTTTTTCTGACTATTCATTAGATAGAATCTCTGCAAACACATGAAACAAGCTAAATACGATATTACAGTATATAACCAGTGCTGTTGCAAAGTCGATGGCTGCCACCTGCAAAGCCTTTTAAAATTCAGATGCACTGCCACTTAATGTCATATCTGACAGCGGGGAAGGCCTCACAAAACAATTTCCCAACTAACTTGTTGAATTCACTTAAAAAAAAAAAAAAAAACTAATTTATTCCAAACCTTTGAAGTTAATAATAGCACATCACAGGTTAGTTTCTTACTGGTTATTTATTTTCTACTAGTGTGTGTTCTTTGAAACCTTTTTTATTCACCACTGAGAAAAGAAAAACACAGTTTCAATTCTCAGTGCGTGTTGTTTTACCTAGAAATGATACAGAATATACATTGAAACATATTTTTTACCTACCTTTTTGTGGTGCTGGTTCTGAGTCTCCATGAGATTTCCAGATTTACTGCTGGAGGACCCGCTCCAAACTTCATACATACAGGCACCCTGTATACTGTACCACAGCTCTGAGGTGTTTGTCTGGGTGCTGTGCTTTTATACTCATTAGAGAGAGTTCAGGGAACATATCAATAGAATGCTTTCAAAATCATAAAATGGTTAATATACAAAAAAAAAATATATATCCTTAAACTGCAAATAAAGATATTTAAATCTTTAAAAAAAAAAAAAAAAAGAACTCTTTAGCACTAATCTTGGATTACTTAATGGTGTTTTAGGTAAGGTAGTGAAAGATGTATGCCAATCAGTGTCTATTAAACCAACTATAAATGTAAAATAAAATAATTAAAAAAATGGTATGGAATTTAAACTATAACTTGGTCATGCCGGTAACACTGAAATAACGGCTGCAAATTCATAAAGATTTCACATGGAATTTTACAGAAGTAAAGCCTGAAAATCTTGCACTTTTCCTGAGTATTTATTCATTCATTGTTTAAGTTTGTTCTAATGGTGGAAGAGTTTCAGGGTAAAAATCATCATGTTTTAGATAAGATATTCAGGTGTTATTCCCTCATACTTTAGGACTTTGCAGCTATTATATTTACTGGTTATAAAATTATAAGAATGTTTCGACTTTCAGGTTTTTATAAATGTTTTTCGTGTTATAATCATAACAAAAAGATACTGACAGAGACTTTAGGTCAAAACCTTGAAGTTGAATGTAAATCTTTAAAATAATGTCCGTAAATGCATTAAGTGAAATGTAAAGTCAAGCATAAAAGTGATTTATTGAGGTGAACAAAAAAAAAAAAAAATGAATTCCGATAATTTACTGTTATATTTAAAACAAACAAAATCTTACTAATAATACTGTAAAAACAACACAGCCATCACCACCACTATGAGAGAGAGAGAGAGAGAGAGAGAGAGAGAGAGAGAGAGAGAGAATCTTGGGAGGTAGGGGACATATTTTGTCCTCCCTTTAATAGAGAGTAGCACATGCAATCTGATCATTAATCTGCAATAACATAAAAAAGGAAATGCCTTTTACCAATGAAAGAGCCATGCTGGTCTGCATGCAAGATATACGGTGAAGTGTTTCATAATAATACCTTGAAAAAAGACAGAAAAAAAAAAAACTGTATGCTCATATCCCAGCATCACAGA
Source organism: Polyodon spathula (assembly GCF_017654505.1). Classification (NCBI taxonomy): domain Eukaryota; kingdom Metazoa; phylum Chordata; class Actinopteri; order Acipenseriformes; family Polyodontidae; genus Polyodon; species Polyodon spathula. The sequence goes on from NC_054534.1 coordinate 97,318,768, forward strand.
AGCTGGGATGCTGGCGTCTTTTGAACACAGAGAGTTTTCATGCTGTTCCTATCATAGTGATTCACAAGTAAAATATATTAACGACTGAACAATTCAGTTTAATAATATTTTCTACTGAATTGCAATACTAATATGTACTTCTTTTTTAACAAAGCATTGTACTTGCTTATCATTACGTGAACCTTTTAGGGCCCGAGATACAATGGATGGACAAGTGGAAGAGCGAATGGTCAAAACATTGACCTGAATAGAAATTTTCCAGACCTCACCTCCATTGTTTACTGGAGACAAAGGAACAAAGGATACCGTACGGACCACATTCCAATTCCAGACTCCTACTGGTCTGGTAAGGTAGGAACCGAGTAGATTTTCAAACATAGTCAAATCAAACAGGCATATCATTGCATACATTACAGAAATAGTGTGTAATCAATATACATGAACATCCTTTTTCTGAACCTATTTTTTTTTATCACAATATATACAGTAGTTTGTGTAAAATATTGATAGGCTGCAAAGCTTTAGCATTGCCTGAAGAAAGACAAAAAAGAAACTGAAAAGGCATTTCCATTGCAAGACTATTTTGTTGCTGTGAAATTAAAATGGTGTTGTCAGCTTCCCTATTTTGTCCCATACATTTTTATAGTGACACCAGGAAGGGTGAGAGACAAACCACAACCTTTTTCATGATCTTTTCACCATTTAGCATAACCAGCCTTATACCTGAGGTATATATAAATAGTTATAATCCAGGAATGGCAATGGGACGAGAAACAAGCATTGTGATTGGTCAAGTGAGGTTCCAGCTGTCCATATATTGGATGGATACGACAGTTGGAGCCTTGTCACATATTCTAATCCACTGCGCTGCCTCACAGAAGTTAAACTAAGTATTGGTAGCCATCTTGCTTTTACAGTTACAAATGTACAGCTGTCGCTATGAAACTGAGTGACCAATTACCTGCAAGAAATCCCAAAGTAGTAAGTAGACCTGCCGATTTGAATGAATATCAATTAAATGAACTACAAGATTGCAAAACAAAACAAAATAAAAAAAATCTGCCTTTATACTTAGTCACCCTGACTTTGTCACTTAAAATAATGTATTTTTATCGGTTTGTAAACGCTACAGAAAAACACAAAAAGACACTTCTGCACATTATCCACCCCTCTCTGACACAGACCTTGAAAAATGACTGAAACGCCTGACGTATTCATTTTTATTCCTCCTGTCTGTTCTGCTCAAACAGATCTACACTACAGTGATGGAAAAACTCCGCCCCCTGGTGTATCTTCTCAATGGCAGTGTCCACAATATCATAAATACAGATTCACTTTCTTTTGCCTGTTCCAATAAAATTTATTTACTCAGCTTAACTTAATGTGTAGTTCAAAGTTATAAATGGGACTACTTTATTGGTGTAAGGATATTTAATTAAAACATTCATACGTTTTTTGCCATAAACGTAATTTCAGCTTTTTTTTTCTTCAAATACACTGTTTAACCTGGATTATAAATCAATAGGCTCTTCAGGGTGTCCGTATACATTGACTATACAGATTTCTCAGGCGGTTGGAGGCAACCGACTCCCGCGAGGCGTCCGTATATATTCAACCTATACGGACAGCCAGTCAGGCCTTATTGCATCTATATTATTACATGCTTTACTTTAATTAAGAGGAGATTAAAGAGATTGCAGCGAACACAATAATCCCATAAATGTTACCTGCTGTGCACTTTCATTCTCTGCATAGGTATTACATGTTATAGCAAACGTGGATTTTCAGTTTAAACATTACTTCTGGTACTACACAAGGTTAGGATCAAAGCATTATATTGGCTGCAAATGATGTATGTCTCTATGGGAAACAGCTAGTTGGTTAATGAAAGGGAAAAAAGGTTGGGGACAATTTCACTGCTTTTCAGGTGAAATCACCAAGGAAGGTTTATTTAACCTCGTGTAATACTAGACAGCATGAAAAAAAATCAATGAATTGAAAACCTGTGTGAAAATGCATGCTGTACCATGGTATGGATTTTGTGTAACACAGGTGACTCCTGAGACGTATGCTGTTATGAAGTGGATACGGTCAATACCCTTTGTGTTGTCTGCCAGTTTACATGGAGGAGATTTGGTTGTTTCCTATCCTTATGATTTTTCGAGGCATCCAGAAGAAGAAAGGATGTTTTCTCCGACTCCTGATGAACAGGTGACATACCCAGACTAACATAAAGATGTCCAATTCTGCACAAGGTCTCTACAGTTCCCACATGGAAACTGGGCGAAGCTGTAAAAATAGGGTATTTGTTATTGTCTTTTTCTTTTCCTAGGTGTTCAAGCTGTTAGCAAAGGCGTATGCTGACCAACACCCTGTTATGTCTGATAAGTCACATGACAGATGTGGTGGGGCCTTCGCCAGTAAAAATGGCATTGTGAATGGAGCTCTTTGGTACAGCTTTCCAGGGGGTATGAGTAATTCCAGATTACAGTAAATGCATGACAGATGAACATTTTTGACTAAAACTCTGTTTTGAACATTTGTTTTTGCAAATGTAAAGACATCATGCCAGTGATTAGGGATATAGACCATCTCCTTGAGCCACAAATGTCTTTTTAGTCCTGGGTGTTCTCTGTATCAGGCCTGAATGGTATATTGTATACATACAGTGTTTCTTGCTATATCTGTTTTTTTTGTAATTATTATTTTAAACTGTAAACATAAAACTGTTTCGCTTTCTATAAGGAATGGCAGATTTTAACTACCTGCATACCAACTGTTTTGAGATAACTGTGGAACTGGGCTGTGATAAATTCCCCAGTGAGAGTGAACTTTATACAGCCTGGCAGGAAAACAAGGAGTCCCTTTTGACCTTTATGGAGACGGTATGTAATTTTAAGCCAATTACAAATGCATACAGACTTATCCAATAAATACTATCCCTCAAGAATTGTCGGGATAGATGAAAAAATACAGAATGACTGATGTGGGTCATTTGTTGGTCTTTTACTCTACTCAGCCTGGTGGTGGCTGGGTCCGAACTGGCAACCCCACACACCGCGAGCAAATGTGTCAACCACTTTGCAAAAACAGCCAGGCTTGACTGCTTTCATGGTTGTAGAGCTTTTAAACTCATCTCTTACCGACAGGGACAGAATCCGCAACAGCTGTGCATCACACAACACTTCTCATTGCATAACCCTAAATATATATTTGCCTTAGGCTCTTCAAACTTGTACTGAATCATCTTAGCCAAAGCAGGGGCACAGAATGTTATGTTTTTTGACATATTTTTTATGCACTGGTGTTTGATTGAATAGCGCCGTATAGGGTATAACGCGAGTCATACAGCAGCATTGTATTACTTGATTGAATCTAACCCTCAGACCTCCCTCCCTTACCAAACATCTTGGTATGCACAACTATGTAATTATGCCCTTGTTAATTGTAAACAGATTTGAATAATTCACACAAGTGCCGCAGTGACCCAAACAATGTAATTTATTACCAACACAAAATGACTCAGTGGGGCATTTTTCTGTAAAAACTGCCAAAACTGTTGCAAAAAGGGAAAATATTTCTCATGATTTTGTGCTTTTTCAGGTGCATAGAGGAATAAAGGGAATAGTAAGGGATGAATCTGGTAAAGCTATCAGAGGAGCCCGCATCTCAGTAAGAGGAATACGACATGATGTGACCACAGGTAACCCTTCTATCCACAGTACCGGACTCTGAAGGCTCTGGACCCTTTTAAAATACCTGTTTCATTGAACATTTTATCCGCTTCCTACATATGTATGTCACATATATCTGGATATCTTTAGTACAAGTAATGATCTGGTATTAGAATCTGGGTTTATAATGAGGGGTCTGACTGTTATACATATGTACTGTATGTATGTTACACTTTTTACATGTATATAGAGAACTCCTTTTGCAGTTGTGATAAGACTTTATCAAAAGTGGTCAAAGGACAGCTATCTGTCTTGTCAAATAAGACAGGTGTGTACATTAATATTTGCTTTACTGCTGTAATAACAGGTTTGTTATGTTCTGGCATATTATCAGCATTTCTATGAATTCTAAAATATGCATGTTTAAAAAGAGGGCAGGCAAACTACAGCTTTTGGGTACCATTTGCTATTAATACCAGGTAATGCAAATTAATGAGGCTGTTGCATCAATATAAAATAATTGTTTGTGTGTGTGGGGGGGGAGAGGGGGGTTTTAGATAGAAGTTTACCCAAGAAAATATAATTTGGACGTAATATAGAAATACAGTAAGTTTGCAAGAATATTTTATTTGTGGCTGTCTGTATTTTAAAAAATACTTTTTAAAATCTCTGTTCTAAAGAAGTATTATTTAAACTCAGCATAATAATAATAATAATAATAATAATAATAATAATAATAATAATAATAATACAATTCTTAGTCCCGTTTTCAAGCTCACTCATGGATAAAGTGATGATGGCGGTGTCGTGTTAGGAAGGTATTTATTGTGTTTTTCTCTTCTTAGCCAAGCATGGAGACTACTGGAGGATATTACCCTCTGGAGTACATATAATCACAGCTTCTGCTCGAGGCTACTCGAAGGTCATGAAGAAGATTCATCTACCATCACGAATGACGAAAGTTGGGCGTGTGGATTTCACACTGGCGAGAGTGGTGCAACCGAATCGATTTGTTAGTATTCCTCAGGACAAATATGATCGATTCGATCCTTACAATCAGTTTGATGATTATAGACGCAGTGGACGACGAGAGCCTGAAGAGGAGAGGCAGGAGAAGCCTTGGTGGTGGTCATACTTCGCCTTACTAGGCAACAATCAACCAACTTGGCTTCTAAGGAGGAATTAAACATTGATGTCACATTCTGTTTCTTCCAGATTCTTCCTAAGTATTTTTACCTGTTGTATCCCATAATCATTTCCACCAATAAATACACATTTAAAAAGCTAAGAAGTTGCAGATTTTAAAATGCACCTTAGAGTTTAGAGCTTCAAGGCTTTGACATATTGTGGATATGATACAGAAAATAGAAATATTTATATATCAGCAGTTTAATCATTTCAGATTCATAGTGGGGCCTCCATCTTCACCCCCAGAAAGCTTTTCATAATCATACAGTAGTCCCTCGCTAAACCAAACATGTTTGTCTCACTTAAGGAGGTTTCAGGTTTAAAAACAATACTATAAAATCACACACACATACATTTATAGTGCTCAGTGCATTTTAAATGTAAAACATTGAGCTGAAATAACACCAATGTGTTTTGGGTAGGCTACACATTAAATTATGCAAAAATATAGATTTGTACAGTAGGCCTATATAGTATACAATACAGTAGTAAAATCAAATGAATACCTAGCACACTTTCTTTTTATTTTAGCCGACTGGTAACACAAAATAAATCAACTACTACACTGTACACAGATATAAAATATTATTATTATTATTATTATTATTATTATTATTATTATTATTATTATTATTATTATTATTATTATTATTAACTTGGTCTACTTAGTAGCCTAGACAATTGACACAAAAGAGATCATTGTCTTTTACAGATGCTAAGACTGAACTGGAGGGGTTAGTGGCACTTGTGTGCAGTCTGTTGCTCCCAACATGTTGGGGAAACCAGAAATGTCATAGAATTTAGTTTTCAAGGCTTGTAAGTACACTCTCAAAAAATGCATTGAGCACAACTGGCAATGCACGAGAAAAAGCGGATTGGGCAATGCCAGCAACAATTGCGACTGTTTAAAAACATGCTTTCAAAAGTTCTTAACAAATTGATGCAATTGTGTCGCAATTATCAGCAGCTTTTGTACATCTCATAATATTTGAGCACCCTCATTTGCTCTACCTCTGCCCCCTTTTTGCGAGTTTATACAGGAACACCCATAATTACATATACATCTACGCTTGAAACGCAAACAAAAACTGCTGCCACAAAGTATTCCCTAAAAAGTCACTAACAGCATTGTGCTTGTTTAGTACATTTCACCCAAGACTTCGTGACCTGCATAGACATCTACCTCTTGGTGTGGTAGAATATTTTTGTTTTGACCTACGGTACATGCACAAGGTTTGGAAGCTAGCCTGCACATTGTTGTTATATATTATCTCAAACAGCCAGCTGCCCAACATTTCGATATGTTGTACATGTCTTTCTCAAGGGAGCCTGTGATTGAATCAAAATATTGAAGGTATTTATAGGTGTTTGATGGCATGACAACTACTTGTTATTGTTTAGATTTATTCTTACATGATGTAATGGCATTCTATATATTGTGACATCATTTTTAATTATATATTTAAATCTATATTAATTCTAATTAACATTATTTTATATAAACTTATATTTATATTATCATGCAATGCTGGATCTGAGGATCTGCCTTGATTTGGCCTCCCCGGTGCATCAGCATGCACAACTTTTGAATAAATTTTGTTTATTTAATTATTTTTAACTTTTATATATTTATTGGAATTAATTAGTTCATTATTTTCTGTTGAGTCCCGCTGGTAAAATTGTGTTCAGTCTATTTATCCATTAATAGACTGAAGTGGTTCTGAATTATTTTATATAAAGTTGTTCCAGTCTCTCCAACATATTTTATTTCATCACATTTTTCACAGGCTATTCCATAAACAACATTGCTATTTTTACAGTAGATATTAGTATTTAGTGGATATGTGTATATTATATATATATATATATATATATATATATATATATATATATATATATATATATATATATATATATATATATATGTGCTGAGAGTTGGTTAGGACACTCTTTAGCACAAATTATGGAGGGTATCAGAATCTGGGGATCAATGGAGGTTTCTGTCCTTCTGACTCTACTGAAAATACACTTACATTTACAGTCACACTTACACCTCTATTATGCAAATGTGTTGTATTTTATATTTACTAACATATGTGTTTAGTTTTTGCACACAGTGAGTGTTGTGTTGTCTTGCCTCCAGTCGAACCCTTGTTCAGGATGCCAGAAATGTGGGATTCATATTTGATTCTGAATATATGTTTTGCGGCTCATATCCATAATGTCACCAAAGTGACTTTTTATCATCTGAGAAGGTAATTCATGCTTTTGTCTCATCTAGACTTGATTACTGCAATGCTCTTTTAACTAATTTACCAGACCATGCCTTTTCAGTTACAGCTTGTTCAAAATGCAGCTGTGCGGTTAATTAAATTATTATTATTTTTTTTTAAACGTGACCACATAACTCCTGTGCTTGCTTCTCTACACTGGTTTCCAGTAAGATACTTGATTATAAGATCCTACTTTTGACTTACAAAACACTGCATGGCCTTGGCAGCCAATTATCTAAAATAGCTTTTGTCCCTATATGGAATAACTACCATCTGACATCAGAGATGATGTGAACCAAAATTCACATTTATCGATCTATGTTTTTTTTTTCTTTTGCCGTTTTGGTTTATTTTACTACAGTATAACTTAATTTTGTTGTTTTTTTATTCGTTTTTATTGACTTGTAAAGTGGTTTGAGATATTGTAATATGAATGGCGCTATATAAATAAATAAATACTTCCTTAATTATTTACTGTGATATTTTTTTTTTTACACCTTGTGGTAAAGTGGTTTGTAGTGCGTTGGTGTAGAGGTGATGCAGTGCTCAGGAATGATTGGAAAAAAAACCCATTTCACCGTTAAACCACTCTTTATTTGCTGGTAAATAACAATAACAGGCTCTACACAATGTGTATTGCTCAGGTAAACCACAGGGTTCAGTCCAGAAATAATAACACACTAACAAGTCACACACAAACACAACACGGTCACAAGTCCAGAGTGAGTGCTCTTAGTGAAAGTGGTGATTTGCAGGTTTATAAGTGCACAATGGTGAAGTGTAGTCTGGGTTTAATTGCTTGCTGTTTAGCCTTTTATAATGACAAACATAACAGTTAAATAGACATTCAAAGCAACATACAAAAACTCACGGTTTCTTTTCGTTACACGGTAATCCTTTATGGTCCTTTCGTAACCACAACAAAGGAACAGATTGCTTTGCCACACCCCCTGATCTACCCTCATCCTCCAATCTATGACTGATACATCACCTACCACATTAAGGCGATGACTTCTGGTATTGTGACTCGGTCCTCTTTCTGGATGGTCGACTTCCAACTGACCCAGGAATGAACTTCCAAACTATCCAGTACAAGGCAGACTGTTCCTGTTATACAATCAGAAGGGCAGACTGTTCCTGTTATCTTCAATCCACCCTCTAACAATAGAAGTCAGGTGGGAGATTGTTGACTAGGATTCATTTGCTCTCTCACACACCTCCAATGCCTACAAGAACAAAGTGTTAACAATAACACATATATAACTCTCTTAATATATATATATATATATATATGTATATATGAGAGGGGACATAATATATAGTTCTATATAACATTATGGACGTCATTGGTTATTATTGTTAATGTATCTTATATAATAGATGCAGGGAGGGGATTAAAATCCTTCCCTGCAGAAAACATGTGAGAATGCACATTTGGGTGTTTAATGGTTTAATTGTTTAATTATTTAGTTATCCCCTGCACCTGGTGTTAATTGTAAATTAGAGCCAGGTGCAGGGTATTTAAGGAAGGCAGCCAGTTTGTTCAGGGCTGCTGGTGTGCGTGGAGCCTGACTGTAGGTGTGCGCAATCGTAGTAAAAGGTAGCGTGTGAAGACCTTGTTTTTGTTTTGATGTTGACAGGTAAACAGTTTAGCCGTCCTGTATGAGTTAGATTATGGCTTGTGTTAGTTAGTGCTCCAAGAAGGAGCTAGGTGTTTGTTTGTTTTGTTTATTTTTATTTGTGTTTATTAAAAGTGTGCGTCAGCGCTATTAAAATCCATTTCTGTGTCCTGGGTCTGGTCTTAAAGGGGCAACGAACCTGTGAGAGTTGCACAATCTTAGTTTAAATGATCTATGTTCGATTATCTTATATCTATATAGCTATATCTATCTATCTATCTATCTATCTATCTATCTATCTATCTATCTATCTATCTATCTATCTATCTATCTATATATATATCTATATATATATAGCTGTAATGATAGGGGGGATTCGTACTGACAGCAGTCCCTGACGTCACCAACCCCTTGTTTCCACTTTACAGGTTTGTCATAAAGAGGTTGTTATTTTAGACACAAAAATAAAATTGATTTGTTTTATTAGACGGAGAGATGGTCGTTACAACCTCGAACGTTTGGACTTTAAATTATTATTACATTTATGTTATAATAATAATAATAATAATAATAATAATAATAATAATAATCCAAAGGATTTTGTCAGTGTCGCCAACTCCATATAGCAGACAGTCGCCGGAGAAAGCACACAAAGTCGCTGGATTAATTACCAGTCCTCTTGGAATCACTTAACCAGAGTAAACACAAATATAAATAATATTAAATGTATTAATGATGGTTGATCATTTTTAAACATCCTTGTGACAGGCTGGCGAGTGAATAGAGGCCCAGAGACAGACTGCAGTTCAAAAAAATAATACTTTTATTGTAAATAAGCACACAATAAAAGGGCACAAGGGCCAAAACAAAGGTATTTAAACACAAAAACAAAGCAAAACTTACAGAAAAGGTTTCCAGGCTGGGTGATACCTTCACTGGACCAGAAATTCAAAAAACACAAAACAGCAAACCGAAAACCAGCAAGCACAACCATTAGCTCAGTAGCTCGTTAGCTCATTAGCTCGTTAGCTTGCTTCCTCAGCTCCCTCCTCTCCCTAAAGGGAAGCTGAGGCCTCCTTTTATATCAGGTGGCTGGGTGCTGATTGATTGTTAATTACTCCAATCAACCCCAGCCACCTGAGCACAATAAACCCAGGCAGGTAGAGGAATTTAACCCCATCCCTGCCAATCTATAAAGGGCAGACCTCTGCTCTGCCACAATCCTATTTATATTTGTCGGGATTATTTATACAGATAATAATGTAGTGTGCCGTGCATCTGTTTTGTGTATTGTACTTTCACTGTGTTCGTGTACTGTTGTTACAGCTGTATTGTGTTCCTTCCCCCGTCTGTACTGCCTGCAGCTGCGGGTTAGCTCTGTCCCGATGTGTTGTCCATGAGCTAGCCTGCACACAGGGTCCCCTGGTATCCCTCCCTGTTGTTTGTCTGTGCCCATTGCTTCTGGTGTGTGGGGTCAATGGGATGTGTACAAACTCCGGCACCCGGTTAGCATAAAGGGGCGGAGCTATGTTATAAGTTTGGGTGCTGTGCACTCTTTAGGTTATTGTTCCCAGACAAGTTAGATAGTGGACTGTGCAGGGTGCTGAGAGATAGCGTCCTAATAAAGTGTTGGAACAGAAAACAACGTGTTGTCTCCTTCTCTTCTATCTCCTGCGTGAAACACAACAGTGGCGTCAGAAGCGGAATTGGAAATGGATAACCCAAGCGTCAACAGCCACCGGCAACAGAGCGCATGGGGCCCGGATGGGTTCCGTGGAGCGCTACACCGGAGGCCTGCAACCCAGTCTGACTGCCTGCCGATTGACCAGAGGGCGAGGGCTGTTCCGCTGGATGGCAAGCCGCGAAGTTGCCCAGCTTTGATGGCACCACCAGCTGGGAGGCTTTAAACATGTAGTTAACCAGGCTGGGGAAGCTGTGCAGGTGGAATGACGAGGACAAGGCCCAACAACTGATGGCAGCACTGAGAGAGGAGGGCCAGATGGTACTGCTGAACCTTGCTGAGGAAGAGATGGGCAACTATCACACACTGGTGTCCGCTCTCCAATGGCAGTTCGGCAGTACAGGAGATCTAGAGCTGCTGTGAGCCAGGTTCAGAAGGCGCGCACGAGCAACTGGGGAGTCGACTAGCCACGGACCTGGAGAGCGAAGCCCGGTGGCATATGCAGATGCTGCCGCCCGAGAGCAAGAGGAGCAAGCCTGGTTCAAGTTTGTGGAAGTATACAAAAAAAACACTCAGAAGACTCTGTATCTATGTTTTGTGGTCTGACGAAACTAAAATTGCACTTTTTGGTTTAAATGCCAAGCGCTGTTTGGCACAAACCCAACACAAAGCATCACCCAAAAGAACACCATCCCTACTGTGAAGCATGGTGGTGGCAGCTTCATGTTATGGGGATATTTCTCATCGGCGGGGAGTGGGGCACTTGTCAGGATAGAAGGGAAAATGAATGGAGCAAAGTACAGAAAAGTCCTTGAGGAAACCCTGTTGCCCTCTGCAAGAAAGCTGGAACTTGGACGGAAGTTCACCTTTCAGCATGTCAACGACCCAATGGTGTGTAGAGAAGTGGAAAAATACCGTCATTTAAATGCATGAAACTCTGAGGCACTGACACAACAAAATGTGAAAAAAGTTCAAAGGGGTGTAGACTTTTTATAGGCATTGTATATGTATGTGGATTTTTGCTGTACTGGCGTCAAAGATTTATCAAAATGTATTGCAGCTAAACATCACATTGTGCAGGGGAAAAACAACAATATAAATGATAAATTCACTTAACATTGATTCTTACCAAGAGTTGGCTTCTTCAGAAAGAAATCTGTAATTGGTTGCTTTTTTCTCTGTTTCATGTTAGTGCTGCACTGTAAACCAGTGTACAGAGTAACTTGGGAAACTGATTAATAATAAACGTCTTTGTGGCGCGAATTTGACATACCCCAGTGTCTGTACAGCCTGAGATCACAGTAATGTGAAGAAATTAAAAATAATAAAAAAGTTGGTACTTTTTTATTATTATTTTGGTTCTCACAATTAAGAATTGAGCCGATTTTTACTGAGGGCCTCGGCTGCCTCACGCAATGGATGCTACCCGCATGGGCACAGCCAGTATGCAAGCAAGCTACAGCAATAAAAATTAAGCAAAATCAAATTGCTTGTTACTTTCCTTCTTCAGCTTTTCTCTTTTTATGCTTCTTCGCTCCAGATTAGTACATTCTTGATTTTTTTTTCAATCATAATTTGGTTGCAATCCTCATGGAAGTTACCGGAGGCTGATCGTTTTTTTCCCCCACAGCCAAACGATAGCAGGTAAACCGAACGCAATGCAGCAGCAGGTAGCAGTCTAGCGCATGCATGAATGATGCATGATTCTATGATGGCCCTGGGCACAACTCACTCACAAACAAAATCTGTAAATTTGAAAACTTCATCAACAACTTCGTTTCCGGAGGTCTTCAAACAAATAATTCAATAGCGTATAACATATTAGTGCTTAAATTGATTTGTGATAAGTAAAACTAAATTGTTTATTATTGGAAGTATTATTAGATGTGTTATGGTAATGAAACTAACAAGAACAGAACTGGAACTCTGAACCTTTCACCCTACTCATTCATTATGTGACTTCACATTCTTCAAGGATTGCTGTTATCTTGTGCTTATTTAACACTACAAACAAAAAATAGATTAAATTGGGGAGTAGTTTTATAAACTTACTATGTGCTAATGTAATTATACTGACACATGAATAGTGTATGCTGACTGAAACAGTTAAATAGAGCAATGTTGAAATCAGTTCAGAACTGTGTGGTCTTCCGATGCTGTAAGTTCTCATTATGGCTGCAGAGCGGGCTGCACAGCGAAAAGGAAAAAGCGAACGACGATGGCACTGATTTGGAGGCTGCGAGTGCTCATCTTCGTCTCTCCTGAGTTAGTTTCGGAATTGCAGCGGTGAACCAGGTTGAATAATAATTGGACCTTCTAAATTGGTAGAAAAAGTGCTAAATTAATTAACAAAAAAATTGTTCTAAATAAATAAGTAAATAAATAAATGGCTTGTAAATAAATTTCTTTCCCAGAAGAACCCAAAAACTGTATGTTTGATATTGCAATTGTTATTATAGTTATCTGTTTTGGAAGACTGCGATAGTATCGATATCGAAATAAGTGCACAATATCGATATTCAATTTTCATAATCCCTTAATTTGTATACAAACATCCAAACCTCTATTTTAAAGGGTCAGGAAATTAAACCTGAGGTATTATCTGATTACCCTCGTGGGTTATTTTAGATTTCTTTCAAAACTGTGGGCCATTACCATTTGATATTCCAGTCAATAAATTACATAATTCAAAAACAGAAAATATCATGAAAATAACATGTAAGCACACATTCCAATTAAATTAAATCAACTGGCCACCATACTTGTTGTGATTGTTCCAGTTAGCCTGGTCTCTGATTTAGTACTATAATGGCGATCACCAGTCAAGTGCATGTTAATTATTATTAAAATAATAACTGAACCAACCCCCTCATCTCTGGACATATCATTCAACAGCATCTATAACTATTAAATACTAACATCCTTGGAAAGGTGATGGCACAGCAGCCAGTGTTATTTTGCTGTATCCTGATGAACAGAAGAGGGCAGTATACGCCTAACTAACTTTACAGTAAACCGTACATGACAGTATATGTCGTCTGAAATGTTGTGAATTTGTGTCCTTTTGCTCAAAGTTTTGAAATGTAATCTAGTGTCAATATAGTGAAGTTTCACAATTTCTAATAATCAGCAATTTACAGAGAGAATGTGTTTACAAGTAAAGTTATCTAGATATTAAAGTATGTCCATTTGAGTGTATTTTGACTCCATCAGGTCCATATCTAAAGACCCCACTCGTTTGTATTTTGTTTATAGTAGGCTGGGTGTAGATCAAATGTATTTTTTCCAGTATATGTTTATTATAGGATATTACATTTGTTTAGCACTGTTATGCAGGTATGCATTTTCATTTATTTGTTTATTTCAGAATTCCACGTTACATGAGAGCGCTGTGGAACCTATGCTGTGTATACTGATACGAATATTACTGTTTATCCCACAGCAAGCAATGTTTCTGTGGTGTACAAGCCTGCCAGCATGTCCTTGGGGAATCATTTCAGATGAAGAGTTTGGCTAAATGAGCACCAGCAGGGTGTATCAAGATTACCTCCAATATGAAGTTAATAAAGGAAGCTTTGTAGATGAACAAGAGCAGATGCCAGGATTCTTTCTGAAACTAATATACTGCTAGATTATTACTTCTGAAGCAAAGAGAACATTTTTGTAGAATAACATCATATACTACAGAAGTATTGTATTATTTTTTACATTTGTTTTTGGTATTTACACTTTTTGTAAATTACACTCATGCCTTTTTTTCCCTTTGTTTTTGGATCCATGTTTTAAAAAATAAATAAATAAATAAATAAAAAAGTATTCCACTCTACTTCAGTATCTCTTCTACCTATCAATAATTAAATGGTCACTATGAAGAGTATCCATATGGAGGCGCCAAAATCACATGAACTGAATTGAGACAAAAATGCCACGTGACGTCGCTAGTCAAAAGGAACTAAACAGGGATAGAACATTTTGTTTAGTGTGCTATCTAGCAGGGCTGTTTTTGAATGTGCTAATCCAGGGGTGAAATTCTGCCGGTAGTCACTGGTACTTATTTTAATGCTGTTACTGGGTAACGGGACTTATTTGATCTGTTTTTCATCCAACGTGCCTGCATTCAATCCACTCAGTCCACTAGCATTCCATTAGAAAGCAGTCTTGTCACAGCAACTAAACAAGCATTCAAATATCCTCGAAATGAACCAGGTCAATCTCAACCGTGGATGCTGGAGCTGACAGGGGCTGCAAGAGACTGCAAGACAGTGACCCCTTGCTAGTGCATCCCAGATATTACTTTAAACTTGGCTGGGCAACATGTGGTTTACCATTTATTCTATGAGAAAAAAAACAAAAAAAAACACTTAACTTTGAAACAAGATTTGAATGTCCTCCATGAATAACAGATTACCTTTTGTCAGCCTGTTCTAATCTAACAGACACTAAAAATAAAATAAAATAAAAAAATCCGGATCCATCGATGCTACAGAAATTGTTGTAGACAAGCTTTATCAGTCAACATAAAACATTTCCCAAAAATTATATTTTTGTGGTGTGGGACACAAATGTACCATTGCCTGTGAACACAGCCTAAATGAACGTACTGAATCTGTTAATTGTATTATTGTGAAGTAATGTTTATATGTTCGCATTTTCTTTAAAAAGGAATCATTGTTTCACTTTTGTGTGAATCTGCTGTAGGTGAAACTGTTACCAAGTCAGACTTGTCTTATTTGTGCATTATATTAAATACAAATAACATTAACACCTTCACCCCAAAATAAAATAATGGCAGCTATGCCAAAGACCAAATGAAGTAGTTTTGTGTTTATTGTACTGTACCTGTAGAATAATCATCCTGGCAGGGGATCCTTGAAGAAAAGGGCTATAGTGGATCAGATGTCATGTAATATTGTCAAATATGTCGAGAGAACTGATCTTCCAGCTGTGATGAAAGACAAGCTGTAGTTTTTTATGATGGTAACAGTGACTAACATTTAAACAAGTTCTGGCTTGGTTGGGCTAGTGAAGGCTATATGTTAGGAACTTGAAGCCTGGATTTTTTTACATGCACATTTGTTACCAGAGGCAATTCAACATTTACTGATTGTACAGTAGGATTTGCTCATATGTATTTTATGTGTATCAAACTGAAATTATTGCATATAGACATCAAAAGATATTATGCCACTGCATCCCTAAGGGACACTCCACAATGCTCCATTGCATGATCCAAAAAAAGAAGGGGCGAAAATAAAAAAGGTTGCATTTACATGAGTATCTTATTAAAATTCAAATTGTTTTGTATATAATAAGGGGGCTTTAAACCTAATTGTGCATTAACTTTCCTTGCCAGCAGAGTATGGTATTCCTTCTACTCTCTTTTTTTTTCAGTTACAGCATTTATTATTGCATACCTCTAGGCTCTAATGTCATTTTTCTCTAGACCAGTTAGCTATGCTTTATGAACCGCAAGTGTGCCATTTAACCACACAGCTTACTGCCTTAATCATCACTTTGCAAAAACATCTGATGGCTTGTTCAGCAACATTAGAAGAGTTATAAGAACACTCTTATTGCCCTCTGCTAGTAAATAAGGACATATTGAACACATGCTAATTGCTGACAATAATTTGCCTTAATTGATTACAGTTAGTTAAACCATTTACTTACGGTGTTAAAATACAATAAGAAATATTATCTTAAACTGACAGTACAATATGTTAGGTTACCATGTGATTTATGTAGAGGTTCTGTTCAGTAACTGACAGTAAAGGACTGACATAGAATACATAGTGTACTGTAGTCATTCCGAGGATGGCTAAATTGTTGTTTACTGCCATACTTGTGAGTGAAATAAACAAATGTTTCTATAACAAGTGCAATGTATTAAAAAAAAAAGTGTTTAACACGTAATTGTTGTAAATAGCTGCTTTAAATGGTTTACTTTAGATCCAAATACGCTTAGCAATGCGACATAATCTGTAAATGTGTAATCTGCCATTGGATTTGAATGAATAAGATAGATTACAAAATGACAACTTTTACATATCAATTACAATTAGAAATAGGGATTGTTTTCCCCAGTAACCAGTATCAAGATAAATGACACCTTTTATGGGTGTGCAAATGTAAAATCCTGAACTAAGGACAGTAAATCACAAATTACATCCCATTTCAAATTCAGCACATTAGTCTTTTTGTATTTAGTAGGAACATTGTCTGATGTACTCTGCTTAGTGCCACGTTAAAAATTATGTTTGTTGATACCACATAACTTGTGTTAGTTGTATATGATACTTCCACACTTTCCATGGCAACCTAGCACGTATCCAGACCCTACAGAGCAACTATTACTGTGAAAACAAAAACCATCACCGCATGACCCAGTACAGCGCAACCCCACCACTACGTGACACAGTACAGTGCAACCCCACCACCGTGTGACCCAATACAGTGCAACCCCATCATTGCGGTAAGGGGTCCCGCTGTGATCGGGTTGCGCTGTACTGGGTCACGCGGTGGTGGGGTTGCACTGTACTGGGTCATGCAGTGATGGACGCGCGGTGGTGGGTTCACGATAATGGACACGCAGTAATGTCCTGTAACCAATATAGCTACCAGAATCAATAGTCTTGACAAGTATGACACCTCTGGAATATATTGTGCAATTTTTTGGAGCATTTGAAATACAATACAATTTTGGTGATAATGTATTGTAGAACCAAGATTTAGTACTGACAGTGCCATACTATTTTAAACAATTAAATATACTCTTTTATGCAAGAACTCATGACAATTAGCATATATCTTTAGGCTATGAAGTCCATAGTTATGTGGTGAATGGTAATAGGCCAAACTTTCCCATTACATTAGACTGATTGCAACTGTGGTGCTCCCACAGCTTCATAGTGCTGCAGGGATCACATGTCACATCACATGATCAACCTAATTTACATTTTAAATTCAAGACAATGCCAAATACATTTGGGTAGACATACACTATTAAAGGCAGTGTATACATCAAAATGTGAGACCAACATTTTCATCACAGCTGTATGCTGTTTTTATACTTGTAGAATTATGTATTTATCTCCCTTTCGAGTATTAAGCTTAGAATATTCCAATTGGGAACGCATTGTGGAATGGCACAGTCATGAGTATTAAGGGCTACCATATTGTGGTTCAATCATAAAATTTGTGTCCATCATACCCTTTAACAGTTCTCCTGGGGTACTAATCTCCAGCTATCCACTGTTCGTGGGTGGGTCATGTTGGTTAGAAGAGACCTTGACATCTGAACCATCAGCTTTGGGTCTCTTCTCATGTTGGGGGCAGAAAGAGAAGCACCACAACAGCACTCAACTCATTTAGGACAGGGATTGTGGCCAAGTTAAAATAAAAAATAGTAAATAAATAGTTAGAAGCAAAAGTAAAAGCAGGCCTTGTCATATTAAAATTCATTTTAATGTGACAATTCATTTTAATGTGACAAGGCCCTGGTTATTCTTTGCCATTAGATTTAAGACACCTGTGTACATTACTGGTATATTATTGCTATTGCATTGAATACCTTGCTGGTGTTGAGTAAATAAATAAATACAGAGAAATGTGTTAGATAAATTATCTTTTTCCGTTTTGTTTGTCTGTTTATTTTGGCTACCAGTGCCGTGTCCTGTGTTTTTTGTTTAATACAGCCGTTTATTTTGTGCCTGTTCTGTTCACCCATTAAATGCTGAGCGAAGCCATTCGCTCAGCTCAACCAAACTCCACCTCTCTGTTTATTTTCCTGTTTCTGGTCTGACGCCATCCACTCCAGCTGTCTTTGTGACAGACCCATATGGAACGCTTATGTAATATGCAGTAGCTACCATTAACCAGAATCAATAAAATACAGCACTAACTCAACACAGCCAGCTATGATAATTTTACAAATGCCTTCTTTAACTGATTAGATTTGTGTTACTACTGATCTAACTTCACTTGAGGAGGTAATTCTTTATTTTAGTGAAAACTAACTTTAGATAAAATAAAATACTGTGCTAAACAAAGGCAATATGCTTTGAGATCTGAAAAAACCCAGTGAATATACAGTACAGTAATACTGCAAATGTATAGACATCTTTTTCTAATTTATTCCTGGTTTAGTTTCCAGGCAAGATATATTTTTTGGAAGAAGGCACAATGGCAGTAAAGCCTTTATGTTAAAGTCTTCTGATGCTATAGCCAGTGTCCCTGGAGTGAGGTGCCGTCAATGTGGCGTATGTAATTTGTTTGCTCTGCAATTATTTTCCGTCAGTGGAGACAAATGGATTCATACAGCAAAATTGATTGTCACTGGGAGGCAGTTGGCTTCCTAAGAGGGATAAAGTCTGATAAGCTTGTGCAGCTTCTTTTAAAGAATGACACTTTACTAAAACATGTGTAGTTTAACATTTAGTTTAAACAGAGGAATCTAAGATGATACACAATGGTGTGAAGGGACAGGAGTTATAACTATAACTCTCCCTACCTTCTTTCAAATGAATAAATCGGCCAGGTTATTGCGAGCAAACAAAAAAAGACAAAACAAAACAAAAAAAAACCTGCACTTCTATCTATTGATAAATAATGGAATATCAATATTAAATATTAAAAACAATTGTTTTGTTTGACTTGTTATTCAACTAAAGCGCCCCAAGACAGATAATTTTTCTCAAACCACTACCAGTATTTCAAGTAGACTTGCTAAAAACAGAAAGCTGAGATCAACATTGAGGACATTACAGTCAAATATGAAAAGACAACAAGTATTTCTTTTGACAACAGAGTGAGGTAAATATCCCAAACAGGTATGGATAAACCCCAAACAACAATTCCCGTGAATGTTTTTACTGTTATTTCAGTCAGATTGCAGTAAAAGATAGTACAAGGAATACAAAAGATTGTTTTCCGTATAATTGCAGTTAAAAGCAAATAATTACAGACCTTTTTTTTTCTCTCCAGGGAAATAAAATTGCTTTCTGAAGCAGCTAAACACAGAGTTTCCCTGTTTATAAATATGTTGATATTTAATCCATACCACAGAACATGACTACCCTCCAAATGCAGGAAATAAGAAGACCAAAATAGTTTGCTTAATAAAAGTGCACGGATAGCACTCTAAAACTGAGCATGTGCAAGTTTTAAAAGAAAAACCCAGATACTGTTCAATTTAAATACCTCTGACTGGGCTATGTGAAAGGAAAACTGAACACAGTGAACAGTGATCAAAGGGCAAACTTGGGGGCTTGTGGCATACTCTAGGTGTGAGAGAGGAAGTTCTGAGGAGAGGTTCACATGCTTCAAAGTTCAGAACAATCTTGCAATGGATTGAACTCTGCTTGGCTGGTAGTAGTGCTCCCTAGCTACCCATGTGAGACAGTCACCAATTACTTAGGGAGGCTGACAAAGTTGTATGCCGCTGCTCTCAGCTGCCACATCAAATTAATGTCAGGCTGTCTGAAGGTAGGCGATTGCTCATAATGCTTCATTTCAGCTCAGTGAGTCTGCTCAGTTTATTCTTTTAGCTGCAGGAATATGCAGTTGTGTGTCCTTTTTTAAGCCCTTCTGTTTTACTTCTGATTGCGAATAAAGAGCTTTTTTGTTAAAGTATTTTTTTGTATCATTAAAATGTGCTGCTATAATTTGCATCTGAATTTTTGACTAGCAGGGAGTATTTTAATACAAAAGTTAAAATATATGTATTTTTCCTCCAGTACGATTTTTGTTTTTATAACAATGGTTGAGCTTAATTGTTGAGCTGATTTATCTCCTCAAAAAATACATTTAAAATTCATTTATGTTTAATTTATTCTCCTTTTGGGGCCTTTTATCATTGCTGAACAGTAATTACAGGCTTCTCTATTTCCATTTTTTTCTTATTATTTAATTATACTATTGTGGAAAGCTATGGGAGACAGATTTCATAATATTTAACCATTATCTGCATAGTTTGTATTGGCTTATTATAAAAATACAACTCATTCTAATTAAAACCATTGTGTGGAACTTGTAAAAGTTCCATTGTTTGCTATGAACTCACTTATTTAAGGAATCATAAGGCTGGTTCTCTTTGCTCAACCAAACTTACATAATTGCAAAAATAGCACTTGATTTTCTAATAATGGTGGTGTGTCATCTCCAATTCCATCTACTTCTTCAATAGCAGCAATTACCAGACTGTACATGTGCAGACAACTAGTTCAGCAGGCGATAATAAGCCACTTTCATTGCTACAGACCTTGAGCAAACTTGAGCAAATCCAAGGAGCAAAAATAATGTGGCAGTTCATGCATGATTCTATACAAAACCAAAGATCATTGTTGTCAAAAAACTGCTGAGCTGTAACAAAGCAGGCCCAACTAGGTTATGGTGGTGTCTCTTTATGTATTGGTGTACTGGTAGCATGCATACATGTATATATATATTATATATATTATATATATATATGATATATAATATATTATATATATATATATATATATATATATATATATATATATATATATATATATAGGAAAAGGAAAAGTAATGTGCTTTTCAAACATTTACTGGTTAAGCTTATGATTTATCGAAGCGTATAAATGCAGGTATATCATCGAAGAGTGTGTTTATTCCTGCATATAAATTGTCAATTAACAAAATAATCATTAATGTCAAAGAATATATGTATTTCTGCATATGCATTTTCCATTAAGAAAATAACTATGAATGAGCTAACAGTAATGCACAATTGAGCAATTTAAACTAGTTCAACATGGTACTGAACAATAATGTGATCCACTTATGCAGAACAACAAATATTCTGGTAATGTTCATATCAAACAATTCACAATGCTGTTGAGGGATATTTTACTCCAAATATGTAGTAGTTTGATGAAACATAACATTCCATTTTAAATGCAAATTAAAGCATTTAGGAACTTGGGTTTTTCTACAGAAAGTCACTCTTTGGTTATGACACTCTTGTGGAACTTGGAGTTACAGTACTGAAGCCTTACAATGCACAAATGTGAGACATTCGGTCACTAGCCAAAGGCACTTGGTTATTCTTGAGATTACTAATAAATGTCAGAAGTAAAGCGTTATCATGTTTATTCCAGACATTTACCTTTTTACTTGGTAAATGTCGACATTTGCCAATAAATCTTAAGATTTGCCAATACAGTAGTCTTCGGCTAAGAGATTACCACTTATAAAATGCTCCTATAGCTGAAGTTAGCCAATATAATAATGTCTTCATTTTTATATAGTGCTTTCAAAGTGGACCACCATCACAAAGTGTTTTGTAGCGGTATTATATCTACAAAACACTTATATTATATGCAGAGTCACTTACAATAGGACATAGATTTAACACCTCATCCGCAGGATGGAGCACAGGGAGGTTAAGTGACTGCTCAGGGTCACACAGTGAGTCAGTCAGTGGCAGGGGTGGGATTTGAACCAGTGACCTTCTGGTTGCAAGCCACTTTAACCACTGGACCACACAGACTCCTGAATTATGAATTAATTCATATGTATTACTGTGGCAAAGTGGCTGCTGATTGTGAACAGGTGCAGAGGTGATGCAGTGCAGGACTAATCAAAAACAGACAGTTGTATTCCGGTTTGGAAAAGGGACGTTTTATTTTTGTAAATCCAGTCTGGCAACCAAACAATAGGCTCTGGCTTTACACCTCAACGTGTAAAGCAAGGAAAACAAAAGACAGGGTTTGCAGCCCACGGTCACCAGTACGGGTGTGTGCCGAAGTGCTCGTGGTGGGTGATAACAATTATTTATAGTGTCTGTGGTGAAGTGTTGATCCGGCTCTGTGCTGTCCAAGGTGACAGCTCTGGATACGTGTTAGCCGTCTGAGTGTTTACAAACACAGACAATTACTAACAGCGACAAACAAACGAAACACTCTCGGATATTCTTTATATACAGGTTTATTCAGCAATGGTTACTGTTGCTGTCACGGCCCTTCAAGTTCAATTTCACAAACCAAGAGAAGTAGTGGATTGTGATTCTTTAGCCCCTTTTATGCCATCACGCATGACCCCTTGGTAAACGAGTGCAGCTGTCTCTACAACTTGCAGCTGCTATGTCATTCCCCTTCCAGGTCAATACTTTATTGCAGCAGAGTCTCGCCTTATTCCAGACTAACTGACTTCCCGACCCTGGGAAAGAACTGTCAGGCCAGGTTGGGAGGGAGATTTACAACCAAAGTTAATTATATTTCTGTCACAATTACTTATCATGACGCACGTGCATCAACATAAACCTCCTTGTGCTCCGGCTTTTCTTTGAGACGTTGTTGTAAGTGACTCTGCAGCTAATGCATAATTCACACACCCTAGTCTCCACAAGTCGCCTTGGATAAAAGCGCCTGCTAAATAAATAATACTATGAAATTAGCTGGTGGGTGTGTTTTGGTCTATCACAATGGCAGAGGCAAAAATAATGGCTGTTACTTAGGGTTAACAGCGTTAATAAACTAACTGTCAAATTCAATTTGCACCCCTACACGTTACAAAATGCAGCAGCAATATGCAAGGCATGCACATTATTTAACAGAATGGTGAAGCAATTCACCAGAATGGGAAACACCATCCTGATTCAAGTTTTATTCAAGAGCTTCAACAATTTCCAACTTTGTGTAGCAAGAGAAACAGCGACGCATTTTTCCTTTTGTTTGCATGCTGTTTTGTAACGGTGAGGTGCACTTATGGAAATCAGAATATAAAACAATTCAATGATATGATGCTGGTTCTGGAAAGATTTAATAAACCAATCAGTGTCCCTCAAGACGACTTGTGATGACAAGTCGCTTTTTTACAATACAGTGCTGTATCCACTGTGAATTCATTCGGTGCCAAGAAGGTGTTCTTTTAAGCAAAGTTCCTGTTTCTTTAGCCGGAGCATTTATAATCTGAAAAATCCATTACACCACAAGGGTGTTCCCATAGGCAAAGTGTTCTCGTAGGAGGTGTTCCTACACGCGGAGACTACTTTATTCCTCTTTCTAGCACAGTAACAATTAGAGGTCAATGCAAAGAAATGACAGTAGTAAAGGTTTAACCATCACACTAACAGTGGTTAAGCTTCTGATTCACTTGGTTTCAGTCAACATTTTCTTATATCTGTTTTGACTGACTTCTTTAAATGAGTTTGGCTTTCATCCAGACTCAAACATGACTATTCAAAGCAGGTTACAAAGCCATTTAACTCAGGGTCTTTACCAAAGATGTAGTTAGTAGATGTGAAACACGTCCTATGAAACACAGAAATATAATTTGTTGGCAGAATATTAGTAAATTACCAATCAGCTGATCTGTGCTTAATTTAAAACATTTAATATTTAATTTATGCTGTTATTTTAAACCCTTACACTACCCTAACTGCACATTTTAAACAATATGTGTATCCAGATTATCTGAACAGCCATTAATATATGGTAGGAAACATGGGAAAAAAAAATGTTTCTACAAACTTTTTTCTTTTCATTGTGAAATTTGTTACCCGTGATACCATTTCCTGCCTATAGTCTCAATACTATAACAATATTTTCTATTTAAACATTGGCATCTTATTATTGCTGTGAAATACCCCCTCCTATCCTTCAAAGAGGGAGTTCACGACCGCAAAGGTGCCAATCTGAATGAAATGAACGTTTACTTTTAATTGTATTATGCCCCAGCTACAGAAACTGCCCCCTTCATTTTGAAAGCAGTTACACCACAGGTAGGAACCCAATTTCTTATGCATCTCTAAACATGCTGGTTTGTTACAAATGCTGTTGTTGAGTTGTTACTGGGAGGGGCTCTCATGAGGCTCTACAATGGGTCAATCTCTGTATTAATATTGGTCTCCTCAGCATCCCAGCATCCTCTACTAATCTATTTGCACCTGATGTGCTTGGAAAATTAGCCATTAGCCTTTTTTGATTAAATAACTCTTAGAACACATAACTTTTGACCATACTTATTATATTTCCCTTGTGTGTCTGCACTTACTTTCATTATGCCTTCACTATAGGGATAAATAAAGCTTGCTGCTCATAAAACTGTTTGAGATAGCTGTTGGCTGATGCTTATTGATTCCTGGCTGGGGTAGTTACTCTAATGCCAAATTTCTATCTGCAATCAAAGGTGACTGTAACAGGAAGAGTAACCCTGTACAGTATTTATTTTTAGAACGGGATTTCCTCCTCCGCCCCTGTACAGTTTATTTTGTGTTTTGTATTATGATTTATTTATTTGTTTTATTTATTTTTTATTTTATTTTTTTATTGGATCAAACGTCAAGAAAAAAGCAAAACAGAAAATAGAGACAAAGTAGTTCCATACAATAGACATCAGGTGTAACATAAAATTATTATGGACAGGGGGGAAGAATCTCAATATATAATTATACATAGACTTTAAAGCTTTTGCATCTATTATAGGTCTTAACAGCTTTTTTGTTATTAGATTTTTTTTTTTTTTATTCTACTAACATATTGTTCCATTTCTTTTGAAAACATGAAAAAATGAGGTTTTTGGAGAATAAATTTACATTTATGGATCTGGAATTTGGCCAACAAGATTACGAGATTTACCAGGAAGATTTCATTTTAATCTGTTTTCACATATTTGGTTATTCCAAATAAGATGTAGCCCAAATTTAATTTAAGTCCCTTTGCCCTCCCCAGGGCCAGTTGAGGGGAAGATCCGGTAGCCGCTCTCCTCCCAGGCAGTCTCGCAGGTGTTGGCTCCGGTGCCTGGTACTGTTCCGCCAACTCGACCGCCTGGTCCAGAGTGTCAGGTGCCTGTCGCTGGACCCACAGCCGAGGTCCCGGGGCTAGACACTCCAGAAATTGCTCCACCATGATTAACTCCACCAACCTGGCTTTGGTGATTGCGTCCAGGTTTAGCCAGCCCATGGCATAATCTTTTAGGTGGTGGGCAATAGCTCGTGGGTGCTCCACCATCGCAAACTGCTCCTCCCAGGATTTTTTCCGGTAGCCCTCTGACGTGGTCCCTACGCGATTAAGGATGGCTGCCTTCAGCATGGGGTAATCCAGCATGTGCTCTGGGGACAGCGTCCTCGCCGCTGCTTGAGCCTCCCCGGGGGGCTGTGGCAACAAGTAGCTACCCCACTGTGCTTAAGGCCACCCGGTCTAGGTCGCCATGGCCTCAAACACCTCTAAGTAGGCTTTGGGTCGATCCTCAGCCGTCATTTTAGTTGGCCTCTGCAACTGGGGGTCTGGAGCTGCGGTTCTAGCAGCCCCCTGCACCGCAGCAGTGAGGGTCTGGCGCAGGAGGTCCAACATGGTGGCAAACTGTGTGGCATCCATTTTTGCTCTTTCTATGGGTGCACTGCTTTTATGGCAATGCCAGTGAATTCCAGTTCTAAAACCACATGTGGAATGGTGGTGGTTAATTCACTGACACAGGAGACAGCCAGGTATACTTGAAAACACCACACAGGTGCCCAGTTTTATTTTCAGGCTGTGTTTTTACTTTTTAGCCCACAGAGGGCGCTGTTCACCATGTTCTGCCTACCAGCGATGGTAAAAACAGAGACACTGCAACACCACAGACGGGACAGTTCAAGTGTGGACGCACTCACGGGTGTTCAAAACAATAAGTCAAAAACCAAAGGCGAAAGGAAAAAGGAAAAGAAAACACAGTAATCAAAACTAGAAATAAAAGGTGCTGCACTTCAGCGGTGTTACCCCAGCCGTCGCTACCCGCACGGCCCGGGTCTCCGTCCTACCTTGACCGTTCCTCAGCCTTCTATTAAAAATACAAAGGGGGTCTGCCCACTGTTTCCCCAGTATTACTACGCTTCTATTCTTTTTTTTTTATTTATCTTTTGGGTTTCAGTCCAGGTCTCTCTCTGTCTCGGCTCGTGACCTGAGCTTACGTCCTTCCCAGTACGTCCTAAAAGTGCAAACCTGAGGAAACAGTAGAGCGTCATTTTATAGGGCTAACAATTTCCCCAAGACCCACCACCCACACACCCCCTTTTCCCACCTCCCGGTGTCACTGCCATGACTCACAGGCGGGTATTGGACAAATGCTGCCCTCTTCCTGCAGCACTATGAAAACACCAGCAGAATCAGCACAGATCTCCCCCTGCTACAGTCGTATTCTGATTTATTTATTTGTTTATTATGTGTAAAAATGATGGCGAGAGCCGTGTTATTGTTTTGACGGCATGGCCGTATGTTTTTTTTTTTTATTTGTTGCAGCGTGGATGGGAACCCCATCCACATTACACCGTGTAACAATTATTTATTTTTTTTGGTTCCTGGGTAGTAAGTGTCATTTCCTAATTGCTTATGCCTCAAAAGTATAGAAAATGGCTATTATTCCCCACAAACTTTGCTTTTGTGACCAGGACAGTGATATTTTGAAATGTACCTATTTTCAAGAACATTACAGATAGATTCAGTGCTGAGTAAACTTGGAGTAACTTCTAGAATTTTCTAGAACTTTCCAGTAATATAAATAGTAGTATAAATACAGGGGCCTTAAGCCCACCAGTTCAGTTTAGTTCCAGCTGCCTAAATGGATGCATATCTGCATTTTTCTGAGATGGCATCAAAAGGCTGCAATGGTGGCATTCCTGATGGGTCTCCAAGGCAGTTTTACGAAGTTTCCCTGCTCTCTTTGCCTTTGGGACAGCAGGGACACCAAGGCACACTACCACAGACGGGACTGGCCACAGCGGACCGAGTTCTCTGTGGGGAGGAACAACGTCAAGTGGGAGCCACTGGTGGACCCCCGGAAGGTGCTGATGCCACCACTGCACATCAAATTGGGCCTTATGAAACAATTTGTCAGAGCTCTAGATAAGGAGTCGGCAGCCTTCAAGTACCTTCAAGACTTCTTCCCTAAGCTGTTTGAGGCAAAGGTCAAAGCCAGTGTCTTCGTCGGACCACAGATAAAGAAGATCCTGGAGTGCAATGAATTCCCCAAGAAGCTCACTAGTAAGGAGAAAGCGGCTTGGAACAGCTTGCAGTGCTCTGGGGCTTCCTGGGCAATCACAAGGCCGAAAACTATGTGGAGCTGGTTGAGACTCTGGTGAAGAACTACGGCACAATGGGCTGTAGGATGTCCCTCAAAGTCCATATCCTTGATGCTCATCTTGATAAATTCAAGGAGAACATGGGGGCGTACTCGGAGGAGCAAGGCGAGCACTTCCACCAGGATATACTGGACTTTGAATGCCGCTACCAAGGACAGTATAACAAGAACATGATGGGAGACTACATTTGGGGGCTGATTCGTGAAAGTGATTTACAGTATAATCGTAAATCCTGAAAAACTACTCACTTCTAAATCTTTTGTAGTCACTTTTGTATTACTTTAGTAAAATACATGTTAATTTCGATTCATATGTTGTTTTTTTCTGACTTTATGTGAACGAAAAGACCGTTTTCTCATTGGAAATAGGTACATTTCAAAATATCACTGTCCTGGTCACAAAATCAAAGTTTGTGGGGAATAATAGCCATTTTCTATACTTTTGAGGCATAAGCAATTAGGAAATAACGCTTACTACCCAGGAACAAAAATTGTGTTACATAGTGTAATTAATAAACTTGTGCAGATTGTGGCCGAGGGGCAATAGAATAATTACTAGTTAAACCCCTCGGCCACGATATATAAGCCTGCACTTCTCCCTGCTCTGGGTGGGTGTTCAGAGGAGGAATGGGAGAGCAAGAGGAGAGAGATATTTGAAACAAAACGTACAGGAACAGTGAAGACGATTTGCCCAGTCTGACCTGGAGTTTATTATTTTCATTTTGTGTTTATTATTTTCATTTCATCATTATTTTGTTTAAATCTTTTATTTCACTCTGTGAGCAAGTGTTTTGTTTTTGTTCTCAAATATTTAGTAAATTTTTTTGTCTGAAATAAAACGGCGCCCCATGCGTCTTTTGAACTGCAGTACTTGCCTGTGTGTTTTCAGTTCCTGCTTCTGGGCTGACATCAGCGCAACGCCAGCCTGTCACAGTGACCTATATGTATCACTTTTTTTTCAGTAATTACCATTTATAAACTTACTGACTTCAATACAACCACCCAAGACAGTCCTTCAGCTTGGATGCTTATTAGGTAACTCCCTCTATCAGAGCGCAAAATATGTTGACAAACTGAAAGAGCGACAGCCCGCAATCCTAACTGGGGATGGTACACTGTAGTCCCTGTTCAAACAGTTTTTATCATGGGCTGCTGCTGATGGAAATGAACAGGACTGATTTTAAAGCACTTTCAAATTGACCCCAGTGGCAGAAGGAAATGTAGCATTAATAAGCTAGTATCATATTGCTGTGCTGTTTCCTGTTTTCCTGGATCACTTGACATAACTTTCAGTACTTTTTTTGGCATTATGAATGACTTTAGGCAACTCTGATCCATACACAAGCTTTGTGGATTGCTTGCTAGGGTACAGACTGCCTGGTGACACGTGCAGCAGTGTCATCTAGGATGAATTAACTCAATGACCTTTCGATATTAGACATGCTTTGTCACCATTAAAACGTAATTTATAATTTTCATAAAATACCTGCTGCAATGGTAATCGTATACAGTTAACAAAATTATTCAGATTTGTATTACCGAACCTGAATAAAAAATGCACAAAGGATTCACTCTGATAACCCAGAGGAGACAGGTGTCTCTGAAATGAGAAAACGACAGAATGGCAAAAAAAGCAAGAAAACTTTCAGAAATGGTAAAATTGTTAATAATTGAAATGGAATACATATACAACACTATGAACGTTAAACTAGGATACTGGATCTTTAAAGATTAAGCAACTGTGTTCTGAAAAATAGTGTTATAAGTCCCCATGTGTGGCTACAGCTGTTTAAATAACGTACCTGTAATTTTCTTATCATTGTTAACACCCTGACTACTTTTGCACTTATAACTTTAAAGACTGTTTCAAAGCTCTTTTAAAAATGTCCGTTCTAGTGCACTGGGTTTGAGATCTGTCCTCTAAATCACTGCAGGAAGAAAAAAAAAAGGTGCTCTGGCTTTTCTGTTCCATTCTATATCCTTGGCTGTTTTTGCTGTGTTACCGGCTTAACAATGTGGGCAATAATCCTTACACTATCAGTGCACTAGAGCAGACATTTGAAAAGTGATTTTAAACAGACTTTAAAGTTATAAGTGTAAAAAGTTCTTATGATGTTAATGAAAAGAAAATTTCAGGTCCATTATTTAAACAGTTGTAGCAACATATGGGGATGTACAACGTTATATTTTTTGGAACCCTGTTATTTACTCTTTAAGATTGGTGTTGTGGGTTTATCATCCACAGTTTGGTCCATCTGCTCATTGCTGGTACCTTACAATTGCAGTGTAGGATTGTAAGAACCTCAAAGTTCAACTTTTAAAAAAACTTCCAACCCATTTTCAAAAGATGTAAATTTCATGTGTGGATGTGGGGCAGTGAAAAGTAATATTTAATAAATGACTAATGTTTCCTAATCCTTCTTGTGATATATTTGCTGTTTCCATAGATATCTTCTACTTTTTAATTACTTCCACAGCACTCAGGATGTATTCCGTACATTTTATTAGTAATGCTTTGATTTACTGCAGCAGTAATACGTTTCTGATTCCATAAAACAATAACAATCCTGTTCATTATTTTACTAAAGTCTTCCAAAAGTTTAATATCCCTTGTCTAACAGTGACAAAAATGGTACATCCTTTGTTTCTCAAGCTATCCTTTATTCACTTCTGAATGGTTCCCGTGTTTCTTTTCTGTTAAATTCTGCATTGTTTACTCCTGAAATCTGAGGTATGACACAGGCCCCGGTTTTTGGGATGGAACCGCATAACAGTCTCACATTTTGATTGGTTCTTGTCTGTCACAGGAATATGACGTCAACACGATTGGCAAAGCTGGAGGCAATTTTAACATTTTAACAGAGAGAGAGAGAGAGAGAGAGAGAGAGAGAGAGAGAGAGATATCTGTTTTCCAGAACCTTTCAATTTATTTATTATTACTTTATATGAATTATCATGTTATGCATGAACATATGAATTGGCTTTCTATGGTGATCTATTTTTTTCAAATGTCAAATCTCTAAATATAATAACAATTTAAGCAATAGAACACACAGCACACAATAATTATAAATGATATACCACCCCACATTCTAAATTAGTCATTTGTTGCATAAACACATTTAACAAATAGTAACACTGTATTATACAGTTATTAGGTTCTATCTGGAAAACAAAGAGTTAACATGCTATGGAAACAAAAAAGAGTAGTCATCTAAAAGAAACGTATATGTAATCCTTTGTGATTTAAACCTGTAATAGGTCTTGTGAGGGGGTGCCCACCGCTTGTGGATATTAATTTATTATTCGAGATTGGCGAAAAGCCGGTCCTGTAAAATGTAATTGGCGTGGATGGGGTGAAATGCCCATCTCGATAAAGCTCGTTGGAATGTGGCTGGAGCCTTTATAAGGTAATTGTTTAATAGGTAATTAAGGCTCCAGTCAGAGCATATGAAACGACCCACTCCAGCTCATTAGGGGAGTTGAGAATTAAGAGGAGTTAAGAGCAAGAGTGAATGTTTTACTTTGGCCAGAGTGCCCTTTTCTTTGTGTATTTTGTTCAACTGTTTGTTTTTTGTTTAATTAATAAAAAGCTGAGCGCCCTTGCACAGCAGTTTAGCTCTGTACGTTGTGTGTTATTGTTTCATTTCCCTGGTCTGACGTCATCCCTGCAGCCATCTACCGCAGTGTGGGTAAACTTTTAAAACCCAATTACCAAGAAGAACAGTACAGTGTTACCACATCCATTTTATTTTTCAAGTAAAAACTTTAAATAATTTGCATACATTTTCTTTTGAAGAATCAAGAGCATACCGCCACAAATGTTTGTAAGAATTGCATGCACTCAGGTTCACCTGAAATAAAAAAATGACTTTGAAGAGAATCCTCCTTGCTTCTCTAGTGATTTGTAATTTTTTTTAGTGAGCATCTTTCTGTACAATTTTGCATTGCAACCAAGCATAAATGCATGCTGCTTACAACATTAAAGGGTGAAGAAATGCTTTGTGTCATTTTTTTTAATCTTGTACGGTGCAGCTGGGTAAACTTGTACGCAGGTTTTAAACTGGTAAGAAATGAATGCTGTTTATTACATTGTAGCAGACTGCCTGCAGTGGGACAGTAATAGGAGCAGAGCACACCTACAGAATAAAAAGAAGAGCTGCTACTGAAGTTTTAGAAGGGTGGTGTTGTATTATAAGTACTAATCCTAGTAAATAATTCATAATCAATGTAACTGTTGTGTCACAAAGTTTCACAAAAAAATAGAAGTGATTATTTAGCAGGCTGCCTGCAGTAGTGCTGTGTAAAACAAAAGATTGCTTTTTAACACCATCACTAAAAAAAAAAAAAAAACACCAAAAAACAAGAACCAAAAGTCCAAGCACAGGGGGCACAGGGGAACTCTGAAAGTGCGAGGGTGTTCACTTACTCAATCAAACCAAACTGGCAGCCCTATTGTGAAGAGACAGCGAATGAGAACTTCTGATTGCATGGCACACCTCAACATCAAAATTTCCTTCAAGTCTTGCTACTTGTGTAAGGTGGAGGGTATTTCAGAATACAATCGAGTTAAAATGTTTTCTTCATTCAAATAAAATGTCTGGTTTCACAGGCCCCAATTAACACTAATCTTGGTAAAGTGGTTTAAGATTAGGACTAATAGGTTAAGATATGCCAGTGATATTTTCATTCAGATTGCCTATTAATACCAAATGTGTGTATTTCTATTGTCTCAGAAATGATTGGCACTGCATTTACAACACAAACAGTTAGTAGTGAGATAAAAGTTAAAGGGTGTTTGTCAATGCTTTGAGGCTATTGTCATGTAATTACCATGATACAAATTTCATCAATGGGAAAATTTAATTTAACCTGGTGTCATAAAAGTCATGTCAGATTTCCAACATTTGTTGAGTGAAATTACACACTTTAGGTCATTCTGCTTCCAGCTTACAAACAGCTTATGTTTCAAATACACATGTACAAAAGACGAGACGATGGGTTTAGGGCATAATGGAGTTGTTTGCATTTTAATTACATGCTTGGCAAGCCTTTCAAAGTATGGAAATACCCAAGTGGTAATTTAAGAATTAAATGTCGTTACTTAGTGTTAAATATGTTTGCTCAGTTTAGTTTAAAAACATGAATAGGTAATTGAATACCTTTGGAATCTGCAGTGATCAGGGTTGTGATAATGATTAAGGTAATTATTCATTTGATGCCAATAGATATAAACCAAGCAGGCAGGCAGTTAGACAAAATAAAGAGCACTTATTCAAAGCTCTATGTGGAAGAGAAATAAGGCCCTCTAAACACCAATTGTAATGTACCAGTAATTAGATTTTTTATTATTAGCCAGCAGGTGTAGAAACCCTACGGACAGGATGATTTTTTTTTCTTTTTTATGAAAGAAATGCTGTTAATCCCAGTGGATATAAGAGTTCCCACACTTTGGTTACAGCCAAGTACCGGACATTGTATCAGAAATCCCAAACTGAAAAATGGGTCATTATGTTCCATTCTTTCAGGAAGCAGAAAGAAGGAACAGGCAAACAGAAGGCCCACAAGGCCTGAGGCAAAAATGACTCATGATCAGATTTCACTGAAAGAAGCATCCGGCATCTCAGAACTAGATTTGAAATAACTTGTTTGAGTGGCTGTTTAAGGCCGATTGCGCTGCACCTTGAGGCTTACCTTGGCTGTCTTGACTCATTGCTGACCCTGATGATAAGAATAGATAACACAGACACAGACAACTAGAAGGAACTAAGTAATCTGCTTAACAAATAAATTAGTGTCATACCTGTCTCTAGATTTAAAAGCTTCTGCCAGTTAGAGTGTGTGTTCCTTTCCTCTGTCTATTCTCCACTGACCTGCAGTGATCGAGAAAGGAGAAGCTGCAGCAGGTAGAGATCAATTTTGACACAGGTTGACAACGTGTCTGGGGTGTGAACCTTTTTAGAAAAGGAATTTTCAAAGAAACCTATTAATTGCCATGCTAAAAAAACAACAAAGAAGACTAAAATAAAAAGAACAGTGAATACATAAACAAATAAATACATACCCAAATAATAATTATATACTGTTTGCTGTATTAAATTACACTTTACTGGAATAATCTGTTTTGTATAAACAGTGTTCTGTTGTCCATTACAGTTTATACTGGTGTTAAATGTTCGTGGACACTGTTGTCTGTTACTGTTGAAGTAAAGTTTGCAAGTATAATTATTTGCATTATCCAGTAATAAAATAAAAAAAAAACTAAACATAAAAGGTGCACCCGAGAGTAATGACAGTACATCTACAGTATTGCGAAAGCTGTTTATAAGTTAAATAGTGACACATGTCAGAAATATAATTCCAATTACCAATGAAATGGAGAGAAATTTGCAGACGACACGAAAATAGGAGGAGTGACAAACACTGTTGCAGCAGCAAAGGTCATTCAAAATGATCTAGACAGCATTCAGAACTGGGCAGACACATGACAAATTACATTTAATAGAAAAGTGTAAGGTACTGCACACAGGCAATAAAAATGTGCTTTATAAATACCATATGGGGGATACTGAAATTGAAGTAGGAATCTATGAAAAAGATCTAGGAGTTTATGCTGACTTAGAAATGTCTTCATCTAGACAATGTGGGGAAGCTATAAAAAAGGACAAAAAATGCTTGGATATATAGTGAAAAGTGTTGAATTCAAATCAAGGGAAGTAATGTTAAAACTTTACAATGCATTATTAAGATGGGCTGAATGGCCTCCTCTCGTCTGTAAGCTTTCTTATGTTCTTATGTATATATTTTATGAATGCCCGCACAAAGTGGGTTGTAGCCCCCTCAATTTTTTGTTCTGCCCCCACCCCCCTTAGCCCTCTCATTAGGGAAAGTCTGGCGGTGCCACTGATTGAAGTCTTTCATTGCTTAACTTCCATACTTGCTGCACAGTCATTTTCCAAAAAAAAAGACGGTGTCAAAAGTTTAGACTAAAAGAAAGGAAATTAGATTTTAATTTCATTTTAATTTCATAGTTTTAAGAAAATTATTATTATTATTATTATTATTAAATGGCATTCAGAAATTGTATCACTGTAATTGGTTACCCCATACTTGCAATGATTTACTTTTAGGAGTTTGATTCTTTGTAGGGAAAGCAATTCTGAATGTCTTGTTTTTTGGGTAATGGCTCTTCCTGAATGCTGTGTCTCAGGTCTAGGATGAGGCTGAGGTCGGTGTCCTTTTTTGACACTAGAAAATACCTTTAGTAGAAGCCCTGTTCTTCAGTGGTGGGTTGAGAGAAGTAATGCTAAGGGCCAAGACCTGGAGAGGGTCGCTTACAGATGTAACTGTGATCCCTCGAAAGGGAGGAGGGCCAGCGAGGAACTGCAGCGCGTAACCAGTGTATATGGTGGCGAGCACCCAAGAATTTGAGGTGCAAGTGCGCTAGTATTGTAGCTGGTGTTGAGAGAAGGTGAGGGTTTGAGACCGCAAGCCTTCAGGGGTCCTGCTGGGGCTGCTGAGACTGAGGTGGAGCCTGCTTTGGAGGCCACCTAGGGTGGCGTTGGAACTGCCTCCTCGAGCGTGGCTGCGCTGGGGCCCATCGTCTTGCGTTTCCCCCTCCTTGCTGCAGACCCGGTCATTAGCTTCCACAGCAGCCTGAAGGCAATATACCTGCGACAATACGTCTTCCGGGAAGATTAGTGTAATATGACAATTGCATGATGTTGATTGGATAAGGTGTTAAATGACAATGAGTCCTGCTTTCAATACACTCTGATGAAAACATGTCGAAACACGTCGGCATACCTGTTCTTACCTTGTTTTAATGAATAAAGTATGATAATGACACATATTTGAGATTTGCCTGGAGATTTGCTATATATATATATATATATATATATAATATATATATAATATCATACACATACACACACACACACACACACACACACACACACACATACATACACACACACACACACACACATAATAATCAGGCAGGGAGAGAGTTAAAATTCTCCCTGCCAAAATTACATGTGCATGCACATTTATTAGGGAATAGTTTAAAGGAATATACCACACTCTTCCTTCTTCTTGGTTCAACTGTTCTTGAGGTACTTTCACAGTGTAGCCTTTTGCTATGATGTCCTTCATGAAACCTTTGTAATCCTCATAAAAGTCTGGGTTCTTGATTAACTTTATGGAGATGACGCGCCGCTCTGGCCACTCTGCAATGCAGCAGTTGTTCGCCATCTTCATGGTCTCACTTCTCAATGGCAAACCAATGCAGTAGTGCCCATCAACGAGCTCTACTGACTTTGTCACGGATCAAATGAACTGGGGATCTGCTGCATTCTGAGAAGTCTGTGTTGTACTGCTGGATTAACAGCTCTTCAATGTTTAAGATAGAGATACGGTTAGCAGTGTAGCTTCACCTTCTTCCTTCTTCCTTGGACTGACTTAGCACCATCTTCTCTTCTCATAGGTCCATTAACTACCCAGCCAAGGGCGGTCTTGACTGCGTAGGGTCAGTCATCTTTACTGTTTTTCACCTGCCACGGTTCCATAGCTTTGTGTGCGTTGGTTCCTATAAGCAGGCCGGCCTCGGCTACTATGTGTGGGAGGCGTGCTTGTTTCAGATAAGCCCATCTCTCAACATCCTTCTGCAGGGGTGTTTTCTTTCCTCACAGGAATGTCACTGTGTGTGAAGGCTTTTGGTAGCTCAGTGTAGTCTCCCTCTTCAAGTCCCCACACTTCCAGGTCTGACAGGATGTAACTGTTTACTGGCTTCTCCTGGCCCATGATTCGGAGAAGGATATCAGTCTTCCTGCCTCTGACGTTTAGCTCTCATTAATGCTTCAGTACAAAACATTGCTGAACTCCCTGGATCCATGAAGGCGTATGTCTCCACGGCCTTCTTATTTCTCTTGGACTTGATCTTCACTGGTATGATAGTGAGAATATATTCACCTTCTCCGGCCCCGTTGTATCACGTTTCATGCTCGAGTGTCTTTTCTTCAGTGTCGGTGTCTTCACTCTTCTTGGAGGTGACACTGTCTTCTTTAATGAGATGCAGCATGCTTGGGTGCTTCAGAGAACACTCCTGACACGTCGTTCTCTTCTTGCAATCCTTGCTAAGGTGCCCATGTGTAAGACATCCAAAGCAAAGTCCTTTCTTCTTCAGAAACTCAATTCTGTCTTTCTGTGACTGTTCTCTGATATTACTGCAAGAGTCAAGTGAATGATTCTTCTGGCAGAACAAACAGGGTTTCTGGAAGGCATTAGCAGGTTTAGCTTGGCTACTGTTCTTCAAAGGTGATTCTTGTGCCTTTTCTTCTCCAGCTGGAGTGACACTTGTGCTGAAACGGCTTCCCTTCCTTTTCTTTAAGGTCTTTGTATCAGCAGTCTTATCTTTTCCTCTTCCTTCAGTAGCTCTGCAAGAATCCTGTATATCTCCAAACAGCGGGTCCATAGCAACTTTAGCTTGCTTGTCAATGAAGCTCACCAAGTCTATAAACCTGGCTCTTCTTCCCTGTCTGTCTTGAACATCGAAGGCTGTCTCTCTCCACTTCTCTCTAATCTTGTACAGAAGCTTTGAGATGACAACTTGTATGTTTGTTGGATTATCCATCTCATCCATGTACTCGATATTCTCAATAGTGTTGAGACATCCAATCAGGAAGAGCGCATATGTGTGCAATGCTTTCCCATCATCTGACTTGGTCTGAGACAACTTTAAGGCTTTACCCATATAAGCACTGTCTATCTTCAGCTCATCACCATAATGCTTCTGAAGTAACTGCTTTGCTTCTCTGTAACCTCTGTCTGGTGTCATGTGTTCACAGCTGCGGACAAGGTCTTGTGGTTCTCCACTGGTGTACTGTTCCAAGTAGTACAATTTGTCTCAGCTGCTCTCTGTTTTGCTGTCGATGGCATGCTCAACTGCTCTAATGAAGGATTTGTAGACAAGTGGGTCCCCTTTGACCACAGGTATGTCTCTCTGAGGGAGATGAGATGTGGTGTGTAGCTTTACAAGCATCTTTGTAATCTCATTCTGCCGCCGCATAACTTGATAGAGATCTCTCTCGTATCTTCCAGGGCTCTGGCGGTCATCACTGTGGTCTCCACTGCTGTAGTGCACTCATATACTCCTGTAGCGTTAGCTGGTTGGGATAGAAATAATGAGACATCCTTTCTTCTGACTGATGGTGCAGAAGGATTGTCTCCACACTCTTCCTTTAACCTTAGGGCTCCTCTGGATTCTGCCTTGACTGACGTCTTCGACTTAAAATGTAGTCACTCATGTCATCCTGAGCGTCATCATTATCTTCAAACACTTTCAGCTTAGCACTGGATGCTGTAATAGTTGTGTCTAACTCCAGTTGCTTCAATTTAGCTTTAAACTTTCTCTTTAGCTGTGCTTCTTCAAGTTCAATAGCTTGCTTCTTCTTTAGAGATGCTGCCTTGGCTAGCAGTGCTGCATGCTCTGCTTTTTCCCTTAAGCGTACTGAACCTGTGGAGCTTGTGGAGGAAGCTACTAACATGTGTCCAGTAACAGAGCCATGTTTGCCTTTTTTCTTGCGCAGCTGCTCTGAAACTTCTGAAATGCTATCGCCTGGATCAACATCACCTTCTTTATTACTTTCTTCATCTGTACCTTTGCACACTCTTATGGTCCATTTTTCAGTTTTCTGAACATAAGTCTTGATGGTAGCTGACTTAGAGTTAAACCAGTTTAACTGATCATCTTCGGTTAAGTAAGCTAGCACTTCTTCATTAAGGTCATTAAACTGTTCATATAACTTGGCAAAGTCACGTAGAATTAACTCTTCAACTTTATCAAATTACCTTCATCTTCCTTTAGATGATCCAATTCTTTGATTTTGCTAGTAAACTGACCAAGTGTTGCCCCTCTCAATGCTATGAGCCTGTGAAGTGTCTCCTCCAATGCTTTTTTTGTGGGCTTTGCAGCCCTCTTTGTGGCCGTTTTCCCCATTGACTAAATCGTCCGCCATTTTGTCTTCTCTCAATGCCCAAAGTTGCTAGCAAAAGTTTAAAATTCTAAAAAAAAGTATTATAAAAAAAAAAAAAGTTTGCATACAGTTACTGAAAGATGCACTGTCTCTCAAAAATGTCCAAAAATACACAAATATTCTCTCAAGTTCTAACATGAATATAAATATGTACTTAAACAATAACACTAATCTAGAAAAAGCCCCCTTTCCTTTCCCTTCCTTAAATCATGGCTCTTAGTAGGTATGTTTACTTAAAAGGAAAAAATAAACTTGGTCAAATCATGTAAAAGTGTGCACCCTCACCGGTGGTAAACAAATTCCAAGTGTTGGGCACATCATAAATTCTATCTTTCTGTGGTTGCAAATAGGAACAGTATGGATAACTTCTGGGGTCACGTGACTGCAACCCCTCACTTGGATTGTTTACATCAGGTGGTGTTCATTGTCTTCAGTATTATTCAAATGCTGGGGACAAAGTAGAATGTACAGATCAGTACTAAACAGTATATTTTTATAATAAAACAGTGGAAATCGTTTAAGCAACTAATGTATGTCAAAGAAAATATTATAGGAAGGTTGGTGTTACTTATGCGTTTTACTTAAAAAACGGACATCTGGGCGGCCGGGCTTTGTTAATTCCTATCACCCAGACAGGGATATCAGTTCCCTGACTGCCTGGTCAAACCCGGACAAGTAGCAACCCTAACTCAGGGAGACGGTGTTGAATTCTCAAAAGCCTTGCAACCTCCGTAAACAACAACGCACATTCTCCCCATTGACTAATGGCGAGACCTGTCCCATTCCCCTTAAGATTCATGTAACATATACTACAAAAGACTGACGAGACAAATTGAACAGCCAGCAAGTCCCGCAACAAAGCAACTGTCTGGATGGTTACAATATATATTTTTAATTTGAAAGTAAAAATATATCAAAGCAACTGTCTGGATGGTTACAATAGGCCATTTAAAATAAATAAATAAATAAATAAAAAATGAAAGTAAAAATGTATTTGAAAATACAAATACATGAAAGCATGAAAACCTTTATGTACAAAAATCTTCTCTAATATACAATTGAACAAGAACTGCTGAATTATTTTTGTTTCATACAGTATTAAATGTTGGTGTTTATATGATAGGGAAAAAAAAATATGAAGCTAAATAAATTCTATATAATCTCATCAGCTAGTTAAGAAAGAGGAGACCGTACTTCCTTACACGAATAGGGACCACAATGAGTTTTACACTGACAGAATACAAAACTTTTTCAGAGCTCAAATTATAATTTTAGAATGAGAATGATGAAGAATGACTCCTCGAACAAATTTAAAAAATGTGTCCCTCTGGTTGACTTCATCTTTCAAAATAGTGCTTGTTTCAACTAATTGTGTAGTACTGACAGTTAACACAACACGCTCGTTCAAATCCCACGCATGCCAGTTTTTTTTTTTTTTTTTTTTTTTTTTTTATAATTTATCTAAAGATTATTTGTGCAGGCAAATGTTCCATTTTAAAGCAGAAATACATACATTTATATAAATGATACAGACGTCACAATAAGTGTGTTCACTAATATATTTCCATGTTGACAAAACAAGTTAATTGTCATTATATTTCGATGTGCTCTAATGATCATATGCATGGATAAAAGTGCCTGGGGTCTGTAAAAATAGGGCAGAAGAACAAGGAAAGGAAAGGGGAAACGGAAATTTTTACATTACTTTGGCGACTTATTTCTCTTACTGTATATATGGTATTGACTTTTTTTTTTTTACATTTAATCTAACAGTGTTGGGAACTACACATTATAAAGTGGAATGGTGGTTTTGGTTGATTTAGTTTTGCTTCCCCAATACCCCGAAAACACGTAAACTATCCGTGTGGTATAGCTAGTCACTGGCAGTTCTCGCACTTCAGTGTAACTTGGCACGAGGAACTACCGTTCCACTCGATGATTCCAAGGAAATACCAAACATTGCAGGATTATGATTTTCAATGTGCTTTTCGATATACATCAAACCGAATATGGATAAGTCACAAAGTAGGAACCTTGGTTAGCTCAAATAGACTTGAAACTTAATAGGAAACTGAAACATCCAACACTAACTTTGAGTAACATATGACTTAATTCCTACTTACCCATCAATTATTTATATGTGAAATCTATACAGAGGGATAAAGTTATCCTGCTGCTTTGCCAAAATGTGTTGCCTGTTGTTACTATGATCACCACATAATTCAGTCTCTTCACAGGTTGAAAATGTACTTACTACAGACAGCACAGCTTTGCATATTATAAAGTTCTAGTAGAAATAAAACAAACCAAAAAATCCAAAAGAAAGTCTAGACAAATGAACATTTCGGGCAGAAAAAAAAAAAACACTTGAGTGATCATTGAAAAGGAAATGTGATTTTAATGCGACATGGATTTATGTGAGAAGTAAAAAAAGCCTGAGGTCTAATGGATGGGGAAAAAAAATAAAAAATTTAGTAACTTCCAACTACTTTATCTGTCAGTTTGCTGTATTGGGCTATTTTGCTGAATTCAGGGGTGCCTACCTTAAGCTGTTTAATCATCGGTTTACTGATTTTGTAATACATAGTGTATTCTAGCTTGATACATTTTCAGGATAAATCAATCTGTCAGTTGCTGGATCTGCTTTGGTAAAGTGTTTTTCTTTGTTTCACACACTGACTAATGTTATCTGTTGAAACTTGTGTCAGTAGACATCAACTAAAAGAACTAATTTTGCAAAGCAGGTGTTATATGCACTTTAGGTGTGCACAAAAATAGGTGTGTTAAACATGCTTACAATATTAAAAACAAGAATGAGCTTTTATTTAACTTTTTAAGCCTGGGTGGATCATTTTCTGATGATTTTCTTCAGTTGCAGTTTCATTTAAAATAAAAACATTTTAGATGCATATGGATTATTGATTCTTAATGAGGAGTCAGTAGCAGGTGGGAAAATGTGAACATGTTCAGTAGTTATTATCTAATGAAATACTGTCCATAAACCTTACCTGGCATGTACTTCACTATAAAGACTGTCAGATATTTCATCTGAAAGAACTTCATTCAAAAAATTAAGGAGATGGCTTTCGTGCTTTCAGAGGTTTTTTTGTTTTGTTTTTCAAATGTGTAAGATATAACAAGTTTAATTAAACAATGATAACACCTTAACACTGATAATATAATGGCAGGGTTAAGGTAGAGGTCAGAAATATATAGGTGGTCAAATTTATATCTTATAACATGTGAAAGTGAAACAGCTGGAGCCTCTTACATCTTATTAGCAATAGCAATATTATCAATTATTTTATTTATTTTTTACTTTTTTAAAAATTTGCTTTGGTAAATTCAGACGTTTCAAAAACAATATTATGAAGTTGCTGACTAATTTATATGTTGTGCTTCAAACTCCATGGGTCTACCTACAATCAAAACATGTTGCCTATAGAAAAGACATCAACTGTATTTAAAATAGTTACATGTTCTAAGTAAAGAAAAAAGACACATTTCAGAACAATAAAAGGGGAATCAGTAATACTGTTTATAAACCTTGTTTTGCACTGCTTTAAAAGTGTGGGGGTGGGGACAATTTAAACCAGTTACTAATTTAACATATAATCATATCATGCCAGAAATTGTCTTTAATTTATAATAGAGTGTGCATTAACTCACAGCAATACAGAGAGATCAAAAACAAGTCTGTCGACAGCTAGAGTATACATTTAAGCAAGGTTTTACTTATTATGCAACTTCCTTCAATAAAACACACTGCACACTGAAGTAGCATTAAGTAATGAGTTTTATAATTAAATATACACATTTTGTACAGTTTATATCAGACCTTCAAATGAAACTCAAATTTCAAATGGAGTCTGGGGGTGGAGATAAGAGTGCAGTAGACATGCATGCGGTCTAAACCAATCATGCGATCAGATTCGCTTCAACCGGATGTGACACTGATGCAGCAATCGCGGTCATGATATCACTGATATAAAGGCATCAAATACTCATATAATTTCTGAATTGTAGCAGATTACAGCATGATGGTTTTTTTGGTTGCGAGAGGTATCCAGACAATGATTTTTTTTTTTTTTTTTTTTTTTCAGGTCAGCAGTTTACTGAAGGCAGTGAGGCGATTAATGCTTGAATAATAACTGCCCTGTTTGGATATTTCATTCCGGAG
This sequence comes from Polyodon spathula, assembly GCF_017654505.1. Lineage (NCBI taxonomy): Eukaryota > Metazoa > Chordata > Actinopteri > Acipenseriformes > Polyodontidae > Polyodon > Polyodon spathula. The sequence goes on from NC_054534.1 coordinate 97,361,492, forward strand.
CTGTATATTCCACATGGTGGGAAGTTTCTGTGTCTGTCTTGCTTCCGCTCTTGCTTTGTACTTGTGCACACAGACTGTCAAACATTTATAATTCCTAGGTATGGGTCGGATCTTTTCAAACAGACAGCCAGAAACAGCAGACAGAAATATCCAACCTATTTGGTTCAAGTTAATTCTCAGGCTATTTTATCATTAACAGTGCTAGGCAGGTAAGACTAGTAAATGTCCATTTTACACACATGGTGTACAAAATGCATATGCATTGCAGTCTTTTCAGGCTAAAGTTAATTAGGATGAAATCCTCTGCATATGACCTTTAAGCTAGTATTAGCAGTCTAAAGTGACCTGCTGTTAGGTTGCATTGAGCTAATTATATGACAATAAATCTTATACATTGTGTAAAGCAATTTTAATGCTCTTTAAAGATAGTGGAATGTATTTGTGATAACAGCTTTAAGCACTTGAATAGCAGCCACAGTGAGGCTTAATGTGGCAGGAACTGTCAGACTGGATCAATACATGCTTCTCAGGGCTCCTTTGGTGCAGTAATGCAGGCCTCAACAAGCAATGACCTCATGTATTCCCTCAGTTCTTGTTTTTCTTGCTCAATTTTTTTTTTTAAGACAAACTGCACTTATGGAAATGACAGGACTGAGCAAAAGCTAATTACCTAAAAACAAACAAACAAAAAAAAGGATTTGTCTGTGTGTTAAACTAGGAAGCTTTCATTAACGGTATTCTAGCCTGTTTGTCTGGCGCAGAAGGCTGCTATACAAAAAAAAAAAAAAAAAAAAAAAAAAAAAAAAAAAAAAAAAGATCAATGTAGAAGCTTTGACAGAGAAAATGGTTTGCCAAGCACTTTAAATTTTTAACATCTGAGGTTGCCTTGGTTACCATATTTTTTTTTATTTTTTTTTTATCCAATATATTATGGAAATTGTGTATAGCTCATTAGGTCAAACAAGCTGAGAATGCAATTTCAAATGCCTGCACAAAACTGAAGCTGAATCAAATGCTGTGGCCGTAATTTCTGACCAGAATGAATGTGCTAGCTTAATGCACAAGCTTTTTACCCTGAGGATCTGTACTTGAATTATTTCAAGATTACAATTTCAAGAACTGTAAATGGTCACAAGTGAAATACATTGCCATGTTCACGCGATTTTTCAAACGCATGTGTCAGCTCTGGACCAGTAGACATCTCTATACAACACACTTAACTGTTAGTGTCCACTAACACTACAGTTCGGACAATGCAAGCAAAGTAAGTGGTACTGTATGTGTGATCACGGAGCATAGCTTGTGGTATAGCCATGTGCAAAAGCTAAAAAGGGAATAAGAAGATCTGTCACTAATATTACAGACTGAATTGTGAGGCTGGGGTAATGCTAAGATAGTATTCTCTTATTCAATCCTCATTTAGGAGAGCAGAGAAAGGTAAATATATGCAGAGACATTGGGGCCAATTCAATTAGTTTTGTTTCCTCTTTTACCATGATGCAAGTACATCAGCAAACTTTATGAGTAATACAAATGTTTTTTTTTTTTTTTTTTTTTTTAATTACTCAGTGCTCTCTAATTAGCCAAACATTGCATATCTAATTGACTGTTATTAACATGTAGTGAAACTTAAAAAAAAAAAAAAAAAATTGCATATAATTAATTTATGTCATACAAAATAAAGTGTTACCAAAATTCTTGATGAGGGAGAAAATTATATTCTAGGTCTGAATAAAGAGCATGAGCATCGTGGGTTTAAACGTTCTTTAAAAGAGTCTTTAAAACTTTGGTTCTTGAGATTCTTTGGTTTTGGTTGATACATTCTGTCACTGTGCTCCTCTTTTTTTCAGTTTTTTTTACATAGGTGTTTCTGGAAGGAACCCACTTTCTGTTTCTTATAAACAAGCCAACGTTAGAAACCCACAGTCGATGCTCCATATTATTATGAAACAATCTCACTGTTAGGTGCTAGCAACATAAATTAAACATAAAAAAAAAAAAAAAAACTTGCACAAAAAACTCAGGATTTCAATTGATGTACACATCATGTGCACAAATACTTCAGGGAGAACAACTGTGGGTGCAGTATTTGTTTTTCATTTTAGCCCACTCAGACCTCTAACATAGTAAATGATGGCATTATCCCACCTTCAAATACATGCTGAAAATGATACAGAACAGTCTGTCCCACAAGTGCAGTGGGTACACAAATATTTTTAGTTTCACGGTCATTGTGGCATAGGTACTGTACTGTAAACACCGTGATATACAAAATGTGTCCAGGTCAATGTCTTTATGACTAGAACAGATAATCCAATATGTAAATAGTGACCTGTAACTTTGAGGTCAAAATCCTTGTATGCCACCTTGCATAGTTTGACATTGTGTGACAAAGGCATACATAGTTTATGAGATACTAAACATGAAGGACTGATCATTTTAGTATACTGTGTTTTTCGTGGCAGCAGAACAACTAGACTGTTTCAACATGTGCTTGCCTCTAACTTTGTTATTTATTAAATGAGATGACACTTCTTATTCACAGCAATGTCATCTTCTAGCCTCTATTGGCAGATAACCCATGCAGATAGAAGGCAATCATTATGCCTATGCTTACAATATAAGTAATCTGTGCTGTGAGTGTCTTCCTTCTATCCAACACCATGATTCTCTGCAATTCCCTGTTGTAGAAGAATGAGAAAAGTATTCAATACTGGTTGTTTTTTGCTGAAAAAAATAAAATAAATAAATAAATAAAATTATAATATATATTTCTGTATATGATGACAATATGCTCAGTCTTTTTAATTTTCAACATAAGCTGTTCTGTGTAATATCATATATATATATATATATATATATATATATATATATATATATATATATATATATATATATATATGTGTGTGTGTAAAAAATGAAATAGAATAAAATAAACTCCATTCTTCCATAAAAAAATGAACGGTACAATATTTTAACACAGTAATTATTATATCCGTTGGAAAATCACTATGCAGTGTAAAATGCAGTGGTATATTAAGAGAAGGGTTTTATTGCCACTTCACTGAGTTTTCTTTAAGTGCTCTCTACCACTTAAGGTACAGTTTATACCAACAAAGCTCTACATTAAAAATATAAAATTAGCATTTTTAGTAGAATATATTTCTCTTTTATGCTCTAAAGCACTAAAGCCCATGCATGCATATAATATGAATTTGATCATCCCCATGGCAACATGAATTGGTGAAAAGGTGTACTTAGTGAATGTGGGATCAGATTGTATTTATTTTTTATTTATTGAGTTTATTCAGAGAGTAAGTCATACCAAATGCTAACGAATTATAGTACAGAGGGAACAAAGTGGTGGAAAATATCCAGGATATAGTGTTAAGAATGGGAGTGCTTGGCAAAGGTTTTTGGTGATTAGAGTAATTATTTACAAACACAAATTGCTTTCAGAATTGCCAGTAAGAAAAGCACTTTTTGTTCAACAATCATGCACAAAATATGTGTTACTAAGATTTTCAGGATATGTTTTTAGGAGGTTGGAATAATAAACCGCTGCGTATTATAACTAGGGTTTTTGGTTTTTATTTTGCATCTCTCTGCCTCCCTTTAAACCTTAATTAATAGTTGTTAAGCCTTAACTGAACACCACATTTTAAAAATTAGAGACGCACTACTAGAAACTAGCGCAGTGGAAATCAATAAGCTGAATGTGGCGATTAGAGTCCTTTGGTAATTAATGTTTGATTAAGAGAGGGAATTGGCTAAAAAAATATGTTTAAAGGGACATGACATGAACAAAAATAAAACCTGAAAACTAGAATTTTAACACATAGTACCTATACAGCTAAGTCAGAATCAGTTTTTATTTTAATCTGGGCTGAAATAAATACAAGCAAACACGCCCTCATTAGGAAGACATTGATTTGAGCTTTAGTTTTTTGGTAATACAGTAAGTAAAGTTGTCTTTGTCCCTATAGCCTTCCACAAATTATTTAGGGGCTTAATGTAGTTGACTCCTGTCCATTTCAAATCATGTTCTTCAATGAGCAGGATACTGACATGAGATTTATTTTTATTTTGTTTTCTTTTTGTGCTTTATAGGCAGATATTCCAAAGTTCTGGTAATGGCCTCCGAGTGTCTTTTTTCTTTATTTATTTTTTAATCCCACCATGTCTATACTTCAGGGATTAAAAAAAAAAAAGACTCCCATTACATATTGAGGCCATCCTAGTTGTGCAATGAACTAAATTGGACACACCTGAGCTTAATTACCCAAATCAGAGAGATCGCAATCCCAGATGCATCTAATTAAACTCATTCTAAAATGTGGAATGCTATCTGCGCACTGTCCTTGTTTTTTTTTACATAACCATTAACATGTTTTAATTGGTTACTGTATTTTCATGTTTCTAAAAATTCTAATTCATCATAGAGATTTATATTTCAGTTATATGTAGTATGTAAGATGTTTCTACTGTTAGTAATTCCTAGGTTTGTAATACAGTACGTTTACATGCATACAAAAATGGCGGTATAACGACAAACCACGTCAGAAACTTGACATATACAGTATAAACATCAGAATGTAGAGGGGACCACATTCAGCAAACAATTAATTTTTTGCCCCCTAAAAGATAAATTGCATATTAATTTCCTTAACAGACTGTCACAAGTGTCAAATGGATACTTTGTTGCTTCTCTTAAAGTCTTACTCAATTAAGGTTACTCTTTGTTTTGTTTCTTTCAGTTTGTTTATTGTGGCATCAACATCGATTGTTTTGTGTACCAATACATTTGTTTTGAAAAGCTGAAGGCCATCATTATCTTACTACAATCCTCCTTCCTCTCATATTTTTTCTGCAGTAAAATCCTGCCCCCATGATCACCATGAAACTCCAACAAGCAACCCAATGTTCATTCCCAGTGACTAATACTAAGCAACCCCAATAAGAAACCAAACTGGAGGAGATGGAATTTAGTAGTGGCCCTCAAGACAATGTACACCACCAACTGTCTTACCTTATGTTCTTTTGGTCTGACAATGGTCTTTCTAGACCAGGTGTTTCAAATTCATTTCCTGGAGGTCCTCGATGTCTTTTGGCTTTCGTTCCACCCGAGCTCTCAATTACTTCATTGGTCTAATTATTTGATTAACTGGACACATTTAACACGTCTCCTCAGGCCTCAAAATATTTTATAGGTATTGCACATTGAATCAAGTGCATTTTTAAAACCGTCAATTGTAAACGACCTTGAAAAATATTAAATATTGCAAATTGAACAAATAATTAGATCAATTATGTTAATTGAGAGCTTATTTGGATGAAAACCAGAAGACTCTGGGGCCCTGGAGGACTGGAGTTTGACACCCCTGTTCTAGACTATTCATTTCATTATTTCAAACACTCAGCCATAAATGTTGAGGTTAATCTTAAAGCAAACTAACTCAAATAGACAATGGTTGCTTCTAATTAGCTGGCATTTTACTCTCTATAAGCTACTCTAAATGGCACCATTGAGAAACCCTGGTCTGTGAGGGGGTTTTAAAGATTTCAGAATCGTTACAAATAAATGATCCCTTATTCCTGCACCACATATTTTTTTACTCTTAAGCAAGGAGAATCATAAATCTAAACGTAATTAAGATTAAATATTTCAAAGGTTAAAGCTGTGCTGATTAAATTGTGATAGCCGGTACAACCTCTCACTTTGTAGTGTCTCATAAAAAATAGTTTTATTGACTTGCTTAGAAAAAAAACAAAAAAACAATGTAATGATGGAATATCCTTTCTTCGATGTAGCCTTTTCTTTGTAAATATTGTTGATTTTACCAAGAAGTAAGAAGTAATCTCACTTAAGAAATGTTTATCGCTGCCACTAATCCAGTTCTGAACACTATTCTTGGTCATTCAGGTCTCAACAAAAATGATTAGTAATACATTGGGCAGAATGAATGAACACAGAACGCTAAAAAAAAGCAAAGTCAAAATCATAAACGTTTTTTTGAAACGCTGAGAAATAATAATATTACATTGTCATCAAATAACAGCTCAATAATTTATTAATACCATTCAGTTGTTTTTAAATGTATGTTATATAGCTTGTGCTACAGATGTGTTAAATGCATAAGTAAAAGTTTTTTTAATAATCAGAAAAAAAATATCATAACTTTTGGCCAATCAACGTTACATATTGCTTCCAAATGTAATTATAGGTAGAGTAACTATCTGGAGACTTACTGTCAATGTAAATGGTTTCCAGGTTAAAGAGTATAGTGCTCAATTGAGAACAGCAACACTGAGTTATGGAAACATAGCTTAACTGTACTTGGTAATGGATCTTCGTCTGTTGGTTTCTTTTTGCCCCAAAAGACTTTGGAGGGAATCCATAAAACCAGATAAACACTCATTGAAGTTACATAACTTGAAAAGAATAACTCAGGAATTCAATTCAATTACTTCTACATATTCTAATGGTAAACACATCTGTATTCCTGTGTTCTGCTTAAATCTTATAGAATACAGAAGTATGTCAAACTTAATAAACAAAACAAGAAAGAACAACTATTCTTGTTGCACGAATCTTGTTGCACAGACGTGTTTTGTAGCTTTCTTTTAGATCCAAAGCTACACAAATGTACATTACTGTGTAATGAAGCATGTTTATGATTTACTTCAATGGATGCCAAAAAGAAACTCGAGAGTGTTAGTGATATTCATTGCTTTGAAATTGTAATATTCCACCACATGTTTCTGTTTTACATCACAGTCTTTTTGTTTAAAGCTGGCAAGCTACTTCTTAAGTCATTATTCACCTATTCATTATTGTAATCGTTTAACATAGGATCTGCCCTGTATCTACCTATAGGGCTCAAGTAGCCAAAAGCTATATTCTAACACTTCCCCTTCTTTGAACATTTAATGAACCCGCATCTGTTTCAATATAAGTTAAACATAGCAGTTGACTTTATTTTCTTTATTTCTGTCTAAAAGTTACAAAAATGATCTTGGATAAAATTAAACATGTTTGAGCCCAAGGAAAGCATACTTGACACAGAGCTGTCTTTTCACAACTTCAGCTGCATCAATCATAACTGATTACAAATTCATCACCTTGAATCAATTTGTGTTCACCAGTTCAAAGAAAGTGTTTGTACACTACCAGTTCTTTCCAGGGTAATTCATTTCATGTGGGTATTATTTCATGACTTTTGATCCTGCAAGTCTCAACTTTTAAAGATTTTTACTTTCCATGAATTATGTTGTGGTTAACTTTTTTTTTCTTCTTTTTCGTTTGTGTTATTACTGTTTTCTCCCAAGCCAAAATTCAACGCATGGAAGTTATTTTGCTGGAACATTTCTATATTTGTATTTGTTTTTGACAGACAGTATTATTAGCTACTAAAAATCAGACATTACTTTTTTTTTTTTTTGATCAATAGTTTTTTTATTTTTAATAACAGAAACAAAGCGTAACAAATAATAAAATAAACTATTTACAACATTGCTAATGCTTGCACATTTAAAAGATATTACTTTTTTTTAACAGTTTCATCTTTTAATCGGTTTAGGGTAGGCCATGTAGGCCTCTGCTTAGTAAATATTAATCTACTCACAATTGCTAATGAAAGGTCAAATAAGCCATTGGATTCATCAGACCCACAGCCTTGGGAGGAACTCAGGGCCTCAAAGTCCTCAACCATTCAGCAGCTAGAAGTAATTGTCACTCCGGGCCTGGGTCAGTGAATAAGAGGTGCTGGGGTTTTGGCATGAACTGTCATGGTGGTCCTTCATACAGCTAACATCAGAAGACATGTATGTTCAGGAAGTAGTTCTTTGGAAATTCTAATAGATTGAACAAAGAACGCTTACGCACTCAGTGTGGTCAATTTGGAAACTAATATTAATTTGCAAGTTGTCATGAATTGTTCTGTGAAGGGGTGGGTGGGGGGGGGGGGGGTTATAGTCCTGGCAAGAGATTTACACTGACCCCCAACACATGTTATCAGTAAATATAATTCCATATTTTTGTAATATGTGATCAACCATATTAGCAGCTTAAAAAAATGAAGGGCAGCACTTTTTTTTTTTAACAATTTGAATATAACTTTATCAATTAAAAGATAAAAAGATTATTCAGATCGGCTTCTTTTTTTAAGATAAGTGCCTCAATCTCAATCTAACCGTGCTTGTGTGAGTTTTAGGCGAAAAGGAAAATCTGAAATTCAAATAAAATTAGCTGGTACAATTATTTTACAAATATATTCTGTGTTGTTAACAGAGTTGGGTACATTACTAAAAAAAAAAAAAAAAAAAAACTTCAGAAAAAAAATATATATAATGTCCTTACTTATTAGTTATTATAAAAAAAATAGGGCATTATATTACTCATTACATATTATGTGTTATATTTCTTTCGCTTGTCTTGTCCTGTTAAACAGTTCTTGTGACTATTGTTTACTTTTGAACTACTATATACACCCGGAAATTAATTTATTAAATGTGTCAAACAGGTTTTTACATTTTTTGCTGTATAAATACATTTCATTTTTGGCATATAAAAACGTACTGTATATTTCCTGACTTTCAGTAATTTTGCATTATGAAGATAAAATCATACAAACATTAGAATTCAATAAAACCATGAATAGCAAATAAATAATAACAACAACAAAAAAGTCTATAGAAAAATGAACTATATGGTGATAAAACAGTAAATGTAAAAATGATGGGGTGATGCAACAAATGTGGTCACCACTGTGGAAGCAAGCAAGCAAGCAAGCCAACATAAATAAAAGTGGTATGAATAGTCAAGTAAGCCTCCTCTTGAAGCCGTGTTTCCTGTGTTTTTGCAGTGTACATCAAAATTGGCATGTAGGAATGCATATAATTTTGTTCCTTGTATCTAGCATTATTCAATGCCAAAATTTCAATGCCAATAATAAGTATATATATATATATATATATATATATATTATATATATATATTATATATATATATATATATATAGTTAGATTGGAACCTTATGATATGGTTGCCAACAAATGCAAAAATCTGTTTTAAAAAACAGCACTTTGAGAAGGTAAAACAAGTTCAATTGTGCCAAAATGTGTCATACGATAGTCACATATTTCACAGCATTGTTTTTGAAAGATTAATAACTTATTTTCAAAATCATGTCCTTCAAAGAAGTTTAAGAGCTGGTTTAAGGTATTTGTTTCAAAGCCCCTTCAAGGTTAATGAATGTGTCAATTTGAACTAATGTGATCGGCAGAGAGCCTGGATTGCCAGAAAAAAGCAATGTCTTGTAAGCCATATCCCATTGCCACAGGCGCTTGGGCACCTTGTTTAAAATCAGTCACAGGCTGGCATGAAGAAGAGCAAGCTTGAACAATGGCACCAGAGGAGAATGGCCCTAATGAATTCCATTTGCTATTCCACACCTAGAACGTCTAGACTTCACCTCCTGTGCTTTGATCATGCATTCAAATTTAAAATGTTACCAGTGACCTCTTTTCTTTCTTTTTTTATAGGCAACTACTGGGCCTCTGGCCATTGACTCTATTTCAAAGTGTTGATCTTCATCTGAAATCTATTGCAATCAAAAGAAATAGAAAAGAAAAATATGCGGTTTGATACCAGATACTGTATTCTAAATTTAGAATATGAGCAAAATAAAAAAGTACAATAAAATCACAAGCAAATACAACAGTAATGTACTTTCCTGAATTACAATTGCAATCAAATTATGTTTGTTTAGAGAATGGCTAACAAACCACATTGTTAATTATGGTTAGGAGCTGATCAGTAGAAATGCTTTAACCTTGGTTACAATACTAATAGGTTTTAACTACAGGTTTAGTTTGTTTTCCTCAGCTGAATAGAGCATACTATGTAGAACCACTGGTTGTCAGGCAATGCAGCGTAACCTGCTTTTCCATTCAACCATGCTACACCAGTTCATTGAACATAAAAACAGATCCAGTAGTTTTTCCTCACAGACATTTAGTATCATTGTTAACGAGAATTTCTTCATGGTCAGTCATGGCATAACAATGACCATGGCTTTACAATGAAAATGTGTAGAAATGCAAATAAGGCAAAACTTTTCACTGACTTGATGAAATAGTTGGGTTGTTGTGTTCTTCAAATACTTTAATTAGGTGGACAAACCTAATTGTGGCTCACCTATGAGTCAGCTGTCGATCTAGAAACAGACCTTCACTAAGACCCACAGTGCTAAATCCTCAATGGTGATGAATCAGTAGCATAAGCTAGTGCCAGCATTTTTGTCTTTATCCCTTTTCACCAGTTTTAATCTTATTGTTAGAAAAGTAATTTCAACTGTCAAATCTGTCTCTTGTCATTATTTGTTCATTAGGGAGATTTATATAATTTTTGTTCTGAGAAAGTGCACGTATTGAATATCAGAGATCAGGAAGGGAAGATAACATGAATATTGTCATCATCCTTCATCACTTCCAATGAAAAATTCCAAGATAATTGTTTAAATGCCCTGCAGAGTTTTCAGTGCTCTACTTAGACCATTTTCAGTTACCTTTATTTGTGTCCTTCAGGGTAGATGATTACAATGGGGAAACAGAAAACATATATGTGTAGCACTCTAGAACTAGAATATTCTTTTAAGCAATAAGTCTTCATAAATTTTATTTTGTAATTCCTAAATTGATACTTCCAATTTCTGTTAAATGTAAATTCTCATTCTTTTAAACTGATAAGTAGAGCGTATTACTGTTCTAAAACAAAAAACAAAACAAAACCAAAAAAAAAACATTATATATAATACCTTTAAGTACGACTAGCCGAGCATAAAGCAGCTATATGTAATAGAAACATGCAATATGATATTGCTCAACATTATATTACAGCTAATCATGGCACGGCATCTTCCTTGAAATTCTATGGTATAGAGCAGATTAGTCTTTCAAGCAGAGGCAGGGACTTGATTAATAAGTTGCTACACCATGAGTGTCGTTGGATTTATACACTGGATACTCTAGAATGAGTGCTATTGGGTTTACACAGTGGATACTCTAGAACGAGTGCTATTGGATTTACACAGTGGATACTCTAGAATGAGTGCTATTGGATTTACACAGTGGATACTCTAGAATGAGTGCTATTGGGTTTACACAGTGGATACTCTAGAACTAGTGCTATTGGATTTATACACTGGATACTCTAGAACTAGTGCTGTTTGAGTCATACACTGGATACTCTAGAACCAGCGCTATTGGATTTATACACTGGATACTCTAGAACCAGTGCTATTGGGTTTACACAGTGGATACTTTAGAACCAGTGCTATTGGATTTACACACTGTATACTCTAGAACGAGTGCTATTGGGTTTACACAGTGGATACTCTAGAACCAGTGCTATTGGATTTACACACTGGATACTCTAGAATGAGTGCTATTGGATTTATACACTGGATACTCTAGAACCAGTGCTGTTGGATTTATACACTGGATACTTTATTTTGTAATTCCTAAATTGATACTTCCAATTTCTGTTAAATGTAAATTCTCATTCTTTTAAACTGATAAGTAGAGCGTATTACTGTTCTAAAACAAAAAACAAAACAAAACCAAAAAAAAAACATTATATATAATACCTTGAAGTACGACTAGCCGAGCATAAAGCAGCTATATGTAATAGAAACATGCAATATGATATTGCTCAACATTATATTACAGCTAATCATGGCACGGCATCTTCCTTGAAATTCTATGGTATGAGCAGATTAGTCTTTCAAGCAGAGGCAGGGACTTGATTAATAAGTTGCTACACCATGAGTGTCGTTGGATTTATACACTGGATACTCTAGAATGAGTGCTATTGGGTTTACACAGTGGATACTCTAGAACGAGTGCTATTGGATTTACACAGTGGATACTCTAGAATGAGTGCTATTGGGTTTACACAGTGGATACTCTAGAATGAGTGCTATTGGGTTTACACAGTGGATACTCTAGAATGAGTGCTATTGGGTTTACACAGTGGATACTCTAGAACTAGTGCTATTGGATTTATACACTGGATACTCTAGAACTAGTGCTGTTTGAGTCATACACTGGATACTCTAGAACCAGCGCTATTGGATTTATACACTGGATACTCTAGAACCAGTGCTATTGGGTTTACACAGTGGATACTTTAGAACCAGTGCTATTGGATTTACACACTGTATACTCTAGAACGAGTGCTATTGGGTTTACACAGTGGATACTCTAGAATGAGTGCTATTGGGTTTACACAGTGGATACTCTAGAATGAGTGCTATTGGATTTATACACTGGATACTCTAGAACTAGTGCTGTTTGAGTCATACACTGGATACTCTAGAACCAGCGCTATTGGATTTACACACTGGATACTCTAGAACCAGTGCTATTGGGTTTACACAGTGGATACTTTAGAACCAGCGCTATTGGATTTACACACTGGATACTCTAGAACCGGTGCTATTGGGTTTACACAGTGGATACTTTAGAACCAGTGCTATTGGATTTACACACTGTATACTCTAGAGCCAGTGCTATTGTGTTTATACACTGGATACTGTAGAATCAGTGCCATGGGATTTATACACTGGATACTGTAGAACCGAGGGGACTTAAGAACTTGGCTTAGCCTCGTTTCTCTAGCTTTCTTTAGCTTTTTTAGAACCCACCGTAATTATGTTATTCCTTATAACAGGATTATTAGGGGCTTTTTGAATTTTAATGTATTCCTTCTTCTGTATTAATTTTTCTTTTTTTTCTTTTAATGATTAAAAAATTCTATTTAATGTATGTTTAGTATGTTAGTTTAGTATTTAGTGCTTATTATTGAGTCATCTTAATATATTTGCTCTATTGAAACCTGTATACACTGGGTTGTCGTAAACCAGGGTTTCCCCAATCCTGGTCCTGTGGACTCACTGTGTACTGGTTTAAATTCTAACTGAGCTCAAAATTACTTAACTAGATCCTTAATTGAAATGATAATTTGCTTAATTTGACCTTTTTTTAATTGTTTTCACCTCTAAACAGTTGCAGAGTTCAAGTTACTTATAAAATGTTATAGCTAATTTGAAATCTACAACTGTTTAAGAGCTGAAAACAAGTAAAATGGTAATATTAAGCAAATTATCAGTTAAATTAAGTTAAATTAAGAAATTGAGAGCTCAGTTGGAATGAAAACCAGCAGACACCGTGGTTCCCCAGGACCAGGATTGATCATAAATACCCATATGGGAAGTGTTTCCAATTATGTGTAAATAACCAATGGTGTTCTTGCTAATCAAATCAAATCTATATGGGGCCCATGAATACTAATTTCTCCAGATGGCCCTGAACTATAGAACTATAGTGTCTATAATTCACCATGTTATATTAATTCATTTCTGCTGTTTTTTTAAAGCACAAAATATTTGTTTAAATTAGATTTGTAAGACAGTAAAATTAAAAAAAAAAACTATTTGGTATAAGGAAGAATTTTTTTCTTTTTTCAGTATCCTTTCCTAATTCTGACTTTTACTGTCAGTTCATGCATGGTCCTGTAAACCCTTTGATGATATAAGTAACCGCTCAAAGATTTCTGCAAACTTGGCCCTGAAATAATATACTCATGATAAATGCCTTTGTAACAGACATTTCATACATATTTTTAAAGACATGTATACACTGTCAAAAGTAAAACAATAAACAAAGTAACAGAAGTCAAACAAATACTTATATTGTTCTTAAAATGTAATTACAGGTAGATAAAAATCATGAAACTATTTCTTCATTCTTTCAAAATGAAATAAAATGTGCCCACAATTGCGGTCTGAAAAGTTGCTGTCTGTGTGTTTGTTGAAAGGGGACTGAAGATGCATTGTGTGGTCTTATCTCAATCTGCCCCATCTGTCATATTATCCTGTTAAAAACTGGGGTGCCATTTCAATTTGAGTCATTACCAACAAAAAACTCACTATGTTGCATATAATACAACTGTCAGTTATCACAAGCCTTTTTACATTCAGTGAAACTGAAGTATGCATTATTGCTGGAGGGTTTCAAGAATAATAAAATGTAGATGTGTGTGTGTGTGTGTATATATATATATATATATATATATATATATATATATATATATATATATATATATATATATATATATATACAGTATGTCAAGTTGAACATGTTTACATATATATATAAATGAGATATACCATATCAAGGATAACTTGAATCAGAAGTCAGACACCATATTTCAAATTGATGAAGGCCAGATAACCATGATCCTTTTTTTGACAGTTTTTTCCATTCTAATAGCGTTGGCTGATAAATCTGTTAGACATATGAAGAAAGGATATGAGAAGTAATGTGCTTTATAGAAATCCAACCCGAGTAAGCTGTGCAATGACTTGTTTTACACTTCCTCAGACAATCGCTCCTGGTTATTAGATACATTGAGACATCGCTGCTAGATGTAACTCAATAGCCAGTACTAAGTATCATACATGTAAAGATGTTGAGGAATAACACAAGCTGATGACAAGGAGCTCTGTGATTTATTTCCTTGCAGCTAAATGTTAAGTAATACCAAAAGGTAAAATGATGCCCAGCACTGCAAGCTAGAAACCCCATTCTTTTTTAAATTTATTAATGATGAGATTTCTTGTTAACCTTTGCGACTTAACCTTCTTCATTTTGTCAAACAGAATGCTTTTGAGATTAGAACTAAACTTTGCAACTGAATACAACAGAGCCTGAGGACAGGGTAAGGCTTTATCAGCTTTCTTCAACAACAGATCTGAAATCTAGATGAAATATAGAGCCCTATTCACAAAAAATATCAGACAACTCAGTTTAACTGAAAATGTGAAAAAAAATCCCTAAAACTGCAGAGGTGATGGCTCTATAGAAAGGCTCCCCAAAATAAGAGTAGCTGTGTGTTGTTTGAAACTACTGACCTTCTTCAAAAATAACAAAGAATAAAGAAAGAACAGGACTTAAGTTTAATTGTATTGCTTAGGCATGAGTCAGTTGTTAACAATTACACTGTGTTACGTTTCCTTTGGAAGTTCTGTCCTAAAAGCCCCCATATCCTTCTGCTTGGCAATATAAAGTAGTACACCTAGTATTGCCTACCCCTTTAAATACAATGTGTGTGTGTGTGTGTGTGTGTGTGTGTGTGTGTGTGTGTGTGTGTGTGTGTGTGTATATATATAATATGTGTGTGTTTGCTATCATTCGAAATGGTTATGTTGCTCTGGAATGTTCTATTTTAGAAGTTTCTCTTTTGCATGCAGGTTTGTGTTGTTTTGCCATATTTGTTATTGTATTATGTTCTAATTGTTGGCATCAGAATTCTTGAAGACGCTGGGTTTTCTTGGTGCCAACTAACCCAAGTTTTAACTTTTTCTGCAGCACAAACCCCTGCTATATGAGTTCAGTCATCCTTTATCCTGGATGCTGGGTCACCCAATTAAAGCATAATTCAAATCAGTAGCATGAATCACACTTTAGGTATATTTTTGTTACAAAGCTCTCAGTGAGATTAACATTTGTTCTTTGAATGGAATTGGTAGAAAGAAAAACTTATTGGCGACTGTGCAGGGTAGCTGGGCAGTGATGTCCCCAGACCAGATAGCTGACAGAGATACACACAGGCAGGGACTCAGGTGAAAAAGCGCACTGCAGCGCCATTTTTATTGCACAAAACATAAAATAAATATTTAAACAAAAAAAACGCTCACAGAGCAAAATAAACAGAAAC
Organism: Polyodon spathula; assembly: GCF_017654505.1. Classification (NCBI taxonomy): domain Eukaryota; kingdom Metazoa; phylum Chordata; class Actinopteri; order Acipenseriformes; family Polyodontidae; genus Polyodon; species Polyodon spathula. The sequence continues at coordinate 97,377,273 of NC_054534.1, forward strand.
AAAATCACAAACACAAAAGTGACACCAACTAAACAAGTACCGTGCTGGTGCTTCTACCACGAATAGCAATTGTTATCTCTTTACTTTCGGTTTCATTTCTGTTATGTTTTTCTCACTCTGTCTCACACATGTTCCTGTCTCAAACATGCACCAGCCACATTCTCACAAGTTGTCTGAAAATAGGACATGCTGCTAGCACTGCCTCTGCCAGACCACATTCAAACTGATCAAAACGGCATGTTTTTAATAACACACAACACACATTCAAATCATACAAAACAATACATTAAGTCACCCATTCTTAAACACCAAACAATACATTGCCTTTTTAAACAATAATACAGTACACCACAATAGAATACAATACATTCACCAGGGCTGAATAAACACACTATTTACATCCAGGGCTTTGCCCTGCCCACTTTAATCATGTGCAGTGCTCCCTTCTGCCCTGCCACATATACCCCCCCCCCCCCCTTTGTGCGCAGCACATCTGGCCCCAATGCCCCCCCCCCCCCCCCCCTTAGTCCCAAAGTCCCGGTCACAGTTCCGGCCCAGGAACAGAGGCAGCAATTGGTTCATGGGTGGCAGCCACAGTGGGAGGTCCTCCTCCGATGACAGCATTATCAGTGGCCAGATTGACCGTGCATAGGCTGGCTCCACTAGCCAAAGTACTCTTGGCAGCCAAACTGCTGCTTGTTGAGGTGGTCTCCTGAACTCCCCTCCCCTTCTCTGTAAACAGTGGCTCCCTCTTCTGGGGCTTTGGCCACAGAATTTCCATCAGCTACACAACTCCCTGTTCGTTGACAAGCAGGCATCCCCGGGTGGTGTCATGGAGGCATCCCCATGCGGTCATCCAGGCATCCCCAGGCGGTGACGTCCAGGCATCCCCAGGTGTTGATGAGCAAGCATCCCCAGGCGATGACGAGCAGGCATCCCAGGACATTGGCAAGCTGACATCCCCAATCAGTGGCAAACCGGCTTCCCCAGGCGATGGCAAACAAGCATCCCTAGGCGATGGTGGGCAGGCATCCCCAGGCAATCGCGGGCAGGCCTCCCCAGGCTGTGCATGCTCTGCAGCCCCAGGAAGTGCAGTCTCAGCACCACCAGGTGGCGCAAGCTCGGCAGCTCTAGCCAGTGCAGGCTTTGCAGCCCCCAGGTGCAACAACAAAAGATTTAGAAGTGAGTAGTTTTTCGAGATTTATGATTATAAATATCATTTTTGTATTACTTTAGTATAAATACATGTTAATTTGGATTCATATGTTGTTTTTTCTGACTTTATGTGAACAAAAAGACACACATTTGCCCATTTTCCCATTGGAAATAGTGATATTTTGAAATATCACTGTCCTGGTCACAAAAGCAAAGTTTGTGGGGAATAATAGCCGTTTTCTATACTTTTGAGGCATAAGCAATTAGGAAATAACACGTACTACCCAGGAACAAAAAATAATAATTTGTTACACAGTGTAATTCAATAAACAGCACCACCCACATTCTCACGAGTTGCCTGGCAGAGGACACGCTACTAGCACCGCCTCTGCCAGACCATATTCAAACCGAACAATAACAAAATGGTGTGTTTTTAACTACACTCAACATACATTCAAATCATACAAAACAATACATTAAATCACCCATTCTTAAACACCAAACAATGCATTTCCTTTTAAAATAATAGTACAGTACACCACAATAGAATACAATACACTGACTTGTGCTGAATAAACACATTATTTATTTACATGTTGGGCTTTGCCCTGCCCGCTTCAATTATGTGCAGGGCTCCCTTCTGCCCTGCCACAGTGCCCATTTAAAGAGACATGATTTTCAAAAATTATTGGCCATTGAAAAAATCCATCTACAGTACTTTGATCCAAGTCCATTCTGGTAAAGTACCTACTGAATATGTTTTTAAAGAAAGGGGTAGAGTGGGATATTTTGTGAACGAGCATAGTTTTAATACAGCTAATCTTTCTTATTTTCAGACTTGAAGTGATTTGCCTGTGGCATACAGCTATGATGTTTGATCAATTAAAGATTATAAACAAGACAACATTTGCTTTTTACACAAGAAGCAATAAAACAGAACAGATTGCATGCTGGCAGCATCAATAATAATAATAATAATAAAAAAGCTTTAAACAGTGCGCATAACAAATGACCTTTTCCTTTCTTTCATTATTGATTAGTGTTTGAAAGCTTTTACCATGTTGGTCAAAAATACCTTGTAGGCCCCTTTAGGTGAAATAGAAACAGGGATTTTAAATGATGCTTTTTTTATCTATTAGACCCCTGAACACGTACTAGCAAAAAAGCATTACATGACAACAGACACATTAAAAAGAATGTTCAAAACCAGTCTACATCTAATATTCAGTTTATTATATTTAGATATGGCTAACTAAATGGATAATGACTAATGTATTTATTTTATGTCTGTGCAGGTCCATATTGCTTTAATTGCCTGAACACCTATGGGTCACAGCTTGTAAGTAATGTAAACAATTAAGTACAAAAACTTAACCGCAAAATTTAGAATGGAGTCGGGTTCAAAGCACAGACATGCTGGCTAACCGCAATGGCTCATCTGAGTATTATTTTACAGTGATCTGCTCAAGAAATCCCATAAATAGTAAGCATGATCTTTATTTAATGTATAAAAAACACAACAGATATCACTTTTCCTACTGCTTGGTATTGGAACGCCTCACGCGGTCATTAACTCCCCAGTTGCCACAGAACACCCATTTGCTTAGATTTCCTAATAAATCTTTGTTATCATTGTACTGGAGTGATTTCAATTTAATGGTGTGTGTTTGTAAGAGGCTTTAAGAAAGACTTTAATACAATACTGTAAAAGTGCCATATCCCTATCACGAAAGAACAATGTATCAAGCGCATTTTTGTTTGAAATGTTATCTGCAAATATAATGCTTGCTTTTGTGTTCTAACTTTATTTGCTAAATAGTCCAAACATTGCTGGACTCGATTTACTGTAAAACGTTATTACTTATGAAATTGCCATTAAAAAAGAATGCTACTTATTTGACATTTCTGCCATTTCATATCGGTATTGGTGACATTAAAAAAAAAAATCTAATAATTAAGGCATTAGAACTATGTACATATCTGTGATTTTCCATGTTTTTGGTGTAATTGAGCTGCATTTCTTGAAGATCTTGCCACGATTTAAGTAGGGCCTTTATTATTTTCAATATTATTCATGAATTGTGTTTAGGTGGGAAACACCTCCCCACTGAAAAACAACGTCTGGCGCCACTGCAGCAGGTGTGTGGCAGTCTGGGTATGCTGAAATCACATACTCTCTAACTTCTCCAGGAATTGCTTGTGTGTCTGCTGAAAGTAGAATACACATTCATGTATAACATTACAATATGTAATGCTAAACGATCAATGAAACTTGTCTGAAATTATATATAGTCTGTACTATGCTTTTGAGCCTAACAACACTTAGACCTATATTGAACAATAAATAATTGCATTAAATATTTAATGGTTTAGGCATAGTTTCTTTTGTGTCCATTATCTAAGTTCTCAGCCATTTTCAGGACTCTTAAACCACACCACCTGTAATGCTAATGGTTAGTATATGTCTATAATGGTTAGAAGTAACAACTGTCAAGTTAAATCAAAGAACTTGGAATGGAAAAATCAATACATTGTATCACAGTTTAAGGTTTATAATAGTCACAGTAGAGCTGCCAAAGTTGTCATAACAGACTTGCTGCTCTTTATTAATTTATGTAAAATGTATTTTAAATAAATCAAGAATGTTGCCAATGGTCATAAGGGATTTTCTCGCAATTTACTTTCATTTTATATTCCTTTAAATTATTAAGTGTGTCTAATGAGTTTAATTTACCTGAGAATCTTATCTAAAAGCATATGTGAAACCAAACAATCCAAATATTAATGAAATTAATAGAAAAATTCATAATAGTATTAAATTTACAATGGCAAAAGGTAATTAATGACACAAATTAAAAAAGCTTTGTCCCTTTATACAATTTAAACATATAGCTGTTGCTTCCTGATTTCATTGTGCCAAGCAGATTTTTACATAAGAAAATGTATTTTATTTGATGGCAATTTGTTGACACTTTTCCCACATTGGTGGACATACCTGAAATCATCATTCATAGCTGTACCAGAAGTGCATTGCTATGATTGCTACAGGAAACTTTTGTGACACTAAGTCAAAGGTTTGGAGCGGTGGACAGTGACGAAGTTGGTGATAGTTCCCAAAAGGACGCAATATTTCTGGAGTAATATTTCTGTTTAATAGGGATGAAAACAGAATCCACAAATGACGTTTATACATCCAAAGGAAGATTCAGTGATCCACAGCTCATCAGGATCAATGGGTGTTTGTTACATGTGTTTTTTTGTTTTTTTGTTTTTTTAAATAGTAGTGGTCATAGTAGGTGGAGTGGTATAAGTATTATTATTGCTGACAGGCAATCAAATACAAATCACCGTGAATCATTGATTTTAAAGTTCAAGCACAACTTTTAAAATATTGGCATCGTCCTAAAGTGGAATGTTTCTGCCATTTCCCCACCAAGTGCACAGTTTAAGGTTGTGTGGGCAGTATGTCCATTTATTTAACTAACCAAGGATGAAGCAACCTCTTTTTTATATTGTAAGCACTTTGGTTCACCTAACTGTGTTATGTAAGTGGAATTGTTCATGCAGTCTGCCCTAAAACCTACTAAACGGTTAAATGAAACCAATATATCAAAGATGTCTCTGGCTGTTACATAAGACATTTCCTGAAAGCAGAACTACGGTGCTCCTAGCTTTAAACTATGAGTGCTTGAGACGGGCAAGTGGTGATTTACCATATTGTTTTTTTTCTGTGTTTTATTTCCAGTCTATCAACCCAAATTGTACCTTTGTCCAATAAATCTTGCATTCGAGCGGAAAGAGTAATCCGTCCTTTTAATGAGCAATAATTCATACTTCAGCATACAGACTGTCATGGTTTGATTCGTATGCTTTTTTGTTTTAGGCATAAAAGGCAGCATCACTAAATGTGCATTGAATTAAATAATAATAATAATAATAATAATAATAATAATAATAATAAACACATCGTTGTGTTCATTTCCTTAGCATAAAGTGTGTTTTAGCGTTACATATCTCCCTTAGAATCCAGCCTACTTAACCTCATGTATACAGTATGAAGTTTATAATGTGGATACATTGTTGTTTCCATAGTAGGTCACTGATGAGAGGCCCAATTCAAAGTATTTAAGGAATACAAAAAAAAAAAAAAGTTTAATGTGGCTCCACATGTACCACTTTTATTGTATGAATAAAATGCTTCAGTATACTGTGCAAGTCATAAAAACTGTGCAAAAGATAGTGGTGAGGCATCTCACAAGTCCAGAAAGAGAAACTCCAGGCTGAGTCCTTGCCTCCAGAGACCAATAGCTTGATAATATTGGTTGTTTTGTGTTGGAGGATGAAATTGGAATAGAGTTCGCTCTTGCATGTTCCTTTTCATTCCTCCTGATAATAAATGAGTTGCAGTTGTGAGAAAGCATTTGAATGGTTCATTTTAATAAACTGATACAAAATGTGATATGCAGAGATTCTATCTTGAAGAGTAGAAATGGGAGGGTATTACAATGACCCGAGCTCTATGATATACTGTGAAAAACATTTAATTTACACATCTGACATTGTGAGATACATAGAATTCACTGGCTATAGTGGTCAGATATCCATGAGCATTGTCTTTTCACAGTTGGCAGACAAATGGCTCTACATATTCTGAATCTCTTAGTTCTGCCGTGAAATATTGATTTGTCTTACCGCATAAAGTCCAACTGTTTTTGGACCATTGAAGGCAGACACCAACATTTGTTTTTTTTCCCCTGAGTTCTGTATTACTATGAATTTGTGAAAATATTTTTTGCAATGGCATGGTTGGGTGAATAGCATCATTTGTGCCAGTGAATACATTTTGGACACAAATTACATAAAACGATCTGTGTGTGTGCATGTACCTGCTGAAGGGAATAGCCGTATGATTACATTGTAATTAATTAAAATTTTAATACAGCATAGCAAAGCTTGCGTACGCCCTCTCGCCAACTGTTGTATCACACTGGTTGCATTCACAAAGATGGGCCTTGCAGTAAACATACATTTTAATCACAAATTATGCTCAGGATAAAAATTGCTTGAATTACAAAATTGTACATCTCTTCTATTCCATATAGATATATGTATAGTATGTAAATAATGAAGCAATTAAGTATCTAACACTGGTATGCAATGAATGACTTGTTGTTAAATGAACTGTTTAATCATACCAGCAGCACTCAGCAGAGAGACGGGATAAGGCAAACGCAAAGCAAAACAGGAGGAAGATTCATTAAAACTAAGCTAAATAATAAAAGTCCAATAAAAACTTTTACTTTTAAAAGAATTGATGCTTCCCCCAGCCGTGGGTCTGTCTGAAAAGTGAATAGCCCTGTCTCCTGTCTATCAGTAATAGAGAATGGCTTCAAGCTGTGGTAGTGGTCTCTTTTTATTTACAAACACTCTCAAACTAAATATAAAGCTGAAAAGAAAAACAACAAAAAAAAGTTAAATGAGATGATAGATGAAAGTACTAGTATGGGTATTTTGGGACTGTATTGCAAAAATGTACACATTTGCAGGAATTGAGCAGATCAGTTACTTGTTGAAGTAACAAATTAAAAAAATCAAAAAACAACAAAGGTGAACTGATATTGTCATTATCAGGAAACAGCTTATAAAAACAATGCTTATTATGTTTCTTTTAAGTTTTTTGTGTTTTACTCTCAAGCCATATGAAGATCAACATCATATAAATAACAGTGGTTGAGAATAAGCTATAAAAAGCCCACTGCCAGGCAGGAAAGCCTTGAGATTTATGAAAATAGCGCATACCCGTACATGCAAGATGCAGCGATGGATGTGAAAATGTATCTCTATGTTTAGCTGACAATGTCGAGGGCAATAAAAATCACTGGTATAAAAGAGTAATCGTTAACCTCCATGTTTTTAAACAGTTCACATTAAATACATTTTGAAATTATATCTACAGTGCCTTGCAAAAGTATTCAGACCCCTGACCAATGATCTTATATTACTGAATTACAAATGGTACATTGAAATTTCTTTCTGTTTGATTTTTTTTTTTTAAAACACTTAAACTCAAAATCAATTATTTTAAGGTGGCATTGGTTTTATGTTGGGAAATATTTTTAAGAAAAATAAAAAACTGAAATATCTTGCTTGCATAAGTATTCAACCCCCACACATTAATATTTGGTAGAGCCACCTTTCGCTGCAATAACAGCTTTAAGTCTTTTGGGGTAAGTATGTACCAGCTTTGCACATAGTGTCGGAGTGATTTTGGCCCATTCTTCTTGGCAGATTTGCTCCAGGTTGTTCAGGTTGGTTGGACGACGCTTGTGTACCGCAATTTTCAAATAGTGCCACAGATTCTCAATGCTATTGAGATCAGGACTTTGACTGGGCCACTGTAGGACATTCACCTTTTTGTTCTTGAGCCACTCCAATGTCGCTTTGGCCTTGTGCTTGGGATTATTGTCCTACTGAAAGGTGAATTTCCTCCCAAGCTTCAGTTTTTTAGCAGACTGAAGCAGATTCTCTTGCAGTATTTTCCTGTATTTTGCTCCATCCATTCTTCCTTCAATTGTAACAAGATGCCCAGTCCCTGCTGATGAGAAGCATCCCCATAGCATGATGCTGCCACCACCATACTGCACTGTAGGGATGGTGTGTCTTGAGGCATGGGCAGTGTTAGGTTTGCGTCACACATAGCGCTTTGAGTTTTGGCCAAAAAGCTCTATCTTGGTCTCATCTGACCACAAAACCTTTTCCCACATCGCAGCTGGGTCACTCTCATGCTTTCTGGCAAACTCCAGATGTGCTTTCAGATGGTACTTTTTGAGTAACGGCTTCTTTCTTGCCACCCTCCCATACAGGCCAGTGTTATGCAGAGCTCTTGATATGGTTGACTGGTGCACCATTACTCCACTCCCAGCCACTGAACTCTGTAGCTCCTTCAAAGTGATTGTCGGCCTCTCTGTGGCTTCTCTCACAAGTCTTCTTCTTGTTTGAGTGCTGAGTTTTGAGGGACGGCCTTTTCTTGGCAGTGCCTGGGTGGTGTGATGCAGCTTCCACTTCCTGATTATTGATCCAACTGTGCTCACTGGGATATCCAAACATTTGGATATTATTTTGTACTCTATCCCTAATCTATGCATTTGTATTACTTTATCTCTATTTTCTGTAGAATGCTCTTTGGTCTTCATTTTCCTTCAGATTCACAGCCTTACCAATGATCCTTCAAGTGTGACAGCAACTTTAATGGTTCACAGGTGGAGGCCAATGGTAAGGTAATTGTGTCCTCGTTAGGGCAATTTCTTTCATCGGTGCAAACCGGGAGCTTCCACAGCACAGGGGTTGAATACTTATGCAAGCAAGATATTTCAGTTTTTTTATTTTTCTTAAAAATATTTCCCAACATAAAACCAATGTCACCTTACAATAACTGATTTTGAGTTTAAGTGTTTTAAAATAAAATATCAAACAGAACAAAATTTCAATGTACCATTTGTAATTCAGTAATATGAGAAAATTGGTCAGGGGTCTGAATACTTTTGCAAGGCACTGTGTGTGTGTGTGTGTGTGTGTGTGTGTGTGTGTGTGTGTGTATATATATATATATATATATATATATATATATATATATATACTGTACTGTGTTTTCTTTCAACACAACTACAAAGTAATAAATGTTTTTTTTTTCTTTTTTTGGAGCACCTATACTACTGCAGTATTATTCCAATAAAGAAAGCAATATTATTCTAAAATGTTCTGTGCATATAAATAATGAAGCTTAACACATTTTCTTTTTGCTCCAGTTACTACTGTCCACATAATATTTTTCATCTGTATAATTTTAGTATGCTATCTGGCACAGACATTTGTGGAGGCAGAGAAGAAAAACCTGCAGCCTAGAACTGTTCCAGTTAACGTCAAGTGATTTGAGGAGACCAGACAGGCGAGAACAGTAAGCCCTAGAGTCATGTAAAATGCAAAAGAAATACTACTTTATTAAGACCTTACAATGGCAAGGGGAAACAGACATAACAAACCAAACAATTAAAAATATTTCCTATTGTATATTGCTACAAAAAACTGTTTTACTGATACAGAAAGAGGTAATATAAAGTTCATATAAAAGGATTAATTAGAACTGCGTCCATGTTCACTACTATATACCAATTTATAAGGTTAGATTACATTAAATTTAAGTATGGAATGATATATGATGAGGAATGAAAACAATTTTTACATCAATATAATACATTTAATCAAAAAGGGCAGTAGAAATGTATACATTATTTAAAATAATGTATTTTTAAAACAACTGCAGCCTTAGTAGACAGGATTAGACATCCTTCCTCGTTCCATTCAAATCACGTGTTTTCCTTTGGCTAATCAGTTGATTCTTATGATCAGCCTGCTTGGATGGTGTTTGTTGTTTATGATGGTGGTCCACTATGAAAGGCAAAAATAAAGACTGATTGATTGAATGTGACTTTTCAAACGAAATATGCACAGCCTTGTTCTCTCCCTAAAGAAACCCAAATTACCCAAAAGGTACTACCTCTGTTTTGTTGTTACCTTAGGTCGAGATTATTACAAAATAATAGCAAGGTGGTGATAGTTATTTAATGACATTGTAGTGTTTAGTATTTATTCTGAAGCAGGCCTGGCATTTAAAAATACATATTTATGAATGACTTTAAGTGTCTCTATTTGTCCCCGAACTGTCAGTGAGAAACACATTAAACCACTTAACAACACTTTTCTTTAACCATCTTGTCAAGTGACATTTTCCAATACATTTAGTTTTTTATAGGCCTGCTGTGAATACGTCGTGTCACATAAGTGATCGCTAGAGCTCTCTTGCACCTCCTATTTTACAGTAGAAATGTCGCTGTTCATGGAAATTCAAGCTCTCTCTCTCTCTCTCTCTCTCTCTCTCTCTCTCTCTCTCTCTCTCTCTCTCTCTCTCTCTCTCTCTCTCTCTCTCTCTCTCTCTCTCTCTCTCTCTCTCTATATATATATATATATATATATATATATATATATATATATATATATATATATATATATTAGCTCAAAGAGCCAGCTGCCCAAAGTTTCGATATGTTGTACATATCTTTCTCAAGGGAGCCTGTGTTTGAATCAAAACATTGGAGGTATTTATAGGTGTTTGACGGCATGACAACTACTTGTTATTGTTTATATTCAAATCCATGATTTATTCTTACATGATGTAATGGTGTTCTATTTGTGACATCACTTTTACTTATATCTTTAAATCTATATTAATTCTAATTAACATTATTTTATATAAACTTATATTTATATTATCATGCAATGCTGGCTCTGAGGATCAGCCTTGATATGGTCTCCCCAGCGCGTCAGCATGCACAACTTTTGAATTAATTTTGTTTATTTAATTATTTTTAACTTTTATATATTTACTGGAATTAATTAGTTCATTCTTTTCTGTTGAGTCCTGCTGGCATAATTGTGTTCAGTCTATTTATCCATTTACTTTATTTTATTCTTCTATATGTGGCATTGTCTAATTTTAGCTGTTCTAATACTACAAACTTTACATAATTTATGTCATGTCCTTGACTGGTGAAGTGCTGTACTATTGGCTCATTCATTTTTTTTATTTCTAATTAATGAAAGGTGGTTCTGAATTCTTTTATATAAAGTTGTTCCAGTCTCTCCAACATTTTATTTCATCACATTTTTCACAGGCTATTCCATAAACAACATTACTATTTTTACAGTAGGTATTAGTTTTTAGTGGATATGTGGTGTTATTATGTTTAATTGTATTTCTACTTTTGTCCATGTATTTATAAACTTTACATGTACTAGTGCAAGTATTTATAGAACCTATTCTGTCAATTATTCTTTTATGTTTACTGTGAACTAGAATATCGCCTAAATTAGCTTCTCTTTTGAATGCTACAACTGGGGCCTTAAACACTTTTTTCAATTTTTCTGAATTATGTAGAATACGCAGGTGTTTCCAAACTATCTTAGAAATATTGAGCAATAGTTTAGAGTAAGTCATTACTAATGGGACTCTCTTGACCTTTTTATCTCTATTTTTATAATCTAGTAGATCATCTCTTTTTAGTTTATTTACTTTTCTTAACTCTGTCTCTATAATTCTTTCTTTGTATCCTCTTTTTTTTAAGATTTGTTTTTAATACATGTCTTTGTTTTACATAGTCACTTTCTTTAGAGCATATTCTTGGTATTCTTATTCCTAGCCCCTTTGGGACTGCCCTTTTAGTGTGTATTGGATGTGCAGAGAACATGCAAATACTGGTGCATGTCAGTAGGCTTACAGAAGAGGTCAGTCTCAATTGAACCTTCTTCAAATTTTACTATGATATCTAAAAATTCTATTTCTTTTCTTGTCCATCGAAGGTCCACCTTAGTATTACTGTGTATTTCGTTTGCCATTTTATGAAACTGGAAAAGAGCTTCTTCTCCATGTGTCCAAACCCCAAAAATATAATCTATTATCTAGTGCTTTTTGACAAGCTTCTAAAGTTTCTTTATGAGGGACACTTGAATACAAGGATTTTACATCTATGCAAAATAAAATTTTATTCTCTGGAAGGTTGTGCTTTAGTGATTCAAGTCTTTTTAAAAATTGTGTTGTATCCTTAACATAGCTTGGTAATTTCTCAACGTGTAACCTAAGTTGTTTTTCTACTATTTCAGCTATTATGTGTGTTGGATTATCAATCATCTTCTTTGTTCTAGGCTAAATATATTCAGTTATTTCAGCATCTCTTCACATCTAATTTCTTCTGGTTACTCTTTGTTGAACTCTCTCCTGGGCCACAATGTCCCTTTGGTACTGTTGTAACCAGAACTGGACACAGTACTCTAGGTGCGGTCTCACCAGTGCAATATACAACTTCATCATGAGCTCTTGTTTACACTTTTGGCTACCCAAGCATTCTCTTTGCCTTTTTGATAATTTTCTACACTGGCTGGTTGCTGAAAGTGATGAGTCTATTACAACACCAATGTCTTTCCCTCTGTAAACCTGTCCTAGTTCTGTTGACATTAAATTGAATTTACCACATTTCTGCCCAGTGCTGTACCAGAATTTCCTGGGTGGCTGAAACCATCGGGGTTAACATCTGCTTTTCAGATATCAGCGACACGTCACCAGTTTTTTCTTCTGAAGAATAGGACTCCATACAGCACACAGCCCCATAACAATATTGTAGGGTATTGGTTATGCTCTGCCCCCTGTGGAATCACTAGCACATTTTTTACCTGTTGTACCTGATAAGTAATTCTAGTTACATACAGTGCATTCATACTTTTAGTTGCTGGTTTGTATTTCAGCCCCCTTAAGAGCAAATGATCTGGTGATGTAGATTCTTGGCGGGTAGGGCAAACTGTGAAAATATCCCTTCATGATTTTGGCTTTTTTTAATCCTGTGTGCATTCACAGCTGTTTAGCAGAGAATGCAATCAAGCATGTTTAGCTGGCTTTAGCAGAACTGGATCTGTGTAATATTGAAGAGAGAATGACAATCAAACATGTGTAGCTGGCTTTGAAGTGCACTGATGACATCAGTAGAATTCAAGCACTGTAGGTATGGGCCTAGGGAATTTCCACTGTCATTAGAGATGCAATTTTTCCTCAAACCCCATAACAGTGCCATTTAGCTAGCCATTTCTCTCAGGATAAATAAATATTTCAACATTGGGTCCATATTCATTATCAAACATATGTCTGCCATTATTTTATCCCAGATAGCAGTATTTTCTATCCATCAGAATTACTTTACGCTATTACAGGGCACTTTAAAATAATCCTAGATCAATGCCAATGGCAAATCAAACCACGCAGCACAAAGTTGCTTTGCTGAAGGGTGGTGAAACTGATGGACTCTGACAGCGATAAGTGTACAAGGTAATAACGTAGAAATAAAAAAAACCTGAATTCCTAATGAAGCCAATAGAAGCACTTTTAAAAGATCAGGGAATAAAAGCTGACATATTAAATGTTTTAAAAGCATGCAACAAACATTACCTATCTGGCTTATGACTGGGGTGAATAGCTGTTGGAGCTTTGTTAAAAAAAAAAAAGGCATTCACAGGCCTACACTGCCAGTTAAAATTTGAAAGTAAATTGCAATAATGTTAGGACACATTCAAAATAAAATCATTCTACAACCCATGTAATCTATCTCCTTTGAGCGGCTGATGAATTGCTAATTAGAGCTGCAGTAAACACGGTCCTCTGAAATTTGGACAGCCTCATGCCCTTTGGCACTGCTTGTAAAAAGAACTTGTTTGCAGCTTGCATCTAAAATTCAAATCTGAACCTCTACAGTGTGCAGCTCGACTACTTTTTTCTGCATCGAGGAAGTTTGGAATGTGCTTGAGCTTGTTAACAGTAACTGACTTGTTTTCAAGAGGGGGCCAACAAAAGCAGGGTTTCTTTCATTGAGTAGTACCGCGGGACAAAATGCAGTTTGAAAAAAAGAAAAAATATAATGTAAAATAAATGTTTCCTGACATGTTTCCACGTGTATGCTGGGCTTTACAGTGGCAGCATGTGGGAAAGAACCCTGCACCCTGAGGTTGAAACAGGTCATTTAATGTTCATTCTTTGAATTATAGGCTTTAGCATGTTGGTTTGCGAGACGTGTGAATCGCAGTAGTTGCGAATGTTCAAACTCCCTGTCCCTGAATATCAAATTTGTTTCTACTAGGGTGACCAGATAGGAAATGAAAAATTGGTACACTTAGTCAACCCCACCCCCACCCCCACCCCCCTACAACAATACTTTTAAAAGTTTCGTTAATTTAAAAAATTAAAAATAGAGCGTGCACATACCATGCTGTAGATTGTATAGCTATATTATTTCTGCGCCAGTGGTCTCATACTTTTTGGATGACTTGGCCATGCACATAACATCCTTCATGCTGAAAATATAACTGTAGAGCTCCTTGCAGCTCATGTTGAAATTCATTTTTACTTGCATTTCGCACCTCACCAGCTCAATACTAGACGATACACACCAAATCCGGGCTTTGGCTTTTGTACGGCCACAACTAATGTTTTTTGCAAGCATTGAATCAGGATAGAATTTTAGAGCAAGCTTCAATTCTCAGTCACATGACCAACAGGAATGTTGGTGCACTACTGTGTGATACACTTGGGTAAGGTCTGTAGCAACAATTTGGGTATCCAACATTTCATTGGCCTTGCTGAAAATGTTTGAGACAAGGATACTGTGTTTTGCAGTTTGGCAGTTTTGCAAATGTTGTTTCCCACCAGCATGATGCTTCAGATCCAACGTGCCGCCGTGATTCATGTCGAATTCTTTTTTATACAATTTACAGAATGCCTTTGTAACAGTCATATGACTGATGAGCCCAGGTGTCATTTTTTGTTAGGTACAGATTCGTCAACAGCACGAGCCATCACGACACTTCGCCAGTAAAACCGTGCAGAAGCATACATATATGCATGCCGCATCACATGACTGCAGGTTAATGTGATTGGATAGCCACATAGATGCAAACAACTCACTCAAACAACACGCCTTAACCCTTTGTGGTCCTATGTCGGACCAGGTCCGACATTACAATTTTCCCTTTCCAGTCCAATGTTGGACCCTGTCTGACATCATCAAAAATACATCAAGCACAGAAAGCCGAGAAAACCTTTCAATGGTTGAGTGAGACTGATACGAGCCGAGAGAAGCCGAAAAAAGGGGCGGATCTGAGCAATACACATAGCCCCTGCACCACCGAGATAACACAGACACAAACAAAGAAGATAGCTGCTTCCGCATCCAGCGCTCAAAGAATATCACTGACATTTTCAGAGCTGTTTGAGATGTTATAGTAATAAAATAATGACTGGGATCACATTATTGAGGAGTTTGGTGATAAAGTGAGTGATCAGGAGACGATTTATCAGTATGTACGACTATGAAGAGATATGTGAAAAATACAGCGAATAAGGGGTGGGGCCTGGCTGGAGATGCAACACTGAGTGTCCTTTTGCTATGCAGAGCCTTTTAAACCTGTTTTACTCTGAAAAAAATATATTTTAGACAGCATGTGTAAAACAAACAGTGCATGTGAAAATAAATTGGACCTGACCCGCCTGACATACGCTGAATGGTAAACTAGTAGAGTGGAACAGGAAGCTGGGCATACCCTCCCAAGGCTTCTAAGAAATGAAAGAGAAAAATTGATCAGTACTTCTTACGAAGTCAGTCAAGTCAGTTGAATGAAATCCAGTGACAGGAAGGACACAGTTCGCAGGATATCAGCACCCCTGTCATAGACATGAGGAGGACTTGCATGAATACAACTAGTGATGAACCCAATGATCCTTGTGAACCCGGTCAGACGAACCAGAGTAAGAGAGAAAAGAACCTCAATGGGCACAAGCCTGGAGTTAAATGGTCAAGAGCATATCTATGTTTTGTGTTGGAAAGGTTAAGTGGAACAGTTGAAAAGAAGCTGAATAAATTTGGGGACATCATCTACTCATATGGAAGTGAGAGGCTTGGAGTTGAAAAAAGGAAGGTGAAAGTACAAATTATTCCTGGAAAGTATTGACGGCAGCAGGAGAGTGAACGCTTAGTTAGAGAAAGGAGGCAGCTGAGGAAGCAATGGAGAAGAGCAGAGCAAAGTCAAAAGGAGGCACTCAATCTCTGTTACAAAGGGTCATAAAAGATAAGCTAGCAATATTGCGCAGAGCTGAGCACCTACGGAAACACTGCAAAAAGGAGGCATGTGCGAAAATTAACTTTTATAAAGACCCATTCAAATTTGTAAAGAAGTTATTCACCAGTAAGAGAAATGGTACACTAAAAGCATCTAAGGTTGAGCTGGAGAGAGATTTTCTGGAAACATACAGATTAAAAAAAAGCAGGAGCCTATGTTGATTCCTTCAGACATCCCACCTATCAATCCAGCAGAATACCAAATGGAGGACTGTGCACCTAAGTGGAAAGAGGAAGAGCAAGCTGTGGAAAAAACAAGGGCGTCATCATCTCCAGGGCCAAATGGAGTTCTGTACAGTGTACAAGAGTGCTTCTGTTCTACGAACCCTGCAGAAATTGATGAAAGTGACATGGGGAAAACAGGTTGTACCAAGAGCATGGCGCAGAGCAGGGGGAGTCTTTATACACTGTAGAATAAAAGGTTCTACATTAACGGTGAGGCAATACCAGCAGTGTCTAAGAAGCCAGTGAAAAGTCTTGGGAGATGGTATGAAGGGGACCTAAAGGACGCAGCTTGCGAGAAGTGAGACAACAAGCAGTAAAAGGGTTGTAGAGTATAGACAGGCGCACTTTACCAGGCAAACTGAAACTCTGGTGCTTTCAGCTTGGTTTACTACTAAGCCTGTTGTGTCCACTAACTCTGTACGAGGGTTCCTTGACAACAGTAGAGAAGCTGGAAGCTTTAATCAGTTCATACATCAGGAAATGGTTGGGAGTTCCACATTGCCTCAGCAGAGTGGGACTTTATGGTAACAGAATACTGCACTACCAGTCTCCGCTCTGACAGAGGAGTTTAAGTGTGCCAAGGTCTGACTGGAAATGGCATTGGTAGAGTCATGCGATATATGCGTAAGGGAGGCAGCACCTGTGTTGAAAAATGGAAGTATGTGGGTGGCAAAGGAAGCTGTGGAAGATGCAAAGGCTGCCCTTCGAATCTGCAATATCATGGGGCAAGTTCAACATGGAAAAGGAGGTTTTGGTCTCAGTTCAGTTCCTCCTACATGACACAAGGCAGCTCCAGCTCAACGGGGGTAGCTGGTAGTCCACGAGGTGCAAAAGCAGGAGGAGAGGAAGAGGTGCATAAAGGCAGTTTCCCAGGCCAAGCAGGGAGTGGGTGAGATGGAAAAGTGTGGAACAATGCAAGATCGACTGGCAAGACCTATGGATAATGGAACAGAGCAGGATCAGTTTCCTCATCAGGTCAACATATGATGTTCTCCCATCACCACAGAACCTAAACCTTTGTGTAGGAGAGGATCCATCATGTCTTTTGTGTTCATCACCAGTAACAGTCTATATCTGTTTTAACCTGACTCTTATCCTGAATGTTGTTTAATAAAATAAAATGAAACACTTTCCCACTGTTTTTACATAAAGGTGGTGGTATAACCATTTAGTATTTAAATGAGAAACCTATATGAAACCTATATTTTTAAGTTATTTCAGGATTTGATTAATGGATAGGTGGGATTGAAAGGTAGTAAAGTCAGAGAGAAAAGCAAAACAGACATATGTTTCAGGAGATATGGAGAAACAACAGAAGATACATTTAATAGAATATAATAATAAAGCAAGTCATGACAGTGAGCAGAAAAAGTAAAGTTAGAGGTAATTTTAATCTAAAATAATTTTGAATGTAACATCTGTATTAATTAAATTATAGTTTCAGGTTTTGTTGAAACAACATATATATATATATATATATATATATATATATATATATATATATATATATATATATATCTATATATATATATATATATGTGATTAAAACAAGCAAATAATTTTAAGTAAAAAATATTTCCATATCCGGTTGCACTTTATAAAAATTAATAACACAGGCTGTGGGTGATACTGGCAATGCATGACCCATCATGATGCTTGACACTAAATCCTCTTTAACATCATCACATAAATACTATGTAGCCTTCTGTATTTGATATCTTCATAGCACTTGGTCATTTGTAAAGTCCAAACAGGTGGTTTATTTTAGACAGAGCCTGTTTGAAATAGGTTCCCATCTCCATTAGGACTCTTGAAACAGGCAGAATCATTTTATATGGAAAATACTCAATCCAACCACATCAATCCTTTTGATCTTTGCACAATGGATATGATAATTAGGTACACATTTAATTTGCATAACATTCCTCATATTATCAGGATTGGGATTTTACGACTGTTCCCATCCTTCCTGGCCATTTTGGATTTTTGCTCGGAACAAGAAAAACACTCAAAGTTAAAATCCTGCCACTAAAGTGCTTCCAGATGGACAGAAAAGCTTTGATATTCAGGGCAGCTGAGTCTAGGTATACACTCACTTGTGCTTACACTCTTTGACTAAGCGGAGGGAGAATGGGTCTCATAAGTCATGTACTTACCTTTTGATTACAGGGCTTGCTTATTAATTCAATGGTAAAATGTTTGTTTTTAAAGGAAGAGTTATCGGTTTGTGTCAAGCCCTTACAATTCAATGGGCTCTGATGCTAAGCTGTTACACCCCTGTCAACTATCTATCATAATTATATAGCAAGTGTTGGGTGATCTACCATCATATAACTTTTTAATATGCATAAATTGCAAAAAACACAGCACTCCATCAAGTATATGGATACTATAGAACTTAAATAAACACATGGACATTCAGGAGTGTAATGTTTAATCACTCATGAGGTTGGCCTTAGACAATTTGCCCTACAATTTGGACTACTGTACATCATGAACATCCATGTATGAAATGTATTTAGTATTTTAATAATTATTTTGAGAGTGGTTATAAAATGATTACATGATACCTGACTACACAATAATATTACTTGTAATCTATCGTGAGTATATCATTGTTTCATTTAAATCCCATGTAGTCTATTGTCACGTGTTAATAGTGCTTGGTTAGTTTAGAACATAAAGACAACACACATTGGTTTTTGTTTGTCAACAATTATATCCACATTAACTACGTGATGAAGAAGCCTGTTATTCATAGTGAGTGATGGGACTGTATGTGAACAAAATCTATCCCTTTACAGTTCTCCTAAAGCCTTAACACTGCTGTCAAGCACAATAATCCATGCGTGATTAAATAGCCTTGACATCTTCTTAAATAAAGGTGAAATCGCATAATTGCTGTAATTAAGCCACGCCTATCCCGATGCTCAATTGTTTTGCTTGGAGCTGTGATTTCAAATTTCCTTAAATAATTGATGGTTTTGGAAA
The DNA here is from genome assembly GCF_017654505.1 of Polyodon spathula. NCBI lineage: Eukaryota > Metazoa > Chordata > Actinopteri > Acipenseriformes > Polyodontidae > Polyodon > Polyodon spathula. The sequence goes on from NC_054534.1 coordinate 97,396,409, forward strand.
CGCAAATTTCAGATTAACCAGGTCTTTAAACAAAGAATCCACTTCCCTTAATTAATCATTAAACAAGAACACATAATGTTTTTTTTTTTTATTCTCTGTAAAATGCCTGATCCATTTTGACAACCTTTCAAAAATGCTGATGAAATATTAAAACACAATTTACGTGCAATGAACACTTAACTGTTACTGCATACAACCTAGCACCAACTGAAAAAAATATATTTCCTATGAATGTTTGCAAATGTATATGAATTCAAGACAAAAAAAAAACAAAAAAAAAAAAAAAAACAACAAACACAATAAAATCAAGGTTCAGATTTTAAAGTTGTCCATTCAAGAAGTATTCAGGTGAACAACAATACAGTAATAGCAGACATCAGTGTGCATTAAAATGCAGTCAGCAGTTTTTTTTATTGATCATTTCTGTCAAAAATAAACAGCTTGAGCCTTCAACTCACAGCCCAGTCTCATCTTTGTCCCAGGAACCCGAAAACTCTACTCATAATTTATGACGCCACACAAAGCCTAGATGGAATTATTTTCCTGTACCTCACTGAATTATTCTAAACTATTATTCTATATATAATCATGACAAGATAACTCATTAAATAATATGACAATGTGTTTCATCATCACATTATCACCTCTCATATTTTCATTTGAGTCGGCTTTGACTTTTTCATTCATTAGGAATTGGAGCAAGCCAAATGATAAATTCATTTGAATTTATTTTTAGGGTAAAAATAACTCTGTGTTAATGATTCACATTTGTATTGTTAGATGCACTATCAAAAAGTATATGACATGAGCCCTGTGTTTTTCACAAATATGAAATAGCATGAAATAAAACAAAACCCAACGTTTAAAATGAAATAAAACTAAATAAAATTGTGATGGAAGAGAAGAGACATTTGTTTTTAAAATGTCTAAACCATGCATAACCATTAAACAACCCTGCAAAGAATCTGAGCATGGGGGAGGGGGGTGTTTGCAACTGACATTAACAAAATAAACGATTTTTCAGCCGGAATGGGAGTGGAAAGATACAGTCAGAAAATATGTCATGTTTGCTTATATCTTGTATTAGTATGGTAATACTTTGTGGTGCAAACTTTTTATTGGAGCAAATGCTGTTTTGGTTTTGCATGGATTTGAATGATTGAATCTGCCTTGCTTAGTGTTTAAATACTGAGAAACCCAAGAGTGTTGTACACTGCTTCAGTGCAATGGGATTGAAATACAATTCCTATGGGTTTTTAGTTAATGGGTAGATTGCGGTATGTGCAATTATTATAACAGTATATATTATAGTAACATGGCAGGTGTAACATGGCAGGGAAGGGCTTAAGTTTGCCTGCCTAGAAACATGTGAGAATGCACATTTGGGTGTAATGGGTTTATTGTTTAATTATTAGTTATCCCCTGCATCTGATGTTAATTGTAAATTAGTGCCAGGTGCAGGGTATTTAAAGAAAGCAGCCAGTGTGTTCAGGGCTGCTGGTGTGTGAGGAGCCCGATTGTAGGTGTGTGCAATCGTAGTAGAAAAAAAAAAAAAAAAGGTAGTGTGAGAAAGCCTTTTGGTGTGTTGTGTTTTTTTTGTGCAAAAGTTTTAGGCAGGTGTGAAAAAATGCTGTAAAGCAAGAATGCTTTCAAAAATACACATGTTAATAGTTTATATTTATCAATTAACTAAATGCAAAGTCAATATTTTGTGTGACCACCCTTTGCCTTCAAAACAACATCAATTCTTGTAGGAACACTTGACAAAGTCAGGGATTTTGTAGGCATATAGTCAGGTGTATGATTAAACAATTATACTAAAAAGGTGCTAATGATCATCAATTCAATATGTAGGTTGAAACACAGTCTTTAACTGAAACAGAAACAGATGTGTAGGAGGAATAAAACTGGGTGAGGAACAACCAAAAGTCATACACCATGGCAAGACTGAGCACAGCAACAAGACACAAGGTAGTTATACTGCATCAGCAAGGTCTCTCCCAGGCAGAAATTTCAAGGTTTCCAGATGTGCTGTCCAAGCTCTTTTGAAGAAGCACAAAGAAATGAGCAACGTTGAGGACCGTAGACGCAGTGGTCGGCCAAGGAAACTTACTGCAGCAGATGAAAGACACATCATGCTTACTTCCCTGCGCAATCGGAAGATGTCCAGCAATGCCATTAGCTCAGAATTGGCAGAAAACAGTGGCACCCTGGTACGCCCATCTACTGTCCGGAGAAGTCTGGTCAGAAGTGGCCTTCGTGGAAGACTTGTGGCCAAAAAGCCATACCTCCGACGTGGAAACAAGGCCAAGCGACTCAACTATGCACGAAAACATAGGAACTGGGGTGCAGAAAAATGGCAGCAGGTGCTCTGGTCTGATGAGTCAAAATTTGAAATATTTGGCTGTAGCAGAAGGCAGTTTGTTCGCCGAAGGGCTGGAGAGCGGTATACGAATGAGTGTCTGCAGACAACAGTGAAGCATATTGAAGGTTCCCTGCAAGTTAGGGGCTGCATTTCTGCAAATGAAGTTGGGGATTTATTAATGGTCTCCTCAATGCTGAGAAGTACAGGCAGATACTTATCCATCATTCAATACCATCAGGGAGGTATCTGGTTGGCCCCAAATTTATTCTGCAGCATGACAACGACCCCAAGCATACAGCGAAAGTCATTAAGAACTATCTTTAGCGTAAAGAAGAACAAGGAGTCCTGGAAGTGATAGTATGGCCCCCACAGAGCCCTGATCTCAACATCATCGAGTCTGTCTGGGATTACATGAAGAGAGAGAAGCAACTAATAATGAATTAATTGTGTGTATCTATCTATCTATCTATCTATCTATCTATCTATCTATCTATCTATCTATCTATCTATCTATAATCTTATTGTATTTTTATAGAGGGCATGGGCAGTATTTACTGTAAATAGGCAGTCAATTATAAAGAGTGGGTGACTGTACGTTACTTTTACTGCCATTAATGAGAAACAAATTATTTTTTTCTGTGCGAAGTCTGCTGATATCAAAATGTCAAAAAAAATGCAGATTTTCTTTTGTAAAAAATATGTATAGTTAAAACATGATGTATGCTATACTGCTATTGATATCTATTTGTGTTGTTTTATTAATGTGTATCTAACAAAAGGACATTTGTGAAAAATAAAACAAAAAATTCTAAAAAATAATTTCATGGGGCTCTAGATATGACAAATCATTAGCAGCGGTTTAGTTACATAGAAAAATCACTCCCAGCATAGGTAGCAGATCTTCATGATGGAAATAGCCTTATGACAACCTTTGCATTCCTGTGGCAATAACTGAGAATCAGGTTACTGTCATAAAGCCAAGTGTCTGGAAAGAGAATAGAAATCAATAGAAAACATTGGCAGCTGCCTGAGAATTTATATCATGTCATTTTTGCTTTTCTGTGATTATGAGTAGTCCACACCCATGAAAAATGAAGCTTATTTAAGTTTCTTATAGAATTGTATAGTATAATTATTATTTAATGTATACATTTTTGTAGAAGCCACATTTATTCGACTTTATTATTAATGCAGTAGTAGCTGAAACAAATTGAAATTATAATCTCTCTAATTTTCTCTTTTTTAATTAAAGTTGTGAGACATAGACAACTTTAAAGAGAGGAGGAAGACTTGGCTCAGCTCAGTGGCTGCTGGAACCTAACTGACCCTTCCCAGATTTTTAGCCAGTGTAAAGTGAACCAATGGCAAATAAAAGGTAACAAAACAATTCAATTTACCATTTTGTATGATTGATGAATTTGTTATAGTGGCAGGTACTGACAGTACTGATCACAGTTGCCATTTTGCATGTTTCACTGCACAGACTGTGTATCACCAAATGATTAGTTTAGAATGTGTCTGTAATTACATTCCAATCCATGTATTTTATAACAACTTCAAAATGTCTGAAATTGTTTCAAATTGCTATTGTTTTGATTTGGACTGCGATTTCCTTGAACGAGTTTAGTCAAGAAATGCCAGCTACCTATTTGCCTGCATCTTGACCTATCCGAACAGCCAGTAGCCCCATCATTAACACTGGTAATGGTAGAAGGCTCATGGTTTACTAGTGTCATATGTCACATGACTGAGAATTCTCTATTGTACTGTAGTCGGGGCTATGCCACCTTTCCTGGTTCCCCTTCACAGTATGTATCTCTCTGTCTGTGTCTGTGTTTTCCTCTAAAATCATGCCCTTTTTAAAATACAACAAATATCCCCAGATAGGCTCAGACTCGCTAGCACTAGCTACTTGAGATGGTTCAGGGCTAGCAGCTGCCTCAGGGTATAATATACCTGGACGAAGGTTGTTTTTATGAAGGGTCAGCTTTTGGTCCAGCTTTCCCTTCTGGTCTCAATGTATAGACTGGGCAATCTGGTAATGTGGGGCCAACTACAACATAAGGGTGTCTTTCCCAGCGATCAGGCAATTTACCCTTCCCTCACTTAAGAAAATATTTCACGAGCACACAATCACCGGAATAACAGCGGGGCATCTCTTGCTGTCCTATCATAATGAGCTTTTGCAGGGTCTACAGCTCTAGCTGCCTGATTGCTTACTCTACCATAAACCAAAGTAAGCCACTCATGGTGACCTTGTACCCACTGTTCTGTCCCTCCACCCTGTGGTCTTCTAACTGCCCCTAGTTCCATATCCACTGGGAGACAGGAATGCCAGCCAAACATCAGATAAAATGGTGGATGCCATGATGCATGTACAAAGTTATTATTTGCATGTACCAGCTCCGGAAGATAATCTGGTTTTGTTAAAACCCTCGCACATGCCATTACCCTATGGGTGGTAAAGAGTAGTTCAGCTCTTAGTATAGCCATAATACTTACACAAAGTACGCATTAATGTAGATTCAAAATTAGCACCCTGATCGGAGTGGAATCTTTCTGGGAACCCATCGAGTCATAGGGCCTTAGCAGCAATGAAGGCTGACTGATCTTTATTGGGGACTACCCAGGCAAATCTTGTAAATAAATCAGTCATGACCAAAAATATTTTGATAGGTGTCTGAAGATCTACTCAAAGTGAGGAAATCAATAGCTTCTAATGGTGAACTGGTATGAATTGGAAGCAAAGGGCCTTAGTCTCTGGCCCAGATTTACGTAAGATGCTGCAATGACATGCTTTGAGCCATTCTTTGGTCTCCAGCTCCATGTAGGGCCAGTAGAAGCTCTGTCTTAGCACTGACAAGGTTTTCTCAGTCCCAAGTGACCCAAGAATATGTGATACTTTTTCCATAACTCCTTGGTGGGGGCCTGTGGGGTTCCTTGGAATTTTACCTGTCGCTGAAACAGATGACACTCCTCAGGCCTTAACTTCAGTCTGTGTTTCCAGAGCTTCTCAAACACAACTACTAGGTGGTGCAAATGAGCTTTGAAACCTGCAGAGTAGGCAATCGCATCATCATGGTATGTCAATAATGATTAATGGATATGGCCCCCCAGAAGCATAGCATGAGCCGTTGGAAGGTCGCAGGGGCGTTACAAAGCCTGTACAATATTCTTTCAAACTCATACAGCCTCATTGGGGTCATAAAGGCAGTCTTTTCAGGGTCTTAGGAGTCCACTTAACAGCAGGTAAGATCAAGTGTAGAATACCAGTCGGCTTGAGTTAGACTGGTGAATGAGTCCTCTATGTGTGAGGAGAGTGGGTACGGAATTAAGCTTGCGATAACTTACACAGAAACCCCATGAGCCATCTTTCCCCTTAACTAGTACAATGGAGGATGCCCAAGGGCTAGCGCTCTCCCTTATGACCCCGTCCCCAACATATTATGACCCTGTCCAGAAGAGTCCTCATCTGCTGATACAGGGTTGGTGGAATTGGAGGATGTCTATCTCACATGGGAGGTGTGTTACCTGTAGCTATCCTCTGCTGAACCGTTTCTGTCTGTCCACAATTCTATTCTTTCTCAGAGAAGACTGACCGCCACTTTTCCAGCAACTTGTTCATCTGATCCTGATATGAGGGGTTAAGCACTTCATCCTGCAAAGATATGGGAGCAGAGGGCCAGGTCTCACCTGAGAGTTCCTGCTGGCTGAGAGTCTTCACTCCCACCTCTTCCACATCAGGTCCCAGTTCCATCAAGGTCAGGTCACACTCCCCTTTGACATCCAGAGGATTGATTGCGGTGATAGTAGCGACTTTCTGATGGTGGTACAAGTGGACTTGGTGTGGGTTCAGGTTCCGTACCCTTACTGGAATCCTCCCCTCCTTCACAATCCTTATGGTCTGGCCCACTTACACGATCTTCTCCCCCTCTGTTGCTTCTATCAGGTCACATTAGTCCTGCCCTCTTGGTCCCATTGGAACTTTAGCCCAGACCACTATTACGCTCTGTGGTGGTATTTTAATAGGCCGACAGAAGGCGGGCCGCACAGAGCCCACCTGTCGAATCTTTTGTAAAGCTCCCTGGACATGTTGGCAATCTACAAAGACCTGCTCCCAATGCGTCTCACAGTTTAGAATCTTGCTGTTATGAAAGGACTACATAATTATTACCTCCTTGCTTGAACAATTCAGTCCAACAAACTGAAATCACATTCATCTCCAATATTGCCATACCAGCACCCACACAGTCATCTGGTGCAATCACCACACCTCGAGCCAGGATCACTACTCCACCTATTTGTATGTCAAGTAGGGTATAACCCACATAAGGGTTCTGTAAACCATTTGCAGCCTTTGGCGATAACCATTCGATGTCCTTCACATGTTCCATACTCCTGTTCTTAAAATACCTGTTAAAGAAACTCTCACTGAACAGCATTACTTGAAAACCCGTATTGAGTAGACATTTGATTATAGTCCCTTCTAGACAGATTTCCATTAGGGAACACGTCCCTATCACAGCTTGCTCATCAATTTATTGGGGGCCTTGATTGCATGGTCCGGTTACTTGTCTTAAAGTACCCGGAATGACTGTGGAGTCGTGCCACTTGCCCACTTACTCCACATCGATGGCAGACAGGTCAGCCAGCAGGGTCCCGCTGGTACTGTAGAGGGTGACCAGGAAGTCTTGTCCCGTGGCTCCTTTCACCAATGTGGCTCCCACATAGGGAGGCTGACGCGGGGGACCTCCCACTCCTGAATGAAAGTCATGTAGCAGTGATCTAGACATTTCAGACATTTGGTTTTGGACCTCTCTAAGCAGCTAGCGCTTAAATTCCTGTTTCCTCTCACCTCATTCTTCATCATTCTTCGGTGGTGGCCCCTCTCTTAAGGCCAATAAAGTGCATCTCCGTCTGTAGCTAAAAGAATAAGAAAATAAAACTACAACTGTGCTTGATTGGCCTGTGGCTCCTGCAGTCAGGTTCCATTCTTAATTGTCTTTTCCTCGTTCCCGTTTCACCCCCAGTTCATCTTCCTTGTTCCCCCTCTGTGTATGTGTCTCTCTGTCTGTGTCTGTGTCCGTGTTTTCCTCTAAAATCATGCCCTTTTTAAACTAGTGCGTTGGTCAGCAATCATCAAGTTCAGGTGTGAATAATTCCACAATTAGTTGCAGGGAGTGTCATAAACAATAAACAAGCAAATCCAAAACGACTGTGATCACACAAAAAGTAAAATAAAACTACACAAATCAGTGAATAAATCAAAACTCGAAATGCACACAATAAAATAGCATAAATGAATCAACAAAGTACAACTAATAGTGCAATCTCAGCCCTGTAGCACTGGGACATCCTCCTGCAGTGAACAAAAAACATATACCACAAACGATCATTCAGTATCCTCTATGTATCACACTGTGAATCACATTCCAATTACATGACTAAAGTTACCAAGGTTCTAAACATTGTACAATCATGGCAGCAAATACAGTACAAACAATCACGAGTGTGTGTAGATTGGATTAGACACCTAAATAAGTCTTCCTGGGACTTAAGGTTGCCAGGACTGGTGTGATTGTGCAGATACTTAATGTAAGAGGAAACAGACATTTAACCCTAGAATAAACTAGAGGAAGTATTTTTAAGTTAACAAGAAAAGTCTAAACAGAACTACAGAAGCATGCCAAATGCCATTCTCTCTAATCCCCAATTAGTCGCCCCAAGACCATAGTTTGAATGCTGGAAAACCATCTACCATTCTGCTACAATAATACAGGGTTGATAAATTTGATGCCCCTGGGTTCTACTGCATGTTAGATCAGCTAACCCTTTCAGGGTTAAAACTGGACATGAAGCACTGGCTTTTCTTTGTCTACCACTGTCCTGGTTGAGAGTTATTCGGTCCAATGTGTTTTTCCACCCTTGAGCTTTAATTACCTTTTCCAATGTTCATTTTACTCTTACCCTTCACTTAACTAATTCAGTACCCTATTTGTTTCAATGTGTTTTAGTTCAGGATCATTTTTTGGTTGTTTTTTTTAGCATAGAGCAACAATCTTTAGTGCTTTTGAGATCTTCTAAACTTACAATTATCTTTCTCATGGGGAATAAGATTAGCTCTTCTCCTGCTCTCTCAATGCACTGACTCAAAATTAATTGAATGGACAGGTTCAGCCACATCAACACCATAAACCGCAACATCAGGGTCAAAACCTAAGCCCTTGGTGCCATTGTGTCTAACAAGTTCATTGTTTAGTTTACCTTTTACATGGACATTTGCTCTCCCCATCAATTACGCACCAGTAGACACACTCTGATACATGCACCAGTGCTTGTGGCGGTGGAAATACTTTAGTAAAATGGGTCTAGTTTTCTATTGTATTCTTTTTTATTTTAATTTATTTTAAGAATAATTCGTTATGCAGATAACTGAACAACATGTAAAAAATACATTCAATTTTATGAAGCTTTCTAATGACAGTTTTTGTACAAGTGTTGTTAGTTTGTTTCTTTCTCAAACAAACTAACAACAAAACATTTTGATAGTAATAATGTAGACACTATTATTATTATTATTATTATTATTATTATTATTATTATTATTATTATTATTATTAATAATGAATTTATTTATTTATTAGCAGACACAGTTGCACAGCGACTTTATATATGTGTGTGTGTATTACAATTTTAAATGCATATATATTTTGTAGTATAATTTGTCTTACACCAATACATAAATTGAAATAAAGATTAAAAAAAAACTTCCAAAGCCCAAATAAAATGCCATATTTTCTTGTCTTTATTAATTATATAGAACTCCCTCAATGTTTTATTTTTTCCCTTAATTTTAATGTGGCGATAATGTTCTACTAAAAACAAATTATTGATCAGACAGAAGAGGGGAGAAGCATTTTAGCTTGTAGTACTGCTGAAGCACATAAATCTATAAACCTAGAGACTCCTCGCTACAAGGTGATATGTAATATTCTCTGCGGTTTCACACTGTCCATTCGATAGGCCTCCATTAAGAATGGATAAGCTGTCAAAGTGACCCGTTGCCCTTATTCTGTGGGGTGGCATGGCCTTTGCTGTCCATATTAATATGAATTTTAGCCCCTTGGTCTGGCACCTTAATTCTCGGTCCATTAGTCTCACATTTCTGTTTTGCTTAGCTTGTTCTATTGATTTTTTTCCCCTTCAAAAATATATGTACAGTCATTTGAACACATGCAGTTGAAAAGGTTCTGAGGACAATGAGTGCGCAACTTCTGTTTTCTGTCCTGGGGGCACTATTTTGTAATGATTTTTATAACCTTACCTTCTGTACATGACACCCTTCACATCCTGCCACCTCCTAATTAACCTGTTAGCATACTAAACAGATGTATTAAATAGTGTGTGTGAAGGGACAAGTCTGCTTAGAAATACTTTTAGCAGTATGCTGTACCGATAATGAATCTGTACAAAACAGGAGACTTTACTTGTTATCGCAAAACTAGACAAAGCCCCTGCAATTGCAAAATACTTCTCTCTGTTATAAAATGTAGATATTTGGAGATTTTGATAATTTTCTAGTTTGGTTATTATTTTGGTGTTAATGATCCATCCCCTTCAGGCCAGTTAACAACCAACACAGAACTATAAATAATATTGTTTTGGTATTTCAGTGATTCTTCAATGTGAATGTTGAATGTTGGGGACGGACTGGAAACAGCATAAGAGGACACATACTTACATTCATATCAAGTCCATTAGATTTAAAATTAAAGCTGTGTCTTATCATTGCAGCAGAGAAGACAATAGGGCCGAGTGCATAATAATGTAGATAAGCTAAAGCAGTGCTGAAATGGGAAGTCTTTGTAATGCTTTAAAAAGAGTGTTTATTTAATTATGTTGCAAAGTTTCACAGTTGTTATTTTTCTTAATGTTTGCTATAGCCAAGCAAAGTGAGACACAGTTCATTAAAGCAATGCTTTTGGTAAATCCTTCACATTCAGTAACTTGCAAGCTAAGTAGGTCACACAGGTAACCTACAGTAGGTGACATACAAGAATCGTCACAGGCCCAGGACACCTAGTAACTGTCGATGCAGGGGATCTGATGTGGATACAAATGTATATAATTATTCTGCTAGTTAAGAACTCGATTCCTATTGATTTTAAAATAAATATATTCATATGTATCTTCTTTGCACAGGGGTGAAAGTTCTAATCATAAATGCTGAGAACAATGAGATTGTTATCTAAATGACAGTTTAGCTTTGGGGTGACACCATAGAAAATCAGGTTAGAAATGTTTCAAAAGGTTCCTGCTGTAATGGGATGTAAAATATTAGTTAAACATCATACTAATAAATTAGACATGCAAACAGAAATAAGTGATGAATGTACGCACTGTATCACATTCAAAGCTTAAACTAAATGATTTATTTAGTATTGTAAGCTAGTTAGACTAGTCTGTGACACGTTTTAGTAACTCTTAAAAAAAAAAAAAAAGTCGACACAAAGCAAAATGACCTATGACTTTATTTATATGTCAGAGGCTCTTGCCTCTTCTCACATTTTCTCAATGGGTCTCTGTAATCCATTGGCCCCCTTTCAGTTTCTGAAACGCTGTGCATTACTTCAGCCACAGAATTCTACTAAATGAATGGATCAATAAGCCATCTGAAGCACCTCTGGGAAATACTGAAATACCCAGTGTCCCTCTCAAGTTGCAGATCTTAACGAATAGGTTGTTGTTTGTGTTGTAATGAGCTGTGTCATAGAGTTCTTATTACAAGCTCGTTCCTAGCACTAAAGCACACTGGGGAATTGTTAGCCTGTTCAAAGGTTGAAAGAAAAAAATGTTTGATTTTTTTTAATATTTTGCTATTGTGAGTTTAGGTATTATCATAAAATGCTATGATTGTTGTTGTTGTTTTTTTTTTTTTTTTTTTTTTTAATAATACATCCTAATTACACACCCATTATAACACACAGACACACAGTAAAACAATATATTATTACATGTGATCTGTGAAAAATAGACATACAGTACTGGACAAAATTAAAAAAAATTACTCAGTTACAGCATCATTTAAATAAAAACTTAATTAATACATTACCAAAGTATGATACATAGTGAAAGGTGGCTGTGTTTTAATTTTTTTTTTTTTTTTTGACTGATTTGAACCCCTACAGTTTTATTTTAAGAGAAATCAAAAAAATTACAAATAAATAAATAAATAAATCAGTGGAATGTGAAATAATCTCCACAGCATGATCTAACAGTCCTGTACATGAATACTAAACATTTAGCCCATACTAATACACACTACAAATTTGACTGCGAAAACACCTAAGCAGCATGAAGACACTAGAAAGCGAAAATGCAGATTCTGAAAATTATCCCTTCTGAAAGACTTAATTTAAATCTATTTGTTATAGTTTTTGTTTTGTTTTCTGTAAAGCAATAATTTATTTATAAAGCTGTGCAGCCCTCCCACTGTGGCCAGGTTGATTTTCCAAGTAGTTTCATTAAGCACAGCTCTAAGGGTGTCTTTTTTGAATACAGTGCTTTGCAGATCATTACTGTTGGTAACTTTACATGCTAAAAGGTTATTAGTCTTATATACAATTTCAATAATTAGTCTATAAGTGACTGGATGTTTCTCTCACTTTTAGCTGACTGTCCTTCAAGCAACAGATTAATTGAAGATGTCGCTAATTGCCTCAAATCAATAATACATCCCATTAGGGAATTCTTCAGGAACTATCTTCAGGGACTGATCTCCATTCATACCCCTTTGCTTTTTAGTATTGCAATACACCAGCTGAGCCTTTCATATTTATATAGAACTTCCATTCACTAAGACCCTCTAAAAAAGGCCATTTTAAAGGTTTTGTGATCAGAAATTTAACATACGATTGTACACATTATTGTGTGAACATTATTTTCCACATGATATATTTAAAATTATATTTACTGTAGGGAGACACCTGACCCCATGCAATAGCTGAATTGTTCAATAATCTTTGTGCTGAATGCACGAGTATACTAGCACAGCTGGTGTGTAATCAATTGCATTTATGGATGATGAAAGAGAGATGATGGAAAAGATCTGTTGTGTAATGGCATTAACAGTGGACAGTGCCATCTTTTGCTTTAAAATGCATACACTGTACCCCCTGTTCACAGCTGCCATAAAATAAAATAAAAAGATTGTTTCAACAAATCACAATTAATTATCAAATTATACAACCGTGGGAGACCTTGGGAGTAAGTTGGTCAAAAACTTTCCTGCAGAAAAGTACTTTTTTAGGGCGAAGTTTGCAAACTTCCCCATAAATGAACTTCCCTGTACAGTAAGTCCATTAGCTCAACTTCATGCAACCTTCATAAAATGTACAGAGAAGGGATACGTTGTATTTAAATTAGGGATGACCTATTTCTCTGTAGTAAATCAAATAAATCAGTTGTCAATCATGTTGATTTAGTGGCACTTTATGTATGATATCTGCACTCTGGTGTGTAATCTACATAATAGAGATGTCTTGAAGCAAAATTGGCCTATGACAAGATTTACAATTCTCAACTGTACACAATCTATAAAGAAAGGCTGTCAAGAATATATTTTAATACTTTTGAAATGAAGGAGAATTCTGAGAGCTGAATGAAACAGGAAACAAAATAAGCTATGGCATTGTGAGAACTGTATTATAACAACTGCTTTGCCAAATAAATGGCTTGTTATTTTATTAAACATTTTTGAATGATTAAATACAGGTTTATAGGATGGTGAACGTCTGTGTTTGGTGGAATATCAGCATGAGTAGAAGGAAATGGACTGAGGCTACAATCCGAGGTCTGTTTGTGCTACAAGTGTCGCTATAACCCATACAGACGTTCACGGTCATATACATCTATTATATACTGCTTTATTATGAATACACAATTAAAAAATCTATGTTTTGAATGGACTTTGTAGTTGATTGGAATTTCCAGAGGTGTATGATTTTTTAAAGCAGGTAACATCAATGGTGCTGATACGCTCCGATTGGCTTAAAGATCCTGAGCTGTCTACTGTAGGGTACCGTACTCTATTTTTGCTATTGCAGATTGAGGTGGAAGTGGTTTGGAGAAAAAACCTGCGCAACAATGGCTTGTTATACTCCCAAACCACACCCAGTCTGCATATTTTTTTTTTACTTCACTGAAATTTCCTGAACTTCCCTGCAACATCCCACTATTATTAAGGTTGATTGACTTCAGGGAAGTTAGTACTAGGTAGTTTGAGGAAGGTTAAGAGCAGGGAGTTTCAGTACTACGCTGCAGGGAATTTAGTTTGATGGACTTGACCCCTAATTGTTATCTTTAAAATCTAAATGTATATAGTATTTCCTGGGATGTTTTAATAACACATCATGAAGGCAGTTTAATAATAAGTAAGATACAACGTTAGACACTGTGGCAAAGTGCTTAGTAGTGCGCAGGTGTAGAGGTGATGCGGTTCTCAAACAACAACAATAACACAGTGTTCATGGTCCAAACAGTTCTTTAATTGTTGTCAAGGTTTGGCACCATCAAATAATAATTTGACGACAACTACACAGCAACAGATCCTGGTTGTTAGCCGTCTATTAAATACAAATAAACAGTGGTTAACAAAACAAATAAAAACTCTCAAGTTTTTACTCCTTCCTGGTCCTTTCGTAAAAACATAACAAAGGAACAGATTGCATCGTCACATCCCCTAAATGCCTTTAGTCACGCCCCTCCGATAGCTAGTTCAATCACCTCTCCTCCAATTCATGACTGACACATCGCTTACCGTACTAGGACGATGACTTCTGGTATTGTGACTCTGCCCCCTTCCTGGATGGCCGGTTTCCAACTGACCCTGGAATGAACTGCTCAACCATCCAGTACGAGGCACACTGTTCCTGTTATACCACGCCCTCACAGGCCGGGAGGGAGATTGTTGACTAGCATTTATTCGCTCTCTGCCACAGACAGAGAAAATATGTCTAACTAATTTGAAAATATGTGTCTTTCGTATCACAGGTAGACTGAAGCGGTGGAAGCAGTTCACATGTCAAGACATAGAACCTTAACTGTGAAACCAACATATTTGCATTCACTTTGGTAATCATATGATAATCCTTCTCTTGACATGATTTGCATAGATGTTCTAGACAACTTAGATTTACTGCAGTGTTCATAAAGCACAGGGTCGGGGGGGGCTATCACAAGATAAAGTATCTCTGGACCTTGACATTTCCATTTCAACCCATTAAATTATATCAGGGAGCACCAGAGCCAATGCGACTCTCCCTCCAGAATCCCTAGGGAAGACAAGAGACTTCTCGCAGGCAGGACGTGAACCTGTGCACCCCTGACTGTATGACTCACCCTTCACACCATGGGCCCTCCATTAAACCTTTAAATATAAATTGGAATATACTGTAGATTTTAGAAAACAGCCCTGGTCTGAGTACATGACTTAGAACTTGGAACAAATTACATGTTTTTTCAAAGCTGTTTACAAGACTTTTGAAATCAGAATATATTTTCAGAACATGGGAAATTCAAAATTCAAAAGTAATGTCATTTAATTTTCTTCTTTCTAGTTCTCCCTTTTGAATTTATATTGCTTGAGCTATGTGGCAAAGTGGTTTGTAGTGCTCCAGTGTATAGGTGATTTGAGGTGCTCCAACAAAGGACAAACACAAAGTTTACCGGTCAGGTTTCTTTTAATGCCCTTTAAACCGGGTTTCAAATAATAAAGCTGGCTCTACCCAGCAATGGGTATTGCCAGCGAAAACTGGACTCAATAATAAAGCTGGTTCTACCCAGCAATGGGTATTACCAGCTACAAAACAAAGGGGTTGCAGTCCCAAAATAATAAACACAAAAACACGTCTCCAAACTGGGTGCTCTGGTGCAGGTGCGGTGCTCTGAGTGCTGGTGCTTGTACGCGTTCAGGTCCGGGCTTCTCGCTGCAGCTCCAGCTTCGTATCAGCCATCTGGCAAAACAAACACAACACTTCTCAATGAACCCACACTTCATTCAAGGTTCCGCCCGCAGCTCCTGTTGTACAGTGCCCTCACCGGTCGAGAGGGAGATTGTTGATTCGATTCATTCGCTCTCCGTCACAAGCTATTATGTACAAAATTGAGAAGTTACCTCCTAAAATACCCCCCTTGGTTCGAGGTTAATGTCAGGTTTATGTCAAAGACAAAAATGAAGGACATCAAACTGATGGTTAACACTTGTATCTACTCATTATTACTTGAGCTACATGCACACAAGAATTCTGGTCATTTTCATAACACTTCAAAAGTCATGTGCACACAGTTTTCAGAAGTCACTTCTGAATCTTGTTATTGTTTAATTTTCTAAAAACAGTGCTTTTCAGAAAGCCAGACTCGTTTACACTTTAGTGTTCATGACTCTTTAAAGTGCTTGTTAGTTAATATGCCAATATGTTTGTCACACTTACTATGAATTATGTGGAACCAATTAATTTAGTTTATTTAGCTTAAGGTAATTTAGACCCTTTATATATGAATTAAGGCCAAATAGGTTATTTATGTATAAATAATTGAACTCTACTGTTATGTTTTCAGTAAACTATCAAAATAGTTAATGGCCCATTGCCTTTTGACACGCTAAGTATTTTCAAGTCAAACAGCCTAAAGGCAAAAGGGAGCTAAAGGCCTGACCCTATCTTCAGAGGTCGAATGCACTTTATCACAGGGAAATCGTGCACAGACTCATGTGGGTCAATGAGTTTAGAACAGTTGTCTCAACATTTGTTGTGCCGACAGCCACATAAGAAAGGATTTGCATTAGAATGTATTTTGTTTGCCACTTGCAGATTTAATGGTCCTTAGAAATACTTAGCATTATCTTGTTTTTGTGTTTAGTGTTTAAGACATTTTCTAGATTGAGCAATTGTCCATTACTTATTCACTTTCCAACATGTTCCAATCTAGGTTTCAATGTGTTGATTTTGAAAGTCCATGTCTATAGGTTTGGTTATTTTCAATGCTTATTTTAAAGGGGATCACAAAATACAGTAATAATTTTTTGAGTAAAGTACAAACAACCTCTGTTAACTCGATTGGAGGATAACTCGACACCTTTGCTTAATTCGACAGACAGTCTTGGTCCTGGATTTTCTCCATATAAAATATATGCATCATGACTCTTAATTTTTTTAATTCAACACCACATTTACTTGTAACTGGACACTTATTAAAGACTATTAAAAAGACTAGTGAATAACTCGACACTGCCGTTTCACGTGACTGATCTACTTAACACTCTTGTTTTACGTGACTGACTGGAAACGGATCGTTCATTCATCCATTCGCAACTGCCAAGTGAAAGATTAGTTCTCGTTGAGCTCAGGTTATTCGGGATGACAAGTTTGTCAGAAGAACTTTCAAAGCGCGTGTTTTTGCATATGAAGCAATCGACAATGTCTGATTTCTGTGTGAAACTGTAAGTTGTTTATTATTGTTTTTGATCACTGAGTTAATTCTGTATGATGTACACGTGTTAACTTTGGCTATTTAAGCTGTCAAATTAGTACAGTACAAGCCAATACCTAAAAATATAATCAACAGTTTGTGTACAGTTTGTGGTTGGATTGTTTTTATAAAAATAACGTTGTTGTTCTTTTATTAATTCTTATTTAAATAGAACTATACGAGTTGTACCGAGTCTGTAAAGTACTGTATACTATAATCGATTCATACACTGCAGTAGCTTTCAACTGTTTTCATAAGGAAATTTAACTAAAAATAAACTTGTAAATAATGTAAGCGTGTGAGTTCTGTTAGGTATGTGCATGTTAATGCCATGGCTCATGTGCACCCGTGGTTCACTCAACATCTCTGATAAGTCGACACTAAATGGCACCCCTTGGGATGTCGAGTTAGCCAAGGTTGACTGTATTTGTTTTTGAGCCAACTCTGTTTCTTTAAACATCATGAAACCTGTTCATTGTGCAAGGGGTTGCAAGGGATTAGGTATTTCATGAGATGAAAGCAGTGCATCAAACTGCAGGTTTAATTCAAGCATAAGAATATATTTGTAAATTGAAGGTTTATGCTAAATGAAGCAAAAATGGAGAAAACTATATTTTGATTTAATTTAAAAGGAATTATGTTAAATACAGATACTGTAAAGCAGTTGCTAAAAAGGCCTTGTTCTTGTGGGCCTATATCGTAGAACATGAAGAATGTTCATTGATATCAATTTGTATTTAAATAGTTTGTTCTCAGCTAATTGCAGACAATTGACCTTGCCTTTCCTTAAGTGCCTAACTGTCACCATGGTCAATTATCTAACTGGTAATGACTGCTGTGTTAGACATTTCTGCTTAATCAGACTCCTCTGAACCTTCATCTACCAATCAGGAAGCCCCTTCCACTGCTCTACTGTGAACATCCAGATGGAATGTCCAGCTTTAAAAATAAAACCACTGTTTACCAGTTTCTTATTGCAATAAACCCTGATTATCAAGCAGTACTTTGGTAGTTGACCCTGTCTGTACCTTCCCAGTGAGTTCAACTACTAGACAGCAATGCCCTCTGATCAGGGTCATATTGCTTAACTGATATGACAGATATTTGGAATCAACCATCACCTTGTTGGAACTGATTAATGTTTGTTGCATATCTATTTTAAGCCAGATGCACAGTGAATCTTTGTTGACTATACTGTTGAAAAAATGTTGTTTGGTACAGCAAATAAACTTTATGCATCCAAACCAACACATTGCCCGACTTATCAAAGTGCCTTGCTTTCACCTCCCACAGCTTTTATTTTATTTTGAGAGGTTCTAAATTTCAAGAATCTTTAAGATGAGTTTGTATTTGCAACCTTCATTTTACATGTATCTACCCCAATGTAAATCCAACTTGAATTTATTGGTGAATCCCAGCATCTCAGTTTGTTATGGGCACTTTCGTCACATTAGTGCTCTACAGACGCTGTAGAAATTATATAAAAAGATAACTAACATTAGCACTGTCACCCACACAAAATGATTAACCATTTTCAGCTCATAAAGTCTTAGTCAGTATACAGTAACTGAGGTCTTACTGCTAGGAATGGATTCAGGTTTGACTCATATTTAAGTTATCATCCCCATAGATTGATTAGAGGAGATTTTGGGCTGTTACATTGTGTATTAAGAATACCAGCTTTATTTATTTATTTAATTTATCAGTGTTCCCCTCACTAATGTATGTGTGAATCATTTTAACTGTTCAGACATTTGCCTGCATATTTGTAATGTTTATTTTGTGTGGCCATCTCCTAATAAGTGGGCATCTGTGAAGATGTCACATCTCCTTACCACAGACGATTGCATCCCCAGGGTGTTAGTCACATTCATACAATTTACAGCATAAGAATCTCTCCAGTTTTTTTTTTAAACCTATAAAATATTTTAAGTTAATTACCTTTAACTTCTTATAAGGTCATGATATTGCTTTTAAAGGTCATTAAATTATGTCTTACTGTTTTTTTTTTTCCCCTATATGAACTATTTAATGAATATTTAGGACCCAATTTTAAAGTAATAATATACAGTAGTATTTTATTTATTTATTTTTTTTTTTATCTATATTTCACTTGTCACGAATACAGAAATAATTACAACATAACCCATGTGCCTTTACAAATATGTCGTACGGGTACCATCTTCTAGTGTTTTAGGGCTATTTGTTGTGAAGCCTGAGGGATGCTATTAGACAATGAAAGAACACTAATCCAATAGCACTACTGTATCATGCTCCCAAAGCACAAGTAAAAGAGAAGTAGTATTGGTTCAGTGTGAGTAATGCACTGAAAATGCATGCTATAAGTAATTATCTGGTAAATTTGTATAATACCAACAGAACTTTCTTTCGAGATAAAATGGTGAAACAGAATCATAACAAACACTGGAAAGATATCTCATTGATGTAAAATGATTGTATTTATCTTACTAGCGGCCTATTCTAGCCTAATATTACAGATGAATAAATTGCAGGAACTAGTGAAGTCGTTGTTGAAGACAATGACTTTTGTCAGTTGATTAAGAAAGGTTAAAGAGGTCAAACAAATGGGATGATCCAAAAACTGCACTGACCAATACTGGCACCACAGAAAATAGTTGAATTTGTTCATCCTTTAGACTATGGTTTGTGACCCACAACAAAACAAAAGGGTTTATGTAGCATTAAGCAGATTCACAAATACTTTTTTACAAGTATATTACTTGATTTTGAATATGGTCTCTCACAAATGTTTCAAGTATCTTAGCAGAAAAGAATGTGCATAAAAGTGTCTCAGTCTGTTACTTATTAGTAACCATTGTTATTTGTCTGTCTGGTCCAAATATAAAATAACAAGAACAATGGAGGACAAGTCAGCCCAGCCCCCTGATAAGCAGTAGAACACATGTCTTACAGTTTTATTCTTTTAGAAATCCCTAGTACAAATGAGCTTGCTTTTTTTTTTTTTTTTTTTTTTTTTTTTTTAACAAAAAAGTAAAAACGGATTTCTGGCATAAAATGGGCTTCCGGGACAAAATGTAACTTCCAGCAGACGATGCGCCTGCCGTTTTCTTAATGATGCATCTGCCTTTTTTTGATGTGGCTGCAGTTTTATATCTGTCACCACCCTCTTCTCTAATGTCACCATCCCCTTCTCTGATGTCACCACCTTGTTTCAGTCCCCTGGCTGCAGTCTTTGTATAGATTTGCTACCTTTTCAACTGTCAGAGTTTTATACCTTTAATAATGTTAAATATATCAATCACAAGAGTTATCTGGATATAAGCGTTTTAAAACAGAAATCAGAAAGTCGGAACTCATTTCGGACAAATAAGTGAATTTTCATCACAGTGAGCATGTGTTGCAGTAGGTTTTGTAAAGCATGTATATTACAGCTATTCTTAAAATGCCTTGTGTCCTCAAATTCTCACAGTTGTGTCATTTTCCTAACTACCATGAAACTGTGCTAAATCTAAAGATCCAAGCTTAAAGCACTTCTTAAGTAAAAAAAAAAATATTATCTTAAAAAATGTTTAATGGAAGGGGGGCTCCCGAATGGCGTATCCAGTAAAAGCATTCGAGTGGAGTGCAGGATGCGCCCTATAGTCTGGACATCACCGGTTCGAGTTCCTTAAAAGTTCCATTCCTTTGCCAAGGATGGGAGCTCCCAGAGGACAGCACACAACTGTCCAAGTGCTGCCCGGGGGGAGGGAGGGCTAGGTCGGTCAGGGTGTCCTCGGCTCACCATGCACCAGTGATCTCTGTGGTCTGGCCGGGTGCCTGCGGACTTACCTGTAAGCCACCCAGGGCTGCGTTGTCCTAATGCTGTAGCTCTGGGTGACTGCATGGTGAGTCTGCAGTGTATAAAAAAGCTGGCGGCTAACGGCACTCACTTCAGAGGACAGCGTGTGTTCATCTTCGCTCTTCTTGAGTCAGCACAGGGGTGGTAGCGGTGAGCTGAGCTAAAAAGAATATTTGGACACTATTAAATTGGGGAGAAAATAACAAAAAACGAATTGGCGACTACACAATTTAAAAAAAAAAAAAAAAGTTTAATAGGTGTTTCATGAATCTTGGTTCTTTCCTGACCGAAAATTACAAGAAATTATTAAATAAGACCTAGAAAGAGCTTTCTAAGTGTTAACAGTTACTCAAAATGTATCTCAATGAAACTGTAGAAGCCAAAAATAGCTCGGTTTTAGGCACCGATATGCTTATTTCCCAGTCTGCTGTGTATCCATCCGAAGAAAATGTGCAGCAAGATGCTGTCTGCTTTAAAACAATTAAAAAAAATAAAAATAAAACTTTAATTCATATTGCTCAAAATGAAAATGGAAGTTTTTTTTTTTTTTTAAATGGACCTAATTCATGAAGTAGTCATTTCTTTTAGTGCATTAGATATATTTATTAACCCTGCCCCTCTGATAGTTAATAATGATAGACCTTATAATTACATTGTTATGGTGTCTTATTGAAGCTTTTCAAAAATGTACCAAAATGAAAGTACCAGTTGTTAAAATCCAAGGGAAGGTAGCAAGAAGATAACCCATTTTAATGCCAAAAAACATTGTATTCAATTGGCAATTGGCTTACATTAGTCAAGATTTAAACTTACTTCCAGCTAAAAAACAAGCTAATGCAAGCAAATATGTTTTTAAAATGGATTTAAAAGATTCAGCTGTGCCAGCATTTCTGACAGAAATTGGGACAGAGTTCCAGAGGCACGGGGCATAACAACTAAAAGCCCTTACCCCTCCTGATTTTAAGTGACTTTTGGGAACCACCAATTGTTCAGCATTTACTGATCGAGCATCAACAGTTCCTGCAAATATTGAGGACCAAGGCCGTTTAGTGCCTTATAAGTAGTGAGCATAATTTAAAAATCAATCCTAAATTTAACAGGAAGCCAGTGCATTGATTTAAGAATGGGAGTGATATGTTGTGAGCGGCTGGTGCGTGTGAGCATTCTAGCTGCAGCATTTTGAATTAGTTCGAGCCGACGTATCTTAGAATCAGGCAGGCCAACAAAAAGAGAATCACAATAATTGAGCCGAGAAAGAACAAGAGCATGAACCAACATCTCAGTATTTTTAACAGATAAAATGGGTCTCAGTTTAGCAATGATAAAATGAGGCCTTTGTGACAGAGTTAATGTGGGTATCCAAACACAGGTCTGAATCCACAGTAATTCCCAAGTTTCTCACATTATTACATGGAGTCAGAAGATTACCATTAAATGAGACTTCGATCCTAGATGATTTAGCTGGGCTGTTTCTGGAGTCCGCCAATAATACCTCTATTTTACTATGATTTATTTTCAAGAAATTTTCAGCCATCCATAATTGAACTTCGCTCAGGCACTGAGACAGCAAAGAAACCTCCAGCTCTTGTTTTGTAGGAAAGTAGCAATACATCTGAGTGTGGTCCGCATAACAGTGAAATCCCAAATTGTATTTATTAATAATTCATCAAGAGGGAGCATATAGACACAGAAAAGCAAGGGGCCAAGGATTGAGCCTTCTGGAACTCCGTACTTCACGTCACCTGTCTTAGAAGAGTGCTGACCCAGAGGGACAAACTGGTGTCGATGTAAGAGATAGGTGTGAAACCATTCCAAGGCAGTCATTCCAATATAATTTTGTAATTTCTCCAGTAAGATCCCATGATCCACAGTGTCAAAACCAGCAGACAGACCAAGTAACACTAGAATAGATCATTTAGCAGTGTCGACAATATGGAAGAGGTCATTACAGACCCTCAAAAGGGCGGTCTCAGTATTATGGCCTGAGAAAAAACCTAACTTAAACTTTTCCAATAGCCCATATTTACAAAAAAGATCCTAAGGCTGGGCAGTTACAACTTTTTCAATCAACTTTGCAAGAAAGGGAATGTTAGAAATAGGCTTATAATTTTCAAGCTCGTGTCGGGGAAGGTTCTGTTTTTTTAGAAGTGGTTTAATTTCAGCCAGTTTTAGAGTAGAGGGAACCCTTCCATATGTCAAAGAGGAGTTAACAATAGGAGTTAAAGTAGGAGCCAGGATAGGAGAACACTCCCTAATAAGCCATGTAGGCCAAGGATCCAAACCACAGGTCGTAGGATTTAGTTTAGTTATGACAACCTTTAGCTCAGCCTCAGTTTTTGCTATAAATTCCTTTAAAACAGCAGTCGTAGTTGAATTACAATCTGGAGTAGAGGGGGCAGCAGTACTAATGGCAAAGGATAGCTGAGTCCTAATCACTTCAATTTTATCTGTAAAACATTGTAAAAAGTTTTCACAGGTGTCAGTTTGATCTTCATGCACTGGGTTCATTGTTTTAAGATTTTAAAGTTTATCAACAATATTAAACAGTGCTTTTGGCCAATTTCTACCAGTGGAAATAATATTAGAGAAATGAGATGATTTTGCAGTGGTCAAGGCCAATTGGTATTTTATTTGTATGTGTCTTCTAGATCTCAAGTCAAAACAGAGCCCAGATGCCCTCCATTTTTGTTCCAAAGTGAGACCTTCAGTTTTTAAATCCTTAAGATCCTCGGTGTACCAGGGAGGAAAGCATTTTAGACTTATAGTGCGGGTACAAAGTGATGCCTCATTATCAATAATACTGGATAAAGTAGAATTATACAGGGTCACTGTCTCACCAGTTGGTAGTAACAGTCAAATATGTATTATAATTTATTAGCAGACGCTGTTATCCAAGGCAACTTACAATTGTTACAAAATATAACATTGTTTTTACATACAATTACCCATGTATACAGTTGCTCAAGAGTAGCAGTGTTCCCCACCCATGACCCTCCGATCAAGAGTCCAGAGCCCTAATCACTACTCCACAAAGCTGCCCAATCAGCAACCAAGCTAGTTAACTTAAATGGATGTGAAAGTCGACAGGTCTAAATACAACAGTGCGGCACTGCAGCAGGAAGAGGTGAAGCAATTTCAAAAGAAACCAGAACATCATCAGAGAATGAAAGTGGAGTAAGAGAAAAGTTACTAGGAATAGATCTAATGTAATAAGAACATAAGAACTTAAGAAAGTTTACAAACGAGAGGAGGCCATTCGGCCCATCTTGCTCGTTTGGTTGTTAGTAGCTTATTGATCCCAGAATCTCATCAAGCAGCTTCTTGAAGGATCCCAGGGTGTCAGCTTCAACAACATTACTGGGGAGTTGATTCCAGACCCTCACAATTCTCTGTGTAAAAAAGTGCCTCCTATTTTCTGTTCTGAATGCCCCTTTGTCTAATCTCCATTTGTGACCCCTGGTCCTTGTTTCTTTTTTCAGGCTGAAAAAGTCCCTTGGGTCGACACTGTCAATACCTTTTAGAATTTTGAATGCTTGAATTAGGTCGCCACATAGTCTTCTTTGTTCAAGACTGAACAGATTAAATTATTTTAGCCTGTCTGCATATGACATGCCTTTTAAGCCCGGGATAATTCTGGTCGCTCTTCTTTGCACTCTTTCTAGAGCAGCAATATCTTTTTTATAGCGAGGTGACCAGAACTGCACACAATATTCAAGATGAGGTCTTACTGGTGCATTGTACAGTTTTAACATTACTTTCCTTGATTTAAATTCAACACTTTTCACAATGTATCCGAGCATCTTGTTAGCCTTTTTTATAGCTTCCCCACATTGTCTAGATGAAGACATTTCTGAGTCAACAAAAACTCCTAGGTCTTTTTCATAGATTCCTTCTCCAATTTCAGTATCTCCCATATGACATTTATAATGTACATTTTTATTTCCTGCGTGCAGTAACTTACACTTTTCTGTATTAAATGTCATTTGCCATGTGTCTGCCCAGTTCTGAATCTTGTCTATCTTTCCTTGTAACCATACCTAGAGTATGTCCCTTAATGTGGGTAGGTACTGAGATATGCAGATTCAAATTTAAAGACTCTAAAAGAGCTGTGACATTTTTAGAAAGGCTACCCAAACAGTTGTCTGTATGGATGTTAAAATCACCCACGATCAAAAGTCTAGAGTGACAGGAAACAAGCGAGGACAGTAGCTCAGAGACTTCTGCAAAAAATAATGAATTATGTTTAGGGGGCCGATAAACCAATAACACAGTAATTAAGCATATCATACTGGTATAAATAATATTGCACATTGTTCATTTAGAATTAAACATACAGAATGTAAATATTAATAAGCTACAACATTTAAGCAGCAATATTATATAACAACCCCCCCCCAAAAAAAAAAAACCCTCCCCTGCCCCATATGGCCAGTTATATCACTATTATGTCCCATTTCAAATTATTATGCCTTTTTTACAATTTGTTTTATTTGTAGTTTTTAACAAAATATCATTTGTGTTCCAGTATGCATAAATTAAAGTATGTAGTTAACTTTAAACTAATTAATTTGCATGATGCACATTATGTGCTGTGTTCACACCTTTGGGCTACACTTTAAGATTTTACCATTACCTCTTAAACTAATGAAGAATTGACCTGAATTAGCTCTGGGCACCTTGTTTTGTCACTTCTTAGGTTTCACTGCATAACAAGATGCAAAGAGTCTAGGCTCTTCAGACTGCCAGTTAAGTACAGATTGCTGTATAAGCCAGAGGGCATTTACTTTAGACGCCAGCCTTAAAGAACATGACAGAATGTACAGAAATGTGAGACACCACCGATGGCTGTTAAAGGGCACTTTAAAAGATGTTGTCTTTTGCACCCAAACAGGCTTTTAGAATTCAGTCTCAGAGATATTTTGAGACGTACACATCTATGTATCATGTATGCTACGTGTCTCCTCTTTTTGTGAAATTGATATGTGCTTCTCTGTTAAAGAAAGATGTCCATATGGATCTGAGTCAGATACAAATGACAGGGTATATCTATATATCATATATATATATATATATATATATATATATATATATATATATATATATAATATATATAATTGTATCTTGATGAATTTTTTAAATTAATTTAAAATAATAAGAGAAAAGGAACACATAGGCACAAATGTTAAAATGCATGAGACTTTTTAGAATTTATTTAAGATGCCTAATAAAACCATAAAGTGGTCTAACATTTTCACACATGAGCCTGTTATTTCCATATGATTGATTGACTGGCTGAAAATTTGAAATTCTCATACTCTGAGGTTTTCATGCAGGTAGAGGAGGTATGTAAAGTGTATGTATGTATGTGTATATATATATATATATATATATATATATATATATATATATATAGATATATATACAGCTCTGGAAAAAATTAAGAGACCACTGCAAAATTATCAGTTTCTCTGGTTTTTAGGTAAGTATTTGGGTAAAATGAACATTTTTGTTTTATTCTATAAATAAAAATTCCAAATAAAAATATTGTCATTTAGAGCATTTATTTGCAGAAAATGACAATTGGTCAAAATAACAAAAAAGATGCGGTGTTGTCAGACCTCGAATAATGCAAAGAAAATAAGTTAATATTCATTTTTAAACAACACAATACTAATGTTTTAACTTAGGAAGAGTTCAGAAATCAGTATTTGGTGGAATAACCCTGTTTTTCAAGCACAGCTTTCATGCGTCTTGGCATGCGCTCCACCAGTTTTTCACATTGATGTTGGGTGACTTTATGCCACTCCTGGCGCAAAATTTCAAGCAGCTCGGCTTTGTTTGATGGTTTGTGACCATCCATATTCCTCTTGATCACATTCCAGATGTTTTCAATGGGGTTCAGGTCTGAAGATGGGCTGGCCATGACAGGATCTTGATCTGGTGGTCCTCCATCCACACCTTGATTGACCTGGCTGTGTGGCATGGAGCATTGTCCAGCCGGAAAAACCAATCCTCAGAGTTGGGGAACATTGTCAGAGCAGAAGGAAGCAAGTTTTCTTCCAGGACAACCTTGTACTTGGCTTGATTCATGCATCTTTCACAAAGACAAATCTACCCGATTCCAGCCTTGCTGAAGCACCCCCAGATCATCACCACTCCTCCACCACATTTCACAGTGGGTGCGAGACACTGTGGCTTGTAGGCCTCTCCAGGTCTCCGTCTAACCATTAGATGACCAGGTGCTGGACAAAGCTGAAAATTGGACTCATCAGAGAAAATGACCTTACTCCAGTCCTCTACAGTCCAATCCTTATGGTCTTTTGCAAACCTCAGCCTGGCTCTTCTTTGCTTATCATTGATGAAGGGCTTTTTTCTAGATTTGCACGACTTCAGTCCTGCCCGTAGGAGCCTGTTTCGAACCGTCCTCACCATGCACTTCACCCCAGTTGCCGTTTGCCATTCTTTTTCTAGGTCACTTCATGTCATCCTACGGTTGCTGAGTGACATTCGAATGAGTTGGCGGTCATCCCGGTCAGTGGAGAGTCGATTTCGCCCTCTGCTGGTCTGTAGCTTTGTTGTCCCCAATGTGTGCTGCTTGACCTTGTTCTTATGAACCGCCGTCTCTGAAATTTTAAGGATGGAAGCAACCCAACGCTCACTGTATCCCTCTGCCAGTAAAGCATGGTCAATAGTTATTTTTTTATTCCAATTACTTTTGAGGTACTACTAGCACTGTTTTGTCATCCAGCTGGTCCTATTGCAAGAGGATAGTGATGACCACAGGAGTGGTTTTTATACTTTTCCTAGTTAAATAAGATTTGGTTCAGGTGATCCCCTAATCAGTATCTCATTCAATAGAATGAGGTGTGCCTGTGTTGGAATTCAACAGACACTGGAATGGAATGGCTGCCATACATGTAGAGATGCTGATTTAAGAAAAATGTGCAGTGGTCTATTTTTTTCCAGAACTGTAATATATATATATATATATATATATATATATATATATATATATATATATGTATATATGTGTATCTGTGTGTGTGTGTGTGTGTGTGTGTGTGGGTGTGTGTGTGCCTGTGTGTGTGTATATATGATATATATATATATATATATATATATATATATATGTTTTTGGATTATATACTCTGTTTTTTGGATTAAAATTTATTGTACAGTAAACTAGGTTTAATATTTATTCAGAGTTTATATTTGGCTTTATATTAAGAATGGTGTGTCTAAAACATTAATAAATGCAAATCACAGTGCTAATTGATGCTTTAGAATGTCTTTTTTAAAAATCTCTTTATTATTGTTATTCATGTTATTGTGCTGAAAACCTTTTGGATCTCCCCTTTCTTAATTTAACAAAACATTTCAATGGCAAGCTATGGATGAATTCTTTTCTCCTGGACAGCTTGGTGTTGGTCTCACAGTCGGATTGCAGATGCACCACTGGAGTGAGTCTCAACTGCAATGCATGAAGGGATGCGGTTCCTGGAAGCAACTTTTCAACATTGTCTGTTAAATATCGTAGGCAGAACAGTCATATGGAAGCCATCAAATTAATGTTTAATCATTAGAAATACCATGTTTGAACAGCTTACATAGTCATTTGCTATGATATTATGTATTTGTTTATTTATTTATGTATTTATTTATATGTGACAACAAAGTACATGCATAGCAACAATACACTGAATACATGCAGTCTTGTTTTGTACCATCATCCACTTTTAAGTACTTTTAAGTATATGCAAAGGAAATAAAGGCTAAACACATACGACTTGCAATGTGTCATAATAGAAAGTAAGCGCCTTTAATTTCAGAATCAGTGACAAGAACTGAGACTAAAAAATACAAAAAAGGCTTAAAGTGACTGAAAGAATAACGTCACTGGCAAGGCTTGTTACTGTCAGGAGAGAGAGAGAGAGAGAGACAGAGACAGAGAGACTCAGACACAAGAGGCTTCAGGTTTAAGTGCTGTTGTACACTTTATTTACAAAACTAGACAAACAAACACTAACAATCAAAACAAATAAGAACAAGGGCCAAAACAAAAAGATTCAGACAAAAAACGACTGTACATATACCCTCCAATACAACACAGAAGAGCACAGTAAACATCATCAACACTAACCTTATCACCAACATTAACTATAATATTAACACCTGTGATTTCCCTTTTTATACACCTGGTATTCATCAGGTATTCCATTATGGTCTCAGCCACATTCCCACATGTGTTCTGGCAGGGAGGAATTTAACCGCCTCTCTGCCAACAGACAGACTGTATGAAATATGAAACACTGGTTAAATAGTGCATCGTGTCTTTAATAGCTACCAATGGGGTTAATCAATAGCCTGTATAAAACCCCTGTAATGGACTTTAGTCATGGATATCCCTAAATGACCTAAATGAATACAGATGGTGTGTCTTTATGTTGAGTTCTTTGATCAGGTACAGCTTTGAATATATTTCTGCCCCTGATAAATCACTGCGCCAAACAAGGCACAACAAAATGGAAAAAGCCAGAAGGTCATTTGAACCTTGTGGTTTAGGAGCAAAGTGTGCCAGGCGACAGAAGGTGGTCCAGTGTTTGCAAGCTTTGCACATGAGCAGAGTCAGGAAGTCTGGCGGCTGCTATACCTCCCCCATTAGCAGATCAAGAAAAGAGCATTAGTGGGGTTAAAAGAAAAGACGAGGAAACCCAATATAAGAAGCTGCCACCTCTACTTATTAGTTCATTGAAGCAGTCAAAACTTTAAGACATGACCAATGCAAATACATTTATGTGAAAACAAATCTTATTTCTCATTGATATGTGAAATTCTTAAAAAAAAAAAAATGTGGGCACTCAGATCATTTTCAATGAAATTGTACTAAAACCATCATGCTAAACTATATGTATCTTAAAAAAACAAAAGTGTTTTCACAAATGCCTCAGCCATGACAAATTATACAATTGTGTCTCAATAGACAGCTACAAAGCCATTAAATAAGTATCCTTTTGGACTGAACGCTTTTAAGGATTAAGGTATACCGTGGTGTCTCAAATACTATTGTTAGTTTGCAACATTTCAATACATATTTTAATTAAACATTTATACTATACAATAATTTCAATACTCCACACATTGCAGGCAGAATACACCTATTTATACAATTGTAAAATATCTTTTTGAAGCCTGTATATCATTTATTATATCTTGCATTATATCGTTATATCTATTAGTCATGTACTGACAGTAATCAAATTAAGCTCCAAATTCTAATGTTGTAAGTTACAGTATGCATTTGATTTAAATAAGTAATTTGTCAGCTGGCAAAGACATCTCAAATGAATTGCTATTTTTCTACTGCAATGTGGAGGTAGTGTGTGATACTGGATTTACTGCACATAAGAGACAGAGACACAAACACAACCTACAATGAAAATTACAAACAATTCCCCAATTCTGTCTCCTGTATCTGTTGTGGCTGTACTGTAGAAATGGACGTATAACTCATACACCAAGTTACAGAAATGTATTTTAACCCCATTAGCACTGTTCCAAGGGACCACTGTACTGTACTTTGTCTCATCAGCATTCACTGTTAATGATGGAAGAGCAAATTACACCTTTGCTGATGGCCCGTAGTGTCAAGTTTCAATCAACAGGGATCTACATCTCTATATGTCATTTCTATGTCTCGGCTGCATACAGTGTAATATATATATATATATATATATATATATATATATATATATATATATATATATATATATATATATATATATGTGTGTGTGTGTGTGTCTGTGTGTATGTGTGTGTGTGTGTTAACATGTTAACTTTAATGAGGTTCGGGGGGCGGGAGCCATGACTTTGGCTTTTCCTAATTTCACCTGCCTATCATCATAGACTTCCTATGTAAATCCAGTCACAACTCTGCCCTTTCTCTTGTGTTACTTTTTTTTTGTCCATATAGAGAGACTGAGAGAATAACTAAATTGATTATTGTGAATTAACCTTGCCTTTCTGACTTCCCTGATTCAATTTTCGACTCCTGAACCTTTGACTACCCAATCCAGCTATGAACTTTCTTTTGTACACCTTCCTGATTTGGCTTTGACCTTGCAGTATGACTACCCGACTGGTTCTGAAAATTTGCAGCATGACTTCCCGATTGATTACTGAACTAAGATCAGACCCGACACAGAGTACGGAACTACCTACCTCTTAACTCTTCCGACCCTGAGAATCCACTGAATATCTCAATCCCTCCTGCGACATCTCCTTCCTTTGTTTCGGCCCCTGACCCAGAGCTTTCCCAGCCATGCCATTCTAAAAGGAAGTGCAGGCAAGATTACTTCCCTGCCCAGCTTTTCTTCAAGATTGGCCTGTCGCCAGACTATTAAAATCATTATTCAATAAGGGAATCCAAATCCGATCTGGAAGCGATCAGACTGTATTTCAACTTTTGTATGAGTCTGTCTCAGCAAAAACAATATTCTCCACTCACCTCCCCGCCCCTGCTCGCTCAGCAGCACCAACTCCAAGTGCCTACATCACCACCCCAGAGCCAATAGTAAGTATAGCAGAAGTCCACCAGTTACCTTCAGCTGAAGATTCCATGGCAGAGCTGCATCAAAAAATCATGGACGACATGAAGGAGTTCATGCAGCCGTTTACAAATGCCCTGTCCGCAATTAATACTCAATTAATTGGCATGGAGAATTGCTTAAATTCGGGGGCAATCCCATCTAGCATAAGAACATAAGATCATAAGAAAGTTTATGAACAAAAGGAGGCCAGTCAGCCCATCTTGCTCGATTGGTTGTTAATAGCTTATTGATCCCAGAATCTCATCAAGCAGCTTCTTGAAGGATTCCAGGGTGTCAGCTTCAACAATATTACTGGGGGAGTGCCTCATATTTTCTGTTCTGAATGCACCTTTATCTAATCTCCATTTGTGACCTCTGGTCCTTGTTTCTTTTTTCAGTTCAAAAAAGTCCCTTGGGTCGACATTGTCAATAACTTTTAGAATTTTGAATGCTTGAATCAGGTGGACACGTAGTCTTCTTTGTTCAGGACTGAATAGATTCAATTCTTTTAGCCTGTCCGCTAATGACATGCCTTTTAAACCCAGGATAATTCTGGGCCCTCTTCTTTGTTCTCTATCTAGAGTAGCAATATTCTTTTTGTAGTGAGGTGACCAGAACTGCACACAATATTCTAGATGAGGTCTTACTAATGCATTCTAAAGTTTTAACATTACTTCCCTTAATTTAAATTCAACACTTTTTCGCTATACATCCTAGCATTTTGTTGGCCTTTTTTATAGCTTCCCCACATTTTCTAGATTAAAACATAAACTTATTGATCTTTTTTATTGATCTTGATTCCTTCTTCAATTTTAGTATCTCCCATATCTTATTTATAATGGACATTGTTATTGCCTGTGTGTAGTATCTTACATTTTTCAATATTAAATGTCATTTACCATCCGACATCACACCCTCCCTCCATTAATCAGAAGTCCTGGTTATCATTCTCATTACTGCATCTGAATTCATTGACCACAGAGTAGTTGTTTGCGGAGATTTAGCAGTCATGCTGTAATTCTGTGGCCCCTGCCTACTTAAAAATCTGTCCCTTGGTGATTTTATTCTCGCATTTTCTATTTATCGAGATGTTCATTGTCCTGTATACCCCTATCGCCGCCATAGTGAGCATGGTGCCCGCAATGGGCACCATGTTCTACAAATACCATAAAACATTTTCTGCAAAAGCAGCTGCTATCTTGGCTAATGACAATAATATCATTGATTGTTCCGCCCCTGACATAGAGCTGTTCAACCGTATTTTCATTGCGGTCAGGGCAAACGCCTGAAGGGTATGAGCATCCATCATGCACTCATCTGGCCTGTGCCCAAAAATGTCAATGCAACCTAATGTAAATCAACCGCCAACACCCCAGATTCAGCAACCACATCTCAACTCTAGTTCTTGCCCTTCTCCCCCCTACTGCTCTGTAACTAAAGATAAATATTGCTGTCCTATCAAATTCTCCGGATCTAGGCAAGTTTGCAATAATTTAAATGTTTTAGTCTGTTTCATCCCATTCTGTGGGTTCCTGCATGGTTGCAGCTTCTGTGCGGATGCTCATTCCTTAACCATCTCCCCAGCCAAATGACAATCAGTACTTTCTTCAGTCTCCACCCCCATCAACATCCCAGCTATAACCAACACCACCCAGATAGGCAATTTGTGGCTTATCTGATTGACGGCCTGCAGTTTGGTTTCTCCACCAATCTCCCCTCTGTCCCACTCATATGCAAAAATCTTTGTTCTGCTTTCTCCGAGTCCAGAATCACTGTCTGTAATTCAAGTTGAGGTTGACAAAGGATTCATGGTTGGCCCCTTCCCAGCTCCACCATTCCCCGTCTTCAAGATAGCCTCATCGGAATAGCGTCCCACAAAATATAGGGAAAAAAGTGCTTAATTATCGATCTTTGCGCCCCAAGAGGCAGTTCCACTACCAATCTCAAGTCCCTAATTCCCCACGATCAATTCTCCCATCATTACATTCCGGTTTCTGACACTTAAATTCATTAACGCTTACCGGTCCATTTATTTAGCACTTGTCAGGTGCTTCGGGTCCAATTTATTTTCACATGTGCTGTTTACATTTTTTTTCAGAGTAAAACATGTTTGTTTGTGTCTGTCTTATCTCTATGGTGCAGCTGCTAGCTCTATTGCTCAAATATGCCCTTTCTTTCGGCTTCGTTTGGCTCCTATCGGTCTCACGGCCATTCAAAGGTTTTCTTGGCTTTTTCAGGAGAAACAGCTAGAGACCTGTGCTTTATGTCTTTTTGATGATGTCGGACAGGGTCCGACATCGAACTGGAAAGGGAAAATTGTAATGTCAGACCTGGTCCGACATAGGACTGCAAAGGTTTAAAGCAGCAGGCCATGGCACCTGGCTTGCAAAAGTGGATATTTCATATGCTTTTAAAGTCATGCCCATTCACCCCTCCCTCCGCCACCTGTTCTGGATCTACTGGGAAGATGAATACTATTTCGCCACCCAGCTTACCTTCGGCGGCCGCAGCAGCCCCAGTATATTCGACACTCTGTCCAAAGCCCTCTGCTGGATCCTTCTCAACATATACCAAGTGACATTCCTTCTCCATCTCCTCGATGACTGACTTTAATCTCATTTCCACCCTTTGGATCCCCCCGCTCAGGCAATCTGCAATTTGTGATTCCTATTTTCTTCAGAAAGTGTTCCACTCCCAGAAGTCAAAACCATCTATCCAGTAACCCGACTAAAATTCCTCTGAATCACCCTGTACACCATCAAATTCAAAGCCAGCCTCCCACTTGACAAACTGGAGCACATTTGTCAGCTTATTAACAACTTCCAAGTATCAAAATCAATCTCTAAATGCAACCTGTTATCTCTCCTTGGCCACTTCAATTTCTCAATCCGCGTTATTCCCGAGGCAGAACATTCATATCTCGTCTTCTCGCTTTTGCCTCAACTGCAAAAAACCTGGATTCTCACGTTAAAATCTCCTCAGAATCAGAATGTGGTCCACCATGCTGCCCCACTGGAACGGCCTCTCATGATTCCACAATGATTACATCTCAGCCCCTCGTGATCGATCCCTATTAACAGACGCTTCATTCATAGGATTCGGGGGTTATCTAATCAACAAGTGGTTCTATGTCACTAGGCTCCCCGGAATTCAAAACTTATCTCCCCATCTCAAATCCTCAGTTCTGTTTGAAATTTACCTATCATCATGGCAGCACATCTGTAGGGGCACTCTAGGTCCAGAAAATCAGTATTATTTTTCAGCGAAAACCAGTGTTGTGCACATCATCAGTAAAGGCAAATCATTATCCCCTCTCATAATGCAACTACTTCACCATTTAGTTTGGATATTAGTTTCCCATAATTTCATCATCCAAGCTTGCCATCTTCCAGGTATCTACAATATTGCAACTGACGCCTTATCTCACCTACAGGTAGCCAAGTTCAGCAGCCTGTTTCCAGCAGCAGTTCCATCCCCCTTCCAAGTCCCACCGTTCCAGCAGCTCATCTTCAATTAAACCCAACCCTCTCCAACCTTCTACTGCCAAGAACCTATATTTTAGCAGATCTCTCTCCATCCACCCACTCCTCTTACGCAACAGACTGGGCAGCTTTCTCCACCTTCTGCATTCAGAACAGGATAACAGACCCCCTTTAACAAAAACTGGATCATAGCTTTCATAATTCACATTTGGGACACACTGCATTCATCCCCAACCTCTATAAAAACCTACATTTCGAGAATTCAATTCTACTTCTGCAGCATGTCCATCCCCTCGCCGACCCTTCTCTCCATTCCAGCAGTACGTCTGACACTCTGAGGAATCAAAAAGAGCATTTCCTTCCAGACTTCCCATAACCACCGATATCCTCAATACCCTGATATCAATTCTCAGGTCAGGATATTTCAATCCTTTTGACAACCGTCATGGAATCAGTGTGCCTAACTACCTTCTTTGGATTTTTCTTTCTTTGGAAGTTCAGAATTCACAGTCCCCTCGTCATCCAGTTTCCCGCCATAGGCATCTGATCTTGTGACTTTTCTTTAGTTCCAGATCAACATGACATCCTGTTTCTGAAAGCATCCAAGACAGACCAACTCCGCCAAGGTCAATTCATCCAAATATCAAAAGTAGACTCTCCTCTCTACTCCTTCTCCACTCTGACTAAGTTCCTATCCACTAAATAAACATTTCAATTCCCTAGACCTCTCCCTCTTCATTGCCAAGTCTTTCTCCCCAATTCTACACCACACACTCCTTCAGGATCGGAACAGCCTCTTCAGCAGCCAGAGTGTCAGCCAGCACCTGGTCAAGACCTTGGGGCGCTGGTCCTCTTCAGCAGTTAAGTCCTTCATCCAATCGCTGACATCCGATATCACTGCAGTGCTCCAGTCTATAGCTAGCATGCCTGGAGTGGGGGCACCCTCTCCGCCAGGACCATTTATTTTGTTGTCATTGTCTCTTCATTTATCTTACACATTGGCATGCAGTCTTTGTTTGTCTTCACAGGTGTGGGTGCAGCAGGGAGCTGGTGGTCCATCTTTTGGGGTGGATAGTTAGTCTCGCTTCCCCAATCTGGAGTTCCAGTAACTCTGCAGGTTATTCATGTGGTCAGAGGGGACCACCGGCCACACTATTCTTTTGCAGCTTGTGCGCTATATTTTGCCTCAAGAAGGAAGGCTCTATCTTACTTCCTTCTTTACTCTCCTGGGAAGTGACCCTCATACTCTTAATGCACGAGTCCCATAACTAAGAAATATTGTGTTCTTTCAGATTGTCTTTTCTTCCTTACGTCAAGGCTTTGTATGAGCCATTCCGTTCTCTGAAGGGCGAACCCAGTCGGTAACTGGGACCCAGTTGTGAGGCTCCACCTATAATGACTCTCCAAGAAGTCTGTGTTTTCAGGGGCCCAGAGGCCAATAGGACTAGCCTTGACTCCATGGGAAAGGCTCTCTCAGTTGGAGTCTGGGCCCATCCTTTTCATTCTCCCCTGTTCTGCTTCAAATGTCCCTTGAATTATTTTACATTTGCCTTACTTGTAATGCTTGCAGTTATTCTGAGCAGGGCTAGCTTCTATATTAGTAATGTGACCTTTCTGTACATATGTAGACTTTACAGGGACAACAGAGTTAAAAAGTCACATTGTCACATGATCTAAATGTAATGGGAAAGTATGTGCCAGGCAGTTAGAATGATCTAGCTTATAGCATTTTATTTCTGCTCTGTAAATATTTGGTTTATGGTCTCAAAGTAATTTTGATTTCAAAATATCTAAAAATATTTTATACTTCCCCCCATGTATTGTATATTTTATGAGCTGTGTTAATATTTATTTTTCATTAAAAATCAAGCATTTTGCATACAACGCTCTGTGAACAAACCCCACGCTCAGGCCTGGATCTCACAGTACAAAACGTTGCACACCAACAGCAATGAATCCTGGGATGAACACCACTAGCTGTTGCTGGCTTGTGATGGGACTTAGGAACAAGGGAGATTGTATTTAACAAACAAACTTGGTTTAGAATTTAAAGAGATCAAATGCAAGGCTGTGATATAAGGAACTAATTGTAATTTTAGATTTTCAATACCTGTAAGAAATAAGGAGTTTAATTCTGAAACAGCCAGTATAAGATTAAATGACTGGTGACAGCCTGAACCAGAGGGCCTGCAGTGATACTACTGGGAATCCCATTCAAGACTACTGTTGATAATAATAATAATAATAATAATAATAATAATAATAATAATAATAATAATAATAGTGTTTACACAATACATTCTAATATTGGATGGCTTCATTATTTGCCATGCTTACTAACTATTTCATATTTTTGTAAGATTTCTCAAGGCTGTTTGTCGGTGAGGTAGTGAGAATATAAGTGTTGTGTCGTGCACTATGGCTTTTGAAACGTGCTGTGAGGAGTAGAAGCAATTTAGTTTTTAGATATATTTATATAGTATAAAAACCCACTGCTATGTAACATCTCATTTACATCTTATTTGGTTGTATCCTTGTCATCCAATGTATTTTTATTTATTATTTTTATAATTTAAAGTTAAAGTACATATTAATAGCTACATCAATTTACAAACACTGACCAGCAGAAACAGTTTAAAGAGAGAAATATGTCATTGGGATTACATCAAGGGTCATGGGTGAAATAGGGTTTACAGTTGGGATCACATGAATGGGTTAAAAAATGCTGGCCACTATAAGTAACAATTTGTTGTAGCCATGGAATCTATAACCAATTTCCAAAAATGTATCCCACATGTCGGGTTGATGCTCAAGCCAGACTCTCTGTTGGAAATGTCATTATCCATGATGAGATCAAAGTGGAAAACATGCAAATGCTGCATTTTGAACAATCCATTTAAACCAACAACTGAATGACAGGTCTTATAAATACTTCAACATCTTTGTCCTGGAGTGTTGTCTTTTCACAACAAACTGGGGTTAAACATGTTCAGGGCCCTTGTCACTCATCACTTTATAATATTGTCATTTTAACATTAATTCATAATTTTTAATTGTATGTTTTCTTTGGTGTTTTTTTTTTTTTAATATATAAAAATGCCTCCTCTGTTATTAATTATTTTCCTATTAATGGATTTCTAAC
This sequence comes from Polyodon spathula, assembly GCF_017654505.1. Taxonomy (NCBI): domain Eukaryota; kingdom Metazoa; phylum Chordata; class Actinopteri; order Acipenseriformes; family Polyodontidae; genus Polyodon; species Polyodon spathula. The sequence continues at coordinate 97,434,330 of NC_054534.1, forward strand.
CCATGGAATGTTAACACTATATGCTAAGGATTGTTTATAAATAATTAAAAATGCATATATAAATATGTTATAAATAATATTAGATACAATGTAATAAATGCCGTTGTAAGAAATATTGGCATTTATAAGATGATCTGAAGCTTTCCACTAGTAATATACTGTTATGGCCATGTAAAACAGAGCTTTATTACATGGTTTACAAACAAAGCATTCGTGAGCAAGTGTGCACTTTGGGGAGCAGAAATAGCAAAGCCTTAGAAAAGTTACACTGTCTTTTATTCAGGGACATCATCACATTTTTTTATCATTAGTAAACTTTCAGGTGTGCATGTTTAAAATAAGGTGCTGCACTATTTCTTTTTGTTTTTAATCTTAAGTCATTAATTTAAAAAAAAAAATACAACGTTCCCTTTTTAAAATCACATCATAACAAATGTACAGACTTTTAGTGACTTCAGAACAAAATGAATTAAAATTACATTTTCAAGCAATTCTTTTATTTCCAGTTTTTTGTTTCATCTAGGATTACAGTCCTTGATAACACCATGTAACAATTTTTTTTTTTTGTTCCTGGGTAGTAAGTGTTATTTCCTAATTGCTTATGCCTCAAAAGTATATAAAATGGCTATTATTCCCCGCAAACTTTGCTTTTGTGACCAGGACAGTGATATTTCAAAATATCACTATTTCCAATGGGAAAACGGGCAAATGTGTGTCTTTTCGTTCACATAAAGTCAGAAAAATAACACTTACTACCCAGGAACAAAAATTGTGTTACATAGTGTAATGTTTCATTCCATAGGCCGATTGCAAAAATATTGTCTTTTCTGGATATTGTCGGAAAGAGAAAACTGGGTATAACCTCTTCAGCCTGTGAATCCATTAGAATGTAAGAACATTTAAGAACAAGAGATGATTGGTCTAAAAACTTAAAGAATCCCAATGATTTAGCATCAACAACATGGCTATGTGCTCCAGTTAGACCTTTTAAGTGCTCCATAGCAAAATTAATTATCTTCATCCTGTTCTAATGGCTTCTTTCTTTCAACCCTATTTCAAACTTGGATAGACAACTGCTTCTCCACAACCTTTCCGGCTCTTAGTCACCTCCTAAGCATATCCTTCCTTGGCTTATCTCTTATTGTACCTATATTCTTTCTGAACTGTCTTGTTCCTAATGTCCTGAATAACGATTCTTTCTATGCTCTGGTTTTCCTATAGAGAAGAGCATGCTCCGCTATAAAATTCACGCCAATAGAACATTAGCTTTGACGTTGAAGTACTCAGCAAATCACTGATCCAGAAACAATTACACACTTCTATGTGTAACCCGCAGTTCAGCCGGGAAATGTATTTATTTTTAAATAGTTTAACAGGAGTCTATGACCCCTACTTACACTATACAAGTACAATAATTAATTCCTGCTGTAATCTGTAACTTTACAAAAAAATTGCTTAGTTTTCGGGAATTCCGAAGTACATCCTATCATTAACAGCACAATTCTAAAGATTGAAAGTCTCAAATGCATACATATTGGGTTAACTTCTATTCGGCATAGCATGGTGTCAGTCATATTGATCATTTATATTCAAAAGGTGATACACTGGATGTAAGTTCATCAGTGTTTTGGTTGGAAGGGTATTTTTCATTCCAAAAACAACGTCATCTTTTGAATAGGCTTTCTGAATAATAAATAATACCTCGCCAAGACAAACACAGAAGATCGTGATTGTGGAATTTAATTTTTTAAAACACATCTTACAAAGTAATCAACCACAGGCCCACAGTTGTGAATCACTAATAATATTTGTCCATAAATAATAATAATAATAATAATAATAACAGCTTGTGTACCATGTTTTTATTGGGTCCTACATTTCCTTTAGCAAGTTAGTTATTGCATGTAGCCCTACTGCAAATTTCCTCCACCCTTATTTACTCCTTTTTATTATTTTTTATAATTGTCAATTGCATTCTACAAGCTATGAAGGTTGTATTTCCTTATTTAAATACCTATTCATTTTTTTTTAAATGAAGAGGTTTATTTATTTATGCAGTTTTGTTTTGCATCTTGAATTCTTCTACTCTATTTGTCCTGCACGTTACGTAACTATATGTAAACTTTAATCTTCAATCTTTTTGTTTACATTTGATGTAGACTTACATTAAGCTACTTGCTAAATAAACAACTTGATATCTAAATGAAAGGAGACCGAAATATAATTGTTATGATCTATTGTTAGGTGGTTATATTTATAGGCAAATTGAAAGTGTTATCTATTGAATTAATGCATATAAAAAGGTAAAATAAAATCGACTTGATCCACCCCATCTAGTTCTTCACACTGACCAATGCTTTAAAGCTATAGGTAAGTCACATTACACTTGCATGTCAATTACAAGTTATGCTGATAAAAGCAATATATACAGTGTAAGTTAATGGTGTAGGGAGGCCGCTGGTGAGGCAGACCTTTTATTGCGACCTTAAATTGGATAACTGTATTTTCTTTCCTCTAACTGCAAAAGAACACCAAACCAGAACCCTTACACCTCCCAGAGGAGTCTCTTTTTCTTGCTTTTGTGTATTTTGTCCTGGTTGTGTTTGACCTGAGGGTTTCGTTTGAATCCAGTAAGATCCTTTGCATGTTTTTATTGGCCTGATCAGATATGGTTTTAACAAAGTGCTTTTTCATTATTGTAGCCCTGGAGGATTACATATTGATATGCAGCTTGAAGTTGTGAAAGAAAAAAAAAAAAACTAAATAATATTTGGTGTGGGGAGAATATTAATCTACATTAGAACATTTTCTTCATGCGTTTGTGTTGTAAGAGCAATTCTCATTCGCTCAATTTAATAAGTATTAAAATCTGTGTCCAGTTTAACCCTCACAGACCCACTAGGGGCCCCATACCTCCAGAGCCCAATTATATACTATGCTGTCTTACACTTCAGCCTCCCTCTCCCAATGTAAAAGTCCAACTTCACCCTTGAGTTTTGCCTATTTGCACTTTAAAATGATAAATACTATTTTCTCCTGCTTTACAGTTATGTCATTTCAACAAATTTTCATTTTAAAAATTGTATTCCAAATTTGCTAAATAGAAACCTAATAATATTTAAAACATTTATTATTATTATTATTATTATTATTATTATTATTATGCACGTGAAAACAGTGGAGGTATTTCTCTCTCTCTCTCTCTCTCTCTCTCTCTCTCTCTCTCTCTCTCTCTCTCTCTCTCTCTCTCTCTCTCTCTCTCTCTCTCTATATATATATATATATATATATATATATATATATATTATATATATAATAGTGTTTAATACTGTTGACAATGTGTAAAGGTTACCTGGCTGGTTTATGAATATGACACAAGCAACAAAGTTCAGCAAGATAATATAATTAAAATACACAAGATGAGAAGTTAATAAATGACATGCTTCAAATCAGTGTTTTTACATTCATAAATATAAAGAAAACGGCATTGTCTTCAATTATTATATAAAAATCATGCTACACAGAATGTTGTATTTTCTTTGGCTTTCTGCATAAATACAGGAAAATAATATGCCTATCTAAGACCTGAACCAGCAATTATTAGGCCTATAGCTAAAGTGAAAAGTTACAAAATAAAAAAATAAGAAAGATATCTAAAAAAAGTTTGACTTTATTTAGGATGTATTATATATATATATATATATATATATATATCATATATATATATATATTATATATATATATATTCTATTACTGTGGATGAAGAAGAAGAAGAAGAAGAAGAAGAAGAAGAAGAAGAAGAAGAAGAAGAAGAAGAGATAGTTAATTTTAAAAGTCGACAAGAACTTTTCTTTATCTTACTGGCATAGAATAAACCAATAATAATTAATAATTTTAAATACAAATGAAAAATAAACATTTGAGAAACACCTGTAATCACATAGCTGTTATTCAGGACTATATGTATTATTAAGTGATGACAAATATGTGTTTTAAATAATAATACAAAATATATCACATTAATAATGAAACAGAAAAGACTAAATTATGTTATATTCTAACAAAATAAAAATTTTTTGTCGTGAATAAATCAGATGCTGATTGTAAAGTTAGATGTAAAATTTGGAATACTTTCCAGGTAGTTATTCAATTAAAAAGTCATACATCTCCATCAAAAAGATTAAAATATTTGCTGGCGCTTGAAAAACAGAAATAAGGCCTGCTGCTCCCGGCATACACAATAGGAAAAGGCATTGGCAGCAAACATCTACCTAGAATATTGCTTTCTTTGTAGATAGCTGGAAGTTGCACAGTCTTTCCAGCATCAGGAAAATGGTTATCTGCATTTGGTCCCTCGAGTTCTGTAGATAACTGACGTTTCAATTTATTCCTGCGGTTCTGGAACCATATTTTTACCTGGGTTTCTGTAAGTTGTAAAGAGCTCGCAAGGCAGGCCCTTTCTGCGCTGCTGAGATACCTCTTCATATCAAATGTCGATTCCAGCTGAAAAATCTGTCTCTTCGAAAAAATAGTACGAGTTTTCTTCTTGATCATTTTGTTTTTCTTGTTGGTTGTGTGTTTTGATGAAGGTCCGTCTTCCCCGCTGTCGGTGCTTTCGGTCCCTGGAAGTGATTCCATTCGTTTAAATGCATCATCTCTGCTGACAGCGAGAGCATGTGCATTGTCGTTATAACAGTCTGTGTGTATTTGCCCTGCGTAACAAAATTATACAATAATTCAACGCATAAACCGTATTTCATAATAAGTTACAGTAGCCGATTCCAAAATATTCGATATTTATAATTTACTTTGTTGCGTGGAACTAGACCCCATAAAACAAGCATTTGCGATCTGATAGATGTAACTATTTAATTATGTTAGGCGAATTACATTTGATTTGAATAAATCGGACCGGACTGGACACCTATTAGGCTAAAAGTTATCGCCCAAGCATGTATTTCTTTAGGTGTATAAAAAAGGTGCATTAAACAGCAACGTTACCTATATAATTTATGATACGACAGAAATACTATATTAATGTTACAGTATAGAGCAGTTAGTGTGCCACACAGCAATCAATGAATAATAACAATAATAACAATAATAATAATAATAATAATAATAATAATAATAATAATAATACAATCTGTATCATTATTAATATAAAACATTACTTAATTTCTATACATACATACATACATGCACACATACACACCTATATCTGGTATTGTACAGTCAGGTTCATTCCTGCCACTCGAATCTTTATCCAGTTCAAGCCGCAGTTGTAATCTGTTTTTGATGTCTGCCTCGATTTGCCGCGTTGGAGGAGAGGTTTCCAGATCTTTACTCGTTTGTTTAAGATTGAGAATGCTATCTATTGTAAATTTTAAAGACGCAGGTCGGCATTGCTCGGCTTCTTTGCTCATATTCCCCGATGTTCACACAAACCCTTGCTTTCAGAATTACCGCTGTGTTTCCAGATAACTGCTGCTTCTGGATACTCCAAGCACCATTGCTCCCTGCTTAGCACTGCAGCTGTGGCAGGTTGGCAGTTATTCAATGAACCGGAAGAGCGTGTTTTTACAGCTATCGATTGGACAAATGGTATACAGAATATCAGCCAATAATCACTCTAGGGCGGGAGCTGAGTGACAGGCGAGGTTAGATAGCTGGTGGGAGGTGATAAGCTAATTTGCTCAACATTTTTTATAAGGGTTTTCAGGGGATTCAGGCAACATTAACCATATGAAGGACGAGTAGTTTTGAAAAGTGGGAAAGTGAAGCGTCAAAATGTGATACATAACATTTAGTAGTATTTTAAATTGGTTATAAAATACCTGGTATGAATCACGCTAATAATAATAATAATATAATAATAATAATAATAATAATAATAATAATAATAATATATTAAATGAATTTAAAACAAGAAAACATGAACCATAAAAGCAGAGACCATTTATTGTGTATCCATGTTGCAAAATATAGATAGCCTACTTAGGATCACTTACACACATGTTATGCGTTACGAAAGATTCATGTGTGAATGAGACTAATTCAGAATCCTTTTTGGATGAGTATGATTCTCTATAGAACACCCAAAACGCGGTGCTAGAGATACGTTCAAAACAAGAACGTAACAAGAACCCCATCGGTATTTTGGTATCAGTATAACTTGAAAAGGGTTTGCAGTTGAAAAACAAAGTAAACACAAATAATAATGTACAACACAATGAGACTTATACGATCTTTTTCCAGTTCATTGGTCCTAGTGGCTAGCTACAATTTCCGAACACATCCACGCAGTGATACGTAACAAATGTTTTCTTATATTTTAATGGTTTTACCCGTGAACTTACCCAGTTAAATATATTCTAATAATCTTGGTATAGGATACTACTACTACTATTACTTCTACATAATAATAATAATAATAATAATAATAATAATAATAATAATAATAATAATAATAATAATAATAATAATAACAAAAACACGGTTGTACTTTTTAAGAAGCTGCATTTATTTATCAATACATGTTTAAATGTAAAAGTTGGATATTTTTGAGTAGAAGGGGTAGACCTACCATATTCTATATATTATTGTTTATATAGGTTAGCAATCAGGAAAACATAACGTTTAGAACCTATCAGGTTAAAATTCCATACTTTTTGCTGGGTGGCGTTTTCTGAAAAGATTTATGGAGCTATAAACAAAAATTGGAATATGGATTGCGTAAAGTTTAATTTTACAGTTCATTCTGCTTCTACAAACGGTAAAGAAAATAGCCTAATAATCAATTTACGCGTGATGTGATTTTAAAAACATCCTAATTAGCCTATAATAATTAAAATAAAGAACTTGAATTGGAGGCTTTGTATTAAAAATGAGTAAATTATGGGTAAATACAAACAATAAAACTTTCACACAAAAGAAAGATTTTAGGTAACAATTGAATCACGGCGCACAATGATTTGTTACAATTCAAATAGTGTTTTTAAACCAACGCTACACCTGAGCAGTTTAATTCAATTGCACGTTGGCCTAGCCTAACTGTTTTCCAATAACGCTTGTAACTTATTCATTGTTAAATATTTGTCACTATTATATTGCAAGTGGCTAAGACCAGCAACATTGCTAGTTGCATTTTAAAATATAAACATCACTGTATTTGTTTTTTGTTTTTTTTCATGACGACATAAACAAAACATTGGAAGGTTCACTAGTTCAGTTTCCAAGTTGTTATATCAGTATATTAGCCTAACCGTGGAAGGATGTCTCTTGAGTGCCATCTAGTTTAACTGTCACAATACGGTTGCATTAACAATATAAAGCATACATTGTTTTGTCCTGGTGCTTTTATTCAATACCGCTTGTATCAGTTCATGCACACACATCGATTCGTTCATCATTGCATGCAACACGTTTTGGTTAGTTTGTAACAACTGCCTATTCATTTTCTTTAGAATACGTTGGTCTATATTTGTTAGTGATTTGACATAATGGGTGTAGTCTAGCGTGTCTAATACTGTATGTGAAAATAAACAGTTCTGTTTAATTTGCATACTGGCATTTTTTGTACTATTTTTATTCTAAGGACTATTTTTTGAGTCAACCAATATCCCAGTATAATATAGTTGGCATCGACTATACAAAATCCAAATTATATAAGTCTTTCTTTGAATTGTGGCAGGAGGATAGTTCGGTATTAAAAACTGTAAATATGTACTATATTTGACACGCCTTGTATATATTTTGCTGTTTTCAATACAAATGCGAGGCATACATAACCAACGTATATTTATGTGTGTGTGTGTGTGTGTGTGTGTGTGTGTGTGTGTGAGAGAGAGAGAGAGAGAGAGAGAGAGAGAGAGAGAGAGAGAGAGAGAGAGAGTTGTTTAGCTCATGTCTTGCTTGTTGTAGGTGAATTCTTCCTGACCTGCAGACTCAAAGAGACGACCCAACTAATAAAGAGTTTAATCTTTTTGTTCGATTATGTACTGTAAATAAACATATCTTCTATATATTATATTTTTCGATATTAGTATTTGCTTACAAGGAAACATAATCATAAAAGGCTATATGTTTGTGACACTTACTGTCGCAATATAGAAGAATGCTTATTTATTTCCGAAAACAAAACGTTACGTTACAAACAAACAAACAAACAAACAAAAACAACTCTTGGCTCCCAGACAAATTAAGAACAACATGGGTGTTACCTTTAACACAAATTGTACTGTCCTTCAACATAAATCATCTTCAAACCTTGTTTTAGCTGTATTTGCTGGATTTATAATAATGACACACCAGTTTAATTTAATTTATTTTATTGCAGCTCATTTTTAATAGTAGAGATTTACTGAAAATAATATATAACTTTTTTTAAATAAAATCAATTTTATACACCCTCACCCCGTGCTGATTAAAATACAACAACCATATAACGTGCCCGATATAAGTATTGCATTAAGTTACAAAAATAATAATACAAATATATAGAAATTAAGTAATGTTTTATATTAATAATGATATACATTGTTTTAATATATTGCTTAAATTCATCCCTAACACCTAACACCATTTTAGCATCCTGTTGTGTTTTCCTTTGTGTGCACAGCACCATTTACTTGCATTCATATGCGCAAGTTGTATAGCACGTTTCTGCTTCAAAACTAAAAAATAACCAAATTATAAGGTGGAGTTTTTTAAGTTTTAAGCTTGTTTTCTTTTTTTATACAAGACCTGTAATTTGTGACCGTAGAAAAGCCATAGAGTGGGGGAATGCTGAAAGAGGATAATTCACAGAACTGGAAAAGCCAACCAAAGGAGGCGACACTTGAGTCACATTGAAACCCATTGTAGCGGGGCTAGAGTTTTCATGATATAAAATGGGAACTCTGACAATCCTTTGACCGGAATGGGAAAGATTCGCAACTTCTATGTCTGTTGCAAGTTGTCTTTTCCACTTGTTTCTCCTGTTCTGGAACCAAATTTTGATCTGGGTCTCAGTGAGATGCAACGACGACGCCAGTTCCGCTCTTTCGGAGCTGCTCAGGTATCGCTTCATGTCAAACGTCGATTCCAGCTGGAAAACTTGACTCCTGCTGAAGACAGTTCGAGTTTTTTTCTTACGAGCAGATTTTTGCTCTGGGGTTTCCTGATCAGCGTCATAACTTTGCAGTATACCACCCTCCTTTTCATCGTCCACGCTGTCATCTTGTTTGCTCTCTGCTTCTTGCCCATCTGCGGGTTCAGATATGAATGGGGAGTCCCGGTCGCTTGCTGTTAGTGAATAACACGGATCTTCAAAATTATGATTCTCCTCTTTTGGACCTAAAATTGCATACAAAAAAAATGAAATTAGTCCACGTGAAAAAAAAAAAAAAAAGTTTCTACTGATAAATTACAAAGAAAATAGATTGCTCCAATATAATTAAAATGCCATGATTTATTGTATCAAATTACATTCCTGAATGTCACCTTGCAATAACAATTATCGTATGAACTTTGATTTTCAATGGTATAGGCTCCTATCCTTCAATAAGTAATAGAAGCTTTGCTTTTATCCTACAATAGGCCTATGCATTTTTGATTGGAGATTTAGTCATTTTATTCAGGATTGGAAATTAAATGTAGTCTGCTATTTAAAAAATAAGCGTCAACAGCAAATATTTTTTCAAGATGCCTGTGAGATTTATTCATTCGACCACGTAGCAGTTATGCAGAGCCGATGCACTCAGGTGTTTTCTGTTGGTTTTACCTCACCGAGCACACATTTGGAGGAAGTGGTGAAGCAAACCAACTTGCTTGCATTAGAAGCCGCCACGGGAGCTTGTTACAAGGTATATTTCAGCTGTCTGATGTCACCGTGGGTGTTGTATTATATTATCGAACCTGCTTAGGCTAATGCTTTAAGTAACTCTACCAATTATTTAAGCGTTCTAGAAAGCGTTTTCTCAGAAAAACTGTTAACGATTGACATTTGCACTAAACACAGATTTTGTCAGTGGGCTAGGTTTAAAAGTAGGTTCGACTCTTTTTTTTTTTTGTTTTGTTTTTTTTAAATATCATCTTAGTCGACATTTTACCCTTCAAATATATTTATAAGGTAACGTAGTAAGAGCAGTCGTAAAGAGACATTACTTTTATCTATCTATCTATCTATCTATCTATCTATCTATCTATCTATCTATCTATCTATCTATCTATCTATCTATCTATCTATCTCGCAGTGTAATAGATTATAATCACCTTCAAGGGAATAAAATACACTTACTCTCAGTCTCTTCGTATTTTGTAAAGTTTTGTGACTCTCTGTACCATACCAGTGGATTTTCCCCGTGACGATGGTTCTTTGAACTGAACGCTGCGTTCGAGACCTGATAGCAAATCTGACTGCAATGGCTGACGGCCACTGCGTTGTGAAAACGCTTTTCTCTGCTGCAGTCGTCTGCATGCTCCCGATTCTTCTCCTTTTTGTTTTCTTTTCGGTTTGATCCCAGCAAATTCTCAATGAAAAACGAAGAAACTCGCGCAGAGGTCGACTTCTGGCTCTCTGCTGCTTTGTCTGGCATGGCGTTCTTTTTCAAATGCAGCTGAACTCGATGTCGTTTTCTCTCACTGAGGACGATCTGTATATTGGCTGTATCGCTTCTTCTTATTTTAATAGAGCAAAATAGGCTCCTTCTCGAAGGCCTCGAATTATACGATCAATCATTTCAATTAGCTCCCATGGCACAATGTGAAATTGTTGCGGAGCATCCCAGAGTCCAAAACATAAAGAGAAAGCGATAATGATCAAGTAAAAATGTAATGCAAGTTAAACGCTTAACAAGCATATAGTATTCTGCGATTGGTCGAGCACAATAGCAAATGGGATTACTCAAGAAAATAAGGGAATTACTTGCATGAGTTCACTACTCTGTTTGAAAGTGGGGAGGGGAGGCTGGAGAAACCCTGTCAGTCAGAAGCTTTATTTAGGTCAATTAGGGAGCAAATCAAAATACAGATAGCGGTCTCTAAGGCTCTGATTCCATGTTAAGTGAAAGAAAGCGCTTTGGGAGAACATGATACAGTACGTCCTATTGGCTATCCGTGGCTTCACATCCTGTCATTATTACAAAAGGGCAGCCAGAGCATGGCAAGCCAACCATGTGTGCCATAAATCTCGTTTATTTTTTACTGTTTGGTCACTCGAATATTTTGTAAATGCCTCCACGAGTCGGTGTAATGGTTTCAAAATGAAAGTAAGAACTTTTTTTTTTTTTTTTTTTCCCAGTGTATAAGATGAGTTGGCTGCATTTCTGTTGCAACATAAGTAATAGTATAGGCATTGTATAAGCGGCTTATTTATGTATTTATTTATTTTAGGCAATATATTTGGAATGGAAACTTCAAAACGCGTTGTAACGTTTGAATTGAAATTTAAGCCTATAAGTACCACCAGTGTTTGTTTTCAAACACATTTTCTCTTGAAAAAACTATGTTAAACATATCAAAACGTTGGGAAGTTGGCTCTATTATTATTATTATTATTATTATTATTATTATTATTATTATTATTATTATTATTATTATTATTATTATTGTAGCTTGTGCATTGTAACATGTACATGGAATTAGCCACATCCCGGGCTGTTTTATAAATATTTTTATGTAAAATACATTTAGCTAGTTTTAGATATAGGCTTATTCAAAATAAGAATCAAGTGACCGTCCAATGGCTGGTTACGTGTTTGAATGACTGACGGTAGGGTATTGTGCTCCTTCTGAAACCCGTTCTTGGGTAAGAACTGTGTGAATAAAACCACTTGACTTACGAATGAATATTATATATCTATATATATATATGATATAATATATTTCCTATAATATCAATATATATAATATAGACAACGTGCGCAGCATTTACAATTAAGGATTTAGGTTCCGCAAAAGGCTGTAGGTTCTGCTATTACACCTGCATATGAGAACACAGCAACGGGTAAAAACAAAACAAAAAGGTAAGAACAGAATTGTGTCAGCATAATAGAAACACAAAAACACCGATCTCTACATTATAAATGGCCATGTTGTGTATTAAACAGAAAGTCGGCAGGAAAATAAAGTATTTTAATGTTTCTTTAACATTGATATTCTGCATTGATATTCTGCTAAGATATATTATCTAATCGCACATTGGGTGTGAAGCAATATCTTGTCTGTCAATAAAAAAATAAAAAACGCCCTGCTGCATGGGACATATTAGGGTTATATTTGGACGTGAGGGGAAAAAAAAAAAAAAAAACTTCACTCTGAAGTCAAGATGTTCCAGTAATGTTCCATTAGATGAGAGTAGATGTTAAAACTTCAAGCTGATTTGTACTCGGCTCTCGACAAGATAAGCACCAACTAAGACGTAGCTTTACAGTAAACTAATGTGATCCATCTCCATCTCTTGCGTTTCTTTCCATCTGATGATGTCGATATCCTTCTGCCTAGTGTTGACGGCTGAAGTGTAATGCTGGCTACATAATCTCCAGTTTTGCCTTTGTGTTCTAAAGCCCCAGATTTGACAGTCAAATTGTGAAACATCTAATGTCGCATTGAACGGCTGTGACAATTTATACCAGTGTCACAACCGTTATTTTACCCGTGTCTCCCCTCTGCAAATAAACGCTTGTGTTTATAGTAGAATTTTGGAAAATAGTATTTTTAAAACAATGTTTGCAGTATATTAGCCTTAAAGTTAAGATACAGCTCTGTATTTTTTTTTTTTTAATCCAATGATTCATTTAATAAGCGAGACAGTTCTTTTTGCGTTCTTAATCGCATTCTATGTGGATTAGAATTATTTCCCTTAGTGACCTCTGTTCGTTATTTGTACGTCTTTGTGTCCGTTTTGAAGTGCACAGACCACGGTTGTCTAAATAATACGTCCCGCAGCTCATTGAAAGATTTATGTTTCTATATTGCGAGATCATAAATTCAAAGACGCTATCACCCACTATTTTGATCAGTTATCATCTGATTCTATAGTTCAGTCGAATCTTGTAGTAGTTTCGACAACTAGTAATTTGTACCGCCATGTCTGAATATATATATACAGTGCCTTGCAAAATTATTCAGACCCCTGACCAATTCTTTCATATTACAGAATTACAAATGGTACATTGAAATTTCGTTCTGTTTGATATTTTATTTTTAAACACTGAAACTCAGAATCAATTATTGTAAAGTGACATTGGTTTTATGTTGGGAAATATTTGAAAGAAAAATAAAAAAAACTGAAATATCTTGCTTGCGTAAATATTCAACCCCTGTGCTGTGGAAGCTCCCAGTTTGCATCGATGAAAGAAACTGCCCTAACGAGGACACAATTACCTTACCATTTGTCTCCACCTGTGAACCATTAAAGTTGCTATCACATTTTCTGGACAAAAACCCCATTGTTGAAGGATCATTGGTAAGGCTGTGAATCTGAAGGAAAATGAAGACCAAAGAGCATTCTACAGAAGTTAGAGATAAAGTAATACAAATGCATAGATTAGGGAAAGGGTACAAAATAATATCCAAGTGTTTGGATATCCCAGTGAGCACAGTTGGATCAATAAGAAGTGGAAGCTGCATCACACCACCCAGGCACTGCCAAGAAAAGGCCGTCCCTCAAAACTCAGCGCTCAAACAAGAAGGAGACTTGTGAGAGGAGCCACAGAGAGACCAACAATCACTTTGAAGGAGCTACAGAATTCAGTGGCTGGGAGTGGAGTAATGGTGCACCAGTCAACCATATCTAGAGCTCTTCATAACATTGGCCTGTATGGGAGGGTGGCAAGAAATAAGCTGTTACTCAAAAAGTACCATCTGAAAGAACATCTGGAGTTTGCCAGAAAGCATGAGAGTGACCCAGCTGCGATGTGGGAAAAGATTTTGTGGTTAGATGAGACCCAGATATAACTTTTTGGCCAAAACTCAATTGTGTGGCACAAACCTAACACTGCCCATGCCTCAAGACACACCATCCCTACAGTGAAGTATGGAGGTGGCAGCATCATGCTGTGGGGATGCTTCTCATCAGCAGGGACTGGGCATCTTGTTACAATTGAAGGAAGAATGGATGGAGCAAAATACAAGAAAATACTGCAAGAAAATCTGCTTCAGTCCGCTAAAAAACTGCAGGTTGGGAAGAAATTTAACTTTCAGCAGGACAATGATCCCAAGCACAAGGCCAAAGCAACATTGGAGTGACTCAAGAACAAAAAGGTGAATGTCCTACAGTGGCCCAGTCAAATCCTGATCTCAATCCCATTGAGAATCTGTGGAACTATTTGAAAATTGTGTTCCACAAGCATCGTCCAACCAATTTGAACAACCTGGAGCAAATCTGCCAAGAAGAATGGGCCAAAATCACTCTGACACTGTGCAAAGCTGATACATACTTATTCCAAAAGACTTAAAGCTGTTATTGCAGCGAAAGGTGTCTCTACCAAATATTAATGTGTGGGGGTTGAATACTTATGCAAGCAAGATATTTCAGTTTTTTATTTTTCTTAAAAAATATTTCCCAACATAAAACCAACGTCACCTTACAATAATTGATACTGAGTTTCACTGTTTAAAAATAAAATATCAAACAGAACGAAATTTCAATGTACCATTTGTAATTCAGTAATATGAGAGAATTGGTCAGGGGTCTGAATATTTTTGCAAGGCACTGTGTGTGTGTGTGTGTGTGTGTGTGTGTGTGTGTGTGTGTGTGTGTGTGTGTGTGTGTGTGTGTGTGTATATATATATATATATATATATATATATATATATATATATATATATATATATATATATATATATATATATACAGACCAGCCGTTTTCGGCAAAAGGAGTTAGGAGTTATTCCTATTTTTATGTTTACGGACTTTAAATTACAAATGCAAGAAAGCCGCTAGCGGGATCAAACAGGCGGAGGCCCCGTTACCTTCCACACTCCCAGCAGACGAAGAGGGTAATTGGAATATTGTGGATGTCTGTCACATATTTATATAGCGCTTTACATGGTTGAAACAGAAAAAAAAATCTGCAGAATATAACAACACATAATTATAATAATAACAATATCAATAAATAATAATAATAAAATAAAAAAAAACGAATGCCCTCTGTCTCTGTAATTGTCTTAAATAGCTTACACAGGACAAATTACAGCAGCCATGTTTCTCAAAGTTCAATGTGGGAATTTGCTGTGGTCCTCCTACACCAAGTAAATTGCTGTCGGTGAAATACGACAGGTAGTAGCCTAAGACCAAGTAGTGTGAGCAACGTTACCTATACAGAATCGCTACTTCTATCGTCTATTCTGCACCCGACGTCGTAGGCTACTAGCCTGATACGGGCTGATGAGGGCTCTGTCTTGTGATAATTGACCGCGACTGGAGTTATGAGTCCCGAGCCAAAGGCGGGGGCTCTAACGAAAATCAACGGTCAATTATCACATAGTTGAGTCCTCATCGAATGGGCACTATCGCTATTAGAAAACGATTTTTACCATTGTTTTCTCTAAAATAATAATAACAATTAAAAAAAAAAAAAAACTTAGATTTACCTTTAACTGATTCGCTGGGTAAAGACGTTATAAAAAAATAGTCCCGAACATTAAAACAAACAAAAAAAAAAACAAAAAAAAAAAAGGATGGCATACATATAAAGAGAAAAACAATTATTATTTTTTTTTTTTAGTTTAGTAAATCATTTTTTATTTTTTATTAACTTCTTAGGCTTTTAAACTCCTGTTTCAAATCTGGACATTGCTTGAATAAACAGGTGCAATTAGTTCGTGGACAATGGAGTCTAAACTACCAATACAATCTTTCATTAGATATTCTAAACTACCAATTATTCTCACCTAATCCTAATCAACTCTGTAAAGTCATATTTTCTTTTTAACAACGAGACATGGGAGCGAGAATGATGTTTGTGGTAAGCGCAAGAGATCACAAAAACAACCTATTGCCAGTTACTCAGGCAACCACCGCTTCAATAATACATTTCGTTAGTCTACTTAGGCGACGTGTGGCTAGTTCAGCCAATCTGTAGTCGACATAAATTGTAGAGTAGTCTGAAACGCGCACAAATAGGGAAAGGCGTTTCTCTTACAATTTCAGTATCAACGTTGCTTTATAAATTCAGATTGATTGATAACATGCGTTTACATACAGTAGTGTGTTCATTTAAAACAGTGAGATTATTGATCTGCCACATATGAGCAGTGTAATGAACAACGTTGCAATACCACGTTGTTGTGTAGTTTGCCTTTTTTTGTTATAAAGTAGGCGATATAGCCCATATTTTGGTTCATTGTGATGTAATAAACTCAGCCTTTAGGTTTGTTGTGTGATGAAAGAAGCAACGCCAACTGCATATACTTTGCTGTTGTGCAAAATCAACTACAGTGAACCCGTTTACAGAGTACTGGCTGCTGCCAAATCAGCCACCTACAACTACAGTGCAATAAGAACCACAGGGCCTAGAGAGAATTGGATTGTGAAGCATGTCGTGGTTGTTTTTCTGTTTTAATAGTTTTCCTTTTTAAAAGCATTAGGAGCACCGTATCACAGTATATCATTCCACCATAATAAAGTGGAATAGTTGTATGCCTTTGTCTTATGTAGGCATTCACTTCAATAGGCAGGTAAGATTTATTTTCAAGTCAATGATGACAGTATAGACATTAGATAGATACTATGATAGAGTTTATACCGCCGTTTTTATTGAAAAGAAAACTAAAGGTTGGAGTAACAACGCCTCAAGTAAACATAATTACAACAAACATTATTATTATTATTATTATTATTATTATTATTATTATTATTATTATTATTATTATTATTATTATTTATTTATTTTTTTTACTGATGTTTGGGTGACCCATTCATTACAAAACACTTGGCCCCGGAGTTTCATTTTTTTTTCATAAAAAATTCAGTGTGTGTGTGTGTGTGTGTGTGTGTGTGTGTGTGTGTGTGTGTGTGTGTGTCTTTGGTTTTTTTGTTTTTTTAATCGAACGTTCTGTAATAATGTTTTTTTGTATCTTTGCACTTATCCTAAGTAATCTCGTTAGAACTGATAACAGCTGCAGGTTATGCTTGTCAACAGATCGATTTCTAATGCTGTTCCATTACTATGGCACTATACTGGGTTTAACACATTTTAATACACTTACAGTTTCTGTTTAAAAAAGAAGGTAGGCTACTTCATTAATTACTATAGGTTCTAGAATAATATAAAACAAGAGTTTTTAAACTATTATGTCCAATACAATGACTGAGATTTCAAATTAGCCAAACAAGACAAATGGTATTGCATTGGAAACAATATTTAAAACACACTAATTTGTAATAATAGCAGTTAGCTGGTCCATTTCCTTTAAAACAGCGCCACCCACTTACTCCTGTAAATCTATTGTTTTCCAAGTCATACTAATATATGTAAAATACTAGCGTATACATTATTTAGCTGTTTTGTCATATAAGCTATTTTCAAATTGTGTAAAACCTTTGATTACATAATTGTGGAACCAAACAAATGGGTCGTTGGCTTTAGATTTCAAAAGTTGTTTTTTTTCCCCGTTACTGCAGCGCCCCCTGAAGGTTAGTTAAGAAGTTGACAGTATGTTATTTCTATTAGGGAATGATTCAAAGCATAAACATCCGTGACCGTTTTTAGTATGATACATTACATATTCATCATTAAAGGGCAGTTCCCGTGAACATGCAGTTATCACCCTCGATCTGGAGGTTACTAGGCCTACGTTAAATAATTAATATTATTTAAATTATGTATTGTTTTCTGTATGGGTTTCAGGGACAATAGAGGGCGGTTTGCAGTTAATCGTTTCAATACTAATTATTTCGTAATAAATATACAAACCAACTGGTTTATAATAATACACATTTTACTAAAATCCTACAACAATTCGAGTTGTACTTTAACCCATCTTAATTTCCTTCCAGAGGCAAATGTTGAGAGGTACTGCATATATTTTTGTAATCATCTGAGCAAATGGGGAGTGGTATCTAATGGTAGTCAATCGTTATTGAATACGTCATAACTGGATTTGAATATCGCTTCAAATTATCCCCATTCATTACATGAATTTATAATATATTCCGCTACTTAGCAGAAAATCATATCTATTTAAATGCGGATTAAGGCTAGGTGTTACAATGCAAAGTTGTTCTTTCTTCGTGTTATTTTGAATGCTGTGTGGATATTATGAGAACGCTAATGTGTAGGTTATCAGTTTTGTTCACAAACATTTTTAATGTAGAGGTAATTATTTTTTGACAAAGGTGTATATCATAGTGCTGTGTATAGTATATTAGTACCGGTGTAGGGCCAGAAAGTGGTACGTCGTCAGAATGTGGTACGCCTACCAACAAAATGTGACCCATGTAACTTCAGAAAATGGTACGGCACATTGATTTGGAAGTGCTGTGATTGACTACTGTACTAATCACTATGAACACGACAAATTGACGCGTACCACAAAATAACAAGGCACATGCATTTGTTTTCTATGTGTTTCGCACTTTTGCACATTGTCTGTTTGCTGTTTCAAATACAGCACAATGTACCTGTAATGTACAGTTTAAAACAAACAAACCAAAAAAAAAAAAAAAAAAAAAACTTCTGTGAGATCCACGAGTGGATGATTTCAACAACAATTGCCCATATTGTGGAAAAAGTAATGTTAAAATAGTGGGTGCGGCGGTAATAATCCATTCTACCATGTTTCTCGCTGGGGTGCACTACCGAGCACAACTGAACTACAATTAACCATAAAATGGATCTGTTTGTAAGGTGCAATTTATCTCAATCAACAAATCTCATTCTTAACCTCATCAATCATTGGTTGCAAAATAATTAATAGGCACATAAACGTTCAAGAGATCTGACTCTTTATTGCCCACACTTTATTATAGGCTGCCATTACTATTAAGGTTTGCGGATGGTATGAAAAAATAATAAACGTTCCATTGACACCGTGCTTTTGCTCACTTGCTGTTTATAATGTTTATATATTTTAAAATAAAATAGGTTTGTTTGGTTTTGATTATTTTTGCAGAAGAGAGTACATTGCCAATTGCCAATAGAGACAACCAGCACCCTAGCACCCTGCTTGAACAACTGTGCGCTTACTTCTATCATAAAACAATTCTAACCTTAATCACACGAGGGAGATAGAAAAATGTACACAATTCTATTAGTTTTTGACGAGTAAATGATTTGTTGGGTTTACATTTTTAAAACGATGTCTTGGCTTATTCCTTCACGCGTAAGGGAAACCAAAACCTGGTTAAGCCGAACAATTATAGCTTCTTAGAAATTATACGCATTAGAATTAATCTTTCTACCCCAACTTTTATATATTAATTTAAATATACTGAACGAAAAGTTCGGATATAGCCAACACATAGTATATTACCTGGATGTACTTTTGGTACTCCTCCAATTACACTCCGTTTGTGTAAAGATTTGATGGCGATAATTGGGGTGGACTATAATAAACAACAAGGCTAATATAGAGCAACTCTCGGCAGTACCGAACTCAAACAAAAGTTGTTCTTGGTGCATCGAATTATATGAATAACCATTTCTTGCCCATTTTGTAAACTTTTGCATTATTATTTGTCACCTCTTCTGTGACATTATGGTTGGCAACCTTTAGCTGAGGTGTGGTTTGCGCTTTACTTCATCTGCAAGTCACACTGCACAGTAAAGCGTATGCAACGGGGTCGAAATCTCCCGTTATTTCACATTTTTATTTATTGTTTACATATTTTGATTTTTGCACATTTTCTTTGATAGGGCACTTTATGATTGATTTGTAGCACTTTATTGTTACTTCCCCACTCAGCACCAATATATACTCACCCGACTATAACTCCCACCCCCCCCGAGTTTAGTTTTCGATGGCCACCCACCGTTTGTTTGTCTGTGTCTGAAAACAAAAATAAATGGTAAACCCAATGTTTATCGATGTCCCCTCCTGTGTTTTGTATTTGTTTTTAAACTGGTTGTTTTTATTTTCGCATCATTTTTATTGTGATTTTAAACAAAACTCCTTCGTACTTTTGTAATGATCGGTGTCCTGGTTGCGCTGTTCCCTGATTTGCACTCCAAAAAAATAGTTTAAATTCTGAGGGTGTAATCCCCTCGATGACGTAGTCAAGGCTCCGTTCCAGGTGTTATATTTTGGGGTAAATCGGCAGGATTAGAAATTCCAGGGCACACCTGAGGAGCAGAGTTCCCAGGGCTGTTTTTTTTTTAATGTATTTTGTTTTAAATCTTTTTTTATTTTATTTTTTTGGTGTCGTCTGTTTGAGTTTTCCCTTAGATTACCTATGTGCGTGTAGGAGAGGGGAACTGAAAGAGAACGAAAAATAAATGGCAAATCTATACTTGTTGCTGCTGTGGTGATGATAATGATAATGCAGTTGGGAATAATGTTTAGCGATGTCCCTTCCTCTGCATGCACTGGGGTTTTGTTTTTTGTGTTTGTTTTTAAACCGGTTGTTTTTATTTCCGGATCCTTTTATTGCGATTTTAAACTTTTTTTTTTTTTTTTTGCACAAACACCCTCGTGCTTGTGTAATGATATGCTGTTAATTCCTTTAATTCTGTGCAATAAAGCATTGTTTGAATTGACAATGACTGTGTCCTGGTTGCTCTATTCCCTGATTTGCCCTCCAAAAAAGAACTTGAATTCTGCGGGTGTAATGCCCTCGGTGGCGCAGTCGGGGCTATATTACACGTAAATTCCTAAATGAGCAAATATTGTGTAGCTTAGCGACCCACGTAACTTTATTTAGGCACGTTTGATTTTGTTATTGTAGTATATTCACGTTTTGATTTAATGTTTGTTTTACTTTAACACATTTATAAAGCACGTTACTTTGTTATAG
Organism: Polyodon spathula; assembly: GCF_017654505.1. NCBI lineage: Eukaryota > Metazoa > Chordata > Actinopteri > Acipenseriformes > Polyodontidae > Polyodon > Polyodon spathula. The sequence continues at coordinate 97,455,271 of NC_054534.1, forward strand.
ATTTGCACAGATCTCACTGGCACGCTGATGCTCTCCTGTTCTCAGCCCCTGTTGGTGTTAATTGAATAATTAAGAAGCTGAGCACCTGGTATAAAAGTTCCTGATTTCAGCCCTTCGAGAGATTTGATTTGGTCACTGTGACGTGAACCCGGGTTTGTCTGGAGTGGAGAATGAATGTGACTTGTTTGTGTTCGGCGATGAGCTGGGAGAAAAATGCAAGAAACAGCCGCGGTCGTTTAGAGCCAGTCTCCTGCTGTGCGCGTGTGTGTATGTTTTTAACTGTTTTTGAATGTGTTATTTTAAAGGCATTGTGGTTTTACAGGAGTTTAAGGGGAGTTTTTAAAGTATTGATTTTGTTGTTGTTTTAGTAAGTCCCGTCTCCGCGATTGTCTCGAGCAGCACTGCACTTTGATTTTAATTATAATTGACCATGTATTGTGTTTTTTTTTTTTTCATTGAACAGTGCAAACCCCATGCCGTGATTGTGTATTCTGCACCTGTCCTATTTATTAAATATAGTTCACCACCTGTATTTAATAAAACTATATTTATTGCCTCACATTTTGTTGTGGTTTTAGTTTGTGCTTCTGGTATTCTGCCTGGCTGATCCCACCCCAATGTGAGTGCTGCAGCCAGCTCCTGCCTTTCAGATACTTGACATCTCTCATCGCAGACCCCATAAAAGCACCCTCAGGGCTACAATTGCAGGCTCTGGCTTCACATTTTTAAAAACGATTAAAACGACTTATTTATCTTAAGTTTAATTATCATTATCATTAGGGATTAGTCCAAAATTATTTTATAATTGTTATAAATTGGATTTATTCCTATTGTCTTCTTTATAAACACAATTGATGTTCATTAAATTGTACTTGACTGTTCCACAACAGTTCTATGATATAAAATTGACATGATATTGTTTCTAAAGGAACGCGTTTTAAGTAGGACCGTTTTAGATATACAAATAGTTTATAGTTTTCCGACAAAATAAAAAATCTAATATGAAAATGTGTGTTGCGGTGCTAATTTTAAATGCGACAGTAGGAATATAAATCCTGAATGGTTAAGTGGGGCTGTTCAACGTTGGTATTACTTTTTTTTTAATCATTATTGTCTTTAATGGCAGTTAATTGTTTCCTTGCTTATTAGCTCTTTTACGTTTTAACTCTGTGCAATACGTTTTCGCTGTTTTGCATTAACTAGTATTAGCACAGTCGATTCCTGTGCAGACTATGCGACGCCAGTGCACAGGATCTGTGTATCACGGAAAGTGAGCATTAATGGAGTGTTAGCCCCTATGCTACTTCAGCACTGGATACTACCTTCACGTTATTATAAAAAGCTGGCAGCTGGTGGCTAGAAACTCGATATGCTTCGCTAAAAATACAATTTGAAAACGCTTATAGGTTGGTTGCTCATAAAAGATGTTTGAATAATATTTCTAACAAAAACTTTCAAACTTGCACAGAAGTGACTCCTCTGTTAAGTAATTACATATTTGTTAAGATTAATTGCGAGAGTAGTACAGGCCTAAAGCTAGAACCAAATTAATCAAATTTGTGTGCTAATTTCTTCTTTACCAAAAACACACTTAATTTAAACAAATACCCAGAAGTAAACACAGATATAAAACATATTATAATGATCCCATGAAAAGAAAATACCGGATCCTCGAGTAGGTTCAGAAGTATTTAAACTAGAAAGGAAGGGACCAGAAATCAACAAAAAAAAGAAGGGAGAATACATCGAAGCAAGTGCAACAACTCAAATAAGATAGCCATTAAATGTATTTACCTAAATGCTGGAAGTCTCAAAAACTAAATGTTAGAACTTGAAGCTAGTGCATTAACAATTGACTACAATGTGATAGGTGTTACTTGGTTATCCGAGAGTGATGGAGACGAATATATTATTAGTGGGTATACACTGTATAGGAAAGACAGGCAGGACAGAAGAGGCAGAGGGTTAGCGCTATACATCAAAAATAGTCTTTAAGCCCAGATGTTAAATCTGGAAGAATCAAACAACACAGAATCAATATGGGTCAGAATAAAGGACAATAACTCAATGGGTATTGTAATAATGGCATGGAAATTCAGACGCTGAGCAAAATAATCTGTTATACAATGGCATTAGAAATGTGTAGCAGAGGAGAAGCCTTACTAATGGGGGATGTCAGCTTCCCCATATAAAATGGGAAAACCCAATGGGGAGCACCACATCTGAAATTGAAATGGTAGAAATTATAAATGACTGCTTCCTAACAATTTGTCAATGCACCGACTAGAGGGGATGCATGCCTTGATTTATTCTTTTGAAATAACAAAGACAGTAAAACTAAAACAGAGGTCAGAGAACCATTTGCAAACTCAGATCATAACATGGCCTCATTTGAAGTGCTTTTTAAAACCACAAAAGTAACAACTAAAGCTAAGTGTTACAGTTTTAAAAAGGCCAACTATGAGGGAATAAAGCAGCGACAATTTAACAACCACATCAAATATTGAAGCGGGTTATATATTTAGTTCTACAGTTATTTACTGCTTCGGACACATTACATGAAATGGTAACACGTTTCAACAGTTCTATGGTGTTACAAGATACCACACATAAACTTAGCTTCTCCGCACTCATTCTTTCCCATATGATTAATGGTCAACCTAAATAGTGATTTCGTGGAAATCTGGAAATTGAGGGGTCACCACGAAATTCACCTATTTTACGGGCCAATGCACTACTTCACAACACAAGTGATGCAAACTACATATCTTCCTTCTGTAAATAGGCTCTTATTAATTCCTTCGCCATCTTGTGTGCACTGCACTTAGGCAAAAAAAAAGTCCTTCGACAGATGTTAGCCTTAGGGCGAAATTCAGGGGGGTGGTAGCTGGGCAGCTTAATTAATTAACGTCTATCATCATTAACCTCCTATTTAAACCCTAATCTCTAACTCCTTCTCTGTCTAATGTTTTCCTTTCTTGCATACGCTTTGACCCATTCTCTGCGCAAAATTTAAAACTCTTCATTTTTTAGCATTAATCAGCTCCAGTTCAGAATAGGAAACCTCCGTGCCGGATTCTACTCAACAATATCTCATTCATATCTTCGATCTACTTCTAATGCAGACTTCTCCCAGCAACCAGATCCGTTGCCATGGCGTTAAGGAGATCAAAATGCCCCTGCCAGCAGGCTCCGCCTCCAGGGCAGCTATTTTATAATGATTGGCCACTTGCCTAACTTTTAAAAACCAACAACAATATCAACATCCCGGCTGGAAATGATAGTGTGGTGTTGTTCAATATTTATTGTACCTTTTATATCTGTTATACAATGGTGCCTGCTTCTCAAGCGCACTTCCGCAAGCTCGCTCGCCCAGAGCTTCAGGACAGGCTACAGCACCGCCCTCCTCTCCAGTCGTGATCATCGTCTCCTCCCAGCACATCAACCAGGAGACGCAATTCTCAAAGCTATTTTCTAGCTCGTTTTGATATTTTTTTTCTGAAAGAGATCATTTTCAAGTACAATTCTAATTTAAGACTGCTTGTAAGTACTAAAAGAAATGGCTGAGCTATTGTTTTTGTCAAGTTCATTTTTGGAAATAGGCTTAACTCTGTTATTTATTTTTGATTTTCCCACCCCGTACACTTCCAGTTTCACTGCTGCTTAACTAAATATATCATCGCACATTAGCAATAACTTGCACTTGGCAACCTCGTATACTTAATTTCTATTAAAAAAAAAAAAAAAATGGGACGGAGACGACGATAGGAATTACCGACCAATGGTATTACTTAATGTGTAAGTGTAGTAGGGGGTCCGATCTTGTCAAATACGCCTTCAGTAAAGTGTTAGGAACGAGCATCTCCTTGCTTGCTTTTTACAGCATCAATCCAGGAAGCTCAGAAAAGCATATCCGAGCAATCCAGGAAGGACATCAAAATGTGTGCATTATTAATTCAAAACTGGAACAGACTTTCACTGTTGTAAAAAGACTGCGTCTCAGCATCCCTTGACTAGTCCCATTTCACAGACGCCTCCTTTCTAGGATTCAGGGGTTTCATGAATCATCACATTCCGCAAGCTCATCGCAGGAGCTCCAGTCCCATTGCAGGTGTTCCATCCACAAGGTTGTCTTGCACCACAGGTTGTAACTGCTATCAGTCTTCTGTGCTCAAAACTGCATTCTTCCTATCAGTTTAGGAAGAAGCCACTCTCCATCTGGCTCTAGGCACAATGAAATCAGACATTAGTGGGATCCAGTATCACTATCATTTTATTGGCAGTTTTCCCCCTATCTTGCTGTATATCCCACCAGTCTGTCTCACAATGCAAGGAATCATCAAGCATAGCCAGAGTACAGTTTAGCATCAGTAATTGCATTTGGTTCTCACTCAGCCTCTAGCATTAGGAACCACACTCTCTCCAAATATTCAAAAGCAAATAGTAGAAGATATTTGTTTCCACCAGCTGGAAATATAGTTTAAACGGTAACATTCAGTTTATTACCAAATAAATAAACAACCAGAGAGATATTAATGTTACACTCAAGTCACACAACATTAAGTTCCACACCACTGTCAAGAGCCAGATCAATATTTATTCCTCATTATCGAGCTCTGTTAGATAAGGGGGTAGTATGTTCTATGAGTACTATAAAACATTCTCTGTTAAAGCCGCTGCCATCACAGCAGATAACCATTTTGTCAATCGGTCTTCCCCCTAATTCAGTCGTCTTTAACTGCCTTTTGAGCGATTTCACGAGGCAACGCTTGTGGGCTCTGCACACTCACAGCCCATTCTACCCCCCTCTGTCAAAATACAATCATGATACAGCATCAGAGCATTTAGGATAAACATTCCAATCACAAGGGCTATTAATCACAATAATCAAATATTCTACCCTGCATCACTTTCTGAAGTCAACAGTTTTACTCTAATCATAACCTCTAGGTGGCAGTATAACACCACAAGTTCTATACATTTGAGCTGGTTCTCTTTCAATGCGAAAGTCATGTATTTTCAAATCAGGATCAATTTTACTTCAGAAGTTAATACAGTGGCTTGCGTAAGTATTGACCCCCCTTGGCATTTTTCCTATTTTGTTGCCTTACAACCTGGAATTAAAATTGATTTTTTGGGGGTTTGTATCATTTGATTTACACAACATGCCTACCACTTTGAAGATGCAAAATATTTTTTTATTGTGAAACAAACAAGAAATAAGACAAAAAAACAGAAAACTTGAGCGTGCATAAGTATTCACCCCCCCCCCCCCCCCCCCCCCCAAAGTCTCTTTGCAGCCTTTTGCAGCAATTACAGCTGTAAGTCTCTTGGGGTATGTATCTATAAGCTTGGCACATCTAGCCACTGGGATTTTTGCCCATTCTTCAGGGCAAAACTGCTCCAGCTCCTTCAAGTTGGATGGGTTCCGCTGGTGTACAGCAATCTTTAAGTCATACCACAGATTCTCAATTGGATTGAGGTCTGGGCTTTGACTAGGCCATTCCAAGACATTTAAATGTTTCCCCTTAAACCACTCGAGTGTTGCTTTAGCAGTATGCTTAGGGTCATTGTCCTGCTGGAAGGTGAACCTCCGTCCCAGTCACAAATCTCTGGAAGACTGAAACAGGTTTCCCTGAAGAATTTCCCTGTATTCAACGCCATCCATCATTCATTCAATTCTGACCAGTTTCCCAGTCCCTGCCGATGAAAAACATCCCCACAGCATGATGCTGCCACCACCATGCTTCACTGTGGACATGGTGTTCTCGGGGTGATGAGAGGTGTTGGGTTTGCGCCAGACATAGCGTTTTCCTTGATGGCCAAAAAGCTCAATTTTAGTCTCATCTGACCAGAGTACCTTCTTCCATATGTTTGGGGAGTCTCCCAATTGCCTTTTGGCGAACACCAAATGTGTTTGCTTATTTCTTTCTTTAAGCAATGGCTTTTTCTGGCCACTCTTCCGTAAAGCCCAGCTCTGTGGAGTGTACGGCTTAAAGTGGTCCTGTGGACAGATACTCCAATCTCCACTGTGGAGCTTTGCAGCTCCTTCAAGGTTATCTTTGGTCTCTTTGTTGCCTCTCTGATTAATGCCCTCCTTGCCTGGTCCGTGAGTTTTGGTGGGCAGCCCTCTCTTGCCAGGTTTGTTGTGGTGCCATATTCTTTCCATTTTTTAATGACGGCTTTAATGGTGCTCCGTGGGATGTTCAAAGTATTGGATATTTTTTTATAACCCAACCCTGATCTGTACTTCTCTATAACTTTGTCCCTGACCTGTTTGGAGAGCTCCTTGGTCTTCATGGTGCCGCTTGCTTGGTGGTGCCCCTTGCTTCGTGGTGTTGCAGACTCTGGGGCCTTTCAGAACAGGTGTATATATACTGAGATCATGTGACAGATCATGTGACACTTAGATTGAACACAGGTGGACTTTATTTAACTAATTATGTGACTTCTGAAGGTAATTGGTTGCACCAGATCTTATTTATGGGCTTAATAGCAAAGGGGGTGAATACATATGCACGCACCACTTTTCTGTTATTTATTTTTTAGAATTTTTTTAAACAAGTTATTTTTTTCATTTCACTTCACCAATTTGGACTATTTTGTATATGTCCATTACATGAAATCCAAATAAAAATCCATTTTAATTCCAGGTTGTAAGGCAACAAAATAGGAAAAATTCCAAGGGGGGTCAATACTTTCGCAACCCACAGTATTGCATTCAATGTGAGACACATGTCAGATATGGAAACCATGTCCTACTATCATCAATGTTTTAGTCATGGCACCCTCCTACCCTACAATGGACAATACACTCATAGACTGCTCCTGATCAAATCAATATGTTTCACAGCAGCCTCAGAGCAATGCATTCTTCATCCTCTGGATCTGCAGCAGCCTCAGATCTTTGCATTCTTCATCTCTGCCCGAAGCCAGACCCATCTTCGTCTCCATCTAAACCGTCTTAACACTCAGAGACCAATATCCACATTCAGCAGGTCTCTGTGCTCTACAGCAGCCCACTTCACACTACTGACACCAGTACACCATTTACTAGTACAGATAACTGCTTCAGCCGATCTCTCCTTTCTACAGCTGGGACACTGCACACTTCTGATAGCATTCCATTGTTTACTCATGATTTCCTCAGCAATCTAGTTGTATGTCCACTCATCCTTTCAAACACTACAAGCATTAATACATGATAGGAGACGTGGTACAAGACTGGAAATCTGTCTTGATTATGAGTTAAGGAGTTCCACTATTAGGAGAATGACTGGAGTTGTGAACCCCAAATCTCTGAATGTGAGTTCACCTTTTCCATTCCATGCAGACACGATAGTAGCAAACCGCTGATCAATCCCGTATTAACAAACACATAGGATGGTCTCACCACTTGTGTCTCCAGAACTGGCTTTCTCCCCAATCATTTCAGATTGATTAACTACTTCCACAGCCAGAGCCAACATGTATCTCCTTCCGGTCGAGGAGCATGGGGAGCTGGTCCTCTGCAGTAGTCGATTCATACATCCGTTCATCCCCTACCGACATAGCAATAGCCATCAAAGACTAGCTAGCATGCCCGGAGTGGAGGCTACCTGATCACTGGGGCCAACAGAGGTTTTCCCCTTCTAGTTTTTGTCTGTAGTTTTCAGCATTGGAGGTAAAATTACAGAAATGAACAACAAAGCAAAAAAATCAAAGTATATTTCGGCTGATGATTGTGTCAAGACATTTACCATATGTGCAGATGGAAGTAATTGTTTTGCACATCTTTTAATGTGTCTTTGGAGATAATATGATCGATTGGTATTTAGCTTCAGAATCACACATTAAGAAAGGCTTCTACAGAGGCTGCTGAACAGAACATAAAATAAACAGCTTTCAGAAAACAAACTTTAAAGTCAGCGTAGCCAAAAAGTATTCCTGTCAGTTGTAGCCAAGTTAAATCAGTACTACAGGTATGACCTAGCACAGCCACCTCGCTTCAAACAACCTCCTGCTTACTTTTTAAACATAGTTAGAATTTCAGCCCTGAATAGGGTTTTCTTTGTTTTGACTCATATTAATAAAATACATTATTGGATGGGACAAATTAAATGACAACGAATGTTCTGCATATATTGCCTTTATTGAAGTATGCCAATATGCCCTTGGGTAACCGAGTTTTGGGACTGTTTCTAATTGATTTCCACATCTGTATAACTTGGCTTATAACCCAACCATGCCAGGAAAATGTGCTTCACAATATTACAGAACCACCAGAACCCTTCACTATTGGAACCAAACATTCAGGGCTGTAGAGTTCTTTAGGTTGGTGCCACGCGGTATCGAACGGGACCAGAAAAATGTGCCAGCTAATAGTGGGCTGGTTATATACAGATAGCTATTGTAAATATTGTACCCAGAAAAACGTATAAATGTCACATTATTTGAACACTGAAGAAATATATTACAGTAGACTGTATACTGTCCAGGTATACCCTTGTATCGATTGTATTCATTTCAATTTTGCTTTCCATTAAATAAGTATTTTACGCACGTGACATGTGCGTATTTACGCAATATACTTACACCTTTAAAATAAAATGATAGGAATTCATGTCAAAATGGACAATAGGTTTTACATTGGCTTTTAGATATACAAGACTTACACAGTATACCCGTTTCCATAATCGACAGGTTTCGGATTGTAGATGGATCATACCATTATGTTCAAACGGGATTTGGCTCAGAATTATGCTGATACAGAATAGATCCATAGATGCGTGGTATGCTTTGGTATGATATAATGCATATCTTATATTTCATGTTTTTTTTTTTTTTTTTTTTTTTTTTTTTTTTTTTTTTTTTTTTTTTTTTTTAACGTGAATCTTCGCGCTGCACAAAACCAACTTCGAAGCTGTCGTTTAAGTGACCGACATGTTCCAATGCTGGTTCTCAGCGCCTGAATGATAACACGTTGAAGTGGCACAATTCCTACACGTGATTTAGATATAATCTGCCTTTAGTTTTAGATTTATTCTATCATTTTCGAATTTGTCTTTTTAACATGTTTTTTTATGACAAGTTAAAGTGATAAAACCACACAAGACAACAGAAAAGCCACAAAATCCTCTCTGTGAGGTACCTTGAATTGATATTTTAATACCAAGCAAGTGGGCCAGGCCAGGCCTTGTGGATTTTTTGTTTTAATGACAAAAAATATTTACTGTTTTAACTAAGGCAACGCACATAATTAAATTTAATCTGCCCCCTAATTTTGCTCATGCAACGCTTGATTTTAGTGTTTTTACGTTCACTGTCTCCACCTTCAGCGTTGGAGAAGCCGAACAATAGTATTTGCAGTGCCTTAAATGTTGGCTTTAATACAAAGGAATTGGTCGGCTTTGTCATAATCTTTATTAGCAAAGGAGGCGCTATGCATTTAGATTTATTCCGTTGGGTTAGGGCTTATAAATAACAAGAAAAAATACAAAACTATACTTGGAACGATTTGATCGTTGGAAGCATAGCCTGGCAATCTAGAGAAAAAAAAAAACTTCATTGCATTCTCTTCTTTTATTACAATATTAGGCTATCTATATTTATCTAAATGCCTCAACAGTTAACTCTCTGTCGTTACCCTAATATTTTGACAAATATACCTTTTTGTGTTGCCATAAACAGAGATGAATAAGAAATCCAGTTATTTAGAACTAAATTGTAAGGCTGTTCTCAAAGTTCAAAGAGCGTATGATTTCCAATTTTGGACTCGCTCTCTTAAATCGGGTCATTTTATATTCTGTCAGGCTAACAAAACATTCAGTTGAGATTCGTAACCACTTCAGAAATTTTTCCTGTTAAAATTAATTGAAACGCCCAATGGTTGATATCTCTAACTTAAGGTAAAGTACATCTAAATCAGTTGTTTTATGATTCACTAAGACTATGATACATACATTTCCAAATTCAGTACGTTTTAATTCCACCTCGTTGCCCTTTAAACGTAATTTAAATAGACATAATTAAAGGCTGCACTCTATGGCAGGATTGTTTTCCTCTCTCAATGAAGGGACGGACAATTGCCGGTAATCTTTTCAACAGGAGCACACTTTTTAAAACAGATATATAGACATAAAGGTTAGCTGAAGGGTTCGAATATTGTGAGGGAAGTAACTTTGTTTTTGTATTCTTATATACATTTATACAGCCAACATGGGATCTGCTGGCAAAAAAAAATTAAAAATTAAACGACCGTTTGTTTAACCTCTTTACGGTAGCTTAACCTCTGTCACAATGAACAAATCACTTTTAGACAATTAAAAAAGTGACTTTTTACCCAGCTCAACTCGACATTATAGATGCTGTACGTTATTATACATCTGTGCAGGTCTTGAATTTTCCGACTCGTGTGAAAGAGGTAGGTACTGGATTAATACGTTATTTTTAAATATTGTTTTTTGTGTAATCGGCGTTTTTTGGTGCTGCTGTCTTGTGTTATTAATTGTACACCTTTTTGGGTCGTTCACTGATTTTTTTTAAGGAACCTTCCCCTGAGAAAGAAACATTGATGACCTACAACATATAACACACAAACCTAGGTTTCAAATGCTGTGGGCTCTATTTTAATTGGAAATCACTCAAATGTTCATTAAAAATGTAGGCTGCATATATGGACGATACTGTAGATGGTTTTTCTCCATAGTGCACTTTAGTGTTTTAAGGTTTCAAAACCATATATCGGTAAATTCAACATTTGTAAACCTTTATAATTTTGACATTTGGCCGATTTTGTAACTTAAGCGTGTGACAATAAAAATACAATTAAGTAAGATCATAGTTTGGTGGTAGCCTACTTAAGCGAATTATTAGTTTTTGTTATAAAAGGAGAAAAACAAAATGAAAAGGAAAACCTGACGATCATTTTTTCAGCAATTTTCAAGGTTCAACTTAATAACATAATGATATTAATTACAATATGATAATTTAACGGAACAACACTATTACCATTACTTAGTGTGTGTATGTATATGTATATATATATATATATATATATATATATATATATATATATATATATATATATATATATATAGGATATGGACAGTTGGTGGTTGGTTGGTTTTGTGGTGGTGGTCCACTATGAAAGGCGCTATATAAAATAAAGATTGATTGATGAGAAGGTTGCGATTTTGTTCCACGTGATGACATTTTGCCTACAAATGTGAATTCTACATACATAAATACATACATACATGCATACATACATACATACATACATACATACATACATACATACATACATACAATTACTGGCACAATAAATATAAATTGTGTGAAATTATATAGCCTATGGGAAATTAGATCAATGTAAATGTATTTGAGATTATGTGGCTTTTTTATGCGTTCAATACAGACCCTGGCAGCACTCCACAAAGATAATCTATTCCTTGCTGAGAAGTGCTAGGAACAGGTCAGAAGTGAGTCCATCACTTTCTTTCCTGATTGCTGTCACTTGTTGGCAATAAAAAAAATACATTTGCCACCGATATTTTTGGGACCTAACAACTTTCAGAACCAGTGACTTGGCAGCTTTCTAGAGTATAGGTATAGTAAAACGACAAATTTCCAATGCGAAATAATATGACTTGTGTTATATTTCCTATTTATATTTAACTGTTTAAAATAAATTTAAATAAACTAAGCGATATTGATTATTGGATTTTCGATATCTGAGTCTGTAAAATACTAGGTTATAACCACTCGAATTCCACTGTATACAACTCTTATAAGATACCATTTTAATTCCCCAGTTTTAAGAGAAATGAATCACAAGAACAGCATCGAATGCTTTGATCGCATGTCATGTAAAATATACTTGCACATTTCACCCGCATGAAAGTGATATTTATAAAATTAAAATGATAAAGCGATGCGTTAAAACTCATTATAAATAACGTGAAATGACGTTGTACGCATTTAAAACCAGGAGGTCTTTATTTATGGTCTATTAATACACAACCGATGTTTTTGTTTCATAATTTGGTTGTTCCATTAATTTTATTATTTATTTATTTATTTATTTTTGTTAAAACATAATCTAAACAAGCTATTTCATAACAATTTGATACAAATTGAAAGGCTATTTGATTAAAACGTGTTTTTACTAATTGTCATATGGAGAGGGTTTACATATTTCTGAGGACAGATATATTGCGATTTATCTTTAATGACCATACGTATTCATTTATTAACGGCAATGGTACACTCTTCCAGTATTCATCGTCTAACAGCTTTTGCATTGAATATTTCAAGATTAGGTTTTTTCTCTACCTTATAAGAATGACCAAGAACCAACAGATTCTCCCTGCATTGAAAAGACGAAACAGAAAAACTGCATTTAAGTGGTATATCCAATTTATTTGCAATGTATTTCCATATTTTTGGGTGCATATAGGCCCTTTGTTTTTACATCGCTCTTCTATAGTTACATCGTGCACGAGTATGTGACAGCTACAAAACTTCATCCTATAATTGACCATACACGTGCAGGCTTCATTAAAAACATTTTAAAAGGCTGCATATGTATTTTAAATTATATTGCATATCTAGTTTTACTTTAAATAAAATGTTTAAGGATTAAACATAAGTATTATTGTATTTTCTAAAACAATTAAGTTAAAACTAAATTGTATTTACACTAACCTGCTCCATAAAATGTATGTTCTTTTCCTAAATACAGCGTAAGAGCACGATTGGATCAAGTGTTATCATTAAACTATTTCATATCATAGTCTGAGTTAATTTGGTACTTTTTAAACCCTGCGGTTCATATTTTCAATGTCTGTGACTTTTTCAGCTCTTAGTTATTGTCTGTTGATGGGTGCACCCGGTTTGACTCTAATCAACACCTTATGTGAATTCAGGAAAACTCCTGCAGCCTAATTTACATAAATTGTGTACATTTTGTTTTACATAATTGTATGTTTTATAAATTCGATCCCATATCATGGTGATTCAGAAACTTGAAAAAAGCGTTAATTGCAATTTTTAGTGGGGTATTACCAATAGATCAGAAAGTCGATTTTGTTTTTCTTCATACTGACTTCAATAAAGAGATCTCGGTTTTTAGTGCTTTATTATTTGATTGAGTTCCTCCGAAGTTATTTAAACTGACAAGTCACCGGTTGATGTGAGGAAAGCTGCTGTACGCCTAGCTGAACTTGTATTGAATCAGTGAATCGCGTGAGAAAGGAGAGGGCTGTCTAGGTGCATGGAGAAGGCAGCTGACTTGAATGCACTGCCCCAAGGTCAAAGCAATTATACCGTGGGTATTATTACATTAGTCCCATTTCTTTAAATAAATTATGCTTTTTTTTTTTTCTCCAGAGCATCTCGAGAGTGCTTGCAAATTTATTATGCATTAAGTGGCCGTTCTACATATTTCTGTATTTCAGTGGTGATCCATAATGCACACATTTCAAACTAATTTCATATATGAACTTTATAGAATAAAAGCATTACAGATATATTCTTCATTGCTTACATAGAAAGAAAGAAAGAAAGAAAGAAAGAAAGAAAGAAAGAAAGAAAGAAAGAAAGAAAGAAAGAAGCACTTGGTTTGATGGACAAATACACTTTGAAAATGGCATGCACTACGAGTTCAGAGTTACTTTCTAATCCAGTATAACCAATCTGAGTTCCAATCTTGTTGGTGACACAAATTGTATATGCAGTTATGTTACCTGTATACTATTTTTAGTTTTTATGCTTTTACACAACAGATTTATCTTTCTTCCTGAAGGCATAATGAATTAATGACCAAGGCAAAACTTGCACTACATTTTTATACAATAATAATAATAATAATAATAATAATAATAATAATAATAATAATAATAATAATAATAATAATTTCACTCCGATACACGTGTGGTCTTATTATTAAAAATATATATATTTACAGAAAATATCTTTAAACGTATTTAATTTAAAGGCTAGGCCTAAAGGGATTTTCACTTCCATACATAATAGAGCCATCTTAAAGCGTTCATGAAAACGACACAGAAACGATTTCATTCATATAAGATGTATTAAACGCTTTCATTCAGATACGATGTATTAAACGCTTTCATTCAGATAAGATGTATTAAACGCTTTCATTCAGATAAGATGTATTAAACGCTTTCATTCAGATACGATGTATTAAACGCTTTCATTCAGATAAGATGTATAAAACTCTCGTTCAGACTTTATGTATTAAACGCTTTCATTCAGATAAGATGTATTAAACGCTTTCACTCAGATAAGATGTATTAATGGCTTTTTTTTTACACATATGGGGCTATATTACAGATGGACGCTACAGTTTAAAGGCAGCCTTACGGTAATTTTAACAGTTTCAGTAGTCATGTTTAGCATGCTAAATAAACATGGTAATCTGATAGCTGATTTGGATATAAATTGACACTTTACTTATTGACTGTTGCATTCTGAGCTGTTGTGTTTTCTGCCACAATTTACCATGCTCCACGGTGTGCTGCTATCCTCGTACTTTGATTTACTATATTTGCTTTTACGCTGTGCACAGTAAACAAATAAAAGTGACATGTAAATTCAAATATAATATACTTTCTATTGTATGTTATTGTATTTCAGTAATGGTGTTCTAATATCAGATCTCTGTTCAACCTCCCTCTGTCAGATATGACTTGATACAAAGAACAGAACAGTTTAAATACATCGATTCATATATAAGCTGTTTATTCATGCGACATATGAGTTAACGTTACATTTTCTTAAATATGACCAAACAAAGAAAACTGAATAATAATAATTATATCATCAAACAAATAAGCCATATGCAGTATGCCTCCATGGCGATTAGGAAAATTGAACATTTGATAAATGAAACATTATATATATATATATATATATATATATATATATATATATATATATATATATATATATATATATATATATATATATAAGGGAGACCGGGGACAGTTGTAACACCTTGAATTTCTCCAGTCAGAAGCAAGCAGTGCCATCACTCACTCGGCACATGCTCAGTTCAGGTCTCTGTCTACTTGTGGAAGAGAAGCTGCCTGTGATAAAGCCCTGAGATTTTATCTCCAAAGACCCAGGAGAGAACCTTTTTCCCCCCAATTTTCTTTTTGTGATATATACCTGTTGTACCCAGTTTATGGATCCATGCTTTTGGCATTACTATCCCTGATCTCTGTTCAAATCGTCTCCGCTGTAATGGGGAGAAATGTAATATATATATATATATATGTTACATCTATCCTGGTCTCCCCTATAATAATATAATTTTAAAAGAAAGTATTCAAATATGTACACTGCATACCGATATATAAATGTGTAATACGTGAAATAATAGAATACACTTAGCATGTGTCAAACACTTATGTTTTTATAGTTCTCGAGTAAAGAGTAACGCTGTGGTAAAAAGGTCCCATAATAAGGTAAGAAAGATGTTGCATACAATGAGGGTCCCTGTATGGGAAGAAGTAGCTCGTCTCTTTTCCGGAAAGCTGCTTGTATTTGAAACTGTGAGTGCGTTTGGGTTTCGTTTCCTAGATTTGATGGTTCCATTTCAGAGGTCAGTTGTCGTTTCCATTTATTCCTTCTGTTCTGAAACCAAATTTTGACCTGAGTCTCTGTGATTTGCAAAGCAGCAGCCAGTCCAGCTCTTTCAGAGCTGCTTAAATATCGTTTCATATCGAATGTCGATTGTAACTGGAAAACCTGATTCCGTGAAAAAACAGTCCTTGTTTTCTTTGTCCTTTGCTGGACAGACTTATCTTGCTCCTCCGTTATTTTTTTTGAGGAAGAATTTTCAGAATGTTTCCCACAAGCCGGGTTTTCGACAATCACTGAAATAAACAGATTGTGGTGTTACTCGATGGAAAATGAAAGATGTACGAGTTTCCAGTCAAGCTTCTGTGAAATATAGGCCATAGGTAAAGGTGACCTGAATGTATGAACATGCAAGGAAAGAGCAGTGATACAGATTTGAACAAATACATACAAACATAAAACATGCAATTATTAATTAATGAGCTTGTATCTGCTTAAGGTTGCACCGTGGTATCTGGATAAAGACAAACGGTTTACTGAAGCCAGCACTGTTACATTTAAACGTGTCATCCCTCTATAGCGAATACTACAACTAAATCAACTAAATACAATATAAAATAATCAACTTGTACGTTATTGACAACATTAATGCCTTGCGATTATTATAAACAGAGCTAGTTTTCACATATATGTTTGATCACATGACGTCCTTTTACACTTATTTTGAGCCGATTCTGTTTCCTAATTAAACTCAGATAAGGCTGTTAATTACAAACCAATTCATTTGTACCTTCATATCTTGACTGAGCCTGATTTGCGTTTCGCTTAATTTGTATTTCAAACAGACGTGACAGACAAACGTTCTTGCAGTCAGTTTATCGTTGCGCTTTTGTTATTTTCACACGTTTAACAAAGTTGTCCTGATATATTTTCTTTCCAGCATAAAATACCCACTACGGAGTGTACATTGATAGCAAGTCCATTATTTAAAATCTCACTGACGTCTAGCAAAACAAACAACAACAAAAAAACTTAAACCTAGTCTTTAATTAGTAATTTTCTCGTTATTAAATGTTAATTAGTAGTTGTTAATTAACATTTAAAGGGAGATAATAAACCCCGAAAAGTTTAAGCCCTCTATCAATCCCTATTCATTATGACTCTTCACTGTAGCCTTGTACACGGCATTGCTATCTTACCTGAGTTCTCGCTATACGTGGTCTCCTCTTGTTTTTTGTGCTCTCTGTTGTCTGTGGAAATGGTTAATAGTTTGGTGTTCCCAGTATCCTGCTGTTGGGGTATAGATGGTGACTCTTCCAGTATATTGTTTATAAGGAAGGAAACAGAAGGACAGCCCCTGGAATCCAGCTTCTTGTCCATGGCCAATACCTCTAAGAAGGACATTTGCGTTTCACTTTTGTATATAGCTACAGGCGCTCTCATAAAATAAATAAATAAGAATACGGTGTTGCGTGCAGGAAGCCTTGGGCTTTGGCGAAGACTCGAACCAGAAAAAAAAGTTTGCATGTAATTCATTACAGGGCTATTTAGTATGTTATTTGGTACGTTCATTGGCTGCTTGTGGAGCCTTGGGGGGTGTTTTATCATGATGCAAGTGACTGCAGGTTTCAACTCACATTTAATATGGAAGTGGGTGGTTCTTTCATTTCCTATTGCAGCAAATTCCGAATGCATCTTATTTGGCCAATAGATTTCCTGGTTTACTACTACTATCTTAGGCTATTAAACTGACAAGTGTGCCTTTAATGTTACCAAGTTACTGGAAACTTTTAAATCATCACAGTGTTTTGAAATTTGCTAACAATAAATAAATATCAATTATATTAAAACATTAAACTATACAGTATATTTCATTTGCTTACATTTAAATCACATTTGATTTTTTCCAAATGCCTTTTTAAATAATCCAATATCCCTCGGGAAGCAATCGAAATGACCTCACCATTGCAAATACTTCTTTTCTTTTGATTGTTGTTGTAAATCAGCAGGCTACATAAGCAAATTTATATATTCCAGAAATTAATATAACAGATATTTTCAATTAGTGTAGATAATAGTTTCTTGTTCTTTCTGGAAATTTAAAAACAAATGTCTTTGTTAAAATAAGTTGGAATCAATTATTCTATTTTATACGCTACTTTGAACAGAACGAATGTACAATGTGTCAATGTGCCTTTATGGATGGCATTAGGGGCATCCTATTGGAGCACCTTAGTAAGAACATAAGAAAATTTACAAACGAGAGGAGGCCATTCGGTCCATCTTGTTCATTTGGTTGTTAGTAGCTTATTGATCCCATAATCTCATCAAGAAGCTTCTTGAAGGACCCCAGGATGTCAGCGTCAACAAATTTGCTGTGGAGTTGGTTCCAGACTCCCACAATTATCTGTGTAAAAAAGTGCCTCCTATTTTCTATTCTAATTACCCCTTTACTTAATCTTCATTTGTGACCCCTGCTCCTTGTTTCTGTTTTCAGTTTGAAAAAGTCCTTTGGGTCGACATTGTCAATGCCTTTTAGAATTTTGAATGCTTGAATCAGATCACTGCATAGTTGTTTTTGTTCAAGAATGAATAAATTCAATTCTTTATGCCTGTCTGCATATGACATGCCTTTTAAACCTGGAATAATTCTGGTCGCTCTTCTTTGCACTCTTTCTACAGCAGCAAGCAGCTTGTCTAGGTCATTCAAAATGATCTAGACAAGATTCAGAACTGAGCAGACACATGGCAAATGACATTTAATAGAGAAAAGTGTAAGGTACTGCACGCAGGAAATAAAAATGTACATTATAAATATCATATGGGAGATATTGAAATTGGAGAAGGAATCTATGAAAAAGACCTAGGAGTTTTTGTTGACTCAGAAATGTCTTCATCTAGACAATGTGGGGAAGCTATAAAAAAGGCTAACAAGATGCTCGGATACATTGTGAAAAGTGTTGAATTTAAATCAAGGGAAGTAATGTTAAAACTGTACAATGCACTAGTAAGACCTCATCTTGAATATTGTGTTCAGTTCTGGTCACCTCGCTATAAAAAAGATATTGCTGCTCTAGAAAGAGTGCAAAGAAGAGCGACCAGAATTATTCCGGGCTTAAAAGGCATGTCATATGCAGACAGGCTAAAAGAATTGAATCTGTTCAGTCTTGAACAAAGAAGACTACGTGGCGACCTAATTCAAGCATTCAAAATTCTAAAAGGTATTGACAGTGTCGACGCAAGGGACTTTTTCAGCCTGAAAAAAGAAACAAGGACCAGGGGTCACAAATGGAGTTTAGAAAAAGGGGCATTCAGAACAGAAAATAGGAGACACTTTTTTACACAGAGAATTGTGAGGGTCTGGAATCAACTCCCCAGTAATGTTGTTGAAGCTGACACCCTGGGATCCTTCAAGAAGCTGCTTGATGAGATTTTGGGATCAATAAGCTACTAACAACCAAACGAGCAAGATGGGCCGAATGGCCTCCTCTCGTTTGTAAACTTTCTTATGTTCTTATGTTCTAATATTCTTTTTGTAGCAAGGTGACCAGAACTGAACACAATATTCTAGATGAGGTCTTACTAATGCATTGTAACATTTTAGAATTACTTCCCTTGATTTAAATTCAACACTTTTCACAATATATCCGCGCATCTTGTTGGCCTTTTTTACAGCTTCCCCACATTGTCTAGATGAAGACATTTCTGAGTCAACATAAACTCTTAGGTATTTTTTCATATATTCCTTCTTCAATTTCAGTATCTCCCAGATGATATTTATAATGCACATTTTTATTGTCTGCATGCAGTATATTACACTTCTCTCTATTAAATGTCTTTTGCCACATGTCTGCCCAGTTCTGAACCTTGTCTAGATAATTTTGAATGACCTTTGCTGCTGCAACAGTGTTTGCCACTTCTCTTATTTTTGTCTCATCTGCAGATCCAACAAGTTTGCTTACTATACCAGAATCTAAGTCATTAAGGTAGATTAGGAATGACAGAGGACCTAATACTGATCCCTGTGGTACTCCACTGGTTACCTCGTCCCATTTTGAGATTTCTCTTCTAATCAGTACTTTCTGTTTTCTACATGTTAACCACTCCCTAATCCATGTGCACACATTTGATTGTCTCCCTATACTGCCTTCAGTTTGAATTAATATTTTATGCAGGACTTTGTCAAAAGCTTTTTGGAAATCTAAATAAACCAAAAATACTCTTTGGGTTAATATTACTTGTAATCCTCAGACAGCTCTTTAACCAAAATAAAATGAGTGATACAGAAAAAAAAATCATATGAAAACTTTTTTTTAGTATACTTTGGTAAAATAATATATATAATATATATATATCTTATATATATATATATATATATATATAATATACACACACACACACACACACTGTATTTACTGTTCAAACATATTTAATTGTTACCCACATTTGATCCAAGTTTCTGTTTCATTTGCTCATGTTCTTAAAAATAGCGTATCAATCCATAACTTGTAATTTGATCCCAAACTGTTAAAATCAAAAGCTAACGAATTAATGTGTCTTACTGCAAAGCAATATTCATTATAATTGCTGCACTTGAAATAGATCTAATGTTATTAAACTTACAAGGCAAAGGAGAGGCTGTGCAATGCGTGCCTCGAGGATAGCAGCATGCCTGCGCCTCTTGCTTTTCTCCTTTTTGGCACGCGATGTTTCTGCTGCTCTGCTGTAAGGACGCAGAGTACCATCAATCTAGATCTGACCTAAGTCTATTTCTTGTGACAATGCGGAAGTGATTTTTTTATTTTATTTTTTATTTTTTTGTATTGACGCAGACTAGATTCAGACTGAAGCCATAAAAACATTAAGGCATTTAAGTGTACTTTATTTATTGAGGGCGCAGCTAGTTTCAGCACATATTATTATTACCAAGCTTCCTATTCCGCAGGCAAATTGTGTTTTTTTTTTTTTTTTTTTTTTTTTTTTTTTTTTATGTAATTTAATAAATGATTTGCTTTAATAATAATGGTCTATTTATTGGTAGGCCTACTACACAAATTAACAAGCAGCGTTAGGGTTCCCCTGATTCCTGCTCTGTTTTAGTGTACGTGTTTTAGTGTACGTTTGACAATACTAAAGTATTCAAATCCATAATATCTCTAAACTTAATTTTACACAACAAACTGAAATGAAAACCAAATGAATGTGCTAACTAACACATAACTAAGAGGAATAATTTCTACTGATTAGGCTACTGTTAACACATCGTCATAAACAAAAACTAAGAGAGAAAAAAGTCTGTATTCTATATATTGGTATAGGATACTGAAAAGAGTGTGATCAGATGTTTAATTTACGTGGATTTTGGCTTATCCCTTATGTTGTATTTATCGTGAAATTCAATGCATGAAAAATCTTTACTTTTACAACCCATTCTTAAAATAATAATAATAATAATAATAATAATAATAATAATAATAATAATAATAATAATAATAATAATAATAAGATACAGCCATTTGCAAAGCTATAATTGTTTTACAGTTTCTCAGAGTAAAATGTTGTCGGAATGTACAGTTTATTCTATTAGTGCCCACACAAGACACAAACACGGAATTCTAAAAGGCCAAATAAATGTCCAGAGATCACTTTTAAAATGTGTATTCTTTTCATTGCAGAAAACTGTCATTTTAGAAATGTATGATTTGTACTTTATGAAATTGCGATGATTAATTCGTGTAAACTATTTCCTTAAATATGCTTTTTTTCAAAATCAAATGGATCAAAGTAACGACATATATTTCTGTGTCTTTATTGTACTATAGAAGCTTTAGCTTTGCTTGCTTTGTGTATCCCGCTCAATAACTTAGAAAAAGTTTTTTTTTTTTTTTAGTACAGATGGCTATACAAATAAAATTAAAAAATCTCTTTAAAAAAAAAATAGCGCTTTTAAATGATATAAATTATCATATCATCTGTCAATGTTATTCGCACTGTAAAAAGCGGGGGAAAATAGAACCATGCTTTTAATGCAACTTGTTGTTATTATTATTATTATTATTATTTTATTATTATTATTATTATTATTATTATTATTAATTATTATTATTCTATAGATAACTATCTATCTATCTATCTATCTATCTATATATATATATATATATATATATATATATATATATATATATATATATATATATATATATTTCAACACTTTAAAGGTGTTCTGTTTTTACAAAAACACAGTTTTTTTTTTTTTTTTTTTTTTTTTTTTTTTAATTATTATTTTAAAAACAGTGATACAGTCACATTGAAAAAAAAAAAAAAAAAAAAAAAAACGATTATTCCTGGGTATATTAACATCATGTAATAAATGTGATATCTATTGCTATAGCAGTTTAGTTTACCAAAAGGTCATTTTATTGCTACAAGTAGGGGAGACCGGGGCTGGTTGTCACACTTTTTACTCTTTATTATTTTCCTCAATCTGGTCACATGCTGCGAGGTTCTGTTTCTCGTTATATTGAAGAATAACTCTTCGCATACAAATTGATGTTTTTTTTTTTTTTTTTTTTTTTTTTAATTTATTTCAGCATAACTTTGTTCCAAATATGATATTTAGACGGTTGAAAATGTGCCGGCCATCTGTGACAACCTGCCCCGTACTGGGGTTGGTTGTCACATGATATGGGGTTGGTTGTCGCAACGTATTTTCTTGCTTTTACAGCAGACAATATAATGCCACATTTTCAGGTTTTTTTTTTTTTTTTTTTTTTTTTTTTTTTTTTTTTAAATAACAAAGTTTCTTCTATGTACAATGACAGAAAAAGTTGTATTTGTACTTTTTATGTGAACATAAAAAATACAGATCTATATATATATTTGAAATGTGGACCCATGCTACAAATTATTACCACAGCCTCCACAGAATCAGAAGACAAACAGTAAATAATTTAAATAAACATTATATGGTGACATATCCCACATTTTGGTATAAAAAAGTAGAAAGAAAAAATATAAGACCTCTTCCTATACAATTTACATGTAACAACCAACCTCCAAAACTATGTGATGCCCCAACTAGACTTTAGATAATTTAATTCAGTATCTGGTTCTACTTTTTTTTTTTTATTATTTTTTACTTCAAAAGATAGCCAGTATCTGGTTCTATTTAACATGTCCACCAGTTCAAACAAACTCCAATACTACTAAGAGTTATAACATAAATAACAAGATATGTTAACCTTTATGTTAGATGGAATTTATCTCAAATTACAAGATATTTGACTTCCAGACAATAGAACACACATTTCAGTGTCAGTATCACCTGCCTGCGCCATCTAGTGTCATAGCTATGAGCACCGTGACAACCAGCCCATGTGACAACCAGCCCTGGTCTCCTCTACATTATATAAAAAGGGCTATACAGTCTGGTATCTGGACTCTTCCAAACAACCGGGTAGCAATATCACACACATATTTATCAATACCTTCAATACATTCTGCAGAGTAGAAAATATGACAGTAGACACATATGTTGTATAATGGTTTCCTTTTGTGTTTTACACAAGTTTTAGGCTACAGGTTTAAATTGCTAAATGATTTACTAAACAAAACATATTACTTGTAATTTATATTGTATTTGTTTGCAGAGAAATGGCGTATATATTTTATATTTATTTTAATTAATTAATATTTTAGTAATTCTCTCTATATATATATATATATATATATATATATATATATATATATATATATATATATATATATATATATCTCCATGGTACGGTGTATGTTTAAACATACACATTTAAACTGTTGTTTTTAAAGGCTTAAATAGTAAATAAGATACAAGAGGACAAAGCATGTAGTAAAAAACACATGAAAGGTTGGACCAAACCAACAGTTGGCGTTGTGAACCTCAGGCACTACGTGAAACAGCTTGACTTCCTGTTGTGGAGTGATGCACATGGAAAACTGAAAGAAAAGCTTTAAAAAAAATCCTACAGCCACGATGTTATGGATTTTTTGTTTAATATTTGGGTGCTTAAGATATTGATTGTATATATTATGTTTTGTATAGCTACTAAATTAGAGTAGATATGCGTTAATGTACCGATGTATTTCTAAACAAACACTGTACACATATGTCTTGTATGTCTTACAATATCTAATATAAATGAGTAATCCATCTACTCTTTGTAGGTAGCACATAGGACGGCTGATATAAAACCCTTTATGTTTTATGGACGTAAAAAACAAACTGCCTGTATTCCTCCAGATAGTGATCAGGAAAGTGAGGAAAATAGCTCTGATGATGAAACATAGGTGCATAGAGATAGTGAATAGTCAGTTTCTTCTAACAATGTATTGTTATTAGCATTATTATTATTGGTGCTAATACTTTATTGTTTGTAGCAGTTATGTATTATTATTATTATTATTATTATTATTATTATTATTATTATTATTATTATTATTATTCAAAGCCGCTGTTCGTAAAAAAATGTTGATATTGATTTTGAGGTCAGGTATCTCCAGGTCCAGCTACACATAAAGTCTGCAGTAATTCTTTAAATGGAACACTGTGCTGTTGTGACAATGGCTAAATATTTGACCATGACTAAGCATGTATACCCAGTGATATTTATTTTATTTTATTTTTTTGTAAATATTTGCATATTCTTCCACTGTGTGGTTATGCAATTTAAATATATCCCAAGTTGGAGGTGCCTCTTACTCACCTAGGTATATTTACTGCAGTAATGTTTCACTTAAATATATTTAGGAATGCATAGCAAAGATTTTTGTAATGTGGTAATGTTTTTTCCAAATATGTGAAAAATACAATTCAGTTTAACTTAAAACATCATTTTTTGTCGGCATTTGTGCAGTCATTGCTGTAAAACTAGTGCTGTTTTTTTCTGTATGCCTTTATTTTGTTATAAGTGGTGTTATCTATGTAAAAATGCAAAATGAAACTGTGATGTGGTCATAAATATAGTACTTACATACTAAAGACATTTAATAAACAAATTAATTTAAAAAAAAAACATAAAATAGAGGCCATATAAATAGAAATAATACTTTTTTGCATATATTACTTTTGATCTATTATGAATTGCAAATCATAGTTTGTGGAGATGCTTTCAAGTATAATATACCATAGAAAAATATGTGTTTTTATACTGTACATAAAACTCTTACTTGCAATATGCTTTATAACAAAACCTTAACTCAGGTATTACAGGGTGTTCTACATGCACAGAGTAGATCAAAAAGTCCTATTTGATATTATTATTATTATTATTATTATTATTATTATTATTATTATTATTATTATTATTATTATTATTGTTGTTGTTGTTGTTAATTTTCTTTGATGCCACCACTTCACATACATCCACAAACCATCATACTTTTCTAGCACACTACTCACACTACTCACTTCTAAATCTTTTGTAGTCATTTTTGTATTACTTTAGTATAAATGTTAATTTGGATTCATATGTTGTTTTTTTCTGACTTTATGTGAACGAAAAGACACAAATTCGCCCGTTTTCTCATTGGAAATAGGTCAATTTCAAAATATCACTGTCCTGGTCACAAAAGCAAAGTCTGTGGTGTATAATAGCCATTTTCTATACTTTTGAGGCATAAGCAATTAGGAAATAACACTTACTACCCAGGAACGAAAAAAAAAAAAAATTGTTACACGGTGTAATTCTAAAAGATAAAAAAAAAATGTTTTCATTTAAATTGTCACTGGTTGATCTCCGGTTTGTCTAAGTAGCATGAATAATATATTAGTAAAAATCAATCTAACATTTCCTAGACCCAAATATGTCTTACTCAGAGACTTTAAATGTATTGGTCAACCAGATGTGTGTGGCATGGCACAGTTTCATAAACACGAATAAAAGCCAAACAAAAATAATGCAGTTATTAATATCCATAGTGTTCATTTATTCAGAGTTTAAAATATGCCTCCCAGAAAAGGTAAGCATACAGTAAGTTGCATTAAATTTTAATTTATTTTTGGTTGAGTAGCTGCAATATTGAGTCTCATTCTCCATATATCTGTCTTAACTTGGCTCTGAGCTTGCCAGAGAATCTTAACTGCCTCTACTAAACATATTTCATAATTACATTTAAATCATTTGACAATGAGACCGTTCACTTTGCTGGTCATGCCTAACTCCCCAGAGAGAGAGTAGATTTTGATATTTTTATGCACAAACCCTTGGTCACAAGTCAGTGTTGACCATAAATTTTCTTTGACTTTGTGTTGTGAGGGCGAGGCGCAAGTGATCAGACAAAAAGGCAAGAAATATGTCAGTGATGGAAATAATGATTCTACTAAACACCTTTATGCACACCTGCATCAGTTAAACCACACTGAATTCCACATTTTATTCCATTTCATCTAAATTCTCATCTGGAATTAAATATTTTAAACAAGGCTCAGAATTATCAATTTTCTCAGTTCATTTAATATACACGGTGAACAACAACAAACACTATTGAACTTTTATAAAATAAATACATTTTAATATGAAAAGTTATTGATGTTGTTTTTGAAATAACTATGCATGTTTATACTGCAGGATATGGAAGTGAAAACAAGTACAGGTATAAAATAAGTTATTAACATAAAAGAATAAAACCTATTTTCAAGTGAGAGGTTTTCAACCCGTCACAGTGTAGCAATCACTCCGTCTGCCTAAACAACAGCAGGACTTCCACATTACAATCAGAAACCAAGCCAAGTAGCCAAACACAGTCTAAAAAAAGGAACTGGGTGAATCGTATGTTTTCTTATAGTTTTACCTGATTGTAATTTTATGAAGTTGTGGATGGTTAAAAAACAGACTTTGAAAAGTAAAGTACAAATTACTTGTTGAATAGGCCACTTTGTTGCTTTCTCACTCGAATGAGGCTCAACTGTCCAATATATTTGATGCACTTAAAAATGAGGAAAGTAGAGAGTGATTAATTAAACAGAATTGAGCAAGGTGCAGAAACTACCAGGTTAAATCAGTGGCCTGGGCATTGGATTGGAAGAGAGCATATTAATTTCCAGCAAAGCCCATTTAAGAATCCTTGAATATAGAAGAAAGAAGCATAGCACGGGATATTACCTAATCTAGAACTAAAACACACAACGGACAAGAAAACATATAGATAATGAAAACAGAGAAGATTGTGTGATGCATCAGGTAGTGAAAAGTGTTCTGTACCATTTTTTTCTTTTGAGGAATTTGTTACTATCATTGTATAGAGGCTACTGGTATTCTGGATCCCCAACTACAAAAAATATACAAACATACTACTGACAATAACCTTGCACTGGTGCTACAGAGTTCAGATTCAGATATGACTTATTATTATTATTATTATTATTATTATTATTATTATTATTATTATTATTATTATTATACATTTGGAAATTTGCGTGAGTAGGGTAGCATATTGTAGATTTACTTCCATTACAGTAATCTGTCACTTATTCATCCTTAACATATCTGCCCTAACTGTTCATCTGGCATGATCCACCTCTTCAGCAACTATTTACTATTGAACAGAGAAAAGTTTTCGTACACTGTGTGTGTGTGCTCTGTGCGCTGCCATTGCTGGTCGTGTCACGTGAGCTGTTCAGTGTGTTGATATGTAAATAAATTCTGTTTGCCTGCAAGGCATGTCAACTTAACTTCCATCTCGATCTTCTGCCTGTCACTCAGCAGTGAATGCACGCACCCACACGGCAGACTCTGTCACAAGCATTATAAGCATTAATACCCTGCATCTTTCTAATCAAGGGATTTAGGGGAGGTCCCTAATAAAAACTGAACACCAGACACGACATTGGCGCAACACGACAACGTCACTGTGAAAACACCATGCACACTTTGCCCAGAGTGCCCTTTACCTTGAGCGGTGTGTGGGTGGTGCCGTCAGACCAGGAAATTAAACAATAACAATAGTTGTACGGGCAAAATGGCGCTGCTGCACTCGTATATAACATTTAACAAAATAAACAATTTAAACAAAAGAACACACAACACAAAGCAAAGGGCACTCTGGCCAAAGTGAAACAAACACTAACAATTCTAAACAAGAATTTTTTAGATATAGCAATTGTTTCTCTATTAATTTAGACTCACGTCTTGCCTCTGACTCTCTCTCCTGGTGTGCAGAAAGCTGCAGGTTTTAATACAGGTGACCACCACTGGTCACTTGTCACCTTCTGCATGAGGTTTTTAAATAAATAAACAAAACACAAATGCACAGCTTTTCGCCTTTGGTGTGAAGGGCGTTATTGAAAAGCATTGGTTTTATTGATTTTCTTGCATTGCTTTGCCGTGTCACTCTTCGCGTTGCGTCTAGTGTGTAAGGGCCTTTACTCTGGTCCTACCGCAGTCGGATAGACGATGGATTACTGTATTTTGAAAATGTACTGTACTAAATATTTTGACTGGATATTTTTTATATCATTAACTAAAGTGCTAGATTTTAGCTTCATTCGTAAACTACCCTAAGGAAATAGACTTGCATAATCAGTCATGAATTATATCACATATATTTCCTATAAAAGATCACTATCTGAAGATTTCTTCCTGTGAGAGGCCGTCCATACCTATATGATAATTCTTGCTCTCAGTGGTATAAGGTTCATGTTCTTCTTAAAAATAATTCAGTCAATAAGTCAGTCTTCAAGTAATCTTCAGTCAAAAGAGTTTTATTCAGGAACTAAGCAAATCAGTACATAATGCAATCTCATGCACAACAAATACTGCAGGAGAAAACCTACGGGTCTCTATACATAGAAAAATACTGAGCAACAAAATACAAGCTACAGCTACAGACATTAATATACAGGCCAGGTTACACCCCCAAGTAATGGCAATCTTTTACTAATCTTTTACTGTACTAATAACAGTTAGCCCCCCCTCCCCACTTTCTTGGAGGTGCGCCAGACAGTTTCAGTTGGCTTGTTATCCCAGCTTGTTATCCCATCTTGTTTTCCCAGCTTGTTATCCCATCTCTTAGACAAGCAGGCGGTTCACACAATTTTAAAGTAGCAACATGACAGTTCTGTCTTAGGTTGTCAGATCTTTAACCCTTTGCAGTCCTACGTCGGACCAGGTCCAACATTACAATTTTCCTTTTTCCATTCAATGTCGGACCCTGTCCGACATCATCAAAAAGACGTAAAGCACAGGTCTCTAGTTGTTTTGTCCCTGGAAAAAGCAGAGAAAACCCTGGAAAAAGCAGAGAAAACCGAGTAAGACCAATAGTAGCTGAATGAAACAAAAAAATATATAAATAAAAAGGCCATATCTCATAGACCCATCCACTACAGAGATAACATGGACATAACAAAGGAGATAGCTGCTTCTGCATCCAGCGCTCAAACAATATCACAGACTTCTGCAGTGCTTTTTGGAAATGTTATAGTAATAAAATAATGACTTGGATCACATTATTGAGGACTTTGGTGATAAAACAAATATCAGTATGCACATCTATAAAGAGGTATGTGAAAACTACAGTGAACAAGGGGTAGGGCCTGGCTGTAGATATAGTACTAAGTGTAATTTTGCAATTCAATGCATTTTAAACGCACTGTTTTACTCTGAAAAAAAAAAAAAATTAAACAGTGCATGTAAAATAAACAGAGCATGTGAAAATAAATTGGACCTGACGTGCCTGACAAGCGCTGAATAAATGGACTGCAAAGGATTAAATATCTGATCTTACCCCTCACCCCTCACCTATATTCTGCTCAATCTACCAAAAGTAATTTCCTGACCATCCAGAAACACCGTGGGCCTATTTAGCAAATACGTGTGCAACTGCTTTCATTAGGGCAAAAATGACAGCGTCAGCGAACCGCCGCGATAGCATCCATAAAGTGATTTAAAAGCCGGGTCAGCTAACTCATATCAAATAGCGAACCATGCGCCCAGCCAATCAAAGCACAGTGGGGGAGTAAGGTTACAACCAATTCAACATTCCCTGAGACAGCGAACAGAAGGCATTTTGAAACCCAAAAAAGAAGAAAGAAGACAAAAGCACAAAAAAATGTCCAGAAGCCCAAGTGAGGAGGATGGCCAAGCCCCTCAAGCAAGGCTGCGGAGAGTGAATAATTATGAAAGAAAAAAGTAATCTATAAGGCTTTTGTCTGACCTGCCTGGTACTTGCAACATCTGAAACCTCCCCTACTGGAGCTTCAAGTTCAACATCTGCTTCTTTCAAACCCTTTAATAATTCCTCTGTAAGTTCAACATCACATCCATTAAGAAGAGCTATGTTATGTAAATCACAACCAGCCAGGGGACCGTTTACCTGATAAAGGTAGTCCTTGAGGTTCATTCTCATGATTGATCGATCTTCACGTGAGTTTCCCCAAACACCTTGTGAAACTACATCATAAAAATTATCTTAAAGTGCATCGTAAAAGGTGCTGTCCCAGCAAAGGTGCCCAAAAGGATGGGGAGTCAATCATAAAAGAATCAATTTGTTGAATATTTTCTCTGTGATTTTAATAAGAATAGGCCTACATTTAAAACTCGTTTGGAGTGGAATTGAGAGTTTATATTGCATGACTTAGTAAAGGAATAGATTGAAACTTAATTTAATCATCTTATAAATGTGTGTTTGTAACAACCACATTTGTCTGCATAATTGATTTATTTTCAACCCAAAATGTAAGAATTGAACACGCATATAAATTACCGTAGTAAATGGTACTTCTTGTTGCAGCAGACAGAGAATAAGGGAAAAACAATAGGTTACATTTAAGGATGGAGAAGGACACCAAAAAAAGAAGACATATTCACTAAATCAGAGGTGGAAATGTTTGTTAATGACGTGGAGGCCAACAAAGATGTGTTGTTTAGCAAGCTGAAAATAACAAAAACTAATCAAATTAAAATGAATAAAATGTGAAGAAATTGCAGCAAAGATCAGTGTCTCAAGACCCGGACCACCAAGAGAGGCCAATATTGTCAGAAAAAAGTGTCAGGGCTTTGTGAGTCTGGAAAAATGTAAGGCTGCTGAAATTAAAAATACACCGAAAAAAAGGAACAGGGGGTGGCCAGATATCGTTGGAATTAACCCCAGAGGAACAAAAAGCCATGGACATCATGTCTCTGGGGGGATAAACTTGTTTGTTGGAGAAATTCCCACATGTGAGGTGTCTGCCTCTACTAGTGGTCAAGCTAGTCCCCAGCAAGACCTTTCTCTGCAAGATGACTATCCTCAGCAAGACACATCTCTAGGAAGAGATACACCTTCTGGCAGTGAGGAACCAGCAATCAGGGAGAAGCAACAAGGCAAAAGAAAAAGAACAGAAAAGAACACATGTGGATGCAGTGAGGAATTGATTGAGCTTGAAGAAATAAGCTAAGTATTCTTAAAAACATAAATGGCAACCTTGAGAGGAGGATTCAGCAGCAGGACCGGCACTACCAAGAAGTAATTGCTATTAAAAAGACAAAATTAGAAGTACTTCAAAAACAACTCATTTTGATTTTCATTTTCATGGACCCAGCATCTTGTGCCAGTTATCCTGCCAGAGGGAGAAGGTGTGTGTGTGTGTGTGTGTGTGTGTTGTTTGTTGGCGGGAGGGCGGGCAGGGGGGCTGACAGAGAGAGGACACTTGAGAGGAACTGGCTTCATGCACTCCACTCACTTTTTTTTTTGCAGATTCACATTCGTGACCCATTACTTCCACATTCATCCTCGAGACGCAAGCCATTATAATTGCCATGTATTTGTTACTTATGTATTGTGGTTTTTTTTATGTTTGACAATTTGTTAGACACTTAACTTTTGCAGTCCATTTATTCAGCGCTTGTCAGGCACGTCAGGTCCAATTTATTTTCATACGTGCTGTTTATTTTACACCCGCTGTTTAAAATTTTTTTTTTTTTCAGAGTACAACAGGTTTAAAAGGCACTGAATCGCAAAAGGACACTTAGTACTGTATCTCCAGCCACACCCCACCCCTTGTTTGCTGTATTTTTCACATACCTCTTCATAGTCGTGCATACTGATAAATCCTCTCCTGATCACTAGGTTTATCGCCAAACTCCTCAATAATGCGATCCAAGTCATTATTTTATTACTATAACATCTCAAAAAGCTCTGCAAATGTCCATGTTATTCTGTGTTGCATGGGGCTATCAGATATGCCCCCCCTTTTTTATGTCGTCATTCATCTCCTATCGGTCTCTCACTCACTCTGCTTTATCCGGAGAAAAAACGACTGGAGACCTGTGCTTTACGTCTTTTTGATGATGTCGGACATCTGACATCGGACTGGAAAGGGAAAATTGTAATGTCAGACCTGGTCTGACAAAGGGTTAAGCTAAAAATTATATATAAATTAAATAATATATTTCTTAACAAAACAAATCATCTTTGTATATTAACAACTGATTTTTACATCATCCTTTATGAGTATGTGACTGTGGCAGTGTGCTCCACCGGTGTGTTATGTTCTTATGATATGTTACGTGTGGTGTGTTAATGTTGGTATTTAAATGTTGGTGCATGGGATATAAATGTGTTTGTGTAGCATGAGTGATTTTAAAATATTTAGTTGTTTCAGGCATGGGGATTGCACTTCCTGTGCATTTAAAGTATTTAATAGAATGTGAGCAGGGGATTGCACAAATTAGTTCATGTGCTGGGATTCAAGTGAATAATTAATTAGTAATTGAATCCCGGTACAACAGTACCTATAGATGCACATTTTACTCACTTGGGGTTGTGTGTTCAGGGCAAAAGAACGGGAGAGAGTGAGGAGAGTAAAATAAAAATGTAAAGAAAATAACTGCTACGAGTTTAGTGTTCGTGCCCTGTTTGTTAGTATCTGTTGGTTTTGTTTGTCTGTTTTGGCCAACGCGATGTTTTTCTTTTACATAGAAATTTTTATTTTTCATGAAACACACTGAGCGCCGCAGCGTCTCGGTTTTCACCTGCCAGTACTGTCTGTGAGTGTTTCTTTCTGGCCTGCCCCTATAGCCAGCCTGTTCACAGTAACACATTAAAAAGAAAAGTTCATGGCAACTGGAATTCTGTGTCATTCTTGTTTCAATGGTCAAAGACATTGCATATGAGATGCAACCAGCCATCGCCAAATTGCCTGTTCTTTGCTGCCTGGGATATAGCGGAATTGGACCATATGAAGGCATCATGGGTACCCCGCGGTCCCTTTGCCACAATGTCTGTGATTACACCCTCATGATTGCATATAACTTTGACATTATTCGCTGAGTAGCCTTTTCTGCAGACGTACAGAGGCTCATCTATCCCCAGGGTTATTATGGGAATTAGTGTACCATCAATTGCCCCTATAACCCTGAGAATAAATGTGTACTATGCATTGCAATCATTCAGGTGAAACAATGTCTTGTTAATTTGCCCAAACATCAATATTTTTCAACAAAACTTTCAAAAAGTATTGTAAGGTCCCTCGGGTCATAGAATAACACATTTTTATACATGTATCTCTAAGCAGAATACATAATAAAAAATACTTTTTAAAAAATTGTGTTGAAAAAAAAAGTTTTTATGGTTTCTGAAGTACTTTATAATGTTCACCAGAGTGTTCTGAAAAAAGGACACAATTTCCAAGATGTTACTGTAAAAAATCGATTTTTAGTGAATTTCTTATAGGAAGAGTCAAATGCAGCCAAAAAACGTCTGATCATGGGGAGAATTCCATTGAAAAATACTTGGTCCTGAAAAAGTTAAAGATGTATTCTTTCTTGCCATAACAAGAGAATTATAAAATGGTTACAATTAATACAATCTTTAAAATCTTACAGAGAAGACAGTGGATGAAGTAACTATGTGACTCAACAAGATAACAAACATCCTGTCCACACTTAGCCTTTAAACTGTATTGTTGCCTAAAAACGGCTTAAAAGTGCTAAATATGATTAGCGGCTACACTATTTAACGTTTAATACCGTACTCGAAAACCCTACTGGAGACCACCTCAGGGGGTAGTCTCGAGTCCGGTTCTAAATGAGATCACACCAGGTAGTGAGTTCTTGAGATTTACTATCTGTAATACTTGGTAACTTTAGAATGTCTAAATAGCGCCATCTAGTGACTTTGTGAGGTTTCCCTGGCGACTTCCTGCTTTGTGGAGTTGGCAACCCTGTACATGTCATTTATGTCACCAACACTAAACCATTTCAAAGCTTCCAAGCTTCTTTCATGCTTCTGAGAGGTGTCACAATCTATGCAAATGCACATTATTCATTGTCCAATGTTTCCACTGTGACGCAGTTTCAGGACAGGTCTTCTTGAAACTAAGTAATCTGAACAGCAATTGATTCAGTACTCGGTGGAAATGTAAGTTTTGTTGGTTAAGTTGATCACAATAGAAAATCACCCTTCAGGTTTTAAACATAGCCAGAGCTAAGTGTAAATGTATTGGACTCTGAGTACAGCAATGTTTCCCAGTGATTTCCATCACAGAAGAGTAGATGTTGAACTTCATGCTGATTTGAACTCGGCTCTCGCCAAGATAAGCACCAACTATGACGTAGCTTTGCAGTAAACTAATGTGATCCATTTGCATCTCCATCCATTTGCGTTGTTTTCCATCTGATGATGTAGATATCCTTCTGTCTGGTGTTGATGTCTGAAGTGTAATGCTGGCTCCAGGGATCAGCTCATTTTGCCTCCCCAGCACATCAGCACACACAACGGTTGCGATGCTGACTCCGGGGATCAACCCAGTGCGGTCTCCCCAGCGAATCAGCATTTCAACCATCTGGATTGAGCTAAGTAGGGTACATCTCTGGGGTCTTCAAGTGGGCACCTTCCATCCTTGGTGTTTCGTTGACTAGCCCACAACACCACAAGAGGGCTCAACAGTGATTCTGGTGTCCCAGCATCACCCCCCTCCATCCCCCACTCAGCTCAGCCCAGCTTACTTACCTGTACATCAGCGTTGCTTTTTTTCTATTGTGCTTGAGAGCTACATCCAGAATCTTTCCGTCTCAACCACAGCCAGTTGCTGCTCCTTTCTGCTGCATCAGATCAGTTCTTCACTGTGCGACGCAAATCTTGGCTACTGAACCCGACGTCTCTGAGAAACAGAGTTGTAGAGTGTGCCATAAATCCTTGACAATGCACATCCACTGGGTAAACGCAGACTCTCCATCCTCGCTGTTCCGCTTCAGCAGCTAGTTGAGCATAACGAAGTTTCTTCCTCTCATACGCCTCATCCACAGCATCTTCCCATGGCACTGTTAACTCTACCAGATGAACAAGGCATGCTGATCCAGACCGCAAGACAATGTCTGGTCGAAGGTTAGTGGTGGCAATCTCAAGTGGAAAAATAAGCCGTTGACCAACATCTGCCAGCATCTTCCAGTCTCTAGCAGCTTCCAGTTGTCCTAGGTGAGGCATGGTTTTAACACCTTTTCTTGCTGGTTGCTCTACTGGACAGAGGAACACTGTCTTTTGTGTGTAATGCTTTGATGGAACTGGTGGCAACTTATTGGTCAGGTTACACTTGTCTTCCAATGCTAAGGCCAAACATCGCAGCACCTGGTCATGGCGCCAAGTAAACCATCCTTGGCTAAGGCCCACCTTACATCCTATCAAAATGTGCCTTAATGTTGCAGGTGATGAATACAAAGGACATGAGGGATCCTCACCCACCCAGAGGTTTAGGTTCTGTGTTGATGGGAGAACATCATATGCTGATCTGATGAGGAAACTGACCATGCTCTGTTCCATTGTCCACAGGTCCTGCCAGCCAATCTTGAGTTGTTCCACACTCTCTCATCTCATCCATTCTCCCTGCTTGGCCTGGGAAATGGCCTTTACACACCTGATCTTTTCCTCCTGCTTTTGCACCTCATTGACTACCAGCTTCCTCCATTGAGTTGGGGTTGCCTTGTGCCATGTAGGAGGAGCTGAACTGAGACCAAAACCTCCTTTTCCATGCTGAATTTACCCCATAAGATCTCAGATTCGAAGGGAAGCTTTAGCATCTTCCACAGCTTTCTTTGCCGTCCATTTTCTTCCACTTTTCAACACAGGTGCTGCCTCCCTTACGCATTTGTTGTATGAATCTACTAATGTCATTTCCAGTAGGACTTTGGCGCACTTAAACTCCTTGGTTAGAGCAGAGATTGGTAGCTGCAGTATTCCTTTACCATAAAGTCTCACTCTGCTGAGGTAGCGTGGAACTCCCAATCATTTCCTGACATATGAACTGATTAAAGCTTCTAGCTTCTCAACTGTTGTCAAGGAAACCTTGTACACAGTCAGTGGAAACAGCAGTCTTGGCAGTAGACCAAACTGAAAGCACCAAAGTTTCAGTTTGCGTGGTAAAGCGCTGCTGTCTATGCTCTTCAACCCTTACACTCCTTGTTGTCTGACTTCTCCCGTACGAACTGTGTCCTTTAGATCCCCGTCGTACCCTTTCCCTAGACTTTTCACTGGCTTCTCGGACACTGTTGGTATTACCTCTCCATTAATGTAGAACCTTTTATCTAATATTTGCCTTTAATTTTAGAGATGCTCCTTGATTTAGTGGGTTTCAATTGCATTCGTGCCCATTCAATGTTATTGGTTAATTTGCCGAATAACCGGTTAGTGCTGGTACGGTTGTAGTCATTGTTGTCATGTCATCCATGTATGCTCGAATTGGTGGTAGTCGCATTCCAGAAGCCAAGCGCTCTCCTCCCACTAACCATTTTGATGCCCTAATAATTACTTCCATTGCCATGGTTAAAAAATGGCACATCCTGCCATTATTCCAACTTCTAGGCATTGCCATGTAGTGCTGGATTCTGAAGTTGAAAAACTAAATTGCAAATCTCCAAAGTAGGCATTCACTAAATTTGTTATTGTCATCGGTATGCTGTAAAAATCAAATGCTGCCCAAAGAAGTTCATGTGGCACTGAACCATATGCATTAGCCAAATCCAGGAATGTCACATGGAGCTCCTTCCTCTCCTTTTTAGCTGATTGAAATTGTTGCCAGATTACGCTGATGTGTTCTAAGCATCCTGGGAAACCTGGAATGCCTGTTTTTTATACTGAAGTGTCAATGAAGCAGCTCTTTATAGGTAGGTTGACAATCTCTGAGCAATAAAGCTGAAGATAATATGTATATAATAACATGTAATCCATTTGGGGCAAATTACTTTTTTTCCATCTGAAAAAAGGTAAGGCAACTCATAGAATCACAATAAATTACAATGTAAGTGGTAGCTAAGATATAGAGCGGTGGCAGCAAGCAGTCAGTGACAGACTGAGCAAAAAGAAGGCATGTCAAGTCTAACTGCAGTCACTTCACCCAGTTTATAATGTCAAATGTATTTATTTAACTAGGGTAGAACCCTTGAGACAGATGTTTCATTTTCAATGGAGGTCTGGCAAGAAGGGTGGCAAGACATTTTATATAATCAACAGTAAAACAAAATAGACTCAAATCATTCAATGAACATGAAACAAACGAGCATTGCAAAACAGAAATGCAAATTAAAACATGGGGAAGCTCTAGCATCGTACACTTTTCATCACAATCCTCTGCCAGTCTGAAACAAGCGTGGGAATAAACAATGACTGAATACCATCCATCAAGACATCTTCCAGCAACTTGTGGGGTCATTGTCACATCGTGCTAAGCTACATGTTCTAATAAAGTGGCCAGCCAGTGTATAGAACTATCCTATTCTTGGTACAAATTAAATACAGAGGCGACTTTAATTTACTCCAGTGATAGCTTCAACAGTCCAAAGCACCTTATTCCATAGTCCAGTTTATATGTTCTTGTGCATATTTTAGCCTTTTAGTCTTGTTCCCCTTTCTTAACAGAGGTATTCTTACTGCAACACATCCTTTAAGTCCTGATTTCAAGAGTGACCTCAGACATACACCTGGCCCTGAATTAAATCTAGCTTCATTACTCCACCATTGCTGTACTTTATAACGGCTATGGTGTTCTCCTCATTTTGATTTGATCCAGGCCCTCAGTAATGGTGGCCCATTTCATATCAGTTGTAATTAAAATATTTTAACTGATTACAACCTGAATAGAGATATAATAAAGTAATTTTGGGTACGGTTGTCACAAATATCAGGGGTAGAATGACCCTCGGTGTGCACCACTGTTGTAAATTATGTAAAACTTATCTTGTATGAAAACATATGTAGTCTTCCAATTGATTTGGGCTTCACTTGTTTCTATGTTGGACCCTTCCTGCAATACTCAGACTTTTCTAGTAGGTGGCACTGTTGTCAAAGGAAAAAAATGTTAAATTGTAATTTAAAGCAAAAACGAGAAAACACAAAACAACAAGATTACACAGGCTGTTATATAATAGTGGTGAAATATATGAGAAACACTTACAGAATTAAAATTTTTTAGAAATTACAGTACAACCTGTATTTATCAAATAATGCCTTAATCATAGATATGGCACATTGATGACATGTGCATTGTGTTGCTGTCAATAATGACATGGAAATATGTAAGAAAATATGTGTATACATATCGGCAGTAGTGCAATCAATAATTGTTTGGATTTTGGTTTTGTTTTTGTTAGTTTGTTTTTGTTTTTCAAGAATTACTTTTAGTTCTGAAATTAATGAAGATTGGCTTTGGTAGCAGCAGTTTAATTTATGGATCAATACTATATATATATATATATATATATATATATATATATATATATATATATATATATATATATATATATATTAATAATATTCTCAATTTCCAGATATACTGTTGTGTTTTGCAAAGCGATACGTGATTAGAATGTGTTAGTTTATTTATGATTCCTAGCACTTGAAACTGAATACATTAGGCATGTTAGTCCTAGTTCTTGTGATTTTAAGAGGCAGAACAATTTAATGACTTCTACTTAAAACATGACACATTTGGAAAGGAGCAAGGAGACTTCTTGGGGTAATAACCATAGCAAATTCAAGCAAGCTCGGGGAAAGAAAATGTTCTCTCTAACGGAGGCTCCCAGAGTCCTGCTGCTCCCATGCATTTTCACTGTAATTTTATTTTCCATTAACAGTAACAATCCTGATTATTGCACTAAGAAATCCACTCAAAGTGAGTCACAGGGAACCCCAGCTGTGGTCATCTTACAGACCACTTCAACCTTATCGCTCTGATGGAACTGATGTGGTTTCCATAAGCTCTGCAGTAGGCAAGGTGGATTATCCCTGTATTATCTAATCAGGTACTGTGCAGAACAGCTTAGGGTACAGTATGTTTGTAATTCAAAACTTGTTGTTTGTTTTCATCATAAATACTTTGTTTAGTATAAATTACTCAATTAAATGTTGTAGATTTTTACTTTCTTGACCCACCTGAGTGTATTTGTTCACAAATAGTCAAAATATGTAAATTTTTATATATATATATATATATATATATATATATATATATATATATATATATATATATATATATATATATATATACAAGGGTAAAGCATCAGGGAGCGTCATGAAAGTGTTAACAGGTAACGGACAGTCAGCTGCACACAAACATAGCTTTCACACTGCTATGTGTCCACTGGTATATATATGGTTGCAAAGACTATAACACTTGCATTATAATCAAGGCTTGTCATTAGCTGATGCTTGTCATGGCTCCTATCTCTCCAATCACTTAAGTAATTTATCAAATCTGTTCTCATGATTGGAATGACAATCTATTCCCTTTTCTGGTTACATGAGTGTTGAATGGCTGTTGGCGTGTTTGACTTAATGTATAATGCAGTGTTTCTCATTTGTAAAATCAGAGCTTGACAGTTTCATACACTGTATGTCAGTTTTTAATGTTGTCCTTGATGTTCTCATGGTTTGGACCTACTTTAGGCCTATTCTATTAGTTTATTGTATACACTTCAACCAGATATGTTTAATTTTGAGTCACACTAGACAATATAGTCTCTCTTATCAAGCAACTATCTAGTGACCCAAGTGATTAGCAGGTTTTTTTGTAGCTGGTCATTCTTAATTGACTAATTGATGGCCAATCAAGCTCCAGTCACATGATATATAAAGAGAGCCAGATCATCTGTTTGTTAAGTGAGTTTTAGAGATGGCTCAGTAAAGGTAGATGCCCAGCCTGAGCAAGGCAAAGGACAATTCACTGAAGGCAACTGCCCAGC
Source organism: Polyodon spathula (assembly GCF_017654505.1). Taxonomy (NCBI): domain Eukaryota; kingdom Metazoa; phylum Chordata; class Actinopteri; order Acipenseriformes; family Polyodontidae; genus Polyodon; species Polyodon spathula. Next base: position 97,495,041 of record NC_054534.1, read on the forward strand.
CTGATAGTAAGGAGTGTTGTTTTTGTTTTTGTTAATAAACATGCACACCAGTGCTTAAACTGCAGCTTTCCAGCCTCTGGGTCTCCTTCCTGCCTGTAACAGCTCAGGTTGTGACGCTATCCTGCTGCAGAGAGAAACAGGGACAGAGCTGCTGCAGCAACTGCAGCAAGGGGTGTGGCCCCAGGATTGTGAATGCCTGTAAATGATTGTAATTGGTTGTTTTGTGTGTGTTGGCCTGTGTTATGCCTTCATTTGAATACGTGTATTTCTTTGGTTATAATGTTATATCTGCCTGTCTCCAATCAAGCCTGCTAGGACTATATTTAGATTGTGCAGTTGCCTGTTTGGGGCAGTCTGTCGTCGGTCCTGCTCTGTGTGTTCGTTAAATAAAGAGCTATTGATTCATTTTAAATGCTGTTTCCTGCACTTTCTTCCACCAGCACTACATTGGTGTATAGATGTGCGACGATGGACCAAGGGCCATGGAAGATCAATCGAGAAGAATCAGATGGGGAGACGGTGGAGGCAGTGCTGAGCAAATGACATCAGTCTCCGGGAGACCACAATCTCTGCAGAGGGCTACGCAAGCAACCATGGCCCAACACCACAGATGGGGGCCAGCAATGCTCCTGTACCCTGTTACATTCAGCACGGTGCTGCTGCAGTTGCGGAGGACCTTCTGCATATTCCGGTTTACATCGAGGGGGTTCCCTGCACCCCTGCTCCAGCGTGACCCTGGTGGGGCCGGACATCCTCCCATGGGCCAGAGGAGACCGGCAAGCCTGCCTGGAGCCCATGATTGTTCAGCTCCGGACCGTGACGGGGGAACTCGCTTAGATGGAAGAGAAAGGCCAGATGACTATCCAGATAGGGGCTTTTGAGGTCGAACACGGGGTGTGGGTAGTAGCTGTTCAGCAGACCCCTACATCATAAGAACATAAGAACATAAGAAAGTTTACAAACGAGAGGAGGCCATTCGGCCCATCTTGCTCGTTTGGTTGTTAGTAGCTTATTGATCCCAAAATCTCATCAAGCAGCTTCTTGAAGGATCCCAGGGTGTCAGCTTCAACAACATTACTGGGGAGTTGATTCCAGACCCTCACAATTCTCTGTGTAAAAAAGTGTCTCCTATTTTCTGTTCTGAATGCCCCTTTTTCTAAACTCCATTTGTGACCCCTGGTCCTTGTTTCTTTTTTCAGGCTGAAAAAGTCCCTTGGGTCGACACTGTCAATACCTTTTAGAATTTTGAATGCTTGAATTAGGTCGCCACGTAGTCTTCTTTGTTCAAGACTGAACAGATTCAATTCTTTTAGCCTGTCTGCATATGACATGCCTTTTAAGCCCGGAATAATTCTGGTCGCTCTTCTTTGCACTCTTTCTAGAGCAGCAATATCTTTTTTATAGCGAGGTGACCAGAACTGCACACAATATTCAAGATGAGGTCTTACAAGTGCATTGTACAGTTTTAACATTACTTCCCTTGATTTAAATTCAACACTTTTCACAATGTATCCGAGCATCTTGTTAGCCTTTTTTATAGCTTCCCCACATTGTCTAGATGAAGACATTTCTGAGTCAACAAAAACTCCTAGGTCTTTTTCATAGATTCCTTCTCCAATTTCAGTATCTCCCATATGATATTTATAATGTACATTTTTATTTCCTGCGTGCAGTACCTTACACTTTTCTCTATTAAATGTCATTTGCCATGTGTCTGCCCAGTTCTGAATCTTGTCTAGATCATTTTGAATGACCTTTGCTGCTGCAACAGTGTTTGCCACTCCTCCTACTTTTTGTGTCGTCTGCAAATTTAACAAGTTTGCTTACTATACCAGAATCTAAATCATTAATGTAGATTAGGAATAGCAGAGGACCTAATACTGATCCCTGTGGTACACCGCTGGTTACCACACTCCATTCTGAGGTTTCTCCTCTAATCAGTACTTTCTGTTTTCTACATGTTAACCACTCCCTAATCCATGTACATGTGTTTCCTTGAATCCCAACTGCGTTCAGTTTGAGAATTAATCTTTTGTGCGGGACTTTGTCAAAAGCTTTCTGGAAATCTAAATAAACCATGTCATATGCTTTGCAATTATCCATTATCGATGTTGCATCCTCAAAAAAATCAAGCAAGTTAGTTAGGCACGATCTCCCTTTCCTAAAACCATGTTGACTGTCTCCCAGGACCCTGTTACCATATAGGTAATTTTCCATTTTGGATCTTATTATAGTTTCCATAAGTTTGCATATAATAGAAGTCAGGCTTACTGGTCTGTAGTTACCTGGTTCAGTTTTGTTTCCCTTTTTGTGGATCGGTATTACGTTTGCAATTTTCCAGTCTGTCGGTACCACCCCTGTGTCAAGAGACTGCTGCATGATCTTGGTTAGCGGTTTGTAAATTACTTCTTTCATTTCTTTGAGTACTACTGGGAGGATCTCATCCGGCCCAGGGGATTTGTTTATTTTAAGAGCTCCTAGTCCCTTTAACACTTCTGCCTCAGTTATGCTAAAGTTATTTAAAACTGGATAGGAACTGGATGACATGTGGGGCATGTTGTCAGTATCTTCCTTTGTAAAAACTTGTGAAAAGTAATCATTTAACATATTTGCTATTTTTTTTTCTTCCTCTACGATTTTGCCATTTGTATCTCTTAAACATTTAATCTCCTCTTTGAATGTTCTCTTGCTGTTGTAATATTGGAAAAACATTTTGGAATTGGTTTTAGCTCCCTTAGCAATGTTCATTTCTATTTCTCTCTTGGCCTTTCTAACTTCCTTTTTGACTTGCGTTTGCAGTTCCGTGTACTCTTTCTGCGTACTTTCTTTTTGGTCCTTTTTTAATGCTCTGTAAAGTGCCTTTTTTCGCTGAATATTTTTTTTTAATTGATCTATTAAACCATTTTGGCAATTTAGTTTTACATTTAGATTTGTCTACTTTAGGGATGTAATTGTTTTGCGCCTCTAGTACTACATTTTTGAAGAACAACCATCCTTCTTCTGTGGGTGTTTTCTCTATTTTACTCCAATCTACTTCTGTTAGTCTCTGTTTCATGCCTTCATAGTTTGCTTTTCTAAAATTGTAAACCTTAACTTTAGTCTTTACTTTTGGGGATTTAAAAAACACTTCAAATGAGACCATGTTATGGTCTGAGTTTGCCAGTGGTTCTCTGACCTCTGTTTTAGTTATTCTATCTTCGTTATTTGAAAAGACTAAATCAAGGCATGCCTCCCCTCTAGTCGGTGCCTTCACAAATTGTGTTAGGAAGCAGTCATTTGTCATTTCCACCATTTCTATTTCATCCTTCGCGCTACCCACCGGGTTTTCCCATTTTATTTGGGGGAAGTTGAAATCCCCCATTAGTATGGCTTCTCCTTTGCTACACACATTTCTAATGTCATTGTATAACAGATTATTGTGCTCACCGTCTGAATCTGGCGGTCTATAGCATGCTCCTATTATTATGCCTTTTGAATTTTTGTCTGTTATTCTGACCCATATTGATTCGGTTTTATTTTCTTTGTCCAGGTTTAACACCTGGGCTTCAAGACTGTTTCTTATGTATAGCGCTACCCCTCCTCCTCTTCTGTCCTGCCTGTCTTTCCTATACAGTGTATACCCACAAATATTATATTCGTCCCCATCACTCTCAGATAACCACGTTTCTGTAACACCTATCACATCATAGTTACCTGTTAGTGCAGTAGCTTCAAGTTCTAGAATTTTGTTTCTGATACTTCTAGCATTTAGATAAATACATTTAATGGTTGTCTTACCTGAGTTGTTGTTCTTGTTTTGATGCGGTCTCCCTTCTGTTTTTTTGTTGATTTCTCCCCCCTTCCTTTCTAGTTTAAATGCTTCCGAACATCATCCTGAGAACTGCAAAGTACAGAGAAATCCTGGAGGAAAACTTGCTGAAGTCTGCAAGAGACCTGGGCCTTGGGAGAAGATTCATCATCCAGCAGGACAATGACCCCAAACATACAGCCAAAGCCACACTGCAGTGGCTTAAAAACAAAAAGGTCAATGTCCTGGAGTAGCCCAGTCAAAGCCCGGACCTCAATCCAATTGAAAATATGTGGAAAGAGTTGAAAATTGCTGAAAAGAACTGCAAAGTACAGAGAAATCCTGGAGGAAAACTTGCTGAAGTCTGCAAGAGACCTGGGCCTTGGGAGAAGATTCATCATCCAGCAGGACAATGACCCCAAACATACAGCCAAAGCCACACTGCAGTGGCTTAAAAACAAAAAGGTCAATGTCCTGGAGTAGCCCAGTCAAAGCCCGGACCTCAATCCAATTGAAAATATGTGGAAAGAGTTGAAAATTGCTGTTCACCAAAGGTCCCCATCCAACGTGATGGAGCTTGAGCAATTTTTCAAAGAAGAATGGGCAAAAATTGCAAGGTCCAGATGTGCAAAGCTGGTAGAGACTTATCCAAATAGACTCATGGCTGTAATTGCTGTCAAAGGTGCCTCTACCAAATATTGACTCAAGGGGGTGAATACTTATGCAATAAATTATTTTCTGTTTTGTATTTGTAACTAATTTAGAACAATTTGTAGATTTTATTTTTCACTTTGACATTATGTTGTAACACAATGAAATGTGGAAAAGTCCAAGGGGGGTGAATACTTTTGAGAGCCACTGTACATAGGTATGTCACACTTCACATTTTTCAATATACTTGGAGAACTGCTTAGCCAATTGTCATAAAACTGTTTATTAAAATTATTTAGCATAAGTTATTGAATATCAGATTCTGGGTCTATATATTGAGCCATCTGTCTGCCCATACATCAGTCCAGCTGTATGCGACATATTTTTTCAAATAGCTGGATCACTTATCAAATTGTGATGAATGATTTACTTAGTGGGGCAGTTTTTTTCACTGAAAAAATAAATTGCTTATTTAATGGCATATCATGGTATAAAATAGGTATTTCAATATATTTAATGATTATTTATTTATTTATTTATTTCTCAGCAGGCACCGTTATCCAGGGCGGCTTACAGTTGTTACAAAATATCACATTATACAATATCACATTGTAGATAAGAGCAGTTATAAAGTACAGTAAAATCAGTAGAAAATAAGATCAGATTCAAATAATAGCAAATTAATGAATACAGCAAATAATTACATTAGGGTGAATTCGACTAATAGCTGTTATAAGTTTTGATATTTGCTTGTATGACTAAATTCCATTAAGAATTCCATTAAGAGCACATAGTAAGTACGATAAATGGATAAGAATTATTTCACATAAGAGCAATTACAAAAAATGTTAGTACGGAGACCTTTAAGAGTAAAATCAATATAAGATACAGAAAATAGTTATAATTAAGAGCAGTAGTAGAATACGGCAAAGTATGGAGCAGTTTAGTATAAGTTCAAGCTGATGCAAGTACTGGTACAATAGGGTGCCATATAGTCCAGTATAGTCGAGAGTTGTGAAGTTTACAGATGCTGTCCGAACAGGTGTGTGAGGAGGCGCCGGAAGGTAGTCAAGGACTGAGCAATCCTGATATCCGTCGGTAGGTCGATCCACCGGGGCAAAGGTGGAGAAAGAGTGGGATCTGGAAGTGGGGAACGAAGGGGTGGCACACCTAATCTGTCATTGTTAGAGGAGTGGAGGGGGCGAGAGTGGGTGTATGGAGAAATGATGCAGCGATAGGTGAGTACAAGAGTTTTGAATTGGATGCAAGCGATGATAAGGAGCCAGCGGAGGGAGCAGAGCAGCAATGCAACCTAGAAGAAACCAAGAAGGGAAAAGACAAGCCAGGCCATAATATTATGAAAGCATAAAAAATAGTGTCACATTTAAAACTGGTGTATTGGTGTGCTCTTCTTGTACCAGAGAGAACGATCTTTAGCAGAAATCGTTCAGATCTTTGATGAAGCTGGTGTCTTTTTCGTTGAAGAGAGTTTAAAGAAATCATGCAGCTCTATGCGCTAAATTGGTTGCCAGGTTCCTAATGCAGTGTTACAGGTAGTGTGTTAATAAGGCAAACATTTGCTGTATTTATTTTTAAGTGATAGAAAATATGTATATTTACACTATTTAACAGAAATGGGAATTTTCACGGGGAACTACATATTACACAACAGTGAGAACATTTCATGGAAATTGTGACATTCGCGGTAACCATGAAGGAAATTCAGCTTCATTAATTACTAATTCCTATTTTATTTTAGCTTGTGTCACACTAGGTTAGTTTAGAGCAGGGGTGTCAAACTCAGTTTTAACAAGTGCCGTATCTTAATTTAACATTTGATTTGCGGGCCACACAATACACACCTTTTACATCTGGGGGTGTCTACTATCCCCGCAGATGCAGGGAAAGAAACAGAATCTGTGGCATTACTGTCCTGCTGATTTTTTATCCTGTCATAGACCAGATTTTCGACCAATCACAGACCTTCATTGTTTGGTGCGGTTCTTCCAAATGCCATTTCTTTAACTTTCAGATAACGTCATAAGAAGGGACAATGCCTCTTCTTATGCATCAAGTTTGTCTGCGTTCACCATGGATCGCATTATTGGGGAGTTTAGTGATAAAACATGTGATCAGGAGAGGATTTATCAGTGTAGCCCCTTCCAATTTGGGGGACTTGTAAATTGTTCTGTTTTGAAAATGTTTAATAACTGCATTTAGTTTGTATATTGTTGCTGAACTACAAAACAGTCTTTGATTGTAATGCAGCCTGTTACAAAAAGAACTACAATTCCCCTTGTGCTGCTGTGCTGAAATGCATGTTGGGAGAAAGAAAGTTTGAGAAGGAGAGGAAAGTTCGAGAAAGAGAGTGAGATAGAATCGACTGGAGAGGGAGTTGGTGACCTATGAGGCTGCAGAGAGTACATTCCGTTAGCATTCCAGATTCAAGACCAATTCAATACCTCAACATAATTAAAGAAATAAATAAAAAGTAAAACAAAGAGCTGGGTGGGAAATTGGCTGAAAATTTTAAACAGAGTTTAATTCAGTTTGTATCCTCTGCTACTTGGATACCAAGCCCAGACTCGCACACTGACTGCTGAAGTTACGGGGGAATCAAGTTACGCAGAAATCGGATCCACACGGACCAGAGATTAGCTTTACTGAGTTTTCATCTAAAAATCCTGTTTTCCAAGTTCAAAAACTATGAAAATGACTTGTTTTTATTTCACTGCATCCATTTAAAATAATTCTATACAAAAATAAAATCAAAATCAAATCTTACAAACATAGAAATGGGCCCTGACTTCGTTAATTTATTATTCATGAGGCAGCTGAAAATGAGAGCATAACTTCACTATGCTGTTTTTGCTTTTGTATTTTGAAACCAGTGCTAGCATCTTTTCTGAGATATTATTGCCCATTCTTCAACACCTGCAGCTTTGAGTTCTGCAATATACTCTGGTTTCCTTTTTGTAACAGAAGCCTTCAAGTCACTGCACAACATTTTGATGGGATTCAAGTCTGAGGACTAAGATTTCCAATCCATAACTGTAATCTTCCCTTTTTTCCCGAAGTTCCTTTGTAGACTTCGCAGAATGCTTGGGGTCATTTTCCTGCTAGAATATAAACATCCGTCCAATAACCCTTGTATCACTGGGTAACTGAGTGCAAAATTTCTTGATATTTTGCACCATTCATTGATTCTTCTACAATACATAGGTCACCAGTGCCTGAGGAAAAAAAGCAAGCCCATATCATCACACAACCTCCCCCATGTTTAACACTGGGCATGATGAACCTGTCTTTAAATTCTTCTCATCTCTTCCTCCCAACATATTGTTGCTTTCTTGGATTTGTCTTAGATTTGTTTGACCATACAAGAAATCATCAGGCTTCAGTAGGTCCTGAATTTAAGATACTTCATAATTTAATAAGAAATGTAATACAGTAATATAGTATATGCAGCACATAAGACAAGCAACTGAATATAACAAAAACGTTGTGGACGTACTTGATTGAGAATTCTGAGCAATATCATTTGTAGAAAAAATATTTGGAAGAGCAGGTTTGAAAAACCAAACTACAAATACTCAAGCATTGTGTTTTTATGTACTATGTGCAATTAAAAAGGCAATTTTGTTTTGGTCCTCCCTGTTGAAGATGGTCCAATCTAGGCTTTGGACAGCCTTTGTTGTTATTTTGTATTCTTACTTTTTCCTCAGTTGAAAGCAAGGAAAATGATGTATGAATTAAAAAATCTACAACGTACTGTATGGAAATCAAAACATGACTCAAAACTTGCCTGTTAATGGACACATCAAGATTAAGTCTAATTATTGTATGAACAGGGGCTCCTCCCACTACTTCCCTCCTACCAATAACATCTGCTAATCCCCTATTCAAACCCCAAGCCTTGAGTTTGCTCTCTGTTTTGTGTTTTTTTTTTTCCACAATCCTCCCCTCCTCCCCTACTATGCTTCCTCTTCTATTCTGCTCTCCACCTCTGCAATTACTGCTCCTCCACTGCAACGGTCTCCCTCTTGGGGGTAAGTGAGGCTCACTTCCCAACCTTAGAAGCCCAGCCACTGCTGAATTCGTCCTCTGTGAGGAAGGTTCTGCGCTAGTTAAGGAGGACCTCCAGACAAATTTAACTATCACTGTCATCTTTCCATTCTCTCCTCTAGATCCCCCTTGGGGGAAGTATAGGTTGCTTCCCAGCCTTGGAGACCGAAAGGTTCAGTCTCACCTCCGCGAGGGCAGCTCTCCGCAAGCCAAGGGGAATCTCCTTACTCTTCTTTAAGTTATAAGCACATATCTTCTATGATCAATTCCTGAGGTATCTTACTCTATGCATGTCCAGTGAACAGTTTATAAACATTAATCATATTACGTGACTAAAGGTCTTCTTTTTTTAATAAAAATTTTGTCCAGTGTTCCAGGGTTTTGTGTAGTCAATGGACACACCTCCAAAAACATGAAATAAACACTTTTATCCTTATTGTTTTCAACATTGGACAACTGAAAAATTAACCAAAGAACTTGAAAGCCATGAACTACTTATTATTGCTTTCATTACTCTAAAACCTACAGAGAACAAATATAAACTGAGTAATGTTAGTCTGCAAACAAATATTTGGGTCCTCTTTTAAACATTTACTGAACATTAAGTCCATCAAACAGGCCGTCCTGGAGCTTGACAGCACCTTTTTTGTTTTACCAGTCATAGGAAGTTTTCTTTCAATCCTCTTCATTTCAAATACATCAATGTCTTCTAAAAGGCAGATCTGTTAAAACTCTGTTGCTCTTTTTTTTCTTATGAACTTCACCCTGGAGTGTGTTTAATCTTCCTTACATACTCAGAACCCTTCCTACAATGTTTCAGGCTCTTCCCTGCGTATTCAACAACCAGCCAATCACCTTGGGTCATGTCAAAAAACTCTTCATGCTCTTCTTCGTCATTTTTTTCTGCTTCCTCCTCCTCCTGTGTTTCATCAACCAGCAGTGATCCAGATATCCTTTTCTACAGTGAAAGGGGAACACATTTGTATTCATTAGCAAAAACTAGTGTTGCATAAAATCATGAAAATTACCTATAGGTAAAATTACCTATATGGTAACAGGGTCCTGGGAGACAGTCAGCATGGTTTTAGGAAAGGGAGCTCGTGTCTAACTAACTTGCTTGATTTTTTTGAGGATGCAACATCGATAATGGATAATTGCAAAGCATATGACATGGTTTATTTAGATTTCCAGAAAGCTTTTGACAAAGTCCCGCACAAAAGATTAATTCTCAAACTGAATGCAGTTGGGATTCAAGGAAACACATGTACATGGATTAGGGAGTGGTTAACATGTAGAAAACAGAAAGTACTGATTAGAGGAAAAACCTCAGAATGGAGTGTGGTAACCAGTGGTGTACCACAGGGATCAGTATTAGGTCCTCTGCTATTCCTAATCTACATTAATGATTTAGATTCTGGTATAGTAAGCAAACTTGTTAAATTTGCAGATGACACAAAAGTAGGAGGAGTGGCAAACACTGTTGCAGCAGCAAAGGTCATTCAAAATGATCTAGACAAGATTCAGAACTGGGCAGACACATGGCAAATGACATTTAATAGAGAAAAGTGTAAGGTACTGCACGCAGGAAATAAAAATGTACATTATAAATATCATATGGGAGATACTGAAATTGGAGAAGGAATCTATGAAAAAGACCTAGGAGTTTTTGTTGACTCAGAAATGTCTTCATCTAGGCAATGTGGGGAAGCTATAAAAAAGGCTAACAAGATGCTCGGATACATTGTGAAAAGTGTTGAATTTAAATCAAGGGAAGTAATGTTAAAACTGTACAATGCACTTGTAAGACCTCATCTTGAATATTGTGTGCAGTTCTGGTCACCTCGCTATAAAAAAGATATTGCTGCTCTAGAAAGAGTGCAAAGAAGAGCGACCAGAATTATTCCGGGCTTAAAAGGCATGTCATATGCAGACAGGCTAAAAGAATTGAATCTGTTCAGTCTTGAACAAAGAAGACTACGTGGCGACCTAATTCAAGCATTCAAAATTCTAAAAGGTATTGACAGTGTCGACCCAAGGGACTTTTTCAGCCTGAAAAAAGAAACAAGGACCAGGGGTCACAAATGGAGTTTAGAAAAAGGGGCATTCAGAACAGAAAATAGGAGACACTTTTTTACACAGAGAATTGTGAGGGTCTGGAATCAACTCCCCAGTAATGTTGTTGAAGCTGACACCCTGGGATCCTTCAAGAAGCTGCTTGATGAGATTTTGGGATCAATAAGCTACTAACAACCAAACGAGCAAGATGGGCCGAATGGCCTCCTCTCGTTTGTAAACTTTCTTATGTTCTTATGTTCTTATGTTCTTATGTGTGGTGTTAGGCTTGCACCAAACATAGTGCTTAGCATTGAGGCCAAAAGGCTCTATTTTGGTCTCATCAGACCATAGAATCTTCTTCCACGGTCTCTGAGTTTCCCACATGCCTTCTGGCAAACTCTATCCGAGATTTCATGTGAGTTTTTTCAACAATTCTTTTTGCCACTCTGCCATAAAGGCCAGTTTTGTGAAGCACGCGGGCTATTGTTGCTGTATGCAGTGTTTCCCAGCTCAGCTGTGGAAGACTGTAACTCCTTTAGAGTTGCCATAGGCCTCTTGGTGGCCTCCCTGACTAGTGACCTTCTCGCCCGGATACTCAGTTTTTGAGGATGGCCTGTTCTAGATTGTTGTGCCATATTCTCTCCATTTCTTAATAATGGACTTTACTGTGCTCCAGGGGATATTCAATGTCTTGGAAATGTTCTTATATCCTACCCCTGATTGGTGCTTTTGAAGAACCTTATTCCGGATTTGCTTTGAATGTTCCTTTGTCTTCATGATGTAGTTTTGTTAGGAAATGTATTAACCAACTGTGGGACCCCCCAGAGACAGGTGTATTTAACACCTTAATTGCACACAGGTGGATTCCATTCAACTAATTGTGTGACTTCTAAAGACAATTGGTTGCACCAGAGCATATTGAGGTGTGTCATTGCAAAGGGGGTGAATACTTATGCAATCAATTATTTTCTGTTTTGTATTTGTAATTAATTTAGAACAATTTGAAGATTTTATTTTTCACTTTGACACACTTTTGTGTTGATAAGTGGCAAAAACTCCTAATTAGAGCAATTTTGATTCCATGTTGTAACACAATAAAATGTGGAAAAGTCCAAGGGGGGTTAATACTTTTGAGAGCCACTGTACCTACATACAGCACGACCGCCTCTACTATATCGTCTTTGCAATGGATTTCATCTACAGTGGGGAATAATAATTTTATAAATCCTTCCTGTGGTACACTTCTCTATGCATGTCTCAAATATGCTGTTTTTAAAGAAACACGTGTTTTTTATTTTTATTCTAAAACATGATGGGGTCTATTGAATTGATCTAAATGGTCACAGACCCAAATACTGCTGCTGTTTAACAGCTTCTCCAACTCTTTACTTCTCTAAGTAAAATATCAGGCTTGTTCCCACTTTAAACAGGGCTTTATTTAGATCAATTGCTGTTTATATCAATCAAAGAGACTCCAATAGCTGGTACAACACCAGGTTAAGGAATGTTTTCATGTTTATCTGTAACTAAAACATTGGATGGTGGTATATGTGGTAATATTTAAAGAAATGTATAGCATTCTAGAAGGATACAGTGGCTTGCGAAAGTATTGACCCCCTTGGCATTTTTCCTATTTTGTTGCCTTACAACCTGGAATTAAAATGGATTTTTATTTGGATTTCATGTAATGGACATACACAAAATAGTCCAAATTGGTGAAGTGAAATGAAAAAAATAACTTGTTTAAAAAAATTCTAAAAAATAAATAACGGAAAAGTGGTGCGTGCATATGTATTCACCCCCTTTGCTATTAAGCCTCTAAATAAGATCTGGTGCAACCAATTACCTTCAGAAGTCACATAATTAGTTAAATAAAGTCCACCTGTGTGCAATCTAAGTGTCACATGATCTGTCACATGATCTCAGTATATATACACCTGTTCTGAAAGGCCCCAGAGTCTGCAACACCACTAAGCAAGGGGCACCACCAAGCAAGCGGCACCATGAAGACCAAGGAGCTCTCCAAACAGGTCAGGGACAAAGTTGTGGAGAAGTACAGATCAGGGTTGGGTTATAAAAAAATATCCAATACTTTGAACATCCCACAGAGCACCATTAAAGCCATTATTAAAAAATGGAAAGAATATGGCACCACAACAAACCTGGCAAGAGAGGGCTGCCCACCAAAACTCACGGACCAGGCAAGGAGGGCATTAATCAGAGAGGCAACAAAGAGACCAAAGATAACCCTGAAGGAGCTGCAAAGCTCCACAGTGGAGATTGGAGTATCTGTCCATAGGACCACTTTAAGCCGTACACTCCACAGAGCTGGGCTTTACGGAAGAGTGGCCAGAAAAAAGCCATTGCTTAAAGAAAAAAATAAGCAAACACGTTTGGTGTTCACCAAAAGGCATGTGGGAGACTCCCCAAACATATGGAAGAAGGTACTCTGGTCAGATGAGACTAAAATTGAGCTTTTTGGCCATCAAGGAAAACGTTATGTCTGGCGCAAACCCAACACCTCTCATCACCCCGAGAACACCATCCCCACAGTGAAGCATGGTGGTGGCAGCATCATGCTGTGGGGATGTTTTTCATCGGCAGGGACTGGGAAACTGGTCAGAATTGAAGGAATGATGGATGGCGCTAAATACAGGGAAATTCTTGAGGGAAACCTGTTTCAGTCTTCCAGAGATTAGAGATTTGAGACTGGGACAGAGGTTCACCTTTCAGCAGGACAATGACCCTAAGCATACTACTAAAGCAACACTTGAGTGGTTTAAGGGGAAACATTTAAATGTCTTGGAATGGCCTAGTCAAAGCCCAGACCTCAATCCAATTGAGAATCTGTGGTATGACTTAAAGATTGCTGTACACCAGCGGAACCCATCCAACTTGAAGGAGCTGGAGCAGTTTTGCCTTGAAGAATGGGCAAAAATCCCAGTGGCTAGATGTGCCAAGCTTATAGATACATACCTCAAGAGACTTGCAGCTGTAATTGCTGCAAAAGGTGGCTCTACAAAGTATTGACTTTGGGGGGGTGAATACTTATGCACGCTCAAGTTTTCTTATTTCTTGTTTGTTTCACAATAAAAAATATTTTGCATCTTCAAAGTGGTAGGCATGTTGTGTAAATCAAATGATACAAACCACCAAAAAATCAATTTTAATTCCAGGTTGTAAGGCAACAAAATAGGAAAAATGCCAAAGGGGGTCAATACTTTTGCAAGCCATTGTACACCTAAAGAGAAGGGATAGGAAAAGGAAAGAATGTCGGTTATTAGTTAAGTGGGAAAGATTTCCTGGTATAATGCTGTTGTTTTGTCATTTCCAAATGGGCTATCTGTTATTGGTTGTGTTATCAATTGTTGTGTAGCTGATATTGTCGCATGCTGTTTGAAGTTGCAATCATGTTAATTCAAGCGTAGATATTAGTAGGTGAAATCAATCATATTCATGTTGAGCAAAACGCATTTCAACATTGAATGCATTGAGAAAGACTAAACGTTTTTCATAGAACTTTAGAAGTTCCTTTTACTATCATTACAGAATTCTTACCGTTCTACATAAACATCACTATACACAACTGCATTGATCTGAAGAGCTATATCATATATATGTTTCTATAATATAAAAATGGGGTATTTTCAAGCAACATCCCTTAAAAAAGCATTACGATCTAAATGTAACACGTTTTTACAAAATACAATAGAATTTTTTTTTACAAAATACAGTAATGTGATGTAATGTAATTTGGCTTGTCTGCAGTATTTGTGGGATAGGGCTTTATCACCCTGACATCCATGCAATCTCACAAATACTGCCACGCTTAGGATTTGTTATTACCCTGATTCCAGACTTATTTATGAAATATGTATACTTGTATAAAATATTCTCGTTATCATTTTTTAGTTGGTAATGCCCATTTTGTTATTTGAAGTTTGAATGAATAAATAATCTTTGTGGACATCTACATTAGGAAAACTCCTGGTTAATCTACTTCATGAATGTCACAGGTCACAAACCTTGTTTATTTTGTTTCACTTTGTGTTTGTTTTTTGCTTCACTGGGTGTTTCTTTCTTTACTGGAAGTGTGAGGCATAACAACATAAGAACATAGGAGAGTTTACAAACGAGAGGAGGCCATTCGGCCCATCTTGCTTGTTTGGTTGTTAGTAGCTTATTGATCCCAAAATCTCATCAAGCAGCTTCTTGAAGGATCCCTTATTTCTGAGAAATACTCAGAAAAATATTGAGAAATGTTAAACGTATTAAGAATATTAATTTCTTATTTCTAATATAATATGATTGGTGTATATTTAAGAATGCAAATTTTCATTATCAGAAACTGTTGGATATAATAATGGTCAATGTGGCAGGCAGAAGAGTGTGGAGCTATGTTTTTTATTTAAAAAACAGAAATAATAAAAAAAAAGAAACAGGGTCCAAAATATACAGTTCATACAAAACGATACAAAACAAACTCTATTATTCCACAATTAGCAATCAATTACTAATTAGGGAATAGCCATATTCCCCACGTGTATTCGGCATGGATGGAATTAACCCCATCCCTGCCAAACTTAAATACTCCCCACACACACTACCACAACCTGTCAAAGTCAACATTAGGCCACGTTACATGAGCGTTTGTTTCTCGAGACATCTGTTTTTCTGAAATAAACGTGGACATGGTGCCTTTTTGTGTTTACATGTAAAGCCTCTCATTTCCCTTTGGAACGCATACTTTTCCCTGAATGCTATGCAAATGAAGGAGAGGGGGAGGGGGGTCAGATTTAAATTAGTCATGCTGACGGCCCACTTAGATTCTCATGCTGTTAACGGTGAAAGTCCCCAAAATACTGTTTACATGAGCAGAGAACAGTTTCACAAGAGAGAATCTGCATGTCATCGTGTGTGATGTAAATGGTTATTAAGGATCTGATTTGCTGATAGATAAGATCAGATAGATATTAAAGATCTGATTTGCTGATAGATAAGATCAGATAGATATTAAAGATCTGATTTGCTGCTTCTTTAATACTATGTTTTAGTGTTGTCGCCTACACTGCTTTTCACACATCATCTGTGTGTGTGTGTGTGTGTGGGGGGGGGGGGGGGGGGGGGGGGGTAGATATTAAAGATCTGATTTGCTGCTTCTTTAATACTATGTTTTAGTGTTGTCACACTGCTTTTCACACATCATCTCCTGTGTCGATGTGTGTGTGTGGGGCTCAGGCAGCAGAGGAACAGCTACCTCAGCCTCCAGCAAGAATTGCACAACAGCAATATGAAGAGGGTCCTGCTATTAGAGATGTATGGCTATCTTTATTTTTGTAACCTGACGGTGTACTTTTATTTTGTATCACATTTTAGTTTCATTAGCTTATTTTGTATCTCTTTATACCAAATTTCAGCATCCTCATTTGCATTGTGCTTGTATGACTGCTTCTGCTTAATAAATAATTAGAATATTGAGTAGTATTGTTGATTCCCAAGAAATAAGTCATGAAAATTCCACACCACATTTTATTTTGAGAGTGGGTTAAACAGTGTTTGTGTTGTGCATTGTATCAGGAGGCCTCATCATATCCTCTTCCCTTATGGATATTAACACCCAACTCTCTTCATCGCTCCAAAGAGCGTAAGTGGAGGATGGACACAGGTTTTTCTCAGACATGAGTAACTAGGAGAAATTGCATTGCAGAATAGTTATACACATTTAAACAAAGTATTTAGTAGTACTTTACAATAAAGTAATGTTTTGACAGTTGTTTGAAAAGCTACCCGAAACCGAACGACCTCATCTGCAGACAGGGAGTGAGCGTTACTCTAGTGTCAGCGGTGGGATTTTCTTAAGTAAAAAATAAAAAATTGAAAAGAGAGAGAGAGAGAGAGAGAGAGAGAGAGAGAGAGAGAGAGAATGTCAGAACCTGGCAGCTAAGATAATATCATTGGAGTGAGAGAGACAATATCCCGTCCCATATTTATGCCCAAAGTGTTTAGTGGTACAGGGGGCGGAATTGGAAAGATTGGGCAGACCAAATTGACCTGGTAGCAGATATAAATAATTGGGATGATCGGTTAAACTTAAATTTATGGGGCTCTTAATTTTGGGTCGGGCAAGAGAAATTTATGAAGGCTTGCAAGCAGAAGTACAAGATAATTATGAAAATTACAAAATTGCTATGCAGAGGTATTTGACTCCTCAGACCAGTGATGAAGGCTACCATATTGAACTGCAAAATCGAAAGCGGCAGGCAAAGGAAAGTATTAGAGAGTTTGGTAGTGCTATCAGATTGTTGGTTTCTAAGGCATATCCTAGAGCCGATGTAGACGCTCGAGATACAATAGCTTGTGATAATTTCATAATGCATGTAGGCAGTGGAGAGCTGAGAATACAGCTCTGTAGTGCTGAACCAAAGAATTTGGAAGAAGCAATTAATTTGGCTTCAGAAATTGAATTGATTAGGGGATTGGAGAACAGCACTATAACATCCCCTAGTGATGCCGCCATACGGACTGTGAATTCACCGGAAACAACTGTTGGGGATAGTAGAGGGGCTGCAGAAGGAAATATACCAATTAAAAGAGGTTAATCAGGGAAGGTCTAGGGAACAGCATCACTGGTCACCTCTTCCCCATAACAATGGGCCTCAGAGGTTATCGCCCTCAAGAATTAGGAGAAACCAAGGGGATAGGCAATGCTTGAATTGTGGGAGTTGGAGGCATTTAAGCAGAGCCTGTCTTGAACCAACGGAAAACTAGAGGGGTTAGGGGAGTTTGGCCGCAAGCCTGTCCAATTGCTTACATCTGAAAATCAGCCAGAGGTGTATTGCCCCTCCTTGAGTGTAGGAGATGGTGTGTACTTGAAGGGAAGATTTTAAGTGTATCTTGCCAATTTTTAATTCATACTGGAGCTCAAGTCTCTCTATTGAGTGAAACATTTTTCAATCAGATTTCCCCTAGTGTTGCTCTCACCCCTTATAATAAGAGTGTTAGAACTGCTAATAATGAGACACTGGGAGTGTATGGTGTATGATTTTGATGGCTTACAGCTGTCTCATGTATTTTTTATAGTTAAAGATGCTTGTACATTAGCACTGTTAGGCACTGACTTTTTATCCAAATTGGGGGTTAGCATAGTCTTAAGAGCAAAAACGTGTGCCTTTTTAAATCAGGCTGTTGCTTTGGTGTCTAAGTTTAATGAGTGTGTAGTCTGTTTGAGTGAGAGTGTGATTGTTCCAGGTACTGAAAGGATGTTGGCTGCAGAGGTGAGGGGGTTGTATGGTCAAGGTTGTGATGGGATTGTGGAACCAGCTTTTGCCTTTACTGAAAAATATAATGTCTTTGTGGCTAGAAAGACTCACCCTTGTGGTGGAGAGTTGGTAGTTCATGTAGCTAATTTGGAGGGGGAACCACAGGAGTTCTGGAAGGGAACAGTTATTGCTGAGTTTACTGCGGGAGTGACAGTGATGCATCTTGAACAGGTGGAGGATAAAAATTCATGTGATAGTGCGGATGTGTTAGTTCATGAGTTGGGATTACCAAAACGTGGGCTATCTACTACACAATATGAAGAAGTTAGACAAGAACTACAGCAACACCTATCTGTGTTTAGTTTAGGTGATAATGACCTTGGCAAAACTTCTCTTGTATATCACCAAATCAAAACAGGATCATCCAGACCTATCAAGATGGGTCCCAGGAACATGCCAGTGCACCTCCAAGAAGTTAGCATCCATCTGCAAGGGATGCTGGAGAATGACATCATCAGACCATCACACAGCCCCTGGGCAGCTCCAGTGGTGCTGGTGCGGAAGAAGGATGGGAAGCTCAGGTTCTGTGTTGATTACAGGAAGCTGAATGAGGTCACAGTAAAGGACGCATACCCCCTCCCTCGAATAGATGATACGCTGCACAGTTTGGCTGGAGCACAGTGTTTCTCAACTCTTGACTTGGCCAATGGTTACTGGCAAGTCGAGATGAATCCCCATGGTCAAGAGAATGCTTTTTCCACCAGGTATGGCTTGTATGAATTGAATGTCTTGTCTTTTGGCCTTTGCAACGCTCCAAGTACATTCCCACGTTTGATGGAGCTTGTGCTGGCTGATTTGCAGTGTTTGGTCTATTTGGACAATATTATTAAAGTCAGACTTTCGAGGAACACCTGGCATGTCTGGGGGAAATACTTGGGAGCCTGAAGCAAGCTAACCTGAACGTCAAGCCAAGCAAGTGCCAGTTATTGCTGCTGAAGTCAAATACTTGGGGCATGTCATATCAGAAGAAGGGATTTCAGCCAACCCAAGTAAAGTTGATGCTATTCAATCTTGGCCAGTACCGAGAAACTCCACTGATGTAAGGAGCTTCCAAGGCTCACCACGCACCAGTGACCCCTGTAGTCTGGCTGGGTGCCTGTGGGCTTGCCTGTTAGCTGCCCGGGAGCTGCATTGTCCTCCTAGGCTACATGGTGAATCCGCAGTGTGTAAAGAAGCGGCCGGCTGACGGCACACACTTCGGAGGACAGTGTGTGTTCGTGTTTTCTGCTCCCGAGTCAGTGCAGGGGTGGTAGCAGTGAGCCGAGCCTAAATAATAATTGACCATTTTCAAATTGGGAGAAAATAAAAATAATTGGCAATGACTAAATTAAAAGGAGATTAGAGGAGCAGAGAGGAGGTGGCATCACCCGACAGAGGGACCTTCAGGTTCTCATCCTCAACCTTCCGGGCAGACAGTAGGTGACATCCCCAATACCTGGTGGATTTACCAACAGGGGGTAGAATCGGCTTCAACCCACCTGTTTCGTAGCACCCAAGACATGAGAGATCAATGGATCCCAGGCAACCTAACAACATCGAACTTGTTTCATCACACTCAAGCAACAAGACTGGTGTTTTCCAGGCACACTAGCAGTATCAAATCTGTTTCATCGCCCTCAAGCAATGAGAGACCAGGGGTTCCCAGGCACTCTAGCAGTATTGACCTGTTTCGTAGCACACAATCAATGAAAGACTGGTGTTTCCCAGGCACCCTAGCAGCATCGAACCTGTTTCATCACATTCAAACAACAAGAGACCAGTGAGTTCCCAGACACTCTAGCAGCATCGAACCTGTTTCATCACACTCAAGGAAAGAGAAACCAGGGGTTCCCAGGCACCCTAGCAGCATTGAACCTGTTTCATCGTACTCAAGCAACGAGAGACCGGTGGTTTCTAGGCACTCTAGCAGCATCAAACCTGTTTCATCGCACTAAAACAACGAGAGATCTGTGGTTCCCAGGCACATTAATGACATCGAACCTGTCTCATCTCATATAAGCCATACTGAACCTATTTCATTGAACACAAGCGATAGTGGACCAGTTGTTTTGACGTACCCCAGTGGTGGTGAAGTAGTGTCAGTGGTGGTCCCTTGCACCATAGCAGTGGTAAATTGACAGTCCCCTCTTCCGCTAGGAGTGGGATGACTGCCCCAGAATTGGGGGGATTGAATAGCTCAGTACCATCTGGTGGACTGTTATAGTCAGGTCGGCAGCGTCGACCGCCAGTGTGGCAACAAGACTATGTATGCTTTGTGGCTTATTGGCTTCAGAAGAATGTATGCATGGACAATATATGAATTTTGTACAAAACAGATCGAGACATCTGTTTTTTTTCTTGAGACTGAGACGTGGGGACGCAGGTTTTAGAAGGGAGGGGGTAGTGTAATGTCTGTTTTGTATTGTCCTGATAATTGTAATTACGTAAATTGGCTGCTTGTTAGGAGGGGAGATAAAGATACAGGAAAAATGGGAGTAGGGAGATGTGTGACTGAAACAGGAGTGCTGGGTTGAGCACTGCTTGAGAAAGAAAGAAAGAAAGAAAGAAAGAAAGAAAGAAAGAAAGAAAGAAAGAAAGAAAGAAAGAAAGAAAGAAAGAAAGAAAGAAAGGGGCTTGAGAGATATTTCTTGGTATACTACATCACGGCTTTTGGAAAGTTAAACCTGGACGCTTGCAGTTCCGGAGGCGTATGCAATACTTAAAGTGAACTTGACCTAAAGTGGCTGTTTAAACTTACTGCAGCTGACGTGCAGGTTCACCGACCAAACTAGGTAAGACAAAACCTTTCTTCCTTTAGTGGGTGTGACCTTTTCCTCTCGAACAGTACTGCATGTAAAGTATATTTTAACTACTGATTATATTTACCTTAGCTTCATGGGGTGGGACACCAGAATTAAAGGATTATGTTAATAAAGTATTATTGCAGTCTGTTTGTAGCATGCTATCAGAATCTGGAGGGGGGTGTGTTGATTGCTGACTGGGTAGTTAGCGCAGCCTGCAAGGGTTTGCAGGTGTGTGGATTTATTATTTTATTGAGAGTGTTTTTTTGTTGTTGGTTTGTTATTGCACATCAAGTTCTATTATGTTTTGAGTGTGTGAGTGATTTTATGTATTTCAGTTGATTATTAGAAAGCACTTTGTTTGGAGTTTCTCATTATTTAATTTGTGTTATACCCACCTAGGTGTGCTCATATTTTTATTGGCGTATTTACCCCCCCCCCCCACACATACACACGTCTAAAGTCTTAATTGCACAATGTCACTTTGTATTGCTGCTATTGTTTGTAATTACTGAAAGATATTTAATTCTATGCGATTTTAATTTGACTGTCAAATAAAAGATGATTGTTTTTTATTTCTTCTGTGAAATTGGTATTATTTGAGCTCCCCGGGTTCCTACATTCCTTTATTGCCAATATCCGGCCTTTACTGGACAACGAAGGTGGTGGCAGCGTTGAGCTCCCCGAACCCGGACAACCTTGCCTGCAGACAGGGAGTGAGCATTACACACAAGTAAACTGGCCTATTCATAGAACTTTACTTTATAATATCAGTCAAAATGCCTACTTTTAATTAACTTACAATGTACTTTTTCCTAGAAACATTATGCCATCTCCTTCAGCCAGCGCATCTTAACTTTATTCTTTTTTTTTTCGGTACCTTTGTCAAATGACCTTGTAATTGTACTATCTCACCTAATGTACCAATGATGAAAGGTGTTGACTTAAAATATACTGTTAATGGATGAGGGTGTAATAAAAAATGCTTTGGGGGAACATCCCTCACATTGTGTCATCCCAAGCTTTCATCGAGAGGACACTATTGCTATTAAAAAACACTTTAATACCTGCATTTACCTTGAACTTGTAGGGTCAATTACAACAAACAAAAAAGAGTGTACTAACTGGGGAAGATCCCATGGTTAGTACAGAGAACGATACTAAACTAGTACGCAAGTAAATACCAATTGCAACGACCTAAGCAGCTGTGCATTAACCATTTTCTCAACTGAGGCAAACCCAAAGTAACAGCTGTTGCCTTCTGGATACTAAAACATGTTACTAAGTTAGTCCACAAATGTCTGTAGACTAAAGATTTGTGGTATCATACTAACTTGAACAAATATGAACAATTCCAAAATGTATTGCCAACTTTTATGAAACTGTACTATTCATAAGCAAAAATGATTTGAAATCTTTAAAAAAAAAAAAAAAAAAACATTAAAAAATGTATAAAAATGTTTGTAACAAAACCAGTTTCAATCTTATTCAACTTATCCAACTTAACATAGGCCTACTTCATAAAATAATAATAATAATAATAAATAATAATAATAATAATAATAATAATAATAATAATAATAATAATTCCAGTACGACTTTCCAGTGTCTCTACTTTCTGCCTCTTCCACAGATTTTTTGTAGTGCTGTTCCTGGCCGACTCTTTGCTTACACATGTATTCCATGCAGAGTTGCTGTGAAACTGGCAGAGTGAAACTGTGCACATATGTGTTTGTGTGGGGAATAATGGGTTGGCAGGGAGGGGGTTTAACTGCTCCCTGTCCAGACATGTGGGAATGTGGCTGGAGCCATGAACTGAATACATAATAAAATGATTAATTAAGGTTCCACTTGTGTATAAATAGGGTGATCACAGGTGTTAGTGGGTAGGGATAGTCTACCTGCCTACAAAAAAAAGATAATACTAAGAGTCAGAGGATGGCTATTTAAATAACCACTACGATAGTCTATATTTAAATGGTTTAATTAGTCTTATCATTTGACAGTGAGTCCTGGCAAGTTTGTTGCAATTGACCTGTAATGATTCATCAGGTATGCTTCCACTGAGAAAAGCTTTAGGAAAATAGTCCCACAAATTTTCATAAAGGATCTCATACATAGTTATATAAAAAAAAAAAAAAAAAAAACTTTATGAAACAAATAACTTTTTTCACTTTACTGAGAGGTGCTTATAGTTGTGATTGGCTAACTTGGCATGAACAGGTATAGGAGGCAGTGTGGTCCAGTGATTAAAATCCAGGGCTTGTAACCAGAAAGTCACTGGTTCAAATCCCACCTCTGCCACCTGACTCACTGTGTGACCCTGAGCAAGTCACTTAACCTCCTTCTGCTCCATCCTGCAGATGAGATGTTAAATCAATGTCCTATTGTAAGAGACTCTGCATATAATGCACAGTTCATAGCCTACCCCTGTAAAGCTCTTTATGATGGTGGTTCACTATGGAAGGCACTATATAAAGATATTATTATAAGACTGGTTGCTTTCGTCGGTGCAAAATATCAACTGGCTTTTTTTGGTGGACAATAAAATAGATTTGGACCAATTGTGTCTTTATTTAATATTTGCTGTCCAATAAATGTGAACTAAGCCTTCAATACAGCAAGTCAAAATGAAAAAGACTGTACTTGCGCAGATTGGTTTTAAATTTGATTCACAGGTGATGTGGTGACATTCCAGCTGGCATCTACTGTGTATTAATGGCCACTATAGCTGGAAGCTGATTGGCTGATGATACTGAATTGTTTTCTAATGTGGATTTATATGTTGCAGTTTCTCTATTTGAATTTAACTACATGGCTGGATGGTAAGAAATGTCTCCTCAATGTAGAAATGTAGAAACAAGCATAATTGACAAAGATTTTGGCGATTCTTTATCAAAGTCAATATCTAGCAAGTTAGTGTTTTATAGTTATGATATAGCTTTATAGTTCCAACTATTCTACGCCTTGTGATTGAAAACTTCAGGGGGGAAATACAACTATTCTTTATATTTTAATATGCATCACAACTTTTCCGTCATGCAGCATGAAATTCAGTGAGACTGCCAATGCTATTTACCAGTTTTATGATTAGTAAAATTGACATGTGCAGCATTGCTGGTGCCATTTCCATCAACTTCAGTAAGCTCCAGTCAACCGTAAGTTTTTAATTTAAAAAAAAAAAAAAGTACTGAGACATGCTGAATTGGTGGACATAATAATAAGGAATTTATTCTTAGAATGACATTTGGGGTTTCTCAAGTTTAACTGTACTTTAAAATACTTTTTGAATGCCCTGAGTACATTAACTTATTGCAAAAACAACGCTGTAAAATGAGAAGACTGCTGTTGGCCCTTGATCCAAATACTGCATCTTGGCCAGTGTAAAATAAATCAAATTAAGACTGGTTTTACATGAATTTCAAATTGTATATGAATAACAGTGTTAATTTTAACGTGCAATAAAAGGATCTTAAAGAAGATTGTATATTAAGGCACAAGCAACATAGCAGTCTGATTCTCTAATCTGTTGTAAAACTGCTGCTTTTATTCTTGAGGTCGGCTTGCTACCTGTTCCAGGTAGAAAACCTTTATCAGCGTGGCTGGCATTTCAGTGAAATGTTATAGGCAGGCATTAATATACCAAGCACCAGATGGCCGCACAGTATGTGACAGCTAGTCATGCATACAGTATAATTAACTGAGTTGGCCGAGGTGCTTAAAAAGTGATTGATACATTTGAACAATGTACTTATAAAATAGCTTTCCCTGAGCTGTAACAACGGTCACAGAAAGTTGTGAAATTCATGGGAATCTACTGAATTAACAAATACTTTGCTACCATCTGTTTAATTCTGTTTTCCTTGCAAAACTGTGCTTTCCTAAATTTGAGTATGATTTTACTCTTCGAAGCAATTTGAGTTTGCTAGCAATACGCTGAAGCCAAAATATTTCTAAAGCTTAAGTATGATGCACTGTCCATTCTCTATGTGTGTTTTTTGTGTGTGCAATTTATACGGATTTGCCCAAAGAGTGGTGGGACTGGTTTGATATACAGGCGTGACCTTTAGCAGACTTATCATTTTCTTCAAGGCCCTGCCCTGATGAGATTCCAGCGGGATAATGCCTTTAAACAATGCACTTCAGACCTTTCCTTGGTCATCACTATCAACAAGCCTCAATCAGATCAAATAAGTGCAATGTTTCCTGGAAACCTGATGTAATAACAGGCCTATTTGAGGCAGCGCTTTGCCAGGAGATGCGGCCCCCTATTGAACTGAACTGAACAGCCCTAGGGAAGAATCTCTTAAGGGGGACCTGTCACATATAGCTCTTTTCAACACATTAAAATGTTACTGTATTTACATTGTATGCAGCAATGTAAATGAGAGGGTAAAAAAATGACATCTGGGAGAAACTCCAGCTGGAGTAAAAGAGCAGCAGCATTTAGAAACATTACTGTTTAGATCACTAAAATAGACCCATAGTGTATTGCCAGAAAATTTGTGCATTTTTAAAAATGCTTTACCTTATTATTCGTTTAGTTATATTGTTAGAATTACCGTTACTTATAATTTGTACAATTATTATTCCTGAATTGTGCCACTTTTCTGCAGGTTTTTAAATATGCAAGATTAAACTTTAAACAAATCGAAGTTGTGTTACTATTTGCCTTTGTTTTACGCACATTTATAATTCAGTGTTCTCATGTTTTTCAAGATTAACAATTATTATTCCACATTGTGCCACAAAAGGAACCGAAAGCTACACAAAGCAAAGAAGACCTAACCCCTATCAATGAGCATTACACTAAGTACAAAAACACAATAATTAAATTATCTTACTTACCAAGGGACTCTAAAAGCTATTTACTGTCTAGTGAAATGGATTTCTTTAAGCAGCATTGCGGATTAAATTACCTGTATGCTTCAATCACTTTTCTGGGAACGCTTCATAGAAAATAATATTTTCTGTCTCTTATATTTTGTACATTCTGTACATCTCCAATAGTGCATTCAAGGGTGCAACAGAGGATTAAATAAATATTCTGAAGCACACTGTGCTCAAGGGAAGCTGTTATCAGGATACAGATGAACAAGGACCTGAGTGGGGTGTGACAGCTTGACTGACCTTGGTTGGAACATCGCTGACACAAAGAGAAGCTATGCTAGTGAAAACAAGGAGAAGCTAGTGAAAACACACACGTTTAGGCAAGATATATAAGACAGTGCATTTGAGAAGAATTCAAGATTTTCACTGAACACACACCAGCGTCGTGTCGATGCCCTCCCAGAGATTAGGTAATTAATTACTGATTATTTCTGCTAATAACTAGTGGTCATATTATTGTGTCTAATGATAATGATTACGCTGTAAACTTGTTGAATTCTGCTTAAATCCTTGTTGTGTGCTCTTCTGCACACAGAAATACGTACATCATTTAATTTCCTTAGAAGGGTACTTGCTATCATACATTTCCATTGTATTTAATCCCAGAATGTGTCTTGTATCCATGTTGCTGGATCTGACTCATTGTCATATTTTGTTGTTTACTTACTACGTTAAAGAATTTTATAATAGAGCCTCCAAAATATTTAACTCCAAACTAACCCCCTC
Source organism: Polyodon spathula (assembly GCF_017654505.1). Classification (NCBI taxonomy): domain Eukaryota; kingdom Metazoa; phylum Chordata; class Actinopteri; order Acipenseriformes; family Polyodontidae; genus Polyodon; species Polyodon spathula. Next base: position 97,521,314 of record NC_054534.1, read on the forward strand.
CGGTAACAACCACACATGCATAGTTTTAAACAGGTTTTGGAGGAAGACATAAAAAGGTTAGATCCTTACAACATATCATGATCATTCAATATATCATAATCATTCATCCTTGTAAAGTTTGATAACAATTGAACACAAGCTGACTACTTGTTTTCACCCCATACTCCATGTGTATGACATTCTTTTCACCTACAGTATAAGCAATTGCAGTAGTAGCAGCTACATGGATGCAATCATATATATAAGCACACCGGCTGTACCTAAGTTATCTTTGAGGGCTATCAAGCTGTTGCTATGATAGCATGACAGCAGAATTGTATTATGAATAAGACTAACATCTTGTAGTGGAGTGGCGGCAGCATCATATGCAGACAGGCTAGAATAATTTAATTTATTCATCTTGAACAAACAAGACTGCGCGGCGATCTGATTCAAGCATTTAAAATTCTAAAAAGGTATTGACAAAGAACAGAAAACAGGAGGCACTTTTTTTACACAGAGAATTGTGGGAGTCTAGAACCAGCTCCCCAGTAATGTTTGTTGAAGCTGACACCCTGGGATCCTTCAAGAAGCTGTTTGATGAGATTCTGGGATCAATAAGCTACTAACAACCAAACGAGCAAGATGGGCCGAATGGCCTCCTCTCTTTTGTAAACTTTCTTATGTTCTTATGTTTTTATGTTCAGGGCAGTTCATTCAGAGACAGCAGCAGGAGCAGGGGGCGCATTATTATTTTAGGTATGATTTTTGTAGTGAGCTTTCGGTTCCTGACCTGTGCATATTGTGAAAAAAAAAAGGCTGTTCGTTTTATATGTTGTCTCCTCCTTCCTATTCTCCACCGCCATAATCCACTACAATATATTTATTGCATCTGTTTTCATATGTCCTCACACTGTGCCTTAAGCAGAGGGACACTAGAATTATATATTTTATCATTTGCATATGCTTAGAACAAAGAGCAACCTGGTATGGCATCTCAGGAGTATACAACACCTTTGTTTACCGCTACACTATCACCAATAAAAAGGCCTAACAACTAATAAGTCTTTTTGTGTTTAATAGCGCTGTGTGTCTTGCAAGTGGCAGCAGACAGAGCAGCAGAGGAGGCTGTCAACGGCAGCAAACAGGGTCGCTCATCTGTCAGTCAAGTTGGTTTCTGCTGATATGGTCAAGACCTGGACAAATATGCAAAGGCAACAGACTGAGCAATTGTGTTTGTTGTAAATCCAGTAAATGTAAATTGATAAATCTCTCTTATGTTCGGGAGGTCTCTAAATAAGAGCTCATAGCACTTTATCTCTTAGCTATTGCATCTCATACTCTGCTAATGCATGCCTCTAGGCAAGTTATATTCTAGGATATTTGATCTACTGACTTCTTCCATGTGCTTGGGAATGAAGCAAACTCCTTGAAGGTTTGTTGCTGTAGCCTTAATGTTTATTTTCTTCTCTGAAAGAATAAGGTACAGTATGTTTTTCTAGCTTTCATAACAAAACAAAGGTCCTCCTAACCAGATTACCACAAGAATACAGCTAAAGTCTTGGAAATGGGTAGCTTTCTTAGGAGAGAAACCAGGGTTCAAACTAAAGTACTGTATAGTTAATACATACAAAATATAACACCCTCAATTATAGATTGAAAAAAACAGCTATCTAACAACCATATATACTTTAAAGTCAAAGAGGTTGGTGAAAAGAAAAGTCTTCACGTACTGAACATACTGTTGGAAAAGGTGGCAAAATACTTCCACTTACTGCAGTTCTACTTTTTCAAAATCAATCTCGAAGTAAAGTGGAATCAAAATTGGCATAGTGTAATTTAAATGCCACCTTTATGCTGTGTTGGATGTAATATTAAGGACCATCTTCTGAAGTCGGTGAAGAGGCATATAAACTTGCAGCATGCACCATGGATTCTGTTGCTGATTTAGTCAAATAATTGAAATTTTCCAGAGATGAAAGTAAACTATTTGCAGAATGGATTATATCAAAGTATAGCAGTTAATCCTGAAACGCAGCCAAATTAGAGTACTCTATACAGGTTTCATATTACAACACTGTCCTTGATCAGTGGCACAAAACCTGGATTAATCTGTGGATGGAAAAGCTCCTACCAATTGCAATTATCCAAATATGGTTATTATGTTCAATGGAGTCATAGGCAGTTTAATATCCGGTATATTCTCCATAAGATGTGCTAATACATTTTCATAGCTCATATTAGTTACTGTTAATGTTATGGCTGGCCAATCTTTTCATCTGTTGTGTCATGTCATAGAGGTTTTTATGTTATGAATTATTTTGTGTGTAGTCATGCAGTCAGGGGAGCTGAGTTTGTGTCCTGGCTGTGCTAAGGTATAGAATTTGGCTGGGATCCTGTGAGAAGTTTTTTTTGTCCTTGATGCTTCTGCGGGTTGAGATTTAAAATTGTCTGAGCTTCTGCTTCAGCAGCCCCTTCAGTCCAGGGGCTGGTATCTCACTGACATAGTCTGTCGAGATCCAAGGCATCCACTGACCTTCAGTTCTCTTTAGCTGCTGTGGGGAGCTGCTATAGTGAAGGAACATGCATTCTACATCGAGGAGAAACATGGGAGTAAATAAATGGCTAATTAAATACATTGCACCTTCTCTTGCTAGTTACTGGCACATGAGATTATGCAAAGCACTACCAATCGGAACAACAGGGAAAGCTGACAACCTCCACAGGATGTTATTTGAGGCAACTTTGCTTTGAATCCCATTTTTTAGTTATTATGTTTGTTCAGTTATTATTCATTTTGTACCAGCTCTGGATTGAGATATTTTACCCTTGACTTCTGTGTATGTTCTTTATTTTCTAACATAATGGTGGGGGAAAAAACATGCACAGCTGTAAATGGGATTGCAAAACACATAAAACACCTACCCATTGGTTACAAAAGATCTAGGAGTACTCATTTAGTTTAATCTGATTTCTCCCTTTTATGGTTTTGATATATTTTAGTACAAAGTGTTCTGACTTCAGTGCAGTATTTATACAAAAGCACAGTATGACTCAGCTTCTCTGAGGTTACATGAAGAGTAACATCGACTGGCTGTGTCCAGTTACAAGACTGTAGAGAAATAAAAGAACAAAACAGAAACAAGACAACACTAGGGCAAGTATTAAACACTGTTAATGCTGGGAATTGAGCTTTTTTTTTTTTACTGAAACTTTTAGTCCATTTTAGTGTACATATTATATATATATTGTACATTTCTTGTAATATTATTAATAGCTGCTGTGCCAATGTACTTCCCTCGGTTCTAAAAGATTACATTTATTACCTGTCAAAATAATAGAAAGGGTAAAGGGTAAAGCAGAGGAAGAAAAGCAATGGCTAACCCTTTTAATTTGCCATGAAACATATTAAGAAGACACACTCAACAGGTGCCACCCAGAGCTGAGCTAAATATATTGTGATGGGACCACATGGCATACAATGAAGGTAAACTAATGTGTTTCATGTAAACTCTAGGTATTCTGTAATACTTTAATGGATTAAGTGCCAGTTTTAAGTAACAAAATCATATTTGAGTTGGCACTTGTTTGATTGGAAATAGGCATTTATTGCAGAATACCTTTGTTCCAGCTGATACAAAAAAAAAAAAGAGTGGGAGGGTGCATGGCTGAACAAGTTGCTTACCATCCTGTATGTTAACACAGCAGAGAACTGCTAATGTCTTCACTACCAAACCAACCATGCATCTGCTCAAAAGAGCTTTACCCCCTGTAGTTATGCACCAAGGGGCTGAATTAATAGTGTGTGCCGAAGTACCACAGAGAGAATTAGAAAATCTACTCCTAGGACATGCATATTGATTTATGAATGTAATATTTCATCATTTTATAAGTTGAGAAATGCCATAGCCATGTGTGTGTTATTAAATAACTTCTTTAATAAGTCCCTTTTCATATGCCACTAAAAATACATCTTTCAGCGTGAGAAGTGCCAAAGAAGGGTAGTCAGCTCCAGTCCTCTGAGGCACTTCACAGCAGTTGAATTGGTATAACTAAATATTTAGGTACTTTAGGCACATTATATTGAAATAGTTCATTTTAGATGTTAAGAATATGCAATAAATGAACTGCAAGTGCCATGGTTTTAAATCTGGTTTAGCATCACAATCCCCCCCACACAATTCAACTAAATTGGGATGAGGTAGTCTAAAAAAACCAAAAAAAAACATGTGATCAAAGATGAAGAGCAACAGCTCCCTCAAACCCAAGTAGCCAATTGGGGGGGGGGGGTCCCTTCATGGCAGCCTTGAGGGAAGCCTACAAGTCGAGGGGGAGGGGGAGGAGCCTACAGGAAGCTCACAGACATTTAAACTGAGAAAGAGAGTGTTTACTTATTATATTTTTAGATTTAATTAGCCAGTGTCCCGCATCGATGGCATTTCTACAGCAAGTTTTAAAGGTTATTTAAAAAAAAAAAGAGTTTTTACATATTTAGACAAATAATGATCTTATTAAGACCAGTTTTAAAATATCAGGTACAGTGGGATCTAATGCAAAATATGGGTACTTTTTAAAAGTATGAATTAAATAAAGTGTAATATTCGCAAAATCACTGACTCTGCAGTACTTCTATTTAGCACATGTTCTATTATTCTTTCCCCAAGGTTCTGTTCTCCTCTTGTCAAAGCAGCAGTGACTTATATTTAAATTAATAAATAAATTATCCAAAAGGTCAGCATATTGAACATGTAATTAAACAATGCTGAAAATGTGCAGTGAATCATTTTTCAATTGATATCATAATACTGTAGCATGCCGAGGGAGCAGCACTGGCTACAAATGGTTATGCACCAAACGTAGGTCAGGTTAATTGCCCAGAGGACAGTTTTTCAATATCAATTACAGGACACAAGGAAGAGCCTTGTTTGAAGGCTAATATAGGAGAATAATCAATACATTAAAATAAAGCGGTGCTCCAATCCTTGGTTAGGTGACCTGCAATCTGGAGAGCAAGTTATTACATTCCTGACCCCTCCAAAATGCTCAATAAACACTTGTACTGGTCGATTATTAAACACACTTTTGTCCATTACTGTGTGCATTATTGTAGTGTGTTTCAAGAACAGTTACATAGATCACTCTGAAATGGAGTCACAGTGAATTAACTTTTTTGAGGAGAGTTACGTGATGTCATATGTTGGCAAATCCCTCGATTGTCACAATACTTGGTTGTTATCATTTTAGATGTGTACACCAGAATGAAAAGGGTTAACTTTGGAGCAATTTCCATTTAAAAATGTCTCACCTTTTTCTCACTTTATTTTGGTAGTACTTTCAGGTTGTGCATGTTTTCATGCCAGTATTCGTTCCTGAGTCTTTTCGCTACCTAAATGCCCCAAACAAGGCACATCGTCACTAACTACATGATCTCACTACAAGAAGACTCAGGAAAGAGTAATTGTTTAACAGGCTTGGGACACTCTATATAGCAAATGCCTGACTACAATGAGTATATGTGAGCGGTTGACTGCCTCCAACCTCATTTTTCTGTTCCCGCGCTAGCTCAACATCTCAGCCCCAGACTTTTGGGATATCGAGCAGACCTATCATAGTTCCAGCACTAGGGATCTATGGCAGAACGGTTATAGTGCGCAGGGGTGGTAACGTCCAGGACCAGGAAGAAGTGTAACAACAACAAAAAGGTGCGGGCTTAAACTGAAACACTATGTCTGTGCGTAGTGTTTTATTAAATAATAAAGAAACAGTTTAAACAAACAAAAACACTTTTACAGAACAAAAGGGCACGTTGGCCAAGCAAAACAGACAAATAATAATTCCACTACAAAAACAAGTATCAATAAATAAATAGAGAAAAAAGAAAGAAAAACAAGTATCGTGCTGGTTTTGCGCCAGCACCTATAACATTTGTTTTCTTTTTATGTTGGTTCTCTAGACTAAAAAAAAAGACATTTTTTAGTTTTCAGGGATGAGGTATTAGACCCATCCACGCTGACTTTACATTTTAAGACTGCTTTTCGCCAGTCTCAAATAAAATGATGGACGGCTTTCATCCTCCCTCACACAAACACAATATTATAAATAATAATACAACACAAATAATAACGCATAAATAATACACATTTCCCCCCTTTTTTGCACAGCACACATGGGCGCTTCCCCCTTAAAGTCCTCCCCATGCTCCAGGGGTGGGGACGGAGGCTTCCACTGGACCCCAGTGGCAACTCGGGCTGCATACTGGCATCCCTGGCCTGTAGCATGCAGACAGGCGATGGCAAGCCGGTGACCCCAGGTGAAGCAGAGCCGGCAACCCCAGGCGAGGCAGAGCAGGCGACCCCAGGTGAAGTAGAACGGGGGACTCCAGGCGAGGTAGAGCAGGCGACCCCAGGCGAGGCAGAGCGGGGGAGTCCAGGCAAGGCAGAGTCGGTGACCCCAGGCGAGGCAGAGCTGGCGACCCCAGGCGAGGCAGAGCGGGGGACTCCAGGCGAGGCAGAGCTGGCGACCCCAGGCGAGGCAGAGCGGGGGACTCCAGGCGAGGCAGACCCGGCGACCCCAGGCGAGGCAGACTCAGTCACCCCAGATGGTGCAGGACAGGGTAGGAGCATCCCCTCAGGAACCACTGGCTGGAGCGGCCCCCGGGGAGGGAGGGAATTTTGCAAAGGAGGGCTATTAAATATTCTGTGTAATTTATTAAAGGTGCCGGTAATTGTGGGCCTCTATTTGCTTAATTTGCTGCAGTCAGACAGTAGGCTATATAAAAGTAAAGGTGATGTTGGGGACTTGTCTGCAGCAAGAAAGAGACATAGTTTTCAAGGATAAAAAAACATTTAATAGCATTTTGTAAAGAGCTCATTTTTTAACCCTTCTGATCAAGTCGGTTTATAAATTGTGGTTTATAATACCATATTGTTTTTCAAACTTCAATTTTCAATACATGTTTCATAGCTTATGTGAAAAAAAGAAAGTCTGCAAATAGAGAATATAGAATCAAGGTTCTAATATAGCCTTTACTTCTAGAGTGTAGGCATTATTGTAAGAATGGTGGAGGAGATTAAGAAAAGATGGAACGATATTCCGAGATGCACTAAAGAATGAGTCTCATATACATGTAATATAATGAAGGCTCATCCTCCACAGTTATTTTAGTAATGCCTACAGAATTTATGTTTTGTAATATGGCATTCTGGTATTTAACAATACTGGTTTAGGCAGTATTGTTAAATTCGAGTTTGAAAAAAAATGGTAAAAAAAGAACAGAGGGACAGATGACGCAGTTAGTTTGTAGCTAGAGCAAATACAGTACAACTGGTTGTAGGCACATCTGAATAATGTAGCTGTATTATAGACCATACAGATATGGTTTAAAATCATACATAGTCAGAAATACAAACATACATAATAAACAGGAAAATTGCAACTGCATAAGAATTTAAGAAGATATAAGTCATAGTTAAACTGAAGACTTCTTATAATACTGTATGAAGTTATTGTTGCTGTGCAATGGAAGGATTTTCCACCTGTTTGACTGCCATGGATATAAGTAAATAAAACATATTTATGAAGTTTGAAAAGTCTATACACCTGGAATATTATATACAAAATAAGAAGTTGGAACAGTAACTGGATGATGTGTTGTAATTGTTGTAATAAGCAACCTAGACTACAAACTCTTGAGTGGCACATTTGTTTATTAAGAAGCCACCACACATTCCATATTGTATTCCTTTGTCCTGGTGATGTATTTTGAGCTTGTAACACATCTTCATGTGTCACAAGTACTGCTTGTACTAAAATCCCCACTTCCATATTGGTAAATTTCAATTTTCACTTCTGAGCATCCTTATCACCAGGGCTAGTAACAGGCTGAGGAATTTGTGTGCCATTCATTTTCTTTGGAATGTGTAGCCTACACATGCAGGGCTGACCCAAACCCGCTGTTTATTGTGAGAGGTGTGTAATTCTCCATCGCTAATTGCGGTGAGGAGTATTTAAATTTAGTTGATTGCAGAATCGCTTGCTTTACCTAACTAGTCTTATAAAACAGGTCGTTATTTTGACGCTGATTCTGGTCGTACTGAACACGCACATTACGTGGCTTTTTGCAGTTGGTTTTTCCCCTTTATAAATTTGGGTCCTTTGAAAAACCTTGATAACATATTGTAGATGGCATTAAAAACGATACATAATTAGTATCTCTGGCTAAATATTTTATGCAGGACTTTGTCAGAAGCTTTCTGGAAATCTAAATAAACCATGTCATATGCTTTGCAATTATCCTTTGTAGATCTTGCATCCTCAAAAAAATCAAGCAGGACATGAGCTCCCTTTCCTAAAACCATGCTGACTGTCTCCCAGGATACTGTTACCATATAGGTAATTTCCCATTTTGGATCTTATTATAGTTTCCAGAAGTTTTGATATAATAGAAGTCAGGCTTATTGGTCTGTAGTTACCTGGTTCAGTTTTGTCAGTTTTTTTGTGGATCAGTATTATGTTTGCAATTTTCCAGTCTGTCTGTACAACCCCTTCTCAACAGACTGTTGCATGATTTTGGTTCTAGATAATTTCTTTCATTTCCTTGAGTACTATTGGGAGTATTTCATCCGGCCCAGGGAATTTGTTTATTTTAAGAGCTCCTGTTCCCTTTAACACTTCAAATCAAATCATATAAAAGTTTATTTATATAGGGCCCATCATACAAATGTATCTCAAAGCACTTTACAGGACAAAATAGTCAAATTTATAAAAACAAAACAAACAAACATGTCAGATGAAAAAAAGTTTAAGAACGATATAATGTAAACACCAGTAACTAAATTTATATATATATATATATATATATATATATATATATATATATATATATATATATATATATATATATATATATATATATATATATATATATATTTATAAAAAAGTAGACTGTACAAACAAAAAAAAAAAAATAAATATATATATATATTATATATAATAGTATATATATATATATATATATATATATATATATATATATAGATATAATATATATAAAAATGCCAGCTCAAACAAATATGTTTGTTTTTGAAAACAGAAAGTATGAGCTTCCCTCATGTGTTGGTAGCTCATTCCAATGTTTGGGGGTTCTATAACAAAAGACCCTTCCTCTCCATTTAAAACACTTTATTTTAAGGATTACTAGCAATCCCATATTTAAGAATCTAAGGTTGCCAGTTCTCCAGTTCTCATAAATATGTTGGTGCCAAGGTATTTAGGGCCTAGAAGCCAATGCAAAGAAGCCAACACTAGGGTGATCTGTTCCCTGTTTCTGGTTTTAGTCAAGATTCTAGCAGCAGAATTTTGAACCAGTTGCAAACAAGACAATATACAATTTGGGATGCCAGAAAATAACACAGTACAGTGGTCAATTCTCGATGATACAAGGGCATGTCCTAGTCTTTCAACGTCAGATGTAGAGATTATAGGTCTAAGTTTTGCAATATTTCTCAAATGATAAAAAAACATGATTTTGTAATTTTTTTTATATGTTTCTCAAATAAGAGTAGAGTCGAAAATCACACCAAAATTTCTAATTTCTAGTACAGGTTCAGAAGGTAGTCTGCTGAAATCCAGGCCAAATGATTCAGGTTTATATAACTGCTTTGAAGAACACACTAACAAAACCTCAGTTTTTTCTGCATTCAACTTTAATAAATTTTGAGTTACCAGCCCAAGCACAAGATACTATATTGGTTCCAAAAGAGGCATCACCAGGTTTTAGAGATGAATACAGCTGGGTGTCATCTGGATAAAAGTGGAAATTTACCCCATGTTTGCTTATATAATATCACCCATTTGGAGCATATAAATGGAAAATAATAAAGGACCTAAAAAATAGAGCCCTGTGGAACACCACAAATTAATTCACACAGTGCAGATTTTTCACTCCCAATTAAAACAAATTGCGACCTATCAGGAAGATAAGACTTGAACCAGGATAAAAACAACTCCAAATAAACCAACAACATTTTACAGGTGATTGATTAAGATAGAGTGATCCACGGTATGAAAAGCAGCACTTAGATCTAATAAAATTAAAACTGATATATAACCAGAGTCAGTGCCAATTAAAAGATCATTTAATACTCTAATAAGAGCTGTCTCAGTACTATGTGCATAGATGTTGTTTTGTGTTAAATTGATTGCAGTTGATTTGCAACTACCCTTTCTAATATCTTTGCAAGAAAATGAAATTTGAAATAGGTCTATGATTATGTAAAAGTGTTTGACCCAGGTTATGTTTCTTGATTGTTGGCTTTATGACAATGATCTTAAGAGCTGATGGAACTAGCCCAAAAGAAAGTGAATCATTAATAAAATTAAGAATATAGGTCAAGAGAACAAAATATTTCTTTCAATAATTTAGTTGGAATGGGATCAAGAATACATATCGTAGGTTTAATATGCATGATATGATTTAAACCTATTAATATCATCAAAGAGAAGGAATAAAAAACTAATCAGAATAGGTCTGATATATTCTACTGGTGTTAAGTCTTTCATCACCAAAGATATCTGATGTTTATAATTTTACTATGGGAATAGTCGATTAAGTCATTGCGAGAGACTGTGGCAGCAGAAGGATTACATGGAGGATTAACTAGCTTGTTCAAAATAGAAAAAAAAGATATACAGGATTATCTTTTTTAGTTTCAATTGAGTAGTATGTTGATCTGACTACTACCAAAGTCTCTCTATACTTAATGATCCCTCCATATAAGATAACGTAGGTTTGTCCGTTTACATTCTTCCATCCCGTTTTAAGTTTTCAAGTGGCATCATTAAACAATGGCGAGTATTTTTTGAGCAAAACATTTCGAAACTTAACTGGAGCAATAGCATGAGGGGTACTAGATAGAAAGATATTATAATTATCAACAAGCTCATCCATAGTTTCAGAGTGCGAAGGTAATAAAGAGCCAAGTGCCTCTGAAAACTTTAAAGTAGTTGAAGGGTTAAGTTCCTGAGTTGTAAAAGTGTGTTTTATTTATAAGTACTGGCACATTAACCTAAAAAAAACAGCAAAATGATTGGAAATGGTAAGATTTAAAGTCCATAGTGTTTAGGCCGTGAGAAATTACTAAATCTAACGTGTGTCCATGATTATGAGTAGGACCTGTAATATGCTGGACATAGTCTGAAGATGTGTTGAGTACTTGTTTGATTCGATATCTACATGAATGCTAAAATCACCCAAGAGAAAAATTCTGTCAGTTAGAAGATAGGAAAGATAGAAAATGACCAAATTCAGATAATGTACACATATACTTAACTATGTCAAATTAATGATAACAGTTTAAACAGTTTAAACAGTGGATAATCGTCCATAGTTATAAATTGTAATAAGTCCACCAACTGGTATGAGCCTTCTGGATAAAGGATTAGTCTGGAGGAGATGCCTCAATCAATGAGACATTATCATCTACCCCAAGCCAGGTTTTGGTGAGAGCCAACATACTAAGCTTTTGATCAACAACAAAATTATGAATTAAAGGTGCTTTATTGGTCAGTGATCTAAGATTAAATAATGCCAAATGAATATTATTAGACTGATGTAGTCTTATTTGGACAGTGATAATTGGGATATTTATAAGGTTGTTATTACAAACTCCACAGGGTCTATTAAAAGGTAATACTATGATATGAGAAACTGACAGAGCTTCAATGGGGTAAGCTTTTTTTAAGGTTTTCTGGAGATAAATTCATTAGGATTGTCTTTGCTGAATAATGTTTCTCACTAGTACCTTGCCCTTCCCTAGATCTTAATCTAAAACATCTTTTAGGTAGTTTTCAAAATGTGCAGCAAATCTACTTCTGCCTCTGTTATGCTTAAGTTATTTAAAACTGGATAAGAACAGGTCAACATGTGGGGCATGCTGTCCAATTCTCCTTTGTAAAAACTTGTGAAAAGTAAAAATTTAATATATTTTTCTTTTCATCTATGAATTTGCCTTTTGTATCTCTTAGACATTTTACTTCCTCCTTGAATGTTCTTTTGCTGTTATAATATTGGAAACACTTTTTGAAATTGGTTTTAGCCCCCTTGGCAATGTTCATTTTTTCTCTCTCTTGGCCTTTCTAGCTTCCTTTTTGACTTAATTATTCTTTCTGTGCACTTTGTTCTTGGTCCCTTTTAAACGCTCTATAAAGTGCCTTTTTCCTTGAATATTTTTTTTTAAATGGATCTATTAAACCATTTTTACCATTTTGTTTTAGATTTTGATTTGTCTAATTTGGGATGTTGTTTTGCGCCTCTAGTGCTACATTATTAAAAAAATAGCCATCTTTTTTCAGTGGATGTTTTCTGTTTTACTCCAATCTACTTCTGTTGGTCTTTGTTTCATTCTTTAATAGTTTGCCTTTTTAAAATTGTAAACCTTAGCTTTAGTTGTTACTGCTGGGGTTTAAACTAGCACTTCAAGAGAGACCATGTTGTGATCTGAGTTTGCTAATGGTTCTCTAACCTTTATTTTAGTTATTCTGTCTTCATTATTTGAAAAGACTAAATCAAGGCATGCCTCCCCTGTATTCAGTGCATTGACAAATTGCGTTAGGAAGCAGTCATTTGTCATTTCTACCATTTCAGTTTCGGCTGTCGTGCTCCCCACAGGGTTTTCCCATTTTATATGGAGGAAGTTGATCTCCACCATTAGTACGGCTTCTCCTTTGTTATACCTAATTCCAATGTCATTGTATAACAGATTATTTTGCACAGTGTCTGAATTTGGCAGTCTACAGAATACCCCTATTATACCCCTATTGTCCATTATTGTGACACATAATGATTCTGCTTTGCTTTTTTCTTCCAGATTTAACACCTGGGCTTCAAAACTATTTTTGATGTATAGCACTACCCCTCCACCTCTTCTGTCCTGCCTGTCTTTCCTTACAGTGTATACCCACTAATATTAATATTCGTCCCCATCACTCTTGGATAACCTTTCTGTAACTGATACCTATCACATCGTAGTTACTTGTTAGTGCTGTAGCTTCAAGTTCTAACATTTAGTTTTTGAGACTTCTAGCATTTAGATAAATATTTTTTTTTGTTTGTTTTTTTATCCCCCCTTCCTTTCTAGTTTAAATGCTTCTGGACTTCCTCGAATACTTTTTCTGAGTAGATTGGTTCCCTTTTTATTTATTCCCTTAAGCTGAATGCATACTGAGATCAGTCAGCTATGTCAAGCTATTTCATGCCTGTAACAGCTGAATCCAACAGAGATTTCTGTCAGAAATGCACCCAGAAGGTTATGTTTTCTTTCTTTTTTTTTGTAAGTGTACACATGGTGCTACCGTTGATTTAATTTATAATGCTTCTGTGCTGATTGTGGGTGTTTGGGGCTTGTTATAATAATAGTGAAATCTCAGCATACAGCATCTCATGAATACAAATCTATAAATGATTCTATCTTGACAGGTACAGTACTGGTGTAGTAAATGGTGTACTAAATAGTTTTTCAGCAGGGGTATGTTTTCATCAGACTCAACCAATTCCACAGCATGTGTTGGAACAGTGCTACAAGAATATTGATCCTGGTGTCTCGCCAAACTCAAAAGTAGGTAAAAAAAAGTTTCCAGCTCACACCCTTTTATCATATAGATACTATGAATGTCATTAGACCCCACAATTGTAACTGGTAACTCGTTAATGGGAAATGGGAAATGGACAATACAAGTCACTAGTGCAGCTGTTTGATAAGGGGAATTAACTGTTTGATGTATTGCTCAGAGGAATTTGATGCTTTGACAACTTTGTAACTTCAGATCATTTAACCCACTTACAAGACAAAAAAAAAAAACATGTTTTTATATAGTACTGATTCAATTGTAACATGTTACCTGAATTTGTAATGGAATTATCTGGGGGATAAACACATGCGGCACATGTCAAAATATTCCAGTTTGTCTGCCTTCATTATGTAGGTCTCAAATGTGCAATTTTGAAAGAAACACATGTTTTTAGCAAACATTTATCTTCATTTTACCCCTTTGTTTTCCATTTATTCAGCGCTTGTCAGATGTGTCAGGTCCAATTTATTTTCACATGAGCGGTTTACTTTACACTCGTTGTTTAAAATATGTTTTTTTTTCAGAGTAAAACAGGTTTAAATGGCACTGCATCGCAAAAGGACACTCCGTACTGCATCTCCAGCCAAGCCCTACCCTTTGTTAGCTGTATTTTTCACATACCTCTTCATAGTCATCCAAACTCCTCAATAATGCGGTCCAAGTCATTATTTTATTATTATAACATCTCAAAAAGCTCTGCAAATGTTTGTGATATTCTTTGAGAGCTGGATGAGGAAGCAGCTATCTTCTTTGTTTGTGTCCATCTTATCTCTGTGGTGCAGGGGCTATGTGTATTGTTCAGATATGCCCCTTTTTTATTTGGTTTTATTCAGCTCCTATCAGTCTCACTCAGCCATTGAAAGGTTTTTTTGGCATTTTCCAGAGAAAAAACGACTAGAGACCTGTGCTTGACGTCTTTTTGATGATGTCAGACAGGGAAAATTGTAATGTCGGACTTGGTCCGACATAGGGTAGCAAAGGGTTAAAACATGAAATCTGTTACTATATCTGTTATATCTTTTTTACAATATCTCTTTTATAATACAATAGGAGACAGTTTTTTGTTTATTTAACCACAACTGAAGGTTTGTTACCAGTTGTGTTACAGAAAGACAACGATTCTTGGTGGTAACTCTCCCTCCTGACCTGTGAGGGCACTAAGTAATAGGAACAGAGTACCTTGGACTGTTTGGCCTGACATTTCATTCCTAGGGTTAAAAAGAAGGCGGTCATTTAGAAAAGGGGCAGAGCTTCGGTGCATTAACTCATCGACCCGGAAGGGGAATAATGTGGCAGCCGCGGATTGGAGGAGTGGCTGCAATCATTTACCAAGGGGTCATGTATGATGGTATAAATAGGAGATGGCGCAACATAATCTGTTCCTTTGTTTTGGTTACTGAACAACCTGGAAGGACTTGTGATTTGTGTAAACGTATCTTTATTGTTTGTTTGTCTCTCATTGTGTCTTGTTATTAGTAGACGGCTAAGACGTTTCGGAGCTGTCGCCAAGGGCCAGCATACACCTTGAACAGCACTACACTTGTATCACAAATAAACTGTATTTGTACCACAAGCACTAATTCACTCATTAACGGACAGGTGTATGTGTTTTGTGTTTCGTGTGGGTGT
Organism: Polyodon spathula; assembly: GCF_017654505.1. Lineage (NCBI taxonomy): Eukaryota > Metazoa > Chordata > Actinopteri > Acipenseriformes > Polyodontidae > Polyodon > Polyodon spathula. The sequence continues at coordinate 97,536,548 of NC_054534.1, forward strand.
GGGTGTATAAAATTGGGACAAACCCGGGGATTACAATTTAAGTCATATATGCCGTTGTATTACTTAGCATCATTTATTGTTTACTGTTTGTTTTGCCATCAGGCACTGAATATACAAACTCATTAAACAACTTTGCACCTGGATTACAATTGTCTGTCTGTTCACTGATCACCTGTACCTGCACACTGTTAACCACTTTGCCACACGTGGTGTCAGAACACGATATCATGAACCTCAACGCACTGGCAAAACTGCTGGAGGTGCTGGATAGCAGATGAGAGAGAGGAGAGAAGGAGAGAGGAACAATTCATCACGCTCATTGAGAGGGTAGGGCTGGCCACACCTTACAGCAGCACCTGAATAATGGCTCCGAAAGCTTGAGCGTTGAAGATGACGGTGGACAATGACCTGGAGGCATACCTGGTCGCATTTGAGCAGTTAGCCACCGCTGCGTCATGGGCATGGGAGTTCTGGGTAAGCCAGCTGGGACCCTGCCTGATCAGGGAAGGTCAGACAGCGTACCAGACACTGAGAGATACGAACGCCACATATTACAACCTGGTGAAGCTGGCCATCCTCCGTCGTCTCAAAATCACCGCAGAGACTCACTGGGTATGGTTCAGGGAGTACCAACGATCCCCGGATATATGCCCCAGGGTGGTCGTGGAAAGGTTGTGTGACCACATGGTACACTGGCTGACCCCTGCCAAGAAGACCAATCTGCAAAATGGGGAGGCAGTTGTAGTGCAGCAGTTTGCCATGTGGTTGGCACCGACACCCAAGCCTGGATACGGCGCCACAACCCTGACACCCTGGAGAAAGCCATGAAACTCGTAGAGGACTTTGAAGACTCTCTCGTCTCCGCCCGGATAGGGACAGCAGAGCACCTCTTCCTCTATCTCTCCCACCACCACAAGCTGCGTCACCTAGATCCAGACTTCCGAGCCTGCAGACCCCAATGGGCCACCTTGTCTCCTCTTCATGGAGACCAAGGTTGGCCCCAGCCAGGGTAGAGGTGCTGGCCATGCTTCATTGCCTTATCAACAATAGGACCAGTGTGCCCTTGTAACAGGGTTAATAATTTCGCTGGATTTCTGCATTGATACACAAAGAGGATGTGGCAGCTGTGCATGTCAGAGCAAAGAGACTGGGACCGTTCCATTGCACTGGATCAGGAACCTTGTGATATAATTGAGTACAAGAAATAAACTTTAGATTTTTTTTTTTGAGGTTTTGAAAATAACCATCTGTGATATTTTTCAATGTGTTTGTGCATTTAACAGTGGGAAAATTCATTATAACTGTTAATTAGGTAAATGATTTTCCCTCTGTTTTGTCTTCCCCTTTCCCCCCCTCTGTCCGTGGTAATGGTACAGTCAAAACGAAATAAAAATTATGAAAACTTGTTTAACGGTATCAGTCTCCCAACCTTCACAATAAGTTTAGTCCCTGTCAGTCCCTTGTCCCAATGTAGATAAAACATGTAAATATTATTTTGTTTAATATTTTATAAAAAAAAAAAAAAAAACGGTAATATGAATGTATTATTAAAAACTCCAACTTTTCTGAGGCGATCACTATCATTTTGACTGAAATATAATATTTTAATCTGTATTGTAAAAATGTCCCAGTGGGAAATCTTTATTTATTATTTATTTAAGTTTGTAGTTCATAAAACTACAAAGTGACTGTCTAAATTGGAGAATATAGATGTGCATGTTTAATTATATTCATTTTTTGCATTTTTTTTCTCAATACCAAATCGAGTTATTGAGACGTATCAAAGTATATATGCTCCTATTTGTAAATATGATACGATCAGTAATTAACTGAATGTTGATAGCGAATGAGTAATTATTTTTTATCAATGTATTTTATGTTGTGAGTTTTTTGCTCTATTTTTGTATATATTTTTGTATATATGTGTATTAAAATAAATCTTTATTACAGTGCAAGGATTTTGCAGGGCCTGGAGGGTGAGACTGAGATTGTATTTTTGTTGTATACAGGTACCGTTATTCTTTTTTATATTACATACATAGTTCATATGTATATAGTATTTTTTTTATTACTTCTGTTGAATATGAAAATGTCAATTATACCTTCATCCAATCTATTTTTACTGCTGTTTTTTGTACTATACACAATCTATTTGTGCAATATGTGTATAGACTTTCTAATTGAGATAAATGTACAGATATTATTATTTATTTATTGTGATTCATTATACTGTATTTGATTTCTCTCTATATGTATTTATTGTTTTATTTATTTATCCACCTTCACACTGACTAGTTCATGTAATTGTTATGTATTTATGTGTTTAATGAATTAGTTATATTTATTGTCACGTTAGTTCAGTCTCACAATAAGTGCAGGGATTTTGCAAGGTCTGGAGGGTGAGACTGAGCCTGTATTATTTGTTGTATACAGGGAAAATAAATAGTCTTCTTCAATCTTTCGTCTCATCACATTCTTCTAAATAACGCAAAGTAAGGTAGAGCAAAATCACCCACTCTTCAGACTACGTCGGTCATATTGATGACCATGTAACACCCCCTCTCCCCCCAGCTTGTTTTAGGTGCAACCAACTGGGACACCTGACCAGGTCATGCCCCGCTGCAATAATGTGACATGGCAAAGTGTAATTGGGCACCTGAAATAGGTAAGTGAGGGGAAAATGATCGGAAGGGGCCTTGTATTGTTAATGTGGTTTTAGGGAATGTGAATACCCACACATTAGTGGACACAGGGTGTGAGCAGATCTTAGTTAGGACAGCTCTCCTAGGCGGTGTGTCATGGAAGCCACAAGGTCAGGTGGCTAACTCCTGTATCCATGGAAACACGATGACATACACCACCATAAAAGCATATGTATCAGTAGGACTGATAAAATGTCACCCCATAGTGGGGGTCGCGGAAAGGCTACCACATCTAGTTATTCTGTGCCAAGACTGGCCAAACTATAAACAATTGGTGAAATTAATGGCAGTCTTGACTGCACACATAATCGTGGCAGAAAAGAAAGGGAAATAATTAGTGATGTTTTTCCCTTTCAAACTGAAATGTTTCCCCCTTTTTTGTCCTAAAAGAATGAATAAAGATAGACAGATAAGAAAATGGGAGAGAGCATTAATGAGACAAGGCTGACGTTTGGTGGGAGACTGCTCCAGTGGTAACAAACACCAGTCAAAGGGGATCAGAACACAGTGTAACCGACAGGGCGAGATTACTGGGCCATCTAGGGCAAATGCTACTCCCGCCCCTCTCAATATACCAGACATGTCGAACTCAAGCGCGGACATATTGTGGGGCCAACATAATAACATGTCAGTAGTGCACGCTTGGGGACAGGTCTGGTCTATTGAAGATAAGGACGTTGATGCCGCTGTGGAACTAGTATTTCCGCACTTCAGTATCAAGGGGCAATTATTGCACAGGGTAAACCTAGCCGTGGGCACAGGAAGCCTGTTACACAATTATTGGATCCCCCGTTTTGTTGGCCAGAGGTCGTGAGGCTAGCGCATGATATCCTTTTGCGGGGCACCTCGGAGCTGACAAAACAAGAGAACGGATATTGACTCGATTCTATTGGGTAGGACTTTATACTGATATGTCAAGATATGTAGCCACATGCCCAGACTGCCAGCAAGTAGTACTAGGTCGAGTGTGCCCCACCCCTTTGATTCCACTGCTGATTATTTCCACCACTTTGAACACATTGCAGTGGACATAGTGGGTTCTTTTCTACCTTCTGATTCCAGGTATACGCATATAGTAGTTATGGTAGATTATGCAACGCGATACCTGGAGGCAGTTCCATTGAGATACACTAGTACAACTGCAATAGCTAAAGAATTATTGCAGATTATGGCTAGAGTAAGGATCCCCAAGGAAATCCTGACTGATCACGGAACTAACTTTCTGTCTAACACGTTACAACAAGTGTATAAAATATACAAAGTACATCTGTTTATCATCCACAGACAGATGATTTGGAGGAACGATTTGATCAGACCTTAAAGCAGATGCTGAGATGTTTTGTAACTCAAGAGCAAAAACATTGGGCATCACTTCTTCCCTAACTTCTTTTTGCATTGAGAGAGGTGCCGCAGAGTTCAACAGGGTTCTACCCCTTCAAGCTCTTGTAAGGCCCACAGCCTTGCAGTTTCCTGTTGAAGGGTGGGAGGAGCACAAAGGCTTGTCCCTAAAAATGTAGTGAAGCATGTGCTCCAACTAAGAGATCACCTGGATTTGGAGACAAGGTAATGCTTCTGCTTCCCTCCTCAGAATCGAAATTATGTGCTAAAAGGCAGGGGCTATATGAAGTTTTTTGAGCTATAAGAAAGGTGATTTATGAGATTAGACAGCATGAACATGAAGTTTATCATGTAAATTTATTAAAGCTCTGGCAGGCAAGGGAGGCCTAATATAGAGCCCCAAGCAATATAGAGGATGATTTAGGCCCCTGTCCAGAGACCCCTAGCTTTAAAATCATTCTGATGGGGAAACAATTGGTTCCAGATCAGCAATGGGAGCTGTGTAAGCTTATTGAGGAGTTCAGCAGTGTTTTTTCTGACTTTCCAAGCATGAAGGTACCTCTACTCTGGACCTGACAAAGGGATACTGGCAGATCTCCTTAACCCGCAGTTCTAGAGAGAAAACCACACTTTCAACCCCTGAAGGGCTGTTTCATTTCAAAACCATGCCGTTTGGGCTACACGGTGCATCTGCTGCATTTACCAGGTTTTACGCCCACATCATGAATATGCAGTAGCGTATATTGGTGACATGGTTATTTATATCTCCACTTGGCTAGGGTTATAGCCGTCCTTTCGTTTCTAAGGGTAACTTGGCTGACAGCTAACTTGGGAAAATGCGCATTTGCCAAAACAGAGACTCAATAGTTGGTATTTTTAATAGGGAATGGAAGGGTGAAGCCCATTGTCACCAAAATCCAGACTTTGGTAGACACGGCAATCCCCAAGGCAAGACTCAGGTGAGGTATTACTGGGATTAGCCAGTTATTACCACCGCTTTATCCCTGAGTACGCCACAGTGGCTAACCCTTTAGTCGACCTCACCAAAAAGAGTGCACCAAATTTAATTAAATTGTCAGTAGAGTGTCAGGGGGCATTTTATGCTATTAAGCAAAGACTCTGCCAGGCCCCCACTCTCATCACACCTGATTTCACAAAGAGATTCATCCTCCACACCAATGCGTCAGATGTGGGTTTGGGTGCGGTCTTGTCCCAAAAGGTTGACAGAGCAGAACACCTGATATTGCATATCAATAAAAAGATGCTCTCTCGGGAGCGCAACTACTTTGTGGTCGAAAAGGAGTGTTTGGCCATTAACCTTTTGCTGTTCTATGTCAGACCAGGTCTGACATTAAAATTTTCCCTTTCCAGTCTAATGTCAGACCCTGTCCGACATCATCAAAAAGACGTCAAGCACAGGTCTCTAGTCCGATAGCAGCCCCATGCACCACAGAGATAACACGGACATAAACAAATGAGATAGCTGCTTCTGCTTCTGACATTTGCAGAGATTTTTGAGATCTTATAGTAATAAAATAATGACTTGGATCTCATTATTGAGGAGTTTGGTGATAAAATGAGTGATCAGGAGAGGATTTATCAGTATGCACGACTATGAAGAGGTATGTGAAAAATACAACAAACAAGGGGTTTGGCTTGGCTGGAGATGCATTGTTGAATTTCCTTTTCCGATTCAGTGCCTTTTAAACTTGTTTTAAGCTGAAAAAAAATATTTTAAATTGTGCATGTAAAATAAACAGCGCGTGTGAAAATAAATTGGACCCGACAGGACTGACAAACATTGAATAAATGGACCACAAAGGGTTAAATGGGCTACTCACTATGATACTACCGGCTAGGAAATTAATTTGATCTTGTCACAGCCAGTGCCACTCAAGTAGTTAATAACAATGAAGGACAGCAATGCCTGGATAACTCGTGGTATCTGGCATTGTAGCTCTTCATGTACCACATGGTACATCGTGGGGAGAAAGACTGCAAATCTTTTACCAAGGGTTCATTTGTGACGATACAAATAGGGGACGAAGCAACATAATCTGTTCCTTCATTTTGGTTAGAGAACAACCTGGAAGGACCTGTGATTTATGTAAACATATTGTGAGTGTTTGTTTGTTTGCCTCTAATTTACTCTCGGCTAAGACAATCCAGAGCTGTCGCCTAGAGCTAGCACAAACCCGGAACAGCACTGCAATTGTATCACGAATAAACAGTATTTGCACCACAAGCACTAATTCACTCACTAACAGACTTGTGCACGTGCTTTGTGTTTCATATGGGTGTATGAAGAACGGGACTATTATTTCGGGACAAACCCAGGGATTATAAATTAAGTAATACACATCGCTGTATTACTTAGCATCATTTATTGTTTACTGTTTGTTTTGCTGTCAGACACTGGCTATAAAAACTCATCAAATAACTTTGCACCTGGATTTTAATTGTCTGTCTGTTCATTGAGCACCTGCACCTGCACACTGTTAACCACTTTGCCACAGTTGAAAGAATTGCAAAGCTTTTTTATGTTAGAAATTTAATACCTTGTTTCCATTTTACATTAGTACCCTGCCTTGACATTTTTATTGAAGGATCCCATGTTTCAAGGACACTACATTACAGCAGTCACAGACATTTGGCATTCATTCTGGTCACTAACAGAAAGACAAATTAAACCTGTTCGGTCTCGGTTCATAAATGTAATATTTGCCCATATACAAAGTGTTCTAATGTAAAAACACACAGTATTTTCTTTCAATTTAACATGCTTAAACAAAGCATGTTCTCAAGCACTACCATATTTACAATGCTTTAATATGCTTTTAACTGATTTTCTTTTTGTATTTCTCAAGACCAGGTACAGAAGAGAAAAACAAAAGGCTGGGAATCACTTTCATCACACACACACAAACTCTCACAGGCATTACATTTGAAAGAGCAGTCATCCAGGACAACAATATTTCTATACAAGTATTAACTGATCTACACTGATTGTTTATTAGATAGTTTAGCTTTTCCCTCTGGTGATTTTTCTAAAATGTGTTGATCCACACAGTGATGGCAACCTCTCCCGTAGATTCATTTTGCAGAGAAAAGAAAGCTACTTTTTTCATTGACATGGATAGAATGCAAAAAGTCAACAGGATTCTAATTTTGCCCTGTATTAGTTAATGAGCTTTGATTTTCACAAAAACACATACTGTATTAGATAAACTCCAATCATTTTGTTTTATCATTCCTGCTAGTGACTTGACTTTGAGTGAATCACTATATACTACATGTATACTTTTAAAATACACAGCCTGTAAGTATGGCTTTCTTATTTACATTATCTCTCTACCTTGACCTAGAAAGTTCTCTCAGCAGTCTACTTCAGGACTAGTCTGTTAATTATAAGGTGTAAAGCTTGACAAGCACACAGTATAATGGGTTAGTTCTACAATTTCTTATATAGTCATAACACACTGGCTAACATCCAATTTGCAGGTTTGTTAACATGCAGTATATTACTATACACCCAACCTTAAATGCATCTCTGCTCTACAGCAAATAAGGCAATTTGTTTACCGTAAATGGTTTGAATAACACAGGCCTGTACCTGGAAACCTACAACAAATCTGTGGACTTGCCATGATGCATTCCATTTTGTAGACCCAGGGTAGGTTGATGTACTTTATATAAAGCGTTTCACAACCTTTTTGACTCAAGGACCCATTATGTACCCCCCACCCCATGCCTAATCTTGATAAATATGTTACTAATGTTCTATAAATTACAAATACAAAGGGGAGGCAGGTTTATACTTTTAAAAATGACTAAAAATGTAATATAAATGCACTTAAAAGCCACTAACCAAGTGTGACATTAATTATAAGACCTACACATTAAGAAGGGCAAATTACCTTGTTTTTACTGAGACTCCTCTATTGTGTGGCATGGACCCCAGGTTAGGAAAAACTGCCCTACACAATATGAAGGCAAAACCAAGTACATCCTCAGCACACCTGAGAAATGTGTATTGTGTTTAAAAAATGGCAGGAAGTTGCCCAAGAAATGTGTGGTCCTGGTTGGATTTTTACGCTGCTTTTTACCAATTATAGTTATTGTATAATTTGTAATAATTAAATGGCAGGGGTCTATCCTTTAATATTGCTGTAAGATGTTTAGGTATACAATAAAGCATAAGGTGCTATATAAAACCAGCTGGTATGGTACCACAATCACTGTTATATCAGTGTAATCAAAAATAATTCTATATATTATAATATTGTACGGTGTACTAAAGAGTCAATTATTGTTAAAATGTATGGGTTAACCATTTCACATTAGTGTTTCCGAGTTTGCTAGACTGTATTAAATATAAAGCATGCAGTTGCCAAAATAACTAGGTCTTACTCAGTGCAAGTTGGTGTTTTTTTTTGTTTTCCCAAATGCAATGCATTTGTATTCTGACACCCACTACCAGCTGTTTTCTCTGCTCATTTAACACAGATCTCAGTGCTCACCACCCCCTATAATGCAAGGTTTCATCCTCAACATCATCTCTGCTTTCTTTGGATGCATACCCCTTTATTGAAGCAACCACCCCAACAGGCTGTTCTGGAAAGTAAATTGCAGCTCCCCACAGCACACAGTAGCAGACTATCTAATTGTCTGTATGCATTATTGGGAAAATGGCAAGCAAGAAAGTAGCATTTATGAAATGACAACATGCAGAAAAGACAATGCCCAGGCAACCAATTAATAATAAAAACAAGTGATGTTGTACAGGGTTGGCCTCCCCTAGCATATGATTTTTTTTTATGCTTATACCAAAAATGTATGATGGTTTACAACAATTACTACCATGCTTTACCATTCTTTGCTGCTTAACCAGTTTTCTAGAGGTGCAACAATTAATCGATTACTGATTGCTGAAGTTTTTATTTTTCAATCCTAAATTAAACATTCATTAATCAATTGATCAATCTTGTGCCCTATTTAGAGCCTCAAGTCTTGCATACTGTATATATTTATGTTAGGACCCCAACCCGAAATACGCTCCCATCTAGATTGGGTCAACCACATCGGGTTGGGGTTTATTTACGCTTTTAAAACCCAGAAATCTTTTCGTGTTTGGGGTGGGGTTGTCTTGTGAATGACCCCATCACAATGCAGAAAATTCACTTAACCCAAACCCGATCTGAAAAAGATCATCTGACAATACAGCCTAACTCAAGCAGTGAGCAGCAACGTCACAGTGCACGCCACTCTTCCAGTTAAAGCTACAATACAACATTAGCTGCACATTACACAACATAATTTTTGCTGTATTCAGAATAAAATAACACATAAAATAGCAACCTAAATATTCAACATTTGTTTAATTCTATACATATATATATATATATATATATATATATATATATATATATATATTTATATATATATATATATATATATATATAATTCAAATTGTATGCCCACAGAAAAGCTTTATAATACTTTATAAATGGTGGGGGTGCTGTGAAATGCAAACAATTCCAATCAAAACTAAATAACAGGTTTTACAATGCTCCATTATGGATGTCTGAATAGCTAGTGACTATGGGCTGTCTGAAACAAGCTCTAGATCCAAAATACTCATGAAAAAGAAAACAGAAGTGTGGTAAATTCATCACATCTAGATTTTGATATACCCTAGGTCACTTTCTGTTTGTTTTTGTTTTGTTTTGCTTTGTTTTTTTGTGCATACTGTACCAGTATTCTTTGTAATATTTTTATATAAACTGAAAACACCTTTTATGCAAATTCCATCCTGAAAATATAAAAGCAGGCAATCAGATGTGGCTTATTAGTAACATCTCAGTAGACAGTGATAACTTTATTAGGAAAAAACAAATTTACACACCAACTTCCCAGAGGGAATTAGAAGTGGCAATCAAAGAATGAACATAAATACATCTATATCAATGTAAACACCTAGTGTCATAATCAAAGAATGGACATGAATGCATCTATATCAATGTAAACACCTAGTGCCACAATGACCACCTTACTGACAGTGTTATTACATGTGTGCTTTGTCAAATCTATCAACAAAGAAAAAAAGTATTTTTCCTACTGTGGGATAAACCCTCTTTTACATAACAGCTTAACTGCATACTTTTTATCCTTGTGAAACATTTCTTAAGAAAACTAAAGGCAAAATGGTGCAGACACATTGTTTTTTGAATTAGCATAATTTGTGTTGTTTCAGGTTGCTTGCAATATATACAATGAGTACTGAAAGAAAAACAATCAAAGATAAATATAGAAAAGCAAAAGCAGTACAAACAATTGTATCATTCAGGCAAGCTATAGTAATATTTATAACCTTTTTAGGAGAAAATATACCTCATTGAACTTTGGCAGCAATATACCTGTAACAGAAAGGATTTTAAAAAGGATTGCACACACACCCGGTACACACACACACATAGACACAAATATACACATACACACACAGACACACCATTGTATATGCTGGTAAATGTAATGAAGAGGTTATTCAGAGCAAATATGGAATATTATTAAGAAGATGAGACTAAAACGTTTCAGCCTTGTTCATATATTTTGTTACAGAGGCATTGAACCCATTGGTAGCACTTAACAATTTAGAGCATTAGCTAGACAGTAGACAAGATTTCATTTACTGGGCTGCACAGCTTTGATAACACAAAAAATCTGTTAATGAGGAAAAAGCAGAACGGAGACTTTGCAGGAAAATAAAACTTGTAACACTGCATGCATATATTTATAACCACATGTGCCTGCCTAAATGTACAGTAAATGGCATAAAACAGTAAACACACATACAGCTGCACCTTATGTCTTCAAGTTATGTTATTTACAGATATAGCAATTAAAACTTGACAATATTTACATAAACATTTGCAGAGTTTACCATTCTAAACATGGCTGTGCTTAAAATAGAACAAATTTAAATATCTTCATCAGTCTATAGATTGTCAAGGCCATGAATCACCTTGATACATCCAGAATGTGACAGTCTTCTCATTTAGAATATATACAATGCTTACGGCACAGTTTATTATGGCACATCAGATAGTTTAAAACGTTTTTTTCCATCTCTTGCAGAGTATTTTTTTAAAGGCTCTCCTGAAATCCTGGTTAAAAATTGTATAAATGACAGGGTTTAAAGAGCTATTACAATAACCAATCCAAAAGAAAAACTTAAATACAATTTCTGGAGCTTCGCAGGCTTCTCTGCAAATGCCATACAAGCTGTAACTGAAAAAGAATGGAAACCAGCAGACAACAAACACGCCCATTACAACAGCCAGGACGAACGTGAACCTTTTTTCTCTGGCTTGGGAGATTTTCTTCCTGCAAACTGTGCTTCTTTTTCGCTTTGAAGAAAACAAGTCAATGGACTTGTTGCTAGACCTAGAAACGCGACTAGATTGTTTAGACAAAGAACTGTTTTTCCTGTTAGTTCTTCTGTCCTTCTTGGAGTTTGTGTCTTGACCCCTTTTACCTTTCCCATCGGAGGAGCTGCTCTCCTCTAAGTCTATGTCATCTGCCTCCTGGGGTTTGGTCTCCTTGGGCTGAGCTGGGCAATGCCCATTTTCTTTTTCCCCATTTGCTTTAAGAGAGGCGCCTCTGCGCAGTTCATTGTCAGTTTGAGAAGAGCAGTCTGCCCCTTGTTTTTTCTCAGACATAGTCCTTGTTCTGTGTTTTGCTACTTGGTATATTCTTATGTACACCAATATCATAATAACACAAGGAGCAAAAAAAGAACCTATGCAAGAGGACAGAATGTACCATGTCTCGTCATTCAGCTTACACTGAGGGCAAACGTCATCTTCAGGGTCTCTGTCCATAGAGATTAAAGGTGGGAAGGATATTACAGCAGAAATCAACCACACTACTACTATTATACATTTCACTCTTTTAGGGGTCCTTTTGAGGTTGTACTCAATAGCCTGGGTCACCGACCAGTATCGGTCTAAGCTTATTGCACACAGGTGCACTATTGACGAAGTACAAAACAAAACATCCAAAGCTAAGTAAACATCGCACCACGCACTTCCAAAAAACCAGTAGCCCATCAGTTCATTAGCCAGTGAAAATGGCATAACAAGGGTGGCAACTAGGATGTCTGCGCTGGCTAAAGACACCAAAAAAAGATTCTGTGGCGCTTTGAGAGCCCTGCTTGTAAGTACGGCGATTACAACAAAGACGTTCCCAACAATGGTAAAAATTATTAGGAAGCTTACTAATGCTGCCAGACCCGCTGTAGCAGGCAGGGAATACTGACTGACTCCGGGGGACGCTGAATCCGGTAAGAGGAGAAGAGACGCGTTGATTCCACTGGTATTTAATGGTAAATCCATGTTGTTTATTTTATTCAATATGCATTTTTCTTCTTTGTAGAATTATATATCAAATAACGATTTTATTCAAAGAACGTTCGTCTTAATCGTCACTGTCAACGATCAAATCCCCACTACATTATGATATAACAAATTGTTTCCTACCTGCAGTGATAAACAAAAAAGATAACGAATTTCACAAACATTAAACATCCTTGTTTATGTTTTGCCAAATTTCGTTGCAAAGCAAACTTATGTATGTTTTGTTAAACTGCGTTCCTTTTTTATCGACTCCTTCCACGCATATCCTCCCGTTCAGGCTGACAGATCTTGTATTTGCACAGCTCCACCTGCTACAAAACTGTCCTGCCTGCCTTGCAATAGCCACGTGCTGTTCACATTAAAACTAACAACCGGGTTGCGCCCCGCCCCCGAACTACAAAACAGTACTAGCTAGATCTGTAAGACACAAAGCCAAATTGTCTTCATTTCACGTGTACATTAACATGTAGTGTGCACATATATTGTTGTTACCGTTGACGACTTTTTATTGTGTGTTGTGTTGTTGAAGAAAATAAAACATCTCGAGCAACAACAAATGTTTGATACTAAATTAATTCACTAATAAGTACAATTCTATTTACTTGCAACAATAAAAAAACATGTTGTGCATTTTAAGGCTCTGCCCAGTAGTCACTATTAATGTTGTACACTTGAGGTCACTATTGCAACACTACAATATACTCAAGTCTTAGTCTGATACAATGTATCAATGGATTTCTTTTTATTGGATTGTTTCAACAGCATATTGCTGTACTGACTTACTTATGTATTTATAACATATCCTATATAGAGGGATATATATATATATATATATATATATATATATATATATATATATATACACACACACACACACACACACACACACACACACACACAAACATCTATAGATCTAAAAATTCTTTTTTTACTAAATTATTATATATTAATATAATTTATGTATTATCAATTAAAAGTCTAATTTTAGATTAAAGGTGGATTTCTGTACCGATAGAAACGAAAATAGACTTTACTGGTATTCCTTCAAAGCAGAATTCGTCCGGGTCGCCACCACACTAGGAGACATATATTATATTAAAGCTGCATCTAGGAGTTACAGGTCCATTTCCTTCACAGCAGAACAGCAGATAGCACAGACTATGATAGATAGCTAACAACAGTTGCTTTTATGCCCAATATTGCAGAAATACTGATGTTTCGCAAATAACTCGCAAAAGTGGTGAATCCCAGTGAGAAATGTATTTTAAGCACAACTAACCTTGATGCTACACTTTGATTTTGGTATAATGTCTATAGTAATGGACACATTTATATGGGCTGCAGTTCAGTAAGAACAGCACAGGGATCATTTACTGTCATTTTTGCCATTAAGATTAAATCCTGCCCAGAGTGGTTCTAGTGTGAATTACATCTTGCATTGTATATAGTTGGAATACTGTTTTTGACTACAATTTACTTGGATATGCTGGCGTCCATTACAGCTAGCTAGATTTACAGCTAGCTAGAGTTGAATACGTATATACAGATACAGACAAACATATCTGGGTTGTTAAAAAAAGAGAAAAAACACAAAGAAAGTGATTTCTGCAATGTCTAATTGTTCTATTGAAAGATATAAATTAAACTAGAGATTCAGCTTTATATACTTTGACAAAATTATTTGGGCACCCTTACATTAGTATTTTGTGTGCCCATCCTTTGCTTCCTTTACAGCTTGCAGGTCTATTTTTGTATTTTGAAACCACTTCCTGACATCTTTCCGGAGATATTTGTACCCATTCTTCAACACATACAGCTTTGTTTTCTTTTTGCAACAGCAGCCTTCAAGTCAATTCATAACTTGTTGATGGGATACATGTCTAGAGACTGAGATGGCCAATCCATAACTGTAATCTTCCTTTTTATCAAAAATTCATTTGTAGACTTTGCAGAATGCGTGTGGTCATTATCCTGCTGGAACACAAATGAAAGTGCAAAATTCCTTGATATTTTGCAGCATTCGTTGATCCTGCTACAATGCCTGTGGAAGAAAAACAAGCCCATCCCATCAATAATGATAATTGTCGATAATTATTAATTAATAGGTTGTCCTTAATGCGAATGGAGATGTTACTTCCTGGTTCTGGTGCTTAGACAGGTTACCAGGAATTACATATCGTTAGTTACCTGTTTGCAGGTTTTCCTGCCATTAACGTATGAATTGCACTGCTGTACCAACATTTGAGTTACCGGAAAAAATTCAGGGTACCTACAGTCATTGTGGTATGGGATCACTGTTGGAAGCATTTTTGCATTCGGGCTTGGATTTAATAAATCATCAAACAAACAAAAAATGCAAAGCCCGTTTATGACCTGTGTTGATTCCTGTTCCATAGTGCTCAATCAAACTTCTAGACATATGCTTAGTCAGCCCTAATCAAATTCGGATAAACCAGATTAATAAAGCCTATTAAAATACTGTATCCACTCGTAAATGCACTAGTATCAATAATGTATTTACTTGTCAGCATCTATACATCCACATATGATACTAGTATACTGTTTACATTACAAATAAAGCAGAAAAAGCTTGTTATAAAGAATTTAAGCAAAGCCATTTTGTATTCATAAGTATACGAGTTCTGTAGGAGACCCATGGCATCCTGAAGACGAGAAAGCTGCCTTTATTAAATATGGCTATTCAAGTTCAGCTATTGTTATAAAACATGTGGAACATCCTGGATTTGCTATATATAATTGTATAACATAACCCATAAAAGTTGTTCTGTTGTGTTACACATGTATACGAAATGAATGACAGAATGGAAACATAATACTTTCTCACAGAAGAAGAAGAAGAAGAAGAAGAAAAAGAAGAATTATAAACGAGGTAGTGCTGGTGAATAGTGGCGTGATTAGAAAAAGAAAAGAAATAGAAATAAAACTGCATTCCTTAGCATCCTGGTCACAGAAAAACATTTTTCATTTCTTGTTTAGAGCTCTAAGCATTCTCACTAGCAGTGTCACATAAGATCTTCCTCATTACAAATTCCCTTCTCTGTGAATCTAGTGTCAGCCCACTTCCCATTCACTCAGAATTGTCAGATTTCTGACAGAAAAACTAGTGACCTTGTTCTTCAAATCAAGCCCAAAAGACGCGAAACCCTAGCCATGTCATATTTCTGGTCTCACGTGCCAATCTTTGGGAGTCAGAAAGCAGTGGAGGGGAGTGAGGAGGGCAGGTTATTACTTTTGTTCTGCTATTAGGCCTACTCATGTAATTTTGAAATATGTGAATAAATGACAGGTAGAGGCACTTAAAATCATCTAAACACAAGTCTCTATCTAATAACATGAAAAACATTATGATATTGATGGCTAGGTATCTACACAGCAACTTTAAACAAATATTTGCTTTATTCATAAAACCCAGCTTTTATCAGTAATCTGCATTTTCTTTAAACAGTAAAAGCAGTCCAATGTGATTTCACTTGGGACTGGAAAATTGTACCGAATTATGCAGTGTGCTGGAGTATAGAGTTACTGTAAAAAATGTAATACTGAACCTAAAAAAAAAGGTACAACTGTACAGGCACAGTATAATAAACACAATTATGTCTCATTAAACTTGAAACATAACACAATCTTTACCTGTTATTAGCATGAGCCTGTTTAAACCATTCCCATAGTTAGCTTGTTCATACTGTGCCTGCATGTGGGATTCAGGTGCTTTCTGCTGGCATTCAGGTTTTCTCCATGTTGCTTTTAAGTAGGTGTCTTTTCTTTTCAGAATGTCTGAAACGGGTTGCCTTGTGATTTTGAATTTAGATTTTGTTATGCTGGTTTTGGTAAATGCTCAGCTTTTTTAACAAGTGCACATTTTCTTTCAAGAGATAGCTTGTTGTGTGGACGTTTAGACATTCTTATTTGCTGTTCAGCAGCTGTTGAGTTTAGCGTGGTGCTGCCAGGATTTGTGTGTATACACACAACATCTTGCTATTGTTTTTGCTTTCTTTTTATAGAAGCTTCAACCTTGAGAAGAAGAATCAAATGACCCCTGTCAGACTGCACAGTCAGATTTACATTGATTGTAGACAGAAGAGACTTCAAAATCAAGCTGGATTCCAGAATAGACAGGTTCCATTACACCAATAATTTCAATTATACAAAATGCCAATTTGTAGAGGGGCTGGATTAGACAGGTTATTCTGTATAATAAATGTATAAGTAACACCTCCAACCCTCTCAGGGTTAATCAATGTTTGTGTTTCAGAGATTTACGAAGATATATATGTTGAGGTTCAAAAGAAAACAAAAGACTCCCTTAAAAATATTTTAAATAAATCAAGTCCCAAAAGGTCGCACAGATGTTTTGGGGGAAAAGTGAACTTTTAAGGTTTTATCTTTTTCTGCATGTTTTTCTACTGTAATTTGCTACTGCAAAGTAATAAAAAAAAAAGTAATTGTCACAAATAAATACTTTTAAAAAAAGACTGAGATTCATACAGTAATCAGAATACTTCCCTGGTAACCCATTATGTTGTGTGCCATGCTTTTCTGTCACATTGTCATAAAAAATGTACTAGCCAGTCCTCTAGCTCTGGTATTTAAAGTCCAGTACATTACTTGTTTAGGCGACCGCAATACACAATGCCATACAACGTCACCTAAAGGTCACAATGAAACATTTTTGTTCAACGTTTGATGGAAATAACATAAGGTGCAATGCATAAGAAATGCAGAGTGACCAATAGAGCAAAGTTCACCCAGGCACACTTGTGTTGCAATACCAAAGCAAACCTAATCAGTGGCATGAGGGTAAACACTTAAATCAATGATAGAGCCACTCAGCCTGACTCAACCCCTTAGCAATCAGCCTGAGACTTTATAGATACAAACAGATGATCATGGAAAGATAAGTGCTGTGCTATACAGAGACCCACAGACCAGATGATCAGTTCATTGTAACATTTAGTTCTGCTCAAAACATTCACATTCAGAGTCTGATTATTGGATGTTAATGTCAAGCCTTCAAGGGCTTCATTGTGGGTATTATCTTTTGGTGATACAGCCATGACCTGGATCTGAGTTTATATTTATTAGCCTTATTTCCTTTATTTCCTTGAGTAAGGTCTTTGCTTTTTTATTTTTTTACAGCAGATTTCTTTCTGGCAAAACTATGGGGAATTAAGTACTGAACCATACAGATAAAACACCTTCAATATACTAGTACAGTACTCCCTCGCTGTATTGCGGGTCTCAAGGGACACATAATATGAGCATTATAAAAGGGGGAGGGAGTGGTGGGTGCCACGGTACACATAACAACACACATCTGACTAAAATAGTAAATAAAATAACTCCCTCTCCATATAGCGAAGCAAAAATTTAACTTTCTGTGAATTAACCATGTATAAAGCACCATGTAATCAATGCTATATTTTTTACTTAAAAAAAATAAATAAATAATCCCATCGTGGATCATTTTAATTAACAATTTTTAAACTATAAATAGCCTGGCTAAATGGCGGTGGGGAGTTCAGTTAGAAGTGACAGACAAGCAGACAAAGTATGTGAAGGAGAGTGATTTGGGAGAGGGGAAGAGGGAATGGGCTCACCCCAGGTTCAGCTGCCAGAGCGGGGCTGAAGCGAAGCTGAAGTTCCTCATCTCCTGGAGAATGCCGCAACTCCTCTCGCAGCAAAAAAGTAAATACATTAGTAAAGATAACCACGTAATAGGCCTAATATTTATTAATTTATAAAACAAATGCTGAATAAGATGTCTGTGTTATAAAGTGCCAGCGCAGCTTTTCTTCAGTTCAGATACTGTATCAAAACAGAGAGACAGAAACGGAAGTTAAACTGAGATTTCCATTACATGAGGGAAGATGTTAAACTTCATGCTGATTTCAACTCGGCTCTTGCCAAGATAAGCACCAACTAAGACGTAGCTTTGCAGTAAACTAATGTGATACATCTGCATCTCCATCCATTTGTGTTGCTTTCCATCTGATGATGTAGATATCCTGCTGTCTGTTGTTGATTGCTGAAGTGTAATGCTGGCTCCAGGGATCAGCTTATTTTGCCTCTCTAGCGCAACAGCACACACAACGGTTGCGATGCTGGCTCCGGAGATCAACCCCAGCGCATCAGCATAACAACAGTCTGGATTAAACTAAGAAGGGTACATCTCTGGGGTCTTCAAGTGGGCCCCTTCCATCCTCTGTGTTTTGTCGACTAGCCCACAACACCTCAAGAGGGCTCAACAGTGATTCTGGCATCCCAGCATCACCCCCCTCCATACCCACCTTACATCCTGTCAAAATGTGTCTTAATGTTGCAGGTGATGAACACAAAGGAGATGAGGGATCCTCACCCATACAGAGGTTTAGGTTCTGTGGTGATGGGAGAACATCATATGTTGATCTGCTGAGGAAATTGATTCTGCTCTGTTCCATTGTCCATAGGTCTTGCCAGCTGATCTTGTGTTGTTCCACACTTTCCCATCTCATCCATTCTTCCTGCTTGGCCTGGCAAACGGCCTTTACACACCTGATCCTCTCCTCCTGCTTTTGCACCTCATTGACTACCAGCTTCCTCCATTGAGCTGGGGTTGCCTTGTGCCATGTAGGAGGAGCTGAACTGAGACCAAGACCCCCTTTTCCATGCTGAACTTGCCCCACAATATCTCCGATTCGAAGGGCAGTCTAAGCATCTTCCACAGCTTTCTTTGCCGCCCATTTTCTTCCAGTTTTCAACACAGGTGCTGCCTCCCTTTACCATTTGTCATGTGAATCTACTAATGTCATTTCCAGTCTGAATTTGGCGCAGTTAAACTCCTCGGTTAGAGCAGAGTTTGGTAGCTGCAGTATTCCTTTACCATAAAGTCCAACTCTGCTGAGGCAGCATGGAACTCCCAACCATTTCCTGACGTATGAACTGATTAAAGTTTTCAGCTTCTCAACTGTTGTCAAGGAAACCTCGTACACAGTCAGTGGCCTCAGCAGTCTTGGGAGTAGACCGAACTGAAAGCACCAGAGTTTCAGTTTGCCTGGTAAAGCGCTGCTGTCTATGCCCTTCAACCCTTCCTCTGCTTGTTGTCTAACTTCTCCCACACAAACTGTATCCTTTAGATCCCCATCTTACCATCTCCCTAGACTTTTCACTGGCTTCTCGTACACTATTGGTATTGCCTCACCATCAATGTAGAACCTTTTATCTTCTACTTTACCTTTAATTACAGAGATGTTCCATGATTTAGTGAATTGCATTCAATGTTATTGGTTAATTTGCACAGTAACTGATAAGTGCAGGCTACTGTTGTGGTCATTGTTGTCATGTCATCCATGTATGCTCGAATAGGTGGTAGTCACTTTCCAGAAGCCAAGCGCCTCCCACTACCCATTTTGATGGCCAAATAATTACTTCCATTGCCATGGTAAAAGCTAGTGGAGAAGTGGTACATTCTGCCATTATTCCAACTTTGGAATATTCCAACTAGGCATTGCCATGCTGAATTCTGAAGTTGAAAAACTAAATTTCAAATCTCCAAAGTAGGCTTTCACTAAATTTGTTATTGTCATCGGTACGATGAAAAAATCAAATGCTGCCCAAAGAAGTTCATGTGGCTCTGAACCATATGCATTAGCCAAATCCAGGAATGTCACATGGAGCTCCTTCCTCTCCTTTATTGCTGATTGAATTTGTTGCCAGATTATGCTGATGTGTTCTAAGCATCATGGAAAACCTGAAATTCCTGCTTTTTGTACTGAAGTGTCAATGAAGCAGTTCTTTAACAGGTAGTTTGACAATCTCTGAGCAATTTGTAGAGAAGTTGTTTATAGTTTAAACAACACCAGTACTGTATTTACTGTAGAAATACTGCATGAATCACTAGTATAGGGAATTGGGGGGGATGCTGTAGGATTGTTATATCCGAGACCCGTTATACCCGAGAGCCTTATTGCAAGGGAGCACTGTATTAAAGTACCCATCCACAAGAGGAAAGGGGCATCTGCAAGTAAACTTAAGTTTGACCACTTATTGACTAGTATAGGAAGATATGAGATATATACAATGATTGTAAACTTCTGTGTTACCTAGGGTCATGAACAAGGGCTCCTCCTCCTACTTCCTTCCCACCAATAACATCTGCTACACCCCTATTTAAACCCCAAGCTTGAGTTGCTCTCTGTCTGCATTTTTGTTTTGCCTTGCTCTCAGTCTGCAGACTCAAGAGTAAAGACTCAGGACTAATCTTTGAAAAAAGATACTACTCACCAGCAGCATCTGTCTTTCCCATCGGTATCAGAATTTTCGGATCACATCAGCATTTCGCCACTTCTATCCACCAGTAATATAAGGAGAAAATGCCTGAAAAAATCAAACCGTCCTACTGCTCCGTCTTCACCCAACAGCGTCACTGACCCATCCATTTCTGCCTCCAGTTAACCCATTGCTTCAACCTTTGCTGATTTCACCATGCCTGCTTCTACTGCTCCAGCTATCCACCAGCCAACCCATTACGCTCCCACCTTCATTCTAGAGATACTTCTCCAGCTCATCCTTTTCTAAAGGACTGACCCATCCATAAGCTTTTGAAAGCTTTATTCAAAAAAGGAGTTCCAATGCCAGCAGAGTGAATAAAATTTACTATTTAATTTATATGGCCAAGCGATGCCATCAGAGCCTGTCTCTCCTCCGTGCTCAACAGCCACATGACCCAAAAGCACCAGCCGTCACTCCACCCCTGCTGTAATAATTCCAGAGCCAACTCAAGTTACTCCCCCCTCTATTCCTGTCATTCTTTCTGAACCAGCATCTCCTCTTGACTCTTTTTCTGCATCTACAAATAGCCAACAACATAAAGAATTTTATTGAAACTCTCAACTCTGCCATTTCTTCGGTCTCTGAATAAATATACTAGACAACAAGATCTCTCGACTGGAACAAGCAGCTCCCCCCCTCCAATCATCCGCCATGACAGCTGTGCACGTCTCTCCAGCTCAGCCCGCCCCTGATTTGACCTGCCAATCTTCACACTCACATCAGCTACTCCTCTGCTTCACCAGAGCTTCTCCACAGCTCAGACTCAACATCATCAAAGGTAAAGACGTTTATTTGGTTTCAAGTCTAAACGCATCAATAGAATTTCTAGACCATCGTGTCATTGAATATGGTGATCTGTCTGTTACACTCAAATCCAGGGATCCTCGTTTTCTAAAATATCAAACTTTGGGCAAATTTGTAATAGCTTTTTCAGTATTCAGAATTTTTTTTATGTGAAGTTTACCCCCATTGCCGACAAGAACTGGACTCTTATGTTCAACATAGTAGACCTGTCAGTCAGATACGGAGGAACAATTTTCTATCAGTACCATAGAGCTTTCTCAGCCAAAGCAGCATCCCATCTAACACTGGATAATGCTCTCATAGATTGATCTCAACATGATCCAGATCTGTTCAATCAATTTTTTTGTGGATTTTGCACGATATGCTCTTCCACCGCCCACTCTGCATCTCTCTGCCCCAAGGCCGCCTCTTCATCTTCGCATTCTCCATCACCAGTTGCCAAGAAATGCCTCTCAGGTCTATTCTCTAACCATTTATTAGCCCCTCCAGCTACTTCCACTGTCAAGAAATTTATCTATTCAGGCAAGAAGCGATTTATAATCGACAACTCCGCCCCTCGCAGGACATCAATCAGCAGCAATAATTCGCTCATTCCCTCTGACCAGTTTTCTCTGCTATATTTCAGCAATTTTGATGCTACCCATTCCATTAAATCATCTGGCTGGGGATCTTGGCTAGCCAAAGCAGACATTTCAGATGCATTTAAAGTCATGCCCATACACCCCTCCTCCACCTGTTGGAAGGGGCAATTCTATTTCACTACTCAGTTAATGTTCAGCTGCTGTAGCAGCCCCAAGATTTTAGATTCACTCTCCAAAGCCCACTGCTAGATCATGCTCCACCACGTACCCTTCCTTCTGCACCTACCGGATGCTAGTCCTCTACATCAGTAGATTTTTACATTCGCTCTTCACTCCAAGATATATCTCAGGCCCAACATAGCTTAGCTAGTATGCCCAGAGTGGGAGCTAAAAGGTTTCCTCCAAAAGGTGGGGGGGTGTTTTCTCCACTGAACAGTGGGGTTAGTCATATAATAATAATAATCATCATCATCATCATCATCATCATCATCATAATAATAATAATAATAGATTTTGTTTTGTATTGATGGTGCAGTTGCGGGGTGCCAGGGTTCTGGGGGTTGTTCCCTGGCCAAATGTAACTATCACTGACATCTTCCCATTTCTCTCCCCTAGATCCCTCCCTTGGGGGAAGTATTGGTTGCTTCCCGGCCTTGGAGACCGAACGGCTCGGTCTCACCTCCGCGAGGGCAATTCTCCACGAGCCAAGGGGGATCTCCTTACTATTTAAGTTATAAGCACATATCTTACATTAATTCTCGAGGTCCCTTACTCCACACAGCCATCGATCATGCCCAGTGAATTGTAAACCTGTGTTATTCGGGGGGCATGAATGAGGGCTCTTCCCCCTACTTCTTTCCCACCAATAACATTTGCTAATCCTCTATTTAAACCTCAAACTTCAGTTTCTCTCTGTCAAGCGTTTTTGTTTTCCACCATCCTCCACTCCCCCACTCAGCTTCCTTTGCTATTCAGCTACTCCACCTTACAACTGCACCCTCCTCTGCAAAGGTCTCCCTCTTGGGGGTAAGCGAAGCTCACTTCCCAACCTGAGAAGCCCAGCCGCTGCTGGATTCATCCTCCACGAGTCAAGAGCTGCCCCCAGCAAAATGTAACTATCACTGTCATGGTTGCCACTGTCAAGCATGGAGGAGGCAGTGTCATGGTCTGGGGTTGCTTTGCTGGTGACAGAGTTGGTGATCTTTACCAAGTCCATGGCAAGCTCAACCAGCATGGTTATCATAGCATACTTCAGAAGCATGCCATTCCATCAGGATTACGACTAGTTGGGCAGTCCTTCATTCTTCACCAAGATAATGACCTGAAACACACCTCAAAGTTGTGCAAGAACTATCTTGTGAAGAAGGAAAATGAAGGACAACTCAATCTAATGACCTGGTCTGCCCAGTCTACAGACATCAATCCCATTGAACTTGTATGGGACAAAATGGACAGAAGAGTCAAAGCAAAGCTACCCACAAGTACCCTTCATCTCTGGGAATTGCTGCAGAAGAGCTGGGAAGACATGTCAGGTGATTTCCTGCTGATACCTGTTAACCGAATGCATCGTGTTTATGAGGCTGTTATTAAGGCAAAGGGTGGCTTTTTTGAGGAATCCAAGATATTGAGACAATTTTCAATTTATTTAATATTGCTTTGATACTCCTTATGTTTTGTATATTGTAACATGTGTTTTCATTTTCTAGTATTTAAAGAAATGTATACGACGTAAAACATTGTCAATTATGAAAAAAAACTAGTTTCCAGCAAGTGTACTCAAACTTTTGACTGGTACTGTGTATATATATATATATATATATATATATATATATATATATATATATATATATATATATTTTTATATATATATATATATATATATATATATATATATATATATATATATATATATATATATAAAAACTCAATTATCATTACACATGGTTACTACAGACTAATATTTGCATAACTGGAATGAATCAGGAATCAATTTAAAGTTATATGATTTTTATACAAAATCTAAAAATGTTTTGAAGTAAATTGGAGGTTGAATTGGAACTTAGCTAAATAACACTTAATGTTTGTACAGTACAATTAACACACTTAACAAAACTATTTTCTACTCATTAAATGAAAATTAATAATGTACAGTACAATCTAACACACTTAACATAACTATTTTCTACTCATTAAATGAAAATTAATAATGTCCTTGTCGTTAAGAGTGTGCATAATTCAAATGTGTCCTTTCTTTAACATGTGCTGTTTGCCTTTTCAAAAGCATGAGCAGTCACAATGGCTGTACAGACTACACCCCTGCCTTGTTCCATTATATCTGAATACTGTGAATAACAACTGGATATAATTAGATCAATTACAGGAATAGTAAGTCACATACAGATTGCTTATTTGTCAAATTATAATCATAAAAATATTTAAACCGGCAAGGGGTATTTGTGCATATTTTAATTCTTTCAATTAACAAAAAAACACTGCTGTGTCACACAGGTAACAAACTGGAATTAATTTTAATTAGCAATTCTGAAAAGGTACATGTCTGCTTTTATTCAAGTACATGTCATTAAAAATTGTCAATTTGCAGTATATAATGTACCAGTATATTGAAGAAAACACTGGTTGTTTTGCATAATGGAAAATTATTTTATAGAGTATGAAAAAACCTGCTTGAATTATATTGGAATGGAAATTGTAAAAGATAAGAGTTTATCATGCAGTGGTTTGATAACATCACATGTATTTTATGCAAGCTAAAATATTTAGGACTGAGCATAAAACCACTTATTGGGTCTTGTTTGTTTTTTTTTTTCACAAGAAGACAATTATGCATAGTTTCTTGAAGTGAAATTATTTACATTTATATGTACAGCAGTGTGCACATCAACTAAATTAGACAATCACTAACTTGCCTATTTTGGAAAATTCCCAAGATTTTCAGTTACAGTGGTTTAATTACATATGCACAACACATCAAAGCTACAGAAACAATGGACATACATATAGATAGATAGATAGATAGATAGATAGATAGATAGATAGATAGATAGATAATAAATTACAATGAAATCTTTTGTTAAATCAGATTTCAGGGTTTTACATTGATCTGGGCTAGGTAACAGTACATTTACTAATCTCATTCTCTCCCTCCAGGGTATCAGTAGCCGACTGATTGTTTATTCATTTGTATATTCATTTGATTCTCTATAACTATAGAGCACCTTAAAGAGTAAGTAGCAGGCATACAAAAAAAATATAGTGTTACACGTCCCCACATCTCGCTAAACTGTTATAACTTTCTGTTCAAAGCTCATTTCAAAATGTCCACTCTAGAGCACTGATAGTGTTAAGGATTATTGCCCACATTGTCAAACAGACAACACAGAAATAATGATCCATGATGAAGTACGGAACAAAAAAGCCATATCACTTGTTGCTATGTTTTTTTTTTTTTTTTTTTTTTTTTTTTTTTAAATGTATTGCTCTTCCTGCAGTGATTTAAAGGACAGATCTCAAACCTCAGTGCACTAGCGTGGGCATTTTGAAAAGAGATTTGAAACAGACTTTAGAGTTTAAATTGTAAAAAGACTCTGTAGTTGAAAAGTCTCTTCAGCTTCCAGGCTCCTAATAACTTTCTGTTTAAACTTACACCGAATGGTCTGTAACCCACAGCACAGGTACCAGTATGTAGCAGTTTAATGTTGTGTTTAAAACATTTGCATACCTTGAATTAAAGCAATAAAAGACAATCAACATGAATACCAATAGGGCATGGCTAACACATGGCTAACAAAAAAGTTAATTATATAATATTCAGAGGCTGCCTTTTTAAACTCTCACACTAATAATGTAAATGTCATCACTTAGTAATTTAAAAATTCTTGAAAAGAAACAAAGAATGAAAAATAACAACTGTGGCCAAATCCTATTATTCTCCAGGCATTCAGTTAACAGGATGAATTACATTAGGATGCTGGCTGTCAACACTTCTTTAGTCTAAAAATACAAAGTGACAAAATAACACCTTAGTTGAATATAAAATGAGATTTTGTTTCTGTTGGGCTGAAATTGAGTCGACGTAAATGCTAATTGAATTCAAATGTATTGCAATTGGACACTGTAGTGTAACGTCCCGGGCAAGGCAGGTCTGCAGTCTTTGAAATATGAGACCTGTAGTGTTGACTAATATTGCAGCAGCATAATTATCACTGTGTGTTAAGAGTACATCCGTTCCCCCACTCCCTCTTTCTTTTCCCTCTCTAGTGTGATGTGTTCACAGTTTGTCCCTCAGGCTATACAAGTCTCCATGTATTGACCAGCCAGTCTGCCTGTGTTTGTCTTCCCCCACCACGATTGACAGCTTCTGGGTATTTTGGGGAATTCTGGGACTAAATCGCCAAATTTAGGGAAGAAAATGTCCCTTATGTTTTTATATTTTTTACAGTGCGTTAGGAGGTAAATCTCTGTCTCGACGTCTCCTGTCTTGCAGTCACCACAGAGCCTGCCCTCCCTCCCTGTTTTCTTTCAATGTGTTTTGTTATTATAATCAGTTCAGCATTTGCACTTTCCTAAATATCCCCAATGATATATGTTGATCATTGTGGCCATCACTAGGTAAATGTTGTTTAACATTTTTCGATTAGTAATTAAGGAAGGAAATTACCTGAATGTAATTCAATCCCATATGTCACGAAGGAATCTTGTCAGAGTTTGCATTTCTTCAAGATATCACAATCATTCCTTTCCTTTGTAGAACGTGAGGACTTTGATGGGATGGTAAAGGCGTATCAAAGCTAGCATCCTGCCAATATTTTTTTTGTGACTCTGTTATGCTCAAAAGTATTATACTAGCAAGTTGTTTAAAACTAGAGATGTATTTTAAATCCATGCTAAGAATTCAAGGGCACTTGTACCTTGTGAAGTAGGACCACTGAAGTCTAGAACAAATTTTTTTCAGAACTGAGAATAGATAAGTAAGGCACCTTTTGGATAACGGCAATCTCTATTTACTTTCTGAATTCTAGCATAACCAAATTTGATGAGCCTCTCAAGCAGATACAAGAACATTGCCTGCAACGGCAATCCATGAAGACAGCTCAAAGTCAGGCATTCTTTACTTCATATAACGGCACAGAACGGAGCATATTGGTGACATTTTTGGTATGTAGACTGCCTTGTGTCATTATCATGTCACTTAATCAGGAAACTAAGTCATATTACATATTGCTTTGGTCAGGGGTTAGGCAGGTTTACATGTTTAGGCTAGGGAGCTGTCTTCATCTAATGAATATTTAAAGGAAGGTTGGACTATGCAGATGTTCACAAAGGTTGTACCTCTTTTAATTTCTAGTGCATTGGGTGTCATCACAACTTCAGCCTTACCTTCTTTATATACTGTACAATAGCCTGAACAGAATGTACTTAATACTGACATATTTTTTTTCCTACTTCCCCTAACACCTATGATCACCTATCTATACAACTGTGGCTGTAAGTCACTGTGAGGCGAGAGTGTATTAAATGGAATGTCCAGACAGTAATTTATGTGTTCAGAAATAAAATAATTTATTTTTATTATCTATACACAACAAAATAATTAAATAACAAAAGAAAACAAAATGGTGTGAGGGAAGGAGTGCAGGGGTGAAATCCAAAACAGACCGTGAGAACTCGTCTTTAATTGTTTTCGTGGCGAACCATACATAAACAAAAAAGACAAAAGAAATGTTAGTGTTTTTAAAAAATCCCGCTGCACCAAACTAGTCTCTCCCTCCACCCGTTACTCCTCCTATTTTACTTTCGGACCAACCCCAAACACAGTAGTACGTTCCCTTTAGTATGTAATGTCCCGCCTCTGTAGTCAGTGGAACACCAATCCCCAACTGACAAGTGTCCTTATCCTTCACTTGACTCCAGTGGCTGGAATTTACATACTCATACTTCCGCCCCTCACCAAGGTGCCACCCCTCAAAAAGATGACTTTTGCCACGGTCACGAGATCTTGGTAAGGGAAGTCCCGAGTTGGTTTGATGCCATCTACTGTCGGGAGGCTGAATCACAGACCGAAATCCCTTTGACTCATCACAGTCACTTATTAAATTCACAGTTCCAGCCACATCCCCACATGTTTTTGCATGGAGGAATTTAACCCCCTCCCTGCCACCCAATATTTCACTGACACGCACACCGGTGCACCGGCAGGGCTTTTACCCTGCCTCGCTGACACACACCTCCCCCCTTGTGCGCATCACACATGGAGGCCATTGGCCACCTCACCCCCTAAAACACACCCCATCATGTCCATCCTTCCCCTCATGTACTCTTGTGGGTGGACTGGTGCTCGGGGCTGTGGTGGTCTCCTCACCTCCTCCTACCAGGGTGTCCCCAACGCTGACAGCGGTGTGAGGTATTCCGGCTGAAAAAATACTGGACGTGGCAACGCTGGCAGCGGCAACGATGACCTCAGCGTGGGACACTCTGACAGTGGTGGGGGCACTGGCCACTCCAGCAGTGGTGGCTCTGGCAGCGACAATGCTGACTTCAGAGCTGGGCACTCCGGTAGTAGCGGCACTGGGCATTTATCTTCTCAGAGGGAGCAGTTAAGCACAGTGCCCTCACTCCCCGCAAATTAGGCACCAACTTCTGGACTCGAGAGGGCTGTGGTATCTGTCTCAGTTGCTCTCCCTCTTTGGCGCTGGAGATGGCACTGGCTCCTTGTCTTGCTTCTGGGGATGGCCGCTCCTTCCATTCTTCCTCTTCGGTGCAGATATCTGGGGTAGGATTTCTCCCCAGAGATTCCATTCTTCCCCCATGCTCTTCTCACCCTGCTTGAATGCCTCCCACCAGAGGGTGTCTTCTTATGGACACACATCCGCAAGGTGCCCATACATGAGGCATACGAGACACCATGGAGCCCCTCCTTCCCTCAACTGGTGCTGCTGCTCCAGTCATCTTTCTTTTCATTCCATTTTCACTTTTTTCCCTCAAAATAAATCTACAGTTAAGCCTCTGAAACTCCAGGGCTGCTATCCCTCTCCTGACACTGTATGTGACGGAGTACACATTACCAAGGAGACGTAGAGACCAGAAAGTTAAGCACTCACATGCATTTATTTACAATCACAGATTTTAAAAAGGGCATGCATTTCTTCCCTTAACCTGGCATGTAGAAGGTGCTAAGTCATCATAATAGGTCTCTGTAGATACTTGTGGCCTTTTACAGCAATGTTCTAAAGTTCTGGGCTTCATATTACTGGAACTGTTTACAAATAATTACTCCTGAGCTATTGAACAAGTAATTTTTTCAAAGTCTTAAAATAATGTGTTGCATGCTTAAATTTGTTCTAGACTGTTGTTACTGACCAAATAAAATGACTTTAAAAGAATTTAGTGAAACTCATCAAATCCATTACAATAGAGTCTAATATGTAAGTAAGTATAATTCAGAAGGTATAATTCATTTTAATTCAGAAGGTAAAGAAATCCCCAATTTTAAGTTACAAAATGAAAAATAAACAATCCAACTGTACTTAAAATGACTCAAATAAAATATCTCTACTTGATGTGATTAATTTACTTTTAAAAAGACTTATGCTTTGAAGCTTTAAAAATCGGCCCTTAATTCATGGTGTGCCATTAAAAACACTGAGTGTACAAAACATTAGGAACACCTTCCTAATATTGAGTTGCACCCCCTTTTGCCCTCAGAACAGCCTCAATTCGTCAAGGCATAGACTCTACAAGGTGCTTCCCACATTTGTGTCAAGTTGGCTGGTAGTGGATCTTTACTCCGAATAGCTCGTTCCATCTCATCCCACAGATGCTCAATTGGATTGAGATCTGGTGACTGGACAGGCCACTGCAGTAAACTGAATTCACTGTCATGTTCGTGGAACTATTCTTGGACAATCCTAACCTTGTGGCATGGGGCATTATCCTGCTGAAAAAATTCATTAGCAGATGGATACACTGCTGCCATGAAGGGATTGTGGCAATGATGTTCAGATATCCTGTGACATTTTCAAACGTTGCTCCACTTTTATCAAGGGGCCTAATGTGTGCCATGAAAACACATCCCAGACCATCACACCATCACTACAAGCCTGCAATGTTGACACGCGGCATGATGGATGCATGTACTTATGTGGTTTTCTCCATACCCTAGTCCTCCCATCAGCATGAAACAGCAGGAACCAGGATTCAGACATTGTTTTTCCAATCCTCCATTGTCCAGTGTTTTCGTTCTTTAGCCCACTGCAACCGCAGTTTCTTGTGTTTTGCTGAAAGAAGTGGAACTCTGTTAGGTCGTCAGCTGCCATACCCCATTCGTGTCAAGGTACAACGAGCTGTGCATTCTTTTATGGGTCTTTCGGCACCAATGTTGTACTGGACTGTCAGTTGACTAACTGTAGCCCGCCTGTTGCTCTGCACAATTCATGTCAGCCTCCTTTGGCCTCTTTCATCAATGAGCCATTTTTGACCACTGGCCTGGCATTGGCTGGATGTCCTTTGGGTGGTGGACCATCCTTGATACACACGGGAAACTGTTGAGCGTGAAAAGCCCAGCAGCGTTGCAGTTCTTGACACACTCAAACCGGCGCACCTGGCACCTACTACCATACCCTGTTCAAAGGCACTTAAATCTTTTCTCTTGCCCATTTACCCTCTGAATGGTATACAAACACAAGGCTTTAAAATCCTTCTTTAACCTGTCTCCCCCTCATCTACACTGATTGAAGTAGATTTAACAGGTTACATCAATAAGGGATTATAGCTTTCATCTGGATTCACCTCGTCAGTCTATTTCATGGAAAGAGCAGGTGTTCCTAATGTTTTGAACGCTCAGTGTATATTTATATGTGTGTGGCTAATACTAAGATACCTGAGTAAGATAGTGTTAGAATTTTTTGTTTTACACCTCCCCTGTACAGAAATAGCACAAATTATTTAAATACTAAAATATCACAGAATGTAGAGCGACTACACTAGTTCAGTGTGAGAAGGCACATAATAAAGTATAGGATAGCTTCAGGTTCCTGTTATGCAGGCAACAGATCCTCGCCCTGCACACACAATCCCTCATTCACACACCAACGCCGCTGAAAATGCTGCAAAACTAAAGAATAATAAGCAAAGTCAATTTAAATTCTTGTTTTCAACAACAATTTCAACATTAATGTAGCGGTATAAATTTCCTGGTTTTCCAGATTGCTAGTTTGCCTTGCCCAATTATAAAATTAATTAAAGCACTTTTAATTGTGTTTTGTGACTGTAAGGAAAGTTAAAAATGAATAATTATTTAGTAAAAATCACATTTAAAGAATTCAACAACTCAGTAATAACATTAAACAAGGGGTCCAGCCTTCTGCAGTCAGTAAAAAGATGAAACAGTGTTTCTCCCTCTCCACAAAAAAACACAGTCTTTACTAACCGCAGGGTCAATACGGTGGATGTGGCACTCAGTGGCTATGATGCCATGAAGAATGCACCACTGTAGATCTCCTGAGCGCTTAGGCAAAGGCGGTTTATATAAGGACCTCCAAGCCGGAGCAGTGCTGTCTATACAGTCCACATGAGCTTTCCACCTGGTGTCAAGCAGTGACTTTAGCGCATTCAAATGACACATTTTATCATAGAGTGTGTACAGCTCCTTTTTTTCAGAAGAGTGTTCAGAAAGCTGTTGCAGTCTTTCAATACTGTACAATCCTTCCCCAAAGTTTTCAGGAACAGCAGAGGACACTAAGAAGGAAGGGCAAGCCGCCTTGCTCATCAGTGCCTCCCAGAACTTAGTTCAACATCTCTCTGACCCTAGGGGAGAAAGAGTCTCTGAGCTTTATCAGAACATTCTCTAGAACTCTGAGTGAGTGCACTCCCAGCTGTCTGGCCAGGTTTTCTACCTCTCTCCACCTCCTAATGCTCACCAGCAGTAAGTCTTTTAGTTTTGTAATGCCTCCTTTTGTAAAGCTAGAGCACAATGCTCAAATAATCAAATAATCCTCCAGTTTCTCCAGTCAAATCCTCCGGTCAAATAATCCTCCAGTTTCTCCACCTTCACCATTCGCCAGGCATTTAGCATGATCTTATAGAAATCTTGGAGTTCATTGGTGTCTAGCTGAGATAGACTTATTAAAAACAGTTGTCAATCCCAGCCCAGCCCCCTCACTCTGTGCAGGAAAGAGTAGGCGATGCCTCTCCAGCTCAGCTCAGGTAAGAACAGCAATCACTGCACTGCTTGCAACTGGAAAGTAGCCAGACAACTGTGCATATCCGCTAACCCTTGACCCCTTCCCTAGGGGGCAGGTACAAGACGGCTGGCTTTAGCCAATGATGGCCTGTGACAGAAATACAATTAGTTCTGGTTGTAAATTTCCCTCTCGACCTGTGAGGGTGCTAAATAGCGAAAGGAGAAGAATCTGAAAGGGCTGGCCTGCAGTTCGTTTCCGAGGTCGGGAAATCGGTCAGCCTGGATGGAAGCGAGACACTGTTGCAGGAACATATTGACCCGGAAGGTAAACGAGATAGCAGCTGCAAGCTATATACGCAGCTGGAATTGTTTACCAAGGGATCATGCGGGGTAGCATAAAAGGGGCCAGAGAAACGCTAATCTTTTCCTTCGCTTGGGTTTGCGTTTAACCTGGAAGGACCAAGAGAGCTGCAGTAGTGACTGCTGGAGAAATAAAAAAAGAAGATAAAAGAATATTCGTGAGTGTTGTGTTTGTTTGTATTTTCTGTTAGTAATTGTCATTGTTTATTGAATTACCAGACAGCTAACACGTATCCGGAGCTGTCGCCTTGGGCCAGCACAAGCCAGATCATCACTGCACCAATACAGTCACAAAATAACATTGTTTATCGCCCACAACGAGCACAACCACACACACCCAGGACTGGTGACCATGTGCCGTATTATTGTGGGGCAGATACGTCTGTGATTATTGTTTTGGACTGTAACCCTGTTGTTTTCTCCGTGCAATACACATCGTTGTGTATTGCCGGGATTTATTATTTGGTCACCAGACCCGGATTACAATTAAAACCACTTTCCTACCAGATTACAATTGTTTGTGATTTCCTTTGCACTGCATCACCTCTACACCTTTTCACAATCACAGGCCAAATTGCCACATGGTCACTCCAAAAAAACTCCAGTAGTACTCGCTATATCTCATTTATCAGCCCTGAGGGAGGTTCCAGACACACCAGCCTGTGTCATTGTATGACATGCCTTGCATGACAGCTGAGGTATCAGCCACCGCCAACATTGCAGCCTTCCCATAACCTTTTCTTTTAAGTCCTCCCAGTTCTTAGATTCATACTGCATACTGTTCCTCCCAGATAGACTCCCAGAACCTTGATCCCAGTCTTCCCTGAGAGCAACGGCTGAGCGAGCGCCGGAGGGCCCAGCTCCACGACACTGCCCTGACAGAAATGTGCTGCACTTCCCCCAGTTCACCTTGGTGAATGAGGCTTTCTGAAAGATTTCCAGACTGTCTTTCAGTGCTGACAAATCATCATGACTGGTGATGAAGATATTAACCTCTTACTCCCCCCTGTTCCGCGGGCGGAACATTGGTACTGCAAAGTACATTATATTTCAAAAATCATCTGTAATATTATTACAAAAGCAAAACAGCAAAAAAAACTGACTCAGTATCAAAAACATTATTTTCCTACCATCAAATAGGAATTTTTCGAATTCGCCATTTCACCGCTGAGATATTCCCTTCGCAATGTGTCTAGTACCTCACAGTTCAAAAACAACTCAGATCTACTAGCTGTGCGTTTCGATGCTCTGGCCTTACATGTATCTGTTGATGGTGAAATCTCCCAGAACACGTTGTAGGGGAGGTCACAGGCTGTCCAATCAAACCTTGAATTTGTTTGTAGCCTAATCCATTGAAGAGTAATCGATGTGCGTATGTAAACAAGACACATATTTGCAAGCAAGAACGCAACATTACCACATAGGATCAAGGTTTCTTATAGTTTTCTTATAGTTTTTCAATTTGTAAAATTTATAAAATCAAATATAATGGCGAGCAGTGTTCCAAAGCATCCCAAAAGAAGTTGAATCAGTCTTTTTGAAGTTTTGGATGACATGGATAATAGTGAAAGTGACGTCGAAAATGATCAACTTTCTGGGTTGGAGAGCGTTGATTCCTCATCTGTGAAGCAGCATTTGAAGATGGATTTTGAGCCTCTTCAGGATTTGGAAGTATAATGAATCCACACTATATTTATTATTATTATTATTATTATTATTATTATTATTATTATGCGTAATTTTCAATATGCATTTTTACTGTAAATGTTATTAGAAAATGCAACCATCTGACTCTCAAGGGGCACATAGAAACAACATTTTTTAACAATTTTTATTGAATAGTAAAGAGCAGCACCATGTCTCATCTGTGCTGTGCTGCTGTATACGGTCCCTGATCTTTACGATGCAATACAACAAGTAATTGTGCCTACTCTAACAATCTCTCACTCAGTTCCTTTGTTTGCCACAAGTCAGTCAAAGTAAAGATGAAAGGAACTGAAGTGTTTTCAGTCTGGCAGTCTGATTTAGAGCAACAAAGGTGTCTGCAATCTCATTATTATTATTATTATTGTAGACTGTGGCAGAAATTGGCAGGGATGGAGTTAAATTCTCCTACCTGCCTGGGTTTATTTGTTCAGGTGGCTGGGGTTGATAAGAGTAATTAACGATCAATCAGCACCCAGCCACCTGACATAAAAGGAGGTTTCATCTTCCCATTAGGGGGATGAGGGAGCTGAGGAAGCAAGCAGATGGTTGTGCTTGCTGTTTTTGGTTTTGTGGTTTTGTGTTTTTTTTTAATTTTCTAATCCAGTGAAGGCATCGCCCAGCCTGGAAACCTTTATTTTTGTAAGTTTTGTTTTGTGTTTTGTTATTTGTGTTTAAATATCTTTGTTTTCACCCTTGTGCCCTTTTATTTTGTGTTTATTTATAATAAAAGTATTATTTTTTTGAACTGCAGTCTGTCACTGGGCCTCTATCCACTCATCAGCCTGTCACATAGACATTTAGCAGATGCCTTTATCCAATAATTAACAAATGATCACCTGTCAGCAGTGCTTGAATGAGTGTAACCACTTTATTTTGAAAAAAAAAAATCTCATTATTTTGTTTCTTGACATTTACATACTTTCAAGCAAGTGAGTAACAAAAATACAGTCAGGTACTGAAAATTCAGAGCTACAAAAAAATCTCAGTAGCAACATTCTCCTGCACAATCACACAGTTAGGTTAGAGCAATGTGCCTGACAGTTGTGGCATATGAACTGAGAGTATTTGTCATACATACTCATCATGGATACATTTTGGGCACCCCAAAGCTCTCCAAAAAGGCCACCTTT
Source organism: Polyodon spathula (assembly GCF_017654505.1). NCBI lineage: Eukaryota > Metazoa > Chordata > Actinopteri > Acipenseriformes > Polyodontidae > Polyodon > Polyodon spathula. The sequence goes on from NC_054534.1 coordinate 97,572,110, forward strand.
TGAATGAAATATTGGAAAAATAAGTAAAAAAGAGGATTACAAAATGTAATTCATGTGGCAATGTATAGCATGTGAGGTGTCAGAAGGTAACCTCCCTTTTAGAACTTGCTCAAGAAACTAGTGTATGACTGGCCATAAAGATGTACACAATATTCATTTTTGGAGAGGTTTGGGGACCCTTGGGCCTAGCTTTGTAAAAACTCATGTAGAATTTGATCCCTTTACTCAATCAGTTTCAAATTTGTATCCAGTATAGTAGACATGTTGGGGAAGCACTGGAAAAAATCAGGCTCTTTTCTTCTGCTACAAGTTGAAAAAATTATGATAAATAAATGAAAAGCGTTTCTTGTTTTTTATGTTTTTTTTTCTGGATATCTCCTTCCAGTGTAGTACTGAGTAAGACTGATATCAAATCTGAGGTTTTAGTCCTAATGGCCAGGGGGTTACCTTGAATTCAAGCCCTGTACCATGCCTGTGCTGTCTATACTTTGGAAGAAAATGTGATTTATTTAAGACCATAGCCCTCCAGGCGGAAATTGCCTGTGGGAGGCTGGGGGTTTAACAGGTTAACGTCGTCAGCATAGGCAGACAGTTTGACTGGAAAAGCATTAGGTGTAGAAGGTATAATCAAATGAGCCAGCTTACTCCTAAGCTGACAAAGCAGAGGTTTAGAGAGGGCGTACAGCGTGCCTGATAATGAGCATCCCTGGCGAATTCCTCTGTATACTGGAAATGGACAACTCAAGCTGTTATTAATTTTCAAAACACTAAACACATTATTGAAACAAAATTAGGCCCAAAGCCAAAACATTGTAATGTTTTAACAAGATACTTGTGATCCACCCTATCAAATGCTTTTTCTTGATCTAGAGAAATAATCCCTAAATCAAGATTAAAAAGATTACTAGCAGTTAAAAAGTCTTGTATTGAAAATATATTATCAAATATTGTCCTTCCAGGAATGCAATATGACTGGTCTTTATGAACCACGATGTAAATACATTCCCTCAGTCTATTGGCCAAGGCTTTTGAAAATATTTTATAATCCGAACACAACAGTGAGATGGGACGCCAATTCTTCAATTCTTTTAGATCTCCTTTTTTTGGCAACAGTGTAATCAAAGCCTGATGGCAGCTCACTGGCAGCTCTCACTCTCTAACACACTCTTATAAAACCGAGAAAAGGTCTTCTCCAATCACTGGCCAGGGCTTTTTATAAAATTCTACCTGAAGACCATCAATCCCAGGAACTTTCCACAGTGACAGATGAGTGACTGTCTCTGTCAGCTCCTGCAGTAGCAAACTGGCTTCTAGGGGGTGCTGTTCTTCTTGAGACAAGAATGGCAGGTCCTGGTACAGTAGGACGGTTTGCTTCTCATCACAAGGTTCTGCACTAAACAGCTGGGTGTAGAAATACACAGCTGCTCTGTTAATTTCTTCTTTACTGTGCACCTCCTTTCCGCAGGGCAGAAATACACAAAACAGTTGTTTCCTCTCCACCTTCTTCTCTAAATTGAAAACAGAATGGTGGGTACGTCCACGTCATTTAGCTGTGTGAAATGAGTGGAAAAGGAAAACGTTCACTCTTTCCTCCAGCAGGCTGCTCAGAGTTTCTTTTTTTCTTTCTCAGAGACTAGAAGATGTTTTTACCACTATTGAGAGTAATTTTTGTTTCTATTCTCAATATTGCTCTCTCAAGCTCTTCAACTGTCTGGTTCAAACCCTAGTTGCATTTAAAGTATATTGCTGACAGAAATTTTTAAGTTGTATTTTTCCAATGTCATATACTACCATATCTCATGCTCTGCTGCCTCCAGGAGATCCAAAATGCTTTAAAAAAATCTAAAAACTGTTTGTCTTCCAATAATTTGGTGTTAAAATGCCAGTATGACTTTATGGGAGCAGCAGAAGGTAGGCAAATGATAAGCAACACACTATGGTGATCAGACAATATAGTAGGAATGATATTACTTTAAAAAATCTGATTAAGATTTTGTTAATGCAGTACAGTCTATCTAGTCGCGTTTTTGATATCTGATTATTATTCATTTTAACCCAAGTGGTCTGCTTTACTCTGGGGTATACATTCCTCCAGACATCAACCAGGCTTTGAACTTTTAAAACAGCAGACAGTTCTTTAGAAGACTGGGGATATGGCTCTTTAACATTCCTATCAATAATAAAATGTTCTGTACAATTAAAGTCACCCCCTACTAAAATCATATGTGCAGGATTACAATTAGATAAAAGCTGATTTAATTTTTTTAAAAACAAAACTTTTCCACTGTCCTCATTTAGTGCATATAAATTAATAAAAACAATATCATTACCGTTAAAACATGTTTCTATCTTTAAAAGGTGCCTTTGGATTTCCTCACTAACTGATAAAATGTCTATTTGAAGCCCCGGGGAGAACAGCACAGCTACTCCAGCTCTGACATTAGAGCCGTGACTGAAGACAACCCCGCTCCTTTCACTCGATCAGCCACACGCTTTCATTCACACTGTGTGAATACATTTCTTGTAAAAACATCACATTCACTCTCTTCTGTGTGATAAAATGAAATAAATGTGCTCTTTTATTCACACTCGTACACCATTTACATTTTTTCTATAGGAAACAAGGAAAGCAAAAACAATAACAAACAACTAAAAAACATATGGAAATTAAATAATCCATTAATATATCTTTGGTTTGTTATCATTCAGCAACGTTTTTGAAGAGACTATTACTTTTTTTAAACTATACCATTTCTTTTGGTCTAGCTCATCTAGCGTGGCTTTTCTCATGGCTATTTTTGCAGAGTGGATAAACAGCGGGATATTAGGGAAGAACTGCACTAATTCAGTTCCCCTTTTCCCTTTGGTTTTGTCTAAAAACGCTGATATTGTAGTAACAGGGTAAATTTTACTCTTACCAGACGAGTTGGGCAGAGCCTCATCGAGCAGCACCAACAAATCAGAGTGATCTCCTCCATCATCCATCTCTAATATCACTGATTCCTCTTAAGATTCCTCAGCGTAATCTACAGCTACTGTATCCGGCAGCAAGTCCTCTGGTCTGGCGGCTGTCTCAACGCTGGACTGAAATACAGCACTGCTGTTACCCTTCTTCCCTGAACGCAGGGTTATCACAGGTCTAAGCTGAGATCCAGCTTTGCCTTGATCTCCTGTCCCAGAGCTCTGGGCTCGGGTGCCAGCTCGGGTCTCACTGTCTCAGAGACTCCGTCCTCTCCACTTGCTGGCTCCCTTGCCTTATTGTGCTCAGTATTATAATTTTTTTGCTTACTTCTAAGGTGTCCCTGTTCTCCACAATGAAAACATTTCACTGATTCTGTACTTGCAAATATAACATCATTAGTACCATCAATACTGAAAGTCCATCCAGCTTCAATAGGTGAGTTGAGGTAATTTAATAATATACAAACTTGTCTCCTAAAAGACATAACATGCTTAACATCTGGGTTTATACACCTGAGTAAAATGGGTTTAATTGGGGACATTATTTTTCCGTATTGTAGCAGTTCATTAATAATCAACTCATCTTTAATGAAAGGCAGGACATTTGAAAGGATAACTTTAATAATGGGGAAGCTTAAGGTAAGACGCTGACAAAACATTCTTTGATCCACAAACCTTCTTCAACAATCCTGTTCACCAATAGTTCACTTCTAAGAAAAACAATGATGGCTTTACAAACAAATCCCTCCCCCAATCCTCTGAGTGAGAGAGAGAGAGACAGAGAAAGAGAAACTAACCACGATCACAATATATTTATTTGGTTTCAGTTCCTAAATTCCGGTCAGCTAGCAACAGGGTAAAACAACATGGTGGACAAGCCAATAAAACGTGACACAAATCAATTATAAGGTGTCAGACATTGATGGTTGGTTAACAGTATTCGCATGTTTGCTGAACCCCCAGCATTTTTGTAAATGAATTGCACTTCCCATCGTCTGCGTTTCATTTCCCCCACTCACATGACACTGACACATCAACAATGCAGCTCATCCCTTCTGTTTATTAGATTGAAGACATTCTGTGTTCGCTCAGAAATGCGAGCACCTAAATCTGCTGTGCACATGCGCAGTAGCAACCGACCGTCAGCCAGGACTGGTTATGATTGGTTTAAAAAGGTCTAGTTGGAGCGCAGCCTGGTAGCAAACACGGCGATCAGGCGATAAATGCGCATGTGTTAAGATAACCAAGGCTAAATACAAACTGCACAAAACTTTGTGTCTCAGAATTGCAGTGTTGCTTTGCAAAACGACAGAACATGTTTAAGCTGTTTCCATATTGCTATTCTAATTATTCTAAAGTCGAATTATTCTTGTCCATCTTGGTCTATCTTTATTTTTACATTTGATTTCACATTCCACATATATTGTTGTTTTTATAATTTTAATTTGCCTTTATTTCACGCCATTTATCCCATTTTCTCTGGAGGCTGCTGCTCTTAACAGTGCTTCTTGCTGCGTTTGGCAGTTTTGTTTTTAATTTACCGAGTACCGACCACTACCTCTTTAGGATAATCAGTTATTAAATATAGCGTACAGTATATGTGTATTTTATTTTTATAATATATATATTTTTAAAATCCTGTTGATCAGGTCTTTTTTCTTTATTTTTCTAGACAATTTTTAAATTTTTATATTAGATCATCAGTCTTCTTTACCAATTCTGCCTGTTTGAGTAAATCGGTTAATAAATAAATATAAAATCCTCTCGATCTGAGTCAGGTCTTTTTTCTTTATTTTTTATTTTTTCTAGACGTTTTTAAATATTAGATCAGTCTTTTCTGCCACTACTGGCTGTTTAAGAAAATCAGTTAATAAATAAATATAAAATCCTATCAATCCATGTCAGGTTTATTTCTTTTTTTTAATTACCTACCGCTTCCTGAAAATACATTTTTGAAATCTACTTACATTACTTTTTTTTTTCATTCATCGACCTTAATTAGGACTTCCATTTAAAGTTTTATTGTTTCCTGTTGTTGAGCTGGATTGGATTAAAGCCATTAAGTATTTAAATATTATTATTATTATTATTATTATTATTATTATTATTATTATTATTATTATTATTATTATTATTATTTTCCTAAATTTAAAACCTAAATCCCTGTAGACATTTTAACTCATGTTAAAGTACAAGTAACATGTTTGTTTGTATATATTATATTATAATATATATATATATATTATATATATATATATATATATATATATATATAAACCAGGTTTTAATATTCTAAGAAGACATAAATACAGTAGAATTTCTGTTAGCAAATTATTTTGCTACACAGGAGGAAGTGCAGAAACTCCAAATCAGAAGGTTGGGACCCAGCAGATCTCCTATAAAATTAGTGCAGGTGAACAGTGACAGAGGACGAGCACACACTCAAACATTTAACAAGTCCTGGTATAAGCCAATGCCATGGGGTTGTGCAAGTGAAAGCCACAATGCACTGTTTTGTGTTTTGCTTTCCTTGTCTCCTTTTTGCAAGGTGACACTGATGCAGCATGGTGAAGAACTGGAGTTACAGACCTGCAACATCTGTCCTCCAAAATCAAAGAAGAATGAGGTTTCTAGAGTTCATAAAACATGTGAAATGCATCTAGGTATGTTAGGTAGAGTGAATATTGCTGTCCAACTTAGCAGTGCTTACCGAAACACCATAAAGAAGCACAATGAAGAAGTGTCTAAAAACAGACACATACTTACACGCATCATTGAGTGCATAAAGTTCTGTGGAGCTTTTGAATTGACCCTACGAGGTCATGATGAAACATCATCATCATCATCATCATCTAATCCTGGTGTGTTTCTTGGACTGGTAGATTTTGTTTCAAAGATTGACCAGGCCATGGAAACACACTTGAAGATAGCCACATTCTTTAAAGGCACCTCAAAGACTGTTCAAAATGAACTTCTAGGCTGCATGTTAGAGGCTTGCAGGGAAAATATTGTGAAAGAACTGAAACAGACTGATTATGAAACTAGTGACATTACAAATATTTCCCAAAGTGTACCAGTTTTTAGGTACATTGTTTCCAAAACTGAACGTGTTGTTGAGTGTTTTTTTTTGGGTTCACAGAGCTATGATGGAGCTAGTGTAATGCGTGGTGAGACTGGTAGGGTCCAGAATCTCGTAAGGGACAAATATCCAAATGCACATTATGTCCATTGCTATGCCCATAAATTAAATCTAATAATGTGTCAAGCAGCAAGACAAGTTTCAGTGGCTTAAAATTTTTTTCAGACCCTCTCTGGTTTTTCAACATTTTTCACTCGCTCTCCAAAGAAACCTGCTGTTTTGGATGAAGTCGTAAAGAAAAGACTTCCAACTGCTCCTCAAACCAGGTGGAATTTTCATAGTTGAGCAGTGAGGACAGTGTTTGTACAGAGTGAACATCTGCTGGAGTATTTTCAAACAATCAGCGATTCAGGAGACTTTGACAGCATCACAGTTAGAGAAGCAAATGATTTTTACCATAGCCTCAATGACAGAGAGTTTCTGTACTCCTTTCCTTGTTCCAAAAGATAATGCTGGAAGTGGAGAGAAACTTCAGGCAAGAAATATCACATTGTTGATGCTAATGCAGTGGTCACTCAATTTGTTGAAAGCATTCAGGACATCCGAGCATCTGTTGGAACACTGGAATCCATCATCCCTGAGAACCTGCCCCCAATGTGAAAAGAAGAGGCCCAAATATCACTGAAGATTGTGGCACAGCTGCCTTGATTTGTGACATCATAATCTCTCATGCCAAGGAATGGTTTGCCTTCAAAAAGCACCTTGTTGCTACAAAATTGTTGCAGAATAACCGTTGTGATGAGTATCAGGTAGCTTTCCCAGACAGTGTACTAGAAGAAATAGTTTAAGCATATCCAATGCTTGGAAAGACCTCTTTATGCATTGACTTACAGTGCATGAAACTAAAGATTTTAAAAATGCTGAAAATGCATTAAGTATGCTTGAACTGATGACATATAACAACTTGGACAAAACAGTTCCGGAGATTACAAAACTACTCTGAAGATAGTTATTACCACTCCAATGACTACAGCAGAGGCAGAAAGGTGCTTCTCAACACTGAAACAGATTCAAACCTTCTTGAGAAACAGTATGAAAACTGAAAGATTAAATGCTTTAGCCATGTTCTCAATTGAAAAAGACATGAAGACTGACATTCCTGACTTTAATAATAAAGTAATTGAAAGGTTTGCCACGATAAGCATCACAGAACAAATTTTTGTATCGCTTCCAGCAAGAAACAGATCCAGCTACATCTGAGGTGTGAACACCCAAAAATTTTGGCCACCAGCCGCCACTGGTGTCAGACAACATAAAACGTGCACTAATCAAATCAATGGATAAAATTATAAAAATAATAATAACATATAGTGTAAAATAAATGTGAACGGGGCATTCTTGACTTTTTCACGTACTCTTTTTATTTATATCTATGCTCTAAGCACACTCTTAAACCCAGGGGAAAGGTTTAAGGAGGACAGAACTATTCAAAACTCCTGTAAGTGGCTTTGTTTATGCACTGGACATGCTATATGTCCAGACAACTTTTTAATCATCAAGAAAATGACACACTAATTTAATTTGAAGTTTTACTGAATCAGAGCACTAGTGGTGCTCTTTTCAGTTTATTAAATTCTTTAAAAATTGATCAAGTGGTTGCAAGCTACTTTAGATCCCTGCTAATAGGCAGCCTAGGCATTTCCAGTGCCTTTACAGGTTTAACAGCATTAGTACTTCAACACAGTAATACAAATGGTTATCATATGCTTAGCCTTCAGGCTATAAAATGTTAAAAGCTAAAGGGCCCAACGCTACATTCTAGAACAGTCGATATATCACTCTCTACAGCTAAAATGAAAATCCTATACCTTATAGAAATGCATCAATATAAAAGTGATATTAAATTCAAATACATGCTTACCTTCCAGTATATGGAAGTGTAGTATAGGATATTTTGAAAAATAAGAACTGTCTTCAAAAGGCAAAGACTTGACATGGACCAAACAGCAATCAGTTTTTTTGAGATCTTCAGAGAATGGACCACAGAACTTGTAGTTAGCAAGTCAAGCGATACTTCACTGGGATTTTCCCTTGGTTTTTATAGAATTTTCCCTCCATTGAATACATCAGGAGTTCCAATTAAATCTGATCATCAATCTGCCTTGACAGTTTATATCTTTGAGTTAATGATATATTCTAAACGGATCCGGTCAACTCTTTTTAAAACTATTTGGATACAGCTTCTTTCCAAAAAAAATATTAGAACATGATTTAGCTTTCTTTTTCCTAACCCCTCCTTTCTCTAAAAAGTCAAGTGAAACAAAGTTCACAAGATCCCTGCTACAATACAATGCAATATTATACAGGTTTATATGTGTATTAAAACAGATGCTGTATATATGTATGTGACAAAGTTCCCGCACCTGTATGTATTTTTTGTTATATGTTGCGTGTGGTGTGTTAAATGTTGGTGTATAGGCATTGGTACACAGGATATAAAAGGGTCTGTGTTTCACGTGTGTTTAAAAATGTATAATTGTATTTAGGCAAGGGATTGTACATCACTTCACGTGCATTTAAAATATTTAATATGTGAGCATGAGGTTGCACATAATTAATTCACATGCTGGGATTCAAGTGAATAATTAACTGGTAATTGAATCCCAGCACAACAATATATATAGATGCACGTTTTACTCACGCGTTGTTAGGTGTTCAGTGAGTAGGCAACGGAAGAGAGAGGGGTTTAATATCAATTGCTATTACATGCTGGTGGTACCAGCACGATACTTGTTTATTTAAATTCATTGTGTTTGGTAGTGTGTCGATCTACTCACCGTTTGTTAAGTGTTAGTCGTTTTTGTTTGTCTATTTATTTTGGCGTAAAGTGCTGTGTCCTGTCTTCTGTTTGTTTAAACCTTTTATTTTCAATAAACCAGCGCAAGCAAGCATCTTCATCATTTCACCTCATCTGTCCTGTCTTTGTGTATTCATTTCCTGGTTCTGACGTCTCCACTCAGCCATCTTTGTGACAATGTAACATCAACTTTCTGTGTGATTATTAACCTGGGTCTACAATATATTTCTTCTGTGCAACATATCTCATCACCTTTTCAGATTAGTTTATTTTCATATATGGGTATGTTAATAAACTGTAGAACAAAAAGACTGTAGGGATTTATCACAAGCCTTTGAATTAGCATGCAGTGGTCAGTTCAGTTCTGCAGCCTCGTAAGATCCTTCTGTCAATCAGGGCAATGACACAGAAAGGTTGGGAGGAAGGTATGTTGGCTTCCCCTCTGTTTGAGTGGCTGAGAGGCGGGCCTTGGGGGTTGCTTGGCCCATAAGTTCTGCGCTTTGTTATGCATTCAGGTGGCCTGACAGGGGAAACCCTGTGATGGTGGTGGAAGATGTTAGTGTAACCAAAGACCAGGCAGGAATGCCAGCGGTTGAAGAGAGAATGAAACAGGCAAGCACGGCTGAGGAAGACAGCCCGCCTTAAACAAATAAAGCAAAAATTAAACTAAATTATTACATACCCGAGGGAGATGTGTGTAAGTATATTAGGAACTCTGGCTACCTCAGTGTATAGAGAATAGCCAAGAGTAGGACAGAGACCCGAACTGACCGGCTTAGCGGCAGAGGGGACACTGCATAAGCAGCACCTTAATTTTGTAGTTTTATTACTGTGTTTGATTTTCTCTTATTATTTCACCTTTGGTTTTTATTATTATTTCAGAGCACCTGTGTTTGCTGATGGATATAAGTGCAGCCCCTGTTTACCATCGCTGGTATAGGGGGATTTGCAGCACTAGTGCCATCTGGCAACAAATAATAATAAAAAAAAAAACCTAAAACTGGGCACTTGTGGTGTTGCAAATAAAACCTTCTGTCTCCTGTGTGTGTCAGTGCATTGCCCACCACCTATCCACACTGTAGATGACTTCTATATTAAATCAAATGCTCGTTTCAGATGCCAAGTGTTCATTAATTTCTATGATATCATGAAGAGAGTTAATTTTGAAAGACCTTGGACTCAAAAGTGCTGACGACCAGTGAATCTTGCATTTAAGAGCCAACACTGAATCCTGCATTGAGGTGCCAATGACCAAGCCTTATCTTTTGAAGGTCTAATGCCCTTCCAGAATTATTTTATTTATGTGTAACAAACACATTTGTTATGTCAAAAAATGTTGTTGATATGAATGACACCTTCATTGAACATACATACTTTTGCACACATACCTTTAACATGCATATATATTGTTGATAGTTTCTATTGTATACTGTTGATGAAATAATAAGAAATCATGATTGAATTTGGATATGTCAATTGCATTATGCTGAATCAATTATTATATATATATATACATTTTTTTAGGCAGGGAGGGAGATATGCCATTAAATCTGGCGTCTCTTTCTATCCTATTGTCTTCCTACCACTCACCGAATCAGAGAGCCCCTCACTGGAAGAGTAGGAGAGAGCACAGCTGGGTTGTGGCTCTAGGAGGTCATCTAGGTCACTGTCGAGTCACTGCCGGAGAGAGTGCAGTCACTGGCAATGAGAGTCCCGCACCGCCAGAGGGAGAGTCCCCCTTGCTGCCAAGGAGAAAGTGTACTGTCCTGCCAGCACCAGAGCCCCAAAGAGAGAGAGAGACCAGCATCACCAGAGTGCCAAGTGCTACTGCCTGAGAAAGAGAACCCCATGCCACAACTGCAGTCTGAGAAAGAGTGTCCTGCACCACCCAAGAGAAAGTGCCCTACACTTCCAGTCAGTGAAAGAGTACCTCCTGCCACCCTGAAGAGACTGTCCTATGCTACCAGAGAGAGTACCTTACGCCATCACAGCCCCAGAGAGAAAGAGAGCCCTGCACCAGCAGAGCCCCAGAGAGGGAGCTCAGCATCACCAGAGGTCCAAAGAGAGAGCCCAGTAATGCCAGAGCCCCAGAGACAGAGCCCCATGCTGCCAGTGCCCCAGAGAGGGAGCCCAGCATCGCCAGAGCCCCAGAGAGAGAGCCGGGCATCACCACCCTAAACATAGTGCCCCATGCCATGGCTGTAGCACCCAGCCCTCACCAAACTGGGTTCCGAGGTTGTTGTTAGGGCTGTGCTAGCTAGCCTCTGCCCCACTGTGTGGACTGGCATGGGGGTCTGGAATAGATGGCTGCCCTGCAGACCCATGATGCAGCCCAGCCCCTGAAGTGGTTGTCACGTTGCATTGCTGTCCTACACCCTGGCAACCACACAGGCTACCACACAGGGACCAGGTCAGTGCTTGAGCCGAAGTGGTTGAGTGAGGGCCAGTGTAGCAGCAGGTCAATTTAGGACTGCTTGGGACTGGATGTTGGGGGTGGGATGCAGAAATGTTAGTGTCAGTGTGCTGTTGTCAGTCGAAACGCGTTTTGTGTCTAGGCAGTGTTAGCGCACTGCCTGGTGTGTCACGTGCACAGTGCAGCTATATGTAGATGGGGTCTGTGCATGGGACCATGTATGTAAATGTACGTCTGTGCATATGAACCAATAGGGCTCGAGCAAGATCACTATTTTATGCATGCAGCTCAGGGTCGTGATGAGGTTTTCATGTAGCTCTGTGTCCTGGAGCTGTCTATCTTAGCTAAACCATTTAATAAAAGAGCATTCATTTGCCTGCTGTTCCAATGCTTCAATAAAAAAACAGTTTTCACTGCTTTAAACTGCGTAACAGATATGCTGCCGATGCAATATATATATATATATATATATTTATATATATATATATATATATATATATATATATCAGATTGTTAAGTATCTGGAATGTAAATTGAGTGCATTGATTGCTAGATTTCTATCTCTTGAAATTGGATAAGGTGTTTACCCTTAGTGTCCATTTATTAAGCGCTTGTCAGGCGCGTCGGGTCCAATTTATTTTCACACACGCTGTTTATTTTACATGTGCTGTTTAATTTTTTTTTTCAGAGTAAAACAGTTTTAAAAGGCACTGCAGAGCAAAAGTACACTAGTACTGCATCTCCAGCCAAGCCCCACCTCTTGTTCGCTGTATTTTTCACATACCTCTTCATAGTCGTGCATACTGATAAATCCTCTCCAGATCACTTGTTTTATCACCAAACTCCTCAATAATGCGATCCAAGTCATTATTTTATTACTATAACAGCTCAAAAAACTCTGCAAATGTCTGATATTCTTTGAGCGCAGGATGTGGAAGCAGCTATCTTCTTTGCTTGTGCCTGTGTTATCTCTGTGGTGTATGGGGCTATATACACATGGCAGGATTAGACCCCTAACTAGTCATACGTTCACTCCAACTACATAACCGCTATGCTACACAGATTCACATCTTAACCCTTTCAATAGACAAGGCTACTATTTAAATCTACCCTAACCAAACGGCATTACAGTGCCCCAGTGGTTTCTTTAAACTTGGATTGTGATTTTGATATCTCTATTTTAAATTGCAGGGCACTTTTGGTAACTTGACGTTTTTTCACATTTCCATTGTGTATTTGTTTCAGATTAACATTACAGTATTATAGCATATACTGTGTCAATTGCAAGCAGTGGGTGATTGATGGAGTACATGTGTAAATGCACTACAGATACTGGATAAACAACAAAAAATAGGTCTGTGTGATTCCCTAGGGGGGAAAGCCAACATGGGCGTATGTACAGCATACAATTTGCAGCAATTTCATACATCATTTTGCACTCAATGCAAACCTTATTTCATCATCTACTTAATTGGCAATGGCTGGGAATCTATTACAATGGCACACAGGTTGACCCACACATAATAATAAGGAGGTGTTTGTTTCCCTTGGGTAGACCTTTAATCCTAGGTACTGTAATAGTTAGTGTTTGTAACTGACCATTCTAGAAATCATACAAAGCTGTTGACTGGTCTGTGGCTGCAGAAACAGTTGTATGAATATGCATATTACAGGAGGCAATGTGCCAGGGTGGTTTTCATAAAATTACATTGTGCTCGGCCATCTAGATCAGCCAAAGAGTCTTCAGATCTGAATCACATTTTTGATCATTTTTTTTTCACATGCGCTGTAAAACGGGTTCAAAAGGCATTGAATCACAAAAGGACACTCAGTACTGTGTCTACAGCCAAGCCCCACCTCTTGTTCGCTGTATTTTTCACATACCTCTTTAAAGATGTAAAAAATATGGAAATAACTTTGCTTATGTGGAAAAAGTGACAAAGCTGCATGTCAATCCACTCTCTTGTCTAGCAGACAGTCAATTACTAATAACATAAGAAATGCTTTGGAAGCTGATAAATGGATGTTTGAAAAATAAATAATTTATAGCTGTCAATCTTTGCACAAGTGCTTAACACATTGAATATGCCATATAAGCAGCTCAAATAAAAAATACCTTATGTTCTTCATCAAAAAGATAACTTTTTCCATTCTTTTACAAATGATTAAAATTATAATATTTATAGTCTACTGTACATTTTTTAATACAACGCACACCTTGTGCACTGTGTGCATGACTGAGCAGTTTCATTAAATATTGCTTGTATAACATTGTGTCAAAGTGGTTAACAGTGTGCAGGTGCAGGAATGCAACAGTGATCAATGAACAGACAGAGAATGGTATTCCAGGTGCAATGTTATTTATTTTTATAATCCAAAGTCTTATGACAAAACGTAGTAAACAATAGCAATGAGAAACAGGCAATACAGCAGCATGTATTGCACAGTTTTAATACCCGGGTTGGTCCCGAAATAATAGTCCCGATCTTATACACCCCCACACGTAACACAAAACACAAACACAAGTCCACAGAGAGTGCTAAAGTGCTCATGGTGCAAATATAGTTTTTTGTGAAACAAAGTGCAGTGTAGTCTGGGTTTGTGTTGGTTCTTATTAGCCGTCTAAATACCAACAAACAGTACATTCATAACGACAAAACACTCACACTAATAACACACGTCTTTCCTACCAGTTCAGCTTAACCATAACAAAGAACAGATCACTTTGCTACACCCCCTTTTATACCATCAATCATGACTCCTTGGTTAACTAGTGCAACCGCTCCTTCAATCCGCGGCTCCGCCACCTTTCTAGATGACTGACTTCCTTCTAACCCTGGGAATGAATTGTCTGGCAATCTGGTCCAGGGCACTCTGTTCCCTTTATACAGTGCCCTCACAGGTCAGGAAAGAGATTTATCACCAAGAATCATTCTGTCTCTGTCACAAACATGTACCCCTTGTATAATACTCAACCCTATGGCTTGTTAAAAGCTGATGGATAAAGGAAAAAATAATACGTAATAATATCAATCAATGTATACATTTAGCACAAACTGTAGCTTTTGCGGACAACTGGGATTCGTGTAGCTTGTGATGATAATACATGTAAACTGCACATATAACATGTTACCTTGTGCAAAGACCACCGCCGGCAGTAGGGTAGCCATCTGGCTCCAGATTTACCGGACACTGAGACATAACAGGATTTCAAACTTGTCCCTAAACTGAAAGCAATTAATGTGTAAATTAACCATTACACTTTTGCTAAAATGAATAATGTTGCTTAATTACCACACGCATCAAACAACTGTATAATTATAATAAGAATGAATAAAATCCTTATGTATTTGTATTATTATTGTGTATCTATTTTTTGCAGCAACTTAGTCGCTATTTGTTTTCTATTTGTCGATATTCAATTGCCAGTAATATGCAAAAACTCTCCCAAGCAAAGCATCATCCCGTTTCTCATCTATTCATCCATAGCTAATCATTACAGATCTGATGGGAAGCAGCTAATCAGTGTGACTTGTTTGCTACGCACAGCCATTCCGCCACATGATTAATCTCAGCAAAGGTGTAGCTAATTTACACATCAATTACTTTCAGTTTAAGGGGAATTGTGAAAATCAGTTCTGTCTCAAAGCGTCTGGTAAATCTGGAGCCAATGGCCATTCTAGCTGGCAGTCATTATGACAGTTACATTTTAAACAACATCATTATTAAAATGAAAGACAAACTATCAGATACAACTCAAAGGTTTTATTCAAGCACATCATATCAAACATCTACACAGCCAAAATGTTATATTTAAATGAACAATTAAACATAAAAGGGTTCATTTTCTAACTTACCACATATAAAGCACTGCTTCAAAAAATGAAAAACTATAATAAAATAAACATTTTAGTAGTTGGGGTGGGTTTAAAGTATTCAAAATGAAGCAATGCAAGATATTGAGAATAATGATTAAAATCAATGGAAGAAAACCAAACTCCCTGCTGCCTTGGGTCTATTGCTCGCTCCCACTCACCTTTTCCAGGCTGCTGCTCCTGCTCTTCTCCCTCTCCTTTCTTCTTAACAGTAGTTGACTTCCTATAAAAGTGAAATGAAAATCTATTTCTTACAGTAGCATCTTGGAAATGGTGTCCTTTTTTTTCAGAACACTCTGAAGAACATTACAAAGTACTTCAGAAACCATATAAACTTTTGCTTTTTTTCAAAGCTTTTTTTTTTTTTTTTTAAGTTAAGTATTTTTTATTATGTATTCTGCTTAGAGACACATGTATAAAACTGTGATTCTATGACCTGAGGGTCCTAACAATACTTCCTGAAAGTGCTGTTGAAAAATATTGATGTTTGGGCAAATTACAAGACATTGTTTCACATGAGTGATTGCAATGACATAATACACATTTATTCCCAGGGTCTTATATACAGTGTTTCCTCTTTTGTATTAGCGCTAATCAAGTTCCTGGTGTTTTGTTTCTGCTTTTGTCTCTGCCTGGCTGTTATAACTGTCTCCTACCTTTAGACGCTAAATGGACCTGTCAGTGACATCACATGAAAAATATATATATCAGGAAGTGAAGATCAGTGAATGTCCCTCATGCAATGATATGTGTTTCAAGTCTGTATTGCAAAGTACTGTGGTCATCAACATGAAGTGTTTACACGATTGCAGTCCTAGAAGCCCACTTCTGTATGGTTGTGTAAACACCATCCCGCTCCTTAAAGGGTTAACAAGCCTGCATCATCCCATCTTAAAAAAAACTCCCTTGATCCCTCATCCCTCCAAAACTACTGTCCTGTCTCCCTTCTCAGTTTCCTCTCTAAAACCCTTGAGCGAGTGTTACATTGCCAGCTCTCTGTTTTCCTGTCAACACATTTTCTGCTCGACCCCCTCCAATCTGGTTTACGCCCAGCACACTCCACTGAAATTGCTCTTCTCTCTGTCACTAACTCTCTACTCTGTGTCCGTGCCACCTCCCTTTCCTCTGTCCTAATTCTCCTCGACCTCTCTGGCACTGCTCTTGCCTGGTTCTCCTCCAACCTCTCCAATCTCACGTACCAGGTGTCTTGGCTTGGCTCACCCTTTGCCTCTTGCTTTCTTTCTACAGGCATCCCCTCAAGGCTCAGTTCTGGGAACCCTCCTGTTTCTCTCTACCCACTTCCTGGGTCCTCTAAACTCCTCCCATGGCTTCTCATTTCATTTCTATTCTGATGATGCCCAGATCTTCCTCTCCTTTCTCCCCTCTGACTGGAGAAGGAATCTATGAAAAAAACCTAGCAGTTTTTGTTGACTCAGAAATGTCTTCATCTAGACAATGTGGGGAAGCTATAAAAAAGGCTAACAAGATGCTCGGATACATTGTGAAAAGTGTGGAATTTAAATCAAGGGAAGTAATGTTAAAACTGTACAATGCACTAGTAAGACCTCATCTTGAATATTGTGTTCAGTTCTGGTCACCTCGCTATAAAAAAGATATTGCTGCTCTAGAAAGAGTGCAAAGAAGAGCGACCAGAATTATTCCGGGCTTAAAAGGCATGTCATATGCAGACAGGCTTAAAAGAATTGAATCTGTTCAGTCTTGAACAAAGAAGATTACGTGGCGACCTAATTCAAGCATTCAAAATTCTAAAAGGTATTGACAGTGTCGACCCAAGGGACTTTTTCAGCCTGAAAAAAGAAACAAGGACCAGGGGTCACAAATGGAGTTTAGAAAAAGGGGCATTCAGAACAGAAAATAGGAGACACTTTTTTACACAGAGAATTGTGAGGGTCTGGAATCAACTCCCCAGTAATGTTGTTGAAGCTGACACCCTGGGATCCTTCAAGAAGCTGCTTGATGAGATTTTGGGATCAATAAGCTACTAACAACCAAACGAGCAAGATGGGCCGAATGGCCTCCTCTCGTTTGTAAACTTTCTTATGTTCTTATGTTCTTATGACTCTCACATCTACTCTCAAATCTCTACCTGCCTCTCAGCCATCTCCTCCTGGATTGTGTCTCATCATCTTAAACTCAATCTCTCCAAATCAGACCTCTTCTTCTTCCCCCTCTTCCTCCCCCACTTGTGATCTCTATCTCTATTCTTCTTGAATCCACCACCCTCTCTCTCTCCTCATCCAACAAGAACCTCGTTGTCACCCTCATCCCCTTCCTGTCCTACTCTCAGCACATCTCTACTTTAGCACGCTCCTGTCACTTTTTCCTCTCCACAAGGCTCCTAGTCCAGGTCCTGGTACTGTCCCGCCTTAACTACTGCAACTCCCTCCAGGCTGGCCTCCCTGCTTCTGCTATCCATCCACTCCAGCTCATCCAAAACTCTGCTGCTTGCCTTGTCTTTTCCCTTCCTTGTTTCTGTCACTCTACGCCACTGCTCCGCTTCCTCCACTGGCATCCAATTCAAAACACTTGTACTCGCTTATCATGTCTCAACCTTTCTGCTCCCTCCTATCTCCAGACCATCATTTCTCCCTACATCTCCTCTCACACCCTCCACTCCTCCATCACTGGCAGATTTCTCTCCTTCTCCACCCTTGCCCCTCAGTAGTGGAATGACCTACACACAGATATCAGGACTGCTCAGTCCCTGACCACCACCTTCCAGTGCCTCCTCAAGATACACCTATTCAGACA
Organism: Polyodon spathula; assembly: GCF_017654505.1. Classification (NCBI taxonomy): domain Eukaryota; kingdom Metazoa; phylum Chordata; class Actinopteri; order Acipenseriformes; family Polyodontidae; genus Polyodon; species Polyodon spathula. Next base: position 97,590,067 of record NC_054534.1, read on the forward strand.
GCATCTGTAAACCTCTCAACTCTCGACTATACTGGACTCATTTTTTTTGTATTGGGGGTGTTTTATCGTTTTTTATCGGTTAAAACTGAAAATCAGAAGCCCTAATGAAAATGAATTAGAAGCAATGGCCTGATAATGGCCGGACTGTTCTGCTTTATTGACAGGAAAGGAATACTTTTTTATGTGACAGGCATTTTTATCCCTGAAATTAAATGCTTGTAAACCATTCTCTTATCCGTATTTATATCTTGAATCTTTTTTCTTTTTTTTTTGACTTCCAGTGAGAGACTTCAACAAAAAAGTAAAACACGTTTCCAGTAATGTAGCCAAAACAATTTAGGGTAATTTACAAGACCATCATAAATAATCACTTTCTTTTGTGTTATATTGACAGTGAATAATATCAAGCTGTGTGAACTTGATTTAACAGCCAGTTCCAACCTGATTTCAAATTTGAGTTGAGCTCTTTCTTTTCATAGACACCGATTGTGCCACTGTTGCTAATTTGCATGATGATTTACAAAAAAAAAGTAGAAGTGTAAGGTATGTGTTTACAAATAAATGCCCATTTCAGACTAAGAATCAAAACACAGTGAGATCCAGGAGTTGATATAATGACTAATACATCTTCTCAATTGTTCATGTAATACCACACACCCTTGTTTCTCTTTGCACACCACTTGTAGATACAATACATTTCTCAGACACTTTCTTTGATGCCTGTTGACTCCCATTACTCTCACAGAAGGATAAGGATATTCTGTTTGACTTAGACACTTGCCTGATTTCCAAGTTTTGCAACTGGGAAGATGTGGGAACAACTTTAACACCATACTAGATACAACTAAATGCAGCAAACATGTTTCAGTTAATCATACCAAATATCCAGGGATTAGGCATTTCACGTAATGCCTAGCTACTATTTTCAGGCATTTTGCGACATTTCACAACATGTCTATGACATATTGTACAATTAAAACATACTCTGTACTTAGATTAAACATTTCAAACACATAAGGTTTTTTGGTACACTGTCCTGCTTCTAAATGCAATACATCTAACTCATATAATTTGGATTAGAGATTGTGGCTCGCACAATTGTTTTGCCTTTTCAGCCATTTAATTCTCACTGGATGCTCAGTCATTTTCATGTTGCTGGGATGTTGCCAAAGTTACACTCTTTTCTATTTTTTTAAATTAAAAGGACACTATTCTCCAGGTTTTAAATTAATATTTAAATTTTGATTTGTGTTACTTTGTCTGCAATTGGTACCCTGTCAGTCAATTGCAAGCTACCATGGATACCAAAAGTGTACAGCCTGCCAAAACTATCTTGCCATTTATAGAGGAAGTACAGAATGTGCAAGGCCAGGCCCAGAATTTACAAATGGAAGTAATGAACTGTTAAACATTCAATCTCATGACCACAATGAATACTTGAAAATGTAGTTCATAAGGCCGTAAATCTATTGTCCTTGCTTTCAATCACATTTTCACTCCTCACTTATTTTTTTTTTTTTTTTTTTTTTTTTACCTTATAATTTTAACCCTTTGACACCGGACCGCTCTAATTGTAGTGCTTAAACTCTGATAATGCAATCTCTTTTCCAGGATGTCTCACTGCAATAATAAGCCATGGATCAATCACATCAGTCGTTCTGGGCTTTGCCATTAAATAAGGCGAGGCACTAGAAACAAAAAATATCGTATCCCTACATGCTAGTATTGATGACACACTTCAAAAACGCATACACAGGAAACGCGTCTACCAGCAAGTCGAAGAGGACAAGTTAGAGAGAGGCTTGCTGTACTTGACAATGCATTCACCATACAACATTAATTTTATTTATTTGTTTGTTTATGTATATATTTATTTATTTATTTGTTTGCTTGCTTGCTTACTGTGGTGACCACATTTATTGCATCCTCCCATTATCTTTACGATTACTGCTTTATGATCACCATAGTTTGTTTTTCTATAGACTTTTTTTTATTGTTGATCTGTTATTCGTGGTTATATTTCTCTTCATAATGCAAAATTATTGAAAGTCTGGAAATATACAGCACATTATGCTTAAAAGTAATAAATGAAATGCATTTATTTATTTGTTTGCTTACAGTTGTGACCACATGTATTGCAGTAGCCCAATATAACTAGTTTTACTGTTTTGCCTATCAAAATTTACAAAAAATATATATATATTATATATATAGATATATATATATATATATATATATATATATATATATATATATATATATATATGTTATAGTTTGTTTTTCTATAGAATTGTGTTAATTTTTATTTATATTCATGGTTATATTGAATTCTAGTACTTTTCTATATAAATATGAATTTTCTCATCATAATGTAAAATTAATGCATAATTCTAATAAATACAACTGCAGGGGTCGACATTGACTTTTTTTTTAATATTATTTATTATTATACATTTTAATTAGTTTGGGGGGGCATTAGTTTTGGGGGGGCACAAAAGGGGACATGTATCAAGATCGACCAACGCAGAGCTAAATTGGCAGTTTGAAAAGTAATGCTCTACTGCGGCACAATTTTTACCCCATCCCGGATAGGTTGATATGTGGACCCTTTTAGGGCCGGCGCTGCTGTTCTGCCACTTCATAAATGTAATTTTAATAAGACAAACTTAATTTACAAATGAGCCCCACCTACAGTTTGCACATAGATATCATTAAGGCTTCACACGCCTTAAAATGCATGGCTAATGAGCAGCGGGGCGCACTGCACTGTGGAGCGCATTTTGGCGGTGCTAATATGGCCTTAACTTGTCAAGCTTGTATTGATACATACAGGGCAATTTTAAGGCCAGCGTAAACTCTGCACTATGGCCTTAAAACCATCGCAAACACTTGATACATGTCCCCCAAAGTGGTCATATTCATGCCCGTATATGGTCATTCTGCTTAGGCATCAAAGGGTTAAGAAACCAACAGATACAGAATAAACAAATAAACTATTTCAAAGCTGTGAGTTGCAGAGGCACTGTAAATCATCAAAGGCTATAGCATTCTCACAGATGTTTCTACTAAGGAATTCACCTGTTCTCTGTAAATCAGGGTGAAGGGTACTTATTCCAAGAGCAATATGAACATAAGAAAATGTACTAGAGGAGGCCAATTGACCCCTTAATACTTATCTTGTTCCTAGTAGCTGACTGTTCCCAAAAATGTCATGCTGAATCTTAAAGAATCCCAATTATTCAGCATTAACAACTTGGCTTTGCAACCCATTTAATTAACTTTAGCTACTGCCAGTCTGTTGAGTCTGTTCAATTACAATTTTTTTTTTTAAAGAGAGAGAGAGAGAGAGAGAGATGGTTTAGTGTTTCATTAAAAAGAAAATGTTTCAACTTTAATTCACACTTTTCTTTTCCTGATTCTAATGCTATAATCTTTTGATGAAATCCATAAAATCCTTTACTTCCAATTATAATCTATCCTAAGTTCGTTTTTATAGCCAATTCACGGATCACCAGTTCCGTGGGAGCCGATTGGTTTGTGCTTGTGTACTTGGTTGTCTTATGTTTTTGACCAAGGGTCCCACTCTGGGTCGCTAAGAGACTGGAGCTGCCTGGTCTCCATGGCTGAGAAGTGAGCTTGTCTTGTCCCCAGAAGGAGATGCAGTTATTTAAATTAAGATACACTGTTGAAAAATATTATATTTGCATTATGTTAGCGAGAACATATTTTTTTCATATAACCACTTCTGCATGCGGCCATATTTTAAACACATTATTAGTATATCGATAGGGCTATACCATTAAATGGAACTCAAATTTTTTCTGCAATCTTGCCTATTTTTTTAATTATAGCCTCAGTTCTGAAAATCAAAAGGTTTCGGCTAAATTTCATGGAGTTCCTCGTACAGGAAAATTGATGTCCTTTCGTTTGAAGAAGCCATTTGTAATACCCCTGATGATTTAAAACCATTTATGAAAAGAAATTGACTGGCATAACAAAAATTCCTTGATGTACAATACTAGGCAGTCAGCAATAAAATAAATGTTCAGCTAAGACCTTTCAGCTAAGAAGCATTTAACTTGTATAATTCTGTGAACAACAGATATTTCATTCAAACCTAACCTTTAGACTGACACACCAAAGCATATGATCCCAGAAAGGTTCCCCATAAGTATAAGAGATTCTTCATATCGTCCAAGATTCTACAAGTGCCTGACTGCATGAGTTCAAAGGGTCACCTGTCATTGTCAAGCGGAGTAAGCATGTGACAAGTTAGTTTTCTTGAAGATGTTGTTTTTGATTTTTATTCTTGTTTTATTTCAGTTTGATATACATTTCAATGGATTGGGGAAAAAAAATAAGGTTATGTCATGCAAACAAAAAAGAAAAAATACACATTGTAACTATGCATAATAACATTGTAATTATGTGTAATCACACATGTATTTAATAAGTAACTACTATGTAAATACACAGGAATTAGAGACGCTAAATGTAAAGTGTTACAGTAGATTGAATAAAGTCATAAACGTTATATTTGTACACAAAATAATCTGCATAATGACATAGGATTTTCTAATCTCATATTAGCATTTGCAATATTATCACCGGTCTTATTTTTCTTTGGTTTATTTTTTTTACTTTCTTTGCAAGTATTTTACACTTAAGTTTGGAATTATTCAGAAATTAATTGTAGTCATTATAATATTCATGTAGAGTGTTTTATTCTCCGTTAGTACAAGGTGAGAGATTTATCAAATGAATACAGGTTGTTTTTCACTCAAGAGATGTATTTTGGTTTATTACCCTATAGGCACTGTTTGTAAAATGCTAATTTGTCAGAACAAACATATAAATTATGTTGTATTGCAGAAGCTAATGCATTGAAAAAAAAGCATTATTTTATTTTGAAAATGGCTTGAAATTTCCTGAACCTTCAATTGCCAGATGGTTAGAAGAGTACAAATCGGATGTCGTTTTCTATAGGAGAATTTGTATCCTTACATAAGGATCCCTTCGACAGCAACAATCTTTGCAAATTTGAATGCAGGAAAAGTCTTCATGCCTGTATTGATTTCAAACTTTTGAACGAGGAGTCTTGTACTGACATGACTCACTTCCCTCTAGTACTGAACTACTCACTCCCCTTGTATTGTTGTCTCCAAATGTTTTTGTTTTTTTTTGTTTTCAATATGATCTTTTTTATATAACTCCCATTACCATTAGTGAACAGATCATGCATAATTCATAAAATGCAAATTCCGAAAAACATGCCACAACAAACTGAGTAAAGTGAATGGCTAAGTACATTTTCACCAGCTAACTTGTTCAGAACACGCCCCCTCAAATGAGCAGTTTGATGGTTGTCTGAAACTTCTGATTTTTTCTGTGTTTGGAGGTTTTATATTATTTTATACAAAATTAGACAAGTTTTTGGGGAAGCCCCAGTATACAAGCTGGGCTGCACATTTACAGTGTACCAATGGAGGAGACAATCTTGTTAATTCTATTACTGGTTTCTGTTGTGAGAGCTGACATGTTGGGTGGGTTTATAATTCGTCTAGGGAAGGGCCCAAGTTTCAAGGACGTGTATGCAGAGTAAAGGGAAACTGGAAGGGGCAACGAACCGAGTGAGTTGTGAGGATATGTGAAAGATCCTCACAACTCACTCGGTTCATTGCCCCTTTAAAATAGACCCAACACTCAGAAATTGATTTTTCAGCGCTTATGCGCTATTTTTAATAAACACAAATGAACACCAACAAAATAAACAAAACAGAAACAAACACCTAGCTCTTCTTTAGAGCTCTGACTAAACACAGACTGGTTCCTAGCTAACTCGTAGGACGGCTAAGCAGTTTACCTGTCACTCACAAAATAAAAACAATTAACACAATTAGAAACCCTTAGTCCATTCACCCAAAAGTGCATTCTCACAAGGTTTTAGCAGGGAGGAATTTTAAACCCCTCCCTGCTATCTTACTATATATATAATATATATATATATATATATATATATATATATATATATATATATATATATATATATATATATATTCTTAAATGAAAGTACAGGTTTTTGGCAGGACATTGCAAAAAAAAATCTGGCAGCGCTGGTCTGGGCACGGGTGGTGAAAAGAAATTAATGCTTGGCACATCAAATTTAAAGGTGCAGAGTGTGATTATTGTCAGGGAACAGTAATTTTAAACATTACATTTACATACTAATGTGTATAAAGCAAGTAGACAGTTTTACTTTTTACATTTTTTGTATTTTTATCTTTTCAGAAAATGAATACATTCAAGCTGCGGTATATTAAATAAATACATATTTAAATACATTTGCATATCTACAAAATAATTGAACAAGTAATTCAACAGTAATATGTTCTTCAAGCTAATTTGTAGCCTCTTCAGCCAAAGTATTGGGACTATTTTATATTGGCAGAAAGATACATCCTTTTAAACTTCATTTTTAAATTGTAGTAATGATACAAGCCATGTTATCTGGTGTTATTGCTTACTTGTGTAAATTATTTTAATAACTATTACTATTTTAAAAGTTAGTCATCCAATGCAACATATCCCTGACAGATTCATTCCTTTTCAAATTAATTGGGTGGAATACATATTTGCATTACTGTGTGTTATATTACCTAAAAAATACTAACTATGAATTCCACTCACATTAAGATGCTGCCTAATATGTAAATGTAATTCGAGTAGTTAAGAATAACATCCACTTACCATTTCTGGTTGATATTCCATATTGCAGAAGTATAATTTGCACAAGCCAGAGGTTACTATTCTCAATGTTCATTAATGATTTTATGATTACTGAATCAATCAAGGCTATACTTTACTTGAACGTCTTGGAGCAGAAGGAGAAGATTATTGGGATTTGCTTGTTTTGCTGCTTAAGTTAAGGTTGCTATCCACCAGACATGATGAGACACACAAAGATGTGCATCGCTGCTACAAAATGAATAGAACCGATATTTGATAAGCATCTTTCACGCTGGAGCGGCACCAGGTCAGCACTGGAGTGACGCAAAATAAATAGGATTGAACCTTATTGTTTGCAAATTGTTGTGCATTAAGTAAGGCATTGAGCAATCAGAGAACAGCACGTGGTCCAGCAGGGTGAAGCAGTATCCAAAATGACAGGGAAACAATAATGCTGTTGAAAAAATACCCAGAGCTTTATGACAAAGGTCATCACAATTATAAAGATACAGATCTGAAAGACAGTGGGAGTCCATTCTGAATGAACTGGATAACTGGATATTCCTGGTATGTATGATTTATTGCTATATGTGTTGAAATACTGTCATAATTTCTACATTATGCATGTAAACGTATATTTACCAGTCTTGATCAGAGTTTTGTCAAAAGCAATTTTTAACAAATGTACAGATCTGGCCATTTCCAAAATGTCACATCACCTATGTATCGCTTCTGGTGTGTATGGTCATGTCGCTGTGAAAGTATCTCGTCACCAGTTAAATAAATCCATCACATCTGATGTGTGGCAGCCTCTAAGGCAATACTTCACAGATTCAAGACTACAAATTACAGATGTTTTGCAAGGAACAGTCTCAAAAGCAATAACTCTATCGACCATGGTAAAGAAAAGACCTCCCAGTAGATTTCCACTCACTTATATGCATTCGTTTCTAATTATAACTTGGCTAGAGTTGATAACATTAATTTAATATATACTGTCATCTACCTTGTAGCTCTAATGAAATGCATTTACAGATGAAAGACATCTGAAGTTGGTCCTTCTACTCCTGGATTTTGACCCAACTCTAAATTCTAAATTGTTTAATTGAACCAATTTCACCTCCATTCAGACGAAGTAGTTCATTACATTTCTGTGAAATTAGTTTGTAATTGGATTTGTTCAGAAGGTTATCAGACAACTTGCTATCATTAAATAACCATATAACCAGTTACCATTCTGAAATCTGCTCATTTCTAAAAGTATGTATAATTATGGATAAAAATAGACCATTTCCTGGAATGATCAGAACTACAAAGATTTGAACTTTTAAAAAGATATTTCATACATGCATATGTAATGTACCATATGTGCTAAATAAACATCTACTGAATGTATTTATTTGATGAATTTTATCTTAACACACACTCATAACAGGAATAACCTGCCCTTTAATTCGAACATATATTCCTTGTGTTCAGATCATTTAACAAATTATACAAATACTGTCATTTAACTTTAAAATAAATGTTCTGGTTGTAAAATAAAAATTTTACAACAATGTGCTTTTTGTTCATTTCTATTAAACAAATCTGTTTATGGTCCCAGATCACATTGTTAAAGAAGAGAAGGATCTTTCTGCATGTTTTGTGCTTTATTACACTTTGCTATGCTTTTACAGTTTTTACAGATCTGATTTCCCTTCAAGATATGTGGAAATATTTTGCTAAGTTCATAGTAATTCAAATAAACAGTATAACACATTCTCAGAGATATTTTTTGCAAGACAGATTTTTGACACTAAAACCAATTTTATCAAGTGACACATATTTCCTTTCTGTAGTTAAACGGTTCTTTTTGTCACTGAGGTGTCATTATTAGCCCTAAAGAGACAAGCAAGGGAGGGATCACTCTATATTAGCAGGAATTAATTAGCATTCACACCTGCATCAACATTAGAATGGCACAAAGTACAAAAATAACTTCCAGCCTTGGCTGAAGATGTTTGATGCGACAAATCCTAGATAAGGCTTAGAAAAACATATTCTCTATAATTATCTTCAAGTACGACCACTCTCTTTCATGCACGTTTAATAAGTGATTAAAATGTATTAATAATAATCTCCTGTTTAACTGCCATGACAAATACAGCAGTCCTGCCTATTTTGCTGGCATCTCTTATATATTCATTAAGTGTTTAGGTTAATAGAAAGCCAACATCTGCCACACACACTAAAGGCACAATTCAATTGTACTGGTAAATATCAACTATAAAATAGCAATGCCATATTAAATATAAACAAGTAGCATGCCATGTAAAATAATCTACATAGATGTGCACAGAGCAGACTCTTGGCCCCTTATCAATTATTATCTGCAATTTTTGAATCAAATTCATACTTGACCTCTCGACCATACATATTTAACTGTTTTTGCTCCACAACAAATAAATCGATGCAGGAGCGTAATTTTACCAATATAACTTTTTATTTAACACATTCCGCCATACATAATGCTTGCTTCATACAGTAACTGTGATCTCTGAATTAAACATATAGAACAATCATAGAAAACTTTTTTCAGAGTGTTGCTGAGTTTGTAACACAAATGAGTTGCTGAGTTTGTAACACAAAAGTTTGTAAAACAAATGTAAATGCTGAAATGTTTTTTTTTGTTTGTTTGTTTTTTTTTGCCATTTCCATTGTACTTCTTTCTGGCCAGTCCATAACCTGACAATCCTGGCAGTATAACAGGCACTATCTATTATCAGAGCAAATTGAATTGCTGTCCTGAAGTGGATACCAAGCCCATGTGGAGTGGACTAGCATTTCCCTATTGCAATATTTTGTAGATATCGGCCATTGCTTGGTGTGACTGTCCCCCCACGGTCTACCCAGGACTTCTAATGTACAAACATGTGTCTGATAACGTTTTCCATAATCTGGAAATCAAACCTTATTTAGTAATCTTTGTCTGGCACCTTTAGAAGTCATGATTCCCAAGCCAACAACAGCAAACAATGTTATCACATGAGCAGTCAAGTGACTGCTCATGTGATAGCATCTTATATAGGGGTGTCAAACTCATTTCATTTGGCGGGCCTGATCCAATACCCTGGCACTTGTTGACAAACCCAAAACCAAACAATTATTGTATTTAACAAAAATTATTTTAAATAGCATATTTACATGTTTGACACCCCTGTCCTAATAGCAATCACAATTTATTGAGTGCCTGTGATAAGTTTTTTTACTGTATTTTTAAGCTGTTATTGTTGCCATATTTTGTGTTTCAACCTTCAATTTTTTTGGAAGTCGTTGTTTGAGCGATAAGCTCTATCTATTCATCACTTTTCCTTTATTTATACTGGTTTTAAAGAAGCTGGACTCTCAAAATACATCAGCACTGGGGGCTGTAGACAGTCAGGGTCACTCTTACCTGAATCATGTGGGGTTCTGCACTTAGAACTTTAAGTTCATGAAAATATTTAACAGGTTAAATAACATATGTCTATGCTATATTTCTTCTAAGTACAGTTATCCTACAAACCATATATGGATAGCTTACTGTAGTAATCTATATATTATTAGTTTAAGATCCACCACGGATCTTAGAATGTAGAGTGCCCCGTTGTTTTTGTTAATGGAATTGTGATTATGGTGGTGTGCAGAGATGTAGTCCTAAATATAAAGGAACCAGAACGCTACCAAAATATCGATTTTCCTAAACAAGAATTATTAGAGAAATTACCATTTTATTTGTATGCTGAACTTCTAGGAACTCATATAATAGGTAATGCCTTTATCTAATTTGTACAAGTATTTCCACAATTTTCATCGTGTAGAATGCTTTAATTTACGTGTCTGTGGCTTATTTTGTGTCCACAGTCATAGTCAATGCACGGTTGCTATCATCTCCGTCATCATTTTTAGCCTTCTTAAACAAGTTCCTAAAGCCTTTTACATTACATCAAGAGGACTACTGACTGAAACAGACAGTTGTGCGGGAGATATGAGTCATGTGAATTAGCTTGCCTATAATGCTAGTTCCAACTTGCCTACACCACTGTTGCATATAGAAAATAATACCAAAACAGTGTTCTGGCGCATTCCATCTCAGCTGCACCACGGGGATGCCTTTGTAATTGAACAAACGCCTTCAGACAATTGTGTGGCAGAACAAGATCTACTACTGGGTTCTATTAAACCCAAAAAGATTCAACACACTACCTCTGAGAAGGACAGGTTGAGCACAACCTCTAGTAGAATCCACATTCACCTCTGCTACCAATGTGCTGTATGAATCCCAATTGCCTGTATTGTAGGGATACACTAATTGAGGGCTCCTGCAACAAACAAAAAAAACCTAGATAAGTAAGCATTTAACGCATGTCTTCTAAAAGACACATTCAAAATCTCCCTGGCTAATTCTCAAAATGCATGCAATTACCCTTTGCCTTGTTTTCCTCTCTGATCCATGTTGATCTAATTAACTGAGTTGAAAAGGCGCTTGCTGACCAGACAATTGAACAATTAATCAATCAAATAATTGAAGGCAAAACTGTTGAACATTAACATGAGTTGAATTGGTATGCGTAGGTTCATGGGGAAAGCAAACTTTTAGGCTGTCTGTCCTTAAACAATTAGCACATTTATTGATGTTGCTTTGAATGTAAATTAAATTCAGTATTTAATACAGTCTGGTTGATGGGTTTGATATTGTACAGCTATAGATTCAGCACTCGTTATTCCAGGAAAGCAAGAAACTCTATGAACCGTAAACTGTAAATGTACTGAAACCATGTGCTTTAGGATTGTAGGCTGCTAGGCCTGTGACTTTACTTGAGCTACATCAGTTTTTTCACTGGAGCAAGATGGGGTTAAAAAATTCATGAACTGGAAGCTGGAAAGTGAAAAACTGGGTATAGTATGGTATTAGCTTTGGTTGAGAACTCTGTCATGCAGTGCCTCTAGCAGAGATAAGGGAACGAAGCCTTTGCTCTGTTTGAGGTTTGGCTGTGTGCTTTATAATACTTTCAACAACTGGACTGTGAATACCATTTCGGCCTCTTTCCATTGGTGTCAGCTTTTTTTTTTTTTTATTTGGAAATAGCATAGAGCTTCATCTGTAAATGTTACAACACGTATTACTGACATTTACAAATAAATGATATATTTGGTTTGAATTATCTATAAATAAAATTGGGTAAAAGATGAGATCAAATGTTAATGAACAACTCTATGTTTCTTTTTCACATTCTCTAAAGTATTTCTCACTAATGACTCATTCTTTGAAGTGCACGTCACTACACCAGGAAGTGCTATATTTTATTTGGGTAATTAATTCTCTTCTTTCAATTGAACTGATGCTCTATAATTGAGTAGATGTAAAAATAGGCTTGATTGTATGCAGACAAAGGCAGTAAAGAAAAGGCTGATGAGGTATTGAATAGGAATAAGAGCTCCAAGCCTCTGCCAACCCTTTTAAATAAAGTGGAAAAGAAACTATGTAGGTCAGGGATTTTCAATTGGGGATACGTGTGTCCCTGGGGTACTTCTGAGAGTCAGGGGGTACGCGGGATGAAAGTAAAAGAAAATAATAATCTTGAATTTTTTTAAACAGTATTATATATTATTTCTAAACCACTGTGCATAAATATTTCATTTTTGTTTCATAGCTCAAAGTTTACAGGGTTTCCACTCTGATATTACTCAGTAACAGCAATAGGGGTTGTTTGAATTTGTTTTTTGTGTTTGATAGAGTACATCCATGTTATCAAATATGGTGTGACAGGGAGTTGAGTTATGAGGTGCTGGTCAATTCAAACATGGCATACTAAATCTGTCATGTAGCAAAAAAGATATAACATATAGCAAAAAGGATATATCCTATAGCAAAAAGGATATATCCTATAGCAACAAAGATATAGCAAAAAAAAAAACAGCATAAATCAAAATACATATAACAAAGAGCTAAATGGATAGATCATATAACAAAAAAGATATAGCGTAGAGCAAAACAGATATACCACATAGCAAAATTGATATATATTGCAAAAAAGATATAGCACTTAGCAAAATGGATATGTCATAGATCAAAAATGATACTTGTCAAAAAATATATCATATATAGCAAAAATGATATGAACCGGGGATCGGCGATTCTGAACCGGGGATTAGGGATTCTGAACCGGGGATTAGGGATTCTGAACCGGGGATTCTGAACCGGGGATTCTGAACCGGGGATTCTGAACCGGGGATCGGGGATTCTGAACCGGGGATCGGGGATTCTGAACCGGGGATCGGGGATTCTGAACCGGGGATCGGGGATTCTGAACCGGGGATCGGGGATTCTGAACCGGGGATCAGGGATTCTGAACCGGGGATCGGGGATTCTGGGGATCGGGGATTCTGAACCGGGGATCGGGGATTCTGAACCGGGGATCAGCGATTCTGAACCGGGGATCGGGGATTCTGAACCGGGGATCGGGGATTCTGAACCGGGGATCGGGGATTCTGAACCGGGGATCGGGGATTCTGAACCGGGGATCGGGGATTCTGAACCGGGGATCGGGGATTCTGAACCGGGGATCGGGGATTCTGAACCGGGGATCGGGGATTCTGAACCGGGGATCAGGGATTCTGAACCGGGGATCTGGGATTCTGAACCGGGGATCGGCGATTCTGAACCGGGGATCGGGGATTCTGAACCTGGGATCGGGGATTCTGAACCCGGGATCGGGGATTCTGAACCGGGGATCGATGATCTGAGAGCATGTATTTATGAAAAAGAAGAAAAAAAACACACACACACAGAAAATAACATCTGTAGCATCAGTGTGTTTTGATTTTACTCTGCTGTGATTAAAAATGTATATAAAATAAAGTAAGAGTTTTTACCAATAATAAAGTAAGTTTGTTTTCTGCTTTCTTTTTCCAGCGCATTTAACATTGTTAACACAGTGAAGAAAGCATATTTACTATGTTGTACAGTATAGCTCATTGTTTTACACTATTTCAATATTTTTAACTGAACAGCAACTGTGTCAGCTGGGAAAGGTAGGTATTTACAGTACTGTGCAAAAGTTTTAGGCAGGTGTGAAAAAATGCTGTAAAGTAAGAATGCTTTCAAAAATAGACATGTTAGTAGTTTATATTTATCAATTAACTAAATGCAAAGTGAGTGAACAGAAGAAAAATCTACAACAAATCAATATTTGGTGTGACCACCCTTTGCCTTCAAAACAGCATCAATTCTTCTAGGTACACTTGCACACAGTTTTTGAAGGAACTCTGCAGGCAGGTTGGCCCAAACATCTTGGAGACCTAACCACAGTTCTTCTGTGGATTTAGGCAGCCTCGGTTGCTTATCTCTCTTCATGTAGTCCCAGACAGACTCGATGATGTTGAGATCAAGGCTCTGTGGGGGCCATACCATCACTTCCAGGACTCCTTGTTCTTCTTTAAGCTGAAGATAGTTCTTAATGACTTTTGCTGTATGTTTGGGGTCATTGTCATGCTGCAGAATACATTTGGGGCCAATCAGATGCCTCCCTGATGGTATTGCATGATGGATAAGTATCTGCCTGTACTTCTCAGCATTGAGGAGATCATTAATTCTGACCAAATCCCCAACTCCATTTGCAGAAATGCAGCCCCAAACTTGCAAGGAACCTCCACCGTGCTTCACTGTTGCCTGCAGACACTCATTCGTGTACCGCTCTCCAGCCCTTCTGCGAACAAACTGCCTTTTGTTACAGCCAAATATTACAAATTTTGACTCATCAGTCCAGAGCACCTGCAGCCATTTTTCTGCACCCCAGTTCCTGTGCTTTTGTGCATAGTTGAGTCGCTTGGCCTTGTTTCCACGTCAGAGATATGGCTTTTTGGCCGCAAGTCTTCCATGAAGTCCACTTCTGACCAGAATTCTCTGGACAGTAGATGGGTGTACCAGAGTCCCACTGTTTTCTGCCAATTCTAAGCTGATGGCACTGCTGGACATCTTCCAATTGTGAAGGGAAGTAAGCATGATGTGTTTTTCATCTGGTGCAGTAAGTTTACTTGGCCGACCACTGCGTCTACGGTCCTCAACGTTGTCTGTTTCTTTGTGCTTCTTCAAAAGAGCTTGGACAGCATATCTGGAAACCCCTGTCTGCCATGAAATTTCTGTCTGGGAGAGACCTTGCTGATGCAGTATATCTACCTTGTATCTTGTTGCTGTGCTCAGTCTTGCCATGGTGTATGACTTTTGACAGTAAACTGTCTTCAGCAACCTCACCTTGTTAGCTGAGTTTGGCTGTTCCTCACCCAGTTTTATTCCTCCTACACAGCTGTTTCTGTTTCAGTTAATGATTGTGTTTCAACCTACATATTGAATTGATGATCATTAGCACCTGTTTGGTATAATTGTTTAATCATACACCTGACTACATGCCTACAAAATCCCTGACTTTTTGCAAGTGTACCTAGAAGAATTGATGCTGTTTTGAAGACAAAGGGTGGTCACACCAAATAGGGATTTGATTTAGATTTTTCTTCTGTTCACTCACTTTGCATTTAGTTAAATATAATCTATTAACATGTGTATTTTTGAAAGCATTCTTACTTTACAGCATTTTTTCACACCTACCTAAAACTTTTGCACAGTATTATATATAGTGACTCAGCAAATGTGTCAACAGGAACAGGTGATTATATAGTGGCACATCCATTGTGTCAACAAGTACATGTGTTTATATACTGACACAGCGTCTGTTTGCTGTCACTCAGTAGTTGGGGTGGTGTCACAAAGACGGCCGAGTGGGTGACATCAGAACCAGGAAAGGAATGAACACAACGTCAGAACAGATGAATTGAAATGATGAGATGCTTGCTTGCGCCGGACTAACACGGACTAACACTTTACAAATGGTGAGCAGATTGACAAACAAACACGATGAGTTTTAAATAAACAAGTATCGTGCTGGTCCCACCAGCACGCAATAGCAATTGATATTATAACTCTTTCTCCTTCTCTCTCTCCCGTTCCCTACTCACCAAACACCCAACCTTGAGTGTGTGAAAACATGCTGCTTTTATGCAGCTGTACCAAGACTCGATTGCTAATCAATCATTCAATTGGAGTCTTGGTACAACTGCACGTGAATGAATAAAGTGCAATTCCCCATGCTCACATATTATTACTTTTTACTTGCACGTGAAGTGCTGTGCAATCCTCGTGCCTAATTGCAAATTTACATTTTAAACACTCGTGTTACACAGACCCGTTTATACCAATGACTATACACCAACATTTAACACACCACACGCAACATATAACAGATAATATACACAGGGGCGGGCACTTTGTCACAGGTGGGCTTAAAGTATTCAGAACAAATCAATGATAGATACAAGTCAAGAAGGTGGGACATTGCCCAGCAGCACTGGTAAGCGTATTATTAATATTTTTGTAGTATGTTTTATAGGGAAAAGGGTAAAGTCAATGTGAATTGATTAACCATTTCCACAGTTTTTCCAGGGTTTTCCAGTATTTATTGGCTATCCACCGATTTTTTTCCCCTTTTCTTTTGTATCGGGGGTGTTTTATCGGTTAAAACCGAAACCCTAGTTAAACAGGTTACTGTGCCTTTTGTTGCAACTACGGTACCATTCAGCCGAGTGAAAATTTTATAGGGGTACTTGAACTGAAACCTCTTTTTGGTTTTTGGTGTCAACTTTATCTTATATATAGCATTGCCATATTGCTGAATGTTAGGCAAATGGAATACCTGACATACAGTATATTCTGTTATAACTAAACAATAAAACTCACTGTTGCAAGCACAATGGCACATTGGCAGCATTTGACAGTACTATGGCATATGTTTCTATTTTTTTTTTTTTTTTCTGTCCAACATATGAATATATTTATTTTTCTGCTCTCTTATTTCCTTGTCTTCTTTACATTGTTACTAGCTTTTTCCTCACTCTTGTTTTTCTAAACTGCTTGGTCTTACATTTTGTACTGTATATTGTAAATAATGACAGTGGCTCTCCGACAAAAAAAAAAATAAAGTGTATCTGGCCAAATAGCTGCCAGGAGATACAGGCTCATTTTGAATTGCCTTTCAACCAAAAAATAAATACAAATCTATCCAGGTCATTCAACTGCTGGCGCTGGTGTCTGTCTGTATTGAGAAATTGGGTAA
Organism: Polyodon spathula; assembly: GCF_017654505.1. Classification (NCBI taxonomy): domain Eukaryota; kingdom Metazoa; phylum Chordata; class Actinopteri; order Acipenseriformes; family Polyodontidae; genus Polyodon; species Polyodon spathula. Next base: position 97,606,980 of record NC_054534.1, read on the forward strand.
TCCAAGTCATTGTTTTCAAAGTAAACTGAGGAGCAAAGCTTTATTGTCGAAACAAAAAATGAACACAGTTTTTTTTTTAATATGCATTTTAAATGAAGCAATATTTAAAATGTGCTATTTCTGGTGCAGTTTCATTTGCTGAAAAAAACAACACCATTATGCTTAAATATAACTATATTTCAAATCAATTTGCTTATATTATATTTATATATCATATAATAGAAAATTAAATAAATAAATAAATAAATAATGTTTCAGCACAATATTTGTTTTCATTTTAACCCAAAGTCAGTAAAAAACTAAAACCTAACCATATTGGTAACACTTTAGTTTAGGTTTCCGTTATGCGTGATTATAAACAATCTATAAACATGTTTTTAGCTATGTTATTAACCAGTATAAATTATGATTAGAAATAATAAGACTCTTATAATACACTTTTGCCATTTGGTTTTCTGCTATAACATGTTATAAAAATGTTATAATATAGATTATAAGAGTATTTATAATGTAATATATAACATGTAATTTGCCCACTAATAACAATATCTTGTGACAATGTCAAGGTCAATTTATCAATCTATTATAAAGTATCTTATAATATGTGTTAATTACATATATTATAAGTATCCTATTATGTAGGTCATTGTATGTTTTATAAATTACTTTATTACAACTATATATAAATATGTTACTCACCCCAAGCACCTTTCATTCCCTATTTTAAAGCATGCCACATTGCACTTTGGTTCCCTACCTTTATATATCATTTGTTCCCATAGCTGCCAATTCCTAAAGGCCGCTTTTTTAAAAATGTATTGATTGATGATATCTATGAAAAAATACAGCCTTATTTTGTCTGTTTTCATACTACTTTTTCTGAGTCAGTTGATGTAAATTAAGCATTGCCATTAACAATAATTGTATATATCAGAACATAATCTTAAAATGACAATGACCAATTTTAGCAACCCTTAGAACATACGTCATGGCATGAAACATTTACTTTATTCTACAACACAAAGCTTTCCACTGCTAACAGTTTAAGTTATTTTCCAATCAAACATCCAGCCTTGCTAACATCACTCATATTCTCCATCACACATTAGCAGATTCTTCTAAATGTACCACACTGGTGACTTTCACCCTTTCTGTTGTCAAACCTCTTTGGTGAAATATTTTCCTATTAGCCTTTAATTACAAAATCTTTCATTTATAAGATAGTAATACAATATTGTGCAACCCCTATGAAAACTTCATAGGGTTTGCAAAATATAGGTATCCCTAATCTATAATTCAACTATAAATATACATAAAGTATATGAGAAGTGCTGTCAAGTTCCCTATTAAAGTACTGTTTATTCTATTAACAATTTATAAGATATTAATAATATATTTTGCAACCCCTAAAGTGATCCACAATTCTAATATATTACATAATTATAAATGTATATAAAGTATACTTTTTATAACTTATCAATAAACCATTTTCAGCCCCAAATCTAAAGCCATGTATACCTTCATAATTACTGTATGATAAATGGCAAACAATATTTTCTTAAGCGTAAGATGTTTTACAATTAAGTGTTTGCTTTTGATGCTTTCAGCAAAGATGCACCCACAGTGCTCATGGAGTGAAATATTTAAACTATTGTCTGTTTTTGTGTGTTTTTACCACATGTAACTGTGTAGATCTTCCATTGCCCATTGTTTTCTTCTTTAGCTTGACCGTCAAATTGTATTCATTTTTAAGAAAGAAAGACAACCTGAATGTTTTTTTTTTTTTTTTTTATTATTATTATTATTATTATTATTATTATTATTATTATTATTATTATTATTATTATTATTATTTAAAACTGTAATACAAACATCAGCTGTGAAATTAGTAATTACTTACAATTTGAAAAAGCCCTCACTTATATAAATCTTACATTGGCACCTCCTTGTATTAAAAAATAAATCTAAGTATGACTGCCTCCTAAATGTATTGCTCCTATTTTGCTTCCAGGTTTTCCTTGACTTCTTTTTCATTCTCATTCATTTTTTCCATGAAAAAAATAATACACAACACATGCATTTTTATTATTATTTTAATCTCCTATGATTAAAGTGCATGAATTCTATATATCCTAACATTGTCTCAAAAACATGATAGAAGGTTAATAATCAGTACAGTTGAACTGCAAAGATACATACTGTATGTGCATGTTCAGAATTGCCTCACAAACCCAGTAGATGTACTTATCCCTGCTTTAAAGCCATTATCTAGTCTAGTCGCTGTTTACATTACTTTTTGGTGAGAGGTCAGTAACTTTATTGCAGCAAAATACTGTAGGCCTGCTTATTAAGAGTGTGGGACATATTTTCAAAGGACCAAAATGAAAACTAAGTCTCGAAGTCATTTCTAAAACCTGATTCATGTAATTAAATCACATTCTTTGTATTTTGGATTCAACAGGTGGATACATGACATATTTATCTAATCCCTTTGAAAGACATGTATTCCATATATCAGGTTATCTAGCATTATTTCATGTAAATAGTGACGTTATCTAGCTAGTACAGTATAATTACAATTTTTTTTTTCCTGCTAAATTACTACAAACTTAGGATCTTCATTGACATTAGCACAATCTTTTTTCTTTTATGGGATGCAATAGTCAAGGAGACAAACGTCATTACATCACACTCCATTACATCACACTTTCACCAGGGATTTTGTCTGAATCTGGTGAATCCTGTTACATACAGTACTGTTTTACAACGTGAACAAATTTCTCCGGCATTTTTTTTTTTATTTGTTTTTTGCTGTGTTTTGCTTTTCAGCTCATCTGCCACAGCTTCGGCCGTTGTATCTCCCTGGTGTACACTGCGCGCTGTCCAGGTGTGTGACCACATGCAGTTGGATAGGCACCGCTGCATAGCTGCCCCCCAGTGCTTCGGTACCTTGGTACACGCTCAGCCCCTGGTACTTCGGTGCCTCGGTGCGCACGGTGCTCATTGCACACGGTGCTTGGTGCACACAGTGCACGTTGTGCCTGGTGCTCAGAGTGCTCAGTGCACTTGGTGCACACGATACTTCGGGCAAAGCAAGATGGGTTAAGCACTCTAGACAAACCAGGGACATAATGAACCTCAAGACTCAGATGGCCCAGGTCCAGAAGCTCCTGTCGAGACAGCAGGCACCTGTGGCTCTGACCCCAGCCCCGGCTTCACCATCCCCCGAAGTAAAGTACCCTCCCTCCCTCAAGGGAGATCAGGGTGAACGGGAAGAGTCATCCTAGCTGACAGAGGAGGACGCACTTTCTATAGCAGCCTCCTGGGGTGAGACCAAGGTGGCGTCAGAAGCTATGCAGGGTTATGGATACACACCTCAGAAGGGCATATCCAGAGAAGGCACAGGTAAGCAACCTAGAAAATACAGCAGGGTATAGTGACGTCCTACATGGACAGCAGACTACGAGAGGCCCCGTTCCCAGAGCCAGTAGCTACTGAATTGTGCCTCCTCTCAAACGCACTGCTCCAGATCTTCGGTCTTCAAGGCCAAGTCCTGGGCCAGAACCTGGCAAGTCTTATAGTGGCTCGCAGCCAACTATAGCTGTCATAAGTGAGGGTCCTCGATGCGGATAAGGCTGTGCTGCTACACGTCGATATCCTCACGGCATACTTTTGGGCCAGCTGTGTAGGAGATCCTTCAGCAATCCCACCGAAAATGCGAGGCATCTTGGCAAGTGGCCTCGCTACTCCCTCCCCCCGCTCCGGCGTGGGGCAGGTCAAACCATTGGCAGGCTCCTCCGGCACGATCTATCACCAAGACGGTGCCGGTTCCCATGGCTCCTACAGGCCACAGCAGCAGCGAGCAACCGACCACTCCCGCAAGGCAAGGGGAACATAGGATGCTTGTGAGTCCATGCAGTAGCGTTCCAGGAGGTGATTCTAGGGCCACCACCCTAGACAGCCGCTGCCCTAGACAGCCGCCTCAAACAGGGAACTAAAGGCTTGCTGCCTCAGACCTACCCCTTTTCTGCACACCAGCTGCATTACTGGCACGCTTACACCTCAGACACCTGGGTGCTCGTCACCATGAACAACGGTTATGCAATTCAGTTCCGCTTGGGACCTCCTTCGTTCCAAGGAGTCACAGATACTTTTGTGACAGATCCTGTCCAGGTCTTGGCACTTTTGAAGGAAGTGGCCTCCTTGCTGTCCAAGCGAGCCATCCATCTTGTAGACCCCACCTCCGTTGGAGAGGGGTTCTACTTGAGGTATTTTCTGGTGCCCAAGAAGGATGGTGGCCTTCGCCCCATCCTAGACTTGAGGTTCCTCAACTGGTTCTTGAAAGAAAGGAGGTTCCAGATGCTGACTCACCATCACATTCTCCAGTCAGTCCAGCCGGGTGACTGGTTCACTACAGTGGACTTACGGGATGTGTATTTTCACGTTCACATTCATCCAGAGCACAGGAAGTACCTCCGCTTCGCCTTTCATGGAAGCATTTATGAGACCCTGCACATAAACATGCTGGAGTTGCTGGCTGTTTTTCTTGCCCTCCACCACTTGATCCTGGCAGACAACACAACAGTGGTGGTGTATGTCAACCACCAGGGTGGCCTACAGTCCCCGGGGACTGCATTACATTGCCTTCCAGCTTTTGACGTGGGCTTAAAGGAAGCTGATGTCCCTATGGGTGATGCATATTCCTGGAGTGGTGAACTGGACAGCAGACCTCCTCTAGAGGGACAGTGCTCATCCATCAGAGTGGTGGTTCCACCCTCAGGTGGTGGAGCGCATTTGTGAACGGTTCAGGAAGGCTCCAGTCGATCTCTTCGCCTCGGCAGAAACGACATACTACCCTCTGTGGTACTCCCTCCAAGGCTTAGGCGGTCCACTCTGCGTCAACGCAAATAAAATCAGTCTGTTCCAGTTGCTATTTTCTCCACGATACCATTGCTCCTGGCCTTTCTGGAAAAAGTCTGGTTAGAGAAGGTGATAGTTCGTTTAGTGGCCCCCAGGTGGTCCAGGACAATCTGGTTCAGTGAGAAATGGCTTCCATGGAATTATGTTTTTAACCCCTCTGTAGGCTGGACCGAGGATGTCATCCAGGAAGGGGCCTGTCGGCAGCTCTGGTATAGAGAGCTCAGTGAATACCTACGAATAGGCAGACATTTCCCATACGTATGTTTTGGTGGTCATTTTCTCTTTCAGGGAACCAGGGTTATGGTAAGTAACCTAAAGTTCTTACCGATACATCATAAAACCTACATTCTTCTGGACAACCACATCAAATTTATTGTCAGTCAGGCTGACTATCAGAGCACACTGTTGCCATCTTCTTCTTCCCTTTACTTTCTAATAGACGAACCTTGAGTCCGTACTCATTTGAATATTCCCGGTAAATTTATATGTATATCCTCACCAGAGCACCTACCATCTGTCTGCTTGTTAGCCTATAATAGTACCTGATCCAACTGGCACCTCATCTGGTGGGAGTTGCTTGCGGTGACTGGCCACTAAACAATGTAATTCCACATTAAACCAATAGCAATGATTACAATAAACAATTAAATTACAATCATAATTAAACCTATTTGGTTTCTGCATAAAACAACTTTTTTTCCAGTAGCACTCTATGCCTTTAACAACTGCATAATTTTGTTTTTGGTTGCTTTTTGCACATACCCAAATTTTTTGGTTTGCATGATTTCTGTGTCATTTTTGTATCCCTGTAACCTTCATGCACATAGGTTGATTTCTTATCATTACCCTTGATTTTTTTAACATGTTCCCAACATTTAGCAGGCATACCGATGAAGCACCAAGTTTTACCATAATAATGAATACCTGGAAAATGTGTACAGTCTGGCCCAATATCTGTTATTTATATATTCTTTTGTCATTGCTTTTATTTTCACTGTGTTTCTAACTATGTAGGATAACCGAAGATAGCCAACGTCTCTCAAAAGTAAAAGAAAGTGGCTAAGCGAAGCCTTTCAATATACATTATTTCAGCCATTTACATGCACACATTTGTATGCTTGTCAGAAAATGAAAATGCTATTAATATTTAAAATTATATGTGTACAAATGATACTCATTTTGTCACAAGCAAACATGCAACCGAGCTGTTACCATATGGTCACAGCAAGGCTAAAACCAAATTATAATAATCCTAATTAGGGAAAGGTCAGTGAAGTCGAATACACGATTACACAAAAATAAATAAATACTCAAATAGCATATTACATATTCGAGTACACACAAAAATGTGTGAACTGAAATATAATTAATGTATATAGCAAGGGCTCAAAGAAGGAAGTCAAACATTGGTAACGTTGAAATTTGAAAGGTAATTTAACGTTTTGATGAATATAAAAGAAATACTAAATGTTGAGCAGAACAATGCAGTGACTAACCAGAAAAAGCAAGATACTTGGGAGTTGGTTATTTATTTATTTATTTTTTAACTCTGGGCTGCAGTTCTCAATGTAAAACATCTACTGTTGACATTTTGTGAATGGATAGTAACATCAACATTTGCACTGACCATTAAAAGTACAACCAAAAATGTTCCTTGTTTTGAATTATTTACAGGTCATTGAATAGACAAAGCAACTTGACTTCGACTCATCAGAGGTCAGTACTTAATGGCTAGTTGTAATTGGTAGAAATGTTTATGCTATTGTAATGTTGGAATGCATTTTCTATTGTTTTTGCCAGGTTACAATATTAGCACTATTCAGATTATTTAAGAAATGTTATTATTTATTAGAATTAAACAGATGTAGAATATTTAGGTTGTTGTATGATAGATGTTATTTTATTCTGAATACAGCAAAAAGAACGATTTGGTTATTAGTGCAATATTATACTGTTGCTCTAATTGGAAGAGGTACACGCTGTGATGTTGCTGCTCACTGTGATCTGTATTTTAATGCTGCTTGTAGTACACAAACGCATTTGCCTTTTATTCTTGGGAGCGTAAGAGCAGGGATTAGAGTTTGCTTAATCGAATAAATGAAAATGTTGCACCCTGTGCATTCTAATAGGAAACTATTCAAAATTTCCATTCCTAATAATAAACACTATTAAAACAATATTCGTAAAACTGCAAGATGTTGAGATGGAAAGACGCTGCGTAGGTTCCCTGTATACAATATAATCCTGAACAAACTTCATTGTTTCTGTGTATTTTTGTGATATTGTTCTAGTTCAAAGGTTGCCCACCCTTTTCATTCAAACTCTAACACAATACAAACAACTTATTATCATTTCAAGAAACTGATTTAGATTGCACAGATCCATACAGACCTCCCTTACAATGAAATCTTATTTCCAGATGTAATCGTGGTTTATACCAATAACACTTTATAATTCATAATTGTGTGAATTTGTATTACTGCTTATTGTCAATTTTGGGGAACATTGGATCAGCCTTCATGTGGTGCTCCCTGTCAGTACCTAGATACTGCTAATTGATCCAACCCTGCTGACCGAATCCAATCAGTTTTTCATGGATCCCGGTCACTTGCGACATGTAAGCCACGATGTGGCAGGATCCTCCGACTTTCAAGCAGTTGGATTTGCACTCCGAGTTTTTCAACTTAACGTCGAAGGCTTATCACCAGCCAAGCGCACACTGATCAGCAGTCTTGCTAATCAGCTCATGATTGACATTGTCTATCTACAAGAGACACACATTGTGGTTGAAGAGGCCGGTCGCTATGCCATTGATGGCTTTGACCTGCTGTGTCATGCAACTCACCCAAAGCACGGCCGTGCAACGTACGTCCGCAGCGACGTTGCCGATACTCGGTTCAGTTCGTCGACCACTTTTTGCGACGTCATCAAAGTCGGAGGTTTTCAAATTGCTAATGTTTACAAGCCTCAGAGTGCCAACTGGGACAGTCAAGTTCTACCGGTGCTTTGTCACCCCGCTATTTATGTGGGGGATTTCAACAGCCACCATTCAGACTGGGGATATGAGGATGTATCCAATGACAGTGACAGCCTTGTTACTTGGGCCGCCAGAAACTACTTTATCCTGTCATACTTTCCAAAATAACCAGGTTCCTTCCACTCAGACCGCTGGTCCAAAGACTACTCACCGCACTTATGTTGGGCGAGCACTATGAATGGTCATTCCCAGCCTACTGCCAGAACAATCCTCAGTGACTTTCCACATTCCCAGCACAGACCATCACTGATACATATTGGTCTGCGCCTACCAACAATCCGCAGCTCAAACAAGCTTTATTGGAACTTCAGAAAGGCAGACTGAAAGAAGTTTAGTGAGATAGCCGACCGCAGCATTCCAACGATTCCACGTCACGCCATTCCGGTTGAAGAGGCGTATAACCGCTTCCATCAAGCAATCTTCAAAGCAGCAACTTCATCAGTTCCAAGAGGCCGAAGACCGGTGTACATCCCATGCCTGGACGATGAATGCTAGGATCTGATGAAAGAGTACAAAAATTCAGGAGACCCAGAGTTTGCGGACCAATTGTTGGAATCATTGGATGCAGCCAGAACAGTGCGCTGGGAGGAATCGACAAGTAACCTCGATTTCACCCACTCAAGCAGGAAGGCATGGAAATTGATCCGCCGACTTGGTGCATCCCAGAAACCTCCTTCATGTAGCCGCCCAGGAGTGACGGCAAACCAGGTGGCCACTCACCTGATAGACGTATGATGAAGTATATGTTATCAAGTCCTGGCTCTAGCTACCTTCATCGAAAACGGCTTCCAGCGGAACTTTAAAACCAGCACAGTTTTCCTGGATTTAACTGCAGTGTACAACACCATCTGGAGCACAGGCCTCTTGTTAAAGCTGGCAAAATCCTTGCCAGCTTGGGTTCCAGATGTCGTGGAGTTCCTACTGCGAGATCGGAGGATACGAGTACACGTGGGTGAAGAAGTGAGCAGGTGGAGGATTCAGTAGAATGGTCTCCCACAAAGATCTGTTCTCACACCCACGGTCTTCAATGTGTATGTCTCGGACCTTCCTCGTACAAGATCCAGCAAGTTCATGTATGCGGACGACATCTGCTGTGCCACTCAAGCCCAAACTTTTGAAGAACTCGAAGAGCGTCTCAACATTGATATGGCAATCTTATCCGACTACTGCGACTCCAACCAATCATCACAAATACTGTCTAAGCAGTTTTTAACCTGCACAATGCAAGTGCTTCATGGGAACTGAATGTAGTCCTAGATGGTAAACGGCTTAAGTGTGACCACAGCCCAATTTACCTTGACGTTACCCTGGATCATTCACTGACATTCCACGACCACCTGATAAAGTCAGCCGCGAAAGTCCATGCACAAACAACTTGCTGAATATGTTGGCCAGCATATCATGGGGAGCACGAACACCGGTCCTTCGGTCCACAGCCCTTGCTCTCTGCTACTCAACACCTGAGTCCTGTGCCCCAGTCTGGTGTCACAGTTCTCATGCAAAGAAAATTGACACTCATCTGAACTCTGCAATACGGACCATCTCCGGCACTTTTCACTCAACTCCGGTCCAGTAGCTACCGGTGCTGAGAAACATCACACCTCCACACATTCGGCGCAGGGAAGCAGTGGTCAAAATCGTCAACAGGATCCAGGATAATCTGGCACTACCATTGCATGACTTTATCCTCCAACCACCAAAGGTGTGTCTGGAATCTAGACGCCCAGTCTGGCTGTCACTTCCTGACACTGATTGGTCTTCAACAACCCAGTGGCAAGAGGAGTGGTTCCAGAGCAACACTCTCAACCAATTCTTCATTGCTGACCCAACAGACCGCCCGCCTGGCTTTGACCTGCCATGCCAAGATTGGACTCTGCTCAATCGCTATCTTACTGGTCACGGTTGGTGTGCAGCATGTCTTTATGACGGGGGCCTCGAAGACAGCCCACTCTGCTCAAGTGGGCAGAAACAGACAATGCTTCACATTGGGGAGGACTGCCCGCTGACCAGTTTCCCGAGTGGACTCTGTGCTCTACACACTACTGTTGATTCAGCAGTTGCTTGGCTGCACAAGAACAGCACACGCTAAGAGAGAGAGTCAATTGCTGCATGTGCCTGGAAAGGATTTGCTCCTTTCCCTGTGGACTGGCCTTGTACCAATGTCCAGTTAATAGGTTACAGAAGTAATCCCATACACTTTAACCTTTATTGTTCCTGGGGTTGTTCTATCTACTGATCAAATCTAGAATCCCCCCCTTCTTCCTTATGGGTTATTGGAAAGGATTTTTTTTTTCTTTCTCTACAGACTGGACATATACCAATGTCCACCCTACTTTGTTCTCCCGAGCAATGTTAAAGGTCTCCTGACCCACCCTTATGTTCTCCCAGACATAAGAACATAAGAACATAAGAAAGTTTACAAACGAGAGGAGGCCATTTGGCCCATCTTGCTCGTTTGGTTGTAAGTAGCTTATTGATCCCAAAATCTCATCAAGCAGCTTCTTGAAGGATCCCAGGGTGTCAGCTTCAACAACATTACTGGGGAGTTGATTCCAGACCCTCACAATTCTCTGTGTAAAAAAGTGCCTCCTATTTTCTGTTCTGAATGCCCCTTTGTCTAATCTCCATTTGTGACCCCTGGTCCTTGTTTCTTTTTTTCAGGCTGAAAAAGTCCCTTGGGTCGACACTGTCAATACCTTTTAGAATTTTGAATGCTTGAATTAGGTCGCCACGTAGTCTTCTTTGTTCAAGACTGAACAGATTTAATTCTTTTAGCCTGTCTGCATATGACATGTCTTTTAAGCCTGGAATAATTCTGGTTGCTCTTCTTTGCACTCTTTCTAGAGCAGCAATATCTTTTTTATAGCGAGGTGACCATAACTGCACACAATATTCAAGATGAGGTCTTACTAGTGCATTGTACAGTTTTAACATTACTTCCCTTGATTTAAATTCGACACTTTTCACAATGTATCCGAGCATCTTGTTAGCCTTTTTTATAGCTTCCCCACATTGTCTAGTTGAAGACATTTCTGAGTCAACAAAAACTGCTTGGTCTTTTTCATAGATTCCTTCTCCAATTTCAATATCTCCCATATGATATTTATAATGTACATTTTTATTTCCTGCGTGCAGTACCTTACACTTTTCTCTATTAAATGTCATTTGCCATGTGTCTGCCCAGTTCTGAATCTTGTCTAGATCATTTTGAATGACCTTTGCTGCTGCAACAGTGTTTGCCACTCCTCCTACTTTTGTGTCGTCTGCAAATTTAACAAGTTTGCTTACTATACCAGAATCTAAATCATTAATGTAGATTAGGAATAGCAGAGGACCTAATACTGATCCCTGTGGTACACCACTGGTTACCACACTCCATTCTGAGGTTTTTCCTCTAATCAGTACTTTCTGTTTTCTACATGTTAACCACTCCCTAATCCATGTACATGTGTTTCCTTGAATCCCAACTGCGTTCAGTTTGAGAATTAATCTTTTGTGCGGGACTTTGTCAAAAGCTTTCTGGAAATCTAAATAAACCATGTCATATGCTTTGCAATTATCCATTATCGATGTTGCATCCTCAAAAAAATCAAGCAAGTTAGTTAGACACGATCTCCCTTTCTTAAAACCATGTTGACTGTCTCCCAGGACCCTGTTACCATATAGGTAATTTTCCATTTTGGATCTTATTATAGTTTCCATAAGTTTGCATATAATAGAAGTCAGGCTGTAGTTACCTGGTTCAGTTTTGTTTCCCTTTTTGTGGATCGGTATTACGTTTGCAATTTTCCAGTCTGTCGGTACCACCCCTGTGTCAAGAGACTGCTGCATGATCTTGGTTAGCGGTTTGTAAATTACTTCTTTCATTTCTTTGAGTACTACTGGGAGGATCTCATCCGGCCCAGGGGATTTGTTTATTTTAAGAGCTCCTAGTCCCTTTAACACTTCTGCCTCAGTTATGCTAAAGTTATTTAAAACTGGATAGGAGCTGGATGACACGTGGGGCATGTTGTCAACATCTTCCTTTGTAAAAACTTATGAAAAGTAATCATTTAATATATTTGCTATTTTTTTTTTCTTCATCTACGATTTTGCCATTTGTATTTCTTAAACATTTAATCTCCTCTTTGAATGTTCGCTTGCTGTTGTAATATTGGAAAAACATTTTGGAATTGGTTTTAGCTCCCTTAGCAATGTTTATTTCTATTTCTCTCTTGGCCTTTCTAACTTCCTTTTTGACTTGCGTTTGCAGTTCCATGTACTCTTTCTGCGTACTTTCTTTTTGGTCCTTTTTTAAAGCTCTGTAAAGTGTCTTTTTTCGCTGAATATTTTTTTTTAATTGATCTATTAAACCATTTTGGCAATTTTGTTTTACATTTAGATTTGTCTACTTTAGGGATGTAATTGTTTTGTGCCTCTAGTACTACATTTTTGAAGAATAACCATCCTTCTTCTGTGGGTGTTTTCTCTGTTTTACTCCAGTCTACTTCTGTTAGTCTCTGTTTCATACCTTCATAGTTTGCTTTTCTAAAATTGCAAACCTTAGCTTTAGTCATTACTTTTGGGGTTTTAAAAAACACTTCAAATGAGACCATGTTGTGGTCTGAGTTTGCCAGTGGTTCTCTGACCTCTGTTTTAGTTATTCTGTCTTCGTTATTTGAAAAGACTAAATCAAGGCATGCCTCCCCTCTAGTCGGTGCCTTGACAAACTGTGTTAGGAAGCAGTCATTTGTCATTTCCACTATTTCAATTTCATCCTTCGTGCTACCCACCGGGTTTTCCCATTTTATATGGGGGAAGTTGAAATCCCCCATTAGTATGGTTCCTCCTTTGCTACACGCATTTCTAATGTCATTTTATAACAGATTATTTTGCTCACATTCTGAATCTGGCAGTCTATAGCATGCTCCTATTATTATGCCCTTTGAATTTTTGTCCGTTATTCTGACCCATATTGATTCGGCTTTATTTTCTTTGTCCAGGTTTAACACCTGGGCTTCAAGACTGTTTCTTATGTATAGCGCTACCCCTCCTCCTCTTCTGTCCTGCCTGTCTTTCCTATACAGTGTATACCCACAAATATTATATTCGTCCCCATCACTCTCAGACAACCAAGTTTCTGTAACACCTATCACATCATAAGACAGACAATGTTCTCCCAAAAGAGAGAACAGCTGCTGAATGGCAAACAAGATATTCATGTGTTGTTGTGATTACTGATGATCAAGGGCAAAAGCAACTCAAATGTAAAGGGTGTATTAAAGCTAAAGTGTCTAATGTATGGAGTAAGGAGGGATCATGAAATATACAGAAATCATCAGTGATTCGTCATAGCGAGTCTTCAGAACATGCTAATGCTGACAGAAAAATTGCAGTCAGCCGTGTCAGACACTTCTGACTTTGTCAGCAGTGATGATGAAGAGGATGTAAGCATTGTTTTAGCAGACAAAGAAAAATCTTTATTCCAAACTGTGTATTCTGCAGCAAAAGAGGAATTGCCATGAGAAAAGATAAATACTTTGCTAGAACTGCAGGCTTACGTGGTGTGGATAATGTATACAGGAATCTTATCTGGGACACAGTTAAAGATGTACAGCAGTGCACTGAATTTGTGCTAGACAGAAAACTACTTGGAGAACTGAAACAATCTCATGTGTTTGGTATTAGGCCTGATGAAAGTCAGACCACGTAGTAATGGGAACTTCTGCATTAGATATAAAAAAGCAGCAGTTCGCATTACTAAGTGAATGACGGACCAGTGCTTACTACTTTCAGATCCATGTTCAACTCTCTGTATGCACTGCTGCATAGTTCTAAATAACTATAAAGCTTCAAAGAGTAGAAGAGGTACTAGATTATCCTGTTATCAAAATTAAAGAACCTCACATTGTTAAGAATATAAGAACATAAGGATGTTTACAAACAAGAGAAGGTCATTCGGCCCATTTTGCTCGTTTGGTTGTCAGTAGCTTATTGATCCCAGAATCTCATCAAGCAGCACCTAGAAAATCTAGTCAATGCAACTACAAATAAATAATAATAAATACTATAGAAAGCAATCTTTTTTTTTTTGTTTCACTAAAAATATATAAGGGTGTTCATGAAGGGCTTTTATTAAGCATATTCCTTCAGCAGTGTTGGAATTAAAATATATGTTGTGTTTCTTATCATCTTCAGTCATATTTTTGTGGTCGATAAAGGGAATAGAATAACTGCTGTCTCTGTTTTGTTTTTGTTTTTTTTAATTTGGAATCAGCAATTATTTTTTCTCTTTTTTTTCTCCCCAATTTGGAAAGCACAGTACCACCCCAGTGGTGACTCAGGAGAGATTAAGATGGACACACTTGTGCTCCGAAACGTGTGCCATCAGACGTCTGCTTCTTTTCACTCTGCAGGCCCGACATGCAGCCACCTCAGAGCTACAGCATTGAAGGACCATGCTGGGCAACTTACAGGCAAGCCTGCAGGAGCCTGGCCAGTCTACAGGGGTTGCTGGTGCACGGTGAGCCAAGGACACCCTGGCTGACCTATAGGTGATTTTAATTTAATATTAAGTTTTTGTACAGTAGTTCAAAGTAGCATTGCAGTTAAAATGGAAGGGGTAAAGATTGCGAAATATTTATCGAGATTACTCATGACTTCAACGTAATGTTTCATTTTACCCTCTGAAAATATATTTTACTGTCACTGTGTTAAAATAGAAGGTAAGTTACTCCCAGACCCAAAACCTTATCTGGAGCGCTGATTACATCAATTAAAGATGTATAACAAATTAATTAATGAGAACCAAGGCTTTAAAAACATTGTGTTCTTCATTTTAGAGTAAGTATGAACTAGTTAAGAAAATTGATTTCAAAATATTGGTTATTGCTATCTTCTGTTCCTGTACAAGAACCATGATTTTAGATTAAATGTTATTATCAATATGATCATTGGAAGACAGCAGAGCATCTAGAAAACTCCAAGATATTTGTACTGGTGCTTTACAACATACCTGTGCAAAGTTGATGCTTTAATAGAAACAGACTTTTATCCTACATTTTAAATACACTGTCTGCAACTTCAATCTACTCCACAATAAATGGAGACAGGTGAAATATGGCTATATTATCAGCATCTCAAAGGTAAGAATAACTGAATCTCAAGACTGGTAATGAAGGTAATTTAATATTCAGGCGTTTCAGTTCTGAGTGACATTTTCAGCAGGATGTTTCAGTGTTCTGTAGTTGTCTGGCTGCCAGATGCACCTGTTTTATTACACTGTCAATTTAACTTCAGAAGATGCTTTGAGAAGATAGAATTGCATAATGCCTAGGACCATTGAAGATGTATTGCATTTGAATAAAAAAGTAATATCCCAAAAGAATGTACATGTGTTGCAGAGAGCGAATGAATCCTATTTAACAATCTCCCTCCAGATCTGTGAGGGCGCTGTATAACAGGAATAGTGTGCCCCATACTGGATGGTTTGGCAGTTCATTCCAGGGTCAGTCGGAAGCCAGCCATCCAGAAAGGGGGCGGAGTCACAATGCCAGAAGTCACCGTTCTAATGCGGTATGAGATGTGTCAGTCATGGATTGGAAGATAGCTGATTGAACTAGCTATCGCAGGGAGGCGTGACTAAGGCTATTTCAGGGGACGTGATGATGCAATCTGTTAAGAACATAAGAAAGTTTACAAACGAGAGGAGGCCATTCGGCCCATCTTGCTCGTTTGGTTGTTAGTAGCTTATTGATCCCAAAATCTCATCAAGCAGCTTCTTGAAGGATCCCAGGGTGTCAGCTTCAACAACATTACTGGGGAGTTGATTCCAGACCCTCACAATTCTCTGTGTAAAAAAGTGTCTCCTATTTTCTGTTCTGAATGCCCCTTTTTCTAAACTCCATTTGTGACCCCTGGTCCTTGTTTCTTTTTTCAGGCTGAAAAAGTCTCTTGGGTCGACACTGTCAATACCTTTTAGAATTTTGAATGCTTGAATTAGGTCGCCACGTAGTCTTCTTTGTTCAAGACTGAACAGATTCAATTCTTTTAGCCTGTCTGCATATGACATGCCTTTTAAGCCCGGAATAATTCTGGTCGCTCTTCTTTGCACTCTTTCTAGAGCAGCAATATCTTTTTTATAGCGAGGTGACCAGAACTGAACACAATATTCAAGATGAGGTCTTACTAGTGCATTGTACAGTTTTAACATTACTTCCCTTGATTTAAATTCAACACTTTTCACAATGTATCCGAGCATCCTGTTAGCCTTTTTTATAGCTTCCCCACATTGTCTAGATGAAGACATTTCTGAGTCAACAAAAACTCCTAGGTCTTTTTCATAGATTCCTTCTCCAATTTCAATATCTCCCATATGATATTTATAATGTACATTTTTATTTCCTGCGTGCAGTACCTTACACTTTTCTCTATTAAATGTCATTTGCCATGTGTCTGCCCAGTTCTGAATCTTGTCTAGATCATTTTGAATGGCCTTTGCTGCTGCAACAGTGTTTGCCACTCCTCCTACTTTTGTGTCATCTGCAAATTTAACAAGTTTGCTTACTATACCAGAATCTAAATCATTAATGTAGATTAGGAATAGCAGAGGACCTAATACTGATCCCTGTGGTACACCACTGGTTACCACACTCCATTCTGAGGTTTTTCCTCTAATCAGTACTTTCTGTTTTCTACATGTTAACCACTCCCTAATCCATGTACATGTGTTTCCTTGAATCCCAACTGCGTTCAGTTTGAGAATTAATCTTTTGTGCGGGACTTTGTCAAAAGCTTTCTGGAAATCTAAATAAACCATGTCATATGCTTTGCAATTATCCATTATCGATGTTGCATCCTCAAAAAAATCAAGCAAGTTAGTTAGGCACGATCTCCCTTTCCTAAAACCATGTTGACTGTCTCCCAGTACCCTGTTACCATATAGGTAATTTTCCATTTTGGATCTTATTATAGTTTCCATAAGTTTGCATATAATAGAAGTCAGGCTTACTGGTCTGTAGTTACCTGGTTCAGTTTTGTTTCCCTTTTTGTGGATCGGTATTACGTTTGCAATTTTCCAGTCTGTCGGTACCACCCCTGTGTCAAGAGACTGCTGCATGATCTTGGTTAGCGGTTTGTAAATTACTTCTTTCATTTCTTTGAGTACTACTGGGAGGATCTCATCCGGCCCAGGGGATTTGCTTGGTTATGGTTACTGAAAGGACCAATAACGAAACAGAAGTAAAAATGGATCAGTCAAATGGAAATGACAAGAACGTCTGGGTAGAGGGTGTAGTTTACTTACCTGTGTATCAATTCCTGACTGTCCTTTCTTTGCCCCGCTCTCCTGTCTCAGGAAGTTGATTGGCAGTGGAAAGATCCAGTAGGGGGTGGCGGTTCCCGCATCAGTGAGAGGACAAAGCAGCGGACCGAGCGAGCTGGGGGAAGCCCCGGGAGTGTGGGGTTTAACCCCCCAGGACTATTTATTTTCTCTTTTTTTGTTGAACAGTAATTGTCCGTGTGCATGAAGACCGTGTGGTACTGTGACGAGGCATCTCTCTCTCTCTGCCCTTTTCTGATCCATATTGCCGAAGCTCATAAGAGGAAGTCCCTCCTGTTGCAGTTTTCCCCGGTACATTCCTTACACAAAACATATGCATTGATATAAAATATAGCCAACAGGCCACTGACAAGATCTGCCTTTGCCTGAATACTGTCATGCCATCTGGTTCAGCACATCCACACCGAACTTAGGACCGCAAAGGGTTAAATTTGAAGACAGATGATAATCTCCAATTAAAGCCTGTGTTTAGATCACGTCATCTGTGGCTGCTAGGACGGTGGTTAATAGCAAATAGGTGTTTACAACGAAGGCTTGTCTCCTCTGAGGAAAAACAAATTCTGTGAGCTTATAATCAATATATAATCAATTGATTTAAGTATTTAATTTGTTGTTTTCCTGTCAGATGTAAGAATACGGTTAAGCATGAGGAAGTTGCCAACCGTACATTCTAAGATATACAGGAATTAAATTGTTTGGTTGAGAAGCACAACAATTCTTTGTATCTATATAACCATTAACATTAGAAGCGCCAGAATTTCGAACTACCTAGGAGCGCCAAACCGGTCATTTTAACCGGTACCTTTTTAAACGGCTGTAATATGATAATGAAAGACAAACAATCGCATTAAACTCAAAATTTTTATTTATGAACATCAAATCAAACATTTGCATAGCAGAAACACCATATTTAAATGTAAAACAAAACATTGCATTTTTTTCAATAAGAACAGCACAAAACAAGAAAATCTCAAATAAAACATAAATACAATAAACATTTCACTAGTAACTATTTTGTAACGTGTCTATGTACATACAAAATTGTATAAACATTTTATTTGTTTTGTAAAAATAACATCAACAGGTCTTTTTTTCGAAAATAGTATATAATGCACTACTTCAAAACATAAATAACTATAATACAATAAACTATTCATATAACATAATTTTTTAGCCTACATACCTGTCAGCTTTTTAATCTGTACAGTCCATACACAATACACTCCACTTTCCCTGAGCATTTACCTCACACTGCCCTTCCACAAGTGGCGCACACATCCAAAGTTTTGTTGCCGTTGCTTTTTGCAACCTGGCACTGTTTACTCTTGTGTGTGAGTGCAGCGGCTGCAGCACTGCCAGAAGAGGCACCTCTCTCTCTGCCCTTTTCTGATCCATATTGCCGAAGTTCATAAGAGGAAGTCCCTCCTGTTGCAGTTTTCCCCGGTACATTCCTTACACAAAACATATGCATTGATATAAAATATAGCCAACAGGCCACTGACAAGATCTGCCTTTGCCTGAATATTGTCGTGCCATCTGGTTCAGCACATCCACACCGAACTTTTGGTATTGTAGTATTCCACTGTCTCAGGCTTTTTTTTTTGCCAACTGTTCTGATCGCCACTGTTTTGTGCATAAAGTTGAGAATGAACCCTCAATGCTATACACAGGGGGGTACCTATGACGCAGAGAGGCATGTTTTTCAAGGTCTCAAAGAATATAGACAGGTAGATGCCACTTGAGCACGGGACTGATTGTATTGAAAAGGACGCTCTTTCTCGTTTTCAGATCACACAATTCAAACGTTTGGCTTCCTCAGCTCAACATTTTCCTTTACCCATTCCTCCAGTCAGTGAAGTGATTTTCAACTAAAATCATACATTCACAATCTTTTTGTCTTGCTCATTCTAAGCTGTCCTTCCTCCTCAATCACATTGTCTCATTCAAGTGTATCGGTGCAGCAACATCAGCAGCCAAAGTTAAAATCAACCAGTCCTTCCTAGCAATGGAATCTTACATTTGCTTTTCTCTCCTTGATATTATTTCTGCTCAATAAATGTATTGCTAGCATGCCCAGAGTGGTGGACTATCTCTCCGCTAGGACCACCAGAGGTTTCCTCTCACAAAAGAAAGGTGGGGTTTTTTCGCTCCGCCAAGCAGTTAGATTAGTTATATAAAAATAATAAAAAAATACAAATAAAAAAATAAAAAATAATTGCAATTAAACTATATTTGTAATTAATCACTAACTTTCTTTTCTAACTAACAATTTTCTCTCTGCATTAGTGGCACAGATGTGGGAAGCCTGGGGTCCTCTATTGGAGGCAAGTGAAGTCTTCCTGACCTTGTTGTTTAGACTTCTTTTGTACTTCAGTTTGGAAAATGCAGATATTACAAAAATAACACTATGCATGAAAAGCTGCTTCTGCTTACTGTATCTACTCATGTAGGTGTTGTTGTTCAAACTCACTCCAGTGGTGTAGCTGCCTAAATTTCATTCACACTGGTATGCAGGTTCCATGATGCAGTAGTATGTTGCAACATATTAGATGCAATCTATTCTGAATTATCAAAAAAATGTATAATAATTTAAAACAAGTTTAACACTAGAAGGGCCAGAGATATATTTATTTTTTTACATCTAAGGTCAAATCATAACATGGTTTCCTCACAAATTACTATTAAAGAACTTGGTCACTATAGTTCACCAATTATGCTATAAACTACAGCAATACATTACTCCAATAGTGATTCACAGTTCTGGCATAATTTTAATTGATTAAATCATGAATGTTTATTCTTTTTAAAAGTTCACTTTGTTTCAAACAAAAAAAAACACAAACAATTTAAGAAATAATGATTTTAACTAGTTTTATTATATAGCACACATGGATAAGCAAAGACAACACATAATAGATATTTTAAATCTAATAGCTATAGGCAACTCTTGATAGCTTAAGAATTATATATTTACCCTTGTGGAGCTTGAAGAAAGGTTTTAAGAGCAGGAATGTTTCAAAGTACAGTTGTAAAAAGAGTCCATTAATGTGCAAAACTTGATTTAAGAGTCCTGGAGTTTCGTTGCAAATTGTTAGATTTCCAAGAACAATGTGTGAAGTTTTTCTTTTAAAATCCCACGTAGAAAGTCAAAGATATTGTCTTTTGGTTGCAGTTCAATTCAAAGTTTAGTTCCAGGGCAGATTGAAGTTCTTAAGTTGAAGGTTTTCTCCAACAAGGCATCTTCTGTAGCTTCCAGATATATAGATGATTCCTCAAAGAATAGGTCCAGAATAGATCCTAAATGGATGTAAAAAAATCAAGACCCAGAAATCATTTGATTTACAGTCTTTTAAAATTGGCATGAGATGAGTGTTCTTAGACACCAGTCAATCATTTGGGATTGACCCAAAATGTAACCTCATTGACAGTTGTCCTTAAAAAAGGTGTGCCCTTGATCTTCAAAGAATTCTTGTCCACGCCTTGGATAAGGCTGTCCATCAAATATCTTCTTAAAAGGTAACTTAAGAAAAGTCTATTTTATTAATAACTCCACTGTGCTCCTTCCTGTCTCTATAAAACCTTCATATTCATGTTGCCCACAAAAAGCTGAATAACTCCATACCTTATTATATATGGCTACTCAGAGCCTGAGTAACACAAATTATATTTGGTTATAAAGTACTATTTGTTCATTTTCAATTGTAACTTTACAGAATTGTATTCTTTACAGATTTAACCATGTATGTGCCAAATGTCATTGTAAGGCACAAAACAAATATTTTCAATCCTTAATATCATACCGACAGTTATCAAAATACAATCTGACAGACAGCAATCATGACAATGTGTACAGTGTTTGGCATTGTTAGCTTAAGAAATGTATGATCAAAATGTTAGTGTCAATCTCGTATTTAGAAAGTTTTATGAAAACTATGTATACTCAGCTAAACTTTTTAAAGGTTTGCTGACTGGCAAAGCTAATTCAAAGACATTCTCTAACCCACTTAGAGTTACTCATAAATTTCAATAGACATTTTAACACCTGGGCTAGAGGCAGCCATTTTATCAGAGTCTGACCATGTAGAAAAACAGACATACTTTCTTGAGCCACTTGGCCTGGTATCCTTATCTAATCACAATCTTGTTCATTTCTTCCTGGCCCTGGCTAGCAGCTCTACAGACTGCTTAGTTTCTTTTGAAGCTTGCATTTTAAGTTGGGTGAGGGGAAATGAGAGAAAGAATGCAGGAGTAACTCAGCACATACAATAAAAATATAGAATTATATTAGAATACATAAATTTCATTCACACTCATACCTAGAAGCCCTGACGCAGTCTTTCTGACGGCTGTATTCAAAATACTGTAAGTTTTTCTTTTTTTTATTGAGTACGCCACAAACATCTGAACAACCAAAGCCTATTATATATATTATATATTATATATATTATATATTATATATCAACCAAAGCCTATTATATATAAAAGGTTGAGTACACCTGCTTGAAACCAGGTTTTTCATGATTATTATGCTTTTAACTGTATAAACTTGTCTATAAACACTTAATATTTCATTATAAGATACATGTACTTATATGCGCTGATAAGCATAAGTGAATTGCATTCAAAAATTAATTTTTTAAATGAAAATGTAAATCTTGTCAATTTCAATGAAATGGTCACCCAAAGCAAGGGGGTTTCAGTCTGAAGCCCAAGTCAGTTAAAAGTCTGAAATGTGTATGTATAACACAGTGTTAGAACACTGTCCTAAATATAAAAGGGTCTTTTGTTGCTTAGTAAAACTCCACGGTCTCTGGTATTTATTTTCACTAGTCCCAATAATAATTGACTGACCAAAGCAGCGCAGCTGGCAAGCAGGCGCCAGCCTTCAAAAGGCTGATTGAAAGCAATAGACTGTCAGTCATTCACTCAGGCAGAGAGTAGAGACTAATCTGATTACAGCTGAACACATTGCAGACTGGTAAATAAAAATAATATAGTAGAATACCGTTCTGTATAATCACAATACAGTTGTTTTCTATGTGGCCGTCAATGCACCCGGGGCTTTTAGGTATAATGTAATAAATCTCCTTTATTTCTGCACTCCCAGGTTTCATGCTTTGTGAGAATATTTAATACATACGGACAGAAAGGTACATGAACACACAGCCCCATATGTGTTACACTACTGGAGAAAATTACATTTTAAAATGAAAAACACCACCAAAATGACCGCAACGGGGCTTTTTAGTGTTAAAACCAAACAATTCCCAGCTCAATTAAGAGCTGACAGTAAAAATATGAAGGAACAAAAATTGACTTAAAAAAATGTAAATGTAATTAAATGACAGAGTAACCAATTTAATTAAATAATTTATTTTAATTCAATTGAATAGATCCATAAAATACCACTAGTGTGTAGAAAGTTATTGTATGAGTTAAACAACCAGAATAATAAAACTTGCATCTATACATATATTATTAAGCTAAATTCACATAAATACATAAAACAACATGGAATTACTGATTTTAGAGGGTTATATTATATCTATTTCATGAATATGTTTTGCTCAGAAGGCAATTTCATGCTCAAGAAACTGCTAACATAATGCAGAATCAGTGTGGTGGTGTTGTGTCTTTATTGATATTAGATATATACATGAAGATATTTTACCAATTTGTTACGCATATGTCAGGGCCTTTAAAGTTTACGCAATGTCACCCAGTCCACAATTGTTACGCCATGTGGGCGGAAGAACCCAGGAATCAGAACACAGGACGGATGAATGAAATGAAATGATGATGGCGCTTGCTTGCGCCGGTTTTGCAAAATAAAAGGGTTGAACAAACAAACAGAAAAAGGACACGGCACTGGTAGCCAAAATAAAACAGACAAACAAAAAACGGACTAATACTTAACAAAAACGGTGAGCAGCTAGACACACTAACAAACAAGGTGAGTTTTAAATAAACAAGTATCGTGCTGGTCCCACTAATAGCAATTGAAACTAACTCTTTATCCTCCTCTCTCTCCCGTTCCCTACTCACCGAACACCCAACCGCGAGTATGTGACAACGTGCATCTATATATACTATTGTGCTGGGATTCAATTACCAATTAATTATTCACTTGAATCCCAGCACGTGAATTAATAAAGTGCAATTCCCCGTGCTCACATATTATTACATTTTACTTGCACGTGAAGTGCTGTGCAATCCTCGTGCCTAAATACACATATACATTTTTAAACACTCGTGTTACACAGACCCGTTTATATCCCGTGTACCAATGTCTATACACCAACATTTAAACACACCACACGCAACACATAACAGATAATATACACAGGGGCGGGCACTTTGTTACGCATACAATAAACTATATTTCTGAAGAGCACTCAACAATGTGATACTGCATAAACTCCAACCAGAAAAATAAACTAAAACCTAAGGCGTAGGAAATGTAAATGACTACTCACCTGGAAACGCACACATCTCAGTTATTTTATCAATTGCAACAAGATGGGAGGTTGTATACATCCTTTAGTAATATGATTGCTTGAAGTAATTTTGTCTGTACCATCAGGCCTACAGGGAAAGCATAGAAAATGAAAAACTCATTTTCTGGTGCTTTGTATTAGGCCTGCCAAAAAGTACTCAGAGAACTAAATACTTTAACTGGTATGGAAGCAATTTCATGCTCATTCAACTTGGAAATCGAACATTAAATGAAGAAACAGTTCTTAATGTAAATAAATGCAAAATTTTAGGCAGGTCTAAATGCCACTTGAAATGTGATCATTTGACAGGAGGACACAATCCTAACAACCTTAAATCAAAACAGTGATACGATCATTAGGTTGGCTCCCACATTTCTATGAACGATAAATCGACTGGTAAATACAATGGCAGCTAAATTTAAATCTACTTGTGAAGTTTGTGCTATGCTTTAGGGTTCACCTACTCTCCACTGTCCTTCACCTCCCTGTTCAGCCTTGTCAAGTGCAAAAGATTAGGCAGAATGCCAGACAAAGGAAGTAAATGTTGTTGCAAGTTATTCTGACTGAAACAGGAGATGCTTTTGTTTAGGTGTGCATAAATAGCTGTGGCTGAAATACTAAAATGACAATGACAAAATGAATGTCCATCTCACAACATGAATGTTCATCTCACAATAATTGTTAGGAAGGTAATTTTGGACCAATTTTGTAAAATGTAAAGTTTCCCAAAGTTTCAGAATTGAACACATTTTATTAGCGTTAGTATTTATTGTGACAATAGTATAAATTCACAAATGGTTAAATTATTAACCTACCAAATTCTTGTTCTGACACCAAATCAATGCCTGTCTGGTGGCTTACTTCTTGAAACTTTGTGCCTAGGCCTTCCTCCGGCCTGGTATCACTATTATGAATGAAACCACTTCCAGGCATGGCTTTAAAACATTACTGAGCAGGTTGACCATCCTGATTCAGGTGGTTCACTTTTTAATTCTACCCCAGGTGATCTGTGTTATATTAATGCACGTTGAGCTCTCTTCAGAGTTGCTTCCATTTTGTAAATGGAATAGGCATCATCTCATTCAAGTTACGGGAGAAAAAACTAAAGTGGTCTTTCACAATCAATGCTTTTTCAAGAGTTTAATTAAGAGTCTGTTCAATATAACTGTAAAGGGATACCACGTGACCAAAAATAAAAATCAAAAACGAAGAGCTGCACCTATAGATTATCTTGGTTTTCAGATTGACTAATCTGTCTTTGTTCTTTGTTTTTTGCCATTCTATTGCTGTTCTTACTTCTCTGATAGCATTCAATGACTGCCCCTGTTCTGTTTTGTGTCTCGTGTAAAGTTTGCTTTGATTTGTTAAATTTACCAGTAGGCACGTTTTCGCCTCACTGTATCCTGAGTGTCCAATTATGTGTTTGTACCTCATTCTCATGTGTGTGATATTGATTTCCTGCCAAGCATCAAAACATTCTCAGTGTTTCAGAAAATCTTTGCAATACTTATTTATACATTTCATCTACTTACAGTCCTTGCCAGGGATATACAGTGGTGGTGGTGGTGCCTATATGTAAGTAATAATGAGAACTGCTTTTACAATTTGTCTCATTATAAAAATAGTCCTGAGCTCAAGCTGTGTACCTGGTGAATTGTATTCCCACCTATGCATCACTCATAGATGAAATTGCCTTTAGAAATCAGTGAGTGTCACTTCAGTCAGTCATACATTGTACAACGGGAAGCAAAATGAACACATTTAATAGACTGAGCTGCCCTGTTGTGTAAGTATTGGTGTGACAGTGTTACAATAATATTTTACCCTTAGTGAATTCCAGTTAACAAAGAATTGCAGTGCTGGTGTTACTGTGCTAATGAAGAAGAGTCAATACCCAAATGCTTAATGGTGATTTACCAGTAACCAATTTGCACAGTGTGTGAAAGTGCTCATAATATGTGTCAGTCCAATTGCATTTATTTTTTTCAAGTCAGGAACATTCAGTCTAGGAAATGTTTTAATAGTGTCTTGCAGAGGATGGGAAAATATAATTGATATAACCTATGCAGAAAATATAAACTTTATTTAAGGGAAAAACAAATAAAGCAAAGTCTCTTTTTAGTGTTGTGCATTCTACAATAATACCTGATAATATCTCAATAAAGAAACAAAAAATTATAGTGCTGCACAAAATGATTATTCAAATAAGCTCAGATAAGCTCTACACAGATGAGGGTTGCTGATTGGGCTAATTTACTATTCCAAGTGAAGAAACAGATGTTTTTCTTAGACCAGGGGTATCCAATCACGTTACTGGAGGGCCATTCCACTCAAGGGTTAACAGGTAAGATTATATAATGAACTACTTCAGAGTCTGGGTAGAAGTTTAATTGGTTGAATTAAATGATTTAGAACATGGTTGGAACAAAGACCAGGAGTGGCAGGGCCAACTTTGGCCACCCCTGTCTTAGACTGTGAAGAACAGCAATGCACATCAATCCAAGCAGCTGTTTCTTTACTTGTTTCACTTGGAAGGGTAAATTAGGCCAATCATCACCAATGACCTTCACCCGTGAAGAGCTTATCCAAATAATGGAAGAATCAGTTTGTGCAGCTCTAAGATAAATAGTATAACTTGCAAAACATATGGAATACCAAAATATGTTGAAACTAACAAGACTGACATGTACTGTAAGGTATTTGATTTTAATAACCCACACTGCCTGGCCACTTAACTTTATTAGGACCTGGACCCTATATCAGGTTCGGTCAGAGTTTACCCCAATCATACCATTAACATAAAGTGGCCTAGATATAGGTGTCTCGAGGGACGTCAATCCACTGAATCATTATTATGTCACATAAATAGTGTAGAGAGGTAGGTAGAGGAACATGATGAAGAATACATCATTCAAGTTCCTCTCAAACATGCTATGACAAAAATACAATGATTCTTGGTTGAATCGTAATCTGTTCCTTCGTTTGGTTTGAGCATTTAACCTGTAAGGGCTGTGAGAGACCCCATGAGAAATACATGTTTGTGAGTGTTTTTGTTTGTTTGTCTGTAATTGTTTTGTTTTGTAAATTTACTAGGTGGCTAAATACGATTCTGGAGCTCTCGCCAAGGGCCAGCACCAACCCGGAACAGCACTGCACGATTGTCAGTAATAAACTGTATCACCCAACATGAGCACTGCTGCACGCAGTGCATGACTGGTGACAGTGTTAGTGTTATTGTGGGGAGGATATTTGTGTTTATTGTTTGGGATTGCAAAACTTTGTTATTTACGCTGCGCAATACACATTGTTGTGTATTGCTGAGGTTTTATTATTTGGTTGCCAGACCTCGATAAAATAAAATTCCTTTCAAACTGGGTTATAACTCTCTTTGTCTGTTTTATCACACACTGCATCACTTCTGCACTCCTCTTCCCACTTGACCACTTTGCCACACATACTAATTTAGATTGAGCTCCGGGGAGTGTGGTTACCTTGGAAGATGCTTTAATTATCTGCCATGCTTCTGAAACTATTCACGCACACTTCTTGCATGGGGGGTGGTTGCAAGTCAAATTGTGCATATTGTTTCAACATTATGACCTTTCCTTTTAAACCAAAAAGTCTTCTGTTCTAAGGAGCAATCAAAGGTGGTGCTACTTATTAATACTTACTGCTTATTCACAAAAAAATAAATGTTACCCAGAAGATTTTGGAAAGGCAGCTCAAATGAAAGCAGTAATGGGATGCTGAATAGTTGAATGAGGCTTGACAATGTTGTTTTAGTACAAGAGGATTTTATTTTCTCTAGTTTTTGAAACCTTTAATAGTATCACATTGTTAATTTCTGGGAAAGCTACAACTTAAAAACAAGTAAACAAGGACTTGCATTTATTATTCTTATTTTTGAAGTGTTGGACTTTGTATCTGAATGAGATACAGCCCACAAATAGATGATGGCTTTCATGTTCACTTTGTAAATGTTTAAGGGAAAGCTAAATTTAAGGTTTGTGTTCAGCCGTTTATACAGCAATTATCACAATTAAATTAAACATCCTTAAGCTCTTGTATAGTTGTAAAATACAAAGAATATACAGGTTATAATCATGTCAGGTAATTACTTGAAGGTTTTTTTAACCAGCTACATGGGTTATTATCTGCCAGTTAAGGACCATGGAGCAAATATTCAAAGATCTTGTGAATTTTCACATCTTTCTCACAACTGCTTGCTTTGCGAATGTTTCGCGTAAAATCGCAAGTGAGTGAAATCTGAAAGAGTTGTGGAGAAACTGCAATTATCGCAGCGCTGCGGAAATGAATAAATTAACATGAATTAACACAGGAAATCAACTGCAACTCTCTCGAGGTATATAACCATTGCAACTTTTTTGGAAAATGAAGACGCATTATTTGGGCTTGATGAGGCACAGCCCCAGCACCTCTTCAGCTATGAAAGTTAAAAATGTCATTAAATGTTTTGCTCTCAAATGCGTTTTTTCACAATTTTCAACGCAGTTTTATCCATTCTGCAAGTTTTTGCGTACGTTAAAGAGAGACAGTCCACTGCCAGGGGCATTTAATTACTTTACCATTTACATGCCATAAAGATGACACTGGCTGCGAAAGAAATGAAATAAGCTTACTTGATTTGAGAAATGATACAAGCAAATTTCTACACTACTTGGTTTGATTGAATGAGCAGTACACAACAAGCGTCAATATTGTATATTGTGGCCTCCTTCACTAAAGTGAAAACTGGCTCCTGTTATTTTTAAATACCTCTGCTTCCAATTATACTCCTGCTTAATAACAGGAACAACCTTTTATTCAGGGTCAGTGTTGAACTGAAAGACGTTCATGCCTGCCTGTAGTCCTACCCCCACGCAGGAACATTGTCCTACTAACTTCCGATTAAAAAAATATATATAGAAACAATAACAATGTTCTGGTTCTCTTTCCTTTTTTCAGTGAATATAATTTATTTAATAGAGAATAAAAACAGACCAAGCTAACAACTATCTAGCCTAAACAGAAATGTATTTATTTATTTATTTTGTGCAATCTCCACAAACTGCAGGTTCTGTTGCATTCACAGCGCTGATAATGTTAGATATAGCTAGATATGACTACAGCACGGACCATGGGTCAAATCCATTTTTGTGTAGGGTGCATGTATTGTTTATTTTTATTTTTTCAGTCAGCCTTCTGGAGTCATTTGAATGTCTTTACACTTTTTTATTTCATTTGAAACCGTTTAAATGCCAAATCATAACAAAACAGAATAACAGTGCATATACAAAGAGCAAAAAAACCAGGTGGCACTGCCCCCTCTGCCCTACAGGTTACGTGCCTATGTATACAAGCACACACACACACAGTGCGTGGTGGTGAAATTGCGGGATTTTTCATGACACCTTCCCCAAATTTGAGGGAAAAACACTTGCAAGAGAACAACTCGCAAACACATTTTTACCTATGCAGCATCTATTTTGAATTTCACTCAGAAGTTCAACTTTTTTCGCAAAAAGGACTTGCGGAAAAAAATCTCTACAACTCCCCTTGCGACACACGCAAGGCGTTTGAACATTTGGCCCTATGTTACATTACAAAGTTTAAATAGTATTTTTTTTTTTTCAGTTCGGCATTCTTCTTTGACTGTTTTAGATTTTGTATCTTGCTTCAGCTGCTTAGTGTATGCGTTGTTACTGAAACTTTATAAGAGAGTTATAGGGGAGTATTAGCTAAGCAAATTGTAATAAAAACAACCAAAATTACCTTTTTAACTGTTTTTTAACTGGGTGCACTAGCTAAGCCACAACAGCAAAGTTAGACTTTTTAAAAAAAAATGAAAAATGAATATACTCCCCTGGGTTTCATGCTGAATAAAGACCCTCACAGGCAGGATGTCAATTAAAATGAGGAACCCGGTTTCCTGGAACCTGCCACCAGTGCTGCTTTTAAATCCTGAGCCCAGTCCAGCTCTTTTGAAATTCATTTGTTATGTTCCAATGCTCTTTGTGAAATGTACAATAAATTAGGATGGTGAAGCGTTGACAATGCAGTATTATTTCATCACTTTAAATTAAGTGGATGCAGTGTCAGATGCCAGGTTATTTATATGCTTTGCTTTCCAAAACATCAAAGCAATTATTATCTCTTACAGTATGTTATGATTCATTTGAAGAATCTTTACAGTAAATTAAAAAGAAAAATATTTGAAAGCCAACATATTTTTTCTGTATGTGAAGGAACAAAGAAAGACATCTTGCAAATCCTTCATTTAATATTTGTAAAGGTTTTTTTGCTTGGTACAAAAAAAAAAAAAAAAAAAGATTGCTGTTTGAAATCGTTTGCATCACCATGTCAAATAATGGTCCCCTGAAGGTTGTACACTCAAATAGTGTCAGCAGCAAAGGTGTTTTCGTCAATATACATCACTTCCCTCCATCACCCACCCAATCCAGCCCAATTTACTTTAGCCACCCATTCCTTTTTACTGATGTTGACTTCATCCATCACCTCTCTTTTGAGATCCCCAGTTGGCCTCTTTCCTTCTGAACGAGAACTAGTTGCTAATTTTCTATGCATCGTAGGATAGAGCCTTCACTATACATCACAATTCCTGTCTACTGAATCCAATATCAAGCCTTCAATCAACCTTGTCTTCTACGAAATGTATAGAAGAAAAAGTCCATGTTTTTTAGGTGAAAACAGGCTAGAGGTTTTAAGCTCAAAGGAAAGAGCTTTTGTGGAATGATTACATGTATAAATGTAAGAAAACGGTTAGTTATTTCGTCTCCCAGCGTTACAAAAGTCTTCTCATCAATTCTCTGTTATTCCCCCAGTTTCACTTTTGTTGCAGCGCACAGACACGTTTCCAGCAGTGTCCTTAATGTTACCATATGACAGTGTTTCATTTTAACCATGTCTTGTAATACCTAGTTTATTAAACATACATAAAAGCTTGAAAGTTCATAAAACATTTTTAGGGAGGAAATCCATTTAAATACAGTACACCCTCGCTATAACTAACCTGTTGGGGTCCAAGCCTTCTGTTCGTTATATCGAGGGGTTTGTTATAGCGAAAGGACAGTCAAAATG
Organism: Polyodon spathula; assembly: GCF_017654505.1. Classification (NCBI taxonomy): domain Eukaryota; kingdom Metazoa; phylum Chordata; class Actinopteri; order Acipenseriformes; family Polyodontidae; genus Polyodon; species Polyodon spathula. Next base: position 97,637,851 of record NC_054534.1, read on the forward strand.
AATGGTAAGCTGTTAGAGTAAGTTAATGAGATGATTTTGTAAATAAAAATAGAACTACAGGTATCTGTTTGTCTCACGTATGCAGTATTCTGCCTTTGCTTTATCCAATTTGTTAAATAATTAAAATGCAGTAAAACAATTTTTTTAAAAAAAAATCAAAAATCCCAAATTGAAACAAAGGGTGAATATTAACTTTTCAAAGGGAAAAGGAGGGAGCGAGTCCCAGGGTATTATTCTCTAATCTCTCTCTCTCTCTCTCTCTCTCTCTCTCTCTCTCTCTCTCTATATATATATATATATATATATATATATATATATATATATATATATATATATATATAATATATTATATATATATATAGCCTTGTGTAGCCTGTTTAAAAATATATTCCAAAAATATTTACAGCATTTGATGGTATTGAGATTGAATGCAAAACCTGTGACAAGCATTTATGTTTTTTGAATTGCAATGTAGAGATACTGATTCAACCACTGTAAAAGATTTGCTGTATCCTGGTCGGGTATGGTGCTGGTGGATCCTTGGAATATATGTCTGTTATATGGTGTGGCCAATTAGTGCATACTCTCAAACAGACAAGGTACAGGAAGCGTGTTGTTTGCACGTCCATCCTCCCCCCCGTATGTTACACTCACATTTGTTTATACATCCTGATAATCGCTCATCAAATGGTAATTCTTATTCTATACCATAGTGCACATACTGTTGATATATGTCATTTGTCATCCATTTTTTCAACACACTGACAGCTCTGATTTTGAATTTACAGTGTAAATGCAGATGTTTATTTGATGTTTTATTTTTTCCTCAAATTGAGGGTGGGAAATTTGGGCTGCGTCTTAAATTCGAGGGTGTCTTAAATTCAAAGGAATACAGTATTATGTTTGGCAAAACTGTAATTAATGTATATTATGATATATATGAACTACAGGCTTTGTTTCTATAAACATTATGTGAAGTGGAGAATTTATGGATTAGCATCAGCTACTAATATCTTTACAATTAGTTCTGCTCAGACCAGCACTAAACCAGTATTGTTATTGAGTAATTTACACTTGTTAGCCAGAGCTGTATGAATTCCTTCTTGTGTCACTTCACAAAAAATAGATATTTCAGATAGGCAATGCATTTGTTTTCCTTAATGCATATCACTTTGCAGTCAATTCTTTCTGTTGCCTTGCATTTCAGCAGCTGTTAATATCAAAGTGTATGTTTTGTACAAGGAATGTACCGGGGAAAACTGCAACAGGAGGGACTTCATCTTGTAATTAGCCATGGAGCTTCGGCAATATGGATCAGAGAAGGACAGAGACAGATGCCCCTTCTGGCAATGCTGCAGCCGCTGCACCCACATGCAAGAGGAAACAGTGCCAGGCTGCAAAATTCAATGACAACAAAACCTGTCTGCGGTGGTTGTGGAAGGGCAGTGTGGGTACATGCTCAGGGAAAGTGGAGAAGCGTGTATTGTGCGTGGACTGTACAGGTTAGAAAGCAGCCAGCTACAGTGGCTCTCAAAAGTATTCCTCCCCTTGGACTTTTTCACATTTTATTGTGTTACAACATGGAATCAAAAGAGATTTAATTAGGAGTTTTTGCCACTGATCAACTCAAAAAAGTCCATAATGTCAAAGTGAAAACTCAAATCTACAAATTGTTCTAAATTAATTACAAAACAGAAAATAATTGATTGCAAAAGTATTCACCCCCTTGAGTCAATATTTGGTAGAGGCACCTTTGGCAGCAATTACAACCATGAGTCTATTTGGATAAGTCTCTACCAGCTTTGCACATCTGGACACTGCAGTGTTTGCCCATTCTTCTTTGCAAAATTGATCAAGCACCGTTAAGTGGATGGGGACCTTTGGTGAACAGCAATTTCCAACTCTTTCCACATATTCTCAATTGGATTGAGGTCCAAGCTTTGACTGGGCCACTCCAGGACATTTACCTTTGTTTTTAAACCACTCCAGTGTGGCTTTGGCTGTATATTTGGAGTCATTGTCCTGCTGGAAGATGAATCTTCTCCTAAGTCCCATGTCTCTTGCAGACTTCATCAGGCTTTCCTCCAGGATTTCTCTGTACTTTGCTGCATCCATTTTGCCCTCTATCTTCACAAGCTTTCCAGGCCCTGATGCAGAGAAGCATCCCCAATGGCTACCACTACCATGCTTCACGGTAGGAACGGTGTTCTCAGGATGATGTGCTAAATAAATATGTTATATAAATAGTTTATTGTACTATAGTTATTTATGTTTTGAAGTAATGCAATATATACAATTATTTTTACATAAAGAAATCAAATGTTTTTACAGTTTCATATCTACAAAGACCCGCTACAAAATAGTTACTAGTGAAATGTTTATTTTATTTATGTTTTATTTAAGATTTTCTCATTTTGTGCTGCTCTTGTTGAAAATAAAAATGTAATGTTTTGTTTTATATTTAAATATGGTGTTTCTGCAATGCAAATGTTTGATTTGATGTTCACAAATGAAACTTTTGACTTTTATACGATCATTTGTCTTTCATTATCATACTACAGCTGAAAATCTACAGGTTAAAATTACCGGTTTGGAGCTTCTAGTGTTAATTTAGGGTATTGTAATATTTTAAAAACAACATCATAAATAAACTCCTGGATCCTGGTGCCTTTGTTCAAGGTCATGTGGTGTGATGAAAGCTCTATCATTGGAGTGCTACTATGAACCCCTATAGTGGAAAATAAAACTGATAAACAATATTATTGATGTCAAATATATGTTTATTGGTATAGCTCATACCAGTGGGGAGGCAAAATAAGCTGATCCCTGGAGCCAGCATTACACTTCAGCCATTAACTCTAGGCAGAAGGATATGAACATCATCAGATGGAGATGCAGATGGATTACATTAGTTTACTGTAAAGCTACGTCTTAGTTGGTGCTTATCTTGACGAGAGCTGAATTGAAATCAGCATGAAGCTTTAACTTCTACTCTCATGTAATGGAAATCATCATCAATCATCAATTATCATAATTGGTGTACGTCTTTTATTTAAATATTTTATTTATTATTAAAATGCGCAGCTGCGCTTACATACCTCAGCACTGTTGTCTGTCTATTTCCTGACCTGTTGTCCTGTTCATATACTGGAACTTACTTTGACAGCAGATAAAAGTAACCCCATTTCTGTCCAATAAACTGTCAGAAAGTTTTTAAAAAATAAACTTCCCATTCACAAGTCCTTCAGTTTGAGTGCTTTGCTACATAATGCAGTTCTGTGACTAAGCTTATATGCAAACGATGACTACACTCATTTAATCCTAGCATGCACTCAAGTGAATTAAAATGATGCCGCAGTAAATGAATTACATTATGCTAAGAGGGATAAGACAGAGGGGTGCAATTAAAGTGTGTTACATAAATGAATCTCCCCAGAAATATGTTGGGTATGCTGTTGTTAAAAGGGACTTATCCAATTATGATCTTTCAGTTTTGTATTTTTAATATATAGATTTTTTCTCAATAATTTTTTTTTTTCCCCTTAACAGTGCGAAGTATGGTGTGTAGATAAGTGGGGTTAAATCCTCATTTACATGTATGAAACTCTGAGGCACTGACAGAACAAAATGTGAAAAAAAGTTCAAGGGGGTGTAGACTTTCTGTAGGTACTGTATATTGTATTTAGAGTCCAGTCAAAATGTATGTGAATTGAAATGAAATGATCATACTACTGGCACATCTTTGTCACTGAACTTAATCTTTCATTTCATCTACCAAAGTCAGATAGGTGTGGCTCCTCGCCCTGTTACAGCAACATATAAGATAAAGGGGGCAAGGACCTTAAGTTGTGCTTACTGCCTTTGTAATATCTTGAAATGTATTTGAGATATCTCTAATTAACTCGATTTGAAGTCTAATTAATTTCCACATATGTTGAAATGACTGTTCACCGATACTGGTATAAACAAGTATCACTGCTCTAAATGACCATTTGGCTTGCAATATGCTTTGCATGAACAGTGAAAAGCTACATTTTATATAAAAGACAGAATACCGCCTCAGATAAGAGATTATTTTTTAATGTGTTAAAAAACAACCTAATGAAATCCTTTTTCACATATTGTCTGTTTTAAATTAAATAAATGTTAAACTGTTGGTCAACAATGACTTCTGTGTTTAATAATAATAAAAAATGTACAGTACAATGTCATATAGAACTATGCACCTCAAACTATGTTCATTTATATAGTTCTATCTGCAAAAGCACCCCCCCCCCTAAAAAAAAACAACCCAAAAATCATGGTGGGCCCGTGGTTATCTGGCTGTGAATTGATACTTTCGCCAAAAGACATCAGCGTGAGGGCAGCCACATCACCTTTTTCACATTTGTGTATTGTTAGGGTTCTCATGTCAGGGGCCGCCAGTAGCCCGCGGGCCTTGCAATGAAGAACACTGCTCCAAACTATACTTTTGGTAGATAGAACCCTGTAATTCTGATGTCTCGAAATATCTAAACATGTATAAACACATATGTTAAGCATAGCAGACAGCAATGATGAACACACCAACAATAACACTCACTGGAGAGAGTTATACAATATTGTGAATATCAGTCATTTTCTTGTCTTACGCATGAAAGCAACTGAGTGGTTCTGATGTCTTATTTAATAGGAGGTTTTGCCTACTGATTCCACCTACTGTAGCTGACCAACTTGAACATTGCTAAAGATAAGCATAGCTATATTATGGTTCAATGTTGAATGTTTCTCCTTTTACACTGGACTGTGGAAAGATCCAGCAGATAACTAAGTGATTGTGGCAGAGCAAAGCTCTGCCCTTTTAAATTGGCAGGGATGGGGTTAACTTCCCCTGCCTGCCTGGGTTTATTATATTCAGGTGGCTGGGGTTGATTAGTTGATTAGGTTGATTAACGATCAATCAGCGCCCAGCCACCTGATATAAAAGGAGGCCTCAGCTTCTCATTTGGGAGAAGGGAGCTGAGGAAGCAGGTTGGTGTTTGTTTTGTGGTTTTTGAATTTTCTAAATCCAGTGAAGGCATTGCCCAGCCTGGAAACTTTATTTTTGTGAGTTTGGTTTTTGCTTTATTTGTGTTTGAGTATCTGTTATTTTGCCCTTGTGCACTTTATTTTTGTTTATTTATAATAAAATAGTTATTTTTTTGAACTGCAGTCTGTCTCTGGGCCTCTATCCACTCGCCAGCCTGCCACAGTGATGTATTAATTTATTTTTAACAGATCTAATTTTGGAATCTATCTTGCATGTATCAAACACAACAACAGAATGGGCAGGGGAGTCATATTGTTCCAAACCACGCTTGATTGCTAAGCAACTATGGAGCTTGATCTAAGGAAAGTAGTTCTCTGAATTCCGCTGTTTGATTAAGGTTCAAACATGTATTAATTTCAATAGATTGTACCTGTTATTTAAACAGTGTTAGTGGAGTGTTCTGATTATCTCACTCATGAGGATCATCTTTAAAAAAAAGACATCCATCAATTAAATGCCTATAGGCTTGGTTTCCAGAGATCAACTTATCATACAGTAGGAAATGGTCGATATCATGATATGATGGGATCCTTTGGCAGTGTTGCATCAGGCCACTTAACATGGTGTGTGATTTTGGAGGTGATTGGTTACACCTGAGCTAATTTAGGATTGCTGTAACAAGGGAGAGGGAGCCACCGCCGCTGCTGTCACACCCAGAGCTCTCCATCCTCCTAGACGAAGGACGGCCCCACTATCCGGAGGACCGTGGGGTGCTCTCTCTCCTCTCTAGAGACGCCGACTCTCTCCCTCCTCTCGGAGAGCAGCGAGCGCTCGGTCTCTCCCTAACTCCTAGACACAGGAAAAGTATCCGTCGAACGTGTTCTCGTCCGGTTGAATGTGTTATCCCAAAAAAAGGGAGGGTCGGGACTACCTAGCCGGTATCGATTCACCTTTGCGAGGGCTCGGTCTTAGTGGTAGTGTTTGATTAGCGGCAGCGAGGGGTCTCGGTCTCTCACTACTCATAGCCACTTAACATGGAGTGAGGGGCTGCTCTTCCCTCCTCCTAGCCGGGGTCTCGGTTCTCCTAATCCTCGGAGGCAGCGCCCCCGGTATATCCGGTTCTCCCTCCTCTAGACGGCAGCAAGGAGTTTCTAGGGATCTCAATAAACCTCGGTATCCCGAGGGAGGAGCGGGCGCGCGGTTCTCCCTCGGCAAGGCGTCCGGCGGGAGGGGGGCGGGGTTCCCTCGGCCCGGCCCGGCGGCGGATCGGTGTTCCTCTCGAGCACCGGCCGGGCACAGGAGGCGGTGGTCTCCCTCAGGCCCGGCGGCGGCGGACGAGGAGGAAGGTTGGCGCATGGTTACACCTGCGAATTTGGGATTCGCGGCGGAGGGCCCCTCAACGGCAAGAAGGGACATAACTCCGACTCTTGGGGGGAGGAGGGTGGGGTGGGGGGGGGAGGGGGGAAGGGGGGCGTTGGCGATTTGCGGCCGGTGTCGTTGTACATGGGGGGAGGTGTGTGGCCAGGCAGGTGGTATCCATCGGCATAATGGAACAGTCGAGCCTTGGGGTTAACTTCCCCAGGTTTGTTCCGTCCGAAGGACCCGTAAGGCACGATCAATATATGATATAACCGGGGTGCGTATGAAATTTTATATTAATATGGATTTTTCTATATGGCTTTGTTTTTACAAACACTTGAGAACTAAGGAGGGCCTCAGCTTCTATTGAGCGAAGGGAGCTGAGGTGCCAGGCAGTTGACGCATTACACGGGGGTTTACAAATGGAGCTTGATCTAAGGAAAGTAGTTCTCTGAATTCCGCTGTTTGATTAAGGTTCAAACATGTATTAATTTCAATAGATTGTACCTGTTATTTAAACAGTGTTAGTGGAGTGTTCTGATTATCTCACTCATGAGGATCATCTTTAAAAAAAAGACATCCATCAATTAAATGCCTATAGGCTTGGTTTCCAGAGATCAACTTATCATACAGTAGGAAATGGTCGATATCATGATATGATGGGATCCTTTGGCAGTGTTGCATCAGGCCACTTAACATGGTGTGTGATTTTGAAGGCGATTGGTTACACATGAGGCTAAACAGCAGCTCCAAGGGGGGTGGACAGTTATCAAGTGCAGCTCCCGTTGAAATGTTGGCTGACGCATACTTTTCGGCTCGAATTACCTGAAGAAAGAATAATAAACAAAAAATGAAAAGAAAAGAGACAAAGTAAAAATAAACGCAAGTTTATTATTGTTGTTCTCTGTATTCATTTGTGTTTATTAGTCTTTCTTCTCTCCAATTCTGTCTTCTGTTTCTTTGAGCCTGCATGTTCACTGCAAGGATATTTTGTCACTTTGTCAATAGCTGTCAAAATGTATTGAAGAACATGTCGTAAGGTTAGTTTATTTCTTTAAAATAATAATTCACGGGGCTCCCAAGTGGTGCATCCAGTAAAGGCGCTCTGCATGAGTGCAGGATGCGCCCTATAGCCTGGACGTCACCAGTTTGAGTCTGGGCTATTCCACAGGCGACCGTGGATGGGAGTTCCCAGGAGGCGGCGCTCAATTGGCTGAACGTTGCCGGGGGAGGGGGTCTAGGTCAGCCAGGGTGTCCTCGGCTCATTGCATACCAGCGACCCCTGTAGTCTGACGGGTGCCTGTGGGCTTGCCTGTTAGCTGCCCGGGAGCTGCGTTGTCCTCCTACGGCGAAGCTCCTGCGTGGCTGCAGGGTGAATCCGCAGTGTGTAAAGAAGCGGTCGGCTGACGGCACACGCTTCGGAGGACAGAGTGTGTTTGTCTTTGCCGCTCCCGAGTCAGCGCAGGGGTGGTAGCAGTGAGCCGAGCCTAAATAATAATTGTCCCTTTCAAATTGGGAGAAAAAAAAAATAATAATTGGCAACGACTAAATTATTAGTAAAAATAAAAAAATGATAATTTAGTCTTCAATCGTCAATCAAAACAGTTTCATTCTTGAACAAAGCAAATCCAAAAAGACAGTACAGAACGCAATCACATGCAAGCTGCCAGCACAATCTTGAACAGACAAAACTGTAGGTCAGATCTTACAGGACTCTATCGAGGGTAAAACATTGAGTGCGAGTGAGTAAAAAGAGTGCTGAAATGCAGGTCTACAGAGTTTGAAATACAAAACAAAGCCTGTAGCCCAAGCTGCCAGTGTGAGAATTGGTTTCTGTTGGGTTTGATCCTAGTCAGCACCTATGCCCCAAATCTGCTTTTAAAGTGGAAATAACACTTTGAAAACAAGGGTCATCTACCCATGATCAAAGGGGCTCGTTGAACCACAATGATCTTCCGTCCTCCTTGCCTTCCAAAGGGGTACACAAAAATAATTATAATTTTATACAAATAATAATAATGATAATAATATTCTTATTTTGTATAGCACCTTTTATTAATAATTTTATTTAGGGTAAATCCCATAGCGCTTTACGTACAAAAAAATGTATATAATATGCTTTATTATATATAGTATATATATATATATATATATATATATATATATATATATATATATATATATATATATATATATATATAAAACAATACAATAAAAACTATGCATTGCAGTAAACCAATGTATAAAAATGAGTCTTGAGGCGTGATTTAAACCTAGACACAGACTTTGATCCCTGATAGACACTGGAAGGGAGTTCCAGAGACGAGGGGCCAAAGAGCAAAAGGCACAGTATAAAATCTTAAAATCTTACCATGTAAAAGGTCTACCTGGTGAATGCTTTCTTTTTGAACTGTACGTTCATTTTTTTGTGCTTGTCCCTTTCATTTTTTTTTAGTCCAAGGCAAACATTATTTCTAAAGAGCCTTTTGTTTAGATTGTTTCTCAATTACTAAAACAATCTGGTTATCAAAGTGAATTAGCGAAGTTATGCAAATTACACAAAATGTAAATGAAAACATTATTAATGTGAATAGTGTTGCAACAACAAAATGAGAAATTAGGAAATAATTCATTAGAACCAGCATTGTGTACAGAATCTTTCATCTTACATGATAAGCTCAAATAGTTTTTTAATGACCTTCAAGACCTCATTCAATTGTGCATTATTGCAAATTTTCCACAACAAAGTTCTGCTAAATGCATATTGTCTTTTTGATTACGAACCATAGCTTCTCGATGAACTCCACTTCACTGTGAAATGCTAATTCCTAGTTCCACTTAAAAACAATGCTCTCAACAACTCAAGATGAAAAGACCGACATAATCTGAATAAACAGCATATTAACTGAAATTAAGAGTGCTTGCTTGCTTATTTACTCCAATTGTATTGCAGCTATCCAAAGTCATTCATAACAGTATGATAGACCTTTGTCCACAGATAAACATTGTTTTAGGGCTGTTGTAATTGGTACTGTACGTCTGATAAATTGCCACACAACTTTATTATTGTTAGTTCTTACAGAATCTTATCAAATATAATTAATTTTGTTTTATGAAAATATATTTAAGCAGGACAGATCCACAGAGAATTTACAGTAAAGTTCTGAAAGAGAAGGTGGAATTTAGTGTAGCCAGAATTTAACTGACCAGTAGTGGCATCTATATAAACAGTTCTGCTTGCTTAGTAAAAAAAAAAATAATAATAAAAAAACGTAACATAGAACAGTTAGAATGATTGTAACCACCATAAAATAGTTAGAAAAACAATTAAAACAAGCAGGTCAGTAACATACATCCCCCCATCATGTCTAGAATTTCAAAATCATTATGATTATTAAAAAGTATTACAGAATAATTTCAAAAATGTTAATAGTAGTCACCTTGTAAACACATTTGTATTTACAATTGTAATGTTATTATGCAGTTACAATGCACTTGATGTGTACATCTTTTTGCAATATATATATATATATATATATATATATATATATATATATATATATATATATATGTACACAATTGTGTTTCAGAAAAGGGTTTGGTTTAGAAATAGGGATAGGGTTATATGATGCAAAAAGATGACACAAGTACATTGCAACAATGCATACTAACATTGTATTTATATGTAAGTACACATGTATTTACTAAGTAACTACTATGTAACTACACAGTAATTAGAGACACAATGTAAAGTGGTACCTAAATGTTTAATCACAATTTAAAGTAAGTGTGACATACAGATGGACAAAAAGACATTGATATGCTTAATAACTTTTGTTAAATCGTGTTAATACCATTTTAATAACAACTGGATAAGCGGTAATCAGCTAGATGCCATCTCCACTACATCCCCTGTGCAGTGGATTGCATCCTCGCCAGGGGGGAAACATTTGAAGCTATAATCTTTACATACACTAGAGCTACACACAATATAGCAGAATGTGAAGAAAACTCTTGAAGCTCTTAGAAATCATGTCTGCCTTTGGTCTTGCCAAGACACAACATCCTTCTATGAATCTCTGTGCGGATTTATAATGGCATTACTTCAAGGAGTCATTGTATGAATGTGGGCCAAAATTGCTCCAATGGGGATTACTGTACATGCAATTATATGAGTAACAAAGCACTCTGATTGATGGTTCATTGGTTTAATAAAAAGTATGTAAAGACAGTGACAGATGGGTCAAGCGTCATAGTAAAACTCATAAATATGCAGGAGGCAATCCCTGGAAAGCTGTAAGGAACCATGGGGATTGGTGGCATGTTGCTGAGGTTTACTGTTAAACAATGAAACTGAAATTGTAGTTATAATTACTGAGAACATATGTTGTGCATAATTTCTGTATGGTCTATTTTAATGATCTAAATATTTACGCCACTTTCCACTGTATTTTTATTGTAGTAGACTATAAATTAAGTCTATACAACAATCTTCCTATACACATACTTACTGGACTTATTTATCCCAAACTGGTAATTCCTTATCTCATCATTATTTTTATATGATTTTCTTTCATGGGTGAAATTACAATAAACAATAATACTTTACTCTCAAACTAGATTGTAATAACCTCTTTATAGACTGCTGAGAATCCTTCAGCCAGAGTATATAATATCCATGCTGTATGACACAACACCTCACAGAAAACCCATATATAGGCAGTACATAGAACTGCAAGCATCTATGTATGGCTAATATTGACTGGCATTTGGCCTCTGGATGTTCACTATTCCTCTTTTAACAGATGTTCACCGTCCTATAAGCCTATAATGACACAGTAATTACAAATTTGGATGTGCAGTTACAATGCAACAACATGTTTAATTACAAACTGAAAAATATTGTCAGTTGCAAGTGGAGATTTCCTTTTGTGTATTTACAATGCACAATTATATGAAGTGTACACTAAAGGTACAATGATTTTAAAACCTATTTTACAAAAAAATAAATACAATAAAACACTTTTAAAACTTTTCAAACGTAATAATAGTACTTTTGCATTCTCTGGCTCACTCATTTAAAATGAGCACATTTCAAGCCAAACCAGTTTCAAGAGGTCAGGAATAGACACGAAATCTGTATATCAGCCAATTTAAAATGAAATTAATCTATTCCCTCCTTGTTTGAAACCCTGCAACACTGTTGAGTGGAGCTGGCTGTGCCTAATTAATTCAAGCATGTACATTTCTGATAGTGACAAAATTAGATCAAGCGCATCATGTTGAAAAAGTTTTTTTTTTCTCTTCATATATATATATATATATATATATATATATATATATATATATATATATATATATATATATATATATATATATTTTTTTTTTTTTTTTTTAAATACTGTACTGTTGTGATCTTTTTTGCAAGTGGTGTCACAGGTGAACTTGAGAACCTTGTATATAAATTATATGGTTGATGAAAACAACGATTTTAACAATGTTCAATAATGCAATTTAGCATTTATTTACAATGTATCTATACTTATAAGCTAAATAAATGGGCTTAGATAGTAAATTGGTATACTAGATTAGATATTATGCATATTTTAATGGAGTTATCTTTTTGTAGTTTTAAAAGAGCTTAAATGAAGTGAAGATCTGATGAAACTCCATACCACAGCGGTCTTGAAAAGGCTGCAAAGTCGGCTCAGCTGTGCTCCCCGTTATTTGGGGATCCTGCAATGGCCTGACCCTTACTGTATTCTTCTCATGCACCTTTACCCTTCCACTGCTTTACAACCTTTTGCCAAATTTCTTTCAACAGCTCTGCACTCCTGCCATCATAAAGCTAGACACTGCACACCACTGTCTGTATACAGAAATGTACTGATTCCTGAATTACTTTTGTAATGTGCTGGTCAGCAAAATTGTGCTAGTAATGACACTTAAAACATTACAAATGTCATACTTTGTTGAATCCCATCTATACAACATTTTAAATTGATAATCCAAATTTGCAAAACAACTAATGCAGAAATATTGCCAATGGCTCAAATATTCTGAATTTACATAAAGCATGTAGTGATTAATCTCACTTTGATCTCATTTTAGAAAAAAAAAGTAATCGCTAAACCAATGTTTTAGTGCTTTGAGAGCACAGCTTTCTGGTCATGGAAGCACAATACTGTTAAAATAATTTCCTTTTTTAATGGCAGGATGAGACCCAGTCAGACAAGTAGATATTGATGGCATGGTCTGTTTGTTTGGCGGCCGTGACCTTCTACTTAACTGTCCAGGTTGCTATCCAAATGATGCCATCTATAGTTTAAACGAGCAATACAACCTAAAATAACCTTATCTATATAACAGCAATATTTGGGTACCCCACACAAAGCCCCTTTCAAATAAATGAAGAGACAAACAAATGGAAATTGGTTGTGCTCTGAGCAAAATCATTATTATAGAAAACCAAAATCAATAATTGATTCAGTGCAATAGAACAAAAACACAACCTTAACCACATATCTTGCACTAAAATAATTGTTTACTTATTGTACCCAGCAACACCTAGAGGAGAGATAGAGAAAGGTCAATCCAATTGATAAATAATGTTGGGCTGTTCCACCCACCGAAGCCCAGAAGGACAGTCAAGCACCACCTGTGATAAAATAAACAAAACAAACCACACATGAATAATTAAGTAAATATATTAAGTGTACATACAAAACAAATCACCACACCAGAATTAATAATAGTGACCCGACTCAACGTTCAATGCTCTGCAAAGCATTCACAATAGCGAAGGTCACCCTCACAGCTCCTATAGACACACACTAAAAGCTAGCTAAAAGCTGCAGTCCTATTAAAACTATAAGGACCAATACAACCATGCGTATACACAAACTAAAATGAAGAGGACAATAATTACAAAAGCAGTGTGCAAGATATAAACACAGGGAAAGAAACTACCAGAAACAGTGGCTGGCGGCATTCCACTTCTTCGGCAGAGTACAGAATACTGACATCTACAGCATATCCTCGTCACAGGGGGAATCATGGGAACACAGGAACACCAATTACCTTGCTCTGTTGCACCCTTGCAGTGCTGGTATTTACAATGCCAGCAATACACACTTCTGGGTTCCCAGTGCCACCCGCTACACTTACAAAAGAGGTTATATTTATTTAAAATTAAAGACCACTTTTTTTTTTTAACTATCCTTTTTTGAATGTATGTCAAGGTAATCCGCAAAACTTGCTGGTTGATGATGCTGTTTGCTTGCCAGTGGAATTCATTAGGCTTGATACCAATGAAAAAAGAATACAGGGAAGGCTTTTGGTAATATAATTATTCCCCTGATAAATTCAGTACAGAGAATGCTTCAGAAGCTGAATTAATATATCGGATGTGTGGCCATAATATTAATGCACTTAAGCGTACATTTTTATGTATGTTTGATGAAGAAAAATAAGACAAAACTGAGCTTATGGAGTTCATTTGACAGAAGCAAATGTTATTTTGTTTTATAGAGCTTGATGAATGGGTACACTTTAGTTCTGTTAAATAATGTCAGTGGGTTAAGAGCTGATATCTTTAAAATAAATAACTTCAATTTCCTTGCATTGATTTGTGCATCAGTGTGACCAGAAACTATTTCTGGACCTTTACCATCAAATTATCCCTATTGAAATACATTAGTGTTTGGTAAGACCAATTATAAACTTAATAACATCTGTTTAGAGTTCACCCTTTTTTGAGCCTGGTTCAAAATCATGTATTTTCGTACTTTTGCAAAGTAAGCGCTTACACATTGATGTATGTTTGTGTACATCTGAAACAGACAGTACCGGCACTATGATTTACTGGGCCCTGGTGCAAGACTAGGAAGTAGACCCCCACCCCCACCCCCCCTCCCTCCCCAAAAAAACTGCAGCACAACCTGAAGATAACCTTTTGAAAATAAATACATCAGCAGCAAAATCTTAATTGGTCAGAAACATAGTTTTCTTTTACTTTATTTTCCAACAAACCATATTGTAACGTTACTTTAAGATGAAAGTAATCAATCAGCTAACAGGAATAATCATTTTAATTTGAATAATCAATTATGTAACAAGCTTAATCAATTTGATTAATAACTCCATTTATTTAATATTGAAACATATTGTAGCGTATCACAGGAAGAAACATGGTTTGTTCTTTGGTTTCAATCTCTTTTATTCTCAGCCGCTATCTCAGCACATGCCAGAGTCCACTGCTCTGTCAGCTTCACAACATACACTTTTTTCAACATCAGACCAACACAGGCACAAAATGATAACGCAGCGCCATCTTATAACTTTAGATCCGCCCTTTATTCAAATCAGAGTACCAGAGCTCAGGCACATCTCATTGGCCCTCAGCCACACACTAGGACCAATGGGCACAGACAACCAACAGCTCAGACACGTTCAGCTTGTTCAATGTGGAAATGGAACATGTTTTATTTCCCTTTCTGTCCTATCATCAAAGCTGACAGCTTTTTTCAGACAGAAAGTTCCAAGCAGTGGTTATATCATATGTAATAAAAAATATAACATTAATATTATGGGTCAAATCAATCAATCTCTATCTATCTATCTATCTATCTATCTCGACTTGTTTTGCCTGGCGGAGTGAGTGCGGTGTGGAGTGGTGGTGTGTGCGTGAGCGCTGCTGGCAGGTTTGTCGGTCTTTTCCTCTTTTTTTTGTTTCTATATTGTTTTGCATTTCTTGTTTAAAGTGTACTGGTGAACAGTTTTGTGTGCTGAGCTGACGCTCTGTCAGCGACAGCGGGCAGGATGGCCGGCACAGGAGGGAAGCCGCCGCCAAATTTTTCTTTTGAAAACCCGCCGACACGGAGTTAAAGTTTCCGCTGAGGGGTTTACCCCTTTGGAGGAATGTGTGCTCGCTATTGGGGAGGTAGTCGGTTGTGAAAACGTAAAATCGGCTTCTCGCATGAGCGGCTCGATTGTGGCTTTTTTAGGTACATTGGAGTTAGTCAATGGTTGTAGAAAAGGGGATTGTTGTTAATAATACTTTTCTTCCAGTAATTCCTTTAGCTGTCCCAGCTAGGAGAATCACCCTTTCTAATGTTCCCCTGTTCCTGAAAAATGAAGTGATAGAGAGGGAGCTGGCTAGATATGGGCAGCTCATGTCCGGGCTGAAGAGAATCCCTTTAGGCTGCAAGTCACCACATTTGAAACATGTTATGTCGTTCAGAAGGCAGTTGTTTATGATTCTTAAAAACATCAATGAAGATCTTAACATCACGTTAAGTTTAAGGTGGATGGCAGTGATTATGTTATTTATGCAACCTCTGACTGGATGAAGTGTTTCAGATGTGGGACTGAAGGACACCTGGTGAAAAACTGTCCCTAGAAGGAGAGTGGGGAGCGGAATAGGAGTAAGGGAGACGAGACTGCTGATAAGCAGAAAGCAGGACCGGCCGGTGCTGGGCTCAATGGCGGATCAGTACCTGCGGGCAGCAAGGAGGGAGAGCAGGCTAGTGACAGGGGGCCAGCTGAGCCCCAGGAGGCAGGCAGTGACGCTGTAGTGGGGGCGGAAAGCCAAACCAAAGTACAAAATAACGCAAAAGAAAGTGAGAGTGTAGAAAGTCACGGAACGGAGGGAGAGGGTGAGCAGATGGACACACAGACGGTTGCTAGTGTGTGGGGTGATGTTCAAATACAGGTAGAAGGGGTAAAGTTCACAGAGGATAGTGAGGCTTTTAGGCTGCTGGGGAAAAAAAGGGTGAGCAAAATGGAGGGCAGTGCTGTCACAAAAAAACGCAGCGTTTCGTCTGATGGCAGTAGTGTTGGTATAGAGCCTGGGAGCTCTGCAGAGCCGAGCAGCGCGTAGGCTGTCAGCACAGTGACAGACAATCCCGCTGTAGACAGTGCAATCGCAGAGCACGTATAAACCCCGGGGAGGGTACAGTGTGCAAAGCATCAAAGATTTCCTGTAGCAGACGAAAGGGCGAAGGGGAATTGATGTTGAGGATTTTTTTCCCGATATTGATTTGTTTCTGAGCTCAGTACGAGGTTTAAAACAAATCGTGTCTGCTCAGGAAACGTTTAGTACTCTGGAGCTAGTGCGCCTCAAATACATAGCGAGCAAACTCTGTGGCAATGTTAAACACAGTCAGTCCTGATGGCCAGTACACTCCTAATACTCTTTCTCTTTACTGTCTGCTTGTTTTTCTTTTCTGAATATCAATGTGTTTCCTTTTCAAACTCTGCAATGGCTAGCTTTAATACCGGGTGCCTTAATATTAATGGATGTAGAAATGCTTTTAAAAGAGCCACATTGTTTGAATTTATCTCGCAGAAAAGTCTGCATGTTACGTTTTTGCAGGAGGCTCACATAGATGGGGGAAATCAGGTTGATTGGGAAAGGGATTGGAAAGGGGATGGTTATTTCAGTAATGGAACTAATGTGAGTGCTGGGGTTAGTATTTTGTTCTCTGAGGGGTTTAAACCGAGCTCTGTAATTGCCTGTGAAATCATACAAGGACAGCTACTTAGAGTTCAAGCGGCGATTGAAGGCAGAGTCTTTGTTTTTGTTAATGTTTATGCACCTACAGATGGTAGGGAGAGAGTAAGCTTCCTCCAGAGGTTTGAATGTATGTTTGGCAAATGTAAAACTGATGAGGTGTTAGTTTTAGGTGGGGATTTTAATTGTACAGCTGATAGTAGATTAGACCGAAATCACTTTGAGCCACATCCCCAGTCTGCCAGGGAACTGGTTAGAATTGAAAACTCTATGGAACTAGTTGATGTGTGGAGAAACATTAATGCAAAGGATAGACAATACACACGGGTCAAAGCACATGGAACTGATGTTTCTATGGCTAGATTGGACCGATTTTACACTGTTAAACATAATTTAAACATTTTTAAATCTTGTTTTATCAGCTCCACAAGCCTGTCAGATCACAGTTTAATTTCTGTAAGTGTGTTGCTCTCCTCTCTGAGAATACAAAGTGCATACTGGCATTTTAATACTGCTTTGATTAATGATGAGCATTTTAGGAAAGTTTTTAATTTTTTTGGGGAGAGATGGAGATGTAAAAAAAGAGACTTCTCCTCGTTGCGGCAATGGTGGGATGTAGGGAAGGTGCAGACTCGATCTTTTTGTCAGCAGTATATTAGAAACGTCACAAAGAGCTTAAATAAAACCATGAGAGGAGGACATCCTACAGCTCCAGAGAGCTCTGGAGTCCAGCCCAAACGAAAGGCTGATTGAGGGCCTGAAATGTAAAAAAAGGGGGTTGGCGGAAATGCTGGACGTAAAGGTGCAGGGGGCTCTGGTGAGATCGCGGTTCCAGAGCTTAGTGGAGATGGATGCACAAACTCACTATTTCTTTGGGCTGGAGAAGAAGAGCGCACAGAGCAAAGTGATTCATTGCCTGAGGACAGCGGCTGGGCAGGAGCTCAGGGAGCACGCAGAGATCCGGAAGCTGGCTGTGGGCTTTTATAAGGACCTGTATACAGCAGAGGCGGTGGAGGAAACTGGGGAATCACAGTGTTTCTTGCAGGACCTCCCTCAGCTGCCTGAGGAGGAAGCCAAGGGGCTAGAAAGTCCTCTGACACTCTTTGAACTCTCTGATGCCCTGCAGGGGCTGAACAATGGAAAGACACCTGGACTTGATGGCCTCCCAGTGAAGTTTTATAAAAAGTTCTGGTCTCTGCTGGGAGAGGACTTGTTGGATGTTTTCAGGGAGAGTGTGCAGGATAAAGTTCTGCCTCAGAGCAGCAGAAGAGCGGTCATCACTCTCCTCCCTAAAAAAGGAGATTTGTGTAGTATTAAAAACTGGAGACCTGTGTCGTTGCTCTGTGCCAATTATAAAATCCTTTCTAGAGCCCTCGCAAACCGCCTCAGGACTGTGATAGGGCGAGTGGTGCAAGGAGACCAAACATACTGGGTTCCAGACAGATCCATTTTCGAAAATATCTTTCTAATTCGAGAAAATACTGGCAGCCTCCAAGCTTTTTGGTTTCAATGCAGGTGTAGTATCGTTTGATCAGTAAAAGGCTTTTGACCGAGTAGATCACCTCTATCTGTGGAGGGCACTAAAAGCTTTTGGGTTTGGGACCGGTTTCTTAGAGAAGGTTCAGCTGCTTTATGGTGACGTTTCCGGTCTATTGAAAATCAATGGTGGCTTAAGCGCCCCTTTCCCTGTTCAGAGAGGTATTAGACAGGGGTGTTCCGTGTCTGATATGCTCTATGCTTTAGCAATAGAGCCTCTTATAAATGAGCTGAGGAGGGTATTGACTGGACTGTCCATTCCTCAGTGTCCTGGTAAACCAGTGAAGGTAACAGCTTATGCAGATGACATTGCTGTATTTGTTAACAACCAAATTGATGTTGACAGTGTGGGCACCTGTCAAAGACTGTTTGAGAAGCTGTCATCTGCTAAAGTAAACTGGGATAAAAGTAGTGCAGTGCTCCTGGGTGACTGGAGGGGTTGTTGTCCTCCAATTTTACCTGCTGGTTTGCAGTGGAGCAGGGGTGGGCTCCTTTATCTGGGTGTCCATCTCGGGGATGACAGCACAGTGCAGAGGAATTGGGAGGGGATGGTGGAGAAGGTGAAAGGCAGGTTACAGCGGTGGAAATGGCTGCTTCCCCAGATCTCCTATAGAGGTAGGGTACTCATTATTAATAACTTGGTGGCCTCTAGCTTGTGGTACAGGTTCATCTGCTTGGAGCCCCCACAGTCATTAGTAAAACAGGTTCAGGCTGTGATGCTGGAGTTTTTCTGGGATGGGGTGCATTGGATCAGACAGAGTGTACTGTACCTGCCTCTGGCTGAGTTGGGGCAGGGACTCATAGACCTTTCTAGCAGGATAGAGGCTTTTAGGTTACAGGCCCTGCAGAGGCTGCTGTATTGCACTGAGGACATCCCGTGGAGGCAGTTTGCCTGTGCCTTCCTGCAGCAGGTGGGGAGGCTGGGTCTGGATAGCGGTCTTTTTCTGCTAGAAATGGGTAAACTGGAGATGGACCGACTGCCAGACTACTATAAGAGCCTGCTAAGGGCATGGCAGTGGGTGCGTATTGAGCAAAGGGACACTGAAAATATTAGCCTTGATTGGCTCCTAGAAGAGCCGTTAATATATAATACATTCTTGAAGTGTGATATTGTTCAGTCTGCTACTTTTATACATATGTTAGTGAAGGCAGGTGTTGTAAAGCTTAAAGCCCTTTTAGATTTCAACACCTACAGCTGGGTGACTCCTCAGTGGTTAGCGTCTGCTCTGGGGATGCGGTCTGTCCGCACTGATGAGCGTTTCCTCACCCAGGTGTGTGCTGCTCTCCCCGGTGAGGGGCTGGAGCTCTTGAGACAGCTGTTCAGGGATCAGAGAGTTCTGCACACTGATTCCCCCTTTCCATCACTGTTAGTGTCCCCAGCGATCAGTCAGGCTTCTGATGAGTAGGGTTTACTGACTGTAGAGGGTCTGAGAGATCTCTCTCTGTGCACAGTAGAGGGGAAACAGCTGTATAGGGTGTGTGTGTGTAAAGGGCTGATACCAGCAACAGCTCAGGGCACTACCAGAGACACCTGGAGAGAGAGGCTGGCGGAACAGATAGTGCCAGCTTAGAGAACCCTCTATAAGCCACCACTGCCAAAAAGATCGGGGGATCTGCAGTGGAGGATCTTACACACCATCATTGCTGTTAACTCCTTTGTAAGCATCATAAACCCTGAGGTGAAGGATTCCTGTCCATTTTGCTCACAGAGGGAGACTGTTTATCATTATTTTGTGTTCTGCACCAGATTGAAACCTTTGTTTGCTGCTCTGACGGAATTGCTTGCTGGGTTGGGTTTTGTGTTCTCTGAGGTGGTTTTTATTTTTGGTTTTACATATTGTAAAAAGAGAAAGTACTCAATCCAGCTGGTGAATTTTATTATTGGACAGGCCAAATTATCAATTTTAAAGAGCAGGAAAAACAAAATGAATGGCGTTTTAAATACTAATCCTTTTGTTATTTTTAGAATGCTTATATTAACACGGGTTAGATTGGATTTTAATTTTTATAAGGCAATGCATAATTTAGCAATGTTTGAGGAAGTCTGGTGTGTAGACAGTGTGTTGTGTGCTGTTAACGATGGTGATCTGGAGGAGTATCTGTGATGTGAATTGTTATGTGTCCACAGTATTTTATGTATTGTTTTGTTTACCTTGGGTGGATCTGAATTGATTTCATAATATTTGTTTTTATAAATATTGATTGTGTGTATTCTATTTAATTGTTAAATAAAGTTTTTTCAAAAAGTAAAAAGTATCTATCTATCTATCTATCTATCTATCTATCTATCTATCTATCTATCTATCCATTCTGTATTTGTTGTGATAGCCAAATTTTTGCCTTCGCAGAGAGGTCACCCAGAAGTACTGAAGCAAAGGTAAGTTTTATTTATAACACAGTTCATTTCAACAATTGAAAATAATAAATCAAAACAAAAACCTGCCCACTGGGCACTAACTAAACTGTTTTTCTTTTTCCCTGTCTAGCCCTACTGAAGCTAGCCTTCACCAAGTAAAAAGAAGTACAACACACGACAAACAGTGGGGTGAGGGTGACTGGGTAATTATACCACAGTAATGGAATTCCTATGGTGAGGGTTTGTCAAGTGAATCTCAGTCCTGAGCTGACAATGTGCATTTGCCAAAGCAAAAACGGTTGTCAACAAAGTCCAGGCTTTGATAAACGCGGCAATCCCCAAATCCAAGTCGCATGTTAGGTCTCTATTGGGGTTAGCCGGTTATTATCAAAGATTCATCCCAGAGTATGACACAGTGATCAATCCCTTAGTCAACCTCACCAAAAAGAGCACTCCAAATTTAATTAAATGGTCAGGAGAATGTCAGGGGGTATTTGACACTATCAAACAAAGACTCTGCCAGGCCTCCACCCTCATCACACCAGATTTTAACAAGAGATTCATCATCCACACCGATGCCTTGGATGTTGGTCTGGAGGCAGTTTTGTCCCAAAATATTGATGGAGTAGAACACCCCATCATGTACCTCAGTAAAAAGATGCTCCCCCGCGAGCGCAACTACACCGTAGTCGAAAAGGAATGTTTTGCCATTAAATGGGCTACTCATTCTTTATGATACTACCTGCTGGGACATTCATTCAATCTCGTCACAGGCCACGCCCCACTCAAGTGGCTAAGCACGATGAAGGACAGCAATACCCAATTAACTCAGTGGTATCTGGTATTGCAGCCTTCTATGTATTATATGATCCACCGTTCCGGGAAAGGGGGAATAATGGTTAAAGTAAAGCCAAGTGGTGGGATATGTGACAGAGAAAGAATGAATCTTGGTTATCAATCTACCTCCCGACCTGTGAGGTTGCTGTGCAAAGGGAACAGAGTGTCCCGGACTGGGTGGTCTAACAATTCATTCCAGGGAAAGATGGAAGTCGGACATCTAGAAAGGGAGCAGTGCCACAGTACAGCAAGTCATCGCCCCAGAAGTAAAGCGATGTGGCAACTGCGGACTAGAGGAGAAACGTTTGCACTCGCTAACCAAGGAGACATGGCTAAGCGATCTGTTCCTTGTTCATGGTTGTAGTCTCCAGACCAGGATTATAAAAATAAATCATGTTTGGATCAGGAACTTTGTTGTCTGTCTTCTGTTTCATAATCGCATCAACTCTACACCTGCGCACTGCAAGCCACTTTGCCACATGCATATACAGTTGTAATTTACTTAGAATACAGTGAATTAGCAGTACAGCTATGGCCAAAACTTTTGCATCTCCCTATTTAATTAAATTTGCTTCATAGAGTCAAATGAAGCATGCTGAATAATGCTATGTTAACATATTGATTTACATACCATGGTTAATGAAAAACTGCCAACAATTAACAAAATTGGCATTTCGAACTCCAACATGAAATATTGTACTGTACTACTGTTATGGCTTCCAGTAGACTTTCAATTTGGCAAACTTTAGGTTTATTAGTCAAAACTTATCTACTCCGTCCTGTTGTCCTGTTGTGTAACTGCCTGATCACAAGCTGTGACAAGTGCAATTAAGCCTTTTACAAACAAAGTCTAAAAATTCTAGATAAAAAGCAGACAAGATCATTGTTATATACTCAAGAAATATAACATGTTAAGTTTTGATAATTACATAAATTATTAATATGTATGTTTGGTGTTTAAGTCTTTGCAGGATTTGCAGGATTTGTCTCCCCTGCCATTAAAGGAGTTTATAAAACTCTGCTCAGATGGTATAAGAGGTGATTGCATAGCTCCAAGACGATGTGTTAAATTTGCACAGACAGTTCTCTCAATTAAGGGTTCTTATAACTATAAGTTTTAAAACTAAATTAAAGATTTAAAGATTTGGCTAAAACAGAGACAAGTTTGTGATCATTAAATGTAGCTGTGTATTTTTACTTGTAATACAATGGTAATGTTCATAGATTTGTAACATAGTATGCATTGTAATGAAAATTATTAGTTTTAATATCTCTAAATTAAGGATTTTAATATATTATAAGGGTGGGGTCCATATTTATTAAGGGAATTAATTTTAGTTATATTTATTTTGAGACAACAGTATTAGTATTTGGGAGCTGTTATATTTAGAATTATAATACAGTATATGGGTGTGGTCAGGTGCAGTGAATGAAGCAGGTCCACACAATCTTTCTCCCAAAACAGTCTGCTTGTTTTAATGATAACAAAAATAATAACAAAAATAACAACACAAATAAGTCCACCCCTTTACCAGCAATGGTACTGGGGGGTACACAGCAGCTCTTCTTAATTGAAATAAAAAGTAAACAAAAACAGGACTTTGTCCATCCCCACGTTCTCCGTGCACGCATGGTGCTGAGAAGAGTGGTGCCGTGAGTGGTGCGGTGTGGTGCGGTGCTGTGCTGTGCTGTGCTGTGCAGGGACGTGCTCTGTGTTTTATCGGTCCGCGACTCACTCCTCCTCTGCAACACAAAACACACGTAATCCAAAAACAAAGCCATACAGGTTCTGGCCGTCTACTTTCATTATCAGCGTAAAATGGAGGTTTTGCCGTAGCTGCTCCCCTTTGTACCCAGCAAACTTCCCCCGCAGTCACTGCGTTGCCATGGTTTCCCTAATAGGGCTGCCCCGGAGCTGACTGCAATGGAATCATCCTGAGTACTTGCAGCTACGCGCCCCTCCTAATATGGTCACCTTACGTTTTCCACCTACCACCGGGGTGGCAGCTCTAGGAGGCAGCTTACCTTCCCCCTTACACAGCGTCCTTTCTAATCGGGAGGGAGATTACCAGCATCGATCCTTTCTCTCTCTATCACAATGGGATTTTAGTTTACATGAACTAATCTATTAATCTTGTTGTATTTATTGTAATGTGCTGTTTGTATGTGTTGGTTGTATATTATTATTATTATTATTATTATTATTATTATTATTATTATTATTATTATTATTAATATTTTTTGGTTTCTTATGAGCCCATAGCTAAGTCGGGGTACAATGCATCTTGTGACTTGTCATAAATGTTAAAAATTGTACATTGTCCCTGTTAAATAAAACATTTGAATGAATGTTTCACCTTGTGGAACTGCTCCTTGAGCAGACTGGGCAGTTCGACCAAACGGTTTCCCCGAATCGGTCTCACAACATTACGCCTTTAGGATCACATCTCCCAGCAATGCAATCACATGACCTGAACACTGACCTATTGCCAGAGCACTCATTCTGCATTCTGCCTCTACATAGACAATCTGCCAGCTGTGATTTACACATTTGTGTTTTGACTGACAGTCTGCCAATACTACCTTGCTACGGTTTCTTTTTCTAATACCAGTAGATTAGATGCCGCCTATATATGTCTAGTTATTAAAGTTCATTAAAGTGAGTTCAAAAATAAAAATAATAATAATAATAATAATAATAATAATAATAATAATAATAATAATAATAATAATAAACTGACTCAGGGCTGGGTCCACCCAAAGGCTGAGCCCAGGTGCAATTGCGCAACTAGCTGTTTTATAATGATCCACCAAATATTCTTTCTCCAAATTTTCAGCAAATTGGTTTGTATCATGCTTGAACCTTGTCCTTATCAATCATTGTACCAGCCCCGTTTCCCTGACCAGTCTCTGTAAATGTACGCACAGCACACAATATCTTTGGTTTTAACGCTACAGTGTGTTTTATTAGAGATACAGAAAACAAAATAAACCAATGAAACAAAACAAAAAATAGCCGTTCTTTGGGCGCTACCTAAACATTTCCCTACCTTTTGCAGGGCAGGCTAAGCCTATTCCCCTTGTTTTAAACCATACAAACAAATCCCAATCGCAAGTCAAATCTCCGTTATTCTCAGTCCAATACCTTTGTCGGTTTACCAGAATTACTTTTCACTTTAACACTCATTTACTGGCATACTATCTACTCCTGAACCTCCTTCCAAACCCCATCAGAGAACAAACTAACTGTGAGATTTTTATTCCCTCACCCTGATCAGTCGCAGCTGATTGCATTTACCCAATTAGACTAAGTACAATTATACAAGGGATTCAAGTCTTTACAATCAGTGTAACAATTGACCCAGAGACACCTTTCATGAGATGGAGTCTATGTCCCTAACACTAGGGCTCTAAAGCCTCCATTTGTGTCTGCAACACACACTCCATCACACCAGGTAAGTCAATGAAAAATATATTCTCCTTTTGAATGATGACCTAGCCACAAAACTGCAGAAAGCTTGTTAAGGTTCTGTGAAGGAATGTATTTATGCTTAAAGGTAGGCTGCCCAATCAGGTATTCACCCTAATTTAAAATACTTTAGCCCAGTGACTTATCTAAATAGTGGCAGTTTATTAATATTATAACAATGACTGTATCATATATTTTACAGTACCAAGCGTGACAACACCAGCTTGTAAAATTCTAGTTTCCCTGTCTGAGATGCCTGTTTCTAGTTCTGTTGAGAGATTTTACAGGTGGTCTTTCATGCTCAAACACAGTGATCTATGAAATAATTACTCCAACACTGAAGCAACAGGAAAGACAGCAGAAGTGATATTGGACATCAATAACGTGAGAGGCTCTTTGAGGTGCAGTTCTATACACCTCTAATCTTCTCACCTCTGTGTGTGGTCGTGATTTTTAAATAGCAGCTATTTCATCGAAGAGATGCCTATTTGATCCAGATTGTCATGTACAAAAATAAAATCCCCCAAAGCTCTTTCAGTAATCATTTCCATGCTTGGAATCAAATGAATTATGTAGACTGATATCTGAAAAAGGTCATTTATTCTGGTACTGTGCCACACATCCATTTCTGAAAATAACAATATTGTACCACACAGTATGAAAATGCTTCTTCAAAGAATATGATAGCCATGAGAATAGTCATCTCATGTGCATACCATGTAATATACAGGGGTCTATGTAAATGTACATGTGATTTATTTTAGTATGTACTAACTACAATATTCTACAGAATACCACAAGCATACTATAGTTCACTGTAGTATATACTGTAATACATTGTGATGTACTACAGTACTTCCTACAGTACTACAACAAATAGTAGACTAGTATAATAAGTAGTACCTTGTGATGTGCTATAGTAAATACTTCAGTAATATACTTTGTGCTGTACAAGTATGTACATTCTAAACACCAAATTTTATGCAGCTTTGTTGCAGATTACACTATATTTTTAAACTACTTGTATGTGGTTTCACTGTGTACAGAAAAGCAAATATGGTGCTGTACATACGTGTGCCACATCGTGAGCAGTTTCTTTGTACTGAATGACATGGATGGTTTTCCCTATACCTTTGTGTGTGCACCTCCTCACCTAAGTTATAAAGGTAACGTTTGTATTTTTCCTACTTGTAGACATTTTGTTTATTATTATGTTGATGGAATATATATATATATATATATATATATATATATATATATATATATATATATACACACACACACACACACACACACACACACAGTGGCTCTCAGAAGTATTCACCCTTCTTGGATTTTCCACATTTTATTGTGTTACAACATGGAATCAAAATGGATTTAATTAGGAGTTTTTGCCACCGATCAACACAAAAAAAGTCCATAATGTCAAATTGAAAAATAAAATCTACAAATTGTTCTAAATTAATTACAATACAAAACTGCAATTTTTGCCCATTATTCTTTACAAAATTGCTCAAGCACCGTCAAGTTGGATAAGGACCTTTGGTGAACAGCAATTTTCAACTTTTCACATATTCTCAGTTGGATTGAGGTCCTGGCTTTGACTGGGACACTCCAGGACATTGACCTTTTTGTTTTTAAACCATTCCAGTGTGGCTTTGGCTGTATGTTTGGGGTCATTGTCCTGCTGAAAGAAGAATCTTCTCCCAAGTCCCAGGTCTCTTGCAGACTTCAGCAGGTTTTCCTCCAGGATTTCTCTGTACTTTGCTGCATCCATTTTCCCCTCTATCTTCACAAGCTTTCCAGGTCCTGATGCAGAGAAGCATCCCCATAGCATGATGCTGCCACCACCATGCTTCACAGTAGGGATGGTGTTCTCAGGATGATGTGCAGTATTAGGCTTGCGCCTAAACATAGCGCTAAGCATTGAGGCCAAAAAGCTCCATTTTGGTCCCATCAGACAATAGAATCTTCTTCCACTTGGTCTCCGAGTCTCCCACATGCCTTCTGGAAAAACTCTAGCCAAGATTTGATGTGAGTTTTTTTCAACAATGGCTTTCTTTTTGCCACTCTCCCATAAAGGCCAGTTTTGTGAAGCACCTGGGCTATTGCTGCCGTATGCACAGTGTCTCCAAGCTCAGCCGTGGAAGACTGTAACTCCTTTAGAGGTACCATAGACCTTTTGGTGGCCTCCTTGACTAGTGCCCTTCTCGTCCGAGTACTCAGTTTTTGAGGACGGCCTGTTCTAGACAGATTCACAGTTGTGCCATATTTTCTCAATTTCTTAATAATGGACTTTACTGTGCTCTGGGGGATATTCAATGCCTTGGAAATGTTCTTATATCCTACCCCTGATTGGTGCTTTTGAAGAACCTTATTCCGGAATGTTCCTTTGTCTTCATGATGTAGTTTTTGTTAGGAAATGTACTAACCAACTGTGGGACCTACCAGAGACAGGTGTATTTAACCTGAAATCATGTGAAACACCTTAATTGCACACAGTTGGTCTCCATTAAACTATATATGTGACTTCTAAAGACAATTTGTTGCACCAGAGCTTATTTAGATGTGTCATAGCAAAGGGGGTGAATACTTATGCAATCAATTATTTTCTGTTTTTTATTTGTAATTTAGAACAATTTGTAGATTTTATTTTTTGCTTTAACATTATGGACTTTTTTTGTGTTGATCAGTGGCAAAAACTCCTAATTAAATCAATTTTAAAATTCCATGTTGTAACACAATAAAATGTGGAAAAGTCCAAGGGGAGTGAATACTTTTGAGAGCCACTATATATATATAAAAACCTAACTCCGTTTTGGAGCGCTGACTACACACATCAGGAACCTAAACTCTCACTGGATGGCTAAAACATTTACCAGCCACAACAAAAATTATTGCACACACAGTACTATAGAAACAAAAGGAACACATAGTACCTTTCTTTCAGCTGCGTACCACACAACCGCGCTCTTCACATAGCAGCCTAGAGCAGACTGGATGCTTTCCTTTTATACTTAGTAGCTGGCTTAAATTTACAACAACAAGGCCAGTTTGCATTTGTATGTGTTTTTCTTCAGCAGGGAAAAATGTAACCCTCTCCCTGCACACAATATATTTTTTATATATATATATATATAGATAGACACACACACACACACACACACACACACACACAGTGCTGTGAAAAAATATTTGCCCCCTGTCTAATTTTCTGCATTTTTGCACATTTTTCACATAGAATTTTTAATCTTTTGGTGGGTTGTAGTAGTCTGAGAGAAAAAAAAAACTACACCAAAGTTTGGTGCTTCTTTCTTTTGTTTGGTGTGCAAGGTAATCAAACATGCAATCTTCAGGTGTGAAAAAGTTATTTCCCCCCTAGTTAAATCAACCCAGTTAAAGGGGTCAGCTGTTTAAATACTTTGGTCAACAATCATGCCTGATTTGGGCCAGCCCTGCCCAATATAAATCTGACTAACTTTGGCCCTTACCATCAGAGTGAAGTTGTCAGCACACAGGTTCTAGTGGCACATCATGCCACGATCAAAAGAAATTCCAGAAGACCTCTGGAAAAAAGTTGTTGATGCCTATCAGTCTGGAAAGG
This sequence comes from Polyodon spathula, assembly GCF_017654505.1. NCBI lineage: Eukaryota > Metazoa > Chordata > Actinopteri > Acipenseriformes > Polyodontidae > Polyodon > Polyodon spathula. The sequence continues at coordinate 97,666,533 of NC_054534.1, forward strand.
GTTACAAAGCCATTTCAAAGAGTCTGGGGCTCCACCAAACCAGTCACAGCCATATTGTCTAAATGGAGAAAGTTTGGGACAGTAGTGAATCTTCCCAGGAGTGGCTGTCCTGACAAAATCTTTCCAAGATCAAGGCGTAAAATCGTCCAGGAAATCATAAAGTACCCTAGAACAACATCCAGGGATCTGTAGGCCTCTCTCGTCTCAGCTAAGATCAGTGTTCATGACTCCAACATCAGAAAGACAATGGGACAAAATGGAATTCATGGCAGAGTAGCAAGGCAGAAACCTCTGCTCACTAAGAAAACATGAACGCTCATCTCAGGTTTTCCAAAAAGCACCTGAATGATCATCAAGAGTTGTGGAACAATGTTCTATGGACAGATGAGTCAAAAGTGGAACTTTTTGGCCAACATGTGCCCCGTTGTTTATGGTGAAAACCAAACACTGCATTCCACAGTAAGAACCTCATGCCAACAGTCAAGCATGGTGGTGGTAGTGTCATGATTTGGGGATGCTTTGCTGCATCAAGACCTGGACAATTTGCCATCTTTCAAGGAACCATGAATTCTGCTCTGTATCAGAGAATTCTACAGGAGAATGTCAGGCCATCGGTCTATGAGCTGAAGCTGAGATGTTGTGGCAGGACCTGAAACAAGCTAAAACCAACAAATATCATTGAGTTGAAGCAATTCTGCATGAAGTGAAAAATGAAATGAAAAACAATGAAATGAAAAATGAAAAGGTGTAAACAAGGAATTGTCAGAAAAGATTTCTTAAAAAGTTCTAAACACCGACACTTTGATGAATAGAGCCCATTGAATGAATCTGAATCGGGCACCAATGGTTAAAGTAGTGAAAAAAAGCAAAAGTATTCAAATAAATTCAAAACTCGCCATTGTGATCACTATGTTCCTTCTCCCTGGACTATGGCGTTTCCCTATACCACTTTGAAAATAAATAGATAGATAAATAAATAAATATATATCTTAAACTTCTAGCTTTTCACAAAAGATTTGGGTCCCTCTTAAAAGAGACTTTGGGGTTAAAAGATGTTTTGTTGCCGTTGCTCCCGCTGTCCATTCTGCCTGCCTGCTGCCACTGGACCGACCCCTTGTGCAGCTGTGTGATCTGATGCTTAACATTTATAAATTCATCTCGACAGTTCCTGCCATACCTTTTAAATGTGTCCAGGTACGATGGTATCATGTTTTCTACTGTGCCCTGCATTATTTTAAATTATGGCCCAGTAGCTCTCCATATTACCAAGCTATACATTGCAGTCAGTTTGATAAGTGACTGGGTATTCCATGCAAATAACGTCTTTCTCGCCACTGTGAAGCTGTAGGACAAATCTGGTATGGATACCTCCTGTTACTACCCCGGATAACAAACGATGATTTAAAAAAAAAAAAAAACACACTCTCACCTGATACTATTGCAGGTCTTGTGAGGAAGGGTCTGCATGATTTGAGATCAGTCTTATTTGTGCTGCATTATTTAAAGGCAGACTCATTTGTGTTGTGTCATGATGAAAATGGGCAGTAATATTTTACTTTAAAATATAATGAATAAACCAAGAATTACAAGAAGTGTAACAAATCAAAACTGCACTTTCAATAGCAATGTTCAATTCAACATCTGAAATAATTTTTTTTAATTAATGCATTTTTTTTTATTTTAAGGGACTATTTTTTCTAAGGTCAGGCAGAGGTGGAAGGATATTTAATCAAAATAACTTTTTTTGTTAATTAAAACATGTTTTTAGATCTGGAAGAGGTAATGTATGTTCTTTATGTATCTGTAAATAAATTAAGACAAAAACTAAACAGTACAGCTGGCTAAGACTAAAAATGAAACCGTACACCTGTGTAAACCGATGTACTAATTGTTAATTAACTTTGTATAGCTGCAATTGTATTTTTCTAATATTAGGGAGGTCAATCATAATTTTAGATTTTAATAAAATAAACAATGAACTGGCTTTTGTAAACAGTTTTCATTTAAAAAAAAAAAACATCTAAAATGAAAACACTCCAAAAAATGTTTTTAAACATTTAAAAAGGCTTTACAATTAGTTTCTTGTTTGGCAGGCCGCCATCTTGTTTTGTTTTTTTGGTTTTTTTTAAGCGCCTGTCAGTCCTAAGCTTTCATAATAAAGATTGACCATTTGTTTTTATTAAATCAGTTACACGTTTAAAAAAAAAAACTTTACTCCAAAGTGATTGGCAGTTTAAAATGGGAGGATCTAAGTTTCATGCAAAGAAGCAGTCCTCCTAAAAATCGGGCACCTCCCTGTCTGACATGTGGGGTGTTGTCACCGTGTAGGCGTGGCACCGATGCCGATGCAGGTGAGCCGCGTCAGCAGTACACTAAGTCCGCCCAGAAAATATGTAAATGAGTCATTTTTAATGCGTTGTGATTTATCAACCTAGCAAAGACTGAATAAAAACCGCCAGGCGTCAGTGAAAACATCCGCGCGTCACTTAATCCAACCCCTCTTTCTCCAAGGCCACAAAAGGTTGGTTAATAATTCAAAAACTTATGTTTACATGACATCTAGACGTACCAATCGTGTAATATTTGAGTTGTTTGTCAGTGGTTATGGTGTTAAAAAAGCGCCCCAAATATTAAAATTTAAATTTTGTAATGTTCTCAGGGATTTCTTCTGGACAAAGGGGATTAAAAGTTCAAAGGGTACTATGTACTTTTTAAAAAGTTTTGAGTGTGTGCTATATTGTTCCTTTTGTGGCCAGTCCAAAATAAAGAGCGTACCCCCCGGTGCCGCGGAATGTGACACAGCGGCTAAGTGTAAACGACACTGTGTGCTCGTCTTTAAAAAATCACCTATTATACTGTATAATAAAATCGACTGCGTTTTTATGGGTGTTTATGTGCAGTTTTTAATCAAGACTAATCTTTTTTCGTGGGATTGGCTATATATTTTAAGAAATTATAATATTTTTTAACATGGCACGTTTCATTGTGTTGCGATTTTAGACCTTAAAATCAACTCAAACATACATACATATTTTGTTATGCACTTGTAGTTGATATACTTGTATATGAATATATAGTTATATATTTTGATTCGTGATAAGATAATCTTAGAATGATTTCAAAATGGCTGCATTTGTGATGCGCACTCCCATAGGAGCCAAAGTCGCCCATGCTATTTGTAGGCCCTACTAATATATACACTGGGGGTCAAAATTATATATTCTAGTGTTTTCATTGTGTAATACATGTACATGATCTGTAATAATTTTACAAGCCACTTGCAACTGGATAAAAAAATGTTCAAAGACAGGGAGGGCCAATATTCATCTTACGCTATTGTTTTCAGCATAGAAGAGTATTACTGTAGATCAACTTAAGTCAATGAATATCTCTATTATTCAAACATATTCATAAGAAATAAAACAATTACTACAATATAGCAGGAGCCACAAGCATTTAAAACAAAACAGTAAAAAAAAACTTCAAACAGAAGAACTCAGTTGAAATTCTCAAAAAACTCAAGTTGCAAAAGGTTTGTAATGTATTTCTTACTATAATATATTTAAGTTATTGTGGCAGAAAGACAATGATTCTTGGTGATAAATCTCCCTCCCGACCTGTGATTGTGTTAAGTAATGGAAACAGAGTACCCTGGACTGCTTGGCCTGAAAATTCCTTCCTAGTGTTAAAAGGAAGTATCATTTAATAAAGGGGTGGAGCTTCGGTACATTAACTCATCGACCCGGAATGTAAATGACATAGCAGCTGCGTTTTCGACTAGCAGCTACAATCGTTTATCAAGGGGTCATGAGTGACAGTATAGGTAGGGGATGGAGCGAGGCAATCTGATCCTTCGTTTTAGTTAATAAAAAAGAACACGGAAGGACCTGTGTTTTGTGTATCCGTATCGTGAGTGTTTGTTTGTTTTGTCTAATTGTTACTTCTTGATATTATTAGACTGCTAACACATTCCGGCCAGCACAACCCCGGAACAGCACTGCACTTGTATCACAAATAACTGTATTCACTGACTTTTGTATGTGTTTTGTTTTTCATGTGGGTGTACAATAAACGGGACCAACAATTATTTCGTGACCAACCCAGTGCTTGCATTATTATTGTTTATTGTTTATTACATACAAACCCATTAAACAACTTTGCACCTGTCTGTTTGTTCATTGATCACTTGCACCTGCACACTGTTAACCACTTTGCCACAGGTATAAATCACGACGGGCCAGGTGGTTCCAGGAATATATACCACACCTAGGGTGGTGATTAGGCTCGAGTTGAAGCCAAGGGTCTTTGAACATCCCAGAAGCGGCATAATCATGGGAATCGCATGGGCCGAAGTGGTTTATACCACTTATAACATGGCTCTTTTCTACTTAGGGGAACAAGTTTTAAATAAAAAACACAACCAGTAACATGTATTAGGTATACATCCACAGTGTTATATAGTCAATGTAACACTTTACAATAAAGGGTGCAAATTCCTAATGAATTCCAAATGAACAACTTAAAAATAAGCACCTGAATACCTCATGCACTTCCTCTGAGTTCTGATTTTGATCACATGTGTAAGCCCTAACTCTGTAAATCTATCCCTAACCCTAACCCTAACCTTTATACATATGATCAACATCAAAACTCAGAGGAAGTGCATAAGGTATTCAGATGCTCATCCTTAAGTTGCTAGCTTGTTCAGTAGGAGTTCATTCAGATCATTAGCATACTAGTCATGGTATGTGTCATGTGATGCTGTTTAACCAATCTGTTATTTGTCCAAGCCATGTTATAAATGTAAAGAAAGTGTTTTATGTAAAGTTAGAACTTCTAAAAAAAAAAAAGAAAAAAGTACAACCACTTGCAACCTAATGAGCTGCATATATGTATCATAGTACAGCCATAGGCAACTCCAGTCTCCGAGGGACGGATTCCTGCATGTAAGCATTTTAGATTTTTTTGAAAAAGTGTAAACATCACTACTTACAAATCAATTTCCTCATTAGTTACAATTCATGGCTGTTTTTTTGTTTGTTTTTGTTTTTACTTTTTCGTAAGTAGTGATGTTTACATTTTTTTAACAAATCTAAAAAGCTTACCTTTAAAACATGAGATGAAAACTATAAATCCCTGGGGCCCTGGAGAACTGGAGCTGCCCTTCCCTGGTACAGTGTATACCACATATACAGTTTAGTAGTTATTTAAATTACTGTATATAGTTTAGTAATGTAGTACAGGCAGCCCTTGCACTTATGGCACAATTGGTTCCTGAAAGTTGCATTGTAAGTCGAATCCATAGGAACAATGTTATAATGTTATAAGTTACGTTCCTGACTCTTCGGCCAGATAATATAGTTTTACAATAACGACCCGTTATATTATTATTTATTTAAATTTTTACACTGAACCCGGTGGTTACTCACGTATTACTCAGACACCTGGCTTGTTTGAAAAGTACAGACTATGGGCTTTCCCATGACATATTCAGTGTGTGTATGTTATACTCCTAGCTGGAACTACAATCGCCTGAAGTTAAGCCCCTCATCATGTGACAGAGTTCACAGCTTAGGATTCGCATGGATCTTGTTGGACATCATTAAGGGCAAATAAATTCCGGAAAAAAAAACAGTTACATGCATAAACAAAACGCTAGACATGGTTGGACATCGAGCTGCGTACATGACACATGGCTCGAGCCTCGCCATGTCGTAAATGACATATCGATATTGTAAAGTCGAAGCAAGGTAATAATGCAAAAGAGTCAAGTGCCGAGTAAATCGAACCATCGTAAGTCGAGGATCGCCTGTAGTTATAATTATGTGTTATGCTGTATTTATATAGTGTTGTCTTTTTCTTTTTTGTCATTATAATCCAATTAATATATTTAAGGAGTTTTACATATTTCATTTTGTATTATTTTATTAATAGTTTATTAGAGTATATCAAATTTGTTAATGAAATGTGAATTATATTGAATGATTAATTAACAAAATGTTGATTAAAATTTTATGTAATACAAACTAAGTATATATATATATATATATATATATATATATATATATATATATATATATATATATATATATATATATAGACACACAGGGGACTTCGTACATGTTGATTAAATCACTAGATTAGGCTTTATTTTTAATCAGCTTTAAATCTCATCTTAAAAATGTGTGCTTTTATTGCATTGCTGTCTGCTTAAGTTTAGAGCTAAGTAGTGGTCATTTTTATTGAGTATTCAAGGTTAATTGTGATTCTTCTTCATTTCATAACACAGCAACAGTTCTAAAAATCCACAAAAATTAAAACCATTGTGAAATGTAAAGATATTCAATTCAAATAGTTTCCTAAATGCCTTTGTTAGTTACAGTATATCAGGTCATAATGAAATATATTAATACTTGCAGCACAAACTTACAGTGTTTTATCTTTGCTTGTAGTAAAGTACTAAACTGTACTATAGTATGTACAGTACTTCCCTGTAGTACTATAGAATATACAACAATATGAGATAGCAATACACATGCATACACAATATACACTTGGTGCTTCATTAGGTACTACAGAAATATATAGATTCGAGAAAAATATCAGAGTAGTTACCCAAGTGTAGTTTTTCCTATAGTATAGCACATATAGCCCAATGAATTCAACAGATTTTGAAAGAATACCATAATATATTTTTTACTATAGTATATACCATACTATAGTACATACTACAGTATGTACTATACCATACCATAGGTACATACTATAGTGTGTGTGTGTGTGTGTGTATATATATATATATATATATATATATATATATATATATATATATATATATATATATATATATATATATAATCACACACACATATACACACTATAGTAAATGCTATGATACTTTCTATAGATTTTTTTTTTTATCTGTGTAGGAACCTAATTAAAAGATCATTTTACACAAAACATCCAGTAAGAGTTCGCTTGCTGTAAATCATTCAAGAACCTTGGCACAAAAAGGAAGGCTAGGGATGTGATGGCAAATAGGACTTTTTGGAAATATGGTCAGAATTGTAATTCCCCTTGGCAGAAGCAAAAGTCATTGAAGAGAAAGCTTTTTAAGCCTATAACCTTTGGTAGTTTTAGAGCTATTCAGTACATCACGGTCTTGACATTAAAGCCAGACCTTATTAGGGCTACCGTGCTAATGATGTTAGTTTGTGGGTGGTGGTGTATAATTCCACTGCATCCTGTTTTTGAGGGGGGAGATGGAGAAAGCAAGGACAGAGATAAGGACACAAGACATAAAATGATGTAGTGCTTGATTATGGAGGGGGGAGTAGATGACGTTGGTACAACTAAGGAGATAAAGAAATGGCGAGCTCCTCTAGTTTATGTATGGTAAATCTTGACATGTGAATGTGCTGATGTTATCTCATTGTATTTCATGCTTTAATGTTACCTGTATCATGTGTTACTGCAGTTTTATCACCTCTGCTGCTGCATAGAAAATCCTCTATATAAGATACAAAACAATTAACCATCATTCTATGTTTTTTGTTCTGCTTATAAGGAAAATAAACATATGGAGTTTATATATATATATATATATTGGGGAAACCCTTTGGGGTACATTTTAGCAATATTCCAAAAAATAACCTCAAATGGGTATGACGTATTTAAAACCTTGAAGTAAAAATGAGCATCAAGAGAGCCATTATGTTTAAATGTGTTTTATTTTATCGCTAGAGGGTACAGTTGAAGATTAGCTGTGTGGACTTACCAAATCTCTGAGTGCACCTTAAAACAAATGTTATTCATGTACTGCACTCACTCCCCATAGGAATTCTGCGGCTGGTTTATCACTAAATAACAGGGTCCAATGTTTTGACACTATGAATGAAATAAATTTGTATCCATGCATAAATTCCAAATGTCTTATTGTTTATAATAATAATGTAATAATAATCTTTATTTTATATAGCGCTTGTATTGTGAGCGATAATTGAATGCGCATAATAATGTCAGAGACTTATTCGTGACCACAGAGATATCAAAAGCCCCAGCAGTCCAGGCGTATCTTTTGGTCAGTAGCTTATTGTGATGGTGGAGGTAGCTGACAATGACTGAAATGAGTGATCAACAGACACAGCACTCAGCAGAGGACAGGCAGAGGCAACGTAAAATTACCTTTAATTTTAACATGTATTCCTTGTCTGATGTAAAAAAAAAATTTAAAAAGAGAGAGAAAAATACTTTTTCCTTTAATGCATATACAATAAATGTAATGTTGTGCAATGGCATATTTCTTTTTGTTCTGCTTGCCTTGAAAAATATTGATTGACGAAAGACGAAATTGCAGTTTGTTAAATAGGTTGCTGTTAAAGCTGAATAACACAGTTAAAAATAAATAGTTCAGTGGTGTCAAACATAGGGCCCGTGGTGCAATTTCTGGCAGCCCGTCCATTAGTTTCTAAAATTGCATTGACGTACTGTATCGTTTTGGAATTCTTCTTTAAAACAACCCGCCTCTAATATGGCACGTGTATACAACACGCACAGTCTGCATTGTATGAGTGACATTCACATTAAGCCAATCACAACTCACAGAGGTAGTAAAATAGCCAACCAAATAGCGGAGAGGATTCGTTTCCTCACGTACGCGTGTAACAGCACAGAACACATTATTTTTATTAAGACAGCGAAGCAAAGGCTTGTTTAAACTATTTATTTTACTTTGAGTCAAATTTCAAATCAGTAGCCAAAAAAAATAGCTGGAGATGTCATGGAAGCGAAAGGTGGAGGCGGAACTCAGAAGATTCCAAAAATGTTAGCCAGATGATTATTTGTTCAATGAATACATTTGGAGGCTGTGTGATCCAGTGGTTATAGAAAAGGGGGCTTGTAACTAGGAGGTCCCCAGTTCAAATCCCAGCTCATCCATTGACTCACTGTGTGGCCCTAAGCAAGTCACTAAACCTCCTTGTGCTCCATCTTTTGGCGAGATGTTGTAAACGCAGCTGATGCATAGTTCACAAACCCTAGTCGCTGTAAGTCACCTTGGATAAAGGCATCTGCTAAACAAATTAATAATAAAGGCAAGATGGCTTGCGGGTGACATCACACCAGGAAGAAGAATGGACACAGACAGTACTGGAGTTTGGAAGCGTTGATGTGCAAGTTTAATAATTAAACTCGAGTTCTTTTGAAGTGTTTTGTTTAAACAAAACAAAACACTTCAAAACAAAACAGTGGCCAAAACAGACACGGAACTTACAAAAAGCAGAGTCAATTTAATTTAACCCTACAACACCATATAACTGTTTATTACGTGTTGTTGTTGTTGTTGTTGTTTTGTTTTTTTTAAGCAGGTGCTTTTTTAATTGTAAACAAAGGGCAGATGCAAAATGCTTTCTGAAACAAAGACAATTCACGAAGACGTTTTATGTTTGACTAAAAAAGCTATAAATACTTTTTTGCAGTTTGGAACCACCCACATGGGTGCAGCATTACGGTCAATTGTTTTCATTGAAACTTTTGTGTTTTTATAGTGTATAAAATTTTAAATCGTTTTACAGTAGCAGCTAGGGACATTAGACTACTCTCAATCCAAAAATAATGCAGTTTAACTCTCCAGCAAAAATGTACTCATTGAGCCCATGCTGCACAGGCCCATCACGGGTGTACCAGCTTACAATCACCACAGCTGAGCTGATCCATGGGCCAGTTAGGGCCTCACTCTGTGTACTCAAATTTGACGCAAAACAAAAAGATAATTAAATATCATCACAAAGATGACGACAAACCACCTATATTCTGCTCATTAGGTATTTTTTCAGTGCACATAAAAATAAAGACTGTTAAGAAAATATCACAAAAGTTTTCTTTACATTCACTTTAAAAAATATATTTATATTATCTTTAGCTACTGTACACGCTAAATGTCTGATTACATATATAAAACTGCATTACAGATATTTTTTTTAAATTATTTTTGTAAGCTACGGAAGGAAAAAAAAACGAGCACCGATTCACAAATTCCCTGTACCCACCTTTTTCTGGCCACTCCACCAATCACAATAGACAATCGTCAAGATTGACTCGTAGTATAGCGATTTCACTGGGAGAGTTCATTACTGTTGTAGAAGTGGCAGCTGCGATATTCAGAGGTAACTAAATTTGTCTAGTGATAAATAATTATTTAAGTTATAAGATTCTTAATTTATTTTTTGGTACTTTATTTTCTGTGAGTCTCAGAAATTCATAATTATTTTTTATTTATTTATTTTATTTAGTTACTGTCACCGCTTTAGAAAACTGCAATACTATTTCCAAAAAATAAAAAAATTCAAAAAAATCAAATGGCGGGAACTGGGGTATGCAGTTTAAATACTAAAAACATTTCAGGTAAGAAACTCTAAAAAGGAGGTTTGATTAAATTCAAATGATTAGTGTATGTTATGAAATGTTTGTGTTCAGAGAGTATATTGTATGCAGTTATTGGTTCCCAGTAGTGATGCGCGGGTTGACAAGAGACCCACAGGTCGGGCAGGTTTGGGTTAGATACATTTAAATAAGCTTCGGGTCAGGTTGGGTGCGTATTACACTATATATTTCCAAATATTGTACTAATAATAACAATAGTATTTTTCTGTCTACTGGCTTAAATTGCTATCTGTAGTTATCCGATTACTGCTGAGCATGTGCGGTAACAAGGAAATGGAATGAGCCGATTTCCATCCAGTGTAGTCAGCAGTTTAACATTATTAAGTAAAAAAATAAATACATCTAGCAAATTCCTTACTAAAATAACAGCTTCTGAAATGGAAAATATTTGTAAAATGTTGTACTCTGGAGAACTTAAATCTAGACGGAGAGAGACACATAAATCTCAAGTTTGGAGCAAATTTGCAGAGGTTATCAACGCGGAAAACGTTGAGCACAAAGGTTTTGTGATGTGTTTGCAGTGTGATGCCCTTTACAAGTATGATAGTCATAAAACCGTGTCTTCTGACAGCATGTTTGTGGACATCAAGGAATCAAATTAGCCAGTTCACCACTAACAGCAGTGGTGAGGCAATCAAAATTGAAGCCTATAACATCATACATAACGACAGATGCAACAAAGGTTCCTGCAAGTTTTAACTCTGTTGGTAGACAAGTGTGTACATCTGCACTGTATGGACCTTCGACCTTTTGATATTGTGTCACGGGAGAGATTCAAGCATGTTGCCTAGAATCTTATTAATACAGAAGCACACTATGGATCTGTAAATGCAAATATGGATCTGCCGAACAGACAGACTGTCTGTGATAGAGCTAAGCAAACAGCCAAATCACAGAAAGAAAAACTGGCTAGAGATGTAATCAAGGCTTTAGAAAATGGTGTACAACGGATATGTGGACTGATGACTATAACAGAAAGGCATACACTGTACTTACCTGCCACTATGTAGATGATGAATGGAAGTTAAATGCACAAGTCATAGCTACAGCTGAATTCAACGCAAGTCTTCCCAAAATGGCTGAAAATCTTTAAGAACAAAATTAACAGAGAACTGCAGGAATTTGGTATTCCAACTGACCTCTTGTCCAAAATAGTTTTTGTGAGTGACCAGGGCGCAAACATCAAAGCAGCAGGAGTCACCACTGGATCCTATGCATTGCTCATGTTCTCAATATAGTGCTGAAGTATACTTTCGATGCCAGGACTTTACAACAAGAATTGAAAGATGTGGTTTGTCTAATAGACAAGTGCAAAAGCCTTGTAACATACCTAAAAAAAATGGAGCCATTGCAAGTTTACCATATGCAGTGATACAGGAGTGTGAGACTCACTGGTATAACAAAGCAAAAATAATGGCATCTGTAAACAGTTCACTGAGATCCGACAACTTTTACAATACAAGGATCAGCTAGATAGAATGGACGACATTCAACTCGATGTGCTCAAAATACTTACCAAATACTTGTCTCTCTTCAAAATAGCAAGTGAAGAACTGTTTGCTCTGGATTTACAGATTGAAGAAACACTGCAAATCTGTTTAAGGGGACCCGGAATATTATGTCTCACTTACGTGATCGTGCATTGAGTCATTTAAAAGAGAAGCTAGGAATCACCTCCACCCACAAGATTGTAACATTTCTTTGCCCTCATTTTAAAAAGTTAAAGATGCTCCCAACTGAAAAAAGAACGTCGGTTTATGACCAAGTGAAGAAACTGCTCGCCACTTTCAAATCTGCTGTGAGTGCGTTGTAAAATGATGCTGCTAGTGATGTGGGGACAGTGACACTTTGTACTCAGAGTGAAGAGAATACAGTCAAAAGGTACACTTGAAAAAGAATATGGTGCTAAAGAGATGAGATTCAAAAAGCAGAAAATTCAAGTAGAATTCATTGAGTGGGAAGATGAAGTCGGGGACTGACAAGATCCAGCGATACATGGATAGGCAGTTTGCAAGTGACGAAGCTGACAAAGATATTATCAGATTTTGGGAACAACAAACCACATTTCCCCAGTCAAGTAGGAAAAAACAAGAGTTTGTAGTAAGCCTGAATTGGGGCTATGTTTAAAGTTTGTACAGTTAGTTTGGAAATTAGCTTAATGCTGATCCCGCTATTGATTTTCTATGGAATCCCATTTCACCGATATACTACAAAATGATGAATCCATCTGTTTGTGCCAAGTGTGAGCTGGTTGCTTTAAATTGCAGCATGACAATGTAACAGTGAAATCCCCTGATCTGCATCCAGAAAGTATAATGACATGTATTTCTGCAACATAAGGAGAACAGTAAAGCTTAAGTAGTACAAAGTGTATTCCAAAAAAATGTCTAACCTTTATGTTTGCTATTTAATGGGCACTAAAATGAATTGCACACGTGGTATAGCAATGAGCTTCTCAGGTTTTACACAGCTGAGAAATAATTAGCAAAGGTGCCATCAATGTGCAGGTGTAGTCTTTTCAGACACAGCCTTTCTTTAACAAACACAGAACAAAAAGAAAAACAAAACAGTTGTGGAGTTATAACTACACCATTACATTCCCTGTCTAACTTAAGGCAGGTTAATCATGTTACAACGCTGGGAAACGTAGAGTTCAATCTCTGAAGTATACCATTTAAACTTATGTAGCCCTGTTTGGCAGTCTTAATTGTACGTCTTAGCATATAGCATGGCACAGTATTTTTCTACTATATTTCTAGTCTGTATTCCAAGTGGTTATATACAGTGATTAGTGAAAGCATATTACATGCATACTTATTTCACTTTTAGAACTCCAGTTCCCATTTAAAATAACAATGGTTTTCATCCTCCTTCACCTCCTAAAAGGCAACTTTTTTGTTTTTTTAAAAGAGCTTTGTAAAAAACAGTGATGTGCAACCTGTAGCCTGTAATACCCCATTATCCTGGACATATATGAATTACCTGCCAGTCTTAATTTGTAATTGACTACCTGGGATTTATGGCCTCTGGCAGTAATGCCTAGGCCAATTAATGGGAATGTTTACACTAGGTAAATTAAATGTAGTTATGTGTAATTCCTTGCTTGTGTAATATACGACATTTTTTTCTAAAACAGGATAATGTGACCAAAACAGTTTTGAGCTGTTTCTGTTTCCCACAAAACTGATCAGCAGCTGTTGTGTTGGCCTTAGTAGAAAGGTTCTCACATAATCTTGCTATCTGGTCAAGGAATCGATCTTGAAAGAGCAGAGACTTCTGCAGTCAAGAAAAACTTAAGAGGAACTGTGGTCACTTTGTGTCCTTTTTGTTATACTATACTGTTCCGGAGAGTTTCACCAACATTCATGGTTTAATTGAATGTTGATCAATGTTCTTCAACTCTGCAGTTTTGACAATGACAATTCTAAATAAATAAACAAGAGAAGAGCTGAGAGGTGTGTTCTTAAGTTTGAAAACCATTGTCTTGTCACTGGGATTTGATTCAATATTTTTATTTAAAGCAGGTGCCAGTCCAGTAGCTGCTTTTTAATAGATTTCCTCTTCTATACTGTCATTTTTGCAATGGTTCTGATTAGTTCTGGGGTCTGTTGCTCCAATATTGAATGATTTTCAGGGTTGAAGCCAGAGGGAATGCAGTATAGGGGTGGTGAGGGCATTGTTAGGGGGAATTAGGAGAGAAACATTGGGCTTGGTATAAATGTTGTGCCATTATTATTACGATACAAAGTCACATGTACTCAGTTTATCAAGGAAACAATATCACGCATTTCCTATTTACCATTACATTATCTCCTCTGAGCTAAATGAGAATTCCTAAATTAGTTGACCACTTTATGTAAAAACTTTTTCTACAGATGTTTCGACATTAGGATTTTAAGAAAGCCAAAAAATAATATGTAACTTTTCCACGTAGTATGCAATTATCATAGTGTAAAGATAGGAACATCCTTTAGGTAAGTTCTGATAAGAAACAAAGCAATTTACACCCTGCTCTTAAACAAATGCCACTATGTCTTCAAATGCGCTGACAGACCTACAATAAAACATTGCAAAAGAAACCCTGCCTGTGTGTACACAGTGTTTGAAATGTGTCTGTGTCTAATCATCACTTCCCATGGTATTGCTAAATGTAATTAGAAAGCTAGCCGTTTGCTTTACAAACACCACAGCTAATGAGGCAGACACCACTTGTGTGGAAGGCAGCAGCCATTCTGGAACTGAAAATGCAATACAATTCTTAAGTATGCAGCACGAATAATAAGTAAGTCCTGTGCAGATAACTTAAAAATATAATTTTATAAGTGAAAAAAAGTGTTTTTTATTGATGGTAAAAAATATATATATATATATTTCTCGCACTATTTTTTAAATCCTTTTGATGTTACGTGCCTCTGAAGAAAATTTAGATCGTGCCAATATTTAAAATAAAAATCTGTACAAAATAATCTAAGATCTCACAAGATGAAAAATAAATACAGTATAAGTATTCAAATTAAATATATATTTTTCTACTACACTAAACAATAGTAAAGGAATCAGTGTATGTGTGACTATTTTTGTAAAAGATTTATTTGAAGATAAGAAAGACTTATGTATTCTATACACAATAACTCTCAGATCTTCCCCTTGATCCACCAAAAATCTCTGGAGATCCACACACTGATGTTTATATGTGCTTGATATTTAAAGAAAAAAAAATCAAAAAGTACATGTGGTGATGTCAAGGTCTGATACCAGACCTAGGACAAATATAGTTATACATATGGTTTGTGAAAAATAACTATTATTTGAAAATAACTAAATACAGATTGTAGAGAGTAAGTATTATTTTGAACATATTTAAATTTGGTGTGTGAAAGCAAT
This sequence comes from Polyodon spathula, assembly GCF_017654505.1. Classification (NCBI taxonomy): domain Eukaryota; kingdom Metazoa; phylum Chordata; class Actinopteri; order Acipenseriformes; family Polyodontidae; genus Polyodon; species Polyodon spathula. The sequence continues at coordinate 97,681,857 of NC_054534.1, forward strand.
TATTATTTGAAAATATTTAAATATGAGTAAAGTAGTTGAAATACATTGAAATACTTTAAATTCTTCATCAATATGTAACTGTGACATACAGCAGCCTAATTATTAACCTGCATTCAAAGCAGGTTAAGCCTTGTCATTGTTAACCACTCAGTTATCTTTTGGAAACTGCTCTATTTAAATTAGATTTAATGTTATCAATTAATTAAACTATTTGAATATTTTATTTCAGTGGGTAAATATTTGAAAACAATTAATCTTTAACCACTGGTTTAATGGCCTGTTTTGAAGTTATTGAATTGAATGTGTTTAGCATTTTCTTTGTTAGAAATCTTCCTCAACCACCATGTGGTAATTGCAAGACTTGGTACATAATTATATATTTAGGGTAATAATTAGATTTTAGTTTTGATGGACAGTAATCTTCAAGTCATGCCACAAATTTTCGATGGGATTTAGGGGCTCTGACTGGGCCACTCAAGGACATTTACCTTTTTGTTCCTTAGCCAGGTCAGCGTAGCTTTGGTTGTGTGCTTGGGTCGTTGTCATGCTGAAAGGTGAACTTTAGTCCCAGTTTCAGCTTTCTTGCAGAGGGCAACAGGTTTTCCTCAAGGACTTCTCTGTACTTTGCTCCATTCATTTTCCCTTCTATCCTGACAAGTGCACCAGACCCTGCCAATGAGAAACACCCCCATAACATGATGCTACCACCACCATGCTTCACAGTAGGGATGATGTTCTTTGGGTGATGCACTGTGTTGGGTTTGCACCAAACATAACGCTTTGCATTTAGGCCAAAAAGTTCCATTTTAGTTTCGTCAGACCACAAAACTTTTTGCCACATGGCTACAGAATCTCCTGAGTGTTTTTTTTGCACACTTCAAATGAGATTCAAGGTGGGCTTTCTTGAGTAATGGCTTCCTTCTTGCCACCTTACCATACAGGCCAGATTTATTTGGAGTGCTTGGGATATTGTTGTCAGATGCACACTTTGACCAGTCTTGGCCATAAAAGCCTGTAGCTCTTGCAAATTCGCCATTGGCCTCTTGGTAGCCTCTCTGATCAGTCTCCTTCTTGCTCGGTCATCCAGTTTGGAGGGACGGCCTGATCTAGACAGGGTCTTGGTGGTGCCATACTCCTTCCACTTCTTAATAATCGACTTTACCGTGCTCTAAAGGATATTCAAAGTTTATAACACCACAGTCCCCAACAATATCAGCAGCAATTTGGTGAAATAATAGTTCCAGTATATTCACCTGGGCCTAAGAAAAGCCTAGAAATCTCAGTTAGTGTCCCGGTAGAAATGGCAATAATGGAAAGTATTAATTGAAGGTGACTAACCCAAGAACCTCCTAATCTGTTTGTTCGTCTTGATGTAAGGCTTGTGTTTGGCTCCCTTCAGGCTCGATCCCACCTCTCCAGCAACACGACGCAGGATCCTGAGGTGGAAGAATAAACAGTTTGATATACATACTTCTTCTGTTCCTGGTCATTCACTACGTATGATCTTGGGCCTCCCTACTCTTATTTGTCTTCCGACCCAGTCACTGGTACTTAGCTTAAGTAGGGTAGGACCTCGTGTCTTGGGTGTGAACAGGGAGCTGGCGGTCCGTCCCTTGGTTGGTGCCTGATCTCTCCTCCGGGGAGCCTGTGTCACGGGAAATAAGTTAGCTGTGAAATAAGTTAGCGTTTGCCTTTTTGAGCCCTTCTACACATGCTCAAAACTTAGAGCTTAAAGGCAAGTTTAAGCCATCGACTTTCTGTCCATGTACTTTTATTCAGAACAGACTGTTATTGCGATGTTTCCAATGTGTCTAGTAAATTGTTTTACTCTTAATGTTGTCAACATCTTTATTAAAAGCTACAGTATATGTGGTAAACATCGGAAACACATTGGTGTAATATTAATAACATGTTTTTCATATTATTATTTAATAATAGGTTAACTTTAGGCTATGTAGTTTACAAAGTTTACATTTAATCGCTAGCTACTTTAAATATATTATAGGTTTTATTCGTACATGCACTTGCAATATATTTGCAAGTATTAACAAAAGAGAAATAAATACAATAGGTGCATTATTTTGTATATGAGTTATGACAAACATAAATAATTTATCATTTGTTGTGAGATTTATTTTTATGTGCAATTATATACTGCGGCCAAAAGACAGTGAAAGCTATCAGCCAGTTTTGAAATGCCGGTCAAGTATCAAACACTTACCTCGCAATCAAACGCTTAATTTGTATAGTTTCCCTGTTTCAAGCAGTGAAATTCTTCACTCCGAGAGATTTAGAACTGCACTAGAATAAAACAAGAGATACGCTTTCATACATTTTTAAAAAGAATGAAAAATGTAATATTTAATAAGTGTGAAAGAAATCTCACTAATAGCTTATTGTAACACAGTCAAAGGACGATTCCATGTTGTTTAAATTATTGAGAACAGACATTTTTGCTGCTTACTATTAAAATGTGTTTCACCAAAAGCATGTGTGAGTGTGTGTGTGCATGCATATATACACACACAGGAACTTCGTGGAAATTACCAAAGAAAAAATCGCCTCGGGCCGGACCTGCAGCTGCCAAACTCCTCTCTCCACTGGTTCGGTCGGAGGGGGCTTAGGTGGCTTTTTTTGGTTTTGTTTTGTTTATGATTGATTTTTTTAAATTGCTCTTCTTCCAAACCTGATATCCTGGTGATTCATGATGATTTAGGTGAATTGAAAAGTTAGAAAAATGAAAAAGATTTAACAAATCTGCATGAGCTATTACAAATACAAAAATAATTTTTTTGTGCATCACGTCTTTGGAAAGATGTAAAGGCATCACCAAAAAAAAAAAAAAAAAAAAAAAAAAAAAAGAAAACAAAACACGTACCTGGGTGAACAACGTAATTTTGGATTTTGTAAGGGGATGCAATTTGGCATCCTGAAATTAAATCAAGTTGGGCTTTTTAGGTGGGGTGCTGTGCATATGAATGACACTGATAATGATATATTCCTAAAAAAAAAAAAAAAAACAGCGTGGAATTAAACCACACCTTCTGTAAATATACCCCTCCTTCCCATATCCACCCTTACACCTTCATTTTTATTTTATATATTGTTTTGTGTTGTATATTTTGAATTGTGTACATGTATTGTGTGTATTGTTTTGTTTTAATAAAAGTGCATTTTTTAAATATCTTTGTTATTGAGAAATGTATATAGACATAAGTATTACTGTATGGTATGCAATGAATGCTGTATTATATCTACATTACATTCATGATATCTTGATATTTGATTAATGAGATCTGGTGTAAAACATGATAATTAAAACAAATCAGATAACGTTATGAGCAAGCCCTCACAAGGAGTTTCACATAATAATCTACAAGTAAAAAGTATAACCTATGATATGATGTTTTATCTTTCCTGAAATACAACGACTGATGAGGGGGACTTTATTGTAGAAGTAAGGATCAGAGATTTGCACAGGGTACTACATTAAATTGGAGTGCTATCTGAATTATTAGTACAGTATTTGGTGCTGTGCGAGTACAACCACCATGGATTACAGATTTCACAGTGTAACAATTTTTATTTATTTTTTGTTTCCTGGGTAGTAACTGTTATTTCCTAATTGCTTATGCCTCAAAAGTATAGAAAATGGCTATTATTCCCCACAAACTTTGCTTTTGTGACCAGGACAGTGATATTTTGAAATTTACCTATTTTCCAGAACATTCCAGATAGATTCAGTGCTGAGTAAACTTGGAGTAACTTCTAGAACTTTCCAGTAATATAAATAGTAGTATAAATACAGGAGCCTTAAGCCCACCAGTTCAGTTTAGTTCCAGCTGCCTAAGTGGATACATATCTGCATTTTTCTGAGATGGCATCAAGAGGCTGCAAGCATCCGGCAGATGCATTTTGCTATGTCTGCGGCCAATTTATCAAGACAAGAGCGAAAAAGTACTCCGTGGAAGCATCTTATAAGATATGTGAGGCCTACAAGGCATATTTCGGCATGCCTGTCGGGGATCAAGACAAACCCTGGGCACCTCATTTCACCTGCGAGCACTGCAAAAAAAACTCTGAAAGGTAAGATGGACAATTGTTGCTCGGAATTTTATGTTATAAAATTTGTTAAATTTTAAAATTTTAAAATGTTTTACAATTTTCAATGTTATTGAAAAAATATATCATATATGAAAAATGTTGCGAGAATCTCTTACACATTAGTCATGGGTGAAATAAATGTATTTTTGTAGGATGGTACAGAGGGGAAAGGAGAGCCATGAAGTTCTCTATCCCAAGAATTTGGCGGGAACCCACTGACCACTCAAGCAACTGCTACTTCTGCATGGTGGACCCTTCCAAACGTCAGCAGGTGCATTCTTGCCAGTCCATCACGTATCCAGACCTTCCTTCATCCATCGCCCCGGTGCCACACTGCCATGAGCTCCCCGTACCCACTCCTCCGGAGAGAGAGCAGTCATCTTTAGAAGAGAGCAGCAAGTCAGAGAGCAAGGAAGACATTGTAGATCCAGATGACAATTTCAGAGGTGGAGCTGAGGAGAGAAACCCATACTACCGCAACCAAAAAGACCTCAACAACTTGATTAGAGATATTGGTCTCACAAAGTCCAATGCCAAGCTTTTGACGTCTAGGTTCAAGCAATGGAACTTGTTGGATGAAAGTGTGCAAGTCGCATATCAGAGGAAGCGTCACCAACCTTTTTCCAGCTTCTTCACCCGTCAAGATGGGCTCTGCTTCTGCCACAATGTGACCAGTCTGTTCGAGGCAATCGGAATCGCCTGTAACCAGAATGAGTGCCACCTCTTCACTGACAGCTCATCCAGGAGCCTCAAAGCCGTGCTGCTCCATAATGGTAACAAGTACCCGTCTCTTCCCCTGGCTCACTCGGTGCACTTCAAAGAGGATTACAACAGCATCAAGACCTTGCTGGACGCCTTGAAGTATGATGAGTAGGCTGGGAGGTCATAGGAGACTTCAAAATGGTGGCATTCCTGATGGGTCTCCAAGGCGGTTTTACCAAGTTTCCCTGCTTTTCTTTGCCTTTGGGACAGCAGGAACACCAAGGCGCACTACCACAGGTGGGACTGGCCACAGCAGACCGAGTTCTCTGTGGGGAGGAACAACGTCAAGTGGGAGCCACTGGTGGACCCCCGGAAGGTGCTGATGCCACCACTGCGCATCAAATTGGGCCTTATGAAACAATTTGTCAGAGCTCTAGATAAGGAGTCGGCAGCCTTCAAGTACCTTCAAGACTTCTTCCCTAAGCTGTCTGAGGCAAAGGTCAAAGCCGGTGTCTTCGTCGGACCACAAATAAAGAAGATCCTGGAGTGCAATGAATTCCCCAAGAAACTCACTAGTAAGGAGAAAGCGGCTTGGAACAGCTTTGTCGCAGTGGTTCGGGGCTTCCTGGGCAATTACAAGGCCGAAAACTATGTGGAGATGGTTGAGACTCTGGTGAAGAACTACGGCACAATGGGCTGTAGGATGTCCCTCAAAGTCCATATCCTTGATGCTCATCTTGACAAATTCAAGGAGAACATGGGAGAGTACTCGGAGGAGCAAGGCGAGTGCTTCCACCAGGATATACTGGACTTTGAACGCCTCTACCAAGGACAGTATAACGAGAACATGATGGGAGACTACATTTGGGGGCTGACTCGTGAAAGTGATTTACAGTATAATCGTAAATCTCGAAAAACTATTCACTTCTAAATCTTTTGTAGTCATTTTTGTATTACTTTAGTATAAATACATGTTAATTTGGATTCATATGTTGTTTTTTTCTGACTTTATGTGAACGAAAAGACACAAATTCACCAGTTTTCTCATTGGAAATAGGTCAATTTCAAAATATCACTGTCCTGGTCACAAAAGCAAAGTTTGTGGTGTATAATAGCCATTTTCTATACTTTTGAGGCATAAGCAATTAGAAAATAACACTTACTACCCAGGAACAAAAATTGTGTTACATAGTGTTTTCATATAAATAATATAACTGCACTTTAGGACGGTATGTACAGGAAGTCAGTCGTTTTGTGCGTTTCTCAAATTATATATACACCTTAAAACACCATCTTCCACTAAAAACGTGTACGTTGATATCTCAAGTAGACTTGTTTACAATGTCAAAAACATTATTCTTTACATGAAGAAAAGTGTTTGTACCAACTTTCCCACTCAATTTATTGAAAAGGTTCAAAGTCACCAAGCAATTTACCATGAAAATAATATAACTGTTAAGTGAGCTTACACGAACACTTATTAAACACGTATTTGCTTACCCCACAGTATATGACATTGTCCATGAACAACATTTTTTAAAGGAAATAAACATTTGGCAAGTAGTGATTTTAACTATGCATAGACATAAATTATACCGACAAAGTAATGTTTTTAAAATATTTATGTTAAAAAAACTAAAACACAGCGAGCAATTTCCTGCAGATACTCTGCGTGTCTGAAACTTAACCGGTTGTCTGTTTATGGCGTTAACTAATACATGTTTTAAATACCCTGACAGCATTTGAAAGGCAGGATCGTGAAAATAAGGAAGTTAGAATCCCGCTCACCTAGATCTGCCAAAGCAGTAATTTTCACTTTTACAGTACATGTTTTTATTTTGAATATAAGTGGCTTTGCAGCAGAATGTTCCCATAACATTGGCCTTCTTGTAAAGCCCCAGTTGAGCAATGTTATTATTTTGTGCACCTTATAAATATGTGTTTACTTTTTTTTTTGCACTGCTGTATATTTTCTTTATTCCCTTTATTGAGCACGTTTATAAAAGTATTATAGTTTTAGGACACCCAGGAGGATTAGACTTGGCTGGAGTCCAGTGGGCGCGGGGCCTCTGCTCTGCCAGTTGGTACTTTCCCACCCCAACCAATTAATGGGTCGTGACTGTTTTGTTAAAGTTTGAACTTTTTTTTTCCATTTTTTATATAATTAATAAACCTTGTTTTTATTACGTTGTCTGTGTTGTCTGTCTCTGGGCAGGTTGGTCTCCATTCTCCTACCTGTGTTGCAGAGCAAATGAACATGTGCAAATTAACGGTTATATTGCTGTATCCTGGTGATGTAGTTGGACTACATATATATTTTTACTGTCTTGCCAATGTATCAGTCTTGTATTTCATGTCATAAAGCTTCTGATCAATTTGCAAGAATAGGTGTGGCCCCAGTAGAGCGTGTTCAGAGATTGTAATGAGTTCAGGGACCTGAGGAGCCGACAGGGTACAGCAGAAACACGAATGAACCAGGTGTGTGTTATATATACATCGCTATCCCTCATGAATTTGAATTGTCACTGATTGTTTCAGCTAACACTTTATACTAGGTTGTATACATATTTTTAGAATAATGAAACTATGTTTGTTTTTTTTCCCCCGATGGGTATAGAAAATGACACATTTAGCCAAAGAGTACCGTATATACTCTACATACATGAGCTTTGCTAGCCAATTTAAATATATTCAAATGAATGTCTACATTGTTAAACTATTTATAGACCCTATTTTCAGTTGTTTCTGGGCATAGACCTAATTGGCACAAAGAGATGCATAAATACAGATTGAGGCTTTCAAAAGTATTGGATAGGTCTGTTGTGCTTTATGTGTGCAAGGCTGCTATCAAATGCTGCCAGTAGCATCAAAAAACCACTTACATAAAGGAGTGAAATTAATGTTCCCCTGCTGCTGTACTGAGAACATATAGACAGCTGACTGAAAAGCACTGCATTTTCACTTTCTAGTCTACTTTTTTGCACCATAAAGTTATTGGGTTTATAATTTTTGACTTACAATATTCTTTAAAATGAATTAACACATTTAATCACGATAAACTTGCCCCTAAATGGTTTGGGCCAGCTCTTGTAACCAAGAGACTTGGACCCAACAACTACAAAGTCAAGTGGGGAAGCCCGTTTCTATTAAACAGGATACAGTCAATATTGTTAATCTAAAATGCTATTATGGCGTTCATCCCTTGCACCTCCAGTGTGGGTGGGGGGTGGGGGAATATGTAGGTATTAAAGCTGGCTGGGTAGGCTAGGAGAAGACTTCCTTTTCGCTTGAGGAATCCATTTACAAATAACAGCATATTACTAAATTACAGTGTAACTTAAACTCTATTTATTGGAGGCCCATCGGACACCACATTCATTTCGCTTTAGTGTTAGTTTGTTTGGATGTTTGTTTTACTTTCTTACTCACCTGTACCTTCCACTAAATGTTCTCTGCAATAAGTTGTTGTCCTTATATTTCATTTATTACATTATAGTTTACAACAATAAACCGTTTGTGAAATTGACACCTCTGACGTCCCTGCTTTTGCTGTCTGTCACTCTTGCTGACTTCGTTAGTTATAGATGTTGGGCCAGTAGTACCTCCTTAGGGAGGACAGTACAATTGCTTCTCAGTTGTGCAGAGTAATCGTTACAGAATTGGTCATTGAAACATGTTGCCAGCAGTCAGAAATATAACTGTTTATAATCATGATTAGTAGTAAAAATAGTGCATTTTGTTGCACAATAAACAATTTTAGAATACATTACAAATATTCTATTGGTCAAAAGTCTTATCCATCAATGTTATGTTTAAACGAAAGCAAGTACCATTAAAAAGCAGTTGGTTAATTCCAATGGAAACTGACAATTGTGCAACATCATCCATTAGTCCATGTTTTCCTCAAGTACAAAATACTATTAAAATATGTTCCTGGTTACTAATGCAGCAGGGGGCTTGACTATATAAATGGTTTTCAACCCTGATACGGGTTCTGAAGTACACTATGTCTCCAATCCCACCTGTCAGTGCCTTACAGTATTTTGGTCTGGAACATGTAAACATGCCACTGATTCAGAGTAACTAGTTCAGGGACACCTGCCACTAGCACAAGTGATACATCACCAGGGACACCAGGAGTTACAGCTCCTGCTTTTAATAAAGTGATCATTATAATTGACATGTCCTGCAGAACCCATTGCTCAGGCATTGCAGCTTTGTGTCTCCAGCTTTACTTTTAACAGTTTTTGTCAATTGCATACAATGTCAATGGACTAAAAACCCTACAGGAAAACTAAGTAAAAGTTAGAATTCTGGATTCATCAGCAGGCAAATTTTGAATGGCATTTAAAGACAAATACAAACTGGTGATATACTGTCATCATTTTTTTCTTGTCAGTTTATTGACCATGTATTAGTTTTCTAACTGTCAAAGAAACCTTGCAGTTCCTTGAAGCTATTTGGCAGGTGCCTTGAGGCATACTATTTTCATCAAACATGGTGTCAAACATTGGTTCACTAAATTATTTATTTTCAGGACAGAAAACTTTTTTAAATCTGCCAAATGTTATAGTAGCATTTTACTTCTCGTATATCCAGACTTCTGAGGTGGTGTGTATTTGTAAGGTTAGGGTGCTGTACGTTTAAGTTAAAACAAAATAAATTGTTAAATCAAATGTGTAGTTTTTTTTTTTCTTTTTTGCGTTTATTGGCTGTTTAAATTAAATATGACAATGCCACAGGGAAGATTTCCCACGAGGAGTCATTCAGTAACTCATCTTTATTAATAAAATGTTCCACTTCTTTGTTTAATTCTAAAGCTCATATGTACAGTATGCTAACGGTATGGCTTACAAAAGGCAAAAATACAATGGATAAACATAAAGTATAAGGACATCATGATGGCTCAGAAAAAATAAGAATTCTCATGACAAATGGGTCAGTGTAGTCAAATACACGAAAAACAAAAAAAACTAATTTGAATAGCATATTACATATGCAAGTACACAAAAAAACCTTATACATTAGCTACTACTAGTTTTAATGCTGACGCTTAACATATGTTATGTCAGTCTTAAACCAATTGTTATTTGCATGTTAAACATAAGGACCCTAAATAATTAGGCAACGCTTGTAATAGCAATATTCTACACTAATCGTATTTTGTTTGAAAATGTTGCCAATTTTATTGCCTTGTTTTTAGCTAATGTTAAGATCCGTGCATGAGTTCCGCTGTAATGAGCTTCTGCAGCTGTTGCTAGCCAGTCGTGAAACAGCTTCTGGGAGCATGGCACCGATAAACTTTGAATGTGTTAACTGAAATAAAATAATTTATATCAAGTGCTAAAAGAAGTGATCCAAACTTGGGTAACATCGAAATTAGAAAGGTTATTTAACGTTATGATGAATATAAAGACATATGAATATAAAGACTTAAATGTTAAGCAGAACAACGTAGTGACTAATAAGAAAAGGCAAGATACTCTTTAAACTCTGGACTGCAGTTAAATGTAAAACATCTACTGTTGACTTTGTGAGCGGATGGTGTAACACCAACATCTGCACTGAAAAGTACAACCCTCGTTTTGAATTATTTACAGGTTATTAAATAAACAAAGTAACTTGACTTAGATTAATCTGATGACAGTACTTGATGGCTAGTTGTAATTAGTAATGTTAAACTATTGTAATGTTGGAACGTATTCTATTGTTTTGGCCAGGTTACAATATTTACACTATTAAGATTATTTTATAAATATTATTTGTTAGAATTAAACAGAGGTAGAATATTTAGGTTGCTATATGCTAAGTGTTATTTTATTCTGAATACACTACAGCAAAATTTTTATTTGGTGGTTTGCGTTTATGCTGCTGTTGCTTTAATTGGAAGAGATACGCGCTGTGGCATTGCTGCTCATTGAGTTCTGTATTTTAATTCAGTAAACAAAAGGAAAAACTTGTGCCTAAGGAAATATAGTATTGAACGAAGCAATCTCATCTTGGACCCAGCTAAACTTTACCGGCTTACACACATTTGCCTTTTATTCTTGGTAGCGTAAGGGACCAGAGTTTGGATAATCGAGTAGACAAAAAAGTTGCACATTGTGTATTCAAATAGGAAACTATTCAAAATTCCCAATCCTACTAATAAACACTATTAAAACAATATTCATAATACAAAATAATAACTATCTTACTTAGCTTTGTCGCTTGTGTAGCCTCTCCCAAGTCCACGTCAATCTTGCTGAGTGATACCAGCGAGTCCTAGAAAGAGAGTGAATGGCATTTATGACTTGAGCACACTGGACCCCAAATCAAAAAGTTAGACAATTCGATCGTGTATCTGGGTATCCATCGGGACATCTTACTGTGAGACTGGATATGATGTAAACAAAATGTTGAATTCACAACAAATAAAGCTGCTGCTTCATCTGCAAGTCTGGGAAACTGACGCCAAACAAGGCAGAATGTTACTTTTTTTTCACTGTCCCAATGAAGCCAGAGGAAGCCTCCACTCTAAATGTTCATCTTCAGTTTTATTTTATTTTTTTTTATAAATTACTTTCTTTATGATTTATTGATTTCAGTGCTTTCCTTTTGGCTTATTGGTTGCTTAGTTGTAGAAAACCTGATTTGTAAAAGATTTGCCATGTCACGGGAATGATTACCAACACAGCACTTCTCTACGAAGTCGCAGAGTCTGACTGTACAACAAATATGACGTGCGGTGGGAAAGTTAGGATTAGTTCTTAGTTATGTTTTTAAAAAATGGTTTGTAAATTAATTTTCAGCTTTTTGGCACACTGGCCCATTTTCCTGGATATATATATATATATATATATATATATATATATATATATATATATATATATATATATATATATATATATATATATATACACACACACACACACACACACACAGTGGCTTGCAAAAGTATTCAGACCCCTGACCAATTCTCTCATATTACCGAATTACAAATGGCACATTGAAATTTGTTCTGTTTGATATTTTATTTTTAAACACTGAAACTCAAAATCAATTACTGTAAGGTGACATTGGTTTTATGTTGAGAAATATTTTTAAGAAAAATAAAAAACTGAAATGTCTTGCTTGCATAAGTATTCAACCCCTGTGCTGTGGAAGCTCCCAGTTTGCACCGATGAAAGAAATTGCCCTAACGAGGACACAGTTACCTTACCATTGGCCTCCACCTGTGAACCATTAAAGTTGCTGTCACATTTTCTGGATAAAAACCCCACTGTTGAAGGATCATTGGTAAGGCTGTGAATCTGAAGGAAAATGAAGACCAAAGAGCATTCTACAGAAGTTAGAGATAAAGTAATACAAATGCATAGATTAGGGAAAGGGTAGAAAATAATATTCAAGTGTTTGGATATCCCAGTGAGCACAGTTGGATCAATAATCAGGAAGTGGAAGCTGCATCACACCACCCAGGCACTGCCAAGAAAAGGCCGTCCCTCAAAACTCAGCGCTCAAACAAGAAGACTTGTGAGAGAAGCCACAGAGAGGCCAACAATCACTTTGAAGGAGCTACAGAGTTCAGTGGCTGGGAGTGGAGTAATGGTGCACCAGTCAACCATATCAAGAGCTCTGCATAACACTGGCCTGTATGGGAGGGTGGCAAGAAAGAAGCTGTTACTCAAAAAGTACCATCTGAAAGCACATCTGGAGTTTGCCAGAAAGCATGAGAGTGACCCAGCTGCAATGTGGGAAAAAGTTTTGTGGTCAGATGAGACCAAGATAGAGCTTTTTAGCCAAAACTCAAAGCGTTATGTGTGGTGCGAAGCTAACACTGCTCATGCCTCAAGACACACCATCCCTACAGTGAAGTATGGTGGTGACAGCATCACGCTGTGGGGATGCTTCTCATCAGCAGGTACTGGGCATCTTGTTACAACTGAAGGAAGAATGGATGGAGCAAAATACAGGAAAATACTGCAAGAGAATCTGCTTCATTCCACTAAAAAACTGAAGCTTGGGAGGAAATTCACCTTTCAGCAGGACAATGATCCCAAGCACAAGGCCAAAGCAACATTGGAGTGGCTCATGAACAAAAAGGTGAATGTCCTACAGTGGCCCAGGCAATCTGCCAAGAAGAATGGGCCAAAATCACTCCAACACTGTGTGCAAAGCTGGTACATACTTAGCCCAAAAGACTTAAAGCTGTTATTGCAGCGAAAGGTGCCTCTACCAAATATGAATGTGTGGGGGTTGAATACTTAAGCAACCAAGACATTTCAGTTTTTTATTTTTCTTAAATATTTCCCAACATAAAACAAATGTCACCTTACAATAAATGATTTTGAGTTTAAGTGTTTTAAAATAAAATATCGAACAGAACGAAATTTCAATGTACCATTTATAATTCAGTAATATGAGAGAATTGGTCAGGGGTCTGAATACTTTTGCAAGGCACTGTGTGTGTGTGTGTGTGTGTGTGTGTGTGTGTGTGTGTGTGTGTGTGTGTGTGTGTGTGTGTGTAATATATATATATATATATATATATATATATATATATAAAATAATACTAGTTAAATGTAACCAGCCCAGTGGTGCTTGTGGGGAGACAAGGTGGCGCAGGAGCCTGCAGAGCCTGTACAACTAAAACAAACCTGAAGACAAACTTCACACGTGCAATTAGGATTTTATTATTTTGTAGGCCCGGCGGTTGCCTTTTTTGACCGGGCGCACCGCCGGGCCTGTAGAATAGTAGGGAAACCACTTAATATTTATACATAAGAACATAAAAAGGTGTGGTAGGGTGTGGGTAATCACTGACACAGAAGACAGAGAGCGCTGTTGTCCGTGGCCTGGCTACCAACTATGGTATCTAGGACCTCCGGAGTACCACGGCAGAGTACACAGTGAGTGGTGGTTGCACTTGCAGGTGCTCAAAGAATAATGAAAATAAAACACAGTAATAAAAACTACAAAATAAAGGTGCTGCACTCTGCAGCACTTACCCCCAATCGTCGCTACTCGTATGACCCGGGTCTCTGTCCTACACTTTGCAGTTCCTCCGTGCTCTCTCTATTTATTTTGCTGCTTCATCCACTCAGAGAGAGGGAAAGCCCACACACCCTCTTCCCCACCTCTCTGTGTCACTACCATGACTGAAAGGTGGATCCCACGGGGTTTCCACCCTCTTCCTTCAGCACCATGCATACATCAGAAGGCCAGTCCAGGTCTTCCCTGTTACAAAAGGTTACAAACGAGGAGGCCATTCGGTCCATCTTGCTTGTTTGGTTGCTAGTAGCTTATTGACCCCTGTGAGAGTCAGACCATCACTGTAATATTGAATTACCTGTAATTATGGTTGTTATTCTACGGGCGATAGAGTCGTGGATTCATTATTTATTCTGCATGCTGTTGAATTGTGTTTGATATATGACGGTGTATTGCTGTAATTAGATTAAGGCGCTTCCATTTACCAAAGATATACGTGTGGAACAAGTGTTTTGTTATTGTTATATGTTCGGGAATCTTCCACTAGAAGGAATAATGCTCATTTCAGTCTTTACTGGTAATAGTCAATGATTAAAGAATAATGACAATAATAAGTAAGCAATATAATAGTTTGCCGTTCATTTGTTTACAAAGACAGTATATATGCAGGTTAAACAAACGCATATAAATGAGAAGAAACAAGTTTAACGTAAAATATATTGTTTTAGAATGTTTTATTCTAAAAAATATAAAAGTTAAGAGTATTTTTGTATAAAATCATTCCAGGTGCAAATGTTTACTGAATAATTAATTCTGTTAGGAGTAGGCGGGGTTGGGAATTATATAATGCTGTGTCTTTCATTAAGGGAGAGAGAGGATTATTAGGTCAGTCATGATCTTGTCTGTGAAATGTTAGTTATTGATATAATCTGTTAGTCTGTGTGAATCATTGGCAATTTATGTGCAGTATCCAGTGCAAAAGAACAAAATAAACATTTATACTTGTGGAGGTGACTAGTGATGTTTTTCTGCATTTTAAATACCTCTGTGTTCCTGTGAAGGTGAAGTGATTGAGGGCGGGAGTAAACTTTAACATTTTACCCCATTACAATCCCAGAATCTCATCGAGCAGCTTCTTGAAAGACGCCAGGGTGTCAGCTACAACAACATCACTGGGGAGATTCCCACAATTCTCTGTGTAAAAAAAAAGGGCCTCCTACTTTCTGTTTTGAATGCCCCTTTATCTAATCTCCATTATTGACCCGTGGTCCTTGTTTGTTTTTTGTCAGATCGTGTGACAGTACCATTCCTGATCACGTAAGAGCAAAATCTTTCCAATTTCTTCACCAATAGGGAGGACGGGGCTGTCAGGGCAGCTAACCAATTTTTACACTGCTCACAGTCCCGTCCCAGAACTACTGGTCCTGGCAATCGAGAACACAACCCCACTTATACTCGAATCACCTGCTGGCCAATTTCTACCTTGATACTAATCTTGGGATAAGAGCGCACATCCCCATGAATACATTTAATATGCACCTGTTCCAATATTTGGTTATGCCCCGGTGAGACAGGGCTTTCCTGTATTAGGAACTGACCACACCCTGAATCCAAGAGAGCCTGGGTTTTTGTACCATCCACTGACACAGGAATAACAAAACCCATCTGCTGGAGTGACTGATGTAATGAAACATTCTTACCTGGTCAGCTGAGGTCACATCCCATAACGGGGCAATCCTGGTCAATGAGGCTCAACTCCACATCGGTGAACTGGTTTCTCACCAGGAAGCTTCAGCAGGAGGTTGAAACACAGAAGCCATCAAGGGGGCTTACCGGTAGGGTGGCCACGCAAGACCCTCATCCAACACCGCAGCAGCCCATGGGTGACCTCAGTCTGCCCCGGTTCTCGGGCCGGGAGGTCCCACCTCCGCAGTCCATTCAAAGACCTGGCTACGCCTCCCCCCAAGTTCCTTCACCCTCCCAGTAGAGGAGAAGATGTTGGAGTAGGGCTGTTCCTAGGCAGTTTAGCGGGAGTCGGTTCTGCTGCCAGGCGCGGCTCTGCCAGCTGGATTGCCCGATTCAGGGTGGCATGTGCCAGTCGTTGCATCCACAAGCGCGTCTCCGGAGCTAAACACTGCAGGAATAGTTCGACTATAAATCACCTCCACCAGCCTGGCAGTGGTGGTTGCTCCTGGGTTCAACCATCCCCGGGCATAATCCTGCAGATGGTGAGCAATGGCCCTGGGGTGTTCCTCCACAGCGAAGCTCTCCTCCAGGAATTTGTGACTGTAGCCCTCCGGAGTCGCCCCCACGCGCTTGAGGATGGCAGCTTGTAGGATGGTGTAGTCTATCATTGCCTCCAGATCCAGGGGCTCGCCGAAGCCTGCATCTCCCCCGTAAGCTGTGGTAGGAGGCAGCTAGCCCACTGTGTTTGGGACCACCCAGCAGAGATCGCCATGGCCTCAAATACTTCCAGGAATGCGCCCAGCCGATCCTCTGCCATCATTTTTGTGGGCCGCTGTAGCATGGGGTCGGGTGTGGCAGCTATTGCACTTAGGTGGTCAGTGCCAGTGAATCTCACTCACACCACGTGTGGAAGGGTGTGTGTATTCACTGACATGGGAGAGAAAAGTGTAGTTGCAAACAACGCACAGGTGCCCAGTTTTATTAGTTCTTTTTTAATTCTTATTTTTAGCCCGCAGAGGGTGCTGTTGTCCGTGGCTTGAGTACCGGCAACGATAAACAAGTACACAATCCATTGCAGGTGCTCTGTAAATAATAATCATAAAGGACAAAAGGCAAAAGAAAAAAGAAAAATAAAACACAGTAATAAAACTACAAAATAAAAGGTGCTGCACACTGCAGCGTTTACCCCAACCGTCGCTACCCACACGGCCCGGGTCTCCGTCTTATGCTCATACGTTCCCTCGCTACCCTATACAATTATCGGGGTCTGCCCAAGTTCTTTCTGCGCTGCACAAATCATTTTTTCTTTGTTTTTTCTTTTTTATTCTGTTGTTTTCTCCAGCAGCGCTTGGTTCACCCATAGCGCTCCTGTTGGCTCATACACATCTAGAGGGGGCAGGCCCGAGGGAGCCACAGAACGTCATTTTATCGGTGCAGCAATCCCCCAAAGCCCGCCCCTCAGCCATTCAGAGGGAAAGCTCACACACCCTCTTTCCAACCTCTCTGTGTCAATGCTGTGACTGACAGGCGGATTTTACAAGGCTGCTGCCCCCTGCTTGCGGGACCATGCATAACCCAGGCAGTCAGCACAGACCTCCCCTGCTACATATGGCGTTTCTTGTATTTACTGCATCGTGTAAATCACTTTGTGATGGTATTCCACTATGAAAGGCGCTATATACAATAAAGATTGATTTGAATTCTGTTTTCTACATGTGAACCACTCCCTAATCCATGCGCATGCATTTCCGTGAGTCCCACTGTGTTCAGTTTGAGAATTAATCTTTTATGCCAGACTTTGTCAAAAGCTGTCTGGAAATCTAAATAAACCATGTTGAATGTTTTGCAATTATCTATTGTCGATGTTGCATCCTCAAAAAAAAATCAAGCAGATTAGTTAGACACAATCTCCCATTACTAAAACCATGCTGACTGTCTCCCAGGATACTGTTACCATATATGTAATTTTCCATTTTGGATCTTATTATAGTTTCCATAAGTTTACATATAATAGAAGTCATGCTTATTGTCTGTAGTTACCTGGTTAGGTTTTGCCTCCCTTTTTGTGGATCGGCATTACGTTTTCAATTTTCCAGTCTGTCGGTACAACCCCTGTTTCAAGAGACTGTTGCATGATCTTGGTTAGAGGTTTGTAGCTAGTCTTTCATTTCCTTAAGTACTATTGGGGGGATCTCATCCAGCCCAGGGCATTTGTTTATTTTAAGAGCTCCTAGTACGTAGAACATTTCTGCCTCTGTTATGCTAAAGTTATTTAAAACTGGATAGGAACAGGTCAACATGTGGGGCATGTTGCCGTATCATCCATTGTAAAAACTTGTGAAAACTAATAATTTTATATATTTGCTATTTTGTTCTCTTCATCTATGATGTTGCCACCATTTATATCTTTTAAACATTTTAATTCCTATTGAATGTTATTTTGCTGTTATAATATTGGAAACAACATTTGGAATTGGTTGTAGCCTCCTTGACAATGTTCATTTCTATCTCTCTCTCTCTCTCTCTCTCTTGGTCTTCCTTTTTGACGTGGGCTTGCAGTTCCGTGTACTCTTTCTGTGTACTTTGTTCTTGGTCCCTTTTAAACATTCTGTAAAGTGTCTTTATTCTCTGGATTTTTTTTTAATTGATCTATTAACACTAGAACTGCCATGCGGGTCATTGTGACCCATTTTGCACTTAATGTTAATTACTCTTCGTTGTAAATTGTTGGTGTATGTCCATTTTTTACTTTTCCTAAATATATGAATAAAATATCCTGACGCCGTTTGATAGCCAGAATTGCAAAAATGATAAAGTTATAAACAGTTCTACCTAGAACCGCCACTTGGGTCAATGTGACCCATGCATTACAATACATGTCTTTTTTTTATTATAATATAATACATTCTATTATTTTTGTAAATGCATTATACAAGACATGCCCCCTCCTCCTAGCACACATGTTTTTCTTATTTGTTTTTTCAAGCCTTTGTTTGTAGACTGACTATAAGACAATGATTGCTATGGTAGTGGATTTGTCAAGATGCCATTTCAGTGAAAGCCTAGTTGCTTATTTTTCAATATACCTGGGAGACAACAATCCTTTGTTTTGTTCCACAAATGCAACTGGGAATAGATCAGAAGGAAATATTTAATCTTGAAAGTAGTCATTTTGATTGGAATACCTCAAACTGAAATCACAGGTAGGATAACAACTTATGTGCCTAATATGAAACTTATTTTATATATTTTTTTTATATTACTTTAAGAAAAAAAAAACATTTCGGTTTTGCAGGTTAGTATGTTCCAGTTTACACAATAGCGTTCAATGGAACTGTGTCTGTGTTTACAACACCGCTCCTGGATGCAGGCACAGTCAGCTGGCAGACGCGTACGCTCCTCCATAGAGTACAATGCAGCTGTCATACTGGAAGTAGTGTTATGTTTTATTTTTTAGTATTAGAAACAGTGATTTCGGTATTAGTTTTGTGTGTACATATACCCATTTACACCTGTACATGGCTATATGTACATACCCGTTTCTTTTGAAATGTATATTTTATTATATTTTTTTCTCTGTTTGTAGTCGTACTCTATATGTGCTTGTAACAGGGAGAGATCTGTGCTGACTCTGCTGGCGTGTTCACAGGCTGCAGGAAGAGGGCGGCAGTCGCCCAACAGCCGCCTGTGATTCATGGCAATGACACGGGGAGGTGGGAAAGGGTGTGTGTGGACTTTCCCCCTCTCTGAATGGCTGGGAGGCGGGTCTTGGGTGATTGTTGGTCCTATAAAATAACGCTCTGTTGTTTCCTCAGGGCTGCCCACTTAGACGCGCTAAGGGTGCGGACGCTTTGATTCGGGACCGGGAATCAGCGAGACAGAGAGAGAGAGAGCGGGGAACCCTTGGGCAGACCCCGGCGTATTGTGAAAGAGCAGGCTAGATAGCCGAGAGAGTAGGACGGTGATCCGGGTCGTGCAGGTAGCGGCGACCGGGATAACGCTGCCGAGTGCAGCACCTTTTATTTGTAGTTTTATTACTGTTTTATTTTCCCTTGTTCTTTTTGCCTTCTGTTTTCATTATTATTTCTTTGAGCACCTGCGAGTGCATTTGCGGTTCGTGTACCAGCTGTGGTATTTCCGTGGTGCTGTCTATCATCGTTGATAGGCAGCCCACGGTCAACAGTGCCCTCTGCCGGAGAGAAAAAAGAACCGGTCTAAAATAAAACTGGGCACCTGTGTGGTGTTTCCCAAATACACCTGTCTGTCTCCTGGTCAGTGAATTACCCACACCCCTTCCACAGTGCTCATTATAAAAATAAAGCATTTTATGTTTAATTTTACATTTAAATATGGTGTTTCTACAATGCAAATGTTAGATATGATGTTCATGAATACAACTTTTCAGTTGTATCTGATAGTATTTCTTCCATTTTCGTAACAAAGCAGTTTAAACATGTATGGGTCAAAGTAACCTGCGTGACATTTCTAGGTAGTTTGAAAATCCAGCGGTTCTAGTGTTAAACCATTTTGGCCATTTTGTTTTAGATTTTGATTGGTCTACTTTTGGGATGTATTTTTTTCTGCTTCTAGTACTACTTTTTTTTTTAAATAGCCATTCTTTCTCTGTGGATGTTTTCTCTATTTTACTCCAATCTTCTTCTGTTAGTCTCAATTCTAATCAATTCTATACTGCACAGGGAGCCAATGTAAAGAGGCCAAAACAGGGGTAATATGTTCACTTTTCCAGGTTTCAGTCAGAATTCTAGCAGCGGTATTCTGAACAAGCTACATGCGGGACACCACACATTTTGGGTCACCAGAAAAAACGTGCATTACAATAATCAATTCCAGGCATGCACTTGTCTCTCGGCATCAATTGCGGAAATAATCAGTCTAAATTTGGCAATAGTTCTCAAATGATAAAAAGATACTTTAGTAACTTCCCTAATTTCAGTCTCAAATGATAGATCAGGACCAAAGATGACCCCCCCAAAATTTCTTAATTTCTACTTTAAGTTTTGATGAGAGACTGCAAAGGTCGAGTTCATGTAATCCCACATTTCCTTCAAGTTGGTTCTGTGATCCCACTAGCATAACCTCTGTTTTATCTGAATTCAACATTAGAAAATTCTGTGACATCCAATTCTTGATGTCTGTGAGGCAAGTAGCTAATAACACCCAGGCACAAGAAATTCCTGGATTTAGGGACAAATATAGCTGGGTATCATCAGCACAGCAATGGAAGTTCACTCTGTGTCTGCGGATAATGTCACCTAATGGTAGCATACATAATGAAAACAGCAAGGGACCTTAAATGGAGCCCTGTGGAACACCACAGACAGCTTCTGATAACGCTGGTTTTACCTCCCCAATACAAACTGAAACCTATCAGCAAGATAAGATTTGAACCAGGATAGGACAAGGCCAGACAGTCCCACTGTGCTTTCATGGTGATTCAGTAGGATGGAATGATCTACAGTATCAAAGGCAGCACTTAGATCAAGAAGAATTAATACTGATGGAAAGCCTGCGTCAGAGCTTATCAGCAGATCATTCACAACTTTATGTGAAGGGATGTCAGCTTAAAAAAAAACATAATACTTGAGATGAGAGATGAGTTTTGTATGTAGGGGCTGTGAGACATTGAGGTTCAAATCACTCAAAACTTTGTTATGACTGACAAACTGGGAAGAATAAAAATGTGATTTGTCTTTCAGACTACAGTTCACAAAAGCTTTGCATCTTATTTGGAAATCAAAAGAGATGTGCCTATTCTACAGATCGAAGAGGCTAATGTAACAGTGTAATTTAACACAAGTACCAGCAGTGCAATAACTATCTAAAATCAATGTGTCTGGGCCAGCCCTTGAACTAATGTTACCAAACACAGACTGGGTTGCAAAACAATATTGTTATACTGTAGAATAATAAATGCAGACCATGTTTTTTACCGTATTTTATAAACTATAGCTACTGCAATGGATTAGGTGGCGTCACAAGCATCGGGACATTATTTGAGCCATATTGTTTAGAAGGTAGAAACTTAGTTATGAGGAAATGAAAGTGATGTTAAGGAAAACAAAATGTAACTTACCTGTTGTGGGTGATTGATTGTTAGTGCAGACGGTTGGGTAGATCAGGTTATCCAAAGGAAAAAAAACAAGGTTATGTGGTTTGCTGCATTGAAGGCAGATGACTTTTCAAAGGGGAGGTGCACATTTCCTAAGAAATGTGTTGTCGAGTTGTTAAAAACTTAAAAGTAAGAGAGAAACAAATAAAATAATTATATAAACTGTGGTCTGGATTTTCAAATAGTGAACTATTTTAATTAAAAAGAATCTAGATAGTATTTCAGATTAAGTAAAATGCTAGAATTGATTGAATGTATTTGTTTAGAAGCAGCGCGCCTGCTGCTGGGTTAAACCTACCTGCGTTTGGGTTCCTAGGGCAGGAACTGGGGGCCGGGCGACGCCATGTTGGTAAGGGTGAGCAAAGCAACAAGGATACAGTCTTATGGGAAAACAGCCTAAGGCGCAGTCCACTGCTTATGTGGAAAGAAGGGGGGTGGGCGGCTATTGGGATATCTTTACAAATCAGTTTTACAGAAATTATCAACAGTAGGTTATAATACCTGCAGCGAAGCTGGGGAAAACAACTGCCCAGTGTAGATCACTTACATTACCAAAGGCAATCATTTTCTTCATTTAGCCAAACAGTCCACTGTCAGTGAAGACTCTGAGATCTATGATGTCAATTCTTCCACTCTTTAACTTTTCACTAACACAGCTGGTGTTCTTCTAGGGTTGACTTATTAATGAATCCTGCTTTTATTTAACATGTGTAACCACTTCAACTCCAGATGTAAAAACGAAACCCCAACCCAGGTACTAGATTTTGAAAATAATAGTAATGTTTTCAAACCTGTAATTGCTATAATTGCTAAACAAATAAATAAATAAATGAACTACACACCCATGTTTTCTTGTGTCTTCTTTGTTTTAATTTTTGTAGCAGACTGTGCACCTTTGTTGCAGAGTCTCTGCTTCCCTTGTGTTGGAGGGATAGTCACAAATGTGTGCACACAGCTACTTTGCACAGGCACTGTGATCGATCTGTCTGCTGCAGACACCTGCTTCATTGCCTGCACCCAGCGTTGTGTTTTGATTGTATTTCGTCACAGCACTGCCATTTCAAACCAAACAGCTTCCCGTTTGCAGCTGGCTTACCTGTAAAGTAGCTGCATGCTTTTGTTTGTACAGTTTGTGTTGTTCTTGGCTCCACATCTCTTTATCATCGCTGAGTGATAAGTCAGCATCACTGTCGCTGGTATCGAAATCCTTCGAACCAACTTCACTCCTGTTGCTCATTATAGAAAGACTACTTATGTTGCCATGTTTAGCTTTCACTAAAAACTATATAAACAACAACTAAACAAGTAAAAAATAATAATAATAATAATAATAATAATAATAAAAAAAATTTAAAACACACTATATAAAATATATTGGAATCGCTATATGGCACGCAATTGGATACAAATGTCACCTGACCCTCCCCTGACTTCCATTGCACATTCCACAGTACTAGCACTGCCTTAGAGAATGGAACCTGAAACGCTAGACTGAGAATGGGAAACCTGGCATGGTACTGTAAGTGGGTTTTCATTTGACATAAAAGTGCGTCCATCGTGGTGTTGAAGTGGTTAAAATTAAACGTGGCATAACATGTAATAACATGGTAATAACTGAGTGTTTAGTATTTACCAGAAGCTTATGCACTTGCATGGTACGTGTAGAAAAAGTTTTAAAGTTGCATGGTAATGGCCTTTATTACACAAAATAACAAAATGTAGTTCACAAGGTCAATTACATGTAAAGAAACAAGTTACCTTGTAATAATAGAAATCATTGCTCACTCCTTTACAATGTAACTGCATGGCCGTGTTTCCTAGCATTCTTCCTAATTGGTATTTTGTTTTCTAAAATGAAATAAAAGTCCATTCAACTTTAAAAAATATACGTAAAGTTAATTCTGATGTAAAATCTTTATTTTTTATTACAATACACCATTTAGACTAAATAATACTGTATATTTACTTGCTTGACAAGACTCCAGACTATTTAAAGTAAACAAAGGAAATACAAATTTACAAACCTCTCTAATCCTTCAATTTTGTCAGTGTACAAAGTACATACAATGAAATGTCAATGTAGACAATCAATCTGAACTTTCTTTAATCTCTCACCAGCATCAGCAGCCTCTCACTTGAAAAATGCATTGCAATTGTTTTGACTAGATCTACTCTTAATTTTTCTTTTCTATGGTTTGTCGATTTCTTTGTGCACAGCCTGGTCCATTACATTTCTATGACATTGATATTATAAAGACACAGTTATTTACATAAGCCTGAAAAATTGAATGACATTGCTTTCATAAATTCTTAATAAAGATATGCAAACCAAGATGTTGGATCTCAGCTGCTGATAAAATTTGCAAATGTACTGTAATCCTGCGATAACATTCACATTTTTGCAGTATTCCCAATCAATGTAGTCTTAAATTAAATTATGTGTTGCTTTGTCTAGTTTTGTTATGAAAGTCATTTCACATGGGCAGGGTTCATTTTAAAAGACATCCTTTTACAGCAATGCTACAGCTCAGAGTAGTATCACGGGGCAAAGACAATAAGGTAAGGCTTTGACAAGGACAAATGCTTAATCTAGATCTTGTTTTTAAAAAGGGGTACTCATTGTCTTTCAGGATACAGGGTGTGTAATCTTGAGTTGAGATTCCAGGAAACAGAGAAAACAAAGGTAAGACTTCATAGAGTACAGTACATATTGCTATTTCTCTCCACAAAGACACTAAGGATATCTCAGTCTTTTTTTTCTCATTCAGACTGCTCTATGAGCATTCTTTCTTCAGTGCACTGATAACAGAGGTCACTCCACCTTACATTAGTGGCTTGTAAGATGTATTTTTATTGTGTATGCCTTCATATATTTTTAATAGATGTATTCTACGACTGGGACTGTAACAGTAATAATGCAAATGTAATACTTGGATTGATATTGCTTTAGGGAAGAACAATACAATATGGTGTGAAGAAGTACTGTAATTTGTGTGGCTATTAGCAGGGAGAGTATTCAGATTATAAAGCTTTGTATCCTTCAGCATCTAACATGAGCTTTAATCTAGCTGTGATGCTTAATGAAGCAGAATAAGGAATCGTGTGTGGCATGTAAACTTGGGTGTTTGAAAGAAAAGCTTCATATCAAAGTATATATATAAAGCAGTGTAGAAATATTTTAAGTCCCAGAACATCAGTGTAAATTGTTGCCTTTTTTGGTGTTTTCCTAGCTTCATATATATATATATATATATATATATATATATATATATATATATATATATATATATATATATATATATTTTTTTTTTTTTTTTTTAATTGAAAGTTTTCATGGGTTAGTAAAATTGGGACAAAAAAAGAGAGGTTAATTTATTACATGTCCAGTTAGGATATCGCATTGCAGCAACTCCAAACAACTGAAAGTGAGACAGGGGTCCTCTGATCCCACCACAAGGCCAGTGTCATCTTTATACCTATTAATTCAGTCATGTATTAAGCAAGATACCGGATCCTGGAGAACAAGTGCCAGCCCTGCACTTGTCTGTTTGAGCTCACCAGGTGCCTGGCTACCACGGACCACTATAACGTGGTGACATGACTTCCTCCCAGTACTGCCCACTTGTTGAAAAAGTGCTTTGTTTCTAGAGTTAGTGTGCAACATTATATCAACACTCCTGCTGCTGCCCCTGTAAAGATTCTAATATTTACCATCCTCTTCTGTATGTATTTTACTGAATGGCCTTGACTGGGATACAAGCTCTCAACCTGACTGTGTTTGTTACAGTCACTGTTGTCTGCAGTTAAATGCAGGTCATCGTAATGTCTGAAAGGAAGGGTGCCTTAAAAGAGGTTTCCACTGTCAATCCAAACAGTCAATCAACTTGAATCCACACATTTAAATGTAGTGAGAATATGCACTAACAAATACCAGCAATGAAAATAATAAATATTACATACCATAGTGTACTTGAATAACAATTTGTAGCCCAACAACTGCATACTTGTTTGAAGTTATTGGTACTCTATTACTATACATATAGCATCTTAAGATCTGCACATCAGTTTTTAAACGTGTACATGCATCACCTATGCCCTTGCAAGATCCATTAACTGCAAGAAAAAACAGAAAATTAGCACAGAGGCCGCGACCAGGTGACACACTTGGAGTGGAAGGAGGTATACTTTCATGCAGAGAGGGGTGGGTATATATAATGGGTTGCCAAGCCATCTTGTTTACTGATTAAAGAGTGGTCTGGTTGCAGTTCTAGTAAAATGGATGCATTCAAAGGAGACTTTTAAAAACTTTAGTGGCTGGTTTTACAATACCGGATTTGCACTAATTGTGGACTACCTTATCTAACATTAAGTAGTATAAGATTAGTGTGAATCGAGATCCGAGCAACCAGCCATGAATATGCAATGAGGTCAGACTTTGCCAGCAAGGCCCATTGTGTCCCCAAATGGACAGTAGCAGAATAGAAGCTGCAGTTTTGTTCTGTCCTATTGTGTGTGTGTGTGTGTTTTGTTAATGCAGCATTTCAATTATTATAGTTGGCTTGGCACAAGAAAATAATATGTAAAATAATGATATGGATCAAAAATATAATCAGCTCTTCACATAGTGTTCTGTAAAATTTACAATACAATCTTATTTTATTTATAAACTGACCCATGAGAACATAGAAGATTTCAGCTGATATACTGCCATCCAGTGCTTCTTTCCAGTTCCCTTCTGTCCACATGGTTTATAAAGATAGTATTGAACTAGACAATAACACAGGATTTTAACACAAACAAAATCTTAAGATTAGGATACAGCAAACCCAGGTTTTGAGTTAGGATTGACCTACGATGTAAAGAAAATTAATAATAACAAGTGATAAAAAGAAATAAATTGGGCCAGTTCCCTAAAGGCTCCATTATATTGCTAGTTCATTTTCTTTTTTTTAATGAGACTTTGGCTTCATTCTAGAAAATATATTTAAACATTATTATTCAACCATTTGTCCTCAGGCAAGCTTAAATAGTTTCAGTTTCTAGTATATTATAAGATGTGATGTCTTTGTGAGCAATAAGGTTTCATGAATCCCATGAGTTAAGTTGAGAAATATATTCAATTAAAACATATCCTATTTTATATCTGATGCATCACAGAGGTGCTAATGTGTTGACTAGATTTAACCTCATTAAACCCAGACAGCTACAAATTAAATACTGTAATCTGCCATCTAGAACTATCATCCATAACTAATAAACACTATAAAGTGCTACATTTAGATTAACATTTTTTATTTAGAAACGGTGTAACAGTTAACTCAGAGGTGTCTAAATGATTCTTAAAAAAACCCATTCATACAGCATAAAAGTGAATACATATTATTTTAAGTAAAATGGTTAAGTAAATGTATTTTTTTTAAGTTACATTTTAAATGTAACAGCTTTCAAACATCAACACCTCTCGTCACCCCAATTCAGTTTGGGAAGCGAAACATCAGCGAGTTTCCTTAATGCCACTCCTCGTAATCATCACTCTTCTCTGAATGGATGGTTAAATACAGATCCCTGCTAACATTGGTTGTTTCAAGTTATCACTCTCAATTTTGTAATAAACACTTGAAGCAGCCAATGATAGCACTAGCAGGGAAGGTCTGTAGTTAAACTGGAACTCTCCCAAAGATTGTTGACAGAGCCTGGAGACCCTGAGTCTCCAGGGAAAGGCCTTTATGAAAAATGCTTTCCTGTTAAAAATGTACTTTGCGTCTTAAAGAACAATATGGAAGTCTGCATTGTTCTTTATTGGTTCGCACAAGTACCTGTGTACCAGTTATGTGAACCCCTGATCATAACCCTTTTCACGCAGGAAAAGGGATCACAAGAGACCAACTTTCAAACCTGTCAGGCAACTAATGGCTCTCATGGCAACAGACATCACTTCAACAAAATCACAAAATAATAATACAAAAATGACACTGTCTTCAGCCAAGGAAGTGGATTTGGCTGTGTTTTGTTTATTTTTAATTCTCAATTGTATTATACTGTCAAGTGCCAAACTGCAGGAGCTTCAGGAACACTGTAGGTCTCAAATTTTATTGTGAAGAAAGTGATAAGTTATTTTTAAGACATTACAGTTTTTCAAGCAACAACTGAGCAAAAATAGGATGGATATTTGCTTTGTAAAAGAATGGTCCTGTTAAACGACACACAATCGACAAAGCAGCTCTTCAAACTAGAACCTAATAACTTTGCAAGCATCACTATTTCTGAAAACTGAATTCATTAACACAGCAAATCTGGAATCTTTCAGGTCTGCCTATATATGTCCAGAGAACTACGTGACCAAGAAGAAGCTGGCTCTGTTTGTGCTCTACGTGTTTGGATCTACTTACACATCTGAAGCGGCTTATTCCACAGTTAATGCAATATTAAAAACAGATGCACAAAACAGACTGACACAAGAATCTTTGCAGGACTGCCTACGTATTGTCTATCACACCTGGTGTTCTAAAGCTGATCGCAGGAGGAAAGTGCAAGTCACAACACTATTGCAATTTTTTGCTTACTCGCAAGAAGTATATGAAGGCCTGTGACGGAAACATGAGTTCTGGTGATGGATCTTCCTCCCGACCTGTGAGGGCGCTAAAGAACGGGAGGAGAAGTATCTGGAAGGGCTGGCCCGACAGTTTTTTTCCGGGTCAGGGAAGTGGGTCAGCCTGGAAAGAAGCGCGACTCTGTTGTAAGACCGTATTGATTTGAAAGGTAAACAAGAAGCAGCTGCAAGTAATAAGGCAGCACAGAGCACCTACACGTTTGAATATCACCCAGGACTGGTGACCGTGCCTTTGTTTGTGTGTGAGACTGTACTGTGTTCGCCATCCCCGCGCTTTACACATTGTTGTGTACGGCCGTGGATTTATTATTTGACGGAAGCCAGACCTGGAAACAGCACAAATAAACACTTGTTCACTGAATCACTGTTGTCTGTTCATCACTCCTGCATCGCATCACCGCTACACCTGTTCCCCTTACCAACCACTTTGCCACACGTGGTGTCAGAAAATGAAAATGACGGCGGAGGATGACCCGGAGGCATTCTTGGTGGCGTTTGAGCGACTGGCCACCGCGGCAGGATGGCCGCGGGAGTTCTGGGCGAGCCAGGTGGGACCCTGTCTGATTGGGGAGGCTCAGGCAGCTTACCAAGCCCTGAGCGACCAGTAAGCCACCGATTATGACCTTGTCAAGCAGGCTTTTCTCCGCCACCTCAACATTACAGTGGAGACTCATCGGACGCGGTTCCGGGAATTCCGGAGAGCCCCGGAGACACGCCCCAGGGTGGTCGCAGAGCGGTTGTGCGACCACATGGTCCATTGGCTGACCCCCCAGCAAAAAGACCGTGCAGCAGATGGGGGAAGCCATTGTGGTAGAACAGTTCTGCCATGTGGTCGGCGCCACAACCCCGACACCCTGGAGGAGGCTGTCGAACTGGTCGAAAACTTTGAGGACTCCCTGACGTCGGCCCGGGTCGGGATATTGTCAGACCCTGCCCTTCACAGTCACCAACCTCTCCCTCCCTCTCCTCCAACACCACCACCACCCTCATTCCCGGCACCCAGACCTCCCAGACCGCCTACCCCGTTGGGCCCCCTTGCCTCCCCCCCATGGAGACCGAGGTTTGCCCCCAGCTGGGGTAGAGGTGTTGCCCCTGCCCCGTTGCCCTACCAGCAGCAGGACAGATATGTAACCTATGCGCACTCTGTCCCCCCTCTCTGTTTCAGATATAACCAGCTGGGACACCGTGCCAGGTCCTGCCCCGCTGCCATGGAGTGTGACGTGGCAGCGTGCAATTGGGCATCTGAAACGGGTAAGCACGGGGAAAAAGGTCGGGAGGGGCCCTGTCTGATTGACGTTGTTTTGGGAAATGTGAAAACCCAAGCCTTAGTGGACACAGGGTGTGAGCAAACCTTGATTAGGACAGCTCTCTTGGGCGGTGTGTCTTGGTGGCCACAAGGTCAGGTGGCCATCTCCTGTATCCATGGAGACACGGCGACATACCCCACATTAAAAGTATACTTATCGGTAGGACCGATAAAACGTCACCTCATAGTCAGGGTGGCGGAAAGGTTGCCACACCCAGTTATTCTGGGCTGAGACTGGCCAAACTTTAAACAATTAATGCAAATAATGGCAGTCTCAGCCACACATGTAAACGTGGCAAAAAAAAAGAGAACGAATTGGTGATGTGTTCCCTTTTCATCCTGAAATGTTTTCCCCTCTTTTCCATCCTAGAAAAACAAATAAGGAGAGACAGATCGTGAAATGGGAGGGAGCGTCTTTGAGACACGGCTGGGGTCTGGTGGGAGAGTGCTGTAATGGTAACAAACGCCAGTCAAAGGGAATGGGAACGCAGTGTGACCGAGAGAGTGAGGTTACTGGACCGACTAGGGCAGAGGCTAGTCCAGCCCCTCTCGATGTACCGGACTTGTGGTACTCAAGCGCGGACATAGTATGGGGCCAACATAACGACCCGTCACTAGTGCACGCTTGGGGGCAGGTCCGGTCCATTGACGGTAAGGATGTTGATGGCACTGGGGCGCTAGTATATCCACATTTCAGTATCAAGGGGCGATTACTGTATAGGGTAAACCTAGCCGCGGGCACGGGACAGCCTGTAACACAATTATTGGTTCCCGCGTCTTGTCGGACCGAGGTCATGAGGCTGGCGCATGATATCCCTTTTGCGGGGCACCTCGGAGCCGAGAAGACGAGGGAACGGATATTGGCTCGATTCTATTGGCTCGGTCTTCATACTGATGTGTCGAAATATGTAGCCACATGCCCAGACTGCCAGCGAGTAGTGTCGGGTCGAGTGCGCCCCGCCCCTTTGGTCCCACTGCCCATTATTTCCACTCCTTTTGAGCGCATTGCAATGGACATAATGGACCCTTTGCTACATTCTGACTCCGGGTACACGCATATATTAGTAGTGGTCGATTACGCAATGCGATACCCGGAGGCAGTTCCATTGAGGTCCACTAGTGCAGCTGCAATAGCCACCGAGTTAGCGCAGATTATGGCTAGAGTAGGGATCCCCAAGGAGATTTTGACTGATCACGGAACCAATTTTTTGTCCAATACGTTACAGCAGGTGTACAAAATATTGAAAATACGTCCCATCAGGATGTCCGTTTATCATCCACAATCGGACGGTTTGGTTGAACGCTTTAATCAGACTTTAAAGTCGATGCTGAGGCGATTCGTAACACAGGAGCAGAAACATTGGGCATCGCTTCTTCCCTACCTCCTTTTTGCAGTGAGAGAAGTGCCACAGAGTTCAACGGGGTTCTCCCCCTTTGAGCTCCTGTACGGCCGGCAGCCTCGCGGCATTCTCGACCTGCTGAGAGAGGGGTGGGAGGAGCACAAAGGCTCGTCTAAAAATGTAGTGAAGTATGTGCTCCTACTACGAGATCGCCTGGATTTGGTCGGTCGTTTGGCCCAAGACAACCTCAGATCGGCTCAGCACCGACAACAGCAGCATTACAACAAAAATGCACGGATTTGAACCTTTCGACCAGGGGACAAGGTAATGCTGCTACTTCCCTCATCTGAATCAAAACTGTGTGCTAAATGGCAGGGGCTATATGAGGTGATTCGGGCTATAGGGAAAGTAAATTATGAAATTAGACAGCCCGATCGCCGGAATGAACGTGAAATTTACCATGTTAATTTGTTAAAGCCCTGGCAGGCAAGGGAGGTCTTATTTATCGCCCCAGGCAATATGGAGGATGATTTAGGCCCCTGTCCAGAGACCCCGAGCACCAGAGCGATTTCAATGGGGGAACAATTGGTTCCGGATCAGCAAAGAGAGCTGCGGAAACGTATTGAGGAGTTCAGCGATGTTTTTTCTGATGTGCCCGGCAGAAAAAACTTAGTTGAATATGACATTATCTCTCCCCAGGTGTCACAGTGCGAGAGAGACCGTACCGGATCCCGGAAAGTCGACGAAGTGGCGTTCGCAAAGAGGTATGGGATATGCTCGAGCTTGGGGTGATTGAACCTTCCAGGAGCGAGTGGTGCAGTCCGATCGTCATAGTGGCTAAGAAAGACGGCACCAACCGCTTCTGCGTGGATTTCAGAAAGGTGAACGCTATTGCTAAGTTCGATGCATATCCCATGCCTCGGGTCGACGAACTTTTAGACAGACTGGGAAAAGCGAGGTTTATTTCCACTCTGGACCTGACGAAAGGATACTGGCAAATCCCTTTAACCCGCAGCTCCAGAGAGAAAACCGCATTTTCAACACCAGAAGGGCTGTTCCACTTTAAAACCATGCCATTTGGGCTACATGGTGCGCCCGCTGCCTTTCAGAGACTGATGGACCAGGTTTTACGCCCACATCATGAATATGCAGCAGCGTATATTGATGACGTGGTGATATACAGCTCCACCTGGCGAGAGCATTTGGCTAGGGTTGCAGCCGTTCTTCAGTCTCTAAGGGCAGCCCGGCTGACAGCTAACTTGAGGAAATGTGCGTTTGCCAAAACAGAGACTCAATATTTGGGATTTTTAATGGGGAATGGAAGGGTGAGACCTGTAGTCACCAAAATCCAGGCTTTGGTTGATGCAGCGATCCCCAAAACCAAGACTCAGGTGAGGTCACTACTGGGCTTAGCCGGTTATTACCGCCGCTTCATCCCCGAGTACGCCACAGTGGTTAACCCGTTAGTCGACCTCACCAAAAAGAGTGCTCCAAATTTAATTAAATGGTCAGCTGAGTGTCAGGGAGCGTTTGATACTATTAAGCGTACACTTTGCCAGGCCCCCACTCTTATTACTCCAGATTTCACCAAGAGATTCATCCTCCACACCGACACATTGGATGTAGGTTTGGGTGCAGTCTTGTCCCAAAAAGTAGCTGGAGTAGAACACCCGATATTGTACCTCAGTAAAAAAATGTTACCTCGGGAACGTAACTACTCCGTAGTCGAAAAAGAGTGTTTGGCCATTAAATGGGCTACTCACTCTTTACGATACTACCTGCTGGGACACTCATTTGATCTGGTCACAGACCACGCCCCACTCAAGTGGTTAAGCACAATGAAGGACAGCAATGCCCAGATAACTCGGTGGTATCTGGCATTGCAGCCCTTCATGTACCACATGGTACACCGTGCGGGGAAAGACCACCAAAATGCGGATTATTTTTCCCAGGAGGGGGGAGTAATGGGGAAGGTAGATTTAGCCGAGTGTTCCTTCGGCTCCACTCTGAGCGGTGGGATATGTGACGGAAACATGAGTTCTGGTGATGAATCTTCCTCCCGACCTGTGAGGGCGCTAAAGAACGAGAGGAGAAGTATCTGGAAGGGCTGGCCTGACAGTTCGTTTCCGGGTCAGGGAAGTGGGTCAGCCTGGAAAGAAGCGCGACTCTGTTGTAAGACCGTATTGATTTGAAAGGTAAACAAGAGGCAGCTGCTAGTAATAAGGCAGCTGCAACCGTTTACCTAGATATCATGCGGGATTACATATAGGGGCCAGGGTAACGCTGATCTTTTCCTTTGTTTGGGTGACGTGAGGAGAGAAGGACTGAGAGAGGAGGTCTCAGAGCGTATTACGTGTTGTGTGTTGTCTTTGTTTGTTTATAATTGTCTGTCTTTTTCGCACCACTAGACTGTGCCTTTGTTTGTGTGTGAGACTGTACTGTGTTCGCCATCCCCGCGCTTTACACATTGCTGTTTACAGTCGGATTTATTATTTGACGGTCGCCAGACCTGGAAACAGCACAAATAAACACTTGTTCACTGAATCACTGTTGTCTGTTCATCACTCCTGCATCGCATCACCGCTACACCTGTTCCCCTTACCAACCACTTTGCCACAAGGCCATACAGGAAATCCCCCATGACAGCCCCCTTGCTGTCATATTAAAACAAAGTTCCGGTCTCGCTCAGCCCTTGATACAGTCATTTTCCAACCACTGCAGTAAGATATTGTAGGGGAGGCACTCTTTTATAGGAGGCGCTATAATAGATTAAAAAAAGTACAAACACATGCATAGTTCAGGGGAGGCATGATTCTATGGAACAGGCATAGCTCTTCACACAGGCTCAACGCATCTGTGAAGTCTCTAAACTACAGTACCTGGTAAACTCAAAATGATTTATTCAATCATTTCAAAATTAACTTGTCATCGCAAGAGTAATCTAGAGGTGCTGCTGCATTTAACGTGTGTCGGGGTGTTGTGTTAAGAATCCGTGTTAAAATGAATTCTCGTATTCATAATTACTTTTAGAGCCACTGCTGCATCGTTAATTACATTTGTCAGTTAGTTCATTAACTGCAGTTTGTCAGTTCATTTTTTTTTATTATTATAGGTTATTAACATATGCTTGCCTATTGCTTTACTCTTACTTATTCTGTTAATTCAATATGTTGATGCACGTGTGTCATGACATAAGTAATAAATACATTTTTATTTATTGATTACTATTGTCTTGGCATATTGTGTCAGGCGAGGAGCATTAGCCAGAGACAACCGTACCAGTATTAAAACATGTATGATGCAAATATAGGGATCAAGGTCACTGCAGAAGGCAGAAGAACAGGTTGCACTAATTAAAGTGCTTTGAATTCAGCAATGGGTATTTCATTAGTTATCCTCAATATATTGAGATGCAACTGACGCAGATGGAAGCATGTTGGCATACTATATGAAGCAAGAGCCATATTAAAACTGGATTAAGCTTTTCATTTAATCTTGTATTTTAATAAAGACTGTTAATGTTAATTATTTAACAATTATTTGCTTGCTACACAGTTTTTAACAAACCTCCAATGCATGAACTAGCACCTCCGCAGGGATCTTCATAGATAAACGCATCTATACAGGCCACACAGAGGACCTAAGCGCCTCTTTAACTTTAAAGCTGAATGCAACCTAAATGACAGTAAGTGAACCTGGGCCTGACATTTAACCATGTCCCTATTACTAAGGACCAGACAGATACAAGAAATAAATGGGTGACTGCATGGAATGTTATGTTCTGGAATACAGATTCTTATACTCCAATGACGGCATGTCGAAATAGCTATATAAAGGTCACATAAAAGTGGCACCTCCTAACATTTCCATGTACCTATCCTATAATTAATTGTAACATAATTATTCGTTATATAATGTATTCATCATTTTTGTACATTTTATAATTTTTTATTTAGACTATCTGACAGCTGGGGGTGGAGTTGAAACGACGGCACAAGCGCAGGTTTTATTCACAAAAAAAAATAAAGGTGGTCTGTGACGTTACCAGCCATGGCACCACACAGAGGACACATACACCAAGCTGTACACAGGGCGAGTGCAAGCCTCATAAACGAGGCATCCCACTCCAGGAACCGGCTACACTACGTAACCCTTGCTATACATCACATGGGATCACTATCCCCTAAATAACCTACTTATGAGCCGGTATTCATATGACAACTCCTGCTGCTTCATAGGGCCTTGGCTGGGTATTGCCTTCACAAGCACCGCTTGCAGTTTCAGGGTTTCGTAGCTGTCGTTCGTGCAGAGCAGCGTTGCAATCGCCATGAGCTATCGCCGCCGGATATTTTTATGCCGACACACACTCGGTCAAGACCCGCCTACCTGCTGATTGAGGACCAGCACAGCGAATCACTTGCTGCCCTTCCCCTCAAACAAGCCTAGCAGGCAGCAAGTCTCAATTGAGCGCCCGTCTGTGAACAATAATTCAATCAAACAAATTAACTCCAAAAAATACACATAATAACCCCATTCCCATATACAAATAATTCCCCATTGTGCAGGGCAATCTGTAACAAACTGTAAACAACTTCTCAGTCTCACTTCCACTTCTGTTTCTCCCTTTTGATACAGTATCTGAAGTGAAGAAAAGCTGCGCTGGCACTTTATAACACAAACATCTTATTCAGCATTCGTTTTATAACTTAAATAAATATTAGGCCTATTACATGGTTATCATTCCTAATGTATTTACTTTTTTTGTTGCGAGAGGAGCTGTGGCTTTTTCTGGGAGATGAGATGCTTCAGCATAATAATAATAATAATAATAATAATAATAATAATAATAATAATACATTTAATTTATAGTGCACTTTTCCAAACCCAAAGCATTAACATAGCTGAGGCAGGACAAGACACAAGACAAAAAGGCAAAATAAAATAGAGATAAAAATACATTCAACAAAATAAAGAAAAACATTAACACAGACCCTTGAAGGCCAGTTTAAAAATGTGTGTTTTCAGACAGGTTTTAAAAATCTCAAAAGTCTCTGAGTCTCTTATAAAGCTGGGCAATGCATTCCAGAGACGGGGAACAGCACCGCAGAAGGCTCTCTCTCCCATGGACCGAAGCTTA
The DNA here is from genome assembly GCF_017654505.1 of Polyodon spathula. Classification (NCBI taxonomy): domain Eukaryota; kingdom Metazoa; phylum Chordata; class Actinopteri; order Acipenseriformes; family Polyodontidae; genus Polyodon; species Polyodon spathula. The sequence goes on from NC_054534.1 coordinate 97,717,842, forward strand.
GTTTTAGGTGTTCAAAGATAACCAGATTTGGAAAACCAGAGAGTACGAACAGGAGAGTATACACCAAGCAAGTCGCGCAGATATTCTGGGTTCGAACATGAGCAGCAGAATTCTACACATATTGCAACTTGTTAAAGTTCTCATGCAGACACCAGATAGAAACATATTACAATAATCAAGCCTAATAAAAGCATGAATCAATGTTTCAGCATCAGAGTGAGATAAAGGGGCCTTATCCATGCAATATTACGGAGATGGTAGAAAGACACCCTGATGACATTTTTATTAATATGAGCTTCAAAGGTCAGAGTGGAATCATAGATAAAGCCCAGGTTATGTACTACAGTGGAAGCACATACACTTACAGTATCACTATCCAGATTAAATTTACCATTTCTGTGAACAAGGGACTGGGAGCCGATTAAAATAATTTCTGATTTGTCACAATTTAATTTAAGAAAACTCAGTTGCATTCAAATATTTATATCACACAAACAGCTGATTAATACAGAAGTAGCAGTGCTTGTGTCTAGTTTCATGCATACATATAACTGTGTATCATCAGCATAAAAATGATACCTGAGGCCAGAATGTCTGATAATCTGACCAAGTGGTAACATTTAAATACAGAAAAGCAGGGGACCTAAGACAGAGCCCTGTGGGACACCCTGAATGATTGGAGAAATATCTCATTTAAAGCTTTTAAGAGTTACAAAATGTTGTCTATTGGACAAATAGGACTTAAACCAGCCAAGAACGGTGTCAGTAAGACCAAGTAATTTATCCATACGTTCAATCAAAATATTGTGGTTGACTGTCAAAGGCTGCACTTACGTCTAATAAAGAAGAATGTTAAGAGCCTGTGTGTCTGCAGTCGTAAACAGGCAATTGGCTACTTTGACCAAGGCTGTTTCACTGCTATGCCCAGCTCTAAAGCCAGATTGAAAAGGTTCAAGTAACTCATTAGTCAGCAAATAATTTTTAAGCTGAGATGAAACTACTCTTTCAAGTATCTCAGATAAGAAAGGTAGATTAGAAATAGGCCAGTGGTTGTTTAGTATATCAGGGTCAAGACCAGGCTTTTTTTAAAACTAGCATAATAGCAGCAATCTTCAACACTGATGGAAGAGAACCAGATACCAAGGAGTCATTTATACCAGAACTACTGCAGCGGTCTTTTTACGTTATATTAAATGCGTACAAAACTACTGCAGTGCCGCACGCTACGAAACTGTTTTGTGTTAAATGTGTTCATTTTAGCATACCAAACATAGTGCTTACCTTTAATTCTGATTTCCTATAATTTCTTTGTATATCAGACGTTTTGATGTTATTGTTTGTTTTCCTTCAGGATACTGTCTCAGATGCAGTTTTTGCAGCCTGCTTGTTACACGCAATCCCAAAGGCAAGTAGTTGGTCTCGTTTTACCAACAAGTTTAGAAATATAGGTGGTATTAACAATAGAAAAGTGAGATAGCCTAGACACCAATGACGAGGACTTGGCACAACAGTAAAGTCAGGACAAGGAGAAGATCAAGATTAGAATCATGATGAGATGATGACTTGGGGGGGGGGGGAAACTCTCCAAAATATACTTTTGAAAATTCTCAGCTGGCTGACTTCATCTTTCAAAATACTGCTGGTTTTCTCAACTAAATGTGTAGCAATGACAGTTATTAACATGCTTGCAAACTGAAGGATATAGTTTCAAATCCCACTCATGCCAGACTCTTTTTTTTAATGCAGGCAAATGTTCCATTTCAAAACAGAAATAGATCAGATGTAACAGTAAGTATATGTTCCCTAGTATATTTCCATGTTGACAAAACAAATTACTTGTCATTAATCTCGGATGTCCTGTAATATACAGATGCATGAATAAAAGTGCCTGGGGTCTGCAAAATCTGTAAATCTGTAAAAAAAAAAAAAAAAAAAAAAAAAACAGGAGAAAGAAAAAGGATGACATGTTTACCTTACTTTGGCGACTTATTTATCTTACTGTATGACAGGTATTGACTTTTTTTTTCTACATTTTACCTAAGAGTGTTGGCAACTACAAATTCAAAGTGAAATGGTGCTTTTGGTTGATTTACTTTTGCTGCGCCAATACCCTGAAAACAACTATCCTTGTTGTATAGAGAGTCTCTGGCAGTTCCTGCTGATAACTTGGCACAAGAACTACTGTTCCTCTCAATTTAACAAGCAAGTAAAGGGGATATTTATGAGTAATGCATGGAGACCTTTTTAATAGTGTAGAAAATGATGTATAGTAGATTCTTGAACCATAACTGAATAATTGAACCATGAAAGTTGGCTTCTGAAAGAATACCGTCTAAAGTCAGGGTTGTTTTTGTTTTGTTTTTTGCTTAGAGCTACAGAAGTGCGATCAATGAAAAACAAATAATAGTATGTGATGCCAACTGCCGCCCTCTGCTGCGCTGTGCAAACTGGTAATGGGAAATTGAATTGGAAAATATAAACCTCACCCTGTTCAATTGGTAAATTCATTAAAGGTGGATTAATTGGCATTTCTAGGACATTGATTAAAAAACTATTCAATCCTGACAGATTTTACCTTATGGGTTGAATTGGATTGCCTTAAAACACAATTGGTTTCAGTATATCAGTGTGTTTTCTTGACCAGTTAAGGCTAATTTTATGTATCACTGTGATCTAATGGGCACTCTTGCTTTTGCAATTTAATTTAGCTATGAGTCAGTAGGAGGAGCAAGAGGACAGTGACATGTTCCAAGCATGCTTATCTCATGCTCCACTGGTAAGTGCTTCTCCTCCTTACGGTTTCGGGCACAATGAGTTATCAAAGAGAAATATTCTGCCTCTACCCATTTGTGTTTGTGTTCACAGTTACTGAGTGCCGTTCACAGTAGAATGATGTGTAGGTGCTTTATTTGTTGGTTGTTGAACAGTATCGTTTTGATATTTTTTGTTGGGTTACATTTTAATGATGTATAAATCTCTACAATTTCTAAACCCGCTTTTTTTTGCTTAGCTCATTTCATAGTGTTTTAGTATTGTATATGTAGCAATGTTATTAAGCAGCCAGAAACCACCAATGGGTTAATATAACACGTAAGAGCAGTTGTATTTAGATCTCTTCTTGTTTATATCCTGTTGTGGCAGAGCGAGAGCTCTTCCTGTAAATAATTCGTGTTTTGGTTGTGTTTTGGTGGTGATTTGCAGGGATGGGGTTAATTCCTGTCCCTGCCAAAAACGTGTGAGTGTGTGGCTGCTCTTTAATTGGTGTTAATTGTGAGCAGACACGTCACATAACAGGAGAGCTGAGGGCTGCATTATGAGAGAGGAGTTGGTGAGTGTTGGTTCTGTGTATCTGCATTTTGTGTTTTGTTAGTAGTGAAGGTGAATGCCCAGTCTACATTTCTGTATTTTGTTAAACCTTTTGTTTTGGCCCTGTGCCTTTTGATTTCTGTTTCTGATTGTTGCTTTGATTATTAAAAATGTGCATCAGTGCTTATGTCACAGGTGACCAACCTTGTTTATTTTGTTTCACTGTGTGTTTTGGATTTCCTTTTTTTTTTTTTTTTTTTGTATATTGCTTCACTGTGTGTTTCCTGCACCAGTGAATCTGCTGCACTGAAACTCTCGCTTGTTTGTTTTTTCTTTGTTGCACTATTTGTTTCTGCCACTGCACATTCACCAAGGCTGAGACAAGGAAGTCCCGCCCTGAGCACAGAGCAAGACTGGTGATGGGGAAAGTGGTTAGGAAGGGGAGTATAAAAGGGGCGGCCAGGGAACCAGGAATTAGTGGGTCTTTCTTTGTTGGAAGTGTGAGACAGGGTTTTTTTTTTTTTTTTGTATTGGGACTTATTTTGATCACTTTTTTTTCCACTTATTGGCTCACACTATTTTTTAACCACAACTCATGTGGACTCTGTACTGTGTATAGCTATCAGTAAGAAAGAACAGTCTCATGACTACAGTATTTTCGTTTTAATGTGGGTTATTTATTTTATTAAAATGTGCTTTCCCTTGGCTTACATTATGGCTTGTGCTGGGGTGAGCCTGTGTACTTTTTCTAGTTTTTCTGAAGTGTTTTTTTTTTCCTTCATTTTGCACTTGAGTCAGGTGGGTCAGCCTGAGGGGGATGCTACCTGGAAGGAGAGGAAGAGAGGCAGTGATACAGCTATTGTTGGAAGGCTGCACGTTTGAGTTACTGGCCTGGGCGTGCAGTAAATCCATTCTTTAAGCAGAGGCTGCTTGAGCCCCAGAAGAAGGAAGTTTGGGAGTGCTGGCCAAAACCTGGAAAGGTCTACCTGGGAAGAACACGAAGAGGAGTAGAGTTTGTTTATTCTTTAAAAAGTCTGTTTTTGGTTATTTAGCTTCAGAAGGGAAACTTACAAACAAATACTTGCCCTCCATTGAGTTGTTCCATGTGCATTGTTTCAAGGCACTGCTGGGCCAGCCAATGTTGGAAGTACTTATCGGTTACAGTATCCAGGAGGGCAGCAGCAACGTAGACTCCTCTAGGCTACGAGAGAGAGGTGGAGACACACAGGGGTCAAAGACAGGCTGGCAGGAAGTAAACAGCTGGGCTGTACTAGAGTGTTTGTGATTTATTTACCTGTACTCCTTGTCCCTGAAAGCCGGTCTGTGTCCTTTCCCAGGTTTCCTGGGATCTCCCCTCCAGGTTTGACGGTGGAGCAGGAAACTTTGTCTGACGGGTCCAGCGCCTCCTGGAGGATGTCTGTTCCGGGCGGTGGCGACTGTAAAGCTTGATGCTCCATCTTTTTCTTTAGTAGCTAACTGTGGACTTTTTGTGTATTTACCCACGGCAGGGGGAACACCATTGTACATTTGTAGTGTTTTTATTGTGTAGAAGTATTCCTTGTGTGTTTATATATATTTTTTTTAAATCATTTTTACCGTGTGGAATTAATAAAGTTTGTTTTATTAATTTTAAACTGTTCTTTGTGTGTGTTTATGGACCCCTGGGGATCAAGGATTACCTGTGCAGGACTATTAATATTTATATTTGGCCACAAAGGTCCTTGCCCTTATAAAACACAAGGTGGAGTAGCCAGCACTACAATTGGAAGTATTTTGTTACAATTTACTGTTTGGTTACCACTGTCATCCTACCCGTGACACTTAACCCTAGTATTCCCTGTGTCTGAGTCTCCTTCCCTGCCGGTAACACCTGGGCCCACAGTACTATCCTGTTACACCAGTTTCAACTGCAGGTTCATAGCACACATTCCAGCCACTAACACCACTATAAGTAATTGCACATTGCATATAAGCAAACATGTAGAATAAAAAAAAAAAACATACTTCTGGAACTGTCTCCATGCTTAATTAGAAAACTCTACTTAACTTCACATTTACAGGGAGTCCATGTGTACACAATTACAGATGATATGCACTTACTAGCCATGTCTGCAGCAATTACATGTCGGCAAAATCATTAGGACACATGTGAGGTACCAACAACTAACCGAACATTCAAAGGCCAAAGATACAAAAAATAATGCATAAATTCAAAATTGCAAAGCAGACAGAAAGCAAACGTGGAGCAATACCTTAACATGACAAAAAAAAAACCAGCATAGAAGTGGCTGTGCAGCAATCTGAGGGTTAAGTTGTACTGATTAGATTTTGGAATCATGACGGCCATCTTAATTACATTTTCTACAGTACACAATTTCTCCGAAATGCCAGAATGGATTTCTTTCCAGTTTTAGTGAATAACGACTCTTTTTGTGCATAAAGATGTACTGGTATAGATTTTGGTGAATTTTAAATCAAACATTGCCAACTAGCATACTCATTTTAATTGATCCAGAGTACTCTAGGCAACAGTAGTACAAACCTTTTTGTATTTTGTTGTACTTTGATGTAAGGATATGTCAGGTAAAGGCAGAGCTGGATATAAAATGATAGTGATTTAATGTAATACAATACCCCACACCACAAAACTGAACTAAGTAATACTGATAACATAGTTTTCTATTATAGTAAAGATCTCATTACAATACAAAAATAGAAAAATGCTACACGATGGACATTTCAGAGGGGAGGGAAAGCTATGTTGAGGAGAAATGCAGTTTGGTGTTGATCGTGTTTTTGAGTTACATTTCATTGCTTTTATCCCATTACCATTTCATTTTTGAGTTGTCTCTTATGCAGGTCATTAAGGAAAATGCTAAAATGACCTTTAACTCAACTTAGTTGGTAACATGATTGTTTTGGCTGAAGCTTATGTTCATCAAATGTCAACAATATTTAATTTCTATCATAAATCAGCACAATCCTCAGTGTGGAGTTGTTTACAAATATAGTAGTGCAATGCATCATTGCTTGGTAACCTCATTTTTTCATACTACAGATAACTGACTGCCTGAGTTATTGAATGACATGCAGCATGTTATTAAATTACCCTCATAAGTTACTGCATGTGCAGTTCAGAATGTTAGTATAAGAATATGAATGCTGATTGCAGTGCCGTCAAGACTTTACATCCACCACGATTCATCTTCTTGGGCATTTGGTTATGTTTCACTTCCTTCCAGTATGGAAAGGATTGATCTGCATCCTTTCTTGTTCCTCTGATTATACACTGAAGTCTGAACCAAAGCAGGTTCAGCCTGCACAGTACATTAGAAAACAATTCAGTATCATCAGCCAATCAGGTTCCAGCCCCAGTGGGCTTCTAATAGACAGTAGACGCCCACTGGACTGTCACAGCGTCAGCTGTGAATCAAAGTGCTGACTTTTTCATTTTGACTTGCTGTATTGAAAGATCAGTTCACATCTATTGGACAGCAAATATTAAACAAAGGTAAAATTGTTCCAACTGTATTTTATTGTCCACCTAATCCAGACAATCAATACTTCGCACAGCCTGTCAGCTCCACTGGTGTTCAGCATCTTTCAACACCAACAAACTGAGACACAGCCAATTCATTAATATTTCTCCATTCAGATACCTGACACTGTCCAGATAAACTATAAGCAGCTCTGACAAGTAAAACAAGTTATTTGTTTAATATAATGATTTTTTTTTTTCTCTAATTATGTGGGTGATTCTTTATGAACATTTTCATGACTATTTTCCTAAAACTTTTCTCAGGGGAAGGGAATCGGACAAATTAGTACCAGTTCAAGGTAAATCTAGGTTTGAAAGTGTTTTTTTTTTCAAAGAAAATAATGAGAAAATTGTTTTCTAATAGTGATAGTGCTCACTCGATGAAAGCTCTACTGTGTGGGGGACACATAACTCTAGTCGGTCAACTACTACACTGTGCAGCCTTCATTGACAGGTGCTATTGCTTAATTAATGACTTACGGAATTGTTGGATTCAATCAACCGTCATGCAGGATGAATTCTTTTAGGACAAAAATTAATGCATTTTACATGTCTCGTGTGCAGAATAACTCTCCTATTGCACAAAAGAATGCAAGAGATGTTGGCCATACTTTCTATAAAGTGACCGTGAGTAATTGACAATAAATGATAGCGTCTGGTAATTACCACGTAATTATCTATTAATAACAGTTAAAATGATTAAGGTTAGGGTTAAGGTAGGAAAATACACGGGAATAAGACCAAATGACTTGTAAGTAAGTTATACTTTGTTTTTCATTTAAAAATCCTGAATTCTATAAATGACAAGCCCCTGCCCTTTATTTTATAACCCAGAATGTTTACATCCTCATACACTACACTTAAAAAATGAATTTGTGTTTTTTGTTTATGTCATTTTTTTGTTTGCTCTTATAAACAGTAATCCTTAATACATCATTCAATCGACTCTCATTATTACATTGTCAATAATGAAAACAAACAAGAGAAAAAATTGGGCACAGATGCAGAGGCACCAGTGGGATCAGTATATAATACTAGAAAATAAAATAAAAAAACAGCAATCAAAAAAATAAATAAATAAATAAATAGGGGTGTAATTAGTAGATATTACTGTTTATAAAAAGAGACACAAATCTGTATTGAATATTTGTATCATCTAGCATACTTTAATAAATGCAATATATGCAGCACATTCATTGTCATGTTCATTTGTTCTATCCAATAATTTATTTAATTTTTACCAATTCGAAACAAAGAAATCGTGTCTGTTCGGGTCTACAATTCTAGCTGCATTTAAAAAGTAGCAGGTTGTTTGAAGCGAGGTGGCTGTGCTAGATCGTAACTGTAGTACTGATTTAACTTCAGTATAACCGGCAGGAATACTTTTTGTCTGCGCTGACTTTCCAGTTTCTTTTCTGAAAGCTGTTTATTTTTATGTTCTGTTCAGTAGCCTCTATAGTAGCCTTTCGTTTAATGTGTGATTGAAGCTAAATAGCGATCAATCTTATTTTCTCCAAAGACACATTACAAGATGTGCAAAACAATTACCTCCATCTGCATGTACAATTTCTTTGGCAAATATCTTGACACAATCATCAGCCGAAATATACTTTGCTTTTTTGCTTTGTTGTCCATTTCTGGTATTGTACCTCCAATGCTGAAAACTAGATTTTAGCAACCTAAATCAAAACAATGCAGCACTGACTTTGTCCCACCCCTACTGCACAGTACAGTGTTGTAGCTTTATGCCATTCATATCATGCATATATTTTATGCTGGATTTAGATAGAAATTAGAAAGTAGAAGTTCTACAGGGTCTATATCTCTCAGGGGGAATGCAGGTGTAAATGTGTCTCTTTTTTAAATATACTACTGAATTCATATTAATGTTATATAGTCTTTTTGAATAATGTAACAGTTATTCCAACAAAGTTATTTTTTTATTTTATTTTTTATTATTATTTTGCTTTATCTTCTAATATCATATTCACCTTGCCTGCCAAGAGGGGGTCTGGAAAATATGATTTGTCCTCAGTGAACGTGCCCTGGTATAAATCTATAAATATCTTTTTAATATGTACAATTATGTTGTTTTGACTGTCTGAGACCTAGCAAATATAGATTCAATTGAAATAAATTATTCTATTTTACTTTTTTTCAAATAATAAACACAGACTTTGTATAACGCACAGTGTGATAAAGCTCCAGGTGGCAGATGAGCAATATGTATGGATAAACAATTTAAAGACAATGTCAAAGCTTCTTAGCATAATCCACGCTGTACGCAGTTAGTGCTGTGGTGTTAGCGCAGTTATCTGCCAAACAGGGTCCTTTTTTGAAGCAAATTTACTGGATTTTATTTCAGAGAGGAAAGAATCATTTGAACAATATTTTTATCACAAAAAAAACCTCAAACTGCGTGTAAGTACTCACAGTTGTTCTTTTTTTTGTTATTTTAAAAGCCACTATAAGGCTAGGGAATCCATTATACACATTTAAAGTTATTTCTTCTTAGTTTCATATGATTAGTTTTTTTTTTTCTTCTCTGAAAATATGTCTTTACTTTTGCCCTTGCTTCAAACTGCTGTTGTTTATTTAATATTTATTATTTTCATGTCCTCCATGAGCCACCGTATAGTTCTTACCTAAAATGCTAAAAATAATTTTAACAAAATTATGTTTTTACATACCAGTGTTATTACAGTGATGTGATACTAAGAGACGATTATTGCATTACCATGGTAACTTAGCAGTGCTGGTAATGATGTTAGCCTTTCTGTTGCAGTTTGCATTCTTGAGCTCAAGGACAAGTGTATGAGAATGTTGCTGGTGAACGTACTGACTGTCTGTTGTGGAAAATCGAGCGGCAAGCACAGCCACCTTATATTTAATTTAAGAAACTTGGATGTCTTTCCTGTTGAAGCCTTGCTATAATTTTACTAGTAAAATCTAGCAGTTCTCACTTGTTTTCCAAAGATAGATAGATAGATAGATAGATAGATAGATTTTTTTTGCAAAATACCTTTATTGTAACAAATTATTTACAAATACAGTTTACAGAAATTATGTATTAAAATCTTCATAAAATAAGTGCAAAGGGTTCAAATAAATGATTAAAAAGACTATACAAGTACAGTCACATCTTCACCCAGGTCCTATAGATGTCTTTCTTCTCAACTGCACTGAATTGAAAGCTGCCCTTGTCTCTAAAGTGAAGCGGTCTCCCTAGAACGTCACTGCACTGCTCTGCAGTCAGCTAAACCTGCAGCGCTAACACTGGGGCCTCTGACTGGAATGCTGACCTCTGTGAAACCCCCCCTCAACACCTCCCACCCTCACATGACAGGGCAGCTCAGACACGCTGTAAAGACCCACTGACCACCTGCACTGATCTGACTCCCAGAGCAGAGGCCGGAGACTCTGGGAACTTCCACTCACAAACTCTAACAGGTGGCCTAATTTAAAAATTAATAGATAGACAGATAGATAGATAGACTCAGATAACAGGAAAACAAACTAGTTGGATCTTTCCGAATCGCTGTAAGATCAACAAGGCGGTGATCGACGTGAACGACACCCAGCTTGTCTGCTCTCCATCTTAGATGCCCCTGCTCCATCCAGGTGTGTCTGTGTGTTTCAGCTGGTCATAACGTATATACATTGAATATTATTGCATGAAGCTGCAAAGTCTGTGTCTCTGGTTTTTGATGACGTGTCAATGAAGACCCCGAGTCGGCTCAGAAGTAATATGTGACTGATAGGTGGGTGCTATATTAGTGTTTTGTGAGCTCCTCAAACCAAATTAAATAAAACAAAGAAAATGGATTGTGTAACATTATTGTTGCACACAACCTTTCACCTGGAGCAGATCTCATTCGCCATATCAATAAGGGTCTTCTAGAGCATGACTTCACGGCTGTTTTTGATCTTGCGACCAATGTTCTCAATGTTTTGTCCCCTGGTTAAATTAAGAGAGGGTTAAAGCTTTTTAAACACATTAGTCAATTATACATTACATCAGGGGTCTGGGTCCACAACTCCTTGTATTATAAGGCCTCCCCAAAAGTATTCACCACATTTTGAACACACATTCTTATAATCAGCACGCCTCATTCACCTGGTAGATTTAACAGTGCATGGGAGGATGCTGTGGATGAGGCGTATGAAAGGAAGAAACTTTGATTTCCTCAACTAGCTGCTGAAGCGGGGCAGCGAGGATGGAGAGTCCAGGTTTACCCAGTGGAGGTGGGTTGTCGAGGATTTGTGGCACACTCTACAACCCAACATCGGATTCAGTGGTCAAGTGCTGCGACGCATAATGAAGAACTTATCTGAAGCAGCAGAGAGGAGCAGCAACTGGTTGAGATGAAAAAATTGAAAAAATTAAGTAAGCTGTGCTTAGCTGAGTGGGGATGGAGGGGGGTGATGCTGGGAATCCAGAATCGCTGTCAAGCTCTCTTAAGGTCTTGTGGGCTAATCGATGAAACACCAAGGATGGAAGGTGCCCACTTGAAGACCCCAGAGAAGTACCCTAATCAGCTCAGTCCAGACAGTTGTCATACTGATGTCAGCATATAAGGGGGGCAGAGAATTATAATCTGTTCCTTCGCTTGGTTTGTGAACTTGAACCTGAAGGACCGTGAGAGACGGAGTAACCACTGTTGAAATAAACATGTGTTTTGAGAATATTCATGTGTGTTTTGTTTGTGTCTGTTAATAATCATCTGTGTTTGTAAATCACTAGACATCTAACACTTTCCAAAGCTGTTGCCAGAGGTCAGCACAAACCCGGGACAGCACTTTCACTTGTATCACTGTAAACTGTATTGTCCTACAATCACTAATTCACGCACTAAACTGACTTGTGTATGTGTTTTGTCTTTAATGTGGGGATACAATAATGGGACTATTATTTTGGGACCAGCCCAGGGATTATAAATGTAAGTAACACACTCTGCTGTATTACTTGCCAGCATTGTTAATTACTGTTTGTTTCGCCATCCGGCACTGGACATAAAAATAAATAAAACAAACCTTTTCACCTGGATTACAACTGTCTGTCTGTTTAATCACCTGCACCTGCACACTATGAACCACTTTGCCACACACCTACTCTCATGTAATGGAAATCATGATTTGTAATGTATCTGGGGAATGCTCCAGATTGTACCTTATCGATCTTACACATTCCCTTAACCTCAATATGAAGAACCATTCGTTACTGGTGTTAAAGTAATTGACTTTAAATCGTTCACAATATTTACGTGTCCTCATAGGACCTCCAGTGTGGTGCATAGTTTTGATTCACTGAGCTCCCGAAATAGCAGTGAACACACGGTCATCTATAAAGTCTATTTACTTTTGAGTGGCTAGTCCTTATTTTAGGCTATTCAATACCATTACTGTCATAATGTATTGGCGAAGCCTTCTGTTTCTTAGTGGTTTAATTATAATGTTAAATCATCATTTATTGATTATCCTTCTCCTTTAATGGCAACAAAATGCTATTCTGTATTGTCTGTGTGCTCCTTAGATTCTTAGGTTAAGCATCCTGCGGTTAGCAGGGCCCACTTCAACACTTTCTTTTTGGACAATAAAAGCACATTTGGGTCATATAGATGAATCGGTTATTGTTCACAATCTCAGTTAAAAAGAAGTGGTCATCTGGTGTACTTCTTGGAGCCTCACCGTACACTGAAAAACAAAACAAAATAACATTTGCGAACATTTTGAACAACCCCTTAATCTGCTGTTCATGTTGCTGTTATTACAAACCTACTGTACATTTACACAGACATCTGGGAGGTATGTAGCCAATTTAAGCCATTTAGTAATTTTTTGAGTCAGTCAGTGTATTGATTAACTATTAAATAATGTTATATTGAAATCACTTGAGTCTGGCAGGGAGAATTTTATCTATGAAAGGTTGTTAGGCAGAATCACAGAGCACACATATTTTGGTCATGTGATTGGTAGCTTTGGGGGGTTAATTTATTACGTTAGTTATTGTTTTTTATATCAGAGGGAAAATGTTTTAAAAAATGAATTGAAATAAAATCAGGTGAAATAAGGATTGGTTTTGATACAGACAGTGAGGTAAGCAATGTGTTTAATTCCATACATTTATACAAGTGGGTTCTGTCACTGGGTTTGGTAGTTAAAGAGTTAAACGATCACTAAGCTTTTAAAAATATGGAATTTCTTCTATCTTTTGATTATGTGCTAAGATTTCATACTCTAATTTGGAATATACAGATATTTCAAACACAATACTAAAGATGAAAAGCTGCTTCCTTGTACCTAATCACTTATTGTGTTAAAACTCATGCCAATGGTCTTGCTGCAATCAAACCATGTGACTTACCCTACAGGTACCAGGAGGTGGTAGGTTATCAACAATCAGTGTTTTGTTTTGAAACATTTAACCCTTAAAGTACAAGAATTGCTTAATATGACTGACTATACACAACGATGTGTATAAAGCCAGTCAAAACCACGGGGTTCAGTCCCAAAATAATAATAACAAACATACACTTTAAAACACCTACACGGTCACCAGTCCAACAGTGAGTGCTCCGGGTGCAAGTGGTGTTGTGAATACAGGAAACAGTGGTGCAGTGCAGCTCGGGTTTGATGCTGGCTTATCAGCGACCACTCCCAGATATTTGGCCATCTACAAATGACAAACATGAACAGTTAACAGACAGACAGTGCAACACTAAACACTCATGGTTTGTTTTTACTCCTCACGATGAGTCCGTAACCATAACAGAGGAACAGATTACTTGGCCACATCCCCTGATATACCTTCAGTCCCGCCCCCTATGGTAGCGAGTGCAATCACGTATCCTGCAATCCATGACTGACACCTCGCCTACCGCATTAGGGTGATGACTTCTGGTATTGTGGCTCCACCCCCTCTTCCTGGAAGTCCGGCTTCCAACTGACACTAGAATGAACTGTCACTCCATTCAGTCCTGAGCACACTGTTCCTGTTGCACAGCGCCCTCACAGGTCGGGAGGGAGATTGTTGACTCGGATTAATTCGCTCTCTGTCACATTGCTTCTTTTTTTTTCCCCAACTGTTGCATTAGGGTTTTCAGCAACTTAATAAGCAGGATTTCAGCAAAATATTTTGGTCTCTATGCCCGGGTAGCGTGGACGATCTTCAGCCCGTTGTCTAGGCGAAAGATGTGAACAAACAGGACCTCTTTATACTTGACACTGTGCTGGAACACACCTATCTGCTGATTATCCACAGCTGGAAATCACACACAGCAGACAGGTTCTCCCAGGAGCGACAGATACTTAATTAATTAAATATAATAATTACACACATTTACAATATATACACAAAACCAACTCTTTGTGTGCAAGGCTCCTGCCTTGCTACAACGTTGCTAACTCTTTTTACCAGTGACTCGCCTCGGTTGACGTCATACTGGTAAGACTGTTGCTGCTAATACTGGGACTGATAAGACTGGTGCTACCAGTGCTGGGAATGGTCAGATTAGATCTGACACTGCTGGACTGGTCAGACTGGTGCTGACACTGCTGGACTGGTCAGACTGGTGCTGACACTGCTGCACTGGTCAGACTGGTGCTGACACTGCTGCACTGGTCAGACTGGTGCTGACACTGCTGCACTGGTCAGACTGGTGCTGATACTGCTGCACTGGTCAGACTGGTGCTGATACTGCTGCACTGGTCAGACTGGTGCTGATACTGCTGCACTGGTCAGATTGGTGCTGACACTGCTGCACTGGTCAGACTGGTGCTGACACTGCTGGGCTTGTTTATAGCTCTTAAAGAGTTGTATATTTCAAGTTATTTATATAAATGTATATATATTATAAATGAGCAGGGGTTGGGAACCACTGCAATACATTATTAGATACACTCTGGTTGAAATTTACAGTTATACATATGTATTTACATGGAAAGAAATTATGGCAATCTCATACATGAAAATGTATGGATTTCTTTTTCTAACATATTTTCACCATATGCAAATGTTGGTATTAGTTAGGCAAATGAAAGGTTCTATAAAGGCCTAAAAGGTTCTAAAATATACCTGCGTAAATGCTATGGGGATGAACGATTGAGCGATCTTTTGGTTATTGCAAGCTAACATGACAAGCAAAAACACTAGACTTACAAATACAGGCTGGTGCTGACAAATTTGCCTAGATGAAAGTGAAATGCTACCCCATTTTATTGAAAAACAGGGGAAATGTATTAAACTTAACTCAAGCTTGTAAGTATTTATTAAATTTGGTGAGATATGTTCGAATGGCCGCTCTAAAACAGGGGTTCTCAAAACCAGCTCTCGGGTCCCCCTGCTGTGTCATCTGGTTTTCATTCCAACCGAGCTCTCAATCACTTAACTAAATCCTTAATTGAACTAATTTGCTTAATTTTTAATTGTTTTCAGCTTTTAAACAGTTGCAGAGTTCAAGTTACTTCTAAAATGTTATAGCTGGCTTAAAATCAGCAACAGTTTAAGAGCTGAAAACAAGTAAACTGGTCCAATTATTGCCTGTTTTTTTGTTTTTTGTTTTTTTTTCTCATTCATGATGCTATTTGGGACAGAGAATGTTCAATGTCGACACAACTTTACCTCCCCACCACGAATGTTTCTGAAACTACGCCCCTGATAGAGAAAATATATGCAGTATTTTTTTTGAAAAATAAATCTTTATATATGTTTTTTTTTTTTTTTTTTTTAAATGTACCTAGACGGTTTTATCAAGGCAGCTGTCTCAACATACACTATGCCTCTGGTTATAGATGAAAAAGCAGTAGAACTATTATGGATGATAGTATAGTGCGAATTCAGAAATACTAAAATAAACTAATATTAAAGTCTAAACAGTTGTCACTGAATTTGTTTGTTTTTTAGTATTTCTAAATGTTATACTGTACTGTATAAACTTTGGTATTTAACAGATATCATCCAAACTTTGCCAAGTAGTATTTTGAGGACAAAACTTGACTTTTTGAAAGGCATTTTGAATCCATTCCATGGGAAAAAATACTGTATTCACAGTTATTCCAATGACAAGACTTAAAATAATTTCAACGTTGCCTTTGGAAACAAGAAATGCACATTTTCTCTGTGACACAATCATATATAGCCAGTGTTTACTATAGTATGTTGCAGGCCTTTACGCTCAAGGCAACCGATATTTAAAGGTCACAGCAAAACCTATGCAAAGCATCTGATTACATTACATTTGTATGATGATAGAGGTAAATGAAAAATACCCTTTTAAAACCAATCAAAATAAAATATCAAAATTGTCTCTAAAATCTCAGCGAAATAATGTATGCCATGGAAAAAGCATAACAGAGTGTAGTTAAGCATTGTCATGGTGAAAACATGAGTATACGAAGGCCTTGTAAACCAGTGCAGGAACACTGGGTTCATCATTATCGCAAACTATCCTTAGGTATCATTTGTTACTGGTGTAATATTGTTCAGTGACCAAGAGTTGAGATGACAGCTGTTTGGATCTAAATGCAACAGCAAGAACATGGAAGTGTGAATGTAACCATTTAAATTATTTGTAGAAAAATCAAGTTTATTACATTATAACCAAAAGCAATCCATGTCTCATAGTGTGTATGATGAATGAACAAAGACATGTGTCATATATGGCTATGTAATAACTAGGTAACTACTAATGGTTTTTGCTCTTACATGGTAACTATCAGTGTTATAACTGTGGAATTACATGTTGTGTTCACAAGGCAGGTTTCCTGTAATTTCCCAGTAGTTTCCATATACAGTAAGATTAGGTAACAATTGCTTGGTTTACATGCAAGTAAAAGTCTCACCTATTTGCCACGCTATTTTGGTAGAACCTTTTGGGCAATTTGGATTTAAATGTAGTTTTGCTTTATAGAGAGAAATTCACTTTCAAAACTAAAATGGCCTAATTAATAATAAAATATGGGACGGTATATTAATGTTTCTGTCAGTATGAGATTGATATCGTTCACATTTCTGTCAGTGTGAGATTGATATCGTTCACATTTCTATCAGTGCGAGACTGATATCGTTCACATTCTTAAACTGGGTTTATAAGATTTCAGAACATCTTTTTGTAAGTCTTTCAGCAAGCTTATATCAAGTCCCACATTTGTCTCTTTGAAGAACTTCGTGGAACCAACAGTATTATTTTTATTTTTTTCCAAAACATATGCTGGTCTTGTGAAACAAATATCCCTATGAATGAGGTTCAAGAGATTTATATATCAAGAGATATTTATAAATTATACCAGAACACAATGTGAATAAGCAGCTGCGAGCAAGCAGACAGCTCTCAACACTTTGTTTCTTAATTTTGGGGTAAAAACATATTATTCCATGTCAAAAGTACAGCTTGTTTTGTTTTTTTGTTTTGTTTTTTTTAATCTCCAATTACTTTTGCCCCCGTTTTTCACCACAGCGATTCCCCACACAGCTCAGGGGCTCTGGCCTGTAAGGGTTGCAGCAGAGCGGTGAGGATTTCCCACCAACCCCGGAGCGCCAAAGCCAATGCGGCTGTTAACATTCTTGTTCACGTCTTGTAACAAATTCTTGTTCACGTCTTGTAACAAATACTTTTATAATTTTAATTACTGAGAACACGTCTAATGTCTTGACAATGAATATTTACATTTTAAAATTAAATTAAGATGTAATTATTCCAGCTGAGTTATTGCCTTTTGACAAGACTCCACCTATGATGCACAAAGATTATTAAATGTATGTCTTTGTGTTCTGAGAATTAAGGCTGATGCCCATTGACTGAGACAGTTATTTCAATGTCTAATCTGCCTTGACTGGCATATAGGCCAGGTGTGTGTTCCCAGTTGGTTTAGCTTGACTTCCCCATGTAACGGGCAACAACTTGGCAGTAGTTCTAATGCAGTACTACATACATGATATAGTGTTTCTGCAATGCTTTCCAATTTTTTATTTCAAAATGCAGTCATTTTCTCAGAGTTCTCTCAAAACATAATGACCTCATATAAAACATCTAGGAAGTGCTTTTAGTTTCTAATAACAAGATTTGTTTGTGAAACCCTTTAACAGAATAATGTTTTTCAACTGGGCATAATGCTCAGTTTCCTTATCTGCATATTTCATAAGAAGACTAAGTTGAATTCAAGTTTGTCCTCAATTTATGGAATAAAGTACAGCCTAGTGTTACTTTGCACTCATGAAAGTGCTAGTTTGAACAGATCATTGCACATATGATTTTTGTACACTCCTTAGTGCTTATTTCAATGTTTCTATCATCTAAAAGAGAACAGTTCAGTAAAAAATGTATCTCTACCAGGATACTAGAAACAGCTCCTGTTTTATTCTGTATTCAGTTTAATAAAGCTGGGCTATATATACTGAACACAGAGAATATGGACTTCAAACTTTTTTAAGTGTATTCAATTCGCGCTAAAGCAAAATCCTGATAAAAAGAACACCAGAAAATGTCTGCATCTCCATTTTAAATTGACTTATGAAATTCAAATTGCCAAGATTAAAGGGATTATGCTGTTGTTATGTCTCTCTTTATCCACATTAACATGGTTTTATTTTTAGCAATGTAACAAATGTCGAGAATTGACGAGATTGAAAGTTCACAACATGACGACATTGCAAATTTAAAATTCAAATACTGTATATAAATAAACAGCTTCCCACTATTATCAGAATGTCTGGAACATAGGCGTGTTGCCATGGTTACAGTACTGAGGATGGAACTGGGGTCATACATTACATTTTTTTTTTTTTTTTTAATGTATTCATTCTTTAGCCAGGAAAAAACCCATTGAGGCCGAGACCTCCTTTACAAGTGTGTCCTGGCAAGATGACCAGAAACAGACAGCAGTAATTTCACATCACTACAAATAGCATCACTCTAAAAGACAATCTCATCATACAATCAATCTGGGATCAGAAACATTTACAGTTCGATAATTCTTGGAACCTACTCATTAAAACAAATGTAATCTTAGTCATTATTCTTTGTTTAGGTGATACATTTGTGTGACAGAAATTGAACGACGCTGGGTGTTAGATCTCCCTCCCGACCGGAGAGGGTACTAGATAAAGGGAGAAGAATACCCTGGACTAAAAGGCATGATACTTTATTTCTGGGGTAGGTGGAAGTCGGACAGCTAGAAAAGGGGCAGAGCTACGGTACCCAAACTCAATGACCCAAACTGGAAAAAAGCATGGCATCCGCAGATTGGAGGAGCAGATGTGCTCATTAACCAAGGGGTCGTGAGCGAGGGTATAAAATTGGGGCACAGCAAAGTAATCTGTTCCATTGCAAATGGTTGGATTTGACCTTGAAGGAATACCGTGTAATACTGAAACTTGTGAGTGTTTGTTAGTGTCTGCTGTAACTGTAGTTTGTCTCTTTAGACTCCCAGTAACACGATCCGGAGCTGGAGTACAAGCCAGCATCAACCCGGACATCACTTTCACCACAGCATTTCACAACGAACAGTAAATAACACCACAACCACGTAATATCACTTCACTGCCTTGTGTTTGTGTTTAGTGTGGGTGTGTGTAAAACCTGGCCTCCCGGGGATTACAATTACAAGTGAATGATGCACGCTGCTGTATCACTCCAACATTTATTATTTACTGGTGTTTGCCTTCAGTACAATATTATTCATGAAATAAAACACCCTTGCACCTGAAAGCAATTGTCTGCGTGATTAATCTGCTCTGCACTGCACTCACCTGTAGTCACTCATCACTTTGCCACAATTTGTTATGTATCCGATGCTCAGTCATATCCTGGATACTCTTGACCAGACTATTCCATACCATAGGACTGCTGCAGCTAAATCGAAAAACATGTATATAAATGTGGGCGCAATGATTCAGTCAGAATAAGTAAGTCCTACAGAATATCTTTGAGTGGCTGTAAAGTGAGGCAGACATTATGAAAGCACTATATTAGTAAAGTGTGCCCTCTGTTAAATATAGACTTAGAAACGTACTAAAAGTACGTTTTCAGTTAAAGAGTTTTTTTTTGTTTGTTTGTTTTTAACCTATTTGTTTTTTTCTGACCATTATGCTAATTTTTAATACTAGGTTCAAATGAAATTTTCATATCATTCTTTTTACTGACTTACCAGTGCAGGATGCTTGCAGTTACTCTGAGTGGCTGTTTTTCTCAGATCTGGTGTTGAGGTGCTTTGATAGAGTTCAGGAGCTGCTCTTCAGTTTTAACTGTCTTTCTGTCGATTAGATAAACCAACGCGTCTTTAATCTGAATGTCAACAGTTGAATGGATAGCAGAAAGGAAACAGAAATTATGCTTTCACATCATTTCTGAATGTTTTTGTGGGTAGTAGTAGTGGAGAAACCACATCCAGAATCAAAGTTAAGTTGGCCTACTAGAGTTATAGTGAAGTATCTCATGTTGCTCTTTTGGAGTACAGGTTTGTACCATTTTTGGGATGCGTGGACATTCTTCACAAATTTTCAAGTGTTCCCGGCAGAAACAGCCATTTTCAGACTTGAATAAATAAGCATCAGCCAGCTGAGCATATACTGAACTATCAACTTCACCAAAATGTAACCGACCTTTGTTTCTTGAGATGCTGTGACAAAGTAGCTGAGAGGATACAGGTGATGCAGTGCAGGAATGAAACAAACAGAGACTGTAATCCATTTTGGAAAGTGTTTCTTTTATTTTATTCCAGATCCACCTCTGGCTTTTCCAGAGCTATCTATTTGAAAATATTTGACAAAGAGTGACCCAGTTAAACCTATTTAAAGCTCATGTACCAGGTATTGTAAGCCATATGTATTAAAGTTAATTATAATTAACCAGCCTTTTTAGAACAAGCTAATTATTGCATTATCATGCCTCTTTGAGGTTGACTATTTTCAAAATTGACAGAAAAATCCCAATTATCCTGCAATCATATATATTCTCAATTCATCTCTTCCCTAAAAAGTCTCATGAACTGCAAGCTTCATTTAATTAATCAAAATGGAATTCAAAAGCTGGTGTTTTACAAAACATTCTTTAAAATACACCTTAAAAATGTATGAATGGGGCCTGATGTGAAGCTTGCGTGGTCCCCAAAGTTAAGTCTACAAATTAAAAAGATCTACTATAGGCCTTCATCCTAACCCCATTTAGACTTTAGCATAATAATATAAGAACATAAGAAAGTTTACAAATGAGAGGAGGCCATTCGGCCCATCTTGCTCGTTTGGTTGTTAGTAGCTTATTGATCCCAAAATCTCATCAAGCAGCTTCTTGAAGGATCCCAGGGTGTCAGCTTCAACAACATTACTGGGGATTGATTCCAGACCCTCACAATTCTCTGTGTAAAAAAGTGTCTCCTATTTTCTGTTCTGAATGCCCCTTTTTCTAAACTCCATTTGTGACCCCTGGTCCTTGTTTCTTTTTTCAGGCTGAAAAAGTCCCTTGGGTCGACACTGTCAATACCTTTTAGAATTTTGAATGCTTGAATTAGGTCGCCACGTAGTCTTCTTTGTTCAAGACTGAACAGATTCAATTCTTTTAGCCTGTCTGCATATGACATGCCTTTTAAGCCCGGAATAATTCTGGTCGCTCTTCTTTGCACTCTTTCTAGAGCAGCAATATCCTTTTTATAGCGAGGTGACCAGAACTGAACACAATATTCAAGATGAGGTCTTACTAGTGCATTGTACAGTTTTAACATTACTTCCCTTGATTTAAATTCAACACTTTTCACAATGTATCCGAGCACCTTGTTAGCCTTTTTTATAGCTTCCCCACATTGTCTAGATGAAGACATTTCTGAGTCAACAAAAACTCCTAGGTCTTTTTCATAGATTCCTTCTCCAATTTCAATATCTCCCATATGATATTTATAATGTACATTTTTATTTCCTGCGTGCAGTACCTTACACTTTTCTCTATTAAATGTCATTTGCCATGTGTCTGCCCAGTTCTGAATCTTGTCTAGATCATTTTGAATGACCTTTGCTGCTGCAACAGTGTTTGCCACTCCTCCTACTTTTGTGTCGTCTGCAAATTTAACAAGTTTGCTTACTATACCAGAATCTAAATCATTAATGTAGATTAGGAATAGCAGAGGACCTAATACTGATCCCTGTGGTACACCACTGGTTACCACACTCCATTCTGAGGTTTTTCCTCTAATCAGTACTTTCTGTTTTCTACATGTTAACCACTCCCTAATCCATGTACATGCGTTTCCTTGAATCCCAACTGCGTTCAGTTTGAGAATTAATCTTTTGTGCGGCACTTTGTCAAAAGCTTTCTGGAAATCTAAATAATCCATGTCATATGCTTTGCAATTATCCATTATTGATGTTGCATCCTCAAAAAAATCAAGCAAGTTAGTTAGGCACGATCTCCCTTTCCTAAAACCATGTTGACTGTCTCCCAGTACCCTGTTACCATATAGGTAATTTTCCATTTTGGATCTTATTATAGTTTCCATAAGTATGCATATAATAGAAGTCAGGCTTACTGGTCTGTAGTTACCTGGTTCAGTTTTGTTTCCCTTTTTGTGGATCGATATGGGCGTTACATGTGCCATCTTACGTCAATAGCCCTTATACTCTTTCTGTGGACCTTGATCATGGGTTGTTACATGTTTATTTTTTTTTTGTTTTGTGTTTTTTTTTCCAGCTCAAAAATCCCATCAGCAGTGGGAAACATTATACAGGAGATTTTATTATGTAAAAAATCCATAAAATTTTTGATTAGGTAAGTAAAAAAAGGCTTTGACTTTAGCCTTTCCGATTGATTGTAAAGTATAAACTTTTGTGCCATAGTTTTCCTACACGGTCATCAAATGATAAATACCGTAGTGTACGACAAGACCTCGAAAGTTATATAAATAATTGAGAAAAGTGATTTGGCAGTACAATCATTTCACCTTGAAACGTCCTAAGATTACTAAAGTCAAAATTAGACTGAACTGAAACGCTCACTAAGAAGTTAATTGTTTAATATTTCTCAATCAGTGTTCGCTCAATCACTGTTCTCTTAATTGCTCTAGCTTTAAAATGAGGATTTAAAAAAAAAAAACACATCTCTGTTATTTCAAGAATTAAACCTCACCAGACGTTCATTCACAATTAATGTCTCTTATATCTCCCGGAAAATCATGGTTCTGTGCAAATGTAATTAAAAGGAGCAAAACAACAATGTCAATTGAAACCACTGTGATACAAAGAAAGGATTGCTAGACAGCAATTATTTGAGTGTTTGTTTTTATGCTGTGCTATCCCCGAGGCTTTACTGCAATAGTAAAGTTTACTGCAAAGAAAAAGTGATTTTTTGATTCATTCTCAGTTATAAACACAATACTTCCATTTGTTAGATAGAGATAATATCTTTTGCTTACAGTATCTTGGAAATGGCTCAGAACACAATTTTTCATGCCGCAGGATATTACTGAACACGATAGATATGGAGGAGGATCAGTCATGGTGTGGGCTGGAATCAGCATACAGGGAAGAGTGGGCCTCCAAACCATTCAGAAGAGCGCCCTCCCTGCCATCAGGCACTAAAATGAGATCCTCCAAACCATTCAGAAGAGCACCCTCCCTGCCGTCAGGCACTAAAATGACATCCTCCAAACCATTCAGAAGATCGCCCTCGCTGCCGTCAGGCACTAAAATGAGATCCTCCAAACCATTCAGAAGAGCACCCTCCCTGCCGTTAGGCACTAAAATGAGATCCTCCAAACCATTCAGAAGAGCGCCCTCCCTGCCGTCAGGCATTAAAATGAGATCCTCCAAACCATTCAGAAGAGCACCCTCCCTGCCGTCAGGCATTAAAATGAGATCCTCCAAACCATTCAGAAGAGCACCCTCCCTGCCATCAGGCATTAAAATGAGATCCTCCAAACCATTCAGAAGAGCGCCCTCCCTGCCGTCAGGCACTAAAATGAGATACTCCAAACCATTCAGAAGAGCGCCCTCCCTGCCGTCAGGCACTAAAATGAGATCCTCCAACCTATAGAGACCCTATGCTGGTGCAGTCAGGCCAAATTTCCTTGTGGTTAATGACAATGTTCACCCACTGCTTGTTTTGAATAGCAAGCAATTGAGAGGACAGATTTACCAATGAGATCCCCTGACCTGAATCCTATTGCCACGCCTGGGACATGCATGCTACAGTGGTTTAGTGCTGAATAAACATTGTACTGTCCCCAAAATGCATCAGTTTCTATCCTCAAATGCAAAAATCATCACTTTACTGAGACAAAATCTAAATGCAAATCCCAAGGACCAAGGAAACTTGGTCAACAAAGCTGTATAGGTGTATTGTCACACTTGTCAAAAATATGTTACACTTATTTAATAGCACACATCTCTGAATCTCAGGACATTTAAATCTGCTGGTTTTTCCACTATACTGAATAGCTGGATTTCAAAGCTACAGATAAATAATGATTGCACAGAGTATGTTTATTATAACATTTCTGTAAAGGTTAATGATCAATATGAGCCAGTAATGCCTGGTACTTTGACAAATTGTGATGTGTTCTAACTGTAGTCCATCAAAACAGTAAGACAAAATGCTGCATTATCCAGCATGATAAATCTCCTACATAAAATGTTTCAGAAATGTCTTCATCTAGCCAATGTGGGGAAGCTATAAAAAGGCCAACAAAATGCTTGGATACATAATGAAAAGTGTTGAATTTAAATAAAGGGAAGTAATGTTAAAACCGTACAATGCATTAGTAAGACCTCTTCTTGAATATTGTGTTCAGTTCTGGTTACTTCGCTACAAAAAGGATATTGCTGCTCTAGAAAGAGTGCAAAGAAGAGTGACCAGAATTATTCTGGGTTTAAAAGGCATGTCATCTGAAATTAAACTAGGTTAAAAAAAATCTCTCATTGCAAGCTTTGCTTTCTGATAGTCTTGCACTTTCATCATCATTTCACCCGGACAGTGAAATTCTCCCCCAGCCCTTCAGAGTCACCTTAGTAACCAACCAGCTGCTTCCCCTAATGACTGATTACTTTTCAGGCATTAGGATGCTTGATCCCGAAGACACTGCTGACATGAAATGACCCAGGAAGTACATGTGTAACAGATTTCGTGAAAGTAAAGGCAATTAAACAGAGAACCGTCTTTCACCTAATAGAAGATGACATGTTTTGAAATGAAATAACTAAACCAATGTATTTCACGGCTGAAATATATGGTATGCATGTTAATGTTATTTAAAGGATAATAAAAAATAGATTAAAAAAACAGTGTTTTCTTTAAATTAAAGCAAACAGGGCTGGTGCATTTAAATAGCTATTTGTTTCTAGAATTTCCAGCTTCCCAAGAACAGTATTGTTACTGTGGAGACACATTCAAGCTAAATATTCAAGCTATATTTTTTTAACTTTAAGATACAGATGCACTTCTAAATGTCTTTCTTTATGCAATCTTGTTTTTTGCATTTTTATGGTTGTTTTTTTTTTTTTTAACTTTTCTTTTTAGCTACTGTAAGTATTTATAATTGCCTGGATATATAAGATTTACTTTTCCTGGAAATTAATTATAGATATTAGTTTAAAAGTTCCTCACATATGACATTTGTGGATAATGGTCTTGTCTGATAAGGAGGAACAGTAGTGCTTTGTCAATATTGTGTTTTGACATGATGCACATCCCCCTGCCCCCCTCCCCTTCAACAATATAATACCATTTACTAATACTTTCTGTAACAAATGCAATGTCCCAATGTACCTGGAAGAGAAGTCTACAACGATTACCATTATAAAAGTTTACCACTTCTGCTCAGTAATTGGCAACCAGATTAACAGCTATGGTCTTGTGCATCTGATCCACAAACACGAAAAAACAAATATATATATTTATCGGACAATAGGTCCTTGTGCCTTCGATGTTGCAACTTTTGTTATTTTATAAAGATTTGGTGTGAAAATGTTTGTTTACTGCATTGACGCAAGTCTGTTACAGCACCACAGTAACAGTGTAAAACACTCACTTCACAGCTCTCTACTGACATGGTCCAATACCTGAAACAGGGCGCGTTGTTTTATTAACCACTGCCTGCACCGATGTAAAGCAGAATCACCAAATGGTTGTTAAATTCACCAGGAGTCTCAGCGAACTGTTGCTAAACTAAATGTATCACAGCAGAAGCAGCGGATTCACCAGGGTTGAGAAAATGCAGCAAAATCAATATGGCCGCGGCCATGGAAGATGAACCGGCCCCTGGGGGTGTATTTAGTGGTATAGCTTTAATACTTAACATTTTAAACCCAAATGTCTTGTATGTTTTATTTTTTACAATAGTTGTGCTTAAGATGTAATTAGTCCAGCAAAGCTATAATTAAATTTAAGTGTATGAAAATTAGTCTGGGGGTGGGGGGGGGGTGGGGGTTGAAGCAGAGACTTGGATCCTTCAGGAATAGACTGGATGCTGTCATGAACAATACTGTATAATCTTCTCTGTGTCAACAATAAAACCTTTAGCTAGTTGTCTGGAGGATGGGCGGTTCATCTAGCCAGAGGTTTTATTTCCCTTACTAACCTAACCTGGTTAGGGGGTTTGTTTATCCTCTCTTGAGTGCCAACGGATCACTCTGGCACCAAAGCGAGAGAGCATAGGTGGTTGAATAGCCTTTCCTCGTTCTTGGATACCTTATGTTCTTATGAATCACTGGGTTACATTTTTAATAACTGTTCTTTAATTTTCCAGCTTAGTTTTGTAGCAGTGTGATTTATGAACTGATGTGGTGCTCAGATAACATTAGACTTCCACAGTCTCAATTACCCTGTCAGATACTTTCTGAATGTGGTGCATTCTGCATGGGATGTAAAATACAGATTGTTCAGCCTCCAAAGGCCAAATTGAATCCGAGTATCTCAGCTATGTGAGCTGTGACTATGAATAATATTGCCCTCGTGTGGTAAACATTTAACACTGCATTAACAACTTAAGGGACGTTCACACGGGACGTGGCGCGGCATTGCTGTGCGGCAAACGCAATTGTTTTCAATGAAGGCTGTCACGCGCAGCGGCAGAGGGTCGCGCCACCGCAGAGTGGCACACAGGAGATAAAATATTTTCAACTTTCACCGCGCCACACTGTGACGTAAACTACCAGCAGCCAAGGAAGAAAAAAAAAAAACGCAAATAAAATGAAGGAAAAGCTCATGGGTCAGATTTCAGATTTTCCAGAGTGTATAATACAACATTAAGTAGGTGTGAAATCTGCCTTCAAAACGGCCTTCCTGTATCAGCCGATAATATTCGCCGTCCCTTTTTCTTGAGGATGTCATGGACCCACAGCGTTTTTACATTTTTTTCTTTCTTCAGTAGAGCAGGGCGATCGCAATTATCTTTTTTGTTTGCTGTTCATTGTTCCAGGTATTGTGTTGTCAGATGCACAGTACCACTAATTGTTGCCCTTTTACAGCCCCCCCCCCCCCCCCCCCAAAAAAAAAAAAAAAAAAAAAAGTTTGATATGATGGGATGGCAGTAGTTGCATTTTTTAATCATGTGTATATGATAATGCTCAATAATATCAATGTATAATGATGCTTTTAACTCACACTCTCTTTGCCTATACCCAAGCCAAACAAAACTCACTTTATATACAGCCATAAGTCACTTTACATGACGTAACAGACCTCCCACTGACTTTCCCCTACCGCTTCCCTGCTGTGTTTGGTGTGAATGTAACAGGTTTTAACTCCTATCATTTAATTAAAAATGTATTTAATGCTATGCCACTCCCAATTATAATAGGAAGAAAAAGAAAATCCTGATTAAGGTTAATTTAATTGAGCAAGGACTTGGGCTGATACTAGCATTACTCCCAAACACATGATCAGAAAACAATTTTTAAAAAGTTTACAAAGTTTACTAATACAAAAGGCAATTCAACAGTGATTCTTTCCAATTAACACATTTAGAGACGGCAGCAGTAATTTAGATGTAGCAGCAATGGTGCCAATATAATGAATGGTTTCGATATAACAGCAATAATGACAGTGTAACAGCTGCTCAAAAGACCCAGCCCTTAGCTGTGTGTACAACACAATACATCAAAGAAAAATAAATATCAAATGTGCAGTTTAACACAAACGTCTAGTGAAAGAAATAAAACAATTCTCAAATATACCATCTCACAAAAGACAAATATATGAAGTGCATTTCTACTGAAAATACTCAACTACCAACAAGCGACTCGTACTTTAAACTGACCAGACTATCCTGCTACATTTATTTACAGAAGGCTAATTGCACAATAGTAATACAATCACGGTAAAATTAAAAGTTTTCAAATAAACAACACTGTTTTTGCAACAACCTTAAAATCATTACCCGTACATAAAAATCACACACACAGTACACAATTCCCTAACACGGAGCGTGGAGGGTAAGCGATTAGTAATAATTTAGGTTTAGTACTTATCTATACAGAATATTTCACGGTAGATCCCCGAAGTTACAAAATAGCGCAACCGGCAGAGCAGAGAGAACGTCTCTGAATGAAATGACACAGAAGCCGGTTTTCAAGCACTCTCGACAAGATAGTCCACACATCTCACGCTCTTGGTGGTAAATCTCCGTCCCAACCTGTGAGGGCGCTAAGTAACAGGAACAGAATACTCTGGACTACATGGCCTAATACTTTGTTCCTAGGGTCAAAAGGAAGTTGGTCATGTAGAAAAGAGACGGCGCTTCGGTACACTAACTCATTGACCCAGAAGGTAAATAATGTGGCAGCCGCGGATTGGAGGAGAGACTGCAATCATTTACCAAGGGGTCATGAGTGACAGTATAAATAGGGGTTGAAGCGATGTATCTGTTCTCTCGTTTTTGGTTTAAAAGCATTTTGAACTATAAGCACTGTGAGAGACCCCGTGAGGAATAAAAACGTTCATGAGTGTTTTGTTTTGTCTGTCTGTGATTGTCTTGTGTTATATATTACTAGACGGCTAAACACGATTCCGGAGCTGTCGCCAGAGGCCAGAACAAACCCGGAACAGCACTGCACTGTATCACAATAAACTGTATTTGCAACCTGGCACTACTTCACGCACCAACGGACTTGTGTATGTGTTTTGTGTTTTGTGTGGGTGTATAATAAAAACGGGACTATGATTTGCGGACCAAACCCGTGGATTATAATTTAAGTAACACACGCTGCTGTATTACTTAACTTTCATTATTATTTACTGTTTATTTCACCATCAGGCACTGGACAAAATAAACCTTTGCACCTGGATTACAATGGTCTGTCTGTTCTTTAATCATAAACATCTATACATTATCAACCACTTTGTCACACACCTACCATGCAAATGTATCGCTTTGAACTTTTATAAGGGAAGTTTAAACTTCTGTATGTTTGATGATGAGGTAGCTCGTACTCCCACCACCAATGCTACAAGTAGTTAACCAGAATGGTCACAAAACCCAATCAGCTGCATAATATATATTGACCTGTTTCATATTTTTGTGCTCCGTCCCAGCCTAAAGAAATTTGGTGTCAAATGACGTAAGGGCCAAACAGCGGTATGAAAAAGGATATGAATTGACTTGTTTGGTCGACAAGGTCTATGTCAATGGAAAACCTGGCTTTGCTGACAGTGATGAAATGGTGATAACGTCACCATGACATCACTCATCATAACAACTCAGTCCTGTTGATCTAATTATAGTAGTGCAAGATACTGGAAAAAAAAAACACCACGCCAAATACATGGCTACGTAGGTCCAGCAGAACCGTCATTTAGATTTCTTTTATAAGATACATTTTAAAAAATACAATCTATTTCATTCACATTGTAAAAAAAAAAAAAAAAAAAAAAAAAAAACATGCATTATACACTACTGGTCATATTTGTAGTGTATTACAGCAAACAACTGTGATAAGCTGTGAAGCAAATGCATAATGACATATGAGAAAAGTAAGTGCTATAATTTTATTTGCAACTGTGCCCCACTGATACCTACAGTACTATCAACTTGTGAAACTTGGCACGCAGTGCAATCTAAAATAATGACTTTGTGGCTTCGTTAAGGGCACCATGGTCCTAGGTAAGTCGGTAGTTCAGCTGCTGCTTTTTCCAGTACTGCATGGGCTTCTTTTGTGAGTTGCTTTTAATAAACCCATCCTCTGGTACAGGTACAAAGATGCACAGATTGGAGCCTGGCATTCTGAACTTTACCACTTCCCCAAATGCCCTTGAAGACTGATTTGTGATCCTGTTCGGGATGAATTGCTCTGACAGATTTTTGCTCCATGTCAGTAAGTATCCATGTGACAGTTTTTTTTTTTTTTTTTTTTTTTTATTCTGTTTTCCTTGCAAAACTTTGCTCTTCTAAATTTGGGTATGGTTTTTCTCTTCGAAGCAAAATCTGACTAGAGGGAAAGAAAAAAAAAAGCAAGTAATAAGTGACCGGGCAAAGTCATTCCACAAACCACCATACCTGAACTATTATCAAAAAATACATACATTTTCCTGACTGACCGAAATGTCATATTGTTGTTTGCTTGTATAGTGTAAGATAATACAGCATATTTAGAGTCTCTCTTATTGTATAAGAGATGTCATCTTGTGCAGTTTTGGTTGAGAGGAGCGGTTCTGGGTGCTGAAGTGGTGTGAAATAGCGTCTCTAAAGCTGAGGGAACAAGAAGCCACTTTGTTGCTTGGATCTTGGTTTCAGGAGACTATGTTTCAGGCCACTGCATTGCACACCAGGGGAGACTTGGTGTTTGATACAGCAAAGTTGCCTCAAACTTGGTTTCCCGGTCTCTTGGAACCAGGTTAGTGTTCCCTCAGCTTTATACAATAAGAGACAATCTACACACAATGTATTAACTTGTAATAAATTGCACGGATGGAGATTGTACTCAGGAATAGCTTTAAAATGTTTTTTTTTTTTTAATTTTTTTTTTTAATCCCCTTATGTGTTGTGTTCTGTACACAGGATATAAGGTACTTATTTTGGCAGATAATGCACTGTGATTGGTTGATTTGAGATATGTGATTATAATGTGGAAATGAAAGTCCCACACAAGCATTGTTTCATGAAATTACACAATACCAATATGTACACTGAGGCAGATGTTCACAATGAAAAGTTTTCTGAAAAGCAATCTTCCATTTTATTAAACACCTAGAACTGTTGCTAGGGAACAAAACAAGAAAAAAATAGTTCACATATGAATTCTTCTGTGCTCAAATGTATGGAATCAAAGATACAGTTTTTAAAGTCTTTGATGTTTGATTGCCCTGGTAAGATATTTCATTGCTACATCACTGAGAATGCTCTTATTCTCAATGGATTTTCTTTCTCTTCTTATATAACATAATATATGATGCTTCTAAATGAGAAATTCTAAAATATTCCACTTATGAGTAAAGCCAAACACATCGTCATCAGTGAGGCCTTTCTCAAATTGTGGAATATTTTTCCTCACTTTCCTCACATATCTGTACAGGTATTGATTATTTTATACAGATAAAGATCGACACTTCTAAAAAGGGTAATTTCTAAAATTAGATCTTGTCGGACAACTAAGGCCAATTAGTATTAATTCCGTTAAAGCACATTATATATATATAATATATATATATATCTATATAATATATATATATATATATATATATATATATACACACACACACACACACACACATACATACATACAGTGCCTATAGAAAGTCTACACCCCCTTTCAAATTTTTCATCTTTTGTAATCTTATAGCCTGGAATTAAAACGCATTTAAATATTTTTTCATTTATCTACACATCCTACCCCAAGTGAAAAAAATATTCTAGAACTTTGTAGAAGATTAATGGCATACTGTAAATACAGTATAATTGTAAATCTCGAAAAACTACTCACTTCTAAATCTTTTGTAGTCATCTTTGTATTACTTTAGTATAAATACATGTTAATTTGGATTCATATGTTGTTTTTTTCTGACTTTATGTGAACGAAAAGACACACATTTGCCCATTTCTGATTGGAAATAGTGATATTTTGAAATATCACTGTCCTGGTCACAAAAGCAAAGTTTGTGGGGAATAATAGCCATTTTCTATACTTTTGAGGCATAAGCAATTAGGAAATAACATTTACTACCCAGGAACAAAAATTGTGTTACATAGTGTTATTAATCAATTATTCACTTCAATCCCAGCACGTGAACTATTTTGTGCAATCCCGTGCTCACATACTATTACACAGTTTATCTGCACGTGAAGTGATTGTACAATCCCCATGTCTAACTACAACTATATATTTTAAATCATTCATGTTACACAGACCCATTTATATCTCGTGCATCAATAGATATATACCAACATTAACACACCACATGCAACATGTAACACAAAAGTATGCACAGCACACATGGCCTCAATGACCACCTCCTCCCCTAAAATCCCAAAAGTCTCGCTCTAAGTCCCGGGCCAAGAACAGGGACCTCAAAGGGTTCAACAGCGGCAATCCTGGCCGTGGCAAACTGGCAACCTCGAGCAGTAGCATGCAGGCAGCATCCCCTGGTGGAGGCGTGCAGACGTCCCCTGGTGAAGCAGAGCCGATGAGCCCAAGCAAAGCAGAGCTGGCAGCAACCCTAGGCAAAGCAGAGCTGGCAGCGACCCCAGGCAAATCAGAGACAGCAGTGACTGCAGGCTGCAGTTGTCTCCCTCTGCTGCTGTGAACTGGTGCTCCCTCTCCTCCTCCTTCTGGTGGGTGGGGCAGCTGACCATAAAGTGGCCCCACTCTGCGCAGGCAGGGCACAGGTTCTGGGCCTTGAGAGCGCCAATGTAGACCTCCCACCTGCCCTCCGGTCATCCCTCCTCCTCTCCAGGCTGGGGGCGGTTGATGACGGAGTGGCCCCCCTCTCACCGCAGGAATTGTGCCAACTCACAGCCTCAACAAGGCAGAAGTAGCTGTCCCAATGGTCCTCTTGGGCTGTGGATGCTCGTGCTCCACCCACTTGGGCACTGGACACAATGGGACTTCAGACTCCTCATCATCTGTCTCCTGTTCTGGGCAGTCCTCCTCCACATGCCCATATGCAAATCATTGAATTCTTGATATGTGTTTTTTTGTATACAACTGTAAGTCGCCCTGGGTAAGGGCGTCTGCTAAGAAATAAATGATAATGATAATGATAATAATAATAATAATAATAATAATAATAATAATAATAATAATAATAATAAACACACAAGTATCGTCCTCAGATGCTTTATCTATAGATATGTTCATATTAATATCAGAAGTCTGCTGTCTCCCAGCCTTTATGTTTTGCTCACCAACATTTAGATGAGAGGAACAGAGAAGACTAGAAGTACCTTTCTGAGGTACAATCAATACCCTACAGGGTTTTGTAGTGATTTTCAAGGCGTATTTTTAAGTAGGGTGTTCTATAGACATCTGCATTTTCAACTCCATATTTGTTAAGGAATGGCGATACTGATTGCATAAGCTTGATATATAAAACACACTCCCTTCATTGAAAAGCGGGGCATCTATCTGAGAATTAAGTTATGAATAAGCTATTTCATACCTATCTCTGGATTTCATTCTGGTGTTGAGGTAGGTGTTTAGGCAGGATTGATGATCTTTAAAATTGTGTGCTGTCATGTCGATACGTGTCTCCAAAGCCCTGAATTCTGGTCAGCATAGTATAATCGCTTTCTTCCTAATTACATGTTTATGTTCCTTTTGAAAAATGTTTATAAGATGCCAGTTACCTGATTTGTCATATTTTCTGTCACAAACAGAGCCGTTTTCTTTTAGATGGATAGGAGATGGTGTCCAAAAGCGTGTTCATAACAGATCTTGATATGGATATGGTGGAAAATTTCAAATATTTCTGTCTCTTCTGCTCTAGTCTTTCAGTTTGTGTAGTTATTTCTACATTTAAAATGCTAGACTGGATGTTTAGCCATGAATTCCTCCTGTACATTTACATCAGAAAGACACATTATCTTCTCGGTTTTGAATTGCACAGAGCAGGGGATATGAAAAAGGGGATATGAAAAAGACCTAGGAGTTTTTGTTGACTCAGAAATTCCATCATCTAGACAATGCAGGGAAGCTATAAAAAAAAGGCCAACAAGATGCTCAGATACAATGTGAAAACTGTTGAATTTAAATCACGGGAAGTAAAGTTAAAACTGTATGATGCATTAGTAAGACCTCTTCTTGAATACTGTGTTCAGTTCTGGTCACCTCGCTACAAAATGGATATTGCTGCTCTAGAAAGAGTGCAAAGAAGAGCAACCAGAATTATTCCAGGTTTAAAAGGCATGTCATATACAGACAGGCTAAAATAATTGAATCTATTCAGTCTTGAACAAAGAAGACTACGTGGCAACCTAATTCAAGCATTCAAAATTCTAAAAGGTATTGACAATGTCGACCCAAGGGACTTTTTCGACCTGAAAAAAGAAACAAGGGTCACAAATGGAGATTAGACAAAGGGGCATTCAGAACAGAAAACAGGAGGCACTTTTTTACACACAGAATCGTGAGGGTCTGGAATCAACTCCCCTGTAATGTTGTTGAAGCTGACACCTTGGGATCCTTCAAGAAGCTGCTTGATGAGATTCTGGGATCAATAGGCTACTAACAACCAAACGAGCAAGATGGGCTGAATGGCCTCCTCTCGTTTGTAAACTTTCTTATGTTCTTATACAGTGGTGGAGGCGGTGGAGGCAGAGCCAGCTCCTGGGAGGGAGACAACTGGTCGGGTCGGACTTGAGTCCGACTGAGGGAGATGGCCTGTTGTTTCCAACCCCACCACCTGGAGGAGAGGAGATGAAACTGCCTCTACCTCCATCACCCAAGGGAGACTGGTCACTGTTTCCGGCTCCAGCACCTTGAGAGAATTGTTTGCTGTTCCCACCGCCACCAGCAGAGGAAGAGTGCCTACTGGTCCCACCTCCACCACCAGGAGGAGAGCTGCAGGAGCTGCCTCTGCCTCCACTGCCAGAGGGAGAGCACAGAGCAGGAAACAGATATCCTACTATGCTAAATCTCTGTAGCAAACTCTTTTCAGACATTTCGAATAGTCTGTATGAGGCCTAGATCTCTTCTGATTAATAGAAATTGCTGGTTCCATTCTCCTCCCTCACTTACTCTTACATGTGTAGAAAAAAAAATAATGGGGTCAGCTGCTAGCCACTCTGCAGTATCAACACACTGGCTGCATTAGAGGGCTTCACATACTGCCTTAATGTCTTAACTTTGTTTGAGATTACAGTATGCTTGTAAGAGCTTTTAATAACTCAGCTAATCAGACACTGCTATAAAAAAAAAAAAAAAAAAAAAAACATAGTTCTCTAAGAGCTACAGTGCATTCACAATGATTGGAGTAACAATTTATGTACATAAAACAAGTTTGATTACATTTTACTTTCGGAAAATAATGTCTTCATTAATTCATAACCACCTGAATAGCTTGTTGCTAAGGAATGTCCATACCAAGTTTCATTCTAATTCAATGGCCATTTCTTAAGATATGATTAAATATGTAAATGTGACATGCACATGAATGTACTGCAGGACATATGGAAAGGCCCCACCACTGTACATCCCAAGTTAGAGATAATAACAGTATACTTAGTTGCAACACAATTCAGATATAATAAGGAGCAAAAGTACAGTCAAGGCATCCAGTTATAAAATAAACTTGTAATGCTAGAATGTAATATAGTAACAAAAATCTTAGGCCACTAACCTGCTAAAGAAAGTACAACCAAGCAGTGCTTTTAATCACCACGGTTTCATAAACTGTCGGGTAGAATGTTCAGTTTAAGCACTCTTAAATTCCACCCTACAGTTCAATTGACTTGGCATGTAGGACACTGCAGCACTGCAACACATTGGTGTTTATGGTATTGACGTAACCAGCATGTAACAAGGTAAGAACATATGAAAGTTTACAAATGAGAGGAGGCCATTCGGCCCATCTTGCTCGTTTGGTTGTTAGTAGCTTATTGATCCCAGAATCTCATCAAGCAGCTTCTTGAAGGATCCCAGGGTGTCAGCTTCAACAACATTACTGGGGAGTTGATTCCAGACCATCACGATTCTCTGTGTAAAAAAGTGCCTTGTGTTTTCTGTTCTGAATGCCCCTTTGTCTAATCTCCATTTGTGACCCTTGTTTCTTTTTTCAGGTCGAAAAAGTCCCTTGGGTCGACATTGTCAATACCTTTTAGAATTTTGAATGCTTGAATTAGGTTGCCACGTAGTCTTCTTTGTTCAAGACTGAACAGATTCAATTATTTTAGCCTGTCTGTACATGACATGCCTTTTAAACCCGGAATAATTCTGGTTGCTCTTCTTTGCACTCTTTCTAGAGCAGCAATATCCTTTTTGTAGCGAGGTGACCAGAACTGAACACAATATTCAAGAAGAGGTCTTACTAATGCATCGTACAGTTTTAACTTTACTTCCCTTGATTTAAATTCAACACTTTTCACAATGTATCCAAGCATCTTGTTAGCCTTTTTTATAGCTTCCCCACATTGTCTAGATGAAGACATTTCTGAGTCAACAAAAACTCCTAGGTCTTTTTCATAGATTCCTTCTCCAATTTCAGTATCTCCCATATGATATTTATAATGTACATTTTTATATCCTGCGTGCAGTACCTTACACTTTTCTCTATTAAATGTCATTTGCCATGTGTCTGCCCAGTTCTGAATCTTGTCTAGATCATTTTGAATGACCTTTGCTGCTGCAACAGTGTTTGTCACTCCTCCTACTTTTGTGTCGTCGGCAAATTTAACAAGTTTGCTTACTATACCAGAATCTAAATCATTAATGTAGATTAGGAATAGCAGAGGACCTAATACTGATCCCTGTGGTACACCACTGGTTACCACACTCCATTCTGAGGTTTTTCCTCTAATCAGTACTTTCTGTTTTCTACATGTTAACCACTCCCTAATCCATGTACATGTGTTTCCTTGAATCCCAACTGTGTTCAGTTTGAGAATTAATCTTTTGTGCGGGACTTTGTCAAAAGCTTTCTGGAAATCTAAATAAACCATGTCATATGCTTTGCAATTATCCATTATCGATGTTGCATCCTCAAAAAAATCAAGCAAATTAGTTAGACACGATCTCCCTTTCCTAAAACCATGTTGACTGTCTCCCAGGACCCTGTTACCATATAGGTAATTTTCCATTTTGGATCTTATTATAGTTTCCATAAGTTTGCATATAATAGAAGTCAGGCTTACTGGTCTGTAGTTACCTGGTTCAGTTTTGTTTCCCTTTTTGTGGATCGGTATTACGTTTGCAATTTTCCAGTCTGTCGGTACCACCCCTGTGTCAAGAGACTGCTGCATGATCTTGGTTAGCGGTTTGTAAATTACTTCTTTCATTTCTTTGAGTATTACTGGGAAGATCTCATCCGGCCCAGGGGATTTGTTTATTTTAAGAGCTCCTAGTCCCTTTAACACTTCTGCCTCAGTTATGCTAAAGTTATTTAAAACTGGATAGGAACTGGATGACATGTGGGGCATGTTGTCAGTATCTTCCTTTGTAAAAACTTGTGAAAAGTAATCATTTAATATATTTGCTATTTTTTTTCTTCATCTACGATTTTGCCATTTGTATCTCTTAAACATTTAATCTCCTCTTTGAATGTTCGCTTGCTGTTGTAATATTGGAAAAACATTTTGGAATTGGTTTTAGCTCCCTTAGCAATGTTCATTTCTATTTCTCTTGGACTTTCTAACTTCCTTTTTGACTTGCGTTTGCAGTTCTGTGTACTCTTTCTGCGTACTTTCTTTTTGGTCCTTTTTTAATGCTCTGTAAAGTGCCTTTTTTCGCTGAATATTTTTTTTAATTGATCTATTAAATCATTTTGGCAATTTAGTTTTACATTTAGATTTGTCTACATTGTACAATGTGTCATCTTTTGGATTATGCTATGGGGTATGTTTTGTTTTTGTTCACAAAAACTACCATTTCTAGTTGAAAATGCCTTTACAAATGCTTGCTATTCAAAACAAGCACAGATTTAGTGTTTAAAGGAAGAATTTATGAAGTTATAAAGAGCTCCAATAACATTTGTGAAAAAATCGGTAAACATTGGAAACGGCCCAAAAAGTGTTCTATTAGTATACAAGTATATGTAATTTCATGTATTTAGTGACTCATATCTTGAAAACCATGTATAACTGCGATTTAAAACAACGTTGAAATCAACGAAAACTTATTTGCCTGAAAAATAACAGTTTATAAATGTATTTATTTTTTCTGGGGTTTTTTTTTCCGTATTTTGCAAGAGTTCCGGCAGAGCAGGCCTCTTGATTCTTATTCCTGAGGGTTTAAACGTATTTAAAAAAAAAAAAAAAACTGGATTGAGTCGATTTCAGGGTGTCCATGACTATTATTATAAATGCATGTTTTTCTTTTTGATACCTGCACAGAATCAATCAAGTTCGTGGGTTGTCTGACAAATTATTTTAACCATATATTCTTCGTGCCGTTCTTGCTTGGCGCCGTTTCTTGATTGTAAATCCTGTCTATTGCCCCATTGCTCCAAAGACGCCCCTTTCCTTTGTCACTATTTTACGCAAAGGTTTGTCGTCTGCTCCCTGGTCTTTCTTATGTTTTTTTTTTTTGTTTGTTTGTTTGTTTTGTTTTTTCACAACAGGCGCTTTTCCAGTTTGAGTATGTTTCTTTGCCATTTTAGGAATAATCTCGTAAATCATTAATTAGTTGTCCCTATCAGAAAGTGACCTATGCACTGCTGGCTACTACAATTACAAAAAAAACCTTTTTTTTTTTTGTTTTGTTTTTTTTCACTGGAATGTTTAATATTATTATTATTATTGCCCTTATGGATGTTGGTAGGATTGAGTAACTATGGCAACTAAATTTAGTGCTCATAATATATATATATTTTTTTTTAACTGCAACAATCTTTTGTTTTCAAGACTGCAACGTGTACTTAAGTTACTTTTTAGTAGTGCTGCTGGTAGTAACTGATTGATTCTTGCACGTGACATTTTTTAATTGCAGACAGTACAGTACATGTTTCTTTACCGAGTGTTGGCATTCACTTATTAACTCCTTTTTTCCCCAGATGTTATGACATCAGTACTAATTCCGCGTGGATGCTCCATTTCAAAGCATTTGACAGGCTCCGTTACCAGGAAACCGTAAAAGACAGAGCATTGTAGGAATTGTAGTCAATTATTTATTTTTGTTGCGCAATTTAAATATTAGACGGGTGACTACAAAAACTCCCAATCCCAGAATTCAATGGTCTTCCGGTCGAGTTTAGCTCACTGCATCGAACCTCGAAATTCAGCTGAACAGAGACCGTAATCAAATCAGAGTTTGTGCTGTTTTTTGTTTTGTTTTGTTTTGAAGCGCATAACAATGAAGGCTTTTGTTTTTACGTTGGTGTTTTGCTATTATTTGAACCTTGGCGTTATAGGTAACAAATATTCCAGGAATGTAAACGAACCTAAAAAAGACAGTGGTGATGATAATAGGAGCGTTGATTTCAGGATTGCCAAATTGAACCAGGTTTGGGAGAAAGCACTCCGGGTGAGTCATCTATTTATTTCAAGCAGTATGTAATCTGAAAATGGTTTGAATGTTTACTCGTTTATTTTACTGCTAATTTAATCAAACGGGTAGCCGTTTTGTATTGCTTTATCTCTGCATGCAGTTTGGTGTCATTGTCTTCTTTGAATTTCTGGTATTGTTTTGTTTTGTTCAAGCAGACGCGAAAAGTAGGGAAGAGTAATTTCGTTGTATGTACATGTCGCCCCAAAACAACACAGCTGAATATAGTACTACATAAACTGGGTTACGATGTCTTATTGTATTTAGTTGTACCTGGCCTGCATTGTAGGGTACAACAAGACAAGGTCAATTTTAGGACTGTCCTGCACAATGTAAACCCGATTTAATTATACACCCTTTGTTTAATATATAGCCATACAAACTGAAAGCTTGTCCTATAGCAGGACACTCTCTGAATCCATATATTCGCACTTCAGAGAGCCTCTGCATCAAGTGTGCATGTATTAGTTTGTCGAATTAACCTGTTTTTTTCCTGATGTACTCCTCCTCATACCCCCCTCCCCCCTCCTCCTTGTTTTTTTTTTAAGTTACTGATTGAACTATGTAAAACAATCCAGTGAAACGGAGAACATCTGTCTTGTCTGGGTGTTTACCCGTCAGCATTAACAAACAATATCTTGGAAGGCTTCCTTGCACTTTGCATGCATAGCATACCTTCATCTTGATTGGCGGGTCATTACGTGTTTTACTTCCTTTTTAGTATTAGCATGCAGAAAGTACAGTAATGTAAAGCTGATGTATTAGTTCATTTTACACGTCCATGTGTATTATTGTTCAAATGTATAAAGTAAACATTAACCTTTGTACACTAGTATTGAATTACAGTAGTACAGTATTAACCTTTTTAAAGCCCAAACCATATAAAAAAATAAATAAATAAATCTTGCCATTTTTATGGAATAGTGCAGGTATGAAATCCTTAAATAGTCTAGAGTGTAAAGATCATTGGGTGCAAACCAGATTTACAACAGTCTGTTACAGTTTAATAAGAAGCCAGCAGTTTTAAGTTGCAACTTAGCACTTTGTCTGCCTGACTCGAATCTTTCTTAGCCATTAGCTTTACTGTGCTCTGGCAGATTTAACTTTGGTGGTCATTAGGGTGGCCTGAAGGTCATCTTTGTCTTGCTGCGAAACATAACGCTTGAAATGTGTTTTTTTTTTTTTTTTAGAAACGGTTGTTCAGCTTCTCATAAAGGAACACATGTTACAGTAGGCTGTATATTACCAGCATCTTCTCTGCAATTGGCTTTTTCTTCTAAACTAAGTGATTAAGTGAGAGGATAACATAGGCAAATAACAAATGTCACTAAATTCCACAATAAACAGACGTTTGAAAGGACATCACATACATATGTTTGAAGAGCGGACAATTACATATCAAGGGATTCCAAGATATTTAGTAAGCAATGGTCTGAGTGGGTGAGAAGGGAAACACCTGTTCCACCCCCAGGCTAGCACCACAAACAAGCACATGTACTGTATGGAAGGCAATTACTGAATGTGAGCATAAGGGATCTTTGGCAAAATGTAATTGGCGAGTAGGTGACCACAGATCTTAAACTGGATGGACTACATGGTAAATTTGCACAGGGGTGAAATGGTACTGAGCATTTAAAAATGTATTGTTTGAATATAACTTGTTTCCTTGACAGCTTCAGTTGGCCCCTGTAAAGCAGGCTGAGCTGCACAGTGATCTGAAAATTCAAGAGAAGGACGAGCTCCACTGGAAAAAACTGAAGGCAGAGGGTATGGATGAGGACGGTGAAAAAGAAGCAAAACTGAGACGCAATTTTAATGGTGAGTACACGTCGACGGTTTATAAAGTTGTCGTATTATAATCACAATAGTAAAGATGGATGCCTTCAACCTCACTTTCTTAACTCTAAGTATATTATCACCAATTTGTATTTATGCTAAGAGCCCAAACCTTAATTTACAATTATTTAAACTACCTAAAGGCACAAAAAAAACCACTCAAATTTTAAAGGTACATTCACCAAAATTGAAAAAATATTTCTTGAATTGCCATTTTTGAACAGTAATGTTCAGTGAGTTTAATTATTTTTTTATACTCTGCTGTAAATAAACTTGATATGTTTAATTTATTGTTAATTTCAAGTTATTATTATTATTTTTTTTTATTTTAGTTATTTTGACCAAATATGGGCTTGATGGGAAGAAGGATACAAGGAATTTAGAAAGCAATTTCTTAAAGGACCACGACAACAGAGATACTGATATGTTTGAGGATCCTAGACTAGACAAACTCTGGAGCAAGGTTTGTAAATAATTCCTATGTGATTGAACAATTGTTCATTTTCCTGTCCTGTAAACAGCAGGACCTTGGTGTAACTTCTTATTTTCTGGTGGGTGATTCCATGCTGTTAGTTATCCAAACTAAATAATCCACCAGAAATCTTCTGCAGTTTCTTTAAATCGGAAAAGAGGAATATCTGATTTCTGCAAAGGACTTGCACAATTTTGCAGCTTTTTTGTTTTTTATATGATTATTGTATTCTGTATATTTAGTATATGCAACAGTGTATAAAACCTGCAGGCTTGTGGATGTTAGTGATCAATAATGTGTTGAAAACATTAAGTTCTATTATCAGACAACTTAGTTAAATTCATTCAGATCTGGGTTGCTTCTTGATCTGCGTAGTATTTTGCTGTAAAGCCACTTGCAATTTTTAAAATGTTTTTTTTATACATTTTTTTTGTCAATGCCAGACTCACAAACTTTACTGCGTTGCTGAGACACAGTTCTGCCACTCCACTCACTTTGAACTCACGCACAGCCCTGTTGCTGCATCATTATCTGGAGTACATTATTGGAATTTTCA
The DNA here is from genome assembly GCF_017654505.1 of Polyodon spathula. Lineage (NCBI taxonomy): Eukaryota > Metazoa > Chordata > Actinopteri > Acipenseriformes > Polyodontidae > Polyodon > Polyodon spathula. Next base: position 97,760,152 of record NC_054534.1, read on the forward strand.
GTAGTCTTCTCCAGTAAAATTTTAAAGCTTTTTCTGTTTTGTTTTGTTTTTTCTGCGATTGTGGAATCTTGTTTTTTTCTGTAGTGATTTAAACAAAGCTTGGAGTGGTGTTGTCTCCTGTCGCATATCTTAGACCCCGTTCACACTTGTGATTTTAAGCTATGTGAACTCTCCAAAAAAGAAAAGGCAGCCCAGGGCCGGCCTAGATTTAGGTCACCATTTCGATGTGGCCCAGAGCCTGCAATTGCAGCATCAGGGCCGGCCTTTCCATATATATGAACGCAAGGCAGACTTAGGGCTGCCTTTTTGTATCACGTGACCAGTTTGTTTAAGTAGCTCAGTATTCTCATACTCCCATGCGCGCGAAAGGTAAATTGAAAGATGAATGCAGTGCTAGCAATGAGGGTAGTGGATCAATATTAAATGGTAATTATTTCTACATAATACAACTTGAATTATAAAAATATTAAATAAAAACAAATCTAGCAGGTTAACGTTCAATTCATTTCGCAAAATGAGCTGCAGTGCATTCAAAATTAAGCTTAATTTGTCACAAATACCCTTTCTTCCTGTTATTTAGTGAATAAGCGATAAATATAAAACCTGCAGGATTGTGGATGTTTATAATGATCAATAATGCGGCGACTTGGCATATTCAGCCACCATTGTTTATTTTGCACACAACGATATACACAGCTACAGAAGTGTGTGTCTTTACATTAAAATACAGATCATTTCTTTTAGCTGCTTGCTTTTACACACAAAATACTGTTCTCATCCACAAATATAAAGGCTGTTGATGCACCATAATACTGTCGAAATAGTCAAATTATATATATGTGTGTGTGTGTGTGTGTGTGTGTGTGTGTGTGTGTGTGTATATATATATATATATATATATATATATATATATATATATATAATATATATATATATATATATATATATATATATATATATATATATATATATATATATATATATAATATATAATATAAATATATGTATTTTTTTAATATACCATAAAATTGCTACTGTGCTACATTGAAAAAAAAATATTAATAAGAAACATCTGCTACAAATCAAGGATTATTGTATATCCTGGTAGCTGTTCCATTCTGAGTGCAGGCTATTGTTCCATTTTTTATTATTATTATTATTATTATTATTTTAATCGATTCACCACATTTCAGGCCTGCTTTTCAGTCACATATGTGAATGCACAAAGGCGCCTTAAACCGCAAATGTGAATGGGGATTCAGACCTAAATATGCAGCTGCCCTGGGCCAGCCCAGTAGTGTGAACAGGGTCATAGTGTGTGTATGTGTGTGTGTATATATATATATATATATATATATATATATATATATATATATATATATATATATATATATATATATATATATATATATATATATATATATATATAATATTAAACATTACTATACTGTTGTGAAGCAGTGCTGCACATAAAGTACTGTGGAGCAGGCCAGGTTTGTAGTCGCACAGTTTCAGGAGGGGACAGAGGCAGCTTCAGGATGTTAATGGATGACTGTACAGATCTCCTCTTGGTTTCCTCAATAGATTGGTATCCTAAGGTTACGTTAAAGCTAACCTCCCCTGAAATGTATAGCCAACAGTTCACAAATGTAGGATTACTGGGGTTGGAAATCTAAGGAAGTTGGACAAATGCTCAGTAAATCCAAAGATATAATGTGGCTGATACAATCTGGTAACTTTTTACCTCTCGGATTGAACTGTTAATTTACAGCCATATGTTTTTTTTTTGTTTTTTTTTGCTTTTTGCTTCTGCTGAAACAGATTTGAAATACACTGTGTTGTATTATTACTTGGTAAAATGAAAAATAAATGAGTTAACATACCAAAATGAAGCAGTTGAATGTATAAACATTATTAAACAAAATAAGCAATAACAAGTCAATTATATGCCATGCCAGTCCTGCAGGACTAATTCATTTCCAGGTTCAATGGCTCTTAAATCAGATTCTTGAATTGTTTTAATTAAATAATGTAGGACGCAGCTGGACCTAAGACCGAAACATGAGCGGTGTTCTTTGTCCACTCCTGGTTTGCATAAACTGGTAATGATTCCTGGGTTGGTGTTATCATTGATGGGATCAGTCACGCTAATTAACCTTGGAATTGCCATCTCTGCAAACACTTAATTGTATTTGACCCACCAGCCCTTTCATTAACTCTGTCGTATTTCACTTAATCGTTAACAGGCAAAAACATCAGGGAAGTTCTCTGAGGAGGAGCTTCAGAATCTGAACAGAGAATTTCAGCATCACAAAGATAAAGTACAAGAATATAATATCGTAATGGAAACTGTGAGCAGGACTGAAGGTGACCTTGAAGAATTAAAAAAATATATACAGAGAAGACAATTATTTATTGTTTGCCAAGTTTTTTTTTGTATTTTGTAATTTTTATTGCTCTCCTTTATCCATCAAAATGTTACTAATTCATTTTGATTTGAAAGATGTGTCATATGTCCTTATATGGATGAGATTTAGTAAAGTCATAATTAAGCATGCTATTGATTTTCAAGCTCTCTTGAGACTGATAGCTGATTTTATACTCGATACACAAGTATTTTGTTATTCTTTAAGTCAAGTTTGAATGTTGGGGTCGTACTAGAAAAGTGTAGCCCTTTCCTGACTAAAAATGAACTTCCTCACTGCCACATTGCTTTAAACTCTGGCCATATTAATGATACAGACCACATGCTCTGATATTCTTGTAGTGTCTTATAGTTGGTACACAGTTGGATTCTATGATTCTCCATTACAGGTTGTGTCCTGTGAACCTTAACTGTTTCAGTGCTGCATTGTTTTTAAACTCTTTCACATTTTCGTTTTACTTTATGCAACCAGGAATGCTTTTGTTTTTGTTCACAAAAACATCAGTTCCTACTTTTTCACAGTGCAGCTTTTCAGAAGGTAATTCTGATATCTGTTTATTTGTGTTGCTTTAGACGTTTTCAAGAATGTGATCAGCCCGTCTGAAATGGAGATTAAAGAACATGTTCTGCATGAGAAGCACTCTGAGCTTAAAGAAAAGCTCAGGAACATCAACCAAGGCTTTGAACGCTTGCGCAAGATCAGCCATCATGGTTTTGATGTTGACAGTGGTAAGATTATTAAATGTCTTTTTGATTGCTCTGTCTCTTTAGTTTCTCTGACACGGTACTGTGGTATTTTTTACGTTTTAATATGTTTTTATTAGGAGGGTGACAAAGTGAAACTTTTTTTTGTCTTAAACCTTAAAGGTTTCCTCTATTTGTGGTGACTGATACATTAACTACTTGTAATTTTAGTTCTTGATTTAGGTGTTGTGATCAGGTAAAAGGAGAGCTGTGTACTGCCCCTTTGTCTGAAGGTGCCAATTTTGATTGCCTTTTTCTGTGGGTGGTTTGATCTAGACCAGTGGCTGTGAAACCACCTCATCAGAAGCATAGTAATGCTATTTAAAGAAAATATTTTGTGGATAACTGTCTGTCTGATTTTAATAGTTTTCTTTAAAAGCTACATGTATTAATAATGCTATAAAATGTCACTTCGAAGGGGGTCCCAGTTAAATAACGTTTGATAACTGTTAATCTAGACCAATGAATATTATAATTTCAAAGCATGTTAAGGGCTTTATAACCAAAAATAATTAAGTGAAATAAGAGGATGAGCAACCCCTGTTGGTCCACCTGAATGCCCCATTTGTAGATTTTGTGTGTGTATGAAGGTGTTCACCATTTCACAACCCAGATTCCTACAATGATACTGTTTTCTGTGTATTAAATCATTTTGTTTCCTTAATTTTCAGAATTTAAAGAACCCAGAGTTGCTGAACTTTGGGATATGGCAAAAGAGGGTAACTTCACAGATGATGAGCTTGAATCATTTAAAGTAAGTTTATTAGTAATCCTGCATTAATACAATGATGTTATTTGAAGTCCCACCCTATCCAGGCTCCAGGTTAGGGTTTACTGAAAACAGTGGCTATACCACAGTACAGGGAATGCCAAAAGATGTTGCAAAGTGATTCTAGGTTCAAGTAATACAACGTGAGCAAGCCGTTTCAACAGGACTATCTTTTCTCAACAGGTCATGGTATACTTTGTCACCAGACCTACAGAATTCAGACTTTCATCTTGTACAGTCTGTGTCCTGTGCAAAGCATTATAATGGATTGCTTTTCAGCAGAACACAATAATAACATGTCAGTTATGTGGTCTGCTTACCAGGAGGAGCTGAGGCACTTTGAGACAAAGGTGGAAAAGCACAAGCATTACCAGGAACAGCTAGAGCTTTCACACCAGAAACTCAAACATGTGGAGGCTTTGGGAGATAAGGAGCACATGGTTAGAAACAAAGAAAAATACACCAAGCTAGCTGAGAAGACTAGAGAAATGGGGTATAAGGTATGCGTTTTTATGTTTCCCTTTTTTTTTTTTTTTCAATATTGCTATTCCCTTTTTAATAATGTGTAAGAAATGTACTTTATATAAAGTGTGTTGCAAAGATATTATATAATTTTATAGACGTCTTCTGAAAATATCAGTAGCTATTTTCATTTAAAACTAACTGGTACTAAATTAAAGTAACCTCAATCATGTTTTTACCAGATTACAAGTATTTGACATCTCTTTAAAAATGTCCTATATTCAGATACTGTAAACGATATACAGTGCATAAAGGCTGTTCATGGCTTTCTTGGTACATTGTTATCCACAAGATGAGAGATCTTTTGTAATGTCACTGCATACTTTTTTTAAAGATGACAAAATTGTCTATCCTAACCATTTTCTGCAGACACACTTGGGAATGTCAAACAAAACAAGATTACAACAGTTCAGTTTCTGTGAGCTTGTATTGCCAATGGGTTTCGTCATAGGGAAGTTGAGATGTCCACTAGACGGGCATGTGGCTCACTCTAATCACATTGTGTAGTTTGTTCAGTTTCCTTCTTGTAACTGGGGTGTCAAACTCACAACCTACCAATTTGTAGTCTATAAGGTATTAACCAGTTCAATCTTCTGTTGTTTTGCTGACTGATGCCTGAATGACCTGTTGTGTGTATTTCAGATGAAGAAACACATGCAGGACCTGACAAGTCGCCTTGCAAGGGAAGCACTTCAGCACAATGAGCTTTGAGTAGTGTTCACAAGTTTGCTTTTATCTTGTAATAAAAGCAAATTAAAGGACCATCCAGTCATGTGTACCACAAATGTCCAAACATCTTTGATCCTGCTGGATGTGATTTTTTTTAAAAGGCCGATGTGTTTGTTACGTTGCCAATGAAAGTTTTTTTTTTTTTTTATGCAATAATGTATTAGGTATTTGAATTGTAATGTTCCATCTTCCAACATTCAGTAGTAGATTTAAACGATTGGCTGTAAGCCTAATTGTTCCTATATTTTATGAGCAACATTCTTTTAATGCAAGGAAAACTCATCATTCAGATTTCCTGTTAATCTGCATAAATACCACTGCCATATATTACAGTTGTGTACCAAGATTAGTGTCTGGTGTTTTGAGCTGTAAAAGTATGCATAATGCCAGATTGGGTTTCTATTAATGGTTTAAATGGCAGCAGTATTTACATCTCACATTGTTCAGATCAACTGAGAAGTGTTTAAATTACAGATAAATATTGTACATGTTCTAGAATTTGATTTGAATTGATAATGTAGTCTCCATTCCAATGTTTAATAAAAGGTTTGAAAATACAACATTTGATTCTATTCCCCCCCCCCCAAGTTAAATTGATCAGGCATGAATTATATAACTAACTTACCTGTCCATGAAAAACAAACATTTTCATATTGCGGTTCAGAATTTGTTACATACCTTTACTAGGAATAAATCTTTAAAGAAAATAGACTGCATGGCTGGGGTTAATTTCCACTGAAAATTGTAGTTATTGTTATCTTAAATAAAAACAAGTTTTTTAAATTGCAAAATAAAAATTGAAGTGTTAGATAATAAGTAACAGTTAAGGTTCTAAACTGAAATAACAAAAAAATGATTTTGCTTCGTTATTGATTTTAGCAGCCTCTGCTGTCAGCGTATAGTGACGTTAACAATAAGTGTTCATGCCCACTACATCCCTGAGGGTTTTGTTCTTAACCTCACCCTGCGGCTACTGGCAATATGGTCAGAAGTTCATCGCTGCCACCTTTATGTATAGAAACTGCTGCAGCAAAAACTGTTTTAGAAATAGCTGTTGTAAGCAATTTATATAGAGCTGCCAGATAGTTCCAGCAGATTGACATGAAATATCTTGGGTAGCTATGCAACTGTGTCACGGGTATATCTCCCAAGATATTGTGGAAGCAAAGCACACAGTGGCCTAAAACGCATTTGATTTGTATTTATTAAAGAGGTACAAAGATCAAAAGGTAGAATACAGTGAAAAATACAAATTACTCTGACAAGCTGTGCTAGTTACTTGATTTACATGAATTCTGTACAATATATTTTTTATAATGCAGTCCTTAGCATTGCTGGTTGTCTAAAACTGAGAATTTATTTACAGGCTTTTTGAAGTTGAGTACTTGTTATGACAGTCTAAATGCAGATAAAGCCATTTTGATATCCAGCCCTACTACCTATGCTGGTACTGTATTTTACTGAGTATTTGAGAAAATCTAACTGTTAGAACACACCACCACAAAAAAAAATATTCACATAAAACAATGCATCTCAACACTAACATTTCTTAAGCAGTACATTTCTGAATATAAATATTCCTAAACAAACGTTAATTCAAGGCAACAAATAACAAAATGTAAATTGATAGAATGCTTCTGCAGAAAAAATATTTTCAGAACATGTAGAATAGCCACAAGTTTATAGACACAAACAAAACAATTATATTAATGGCTTTAAAAAAAAAAAAAAAACTAATTATACATCCTACTTATAACCAAAATAAATAATTATGAAACATATAAACTAAAGGATCAAACATTTGACACTTTAAATACAAAATAATTTCATATTTACTAAAAGCAGTCTCTTTACTACCTACACCTGTACATTTGACAAACCTTTAATGATACCTTTCTTCAACAGAGCGTGGTACAGTAACTAATTTGCATATGTGTACCATCTGAAGGCACAGACTGGTTTGTCATCGTGCAATAAAAGATTAATTCTCAAACTGAACGCAGTAGGGATTCAAGGAAACACATGTACATGGATTAAGGAGTGGTTAACATGTAGAAAACAGAAAGTACTGATTAGAGGAAAAACCTCAGAATGGAGCGAGGTAACCAGTGGAGTACCACAGGGATCAGTATTAGGTCCTCTGCTATTCCTAATCTACATTAATGATTTAGATTCTGGTATAGTAAGCAAACTTGTTAAATTTGCAGACAACACAAAAATAGGAGTGGCAAACACTGTTGCAGCAGCAAAGGTCATTCAAAATGATCTAGACAAGATTCAGAACTGGGCAGACACATGGCAAATTACATTTAATAGAGAAAAGTGTAAGGTACTGCACACAGGAAATAAAAATGTGCATTATAAATATCATATGGGAGATACTGAAATTAAAGATGGACTCTATGAAATAGACGTAGGAGTTTTTGTTGACTCAGAAATGTCTTCATCTAGACAATGTGGGGAAGCTATAAAAAAAGCCAACAAGATGCTCGGATACATTGTGAAAAGTGTTGAATTTAAATCAAGGGAAGTAATGTTAAAACTGTACAATGCATTAGTAAGACCTCATCTTGAATATTGTGTTCAGTTCTGGTCACCTCGCTACAAAAAAGGTTATTGCTGCTCTAGAAAGAATTCAAAGAAGAGCAACCAGAATTATTCCGGGCTTAAAAGGCATGTCATATGCAGACAGGCTAAAAGAATTGAATCTGTTCAGTCTTGAACAAAGAAGACTACGCGGCGACCTAATAGAAGCATTCAAAATTCTAAAAGGTATTGACAATGTTGACCCAAGGAACTTTTTCAGCCTGAAAAAATAAACAAGGACCAGGGGTCACAAATGGAGATTAGACAAAGGGGCATTCAGAACAGAAAATAGGAGGCACTTTTTTACACAGAGAATCGTGAGGGTCTGGAATCAACTCCCCAGTAATGTTGTTGAAGCTGACACCCTGGGATCCTTCAAGAAGCTGCTTGATGAGATTCTGGGATCAATAAGCTACTAACAACCAAACAAGCAAGATGGGCCGAATGGCCTCCTCTCGTTTGTAAACTTTCTTATGTTCTTAATCTTACATGAAGCAGAAAATGTAAACCGCAGAAGGAACAGGAAAGATTCTTTGTACAATCAAGATGGTCTGGTGAGTATTTCAAAGAGGGAACTTTTTTGCCTGTTTTGCTTACTTAATAGAGAAGTGTTAAAAATGACTTATTTCACAATTCTGCCCTTTCATGCATTGTTTGTTTCTGTGTCCTATGTAAATAAGCATTGGGGGGGGGGGGGGGGGGGGGGGGGGGGGGGGGGGGGGGGGGGGGGGGGGGGGGGGGGGGGGGGGGGGGGGGGGGGGGGGGGGGGGGGGGGGGGGGGGGGGGGGGGGGGGGGGGGGGGGGGGGGGGGGGGGGGGGGGGGGGGGGGGGGGGGGGGGGGGGGGGGGGGGGGGGGGGGGGGGGGGGGGGGGGGGGGGGGGGGGGGGGGGGGGGGGGGGGGGGGGGGGGGGGGGGGGGGGGGGGGGGGGGGGGGGGGGGGGGGGGGGGGGGGGGGGGGGGGGGGGGGGGGGGGGGGGGGGGGGGGGGGAGTACAGTACTAACGTGTGGTTTTTTTTTTGGTTTTTTTGTTTGTTTTTTTTTTACTCAAAGGCTACTGAATTAATGTATAAACATGCTCTTACAGTACTTTTGTTGGTACTGTATTGTTTTTAAAACCGATTTCAGCACCAAAAAAAAAAAAAGTTCAATATGCAGGTCACAACAGTTTCTGTATTAATTTATTTTTTAATTGCAAAACTGTTTGGCAGTGCTATGCTGCAATAGTCCTTCAGTGGGTTCAGAAATGGCATTGCTGGAATGGAACTGCCATGGTGCACCTCTACAGTCATTGTATTCTCTAGATTGCCCTGGCGTTGTGATTCAGGTGAAACCCTGGTCTTTGGTAAGGTACGGTTCATGAAATGGTGGTTTCACTAACAGATCACTGCAGGGCCCCTCTCCTTTTCTGCTCCAGCTCCTGCAGTCTCTCCTCTCTGCCTTGGGCATGCTGGGTTCCCACTTTGTGAGCTGTCTCTGTCGCAGTGATATCAATCTGAGCGTATTTAGTGGAGCCTCCTTCTGTAAAATAAAGCAATCCATACGTTTGACTCTGTTCGATGTCCATTTCACTTTACTCATATCTATCTGAATGATCTCGGTGACAACCAATACTATTGCCGCTGAGTCAGGGCTGTATTGCTCAATTTTCGGGGAAGTCTTCAAATCCTTTAAAACTGGTTTTCTCATAACAGCAGTCTCAAAAGTGCCATTGTTTAAAGGAGAAATGTCCTTTTATCCAATATTTTTTGCTTTTGCAAAAGTAATATTTTTTTTAAGTACTGCAAAATGTCTTTCAATAAAGTACATTTTTACTTTTCAATCGCTCCGTTATCATTTGCTGGGGTTTTAGAAAGGTCTTGAAAAGTTAAGTCCTATTTTAAGCATAGTCTTGATCTGACACCACTCTATGGGCTTGTGCTAGTATCCCATGTCCTATATTTGTTTCCTATATTGCCACACGGTGGAGATGCCCATTGAGAAATAGTGAAGAAGTAGAAGATGCATGCATACAACTCCAAGTGCCAAAAGCACTACTTCTATAAAAGAAACATATCTGCTGTAAACTGAGGGTACATTTGAGACTGTTGTTATATCAGGTTTTAAACCATTGGTAACTTCTCATTTTCAACACTGTCATTGCTCCACCGTGTGTTGCAAAGACAGTGAATTACAATAGCCAGCTTACTGACCACTGTTAGGCAGTTTTGAATTATTCATGCTAAACTTCTTAAATGGAAGCTATATAGCTCAACACCAGAACAGTAACTGCATGCACAAATTCTTCATATGAACCACTCATTGGGATTCAGTGGTCTTTCAAATACCACACACAGCTGTTTGTGGAATTACCTGCTGTCTGTCCCATGAATATTTAGAAAGGTATATGGGTGTTTCAGTAAAAAAGTGAACAAAATAAGGTAAACATGAAATCTCTGATGCTTATGATCCTGCAGGGACACATTCAGCTTACAGCATAAAGTTATCTCTGATTTGCAATACCTGAAAAATGAAGTAGTGCTGAATTTGCAGGCATGAAAATGAGTGCATATTTATGGAATTGTTGTCTGTCATCAAGTTTCTTGTTGCAGAAGGCGGCTCTGGTACTGAAATTTACTGAAGAATGAAGACTAAGTGCCTAGGCAGAAATAGGATTTGGAAAGAGGTTGCTAACAGTTCCAGTATTGAGGACAAGGCATAAAGGGGTAGGAACATAGTAGTAAAGCCTTATTTTTCTAAATGATTTATGCATATTGGAAGTTTTGAGGATAGTTTTTGTTTTTAAATGAGTCAGACAAGGCCTCCTTTAAATGAGCAAACAGATGTGTGTGTGGGTGGGGGTTACTATGTGTTCAAATAATGTAATGTTCCCAAGCAAACTGCTCATAATCCAGGGTCGTGAAATATGGCTATACTGAATAAATATTCAGATCTCACAAACCTCATAAAAATCTAATTGTAAAAGCCAGTGGAGGACGCTGGTGAACACAGGCATTGTCTGGCTCCTGTATAAAGATGCACTGCAAGCATACACACACACACACAGTTATGCAACAGTTATGATTAAGTAATTATTCTTACTATGTTTATGGAGATGTATTGTGTTACCTCCAATTCCAGAGCCAGGTTCCTGTCGCTCTAATTCCATGTAATGAAGCTGTTTCTTTGACGTTGGGCTAACAGGAATATTAACATAGGTAACTCCATCACCACGGGGCCTGTCAGGCACAGGCAGATCCACTGGGTACGCAAACATGGCCCCTAGCAATGCATAAATGACAACAAAATACCCAGAATTCATTTTTTGGCACATAATTTAAAGGGGAATGGGGAAAGAAACAACCGGAACAGAGATGCTGTATATCATCTACATTTTATTTAGGCTTGTAATATAGGAGGTGCACAGTACTTAGGCAATAGCTTAGGGTAGTATACATCAGGTCTGCATAATACAAGCTACGTAACAGCTCAGTCATACACATTATACACATGGCACCTGTTATGCATAGCAGGTGTGCTACGTTTGAGTATATATTTATTGCTAGTTCTGCATCAATTGTAATTTGCCATACTTACTAATTATTGCAGAATAAAATACTTTTGAAAAGACTTCTCAAGTCTGATTGTGGGTTAGTAAGCTCGAGAAGTGTATCAAAAGGTACTAGTGCACAGTGCAGACATGCTCCCCCACCTCACAAACATGCTTCTCCAGTGCACAGTGCAAAAACGCTTCTCCAGTGCACACTGCAAAAACGCTTCTCCAGTGCAAAGTGCAGACATGCTCCCCCACCTCACAAACATGCTTCTCCAGTGCACAGTGCAAAAACGCTTCTCCAGTGCAAAGTGCAGACATGCTCCCCCACCTCACAAACATGCTTCTCCAGTGCACAGTGCAAAAATGCTTCTCCAGTGCACACTGCAAAAATGCTTCTCCAGTGCAAAGTGCAGACATGCTCCCCCACCTCACAAACATGCTTCTCCAGTGCACAGTGCAAACATGCTTCTCCAGTGCACACTGCAAACATGCTTCTCCAGTGCAAAGTGCAGACATGCTTCCCCACCTCACAAACATGCTTCTCCAGTGCACAGTGCAAAAATGCTTCTCCAGTGCACAGTGCAAACATGCTTCTCCAGTGCAAAGTGCAGACATGCTCCCCCACCTCACAATCACGCTTCCCCAGTGCACAGTGCAAAAACGCTTCTCCAGTGCACACTGCAAAAATGCTTCTCCAGTGCACAGTGCAAACATGCTTCTCCAGTGCAAAGTGCAGACATGCTCCCCCACCTCACAATCACGCTTCCCCAGTGCACAGTGCAAAAATGCTTCTCCAGTGCACAGTGCAGACATGCTTCTCCAGTGCACAGTGCAGACATGCTTCTCCAGTGCACAGTGCAGACATGCTGCCCCACCTCACTTCCCCACAATCACAGCCCTGAGGAGTCTTTTCAGAATTGTGCGAACACAGATAATGAGATATTTAAACAGGTAATGGATTAAATATTAGGGAAATGTACATGACATAAAGGAAACCTTTTGTAGTTAGTAAACAATTATACAAATCACAACCTAAATAAAATGAGAACCACTACATGATCCTCTGAAATTTGACAAATGAGTATATGCAACTATTTACATACCACACTCTCCGAGAAGACCAAATTCACATCTCTTTGGGGATTCAACCGCAGAGGCCATTAACTCATAGGTTCTCCTTGGATCTAGAATACATTTAAATAGATTGCCTCATTAGGGGACTTATCCAACTAGAAGCAGCAATTTGTAATAATCTGCAGCTCTCAAAGGAAATCTTTGCTTGTTATAAATGTTTAAAATAGGTCCAGTTCAGTGTAAGGGGAAATACATCTTTGTTTGAATTGTTTGTATGTAAAGTAAAATGTGACAAAAAAATGGAAGTAAAGTGGAAGTAGTATATACTGTATGGGAGGTTAAAATAAAAGTAAAATGCTTACGTTTATTGGGCAATACCAGTATGAGAGACTCATAGAATACAGCTGTGTACCGAGTGTGTACTGAGTGGTCGATGAGGCTTGTGCTAAAAATACAGTACTGAATAATAAGAAGCTTGGGACAGACTTTTTTCAGGTAAAAGATGCAGAGGTTTACTATATAATATCACAGGGCACTAATGTAAAAGTATATCCTCTATCTCCATTTGTCTTTGACACCATTAGTTACAACAGTATGTCTCAAGGGGTCTGTCCAATTAAACCCTTTAAACAAATGGATATTTAATTAAGATACTGCCAACTGCTGTGTGATGCACAGCCTGAAAATTGAAGCCTCACCAGCAGCCCTGATCTCTAAAGCGAAACCAGCTGAAAGCATAAACAAGTAAAGTTGCCATTACTGCAATATGCATTAGAATTGTTACCGAAAATGTGTTTGTAAGAAGAGAGATAATGTGCAGTGCCAGGAAATAATGGACTCGTCTCATCTCTGGACCTTTTAACTATAATGGATCATGATGTATGTGCAATATGTTGTATAATATTTAAGTATTAGCCTACAGCTAATGTCTGTATCTGAAATGCACATTATTTACATACCATTTCTAAATCTGACAGAACATTTTTAAAACCTCAGTTTGAAGACAATCTTCAATTGTGGTTGCTGTTGTCAGACTAGAACAAGAACTTGATATGGACTGCTTAGTATTGGGTTGGCCCCCGGTGCCTCTCCTTTTGTTTCTGTGTAAGCCTGGCTTAAGGGGTAGAATGGACCACACCAACTGAGCCTGAATGTGAACTCCAAACAGCATGTACTGTATGAGATCACCTTGGCAAACGATTTGTTACAATGGGTGGCTATTCTTCAGGTTGTCTGCCAGTGACCTCTGCTATTCCCCTTCTTTTCAGTATTTACATGCTCCCTCTTAGGCAGGTAATACAGAAGCATAATGTGGGTTTTCATTTATATGCCGACTACACTCAGATATATTAATCCGTCTGACAAACAGCCTCCTTTGCTCTCTCCCTGTCACAGTGATATTAAGCCCTGGTAACAACTTTCTCCAGCTAAATTAATGCAAAAAGTTATGCTGATTGGATCCAGGCATCAGTTGAGAAAATCCTCCTCTTTTTCATTGTCCTTTGATGACAATCAACTTGAATTTTGCAGCAAGGAATCTTGGAATTATCTTTGATCCTGAGCTCTCTTTTGACAAAAACCTCCTACTTTCATCTCAGGAATATTTCTAGAATTTGACCCACGCTCTCTCAAAAGTAAGCAGAGATCCAGATTCACACTCTCTTCCAGCATTGATTATTGTTACTCTCCCTTGTAGGCCTTGCCCATTCTACCATTTCACAAACTCAGCTTCTCCAAAACTTTGCTGCCCGCCTCCTAACACATCAGCCCTGTCTTGGCATTGTGTGGCGGAGTGTCCCACCCCTTTATATTTATTAAGTGTTTTATGTTGTATGTAGTGTGTTAATGTTGGTGTTTATATATAAAATACACGGGATATAAATATGGGTTACGAGCACAAGTGTTCAAAATGTGTATTTGTATTTAGGCACGAGGATTGCACAACACTTCATGTGCAGGTAAAATGTAATATGTGACCACTGGGAATTACAATTAGTACATGGAGAGGTGGCATGAGCATCAAAGGGAGTTAAAAGAAGGAGGGGCTACATGGTGCCTCGCCTGTCTGCCTCTCCTCCCTGATGTGTGCCCATATGAAGACCCCCTTTTTGTGCAGGCCTTTGATCGAGGGGAGGTGGAGACCGCAGAGGAGTGGATCCACCTGAAGGCCGTACTATCGCCGCAGGTGGATCAGGAAACCTGCCTCACCTACCTCAAACGGGAGGAGTGATGTTTTGCCGTCGGCGAGGTCGGGCACAAATCATCCGACCAACCCCTTCCATGGCAAGAGATGGAACTGCCGGTCCCGAAGAAGGGAAGGAGGGGCAGAGGAGCGGTGCCAAGAAGGCGAAGAAGCCAGTGCGTCCACAGCCCAAGAGGGAAGAGACTGAGCGTCCACAGCCCAAGAAAGGGAAGCCTAAAAAAGTGGTCGCTAGGATGGCTACTTTCACCTAGTCGAGGCCTCGAGTTGGTGCCCTTCCTGCGGGAAGGTGGGCCACTCAGTCGTCAACTGCCCCTGCCCCGGAGAGGAGGAGGAAGGACGACCAAAGGGCAGCTGGGAAGCTTACCTCAGCGCTCTTGGGGCCATGAACTGGTGCGCTGCCTATGGGGAGTGGGACCACTTCATGGTCAACTGCCCCATTCTCCCGGAAGAGGAGGAGAGGGAGAAGCACCAGTCCCCTGTAAGTGAGGGAGAGCCGCACCAGTCTCCTGCAAATAAGGAAGACTACACGCTGCTCCCACCTCCTTCGCCAGGAGACTACATGCAGCCCCCACCTTCAACAGCAGAGGATGAATTCCTGCTGGTTCCGCCTCCACCGCCATGGGAGGACTGTTTGCAGCTCCCACCTCCACCAGAGGATGAATTCCTACCTACTGGTTCCACCTCCACCGCCATTGGAGGATTGTTTGCAGCTCCCACCTCCACCAGAAGAGGATGTCTGCTGCTCTGCATCGCCTGGGGTTGCCCACTGCTCTGCATCGCCTGGGGTTCCCTGCTGCTTCGCATCGCCTGGGGAGCTACCGGTTACAGGGTACGAGGGAGAAGTGGAGCTCCCGCTGCCACCTCTATGGCCTGAGTCCGCCTCCCGAGGGTCCACTGCTGCTGCCGTCGCCTGGGGTCGCCGGAACTGCTTTGCCTGGGGTTAGTGTCAGCCCTGCTTTTCCGCAGGAAATACCATGGCCGGAGCCCAACAAGGGGGAGCTGCCGGCTATGAAGAAGGGGCGATGGGTCAGGAGACTACCTCGCCCCGCAGTAATTTCACTGCAGGGAATTTGGCGGCTGGAGCCCCACAAGGGGGAGCTGCCAGCTACAGACAAGGAGGAAGGTCAGGAGACCACCCCCACAGACAGCTGGGCGGCTACAGCTGTTGGGGTGGAAGGAGGACCTCCCGCCGTGGCCACCACCTTTGGCCAGTTACTGCCCCTGTTCCTGGGCCAGGACTACGACCGGGACTTTGGGACTGAGGGGGGAGGTGGCTATTGAGGCCAGGTGTGTTGCGCACAAGGTGGGGCATATGTGGCAGAGTGTTCCACTCTGTAGCGGGGTCAGTAGGAAAGTCCTGCTTAAATGTATTTTGTTTGTTTATTTTTAGAACGGGGTCTCCCCCTCCACACTGCTTTATTTATGTATTATGATTTATTTATTGTATTTGTTTGTTTTATTGTATTGTATTTGTGTATGACGGCAAAGCGCCATGCGTTTTATATATGTTTTGCAGCGTGGATGGGAAGCCCTATCCACATTAAAAAAACTCGTGCAGAAGGTGGCCATCTCCCAAATTAATTAAGAGATTAATTTATTGCTAATCTGGAGACGGTCACCTGCATAAATACTGGCAGCACTCTCAGTTCCAGGTGGGGTGTTCAAGAGGCAGAACAAGAGTGGAGAGAGACGAGAAAACAAAACTAAAAACGCTTAAAGGATCCGTGAAGGCTACTGCCCAGCCGGACCTTAATAGTTATTATTTGTGTTCGTGATTTGTTTTTGTTTGGCTCTTATTTCTGTGCTCTGTGAGCAGCGTTATTTTTGTTTAAATATTTTATTTATTTTTGCTATTTAATAAACGCTGCATGCCGTATCTTTTTGTTGAAACTGCAGCTATCTGACCTGTGTGTGCTTTCTTCTGGTCTGAGTCACCGCAAAGCCATTTCCTGCCACACGTGGTGTCCAGCATGGGATCACCAGTGCCTCCTGGACTCAGGCCAAAGGTAGTATTTCACAAGGGTACTTTGTTTTGTTTTGTTTAAATCTTTTGTTGTATTATTATTTAATTAATAAACTGAGCGCCACGGCTCAGTTTTCACCACCAGCAAGCGTATTTTGGTTTCTGTTCCTGGTTCTGACTTCACCCCTGCAAAGCCACCCTTTCACACATTGTTACACTGCAGCATGTTAAGCAAATAAATACTTCTGACCTATAAGGCTTGTAGGGAACTTGGCCGTGATCACATCTTGTGAGCTGGTGAAGCGGTACACTCTGTTGTTCTTTTTTCATTCCTCTAACGCAGGTCTACTCTCTCTCCCTTCTTCCTGCCCTGTCTCTACGGGTGGAACAGCTTGTTCTAGTCACGCTCCCAGTCTGGAATTCGCTCCCTGAGAACTCACTTGGCTGACTTGCTTTTGATTTTTAAAAGTAGGTTAAAATGCAGCTTTTTTAACATTACTTCCATCAAGTGGATGAGATGTTAAATCAATGTCCTATTGTAAGGGACTCTGCATATAATGCACAGTTCACAGCCTACCACTGTAAAGCACTTTGTGATCCACTATGAAAGGCGCTATACAAAAATAAAGGTGGTGTTATTCTTAATTGTTCAGTGCTTTGTGATAACTGTTATGAAAGGGGTTATATAAAAAACAATTGTATTGTATACAAACACAAGTGAGATACATGCCCATCATCACATTAAATGCATACCTGCAAGTGAACTGTGCTCTCTGTGTGTCCTCAACATGCCAGAGGAACCCACTGAAGAAGTAGCTCCTACAAGTGAATAAAAAAATAAAAAAAAAGATAATTAATGATACCTATAAAATCATTCAGGTGTATCATGATTGTCAATTTCATGTCATATAAAATCAAATTACATGATATAAAATGCTACTTGTAACAATTAAACCATACAATATAATTTGTTTCCTTTTGTGTGTAATAGAAAATACAATATAACATGACAGAAAAAAGAGCAAGCCTTTCATCCTCACAGAACAGGTTTATAAATCAGGTTCAGCTTGTGAATACTGTACCTTCTGTTTCATGCAAGATCTTCTGTTGTCCAGAGCTTGCCATTAATTCATAACCACTTTTTCCATCTGACTGCAACACAGAAATGAGACAAGGTTAACAAGCACATTTTTTATTAAAATACATAAAAACTACAAATTCAATTAAAATGTTTGTTTTCCCTTTCCCTGCCTTTTTATGTCATTTGCAGTCATTCTAAATGGTTTTGTTGCTCTAATATTAGATTTGTATATATTTGTTTTACTATTTATTGCACTCTATCTAACTAACTATTTAACCAGTTAAGTATAATAACAAGAAGACACCCCCCCCCCCCCAAACTCTTAGATGTTTAGAACCAGTACTCTGCAGAGACTTGTCAAATTACCCATAACCATGCGTGTAATACCAGCAGTATAAAACATGTACAAAAAGCAACATGGGGTCTCGGGGGTAGGTTTACTAAAGTCTTGTGCATGTCACAATAGTTGCAAACCAGCTGCAAACAAGTCGGAAGTCTTGGGTGAAATGTACTAAACATGTGCACTGCTGTTTGCGACTTTTTAGGGAATGCTTTGCAGCAGCAGTTTCTGTTTGCAAGCGTAGATGAATATGTAATTCTGGGCGTTCCTGTATACATTCACAAATAGGGGGTGGAGATAATGCAAATCGGGGTTCTCCACTATTATAATGAGATGTGCGAAAGCTGCAGACAATTGCGACACTTACAATTGCATCAGTTTGTTAAGAAGTTTTGAAATCATGTTTTAAACAGTCACAATTGTTTCTAGAGCAGCAATGTAGCGAGGTGACCAGAATTGAACACTCTATTCTATATGAGGTCTTACTAATGCATTGTAAAGTTTTAATATTACTTCCCCTCAGTAGTTATTTGCTAGATTACACAGGTTCTGACTCTTTTGTTGATATTTATTTGAGACTGGTATACAGATAGAAATGAGTTCAGAACTTGAATGCAAACCAAGTGGATTGTGTCAACCAATCATGTTGATGCCCTCCAAAACTAAAACTGAAAAACTCACTTTAAAACACTGATTTTGATTTCAAGCAGTCTAAAGCAATCCTGTCCAAAATATAACAAAACACATTTACTAATTGTCTGCTGGGTTGGACATTATTGCTTAAATCCAAATCATTCTAGTGGTGAAGTAATAATGAAGTAATGCAATCCTACCTCTGTTGACTTTTCTGCTCCCCGTCCCTCCATTATCTCATAGGTCGGATCTGTTTTTTGTTTCTCTTTACTGTTTGGTTTCTTATCTATTGTGGCACAAAGAAATATGCAATAATACAGTGAGAACCCTAAACAGAAACACCCACAAAAATTACGTATTTTTAATACCTACATGTCACATGTCACATGTCAACAGCAGCAATAGTTTGGTGGTGTACACATCATTACATTGCTTTTAAATGAAAACTTAGAAATGAGGACCCAAACATATAAAGTCTATTGTACTGACATATAACCAATTGTTTTTTAAAGTTTACACTGCTGATGAAACAGCTGTCTAGTATCTGGTGTTTAACATGGGAAGAGGGAACAGCTGAGTAGAATATAAATGGTATAAATCCAATTCTGCCCTCAGTAACCAAGAGGATTTGAGCTGGGATGTTATGCGTATGGAAGTCAAATGTCTGTTAACCTCGTTCTCTAGTTACACACATTATCTGAGTAATTTATAAACCCCAAAGAAGTTTCATAATACATTGTTTGTTACGTAATAGTGTTCTTGTGCTTAATTGGCAGCAGTAGTTTAAAAACATCAACAGGCCTACAGTTCTTGACTCTGTATTAAAATAGTCATTCAAAGATCAAGGCACAGCATTGCTTGATGTAGTATGAAATGCAGTAGGTTTGGCACCAGATATTGCCTTCTGGACCAGCAGGAGCCATCCTCAATTTAGGTGAGAACTTGGACATCATCGGTCAGAAGACCACCAACACCCTTCTGGTGGTTGTGGGGGGGGGAAGGGAAATTCCCTTTATGTTAACCAGAGGCGGTGGGTTGGAGGGGGAGAAAGGTGGGCTTAATCCATATAGTATTGGGTAGCCAATAAGAACATTGCCCCTTGAATTACAGCACGGCTCCAATTATTTTCGCCAGCTCCAAAACATGTGGCACAATTTCAAAACAGTTGGGAATCTCATACTGCCACAGTGTAAATTGTTTCTGGACCCTCGTGTAGCAAAGTTACTCAATCCAAACACCTGCAACAGGCATGCAAGTCTGGACATAAGTATATATGACAGCCGTATTTAGATCCACCATCCTTTATTAATAAAAAAGGCAATTTTCTGTAAATGTCATACATTATAAAAAACATTTTACAGTACAAGCTAGACAGAAACAATGAATGTGTGATGTTTAGAAGAGCATGTCTGGGACACTTACCAGCTGCCCAGATAAAAACATTCATATTCTCGTCATAGATTTTCACATTTCATTTGGCATGGTGTTACGCAATAGTGTGGATAACATACACTATAAAACACATATAAGATATAACACAATAGGAGAAAAACAGGAGAAATAAAGATGACACACATAGCAGTAGGAAAGGTCAGTTGTTTTTATTAAAGTGGGGAGAGTTCAAAGAGGTGGACATTGATATTGAGAAGAAACTCGGAAAACCAAAAGAAAGAGTTGAAACCAAGAGCAGGAGGTATTAGTCTGAGAAGAGCAGAAAGTCGAGGGACACATAAGGAGGAAGTAGCCAGTTGAGGCATTTAGGGAGATAGTTCTTACCTTCTTCAGTCTCTGTGTCACTACTGATCTCCTGCTTTGGGTCGTCACCTTCAGGGGGATGTGAATATGGATGTGTTCCAAATGAATTCATTAGTACTTTGGTAACCAGTATTGCATTCAGATCTTTCTTGCCTAATCTTGAATCTGTAGGGTCCATTACTTTCAGAATGTGAAATGGTTTCTGTAAACTTGCAGCATTTTGTCTAGGGCTGGCTGATGATGAATTTACTTCAGGTGCATCAAAATCTAGTTCACTGGCCTCTTCAGTAAAGGAGTTACTCTCATTTTCAATATCATTGTGCATAAACGGCAACTGCTCCTTTTTTGGATAAGTTAAGTGTCTGTTAGTTTTTGTAATATCTGTTTTGGATAAGAGTACATTTCTTCGGGCCGATGTCATGGGTTCATATAGGTTCTGTCCACAAGTGTTTGGATTTGAGTTAACAGGGATGCCAAGTGTGCAATAATTGCTGATACTGAAATGGTTACAATCTCTCTCCTGGTTTTTGTTCAAGACATTTTTTAACTTGTCAGGAGTTGTTCCTGTATCTACATAGCCCTTGCAATGGTCCTTGTACGTAGTGTTCTGTTCCATGTCTCTGTCACTTTCTGGCTCCATCTTGTGTGAGCTTTTGGCTTCCCAAATGACTTCATAAATGCAGTCTTCACAAGTTCTTTCTGGTCCACCTGTGTTTTCTAAATTGTCGTTGCTGTTTTTTTCATTCTCCTGGGCGCCGGCACACTCCATAGAGCAGTGCAAAGTCTTGCCACAGTTTTTATCTGATATGTCACGTTTAGATCCTGCTTTATGATATACAAACAGCCACATTTTTAAACCTCTGGAATCTTTATGCACTCTCCAATTACAAAATTGCTTTTATGTTGCAATATTATTCAAGGGAAAGCATGAATATGCCTCTGTTTGTCTTAAAGAAACACTTATCAAAATTAGGTATCTAGAATCTGTGCAAGGTTTTTAAACATGATAAATAAAAAGGAGATACTGTAGGTAATCCTCAGATTGGTATTGTTATAACACTTCTCACAATGCTTTATTACAACTGTCTATAAGGTTTATAAATAACAAAAGTTGAAATTTTGCCACATTCTCCTTTTTCTACAAATAGATAATAATTACCACTCTCTGTGTATATTTATCGAGACCATACTTTAAGTGTAGAGGTTACTCTTGCCTGCCTGTAAAAAGTTTCTTAGCAAACCTCATTTGCAAAATAAAAATAAAATTAGTAAAAAGTGGTTTGTGTATGCCGAGCACAAACTGTATATAAACCACAGAATACCAAATAGAGTTTAAAGCCTATGAAAGGAATTAATGAAAACCATATAAAATATGTCAGGTTTCACTGCTCAGTGCAAAGTGGGCAAATCTATATATAGGGAACCTGTGCATGCAGTCGGTCCAATGTTTTATTGGGAAGTTCTTATTGTGAACACACACTTACCTGGTACAGCCGGTATGGACAAGACTCCTGGATTTAGCAGTGTTGTGCCCTTGATAAGAGACAAAACATCACATTCAGTATGATTCATTTTTACATGCAAAGTATCATGCAATAAAAATCATTATACTGTACAGTCCTTATTACCTTTGTGTTGTGTATTATGTTTAATTGCATTTATATTGCTTGCAATCACAACAGTGATTTGAAATAGTGTAGAATCATGCTTTAATTTATTGCTATTTGTTAAAATAAACTTTCACATACAAAACAATCATAATGCACTGAAAAATAATTCTGGAATATGAACATTTCCTGTTTTGAACATAAAACAAGTTGTTAGTTACTAGTGCTACTGGTCACACTGCCTTAAACAAAAAGCTTATTCTAAGCTAATTTCAAAAGCAGTAAGTACATCTTTGTTAGGCAGTGTGATAGAGCGAGAAAGAATCGATGTTGCAAATCTCCCTCCAGATCAGAAAGGGCGCTGTGTAAGGACAGTGGTATGCTGCCTCCTAGATGGACCGCCTTGATGGTAGGTGGAAACCAGAAGGTAACCATATTAGGAGGGACGCGTAGTTGCAAGTACCCAGAATGACTCCATTGCAAGCAGCTGCAGGACGGCCCTCTATTGGAGAAACTATGGTGACGGGATGTTTGCAGGGAGGTGTATGGATACAAAGGGGAAGCAGCTACGTCGGTACGCTGCCTTACGCTGAGAACGTAACCACCGGCCGGAGTATTGCGTTTTCTTTTGTTACGTGTTGTTTGTTTTTTGTTGCAGAGGAGGAGTACACCCAGCAGATTAAGAGCACACTTTGGTGCACAGGATTATTGTGGAGTGTTGTGTTTATTATTTGGGACTGCAAATCAGCCGTGTTCCCCCCGATACCATTGCTGGTAAAAGGGGTGGTTCTTTGTGTTCATTCATTAAAAAAACACAGACATTTTTGGGGAAAAGAACTATTTGGACATTGTTTTATTCACCACACCACTCGCACAGTTCACAGCAGTTAAGAAGAACATGTTCACTACAGAATAAATATAAATAACTGCAGACACATACACAATATTACTGCAGGTTAGTGTTTCCAGCTTCTACAGCAAAGACCTGCCTGAAGAAAACCACTAAACCCAGACTAATGTAAACAAAAAGCATAATGAAGACAAACAAAACAAGCAAGTTGTCTTTTATGACAAGATCATGCTCTGTAGTGGCCTATATAAAAGGATGCTATTTTTTTTCATGACGTCTTTATGGGACTCCACATGGACTGAAAGCCAGGTCCTCCTACACAATCTTCTGTGGTGATTGTGTTGCTTTACAGATTCTAAAACGAGTACCTGGCTCATCACCCAACAGGTTACACCCTACCATCTCTGACACTAAACTTGGTTCTTGGGGTTACTTCAGGCAAACAAGTTCAAATTTACATTTTTGTTCTGATCAGGTAATGGGGTCAAAAGTTAGAGAGGTCAAAATGTGGTTGATGAATTCTTTAGTGTAAATCACAGAATGAACTGACTACTATGCTACTGAACTAATAAAAATATAGCCTCAAGACTGTGAATGACTCTTTGATGTTGTTTGATTATCATACTGGAAGCTTTCTTTTGATTAGAGCAACAAAGGCGAAAAGCCAGCATTTGTTATGGGTCACCTTCTCTGTTTCAAGTATATTGACACAGAAGCAGCTACTCGAAAAGCAACTCTAATAGTGTAAATGCCCTGGGAGTTTTTGACTAACTGTGGTAAATAATTAGAATTTCAAATACTTCACTATCTTGACTTGAAGCAGTGAGCTGTGTCATCTCCTTCGAAAAGCAAATTGGTCTTTCAATCAAGTTTCTGTTTGCTGCAGTTAACCTCGAACATGGTATCACTGTACACAAACTTAAGAGAAGGATTGAAGTGTCTAGGGTTGCATGTCTTGGGGGTATCAGAAGATGAAGCAATTTGCAGCAAAATGAAAATGTAAACAGACTTAAACTCTCACAGGAACTTCTGAGAGTGAAAAGGGAACTACGTTTTTAAGTATTGGTTTTCAAACCTTAAGTGGAGAATGATTGCTAAAGTAATCCCGGCAACAAAAAAAGAAAAGAAAAAAGGTATTAAATATAAAATGTGACTTTCACATCTCCTTAATTTGATTTCTTTTAAGAGAACATTCTCAAAGAAATCTGAAAATTATTTTAACCATTCAAGTCTGCGGGGTATGTCTAATTGTATATTTTTGTGTTTGTGAAATTAGCATTCCAAGTTACCTATGAAAATATGACACATATAAATTAGTGCTGGGATGAACACAGGATTTTCATGTTCGGATATTAGCTCATAATTTAAATGTCTGTTCGGATATTCATTTGTTTTTCAAAAAGTAATAAAAGCCATTATATTGCTCTGAACGCCGGCAGCATAGCAGCAGGGTCAGGGGGCGTGGCCGTGGCCCGTGTGTGTGCCTTTATTTTACAGACCTTACAACATGCAACACGTTAAAATAGAAAAATATCCCAGGAGTAAAGAATACATTGTGTAGGCCTTACTTTACCATTGTGAATTATCTACAAAACAAAAGCATGCCAAATAGCTGTTCAAGTTAAATGTTGTTTTTTTTTTTATTCTCAAAATAAATAGTACATAAAGCCGGCACAGCATTTTATTTTTCATTCCTTGCCATTGCTTCACAGTAAACAGTGGCCATCGACATGTTTTCATTAACTAATAATATGAGGTTTACTTGTGCCTTTTTGTAACTGAATAAGCAAACAAAAACTGAAATCTAAACTTTAAACACTTCAAATAAAATAAATGTGGAAATGGCGTAGTAAAATGAAGGTGAGAAAAGCTTGCCGTTTTGCTTCTCGTTTATTACATTCCACATATCAGAATGTCGCACCAAAAAAAAAAATACAGTACCGGGGCTAGAAGTTCAGTTTTTAGGGCAGCAGTGAGGATTTGCTACCTGCCTGGAAAGTAGGTAGCAAGATTGTCTTATTCTGTAGTGGTTTATTCGACTAATAATTATATATATATATATATATATATATATATATATATATATATTATATAATATATAATTATATACTATACCTACCTGCTGTTTTAAATACTGAATAACCCAAACTATCACATATTAGGCCTAAATTTAAATCATTAAATATTTGTTGAAACAACCTTGTGCTCAACTAAGTAATGGAACTAATGCAATTCCTTGTTGACATGTATTTAGTTTTATCCTTCAGTTCTACAAGAATACAACCATATCTGACACCTAAGCATCTCATATACCATCAGTACGGTTTACCAGGTTATGCTTCATCGGTGCAAATTAAGCGGGACGAAATGATCCCCTCATGTCTTCCGTTGTTGACTAAGATTTCGGTAACTAACAAATCATACACATCTATAAAGACAGCAATTTAAAAAATGAAAGCTTATTCCACCATGGCACCCGTACAATTAAAAGATTCATGCAACGTGTTATACTAACTGGTTTGTCCATAACATGGTTTGTCCGTTTCGCACCCTGCCTTTTCACTGCATTTTCAAATGCTGTACAATTTTGAAGAAATGAACTAAGAAGAGTTAACAGAATAAGTGATAATTCCAAGGTTTAAAAAAAAAAAAAACACTGGGTTACTTTTATTAAACAATGACATTAGTTAGTTCTGTGTGTGTGTATGAGTGTGTGTGTGTGTGTATATATATATATATATATATGTGCAATAAGGCCCAAATGGGCGTCCATATATGTAGAATATACGGATGCCTCAGGAAGTCTGTGTATTCTTCGTATATAGACGCCCTAAAGGTATAATAATCCTGGTAAAACAGTGGATTTGAAGAAAAAAAAAAAAATCTAATTTTTTAGAATCTCGAATTTCAATAGTTTGTTTAAGATCTGTGTCAGAGAGGGGTGGATAATGTGCACACGTGTCTTTTTGTGTTTTTCTTTAGCATTTACAAACCTCTAAAAATACATTATTTGAAGTGACAAAGTCAGGGTAAGTGAGGATAAAGACAGCGTTTTTTGGGGGTTTTTTTGGTATTTTTTTCTGTTTTGCAATCTTGTAGTTCATTAAATTGATATTCATTCAAATCGGCAGGTCTTCTTACTACTTTGGGATTTTTTGCAGGTAATTGGTCACTCAGTTTCATAGCGACAGCTGTACCTCTGTAACTGTAAAAGCAAGATGGCTACCAATACTTAGTTTAAATTCTGTGAGGCAGTGCAGTGGATTAGAACATGTGACAAGGCTCCAACCGCCCGTATCCATCCAATATACCACAACTGGAACCTTTCTCAACCAATCACACTGCTTGTTTCACGTTCCATTATGAGCCCTGGATTGGGCAGCTGGCTCTTTGAGCTAATTTATATATATATATATATATATATATATATATATATATATATATATATATATATATATATATATATATATATATATATATAGATATATTTGTGTGTAAAACACGTTTTAATGTTAAACAGGAAAAGTATGCAAGGTAGTGATATTCAACTATAAGATTATTTTAGTCACTAAAGTATGCAAGGTAGTGATATTCTAATATAAAATATTAATAGTGATAATCTAAGATATAATAAAAAAACAGATAAATTAATCCACCTCAAGATTGTATTTTGGCTATTATTCGTACTGATAAAACAATGAAGACGTTACTTGGATCATGGCAATGTTATAGCTAGCTATTTCCTGTCATCTCCATGACAGATTAAATTAGCATTTTATAGACACTGGATAAACTTAATATCCTGTTAGGTCATGGACTGTTATCTTATAAAATTGTAATGTTTTTAACTGTTATTTAATTTTACTTTTGGTCTATAAAATAAACTACCACTAAATTGTATCCACGTTGTTCTAGTACTGTAGGTATTTGTACTCCACTGTCCAATACAATTTGCATTATGGGCCTCGCGCATATCTGCATGGGGTGGTACAAACCTCAGTCATCTATCGGGAAGCTGTGTTAGCAATGGTTTTCTGCTTTATGAAAGACACTAATAAAGTATGTGTTATCAAAAACTAATACCGGTATTTATGTATGTGTTCACTCAGGGTCAGTAATACACTGCAGCGTAAGGTATCAGAAAAATGCTACTGCATAAAAAAAACTAGTAGCAAATTAAGAGTTTTGGGTAGCAAAATGCTACCAAATACACGTTAACTTCGAGCCTTGATAATATATATCGTGCTTGCCTTTTTTCTGTCCCATGAGATTCTGGCTCACTCTAAAGCAGCACAGCGCTTTTTTTTCTCAGATGGCTTTCCATAGAGATCACCATGCATGCGTGCACATAATTTGGTTTGTTTACTTTTTGCTGTCTAGAGTCTGTCTGTTTACTTTACTTTGCGTCAAGAGCTGCTGTGTTGTCCCGTGTTTTGTGTATTTTATATATATATATATATATATATATATATAAATAATCTCACATATCACACTGAGTTCTTTTTCATTTGGAATTTTTTTAAACTGTCGCGCAAATTCTGGTGAGGCGGTAAATAAGTGCAAGGTATTTTTGTCATTTGTAGCGAAAACTAACATCTGACTTGTGTGCCCGAATACATGTAAAAAAATACTTGTTTGAATATTTGGATATCTGTCTCAGCACTAATACAAATAAATAACAGCATAATAACTGTACCTTTAGTCCTCCGCAGACTGGACATGCAGTAAACAGAGCTCTTGCAACTCCCAGGTGGGGGCTGTGTATTTCACAAGGGTCTGTGGAGACACCAGCAGATGGCGCCACCTCGCTGCTTTTGGATTCAAGCAACTGTCCTTGTTGCTTTGCAACTGACCACCTTGGAACGTAATCCGCATACGTCTCATCTGAGTCTCTGGTGCTTTCGTAGGTGTCTGCAACACTTTGAAGTAGAGTTGAGGTGCCCTGGTCCTTTAGTAGTGTGGAATCCCAACTCTTGCATTGCGCTTCCCTGGCTGCAGCTGTCTGTAATAAACTCCTAGGCGTGTCGTACAGATGCCTCAGAGAGCTGGGAATCTGATAATCGGAGCCCACAGCCCTCGGATGCTCACTGGGCTGGCAAGTGCACAAGTTCTGATCTGAAGCAAAGTTCAGTGGAAGGCTAAACAAGGATCCAAACTCATCGCCCTGACAGATATCCAGACTGCCGGCATAGGAAGAGAAGCTACCAGAGTAAGAGGAGTGACTTCCAGTGGCAATCCCACTGTCTGAAGAACTCTGGCGGCCGATTTCTTGCAGTTTCCTGGGTCGGGGAGGCTTAGAGGGCGGCTTAGAACCACGCATGACCTCAGCGTACATTTTCTCCTCCCCGGGATGCATGCTTTTCACTGCTGAAAGTCCATGATTCTCCACGGAGGCACCTCCCAGGGAAGGTTCCGGCCACATTGTCAGCCGGCTCCCAGTGCTCACGTCCAAGTGACTGGTGTCAGATGAGGAGCTGGACAGGCTTCTGTCGTCTCCCAGTGCCACAGACACACCATAACTTGAAGTAGATGCTAAAAACAAAATCACAAGTGTGTCAACAGAAGCAAGCAACTGTATACATTACCTGCCTGTCCCTTACATTTCACAGTTAGAAAATTCCCAAACACCAACATTTAACAATTGTAGGTTTTTTTTTTTTTTTTATGTAATTGCCTGTCACTTTTAGAATTGGTGCAGTATGTATTTGGTTGGTATTGCCTACCTGTGCTACTCTGCCGACTCGAGTGAGACAGAAGGCTAAGGCGCTTCTCCAGCTCCAGTGCTTCATGGGTGACTCTGTCCTCCATGTTTGCAGGGTTTGCGTTAGGATCTGAAGCCAAAGATTTATCAAAATTCAATTCCAAAACAAAGTGTAACGTATACTGAATTCAAGCTTGTGATATGTAGCAAATATACAAAAAAAGGAACAAAAGGGGCACCCTTGAACCAATTGGCAAGGAAAAGCATTGTTAAATTTCTGCTGTTTCTATGAGAGAATTTCTTGAAGGATATCGCAAGGTAACACATATTATATATATATATATATATATATATATATATATATATATATATATATATATATATATATAGTAGTAGTGGTGGCAACAATCCCCTAAACTAGAAAAAATATATATCCTGGTATCAGTCACATTCAAACGTATGTACATGCTAGTATTCAGCACTAGACAGTTAAGCACACCTCCGGAGCTGTCGCCAGGGTCAGCACGATCCGGAGCACCACTACACACCACACAACCTGTGTCTGCACCGAGCACCTGCACTTCTGCACTCACCCAGGACTGGTGACCGCGTCTTGTGTTTTGTTCGGGACTGTGCCCTGTTTTTGTTATCCCCGCGCTTTACACATTGTTGTGTATAGCCGGGGATTTATTATTTTACTGTCACCAGACCTGGATTATAATTAAAGCATCTTTTTCACTAGATACTATTGTCTGCCTGTCATTCCTGCATCGCATCACTGCTACACCTGTTCCCCTTACCAGCCACTTTGCCACAAAGTGTCAGCAATTTAAATTGTATTACGTGTGAGCGATTATAATAATTATCTGTTCATGTTTCCTTTTACATCAGATCTACAATAACCATATTTATGTACACAGACAAACTTCAAACCATTTTTTTTATAAAGTGACACTATTGTAAAGTCTGGTCAAAGATTACATTCATGGATTCTAACGCAGCGTATGCTAGTCATGTGTCACACCTCTGGAATCCTTATGCAAAGCCATGGTTGTTACGTTAAAGGATACTTACTTTAAAAAAAAAAATTAAAAAAAAAAATCATAAAATATTGGTGCCAAACAGTCCTTTACTATATACTGTATATGACAGAATTTCTTGAAGGATATCGCAAGGTAACACATTCTCTTATTTACAAAGAGATTCTGTGATTTATTTTACAATTGTATATTCTTTCTTTAAAAGCCTGAAAATAATATTTCTAAACTTATAAATATATATATTACAAAGAATATAAGATATTTATATAATATATATATATATTATTTATAGATAATATATATATATCTAATATAATCCTATATCATATTATGGTACCGTGCTAGTTGTACAGATTTAGGTATCAGTGATCAAAACCTACATATTCAAAGGTATGTACATGCTAGTACAGTTTTTATCAGACTCCTACCTACATCATCACTGCCTGCGCTGCTCGGCTTAGTGTCAACAACAGCCACCATATTTCTCACTGGTAACAAGTACTGGAAAGAACACAATGTCGTACTTTGCATTCAGTGGAAGAAACCAGATCATTTCACCAGCTACCTGAAAAAGACCTGGACTTACACCTTTAGAATTTCATCTTGTCAGTGAGAAAAAAAGAAAGGGGGATGACTTTGAACAAATTTCTCACAAAGCATAGCAGGGTAAACTGCGCAGATATAAACATGAATGCAGACAGCAACGTGCTGTAGTTTACACAAACAAAATGAAACTAGAAGGTAAGAAATATAGAATATATTAAATAATAATATGGGTCAGACTATATTACCACTAAAATATGTTTCCTTTATAAAAGTTAACAGCAGCAAATTAGAACAGTAATTTTTACATTTGATGACTTCCAGTGATGTGGAATGATGGGGTAACTTCAAATGGCTTATTAAAGTCATTGTGAGTGCCTAATGATTTAAACCAAATTAAAACATGACTTTAATCTTGAACTCACACCAAAAAGATAGCGTGAACTGTAGAGCATAGTGCCAGGCGTAAGAACAGGGCACTTTTCAAGTCTTATCGTCCCTTATGAAATTACTGTACACTGTTAACAGGGTGCAGTACCATGATCTATATGCTTGTTCTACGTGACAGTTTAATAGACCATAATCCAAACCACCTGATCAGGGGTATGCAAAAAAAGACAGCTGTCAGAAAACATTTTGTATTTCTGTCACTCTGAGGCAAG
Source organism: Polyodon spathula (assembly GCF_017654505.1). Taxonomy (NCBI): domain Eukaryota; kingdom Metazoa; phylum Chordata; class Actinopteri; order Acipenseriformes; family Polyodontidae; genus Polyodon; species Polyodon spathula. Next base: position 97,790,911 of record NC_054534.1, read on the forward strand.
ACACCATTTTAAAATTAAAAAAAAAAAATTAAAAATGCATCACTTTGCTAGCATTTGCTAGTGCCAAGTTGTCCAATCAAGGTTTTAGAAATATTTCCACATACAAATATACAATATGTTTAAACTGACTAACCAAGCCCTGACCCAATCATTTTCTCATTGTTTTTTAGCATAAGAATAAATCACAACACAATGGGAAAACTGATTTATAATTATAATTTCAGTAACTTAAAGGTATAGGGTCTAGTACAGTGTTTTCTGAATGCAGTAAGAGTTTTGCGAGGGCTTCACTACACTATTTATTAGGAAAGCAGCAGGTTCTCAGTGGTTAGAAGGTTAGGTTATTATCATAACCCTGGTTCCCTGAAATAGAAATGTAACCAATACCTAATGGGATATATCTCTCATAGCCCGAATTACTTGAGCACTTCTATCAAAGCTGCTCCTGTAAGAGCCGGGTATGCGTCAGATATCATCTCCGCATTGGACACAGCAGCTTTAGTCTTTCATCTGCAGGATTTCTTTTTTATTAATATGCATTATCTGTTTTCCAACTTTATTTTTTTAGAAACTGCAGAGGGCTCTTTGAAACTTCCTACATTGCTCTACATGTTACAATGTTAAATCTTTTTGCAAGTCATCACCACTACAAAAAAAAAGCCCATGGATTTTTTTTTTTTTTAAACATGCCCTTCATTGCAGCCTTAAAGACATATGCCCCAGCCTTTTCTCCTGAGATTGAGTTGTTGAGCTAAAGCAGAGGCTTTCCATTCAATCCTTGTTTTTTGATCTTTTTTTTTTTTTTATGTAGTCCACCCAGTTTCAGTTCATAGTGATGCTACTGAGCTGTTCATTCATCTATTTACATAAGTAAGTCATGCTGTGTCTTCAGTGTTAGGTTTGCATTTCAACTTGAATTTATGGCTTCCAGGATTTGGTTTCACATACTGGCAGAAACTACTTGGTGCAACTTTAACTTCAACAACTTCTTCTTATTTTTTATTATTACTATTTTTTTTTTTTTTAAGTGTCAAATTGAATTTCACCCCAGCATCTCTCTTTGGGATGTGTGATCAAATGGATCTATGCAGCAACCCTTCCACCAGTTTGGATAACGTACCTCGAAAGAGCAAGCAATTTTGTTCACTATGCATAGTGCCACCTAAAGTGTTGCTCACCATCTGCTAATTATAGCCCTTTTGCTGCCATGAATGTCTCAGTTTAAAAAATGAGTAACGAATGACTTATGAATAACCATATATGTTTCTTGGGGTAAACAAGTGTGTGACGGAAATACAATGAGTTCTGGTGATAAATCTTCCTCCCGACCTGTGAGGGCGCTAAAGAACGAGAGGAGAAGTATCTGGAAGGGCTGGCCTGACAGTTCGTTTCTGGGACCGGGAAGCAGGTCAGCCTGGAAAGAAGCGAGACTCTGTTGTAAGACCGTATTGACTTGAAAGGTAAACGAGGGGCAGCTACAAGTAATAAGGCAGCTGCAACCGTTTACCTAGATGTCATGCGGGATTACATATAGGGGCCAGGGTAATGCTGATCTTTTCCTTTGTTTGGGTTAATGCTTGGAGAGAGAAGGACTAAGAGAGGAGCTCTCAGAGTGAATTATGTTCGTGTTTTGTGTTATTGTGTCTGTCCGTGTAACTGTCGGTTTTTGTATTCAGCACTAGACAGTTAAGCACACCTCCGGAGCTGTCGCCAGGGTCAGCACGATCCGGAGCACCACTACACACCACACAAGCTGTGTCTGCACCGAGCACCTGCACGTCTTCACGCACCCAGGACTGGTGACCGCGTCTTGTGTTTTGTTCAGGACTGTGCCCTGTTTTTGTTATCCCCGCGCTTTACACATTGTTGTGTATAGCCGGGGATTTATTATTTTACGGTCACCAGACCTGGATTATAATTAAAGCATCTTTTTCACTAGATACTATTGTCTGCCTGTCATTCCTGCATCGCATCACTGCTACACCTGTTCCCCTTACCAGCCACTTTGCCACAAAGTGTCAGCAATTTAAATTGTATTACGTGTGAGAGATTATAATAATTATCTGCTCATGTTTCCTTTTACATCAGATCTACAATAACCATATTTATGTACACAGACAAACTTCAAACCATTTTTTTTATAAAGTGACACTATTGTAAAGTCTGGTCAAAGATTACATTCATGGATTCTAACGCAGCGTATGCTAGTCATGTGTCACACCTCTGGAATCCTTATGCAAAGCCATGGTTGTTACGTTAAAGAATACTTACTTTAAAAAAAAAATTTTTTTTTAAATCATAAAATATTGGTGCCAAACAGTCCTTTACTATATACTGTATAAGAACAACATAAAATCTAAACTAGTTTTGATTGGGGAGATGAAAAAATGTTTCAAGGGCATTCTATTATTAACATTACTCAATACAGTCATTAGCAAGACCATCATACCCACACCTTAGGAACAGTTAAGCATTCCATGTAACATCAATGACCTAGCCAAGGGTAACAAACTGTTTATGTGTTCTGCATGAAGACACAAATGGGCTGAATGTTTGCTTTATTTAGCAGTACACATACAGATTGGACCCATTCTACTCATTTTACAAGAAAACAGAAATAGATTACTAATATTAATAACATTCATCTTTAAAAGGCAGAGGAAAAAATACAGTCCATGACTGCCATCAACCGACTCTGCTTTATTAACGTGCTTGTAAATGTGTTCCCTGTTATGTCTTGGCACTAGACAGATGTAAAATGTCTGGTCTTTTTTTCACTCATCTTTTTTTTTTAGCTAGTGTGTGTTTACAGAAAGATAATATGGCCCCATAAGACTTGTCTGAGGACGCGAGGGTAGTTTATTAATGAGACAGGCAGCACCACAGATAAACAACCCCGATCTGGAATGGACTAGCACAAGATTTATGAATGGAAAACTGCATTAATTTAACTGAGAAATAGTCTGAGTGAGGTCCCAGAATGAAAACCACTTTGCACTTTCCTCTGCACCTCGTGCCGGCAGGCTGGAATTCTGCTCAGAGAAGTAAGTGTTGACATGGCAACTTTCTGCTTTGCGCTGTTACTCTATACTTCCTATATTAACCTGGCAGGACTGGCCGTAGTCCAAAGGGGCCTCTGGTTGGGGAGATGCCTCGAACGATACAGTCAAACAGAAAGCTGATCTGCTCCCCTTCGGCGCAGGCGAGAAAGAAAACACCAGCCCCTGCAAGAAAAACAGAAATAAAGCCTCTTATTTTGTCATATGAGAAATGCATTTCAGAAGAAACATTTTTATAACACACCAATAAACTCTCAGTGTTTTGGTCAGGCAAGCAGAGCATGCTGGGGTCATCTACAGATGGTGAAACCTTCTATCCTCCCAATATGTTCTTTGATAGATGTAAGTATATTTTTTGAGGAGGTGGTCTGTCAAATGCATTTGCTCTGTATATTGCCAAGTAATGCTCTGAAACAATTAGCAGCGATTTGACATAAAATGTAAAGGAATATTCAAATAATCTTTCATTTTTAATTAACTGGAAAACAAAAGTATAATTCAACAGTACAGGAGTAAAATGAGCCGTACCCCATAAAATTAAACAAAGGAGAAATATACTTTTCTGTACAGAAGAATGGGTGTTACTTATTTAAGATATGAACTATGCATTTCCTTTGCACAACATCTTTTATGTTGCAGTTATTTAAAATTTCTGTCATATGAACAAATATGTAAATGGTCAACTTTGCCACAATACATTTCAAGCGGTGTTTGTTCAAATACTCGTCTTATCACTAAACTACAATATTTTAATTATTTAATCCAACAGTATATTTTCTATTGAACTAGTATCACATTAATCTGTTCTAAAATTAACTCTTAACACCTACCAGAGTTATACGCATACCTAGAACTACCATGAGCGGTCAATTTGACCACAGTGTTAAAAACAACATCAATATTATAACGAAAGGACAAACAATCAGATATCATCTGCACAACTGAAACACTGCAAATAAATTAACATTTGAACAGAAATGGGTTTATATACAGACATATTATATCAAGCGCAACTGCAAAAAACAATACAAAATGTAATAAAAAACATTTGAAAACAGATCAGTGTATATACAGGTATATTATTTATATAAGAAACTGTAAAACCAAAACTATGTAAATAACTAACATAAACATTTGAAAAAATATACAGATATTTATATTTAGTCAAAAGTTTACATACCCCAATGGAAATTGATCATTTCTAGAAATTTCTCAAAAACAAAGAATTACAGGAAAATTGTTCTGTAGCAAAAGTTTTGCTTTTGTGGATGAGGAATAAAAGTTACAAGAAATAGATGTCTACAATTATTTATCTCAGCAATTGTTTTGCAAAACACCAAAAATTCTAATTCAAAAGTATTCATACCCGGACAAGGAAAATGTAATTAATATCTAGTTGAGGAACCTTTAACAATAATAACCTGTTTTAAACAATTAGGATATTTGTCAATAAGCTTTTGCCAGGATTCTTTAGTGATTTTTTTTTTTTTACCATTCTTCAATGCAAAATTGTTCCAGTTCATTCAAATTCAAAGGATTTCTCTTGTGCACAGCTTTCTTCAACTCATACCAAAGATTCTCAATTGGATTTAGATGAGGACTTTGACTAGGCCATTCCAGAACCTTGATTTTATCCTTCTTTAACCATTCTGAAGTGGCTTTTTCCTTGGCCTGCGACCATTGAGACCTTTACAATACTCGACCTATGGTTGAAATGGAAACCCCAGTCCCACTTGGCAGCCAATTTCACATTGAATATCTTTGGCAGTCAATCTCGGATTGTTATTACCCTTCCTCACAATTCTTCTACTTGTTCTTATAAATAATGTTCTGCCTAAGGTATTCAGAAAACTCTTTACTTTTTCCCCATATTGACTTGGCAATAACAGCAATCACCCTATGCCTAACCCTTTTATACTCTCTAAGAGTATTCATCTACAATCCAGACTTTTCTAGAATTATGTTCTGCATTATCATATTGAAATTTCTAGCACCTTGTAGACAATTCTATCATAATTAATTAAATAATAAATAATTGTAGACTATTTCTAGTAACTTTTTTCCTCATCCACAAAAGCAAAACGCTAAAAAAGATTGTTTCTAAAATTCTTTGTTTTCAAGAAATTTCTAGAAATTATACATTTCCATTAGGGTATGTAAACTTTTAACTACAAATGTATATAGACATAGACACAACAAAACGGAACTGTGCTGCAGTCAGGGTGACACAGCCAACAACAGCCACTTGTATGCCAAGGACACAGGAATAAGCACCTCGAACATGCACCTCCAGCAGTGCCTTCATTCACACATAAGACAAGCTTTTTCGAATGCACATAGACTAAAATTAGCTGCTTGTATCTATCTGGTAGTTTTAGTCTGGTAGTTCCCTAAAAAAAAAAAAAAAACTAAAAATAAACAGGAAGGCACTTTTGTCAGTTAAAGTGTTCTAGTGTTGCTTACTTCAGCTATTTTTTTTTCTTTTTTGCTTTGATACTGAAGTAACTTAAATGGATGGTGAGTAAGTAGATTCAGGAAAATGCACAGAGTCCTTTTCTTCAGTCACTTTGTTAATACACTGTTAGGAACCTGTGGCAGATGCCATTTCTTGCTGTAGTTGCCTGTACATGTGTTAACCAAACTTATTTATAAAAAGGAACAGACAGTAAAACACTGTTACAAGGAAAACAAGCAGCCTTTTGATTCTTTTTGTTACTCCACCTGCTACACGCGTGAATAACCTTGGTTTCCAGCTGAGTTCAGCTCACAAATATCTGGAAGCTGAGGAACACTTGGAATGAAAGACTGCAATAGCAAGCAGCTGTTTACCAAAAAGACTTATCTGCAAAAGGTCTGGCCGACTCAAGAGTGAAGAGATAAATCCCCCTCATTAGCAACTGTTGGCACATAGAGATTATTATTTGATTTTTCTTTTGGATACTGAGACAAACAGATCACAAGCAAAACACTCAAAGGCTTCATTGTGAACAAGATATTGCATCTTTGTATCTCAAGGTTTTTTTTTTTTTTCCTGGTGAACTGTTTTTTTTTTTTGGTTTTTTTTTTTTATTAAATAAATATAACTATTACTGTTGCCATTATAGTTAAATATGAACTATTGGGCTTGGCATTAATGTTATTGGGGAATATGTAGTTAACATATGAAGTAAACATTTAGGTACCAGCATAGAATGTTACGTCTGGCATACTTTGTAATCATAATGATATATTGCTTGACAGCTTTACGAGGTATTCCAGGTCTGCTATAGTGTCACTATTTGAGGCATACAATGGTTTTGCAAAGCAGCCATTAACTGCAGGTTTGGAGCATGCATCTGGAAAAAAAACATATTATGTTTGGCTGCCACTGGCTGTGCAAAATTCTGACTGGCTGACAATGGAAATGATGGTGGAGTTTAGTATTGCTTGCCATAAGGTCTAAGTGTGAAGTACAGTCATCTATGAATAGGGCCACTTCTTTGGTGACAAGGAACAACTGCACTGGGCACTGCTGTTGCCTTACCAGGGTTATTGGGGGGGGGGGGGTTTGGACCACCCCACCACCCTCCCTCCCGCACTGTAACCCAAAACAAATGATAGGTATTAAGAAAGCCAATTATCTGGGAACCATGGTGACGATCCCCTGCAGGGTATGCAGTGTGCAGACATTAATCTCACCTGAATATGGCCAAACACTCAATGTCATGGCATTATACTCCCCCTTAAGGGTTATTTTCATGGTGAAGGAAATTGGAACCAAATTGAATCTCGTTTATTAGATCTCTGTTTTAATTGTGAAATAAATACTGTCATTGTTGAATCCAATTTATTTTGTGACCTGTTCCTTCAGTTGATGATGTCCCTGTTTAGGAAATGTGCCTCTGTCTTCATTGCTTTTTTGTGTCATCATGCAAACTTTGCATTAGAGAAACTTGGAAAATTATAATTAGGATTTACGTGCATGTTTAACTGTATTTACTTCAGAGAACAATTAAAACTCTGGTCAAGCTTTACATCAATAGCACAATGGTTATATTTGAGATGGACTTACTTCTCACCATTACAATTTAACAATGCGTTCATTTTGGCACTTTCAGATTGCATCGAGAAGTTACAACATGAATACATTCTTAATAAAAGTTGTCAACCCACAAATGTGTGTGACTATGTTTCGGTTTGACTGTATTAAACATATACATTTAAAAAAGGCCAGTCTTACATTTTCCATTGATTTTAACTCCTGACATCAAACTTCTAAAAGTACAGAATACAGCTTCCCATATGCAACTCCCAGACATCCCATAGACTTAGGATTTATGTTTCTATTTACGTCCAGCTCTACAGTGAACAGTTATTGGCTGTTGGGGGTGGGTGGAAATAGTTTATTTTCATCTGACCGACAACAAAGGCCTGTGCAAACTAAAATACTCACTTATGAGAGGCCCAAGGCTTGTTCATTAAGTGCATAAACAGTGAGGTCAACAACATGTTACTCATAACAGCAGTGCTGCCACAATAAATGCTTGTGTTACTTCGGTTTGTTTATGGGCCTAGCTTCAGGCACATATTGATATTAGCAACATCACAAGAATATAACAACACTAGATGTTATTATTGAAGCACACAATCAGTATTTATAGAATTATGAAATGTGTTACTGAAGAACTGCATGTAGGTATTTCATTAATATATATATTGAATATTATATATATAATATATATATAGATATATATATAATATTTATATATTATAGTATATATATATATATATATACACACACACATATACACACACACACACACATATTATATATACCCACACACATATACACACATACACGCACACACAAAGTACCGTGCAAAAGTATTTGCCCCTGTCTGATTTTCTGCAATTTTGTATATTTTTGACACCAAATGTTATCAGATCTTCAACCAAAATCTAATATTAGATAAAAGGGACCGTGAGTGAACAAATAACACAAAATGTTGATACTTATTTCTTTTACCAGTCTCTCACAGCGCCGTGGAGGAATTTTGTGCCACTTTCATGCAGAACTGCTTCAACTCAGTGACATTTTTCGGTTTGAGCATAAACTGCTCGTTTCAGGTCCTGCCACAACATCTCAATGGGGTTTAGGTCTGGGCTTTGACTAGGCCATTCCAAAACTTTAAAATTTCTTGTTCTTCAACCATTCTGATGTAGAGCTGCTTGTGTGTTTCGGATCATTGTCTTGCTGCATGACCCAGCTGCGCTTCAGCTCCAGCTCACTGACAGATGGCTTGACATTCTCCTGTAGAATTCTCTGATACAGAGCAGAATTCATAGTTCCTTCAATAATGGTAAGTCTTCCAGGTCCTGATGCAGCAAAGCATCCCCAAATCATGACACTACCACCACCATGCTTGACCGTTGCTATGAGGTTCTTACTGTGGAATGCAATGTTTGGTTTTCACCAGACACAACAGGGCCCATCTTGGCCAAAAAGTTCCACTTCTGACTCATCTGTCCATAGAACATTGTTCCAGCACTCTTGAGGATCATCCAGGTGTTTTTTGGCAAACTTGAGATGAACATTCATGTTCTTCTTAGTGAGCAGTGGTTTCCGCCTTGCTACTCTGCCATGAATCCCGTTTTTGCCCAGTGTCTTTCTGATGGTGGAGTCATGAACACTGACCTTGGCTGAGGCAAGAGAGGCCTGCAGAACCCTGGACGTTATTCTAGGGTTCTTTGTGACTTCCTGGACGATTTAAGCCTTGCTCTTGGACAGATTTTGGCAGGACGATTCACTACTGTCTCAAACTTTCTCCATTTGGACAATATGGCTCCGACTGTGGTTTGGTGGAGCCCCAGAGCCTTAGAGATGGCTTTGTAACCCTTTCCAGACTGATAGACCGAGGAATCGGGGCACCGAGTGCAAGTGTTATTGACATGCTGGGGAGCTAAGCACAGAGGCACGGAGCGTCTAAGCACCGCGGGTGCCGAGGCACCAAGGCACGAGAGGCACCTAACCAACACACAAAGCGGGGTGCACAGCATACACTAGGGTGGATACGCAGGCTTGAGTGGATACGGTAGGCAATCAGGAGAGCAGTACAGGGAAGCACACAGTGCTGAACCAAGGTGTAGCACCACAATAACCTGGTTCTGGACAGCGTGCAGTCACACAACGGGGCAGCCTGTAGCATATACCGGAGTGGAGCACAGGCTCAAGGAGTTGTGGTGTGTTAGACAGGAAGAAAAAGTGTACTGCTTTTTATTTTTTTCTTTTAACTGCAAAGGCAGTAATAGGAATATAAAAAATAGAGGCTCACACACACAGCAATTGAGCTATGGGAGAACAACAGTCACCATGCCAGATGGGTGGGCTGTAAAATTGTATGATTATTGTGGTTACCGAGCCAGCGGATTCAACTCAACAGCAGGGCATCTGGTGGAGGAATCAAGTTTTTTTTTTTTTTTTTTTACACACACACACACACAAAACAGCAAAGCTGTGAGGGTAAAAAGAACAGTCACCACGGCAACGCAGGTAACAGATTTTTCTTTCTTTTTTTTTTTTTTTAACCTAGCGTGCCAAGTGGGCGGGCCGAAACAAGCCGTCAGATTCAAGTCAACAGCAGGGTGCAGCAGAGCTGGGTCCCAGTGGAGGAATCACGCTTCTCTTATTTATTTTTTTAACTACAAGGCAGTAAAAGAAAAGCACACATGTAACAGTTGTGAGGGTAAATAGAACAGTCACCACGGCAATGCGGGCAAACTGAATTTTTAAGCGCACCAAGAGGACGGGCCGGAACAATCCAGTGGAGTCAACGCAAAAGCGGGGCATGGCACAGCCAGGGCCTGGTGGAGGATCAAGTGTCTCTTTTTCTTTCTTTTACTGCAATAGCAGAGGTAAACACAAACCAGCGAGCTCTGTAAGGTTGGAAAAGCAGACTAGAATTGCAAAGCGATGTAGGCAATTAAAAAGAAAAAGATTAAACAAAGCGCAGTTGTTCAGCATTTATAGCTGAGTTCACAGAAGCAGAGTTTCTGATTCCAGGGAAGTGGCAAGCCGGCTTCCAGCAATAAATTGCAGGGGAACGCCAGAAAATGAGAGAGAGAGAGAGAGAAGGAGACATGGCAAGTTTTTTTGGTGCTAGAGCACAAAATGGGTTATATCTCAGTGTCAACTAACCAAATATTTATAAATAGTCCGAACTGAGTATGTCTGCCTTTTGATGTGCAGCAGCTGCCATTTCTGTTGGTGTCAGTGGTCATCTATGGTGGCAAGCTGGAGAGCTGTTTCACACAGGCTCAATCACAGCAACTGGACAGGGGTGTCTAGCTTGGACTGCGTGCAGTCACACAACCGGGGCAGCACGTAGCCTACAGCAGAGTGCAGCAACCTCTAAAGGCAGAGGGCATCGAGGGCACCGATCCCCGTGCCGCGTGCTCTGAGGCACTATGTGCACCGACAACCGAGGCAACGAAGTACCAAGGGTTGAGCGTGCACCAAGGTACCAAAGCATCGGGGGGCAGCTAATGCAACGGTGCCTACCCAACTGCGTGTAGTCAGCCACCTGGTCAGCGTGCAGCCCGCACCAGGGGAGACACACAGGCCGAACCAGTGGCGGGAGCGTGTGCACCGAGCACCATGCACATCGAGGCACCGAAGTGCCAAGGGCTGAGCGTGCACCAAAGCACTGGGGGGCAGCTAATGCAGCTGTGCCTACCTAACCGCATGTGGTCACACACATGGTCAGCATGCAGCATGCACCAGGGTAGACACACAGGCCGAACCCACGGCAGGAGCATGTGCACCGAGCACTGTGTGCACCGAGGCACCAAAGTACCAAGGGCTGAGCATGCACCGAGGTACGGAAGCAATGGGGGGCAGCTAATACAGTGGTGCCAACCGCGTGTGGTCACACACCTGGTAAGTGTGCAACTTGCACCAGGGGAGACACACAGGCCAAAGCCACAGCGGGTGAGAGCACAATTAAGAGAAAAAAGAGGAGAAGGGAGAACACACTTTTTTTTTTTTTTTTTTGAAGCCCGACACACGGAAGTGTGTGGGTCGAGGCAGCCGAAGAGGTCTAATCGACAGCAGGGCACGTTAGAACACAGCTCCGGTGGAGGACATGCGGCTGACTGGCTGTTGCTGCTCAGCGGCGGAGGAATGGTGCTCTTCCTAAAGATGTAGGTTGAAATTCAACACACACACACATCAATACTGCACAGGCAGTCACACTCATATGACAGACAGCCAAGAAAAGACAGCTTGTGACAGAAGCGAAGCAGGCTGTGAGAAAGAATAAAGGCACTCAAATAGAGCCGCTGATTCAGCTCTCAAATGGAGCCAGCTCTCAGCACGAATGCAAGGGAACTACAGTTGACTCAGAGGAGCTCTTTCAAAAACACACTCAGGTTAGTGACACAAAAGCGTACCTTACCAGAGGTGAGAGGAAGTGAGCTCCGCAGAGCAACTACTTATTTCCTCAGCAGGCGGGACCGAGGACGTCACTCCACAGGGGGGCCTATCGGCAGCTCTGACATAAAATGCTCCGCGAATACCTACTAAGACAGGCATATCCCAAAAGTATTGGTTGGCGGTCATCTTTGAATTCAAAGGGAACTAATTATATATCACACACACACACACACACAAATATACACACACACACACACACACGGTCATTTTGAAGATAGCTTTGGGTATTATGTGGTACTATTTTTAGCACAACAGAAACTGTGCTTGTGAATATTATGCAATAGGTGTCATCTCTGCTGGAATCTGTTCTGTGATTGTTTACGTGGTTCTGTAACCGTACCAACTGTATTAACTGAGCTTTAGCTCTAGCTGCAAACACCTCCACACATCACACCAGTTTGGGGTTTGGTGTCTCAGTTGATTTGTAATGGGATCAAGTCATTTCGACCATGAGACTGTTAAGAGGCTATCTGAAATAATCTCAGACCAGTTCCAAGTGGCCTGGTATTACCACAACCCCCCCCCCCTTTAAAATGGGCACAATAATGGAAACCTTTGCAGGAAGTATCTGAAGTGAAACTAAACAAGCCTCTAATGGACACTGAGCTATGCCCTCATACATATCGGGCGTGAGGTGACTCTGTGTGCTTTATATTTTCATCATATTATAAACTTTTTGTATGTGTTGCTCGATCAACTAAGAAAAAATGAACTATAATGACATCAGAGGCTGCATGGAGCTAGCAGGATCTTTACTAAAGGCACAAGCTGTGACATTCCAACAAAAAGTTAACTCCAAGACGGCATGTTGTATCACCTCAAACAGTTAACTGCACAAATAATTATGGACATAATTACGGTCTTGTTTTTGCACAGATAATCAGATAATAAATAACTGACTAAGCAATTATAAAATGTATTAATATGTTTTTTTTATCCGGTTCCTCATGAATTCATTATCATGGAAAAGCAAGTATCTACCAAGTAACAACTCATCAAACATTTATATTAAAATTAACAGTTCTTGTCATAGAGAAGCCTATTTACCACAGAAATAAAAAGGGTGCTTTGTCTGTAATGTGCGTTACAAACATTAGCCACATGTTTTACTTGGCAGTTCAGACTATTAAAGAGTTAACCGCTGAAGTTGAAGCACAAAAAAGCTCAGCTTACCAACATCATTCATTTTCAAATAAAACAAACAGAAAACAGGTCAGTTCTGCATATGTAACCTTGGTGATTCATTTTGTGTTACCCACCTTGAATCATCTAGTAAAGGCACGCTATCAATTGACTTCACTTGATCAGCAGTATGCTTCTATGTTCATACACACCATCACCGCAACACATCTGCTAAGGCTGCAGTATAACATGTGGTGTTATCGGACTTCTAAATCTATTTATTATTGTCATTGATATATCTGGTTGTAACAAAAAATGTCTAAAAGAACCAGCAACTCGTTCAAAGGTTGTCAGCATAGACACATAAACAATGGACGCAGTAGATGTTTTTTTAAAGAAATACTCATACTTACAATAGCCACATCTTGTCCCGCCTTCAAAGACAAATCCATTGGGAACTGCTCCATATCGCCTGAGGTCTGAGAGTTTCCACTGTCCAATAATTGTTGGAGGGATGTCTCTTACAAGAACCAAGAGGTCATTACATAAATGCAGCGTAGCAGGTCCACTCTCCAGCTTGGTGCCAGGTAACACTGCTACATGAAATCTGTGGACTAGCAGAAAGCAGAAGGGACATTTAAATGAGGTGTAAAGATGAGTCTCATCTTCCCAGTAACACTATTAGTCTACTAGACATTAAATCAGTTATGCGTGTGTATATATATATATTTGTATAAGGTTACTTTAATAAAGGGTTTCTTGTATTGAGCAACACAGGAGGCTGAACATATGTATATCTAGAAAATCAGTGATGTTAAATGTGCCATTTTATTTTATCACTAGATTAGTTTTGTCTTGTTTCCAATATTTGTTGCAAGCTGCAGCAGAACCCAATGGCAGTGCTTGAGAACACAACGGGGCTCGGGCACAGTAATATCGCAAGTGCACGTCCAGCGATCTTTTAAAAACTGCATCTGCTCAAGCATGGAAAATGTGAGGATACAGAATTTTGTGGGGGAAGGTTACAGAAATCTGCGTAACACCTGTCAGAACAGTTTGATTTTGAGATACATGCCTCGGTTCGAATGTCAGTGAGCGGAGTTTTCCAGTCAAATCTGTACATGTAACAAAAAAAAAGAAAAAAAAAACAAAAAAAAACATAAGCGTTTTGGCCCCCCCTTCCCCCTTGAGTTCGGGCCCTAGGCACAAGCCTAGTTTGCCTATGGCTAATCCGGCCCTGCATGTGTTTCTGGCATGTTGTCTTGTAGAAACTGCATATACACAGTCCCCTGTGTCCCCTGCTCAGATTAGGCCCAGTTCAGTCACAAACAAGTAAAAAAAATAAAGCCTGAGCTTGCTTGAACAAAGCAAAACTAAACGGAATGGGACAGTGCTGTAAAAAAAAGCCCATGCATTTTATTCATCACCTCTTAACAGAGACAAAATGGTCAGTAACACAAGTGAGACACACATAAAATCAATCAACCCAAAAGTAAATGCCACAGCTTTATGCTCCCAGGTGCAACATATTTGTAAAATTGAAATGACATTTCTGCTGACAGTGTTACAAAACCTAACTCTAATTGGTACTTGCAGAAGCACTGTGCCTAAGGTACACAGAACCTCCTGGTGTTTTAATTAAATAAATAAATCACCAATGTCTGCCAGCTGTGAACTTGTCATCAAATAATGTGTGGATGATGTACAGTGTACATTATGAACTTTATGAAACCAGGAATCAAAAGGTTTGGCAGGCTGGCAACAAAATTATTGGCAAGTGGAGTTAATAACAGCAGTTATTCAGAACCAATGAATGTTTCAATACACACACTGTAATTTGCACTTAATATTCAAAATTTTTAAAAAAAAAAAATCACCTTTTCTGAGCATGAGGAACCAAATGGAGGATTTGTTTTTGTACCATTTACTTTATTACTGCTGGTTTTGAAAATGTGTTAATTAGTTAATTAAAACCCTTATTAAGGATAAAATAAACGCTATGTAACGAATGGCTTTTGTAAAATTAACAAGGCAGTGACTGATCAGTTTTAAGCCTTGTGCGTTAAGTTTGTAAGCACAGAATTTATGTAAATTCCGCTCAAGGTTACCTTCTCCCAGACTGTATCGGATGCGAATGTCCCAGGCGTACATCGCCTCCTTGTTTTCGAATCCCAGCATTACTGCCTGTGTCAAACAGATGATTGCCATCGTGTGACTCATCCCCTCATAGGAGAGTCCAGGGTCCAAGCCACAGATATCCTCTAAAGTCACGTTGCTCCTCTCCTTGTGTCCTTTGGTCTTGTCTGACTTGTCTTTGTACACTAGCAATAACAAACAATCTGAAAGGAACACAGTTGATATTGAACTAACTCAGGGAAGCGCTGTCTCTATTTATTATGCTTTATGAAGAGGCTCTTGTTATAGTAGAGTTAATCCACTGTATCAAAGTCAAGCACTATTCTATCCCAGTTTTTTTCACCAGTGTAATAAACATTTTAATTAAGTGGGTCACTTTATTCCAGAGTGCTCCCTCTAATGCATTACAATCTTCAATTTATTTATTTTTTTACAAGTTGATCAATCACTGAACATTTTTGTTTGTTTGTTTTTTAGTGTAAAGACATTCCTAATACTTTTTAGCACCTGAGGTGTACCTCATAAACACTGTATAAACTGCAGTAACATTGCGCCCCACATTTCTACATTATAACATCCCATGTTAAAACCATACTTTATGCTGCTCCAGGTACACAGTTTTAATCCCTCAAAAAGCTTGTGATTATGTACGTTCAGACACAGCCTTAGATCACACTCAAAAATAAAGTTGTAACCTTTGCAGGAATATGCTGCATTTGTTGTGTTTGTTAGAATACATTAATAATAATAATAATATAATAATAAATAATAATAATAATAATAATAATAATAATAATAATAAATAATAATAATAATAATAATACCTTTAGAATTTTGATCAAAACAATGGTCTCAGAGCAGTTAACACCTGTCCTTCAGTAAGTAAACTCTAATTTGGCTCAATTTTACACCAGTTACCAGCAATATACTCCCAGAAACATGACATTTCCTGTTCATGTCACTTAAGGACAATAGGGAAACAGTGGCAATTTTTAAGTTCAGACTGAAAGCTTACCTTCCTAGTCCAACTATATTACGGCTTCACAGTTCTAATTTTAGACTTTTAAGATAGCTATAACATGTTTTATATATACTTTTGGTTATCCTGTCTTTAAAGGGACAAGTTTTGCTGTTATAAGAACACCGTTGGCCCAAGGTGTCTCATATTTTTGTTTAAAGAAAAAGACAACTTGAATGCACCACAAAGAGCAACTGACAAAACACTAGTCTTTCACAGAACAGGGACCTGTGAATCCAAACAGCTGCAAAAACAGGACCTTTCAAGTAATGTGTAGCCCATGCATGCAGCTGAAGCCTTGTTAAAAAAAAAAAAAACAAGACTGTCAGAAGCAACTGGGATGAAGGCATTTTTTTGCCAATATTTACACACTGAAATACATTGACATCAAAGCATTTCAGGCATTCTTATTTATTCTAGCCTTACTGTCTTTAATTCAGTAACACTTGGTATTGGATTATGTAAGGGTATATGTATTTGTTGCATGGTTTATGTAACCTCCTGGCACGTCTCTGAAAACTTGACATGGGCATCAGCTTTCATGCCAGTTTTACTTTGTAAAACAAAAGCATAACATATTTAAATATCGGTTTACTTTTTAAACCAAAGTTTATTACCGCACCAATGTATCAAAATATAAATTAGCATTTTTTTTAGATTTATTAGCTTACTTAAGTTATGCCTTAATGTGTGCTTTAAGTTAAAAAAAAAAAAAAAAAAAATAAATAAATGAAAAGAAAAAAAAAAGAAAAAAATATGCCCTAATTGACTAGCAGTTATTCGGTATTGTAAACTGGATCTTAGTCCTCTGTAAAGCTGGAAACACGCTGCCATGAAGTATCAGAGAAGAGTATCCAAAAATACGCTTGACAGTGACCGTTTTATTAGCACTGTCTTTTGTTAAAGAATCAATTAGGATAATCACGTTTAACATTACTATCTGTTTGGGTAAAATTTGAAAATATGTGGTTCCCCACTCACCCAATCGTGAAATTTGGAGGATGTCGTTGTTCAGAACCACCCACCCCCCCCCCAGATGATAGATGTATCACATTTAATAAAACTATTTTTTCACACAAACTTTACAAGGTATTTTGCTGATTCATCCTATTCTCTAGAGAATTATCCTGCTTCTCGAATTTCTTACACGACCATGGATCATATCATGTTTACAATCTTAGCCAATAGATCCACTCTCTAACTAGTTGACAGTCTTGTGCTTCCTCAATAACAGCTTACTTATTCGACACTGAATGTTTTCACCGACTGAACCGGTCATCATAATTCTCGTTTTTTTTTTTTTAATTAACTTCAAACGACAAGTTACATTTTAGGGCCCCTTTAATTATAACTATGCACTCGTCTTGCGGTATTAAAAGTTCTGAATGGGGATTAGGATGAAATTTAAGATGTACAGTGATGGACAGTAGCCTGCATACTAGCTCTCCTCTCATGAAACAATCATTTTTTTACGTTTTGAGAGTCACAGGAACATTGTAGAAATTAAATCTAACTATATTATAAAAAAGGAGGGACTTTCCACATCAAATTGCGGTGCTAATTTATTTTTCATTCACAGCAAAAACTAAAAATGCATGATGAAAATGATTGCACACGCTGTATTTTCTTATGCTTTCCAAATTTCTGTTTGCTTTAATTAGATTCATAATACATCTAGAATTAACTTGTGACATACTAGTTAATAACATACCTGCTACTGGGGAGGGTTTTCTGAGCGCGACCCACCTACTCTTCCACTGCAAGTGAAAGAAAAACGGTTAAAAAAAAAAAAAAAAAAAAAAAAAACTTTGACACTAAGCCGCACCAATTTATAAAGTGCCAAATTATGAAAAAAAGTAGCAATATTAATGGATATTTCTTAACCTTTTTTCCATCTCTCAATTTGACTTGTCCCTCCACGACAACCGAATCCGTCATCTTCAGTCATGATTCCAAACAGCTGCTCTCCCGGCTCTGTCCTGTTCCTGACTACAGGGTCACTTTCAAAATGCCATAGCTTTATTAGATTTCAGCACTCATAGGAAACGTGACACGGCTTCCACCCAGACAGACACACACCCCGAAATTAAATGGGTCTGTCCCGTCTACCCCCCACAATGTGAAGTGTTACAGTGTTTACACAGTTGTTACACCGTTGCAGTTTAAGTGTTTTTAAGATGTTGAAACAAGTGACACGACCCCCCCCCCCCCCACACACACATGTTATTGTGCATTTACTATAACTCAGACCAGTTTTAGTCATGGCAGTGTTACTCCATTGCAACTTATATCTTTGTCACTTTTTTAACATCTAATATATTATTGTATTTCCCCCCAGTCTTCAACAGAGAAATAACCCAGCGCTCACTATAAAAAAAATAAAAAAATAAATAAAGCAAAAACACGAGTATTCCAACAGTGTTATTTTCCTTTGTTAACAATCCGACATGTGGAGCTAATGGTATTTCTAGGAAACACAGACCATCATTTTACACAAGAGATGAGATTTAGTTCAGTGATGTTTTTTAGATAAACTTGATGCTGCCAAAGAGCACAAATGAGCTCAAGTGAGCTCAAGCTTAACAGTGAGTGTGTGATTTATACCCTCAAGGCCATTCTGTAAACCATTAAAAATAAAGGAACTAGATTGTATCATTTGAAAAAAAAAATGTTGTTTGCTGTTAAATCAATTTACTTCTTGTTGCACTTTTAGTACAATGGTCAACTGGGCATCACTGAAATGCAATTGATTATAACACTTGCAACTTTCAGGTCTCATTCCAAAGTAACATATTCTACATATAAACTTAAGATCATAAGGTATTCTCTATTTAGATGTTGGCCGGCCATACTTTGCTAAATGCATTTTAGGTCCCTTTGCATCACAGTATAGGGCTAAGAAGATCACAGCACATGTAAACAAAAGGGATACATTTTTTAAAACATATTATACAGAAACAAAATATATGAAAGCTGAGAATTTTCAACAGGAATACAAAAGATAATTGTTCACATAATGGTCCTATAAATAATGTTTAAAAAACAATTTGAACTTTTCAATTTATACTGGCATTTAACAAACTTACTATGATGTATCCTTGAAAATGATTTATATAGTTATGCATGGTAGAGGCATCTGCCCACTTAGTTATAAAACAAAGTAATGTGATACATTAGCAGCCTACTTAGCTATAAAAACATGCAATGTGGTGCCTACTTAATTTGAAACCATGTAATCTCTCACCAGAGGTCACAGAAATTGTTATGATAAAGCAACTTTATATACTGCCACACTTGCTGACTTACATTTTGCCACCCCCACCATCAAGGGGACCCCTGCAAGGTTTGGGAGGTGGAGGATGAAGTTGCAACTCGGACTGTTTCAGCAACAGCTAGGTGAATTTATTTGAGGTTTGAAGCTTGGGAGGAGGGATCAATTGGAGGGGCAAGCCCTCGTGATCCCTTTCCCAAATCTCTGCCTACGCTTATAAGTGTGACAAACAGTCAGAGCCACATTAAGATAAACCCAGTATCTTGTGTTAAAGAAGGTCCTTAGCAAGTTTCATCACAATTAGCTGAGCTGTTCTGTAGATACAAATGCAAACTCTGAAGTGTGACATACACCCACATAGACTGTGTCACAAGGGGGCATTGATAATGGTGCTGTAATGAGAAGGGAGACTTTGATTTTCATAAATATAGAGAGTATACATTTAAATAAGCTTACGAATGGACGATGGTCTTTATATTATGAACAGTAAACAATGAAGAATCCGCTAAAAATGAGTGAATAACATGCATATGTTGTGCCCATGGAAAGCTTGGATGAAGAACTCCTGTTTAACTGTTAGACATTTAATGATTGCAGTGTCAAGAACAAGAGTGTTTGATGGACTACTCTAATAGCACCACGTTATATATGAAAGGGAATATTGTGCCAGGTAGAGGTTACTTTCCTTACAATGTCAGTGGGGTAAAAGAAACTCATTCATAATCTTGATAGATTATCTCGTTGAGAAGTAATCTCTGTGTAGGACTGCTCTCCAGTTTCTCTTACACCTCCTCTGAATGCACGTAACATTTCAAAGAGAATGTCCAAAGACTATTACATATTGATGTAACTTTTTTTTTTTTTTTTTAACAAAGGAAAAAGTCACACATAAGCAGATGCAATGACAGTCGCCATTGCAACAAAGTGAATTATAATGGCTATTCACGGTGAAAGTTGATCTTAGGGAATGCAAGCATTTTTCCACTTTAATGACAAAGTAAACGAAAGCACATCAATGATTGATAAAGCACTGAGAGTTCAACATATAATACATAACAGAAAGTATGAAATATTAACTTTTTAAACTGTGACCACAACCCTTACACAATGATCACTGTAGTGTTCTATGATATAGGAACTCCTTGTGATTAAATGATGCTTTCTGGCAAATAACTTTTAATCATTGTTAAGTATTCGAATATACTTTTGAACGTATTAATGCATGGTCTATTGAATTCCCTCTGTTGTAAACATATTGAACATTATTCAATTTAAATCTTTATTTAGCATCAAGTCACAATGAATTGACATACAGTTAAGTAAAAATGCACTCATATAATTTCATAATGCACTATTATTGAATACAAAAAATGTAGCATAAATTGTTCATACATGTTTAGATACTGAACACAGCAGCTTTTTCTTTACCAGTGAATTCCACTCAGCATTCTCTTTATTATGTGTCAACTTTACCCTTTAGGAAAAGCAATAAAGTACTCCTGCAATGAATACCTCTCTATACTTTTCCTTATTTTTCTTTTCTGTAGCTATGGGTAGCAAAAGTTTACACAGCAATTACTGCAAAACCTGGTCAAGGTGATTCAGGGTTGTGCTTTTGGTTTTATGATGCTGTTGATCCAGTCCACGTAGCTGGAAACCTTTGTGTAGACTCCAGGCTTGTTTGTTCTGCCACAGCCATCTCCCCAGCTGATGATGCCATACAGGTATGAGATGCCATCCCGTTCACAGGCCAGAGGGCCTCCTGAATCTCCCTGCATGTCCAACAAAGGGAAACATTTGCTTTTGCATACACAACATAACTGCGTCACCTACTTAACTCAAATTGCTAGTTAGATGACATAAACAACAAAAATACATGGTAAACATCAGTGTTTAACTGAAACGTGTGTCAACCTTTTTTGTCTAATTTCTTGCAGCCCACTCACTCATAGTCAGTGATACTGATGCTGTAATATCAACCCCCATGTGACCTGTTTTGACCAATCATGATAGAGTATTTAAGATACCCATTTTATAAAGTGTGTTAACATCTCCTTAGTAACCATGGCACCCCTGCTTGAATGCGCAACATGTAACTTAGCAATTAGACTGTTCTACAGTATGAATGATAATAAATTGCAGTTACAGTACAATTATAGCACAGCTAAATAGCAGGTAAAATATCCCGCTATAATGTAGGACTACTGTGCAGCATTAAGCTTCATAATTCATGAGTAAATAACTAGTAATAACCCAAAAACATTTTCATTAGGACAATTTCTTTGTTTATGTATTTTTATTTCAAGAAAAATGTGATGCTGAATACCACTAATACACAATTGTGATATTTCTACAATAAATAATTATTTCCCTTTGACTTGATCCATATGAAGACGTTACCTGGCAAGCGTCTCTCCTACAGTCTGTAAGGTATCCTGCACACAACATAGTTGAAGTGACTTCTGTGCCATACACTTCTGGGCTACTGCACTGTTCAAAAGGCACGAGGGGAACTACTGTTTCCTGTAAATGATTTTCATAATTTATCCCTAATCAAAAGAAGAAAAAAAAAATATGGTAAATTTCCCAACCCCCAACACTAGATTCCATAGCTCCCTATTAGGACAAAGATCACATTAGTATTACTACATATGTTTCCTCCATTTATAATACTTCTCGTCAAAGTCATTATAGCACAGTGGTTAGGTATAGCATAACACCAAGATTGTTCACTTTGTGGTCAAATCAGGAAAGGCCTGTCTGTAGTGTAATAATAAATAAATAAATAAAAAACACATCACACTTGTGTTCTTGTGTCAACATCAGGTCATTAATTTCAAAAAGGTGTCCAGCAGACATACTGCATGTATAGTGGCTTTCTGTAGTACATTATTCTTGTTATTATTATTATTATTAAGAATCTTTTGGTTCTTCAATTTCAATAAGGGATATGCAAATATTTCATATATATTGCTTAAGATAAAGCTGGACCCTGGCGTCTTTCCTCTGGTCACATGTTGTTATTTGGGGCAAGACCTCTGGAGACATTTTGAATGCCAATATAAAGTACTGTAGTACCAGGACAACAGTAGAAAATGAGTGTATCTCTCAAATATCTGCATATTCCAAACTGAAATATACAAGTACAAGCAAAGAAACAAAAGCTTTTTACTGAATAAAACAGACGCCGTGCTAATAGGGCCTGTACTAATTTGATGTATGGAAATATATTTTAAAACCTTGGTCAGCACCTCCTTTAAACTCTCTTCAGTATGCATATGTGGTTTCATTCTACTTTTTATAATGGTCTCATGGATTTTCTCAGTTAAAAAACAGGAGTAAATTACATACAGGAGTGGTTTGAGAACAGACCCTGCAGTATGAACCTTTCTGCTGCGTGAATGTGATGCTGAGTTGCGAGTTAAGATCAATCTATTATTTCCAAGGCTGAATGCAAATAACGTTACATTTCTGGTGTTTGATAGTTAACTGTCCAGTTCTGTTTAAAAGTCAAGTTAAATAGCCAGTGTTACTAGAATGAGCCTTATACAACGCTTCACAACTTTATAATCACCTTTCTGCTCATCAGTGTGTCCCCAGCCGGCAATGTGACAGTAGTGATGGTCTGGAAAGGTAAGGTTGTTTTCTGGCAAGCACAAAGGTTGTATAAATTGGGACCGTCTAGCACAATCCTTGTTTTTCTTCTTCAGCTTAATCAGAACTGCAAAACAAAACAAAACTGCAAAACTGTTCCTATAGGAGGAAGACAAGACATATGTCCTGGGTTACTGTTACACTACACAGACAGTTGCTAGAGAACATTTATTTTTATAACAATCTAGGTATATGGAATGATGCGCATCTTGCCACATTGACAAATTGATTTTAAAATTGGGACCTATATTAGGTTTTCTTTTTAGGAAAATAAAAAGGCTTTGTCTCTGTCTAGCAGGTTCAAGTTATTGACTGCTCCTTGTTTTAGATTATGGTTATTATACTGTATATATCAGTTTGTTTGTAAGCAGTCTCTGCATAAATTACATGTACTGTGTCATTCATTTCGCAGATTTGTTCTAAACAAAGTGACACTGAATGGTGTGAACCATAGACTAGAGCTGTGTATCAACTATGAACACCCTTTGTCAAAGCATGTGGTTTAGGTCTGTGTCATTGATATTGCCAGAGTTTAAAGCTATGTGGCAGTGAAAGGGTTAATTTTAACTAGCCAAAACTGGTAATGGTCATTGCTCAATATAATGATATCACATTTAGTATGACCAGGCAGGAGCGATTACATTTTCATTTCGCAGATTTGTTGTAGAACTTTCCTCTTTGACACAACACTGTCACGTGTACATAACATTAGGCTGGCTCTTAGGTATGAACTGGTCTTTTTCATTGGTATGGTTTTGTGTTTAAAAATTTCAAAGGTTTGGTACCTCCTTATTTGAGTGTGCTGGTAGAAACGACTAGCATTGGCTAGAGTTTACACTCTCAGGATTCTGGTAATTTGACTGTTCCAAGGATTCGAACTTGTATTTGGGAATTGCTTAGAACCTCTTGCCAATGCGTCTCCTTCAGTCCACATTAACAAATAAATATGACTTATATTCTTAGCCCCTAATGATTGAGTTTGAACCGTGCATGTTTCTATGGTTGTTTGTACATTAAAATTGTTTGGGTTTTTGTTGTTTTCCAGGACACCGTTGTAAATGAGGCCTTGGTTTCAATGGGTAAATCTCCTGGTTAAATAAATAACAATACAGTATTATTGTTGTCTGGTACGTGTAAAGATGTAAGTGTGCCATACACATGGAAGAAAAATCATTTTCTATAGAGGTCAAAATGACAGTGTGACATATGTATGTGAAGACAGACTAACTGACACATTCAAAATGATTCCGTAACTCCAAACTTTTGTTAAAGAATGTCCTAGCCAAGTTTTATCACAGCTGGATAAGCCGTCTCTATATATTGTTAAATAAGAAAAAGGCAAGCAATGCATATGTATATGTAAATTAGGAAACAATAGATCGATTAAATGGCAAACATTTTGACTAGAAGTCTTTTTCGATGTCTTCAATGCTGACATGAGTTTTGATTGGCATGCTTATTTCACTGGGTGTTGTTGGCTCCACCCCCAATTGGTAAAGTGTGATGGAACTCGTAATGGTACCATTAAGAGAATGTGTGTCTCCTGAATGGATGCATGTGTCTAATGTGTACCTAGTACTGCAGAGTTGCTGATGTAATGCTAAATGCACTACAGCAGTCATGGGTAAATACTTATCAAGTAGTATTATACAGATCATAAAAGGTCCACTTTGTGTCCTTTTAAAATAGGTACAAAAAGGCAATTGTCTCCATATATAATCAGAGATTCTGATACTCTCGCTATTTTTGGCTGAAGAATGTCCTTACCAAATGTCATTATGGTAGGATAAGTGGTTCTCTAGACATATAATGTATTTTTTGTTTATGAAACATGTTTCAAACAGTTTCCCAATATTGTACATACACCTTAATTTTACACGTAGAGGTGTATTTAATGTGCATCCACCTGGGGAAAATTAGAGCAATCAGCCTAACCACTGAAGGAAACAACAATAAGTAATGAGAATTAAAAAAAAAAAAACAACACAACAACACCACCACCACAGTACTGTAACACCAGAAGACCAGTACAAACACAGCCAACACTGACACAACCTAAAACATATGACCAGACATTACAATGAGTTATAGTCTTCTGTGTCAACTACAGCACCTGTCAACAGAACTGGCTTTGCAAATTCCTGACTAGAGACGCTTCCAACACAGAAAAGCACGTCTCTCACCATTTCCATATGCTTTTAAAGTCATTGCATGTACTTAAGCAAAAGCAAAACTGAATCAATTGAATATGATGACTAATCTGTAATGATGCATGTGTGGGGGAGAAGAAGCCAGTGGACATTACTATGACAATCTTGTTCTTTAGTGTGGGGTTTTAGTGGGTTCTATGATGACTTTAGTTGCTGTCAATGAAAGAAAACATGATAGAAATGACTGAAAGCACACATTTTTAAAGGTGAATGTCGGGCAGTGTGTAATGGCTCAGAGATCATTGGCAGGGTTTCGAATAACCCACTATCAGGACCTCATTAGGGCCACAGAGTGTGTGTTAATTTAAATTCCTGTTTTTGTACACATGTGAGCAGTAGTGATCAAATATGGACTTTCTGAAATGAGCACAAATGTACCCTAAGTAAAAGCCATGGCAACAAAATTAAAGTATAATTAAAGCATGGTAAAAGCATTGGGGAGCATTGTAAAGAGAGGTATGGTAAAGCACAGTAAATTATGGTAAATAGATAGGATAACCATTGGGAACAAAGATGTGTAAACTGTAAGAATGAACACATAAACACAAGTACAAATGTTGTATACAAATATGCTACCAGTGTCTTCATAAGTAAAACTAAGAGCCAGCATCATCTACCTATATGCTACTTTTGGATAAAGCATTACTTACTGTACATGTATGTCTATGGAAGGCAAACAGAACTGGAGAGCAGCTCCTGATAGTCAAAGCACATTAACACAATCAAACAATTATTAAAAAAAAAAAAAAAAAAAAAAAAAAAAAAAAAAAACACACACACACACAATATTAGACTAATTGCAATAAGATCCACTCAGAATGACTGAAGACATGAAAAAGGTATGGAAACCATAAATGAAAATAGGATCATTTGAATCTGCTTGCTTTTTAAAATGCACAACCATTACATTCACTTACCAATATCATGCTGAGTGGGATTAAATACTGAATATTGATCATAAAAGACATATTTTTCAATTTCAAATGACATAGCATTCCCGCCTGTGTCGTTGAAGTAATGCTGACCCAAAACAATTCCAACACTGGACTTCAGAGGGCTAGAAAAGGGTAGAAAATTGAGGGTTTAAAATATAAATACTGTGGTTTATTCAAGGAGGCTTCTGTGTACTGGTTGTTATTATCATTCAAACTAATTATCATGCAGAATTAGCCTGGTCACACTATTGCCAGTAGATTTTATTTGAAAAATTTATTATCTGTATCGTTAGAAATGGACTTCAACGGAACAGCTTTGTGTGCTCTTTCATCCACAAGTTGCAGGGGGGGGCAGGTCAATGGTACACTCACGTACATGAGATTAAATCGTTTTTAGTTTTTTTTAGTTTTTTTAATGGGCTTCTTTTTTTAACTGCTAACAACTATCTTACTAACATGTTAACACGTCTGTTTCATTATTTATTGGTTACTTAATAAGAGCTAAACAAAGCAATCTAAATACAATACATATAACAGAGGAAATTCCATTGTGAATCGGCAAGAAAAATGTCATGTATTTTAACAAGTGACAACATTTCATATGCAAGCAGTTACACACACACACACACACACTTCCCAGTCATGCTCAGAGACATTCTTTCAATTTTTAAGGGCATTTTAAAGACAACTGTATATTTATAGGGACAATGCTCCCTTGAGAAAGACATGTACAACATATCTTTGTATAATTATATAATTTCTATTATATAAACTAATAATAACAAAAAATTTAAAACATTTGTACAAAGAAACAGTGTTATGGCAAACCAACAGCCACTGTTACTAATGTAAGAAAATACCATTGTGTTAACCTTATACCTACTTGCTGGCAAAGCAGTGGGCTGCGGAGACCACCCAACAAGGCCTGATCAGGGTCCCTGAACAGAAGGTGGGGCCAATGTATATGGCTGCCAGCCAGGGGTGAAAGCCAGGCAAAGCCGAACTCCCTCCGATGATCCTTCCCCTCGGAATTCTTTTCTTGTGTCTCTTCCCACAGGCTCGGGCAGGCTTAGGCTTTGGAACAGCTGACATGATTGGATCCCTGTCTATTACCATATCTGGTAAAACGAAAACTGCAACGGATGTAACAAATTAATACATACATGCACACATACATTCATCTGAATGAATAAATGATGTCACTTAAATATGTTTCGCCTCCAGAAACTATATTAAGTTAGCAGTGAAGGACCAGTGAAACTTGAAATGGGAGTTTTTGTCATCAGATGGAAGGATCTGTAAGCAGCAAGTAAAAAGTGAATTTGAGATTGTATCACTGACATCCAGAGATTCTAAACAAAGTGACACTGAATGGTGTGAACCATAGACTAGAGCTGTGTATCAACTATGAACACCCTTTGTCAAAGCATGTGGTTTAGGTCTGTGTCATTGATATTGCCAGAGTTTAAAGCTATGTGGCAGTGAAAGGGTTAATTTTAACTAGCCAAAACTGGTAATGGTCATTGCTCAATATAATGATATCACATTTAGTATGACCAGGCAGGAGCGATTACATTTTTTTATGATCGAACTTGACCGAGAGAAGCCGAGAATACACGTGTGCACTTCGTATTTCGCCAGGCAATAGGAAACCAAAAAGTCACATGACCCCAAATAATTATTGTTATGATTAGTCACTTAATAGTTTTATGCATCTCTGGAATTTAGTCTGGTCTTGCTTCAGCATAGGTCCCATGATGTCTACCAATCATCAGGCAGGGAAACTTTCAAAAAAAATCTTAATTTTCATTACGTTACTGTATAAGATTCAACTGTAATTGTCCTTATTCTGTATTTATCTAAAATGAAAATATTATGTTACCCAAACTACTCTACTACTGTTTTTGTATTGCTTGCACTGTGTTTATGTATACTTGCAAAGTCTTTGAGGTATTGAGTATGTGCTGCCAAGATCAAGTTGTTTAACTGCATAATTCGTTAAGAAATGTGATTGTATTTTGTATTAGTTTAGTACTTGTTCTCATTACTACTGAAAAACGTAAAGCTATTTCTTGATATAAAGTGGACACAGTAGACTAAATCCTGGTCACCAGGGATCTGCACCCAGCGTAGCTAATCTTGTCTTACAGTACTTACGTTGAAGACTTTTGACACAGGGTTGAATGTCGCAGTACTCCCAGGAAATCTCTGTTTCCTTCATTACGTAACACCAGGGCATCTCATCTTCATCTGGGTTCCTGAAGTAGTAACACAAATCAGATCCTATCCAACTGGCTTTATTAGCAGTTTCAATTGTTCTATGAAAAATATCCATTTTCTGGAACCCATTAGGGAACACTTGGGTCAATCAAGAGTCAATTTGATATTTTGGCTAATTCCTGATAATCTCAGAGACTAGCCCATATGGGTCCTCAAACCTGCAGAATGCATGTGCTCCTAAACCCAGCATATGGCGTTTTTTCACACTCTCCACGTGAAGCTCTTCGTGCAGGATGTCTGAATTCCAGGGTAAGCAGGTACTGCCTGAGATAGTGATCTGGGCAACGCCTCTATAATCTGTGCCAGTGTTTTGATAGCAGTCTGCCTCCGGGGCTAAGCGAGAACAGAGACATTACAAAATATGAAAAAAAAATGTAAGCATTTTTTTTTGGGGGGGGGGGGGTTCAAACAGTGAACTAGTAATAAGACACAATGGGGCATATTTTCAAAACATTTACTTGAGTCAACAATTAAATCCATGTTGATCTACTCAAAATGAGACACAAGCAACTTGAGAGAGCTTTAGAGGACTTGAATTAGACTGGAAATGTGTTCTGTGGCATTTTCATTTGACAAAAGAGTACTTACTAAGGCTGCAGTGTGGTCCAGCGAACCCTGGTCTACAGAAACAGACCGGCTCGCCGGTGGAAACAATCAGTCTGCATGTTCCTTCATGTTGGCAAGGGTTGGTGATGCATGCTAGGGAATTTGAAAAACAACCAATTTTAAAAAAATGTATACATTTTTAGACAGGACCGCTTAATTTGATGCTAAGGCATCACTATGTCCCATTTGAATTATGGACCATCCTAAAGACTAAAGTGTGGTTTTACATGTAGAATGTTCAATATGGCGTAAATCCATTTGATAATAAGAATCATGGTGCATTCTGGGAATCTATAAAATGGGTTTCTCCTGGGCATTCCAGAACAGAATGCTTTATTGTTTAAAAGGGATACATAATGGGTGGGTTTTGGTGGTGGGGGGGTTCTTGCTAGAGCATTAATCAGACACTTATGCAAAGCTGCTGTAACACAAACGGAAAAAAACCCCCAACTGTTTAATTCGACAATAAAATGTATTTTCCTTCCTGAAACGTACCTGTATATTTTACAGCCTGGCACACAATCAGGCTGTTGGTGCAGGTGCATTGCTCCACTTTGCCAGTGTGTATTCTCCCCCAAGTTTCTCCAATGTTGTAGTACCTGAGATGCGTCTGGTCATAGCATTTCACTAAAATCGAAACAGGCAGCAGATGAGCAAAATTTTAATGAGTTTAATTAAATACCCCTGGAAAATATCTCTAGCTTGTCTTCAGGTTCCTCATAATCACGTACAGATTTGTAAAATGTACATAATTCAACAGTTCATCAGATTATACACAAGTGCATTCTTAAAGTTCTACAGGGGCTAAGGAGTCCATGAAAGTTTGGAGAAGATGAAAATTCAAGGCAGTTGCAATGTTCACCATGTGGTCACTGCAGAAAAGTCCACATCATGAATGAGGGCACACATGCTAGTAATTTACCTATCTGATCATTTAGTAGGACATCAGCCTATTCAACTAAATGAAACCTTTTTACTAGATAACTGCGGTTTCCCAAAAGACATGGGGGGGGGAAAAATAACAGAACATAAGTATTTTTTAATTGAAGAATTAAAAAATAAATCTTTCCCTGAATATAATGAGCACACACAAATAGTAATAACACACCTCAGTGTGAAAAGGCAGGTTTGTAACTTTTGTTTGTTACGTGACATCAATTGAAAAAAAAATAAAAAATAGAATGAACGAAAGATCCCAGCTTACCCTGGTTACAGGTCTTTCCAGTAAATTCTTCTTTGCAGATGCATTTAAATGAGTTTAAATGTGGGATGCTGGTGCAGAAGCCACCATTTCGACATGGGTTCTTTTCACAGAAATCTAGGGTGTAAAGCTATATAATTAATTTTGCTTTCATGTCTGCGAGATAAAACAATACAGAATAAAGCCTCAATCTTTATTAACACATGTTAGCATTTAAAAGCACAATTTAAAACAATCCCAGGTTTGTTGGAGTAACACACACTTCAAACTCACTAGTGCTTGCCCTTATTTCAGAGAGAAGATTGTTTCTGCTTGATGAGACAATACTTGCAAAAGAATACCTTCCAAAGGCCTTTTTTGACAGGTGGAATATAAAAGTTCAGACCTTGGAACATAATGAGTGGCAATTGATTTGAACACACGTAAAAGATAAATGATGTTGTGCATCATCCATTCTCAAGAAGTGATTAAACTTAATTAACCATTTTTAGAATGGAGAAAAACACCAGGCATTAGAATAAATATAATTCAATGTCTGTTAAACACTTTCAAGTTATTTCTTTAAGAGTTTTGAAAGAAATGCTTTGAAATGTGCCACAGCACATATATTTTCCATGCAGTCTAACTGATCATATTATTCTTTATGCAATGCTACAGCCAATGTGAGTCTTTAAAAAACTCATGTTGCATTTGGATAACAACTCCATGGTCATATTGCATGAATGTGTGGGGTCTCCTCAAGTGAATACCATTGGTCATTGTCATTAACGCACATAAAATCGAATTCCAAAATCATACAACTATTATAGACTTGATTTAAAATATGGAGAACAGGATATGTATATGTTTTTTAAAACTGACTAAAGAAACAACGTTCAATAGCCTTAAAGAGTAAGTAGCAGTTCTGAAAAATATAACATTATGTGTTGCTACAACTGTTTAAATAATTTTTCTTTTCATTGTTAACATCGACAACTTTTTACACTTAGAACTTTAAGTCTGTTTCAAAGCTATTTTCAAAATCTCCGCTGTAATACACTGGAGTTTGAGATCTGTCCTCTAAACCACTGAAGGAAGAGCAAAAAAACAACAAAAAAATAAATATAAAACAAGAGCTCTGGCTTTTCTGTTCATACCAAATCACAGATCGTTATTGCTGTGTTCCCTATTTTACAATGTGGGCAATAATCCTGACACTATCAGTGCACTTGAGCGGACATTTGGAAAACAGCTTTGGAATAGACTTTAAAGTTCTAAGTGTAGAAAGTTGTCAGGATGTTAGCAATGAAAAGAAAAATTACAGGTACATTATTTTAACAGTTGTAGCAACACATGGGGATGTGTTACACTATTTTCAAAACCCCACTACTTACTCTAAGTCAAATAGAAATTTGGGCCAATGCCTTCAACACCTAAGAAACTATTGGACAAAACATGTATCTACTTATTATAGTTTTATAGGTACAATGACGCCTTTAGGGAATGGCAAATATAACAGAAGAAAACTAATATCTGGTCTATGTGACTGACCAAGGAAGACAGCAGCAGTGACACATGACATACGTCAATAAATATGAAACCAACACTGACTACAGCTAGCATTGAAGCAGTATGTACTTCTCTGTGTAATTTCCCTTTATGAAGACATGAAGCCATGTCCTAAATGTGTACTTAAAAAAAAAAAAAAAAAGTTTTTACCATGTATGTTTTCAGCTACAGCGCCACAATAACCCCACTGGCGATCTCGGTCAAAGTTATGTGTAGTAGCACACCTACAAGGAATAAATAAAATAATAAAAAATGATAAACAGAAGACTGATAAAACTAGATTATTACATTATCTGCAAACACGGGGCCTGGTACACAGAGTTTACCCAGCATCCTTTATGTTCTGTATTATTTAACAGCTGCATCTTCCTGTTGCACGTCACGGCTGACACATGCTTCTGTGTCCAATCCAGAACAATCTGAACACATTGGAGACACATTGTGTCAAATTAGTGCGTCTGTGGCTTCCATCGGTAGCCCTACAGGAATTGGCAACTGGTCTTTCCTCACCAGGTCCTTGTTAAATTAAAGCAATTAAACCTCATTACAGATCATAAATCAGTTAACTATTCCATTATGCAGCCATTGTGTGCCCTAGATTTTATTGTGCTCATTGAGAATATTTTTTTTTTCTTGCATTCAGTTGCATGCCTGAAATCTTTCAAACTTGTACTGACTTATACTTATTATTATTATTATTATTTCACCATGCCACTTTCAAAATGACATTTATGATATTTCTGGACATTTCAGCTTTTCAATGCAACTTATGGTGCAGATTTGCTCTGTACAAAACAAAAAAAGTGGTTTTACCATCGTTTCTGTGAGAAGACATTTGAAATGCAGCTGTGATAAACACTCCCACCGTATCGAAACGGGAACTTGCATTCTTTCCCATCTTCTGTTAGCACTAAGTGTATAAAAGAGAAATAAAACTGAGCTATGGCGCCCTGGCCTAGTGAAACACTCTTCACCCGGTTTCCCACTATGCTGTAATGAGAAGGCATAACAAATGATGGTGACCACACTGAGAAGCTAATCCATTATATTCACCCTGGAGGCTTCTGAAAATTAGATGTTGCAACTCAAAATACTTTTCCTGGTAAACATCACCAATTTCAGACAAAAAAAAAAAACTCCAATTACCTTTTATATATAAAAAGTAATATAGGATGCAAAGGTGAACAGGTTCGATGTAAACTGCTTCCTACCTGCATAATGCTTTCGATGATTACCATGTAAAACTGTGACTTTGTAGCCCGGAGGAACCATGTCCTGAAAACAGATTTAAAGACATGTGTAAAACTGCGCCCACACATACAACCAAGATGAACATATTAAAGTACCCAAACAAATGAAACAGCACACATATTACATGGTTTATCATTTGCAGAGCCACACATAAAGATACATTTGTACTGTATGTGAAATATGTACACCAGTTTTAGATTAGATTTACTACATCTTCCCTGAAAATTAAACATTATTGAGCAGCACCCTGATTCAAAAAGTTGAAACAGAACAAACGCTTGGTCAATTCGTCTCTGTTATTTCTGGGAAATGAACTACACGCTGCAGTACTGTGAGTTACTAATATAATTTGCAGCTGCAAAAAAAGCTACTCGAATTACTTATCCAATGTTGTGTAATGCATCAAAATGTATTCAGAAACTGAAAAGAAATCCGTAAGGATGCCAAAAACAAAGCCAACAACATCTATGAAATCTTTTAACTTAAACTGCAAAGAACTTACCGTACTGGAAATGACAACCGACCAACATAAAAATGCAAACGTGATTTGAATTTTAATTTCTTGTTTCATGACTTTTGCCCGTTTTGTTAAATATTTGCTCCTGTTTACAATTCTTCCCAGAAATGGATTCAGGTTACTTTATACGACGAGCACCTCTCTCACTAATGCTTTCCAGACGATTTCGCAAACTTTTCCCTGGCTTACTGAACTGAAGTGATCTTACAGATTCGATACACTGCTCAAATCTGCCATTTCAAAGGATTGATGTCACAGAAGTCAAGTAGCACGTGGAACACCTCTTTGTGATTATGTGGGCACGAGCAAGCTTTTTAAAAAGAGCCACCTGGCTCCTGAAATACTTATTTCCAAAAGGTACCGTTTCTGCACATGATTAAAATGCTTTTTAAACATAAAAAACTGTTATTACTGTTTCACAGAAACAGGTATGAAAACCAGAGTAGCCGAGAGCACTTTTCCTAATCTACATTAATGATTTAGATTCTGGTATAGTAAGCAAACTTGTTAAATTTGCAGACGACACAAAAGTAGGAGGAGTAGCAGCAAAGGTCATTCAAAATGATCTAGACAAGATTCAGAACTTTTAATAGAGAAAAGTGTAAGGTACTGCACAGGAAATAAAAATGTAACTCAGAAATGTCTTCATCTAGACAATGTGGGGAACTATAAAAAGGCTAACAAGATATCGGATACCAGAGAATGCTAAGACTGAATATTGTATCCTCTCTGGTCACCTCGCTATAAAAAAGATATTGCTGCTCTAGAGAGTGCAGAAGAGAAAAGACATGGCATGTCATATGCAGACAGGCTAAAAGAATTGAATCTGTTCAGTCTTGAACAAAGAACACTACGTGGCGACCTAATTCAAGCATTCAAAATTCTAAAAGGTATTGACAGTGTCGACGCAAGGGACTTTTTCAGCCTGAAAAAAGAAACAAGGACCAGGGGTCACAAATGGAGTTTAGAAAAAGGGGCATTCAGAACAGAAAATAGGAGACACTTTTTTACACAGAGAATTGTGAGGGTCTGGAATCAACTCCCCAGTAATGTTGTTGAAGCTGACACCCTGGGATCCTTCAAGAAGCTGCTTGATGAGATTTTGGGATCAATAAGCTACTAACAACCAAACGAGCAAGATGGGCCGAATGGCCTCCTCTCGTTTGTAAACTTTCTTATGTTCTTATGTTCTTAATACAAAAGTCCGAACACTGAGAGAATGCTAACTGTATCCTCTCTGTCCCGAGAGAGAGAGAAGAGAATAGACATGGCAAGTTTTTTTGGTGCTAAGAACATGAAAATGAATGACCTGTAATTATCTCAGTGTCAACTAACCAAATATTTATAAATAGTCCGAACTGAGTATGTCTGCATTACGTTTGTTTTGATGTGCAGCAGCTGCCATTTCTGCTGGTGTCAGGGGTCATCTATGGCAGCGTTTAAGTACACCCTAACTGAAGCCTGACTCTTGTTTTTTCAGATGTTGGGTCCTTAAAATTGTGGAGTGCCCACAGTTAAAACGACCAGCCCTTTGTGATTGCTCAATTGTTTTTAGACATTTATTTACACTTTTTTCAGTCATGACTTAAAGTAATTTACGCCAGTACTGTGTAAATTCATATCTAAATTACACTAATATAAACCACATTTTGGTTATGATGGTAATAAATGTTTTTAAGGTAAGGTTTGTGTTCAAGCTTTCCAAATAAAAACTGTTAACAATAACAACATGAAGATTAGAGTTAGGGATAGTATTGAGGGAATACATTGAAATAATGAACAGTGTTTACACCTGTATACCGTACATAAGGACCATTGTAAATAATGTGGTGCAGAGTAATGCATGTTTCCTAGTGGAGTAAATAGACAGGGCCAATGAACTCCACTCAACAAGAACAAGTTTTTTTTTTTCTCACTTTTTCATTTAATAACCAATCTATTAGCAGATATATTTGGATCTAAATCTGTCCAGAAACACAAGTAGCATGGCATTCAAATAAAAACAATTGCGCTGACATGGACAAAGTAACTCAATCAGTCTCGATAAGTAACCAATGTACGCCAAAAGTGCAATTGAGAAGAAAGTGTTCAACACATCTAATATAAATATATAAATAAATACAAGTTCATTACACATTAGTTAAGGTTTAACAGGTAAAATTACACAGTGTAATTAAGTACTTCAGTCCTGGTCTGGGTGATGTTATATGGTTCAATTAAGCAATTTAGAACAGGTTATGCAGCTTTGCCAACCCAGCCCAAGGTTACATACAGACAATGGTCTGATTGTTCAGCAAAATCCACTGAGTGATTGGAACGCGTTCTATATGTAATAATAATACACAAAAGGGGGGTCCGGTCACATTGAAACATACAGCCCCTTCAGTGTTTTTTTTTTTTTTTGATTGCACGATAATACAACTTTACTGATATAATCATACCATTAATCATTCTTATATTCTTTCAAAGGGCTTAAAATGGTGTGTTTTGTAATGGGAGCATCAGATTTGACCACCTTCCCCAGGAAGAGTGAAACTGATAGTATCTAAAGTGCACGTACAGATATTTTTGACCAAAAATGTTTCCATTGCATTTGGTCACCCAGAAACCCAAATGACCTCGGAGGACCGTCTATGGAGGTGCTCGAGTGTGAAGTCACCCAGCTGCATCCTGCTGTACACATTACATTCTGTTTCTTAGAACTGACCATACAAATTAACCGTTACAAATTCCAGGAATTCATTCATTGCTTGTGACCTTGAAAGAGGAACGCACATTTGCTGGGTAACTCTCAATTAACAGTAGAATTTAACAGTAAAGAGACTCAAAAATATATGTTGAATATGTAAGGACGTGTACTGAAGACTCTTAATTTAAGTTGATAGTGATTTTGAAGTAGTATTAGAAACTTACTAATGGAGAAATTATATTCTGACAGTAACTACAAACTGTATGCACAGACTGTTTTATCCAGCCTTATTGAAATTCGTTTCTGAACCCGTTTATGTGCTTATGTATTTCTATTTTGTGACATGAAAGGTCAAATTGAAATGCATTACTGAAAAAAGCCATGACAAATTAGCCCAGTATTGTGATTTTTTTTCAATATTCTTTTAAAAATTAATTATTTAAGTATTATTTGTATTTCATACAAAAAAAAAAAAAAAAATCACATTAATTCACCTGTACAGGTCTGCTGTGTGCCTGCGTGTACTATTTCTCATGCACATAGTGCTGTGCAGTGATTATGTCATGTGACTATATGAATCTATGTGGTAAACAAGAAAATGGATGTCGCGCCTGCGGGCTTGCCTGTAAGCTGCCCAGAGCTGCTTTTTCCTCCGATGCTGTAGCTCTGGGTGGCTGCATAGTGAGTCTGCAGTGCGTAAAGATGCGGGCGACTGACGGCACACGCTTTGGAGGACGTGTGTTCATCTTCGCCCCTCCTCGAGTCAGCGCAGGGGTGGTATCGATGAGCTGAGCCTAAAAATAATTGGACACGACTAAATTAGGAGAAAATAATAAAAAAATAATAATTGGCGACGACTAAATTTATAAAGAAAAAAAAAAGGATGTCCCTAAAGCAGTATCCAGCAGGAGTTTTACACAGCGATGGAGTTACCTTACTGTAGATCACTACTGAAATCGTCTGTTGACAGGCATTTAGATTCAAGTTGTCATAAGTGAATCGCTCATTGTGCCTTTAAGAGCACATACCCAGTGAGTGGGGGAGGGAGTTAGCTAAAGGTGAGGGGTGACAACCACCACGAGAGCAGAGACAGAAAGACAGGAGTTCTACTTCATGGAGTTTAGCTGCACAGTTAATTATACAAGACATTGCCTTGTGTCAATTCATTAACCTGACATGGTATCAGAAGTGCAGACCTAGAAAAAAAAATAAAAATAAACATGCCAACGTTTAACCCACCGGAGAGTTTTTGTTTAGATAAGCCTGCGGAATGGCTGGAATGGAAACAACGCTTCCCCAGATTCAGGACAGCAACACAACTCGATAAGGAAACCGGAGATGGGCAGGCCAGTTCACTGATTTATGCAGTGGGCAGTAAATCCAAAAATATTTTCGGATCTTTAGCGGATGATACAAAAAAAGATGATTATTCGACAGCCATACAGAAGTTTGACGAGTACTTTTTTCCAAAGCGGAATGTCGTTTGTGAGCGTGCTTGTTTCTACCAGAGTACAAAAGCTGGGGAGAAAGTCAAAGCCTTTATCAGAGCCCTTTACCAGCTTACAGAGCATTGTGAGTTTGGCACAAGTAAAGATGAACTATATGAGACCGTATCGTTGTGGGGATAGTAGATGAAGAGCTCTCCAGAAAGCTGCTGTTAATGAGCGAGTTGACGTTAGAACAGACGGTACAGATGGTGCGGCAGTTAGAAGAGGTTACCATGCAAGTTAGTCAGCAAGAGGGCATTGCTGGCATGGTACAGGAAGTACCACATACAAGCTCCACACAGGGAAGAGGTAAATCTCAACCTTCTAACGCAGAGAAACCAGAATATTCTGAAAAAAAATGCAGTAGATGTGACAAAAGGGAGCACAGAAAGCAAGAAATCTGCCCAGCAAGTAAAATAGGGTGTAGGAAATGCCAGAAAATGGCAGAGAAATTACTGGAGAAGCAGAGGGCAGCTCATATTTCCTGGGTTCATCAAAAATGCTACAAATACAAAGAATATTGGACAGTGCAAATGCAAATAGGAAGCATCCCAATGAAATTTAAAATTGATACAGAAGCTGATGCCACTGTGATGAGTGAGGAGATGTTTTACCAAACTTTCCCCTAGAAACAATTGGAAGCCCACAGATATTGTGCTAAATAGCCCAGAAGGCAAATGGAATTGCTTATGACAGTTCTAGGCACGCTTCACATACAAAAATAAGGACTACTCCTTCCAAGTGGTTGTCATTTGTGGACTAAGTGTAAGCAACCTGTCAAGTCGTTGTACAGCTGCTGAAATGGGATTAGTGAGATGTGTAGAAGAAGTTTGTGGTGTGTTTGGAGAAAATGGTTTGGGTGTGGAAGCTCACATTGCTGCAGTAGTAAGCAGTCTGCCTTCTTAAACCACAGAAGATGGAGATCATAAGAACACCCACAGCAGCAGATAGCCAGCTACAGACAGTGCTACAGTTGTTAAAGAAGGGAGGGCCTGAATATATCAAACAAATTCCCAGTGATGCTACAGACTACTTTCCAGAGAGAAGTCAGCTGTCTGAAATCGATGGCTGTCATTCCGTCAATCCTGAGGAATTAAATCATAGAAAGAATACATGATGGCCTTCAAGGTTTGAATAAATGCAGAGAGAAAAAATGCCAGTTTGGTGCCGAACATAGCAACGGACATAAAAATCAACCTGTGAGTTCTGTTGTGAGACAAAAAGAACACAGCAGAAGGAACCACTTACTTCCACAGAGCTACCAGAGAGGCCATGGAAAAAAATTGCACTTGACCTGTGTGAGCATAACAGACAGCCTACTTAGTTATTACTGATTATTTTTCAAGATTCATTGAAATACTGCACTTGCCAACTACAACCAGCAGGCAAGTAGTGTCAAAATGAAAGACTGTCTTTGCACGTTTTGGCATTCCAGAAGAAATCGTAACAGATAATGGTCCTTAATTCGCAAGCAGAGTTCGGGGCAGCGTTTGATTTCAGACACGTTACGTCCAGCCCACATCATCCACAGAGTAATGGTCAAGCTAAGCGAGCAGTGCAGATGGCAAAAAGGATCCTGCAACAAAGATCCATTACTTGCGCTGATGAGCTACACATCTACACCTTCCACCGTGACCGGCATCAGTCCTGCTGAGCTTCTAATAGGATGTCAACTTAGGACAACTCTACCAAGCTTGATGAAAAACCTTTATCCTAGATGGCCAAATTTGAAGGAAGTTCGAAAAAGGGACGCTAAAGCCAAACAAAGTCAAGTATTCTTCTTTAATCGTCATCATGCAGCAAGAAACTTCTCTATTGAAGACTTGGGCTACTCCAGCTTTGGTTACTGGACATAGCTCCACTCCAAAATCTTACATAATCAAGACCCAGCAAGGAGCCCAGTTCAGACAAAACCATCATCACCTACAGCTAATGAAAGCAGAGGGCTCACCCCACCACCCAGAAACTGATGGTGACAACAAGATTCAAGGACACCAGAGCCAACTCCAGAAGGGACTGTTTCCTCATAAATGTTCATTGTACCTTTAAGAGCACATACCCAGTAAGTGGAGGAGTTAGCTAAAGGTGAGGGGTGACAAACACCAACCGCCGTGAGAGCAGAGAGAGAAAGACAGGAGTTCTACTTCATGCAGTTTAGCTGCACAGTTGTTATAAATAAAACACAATTAGAGAAGACATTGCCTTGCGTCAATTCATTAACCTGACATCTGAGTATTGACCGAAAGAAAGGCAGAAGTTCAACACAGTACCGACACTGCTTTACTTACAAAGAAACAAAAAATTGTGACTTCCATATCTCAAAAGTCCACTGAAAACCATGAAGCACGAAACACATTAAATTTTGACCTGACAGAGGCATTTGTTTATGCAATTATCGCTCTTGAAAAATTGGACAACCAAAAGTTATGTAAATTCTTTAGACTGAGTGTAGCAAATGGTGGAGCAATTCCTTCATCATCCCAGATGAGACATGTGTACTTACTTGAAGCTGCCGAGTATCACAAGCAGGAGATTACGGAATTGGTAAAACAGCTTGGTTGCTTGTCAGGCTGTTAATTACAACACCGTTTCACAAGCTATTGTAAAGTGCTTGAATAACTTTGATGTTAATTTTTATGATGTCAGTGCATTTCTCTCTCTATTTGCCGTTTTGAATAAATAAATAAATAAATCTGTACACATGATTTATAAAATAGTTTGTGCACATTCCACGAAATACAACACTGTTGAACTAAATAAAAATAAAAAATCTGTGATTTTCACAGGGTCTTATTTATAATGCATTTAATAGATTTCATTAACAACTTCATAACAATACAGCAATCACAGCAGATAAACATTAATGCATTCTCCCCTTGGAGTTTTGTAGAACACATGAATATTATTAAATGTAGTTATACACATTACATAACAATTCTTTAACCAAAGGTTTGGACAGCTTTTGTTGTCACTTGCTCTGCAGTGTGCTATCTGGTATCCAGGGTGATTAATAATGTATGCACAATAGGAAGAAAACATTATTACAGAAAATGTCTCTCTGTCAGGTAACAAGTAGATGGTTTTGGTGGACAGGAACACACATGGACTTAGTGTTTATGTTCGCAAGTCAAAGTGCTTGTAGTGTAGCAGAGGCTTTCCACGATAACTGTCCAGACAGGCCAAAATCATCAACATTGTCCAAGTCCAAGCATCAACATTGCACGTGATCCTGTCCACCATGACTGTCCATTTGTAAACCTGAAACAAAAAGAATAAGATATGTTCTTCGTAATGTTTTTTTTTTTAATTATTATTTTTTTATGTGCGATTGTGAATCACCATACTATTACACTATATGGCTGTGTGAAGGGCTGTCTTCCAATATTTCAGCCCAAGTAACCAAAGTGCCAAAAAAGCATAACATAATAACCATACTGTTACAAATGAATATTGTCTCTTTAAAAACGTGTGGTTCAGGCTCAGTTTTCACAAATAGATGACACTTGGTTTCATAGATTCTTTTTAAAATTACCTATAGTAAAAACAGCGTTTCCCCTAACATTCAGTCAGTGTTTGCTTTAAAAATCTTTACATTGATTCCACTTATTACATAAAAACCTCACCTTTAATCCAACTGTGTTACAATTTACACATTTAGTCACAGCAATAACAAGTTGTATTTACAAAATACATTCTAAGTAAAAACAAAAAATAAAAACGCTCCCAAAGTACAGTCACGTTAACAGTATGTCAGTCTTCTAAAGTGCCACAATAAACCACACTATTTCAGATCTATTGCACCTTTTGAAGTCTAGACAAACGTGGCTGTGTACTTGGTCTCCGAAGCCTTGCTTTTGTCATTCTTTACACTGATGAGAGTCGGCAGGTCAGAAGTCTTGTACACTCCAGTTCTCATCCTTCCCTGACAGGACCTCAGTTCAGAAACGTATTCTTCAAAGCTTAGGTTTAAATCTGGATCGGTGCTGGGTTTCAGCAAGGCATCCTCCAGTTTGACAGCGTCCACGTCAATGGTTCTGTTCACAAGTAGGTTCCCTCTGAGTGATTTTGACATTGTTATTGAGCCACTATGTATATTTACCGGAGTCTTCATAATTTCCCTTTGCCGGTTCTCTGCAAATAGAATGAGAAAAAAAGAAAATATTCAAACAGAAGTATTATTTGTAGTTAAGACCAATATTTGTTTAGGTTCAATTTGACAATATATTTTCTCTCCATGTTTCCCTCCTGCTAAAAAGTAAACTGAATTGGGCCCTTA
The DNA here is from genome assembly GCF_017654505.1 of Polyodon spathula. Taxonomy (NCBI): domain Eukaryota; kingdom Metazoa; phylum Chordata; class Actinopteri; order Acipenseriformes; family Polyodontidae; genus Polyodon; species Polyodon spathula. The sequence goes on from NC_054534.1 coordinate 97,832,641, forward strand.
GTCTTGCATAATCCTTAAATCACTGGGCTTCCTAGAACAAACATGCCTAGATTGCAGCAAGTTCAAAAATAATGTGACCCATACTGTAATAAGCCACTTCCAGGCAGCATACTCTGTAATAGCAGTTCCGGCTGCAAAGTAAAATATGTCATATTGCTTCAGGGCCGAAGGAAGCCTTGTGTACAGAAGGATGTTCCTGTTATATTTTGTGCTCCAAGTCCTTGACTGGCACTCAGGGCATTTAGTAATTTCTGCATCATTTCTCATTCACTTCAGCTCGTTTTTTTTTGTTCATATTCTGGTTCAGCACTGTGAGAGGAGTAGATTTGTATTTAATGTATTTCACCACTCAACTACTGTATCATCTCAGACAGTGTAAAAGATTAGCACGCTACAATCTAATATCTTTAAACCTTTAGCCCTTTCAAATGCACTTACTGTTGTAATTTGCAGCACTTAAATTGGGAAATAATGTGTTCTTCAAAAATGCAAATTAGGTATGTAACTTAATAAATTACCAGAGGCAGCAGATTTTGCAGTAAAATGCAGTAACCTGCTATATATTTCAGTTCAGTGCTTTGCCAGGCGCCATATTCTGCAGTATGTTTAGTGTAGTTTAATGCAGTATACTATAAACTGTAGTATACTGAATTAAACTATATATATATATATATATATATATATATATATATATATATATATATATATATATATATTCAATGGAAATTAGTCATTTACTGCAGTATACCACAGTTTACTGCTGTATTTTATAAAGCAATGCAGTAATCTATACTATCCAAACTAAATACTGCAGAATACTATACTACATTGCCGTATGTCAGAAGTAGTAAACAGATAAATTACTGTAGAATAAAATAATAAAACATAACACAGTACCATCTTATAAAGGAATGGCAAGCAAATTCAAATAAAATAAAACTACAAGTATGAAAAAACATTCTAACAGGATGAAACACCAGATCATTATTTCACATGAACTGAGGCAATGGTGTCTTCTAAAAGCAAATAAAGCAGCCAGCACTAGCCAATTAAGGCAATTATATGTTTTTTTTTTTTGCAAGTGAGATATAACACTCAGATGGAGGGGATTCAAACCGAAAAAGCTGAAGAACAGAATTAATCTGACAGCAATCGCGATGGCACATTGTCATGTTGGGAAAGATAGCTCTTGATGAAAAAAAAAACATAATTCATTTTATAAACATTTAGCAAAGAACACAGTGCCATCTGGTGGTTTTTTCTTTTTATCCCAGCAATAACAAAAACACTCCTTCACTAAGTGGCAAATGAAATGCACCATACAGTATTAAAAAGGCTAAGAGATTGCTTTATTATTTTTCTCTTTTCTCGTTTTTTTTTTTTTTTTTTTAGTGATGTGAAAGCAACAATTCACAGGGAAAGCAAAACCGTTTATTGTATTGTGTAAATTACAATGTTAACTTAATTTGTGTACATGTAATGGTTTACTGCAGCCTGACCCATTTGGCATAGTCTGTTGGAATGTTTTCTAATGACCTCAAGTCAGAAACTCTGCTGTGTTATGCACATGGCTTGTAAGAAAGCCCATGAACTATGCTCACACAAACTAAGGCAGTTTCATGTGGCAAGCCAAATTATCATTTTGAGATTTCTCAAATTAATGTATAGATATCTCTAAATAATTCTCAGATCTCAAAATATTTAAAGATATCTCTAAATCATTTTACAATATCTAAAATACATTTAGAGATATCTCAATTTTTTTTCCAGATATCTTTAAATGGAGCTTTAAATGAGAAATCTAAAATGCACTTTCAGATATCTTTAAATCATTTTAAGATATCTCTACATAATTTTAAGATATCTCAAAATAACTCTAGACACATCTCTAAATAACTAGAATGATTTAGATAATAAGATAATACAAATGATTCAGAGATATCTCTAAATGAACAGGTTGGCGTACCATGTTAGCAAAACATTATTTAAAGATATCTGTAAATCAATTTGATATATCTTTTTTTCATTTTAAGATATCTCAAAATGAAATTAAGATATCTTTAAAAGGGTTTATTTACAGATATCTCTAAATATTTCAAGATATCTTAAAATGCAATTTGACATATCTCTAAATGACTATTTGGCTTGCCATGGTTTGAAGCTGATCATTCCAATAGCTGTAATACTCTTAAATCAGGTTTCTGCCAGCTTCTTGTCCCTGACCTTTGCCTAGAGCTATTAAAGTGTTCTCTATGCTGTGTCCTTTGTGTCACATATTTTTCTCCGTGTGTGTCATACACCCCCCTCCTTTTAGCCTTATGTTTTGTTTTTGTAGGCCTGTGTTTATAGCATACGTGATGCACTTGTATTGATGACCAACAGTTACATCTGTAATGTATATTGAAGTGCTTTGGATCATCTTCTGTTATTGAGAATTACAAATGATATATATTCTAGTATTTAAGAGTCATGCCAGTAATGATTAATCATTCTCCTAACTCTCTTAAACAATAATGTGTAAGCTCTCAATAGGCCTACAACAAAATGTAGATGGACAAGAAGGACGATAGCTGAGGCAATTTAAATCAGTTGAAGGTCTGAACTGAAACATTTAATCGTAGTTGTGTGCCTTGATGGATCCTGTGTTCCCCAATAGCAATTGCAAGTAAACAAAGTTTATGGTATCCAGTAAGCGTGTTTTAAAACATTGTTAAACCCTAATGTATGAAGGCACATTTTATGGGGTGAAATCATCTGTGATTTAGAATGTTTTGAACAGTACCTTTTCTTTTGGCTCTCTAGCCAAGTTTATAGCTTAATCATCCAATAGTATTGGTCTGCCTGGGAATGTTATTTATTTATTTTCAGATTTATTTTATCTTTAGCCTATCAGGTCAAGCATGAATTTAAAAAAAAAAAAAAAAAAATACAATTGGGGTTTAAAAAATAGTGGTGTGAGATAAAAGTTAATCAAATACAGTTTTTGTTTTTAAATCTGCTTTTCCTTTTTTTTTCCATTGGCAATCTCCTTCTTTGTAGAGTAGAAAATCCATGTATTATCAATAAACAACACATAGGCAGCAAAAAAAAAATGTTTATCATTCTGTGATATCCCATAGTGGAATTACATTAAGAAAATCACTATGTACCTGTCTGTATTATATATTATAAATTATACAGTATCGCTACCAATTTTGTTTAGTATTTAGCAAGTATGAAGAGATGAGTTATATTATTTAGCTTGGCAAAATCATTTAAGGTACCTATAAAACAGCCAAATGGAATTGTGACCATCATAATTCAGGACTCATTATAAAATAATTACTACTACTGTCAAAGGTGATCTTTAATTAAATTAATCCAATTATCATGCATTAAGTACTATATGGTTGATAGTGAGGCTCGAGTCAAAGCTGGATTTCTTTTGTTTCTTTTCTGTTTTTAGTGCAGATTGTTTTTTTTTTTTTAAATCTATCGCCACAGCAAATGTAGCTAAATCTATTTATTGTGTTTTTAAGCTACAACCATTCTTAATTCTCTGTAACAGTATTGACTCAAACACAGAACTTCATATAAAAATAATATGTATTCCAACCAACAGATGGCGCTGCAGGCTGACAAACGACTAAAACACAGTTCCTCTCACTCAAAACAGAGAATTTCTACATTATGGGACTGTTACAAAGATGGCCAGAGTGGGGGATGTCAGACCAGAAACAGGAACCAGGAAATAAACAAAAAGAGAGGTGGAGTTTGGTGGAGCTGAAGGAATGGTCTCGCTCAGCATTTAATAATTTATACAAGCAGAAAATAAAAGGTTGCAAAGACAAACAAGACACAGGACACGGCACTCGTCGCCAAAACAAAAAGACAAACAAAACGGACTATAAGACAAAACACGGTGAGCTTCTATTTTTAACGATTACTATTATTCTTATTATTTTTACCTCCGTCTCCAATCCCGTTCTCCGCTCACCAAACACACAACCCCAAGTGAGTGAAAACATGCTGCTTTTATGCAGCTGTACCGTGACTCGACTGCTAATCAATCATTCATTTGGAGTCGCGGTACAACTGCACGTGAATTAATAAAGTGCAATTCCCCGTGCTCACATATTATTACTTTTTACTTGCATGTGAAGTGCAATCCTCGTGCCTAAATACAAATATACATTTTAAACACTTATGTTACACAGACCCGTTTATATCCCGTGTACCAATGACTATACACCAACATTAACATACAACATATAGCACAAAATACACACAGGGGCGGGCACTTTGCCAAAGGGACGTTTCAATTAGAAAGGGGATTTATATTGTTTGCATATTATTTGTGGAATGAGGAAAAAAAGTACACAGTTTGCTTTGTTACATTCTTTCACAAGTGCAATGATAGACTGGCTCCATCAACAGAGAGAGAAGGAATTAAAACTTAACACAGAACTGGAGGACCACAAAGGAAAAATGTGTAGCTGGAGACCTAAGACAGCTTGCTAGATTTGATGAAAGTTTGATAATTTACTGTGCTTCATGATGCAAGACTCAATGTCGAGATAAACAGGACTACCAGGGTGTAATAATATCTCAACTGTTATTAATATAGATCTCAGAATCATTTTGTTTGGAAAGCGTGTTCAAGCATGATATAAAAGGGAGCTTTTTTCACAAAAATGAAGGCTAAAGTTCCTACAACAGACTTATTTTATCTCCTCAACAGAGCTGTGCTAATTTAATATGGGTCGGGAACGGAGCGGGTTGGTGACCTCGGTATTGCATGGTACGGGTCCACCGGTTCGCAATGTACAGGGACACCCACATGTACAAGCCACTGGAAAAACCACCCAGTCAGTACTCACACAAGACTGAGGGAAGCCTGCTTGTTAGAATGAACTAACAGCCTTCGTAATAGTCACCAAAACAGCATCAAGATACTGTGGGAGAGATTGCAAGCAACCATAACCGTAGCAAGTATCTTGGTCCTGCGCAGCACTAATGTTAGCCCAGCAGTTGCTCTGTACACATGTGCCGCAGCACCATGTTGCAGACAGGCCTGCACTTAGTCTGTAAAAACAGAAAAAACACAATGAGAAAATGAAAAAGCTTCAACAAAATACAGTAATTGAACAATTACATAAATTATAAAAAGTGTCTTGTAATTTTAGCCAAAGCCAAAACGAGAAATAAATAACTCCGGCCGGAGCTATTGTAGCCTGAGGGGATAGCACAAAGTTAGCTGATCCCTGGAAAGGCCGCAATGGGATGTAACAAACAACAGGCTGTAGTGCATAAATACATGTAATTAGAAAAAGTAATACAGCTATTATTTTTAATATCACATATAATTTGTGTAAAAACAAAATAAATGTGAAATATAGCATTTAGAACTTATCTGAGCCAACTCTCCTGTCAGGAAAAGTGCCGTTGGGGTCTGTGCTTTTGTGACCTCTGGGGCAGGCCATGACTGCGTCACAGGCTCTACAAGCAGCTTTGGTATGTCTTATTCAGGTTTCGGGTCTTTTGAAGGTAAATACCCATGTAGTAATGGTTACATTTCGTACTTGAAAGGGAACTAAAAGATAAGCACTAAAACAGGATTTGGCCAGAAGAGCAGATCATAGCTGTCCAGATAGGGAAGAGGACTGACACAATTTTCCATATCTAACCAAGCTGGGGTATCTTGGTCAGGGCTGTAACGCAGCCAAAAGGAAATGCTACAGAAGGTGGCTGACCAATAATAAAACTGAAAATTTAGTAGTACCAGGACCTAGAAGGGTTTGTATCTTTGGAGAAAGACCTTAAAAAATTTTTGGTTCCAAATAAATAAGGAGATTATTTGGTCTAAAGAATTGAAAAAGGCTTTAGGCATAAAACAGACAGAAATTTAGAAGTGTGTTCATCTTTACAGAGTGAATGCAGCCCAGAAAGTGAAACGGACGTAGTCCTGTTTTATACATTCTGTTAAAGGAGTGAAGTTAGACTAAAAAGATTATTGAAGGACCGAGTAATTTAAATTCCTAAATAAGTAAATCTGACAGGGGCTATTTGGAAGGGGAGGTTGGTAAAGGGATGGTTTTGTTAATAGGGAAAATTTCACTTTTGTGAAGATTCAGTTTATATCCTGAGAAATTACCAAACTGCTCTAAGGTATTAAGGACATGACGGAGGGAAGATATAGGCTCTGTAACGTAGTCATCTGCATATAGTGAGACCCTCATGCCCTCCCCGTGTCACACCCTGTATGTCCTGGTTAATATGCAGATAAATACAAAGGGGGCTCAATGGCAAAAAGGAGCGGGGAGAGAGGGCAGCCCTGCCTAATACCAAAGAGTAGTGAAATATTTAGATTGCATATTATTGGTATGGACGGAAGCCAGAGGTGAAGAATATAGTAATTTAATCCATGAGATAAAATTGGGGCCAAAACCACATTTATGAAGCACTCAACTCGATCAAAAGTTTTTTCTGCATCAAGCGAAATAAGGACCTCAGGGAGCGGTGAAGTTGATGGAGAGTACATAACACTGTACAGACATCGAAATAAAAAATGACTGCCTACCGTGAATGAATCCCGCCTGGTCTACATAAAGGGAAAAATTGACTCAATGCGACGCGCAAGGGATTTAGCTAGAATCATGAGATCTGCACTGAGGAGGAAAATAGGTCAATGTGAACCACAGTCGAGAGGATTCTTTTTTTTTTTTTTTTTTTTTTAATAAAAATGACATAGATGTCTGACAGAGGGTCGAAGGCAGAGATTCGGACCTGAAAGATTCTGACAACACAGATCCCAACAGTGGTGAAAGTTGAGGTGAGAGTTTCTTTAAAAAAAACTCTGTGGGGGATTCTATCTCGGCTTGGGGACTTGCCTCTGTGCGTTAAGCTAGTGGCTCGTGTGATTTCAGTTTGTGCAAAGGGCTCTTCCAAATACGTTTTGGACTTCGGGTCAATCGTAGGGATGGGAAGCTTCTCAAAAAAGGAGTCAAATAAGCAGGTTAAGAGATTTAGATTTATAAAGAGACAAATAGAAGTTTTGGAATCCAATACTGATCTCCCCCAGATCAGTGGTAGTTGAACCTGATCTTGTGCAGACTTCAGTAATCCAGCATGCTGCAGTCGACTGCTGGAACTTATGGGCCAAGACTTATAATATAACATGGCGGGACTTGGTCAATAGTTTGTCTGCATGGTGTGTAGCTAGAAGGTCAAATTCTGTCTGCAAGGCAAGTCATTTTTTGTAAAGAATCAGAAAAGTCAGCTCTGAGAGGCATCGAGCATGCTGTTTATTTGTTTTTGCTGTGTATTACATTATTTTCCCACGTAGGGAAGCTTTAAGAGTCTCCCATAGGAGCGTAGAGGAAACTTCTTCAGTAATATTGGTGTCCAAAAAGAGGCCAAATTGAGAGGATATGAACGGGATGGAATTTGATTGGGAAGTTCAAGCTCCAGGAACAAAGGGGCATGGTCAGATATAACAATGCTGTGATAAGAACAGGATCGAACAGAGGACAGTACGGGTGGCATGAAAGTGGGTCTGCTGAAGGAAAGCTATTCCCACTCTGAGCTGCTGGAGGTGTGCAGACCTTGTTACACTTCACTGGGTGGTTAAGACCCTTAACATTCCAGCTAATAAAGATAACAGGTTCGGAAGCATTTAAACTAGAAAGGAAGGGGGGAGAAATCAACAAAAAAACAGAAGGGAGACCGCATCAAAACAAGAACAACAACTCAGGTAAGACAACCATTAAATGTATTTTTCTAAATGCTAGAAGTATCAGAAACAAAATTCTAGAACTTGAAGCTACTGCACTAACAGGTAACTATGATGTGATAGGTGTTACAGAAACGTGGTTGTCTGAGAGTGATGGGGACAAATTTAATATTTGTGGGTATACACTGTATAGGAAAGACAGGCAGGACAGAAGAGGAGGAGGGGTAGCGCTATACATAAGAAACAGTCTTGAAGCCCAGGTGTTAAACCTGGACAAAGAAAATAAAACCGAATCAATATGGGTCAGAATAACGGACAAAAATTCAAAAGGCATAATAATAGGAGCATGCTATAGACTGCCAGATTCAGACGGTGAGCACAATAATCTGTTATACAATGACATTAGAAATGTGTGTAGCAAAGGAGAAGCCATACTAATGGGGGATTTCAACTTCCCCCAAATAAAATGGGAAAACCCGGTGGGTAGCGCGAAGGATGAAATAGAAATGGTGGAAATGACAAATGACTGCTTCCTAACACAATTTGTGAAGGCACCCACTAGAGGGGAGGCATGCCTTGATTTAGTCTTTTCAAATAACGAAGATAGAATAACTAAAACAGAGGTCAGAGAACCACTGGCAAACTCAGACCACAACATGGTCTCATTTGAAGTGTTTTTTAAAACCCCAAAAGAAATGACTAAAGCTAAGGTTTACAATTTTAGAAAAGCAAACTATGAAGGTATGAAACAGAGACTAACAGAAGTAGATTGGAGTAAAATAGAGAAAACACCCACAGAAGAAGGATGGTTGTTCTTCAAAAATGTAGTACTAGAGGCACAAAACAATTACATCCCTAAAGTAGACAAATCTAAATGTAAAACTAAATTGCCAAAATGGTTTAATAGATCAATTAAAAAAAATATTCAGCGAAAAAAGGCACTTTACAGAGCATTAAAAAAGGACCAAAAAGAAAGTACGCAGAAAGAGTACACAGAACTGCAAACGCAAGTCAAAAAGGAAGTTAGAAAGGCCAAGAGAGAAATAGAAATAAACATTGCTAAGGGAGCTAAAACCAATTCCAAAATGTTTTTCCAATATTACAACAGCAAGAGAACATTCAAAGAGGAGATTAAATGTTTAAGAGATACAAATGGCAAAATCGTAGATGAAGAAAAAAAAATAGCAAATATGTTAAATGATTACTTTTCACAAGTTTTTACAAAGGAAGATACTGACAACATGCCCCACATGTCATCCAGTTCCTGTCCAGTTTTAAATAACTTTAGCATAACTGAGGCAGAAGTGTTAAAGGGACTAGGAGCTCTTAAAATAAACAAATCCCCTGGGCCGGATGAGATCCTCCCAGTAGTACTCAAAGAAATGAAAGAAGTAATTTACAAACCGCTAACCAAGATCATGCAGCAGTCTCTTGACACAGGGGTGGTACCGACAGACTGGAAAATTGCAAACGTAATACCGATCCACAAAAAGGGAAACAAAACTGAACCAGGTAACTACAGACCAGTAAGCCTGACTTCTATTATATGCAAACTTATGGAAACTATAATAAGATCCAAAATGGAAAATTACCTATATGGTAACAGGGTACTGGGAGACAGTCAGCATGGTTTTAGGAAAGGGAGATCGTGCCTAACTAACTTGCTTGATTTTTTTGAGGATGCAACATCCATAATGGATAATTGCAAAGCATATGACATGGTTTATTTAGATTTCCAGAAAGCTTTTGACAAAGTCCTGCACAAAAGATTAATTCTCAAACTGAACGCAGTTGGGATTCAAGGAAACACATGTACATGGATTAGGGAGTGGTTAACATGTAGAAAACAGAAAGTACTGATTAGAGGAAAAACCTCAGAATGGAGTGTGGTAACCAGCGGTGTACCACAGGGATCAGTATTAGGTCCTCTGCTATTCCTAATCTACATTAATGATTTAGATTCTGGTATAGTAAGCAAACTTGTTAAATTTGCAGACGACACAAAAGTAGGAGGAGTGGCAAACACTGTTGCAGCAGCAAAGGTCATTCAAAATGATCTAGACAAGATTCAGAACTGGGCAGACACATGGCAAATGACATTTAATAGAGAAAAGTGTAAGGTACTGCATGCAGGAAATAAAAATGTACATTATAAATATCATATGGGAGATATTGAAATTGGAGAAGGAATCTATGAAAAAGACCTAGGAGTTTTTGTTGACTCAGAAATGTCTTCATCTAGACAATGTGGGGAAGCTATAAAAAAGGCTAACAAAATGCTCGGATACATTGTGAAAAGTGTTGAATTTAAATCAAGGGAAGTAATGTTAAAACTGTACAATGCACTAGTAAGACCTCATCTTGAATATTGTGTTCAGTTCTGGTCACCTCGCTATAAAAAAGATATTGCTGCTCTAGAAAGAGTGCAAAGAAGAGCGACCAGAATTATTCCGGGCTTAAAAGGCATGTCATATGCAGACAGGCTAAAAGAATTGAATCTGTTCAGTCTTGAACAAAGAAGACTACGTGGCGACCTAATTCAAGCATTCAAAATTCTAAAAGGTATTGACAGTGTCGACCCAAGGGACTTTTTCAGCCTGAAAAAAGAAACAAGGACCAGGGGTCACAAATGGAGTTTAGAAAAAGGGGCATTCAGAACAGAAAATAGGAGACACTTTTTTTACACAGAGAATTGTGAGGGTCTGGAATCAACTCCCCAGTAATGTTGTTGAAGCTGACACCCTGGGATCCTTCAAGAAGCTGCTTGATGAGATTTTGGGATCAATAAGCTACTAACAACCAAACGAGCAAGATGGGCCGAATGGCCTCCTCTCGTTTGTAAACTTTCTTATGTTCTTATGTTCTTATGTTCTTATGAAACAGAGACTAACAGAAGTAGACTGGAGTAAAATAGAGAAAACACCCACAGAAGAAGGATGGTTGTTCTTCAAAAATGTAGTACTAGAGGCGCAAAACAATTACATCCCTAAAGTAGACAAATCTAAATGTAAAACTAAATTGCCAAAATGGTTTAATAGATCAATTAAAAAAAATACTCAGCGAAAAAAGGCACTTTACAGAGCATTAAAAAAGGACCAAAAAGAAAGTACGCAGAAAGAGTACACGGAACTGCAAACGCAAGTCAAAAAGGAAGTTAGAAAGGCCAAGAGAGAAATAGAAATGAACATTGCTAAGGGAGCTAAAACCAATTCCAAAATGTTTTTCCAATATTACAACAGCAAGAGAACATTCAAAGAGGAGATTAAATGTCTAAGAGATACAAATGGCAAAATCATAGAGGAAGAAAAAAAAATAGCAAATATATTAAATGATTACTTTTCACAAGTTTTTACAAAGGAAGATACTGACAACATGCCCCACATGTCATCCAGTTCCTATCCAGTTTTAAATAACTTTAGCATAACTGAGGCAGAAGTGTTAAAGGGACTAGGAGCTCTTAAAATAAACAAATCCCCTGGGCCGGATGAGATCCTCCCAGTAGTACTCAAAGAAATGAAAGAAGTAATTTACAAACCGCTAACCAAGATCATGCAGCAGTCTCTTGACACAGGGGTGGTACCGACAGACTGGAAAATTGCAAACGTAATACCGATCCACAAAAAGGGAAACAAAACTGAACCAGGTAACTACAGACCAGTAAGCCTGACTTCTATTATATGCAAACTTATGGAAACTATAATAAGATCCAAAATGGAAAATTACCTATATGGTAACAGGGTACTGGGAGACAGTCAGCATGGTTTTAGGAAAGGGAGATCATGTCTAACTAACCTGCTTGATTTTTTTGAGGATGCAACATCCATAATGGATAATTGCAAAGCATATGACATGGTTTATTTAGATTTCCAGAAAGCTTTTGACAAAGTCCCGCACAAAAGATTAATTCTCAAACTGAACGCAGTTGGGATTCAAGGAAACACATGTACATGGATTAGGGAGTGGTTAACATGTAGAAAACAGAAAGTACTGATTAGAGGAAAAACCTCAGAATGGAGTGTGGTAACCAGCGGTGTACCACAGGGATCAGTATTAGGTCCTCTGCTATTCCTAATCTACATTAATGATTTAGATTCTGGTATAGTAAGCAAACTTGTTAAATTTGCAGATGACACAAAAATAGGAGGAGTGGCAAACACTGTTGCAGCAGCAAAGGTCATTCAAAATGATCTAGACAAGATTCAGAACTGGGCAGACACATGGCAAATGACATTTAATAGAGAAAAGTGTATGGTACTGCACGGAGGAAATAAAAATGTACATTGTAAATATCATATGGGAGATACTGAAATTGGAGAAGGAATCTATGAAAAAGACCTAGGAGTTTTTGTTGACTCAGAAATGTCTTCATCTAGACAATGTGGGGAAGCTATAAAAAAGGCTAACAAGATGCTTGGATACATTGTGAAAAGTGTTGAATTTAAATCAAGGGAAGTAATGTTAAAACTGTACAATGCATTAGTAAGACCTCATCTTGAATATTGTGTTCAGTTCTGGTCACCTCGCTATAAAAAAGATATTGCTGCTCTAGAAAGAGTGCAAAGAAGAGCGACCAGAATTATTCCGGGCTTAAAAGGCATGTCATATGCAGACAGGCTAAAAGAATTGAATCTGTTCAGTCTTGAACAAAGAAGACTACGTGGCGACCTAATTCAAGCATTCAAAATTCTAAAAGGTATTGACAGTGTCGACCCAAGGGACTTTTTCAGCCTGAAAAAAGAAACAAGGACCAGGGGTCACAAATGGAGATTAGACAAAGGGGCATTCAGAACAGAAAATAGGAGACACTTTTTTACACAGAGAATTGTGAGGGTCTGGAATCAACTCCCCAGTAATGTTGTTGAAGCTGACTCCCTGGGGTCCTTCAAGAAGTTGCTTGATGAGATTCTGGGATCAATAAGCTACTAACAACCAAACGAGCAAGATGGGCCGAATGGCCTCCTCTCGTTTGTAAACTTTCTTATGTTCTTATGTTCTTAAGAACTGGGTCAGACTTCATCTGTGTGCACATAGCAGCCAGATACACCTAAATAAATAGACTGGAGTAAAAGGAGAAAAGAGAGAACCACCCACCCATACCATCCTGCTAGAATCAACTATTACACAAATCACTATGATAGTCGGACTGTAGACTAAGATAGTAATAATAATAATAATAATATAATAATAATAATAATAATAATAATAATAATAACAACAACAACAACAATAATAATAATTATTATTATTATAATAATACAAATAAAATAATAAAAAATAAAGTGTTGGATGGGGAAATCCACTTCCAGGAGACCATTAACTCTCAAAATGTCAGGAAGACAGCAAACGAGACCCAAAGTTCAAGCGTCAATAACATTGAGATAGTCAAATAATAATAACAAAACTAATCTAATCTATACGCATACATACATATACTCACTTGCACATATATTCCATGATACTATTGGGAAGCTATTGCCAGAGAAGATTAAAAAAAAAGGGGTGGGGGGGGGGGGTCCTTGAATTATTTTTTTTATGTTTAAGTGTGGGCATGGCTGTAACTAGTTATGAGGACACCGAGGTCATGTCCTGGGTTGTTTTCTTGCATCATAAATGCTTAAATGCTAATGTTCATGTAAAAACTATGGGAAAGTACATATAGACTCCTTAACTTTCTCTGTTGGTTTGCCACGTAATACAGATTTTGATGTTGAATAGGAAATACTAAGCAGTTAAAACAGGTGATTGGATCAGCTGAGCACACACGCATCCAATGAGAACATTTATAATGTATTGGCAGTTATTTTATTGTATTGATTAAGTAACTATAAGAGTCAGTCAGTAAGGCAATGTTTAAAAAGTAAAGGTAATTGTATTTTTTCATATGTTGCGGATTTATGTTACTTAAGTTTGACCTTGGTAGAACTTTAAAAAATTAATGCATTCTTATTACGACCCAATGTATTCCCGCCTGCAGCCCAATCTCAATCACTCCAGCCCTTAAGGAGCACAGTTTAATAAAGAACATACTAAAATGAAAGTAAAGCGGCTTACAAAGTTGTGCTTATGTTGTATGTCAGAAATTCCCAGTTTAAAAGATTAAATAGATAAACAATAAAAAAAATAATTAAAAAAACAAACGCCACCACCCTTGCTTTTAAATAAGAAAGCACCATGCCAGATAAAGAGCATAGATGACTCAGTAGTTGCTGGTCACAGCTTGCAAAGGTGTACATGCTGGTAAGAAAAGAGCACCAAAATGGAAGAGCCCACACACATACCATGACACACAGGTCGAGCCGTGTCTCCAAATCCCAGCCCTGACAAACCATCAACAGCCCACGCCTGTCTGTTCCTAGTTCTTAAATTATGTATATATAAATACAAATAAATACAATAATAGTAATTACCATTACTGTTTCCTACTTCCTCCGCTCCACCCTGCCCTTAGGCAGTGTGGTTCAGTGGTTAAAGTCCAGGGCTTGTAACCAGAAGGTCACTGGTTCAAATCTCACCTCTGCAAATGACTGACTCACTGTGTGACCCTGAGCAAGTCATGTAATCTCCTTGTGCTGCATCCTGCAGATGAGATGTTAAATCAGTGTCTTATTGTAAGTGACTCTGCATATAATGCACAGTTCATAGCCTACCTCTTTAAAGCACTTTGTGATGGTGGTGCACCATGAACAGCACTATATAAAGATTATTATTATTATTACAGTTTGTAAACTAGTGTATAATTAATAGGCTTAATTCCCAGTCTGTTTAGATCCCAAAACTTGCAATCACATCAGAATTTAGTGCAAGGTGAAGTGGTGAAGATAGGTTTCAAAATAATGATGTGCTGATTGGATATAAAAAAATATATACAAAAACAAAACACTAAACAAAACTGGAGACACCAACAAAAAAACACTTTGATTTCATGAGTTAATACACGTAGATGTGCCTATTCTTATCTACACAGATATATGCACACAAAATAACGGTATAGTACTGTAGCGATCTGTTTGTTTCCCTCCCTGTATTCCCTCTGTTCCTAATGTGTTTATGCACTGTAATTGTAGTTCCCTCTCTGTATTCCCTGCCGCTGCTGTGTTTACCTCTGTCTGTGTAATTCAGTCTGCTTGGTTGTGTCTCCCCTGTGATTGGTCCCGTCTGTGTGTATTCCCATCCGAAAAGAAACCAGACGTATTCCTATCTTCTGCCTCTTGCAAAACACTACAGTGCTAAACATATAATAGATATAGAGGAAGCTGTCAATTTCGAACATAGTTGGTGAAGGTAATCGTATAACGATACTGCAATACTGCCATTTAACTAGCTAATGAAATAAAGTTTTAGCATTTTTAGCTATGTACCAGAAGAAAGTCAGGGCATTTAATGCAGTTGCGCAATACTGGTTTTTGTTTTTTTGTGCTAGATGTTTAGGAAAAAAATAAATAAATAAAAATTTAGTTAAAATAAAATAAAATGTCAAAGTGGGTTGCAGTATTACCAAATTTACTGACAGTATTAGATTGGTTATTGTTTATCTGGGCCATGAGGCACCTGAGAAATGTTCTTGAAAAGCTGTGGCATCCCGGGAAGAATTGAAGGTATGCTGCACTCAGCTGAAGGTCATTTGGAGACAGGCAAGATGCAGCAGGCCGACTCTCTAAACTGGGCTTTCACTTAATTGAAGGCTGCCCGGAGCTTAGCCAAGTCAGAACTAAGGTCAGGGTAAACAAAAATGTTGTTGCCACAGAGAAATAATCAGTTTTCCCTGGCTTTCATGTTTTTGTAATCAATAGTGACTAATCCTTTCAATAAACTTTAGTCACTACTGGTACAAACTCAACAGTCCTCAAGGGGTATAATACATTCTGTTTTTATTCCACCTGTACCTTAAATTAATATAATTTTGATAGATAGACAGATATATTGTATATAAACTGTTGTGTAACAAATGACTCATGATTCATAATATAATTTTTTTTTTGCTTCCTTGTTTATTTTGCAACTTTTTGCACTATAACATGGCAATAAAGCACATAACATTGCACTGAAACAGAACGATTCCAGTATCATTTGTATAGCCTGCCAAGTGCTTTTCATATAAAAAATAAATCCTATTAATATCAGGTTTTCTCCAAATAAAAATGTATAGTGCAATATATTACAGTTTTTACAAGGCAGTAACTAAAAACTTATTTAAAAAATATGTGGGTGGTATAGAGTAAGACTGCATTACTTTCTAATGTAGTCATAGATTTACTTATTTTCTAACAAAACATTAACTTCTTGAGTCTCCCGAGTGGCACATCCAGTAAAGGCCCTTCACATGGAGTGCAGGATGTGCCCTATAGCCTGGGGAAGTTGGAGTCCAGGCTATGTCACAGCCGACTGTGACCAGGAGTTCCTAGGGGGTGGTGCACAATTGGCCGAGCGCTGCCCAGGTAGGGAGGGCTTGAGTCGGCAGGGGAATCCACTGCTCACCAGCGACTCCTGCGCCCTGATAGGGTGCCTGTGGTTCTACAGTGAAGCTGCCAGATCTGTGTTGTCCTCGGGCACTAATTCAGTAATGTTGTCAAGATCTGGCATGTCCACAAACATTTGTATTAGCAGGTTTACATGTGTCACTTTAAGCTGATTTCTTAGATCTATTTTTATCACATAGAAAGCTAGGTGGTACTAGTGAGGTACCAGTGTGGTGTTATTTTGCAGTACGTGTTAAAACATGTTATGCTGCCATGTACTGCACTTGCCAGGGAATGCGCAAAGGATTTTAGCTTAACAAGGAAGCGACAATCTGAAAGGGTATGATGTACTGTGCTTTTCAGTTCTTTTTAATATAATTTGTTTCACAATTCAGCAAATGTATGTGACTTTAACTGATGAGCAATGAATTGGGTTATCTAAAATTGTAAACATATACTATGTTGTGAGTGAACTACAGTTTGTCTTTTTCATAGTGACTTGCGCAGTAGTCTATCACAACACTTTCAAATCAATGTACCCTTTAATACAGCCTTGTATGGCTGGAGATCTAATTTTAAAAGATGTTAATATAACTTTAATTATTGTTGACAGAATAGGTCATTTGTTGTAAAGATTATACAATACCAGAATTCACTTTAATTTAAATTTTGCTTTAAATTTACATATTTATTTGTGATTGCCAATATCCTGAATATTGAAAAGTTAGATGTAAAAACAACTGTCCCTTTATAGATCAACCAATACATAAAAAAAAAAAAAAGTTATGAATAAAATCAATCTCCTCACGTCACATTTGTTTTGCTCTTTTCTGGGTTTTAAAAAAGTAATAGATAAAATAAATGAAAAAAACCTGTCATATGCTTATATGCCACAAACATGTTCAAGTCACATACACAAAAACAGCTATAATAGCAGCTTTTATTAAACCATACATTAACAAATTATAAGCATCATACGTGCTTTCCATGCTATTTAGTAATTATTCTGAGACAGTACTATATTTTGTCTCTCTGTTTTTCCACCTCGAAAACTGTTTATTGATACAGTATTAAGACAGTGTTAGGTTACTA
The DNA here is from genome assembly GCF_017654505.1 of Polyodon spathula. Classification (NCBI taxonomy): domain Eukaryota; kingdom Metazoa; phylum Chordata; class Actinopteri; order Acipenseriformes; family Polyodontidae; genus Polyodon; species Polyodon spathula. The sequence continues at coordinate 97,849,900 of NC_054534.1, forward strand.
TCATAACCCTGTTTCAGTGAATTAGAAACATAACCATTACCATATGAGTATTTACCTCTTAAAGACCAAAAACCTGAATAAGATAAAGCACACCCTCGCTATAACGAACATTTGGCTATAACGAACCTGGCCCTTGGACCCCAAATAATAATTAAAAAAAAGATAATATAAACACGCACTGTCAACATCCTGGTCTGTTCGCACGGGATGCCAGCTCTGCAGTGAAGCCAACTCTTTTGTCTTAATAAAAAGCACGTGCGGTGTAACTATGACTCCAAAGCGAAAATCCTTTTATGTTGCAACAAAGCTGTCCTTTGTCCTTCATAGGTGGACGAAGCCGCAGAGCCCCTTTAAAAAATTGTCCCGCCAGGAAGTGAGCTCCTGGGGAGACAGAATCAATTTTGACATGGCAAGCTCAAATAGCTGAGAGATAGACCTTAAATGTAGAGCAGGATTTCCCCTCGTCAAACAGGTCCTGAAAAAATTGCAGTGTAACTGACATGGGACAGGTTGTGGGGTCAAACCCATGAGACAGACGCCACATCTTAGCGGTGCAGGATAGCTATTTCTCAAGTGTGCACTTTGAAAAAGGGGCATCTGCCATGCTTGTCCTCAATAAGACTGGTCTTGCATGTCTCACAGGGATAAAACCCAGCCATGTTGCAAGTGGCAATCAATGCAGTGTACACAGATGTACAGTTGGTACCTCAATATGCCTATAGGTATCAACCAGGCAGGTCAAGACCCGAGCAGGTCCGGTTCAGCGAATTTAGCACTGAATTGGTATGGTACGGTACCGGGTGGACCCAGGACGGTACCATGTCAGTTCAGTACCGGTCCAGTGACTTTTAGCACCGGCACAGTGACAGTACTGGTGCGGCTACCTCAGTCCTGGTTCAGTACAGGGTCGGAAACTGAGCTGGTCGGTGACCTTGGTACCGGTACGGGTCCACTGGTTCGCAGTTACCGTGGGTGGTACCATACAGGCCCCTGGGAAAGTCTGCTTGTTAAACTGAACTAACAGCCTTCGCAATGGTGATGTTAAAAGCTGTCACCAAGACAGGATCAAGATATTGTAGTTGAACTAGCTTAAAGGAGTGGTACACAACCCCCCCCCCCCCCCCAGAGCTGTGCTTAAACTCTGACTTTTAAGAATGTGTTTGTTAACATTTATGTATTTAGCTAAATCTGGACTTTTTTTGGTTAATTCTAGGATCAAATACGCAATTTACATTAAATCCAGGAAAAATCTGTGTTAAATCATTATTGGGTTTTTTTTTTTTTACATTTGTCGCCCCTGTTCACTGCAGTTTCACGGACACACTCCCCACTTCAAACATAGTTTCTCCAGTCCTACAATACCTAGAGTGATCATCAATGGCTCATTTGAAAGGTAAGAACTTGGACTAATCAGCTGTCAAGTTTGTATTTATTTAAAATGTTCTATCCTTTAAAAAAAAAAATCCTGTGGATAGACACAAGAGAAAATACTTTCTGAACAAAAAACAATTATTAAACAATTATATAAATAATACAAAAACATCTCATATGGTGATGAATGCAAAAACGAGCAGTAAAATAACTGGAATGGTGCCGTGTTTGTTTGGCACCTGGTTGGTACTGGTTCGCAGTTACCACGGTAGCAATGTACAGGGAAGCCCACTTGTACAAGCCACTGAGAAAACCACTCAGTCAGTACTAACACAAGACTGAGGGAAGCCTGCTTGTTAGAGGTACTAACAGGCTTCGTAATGGTGATGCAAAAGCAGTCACCAAAACGGCAGCAAGATACAGTGTGTGAGACTGCAAGCAATCTCAACCGAAGCAAGTATCTTGGTCCGGTGCAGCCCTGCTGAGCCCAGCAGCTGTGCACGCATTTCTATAAAAAAAAAAATTAAAAAAATTAAAAAAATACAGAAAACATACAGTGATGGTTAGATTTCATATTTGAAAGGGAACAGTGGGTTACAAGGTTTCCCATTAGCTCTTGTTGAAAAAGCACAGGGAACAGCGTCACTGAAAATCAGATAAGAAAGGCTATGTATTTAAAGGCATTTTTTGTTTGGACATTCTAGTAGGAAAATGATAAAGTGTATACAAAACACAGAGAAAATCGGTATGTTTAACCACACCCATAGGCTGAATGTCAGGTTCAAGTCTGATCACTTGCTGACTAAGGTATAGGAGCAAAGGGTGATAATAACAGATGGAGAACGAGGTGGTAAGTACATGAATTAAAAACATTTAAAAGACAAAACGTGTGATTTCATTTCTAACATTTATTAAAACTAATAGAGCACAGATACAAAATTAAATCAGCATTAAGGTATCTACAAGAGACATCTACAGAAGACAACCAAGAATGATCAAGAAAGAGGTTTGCAATTCAATAATGATATTCATGAAAAAATAGCAATCTGAGTATACATTTAATTTGGATATTATTTTACAGAAATTTTGAAAGTATCAGGGATAAATTAGGAACATTACATATAAGGTCTAAGGCTTGGAAATAGTATAGTTTCAAGCCACTGGTAACTGATTTTCATTTTGGGTCACTAATTAAATCATCATTGAACTGCAGAAGACAGAACAGACAGGAAAAGGTTATTTTCATTTAACAGACATGGATTAACAAGAACGCTGAATATTGTACTATAAACATAATTTATAGTAGGATTCAGATTACAGTTTACAGAATCAATATAGTTGCAGATGCCCATGTAAAATAAAATAAAATAAAGAATGTTGGCAAAGCGAGTTCCTCTTCAGTTCAGTCTGTACTATATTCTTGTATCTTTTGTTTAAAACCCCCAGGAAAAGTTTTTATAGTCCATGCAAAAGCTTTCAACCTTCATATTCTAATCATATGAATTTGATGTACACACAAGCATGCAGGCACACACACGCACAAAGTGAAATCATGAGTGAAGTCCCTCAACTACCAGTTACCAAATAGGCTTTTAATGCATTTTATAATGCCTTCATTTACTCTGCGCCTTGGAATAAAGAATCTTATTTTATTCTTAAACCACCAGATATTAAAATACTCTGAATAATCTGCTGGCTTTACATAAATTGTGTTTGTATGAAAAGTAAACAATTAGCAATTATCTAAACAGTACAGTAATACAACCTTTGGGTCACAGGCTGATTGTCTGGGTCTCTTGAATATTCAAATTAACATTAAAAACAATTTATTTATTTTAGGATGACTTTCTAAAATAAGCTAAGAATGGTTAAACGTCTTAGTTACTGGTCTTTGAACAATAAGTATGTATGACAATTGTAGATTGTAGAAGGAATTGTAGTTTGATTTTATCTGAATGAGTATCAGGTTATCATAAAGAAAAGTGCATTTAAATAGCTAAACTTGGCCTTCGTATATAAAACTACGATTTTACTGTTCGTCAAACCACAGCAATCCAAGGCAATAACAGAAAAGACATCATACTCCGGAAATACCTGAGCTGGATGTGATGAAAACATAGGGCTCCTCACTGTTAGCACACAGCGTGGGTGGGGAGAAGTTGCCTTCTGAACGACTACTTGCATGAAAGGGTGATGTGGGTGACTGTGGCAACAATGTGCTGTTTGGGCTGGTGATATCTCCCTCTCCAACCAGAGTCAAGTCTGCCACATTCTCATCACTGACTGTCTGTATGGTCTCCGGTTGCCGTGTGTCCTGCACATGGGGGATGGGGGAAAGCGGTGCAGCAAAGGGGGCGTGTTCTTTACGCTCAGATTTCTGATTGTTGGGTGGCAACAAAGCCGACCTGCATTGACTGGAAGACGGTGTTTTAGCGTTGCTGCAGCCTTCACTATAGTTCAACGTAGAGTCTAGTCCTCTTGAATTGCGGGATATATTTAGGGAACCGCCGGCCATGTCTTTCCCTTCATTTTCTTTGCCTCTCCTGTAGCCTGGTTGATGGGATGAGGGGGTGGATGAAGTGGGTTCAGGTATCAGGCGAAGGAAGTCAGGCAGAACCAGGTCTTCTTTCTTCAGCAGACCTCGCTGGTCGTTTGCTCGTTTGTTCTGAGCTTTGGACAGGAGTTCGAAGAACTCTGTGGTAAAGGAATGATATAGAGAAATCAATACGAGCACTGACTTAAATGATGGATTCTGAAGCCAGGTTGCATGCTAAAAACAGATTGTTAAAAAAAGGTGTTAGCCATACAGCCGGTAGGATTTATCATTCTCAATCAAATAACACTAAAATAAAAATAATAATATTAGTATGGTTAAACATTTCTGTTGGCTTAAGCAGTGAAAGATTTCACACAAGATTCATAATAGAAAGAAAGAAATAGTTAATATGTTGCAGTGCCATGCTTGTGAAACTATTGCTTAAAATGCTGCATTAAAGGGAAAGGTTTTTCTTGAAATTACCTTCAGCTTCATCTATATTAATTTTTTTCTGTTTTCTTTTGTCCAGTTTATCAACTGATTCTTCTTTTCTCAAAGGCCGTGCCTCCCTGGTAGCTTTTCCACTTTCCCCTCTGGCTTTCACAGAAGAGGATTTCCCAGCTGTTTTTTCATCTCCCTAGATTACAACAATGAGAAGGCACCAATTAAGGTTGGTGGGTGGTGGTGCTGAGACTGGTTTGGGTAGATTTCCAAACGCCCACCCTTTGGATGACGAAGCCCTCAGCCAAGTCTTGTGAAGCATAAGAATCAAGAATGACAAGTGTGTGTGTCCCGAAAAAATTTTGAGCCAGATAATATTTCCATTAGCTTTTACAGATTCCATACCCTAACTTCTGAATCCCCTTTAAAAATAGGAGCAACAGAAATGTGTGTCCAAAAAAAACGGTTTACTGCATAACAAGTAGCAGAAACTGTTGGTTGATTTGTCAATGTCAGTGGCAGAAGTTGTAGTTAAGACAGAGAAGGGTTAAAACAGTTGCAGCAAGCTATGCAAGCTCAATTCAAATCAGACTTTTAGCAACACAATCCACACAGAATCAAAGATGAGAAGTGCGCAGTTAAGTAAGCAGGGAGATCTAGAAATCCCAGTAGTGGACACATTGCAATAATAAATAAAAATAAAAAACAAATGGACTTCCATCTGTGCACAAGTGATGTACACATATTATTATTTTTAAACCCAGTAAAATAAAATTCTTACTGTTGAATAACTTCTTTTACTCAAGGGCGGCGCGTGACTTTGCATTACAGAAGAGCTTTGTTGTTTGTCTGTAAAGAGAAAGAAAGAATGAAACTGATTCCTACTTTGATTTAGCTAATTTATATTATTATTATTACTTATATCATTTAGGTTCAGGCTGACATGTCTATTCCATTTTTACATTTCTTGAGAATTTTGAAAACAGATTCTTTATACTTATTGTACAGTGCTCTGAAGTGCTATGTGACTTTGAATTTAAAACTGTTACTGCATTATCCCAGAATCAATTGCACAGCTAAATTGCATAATTTAAAAAAAAAAATCAAGTATTGGCATAAAATATCAAAACTATCTAATAGCAAAGTATACTTATCACTACATCAGGTATACCCTCCCTCTTCTACTCGTGGATGTAAGAAATAACAAATGTGATATTTCTTACATCCACTAGGGACAGAATATTGCATACTAAGTTTCCCATTAAGCCTACATTTACAATGCCTATAGTAAGTATTCACCCCCCTTGGACGTTTTCACAGTTTGTTCTGTTACAACCTTAAATCTTGATAGATTTAAATGTGATTTTTTTCCTTCGATTTACACAACCTACTCAACACTTTAAAGAGGCAAGATAATTCTCTACCAGGTTTGCGCATCTGGATTGTGCAATATTCGCCCATTCTTCTTGGCAAAATTGTTCAAGCTCTGTCAAGGTGGATACGGATTGTTGGTGGACATCAATCTTCAAGTCTTGCCACAAATTATCAATCAGATTCAAGTCCGGGCTTTGACTGGGCCACTCTAGGACATTCACATTCTTTTTTTTTAAGCCACTCCAGTATCGCTTTGGCTGTGTGCTTGGGGTCATTGTCCTGCTGAAAGGTGAATCTCCGTCCCAGTCTTAGGTCTTTTGCAGACTGAAGCAGGTTTTCCTCAAGGATTTGCCTTTATTTAGCTCCATCCATTTTCCCCTCTACAAGCTTCCCAGTCCCTGTCGATGAAAAGTATCCCCATAGCATGATGTTGCCACCACCATGCTTCACAGTAGGGACAGTGTTACCTGGGTGATGTGCTGTGCTGGGTTTGCGCCAGACATAATGCTTTGCATTTAGGCCAAATAGTTCAAATAGAATCTTTTGCCATATCTTTTCAGAGTCTCCCACATGACTGTCTGCAAATTCCAAGCAGGATTTTACATGTGCTTTTTTCAGAAATGGCTTCCTTCTTGCCATTCTTCCATACAGGCCAGATTTGTGAAGTACCCCAGCTATTGTCGACACATGGACAGTTTCTCCCATCTCAGCCATGAAACGCTGTAGATCTTTCAAAGTTGTCATTGGCCTCTTGGTGGGTTCTCTGACCAATGCCCTTCTTATCCAGCAGCTCAGTTTGGGAGGATGGCCTGCTCAAAGCAGATTCTGGGTGATGCCGTATACCTTCCACTTCTTAATGATCGACTTGACTGTGCTCCAAGGGATATTCAATGCCTTTGAAATCTTTTTTATACCCCTCCCCTGATCTGTGCCTTTCCACAACTTTATCCCAGAGTTGTTTTGAAAGCTCCTTAGTCTTCATGGTAGTATCTTTGCTTTGAATGCACTACCCAACTGTGACAGGTGTATTTAATCTGAAATCATGTGAACCACTTTTATTGCACACAGATGGACTCCATTTAACTTATTGTGTGAATTCTGAAGGCAATTGGTTGCACCGGAGCTTACTTAGGAGTGTCACAGCAAAGGGGATGAATACTTATCTAATGAAGGAAAAAAAAATCCCATTTAAATGCATCAAGATTTCAGGTTGTAACACAACAAATTGTGAAAATGTCCAAGGGTGGTGAACACTTTCTATAGGCACTGTAAGCAGTGACACACCCAAAATTATCTCATTTGCATTGTTTTCAGTTAGCATTTTACTTCTCAGTTTTATCTGAGCTTCTTGTGAATCATATTTACCTTTCACGGTACTCTGATCGGCCACATCCAGTACAACTCTCAGTCCATCTAGACTTGAGATGGGTAAACCAAGGTCCAGAGGTTCTTTCTCTCCACTCTGTACAAATTAAACAGATGTTGATCAGTTATTTATTTATCTAATCATTCAGACCAACAGTACGTTTGCTCTCCATGCAAACTTTAGAATGTAATAAAATAAAATCTTAAACACGGTCCACATTTTTTACATTAAATAATGAAGTGACTGTCTTCAAAGAGCAATGCCCTTTGATCTGTTTTTCTTGGATATTTTGGTTGTCCTTATTTTTATAAAGACAGACTCTCCCACTAAAAATGCATTGTTCTGTTTCTTTGACACGTATCTCCTACAAGCAGCTGTTTTGTCTAAATTACATTTCAGTCATAACCAGTCTGAATCACTCAAACCTGAGGAACTAATCATCCAAATCTAATTCCGCTTTCATTTCCTTAACAAATATGTCTCAGAGCAAGCTTCTTTATTTCTCCTGGGTTTGAGATACCAAGAAGAACACAGGGAACAATTGCAACACATAAACCAAAAGAATACTTACAATTTTTGCAACCAAGTTGCTTAAATGTAAGCCATACTTGGCCACAACAGGTCGCAGAACTTCTGTAACTGGTTTTGTAGGTTTAGCTTTTAATCCAACAGAGCGGTTGATAGGTACAAGGTCCAATCTGAATATTTGAAATTATGAAACTGATTACATTAAGCATTACATGATCCTATTGCCTATAGTTCTAAGTCCTGGCAGCTATGGTGCCTACAGCTATTTGTCTACCCTGCATGCAGGTGCCCAGTGTGTGCCTGATTACTCATTTTACACCTAACTTCAACCAGGATAACCTGGGGAATAAAAAAGTCTCAAATATATTAACGGCTTAACATTTATGTCTAAAATCAGCAAAGTGAACAACTAAAGTAGCCGAACAACACATTAACATTTTAGATTAGAATTAGACTTGCTGACTAAATAATGTCAGAATATTTATTACAGTTATATAAAACCAACTTGTACTGTTGGAGAGAAATCATCAATAAAGCTGTTGTAAATGAGGGGTTACCTGAACAAAGTGCGTTTTTCTAATCTTAAATCTCTTGAACTCAGAGTCATGCAGTCTTGGTCCAATACAAGAGGCTTTAAGGAAACAAAGGGGGGGGGGGGGGGGGGGGGGGGGGGGGGGGGGGGGGGGGGGGGGGGGGGGGGGGGGGGGGGGGGGGGGGATTGGTTAGAATCTGCAAATGTCACTATAATCCAATTAAAATGTATGCAGATTCCTGTTTCAATACAACAAAACACAACATAAATGCAACCCAGGTATGACATACAAATGAAAGTAAAAAATTAAATTATGTAACTATACCTTTTCACCACCTACTAAGAAGAGGTCTACTGCTGCCAGGTTAAAGCAGAGCTTTGCACAGAGGGCTAACAGCAACTCCCTAATGGAGACTCCTGGGCGGAGGGGCAATGCACAAGTTGAGCCGTCTGGAAGATTTATATAACAGTGCTTTAATGACTTCTCCTTCTCAGGGACCAGCAGGGGCACTCGGGAAACATCACACTTTAGGAGAAGATTAGGAAATTATATATGCACTGTACAGTCACAAAATGCACAAATGTGAACAGTTTCAAAAATATATTTTATAAATCAATATTTATACGTTATTTCAAAAATGTACATACAATCCAATCAAAACGATCAAATCAAGAGAGTCTCTCTCTCTATCTTAACACTGTTATTGAATACACTCACACTGTGGATGATGGGTTGCCTATATGCTAATTTTCTTCAAGTGTCTTTGGGTTATATAGATGTCCTTTAGAATTATGTTGTTTGTCTTTTTTCCCTCTCACTTAAGTAATGGTAACATTGTATAAATTGAACATGCCATGGTCCAACTGAAACTACTGGATTTGTGACATCAAGTTACAAGGTCATGGCTAACATGTAAAACAAATCCAATATTTTCTGCTGAGCCATGGCATATTCCCTATACACACATATCATATAATGCCGATCAACTGCGAATCCCAAGGAGCCTTTTTTTTTTTTTAACACTCAATTATAAAACCTGAATACTATAAAAGGTCATTCCACTTCAAATGAACCAATGATCCTCACATATCACTTATGTAAGTATTTTAGGCAAAATCCCCAAATATTAGCTCTCAACTCTCATCAAAATACCATCTTGATACTCACTGCTCACGCAGAATTGCTCTTCTTGTTTAATAATTACCTATATATTACCTAATGGTGACCATGGATGTTAATGCAATGGAGGCAAATGTAGAACAAAGTGAAACAACATTCTCTTTTATACTTGTGAGAACTCCTGAGCCCATGTAGTTACTTTCTTCTCTGTACTTTCTACAGGTTATCTAACAACAAAGATTATGTATGCAATGTCAATGTCACAGGGTAAATTGTTACTAAGTTGTGAGCCCCCAAAGTTGACGTCAGGCTAGAAACGGCATCCCTTCAGCACCCCAGAACTCAAAAGGGATAGCAGATACACACTTGTGCTTTTATATGTCAAAAGTTTTGCATCACCCTATAGAATTAACTAATTTTGCTTCATAACCAGTTGAATGAAACCTGGTCAATAATGTTATGTTAACATATTGAATTACATACCGTTTTGTAGTTTTAATTGAAAAATGTGACATTTTGAAATCTAACATGAAATACTCTAGCACTGTTATGGATTCTGGCAGACTTTTGCAATATAATTTTATAGTTTATTTGATTATATGATGTTAAATAAAATATTTAAATGAGAATTGTAAAACGCATTCATTTGGTGTGGAATGACCCATAAGAATAATTGAAATCTACTATGTGTTGCTTTACCTCATTCTTGTTTATGGAGTTGGAAGTGAGCAGTTCCAGGCTAGCACCAGAAGACAAAGAGTCTTGTGATTCACGCCGGCTGTTGCTTTCTGAGCAATCTGTCAATGAAAGGGATTAAATGCATGATTTCATTAAAGCTTAAAATATACAGTTTAGTCTGTACTGCTTAGAACATATACACTTGTGCTAAATCAAAATAATTATCAAAATATTATCAAGTTGTCAGGATTAAATAGATGTGTGGTCCTTCTGAAATGAAATAATGTGGTATGCTAATATCTTTTATAAAAAATTAATTAATTAATTAATTAATAAAAAAAACTACATACACAACCTAAAAACCCACATATCCAAATCATACACAATTCAGTATCAGTAAGATGTGGCTTCCATCCTACCATAACTGAAAAGGGAGCTACGACTCAATTATTGGCCTTTCTAACAAATGTCACATGGAATTGACATTTAATCACGAGTGAGAGTGACCTGTGCTATAGTTTGAATAGTTGCTTTATATTCCATTGCTAGGTCACTATGCCTCTCAGATTAAACAGTAAGTAGTGGATTTCTTCAAAAATCTAGTGTTATTTCTCCCCACTGTTTAAATAACATACCTGCCATTTTTATTTTCATTGTTAACACCTTGACAACTTTTTACACTTAGAACTTTAAAGTCTGTTTCAAAATGGCCACTCTAGTGTAGTGGAGTTTGAGTTCTGTCCTCTAAATCACTGCAGGAAGAGCAAAAAAAATAAAATAAAACAAGCATAAGTGCTCTGGCTTTTCTGTTCCGTAGCATATCATTGATCATTACTGCTGTGTTACCTGTTTGACAATGTGGGCAATAATCCTTAAGCCATCAATCCACTAGAGTGGCCATTTTGAAAAGAAACAGACTTTAAAAGTTGTCAGGATGTTAACAATGAAAAGAAAAAAAAAATGACAGGTACATTATTTTAAACAGTTGTAGCAGCGCGTGGGGACGGGTAATGCTATATTTAAACAGTTGTAGCAGCGCGTGGGGACGGGTAATGCTATATTTAAACAGTTGTAGCAGCATGTGGGGACGGGTAATGCTATATTTAAACAGTTGTAGCAGCGCGTGGGGACGGGTAATGCTATATTTAAACAGTTGTAGCAGCGCGTGGGGACGGGTAATGCTATATTTAAACAGTTGTAGCAGCGCGTGGGGACGGGTAATGCTATATTTAAACAGTTGTAGCAGCGCGTGGGGACGGGTAATGCTATATTTAAACAGCAGTAGCAGCGCGTGGGGACGGGTAATGCTATATTTAAACAGCAGTAGCAGCGCGTGGGGACGGGTAATGCTATATTTAAACAGTTGTAGCAGCATGTGGGGACGGGTAATGCTATATTTAAACAGTTGTAGCAGCGCGTGGGGACGGGTAATGCTATATTTAAACAACAGTAGCAGCGCGTGGGGACGGGTAATGCTATATTTAAACAGTTGTAGCAGCATGTGGGGACGGGTAATGCTATATTTAAACAGTTGTAGCAGCGCGTGGGGACGGGTAATGCTATATTTAAACAGCAGTAGCAGCGCGTGGGGACGGGTAATGCTATATTTAAACAGCAGTAGCAGCGCGTGGGGACGGGTAATGTATATTTAAACAACGGGTAATGCGCGTGGGGACGGGTAATGCTACAGTAGCAGCATGTGGGGACGGGTAATGCTATATTTAAACAGCAGTAGCAGCATGTGGGGACGGGTAATGCTATATTTAAACAGTTGCAGCAGCATGTGGGGACGGGTAATGCTATATTTTTCTGAACCCCTCTACTTACTCTAACTGTTCACACCTTCACCATAATCACCTTTACTAAGTAATCAATTGTGAAATTTAAAATCCATTTATATTACTGTTTACAATTACCATTGAGGAATCCATTGTCTCTCTTCTTGGTACCCTTCCCAAAGCTCCTGTTTCTAGACCATGAGAAAAACGTTCCTTTCTTTTTGTTATCAGCAGGATCCTCCCCATTGTCTTCATTTAATGACCTCCCAGACTTTGACTTTTTACTTGACTGAAATCCAATAACAAAAAAAAAATTAATTAATTTGTAATATTATAACTAAAGAAGGAAAAGTGATTACGCTCTTAATAATTTGATGCATGTTGGTGTTTATTTATTTCACATATTTTAATTGGGCACACTTAAATTATGTTATATCTGTCCAGATACAATCCAGTGGAGTTGGAACCAATTTCACAACATGTTTAAATAGATTAAAGAGATGTGAAAGCACAGCACATGGAAATCTAAATCACTTGCACAGATTATTTTTAAACTCTAGTACACTATCACAGTGTCTGACAGCATCTCTTTTCATCACCACTACCATATATTTTACATTCTGTAACGTTGTTTCTTACAAGTGTTGAGCATTCCAGGAACTATGGCTGACATGGCAGTATACTACAGCTGATGTCTAATTAACATCACCATTTTAACAGCAATGTTTGTAAGAGGTTTCAATCACTGGCTTTTATACCCATGTCAAGAGTAAAAGACAAGCACATTCCTGGTCTTAAAAGGATAGCTCCTAACACTAGTAAGATACTATGACAGCCACCCACCTTTTTAGGCGTGGAGAGATTGGATCGGTCAGAGTTGGCACTGTGCTTAGAAGCAGGGCTGCTGGGAACCTGGTAGGGGTCAGGCAAAGGCCGACCTTCCACTTCTGCCAGCATACATTCCTGGTAGAGTGGAGACTTCAGAAATCGGGTATAGCTGTCAAACTTCATCAGATTGAAGATCTGAAGGGGAAAAAAATGGCATAACGTGTAAATGTAACATTTTATACATTGGTTCTACACTGACTGAATCACCATTAAACAGCCAAGGCAATGACAGGGAGAAATGAATAAATAGCCAAAAAGAGAGAATGCTACCCTTTAATGTATTTAATATGTGGTTTTTAATATGATGCTATTTACACATAACCCATTCATGTTCTGTTTCAAACATTCAGAGCATATGCAATAACAGTATAACACAAAGATTAAACATCTTACATCTACTTTTAGAATCTGTAGGTTTCAACATGGTTATATTACCTCAGGTATGCTCAACCCTGCATCATATGCATCAGACACAGGTAATTAATTCTCATATCTGGAGGCTGTGAAACATTTGTGCTAATCTAATCTAATCGAATGCATCTTGTAACTTTTAGTACAAGTTACCCTACATAGCTGTGCTTCATTCCAAACTATCATCTACCAGTACAAGCAGGAGTTCCACTGGAAACGAACAGCCTCTTATCTGGTCTTCCCTGACCCAATAAACAATTGTACACTTTTTCACTGACAGATTCATTTTTTATACACAGATCAAATGTAACAATTTAATGCATTTTCTCATTTTTGCGGTCCACTCACCTGAAGCTGCTGCACTTTGAACATATCTGGGCGAGGAGCATTGAGAATATCATCAGCAAGTTGGGCCTGACTGTCAATGTTAACCGGGGTGGTTGCCTTACTGGACAAAAAGCTATTGTAGATCTCCCTGGCTCTCTGTGAAAGCTGCAAATAACAACATTTAATGAATATGTGTACTATAAAACAAAACAAACTATTACCACTTTTAACAAAAGTTATGTCTAATGCATGTAACTTCATGGTAAGGTTTGTAATTTGTTTTATTTAAACAGTACTGTGAATAGGTTAAAAAGACTGCAGTAGTACTGTTTCTTCCTCATGCTGCCATCAGGAAAAAACTTCAAATTAACAAAACTTTCAACACAAGTTATTTAAATAATGTTTTTTAAAGCCCGACTGATTAAATGAAGGTTTGTGCGCATGTATTATTTTGCTATTCTTGTCAATGTTGTTGATATAACTTTGAGTTACAAAACTGTCTACCTGTTTTTTGTCCTTTTCAGGAACATGGCTGAAGATTTCACAGGCCTGCCAGAACAAGATGTTTTCTTCACTGAACTCCTTCTTAAGAAACTCCTACAAAAACAATATCAATCTATTAATTCAAATATGTTTTATTAGCAGCTGTTTAATGAGTGTAATATTGCATAGATTTTGTTACCTATACTCCCGATAGGCTTTACCGCTAAATTCCAGAGACCCTTGGCCTGGTGATTTTTACCAGCCAATGTTATTTACAAGCAGTCAGAAGGGAGCAGAACACATTATAAAATGTCAAACCTTACCGAGAAGTATCTAACACCAACAGGGTCTTGCAGTAGTCGTTCAAAGGACACAGCCCAGCTTGGCACCCGTCGCTCAGTGTGTCTTCGACAGCTCTGTACACTTGGAAGACTGGCATCACTGTTCAGGCTGAGCTCACTGCCACAGCCCTTCCGATCTACACCATGTATCTCTGAAAAACAAAGACCAACCAGTTAAAAAGCTAAATTAAACAGATATTTTTTTTTTAGGGCTTATACTAAAAAGACATAAAGCATAGTAATTTTACTCAAACAAATGTGTTTGTTATGCACTAAAACTGTTTGTATGGTTTTATCAAATAAAGTTTAATACCAGATTGATTGATGACTACTAAAATTATACAGTGGACTCAAACTAGTCTTATTTCCTCTAGCATACAGAAGCTCAGTTGCAAATGACAATAATAACACAAATCTAATTATGCATTTTTTTTGTCTTCTTTGAAAAAATTATCAAAGCAACAGATGCCAACTTAAATGAAAAAAAAAATGAATATGACACCACTGCCCAAGTATCATATAAGAGAGTGTTTGGCAAGTTTTAACTTTCACCTCCCCACACACTTGTTTTAATTACTAGTCAACAAATGAAGCACAATTGATTTACAATTCTTTTAATGCATACCAAATGCTGTGGAGAACAAGACAGACAACTATAAAGAAGTCAGTATTTTGAAATTAACCACAGCAATTAACTTCTGTCATAAATAAAAGGAAACTTTTTTACAGACATTACATAGAGAAATCATGGCTATAGATCTGTACACAGCCAACCCTTTTGCAATTCTGAGGAAAAATATAATAAAATGAGAAAGTAATCAAATTGAGTTATTTGTAAAAGAAACACCAAAGGAGATGCTACAGCATGTGTACGTATGTGAGATCTAGGTCTGCTGGTCTACTTGTAAAAAAGAACACATTTCAATTTAACAGGTTTTTAAATTCGTTTTTTAATAGTTTTACTACCTTTTTTGTTCAAAATCCACAATCAAAACAATTATGATAGAAATGAATGATCTAAATCTTTGAAATAAATCTGCAGTGCTGTAAGCTTGTTAAGCTTACCTGGGTAAAGTTGGTAGGACCCAGTGTGGTGCCACCTCACCAAATACCTCAAGCCATTCACTGGAAACCATGACCCTGACTCCATACCAAACATCTGAAATCCCCCACAACAAAGAGGGAAAAGTTTCCCTCAAGGCCGGCTGATATTATCTTCTTTTCTACTAGCGGCAGGCTAGCGCATTTTTTTAGTTGACCGGCAGTCACGCAGCTTAAACACATTGACTCTCAACCTTGCGGCCTCCAGCAGAGGAAACAGATCTAGGGTGACCAAGACAAAGCTCTTAAAGAGTGCAAGATAAATTATTCGTGGAAGAGGAGGGAGACCTAGAGATTGCTGCTGCTACAGGAACCTGTATTATTAATGCCCTGGTGGAAAAAAAAAACAACACTCGTTGAGCAGAGGGGAAAAATAAGCATTCCTGTTTAAAAATTCAATATAACAACGAACAAACAGTGGGGAAGACGTGTTCGTGTTATACTGTTCTCCAAGATACTGTTAAAAAAAAAAAAAAAAAAAAAAAATTATATATATATATATATATATATAAACTATTTGGATATTAAGATTTAAAACGTGAATCTGTCTTTTACTAATACAGTGCTACCCTGTTATAACGTGACCTGTTATAGTGTGGAATCAGTTAGAACGCAGGAAGGTCGTGGCTCCCATTTCCCCTTTAATGCAATTTGCAAACGTTGGCTGAACGTTTCAGACATACAGTATGAAGCATGGCAGACAGCAAAAAATTAAACCTTTCCCTGTTAAAATGAAACTCGATGCAGTGTACAGAGTAAGAAAAGATGAAACTCAAGAAGCAGTTTCAATATATATAAATGTTGCAGAATCTACATTGCGTGGATGGCTAAAAGACGAAGAAAAACTATGACTCCAAAAAGTGAGTCAACCTGCTGTGAAAGTGCAAGACTAGTTTTTGGTGTGGACCAGGTAACAGGGGCCAGGAATAATTGTCCCAATAAACCGTGGATTCGAGTACCTGCAAATTGTGTGTCTCCTTCCTTCATTTCGGGAACAAACATGCCAATATTTGTTACAGGGCAGAACACAAATAACGTAGTCTCCTAATTATGACCCCGACAACCGCATTATAACAGGAGGTGATTTCTACCAGCCAAGTAATGGTTAATCCAACACGAAACATTAAAGCCACTACTGTCCACATAAAAATAGGATTTAACCAATAAACAAAAAAACAGCACATACTGGCAGATCAAAGGTCAAGTCAAATTAACAATACTTTGTGGTTGAGGCAAATAACTCAAAGTGTAGCATACAAATGACAAAAGTCATGCAAATTGATAACTAATGATCTGGAAATTACCAGTAAGTCTGAATGGAACAATTAAATTATTCTCCAAAGTTTAGTGAAAAGATGAAGTAAATCAACATGGTGATAAATGTTCTCTATTCTTTTTTTCCCCAATGTATCCATCATCCCAGTGGCAGGTTTACTCCATCCAATTTGAGAGGAATGTGCATACCATTACTCCAGTAATTAAAAGCGCAGATAATTTCATGCTGGCAAGTATACACAGAATGTATTTACTGATGGAATTAAGTACAATCCAGAAATCAGTCTGGAAAATTTCAACAGTGCAAAGATTAACAAAGAATTTAATAGAGCAAGACTATGCTGCTTTCATAGCACCTCTTAGCAGTACAAAATGCTGTACTGTTTAATATTATCACACCTTAACAAACACAACTAGGATTTGCAAAGTAGCATAACGTTAGGTTATTATCATAACCCTGGTTCCCTGAAATAGAAATGTAACCATTACACGGATATTTATCCTTAAAGACCCTGTAACCTGTATAGATATAACAAAGACTGTGGACGCAGTCATGCCTGATCCTGAGGGCATAAATAGACTGCACGCACAGATCTTCATCATCACTTTTCCTTCAAGACCTCTGTAATCACAGAGGCAGCGACCTTGACGTTTAATGGTTACCAGTTCTATTTACTATTTCAGGGAACCAGGGTTATAATAATAACCTAACGTTCCCTATTAATTAGAAAATGTAACCATTACTTCATGGGTAGAAATACCAAAGCAATCGCTAGGCAATTATCTCAGACAACTGGAATGCCACAAGGTTTGGCCAAGACCACCTTACGCGTTACCATGAGGAACCTCAGTACTAGTAGATAGGGCTAATAAACTGGGGAAGAACTCAGCTCTATGTTTTTATTGGAATGGTCGACCTGGAAGCCACCCTCAACACTCTTGTTCCAAAACCAGGGTTTTGTGGATCTATGACATTCAGCCTTTAGAACCGCATAAAGGTATAGGGAGTGGCCCACACTGATGCACTGAAAATGTCTTTGACAGATGCCCCGTAGAACAAAGCCCACAAAGTTGCCAAGCCCCTGGAGGAATGGGCAGTGAGCTTTTCTGGAAGGGGCAAATTAGCTCACTCATATGCAGTCGTGACAGTGCCTGTGATACATTTGGATAGCCTCTACTTAGACAGGGCTTTACCATGGGACTTAGCCGCATAACAGACAAACAACTGTTCAGACTGCCTCCTAATACGGTAATGCCCGCACTGGACTAATCGTATGGAGCTGCCGCTCCCTGTCACACTGGAAAGCAGATGGATGAAAAGCCTCCAATTCCACAGTCCGGTTAATGTGGAATGCTGAGATAGTTTATGGCAAAAAAGAAGGATTGGTAAGAAGCATAACCTTTATCCTGGCTTCAACAAAAATTAAGCAGGCTTTCACAATCAAAAACGCTTGCATCTCACCCACACACTTAGTGGACATAATTGCAAGCAAGAAAGCCACTTTCAAAGATAAATATTTCAGATCAGTTGAATGTAAGGGCTCAAATGGAGACTTCATAAGTGCTTCAAGCCCACGGTAAGCCTCCAACGAGGGCCAATGTCCTTTGTAAGTGGCCTAAGCTGCCAAGCTCCTTTTAAAAATTGTCTTTCCGGGAAATTAGCTCCTGGGTAGACTGAATCCATTTTAATATGGCAAGCCGAAATAGCTGCCAAATAAACCTTAATGTAAAGGGGGATTTCCCCTCATTAAATAGGTCCTGTAAAAATTGCAGTATAACTGCCATGGGACAGGTCGTAGGGTCAAAACCCATAGGCAGGCACCACATATGAACAACGCCCCACTTGTACCCATACTGGGAACGTGTGGACACTGCACTGGTATTCTGCAAGGTGTCAATGACCCTATTAGATAATCCCAGATGGCTCAAATGCTGACATTCAGGGGCCAGACCCAGAGCTGCAGGCACTGGGGACTCCCCTTGAGAGGAGGACTGCTGGCCAGTTTATCACCCTGTGCAGGTGCACTGCTCGCAGGGAGAAGAGGTGATCATGCGCCCATAGCAACAGCTTGTGGGCTACTCAATGGGAGACCTGAGGCCATCCAGGTGGTTTATATAAACCACCACACTAGCGCTGTCAATCCAAACAAGCACGCGTCTCCCTTGAATCTCCTGTAAAAAAATATGCAAGGGTAGAAATACTGCCTGCAAACTCCAAAATACTGATATAGAGCCCCTGCTATGGGGGTTCCATACACCTAGCGCTCCCCTGTCATTGCACATCGCACCCCAGCCTAGACTGGACATGTCCGTGGTAATTGAGAGGAAGTAGGCTTGTCCTCAAAAAATAGACTGCTTCCGTGTCTCATCAAGAGGCCAGGGAACTTGTAAGGCTACAGTAGGCCTCTTAGTCAGAAGTTCTACCAACAGAGAAAGGTGAGCCACCGGCACGGCACTGTCCGACTCCACTTCCTCAAAGGGTAACTCTGGATTGCTCCAAGAGAACAGCAGGGGCTGGTGGAGCAGTGTGTTCACGCAACAGTTCAGCCAAAACAGTGCATTGCTGAGAAACAGCTTCTCAGAGTTTGTCCCGCTTTTCAAAGTCCACTGATATATGAGACCAGTGACTCTCCTCCTGTTCTTAGAAACAGGCAGATGGGACAGAGAGGCAGAGGAAGACGAGAAAGATTGTGCCACTCGTTCAACTCTCATGCACTGCCTTGGCACTGATCCCTCAGAGGAGGATGCAGCCATCCCGTTAAGGGATGATGCTGGGGAGCCCTGATCAGGTGGTTCAGATGTGGACTGCCCGTACGCTTAGAGAAGGATGCGCAGGACTCACAGAAACCATGGTCTGCAAGTGCCCCCTTTGCATGCTCCGGTCCCAAAAAGGAAGAGCACCTGCCATGCTCTTTCTCAATTGGGAGACTGACCTTGCAAATGTCACAAGGGTAAAACCCTGGCATGATGCAAACAGTGCACTATGTGACAACTGCTGCCTCAAGTTGTTATAGCTGGAGCTCTTATATATTGTTTGTACTTTATATATTCTTATGAACTGTGATATTTTGTAACAATTGTAAGTCGTCTTGGAAAAGGGCGTCTGCTAAGAAATAAATAATAATAATAATATTATTATTATTATTATTATTATTATTATTATTATTATTATTTAAGAACTGCCAGGCAGTTTTACAGCTTCCAAGCTCAGTGTCAGTTGGAAATTTTGGCAAGATGTAGCATTGCTGCACAAGTGTCAGCAACAGATCAGTTTTATGGAGCAGTTTCGATTCAAAATACTGCATTAGTTGATTATCTCATGATGCTTTATAACGTTAAACACCATAGTAACCATGACCCTATCTACACTGTAAGGAGCTATAAGCTAAGTTTACATTTAACCTTAAGGAGAGGTCAAAGGTCACAATCAAGGTAATTTTTGAATAGAGCATATATGGGTTCATAAATGTGTTGTATAGTAACCATAACCCTATGTGCACTGTAAGGTGCTATAATCTTACGTATAAAAAATTAACGCTCTGTTGTTTCCTCAGATCTGCCCTTTTAAACGCGTAGAGTGCGCGGAAACGCTGATCCATGACCGAACAGAACAGTACGGAGGTTCAGATCGAGACAGTGATGGAGGGGAACCCTTGGGCAGATCCCTGAATAAGGATAGCTGAGCAGGCTAGGTAGCCGGCAGCGTAGGACGGTGATTCAGGTCGCACAGGCAGCAGCGACCGGGATATTGCTGCAGAGTGCAGCACCTTTTCTTTGTAGTTTTGTTACTGTTTTATTTTTCCTATTTCTTTGTGCCTTCGATTTTTGTAGTATTGTTTTGAAGCACCTGCGAGTGCACCGGAACTGTTTACCCTTGCTTGGTATTCCTGTGGTTCTGTTTACCATAGTTGGTAAGCAGACCACGGACCAACAGCGCCCTCTGCGGGCTAAAGAAACCCAACGCGCCCCTGAAATAAAACTGGGCACCTGTGTGGTGTTTTCAATTAAGAACATAAGAACATAAGAACATAAGAAAGTTTACAAATGAGAGGAGGCCATTCGGCCCATCTTGCTCGTTTGGTTGTTAGTAGCTTATTGATCCCAAAATCTCATCAAGCAGCTTCTTGAAGGATCCCAGGGTGTCAGCTTCAACAACATTACTGGGGAGTTGATTCCAGACCCTCACAATTCTCTGTGTAAAAAAGTGTCTCCTATTTTCTGTTCTGAATGCCCCTTTTTCTAAACTCCATTTGTGACCCCTGGTCCTTGTTTCTTTTTTCAGGCTGAAAAAGTCCCTTGGGTCGACACTGTCAATACCTTTTAGAATTTTGAATGCTTGAATTAGGTCGCCACGTAGTCTTCTTTGTTCAAGACTGAACAGATTCAATTCTTTTAGCCTGTCTGCATATGACATGCCTTTTAAGCCCGGAATAATTCTGGTCGCTCTTCTTTGCACTCTTTCTAGAGCAGCAATATCTTTTTTATAGCGAGGTGACCAGAACTGCACACAATATTCAAGATGAGGTCTTACAAGTGCATTGTACAGTTTTAACATTACTTCCCTTGATTTAAATTCAACACTTTTCACAATGTATCCGAGTATCTTGTTAGCCTTTTTTATAGCTTCCCCACATTGCCTAGATGAAGACATTTCTGAGTCAACAAAAACTCCTAGGTCTTTTTCATAGATTCCTTCTCCAATTTCAATATCTCCCATATGATATTTATAATGTACATTTTTATTTCCTGCGTGCAGTACCTTACACTTTTCTCTATTAAATGTCATTTGCCATGTGTCTGCCCAGTTCTGAATCTTGTCTAGATCATTTTGAATGACCTTTGCTGCTGCAACAGTGTTTGCCACTCCTCCTACTTTTGTGTCGTCTGCAAATTTAACAAGTTTGCTTACTATACCAGAATCTAAATCATTAATGTAGATTAGGAATAGCAGAGGACCTAATACTGATCCCTGTGGTACACCACTGGTTACCACACTCCATTCTGAGGTTTTTCCTCTAATCAGTACTTTCTGTTTTCTACATGTTAACCACTCCCTAATCCATGTACATGTGTTTCCTTGAATCCCAACTGCGTTCAGTTTGAGAATTAATCTTTTGTGCGGGACTTTGTCAAAAGCTTTCTGGAAATCTAAATAAACCATGTCATATGCTTTGCAATTATCCATTATCGATGTTGCATCCTCAAAAAAATCAAGCAAGTTAGTTAGGCCATGTTGACTGTCTCCCAGTACCCTGTTACCATATAGGTAATTTTCCATTTTGGCTCTTATTATAGTTTCCATAAGTTTGCATATAATAGAAGTCAGGCTTACTGGTCTGTAGTTACCTGGTTCAGTTTTGTTTCCCTTTTTGTGGATCGGTATTACGTTTGCAATTTTCCAGTCTGTCGGTACCACCCCTGTGTCAAGAGACTGCTGCATGATCTTGGTTAGCGGTTTGTAAATTACTTCTTTCATTTCTTTGAGTACTACTGGGAGGATCTCATCCGGCCCAGGGGATTTGTTTATTTTAAGAGCTCCTAGTCCCTTTAACACTTCTGCCTCAGTTATGCTAAAGTTATTTAAAACTTGTCTGTCTCCTGGTCAGTTAATTACCCACACCCCTTCCACAATGACATATGCAATGTTTTAGATCGATCGGTTCACCGGTTCCCAAGAAGATGATTTTGAAAATATTTTTAAAGTAATGTGTCAGGTGGCCATCTTGATTTACGCACAAACATAATTTTTGAAAAAGTCAATTGTATTGACACGGGGATGAAGCTTGTCATCTTTGCAGTTAATCAACTAAACCACATTCAACTGAAGCAGTTTGAAATTTAATAACGAATGTAGGTCTGGCAGCCATATTGTTTTACCTTTTTGCCATTTTCAAATTCCACTGTCCCCAGGATGATGCCTACCAAGTTAAGAGTTAGTTGGTTAAACAGCTTGCAAACAGAAGCAGGTTGCCATTTTGTGCGCGTTTTGGCAAACTTGGTGGCAGCCATTTTGACAGTAAAATTTACCGCAGCAACTTCTCCTTCACAAAATTGAAGCAGATATGGTTGCTGATGACGTATGCGACGTTTCAGTATGCGACGTTTCAGATCAATCGGTTCACTGCTTCACAAGAAAATTTTAAAAGGTTTTTCCAACAAAGTTTTTCCTGCCAAGTTTCATGTTGACTGGTTACACCGTGTGCGAACAGAAGCAGTTGAAAGGTTTGGGAGGAAAAACGAAAATATAATTTTTAAAACAAATTACAATAGCCTTCCCAAGCCAGCATGGAAGCCTAATATATATATATATATATATATATATATATATATATTTATTGAGGGCGAAACCCGGTGGTCTAGTTTTGCCCAGGCCAATCTAGTTTCACCAAGGCCTTCTGTGCGAATCCCAAAGTTACCACTTTTTTTGGCACTCGCCCACAACCAATCGGACGAATCTAGATTGGCCCAGAACCTGAAAAAGACGACTGGGCAAAACCCGTTTTTTCAACAGTTTTCACTGAATTTCGGGGCTAGCCCGGGCGAGTCTAGTTTTGTCCATGCCAATAATTTGGTTTGGCATTTCTACCCTCTCCTCTGCCAACTTCCAAGTGCATGCCGGGGTACCTGCCTCGCTTCCACTTCAGACAACAATGCAGTGACTGTGTGCTGTGTTTCCAGCGGCAGTACAGAAAAGGCAGGATGCCAGGGCTGGTTTTAATAGTGATTAAAACGAATCTTTGTTATTTCGAACAAAAGTGCAGTATTAAAAAAAAAAAAAAAAACTCGTCTCGCTGTATTCAATTTAATTTGAAAATAAAATTTCCATTTCAAATAAATTCTGAGCTTTTTTTTTTTTTTTTTTTTTGGATTCCCTGAACACAGCATCGCATCAGATTGTGTTATAGTTAGCCGAGTATAATGTAATTATAGCAATTTGAATGCCAGTGGACCCGGTCACCACCTATAACAATAAATATCTCCCTAGAATATATATTTTTTTACAACCTCAGACAGTGCAGTGTTGAAATTAGTTAGGTGTCCTGACTTATCAGGGAATGACCTGCCTAGTTAAATAAGAATATGAATAATAATGGATGGAAAAGCTTCCTGGTGAGACTTTGCAGGTTGTACTGTAAATCTAACAAGTCTCACTTTAGCTTAATTGAACAAAGATAGGGGAAAGGAAACCAGACCGCCTTGTCTACTAATCTCACGTTACTTAAATCTATGAACATGCTCAGACAGGTGAAACCCGACAGGGGAAACTCGTTTTCTCAGACTTTATAAAACAGGTATGAACAAGAAAACGTGATTCTGCTTTAACAGTTGAAGGCTTCGATTAATTGGTTTACACTCTATATTTTGGGTGAGGTTAATGTGATAGAACAGCTAAACTACATTTATAGTTAATTAATAGACATGAGTTTTAAGGCTTAACTTTGAAGCAAATGCAAAGTTTGCACACTTAAAAACATCTCAGTACTATAACACTAGCAGCAAAACCATTTAGTGGGGCAAAAAATAGTTACGTAATCTTGTACGGTAAGGCTTCTGTAGCCTACCATTCTGCTTAATTTGTTTGGAAGTCAAATAAAAAAACATAGGAACACATTATTTCTTATGTTAATTATGTTGGATGCTTTACATTCTCAGCTTTTCCAAGCTGTTCAAAAAAATCAAAAAAGAAGGGCTTTCCAAACGTGTGAACACACTACAGTTACTCCGTTCACAAAGAAGATTACAAAAGGCCACTGGAGTGTTTACTAATGTTTTGGAAAAAAGGTTTACAGGGCAGCTAAGACAAAGAACAGCTATTTTCCACCACCCGCTCTCCTTTAAAATACATTTGCCTTCAATTTTGCTAGAGGAACTTGCCTTCAGTTTACATTCCCAACACTACTTTGAGTAACCTCATGCAATGAACAGTGTCTTGCTTGCCTGTTTTGGGGGTCTCAAACCAAGCAGTGAAGTTTATCATGGCAACAGCGTTCCCTCTAAGGGTAAAATGCGTGCATTTTTCGCAGTAACTGGCAACAATCTTCGCACTCAGTTTTCGCAAGTTATTATCATAAATATCAACCTCAATCGAGACTCCAGGCTCTCTAGGTAAACCTATTATTTTGAGACCATTCTTACAAAACATTCACATAAGCATATTTGTGTCTGTCTTGCAGCTGATTCTCTGCTTTCCCTCTGTAAAAATACATTTCACATTAGTACAGAGCTCGGTCAGGCATCAGCGAATCTACAGGGTGGGTGAAGCAGGCGTCTGGCAATTCTGCCTCTATAGAGAATGCTGCTCATGAACGTCATAGTTTTTAACTCATTGTATAATTGAACACTAAAATCAGTGAAGCACAATCTTCCTGCATTACTTAGAAGTATAAATACTCTGGTAAACAAATATAAATCACAATACTCACACTTTGACGGTTTTTGTTTTATTTCCCTTTTAAAAAACGACCATTTCAGAAATCACCTCAAGCATTTTGAAACTGGTAAAAATGTAATCAGCACATTAGTCGAAAATACACATTTAAGTGTACAGTAATTGAATAAGACATACCATGACCATTATAATTTATTGTTTTGCGAGTTTATTTATCATGTGACTTCACTCCATGTCTCTGCTGAAACACAACATGACGGCTGAACCAAAGAAGAAAAAAAACAGCAATGTTTCAGTAAGACAGGGCTAAAAGAAATCTGATTATCTATATGAGGATGGTGTGATAGTATTCTTAGTTTTGCTGTAATTTGCATGATCATGTACGAGTCAATACATTAAATATCATAATGCCAGTCCCGTAAACACGTAGAGAATAGAAAGCAAATAAGACAACAACAATGGCAAAGCACTGCATTCTTCTATGCTGAAAAACGAAGACCTAAGGTACTGCGCTCAAGGCGGAGCTTTCCCGAAGTAAGCAAGCTAAATTATTTCTTTCATTATTGTGTATTTCATTATTGTTTAGGTTTACTTCTTTCCACTCTACCTGCCTTTAATGAAATATAATAAGCAATTTTAAACTATGAAGATGAAGAAAAGAGCTCAAAACTATTTTTCTAGCTATACAATCCTTAAAGGAAATAGATCACTTTACTGTGTAAAGGATGTAGTCACTACACTACACACCATTGGTTTCATAAAGACATTCTGTCTAGAGACACGCCTCTTTTTAAATTTGGCTAATAACACTGCAGAATTAGGAAAGAAACAATTGAGAGGATTAACTGTGTGTTTACCTTAAAAGGGGCGCTATTTAAATTACAATCGGGTAATACATAGCAGTGAACCTGTTTCAGAGCAACAAGTCACTCAACACACCTTTATCAGTGTTTCATATTTTACCCTGGTTATTATTATAATGCCAATAAAACGTTAAGCTTAATGTGTGGCGTGCTGTACATAGGATTACTCTCACATGACATTGCTGGGCTGTTTGTTACTAAACTGTTTCATTTTTTTTTTTATTGTTATTTTAAGTGCCAGCAAAGCTAAACGGGTCTTTTCAAAACACCTTTATTTGTAGACTGTACTACTGTGTTAGTGGAAGACTGTAAATATGATTCTCACGACTGTGCTGGATATTTGTTTTTCTGAACAGTTAAAATATAATTCTTACGTTTTCCTGCTTATTTTAATGCCAGCAATGAGCCAAGTGATGTCTATAAACATTATGACAGGTTTGAAGGTGCTTCAGGTGCTTTACTTACTATTACAGCAACAAGAGACTGATTGAAAGTGCGAACAAATGGAATTGACCATTTTTAAAAAACGGAATTTGGTATTCCCAAGAATGGAACAATTAGTAGCCCTAAAGATGGTTACAATTGAAGGCAGCGTGGATGCCAGTGTTTATGCAGGCCACCAGTTAAGCAAGCAGTCTGATGACACAACCGACACAGCTGCATAGGATCAGAGGATGACTCAAACTCAGAGGCAGAGCCACAATAAATGTCTTGTTTAAATTTAGTAAATTGTGAAGTTGTTGAGATACTTGTGTTGGAATATTGTTTCAAAATTGTATAATGCAACAAAAATATATTAAAAGGGTTAATGCGTGGCCAAAGGTTTCCTACTGATAATTTACCCTTTCTCAGTCAAAACAGCAAGTTTCTCATTATCTAAAAAGCTTAGCGGGAACGCTGCAAGGCAAGTCAACTAGCTTGACCTCTGTTGTCATAAAAATAGCAGAAGCGTTTTAAGAAAGAATGCAAATGCATCTTGTTTTAACAGAGATACAGTAGATAGCCATATCAGAAGCTTGTAGATACCTATGTAAGTAAATGGTGAAAAGTAAGATTTGTGATTGTTGCTCAGTTTGAAAACAGAGATACTAGGGTATGTAATAACTGGCAGACTTCAGAAATCCATAATTAATTAATGTGTATACAAACAAAGGAACAACCCAAAATTGCAAAATTTGGCTTATCCAGCATGTTGAATATCTGTTTGGAAAGTAAACTCTGTCTTAAATCACATCTTATAACAAAGCTGACCCATCAAAAAACCTTTCTACAGTTGTTCTGTATGGCAGCCAGATGTCACAACAGTTGGCAGATACTCTGCTTCTCAAACACTGTCATTGTGGCTTGGCCTGACAACCATTCCATGAGAGAAATACAGATGGCACATCTTTACACTTCTCAAATTAAGTCAGAATCAATTTGTCTATTAAGCAAGTCTAACAAAGTAAAAAGTAAAAAAAAAAAAACTAAACACACTAAAACGAAGGTTACTTACCACCATCAGAGACAGCAGCAGACTGTAAAAGAACAAAAAGAGACATGAGTGAGCAGAAAGCTTCATGACAACACACAGAAAGATAAAGACCTTTTTTGGCTAAACTGTCCCTTAAAACATATCCAGGAACACTGACTATTGGTGGCAATAGCTTACTAAACAATCAGTTGTCACTGATGCAATAGGATGGACAGGCCCAGATAATGTGATTCTAGAAGACAAAGCAAATTATTTCACACAGCTGTTACCACCTCGCTGCAAAACTCCTCCCAACATCGTTAATGTCCTGGAACCTGAAATAACAGGCCATTAGGGAAACAAACAACCATGACGGAAACACTGTAGAGCTGTCAGTGATAAGAGACTCATTTTATTTCATGCTTTAATGGTTTTCCAAACATTGTTTGAATATTGAATATCATTATTATCTTTTTTACCTATATTTACCTAAATTTACCTAAATTGTATGTTTTTCAAATTTGTTAGATTGCTGTTAAAAGGTTTGCCAAGATTCTCTTTTCAACAGACCATTTCTTAGCTAATTCTGAAGTTTAGATGATTTGCATTATACAGTACTACAGGTCCAGAACACTGTTTAAATGAAAACTCAAAATGACAGAAGGTCATCAAATATGTTTAATGGATGCCGTTTCAACTGAAGACACTGTTGTAAATTAATAAAAATAGGCAACAACAAACAAATGGAAGTCCTTTACTCACAACTCTGAAGTTGTATTTGATGGAAAATACTTGGGTGTATATGCTGTCTAAAAAGTAAATCATCTTGCCATTACCCTTCACAAGACAAATTTGTTTGCATGTTTTAGTCTGCCAGTTCGTTCACGGTGCTTTACCCTCATTATAGGCAACATTTTAATGAGAGCAAGACCCAATTTTAAAAACCAGAATCCGTTAACCACTTCCTTGTTTTCATCTACTCAGGATAAAAACTAGATCATGTGTCTCAATATTTTAAAAACAGTCTGAGCGCTTGACACAATATGTTCCAATGCTGGAAGTGGGGGTATGACCTCATGCTTCAACAAGCATGTAGCTGTGGCTGTGGCTGTGGCTGTAGGGAGAAAAATAATCCCGGGATGGTAAAGGACAAATTCCACTACTGTGACTTTTGTAAAAACACAAAAATAAAAAAGGGCAGTATTGCTTCCAGGTCACCAAACACTGAAGTCAAAATCAGCATTCCCATGCCCCAACAGGCACCCGATTGCTGAAATGAATTTATATTGGGTCAGTGGGTAATTCAATAAATTGTCGGTCATTAAAAAATAAATAAATAAATACAAAATTGAATATAACTGCAAGTTTAGTCAGCTTGGTGGGTCTAAAGCAAATGTCCTAACACCCAGACACCTGGTAGACCACAACGTAAAATCCTCACAATTTAAATAAATGACCATTACTTTTTGCTCCTGACCTGTTCATATAAAGTATTTGCTTGAGTTAACGTCATAAACAAAATAATAGTATAATAGTATGTATTTTTATAGTATCCTATCCTAATTTAGGATAGGATACTATAAAAAAAAGATATACTTGCCAAAAGTTCAGGAAAACACCAATAGCTTGATTGAATAAGAAATAAATTGTACCAAATTAATTGTTCACTATACGTTTAAACCTGGTCTCAAAACTTGCCACTAAGGATATCATTTTTGTCATGAAGTGTTCATTCTGTATGATACTGTCCACAAGCACAAAGCTTTATTTCATAAGCTATAGAACCTTCTGGAGTGGGTTTTAATTAAACCAATTAGAGCAATGCATTACTTGTTACTATCTGTGAATAAGTGGCCTACGATGTGAAAAATATATTGAACTCTACTTCATAACTAGGCCAGAACTGAATAAACTAGAGGTTTTATCTGTAGGCCTAGTTAAATAATTACTGGAATAATAATGGTTAATTTACTGGACTTGAAGCGATGCAAAACTATGTGGCGACTGAAGGAATCAGTTTTATAACTGGCATGAACATCAGAATCTCTTGTTGCTACTAGGTGTGTTGATGTGTTGAGTAATTTAGTATATTGAAATTAATTAGCACTTAACTACACCTTTGATCAAATGGAAATCAGAGCTAATATGTATAACAAAGGAGAGCCATACCCAGACTTCATCTGCCAAAAAGGGGTGGGCGTCTGACTGTGTTAATAAAACCTAAACAAAACTGTCTGGTCAAGAAATCCACAAATTTATTTGAATAAGGTAGATATTTGTGTTTGACTGGCTGAGGGTTACCGTAGTAATGCTTTTAATTGACAGGTGGCTTTGGATATATTTTTAGACTCTAGATTGAGAATGGCTGTTCTTCACCTCAAACCTGTAAACCTTGAGATGAAGGTACAGTAGATCTGATTGTTTTATGCTAAGTTAAATTAACAAGTTTAATTGTACATTACAAGATAATGAACATGTTCAGAATTTTCTGGATAATCGTCCCTAAAATATTTTGACCTAGCATTAATTTTTGAAACCCAGTCCCCGATATACAGCTCTGGAAAAAATTAAGAGACCACTGCAAAATTATCAGTTTCTCTGGTTTAACTATTTATAGGTATGTGTTTGGGTAAAATGAACATTTTTGTTTCATTCTATAAACTACTGATAACATTTCTCCCAAATTCCAAATAAAAATACTGTCATTATCCTGCTTGAAAAACCAATCCTCAGAGTTGGGGAACATTGTCAGAGCAGAAGGAAGCAAGTTTTCTTCCAGGACAACCTTGTACTTGGCTTGATTCATGCCAAAGCTGCCCGATTCCAGCCTTGCTGAAGCACCCTCAGATCATCACCGATCCTCCACCACATTTCACAGTGGGTGCGAGACACTGTGGCTTGTAGCCTCTCCAGGTCTCCGTCTAACCATTAGACGACCAGGTGTTGGGCAAAGCTGAAAACTGGACTCATCTGGAGGTGCTTCAGCAAGGCTGGAATCGGGCAGATTTGTCTTTGTGAAGGACGCATGAATAAAGCCAAGTACAAGGTTGTCCTGGAAGAAAACTTGCTTCCTTCTGCTCTGACAATGTTCCCCAACTCTGAGGATTGGTTTTTCCAGCAGGACAATGCTCCATGCCACACAGTCAGGTCAATCAAGGTGTGGATGGAGGACCACTAGATCAAGACCCTGTCATGGCCAGCCCAATCTCCAAACCTGAACCCCATTGAAAACCTCTGGAATGTGATCAAGAGGAAGATGGATGGTCACAACCCATCAAACAAAGCCGAGCTGCTTGAATTTTTGCACCAGGAGTGGCATAAAGTCACCCAACATCAATGTGAAAGACTGGTGGAGAGCATGCCAAGACACATGAAAGCTGTGCTTGAAAATCAGGGTTATTCCAACAAATATTGATTTCTGTTGTTTAAAAATGAATCTGAACTTATTTTCTTTGCATTATTCGAGGTCTGACAACACTGCATCTTTTTTGGTATTTTGACCAGTTGTCATTTTCTGCAAATAAATGCTCTAAATGACAATATTTTTATTTGGAATTTTGGAGAAATGTTGTCAGTAGTTTATAGAATAAAACAAAAATGTTCATTTTACCCAAACACATACCTATAAATAGTAAAACCAGAGAAACTGATAATTTTGCAGCGGTCTCTTAATTTTTTCCAGAGCTGTACATATGTCAGTGAAAATCCCTGGTCTATTGGGGCTGGCCTTCAAGAGGCTCTGCTTTTGCATTATAAGATTGTTAGTTTGCACATCATCAAGCCATGTAAGATGTACTTAAAAAAGAAAATGGCAGGATGTTTATCATAAATGTTCACTATCAAATTCACTTTTTTTGTATAGGAATGAACATGCACTAAATAGTAACCTTTCATCGCTGGCAGTAATTCATTTCCCTGGCCTCCAATAAACCTCTCATTTAGCTATTAACATCATGGCTTCTGAAGAAGACAAGCACGCAGGCATGTACACACACTGACAAAACTGACTACTGGAATTGTTAAATTAGAGGATATTTCTCACGCAGGTGTTTACCTGAGTATATTCTGCATAGGGTGAGGAATATTTCATTTTGTATTTTTATTACAGGCGTATAATACTGTAAGCTTTTTCCTGGCAGCTCAAGTCCACAAAGCAAGAAAAACGTAAATTTGGCAGATGACAATCACTTTTGGAAAACCTCACCAACTGCTATTGTGAATGTTTAACAGACTAGGTTATCAGTGTTTATTTTGGCTTACTGCATTCAGGTTAATTCAGGTTACTTACACATAAGTACATATTGATCAAATATGGTGTAATAGCATTTATTATTATACTGAAAATGACTGCTTTTCAAATTACCTGCAAGTTTTTAATTCCACTATACTACATTCCTTCAGAAATATCTGTGAGGAGCACCAATACGTTTTCCTCAACAGCTAAAAAACTCAAACAAATGGTTTACCATAATTGCCATTTATATAGGGAAATTAGGAGTGAAAAACATAAAGAATGCAAAGTATAGGTACAGTACAAATAAACCTTTCTGTGAAAAGCGAAATTACTTTTACAGTAGTGGATCATGAAGACACAGTCAGGGATTTGTTTTCACTTCAGTGTTAGATAACAAGGTCTAATGTGGAGTCTATAAAAGGAAAGCAAGTCATTCTACTGTTAAACTCTTCATTTGTAATGCAATATAGCTCTGTATTCGGCATGTAAAATGGCTAAAATTTGGACAGGACAATTGATTTGAGTTGACACTTGACACTTGCCAGTCAATAATAAATACTATAAGAATACTAAAAAAAAATGTGCAAATCGGGAAGAGGGGGTATGACCCATGAAGATTCTGTAAGCCTTATGACAGCATATTTTTGTGTTTGAAATACTATAAACAAAGATTTTAAGTTTTTGTGCTAAAGTCTGCTAAATAGAATATGACATCTAAATTTTTTCTAGTCTAGAACCAGATTTAAAGAATTTGACCTCTAATCAAGCCAGCCAATGTCTTCCTTTTCATTAAGCAGAAAAATTCAACAAATACAAACAGCAGATGATTTACTAATTACTGGTAATATAATCAACCGGATTATGAGCCATATCACTTGACTAGAATGGTTAGGTCACAGGTAATCAAAGCCAATAATTATTGACACTAGTCAAAAGTTGAATCTTTACATTATGTACTGTATGATATCCATCTGAGAACACTACATTGAGTCAACTCTGACTGCAAATGGAAGTCCCCAAACAAAACAATCTGGTTGTATTCAAAGGCCGCTTAATATTGTATGAAAATCATTCTGTTTTGAATATATCTAGGATTTGTGTTCAAAGTACTGTATATTAATCTAACGCACCCTGCATCCCTCCAACTAAAGTTGTTGGTCAGCCTTAGCACATTTGTTTTTTTTTATGGGACTAGCAATTATACAAATCTAGAACACTGGAGGTGTTCATTACTAAAAGAAAAGAAAAAATGTTTTACTCTTTCATAAAACCAAAGACTCACTTATTGCAGAAGTAAATCACATACTGAAACCACTCCACTGATTTCTTTTGCAGAGATCTGCCTACTGTATCCAGTTTAAAAACATAACAATATGTCTAATACCCCATAAAGTTGCCTTTTGTGTATGAAAAGAAACTGAAGGTTTAACACACACTTTTTACTGTAAACATTCTCAGTTTTCAGGACAAATGTTACAGCAAGAAAAGGTGAATTTGTATTTGGATGCGGTGGGCAAAATGCTTCACTGTATTGGATATGTCTACTTTATTTTTGTTTAAAAAAATTAATAACTCTTCATGAAAATAGAAGTGAAACATGGTACATCAACAATTATAGAAGCATTCCAACAAAGACCAACAAACAATTAGTTACTCTCAAATACAATTAAATACAATAAAGATTTTCTAACTAGTTCAGCAATATCAGAAAATGTCATTTAGATCAGCAGTTCGCTTTATAAATCAGGTTTTTTTTTTTTTTTGTTGTTTTTTTTTTTAAAATACTGTAGGTCACTATCAATCCACACGAAAGTGAGATGAATATAAAACGACTGCTAACCAAATAATTCAAGTCTTTGAATTATCCTTTCAAGTATGACCAAAAAATAAATTAAATTACCTACCCTGTTATAGTACCATGTAGGTATTTTCTTAAATGAAAGCTTAAATTTGAAGCTCATGTTTCCTCACTCAGAAAACACATTTCTATCTGCATTCATCATACAT
Source organism: Polyodon spathula (assembly GCF_017654505.1). Lineage (NCBI taxonomy): Eukaryota > Metazoa > Chordata > Actinopteri > Acipenseriformes > Polyodontidae > Polyodon > Polyodon spathula. The sequence goes on from NC_054534.1 coordinate 97,883,396, forward strand.
GACAAACCCATACTTTATATGTGTGAGCCATGCCTGTACAAGTCAGCACGAAACTTGACTAGGAAGTTCCATTCTACTCCCCTACAGTTTCTATAGCAACAAGCCACTACAGGAAACTGGAATGGATTTACTGTAGATTAAGTAAAAAGTACAGTACATACCCCAATAGCAATAATACTTGTTTTTAAATATTAAAAAACAAACATATTATAATCTGATCGCCTTTTGTCAAAACCACTATATTACTTTATTTTGCAGTACTGCCTGTGGTAATAGAAGCCATACAGCATGCACTTCTCCTTCCGCTCATACTGTACTGTACTGCACCAATATGCTATGGCATTTCCATTGCTTATTAACACTAATGTGATCAATTTGTTTCCTCCTGTGCTCATGTATTACCACAGTGAACTAATAATAGTTCTGTAGTTGAGCCAAGCAAAGAATGCTACCAAAAAAGCACATTGGTGATGAATCTAATCAGAATCATGAGCATATATCTCCTGTCCTTGCTTCTTATAAACTTATAAACCCTTACATTTCTCAAGGCCCTGCCTATCTTAGGGATCTCCTTCAATGCCACATACCTAAATGGAAATTGTCTGTGCCTAGGACTCGTCTGCGCACTATGGGTGATCAGGTTTTTTGCTGTTTAGCCCCACGCCTATGGAACGCCTGGCTGGGCTATTTGAAAAATTGTGACTCAGATGATGTTTTTAAATGTAATCTTAAAACTTACTTCTTTCGATTGGCTTTCTGTAAATGATTTGTTGTTCTTACTGTTTGTCTACTTAAATTACATTTTTATGCTGTTTTGTGACATTCTTTGTGATCTTTAAATGAAAAGCGCTATATAAATAAAATGTATTATTAATATTATTATTATTATTATTATTAGACTCTACTATGATTCATTTTATATTGGAGTATACTCTATTACAAATTGACATACACAGTTATCAAAAAACAGTGATAGAAATTTACAGTAAAACAAGTTAACCTCAAATAAATTCTACATACACTACTGACTTGGGGAGGGTGTTTCACAGACAGTCAGTCATGGACCAATCAAAAGCTCCAGTGTTCCTTACTGCAATTTTCTGCCCAAGAACATGTTATTTTCTCAAAACATTTAGCACCTACCAGCCTCCTTGCTACCATTTTTGGCAACGGCTGCTGCAGGGCTAATTCAAACTTTATAATATATTTTCATACTCAGTTCACACCTGGGTGGTCCTGGAATTCAAAGAAGACCAACTACTTTCCTAACAAAATGTTCAGGTTTTAGATGGCAGCAGACTGTTTTCAACTGCTGCTGCCCTTTCCATGACCAAGCTTGCCCTGACTCACTAACATCCTCACTGTCTTACACTTTCACCATAATATTATTGTTCAAAGAGCATCTTGTGTTTAAAAGGTAGCACCCATCCAACTTGCACGCTTGTTTCACATTCCTAACTGATACAACTCCACAGGTGCTATCCCCACAATCAATTCCTAATAATTAGCTAACATAAACTATTAGAAGGTTAAGGTGTAGAGACAGGGGTAGTGATTTCATCAAAGCTGCATTGTATAATATTTAGATATTCCTTAGTCTAAAGCTTTTCCAAAAATAGTTTATGTAACTTTTTTCTGATGCCTTCCTGTTGAAATCAGGATTATTAGTCATTTTGATATTGTTGAATATCTCAGATTTTGTATACTGAACATGTGCCTGGTTTATCTAAAGCTAGAACTTGCTCTTGGACTTGTTTTCATGAGTATGTTTTAAAACTTGCGTAGTGTTTTGTAACAGCTTTTTATTAAAGTGACTATACAGTAATTAAATAGAATCAAACTGTTAAATGGTACTCCAGTCTTTGACCCTAGCTTACACTACATTCAAGCCACTAGAAAACACTACTTCTGAAAAAACTTATCCAAACGTATTCAGGAGCATGTTGTCGTTATTGAGAGACAACCTTTTGAAATGTACATGTGCGATAATGGCAAACTGTAGTCACAAGCTGGCGATTACCATGCCTTTTTGCAGTAACAAAATTGACTATTTGTGAGATAAAAATGGGAGCATTGAGATGCATCACAGAACAGGATAATACACATTATATTACATTAAACTGTTACAAGATGCCTGAAGATCTGAAGATGGACTGAGATCCAGGGATTGAGGTAGTTCAGCAGTGTGAGGTATACAGAAAGATTAATTACATTACAGCCTGTCACACTGGCGTGTTTTTGTCACTTTCATTGATGGTTTAAGTTAAATAAATGCACATTTATGAAATTAGGAATGTACAGTACTGTGCAAAAGTTTTAGGCAGGTGTGAAAAAATGCTGTAAAGTAAGAATGCATTCAAAAATAGACTTGTTAATAGTTTATATTTATCAATTAAAATGCAAAGTAAGTGAACAGAAGAAAAATATACATCAAATCAATATTTGGTGTGTGCTGCAGAATAAATTTGGGGCCAATCACATGCCTCCCCGATGGTATTGCATGATGGATAAGTATCTGCCTGTACTTCTCAGCATTGAGGAGATCATTAATTCTGACCAAATCCCCAACTCCATTTGCAGAAATGCAGCCCCAAACTTGCAAGGAACCTCCACCATGCTTCACTGTTTCCTGCAGACACTCATTCGTGTACCACTCTCCAGCCCTTCGACGAACAAACTGCCTTCTGCTACAGCCAAATATTTAAAATTTTGACTCATCAGTCCAGAGCACCTGCTGCCATTTTTCTGCACCCCAGTTCCTGTGTTTTCGTGCATAGTTGAGTCGCTTGGCCTTGTTTCCACGTCAGAGGTATGGCTTTTTGGCCGCAAGTCTTCCATGAAGGCCACTTCTGACCAGACTTCTCCGGACAGTAGATGGCTGTACCAGGGTCCCACTGTTTTCTGCCAATTCTGAGCTGATGGCACTGCTGGACATCTTCCGATTGCAAAGGGAAGTAAGCATGATGTGTCTTTCATCTGCTGCAGTAAGTTTCCTTGGCTGACCACTGCGTCTACGGTCAACGTTGCCTGTTTCTTTGTGCTTCTTCAAAAGAGCTTGGACATTCTGCCTTGAAATTTCTGCCTGGGAGAGACCTTGCTGATGCAGTATAACTACCTTGTGTCTTGTTGCTGTGCTCAGTCTTGCCATAGTGTATGACTTTTGACAGTAAACTATCTTCAGCAACCTCACCTTGTTAGCTGAGTTTGGCTGTTCCTCACCCAGTTTTATTCCTCCTACACAGCTGTTTCTGTTTCAGTTAATGATTGTGTTTCAACCTACATATTGAATTGATGATCATTAGCACACGTTTGGTAGAATTGTTTAATCATACACCTGACTACATGCCTACAAATTCCCTGACTTTGTGCAAGTGCACCTAGAACTGATGCTGTTTTGAAGGCAAAGGGTGGTCACACCAAATATGAACTTGATGTAGATTTTTCTTCTGTTCACTCACTTTGCATTTTGTTAATTGATAAATATAATCTACAAAAATGTCTTTTTGAAAGCATTCTTACTTTACAGCATTTTTTCACACCTGCCTAAAACCTTTGCACAGTACTGTACATTCCTAATTTCATAAATGTGGTTACAACTTTACAACAAAAATTGAACAGTTTACAAAAATCAATTACTGTTTCACTTATTTGAACTGAAGCTGTGCATTTCCATCCCACAATCTTTGTCTTTAGAGCATGTGATTTTTTATAAATATAAAAGTCCCCACAAAGGTATTTTACATACAAATCATTTGGTCAGAAGCCTCCAGACAATAGGCTGTAAATCCCCAGATTTACAACACACATGGTAGTTTAAAAGGTGCTGTAACCAGGTTAGTTTCTGAGTTTCAGATCCTTTTTTCAAAAAGAATGCAAAAATCTGCTTAAGCAAAAACAAAAGTAAGTCTCATTTAAACTGTTTAATATCACATAATTAACTATCTGCAGCCACTATATCATACTACTTCAGGTGAATTCAGTTTTACAGTTTCTCATGTTTTCACTTTGGGCTTTAATGTGGTGGTGTGAGAGCCCTTGGGTTACATTTGCTACAGTTTGTATTCAAACCTGTGTGCAAATCACCGATCCTGTGGTACTCTACGGTAGTGTCTTTCCAGTGATAATTGGTAAGTGCTTCTACCTGAATTATGTTGCTAAATCCGATATGAAAGTCATTCTGTAAACAAGGCTACCAAGCTTCAAGGAGGAGACTGCAGTCACCCAAAGCTTTTATATAATTCTGAAACCTTAAGCCCTTGTTACACGAGCCAATGCGCTGGCAACATAAATTGTAGCAAAGTGTTGCCTGTGACGTCACCGCGGGGATTTGACCTGTTACACGACATAACGAACAGGCAACTCACAATCGATACAAATTGTCTTTAATCCAAGCAATATCCAATCATATTTAAGAACTACGTAACGTGGTTCTGGAATTAACAGTAAATTAACAGTTTGAAATGGCAACCACGAACAAAAAAGGGTCATAAGTAGGGCTAGGAGTTTGTCAAGGAAAATTTGGACGTAAATCACGGAGCAGTCACGGTCAATGCGTTCAAAACCACGGAGAAAATGACAGAGGGAGAATAAAGTCACAGGGATAAAAAAAATTAATAACTGTATTTAATAAAAGCATATTGCGGTGTTGGTGGGTACAGGTTTAGCAAAGAAGAACGAGACAAGCAAATTAAATTTCAGTGTGTTGCTTTTTTATTTGCTCTGCAACGGTGACTAACTAACAGCAGCATTTATAAACGCTGAACTAAGCAGAGAATAAAGACGCAAACAGGAGAAAGAGTAAGAGAAGGCAAGCGTAACACACTGGGGGCGAAAAATACACACGAGGATCACACAAAGAGAGTGTGAGGCTGACAAGAGACAGGTACATTAAATTAAGAGCAACAATTAAACAACAAGTGGAACAATAATTCCAATTAAAAAGAGGAAACTGTTCAATGTATGTCCCACAGTGAATGCTGGCAGTTAGTATTACACACACACACACACATACATACATACATACAGACATACTAAATTTATGAACTGTTAAAATCACTCTCAAAAAGTATGTAATCGAAGAGCTTTTTTTTCAGATTTTTTTTTTCTTCTCCAAAAATAAAAAGGACAGGAAGTACGGTGTTGGAGCTAGTTCAAAATATGTAATTATTTATTAGAATTAATAAATGATAAATGAATTTTTTTAAATGTGAAATTTAATGTAAAGGAGAAACAATTTCCAATAAAATCACATACAGATTGAACACAATTTACTAACATCCCCGCAAGTCACGTACATCAGCAAAAATCATGGACACGAGCAAAAGACACGGCATCCGTGACACCTGCAACCACCGACACCAAATCCCAGCCCGAGCCATAAATGCACTACTATTAATTAATTTGTTAGAAGATGAAGAAAAACACAAACACCAGCGAAAGAGCATTTAGGTTAAGAAGTGGCTCTTACATCGACAGGAAAAGGCTGCTTTCACAGTTTACTGAATGAGCTTCAAAGCGACGATACAACCAGTTACAGAGTTGAGAACAAGTGCAATACACAGTAATACGATATATTTTATTTATATATCGTATTAGTGTCACATATAACGGTATATATATATATATATATAATATATATATATATATATATATATATATATATATATATATACACACACACATATGACATGCTACGTGTATACACTACAATGGGATGTACAGAAAGTGATTGTTTATTTTCTTTTGTCAGTCATAATAAAAAACGGCCTTTCGTGGTTATCACAGTGCTGGGGAGTAACAGTTTAAAAACGGTAATGAAATAACAAAATATGGACATCGGTTTAGCAGAGTTACAGCAGCTACATTTTTATTCCTCTATAGTTAACGACAGTTGGACCAAAGGTTTTAAGAAGTTTTAAAAACGTGTTAAAAGTAACTCTTCCAGCATTGGTTTTTATCAGAATACTACCAAATTAAAGATGTGTTGACCAACCTTCATACAACTCTACGAGAAGTATTTATTTGTCCTGAGTCCAGGTAATTGCAGCTTTCCTATCCATTTTAACTATTGCAGACAGAATCACGTGACACACACCAGTGCTCTTATTGGATATTGCCTGGAACCTGTTGCTTGTAGTAGGATTGCTGTCCACTTAAGCAATCGCGTTGCCAGGCAGTTGCCAGAACGTTGACAATACGTTGTTAGGGCTGTTACACGGGGAAGTCCTCACGGGATTTGGTCGCAGGCAATAAAAGTTGCTATTAAATTAACTCGTGTAACAAGGGCTTTACTGAAAGTTATTTCAAGTTAAATAGGAAGAATAAAAATAAAACAGAAATGTCTAATAAAGCCACTTATGCTGTAACCTATATGTGATATTGGTTCTTAAACATTTCAAAATGTGAACCCTTATGCATGGGTCAGCCACACGAAACTTAGTGAACATGACAACTTTTACATTACACTTTTAGCCACCTATACATTTCTTCCATTTCTAGTTCCAAGACTGAGAACCTGCAGTATGAACTGTGTGTGTGCACTGGTTTGTTCGGATACAAGTATAATTTTTGTTCTGTATCTAGACGATGACAATTCCTCTTTTGGCACACCAGACTTCTCTAAATTTTATCTCAATTTGAGCAAATTGTGGTTATTAGTCTTGCTAGTTAGACAGAGCAAACAAAGTGCATACCAGACAGCCAAACTTTTTTCCTCAGACTGATTCACCACTTCTGGAGACAGGCCATTTTAAGACAACAACCTTCTCATTGCTATTTGAAGTTAATTTCCTAGTTCAACAAATCCCTAGTTCCTAGTTCAACCAAAGAGGGTGGGCTGGGTTATCTAACGGCATTTGAGAGAAATAGATACCATACGATATTCTCTTTTACTGTAAAGTTTGCATTTTTTTCTTCCAGAATATATCTTTGGTTACTTTAGAAAATAAGAGATAGTGCTATTATGTCACATCCGTATATACAGTTCCTGTTCTTGTAATATTTACCAAAGATCAGATGTCTGTGGCTTTGGGAACAAAATGAATGTGGAAGTGTATCACAAAATACTACCCTGTGTTAAACTGTTATTTAAAATTATTGCATGTTTAGATATTGTGGCTCGGGAAACTTAATTATAGAATTTTTATTTTAAATTACAGAAAACTACTGGCTACACTTACAACAAAAACACAGGTAACAATTTATGATAGCAACAGGTGTTGCTAAGGTTTGGCACTAGTTATAACAAGCAAAAGTCTATAGGCATGTACTAAAAGTACAAAAAAATACATAATTTTACACTTCCTAAATTTCTAAAATGTTTGATTTTTTTAAATTTATTTTGTTAAGTTTTTATAGTAGTACTACTACAGCCAGCATTAACCTTTAGTAAAACAAAACAAAACAAAAGTAGGCCTACCGTATTGTCTGTATTGTTGTTGGAATAAACATTACAAGAAAATAGCTTAAAATCATATCAAAACTAAATTGACTAGATCCTGTGTAACATATGCTCCCGAGTGATCGCCCAACCCCAGACTCACATAAAATGAGATGACATTTTTAGAATTAGGCATAATCCAATTCGCCATGCACATGAACACATACAACTTCCGTTTAGTCCCTGCACTGGATAACACAGTGCTGTCTTAAGCACATTTGAATAATGTTACAATATACAAAACATAAAGAGTATCAAAGCAATGTTCAAGAAAATTTGGATTCCTCAAAATAGCCACCCTTTGCCTTAATAACAGCCTCACAAATACGAGGCATTCGGTTAACAAGTTTCAGCAGAAAATCACCCGACATGTCTTCCCAGCTCTTCTGCAGCAATTCCCAGACATGTAGGGCACTTGTGGGTAGCTTTGCTTTGACTGTTCTGTCCAGTTCGTCCCATACAAGTTCTATGGGATTGAGGTCTGGAGACTGGGCAGGCCAGGTCATTAGATTGAGTTGTCCTTCACTTTCCTTCTTCGCCAGATAGTTCTTGCACAACTTTGAGGTATGTTTCGGGTCATTATCTTGCTGAAGAATGAAGGACTGCCCAACTAGCCATAATCCTGATGGAATGGCATGCCTCTGAAGTATGCTATGATAGCCATGCTGGTTGAGCTTGCCATGGACTTGGTAAAGATCACCAACTCTGTCACCAGCAAAGCAATCCCAGACCATGACACTGCCTCCTCCATGCTTGACAGTGGGAACCACACATGCAGAACTCCTGCACACACCCTCTCTGCATCTTATAAATACTCGGCGGTTGGACCCAAAGTTTGACCTATAGGTCCATAAGACCGACTTCCACTCCTCAAACATCCAGTTTCTGTGTTTTTTGGCCAAGGCAAGTCTCTTCCTCTTATTCTGCACTCTTAACAATGGTTTCTGCAGCAATTCTTCCAGTTAGGCCAGCTTCACGCAATCTCCTCTGAACAGTTGATGTTGAAACATCTGTACTTCTAGTAGCATTTAGCTGAGCTTGTATTTCAGGGGCAGTTAATTGTCGGTTTCGCAGACTTGTGACTCAAATGAACTTGTTCTCTGATTCTGAGGTCACCCTTGGCCTGCCTGACCTTGTTCAGTCCTCAAGAGTGCCAGTTTCTTCAAATCGTTTGATGGTCTTGGCCACAGCAGTTACAGACACTTGCAAAGTTCTTGTGATTTGTCTTAAAGATGGGCCTTCATTTCTTAAAGTAATTACAGACTTTTTTCTGTGCTTAACTGAGAGTATTTTGCCATTTTATGCTCCCTAACATTCAGGAATGACAAACTTGTGCCTATGCTACCTATATTTATAGTAATCATGGACCCTTACCTGTTAACAATAATTGGTGACAAAAGGTTAATTAGGTAACTGTGACAGAGATCGAATGACGCTTGGTGTTAGATCTCCTTCCCGACCGGTGAGGGCACTAGAAAGAAAGAACAGAGTAACCTTAAACAAATGGCAAGACAATTTATTCCGAAGGGTAGGTGGAAGTCGGCCATTTAGGAAAGGGGCGGAGCTACGGCACCCAAGCTCAATGACCTGGACGGTAAACGGCGTGGCATCTGAGGATTGGAAGAGCGGATGCACTCGTTAACCTTGGGCTCATGAGTGAGGGTATAAATAGGGGGGCGTGGCTTTGTGATCTGTTCCTTTGCAGATGGTTATGCTAAATAACCCAGAAGGAGCCCGTTTGTATACCGAAACCGTGAGTGTCCTGCTTGTTTGTGTATTAACACTGTTTGTCTTGTGTTGTTTTCACTAAGACTACTGAGCACGATCCGGAGCTGCAGCCGCAGGCCAGCGTAAAACCCGGATATCACCACTCACCTTTCCACTACAGGAACCGTCTCTTTGCACCACGAGCACTAAAATCACGCACTGTCGGAATTGTGTCTGTGTTTTGTGTTTTGTGTGGGTGAAAGAACTGGACTTTGGGTTACGGGTCAAACCCGTGGGATTATAAATTAGAAGTGATACACGCCGCTGTACCACTTCCAACATTATTATTATTTGCAGGTTTGCTATAAGGCTCTGGACATTGAATTTATTTAATAAACACCCTTGCACCTGTATATCGTCGTCTGTGTCATTTATCCACTCTGCACTGCACTCACCTGCACGTATTCACCACTTTGCCACAGTAACATGCTAGTTAACTCAGAGAACATCTAACAAAGACACTTTTATACTTTGGCCAGTGTTCTAACACCAAAGCTATCCAAACGAGACATCCATGGACGCTATTGTATGCCGACAATGTTATGATAGCAAGTGAAATGCGACACGAACTCGAACAGCAAGGACAGGAGTGGAAGACGTGCCTTGAATGATTCGGGATGAAACTGAACATCAAGAAGACGGAGTACCTAGAATGTGGTGATCAAACCGATGGCACAATCGCAGCTGGTGGGGTCCAACTGAACAAAGTGACCCAGTTCAAGTACCTAGGCTCATGTGTCAACTCCGACTGCACTACCCTCCAAGATTCCAAGACGCGAGTCAGCGCCGCTTGGATGAAATGGCGGCAGGTCACTGGAGTACTGTGTGACAAGAAGATCCCTTTGCGCCTAACATCCAAAACCTACCGCTCAGTGGTCAGACCAGTGGCCCTATACGGAACTGAATGCTGGCCAACGACAAAGAAACATGAACAGGCACTCCATACGATGGAAATGAAAATGCTACGATGGACCCTCGGCTTGACAAGACTAGACCATGTCGAGAATGAAGAGATGCGAAAACACTCAAAGTCGCCCCAATCACTGAGAAAATGAGGGAATCGCACCTATGATGGTATGGACACATGCTTTGCAGCAATGACACATCAATAGCAAAGACCGCCCTCGAATTGAATGTGGCAGGCCACCGGACCCGTGGACAACCATTTACGCGCTGGCTGGATCAGCTGAAAGGCAACATGCGCCTCACAAAAGTTACCAGCCGAGACGCCGCAGACCATACGAAGTGGAGAAATCTGTGCAAACAAGCAGACCCCACATAAGTGGGAAAGAATGCAAAGAAGCAGCCCCATATTAACAGAGGTCCATAGTGCTAAAAAGAAATCAAACAAGTAATTTGGAAAAAGTAAATGCTAACACACAAGTAGGGCTTAAAGTTTTCAGGTTTTATTTTTAATAAGGTGATGTCTCCTTATACAAATTTAGCTGCTTCAGTTTCATAATTAAACTCAGAAAAAAGATGTTAATTACAAAACAATCTGCTTTTATCTTCATATCTTGCCTGAGCCTAATTTTGGTCCCTTTGAAATAAAATTAAACTGAGCTGACAAATTTTTCATCCCCAATTAGTGTTGCTACCTTTTCCACAGACCAAACCCGGATATATTTCTCAGTCAGCCTAGGTCTATCAAAACTGCAATATACTGTTTAAAACAATACCACCAGTTCTCGGTACAAATCAACAATCACTCAGTATACACAGTATTGTGCTCCGCTAGTTCTAGAAAATCGAACTTGCAAGCCAGAAAAATAATAGCCATCTCATGATCCGTTAGATTCTATTTTTACCTGAGACAAGTAGTTGTGGTGATGGGTAGCATCGTGGCAAATCAATGCAATTTTTAAAAATAATTTTTCCAGGCAGTCACTGGATTTATGAACCCAAAAAGCTAGTTTGTGATGGTCAGAATTATTTTACTGCCGTTGTGTGTTCACCCCATAATAAATATTAACAAACGTTATTAATACACATTAAAAACTACAGCATTATCAGTTGTGTGTTGGTAAAAAGAGACAAAAGGTGTCAAAATGTACTCCGCCCAGCTGAAAAAACCTGATCCGCCCGTTTGCAGATGCTACTGTGCCTTTAACAATAAGGATTGATTGTGCTTATAGCAGACTAGATCAGTTGCGCGTTACTGGGCGAAAAAAAATGTTGGAACCACATGACAGCTGTGTTACGTCTTGACACAACATTTAACCAATCAGAGAATTGAAAGGGCGGGTTTTCTGTCAAGCACTTCGAGAGGCTAAAACATAAAAAATGACTGCTAAAAAAATAACCAATTATTTTCAAAGCAAAAATAGTGACAATGAATGCAGGGGGTCAAAATAAGCTGGCAATTAGAGCAATCCACCACCTAATACTATATTAGCGCCAGCTACTTTATTAAAACAATATTAAGATTATTTTCGGGTATTATCATTTAGTCCACTTTTTGTTGTATTATTGTACTGTAAGGTGATGTATAGTACATAACAGCTATACATATGCACCAAAAAAAAAAAAAAAAAAGCATATTCCATTTGTTGTGATATCATAAAAATATGTACCCAGGTGTTTGTGAGAGATATTGGGGGTTTATTTATAGAGGCTGTACGCCTTTAAGAAGAAAGGCGTGATGGAATATCAGCTGTTGTCAACTGACATACAAATGCTTAAGTGCAGAGGTGCTGGATTATTACACTCCGGTTTCATGCAAGTTATGATAGTGACCAAACGTGTGACAATACTGTTGTGTTAAAATGAACAGTTGCAGTCAAAAAATGTAGAATAGCGAAAAACAAAAATGAAAACATAGCATAAAGAAAATTATTTAAATGAAGCCAATAATTAAGCTAAAAAGGAAGTGAAAAGGCTTCCGGGTTGTTTTTTTTTTTTTGTGAACTCGAATAATCCTACATTATCTATTCCCTGTTAAATTGTAGAGTGCCCAGATAAGCAGGGTACTTTAACATAATAAAAACAGTAATGACAAAGAAAATGTAGAACATAAAAAAGCGCGACCAGATACAATCAAAGAAAGACAACACATTATTCAAATTCTTTGTCCTATTAAATATTTAAGATAAGGCAAGTTTATTTTTCTGTTAAAAGACCTCCCAGATATAATGTTCTGCCGCATGGCTGTACAGAATTCCTGGGGAGAACTCAGGTTTAATTACCATTATATATTGTAAGTAACCCATATTTTACTGTAAAGGTTATGTAATAATCACACGCAGATCAATCTAATGTAAAGCATTATTCAAATGCTGGGGGGAACAGTTGAATGTCCAGATCAGTACTAAACAGTACATTTCTAATAAGTTAATGGAAATCATTTAAGTAACTAATGTACCATAATAGATTTTGGCTGGTATTAAATTCTCTGATTTGCTACCTTGGTAGATTTTGACAGTTTTTGAATTGCACATTCACAAAGAAAAATGCCACACAGTTTTGTATTTCTACTTTTAATTTTAAAAACATTCAAATACAATGCCGTGAAAAAATATTTGCCCCGTCTAATTTTCTGCATTTTTACAGATTTTTCACATTGAATTTGGTCAGATCTTTTTGTGGGTTGTAGTAGTATATAGAGGGAGTCTGAGAGAAAAAATGACACCAAAGTTTGGTGCTTCTTTCATTTGTTTGGTGTGCAAGGTAATCAAACATGCAATCTTCAGGTGTGAAAAGCTATTGCCCCCCTAGTTAACTCAACCCAATTAAAGGGATAATTAGGATCAGCTGTTTGAATACTTTGGTTAACAATCAGGCCTGATTTGGGCCAGCCCTGCCTAATATAAATCTGACTAACTTTAGCCCTTACCATCAGAGTGAAGTTGTCAGCACACAGGTTCTACAGGCACATCATGCCACGATCAAAATAAATTCCTGAAGACCTCTGGAAAAAAGTTGTTGATGCCTATCAGTCTGGAAAGGGTTACAAAGCCATTTCTAAGGGTCTGGGGCTCCACGAAACCACAGTCAGAGCCATATTGTCCAAATGGAGAAAGTTTGAGACAATAGTGAATCTTCCCAGGAGTGGCCATCCTGCCAAAATCTCTCCAAGAGCAAGGCGTATAATCGCCCAGGAAGTCAAAGAACCCTAGAACAACATCTAGGTATCTGCAGGCTTCTCTCACCTCTTCTAAGGTCATTGTTCATGATTCCACCATCAGAAAGACACTGGGAAAAAATGGGATTCATGGCAGAGTAGCAAGGCGGAGACCACTGCTCACTAAGAAGAACATGAATACACATCTCAAGTTTGCCAATAAACACCTGGATGATCCTCAAGAGTTCTGGAACAAAGTTCTATGGACAGATGAGTCAAACGTGGAACTTTTTTGCCAACATTGGCCCCGTTATGTCTGGCCAAAACCAAACACTGCATTCCACAGTAAGAAACCTCATACCAACGGTCAAGCATGGTGGTGGTAGTGTCATGATTTGCTGCATCAGGACCTGGACGACGTGCCATCATTGAAGGAACTGTGAGTTCTGCTCTGTATCAGAGAATTCTATAGGAGAATGTCAAGCCATCCGTCTGTGAGCTGAAGACGAAGCATAGCTGGGTCATGCAGCAAGACAATGATCCGAAACACAAAAGCAAGTCTACGTCAGAATGGTTGAAGAACAAGAAATTTAAAGTTTTGGAATGGCCTAGTCAAAGTCTAGACCTAAACCCCGTTGAGATGTTGTGGCAGGACCTGAAACGAGCAGTTTATGCTCGAAAACCCACAAATGTCACTGAGTTGAAGCAGTTCCGCGTGAAGGAGTAGGCCAGAATTCCTCCACGGCGCTGTGAGAGACTGATCAATAACTAAAGGAAGGGTTTGGTTGCAGTTATTGCGCTAAAGGTAGCGTAACCAGTTATTGAGTCTAAGGCGGCGATTACTTTTTCACACAGGGGCATTGGGTGTTGCATAACTTTCTTTAATAAATAAATGAAGTAAGTATCAAAATGTTGTGTTATTTATTCACTCAGGGTCCCTTTTATCTAATATTAGATTTTGGTTGAAGATCTGATAACATTCAGTGTCAAAAATATGCAAAAATGCAGAAAATCAGACTAGGCAAATACTTTTTCACGGCACTGTACATGTTTACTTTATGAAATATGTCTGCTAAAACAGTATCTCGTTTACATTAACTAGTTATAGCATCTACAATGTCACTGCAGCAACTTGGAGAACAACGAAAAGGCCTTCTAAAAATGAGTTACAATATTTATATACGGCCCTTCAATTTTAAGATATCAGTAATTGGAAAGGAATACTAACTGCAGTACACTAACGGTAGCATTTGCTAACTCTCAGTTTTCAAACTTAGCTCTGGTCCACTAACAAACAAAACAATGTGGAATGATCACAGTATCATTTGGTAATTGTAGGACAGTATTCCCGCGTGTGAAAAATTTAACAATAACGGCAAAACGAAAACACTTTCAATTTAAAACTGATTAATAGACTAGCAAGCACTGACAAAATGAGCTCTTTTTTATACAATGCAGAACTAATTTATTTTCACATATTGTTTAGGGACTTTGCGATACCTGCATGGTGGGTGTCTTCAGTAGTATCTGCAATGTATTGTAGCGTTTCAGGGGAACAAACAAACAGGAGGCAGATGACCACAGTAATATCTCATTCAGATGTTTATTCATTCAACGTCAGGACCCCGAGAACACAGCCCAAGCTGCTCGCAGGCAGCTCCTAAATAGAGATCCCCCCCGAGGGCTATTGGCTCACACACACACACACACACACGGGCACATTTACATACACAGTGAACAATCACTCAGACCCTCGGTCCCACGCAAGCAGCTGACTGGAGGAACCGAACACAGATCACAGTGCAGCAAACACAGACCCCTACCTTACATACAGCTACACTGTGCATGTGACACCCCTGGTACCGCATCAGCACTGACTAGCCACAGAAAGCTCTTTACTCACTGATTTTCAAGAATATTCACTTAAGACACAGACATCATGATACTGTTTCTGTTATTGGAACACAAAATGAAAATACACATAGATGAAGGCAACAAACAGTGCTTAGAATCCTTAAATCCTGCATATCCCGTGAATTCATACTATTAATGCAAACTGCAATGCAATATAAGTCGCTGACTCTTTTTACCCAGTGATCCACCTTGGATGATATATACAGTGGTTTGCAGAAGTATTCACCTCCGTGCAAAGTTTTCACGTTTTGTTGGCACCTGAGCGTACTCCACAACGCTTTCAAAATGACAGTTTATATACATAAAATTGACACAAACTACTCCACATTGATAAAGTAAAAAAATGCATATAGAATATAAGTAAGATTTACAGAGAAAAACAGTCTCAGTTGCATAAGTATTCAACCCCTTTGCTACTTCAGCCCTAAATCAGCTCAGGTGCAAATGATTTGTATGAAAGGTCACAAAATTAGTGAAATGGTTTCAGCCTGTGTGTACTCAAACTGGTTTAACTTGTAGATAATTTCCCTCAGGTAAATAAAGACTTTCAAGCTGCAATTCACATAGTGATCCAACAAAGCAACAATGAAGTCGGAGCTTTCCAAACAAGTCAGGGATAAAGCAGAGTGAAGTCCATCGGTAAAAAGTGGAAGATGCATCATACCACCCAGACATTACCCAGATCAGGTTGCCCTCCCAAACTGAGCAGCCTGGCAAGCAGGAAACTGGTTTGGGATGCCACTCTGCAGATCTCTCATTGTTGGCTTCAAAGTTCTGTGTCTGAGATGGGAGTCAGTGTTCACACATCAACAATACGCCAGTCCCTACACAAAGCTGGCCTGTATGGACGGATAGCAAGAAAGAAGCCATTACTCAAAAAGCCTCTTCTTAAAGCACATATGGAGTTTGCGGGGAAAAAAAAAAAACATGTGTAGATGATACTGCAGACATGTGGAAAAATGGTTTGTGGTCAGAAAAATTTAACTTTTCGGTCTAAATTCCAAGCATTACATCTGGTGCAAGCCCAGCGCTGCACATCACCCAGTCAACACCATCCCAACTGTCAAGCATGATGGTGGCAGCATCATGTTATCAGGATGTTTCTCTTCAGCAGGAACTGGGAAGCTTGTCAGGATAGAGGGGAGAATGGATGGTGCAAAGTACAGGTGAATCCTTGAGGAAAACCTGTTTGAATTAGCCAAGACTCTGACCCTGGGGAGGAAATTCACATTTCATCAGGACAATGACCCGAAGCACAAAGCCAAAGCCACACTGGAGTGGTTGAACAAGAAGAGAATTAATGTTCTTGAGTGGCCCAGTCAAAGTCCTGACTTGAATCCAAGCAAAAATTTATGACAAGACTTGATGATTGCAGTCCATCGACGATCAGCAACAGACTTAACATAACTGGAGCAATCCTGTGAAGAATAGGCAAAAATTTCACCATCCCACTGTGCAAAGCTAGTAGAGACCTATCAAAAAAGACTCATAGCAGTAATTGCTGCAAAAGTTGCTTCTACCAAGTACTGACTTAACAACCTTTGCACTCAGTTTACTAACTTTCGCAAGTTATTGTCATAAATAGCAACCTCAATCGAGACTCCAGCCTCTCGAGGTACACCTATTATTTGGAGACAATTCTTACAAAGCATTAACATAAGCATGTGTGTGTCTGACTTGAAGCTGATTCAGATTCCCCTCTGTAAAAATGCACGTCACACTAGTGCAGCGCTCGCTCGGTCACCAGCAAATCTACAGGGTGGGTGAAGCAGGCGTCTGGCGATTCTGCCTCTATAGAGAATGCTGCTCATGAACTTCGTAGTTTTTAACTCATTGTATAATTGAACACTAAAATCAGTGAAGCACAATCTTCCCACATTATTCAGAAGTCTAAATACTCCAGGAAACAAATATAAATCACAATACTCACACTTTGATGGTTTTTGCTTTATTTCCCTTTTAAAAAATGACCATTTCAGAAATCATCTCAAGCTTTTTGAAACTGGTAAAAATGTAATCAACACAGTCGAAAATACACAAAAGTGTTAGGTAATTGAAGAAGATATGCCATGTCCATTATTATGTTTTTTGCGAGTTTATTAATCATGTGACTTTGCTCCATGTCTCAGCTGAAACTTAACATGGTGGCTGCACCAACGAAGAAAAAATAGCAATGTTTCAGTAAGACAGAGCTAAAAGAAATCAGATTATCTATAGAGGATGGTGCGATAGTATTCTTAGTTTAGCTGTAAGTCGCGTGATCATGTACGAGTCAATACCATTAAATATCACAATGCCAGTCTCAAACACATAAGAGAATAAGAAAGCAAATAAGACGACAATGGCAAAGCACAGTATTCTGCTATGCTGAAAAACTAAGACCTAAGGTACTGTGCTCAAGGCGGAGCTTTCCCAAAGTTAGTAAGCTAAATTAATTGCATATTTCATTATTGTTTAGTTTAGTTTATCTCTTTCCAAGCTACCTGCCTTTAATGAAGCTATAATTAGCAATTTTAAACCATGACCGTTTTTTACTTGAATTCTATTTTCTGAGAACGAAGAAATGAGCTCAAAACTATTTTTCTAGCTATACAATCCTTAAAGGAAATTGATCACTTTACTGTATAAAGGATGTAGTCACTACACTACACACCATTGGTTTCAAAAAGACATTCTGCCTGGAGACATGCCTCTTTTTAAATATGACAAATAACACTGCAGAATTAGGAAAGAAACAACTGAGAGGATTAACTATGTGTTTACCTTAAAAGGGGTACTATTTAGGGGCTCCCAAGTGGCGCATCCAGTAAAGGCGCTCTGCGTGAGTGCAGGATGCTGGATATTTGGTTTTCCTGATTTTAATGCCAGCAATGAACCAAGGGATGTCTATAAACACTATGACAAGTTTGAAGTGTCTTCAGTTGATTTACTTATTAATACAGCAACAAGAGTCTGAAATTGTGGTAATATTTATTAAATGTACTTATTTTAACTAGCAACATTATATTAAATGTTCAAATGCCATATTTCATTATTAATATATTGATAAAAAGTGGGAACAAATGGAATTGGCCATTTTTAAAAAACGGAATTCGGTATTCAAGAATGGAATAATTAGTAGCCCTAGAAATGGTTATAATTGAAGGCAGTGTAGATGCCAGTGTTTTATGCAGTAGTATAAAGCAATTTTATGCAGGCCACCAGTTAAGCATGCAGTCTATATCTGTGATAACAACTGACAGGGCTGCACAGGATTAGAGGATGACTTAAAATCAGAGGCAGAGCCACAATAAATATATTGTTTAAATTTAAAGTAAATTTTAAAATTGTTGAGATACTTTTGTTCATTGTTTATTTACCCTTTGTCAGTCAAAATGGCAAGTTTCTCAATATCTAAAATGCTTAGAGGAAATGCTGGCCCACAGCACATTCACACAGTTGCAACCAGTATACAATAGAATAGATTATTGTAGAAATTTATACAAATAATAATAAAAGCCTCCCTGCCACCAGCTTTTATCTGTATTTCATAGAATAGTTCAAATATAAAAAGGATAGGATAGAACATGTATTTTATTAAATAACTGACCATATCAGATTAAATACCCTAGATTTGTATCCTCTTATAATGCTGTAAATTCCATACAGTAATCAAGGCTGCAGTTTGATCTGGTGGATGTCAGCCTTGAGCTATGTAATCAAGCCACGAAAGCAATGATTCATTACATTTATTTATTTTTTTCTGTTACCTAAACCTTATGTGGGTCTTACTACGGATACAGTGTTTAAATGCTCAATACCTATGTAACAGACCAAGTCCATGCAATAAGAAACGAAAGCTACAACAAGTGATAACACAAAATAAGCAAACATAACCCTCAAACGAGGGGCACCAAAATCATACAGAAATGATATTGAATTGATCATTTGGCCCTGCAGCCTTTTTACAACAACTGTGCTAGTTGGTAGACAACTTTTGTCAATGGCAGCTTAAACATTTACAGAAAACAACATAGGCACATCTACAATAGAAGAAAAATGGATGGAGGTATAAAAAGGATGGAGGTATAAAGCAGATAAGCCAAAAGAATACACATGAGTGCAAATAAAGGAGGCAAAATATATTACAGGATGTTTTTCTTTTCTCTTTAATTAAAGACTGACATAATATTTCTTAATTTAAACTGTTATTGTAGGCATTCATCTAATTAGATAACCAGAAGTACAGTGCTTACGAATATTAGCAAATGCATTTGTGTAGGCTACTGTTCTCCTAGACTACCCTCTGCTGTCAAATCACAATATTGCTTGAAAACTGAGGCTACTCTGTTACTGTACCCAACATGACACACAAAAAAATTGCTGATGTGATTATACTATACTGCTGATTTGTTTACCATGGTGTATTATTTGTCATCTTTCAGCTTGCAATATATACACACTTCTGAAATAATAAATATAAGGAAAACATTGCGTAGACATCATTTAACAGAATCTGGCAAAATGAGTCTTTTAAGTGGTGACATTGTCTGTGTAATAAAACAACAGACAAATTACACTTGTAAGGGGATTTAGTGTAAACAATTAACTAGCCATTTCACAGTTTAGGGTATATAATGAGCCTTTACACCTTGAAGGCAAGTTGTGAATGGGCATTTAATCAATTTACTTGTGGGTGACAGACAGTTATGATACATTATTCCATGGCTCCATTACTTTGCTGGACTAATTAGTGTACTTTCCCAAAATCTTAACATGTAAAAAAACACAACAAAAATAGGCTATGCTTTAATAGATTTAAAAAAAAAAAAACATTTTTGACAACTATAAAAAAAGGATAAGTTTCACAGAAAGGTGAAAATGCTGGTGATGTTTTCTTCAAGCACTTTTCAACATGAAAATAAATCTAATTAAATAAAATCACAACTCCCTGCTACAGTATTTTGCATGTCTACATCCAGCAACACATAACAAAACACTGTACAAATCTGAACTGTATAAAAGTACAGTACAATTTAGAAAGTGTTTTTTAGGACCTGATCCTTCTTTTGGTTGTACAGCAACAAATGAAACACAAGCAGTCAAAAACTGAATACATTACTTACGTTAGGGGTGTTGACACTTAACATTTGCTCCATGTATTGCACTGGTCTCCAAGTTCCTTCAGTAAATTACAGTAGCTGTCTCATCTTCATAAACATATCCATTAGAAAAAACGCAGCTGCATTACCTGTGCACACACGACTGGTATTTGCTGGAATGATACCCAGCTGCTGCTCCACTAGGTGTCCAAACAGCACCACTCATGCTCCCCTCCCTCCCTTCACAACACTCTCCGCCCAGCTTTCACGTAATTCCTATAACCGCCCACTGAGAAATGAATTGCTATGCCCCAGGCTCCCAAACAATGCTGCAATGGCATGCATGCTTAAAAAATGAAGTAGCTTTGGTTACAAAAAGGAAAAGAAAAAAACAGAGGGAATACGAAAGCACCTTAATACTGAAATCATCCTATGAATTCAGAACACCAGTTAGCCTAAATACCGGTGTTTGAACCAAGCACAAGTGAGAATGGAATATACAAACAGTAGCTTAGCTATTGTATTTAAACCCAAGATTAAACAAAAAAAAATTATGTTTTGCACCGCACAATCCATATTGCAATGTAGTACGCATTTACAATGTCACTGACACAGACTACTGTAATCTACACACTTTCCATGTTCTGGGCTGGAGCCTAAGTGACAATTGCTGTGGTAACACTTCTTTTATTTAATATTGTGCTGGAGTTAGGTTTCATGTTTTTAAATTTGTCACAAATCTGATGTTTCTAGATTTCACATTGACATATTATTACAACACACCATCAACATTATTCATTCCACTTGAACACCACCTGAAAGGCTACATTTTATACCGCATGTAAGTTGTTACTCACAAACACACATTTACATTTAAACTTATTTGTAAGTGAGAAGGCGCATACTGTACATATATGGACTTAAACATTGATGCCCAGTATTCGGACCGTCACTAACTTAATACTGTACTGTATCTGTCCTATCTCAAAACTTGTATTGAACTCATGCAACACTTATTTACATACAGTAGGCCTACATGGAGCTTTTTTTTTTTAATATATTTGTGGTCACCTACTACTAACTAGCTCTCTATTAAATATGGAAAACTAAATGACACATCATCTTTGTTAACCTTCTCTCAAAAATTATACTCAGACCTGGCACCTTGCTTGTATACATTCTCTCTAAGAGGAGATAAATAAAATATAACTGTATTCATTTGTTAAATAAAATGTGGTTGAATCCAAACCAGGCTACAGTACAAGGGCAGTATCTATTACAATACAGTACATGTAGCCACCAAAAACTGATTAATGTGTTCAATTACTGTACTATCAGAGGATTAATAACTAGTATTATTTGTTATCCAAAAATGTATTCTATGTACTCAACTAGTACCCCTTTCACACAGACAAGTTATGACGGCTCAGAAGCGGCACTGATGGGCATTTTGGTTTGTGTGAATTGCCTATACCGTTACAGAGCCGTCATATTTTATGCCATCTCTGAACCACCTCACAAACTGTCTTAACTCCTGTGCGAAATGCTATGCCAGTACTGAAGCGCTACAGTGGGTGTGGATTGAAAGTCAACATTCCACGTGACTGTATACCGGACACAGTTGTTCAAATGTTTCTCTTCCCATGTGGAAATATTTTTTCCACTCACTGTCCGAAAATCTTGGGAGTGTCTGATTCCAAAATGCATCACCATGTTGGCATTCCATTACCCAAGAGGAGTGCTCACACAAGCATTCTTTATATATAGCAAATAATACCAGCATCCACCGTATTTTTGCTCTCGGCTTTTGCCTGAAGAGCTGGACTCTATCTTTTAAATATATTGTACTGCCTTCTTTGCAATAAAATACGAAAACTGCATTGTGCCCGAAGCTCCTGGAATTTGGAAGTTTTTCTATCAAATTTTACTTACATCTCCACACTCCACACATCTTTTTCTCATGTTATTTCCACTCGCCTACAATTGTATTATTAAATTTAGAGTTCCCCATTTTCCATACCAACATCCAAGTACTATATATACACAGTAAAACAAATATTAAGGGTCGCAGGGCCTGACCGTGCGATAATGTAAAAGCGATTTAAAATGTATCCATTTATGGCTTCCCTGGCTCTTCTGTCCTTATGCCAATTTTCAATCCAGCATACCACTTCTTTTATGCCATGACTCCACCACACCTTAGACATTAACCCTTCGTCAGCGGCAATAATTAAGAACATAAGAAAGTTTACAAGCGAGAGGAAGCCAATCGGCCCATCTTGCTTGTTTGGTTGTTAGTAGCTTTTTGATCCCAGAATCTCATCAAGCAGTTTCATGAAGGATCCCAGGGTGTCAGCTTTAACAACATTACAGGGGAGTTGGTTCCAGACCCTCACAATTCTCTGTGTAAAAAAGTGCCTCCTATTTTCTGTTCTGAATGCCCCTTTATCTAATCTCCATTTGTGACCCCTGGTCCTTGTTTCTTTTTTTAGGTCAAAAAAGTCCTTTGGGTCGACATTGTCAATACCTTTTAGAATTTGGAGTGCTTCAATTGAGCTCACATAGAAGGCGGAAAGGGGTGCAAATGTACCCCACATACAGAAATGTGGTCATCTTATAAATTAAAGCAAAATGCCACCACAAAACTGGTTTATATTATTTAAACATTTCTGTATTAAATAAACATTGTATTACTTTGAATAAACAAAAACAACCTTGCTATCAACATTAAACACTTTTAAAATGCCATTAACGCAAATATAAACTACAAAAATAAATACCATAAATGTACTTGTAAACTTAACATACAAAATCTAGTATAAATAAATAAATAGTATATATATATATATATATATATATATATATATTTTATTTGTCAACATATATTGTACCTGTACTTATGGAGTCGCATTGCACAAAAAACAGCTTCAGTCTTTGGACAAAAAAAAAAAAAAAAAAACAACTACAACTTGCATACATAACAAAACAAAAACAAAAAGAAAGCCAGGCTCCATCCCTTGAAAAATAAAATACAAAACAATGCCAATCCAAATAGCACCGTTATCAAAGTTTCAAAGTGCTGTAGGCTACATTTATTCCAATTTGCCTGTCGTCTCTCAGGTATTTATTCTACAAAAGTCAACAGGGGCTGCACATTGGTAGCCTAATATACGAGACGTCTTTAATTTAAACTAACAGAACAAAATCTTATTTTTTCAATAAGAGGTAATAAGCTGCAAGTCAACAGGAGCTGAGCATGGTAGCCTATGCAGTATTGAAAGACACATGCGATTTTATAATTTTTTCTTTAAAAAAAAAAAAAAAGTACCATTGTAAGATCTAGTACTTTTAATCATTGTAGTATTTTAATTGTCTAACTCTTTCTTGCTGAGAACTGCATGTAATGTGCTGAGAACTTTCAAGATAGGTTGGCAACTGTTCTTGGTTAAGTAATCAGTTACTGACTGCCTGCCAAGTCAAGATAGGCTGGAACATATTCAAGGTAATGTTAATATTTTGGGAATGTGAATCTGGAGAAATAACAGAAAAGGTCAGTGCAACATGCTGCCACCTGTTGCTTCGTCTCAGCCAGTACAGTGCCTGAGGAATGCGCAACTAAGACAGAGAGCTGGGAGATAAACGGACAAACACTGGACCACCACCTCCATTCCAGATGAGAAGGAAGGCGCTTACCACGGTACACTCCCACCTATAGACTGGGGTAATACCTTACTGCTTAACATAACTTGATTGTTTAAGTGGAGAGTCAATAAAACATTGTGATTTACATTGTTTGTGTTGTGCTCTTCCCACACCTTCGGCACCTTTTATACAAACACAAGGTGAGGGTCCCCCCTTATGGTACAACCTTACACCATATACATTTCCGTCACCCGTGTTGGACAAGTTTGTTTAATCACATGTAAGGATATTGTGCGATCTTTAAAGAGTTATGAGGCATGTTAAATTGAAAAATGCTGGGGTGCATTTGCAAGAAAAACATACAGATATGCTAAGATTTGGACGCTTCTTTGAACTTGTTTGATTGTTTATTTGTTTATTTAGCAGACGCCTTTATTTAAGGTGACTAAGACCCCATTCACACTTGCGATTTAAGGTGGCCCAAGGCTGCCTTTTTTCATATGTGAACACTCCAGATTTAGGCCGTCATTTCGATGTGGCCCAGAGCCTGCAATCCAAGACCAGGGCAGGCCTTTACATACGTATGAACGCAAATCAGACTAGGGCTTGCATTACCAAATATTTTTTCTAGGATAAAACAGAAAAAGGCAGATTTTATGTGATGTCGGAGATTTTTTTGTTTTACATTTGGGGAGGGGCAAAAATCACCCAAGGTTTTTTTTGTTTGTTTGATAATAACCAAATCAATACACGTACCCTATAAAACATTAATACAGGCAACTTTGCTCAAAATCTACGTAAACACACCTGTCTAATAAAACTGCTTCCAGTATTCAAGTTCTGTATTGAATGAGGCTTTGGTTTACTTCAGTCAGCATCCAGAGCTGTTCAAAGATGCCGAAAAAATAATAAATCACCCATAAAGGTCGATCATGGAGTTTGTCAAGGACGAATTTCACGTTGATGGTAATGTGCTATTTTGTACTTAACGCAGCAAGGCTGTAGATTACACTCATAGGCAGACGAGTGTATAACACATGAAAGCGCTAAACATAAATTGAATGAAAGGAAACATAAACAACTGTAAAGTTGGAAATCGTTTCTGCGCTCAGCACCAGCATCTCACGACAATCTGGCTGGCATGCTGCAGCTCGATAGCCATCTGGATGACGAAGACTAACTTTGAGTTGAACTAACATGAATATTTTTTTTTTTTTTCCAACAAGGAACTATTTGTAATATCTGAAGTAAAAATAAATAAATAAATAAATAATTGATTAATGATACTGGTAAGTTTGTAACTTCCTTCTTTAATTTGTATTTTCACAAATATTTCAATGTCTGTTATTGTGATTATTATTGTTAATATTATTCTACTGGCAATAGAGCAGTAGTTTATTATGTAGTATGCATGTTGTTGAGCAAAGTGTACTTGATATATGATAGTGTATTGCTGTATTTAGATTAGGACGCTTCCTGTAATGAAGTTGCCTTAGCTACATGTGGAACAAGGGTCTTGTTATAGCCATATGTTCAGTAATCTTCCAAGAGAAGGGGTAATGCTGATCTTCAGTCTTTACTTGTAATGGATTAGGGACTGGTGAATAATAATGACAACGATAATAATAACGAGTAAACAATAGAATAGTTTAACCATCGTGTTTGTAAACAAGACGGTATTCATGTAGGTTAAACAAATACGTAGAAATGATAAGAAACACGTCTAACACATATACACTCGTACTCATACACACAATAAAACTGCTACTGTGCTGCATTGAAAAAAAATATTAATAAAGAACCATCTGCTACAAATCAAGGATTACTGTATATCCTGGTAGCTCTTCCATTCTGAGTGCAGGCTATTGTTCCATTTAAAAAAAATAAATAAATAAATCAAATTTGCCACATTTCAGGCCTGATCTTCAGTCACATTGTGAATATGCAAAGGCGCCTTAAACCGCAAATGTGAACAGGGCTTCAGACCTAAATGTGGCGGCCCTGGGCCAGCACAGTAGGGTGAATGGGGTCTTACAGAGACTAGGGTGTGTGAACTGTGCATCAGCTGCAGAGTCACTTACAACAACGCCTCACCTGAAAGACAGAGCACAAGGAGGCTAAGTGACTTGCTCAAGGTCACACAGTGAGTCAGTGAGTGAGCTGGGATTTGAATCAGGAACCCCTCATGATTAGAAGCCTGTTTCTTTAACCACCAGACCACACAGCCTCCTTTGATGTATTTGTCTGCTTGTACAAAAATATAAGACCAAACAAGTAGGTCAGTAACATACTTTACACCCCCCTCCAAAGCTGGAAATTCAAAATTAGAGTGTGAAACAGTGCCCCTAATGATCAGTATGGTGTAGGGCACTTGCTGCAAGTAAAAATGGCTGAGACATTTAATGTCTTTTTTCGTCTATTTGGCGCCACTGTAGTTATAATACTGCTAAGTTTAAGGGTCTGCTGATTGCTTGTTAATTCTGGACAGAATTAATGCTATTTTTTTTTCTCCAAATTACCATAGCTAGGTATAATATAGAGAAAAAGAAGGAAATGTGGTAATTTCAATCTCTCTACTAATAGTTCATTGTGTTTCCTACAGCCTTGTGTTATAGCACAGAGAACACAGCACGCATAGTTTTCAATACTGAATACTCAAGTTAGTTCAGGCAGCTCAGTAAAAAACATAGGCAGTCTTAAGTCAGACGAAAAATGTTATTACGATTTATGTATTTAAAACTTGGAGCATTTGGTCTCCTTTAATATTAAGAGCAGTGGGGGGATGCCTGGTTGAGTAGAATGGTTGGTTGTCCTTTGGTATTTATGGAACTTTGTTTTTATGGATTTTATTGCTATGCATTTTTGTTCTTCCTTCTTTCAGACAGAAAAAAACCCTTTAATAAATGAAGAAAAAAAAAATTGTGTATCATAATATTACGACTTTGTACTTTATTGGGATCCCCAACATTTTCCCTGGGACCTTCAGTCCTGGACCCTCAATGGGAAAAAGTTTTGAAGAGCCCTGAAGTAGTATGGCTTCCCATTAAACCATAACATATCCAAAGAATGCAAAGAATACTGTAGCATAGAAGAAGAATTAGAAATGACATGTTTAATTACAATTTGATACACGATTCTCCAGATCTATGCAAAAATATGATTTATGAACAAATAAAGAGATACCCTTATATATATCCCCAGATTCTGATAATCTCAATACATTTATTGTTAATAATGTTAACTGACAACTGGATAACCGGTTCTCCCATATGCAAAATAAGTGTAACGTAGAGACTGACAAATTTACAGACAGAAAGACACCCCAAGTATATCTTCAGAATCAATTCTCAATAAGTACCTAAATAATGTTAAAACCAGTTGCGCAAGCAGTTTGACATGCAAAAAATGTGAAGGCCGACCAACTCCGCTACATCCCTAGCAGGGGACAATTACTTTCCTAAAGACAAAGCAACTGAAAGAGGTATGTCTGAAACCCAATGCCAGAGCTAATGCAGGTGCCGTCATCACATCACTCATCTGCCGATTACCCAGGCAAGTAAATAAAACTAGACAAAAAAGCATACATTGTTTGTAGACTTGATTTTAAAGTGTTATGTGGGAAGCCAAGTTCAAGGCTAGTGTATACCGTAATTGTCTGAACTCAAGTTAAAACGCCTCACCTATTAAAAGGTTATGAATCTACAGCCACTGTAGAGAAATACCAATAAGAGCAATTCATGGTAGCACCCACTGTAACAACATATGTAATGATTTTCATATTGTTTTTTACAGAATGTTCTGTAAAAGCATTAATGCCTGTCGTGGTACACCACTCATACACCCACTTCCCTTCCCTTCATAGTGTCAGAGATTATGTGCAAAGTACAGTAATTATGTTAAACTGTAATGATATACAGTAGTGCATCTCAATTTTATTGTCATCCACATAATTATTGTTCAGTGGTGTTCCCCACAACAATGAAACAGCATCTGCCGAGACTCTTTTTCAATAACAGAGCCACATTATTTTTAATGCCATACGCATCACGCAAAGAAACACTTGTTTGCTATGGAGTTGCCAGTTATACTGTTTTTTTTGCATTATAGTCTCAGTTGGCACGAACAAGAGAAGGAGACAAAACAGTCGAGGCTTTCTTGGTTGACAAGTTACTGTATCTTTTCTGTCCACCATAACTGATTTCTGCTTTCAGTTATTGCAGTTGAATGTAAATGATTAAGAATGATTTACTCATAAAATAAAACTATTGTATGTGCCTCACATTTGAACAATATGCTGTACAACATACTATATTTCTACAATAAATGGTATTAGAAAACGATTGAGAGTGAACAGCCAATCAGCTGTCAGATCTAGCGGGCTTCTGTTTTGCATAGATGCTCGCTGGAACATTTAAGTGCAAAACTGAATTACATTTTAAAATCAATCCCCGCATAAATACCGGCTTTTTCCCTTAACTTTCTAATCTAGAACTAATCTGATAACATAAAAAGCTACTTAAACATACTTTCTGATGCTGGTCTATATGATGTAACTTTAAAAAAAAGGATGGCGAGTAAGTAGATTCAAGAAAATGCACAAAATCCTTTTCTTCAATCAGTTGTTAGGTTTATTGAAATATGCAGGGAGTCTGGTCCCAGGTACAGGACAAACAGAATACTCGTTCTTATAATTTTTGCATGACACTAAATACCCTTCTTTATAGATGGTCCACCTCCTCTTTCTCTGACATTTAATTTAATAGCAAAGGTACAACACATTATTCTGTTACCATATACTATATGTATTTAGTGTGTATGTGTGTCTGTGTGTGTAGTTTTGTGTGACAACCTCTGAACTCTGTGCATTCTTCAGACCCCTGGCGCCCCAAAAGGTCCATACATCTAGTTTTTGTCATCTTCCTTGTTCATATCTTTCCACTTTGCTTGAGACCCTTTGAGTCCAGTGGCGTTATCTCTTATTCTCCCTGAGAACCTTTGGGTCTGACGCCAGTCCCTGGGAGCCTTTTAGCCCCTTTATGCTTTGCATTCCAAAAGTCTTAGAGCCTGGCCCCTTCTGGTCTGCCTGCTTGAATGACGCCCCGCCTCCAACAACAAGTTTCGAGTCAGACTCAATACTACATAGACTATTTAACAATTGTACATGTCCAGATAAATTATAATAAGAAAGAGTAAGAATCCAATAAATTAATATGTTAGCAATAATAATAATTTTAATAATAATAACGTTTTATCTACGTGTATGTCGTTTTTTTATTCTAATTATGTTAGGGACTATTTTCCTCACCAGAATGAATATCAGAAGTTCAAGGTAAATATAGGTTTTAAAAAAATGTTTTTAAAAAGAAAATAAAGAAACACATTGTTTTCTAATAGCGATAGAGCCCGACGATGCAGGCTCTACCGTGTGGTAGATGACCTTGACTTTCGTTAGCCCTCTCGCCGTGGGACGCATAACTCCAGTCGCGGTCATCTACCACAATGTAGAGCCCTCATCGACGGGCTCTATCGCTTAAATAAATACTGACAACAAATTATTATATTCTACATGAGACTGCTGTGTCAATGGAAATTACATTTAGTGTAGTTTTGTAACTGGTTCCATACTATAACACCATATTTTTACCTTTATTTTCCATTTGGACCCCTAGGATTAAGATGGTTTCATCCAAGCATTTAATGAAATTATTTACTTTAAATGTAATCTGTAGTTTTTTTCGGAAACAAAGTTTTTTGTTTTTGTTTTTTTAACAAATGTTTGAAAAAAAACTACCAAAAGTGGATAGATAACTACAGTCTATCCAATAGGCATCATTTTTTTTTTAAATTGCACTGTTTAGTGCACAAGCTCACAGACATGAGATGAATACAGAATTTTAACTGGGGGAACATTTTACTGTAAATACTGTAGAAGTGCAGCTTTATCACTTTACCCATATTGCCAGATCACTTATGTCTACAACTAAATTGAGGAAATGTTTCCTCTTTAATCTTATCAAAAAAACAACATTTGCACAGTCCCCAGATAATTCTGAATGGGCTGCATTCCAGTTTGCCTTTTGTTCTTCTGTCCACAGCTTGTGAGAATAGTAGTGGTGCAATCGGCACCCTAAATTCTAATTTGAGTATCGTATAGGCATTTATCAATGACAATCGATGCATTAACGTTTTACTTTTCAAAATAAAGAAACGTTTTTCAATTTTTTTTTTTTAACAGAAGATCCAATAACCAAAAACACTGTTGTGCATTATAGTTAAATAACAAAAGACACAACTTATATTCAAATTAGAACACTTCCAATTATAAAAAAACAAATACAAAAGGGCTTGAGTTTTTAACAACTGAAAACATGCATGTCTGCATCAGATGTCGCTTTAACATTGCAATAACAATAAAAAATGATATATTTTAACAGAAGTCATTTCTATCTGAACTATGGTTGTTCATTACTGTTAACATTTTATGTCCAAAGCGAAGGAAAACATTTTTATTAATCTCAGAAATCCTGGCTAATTTAACTACCATACTAAATTCAGCTTCTTTTTATATAATAGTGCCATATAATCCAAGCACAACATAATTTGAAAAACAAAGGGTGAAAACAGTAGATTTAATATTGGCATTCTTTTGAAATGATTACATAAAAAGGTATATCCCTGTCACTGCATAGACTCAACAGTGAAGCAACTCAACTCCTTTTATACAGGGTATATCCAAAGTGAATGTAGAGGCCTAAAGTACGTATCGTAGCAATGCATTGATGTTGTTTATTTACCAGAATAGCACTAAAAAAAGCGCACTCAAGATTTGTATGCAAACCGGCCACAGGAGACTTCAAACTGGGTTCTAATTTCAGGAAAAGTTCAGGAAATTTTAGGACAGATGACCAATAATCAATGCATCGATTAATTGTTACACCCCTAGAGAGAAGTTACAACAGGTGATAATGAATTGGTCATGAACTTATTCCAACTAATCAATGCTTACATTTAACTTAGCATTTAGTGAGTTCCTAAAATGAATCCCAAAATAAATACATATTTTGTAAATTTTTATTGTTTCCAAATTACTTTTAAACATTTCAATTGAAGTTAAACAGTGCAGTGAATAGGCGTTCCATACCTCCAAATCATCCAAAGATCGGGCAAGACTAAAACGCTTTGATCTTCCATAGGATCGTCTCCCAGAGGACCGCTGTGGAAATCCCATCGAGATTCCACGGAACCTTGAGCTCTGTAAATGTAAAAATTAATGGTAAACGATTAACAACATTGAGACAGACGTATTGATGTATTAGCAAATTTCAATTAGCAAACAGTTGCTATATAGTTAACATAAAATACCAGAAAATATTGGTTGAAAATGCTTAGTCAAATGCAGGTGCAACACAAAAAAACACAAGGAAACCTTTATCTACTTATTACCACAAACCAGCATAAAGCATGCTGTTAGGAAACTATTTGGCAGAAAAATAACAGATATCATGTTACATTGCAATACCACAAATATCCAACTATTTACACTTGCGTTGTTGACAAAGGAATGAAGGCTAAGTATGTTCCCCTGTCTAGCCCGTCCTCCATTTGAATGTCTACCTCTCTTATTGATTATTTAGCCTGCTTGAACTCAGACAGCCGCGCAGCTTGCGCAATGCTGCCAGCTGCTGCAGCAGGCGTTTTAGTCTCCAGCTGGCTCCTACTGTAATACAAATGCAAGCGCCAGGCCTAAAGTAGCATCACATTAATATTCTTTAATGAACACTTTTAAAGCTTAAAAATCAAGTTGTTACCAGATACAGCTTTTGTTTTCTCTTTCCTTTTAAAAACTTCATTTTAAAGCTATTTAATCCGACATCTCCTTTCCCTTTAATCTTGCCATCCTGAACCTACGACAAAAGACAATAAACCTATTCTGCAAGTAGCCCTGCTATTAAAATGATAGTTAAAGCATTATGTTTCATGGGTGAAACTAACAAGAATTGCCAGTAATTACAGTGGTATCCATGGGTAATACCCAATAATTCCCCTTGTATCCTGCAAGAAACTCCTCTTTCAGAGCAGATGGATGCTGCAAAAAGGATTTTATTTTTGCTTTGTTGGCAGCATTTTTTTTTCAGGGCTGGAAAAAATCTCTTAGAATTTCTCATAATTCCAGTGTTGTCTTTTTTTTCCCCCCTAGATGAACACTGCAATGTTTTCACAACCTCAGAGTAACATGACATTGTTTTTCAAGTTAAATATACATGACCTAACCTTATTCAGTCCAGACTAATAAGCTTTTATTTTATGTGCAGTATTGGAAGGCATAAAAAATTGGATTGCTAGATGTCTCGAGGTAACTTCAATTTAAATAAACAAATGTGTAATAACAACAAGTATAATAATAGGCTATAAGCACATTTTCAGATATGTACGTATTCATACTACCTTAATTTATGAGTATTTATTTCTTAAATAATATCTGTTAGGTAATGTGACAGGGATGGCTGTAGTGGTGATGTCAGGCCAGAATGCAGGAACAAGACAGAGGCAGTATAGCTGATGTAAAGGCGCTGCTGCAGCGTTTATTTTTATATCACAAAAATAAATAAAAATATTCAAGCAAAAACACTGCTCAGAGCAAAATAAAGGCTTTAAACAAAACAAATCTTAAACACAAAACACCAAACACACGGGTCAACCTGGGCAGATCGCTTTCACTGGCCCTATGTTTATTTGTTTTTCTTTTCCTTTTTCTCAACTCTCTCTCGTTCACTCCTCTGAACACCCCCCCCCCCAACCACCCCCCTAACTGAGAGAGCTGCAGGTTTATATACCGTGGCAGAGGGGTTTAACTAGCTAGTAATTACTGTACTACCCCTCAGCCACAATCTGCACAAGTTTATTAATTACATGTGACTACTGGCTAGTTTAACAATGCACCAGCCGACAGCCACACATTACCACGAGAATCTTAAATACTGCTGGCAGAGGACAAGCTGCCTATGTATTTTTCATTGTAATACTAATCACAGTAATAACAAACCTATTTTTAATGATTTCAATAACCACCTTGTGACAGAAATACAATGAATCTTTGTGACAGAAATACAATGAATCTACCTCCCAACCTGTGAGGGTGCTAAGCAGCGAAAGTAGCGTTCTTTGGACTGGCTGGCTTGACAGTACTTTCCCAGGGTCGGGAAGTCAGTCAGTCTGGAAGAAGGCGAGACTGTTGCAAGAACATTTTAATCCGGAAGGGAAACGATGTAGCAGATGCAGATTGTAGAGACAACTGCACTCGTTTACCAAGGGATCATGCGTGACAGCATAAAAGGGGACAGAGAATCGCGATCTACTCCTTTGCTTGGTTTCTGTTTAGAAACTAGGAGTGTAAGACACCCTATGAATTGTTTCCATGAATTGAACTTATGCATACTAATATCCTGAATGCTAGAATTGCACTAATGCTCCTGAAGGTGTGGTAACAAAGGTTTTAGAATCAAGTTTTTTTGCTCTTATTATGTTAACGAAGTACTAAGTAGTATCAACTTCATCTGCAAAACACTGAGACAGTGATGATGTTACAAATGTTATCATTACAATAAGGAGGTAAAAAAATAGGTGTTTAGTTAGCACTGTGTTAAAGTGAAAGTGAAACACAAACATTCTGCCAAAACCCAAAATGAAGAATGATGAAGGAAACGTTTTTTAACTTTAAATACATCGACTGTTCTGAGCTAGCAGAAGGGATGACATTATACAGCAGCTTGGACCTACAGTACTATAGGCATAAAGCTATCGCCACAGTAGTTGAACTCCTGTCAGGCAGTACCTCCGACAGCATGCTCCTGGTGAAAAAAGGCCTACATGTTTATCTTTAAAGTATAACATATTGATAATTATTACTGCTAAAACAAACCATGTTAAAAGCATGTGCACCACAGATTAGCCTGTCCAGTCACATTGGTGAACATTCTTGGTTACATCAAATATATACACTAGCACCCCCTACCAAGACAAAGTCAAAAGTCATTCTTCATAAAATTGGCTTTTTTTGAGAGCATTGTAACATGTGTATGTAGGCAGAAGAAACATTTTACTTATCTAGTGCAGTGCTACCCCAGATATTATACATAAATACTGTGGAGTGACTGGTCTGACATTTTGTCATTTACACTCAAAATAGCTTTTTGCAAGGGTCACTGCCAAGACTAGTGCTGTACCACTATGACAGGAGCTGACTTCATGGATTATAACCTGCAAAAACTACATTGAAAAAGGTTTCTCATAAATCAATACTAAAGTGGAGTTGAAAGTTCTACACTCTAACATTTAATAAAAGAGCGTCCTGCCAATAGGGAATGGGGCTCCAAACATTACGACAAAGTGATGTGTATGCATTTTCATACATTTTCTTATAACTACTCTTATCTGCAATGTGATATTCTGTAATGTGACATTTTACAATGTGACAATTATAAGTCGCCCTGGATAAGAGCATCTGTTAAGAAATAAAATTAACAAAACAAATATAAATATAAATAAGGCTCCAGCCACAGGTGTTCACTGGTGTTAGAATGATTAGGATTAATGTTGGCGATAGAGGTGGAGGTCTGTGTTCTGTGCTGTGCTGTTTCGTGAATTTTTGTAGAACCTTTCGTTTTGGCCCTTGTGCCATTTTCTTTTGTTAAGTGTGTTTTGTTAGTATTTTTACTGCGTTACTGTTTATTTTATGTAATTAAAGAGTGCTTTAGTGCATTTAACCTTGCAGCTTGCTGTGCCTGAGTCTTTGTCCCTGCAAATACCATTTGGACTAGGAGGCTATCATGTCACATTGGTGTCAAAAGCAGGCGAGCGCCCCTAGAGACTCAGACCAGGAACTGCAGGTTAAAAGAAAAAAAAATAAAGAAAATAATTATGGAGTAGGGATGTCCAAATTTAGACGGTATAATAACCGTCAGAAACTATACCACGGTTATCATCTTACCATTTTTTTATGCCATTTTTTTTATGCCATTTTTTTTATGCCATTTTTTTGTAATCCATTTTTAAATGGCTATTTTAAAGAAACAGACTCAAGTCAAGTAATTTTTTTTAACAAGGACAATAACTTTAAAGTTTTAAAACACACTGGTACTACAGTTCTATCAGGCATTACCTAACTGGAAGTAATGTTCACTCCAGCTCATACAGGCTCAGCAAAATAATGCTACTTTTTTATTTCAAATTACTGTGGAGAAACACCAAAATATTAAAATGTTCTGGGCTCAGTCTGGAACGATAGGGGGTGAGGATGTGACCACTGCAACTGAATACCCTCTTCATCTTTATCAGTTTGGATGGCATCTTATAAGACAGGGGTTTTTAACCAGGGGTATGCGTACGCCTGGGGGTACTGCTAAGGGTCATAGTAGGTACTCAGAAAAGCACAAATAAAAATGATAGTAAGTGAGAATAATGCTCTTGAATTTAACCATATTATATATTCTACACTGAACAAAAACATAAACACAGCATGGTCCCATGTTTCATGAGCTGAAATAAAATATTCCATAAAATTTAAATATTCCATATGCACAAAAAAGCTTATTTCTCTCAAATTTTGTACACAAATTTGTTTACATCCCTGTTAGTGAGCATTTCTCCTTTGCCAAGATAATCCATCCACCTGACAGGTGTGGCATATCAAGAAGCTGATTAAACAGCATGATCATTATACAGGTGCACCTTGTGCTGGGGACAATAAAAGGCCATTCTAAAATGTGCAGTTTTGTCACACAATACAATGCCACAGATGTCTCAAGTTTTGAGGGAGCATGCAATTGGCATGCTGACTGCGGGAATGTCCACCAGAGCTGTTGCCAGTGAATTGAATGTTCATTTCTCTACCATAAGCAGCCTCCAACGTCATTTTAGAGAATTTGGCAGTACGTCCAACTGGCCTCACAACCACAGACCACGTGTAATCACGCCAGCCCAGGACCTGCACATCCGGCTTCTTCACCTGCGGGATCGTCTGAGACCAGCCACTCGGACAGCTGATGATACTGTGGGTTTGCACAACCGAAGAATTTCTGCACAAACTGTCAGAAACCGTCTCAGGGAAGCTCATCTGCGTGCTCGTCATCCTTACCAGGGTCTTGACCTGACTGCAGTTTGGCATCGTAACCGACTTCAGTGGCAAATGCTCACCTTCGACGGCCACTGGCACGCTGGAGAACTGTACCGGGCAGATGACAGACAGCGTGTACAGCGTCGTGTTGGCGAGCGGTTTGCTGATGTCAACGTTGTGAACAGGGGGCAGTGGGGTTATGGTATGGGCACGCATAAGCTATGGACAACAAACACAATTGCATTTTATCGATGGCAATTTGAATGCAGATACCGTGACGAGATCCTGAGGCCCACTGTCGTGCCATTCATCCGCCGCCATCACCTCATGTTTCAGCATGATAATGCACGGCCCCATGTCGCAAGGATCTGTACACAATTCCTGGCAGCTGAAAATGTCCCAGTTCTTCCATGGCCTGCAAACTCACCAGACATGTCACCCAGAGCATGTTTGGGATGCTCTGGATCGACGTGTACGACAGCGTGTTCCAGTTCCCACCAATATCCAGCAACTTCGCACAGCCATTGAAGAGGAGTGGGACAACATTTCACAAGCCACAATCAACAGCCTGATCAACTCTATGCGAAGGAGATGTGTCGCGCTGCATGAGGCAATTGGTGGTCAAACCAGATACTGACTGGTTTTCTGATCCACGCCCCTACCTTTTTTTTTTTTTTTTTTTTTACGGTATCTGTGACCAACAGATGCATATCTGTATTCCCAATAATGTGAAATCCATAGATTAGAGCATAATGAATTTATTTCAATTGTCTGATTTCTTTATAAGAACTGTAACTCAGTAAAATCTTTGAAATTGTTGCATGTTGCGTTTATTTTTTTGTTCAATGTATAAACCAGCCAAGTGAACGGCTAATGAAAAAAAAAAAAACAATCTATCACGACCACATTTTTCACCTGTACACATGCGCGGTTTTGATTGTGTGGATTTCCTCTGATATATAGGTGAAGCAGGTGTCTGGCGAGTGTGCCTGGAGAGCGGTCTGTGCTGCTCATGTTTGCGGTTTTCAACTTTTATCAGTGAAGCACAGTGTTTCTGCATTTTTTATAAGTATAAATGCAGTCGTCATACTTTGACAGCTGGTTGAATATGTGTTCGGTGTTTGATACATTTCTTACCTGTAATTGAAAAACGAAGGGAAATACAAAAGTCAGAAAATGCAAAGTGACAATGTTATACAGAGCCCCTTTGGATCATTTTTAGTTAGTAATTATAGTTTTTTCTTGAGGTTAATGTTTCTGATATTGTAAACATTTTAAATGGCACACACAATTATGCTGAGGTGGGAAGTAAATAGCAATGTGACAAACATTTACAATGCAGACTATTTTGTATTATTTATAATGACTTTTCCCAATAGAAAGCGAAAGATTCCTAAATACTACCTTTTAATTCTTTGCATCTAAGTTTTAAGAATGAAGCCTTTGCTTTTCTGTCTCAGCAATTTGTCAGTCCTGTACTGTTATGTAAAATTATATATTAAATAAACGGGAGAAAAAAGAAATGTGGTAACCAGATTATTCTGCCTTTTATTGCAACTGTGGTACCATTACCATTCATTGAGCGAAAATTGTAAAGGGTACTTTTGCTGAAACCTCCCGACAGAAGGGGTACAGTTTCAAAAAAAGGTTGAAAATCCCCGAGTGCAAAACTTAATGACGAGAAGAGTCTGCAAATTGTTTTTTGTTTTTTTTGGACTGCATGTTAACAGCAAGGAACAAAAAGAAAAAGAAGAAAAGTTAAGGTGGGTATGACACCATTGCAAAGCTAAGGGCCATCTAGGACTTTTTTTTTTTTTTAATGGAATACAATTGTATTAATTTTTTAATACATAAAACCGAAATCCCTACAACACTATCAACTCAAGGAGACGGCAGCATCTTTACCGTTTGAAATAAAAAAAAATAATACACATGCCTGTAACGTCTTAGACTTTTTGATTCTCTGCATTGGTGCTTTGCATACTGCATTTCTCTTGACCGATACGATAGATAACAGCTGCTGTTACTTCTTTGGTTTGGTAAATTAATAGGAAGGCAGTGACGAAAAGTTAAAGTGCATTGTTGTTTCATTTACTGACGATCACGTTTGCTATTTAGTAGGGTTGTTTATATTAAATATGACTTCACTTATTTAATATCCTTCTCGGATAATCTCATGCATGGCAGTTTTCAGAACTTGAGATGTCTGTGTTCATTAGTTAGTTCTAATGAACACAGTGGCTCACAGATGGACAAACGGTAAATAAAATAAAAATCGCACCCATATCACCTTAAACCGTGTGAACTCGGTAATCATGGTATAGAAAAACAGTTTCAAAACCGTGGCAGTTTATACCGCGGTTTACCGTAAAACTGATATACAGTGACACCCCTAATATGGAGCGGAAAGCTGAGAGAGCAGCAGCGCTTGTAGCAGGGTGGTTGAAAAGCCCTGCACATATAAGAGGGAGCAGGGTAAAGCCTTGCTATAAAATATATTGTTTAAATATGTTAGAACAGGGTACTCTCCGCCCCTGTGCAGATTTTGTATTATTATTATAATTTATTGTTTAAAATAGGACGACGAAAAGCTGTGAGGTTTGTTATTGTTTTGTGTATTTTAAAAACCTAGTGGAGAAGGTGACCATCTCCTGAGTTAGTTCATTGATTAAATCAGGAGATGGTCACCTGTATATAAGCCTGCAGCTTTCTGTGCTCTAGGAGAAGGTGTTTGAGAGGAACGAACTAGTACTCAAGTGGGAGGAGCCCAAACGTCTTGCGCCCAGAAGGGGGGTGTTGGGTCGTCCAGAACCCATGAAAGGGAAGTCCCCAAGTTTACAGCCCAAGTCTCCACCAGAGCAGAATAAGTGCCTGCTACTGCTCCCTCCGCCAGCAGGAGGAGAATGCCTGCTGATTCCGACTCCACCGCCGTGAGAGGACTGCTTGTCGCTCCCACCTCCACCAGCAGAGGGAGAATACCTGCTGGCTCAGCCTCCACCACCATGGGAGGATTGCTTGCCGTTCCTTCCGCCACCAGAAGAGGAAGAGTGCCTGCAGACAAGTTTAAAAAGGCATGCAAATAGAATAATCTAGCTAGAAAAAAATAAATCCATTTTTTTTGTATTTTTATATTTTATTATTTGTGCTTTTTTCCTGAGGGATATCTGACAACGTCTACTACAACTAGTTTAATAGAAATTGATTTGAGTTTGTTTCAAGGACTCGGACTTGACAATAACTCAAGTCTGATATATATATATATATATATATATATATATATATATATATATATATATATATATATATATATATATATATATATATATATATATATATATATATATATACTTTCATATTGGACCACCATCACAGAGGGCTTTACAGAGATAGGCTGTCCGTAAATAATATGCATTATATGCAGAGTCACTTACAAAAGGACATTGATTTAACATCTCATCTGCAGGATGGGGTGCAAGGAGGTTAAGTGACTTGCTCAGGGTCACAGAGGGAGTCAGCCAGTGGCAGAGGTGGGACTTGAACCGGTGACCTTCTAGTTACAAGCCCTGGTTTGCCTTATTCCAGGATAGACAGCCTGGAAATTTATATTGTAAAGCGGTCGAAGGTGACAGTCGTAAATTAATGGCATCATCCATTCAGATAGAGTCACAAGTCGTCCTGCTTTTCTACAAACAGTAGATTTTTGATTTGAGAATATACTCTGTATGTCCAATGTAGTGACTCTGGTATAGAATTTATTTATATATAAATTAGTCTCTAGGCGCACTGTTTAAGAACGTCCAAATGTTAATAACTGAGACATACCATAATAGTTCGGTGACATCATGTAGAACTCGGATTCCCTTGACAACAATTGACATCCACACATGTCAGAAATATAAAACAATCATTTATTTAAGGAAAAAGGGGTGCACAACTAATCTAATATTACAGAAAAGAAAGGCTATTGGGTAGAGAGATGCGTGAATAGTAATATGCAGTTCATTGATTCCATAGTGAAACGATTACAACGACCATAACATCATTAGCATACATGGGTAATATACTAATATTGAATATGTCTTATCACACAAAGTGTCTACTTTGCATTAGTATTTTCAATACCCGTTTCTCGTTGTAATCGATCATGTCAATATGCACAAGAATTAATTCAACTTCCCATTCAGCAAGAAATCCAACATTCCAGTACCTAATTTGGCAAATTAATTTTACCGTATTTAGTTTAGACGTGATGTACCAAACTAATAATATGTTATCAACCTCAGTTGATTATATATTCAAATTAACTCAAAATGGGGCAATGATGAAATTTTCTGCATTTACTAGGCAACGCCTTTTGAGTTGCACATTTCAAACAAACATAATACATTTCTTACACACTCTAAAACAGGAAGTTATATTCTATTCCTAGAACAGTTTCCACTTAACTTGATAGCATTTGCTTCAGTTACTGTCTCGAGTCATAAAGAATTTAATATTAGACATGCTGAATACTTACCAATTTCCATATACAGAAGTCAATCTGTGTCGACGAATACTGCAGCTCTCCAGATCTGCAGTTCCAATGTAGACAGCACTTTGTTGTACAATTATTGCATAGGCTCGCAATAGAAATAGTTCCTTTCAAATGGAGAGCAGTTTGTTGAACTCCAAGTCTTGCAACATTATCTCTGTTGTTGACAGTTTTCCCACTGGGAATAGTTTCGTTGATCAGACATAACTCAGTTCTGCTAATGCGTTGCAATTGAAAAGTTATATAGTTTGTATAAGTGTTCTTGTGGCGATTCTCTCAGAATCTTCCAAAAACAAAACCGACGGCTTCGCTTCAGTTCGTTTTGTGCAGATACATGGAAACAAAGACTCGCTTTCCGATTAATGCAGTATCCCGTTTACTGATCTACTCAATCTCAGAAGATGATTCTAGCCATTATTCAGAACATTGGTTCTTCCTTGCTTTCTATGAATTTGAGCAGGTGTGCTCCCATGACCAGAAATTTTCTTCAGAGCAGTGTAGCATCCATTTTGTTCCTCTGAACTCCCAGCCACCTCTAGCGGGTGGACACTACTTGTGCACACCTCCTTTGCGGACAGCACACTCTGTCACCACGCATGTCTGGAAGCAGTAGCTAGACTGGACGCAGCACCATGCAGCAGAAGCTCGCTCACACTTCGAAAGGCAGCAGGTTTTGTGATTCTCTCTTCAACCCTGCGATTGGTTAGTTTGGTTATTTTGGGCAGTGCCTGAGTCCACGTGAAGTGTTTTTCATTGGTTGTTCTCACCGACACAGTCCCTTGTTCTCCATTGGTCCGCTATTTCGCCCCGTCAGAATTGTCTCAGCAAAATACTACTGGCGCTGAAATGACTCAAACACTTGTCCAGCAGTTAGTTTACGACTCTTTCTAAAAAAAATTATTTGTCAGTGGGGGAGTTTGTGACCAGAACAGGAAGACACAGAGAATGGTTTAAGATCCCCTCTGAATATTCCAATTCTGCTACTTCCATGCACAGAATGACATGATGACCCCCCTCTGACGTTACACCAAAATAATAAAACTAGTATTTCAATTTTATTTTTACAGCAACCAACATTTCACTTAATTTAAAAAATAAATTAAAAAAAGCTGGTACAATGAGTGAAGGCCCGTCTGCTGCAAAGAAAGCAAAAACCTACCATCTCCATATTGAATAGGAGGAGGAGGATTTTTTTACCACAGTGAATGACAAATGTGCACTTGTCTTTGGTAAAAAAAAAAAAAAGGCAATGTTTTAAGACATTTCAAAACGGTTCATAAAAACTACGAAGACGACTTTCCAATTAAAACGGAGCGCCAGAAAAAGCAGCTAAGCAAACTTAAAACATGCTTAAAAGCTTAACTGTTTGAAGAGGGTGAGATTTTTAAAGAGGCTTTCCTTGGAGCAGCAGATACATGGTTTGACAGTTTCAAAAACTAAAATCGGAAATAAATCTCCGCATTCAGAAAAGCTTGGAGGATATACAACAAGTCCATACATTAGTGGCAACAGCAAGGAGACTGGCTGCACATTTAAAAAGAGTGAGATGGCAACAAGCACTTTAAATAGGAAACAAACAAATGCTGAACACAGAAAAAGCACCACTCAAATTAATACAGGACGTACAAACAAGGTGGAATATGGTTTATTATATGTTTGAATGCCTTCTTAAATTAAAATGGCCAGTTATTGCTGTTTTGTCAAACCCAGGTTTGACCAGAAAGTCTGACGCAGCTACTTTAGATCTCATGACTGGGCAGTGTAAGCTAATATCTGAGATACTACCTCTACTACAGCCATTTGAACTGGCTACAGTACTTTTGAGTGCAGAGAATAACATTACAGCTAGTTCTTTGTACCCATTGGCAACAGGGATAAAACACACACTGACTGAAGTTCCTGATGAAGGGGTGACACTGTCTTCTTCAACTTCAACTGATTTGCTAATTTCAACACATAATTTGAGAGATAAGCTAGTACGTGAATTTGTCTCAGCGATTTTGTTTACATCAGCTGAATGACCCAAGCAATTAGGTTATGCCACTGCTTTTTGTGTCATTTCTTGATCCCACAATTTCGCCACCTGGATTTCTTATCCGAACAGGCCAAAGCCTGTGTGTCTGAAGCACGGTATTCCAAACTAGTGAGGTTGGTGGAGGACAATCTCGAAAATGATGGAAATCGTGCCTGTACAAGTGAGTGCAGCACAGAGGACTTACCTGTTAAAAAGAAAACGAAGACTGAACAAGCAACGGAATTGGTACTTCGTGGACGGCAACAAATACACACTACTTCCAAGGATACCTTAAACCAACAAGAGATGAGGATTTATGCTTCTGAAACTCCACTAAACATCAGCAAAGATCCCCTGATTTGGTGGAAAAATAACCAGATACTCTTTCCCAACCTAGCAGCCTTGGCAAAGAGCATGTTAAGCATCCCTGCAACATCGGTCCCGAGCAAGCGTGTGCTCAGCAAAGTAGGGATGCTTGTGAACAAACTCAGTTCTTCTTTGAAACCGGAGAATGTGGATGCCATAATATTTCTGAATAAAAACATAAAATAAGCTCTGGAGAGAGCACAGGAAAAGGTTGGGGACCCCTGCCTTAATGCAAATATCTAACGATTTCTTCAGCCACTACACCAACAAGGACTGATCACAAATGAGCAAACAGCACAAAGCAATCATCATTGGAGGAGCAAACAGCACAAAGCAATCATCAAAAGGCCATATCAAAGTGTAAATAAAATACAGTATTTCCTTAGAATTGGTTCAGCCCATCTCTGGATAGGCATATAGGATTCTGATTCTCTCAGTAACTTGTTCTAAAGGTCTATAAAGTTTCATCGAAACTGGACAATCAGTTTGCTTCACATGCTCTCTGTGACTGATAGTTTTGGATATTTTCTGAGGGTAAATAACTTGCCTTAACAGTGTATGAAGACACGGCTTTCCTGTTCATTTTAAATTCACAGACTTTCAGAGGTATACAGTACTTTTGAATAAAAAAATTTAAAAAAAAAACCTCTCCGATGTGTGCTCCCAGACAAATACAAATCTGGTCATTAAACACTAAAATAAGGGTTTGTTTGAGTTTTCTGTTACTTTTAGTGAAGTTAATCATTGTTACAGCAGTGATTTTGAAAACTTAGCTAAAATTATTACAGTTAGGATTAAGAAAGGATCTTAAATCACACTACTGTGGAAAATCACACTAAAATCACACTAAATGTGCCCATTTGCATTAACATCCTGGATGCACCTGGGCCTCCTATTTAACCTTGACACTGGGGGGAATGTTCATTTACATCCACCTGGCAGACGATTAGTTGTCCCCAAGGACAAGCCTTGGGGAAACTAGCCTTGTTTGTACTGTACTGGCCAATAATAACAGTTTTAGGAAGCAAGTAATTATAATAGCTTTGTCTCACATAAATTTGCCTCACTGAACACATACATTTAGTACTTTACAGGTAAATGTATCTGCACAAAAAGGCATCCGATTTTGTTTTGGCAGTGATAAATACTTTAAGGTGAACCACTTCATTATGTTATGGGGGACTTCCAAGTCAACACCTGCTCTGGATTTCAAAAAAGTCAACGCTGTGTAATACTCAAACAGAAAGACACACAAGAAACCAGGTCCTATTTGAACTCATCCCTCAATAGTGGTACTGTACCATTACAATGCATGGTTAATAGTACAGTACCTGCTCATTTATACTACAGTAG
Organism: Polyodon spathula; assembly: GCF_017654505.1. Classification (NCBI taxonomy): domain Eukaryota; kingdom Metazoa; phylum Chordata; class Actinopteri; order Acipenseriformes; family Polyodontidae; genus Polyodon; species Polyodon spathula. The sequence goes on from NC_054534.1 coordinate 97,927,674, forward strand.
GTTGGAGACGTGAATATAGTTTTCTATAGCATTGCAGTAACTGTTTTTCAATCTATTTCTTAGTATGGTTTGGTCCATCTTCTGCTTCAGCTGTCCTGCACATAAGGGTATGGTGCCTACTGTATATTTGTGCACAAACGCACCCTCAAATATAGGAGCCTGAGATTACTTTAAGCTTTTTCTATGCTGTGTTTTTTTTTTTTTTTTTTTTTCCTCCAGAAATCTTATGTTTTGGGTCCCATGCACTTTAGAAGTAATTTCTAAGTTCAAATTGTATTCATGAAACTTAAAATGTGAGCCTACATTTTTCAGTGTGTGTGCCTAAATTTTAACTTGGGTGTCACATTAGTTTTTATGTACACTCACTGAAGTCAATTATAAGAGAATACAACAGGAAAACATTTCACTCCTTTTACCTTTCCTTGAATATAGTACTAAATGCATTTATCATCATCCTTTAATTTCCAGGAAATCAAGCAAAGATCAATGATGACGTAAGTATAGTTGATCTTACCTTTTTTTCTCCATCTTCTTTATTTCTTTTCCCATTCTGCTGAGCTACCAATGTTTTCTCTGCTCCAAACAACTTCTTGGCCCACTCATCTTTCTGAGTAATCAGTTTCGAGGGCTGGACGATTTCCCCTGCAACCCTGTACCTGTCAGCTGGAATTTTGCTCATCGGAGGAGGCAGGGTACTGCAGTTAGCACTTGACCAGCCATCTGTAGATTCTGCATAGGACTCCTGATCACTGCTGTTGCCTTGCTGCCAATCTTGCAGAACATGGACAGGAAGCCAACGCTGACTGCCAGATTGGACGGCGCCCACTGAGCCCGCTTTTTTAACCTGGGAATAATTAGGTCTGGATGAAGCGACTGGGACCTCGAGCCGAGCAGAGGGACCTAGATGCCTACCAGGGTTGTGAGAGGCAACAGGATGAGACAGCTCAGATAAATTATATTTTGCTCCTTCTTGGTCATAACGATAGCCATTCCAGTGTGAAGACACGGCCTGGTTTGAATTCCGTGCCTGTGGGTTTTCCCACAGGCTATTAGGGACATGTCTATTTGGGTTACTTCCTAAGTCAACTAAAAGAACTCGGTTGTTTTTCTCCTCTTGCTGAAAATTTCCAATTCCACTGTCACTGTTGCTACTGGTACTGTTATTCTGCTGGGCATCGTTATCTCCATCTAAAAATGCTCTTGCCCGCATCCCTTCTATCGACTCCCCCATATCGCGGTAGAGCACAGAGACAAACTGCAGGACAGGCTGAGAAGTTGGGGGAAACTCCAAGCAACCGTTTATGTCTGGGTCAGGCGTGCATTCAAAACGAAAGCGCCTTGCTATGCCCTGGTGAATTTTATGATGACAGAGTTCTGCATCCACCATAAAGACGTGACATGAAGTTCTAAGTCCACTTTCCACCTCTTTTGCTAAACTTTGGTCATCTGTAACTTGCATAGTGACGAGTCCAAAGAACCTTCTATCATCAGGACATACAGCGCTGAATGCTAGCTTCTCAGCAGGGTAAACAGCAATAACAGCACCTTTGTCATTGCAAAGCTGAATGCAGTCATGCATTATCTTCATCATAACCAGAGAATGGATCTTCTGCTCAGCCCGCAAGCGTCTCATGCAGCCGCGGATTGCTTGCAAGCTGTCATTCTCTAGGTTCGCACTTGTGGAAGCCAGTTCAATCGAACCTAGATATCCGACAATCATTCCTACATTTAGAATACTTGCATCTAGTCCAAAATCATCCTGACTTTCAAACATGTCAGCAAATACTGAATCATCGTTCAATACTTTTGCCATCTCTTCCTCGGAAAGTAAGTCTGGGTTGCTCCTGATACTTTCATGTCTGTGTCTGCAATTAAAGTCAGGTTCTGACAATGGCCTTGGTTTTGGGGCAGATTTCCCAGAGCTACTAGAAGAATGACTTGAGTTTTCAAAAATCATGTTAAAAATTCCTCCAGACTGCATTTCGGCCACAACTCTTTCAGCTCTGTTTATCCCCAAAGTTTTGGAGTCGATCTTAGGCTTTACCCAGTTTTTTGTTTCATGGAAACTGAGTTCTTCATCACTAGAACAGGAGTCGATGTGACTGCTGCTTTCTGCAATTACCATGTGCAACACCCCGGTGCACTTTCCAATTAACTTCACAACATCTTCTTGTAATGCTTTCGACACATTGATTTCATTGACACTCAGGATCTGATCTCCAGCTCTAAGGCCAACATAGTCTGCAGGACTTCCTTTCAAAATACAATTCAGAAGACAGGGGGCCTGACCAGAAAGGGTGAATCCATACCCAGCTCTTCCTCTGGCAACTTCTACACTTCTCACCCGGGGAGCAGTATGTAAATTAAGTCGTCGCTTCACTGTTTCTCCCTGTCTGAACATTTTTTTTTCTATCAAGGGCTTTATAAATACAGAGCAGGACAAGCAAATCTAACACCTTTGTGAGATCATCACCTAGTGCCAACTTTACCGCTGAATATGCATTATTTTTTCAGTGAAAGGATGTTTTTCACAATGAAAACCTTAAAAGAAAAGAGAGAAAAGCATTTTACTTAACGGTAGGTAAAAAAAAAAACTATCTTAAATAAAAACGTAGACCTACAACATGTTTAAAGCTTTTATATTTAAAATTGTAAAAAATAAAAATATGCAGTCTGTCCTTGTGTTTCATACAATTTCATTCTCAAGTTCTTTTTTTCTCTTAACTTCTCAAATTTCAGAGATCAAATCCATTATCAGTTAACAAACATTCTGAAAAAAAGCATTTAAACTACATATAATTTGCCTTGAAATCTGGTTCAGTTTTTCAATTATGTTACATGCAGGGAGGAATTTGTCTAACACGGTGTTCGCATACTTTACTGTCAACACACTGCAGTATCTTAACAAACAATCTGCAAGCTAAAATACATACCATACCCACCACAAAGTATTGGGGCAGCTTAAAAAGGAAAACAGGGGTGAGGGATTTGCATTTACTAAAAAACAGGAGGTGCAGGGTATTGCCCATTTTACCTCACATTGCTCTCTAAATATACTGGAATTCCATTACTCAAATATAAATGGTTTTAGATTATTCTAACAAGTTTAAAAGCATCATTAACACAGACTGTTGGGAGTCCTGTTAATTTAACCCCAAAAACGTGATCCACCAATTGTGCCTGTGGAGACTGGTATCGAAATATCTATTACCAAGTTATTTTGTAAGCAAGGCCCATGCAAAAACATGCAATACATGTTCTACTCCAAGTGGTTACTATTACTGTAAGTGAATCTAATTATGAGCGATATACAATCCTACATTTTCATACTTCACTTTTGGCTTGCATCTCCTTGATACGGGCAAGAAGTATTATGGTAACACTACTATACCACTCTTTGTATAACTGGTATTCACAAAAAAAAAAAAAAAGTTAAATAAAACTTAAAACGTCACGCATGACAGTAACTTTTACTGGACACAATTATTAGACATAGGGTGTAAGTAAACTCCAGGAATGTCATAATCTCCAATGACAGAAGCAGTTTGACTTTTTTTAATTGAAAATTTGAGCGCTAAATACAAAAACAAACACACCTTTGCCCAGCAACAGGTACACAAACGTAGACTGCAAGTCCAAACGAAAGCTTGGCAGAATACCACGTTTTCTGCCAAACTCATAAAACACCAAAAAACATATGTATTAAACAAATAAAAGCACATACACCAAAAGCACATACACCTATCCCCTATATATATATATATATATATATATATATATATATATATATATATATATATATATACACACACACACACACGATACGAACGCCAGATTATTACAAATGTAATTTCTATTACAGTTTAGTTGACGTTCAGACTTGATTAGGTAGGAATACCAGTATGAAAAACTACTTCCAACAATGCTTAAGTCTAACGCCAATTAGCTGCTACTTCTACTCGACTTGCTTTCTTGCTAAATTTTAGAGTACTGACAGTACATCAAAATGACAAGTCTTACCTTGTTCTGAATGCAAATGCATTTACAGCAATGCGCTTAAACCTTCGCTAATTTTAATTTTTAAAAATAAGCTTTATAAACTTTCTCCCTAGCTGTGCAAACCAAATCCCAGAAAAAAAAAAACTCACTCTATCCTGCTTCACCGATTGCCCCGCCTCGTCTTTTTCATTGTAGGGATCACATGGCGTCACCGACAAGTTACCATAACAACGACCTTGTCCACACTGTATCTTGAGAGTCATATTCGCTACCCTGTATGTCGATCAAATTCAACCGTCCAACTTTGTTCAGGCAACAATCAAGATAGATTGAGGTGTGCAAATAATTTAGTAGTTTAAGTACCGGTATGTTACACACAGCTGTGCAGAAACTGTATATAAAATGTAATTATGGGTTTTTAATAAAACCGACTTTTTACAAGTGTTTGTCGACTTGCAATATGTATACGCTTTTTTATTATTATTATTTTATTTATTTTTTTACATATGACAGCATAACAAAATTCCCAACTTTATCGGGAATAGTTTTATACGTATTGTGTAACATCTCCAATAAAATACTTTTAACCGGCAAAAATAAAAGTATATATTTATTGCATTCGTTGTCCAGCAGTGACATTCTATATAAAAAGTATGCTGGCCTAATGTAGACAAACTGAAACCATTCTGTAAAAAACTACATTGCATAAAACAAAGCAAAAAGCCACGCATTTTAAAAACAAGTCATTTCGTCCATTCAAGAGACTTAAGTCACTATGCACTTTGAGCCAGTGTAAGACATATCGTTTTCCACACTAGTTATCGAACAAAGTCATAAATAAATCCACTCAGCGGTGTACGGAAATACAGTTGTTTTACAGAGGAAAACACTTATGCAGATAGTGTCTTAACAATTCAAATACCCGATTGATCTCGGATCCACAGTCTCTCCCAGCGCGCACCGTGGAAAGTAAACAGTAGAATCAACAAGCGAGCAACAACGGGTGCACTGCCAGTCACGTGACTTCAGAAAACTGCGGTGACCGAATGGGATTCCTGCAGTTTCAGGAAAATAGTCTACTTAAAGTAATTTTACAATTATGTTCCTCCAAGCCCTGATTGTTATATATTTCATAAATGTTGATTGTATTTAGATGATACAGAAAAATAACAGATGCCTTCGTATTTGTCAGTTATTTGTCTTTCTTTACTCAGTATACAGAAATGAGTATGCTCATTTGTATGCTCTTTCTACATTTTCCAGTAGATTAGAATAGAAAAACATATTGTTATAGTGACATGATTCTTTCTATTTCTAAATTACGACTAATTGCATCATCAGGTTCTTTAATGTAGCAACTTATTTTGCAGGATATGTACCCTTTTGTATTTTGTTGCTGATATGTATTTTGAATATCAAGTAGTATTAAAATGTAATTTTTGTAGATAACTCAGACTGTATTTAGTTTGTATTTACTTTTAACTGACTACCTGATAATAGGCACAAACTAATGTGCATGTTAATAGGTGATATTTTAACAGACAATTAGCAGTGCCCTGCGGTCATGTTCTATTTGCATTTTTTGTTTTATATGTGTATTATAAATCATAAAGAAAAACAGAAGGCACTGTGGATATATGCAAGTGTCGCCAGTGCCTTTGTTTCAGGAGGAGAGACAGAATGGACTGGAAGGTATGAGTATCTTTTAAGGGGGGGCAACTTTTTTTTTCAAATGGTGTTTTATTACAGCATTTGAAAGGTGACACCTTCAGAGACAGCCAGTACACTTCACTTTTAAATATGTAAAAGACATTTGAGACACCTTTACTAAAACAGCCAAACCCTTGAAAAAACAAAGTCATTTTTTCATAACAGAATCTAAAATAGGTTGGTTTAAGTAGCAAATAATGCACAAACACATACATTAATGATGCTAGTGGCTGGCTCAGAAAGTGCCAGACTCCTCACTTGTGTTATCACAAATAAACAATACAGGCACAAACAATTAGACAAAACCAACTTTAAGGAGACTGTCAGGACACCAGTAGGAGCAATTGGAGCCTCAACAACAAATATCGTACCTCAGCCTTTGAGATTTTAATTTCTAATATATACACCCCATTCACACTTGCAGTTTAGGCTGGCCCAGGGCTGCCTTATCTCATGTGTACTCAAAAAATAAAAAGGCAGCCCTGGGCCGGGTGAAATTCAGATCCCATCCACACTGAGTCGGCCTTGGACCGTCTCAAATTTCCGTTCACAGTTGAGGTTTTAGAAGGCCTGAGTGCGTTCACATGTGTGGCTGAAAAGGAAGCCTAAATTGCGGCGAAGTGCTTGTCGGGAATGTAAACAGTGACGTAACACCGCATTCCCTGGTCAACATAAGAGATTGAGCTGGGAAATTTGCAGATGTAAATATGGCAATCTTATTTTTTGCAGCACTGTTGGTACTGTACTTATTGCATAAGATACAATAAAGGCGTGTGTTGACAGTGCAGCCGGTTACTGTGGAAAGAAGCGATCGTGTTGGATCATGCGTAAATGCAGCAAACAAGGACATGTACATTACATTAATCACAATACAGATTATTATATTAATGGTGACTGAATAATTGACGTTGTATGCATCAATATTGAGGTTTACAATTTTAGCTACAATCTGAAATGTGTGTGTGTGTGTGTATATATATATATATATATACACACACACACACACACACACACAGAGCGTAAGTTTCATCATTTTAATGAATGCTGTACGATGAAGAAATACTTACCATTCATGACTGACCCAGCATCATCATCGTCAAAAGTGTCTGTGTATTCAGTGCATTCCCCGTTGCTATTTTCCGGGCTGGAGATCACCGTAGGTTCCATAAAATCCACGATCCGTGGTGAGTTTATCTCTGGCCTACTGCTCGGTATTTCCAGAGTTCTCGGAGAAGCTTGCATGTTTTCACCACAGAGATAACACGGACATAAAGGAGATAAGAATATCACAGACCTTTGCAGAGCATTTTGAGATGCTATAATAATAAAATAATGACTTGGATCGTATTATTGAGGAGTTTGGTGATAAAATGAACAAGGGTTGGGGCTTGGCTGTAGATGCAGGACTGTACTTTTGCGATTCAATACCTTTTAAACCTGCTTTACTCTGGGGGGAAAAAAAAATATTTCAAACGGCTCGTGTGAAAATAAATTGGACCCAACGTGCCTGACAAGCGCTGAACAAATAGACCGCTAAGGGTTAATTTCTGCATCGTCCCAGCTGCTACCTCTTAAAACCGACATTGTTTGATCTACTACGCTCGACCTAGTAGGGGAGTGGTTTGAGCTACGTCACCGCACTGACGCGTTAAGGCCGGCCCTGAGGCGGCATTGGTACTTTAGGCCGCATCAAAAAGCTAAATTTCACCCGGCCCAGAGTCGCCTTTTGATTTTACCAGCGTTCACTCATAAGAACATAAGAACATAAGAAAGTTTACAAACGAGAGGAGGCCATTCGGCCCATCTTGCTCGTTTGGTTGTTAGTAGCTTATTGATCCCAAAATCTCATCAAGCAGCTTCTTGAAGGATCCCAGGGTGTCAGCTTCAACAACATTACTGGGGAGTTGATTCCAGACCCTCACAATTCTCTGTGTAAAAAAGTGTCTCCTATTTTCTGTTCCGAATGCCCCTTTTTCTAAACTCCATTTGTGACCCCTGGTCCTTGTTTCTTTTTTCAGGCTGAAAAAGTCCCTTGGGTCGACACTGTCAATACCTTTTAGAATTTTGAATGCTTGAATTAGGTCGCCACGTAGTCTTCTTTGTTCAAGACTGAACAGATTCAATTCTTTTAGCCTGTCTGCATATGACATGCCTTTTAAGCCCGGAATAATTCTGGTCGCTCTTCTTTGCACTCTTTCTAGAGCAGCAATATCTTTTTTATAGCGAGGTGACCAGAACTGCACACAATATTCAAGATGAGGTCTTACAAGTGCATTGTACAGTTTTAACATTACTTCCCTTGATTTAAATTCAACGCTTTTCACAATGTATCCGAGCATCTTGTTAGCCTTTTTTATAGCTTCCCCACATTGTCTAGATGAAGACATTTCTGAGTCAACAAAAACTCCTAGGTCTTTTTCATAGATTCCTTCTCCAATTTCAATATCTCCCATATGATATTTATAATGTACATTTTTATTTCCTGCGTGCAGTACCTTACACTTTTCTCTATTAAATGTCATTTGCCATGTGTCTGCCCAGTTCTGAATCTTGTCTAGATCATTTTGAATGACCTTTGCTGCTGCAACAGTGTTTGCCACTCCTCCTACTTTTGTGTCGTCTGCAAATTTAACAAGTTTGCTTACTATACCAGAATCTAAATCATTAATGTAGATTAGGAATAGCAGAGGACCTAATACTGATCCCTGTGGTACACCGCTGGTTACCACACTCCATTCTGAGGTTTTTCCTCTAATCAGTACTTTCTGTTTTCTACATGTTAACCACTCCCTAATCCATGTACATGTGTTTCCTTGAATCCCAACTGCGTTCAGTTTGAGAATTAATCTTTTGTGCGGGACTTTGTCAAAAGCTTTCTGGAAATCTAAATAAACCATGTCATATGCTTTGCAATTATCCATTATCGATGTTGCATCCTCAAAAAAATCAAGCAAGTTAGTTAGGCACGATCTCCCTTTCCTAAAACCATGTTGACTGTCTCCCAGTACCCTGTTACCATATAGGTAATTTTCCATTTTGGATCTTATTATAGTTTCCATAAGTTTGCATATAATAGAAGTCAGGCTTACTGGTCTGTAGTTACCTGGTTCAGTTTTGTTTCCCTTTTTGTGGATCGGTATTACGTTTGCAATTTTCCAGTCTGTCGGTACCACCCCTGTGTCAAGAGACTGCTGCATGATCTTGGTTAGCGGTTTGTAAATTACTTCTTTCATTTCTTTGAGTACTACTGGGAGGATCTCATCCGGCCCAGGGGATTTGTTTATTTTAAGAGCTCCTAGTCCCTTTAACACTTCTGCCTCAGTTATGCTAAAGTTATTTAAAACTGGATAGGAACTGGATGACATGTGGGGCATGTTGTCAGTATCTTCCTTTGTAAAAACTTGTGAAAAGTAATCATTTAACATATTTGCTATTTTTTTTTCTTCATCTACGATTTTGCCATTTGTATCTCTTAAACATTTAATCTCCTCTTTGAATGTTCTCTTGCTGTTGTAATATTGGAAGAACATTTTGGAATTGGTTTTAGCTCCCTTAGCAATGTTCATTTCTATTTCTCTCTTGGCCTTTCTAACTTCCTTTTTGACTTGCGTTTGCAGTTCTGTGTACTCTTTCTGCGTACTTTCTTTTTGGTCCTTTTTTAATGCTCTGTAAAGTGCCTTTTTTCGCTGAATATTTTTTTTAATTGATCTATTAAACCATTTTGGCAATTTTGTTTTACATTTAGATTTGTCTACTTTAGGGATATAATTGTTTTGTGCCTCTAGTACTACATTTTTGAAGAACAACAATCCTTCTTCTGTGGGTGTTTTCTCTATTTTACTCCAATCTACTTCTGTTAGTCTCTGTTTCATACCTTCATAGTTTGCTTTTCTAAAATTGTAAACCTTAGCTTTAGTCATTACTTTTGGGGATTTAAAAAACACTTCAAATGAGACCATGTTGTGGTCTGAGTTTGCCAGTGGTTCTCTGACCTCTGTTTTAGTTATTCTATCCTCGTTATTTGAAAAGACTAAATCAAGGCATGCCTCCCCTCTAGTGGGTGCCTTCACAAATTGTGTTAGGAAGCAGTCATTTGTCATTTCCACCATTTCTATTTCATCCTTCGCGCTACCCACCGGGTTTTCCCATTTTATTTGGGGGAAGTTGAAATCCCCCATTAGTATGGCTTCTCCTTTGCTACACACATTTCTAATGTCATTGTATAACAGATTATTGTGCTCACCATCTGAATCTGGCGGTCTATAGCATGCTCCTATTATTATGCCTTTTGAATTTTTGTCCGTTATTCTGACCCATATTGATTCGGTTTTATTTTCTTTGTCCAGGTTTAACACCTGGGCTTCAAGACTGTTTCTTATGTATAGCGCTACCCCTCCTCCTCTTCTGTCCTGCCTGTCTTTCCTATACAGTGTATACCCACAAATATTAAATTCGTCCCCATCACTCTCAGACAACCACGTTTCTGTAACACCTATCACATCATAGTTACCTGTTAGTGCAGTAGCTTCAAGTTCTAGAATTTTGTTTCTGATACTTCTAGCATTTAGATAAATACATTTAATGGTTGTCTTACCTGAGTTGTTGTTCTTGTTTTGATGCGGTCTCCCTTCTGTTTTTTTGTTGATTTCTCCCCCCTTCCTTTCTAGTTTAAATGAGATAATTTGGCTCTGGGTCAGCTTAAACCACAAGTGTGAGTGGGGTGGTAGACCAGCTTTTTAAATGACACCCTCAACTACAAATAACATCAAATGAAACCTGATTTAAGTTTTTTTTAAAAGCTTGTATTTCTAAAAAAAAAAAAAAAAAAAACTATGACCATTTAGTTTAAAAAAAAAAAAAAAACTTTACAAGTTTCAGAAATGTTGGGCATTATGTTTAAAATGTCATTATGTCCATTAGAACTAAACCAGCATAGGGGGAGGTTAAGGTATGCTTGTTTACATTTTCATTTTGCTTCCCTGTGCTACAGAAGACCTTGCAGAAGACATCCTTACCTCCTGCTGCTGTGTTTGTGTATCTGCTGCCGAAACCACCATGGTGGAATGGAAACAAAAAAGAAAGCCAATAAGGTCTGGTTTCTGATGAAGCAGAGAGCTTCGAAGGGTAAAGTATGCAGTAAGAAGTTCATTTAGCAAAGAATTATCATGGATCCTTGTTTGGCAAAGGAACCGAGAGCTTGGCATTAGCTTTGTGTGAGGTAATTTCATTCTTACTGGCAGATTCAAAGTATATCCAGATTGTTTTCAGATACAGTGGAGATAAGGATGTGGGCGACAGTAATGTCTACATGTATTCCGAAATCGATTAAATGTAGTCAAAAATACATTAATAGTGAGCAGGCCATAAAAAAAGCTGTTGAGCACTGAACCAAGAGCTAAGTAGCTGAAGAGTTACATGTTGCAAGACAGAAGCAGCACAAGGAAATCCATTCTAGAGTTCAAGAAAGGAAACACCATTATTAGAATGTATAGCTTTCCCTAATTATGTACAAGGGAATGTCATTTTTATTTACTGTTTTGATGTCAAATTAGTGCAGCTAGATGAGAAGCACGCCTGCCCCAGTAGTTAATAACTACTCTTCAGTCAATCAAAAACAAATCTGTGTTGCATTAGTATTATAACAGCATCTTAAGTCTATGAACAGTGTTGTGTAATACTCAGGCTGATGTACAATCAATGGTTCGTTCCCAGTTCAGGGCGAGAATGTTTTCACTGTTATATAACAAATAAAATCCTACTGGTAGTTCATTTTAAGAATTTTGGCTTTTATCTAAATAAACCCATTAATATTTCCCAACTGAATAAAGCATTTTACTTTATATATTTAATAGCTTGAAAAATGGAATACAGCAAGATTAAATTATAACTCTCAGCTAGCTTTCTTGAAAGCTTCCGTGTACAGGAAGGATTTATCATACCTGGTCGCAGGTAACAATCTTAAAGGAATTTCATTTTTATTAAACAGGTGGCTGTATATTTAGGCTTCTTAAACCAGTGCTATAAATACTTTACTGTTTGACAGGTGACATTTTACTAATTTCTTATGAATTAACACAAATGACAGAAGTTATTAATAATACTTAAACCACGTTGTTGCTTTATTATTGGAACGTTGCGATACTTTCTGATAAATTTGTTTACAGTTTTAAAACAAAACAACAATATAATAGTTCCATGGGTGGAAGTGACTTTTTAAAACTATGTTGTGGTCACACATCCTGAAATTGTTGTGTTGTCACATACTTCAAGGTAAAATACAGTGTGTGTGTGTGCAAAGTTTTAGGCAGGTGTGAAAAAATGCTGTAAAGTAAAAATGCTTTCAAAAAGATATTTTTATAGATTATATTTATCAATTAACAAAATGCAAAGTGAGTGAACAGAAGAAAAATCTACATCAAATCCATATTTGCTGTGACCAACCTTTGCCTTCAAAACAGCATTAATTCTTCTAGGTACACTTGCACAAAGTCAGGGATTTTGTAGACATATAGTCAGGTGTATGATTAAACAATTATACCAAACAGGTGCTACTGATCATCAATTCAGTATGTAGGTTGAAACACAACCATTAACTGAAACAGAAACAGCTGTGTAGGAGGAATAAAACTGGGTGAGGAATAGGCAAACTTAGCTAACAAGGTGAGGTTGCTGAAGGCAGTTTACTGTCAAAAGTCATACACCATGGCAAGACTGAACACAGCAACAAAACACAAGGTAGTTATAATTCATCAGCAAGGTCTCTCCCAGACAGAAATTTCAAGGCAGACATGGGTTCCCAGATAGCTGTCCAAGCTCTTTTGAAGAAGCACAAAGAAACAGACAACGTTGAGGACCGTAGACGCAGTGGTCGGCCAAGTAGACTTACTGCAGCAGATGAAAAACACATCATGCTTACTTCCCTTCGCAATCGGAAGATGTCCAGCAGTGCCATCAGCTTAGAATTGGCAGAAAACAATGGGACTCTGGTACACCCATCTACTGTCCGGAGAAGTCTGGTCAGAAGTGGACTTCATGGAAGACTTGCGGCCAAAAAGCCATACCTCTGACGTGGAAACAAGGCCAAGCGACTCAACTATGCACAAAAACACAGGAACTGGGGTGCAGAAAAATGGCAGCAGGTGCTCTGGACTGATGAGTCAAAATTTAAAATATTTGGCTGTAGCAGAAGGCAGTTTGTTAGCCGAAGGGCTGGAGAGCGGTACACTAATGAGTGTCTGCAGGAAACAGTGAAGCATGGTGGAGGTTCCTTGCAAGTTTGGGGCTGAATTTCTGCAAATGGAGTTGGGGATTTGGTCAGAATTAATGATCTCCTCAATGCTGAGAAGTACAGGCAGATACTTATCCATCATGCAATACCATCACGGAGGCATCTGATTGGCCCCAAATTTATTCTGCAGCATGACAACGACCCCAAACATACAGCGAAAGTCATTAAGAACTATCTTCAGCGTAAAGAAGAACAAGGAGTCCTGGAAGTGATGGTATGGCCCCCATAGAGCCCTGATCTCAACATCATCGAGTCGGTCTGGGATTACATGAAGAGAGAGAAGCAACTGAGGCTGCCTAAATCCACAGAAGAAATGTGGTTAGTTCTCCAAGATGTTTGGGCCAGCTTACCTGCCGAGTTCCTTCAAAAACTGTGTGCAAGTGTACCTAGAAGAATTGATGCTGTTTTGAAGGCAAAGGGTGGTCACACCAAATATTGACTTGATGTAGATTTTTCTTCTGTTCACTCACTTTGCATTTTGTTAATTGATAAATATAAACTATTAACATGTCTATTTTTGAAAGCATTCTTACTTTACAGCATTTTTTCACACCTGCCTAAAACTTTTGCACAGTACTGTATATATATAGACACACACACACACACACACACATATCTTATGAATTTACTGACAGATTAGATAAACACAGTCCTTTAAGTAACAGCGGTCTATTTTAATGATGTAAAAAGGGGTGTTAATCTGGCTGGCGATAAATGCAATACAATCACGGTGGAAAGAGGTCAGTCACAGCACAGGTTTTCATGTACTAAAAAATATATACTGCATAATTTTTTATATGTAGATGTCTAGCAGGGATTGGTAACTAACACACATTTAAAAGACAAAGTATCAAACGTAGAACTGCTAATATGCTCACAGAGGCAGGATTATTTTCATTTCCAGAACAATGAGAATCAAAAGAAGTTGCATCTTTTAAAATACTTTGGCATTCTGAAATAGCTTCTTTTTTTGGGCTTTTTTTAGGCAATAAGTCAATAAAACATAGTCCTATGATCCTCAATAAACAGCAGAATGGCCTACTATATATACTAGGCCTATAAACCATTGTTTTTCATGTCAAAAATAAAATATTTGTAGCGTTCCAAAGCAGCATGATAACAAATTTCTAACCTATGTAGTCTGATTGATTGCATTATTAAGAAGAGGCCAGTGACTGAAGGATTGCGTGATTTACTTACAGTATAGGGGGTAGGCTTGTTATTATTTTATTATTATTTTCACATTAGTCTTTATGTTATTTACAACAAGAACTAAACACAATGACTAACAAATTAGGTGAAACCAAGTTATATTGTAAACTTGCTTTTAAATCAGCTGATTCTTATGTTTAAACTTAAATGCTGGTTTGCTGTAACCCTACCCATCCTTTTAATCCCTACCCAAAGATTTCTTCTCTGCACTCGTTTATCATATTTTTATTACAGCAAAACAGTTGACTCTCCAGCCTTCCTACTCAACTTTAGAAATCGGGTTACAGCAAACCAACAATTTGATAAGGATGGCCCTGTCATTTCTTCATGCTTACTATACTTGTTATACCAAGTAGACAAACCTAGGGTATGCTCAAAGTCTCGCAGGAATGCTCAGCAACTTGCTGACTGTGGATCAGGAGCCCATGAGTGGGAACACAGGAATCCACAGCAATACTAGGTCCTCAGAAAGTCATCATACTGGGGAAATATCAATTATTTTATTGTCTGCTTCTGCAATAGCTTTCAGCCATGTCACAACTTGCCAACAAAAGCATTACACATTTCAAACCAGTACAGCATTAAAAACACCTTTATCATCACAGCCCTTTTTCCAAAGATCTTGGTGATAAAATTGAATCTGTCATTTCTAACAAATGAGAAACTTCCACAAACATGGATTCTGTGAGCATAGTGAAGTAGTCCTCACAATCGATGCAGATGTGTCCACTTGATTAAATCTGTTTGACAATGAGGTTGGAGGCTAGCTCTGGGGAGTAGTCGGGGAGATCATTTTCTCTAGCAGGTTCATCATGCGCTCTTGGAGCTGCAGACTCTGTACTTGGAGGAAGTTCTGCTGGTGCATGACTCTGCGCACCTCTCTGCAGGTCTCCTCCACAGCCCTGCTCATCTTCTTCTGCTCAACCAGCATGGCTTCCATCACCTTCAGCTTCTTTTTTTTCAGATTGGAGGAGACCCTTTTCCTTCGTTTGAGTGGACCTGATCTGGAAATATACAAATACATGAAAATATCTATCCTGTGATTAACAGTTAAGTAATGTGGGATATACTGTAGAAGAAGGGGTCCTTGGGGTCAGAGTAGTGGGGGAACAGTAGTAGAGGTTACAGAAAATCAACACTGAATCAACAATGTGGTGGGGGAGCTTGTCCTGTAAAAACCAAAAAAACCTAAAAACCACAATCCTGCAATTTAGTTTGGCGTGCACTTAGACTGAAGTTAGTTCATTTGCAGTTGTTTAGTCTGCAATGTGTGCTGGTGGTAGCGAGACTGAAGCACATTTTCAGGTAACCTGTACTTGAAAGAATACTTCACCAGACCCTGATAAGAAATTAACAGAGTAAATTTGCACAATAGGTTTTACAGTTTACCTGCTTTTGTCATGTTTTTACTTTGCATTTACTGTGTTTTAATACATTTAACCTTCAGTATGTGTGCATTAACATGCTTTTAGTGTGCCTTCACTATGCTTCACTACACTTTGGCAGTGCTTTTAACATTTGTGATATACCATAGTAAACACTTATAAAAGTGAAAACTACAATTCATTATCATTCAGAACATACAGGCTCTGTGCTTTGCAGTCTGCATATGACATGCCTTTTAAACCAGGAATAATTCTGGTCGCTCTTCTTTGCACTCTTTTAGAGCAGCAACATACTTTTTATAGCAGGATTGACCAGAGCTGAATACAGTATTCTTGATGAGGTCTTATTAATGCATTGTAAAGTTTTAGCATTACTTCCCTTGATTTAAATTCAACACTTTTCACGATTTATCCAAGCATTTTGTTGACCTTTTTTATAGCTTCCCCACATTGTCTAGATGAAGTCATTTCTGAGTCAACATAAAGTCCTAAATAAAGCTTTTTCATAGATTCCTTCTTCAATTTCAGTATCTCCCATATGGTATTTATAGTGGACAGTTATTATTGCCTGCGTGCAGTGCCTTACACTTTTCTATATTAAATGTCATTTGCCATGTGTCTGCCCATTTGAATGACCTTTGCTGCTGCAACGGTGTTTGCCACTCCTCCTATTTTTGTGTTGTCTGCACATTTAACAAGTTTGCTTTCTATACCAGAATCTAAGTCATTAATGTAGATTAGGAATAGCAGAGGATCTAATACTGATCCCTGTGGTACTCCACTGGTTATCTCGCTCAATTTTGAGGTTTCTTCTCTTATGAGTATTTTATGTTTTCTACGTGTTAACCACTCCCTAATCCATGTGCATGCATTTCCTTGAATCCCTACTGCATTCACTTTGAGAAGTAATCTTTTATGCGGGACTTTGTCAAAATCATTCTGGAAATCTAAATAAAATGTCATATGCTTTGCAATTATCCATTGTCGATGTTGTGTCCTCAAAAAAAAAAAAATCAAGCGGGTTAGTTTTTATTACCTTGTCTCCAGAGACACAGCGCTGATTGAACTCTGTGAACCCACTTCCTCATCGTATTTTTCTATTTCTTCAGAGGACCCTGTGTATTCAGGCAAGTGGGGCGGCGGAGAATTGGTAGGCAGTGATGGGGATGCATCTGTATGGGAGGCTGAAGGTCCACAGTGCACTATATCATACTTGTTCATGTTGGTGGGATCTGAACCCTTGGCAAGTATATTATCAATGGAGTTGAAATATGGCCAATCAGAAGGAGTCGACTTTCCATCACTTGTGCATTTCATTTTCCTATTGAAGGAGGACAAAATGAAAAGGGTAACAGACATGCTAACACAAACGTGGTAATCAAGTAGCTATACATCCCACACAGGATATAAATGAAGTTGAGGTTCTCAACATACAGTATGGCCTTCAATAATCAAACCACTCAGGGATGAACTAAGGCTATGGAATATCCATACCAAGTTTTAAACACAATTTCTCAAGACATACCTCAGATGCATACCGGGAAATGCTTGCAATGAAACTATTGTGTGAATCATAAAATACAGTGTACATACTGTAAAGACACACAGGGGTCTTTTGAATTGATCTAAAAGGGTGGCGAGATTTAAATCCACACTGTTTAAATCAATTCATTAGCCCCCAATATCTCACACTGCATGGTCTGTATCATTGAAATGGACAACTTAGTAATGCAATTTGACCGAGAGTAATAGAATTCATAGCACATGTCGCATTAACATTTTTACATAGATAGAAAACGTTTTTCTATTTTAAAATTTCTATTTCTGGAAACCAGGGTTATGATAATAACCTAACATTCCCATGTAACCATTACCAAATGGGTCAGTATAACCAAGCCGCTGCAAGGGCAAGATTGCTGAACGACTGGAATGCTACAAGGCTAAGCCAAGAGGCTGTCTTCTACGTTACCATACGGGGCCCCAGTAACAAGTAGCTAGGGCTAAAAAACTGAGGGAGAAACTCACAAAAAAGCAACGTCACATACAATCCCTGATCACTACCTGAGCAAGGACATTCAGAACGAGCTGGTCCAGATCTGTCCGGGAAAGTGAGAAACAAAATTCTGAAACGTCTTAACAGAAGCAAAGTACTTTTCTGTAACTTGGATTGTGCACCCGATTTGAGTCACAAAGAGCAAATGTCTGTGACTTTGATTTGTTTCTGTAAGCAACTCTTGTGTTCAAATCAAATAACACCTCTTAAGCTTCCTTGTTGGGGTCTCACAGAAGCATTTCTGCAAGAACTTGTGAGCCTTGGATTAAACATTGTTGACTGTAGGAGTTAGGATTTGGCTTCAATATGAAAGGAAAGATCCTAGGTGTTCAATGTAGAGTTCTGAACCTGAACCCTTTGGCTTTCTATATTCCTTGTGGATGACATAGTTGGAATCTTGTCATTGGTGATGCAGCTATGAGCTCCAATGAAGGAGTCACTTTTTTGGTGTTTTGTTAAGAATTTACACATTATTTTCTGCATCAACACACCGCTGGAAATTGCTCAACTACTATATGTTGGGTCTTATGTGAAAACCTCTCTCTCAAACATGATGGGAGTACAGAGTGGAGAATGGAGAGTGCCAAAGCAATACTGTTTCAGATTGGAGAGGCCAATGATGCTCGCACTGCTATTGCCGAAGAACAGGGTGCTGACGCATGTCTTGCACAAAAACTTCAGAAGTATACATTCCAGGTATTCCTAATTGTGTGGCAAGATATCCTGTTTCGCACTAATCAGGTCAGTAAAGTCCTGCAAAGTAAATCACTTGACGTCAGCGCAGCAGTCCGAGTTGTTGAGGCAACACGTTCATTCCTGAGAAAGTACAGTGAAACAGGATTCAATGATGCCAAAATAAAAGCCAGAGACCTTGCTGAAGAAATGGGAAATACACCGGAATCCCCAGCAGAAAAAGTTAAATGACCACACGACAAGAAGCAGCAGTTTGATTATGAGAGCAATGACCAAGCAGTGCTAGATCCAAAACAGCAATTTCACGTTCAGTGCTTCAACACTCTGGTTGACACTGCCTTGCAATTCGTTTAGCATCGCTTTGAGCAGTTACAAGAACACTGCAGATACTTCAGTGTACTGTATGACATCCACAATGTAAGAGATCTGGATAAGGAAGAGTGGCACAGTATGTGTAAAAAACTTCAAACATGTTTGACACATCAAGGAAGGTCCAACATTGATGGAATTGAACTGTGTGAAGAACTTACAAGCTTGGCAGACCTTCAGCTACAGAAATCATCATCAGTAGATGCTTTGCAGCTTATTTTATCCCATGGATTTGTTGATGTCTTTCCCAATGCCTGGGTCACACTCTGAATTCTATTAACAATCCCAGTCAGCATGGAATCAGGACAGAGGAGTTTCTCAAACTCAAGCTCAAACTCATAAAAACATACCTCGTTCAACCATGAGCCAAGAGAATCAAGTTGGACTGGCCATGCTGTCTATTGAGAATGATATTTCTGGAGAAATGAAGTAGTCTGATTTAAAATCAATGACTTTGCCCGGAGGAAAGCTCGTAAAATTGCCATCTGGCCAAGTAAGCTATTTTAAAATATTTATTTTAAATTGTTGCAAGCTGAGACTCTAATTTTGGACATCTTTGGGACAGGAGGTTCTCGTGTGCCCAGAGCAAAAACTTACAGGCCACACAATAGAGATTGGGTGACCCAAGGCCACCCTGGTGGTTGATGTAAGTCACCACTGTTGTGATGTATATATATGTGTTGTATATATATATGGACAAGCACATGTCTCCCTCGAACAAAGAATTCTGAATGGCCATATAAAACTGCCTGCAGCTCTAAAAGATTTATATGGAGACTCTGCCAAGAGGGGGTGTTCCACAAACCTTGCGCACCCCTACCATTCCACACAGCGCCCCATCCCAGGCTGGACGCATCTGTGGTGACAACCTCCCTTATGGTGACACTGCCCAGTGCTAGACAGAGGTGTAGATGGGCCAGCTGTTTCCACCAAGAAAGCACCTTTAGACAGCGATGAGACACTGTCAATAGACGGTCAAGATTCAATGCGGGTTGAAAAACCAAAACCCTGTTGTTGAACCCAATGAAAGGGTCTGGGAAGCTGCTCCCATCAAGTCCAGAAGTCTCTGGAACGTCATCACCGTGAGTGCTCTGTTGAGCTGAAAGAGCTCTAAACAGACAGCTATTCTCTGCACTCTGCCATCCAACAGATTGGACAGCATCAACCTGGAGTTCAAGCACACTCCTAGCTCTTCACATGATTCACCATAAGGCCCAACCATTGAAGGTAGCTGGTGACAATTTTCACATGGGCCTCTGCCTGTGCTGAAGACTTGGCACAAACAAGTCAGCAGTCCAGATAATTGAGCACTCTGATGCCTTTCTGTCTCAGTGGGGCTAGGATAGCTTCCATGCACTTTGAGAAAGCACAGGGAGCTAGAGAGAAGCCAAATGGCAAGGCATGGAACTTGTATGCTGTTCTCTGAAAGGCAAACTGCAGGTACTTCTTGTGTGCTGGTTTTATGGGGATGTGGAAATAGGAGCCATTGAGGTCTGCCATGTTCTTAGCAGAAGAACTTATTAAAGTTCTGAATACCACCTCTGGCAGCAGGCTGTGATGGTCTTTGAGGCTGCTGGGGCCTAGGGTGCCAATTTGCCATTGGTTTGCGCACTGGGGGTGGTCACCTGGGAAGCAAGCGAACCAGCTCCTTTGTGGATTCCCAGCCGTGAGGTGAATGCTCTGGCTGAATAGGCACGCTTGAGGATCATCGCCGAGACGTGGAACTACTTGTTGGGGCAGACAGCGTCTTTGGACAGCAGCACTGCATAAGGCACCTCTACCAAAGTGGCAATTGAAGCCTCCACAGGCGGAAATTGGGCCAGGTCCAGCTTCTCTGCATGATGCAACCTATATAGAGCGTCCATCGACCGAGAAACAGCAGGCGACTGGAACTCAAAAAGAAAATCTGGGGGGGGGACAGGAGAGGTAGTAGGCTGATCAAAGATTGACTGCCTTTTCTCATCTTATTTAGGCCAGGACACTTGCAACACTGCAGTGGCCATTTTGATTAGCGGTAAAATCTCTGCTGACAGGAAGAGCTTACTCACAGGGGCCTGCTGTCTGACCCCGTCCTCAGACGGGAACTCCAGCTCCTGTTCACCTACATCAGAGGCGGCGATGGACAACATGTGCTCCTCTTGCCAATCAGCACTCTTAGCCTCCTGGTCGGTATGGTGACCTCGGTGCCATATGGGTCCACCAGTTCACAGTTAGCAATGTACATGGATGCCCACCTGTACAAGCCACTGGCAAAACCACTCAGTCAGTACTCACACCAGACTGAGGGAAGCCTGCTTGTTAGAATGGACTAACAGCTTTCATAATGGTGATGCAAAAGCTGTCACCAAAACGGCATCAAGATACTGTGGTAGAGATTGTAAGCAATCTAAACCAGAGCAAGCATTATAAAAGGCCTGCACTTTGTGAAAACAGAGAAACAGAATGAGAAAAAAAAAAAAGATTCTCAACAAATACAGTAATAACAGTTACTAAAGTATACAAACCATCTCGTAATTTTAGCCAAAGCTAAAATGTGAATAAAATAACTCCAGCTGGAGCTATTGCAGCCTGGGGGGAGAGCACAAAGTTATCCGACTTATGTTGTTTGATCCCTGGGAAGGAGCGACTCAAGCCACTCTCAGTGGCTAAGCTGGG
Source organism: Polyodon spathula (assembly GCF_017654505.1). Classification (NCBI taxonomy): domain Eukaryota; kingdom Metazoa; phylum Chordata; class Actinopteri; order Acipenseriformes; family Polyodontidae; genus Polyodon; species Polyodon spathula. The sequence goes on from NC_054534.1 coordinate 97,949,038, forward strand.
ATTAAACCTGGAACCTCCTGGTAACAAGCCCCTATCTGCAAACACTGGACCACAATCGCAACCCACTTGAAATAGGAAACTTATTTTTATCGAAACCATGTTTATTTGTGATAGGATGCAACCATGTGGACCTTTTATAATAGTTTAAGATGGTCTTTAAGATGGTCTCGATTCATCCATTCCACCGAATATGTGATTACCACCATCTACAGGTTAAAAGAAATCCTTACAAAACAGCAGTATTTACTCGAAATCCCTTTAAGATTGAATCTTATTTGTGTTGTAGTGTTAATTTATACATGCTGTAGCAATCACGGTTAACGCAGGCAGGTGCATCACACAGGGTGAGGCAATCCACACACAGGTGGAGGGCAGGTGTGAACCCAGGCCCTCTCACACTAAAGCATAGTGCCGATACCACTGTACAACGATATTGGCGCTATGCTTTAGTGCGAGAGCTGTAATTTTACAATCCTCTAACACAGATAGATTGATACTTTTAATACATTTTAATCAGTGAAACTAAACCAGGGTTTCATAATAACAGCTTTAAATACATTGATCCCTTATGTGCGATTTACCAGGGTGGGCATCTTGTTTAAGGATTTTTAAGAGACTAAGATTATTATTACTATTATTATTATTATTATTATTATTATTATTATTATTATTATTATTATTATTATTATTATTTAAATTAGTGATATTGTCAAGACTAGTTTTACCAAAACATACGCAAGCTGATCTTACTGTCGGATGAGAGAGCTTGCCTTACCATGGAGCAGAATTTACACATACATCGTACTGCACAAACCACTTTCCCAACACATCTGATTTTGTTAGTAAATGTTTTTAAACTTGTTTCAGATGTTTCTCTGACTTAAGTTATCCATCACTTTCTGCAGATTGCATTTCAGAACAGCATGTTTCCTGCCTCTACTCTGCAGAAACTCTCCTCCCTCCAACCATGTGTTTGAGAGTAGGAGGGTCTAGTTATTTAACACAGGCCCTGGCCCATGACCTTACCTGAAAATCTCTAAATACACGATATTTGAAAAGCAAACAGAAGACTTAAAGTGTCTTACCTGTACTGGAAGGTCATGTTGGTAATTTTCATCTTAATTTCCTCTCTGTGACGGTGTTCACCAGTAAGTTCAAAAAATCTTTTAGACATTTTTTCATATATTTTAGCATTTCTTTTTGCTTTTTTCAGTTCAGTAACAAATTCGTCCCAGACATACACCAAACCCCTCATTTCAGCATCTGTCCAGTTCCTGGCCCTTCTGTGTTTTTCATTCTGAGGTAAAATTTCATAACAGAAATTAGCTTCATCAGCCATTTTACAGAAAGCAAAATCTTTCAAGATAAATCTACACGCAAACAAAAAATAAGCTACTGCATTTTTTTTTTTTTTAAGACCTGCACAAAGAGCAGGCCTCCAAGACTTCCAGACAGCAGGGCTTTGTTATAACACTACAGCTCCAAAGTCTTTCCCAGACAGTTTTAGTTAAGAGGCCTGGAGTTGGGGCCTAGCTCTGTGGTTCAGAGATCCGGTTAAAAGCTTTTAAGTGGGGAAGTTCGTCACTATGATGTCAAGTTTCCTTGGTAACAGTCTAACAGCTCTCCACTGCAACAAAAAGCTTTTAGCTGAAAGCCAATAAAGTAGGCCAGACTTGACAGGAAATCAAGATTAAAGCTCTTAACTGGGGGGAGGGGGGGAGAGCGAGAGAGAGAGAGAGAGAGAGAGAGAGAGAGATTGGTTTCCTTGACAACCTGTATCTGCCATGGGAATTCATTGAAATCCTTCTAAAACGAAACATTTAAAAGATTTTAATGGGGAGAAAAATAAAAAATAAAAGTCTGTAGGTCTAAAGTAAATTTGTAGTATTGGATCTACTAAATAAAACTGCTGCACATAACACCATACATTCTGCTTTCTGTTATGAATATCACCCCCTCCCCTACCACAAGAGATGCCCTTACAAGCTATTATTGTTATGGTACCCGATACAGGCGCTTCAAGTTTATAACCTGTCATACTACTCACTTTAAAATAACTACTGCAAATGTTAACACTATTATAGTTCGCAATTTTGGTACATTAAATACATCGTTGGTACTCTGTTATACTGTCCTAACACTTTTGTTTGATTATTTAATACACGTAGAATTGAAAATAACGACAATATATATCTATATATATAATATATATATATATATATATATATATATATATATATATAGACACACACACACTTTTTTTTACAGATTCAATATTTGGGCTAAAAGTTTGCAAAATTTGTTACCGATGTTGGTCAGTTTGAAAATGTATTTTAAAGCTCAGCAATGTATTAATCCTATGTCAATGGATTATAACTCCTATATTTCAGTAATAAGAAACTAGTCACAATTTAGATAAGTTTCTAAAAGATGTCTTTTGTGTTATATTTGCCATCTCTCATTTGTTATGTTCTTATTGCTCATGGGTTAAACAGCATTCTCTCCTATAATGATGAGATATCCTCTATTTTATTTTGCTTTGTTATGTTAATTCCCGCCCTCATTATCACCTCATTGTTGCCAAGCCTCCTGCTCTCATCAACCCACACATGTAAACCCTTTCTCTTTCTGTCATGTTACACAACCCTTTAGACATCCTACACACTTTCCAGATTTAGGAAACCAGCCGACACACTGAATCATAAAATGTGGCAATCCAGTATTTCTTTAATCTAGATACCTTAAGATTCACCAATTTCTGATACCTCCAGTATCCCCCAAATCAGGACTCCTCTAATTCCAATAGAGCATGTTGGCCTCTTCAAAAGCACTTTAAGCATTTCAGTCATTCACCTGTGCAAAACCTGGTGCAGTAGATGACTTTGCAGACTGTGACATTTTATTGGACAGTCAGAAGTGAATGAAGGTTAATGGATAAACATTTTACCAAGCAGTAATATTTAACACTGAATTCTGAAAGTATACTAGATGTAGTTAAGGATTGTTCTGCTGTCTTTTATAATAATAATAATAATAATAATAATAATAATAATAATAATAATAATAATAATAATAATCTTTATTTTTATATAGCACCTTTCATAGTGGACCACCATCATAAAGTGCTTTACAAGATACGTGACTAGGGTGTGTCAACTATGCATCAGCTGTAGGGTCACTTACAAAAACATCTCACCCGAAAGATGGAGCACAAGGAGGTTAAGTGACTTGCTCAGGGTCACAGTGAGTCAGTGCCTGAGCTGGGATTTGAACCTGGTTACAAACCTGTTTCTTTAACCATTGGACGACACAGCCTCCTATAAAAAATAAAAAAAAGCTTGCTTTACCTGTAAACTTGTTCTGGGTTTTCAATGAGACATTTCTTTAACAGGAGTGCTGACTTGTGAAAGAGAAATCTAAATAAACAAAAAATGTATCTGGGAGCTTGAAAGACAGAACAAAATGAATAAAGCATACCTTTTTATTTATTTTTTTAAAGTATAATTTACCTTTTAAAATTGCACTGTTAAAAGTTAAAATGTACACCAATAAAGCAAAGGAAAACACAATCAGCTTATACACACGAATAAAGGAATGTAACAATTCAGGTTTAAATTGCTTATATGATGATAAAAATAAAAAACTAAAATAGTTACATCTTTAAAGTGCTATAATTCAGTCACTTAGTAGCTAAAGATAACACATCTAAATTATACATCTATCTGTTTTTTTAAAACAAAACCAGGACACACATTCCAGAAAGGCTCCAGTGTGCCCATCATAGCCTTGTACAGAAAAAAAATTGAGACTGAGCAACAGCTAAACTACTTATTGCAATGAACAGTGACATAGAGAGAAGCGCCGATAGGATGACAGGTGACACATTTACACACTTTGTCTCGGCTTACTGCTTGATTAGGTACCTAGATTTACGTGAAAAAGAAATATAATATTTCTATTCCCAACGATAACAATTAAGCATAATACAAGACCAGGAAGGCATCTTGTAGCCAATGCAGTATTTATGAACTGAAGGTTTAAGGGAATTATAGAATGGAATCAGTAAAACATAGAAGCGTTAATCCTCTGCAAGATAACTTGCAAATCGCAATTATGTTCAAACCACCATTGCAGGAATATGTACAGCTCTGAATGCGGCAAGCAATGCAAGCACTGCAGCTTGTTCTGTTACACTTTAACTTGGTTATGAAGACATGTGTATGTGTATGAGAGCATTTTTAAATGTGGTTCTATGGCTTTTTTAGGGCACGGAAGTTAAGAAGATTCTGTTAGCTAAGAGTGCATCGATCATCGGATAGTGACAACTCTACTCAGATCCTGTGAGGTTTTTAGCATGCATTATATAAAATATCGAGGACTCCATTTAGAGGCTTTTGATTGTTCTCGGGTAATCAGTTCATTTCTCAAAAGGTAAAGATTTACAAGGGTAAATTGTAATTTTTAGTTCAGCTTTAAAGAATGAAATATTGAAAACAATAAATAACTAGGTTGGTCCTAAAACATATAAACACTTTAAAAAGTTGTTTTCTCATGATGTACTCAAGGTAGCTGTATCCACACGACTGAAGATTATACAATCATCAACACAGTCCAGGTATGAATAAAGGCATTTCCCTTAATTGCATATTTATCATGATTTGCAACTGAACTTACTACCACAGCTTACTTAAATTCAGGTAGCACACGAATGATGGAAACCTCCCAAAATACATCAGAAAGTGTCAAGTTCCGTTCACTGTCCATGGTCGCTTCAACACCAGGCTCCATACCAACTTTGGATTATTGTTTAAATAGGTAACATGTTCTGATATAGCATAAATGATCCAATGACTTCAAGGTTAACTGAAAAACCGAGAACTGGTCCTTAGGATTAAATGAGAAAGTATAGACTAGTTTTGGAATTTCTCTTTAATAGCCAGCAAATCTGTAGTGTTTATTTACAAAGCATACACTAAAAATCATGTCTGTCCAGACAGAGCTCTTTATAGATGAACATCATCAACCCTATGGCTGATGTTATTGCTATTCTGAAACACTGCAATGTAGGTTAATGTGTATTTTTGCTGTCAGAAAATATGAAGATATTTAAAGCTTTCGAGCTCTGCTATGAAGTGAGTTTATTACATGAAAAAATAGTCACTTCCTAGAAATTACATAAGGAATATAATTACTTTGTCATAGCTCTAATAATTTAATATGGTTAAAATTTCCCTTTGGATTTTGTGGTCTCTACATAACTGCCACTGAAGCAATAATTTCAGCTTGCAAATTAAATTAAAAAAAAAAAAAAAAAAAAAAAACTGTTAAAATGTAAAAGATGGTACAACAGCTGCAGCATCCTATTTCTCTAATCGACCGTTTTCTTTTTTAAACATTCATGTTAACAGGAAAGTAACCCACCCACGGATTAAACAACCCTTCACTCCTTTCTGTATGAGATTAAGATATGCCCCATCTGTTCAAGTTTATAATACAAGCTGTACTAAATTAGACAATAGCTAAATAACGGTTTTATCTGGAATGAATTAACAGGATGACTTTTCACACCCACAAACAGGCCAAACACACATCATCAACTCCATTCTCTCTTCATGTGCAAACACAGGAGATGTATAGACATAAAAAAGTGGCCTTGTTTTTTCTTTGTTTTACACACATCTACTACACCACAGGTTTTACAATTGTACATACTTTACATGATATAGAAATGTTTCAGTTAAAAGACAATTCTATTCAATATTATCACATCTTACATCCTGAGAGAAAGAGAAAAAATGAAACATTTGTGGTTAAGTATGTGTGTTAAAGTTTACAAACAAACACATACATGACATCACTGCAAGTTCAGGACAAGATGATTATAGCATGCTAACAGTGGGAAACAAGCTTCTTCATTTTGCAGTGAAATCATAAGACAATTGCAGCCGTTGTATTATATAATTATAGATATATTGCAGCCTATATATATATATATAATATATATATATATATTATATATATATATATATAATATAATATATATATATATATATTATAATACTAAACGATTTGCTATGGCTATGTATAACTTTTTACTTTGAAAATAATGTTAAATCAAACTCCCTGCTGTACCTTATTCACTGTTGAGGCGAGATATATTAAAAACTACAAATCCATCATTTAACAATATTACGCAGTACAGCCCTTGTCTTTAAACAACTTATGATCAGTTCCATCCTCTGTAACAAAAAGCTGCCTAAAAATAGAAGTACTGTAGTATACCAAGTCTTTTTTTATTATTTTTTTTTAATTCATAGCTCACCAGTCCTATTTCTGCTCTAAAATACCTTCTAGGTATTTTCATTCCAAGTGCCAGAAGATTACAATATAGTGCAGATTTTTTGTTTTTGTTTTGCCATGTAGGTTATGGCTTTGGGGGGGGTGGGGGGAAGAGAAGTGAGAGAAGTACAAGCACAATGTTACATTCCAAGACTGATATTTTCATGGTACTAAAGGCGATCCTTTTGGGGGGTGGGGGTGGAGCGGAGTCTTGCTGCAAAGTACTTCTAAAGTCTATCTCACATGAGCAGTCTTTCAGATTCCTCTCCTCACTCTGCTCGGTCACGTGGCAGTGTTCAGAAGGCAGTCAGAGGATGGTCTTCAGGCAGGTGAGCAGGCGGTGGTAGGGGCTGCCAGGGGAGGCTACCACCTCAAACACGGACTGGAAGGCTCGGCGATCCAGCTCTTCATCAATCTGGTGTTTGTAGAAGTCCATGGCCACCAGACAGAACAGGCTGACATCCACAAGCTCGGATTTCCCCATTCTGCTGATAACATGAGGAAGGCTAAGGTGGTGGATTAAGGAAATGTAAAAATTATAAAATGGATAATAAAAAAAATAATGATCATTCACTTGACATACAAATATACCTGTGTATTAGCACATATATCCCAGGTCACATGAAACTTAGTAGTTTTCACATTAAACATAGTTAAAAATTAATTCCTGGTTTATTCTGCTTCAACATAGGTATTCTATAAAAAACTAAATTCTCAGTTTTTGTGATGACTTTTGAATTACACTCAGCAATTTTTTGGCAATTTGTCAAAGTCAAATAGTCAAACATTTTCACTAGTGCCTTGTGAACAGGATGGCTTTGCAGGGATGACGTTACACCAGAAACACACTCCACAACAAGGACTGGCGGATGAAAATTGAGACGCAAATACTGCTCTCATTGTTTTATTAAATAATAATAATAATAATAATAATAATAATAATAATAATATAATAATAATAATAATAAAAACTAAAGATTTAAACAAATACAGCACACCAAAACAGGACATGGCACTTGAAGCCAAAATAAAAAGGTAAATAAAATGGACAACACTAAACAAGGCTATGGACGAACAGCACGCTGTAGCAATTGCTTATTTTTAAAAACACACTCCTCTCTCTCTCCCATTCTCCACTTCCCGAACACACAACCCCGAGTGAGTGAAAACACGCTGTTTTTATGCAGCTGTACCGAGACTTGATTGCTAATCAATCATTCAACTGGAGTCTCGGTACAACAGCACGTGAATTAATAAAAGTGCAATTCCCCGTGCTCACATATTATTTTACCTGCACGTGAAGTGCTGTGCAATCCTCGTGCCTAAATAAAAATATACATTTTAAACACTTGTGCTCGTAACCCATATTTACATCCTGTGTATTTTATACATAAACACCAACATTAACACACTACATACAACATAAAACACTAATAAACATAAAAAGGCGGGATACCACGCCACATGCCTTCAACAGTGTGAATAAATGTTTGTCTACTGAATATACATTTCTTATTGTTCTACTGCCAAGATATGAATGCACAAAAGAGAACGTTGGGTTATTATGATAACCCTGGTTCCCTGAAATAGAAATGTAACCATTACCTCATGGGTATTAATCCTTTGATACCGTCTAACCTGAATAGATATTTCAAATCTGCACGGACTGCCAGTGACACAGTCGCACCTGCGCCCCCCGCTAAAAAAATGGAGGGAGAACTCTCCTCTATGTTTATGCTGTAAGCGTTGAACTCGAGGCTGCTCTTAACACTCTTGTTCCAAACCCAGGGTTTTGTGGATCCACGACATTCAGTTGATAGAACCTAGTAAGGTATGGGTAGTAGCCCACACCACTGCATTGATGTACCCTGGAATAAAACCTATAAAATGACCATACCCCTGTAAGGAATGAGCAGTGTGCTTTTCTGGAGGGGGCAAGTTGGCAAGCTCATAGGCAGCCTTGACTGTGCCTGTGATCCATTTGGACAGGGCTTGATCATGAACTTTGTTCCAGAACAGACAACGCACTGTGCAGACTACCTCCAACTTTTTATCTTATCAACATAGCACGGCAAGGTCCGGACTGGGCACAGCGTATGGAGCTGCAGCTCTCTGTCAGTCTGGAAGGAGGTGGAAGAAGCCTCCAAATCCAGACTGGTTGACATGGAATGCTGAGATAGTGTTCGGCAAAAAAGCAGGACTGGTACGAAGCGTAACCTTTGTCTTGGCTTCTGAAAAATTAATCAGGCTTTCGCAATTGAAAATGCTGGCATCTCACCCACACACTTAGCGGATGTGATTCCAAGTAAGAAAACCACTTTCAAAGATAAATATTTCAGCTCAGCTGAATGCAAGGGTTCGAAGGGAGGCCTCATAAGTGCTTCAAGCACCACATTAAGCCTCCAACGAGGGGCAACGTCCTTCACAAGCGGCCGATGCCGCCAAGCTCCTTTTAAAAATTGCCCTGCCAGAAAACTGAGGTCCTGAGGAGACTGAATCAATTTTGATATGGCAAGCTGAACAGCTGCCAAATAGACCTTTAATATAGAGGATTATTCCCTTTATCAACAGGTCCTGCAAAAAAACTGCAGTGTGGACGCTACTCTGGCATTCTGCAGGGTGTCAATAACCCGGTCAGAAAGCCCCAGAGGGCTCAAATGTTGCCGTTCAGGGGCCAGGCCCAGAGCCACAGGCTCGATGGGTTGGGATGCCACAATGTCTCCTGTATGTGACTGAGCAGGTCGTAAAGTTCAGGCAGGCTCCACAGCTGGTCGCTCAGTAGCTACATCAGAACTGGAAGGTCAGCTGCCTAGCTTATCACCCTGGGCAGGTGTACTGCTTGCAGGGAGAGGAGGTGATTGTGCACCCTGAGCAACAGCTTGTGGGCTACTGTACTTGATGGAGACTGGGGGACCTGAGGCCGCCCTGTTGGTTGACATAACCACCACCGTTGAGTTGTCTGCATTGACAAGCACATGATTCCCTCGAATTCTCTGCAAAAATGCTACAAGGCCAGTTAAACTGCCTGCAGTTCCAAACCATTATGTAGAGTGCCATTCTACACAGCGCCCCAAGCCTAGGCTGGATGTGTTTGTGGTGATGGCGTCCCTTTTTGGTGACTCTGCCCAACACTATGCTGAGGTGCAGATGGACAGGCTGTTTGCACTAAGAGCGTGCCCTTAGACAGTGAAGAATACTGCCAACGGGCAGCCGCGGTTCAATGCAGGCTGAAAAACCCTGCCACTGAACCAGGACTGCACAGGGTACATGCAAGTTAGGGTCCGAGAAGCCACTACCCTCAAGCCCAAAAGTTCTGAAACGTTATTACCATAAGCACTCTGTTGAGCTGAATAGCTCTGACAGGCGACTATTCTCTGCACTCTGCTGTCTGACAAGAGTGGACAAAATGGACCCGGAGTTCAGGCACTCCTAGACAGGAGGCTGTCTGAGAAGGTGTGAACTGGCTCTTTGCAGATTCACCACAAGCCCCGTCCAAGGTGGACGATGAACAGTTATGTGTGAGCGTATGTCTGAACTGGAAACTGGTTAAAACGGGGCCAGCGTAGCTTCCCTGCATGGGAGGGCATGGGGTGCTAGAGTGAGGCCAAAACCACAAAACTGGTTCCCTAAAAGCAAACCGGAGGTAATCAAGTGTGCCGGTTTTTATGAGGATATGGAAATATGCATCTGAGTTCCACCTTGGTGAACCAATTGCCTGGCCTGAATAACTGCTACTAGCTGTTGCATCATCACATTTTGAACCTCTTTCAGTTCAGAATAGGTTGACCTGTCCGAGGTCGATGATTGGTCCGAGGCCACCATCCTGCTTGTGCATGGAGTAGAACAATTCCTTCCCCTTGGAGAGGGTGTAGCATACGTATAGCCCGTTTTTGCAGCAGAGCTGCTACCTCCTGAGACACCACAGCGGTGTCCTGTCGGTCCGTAAGGGAGGGGGGCTGTGCTTAAACTGCAGTGAGTAGCCGGTCTGAACAGTAGTAAACACCCAACACATATGCTGGCCCTGCATATGTCACAGGGATAAAACCCAATCATTATGTAAATAGCAAGCAATGTACCACAAGAATGTACAGTTGCTGCCTCAGCTTGCTAAAAAAAAGCAACTGGACTGTCAACGAGGCCTGCTTGGTACCAGATTGGGGACTGTAAAACCAGGTGGGTATAGTATTGTACAATACTGTTGCTGCCCACAAGGGGCGTCTGCTCAAGCAGCAACACCACTGTACACTAATGCAACAGGTCGGACCCTATGTAGACCAGGCATAAGCTCCGCCGTACAGGGAGCACTTAACTGCAGGGGATGTGCGATCTGATTCCACGTCCTCAGATAATACAAACAGCAAGCAATGTACAGTAAGAATGTACAGTTGCTGCCTCAGCCTGTTAAAGACAGTAACTGGACTATCAACAAGGCCTGCCTGGTACAAGACACGCATGCTGGCTTTGCATGTGACACAGGAATAAACCCCAGATATAATGCAAACAGCAAACAATGTCTCAGCTTGTTAAAGACTTGCATGACAAGCAATGCTGTTTAGTACCGGTTCGGTGCCTGTAGCACAGGGTAGGTACACATCCCCTACACCCTCTGTCACTCTAGACCACGCCCCAGCCGAAGCTGGACACGTCTGCTGCTCTCAGGCAGTGAAAGGAAAAATGACTATGTTAGTGGCAGCAGTCTTTTAATCCCCTCAGGAGCGGCCGCGACTGCATCACTGGCAATCCATGCAGCTTTGAAATCTCTATTTAGGTTAGCTGTTATCAAAGGATTAATACCAATGAGGTAATGGTTACATTTCATACTTGATAGGGAACTACTATCTTAAACATGTACCTATATGTTTTGGCAATGTTCTCCCAGCTCCCCCCTCCCCCCTAGATTTTGCTTGGAACATGGCAAAGCAATGCTGTTTTAACATGTACTGAAATGCTGAAGATTTTTGCCATTCAGAAATAAGTTGTCTTTTGTTGTTGTTTAAAAAGTGAAAAAAATATTCCAAACCCATCTTAAGACAGCATACAATATACAGTATAGTGAATTATCAAGGATACAGGGCTGAAATCCACTGGCTTGTTGAAGCGCTGACAAAGAAACAGGAAAGACTCCACATCGCCATGGAGACGGGTGTCCTCTGAGTGAAGTTGGAGAGCGAAAGCATGACCCAATCTCGGACCATGGAGGATTGTCCTGTAGCATGCAAGGTCTGGAATACCTACCGGGGAGGACAGCAAAAACAAGGTTTAGGGATCTTTAGGAAAACATCCTGACTTTGAATATTATTTCATAATTAACAAGCTTAAAATAACTAAAATGTGGCTGTGTAGCTGTATTAGTAGAGATGAACAGAGATATTTTCTACAAAAACTATACTGTACACCAAGTAAGTCGGTCACATACATTCCCCGTTATGGCTGTAAATACACATACCCCAAGATTCTGACACTCTTAAACAAAAGAATGTCCTCAGCAGCTTTCACCACAACTGGACAAGCGGTTCTCTAGAAATATGCAAAACTCTAAAAAATGTGACCTACATTAGTAACAGGGTACTGAATGTGGTCAGCACTTAAAGAGTTTGTAACACCTCCGTTAACCAGCAACCCCTGCACGCACAGCTATAGACCAGGCTCTCTGCCCAGTTTCATTTACTTGTAAACAGATACCTAGAGCTATCTAATTTAACACACTGTTGCACTTTGACACGACTCAAACTACGTTTATGAAGGCAGTTATTGTTGAAAGAAGAAGTTGGCTATGATACAGAAATAAAGAGGCGGGTGAAATCTCTGAGGTTTGTTTGTGTACCTACCTTGTAAACAACAGTTGCCATGAACTGAGGATAAGGCTGCTGATTGGACAGAAACTCGCCAATGACTTTGTTCATCACATCCTGCGGTGGGAAGAAGTCATCGAGAAACTGGGGGAGGATACGGGCCACTACCCTTGCCTCACAGGGAAATCCCTTCCGGATTCTGAGCACAGGAGACCAGTTTAAAACCTCAGGCAACAAAGCTGGTTCTTTAAAGTGGTTCTCTACTTTTAAACTTTTTGTGCCAAAAAAAGTCAAACTGTTGGCAATGCTAAGTATCCCCAGGGCGTAGGGACCACAGTAACCATATACAGCTATGGCCAAATCACTCTATAAAATGAACAAATTTTGATTTATAAAATTGAATGACATCTGCTGAATAATGTTATGTTAACATATTGAATTACATACCACTTTGAAGTTTTCCCATATACTTAATGAAAAAACTGACACAAATTGAAAAATGTGACATTCCAAAATCTAACATGAAATACTGTACTACTATTATGGCTTCCAGTTGACTTTTTCAATATCATTGTGTAGTTTTTTTTATTACATGATGTTAAATAAAAAATTATGTCCACATATATATATATATATATATATATATATATATATATATATATATATATATATATATATACATACACACATACATACATACATACATACATACATATATACATATATATATATATATATATACATATATTTATACATACATACATACATACATACATACATATATAAACAGTGTCTCAATCCTAAAATTCCAGGTGATGCAAAACCTTTGGCCACAGCTGTAGGTGTAGTTTACAATTGTATTGTCACTGGTATTTATTTTTTGGTTGAAAAACAGTTTTCACACTGGAAAGTTTAAAACAAAAATGTTTAATTATGATTAATTACCTATCAAAGAGAACAGATACTCTCTCCATGGCCACAATGACAGACTCGCTGTCGGGAGCAGTGGTATCAAGGTCAGATGTTCGACTGGGACTAGTTTTCTCCTTCCCTATCAACCAACAAACACACAGGTCAAGACATTTCTAACCATGCAGACGACCTGCTTGTTCAAACAACAACAGCTGCTGTTTCTTAAAAGGCAATGAAATCACATCGATTTGAGTTCATAAATAAGAATTTTAACTTTTGTAAGACAGATCACCATGACTTACTATGAATCCTATCTGTTCTCTAAATATATGTAAAAATGTAAGTTTCACATAAATGTATAAACACAACTACATGTCCCTTCACATATCCATAGATTCTGCTACTCCAAATTGCGTGTACTGAACAATGTCCCAAACGAGTATAATCACAAGTGAATAAGTAGCCATCAAGATGTAAAAAATGTGCATGAAAAAAATAGTTATGTGAGGACAGTTGCCTCTGTACAATATGTTTCAAGGTTCAGATGCTTTCAATAATTTAATCACATATAGATAACTGGTACTCTAGCTAGGAGTGATACGGGACTAGCACCCAAACTACCAGATTTAATAAGGATGTTCCCATAAGACCTATATTACTGTTCCACTGAACACCCCAGCTAATACATTTTAGAAATGCAGTTTATTGTAGCATGAAAACATGTAGGTCAGTCCCAGTGCTTCAAGCTTTTATAAAATAAAAAAAAACAAAAAAACCAAACAAACAAAAAACACACGTATCCTTCTCATGTATGCTCTAAAAAGAACATGCTTCAGAGAGCTTGTGTTTTTTTTTTTTTTTATATAATTAGTGGGTGTATAAAATAGTAACCATTCATATACCCGCCAAAAAGGATTAGGATAATTCAAAGCTCTCAAGAGCTCAGTGTCCAAAGTGCTGGAAAAAAATAAGACGGGTGTGTTACAATGTATTCTTTTGAAAAAATGCTCCAGCATTTTCCAGAATGAAAAAAATAAACATCTTATTATTCAGTGATGCAACCATGTTGAAATATTCTGTCTCTTTACACTTTACCTGTGTACATGCATGTGAGCATGAGCCCCAGTGCAGACATGGCCCGGTGTGGGCTGGGCATGTTGACCCGGTCCACACTGAGCTTGACCAGCGCCTCCCCGTCCAGGCGGGACAGCTGCTCGGACAGCAGGAGGCGCTCCAGCCCTCGCAGGACGCAGTGATAGGTCACAGAGGGGGTGGAGTCCTCGCAGCCAGACACCATCACACCACACATCTGCAAGCAAAACAGCTTGAAATGAGCTGAGTTTAACAAAGCACAGTAGCAACGTCATTTGACATAAATAAATATTACGATCAAAATGAAACAGAAACAATGGTCCTAAGCTGCTTGTTGCTGGTTTCAGAACATTACAAGCCCTGTGAAATACAGTACAAGGTAACTTTCAAGCAGCTGTTTACAACTCATTCAAGCTATTTTAACCAAGCTTCTAAATATTGTTGTGATGTTGTTTATTGAATTCTCCACTTCGGGGGTAAACTGCTGACAAATTTCCCCGATAATCAGTTTCTTAAAGTTAACATTATTATTTCATTTTTCTAATAAAACAAATTTTCCACAAATCTGACCCTTTGTGCTATTTTATTTGACGTGTCTGATGATCATCACAAAGGGGGAATAACACATTTCTATACCTGGATAATTCCTGCTGTGAATTCTGGCCCCACATCAAGTGGGTAGTTCTCAATCATGTAGAAAGCTGCAGCGCACATCACCAACACATGCTGCTGGTTATGGAGGTTAACACAGCTGCAATAAAAGATATACAGTTATAATGTGAAGTCAATACCAGCTACGTCCTTGAATCCACTGTGGCACAAAGCCGATAAAACTGACTTTGCTTTATAGACTAAAACAATTCAATAAAGATACTGGGGTGAAAATCACGTATGTTCCCTCCAGTATTTCACAAATAACTGTCACAATAAAGGAGGCCAAGAGCACATTTAAAGGAAGCAAATGTCTAAGGCCCTGTCCACACTACATAACCAATCTTGAGAACTGTACTCAAAACCATTCTAATTAGTCCAGCATAAAGCGCCCACACTGAAGTATCGTTTCATGTTTAGGTCAGGCTTAATGCGTACAAAACACTATTAAAACAGTTCAGTTACAGTTGCTAGCTGCGCAATGAACAATGGAAATTGATTACGATAGCAAACCATCATGCACTGTACTTTATTTTTAAAAAATGTTTTTTGTCCCATATTAATAGCGGTCCATATTGCTAAAAAGAAATAAAACAAGTATTTTGAAAAAAGTAAATGCAAACACACACAAGTAGAGCTTGAAGTTTTCGGGTTTTATTTTTAATCAGGTGACGTCTCTTTAAACAAATTGAGTTGATTCTATTTCATAATTAAAACACAGAAAAAAGCTCTAATTACAAAACAATCTTTGGTTTTTACCTTCATATCTTGCCTGAGCCTAATTCTGGTCTCCTCCATGTTATTTCAAACAGAGCTGACAAATGATGTGAATTGTTCATCCGACCCTACTTTTAACTCGCATTTCATTTTTGCAGTTGCGTAATTTAACATTGTACTTTTATTATTTCCCCCATTAGTTTAACACAGATGTCTGGACAGATTGTTTTTTTAAGCATAAAAATGAATACCCAACCATATCAGAGCATTTAGGGATACTGGAGGACACACAAAAATTCACTTTGGCATTACAGTGTCCACACTTCTGATAAAACTGACTACCTGATGTGATCTAATTTAGAACTGGATCTCGAGAATGGTATTAAACGCTGCGCAGTGTGGTCGCTAACCGTATTTAACACTTTTAGGTCATTTTAAAGGCGACTAATATGGTTTAAAGGCATAGTGGGGACAGGGCCTAATAGCTCTGACAACAATAATAAATTAGTTCACATGTCAAGCCATAAACAGTTTCTACTGATGAGCTGACCTTTGAAACCACTATTAGCCTCTATGTATCGCAAAACTGTTCAAACTAGTGTCAAACTTATACCATGCCTAAGCTTCTGATGATGAGAAAAGACTGCCCTTTACAACAAAACAGTAATTAAAAAAGGTTGCTGTTGTCAAAGGATGTATAGATATATTTCTAGCCTTAAATATTAGAATGTAGCGAGGCTTTTCAAAAAAAACAAATTAAAAGCATAAATACTTTGTGTAGATTTTTGATTAATAGAAAATCAAGTGTTCATTTTGTTTATTTGTTTATTTTGGCATGAAACCTGTTACTCAATAAACCAGAAAGAGATTAATCTTTTTTTTTTTTTTTTACAAAAACATCCTTTAGTGTATAGAGTCATATAACTACAATTTGCCATTGAAATCCTTTGTTCCAAATGACAGCAGATGCTTACAAGAGGAACAACATTTGACCTATTACTCAATTTGACACAGTTATGGCAGGGGTTCTAATTTCTAACACCACCCCACGTACTGTCAATCTAAAGCTCCAGCACTGGTGTCTGAGGGAGCTTGCTTACTGTGCTACTCCTTTCAGATTGGACAGCAGGTAGTCGCTGATGATGGGGATGAGCTGTTTGGCTGTGTCATCCAGCAGGTCACACTCCAGCACGTAGAGGATGCCGTGCAGTGCTCCGATGCGGCTCGGCATGTGGGTGCTGCGCAAGGTGGTCTCCAGCAAGCGGCTGACCGGCTCCGCTATGGCCTTGTCCTGACAGATTAAACAGGAGAGACTAATGAGCTTCATATACAGTTCAATGCAACAACAACAATCTGGTAACCGTTTAGGAGGGAAAAGGGAAGAGAGACGCCATTACGTCATCTATCTATGGTAAGATTAAAAAAAAAAAAAAAAAAAAAAAAAAAAAAAAAAAATTAAAAAATCAAAATCATCTACTAAAAAAAACAATAAAACACAAGAGAGATGACTTTGGGCTTGAAGATTTTTGTTGTTCTTGACTTCCTGCTTTTTCTGGAACTTTCTAAAGGAAATTCTGCAGTCATGTATCCATCAGCACCATGAAAACAATATCCTCTCCTTCCAAAATAAACCAAGGTGGATGTTTTTTGTAAAGAAGACCGGCAGCACATTTCTATCTTAAACCAATCTCAAATATTATTCACACAGTAAAATTAATACTTCTCTCCAGCACAGATTATTCCAAGATTGACCAGCCCTGGAAATTGAGATCAACTTGGATCCTATCAAAAGGAAAGAAAATCCAATATCTGAAAGTTTAATTTCTAGATTCCCCTTGTTTTGATAAAATGTATTACTGCTTACCATGCCGAGGACAGATGCAGCCTTACAAATAGCAGGTATGAGGTACTGATTCAGGATCTCATCCTCAGCGGGGTGTACCTTCTGCAGCTCTGTCAACGTGCTGTACATCATCTCATACTGGTTCCTCTCGGTGAACAAATCAGATACTGCCAGCAGCTGAACCGGTAAAATGAAGACATGGAGAAATATTGTATCATTGGTTCTTTTAATGCTCATTTTAAGGGGTGATTACTTACAAGCACCACATTTTCTCTTACCAATCACCTTGGTTCCAGTCCCTGTTTTTGCAGTAAACTTGACATTTCTTGAAACATTTAAGTACAGTTACTGAATCAACTTTGTAATAAACATATATGGTTTATTTCAAGCTCTGATTAGCACTAATTGGAATATTTTATGTTACATTTAAGGCTACAGGGTCTGTGAACCATCCGATTGTCTTTACAATTAATTTAGTAAGGTAAATGGTTGGGTATAATCAAACTGTGTAATTATTTCAGTTTCAGTTTTTTTCTGTTACTCTCAAATGACATTAAACTGGGTTACTTACAAACAATCCTGTTTTAGAGACCACCTGCATACAGGGATCACATGTCTACAGTGATCAATTTGACAGTTCCTTGAGCAGTCATCACAAACGTGGCTTACTCAAGGGAAGTGCTTCCCCCACTATTCCACTTACTGAGCGGACCACTTCGCTGATCAGGATGACTGGGGTCTTCTTGTTGTTTGGGTTGTTTGGCAGAATCCACTGGCTGTAGAGCTCCAGGAGAAACTGAGAGCAGGAATGGATATCTACACCAGCACGGTGTTTCCTATCAAGAGATTCAATTACAGTTTACTTTAGTATCCCGGATTTAGCAGAGTCTATTATTTCAGCATTCTTGACACAGTATTTAAAGTTATGGGTCAATTTGATCTATCAATATCCTACCTGGACAAGGGCATTATCACAACTCTGGGGAATACTTTGTTCAACTAGATTGCATCAACCACCTATACTTCATTTTACTGGGATTACCTCTAAAACAGGGGATATTCACCAGTGGGGAAAAAATAAGGGAATTCACCAGTGAAGTACAATTCTGTATTAAAAATCCACTTTGGTTTATGCTAGGGGAGAATAAGTTGATCAAATCAACCCTCAAGTGTCTTGGTAATCTGAGACTGTCAGAGCATGTTGAGTTGACATCAGTTACACTATACTTTGTTAGACAGAGCTGACAAAATAACTAAACCTTACCTAATATGTACAGCCATCACTTCAAAAATCTTGCATTTTCAATCATAAGACACATACATGGCAAATTTGTATTTGACATTTTATTGGTTACTGAGGATTTACTTCTGGGAGTTTTAAATGAACTCAAACTCTGGCTCTCATTCTCAGTACAATACCAAGCGCTGCCCCACAGAAATTAAGCAATGAAATATAGGACAGTTATGTATATCAGATAACATTTACTGGAATTATTTTGTAAGCAAAAAGCGAAGTGAAGCTTCAGACCTGGAGTTGATGGGCGAGGTGGGAGGCGACACTGGAGCGGGGACGTCACTCTCTTCCTCCTCATCTTCATCCCATTCCTCCTGCCTCAAGGGTGTGATGCGGTTTCCCAGCCAAACTGAGTGAATGGACACCTGCAACACAAACACCAATACCTGTAAAAAGAAAACAGTACCTACCACACTGCTTTAGCTGTGCATGCATTTCTTACTTACTATTAAGTAATGCAGTAATGAGTGAAATGATTTATTTACAGCGTTCAATTATTTTATTCCCTGAACCATTTTAGAATGCCCAACCTCTGGACCCACAAACTTTGTTTGTTTGATTTAAAGAAATTTCCAATTCAAATTCCCATTCCCGTTTAAATCAATTCCGACACATCGTTGATTAAAATTGCGATTCGCAGTATTCTGTTAAAATGAGCTTCTCAGAGTGGCAACAAAGTCAAAGGAATTTGAATTTGAAATTGGTTTTAAAAAGAAATTGCAAATAGAACTGGAGTATAAAAAGAGGAATTGACCCTGACTCTGTACAACAGCCAGCCCTGCAGGTGCTCACTGGCACAGAGAGGTGACTCTGTCCCTGCCTTCCTAACCCAGTGAAGCACCAGAGCCAATGCAGCACTCTAGTTAGGTTAAAACAGAATCTATAGAATCTAAATATATGAGGTTTATCTTACTGAACCCTTTCAGTCAAACTGCAGAAATTACCACGCTGGATGTATTTTAGAACTTTCCAATCTGCCATTAAAGATGCTAAGTTTATATTTAGTAATTCAGTAGGGTATTGGAATGAGAGGACTGTGCTGTAGTTCCAGTATCAACATGTAAAAATAAGTATAGTAATAAGATTATTAGCATTTACTTAAATACTTTTCAATGCACACTACAATAGAATTAGAATGCACTGTACAGCCGACCCCAGTCCCTCAACAAAAAATATTTCAGGCTGAAAATGTAATTCTACCCTTTATCTGTCAGAGTTCTCAAAAGTATTTACATTGTAAAGTGTAGCCTGCCAAGTTTACAAAGTCAGACACAATTAGGTACAATTAGTAAAATACTGGGCTATAAATGTAAACAAGACTTCTTTCAAAATAATATTAAAACCAAAAAACAACCACTACCACACATTTGTAAGTAATGATTTCTAACTCTGTGCGTAGTATAGCATTACAACACAACAAAAAATGTACTTACCAGTATATACTGAATACGGGATTGTGCTGATGTTAGATCAGTAGTTGGTTTAACAACGTACCTATTACAAGTACTAATAATACTTTAACAAATAAAGATCTTTAGTTAACGTTCCGGTGAGGGATATTTACAGTAAACAATACTTGATAGACCAAGAAAGAAAGAAAGCTTGTTCACAAAATTCTAAGGACCGTTTTAAGGAATGTTTTAGGGAAGGTCTTGGTTAACCTAAGAACATTTATAAACACTGGATTATCACATTTGAATGGGCACTGCTATTACCTGTCCCATTTTATAATCCATGTTCCCCATCTCCCGTTCAGTGTTGATTTGCAGCAGCAGTTTTTCATGGCTGATTAAAGTACCTAAAATGGAAAGACAAGCTGGGTATTTTATTTTTGCTGCACTAGTTCCTTTCTTAGTAGGAAAGAAATAATGACTACTGCTTAATTAACTTCTTTCACCGGGGCTGCGTCCTGTTGACAAAGACACACACAATAAATCTACTTAAGAAAACGTGATTTTGAACAATATCACTTACAACACCTATTACAACCAGTCAATCAAACATGGTAAGGAAAGATGGGTTAGCTGAATTGCGCTCTGCTCTTTATGTGGCCGATAGCTCAACCATGGCATTGCCATTTAGCAGTGGTAATATAGCTTTCTGCTGCAGCTTTGGTATAGCTTTCACCTGCCAGTTCAGTTGGAAAAGGATATATTTCCCATATGTAAAAGACAATAGTTACCTATCTGAAAGTTAGTTATTTAGATTTAATCAGGATTTCTGAGGTTTGCATGCAAGTGGATCGTTGTTTTACCTTTATGAATTAGAGGTTTTATGAAGAGCAAAACACTCTTGCCATCTTTTTCTGTACCTATAAACAACTGAGGATGGTTGACGCTTGAAAAAGTCCCTGCCAGACAGATGGCTGCCTTAGCACGACTGTGAAGTCTTATATTTTCCCAGCACACACATGGACTCCATGTGTGTCTTTGCACAAGTCAACTGACATCAGAGTCTGTGTTAGCAAGCTGTCAAGCTGGGTGAAAGCCAGAAAAAACGAACAGCAAAACTGACAAGGAGCAACAGGCCCAAGCTTAAATCTAAACACCAAGTCTGATATCATTACTTTCCAATTACAGTAATAGGAAACTGGTAAACATTACGTTAAAGATTAGGCAACTTCTTTCCTTATCCGTTTCTGGTTACGTTCAAGCATCATAAACTCTTTTTTTTATTCGACCAATATTTACATTATTAACAACACTACTTATCTTTCCTTCAGTAAATGGTATTATAAATTAATAATCTTATCTCTTAGTTGAAACAATTTGTTTTCCAACACAGTTTCTGGATCTTTATTTAAATGTACCGTTTTGCAGGTGGTTCATGTTGCGTTGAGCCCCAGTACCTGTTTTTGCAGCAGAGAGGGATGGAACGGGGTCCCAGGCCTGATATGGGTAATGAGTGGCTATGTTGTCTCTCTTTGACACCATCGCCTGGATCTCCTGCTCCACAATCCCTCGGATCACACTCAGCTTTCTTCCAAACCTTGGGACAGAAAGAATATTTAAGAGATGTATATTTAAGGAGAATATTTTGTGCTGGACACTTCCCTAATAGAAGTTTAGCGTTGTAAACCCATCCAATACAATTACCATGATTTCAATAGGCTTTTACTGAAAACAAACGATTACCGGCGGCAAGATGAAACTGGCTTTTAAATCACTAATGAATCACTAAATTACCTGGCTAGTAATACCCTTTGAGATTAGAGAGAAGAGACCTAAGACCTGAAGTAACACCTCATTGCAAACCTATCTAGATCGAGTGACTGTTGGATTAAAACAGGTCAATGCGTTGATATGGTGTTGCCAATGTATGTCATCCCATCATAGTTGCTGATCATTTTTTGATGCAGCAGCAGTTTTCCTTTTCTGACAAACCTCACCTGGTATCCAGAGCTTTTAATGCCTTGTTGCGCGGCTGCTGCTCCAGGCAGCTGACGGCAGGGTTTCCTGCCACTGGGATTGTCATGGCGCTCAGCACCAAGGATGTGATCGCTTGGACAGCTAGGACATTGATCTGGGTCCTCTCCAGGTCCTCCTGTTGATGTAACATAGTTTCAAATCACCATATCCATCTTAGGACATACAGCAACTCTTTAGAGCAGCTGTATGAATATCAATCTTTGTTTAATCCATCCAAAAAGTATTTAAAAATATATTTAAAGCCCTCTGAAAAAGGTCCCAGGAATTGCTGGTAAGAAACAAAGTACTATTTTCATACCAGACAGAATGACGTACCTAGAAAACTTGTGTATTAAAAAAAGTATCATGTTTTTTTTTTTTTTTTTTTTTTTTTTTTTTTTTTTGCTAACCTAAGATATTTGCAAAAATGCTTTTCAAGTTGGCGTGAGTATTTAAAGTTGAGAATGTATTTGTAGAGTTATTGTTAACCCCCTTCACTGATGTGCCATTTTAGCTAATTGTGTTGTCTAGTTAATTGCAGACTGCTAATTTTACTGAACTATACATAAGACATTTTTCTTTCAATTATAAATGTAGACTTCTGATTCTGGATTTCTTTAAAATTGCTGCAGACAAAGGTGAATGTTTACAGCATTTTGAGGTCATTATTTTGATCGAAATCTTAATAAAAATCCTGTTCACTTTCCCAGTATGATGGTATGAGCTTCTCATGAGACAGTACACGGTGATTGTTTTTCAAGGAGTTGTTTGGCAAATCCCATTTGGCATTTAATTACCCTGGGATTTCATTACCTCGTGTTGGTTTTCCTCTTCATGGTCCATAACAATGGGCTGAGTCACCAGCACACCAAGGAGGGTCGCCCAGGTCTCTTCAAACTGAGTGCGATTTGTCCATCCTTAGACATGGAACAAATCACGGTAACAGACTCATTGGAAAGTGCACTATCTTTCTAAGCATTTTCTTTATAGGGGTTGCCTAAAATACAGTTTGATGAGACTGAATAGTAAACACTAAAACATTCCTTATCCTTGCACGGAAGATAAAAATAAAAATCTGTGCACGTTACAGGTGGTCTATGAAATCTGTTTGCTGGATTCATCTGGAAACACAGAAGATGAATGGCCTAGTGGTTATGAACAAAGACTCCAGATCACAAAGTCGTGGGCTTAAATCCAGCTAGTCCCTGAAACACAGATCTCAAAGCACTGCCAACTGCCTACTTCAAGCAGGACCCAACTGCAAACGCATTTAACGACATAAATGAATGCATCAACATCATTTTGTTTTTCAAAATTAAGAATATTACAATTTTATCAGAAGATCCCATAACTAAAACACTGTTGTGCACAGTAGTTAAATAGGAAGGTACAACTTGCATTCAAATGAGAAAACATCTCAAATAGAAATAAATACATATATAAATAAAATAAAATCAATACTTGAGTTCAATTAACAACTGAAAAGAATATGCGGGAGTCCACACAATATGTCCCTTTAAGACACTGATGATAATAATTTAAAAAATCAATACTATTTTTAAACAGAAGTCATTTTAATCTGAAATATGCTTCTTAATTAACATTACTGTTAACATGTTATGCCAAAAACAAAGCACTTAAAATGATTCTCACAAAGCCAGCTAGAAAATTAAATGGAGCTTCTTTTTCTATAATATTGATATGGAATCTAAACACAACATGTTTAAAATAAATCTGAAAATAAACTAAATCTGTAGGTTTAACATAGAAATTATTTTTAAATTATTACACAAAACATAAAAGGATATGCTATGTTCTGGTCACTTTCTAGGGCATCTACACAAAAACCAATAAAATTGCCAAACATCGCTTTTCCATCCCTGTCCCCTTTTCCTTAACCCCAAAAATGACAATTTTTCAAACTAAATAAATCTGCAGCTTTAAATTTGTAAAAAAAATAAATAAATAAATCGGGAATAAAATATTTGTAACTGATGTGACTTGTCTAACGCGAATCCAAAGGCCTAAAGGTTCTGAGCAACACGTCGACGTTGCCTACATACCATATCTGCACTAATATAAAGCACAAAACTACATAATCAATGACTTAATGCACACTTTAATCTGGGCTTTAATTTCATGCATGGGGTCAGCAATATGTAACTGAAGTTACATGGTGCACAGTTACCTTAACTAATATATTCATCTTCTCCTTCAGAATCACTTTGTGTATTATTTTCCCTTTCACGCATCACATCCTGGCAACTTCAAAGAAAGTCTGTGGCCTCAAAATTGCTCTTAAACATGTTTTTTCTCTCATAGGTCAGTTAGAAATACCTCAAAGAACAAAGGTAGTGTTTCTTAGATCCACTGGGGGCAATGTTGCGGGGGGGGGGGGGGGTTACACACTGGTGTACCAGCTAAACAAAGAAAAGACATGTTTATAAACCCTTTTGAGGCAACATAGGTTCCTTATGCTTTTTAAACAGAATTACCAGGATCTAATGACTGTAGCAGGAAATGGCATACAAAGTGAATCCAAGTAGAAGATTACATTGGTTAAGATAACTGATATTTAATTCACCGTACATAGTTGCTTTTTAAGACTTCATTACGGAAGTCTCAGCAGCCCCAGTTCAGTATGTGGGAATTCTTCCCCTTACCCAGAGTGTTCATGCGATACAGGAACTCCCGGAACACATCCTTCTCCTGCAGGAACTCCACTGGGATCTCGGGAAAAGCTGTGCCAAACTCTCCACCAGGTTTTGGGGACCAGCCTAATTTCCAGACCTGTAAATAATGACCGGCTCAGATTGTCTGTTTCATCGATATATTCTAATACAGATACAGGATTTATAGCACAGCTACCAGAGATGCATAGCCTTTTGTACGTCAGATGTTGCACTTCGTAATCTGTGATCAGTTCATATGATCAGTTAAGTAAATGTAAAGACATCACAGGGCGTGGCAGACATTGCTGTACTTACTAGGGGAGGAACTCTAATGTAGCTGTTGACAAGAGGCAGTCGCGCCAGGCTTAAGGTTATGTTGCGGAGTGTAGGAGTCAGAAACGCTGGGATTATTTCATTTCTAGAATGTCCTAAAGCCAAGACAGTCTGCAGGCTTTCCACCAGTTCAGCCATTGTTTCACAAGCTTTTTTGATGTGTATTGGAACTTCAATAAAAAAATAAAAGTCGGGATAAAAAGTCATTCGTTTGAAACATTTAAATCAACCAGGTGTCTAACAGAAACATTAATAGATTAACATAAATTGATAATGGAGTTTCTGCAACATTTTAATTTGTTTCTGCTACAATTAATTATTTAATTAATCATTTAGTCAGTCCCGACAGGGGGATGTTCGTGATCTTCTTTAACTTTACAGAAAGACATATTAGCATATTAGTTGACTGGTCTGGTGCATTTAATAAGCAAATAAAATTGACTGAAATTAGTGATTGAAAAATTGAGCAGAACCCAGCTGTGCTCACTCTCTGTGGAAGCAGCGTCCAGCTCATCCTGAGCTGCTTGAGCTCTGCTCATCTTCTTCCTCTCCGGACGCAGAAGCTGATCCCCAGGCTCGACTGCCACTGAACGGAAGCCAACATGTGTCAGAGAAGTCCAATCAACACACCACACAGAACCAGACTAGAGTCATGTAAATATAGTAAGATTCCACAGAACAAACTTCCATTATGCCCCTAAAATGAGGGTATGTCACAGAGATGGCCGACGTGGGCGGCGACAGAACCAGGAAGGAATGAAATACACAACAGACAGGATGAAATGAAATGATGATGGCGCCTGCTTGCACCGGTTTATTGTAAATAAAAGGTTGAAACAAACAAACAGAAACAGGACACGGCACTTCATGCCAAAATAAATAGACACACAAAACGGACAATACTAGACAAACAGGTGAGCAGATAGATAAACAAGTATCATGCTGGTCCCACCAGCATGCAATAGCAATTGATATTTTAACTGTCCTACTCTCTCTCCCGTTTTCCACTCACCGAACACCCAAACCGTGAGTATGTGAAAACATGCATCTATACATACTGTTGTGCTGGGATTCAATTACTAATTAATTATTCACTTGAATCCCAGCACGTGAATTAATTATGTGCAACCTCGTGCTCACATATTAACTACTTTAAATGTACGTGAAGTGATGTACAATCCCGTGCCTAAATACAAATATGCATTTTAAACACTCGTGTTAGACCTATTTATATCCCGTGTACCAATGACTATACACCAACATTTACCAAACCACATGCAACATAACAGATAATATACACAGGGGCAGGCACTTTGTCACAGGGTACTACACCATAAATAAATTGAACTTTTTCTTTTTTTTTTCATTTAGGATTATCCAGCATAGGACATCGGCCTGTCTGAGCACAGACAGGTTCAACTTTTGTGAAACCTATTAGATACGTGCCAATAAAAGAAACCATTTGCTTACTTGACTTTTTTCCTGTAAGTTAGACCTTTCTACTGCATGTTTGAGCATTTGTATAATAAATTCTACTTGTAGCATAAACCTTAGTGTTTACTGCACATGTGTAAGGGAACAGAAATACAGTTACTGTTATTTTGATAAAATACATTTCATTCAGATATTGCTACAACTGTGGATTAACTTTCTTCTAGCTTTCTCTAAGACTTCACATGCATAAACAGTCTCTACTGTAAGAAAATATTGAACATACAGTTATGTGCACTATCATGCTATGTGGTTAACAGTTAGGATTTTGTACGTAAAATCCTGCTTCACACTGATAGATTCCACTGACCTGCTTCGATGAGAAACTTGATGCAGTTTACAAATGAACAGGCATGTGTAACATAAGCAGCTGAAGCCAGCAAGCTCCATATCCCCGAGTGCTGCAAGGCTAGACAGCAGCAATCCAGGATAGTTTGGAGATCAATGCTCAGTGGAACCTGTCCACTTATCAAGCGCCACGACAGAGTCTGGGGACAAAGACAAGCACATGTTACCAGCTGAAGTTACAAAACGTGTTACTTGATGCCAATAGTACAACCAGACTACCTAAATGCAGACTTGGGGGTAACGCGTTAGTAATGTAACGCGATACTGTAATAATATTACATTTCTTAATAACGAGTTAATATAACGCGTTAGAGTTTTAATTTAAGTAATAATATTAGTTACTTTCCGTAAAAAATTAACAAGTGTTTTCTCACCACATTATTATTAAATGATGTGGTGTTTAAATCGGAAGCAAGCAGCAGTAAATTCAACAAGACTTATTTACTTATGTGCGCCATATCAAAATCATTATACAAGTACACACAGCATGTAATGTCTATGCAGCAGCACCACTTGGTCTGTTTGGTAATTAAAAGAAAACAGCCTACCGATATTGAGAAAATAACCCCATGCCTTGTAGTATAGTGCAATTGATGAGATACAACAAAGATTACTGGGATTTTTAAACTAAACGTTGAACCTACGATTTGAAGAACTTAAATTGCATACACAGTAAAAATGAGGACAGATTCAAAAACTTTTTTTGTTCAAAGTTCATGTAATTTAATACAGACAACAGTGACCATAAGCCTTTGCCTTTGTTTCCTGGTATGGGCGAGTTAGAGATAAGCGTCACTATTTTATTGTCTGCGTTCATATATATTGAAAGACTATCTCAATTAAAGTAAATGATCAAGTGCTGTTAGTTTTGTCAATTGTTATAATGCAATAGTTAGATTTTACAGTGTTAATTTACTTTGTACATTAATAGCCTCCGTAGCTAAGGAGATGTTGTGGAGTGTGCAACAATCCTTACTGTGCTTCTGTTTTATTTTTATTTACCGTTTTAATTGTAACGCAGTTTAGAACACACTACTGGCAGATTACTTTGTTTTCTATTATAGCTGAGCCTTTGTAATGAAGTCGCTGATTAATAAAACTTGAGTGGAAGCAAGATAATACCGCCCAGCCCGATTAATTTGCAGTTGTCTATGCTACTGACCCGAGAACCAAGGTAACCCATGGCCTTTCGTTTATTTGTTTGGCATACCTTTAAAAAATGCATTACCAGACTATGGAGATTAGTCACAATTGTTTCACAGGGCAAAAGGAAGGAAGGCGATACATATTCTTCACAATTTCAATTTTATCCCACAACATTTTGACTAACAAACTATGAAACCAATTTAAGACATTCACCATTTCTATCATGTACATTTAATGCCTTACCTCAAGTGCCAATATCACAAACTTGGTGGCATCCACCTCCTTGTCACTGGGGATGTGAAGCGCTGCAGGTAGCTTGGGGATTGACAGCAGATACTGGGTCAAAGCTCTGCAGAGACTAACTATAGTCTGGTATAAGCCCACTTCACCTGTAACAGAGCACCCCCTAGTTAATACCACGCAATGCAAGGAGTCTATGCATAGTACTTAACAAGCATATGCCTCACAGCTGCCGTGCTATCCAATACTTTAAAATCCACTTTCTTACATCTTATTAGCAAATGTATTGGTGAATGGTCTGAATCCCCAGTAGGGGATAATAATTAAATATCTACAATACTTACCATAGATGTTGCTCAGTTTGTTCCAGTAGGTGGTATTTCCAGGTGACAACAGTGGCTGAAACACCTGGTGGCTGCTGGGTAAAAGCTGGGAGAAGCTGGAAACCTGCTCCAGGGTTACCGTGAGTGTGGTTTCGAAGAGGGCACTGCCCTGCTCTCCAGAGACTCTCTTGAGACCCACACTGAGACAGGGGGCCAGTAGGTTCAAATTGAATTCCTGCAAGCAAACACATAACACACTTCAAGGATGGCAATAAGACTCCCATTGCATAGCGGTTTGATCCATTCCTGGTTTTACTATGAGTTTAATAAGAGACACCTACAGTTGTGGTTTATACACTGTGGCTAATCTAACTCATATTACAATCTGGAATGGGTGAAACTAAAAAGCATATTATTTCTCATAAAACATTTTTTTATGGGAATATTAACAGGAAGTATGTGTTTTTGGGAACAAAAACAACAAAGTGCATTCACTCACTGCACCACCACATTTGATTATAAATGCCTGTAATACAATCAAAAGATAAGTTAATGTCAACAGAAACATGTTTGTTTTTTCTTGTTTGCAGGTTATATATAGTTACATAGTCACTAGCATTCTAACCATACTATAACGTACATGTTTACAAAAAAAAAATTGGAAAGAATACAATATCCACAAACAAGAAAAATATGAAATAATAATAATAATAATAATAATATCAAATCTAATGAAACCTTTCACTTTTCACAGGAAAAAAAGTGTCAGCATACTGCAATACTGGACTATTATCCCACTAAAATAGCACTTCTCTTTAGTTACCTTAGATACCATGATGGAGCAGAGGTCTTCCTGGGGTAGCTTGGTTAGCAGTTCTGTCGACTCCAGCAGAGCCGTGTCTGTGTGCGTGCAGCATTGCGATCTCACCAGCATCACGTACCAATCCTTCAAACACAAGACAGGAAGACCAGTCAACGCTGAATACTCCAAGCAAACAACCAAGTACAGCTTTACTACTTGTAATGACTGAAAAGAGAGCAAGTGCTATTGAAATGGCATAATGAGGCAAACAGGAACCATTATCATACTGGCTTATAACTGGTTTCACTTAGGGTCACTTTATAACAAACAGCTACTGTACTGACAATTAAGAGTAATAATTAAGATATGCAATAAAAAAATAAAAAAATCACCACACACTTGTCCTAGTGACCACTGCTGGTTTCTAAATACCTGCATAGGACAGCAGTTGGCAGTAACATATACAAACATTTTAATACCAAATATTAAATATTAAAAGGCCTGCAATAACGATGTATTTATAATTACATTTTTTTCCCTTTTTTTAATTTGTTATAAATCTGTTTCTATACAAACCACATCACTCTGGAAACAGAACAGCAGGATTACTGCAAAGGTGTACTGGGCTTTACACAGCCTGGGTTTGGGCACCGAGTTGTTCAAAGTAGCAAACTCCTACCTTCCTGATACCAGTTTTACTAATTAGATAAAAAAAAAAAAAAAGGTTTTATTGCAAGGTTCGTGAAAGCAACACCTGCCTTGTCTGCGGTGACAGATTCTGGGGGAGGTGGCGTCTCCCCATCTAGGGGGTGTGACGTCACTGGTGGCGAAGGGCTCGCAGAGTCCTCCAAAACTGTGGCCCGGAACCTATCCAGCAGGGAGTACAGTCTCTGATGCCTAAACAAAAGCAGGTATGGGATATCGATAAGGCACACAATTGCCAAAAACAAGATGTGGGTCACCTGATGCTATCAGCTTTAAATTCTAGATAGTACAGAGGTGGGGAGATGAAAGGTCATAGCTTACAGGAGACAAGGCAGTCCGATAGCAGTCCACATTCAACCGTGAATTTAGCTAAAAACTAGCTGCAGACTACAATTGGGAAACATTTACCAAACTCTGTGACGCAATACCTTGGAGTCATAAAAAAGAAAATTGAAAGACAAAAAACTGTTTACTCTTTAAAGAAGGAACCCTATCACAATAATTTTAGAGAAGTGACTCAAAAATACCTACCTCTGAGCTAAGCCACTGCTCTGTAGATGCTGTTGAATCCTGTCCAACTCCTCAAGTGGTAACTGGGCAATGCTGTTCTGTAAGAAGAGAAACCAGTCATTATATGCGTTAAATACTACTGCATGCACGACTAATTAAACAGATTCTAACATAAGAAGGTCAAGGAATGAAAACGTGATCTGAATTAATCAGTTAAAATAGTAGAGCTGCAACATATATAGTTCTATACTAAAAAACAAAATATGAGAAACAGAGTTCCCCACCCCCTCTACCTGCAAAGTCTCAGCCAGGAGCATCTCTATCCTTCGACAAGCGAGTGTGTCCACCATGCGAGCCAGCACACGGAAGGGGGTATTGATGAATTTATCCACATACAGCATCAACACAGCGCCTGACTGACTGAGGTGAATCCCCTCCAAGCACTGCAGGGTCTTCTTCAGCACAGTCGGCTTAATAAATTTAAAAAAATCATTAACTTGTGTAAATCTATACATTTTTGCATTAAATGTCTATAGTCTGTACATGTTTGTGTTACTGAAGCAAATTTAAAAATCAGGCATCCAGCAATGCCCAATGTAATTCAAAACATTACAGAAAAACATTGCAGAAAAGCACAGTCTTCCGTTTAAACCTACCGTAGAGAGGTTCTCACAACGTGACTGAATAGCCTGGATGAAAAGCCCGCTGGCAGCAGAGTTCCTGTGGATGGCACTGATAAAATCCTGCACCGGAGGCTCATGGGAGAGATTAATCAAATCACGCACATGGTTCACTATCAGCCATGCCAGGTGTTCGGAATCATGAAGGTTCTGACACTAAAGATAACAGGGGAAAAGAGAAAAAAAAAAAATATATTTTATATATATATATATAAATAATATTTATCTATATATATATATATATATATATATATATATATATATATATATATATATATATATTTATTAAGTGAATAATATCAAAAGCCTGTCAGAATCCTTTCTAAGTCTAAGCAGCCAAAACCTACTATTTTTAAGGCTTGAATATGAACGACAAACCACCTTCAACATGCACTCACACATTGTTGTCCTAAAACAATACAATACAGCACCTATATACAGTTTCAAATCAGTAATTGACATTAGTAAAGTTCAGCAACTGAGCAGATTTAAAAAGCATGCCATTGTGTACCGATGCGATTGAGGAACTTGTGGCGACCAAAACTTGACTACTTTGGCAAGTAAGCGTTTACTAGAGTTACATATTGAACTTTTAAATCCTGTAATCTTGAAATGTCTTCCTAGAAGATACTACAGATATGCAAAAAGCACTTAAATTTAATCTACGATGGATTCACATAAATAGAACAATCCACGTTAAAGCAGTGTAATTAGTTGGGAATAGCCACTCTATTCCTGTAACTGACCACGTAATCAGAGAAAAGTATCAGCGCTCCCCTCCGGACGATCTCTCGATTGCACATGGCCAGCTTGGACTCTGGTTTGGACTCATCACTGTCGTCAGATACGTGTGGACTGAGCAGCTTAGTGCTGGACAGGCTGTGTCTTCTGTAGATAAAGAACCAACTTGTTCATTTATTTAGTAAGTTTTACAGGTTAGCAAGCTAAACCAACATCCATTTAAGGTTTTCAGTTGGAAGTGTTAGGATTTTATTAAATTTGCGGTTGTGATTTTCGAGTTCTTTAAGAGCTTGGCACTTCTACCTAAAAAAAAAATGTTGGGACAGCTCTGTATTATATCATGCCATAAAACAGTTTGAACATTGTCATAGTACCCTAATTTATAATGCCACAGAAATGTGAGCATTTTAGACAAGAAGTATTTTACAGGAAAGAAACCTGAACATAAGAATTTTTTTTTTTTTTTTAAGTACAAAAAATAGTGTCATGTTTGACAGATGAGATTAGAGCCAATTTACTTGAAATGCATTCTACCGATTGCTTCAAATGCAACTGGGTAAAATGCAAAAAAAAAAAAAAAAAGCAGGCCGGTACTGATATTCCTGAGGATGTGCAACACATGCCTGGGTGTATGATGCACCTCTGCCCACCAGGTATAGTTGGTGTAATTGATGAGGAGCAGGACCTGGCACCACAGCAGCACCAGGGAGGGGTGAGTGGTGATCAGAGACTGGATCATGCTGTTCAGATTGTCCAGGCTGTAAAAACTCCCCTCACAGCCATCCCCCTTGAACAGCTTGGTAGCAGCTGCAGTGATTCTTCTGAACATGCCTGGAGGAGAAACAGTGCATCCTGTTTGGACAGTTCAGAGGAAAAAGTACCTACATTAGAAATTCTTTTTTTGGTTCTGTTTCTTTTTGCGGGTTCAAACATTACCTGACTTGAAGATGTGTATGAGGCACATGAGAAGTGTGCCGAGCTGCTGGCAGTAAAATGTGTGCTGCTGTTCACTCATGTCCACTTTCAGCTGTTTGGTCGAAATATCTTCCATCTGAATCCCCAGTAGCTGAATTAGGAACCTTTAAAATAAGACATTTTCTTCTATTATTTATTAAAGTCAAACAATATGATTTGAAATGATACATTTTAGACTCTTGTACAACTATAATATTTATCTAATGGTGTGCAATGTGTTATATATTTAACCTTGGTTTCTGCATAGTTTATTTTTCTCTTCATAGCCATATTTAGAATACATATAATTAGACAGATGATTCCCAAGACATAGCTGTCAAAAATTCACATAGGGGACAATATTAGGTGACTATTCAGGAGAGGATTAACATTTATTACACTGCTCCACAACATTAAATCAACAGTTTTGAGTACTGGTATTAAAAAATGTTGGCAATATACAATATTTACTTAAAAAAAAAAAAAAAAAAGCATACATCAAATACAAAATTACAACTATCAGGATCATGAAGAAGTAGACAAGGGTTTGGTATACAGTGTTAGGTAATATTCTGTTATATTTACGTGTAAAAGGTCTCTTTTAAACACTTTTACAGCAGTCAGCGATATGCATAAATCAGCAGTAAGGCATACCTTGCAAACGTCTCCTCAGGGGGGTATTTGCCTTGTGCATCTCCATTCACTTCGTCCGAAGGAGGGGTCTGACAGTAGTAGTCTCTGAGCCTCTCAATGTTGGCACAAGAGATCAGATAAGGAGACAAGGACAGCTCCTGAATGCGAGACAGGACAATGTCTTCCGTCGACTGGGATATGAGAACACGTAGGATTGCCAGGATTCCAGATATCCACAGCTGGACTGTCCCAACCGAGCACTTGAAGGAAACAAAAATGTACATTGAGAAAGTAAAACTCTTTAGTTATTCGTCAATAAAGCACTGATGCAATGGATAACAACATAATCAACCTACCAATGGACCTAAATACTCACACTGATAAAATAATCAATGAAGGCTCCAATGTAAGAAAAGAAAATATCTAATAGTGCATGTTAGTGTCTTTAGTTTATAAGAAACAATGAAGGAAGATTCAGATTTCAGTGATTTAAATCATGGCAGTATTAGATGACTTGATTAGACATCTTACAGCTTTTGGAAGGGTTTAACCCTTTAACGATTTAAAGGAAAATAGATTACAAATACTACGTAGATAATACAGTAGATAATTTATTTTCATTTGGCTGCCTGCAAACTTAGAAACCTCTCATCTGAAACAGTAACAACAGGGAGTGAAATGTAAAAAGAAGAATAACGTATATGGTATAAGGGAGATGTTCATTTAGCACACCCTGCTACGGGACCAGAAGGGTGCTAGTGAAATATAGTGGGGCAGCAAAGAGGTGACAGTTTACATTTAAATGAGTAATTTAATACATTCAAACCCCCTATTTCTTTTAGTTCACCAGCATGATATTTTTGCAAGGGAAGGGCTGGAGGTTCATCATGACTTACCATGGTGGCTGGAGTAACAAACATGCTCCTCAACAGCATGTCAACTGGACGCAGCGAGGACGGAGCTACCGTCTCAAACAGGGTGTTTAACACCCCCAGGGCTTCATGAGAATCCAAGTGCATCTACACACAACACACACACACACACACACACACACACACAACAAAATGTTACACCTTGTAATACAAAATATGTAATCAAAACCTGCAGAAATTATTACAAATGCTCTGCAAACTACAGAGTGCACCCACTCACCATCTCACTCATTTATAGAATACATAATTAATATCAAGCCTGTATAAGTATCCATGGTAAATAACACACATTAACATAACCAGGGTGGACAACAGCACTGGTATGGAGGGGGGAAAATACCCCCCCCCCCCCCCTTTTTACTATAATGTTGGATATTTATACACAACCATCCCAAAACCTCACCGGATAACCATCACCTGATACCCAATCTATGGGGCTGTTAGGAACCATTTTAATAGAGGGTTCAGGAATTTCTAAAGCTAATATACTGGTCTGAATATGCTTCAATTGGAGCAGTTTATGAAGACAATAGAGCTATCTTACCTGCTGTTTTGCCAGCATTGGCAGAATGATGTCAGCAATCTGACGTGACAGTCTCTTCCACTTATCTTCGTTTTCTTTGTGACACTGCTGTAGCACCAGTATAAACATCTCCAGTACCTGACAAGCGAGGACAGTAAATCAAAATGAAACAAGAGGTTGACTCACAAAGCTAGCCACTGGCATCCTTTCACGTTTAAATGCTACGTGCCTGATGGTACTGTATAAGTCTCAGCAGCATGGAGACCACGACTTCCTTCTGGGTCTCCAGCTCTTTGCCTGCGTCAGCTTTGTTGGACCCTCTCAAGACAAAAAGATCATGGACTATGGGCTGCAACGCTGGAATAGCTACAAATAATAAATAAATAAATATAACAACGAAAGACACATCAGGATCATTGTAGAACATTAGAAAGCAGCATATCTGGTCTATTAGGGTATACATCTTATCAAAGATATGTATAAGCTATGGCAAATTTGTATGATATAAGAGAAGACTTTTTTTGTTAGAAAGCAAAGATTAAATGAGATAGGGGGGAACATTTGTTTATACAGACTATACAATAACTAAGTTGGGCTTTTGGTCGTTAATCACAACACACGATCCTCTGTATAATGATAGCCATGGTGCAAGTCAGTGTTTTAGACACACAACGGCATGTTTCACCCCTGCTTACCGTGTGTGACCGCCTTCCTGCCACTCGCCATGATGCCGTCGCACAGCTGAATGATTTTTGGGATCCCAATGATTTGTTTGGAGTGATAGCGCTCATAAGAGAGCAGAACCAAGAAGAAAAAGATATTTGGAACAATGGCTTCTGAATCCCTGTGAAACAATGGAACCACACAACTAAAAAACAAATCGAGACACATGTAAACTGTTCTTATTTCTCAGTCAACTACATGTTCATAAGCAAAAAAAAAAAACTATTATAAAAGACATGCAAGCAAGGTTACTTTCTTACCTGAACTGTCCCACTTCAATGTATTCAAATTGCTTCAGAACAAATCCAATAAACACCTACAGCAGACAAGCAAAGGTAAGAAGTGACAATGCTTAGATATGTTTAATGAACCAGCAGTCCTTTTATTACGGTCATGGCTATCAGCATTCTCTCTGTAAACGTGAAACTGTAGTGTGTGGTCATTTGCATTTAATGAATAATGAGTTTGAAGAAATATCATGTAATTCAAGAGAAAAGTCTAATTGCTATGCAAAATAAACTACATGTATTGGGACACATGACTAAACAAATGGGGTAAAGATATTCAATGTAGCATTCGCCTTGGCAGTGACAAGTCTGCAAGAATTCCAATCCATGCGGAGAAATGTCTTTCCCAATCCTTCTGCATTGGTAACAAATTTATACTACTTGGGGTTCTACTGCATTAATATCTTCTGCATGTATTGAAATGGAACAATTATCTGTTTATGAACACCCAGATATTCAATGATATTTCACAAGACATTTAATGATATTTCATTCAGTGCGTTCAGTTTCCAACATGATCGTTTCCAATACAAGACTGCATTTGAAAAGAGCACATCATGAAGTGAAGGCACAGATTGCCCTTGTGAAATTAAGAAGAGTATTTACTTTTTTTTTATTTAAAGAATCCCTTTTGTCTCACAAAGGAGCAGAAAATCCAAACCTTCTGCCCATCCCTACGAATAGTATATTTAAAAAGGAGCCAATTATATACTAGGTATTTAGTTAGTTAGCCTCAGGATGAAATCCACTCTGTCGGCAGACACTATCCTGTGTCGTTGGAACTCACCTGATCAGAGTCCAGGAGACAGTAGTTAACCCGCAGCTGCACTAGTTGTGCCAGCAGGTCCAGCACCTGTCTCTGCAGGTACACAGAGGTGGTGGTCGTGTACTGCTTCAGAGCTTTGATAACCAGGGGTTCAAACAGCCGGATGTGATTGTGGATTGCATTCTGCGCAGAACAGATAGGGGAGAAAACAAAGTTGAATCCATTCTTAAGAAAGGCCTAAAAACTAAAGCCATCTGTACCTTCGACTTTTGGAACCAACACACAAATCTGTTTACCTTTCAGGTTACAGGACCATGTGATGCTAGTGAAGGTACGCTCACAAAATACCACATCATAAAAAAAAAATAAAAAAAAAAGGTTTGCAAAATCTACCCATATCTATACATACATTTGATTAATTATTTACTATGACCATTATGTTCAAATAAAACAGGTAGCTCACTGCAGTACAGTGAAGTATCTCATCTTTTCGATCGGGCTGAAAATGTTCAGTTACTGATAACATACTCCTTTTGAGTTTAAACTTTCTGAACCTCTCTAAACAGCAAGCTTTTTAAATATATATATATATATGTATTAGCATATATAGTTAATACCTCTATGATTGTCAACTCATTTTTATATTAACAATCAGTGTGTTTAGACATGTTATGCAGAGCGAATAAAAGTTCATTTGATTTACAAAAAAAAAAAAAAAAAGCTTATGTAAGGGTTTGAAAAAAATAGTTCTTAAAGTTTTTTCTTTTCAAGATGCATTGCATAGACATCGATGAACAGTCCATTTCAATAGGCATTAATGGTTATCAACAGCTGCAATAGGTTTGGTTTGAAAGTGATGGAGATAATGACTACAATGCACTTCAGTAGTATATTTAAAGCATTTATATATATATATAAGGATTTACCTTATCAGCTCGATGCCTGGTTACACTCGTGATGCTGGACTTCAATTGGGTGGAGACATTTTGCAGAACATCAAACCATCTGTGGAATTAATAGGAAGCAAAAAATACATTTAAATACATTGGTTTTCCTCTCTGAAAATGTGCCTTGGCAGTTGCTTTAAAATAAGGCCCTTTTAAAACAGGCATGAGCAACTCAATACTTAAAACAATACCAACAAGCATCCTTACCCTGAGGCGTCCTGTTCATGTTCAGCTTGCACCATGTTCCTTAGGCTGGCGTCAGCCAGTGCCTGTGTGAAATGTGTGTATGGAGCCATGAAGCAGTAATGATATAACCCAAGGCGCAGGTTGGAAGATCCTAACCGCTGGGCCTTGCCCTGAGATTTACTGGGGTTGGAGGAGGAGCCTTCATACTGAGATGCAAGGTTTGTCCCAAAGAGAGTCTTTAAAAGCTGCAATTAAAGCACAATGCGCAGGTGTAAAATGTAATTTCAACCATTCTCTCTTAGATTATATCAACTATCTAATTGATATCATGAGATTATAAAATGCTTTATATCGTTGTGCAACCGTCGAACCAGCGTTATATTCTCCTGGCAGGATAATGGTATTAAAAAAAATAAAATTAAATAAAATAAAATGATGTGCATATCCAAGAACTCAAAATAATTCAAGGGCACCCCTTTTGTTTTTCTGAATACTTTTTCCAGTTCATACATACATAAACATTGCATCCTTGTTGCATTGTCTTACAGAGATGCAGACCACAAAAAAATTATCAGTAATGCAACTCATCTGGCATCTTGATTTTCAAAGCGTGCTCGTAAACATCTACCTGCTGAACACAAACAGTGGCCGTGGTCGGTTCTCTGCAGAAGCAAGACTTCAGGTATCCAAGGATCTCCTCAACACACTGAAATGGAATAATAACATTAACATTATTATTATTTGTGGAATGTATCTGTCTATGGTGACAAGACAACAATAACAGACATGGAGGAGGGGGTGGACGTTAGTTGTCAGGCAATGGCAAGTGTAGCTTTTCATCTTTTGCATTGTCAGTTTAACTCCAGGCAAAGTCGCTTTTGAACTGATGACCAGGCACTCAACAAGTCAGTGTCCACTGAATAAAGGAGACTTGCTGTATGAGGCTTGATAAGTGCTTG
Organism: Polyodon spathula; assembly: GCF_017654505.1. NCBI lineage: Eukaryota > Metazoa > Chordata > Actinopteri > Acipenseriformes > Polyodontidae > Polyodon > Polyodon spathula. Next base: position 97,987,986 of record NC_054534.1, read on the forward strand.
GTCGCCGTTTCGCAAAAAATCACCCAACCTGTGCAAATGTACAAAAATTACATAGAAGTACGATATGTAGGATGACTTTGTGGAGCTCTGTAGCCACGATATAGAAGGTAATAGAAGGTAATATAGGTAATTTTCACCTTTCCTTATTATTAAGATTAGTATTTTCAGGTCTTTAAGTACCCATTGCTTTAACAAGCATGTCAGATGGTGTGATTATTTTCCATATAGCACGAATCCCCTGCAAATATATAGTATAGGTCTATATTCACTTATTAGTGTAGTGGAGTTTAAAACAACAACACCACTGAAAACAGTTTTCATTTCCCCAAACTACTAACCTTTCCAATGTCCTGGAGGGTTGCAAGCTCTAACAGCTGAGACAAAACATCTAATGCTGACCGCAGGAATCCACCAAACTTTTCAGTGTTATTGTGAAGGTCCAGGGTCACCTAGAAACAGGATGATTTAAAGGATTTCAAAACTGTGTCAACACTATTTAAAAGGGCATACAATGGTTATCAAAACATTAACACTGAAATCCATATATTTTATTTTTCCACCTAGTGGTGTCCAAGAAAGAACACTTATATGTGATTATCAAACATAAAAAGTCATGTATATTGTCATCATAACTGGTCATAAACAGATCACAAATCGTGTCCAACCAAAACACTTAATGCAAATGCATTTATCACTTACAAAATAACTAAATATGCACTATTTTCCCCCTTGCACTGCATGGTAAACCCTATCTTAGGTTACTCAACCCTGGTCCTAGAGGGCCACCATCCCTCCTGGTTTATGTTCTAACTTTACACTAAATTCAGTAATCGGACCAATTAAGTAATTTAGGGTGCAGCTGGAACAAAAACCAGGAGGGACAGCTCTCCTCCAGGACCAGGGTTGAGTAGCCCTGACCTACCTTATAGTTAGCGTGAGTAGCCTTCAAAACGTCAAACAGTTTCAGGTATGGAGGGAGGTGGTAAAAACTGCCCAGGGTGGAGGACTTGTTTGTTGCAGTGGCCCCAGCAGTGTCTGCTGGCCTGGCTGCTATGAAATACAAGAAAGTCAAGCAGTCATAAACAGTGCCACTCTTCTGAGTTCAAAGAAAGACGTAGTTACAGCATCTGGCTTTTTATTTAAAACTATATATCTCTTTCAATTCACTTTATTCAGTTACCTGGATTGGTGTCTGTGATCTTTTTGGGGCTCAGAGGTGTTGTGTTTTGCTCTATTGGCTCCTTCTCTTTGCCCTTTCTCCTTATGGGGCTCAATGATGGTGTATTAGAGAGTGAGGGAAGGCTTGCCTGAATATTGAATAACGAAACAAATGCATTAACATACATGTATTACACATGGAGTGCACTATGAACATATGGCAATGCTACACATATTCGTTTCCCATGTTTTGCCAAGTCTTACAATTTAAGTTTATTCAGATATTTTGCCTAATTTTAAAGAGGGGGCTATCTATTCAGTAATACCAAGACATGATGAACATGACTGCATGTTGTTTTGGTCACAGGGCCAGTAAATGCCCCACCCTTGCTTGTTGTTCATCATATATAGAAAATGCAAAACATGTTGCGGTAACAATGCTTTAGTTAGACAACTTGTCCACTAAAATCTGTTTCTTGAAAAGCAAACTAGTATTAATTCAGGGCTAGCAAGATATTTAGTAAGCAAGTATCATATATGTCCACTGCATCATTTGAAATGTTTTGAAACAAGAATATTTGCTACAACAGCACAATACATTCTTGTATTTTTAACTACATCAATTTGATTAATTTAGGTCAGGTTTACAATAAATCAAAGTGAATTATAAAATAGCAGGTTTCTCCATGCACCTAACGATCATGATTTAAAGCAAAGAACATTTGTGGTTTACCTCTAAACCATGCAACTCCTTTAACTGGCTGTGGCAGTGTGCAAGCCCTGTTATATTGATGTTCTTCCAGTTTGGCAGGGAGAGGTCTAATACTATCTCTGCCAAATACATGTGTAGACTGTGGCTGGGACTTAACTGATTAATTAACAATCAATTAAGCCCAGCATAAACAGTGTTGCCTGTTAACAAGGACGCCACTTGTTTGGAACCTTGCTCTGCCTGGTCTATCGTAGAGAACTGTACCATATTTAAAGACACAGTACACTTTATTTGATGAGTATTTAGTTTTGTTTTTTGCTTGTAAATAAAATAAAATGCTTAAACTGCCCTCTTTCGCTATTTGTACAGCCATAAAGGCTGCACCACAATACTGCCCATTCACAGAGACATATAGACAATACCTTTAGAGCAGGGCCGGGTGCCACATCATCAATGACATGAGCACAGATGTTAAGGATCTTCAAGAGATGAGAGAAGAGCTGCTCCACCATGGTGACCACTGTCCGGTCCCCCAGAGCTGGCCACGGTTCTTCCTGCTTGTTGACACCTGCAGTCGCCTCCTCTTCAGCTGTCCAGGGTTTTTTTAGAGACTTGGGGGCTGCCGCTGAAAGTAGATGGTAGCATTATATATACTGACTGCAGCTCCAGAGAAACTACACTCTTTTAAAAGTAAATTTGCATGCTGACATTGGATTTTACTGTACTGTTATAATGCTAATGTTATATGTTTACTTTGATTTGGCAAGGCAAACTGTTTTTCTATGCTTTACCATGTTTACACTTTGCCATGTTTTATGTTTTACCACGGTATATTGCAGTTAAAGTAAACTAGATAATAACTGATGTAAACACCTGTGTGTAGCACAAAATTCCATGATTACATTTCATAACACCATCCAGTAGAGCAGGCTCAGGCACTTTAAGGGCATATGGTTTTGAAAATTGAACACATGATACTGCATTTGGGCTAATTTAGCTTTTTTTAACGCTTAAACAAACACATAAACAGGGCTGCTTAGTTTCTCCTTTGGCATCTCAAATTGAAAGTTTGAATCCAATTTAATACTTAAAAAATATTCTCAACTAGAATCCACTATCCAGACAGCAACTTTTACTCTAGACTTGAGCCATACATTTCCCAACACATACTGTGATTTACATTAAACTTATGGAAGACAAAATGACTTATATTCTACCTGTATTGCTATTATATGCTCTTATAGGAATGTAAAAAGGACATCTTACTGTACCTGCCAGCAAGTTGCCCATCAACAGGAGTGCATCCTGGTGGGCTGACAGATCGAGAGGGAACCAGGCTGAGGAGAGGAGGGACAGGACCATGTGGGCCATCCCCACGTTGCAGTTCTTCCGGAAATCATCAGTGGGGCCTGACTGAGACAGGCTTCAAATAAATCATGAAAAGAGATTGGCAAGGGTCTATTAGTAAGTGTATATCAATAAAGCACAATTGTATAACTAAATACATCATCTGGAACAGTGCTTTGAATTATTTCTTTTGCTACAAGCAGATTCTTCACACATTTTGAGAAATTATGATGTGAACATTTAATAGGGCAAAGACTAGGCACAAACTGAAGATATTGCAGTTTCCCAACAAGTGTCTTAATTCTACACAAAAGGATTTAGAAGTATCAGTAACTCTAAGAGCAGCCAATCTGAGGAAATCCAAGTCACAAACTCTCAGTTAAGCACGGTACACAGAGATCGATCTCCGTGAATGACTTTCTTTTTGTTCAGCTCATATCCATTACCTCAGACACAAACCAACAGTATCTGTAACAGAGCATCACATAACACTTCCTGTTACACATACACTTTCTTTATACCTACCTATAAAAACAAACAGACTGGGGCTTTCATAATTCAGGCTTGCACTGTACTCCTAGTACAGCTTTTAGATTTGCTGTACTTTTTTATGCTCCATATTTATTAAAAACATAGGCCATCCACCTCGTCTAATGAATTCACTTACAATTCACATCGGCAAATGGCAAGAAAAATCCAAGTAAAATCAGTCAGTCCTGTACCTGAATGAGCGTCCTCTGTTTTTGTAAAGGCTTGATCTGGAAGGATGGGTACCGGAGGAGGTCACATACCCACAGTGCCACCCTAAACTCCATGTACAAACAGGGAATGCGGATGAAAGGAGACACAGAGCTTCGCAGCAGCCAAACTAGGAAATAAAATCACATACATTAGACAAATTCAAGCAGACCACAACCAAACCTTACCATCAAAGGTTAAAGACTGGTTTAACAGACCCTGGTTTGCATGAATAATGCAGTCATGAATAATGCAATCTTTTATGACCTAAGGCAAGGTGGCCCAGGATTAGTGCTAATGAGGGTCTGTGAAAACAGTCAACCGAAGTCCTAAATGATACAGTAATTTACTACATTAAATTCCCCACAGTTAATAGAATTGGTAAAGAATTAAAAACATAGCCAAGTAGAGTGCTGCATTTTTGCATATACTGTACAGTCTCCCACAGAAACTGTAGTCAAAACCATTCATGTTTACCATATATGACTATACATGTTGAACCCCATTTAAAACTCTAAATTCCTTCAGGACAACTGATTGAGGAAACTTATTAATTACATTACACTATTATACGATCTTGCGTTTAACAATGGATGTATTTTTCGATCAGTACCAGTGTTCTTCTGTTTTGTCACAAACAGAATGATAGGACGACTATTTAAAAAAAAAAAAAATAGTACTACATTAAAAAAGGAACAAACACATATACACAAACAAACCTTTGATTGCAGTAATTCTACCAGGTTTAATAGTGTGTTTTATTAATCATGAAATTATTGTCTACAAAGCTTCATTATGCTCTGTGCAGAGGACAACGTGCATGGGACAAAACTATGAAAGCCAATACAACTACAGCAACCAGGTGTCTAAATGTACATCATCAAGAGAAGCATGTCTTCAGTAAACCCTAGGACTCACAGTAAGAGCTCGTGAAGTGGATGATGTCAGTGCGTGGGACACAGCCGTGATAACCCTGGAGAGATTGTTCTCCACAGTAACGTCAGACACACACTGTGAAATACTGAATCCTCTGTACGTCCTAAATGAGGTAAGGGAAATAGGTAATTTATTTATCACGTGATTCTGACCTGGGGTCCAACCTTAAGAAAATATGACCCAGTTTATTACAATACTGAAGAAGAGGTAATCTGTCTAGCACACCAGCATCCAGTGTATCTTTTAGTTTCAAAACACATTCTCACCTTTTAAAAAGGCAAAAAATATTAATTTGCCTATGCCACGCTGCTAACACTGAAAGAGAACTGATGTCATATTCCATTTCAGAGAGCCAGGATAACTAGGTAATGTTAATTGACTCCGTTGTCAAATAATCAATGCCTTCACTTGGTAATCAAATGATATATTCAATTGATCTAAAAACAGCAGTGGAGCTAAATATCATCGATACAGTAATACAAAACACAATAAAAAAAAAAAGCATATCTACAGTGCTTAACAGTCATCAAAATGGCTCTCGTCTTTAAATGTTAAAATGTTTTGTGTTTGTCATATGTTGGCTATTTTAAACTGACAACATTTTGATCCATTACCATTTAGATAAATAGAATTGACCACTGAATGCTTTAAAATCGTTCCCCAGCCTACTCCAAGTGTCTTTCAGGTACCTTATGATGGTGCTGACTGTGAAGTGAGATGGTGGCTGGGTCTCGTGCATCAGAAGCTGCAGGTAGACGCTGCTTTGGTCTCGGGCTATAGCTACCACTGGGTCAGCCTGGCCTTGATCACAGTCATAGAACAACCTGGAGACAAGCCTGGGGCACAAATAAAGGGTGTGAGGTATTCACAAAGTGATGGACCTGCCCACATACATTCCCCTTATTTGTCTGAACATACAAAATATAAATCACCACAACTGTGAAATACCATTAGACACAAAAGATAGCTGAGCATATATTATAAGATGATATTCTTGGGCTTGTATCATCCTGTCACAGAGGACTTGAAACTACAGTTCATGTCGCCAAATCATGTCTCTGGAGATGCAACTTCTTACCACATATGTTTAAAACTGTGCTTTAATGACTGAACATGTAATGATTTGCTGAAACACTAACATGTCTGGAAAATGTAGAGAGAGACAATGTTACCCTGATAAACCATACAGAAAGCATCTGTCTTGACTTGAGAAACAAATAGGGCATGGTATCCCCACTCACAGGCCCAGCACAGAGACTCCCCTACCATTCATTTACCTGGTTGCAGTAGTGGCTGCCACATGACGAACTCTGGGATCCTCATCTCCAAGCAGGCAGATGATGACATCATTAAGAACCCGGTCCTGGAGTTTCAGCAGCTTTTCACAGCAAAAAGATAAATTCCTAATAATCACCATCCAATTTGTTTATATAGTTAGGATCTGCTACGTATTACCTTACATACATTATGGCCACATAGGCACGCAATCGAGGCCATGGATTCATTAAAAAAAATATTTTGTTTTACATGCCTGAGCTTTTGACCTTGCAACTGGAAATCCTTTTTACCTTGATGTCCTTTTTGTGGAACTATCAGACTTTTAAAAAGGACTTGCCTCTGTATTACTCAGCTAGTCACACGTATACTACATTAACCATTTAATTTCTACGCCAAAAGATTATGCTCCATGACCACTTCATTGGACCCTCCCATCTAACACGCATACCTTTTGTCACAGCTTCACAAGGTGTGAAATTGTGAATGCGGCATTCATGTTCATCCCACAGATGGTCAATTTAATTGTGATTCAGTGATTGTGAAGGCCAAAGAAAAGGACTGAAGCCTGACTAATGTGCCACAAAACAAACACAAATAATGTTTAATTATTTTCTATATTAACAAATACTGTAGATAAACCATCTAACTGTTAAGCTTATAATAATAATAATAATAATAATAATAATAATAAATAATATAATAATAATAATAATAATAACAATATTATTCTTACCCCAGTATAGTGGTGGTCCCCCTTGTGCAAGTTCTCAGTTCTTTCAAGGAAACTTACTAATCTGAAATCACACATGATCATCAATGAACTCCTCCAGCACAACACCAATGAGAACCAATACAGTGTGTCCTCAAAATTCTGCATTTTTATATGAGTAGAGAATAAAGCTTACAATATCAATATTTAGAGGCTTGGAGGTGTAGTGGGCCATATAGTTTATTTTATATATATTTTTTTTTAAATACTGAAGATTGTTTATTTGCATGCTAGCTATATAGGCAAGCCTCACAATGCTATCAGCTACAGCAGAGCTGAAATGGGTCATTAATAACATCCTGCTGCTGAGTATGCCAGAGTAATAACAGCAGTACACACAGAGTACCGAGGTAGACTCTTTCAAGAGGAAATTTAATTCAACAGGACAGTTAATATCTTTTTGATAAAGTGCACAGACAGCCAGGGGTGCTGAACTAGGGGTGCTGGGGGGTGCGACAGCACCCTTTGCTTGGCATGGCTTCCATCATACACATGGGTTACAGTTTTGTTCAGTGGGTTTTAGCCACTTTAAAAATTGTTCCAGTGCCACTGCAGACAGCTGAACTATAAAAAGAATATAGCAAAACCCAGAAATTCCTTCTTCGTGTAAAACTTCCATGTAGAACTGTTAGCAAGACACAACTTACAAGTTATCATGCAACTGAAAAGCAGGTCAGACTTTTCCTACCTAAAATCTATCTCAGCCAATGTTTCCAGCAGCTCCGTCCTCACCAGCCAATAGGAACTGTTCCTCAGGGTGAGGAGGTCAACAATTAGCTGCAGGCCGAGCTCACTGAAGCTGCTGCTGCACAGAGTCATGATGCAGTGCTACAACACAAGACAGGTTACTATTACAGGAGGTTAGCAAACCACACTGTATGCAGGTACATTCTAGGGAAGGCTTTGATTAAAAAAATTAAAAAGGTGTAGTTTATATAAGCAACTGATACGCAGTATCCAGAAAGTGATTATTTAAAAAACAAAAAGATCATGTAAACTTGGGAATAAAAATACAATATGAATACTTTTTGACACTTAAAACCCTTGTTACACGAGTCAATTTACTAGCAACTTTTATCGCCTGCGACCAAATCCCATGAGGATTGCCATGTGTAACAGCCCTGAAACATATTGTCAACGTTCTGGCAACGCGACTGCATAAGTGAACAGCAATCCAACTACAGGCAACAGGTTCCAGGCAATATCCAATAGGAGCACTGGTGTGTGTCACGTGATTCTGTCTGCTACAGTGAAAACAATAGTTAAAATGGACAGGAAAGCTGCAATTACCTGGACTCAGGACAAAGAAATACTTCTCGTAGAGTTGTATGAAGGTTGGTCAACACATCTTTAATTTAGTAGTATTCTGATAAAAACCAATGCTGGAAGAGTTACTTTTAACAAGTTTTTAAAACTACTTAAAACCTTTGGTCCAACTGTCGTTAACTATAGAGGAATAAAAATGTAGCTGCTGTAACTCTGCTAAACCGATGTCCATATTGTGTTATTTCATTACCATTTTTAAACTGTACTCCGCAGTGGCTGTTTTTTATTATGACTGACAAAAGAAAAAAAAAGCAATCGCTTTCTGTACACCCCTCTGTAATGTGTATACACGATCGTACAAGTATCATATTATATATATATATATATATATATATATATATATATATATATATATATTCTATATATATATATATATATATATATATATATATATATATATATATATATATATACACACACACACACACATATATATATATATATATATATATATATATATATATTTATTACATTACATGTTTTGAACTGGTTCCTCCCTTTTTTTGGGGAGAAGAAAAAATTCTGAATCAAACTGAGCTCTTCGAGTAAAAACTTTGAGAAAGTTATGTTAACAGTTAATAAATTCAGTATGTCTGTATGTATGTATGTGTGCGTGCATGTGTGTGTCGCTGCGGGACATACATTGAACAGTTTCCTCTTTTTAATTGGAATTATTGTTCCACTTGTTGTTTAATTGTTGTACGGTTGCACTTAATTTAATGTACCTGTCTCATCAGCCCCACACCCTCTTTGTGTGGTCTTCGTGTGTATTCCTCACCCCCAGTGTGTTACACTTGCCGTCTCTTAACCTTTCCCGTTTGCATCTTTATTCTCTGCTTAGTTCAGCGCTTATAAATACTACAGTTAGTTATTATTCACAGTTGCAGAGCAAATAAAAAAGCAACACATTGAAATTTCATTTGCTTGTCTCGTCCTTCTTTGCTGAACCTGTGCGCACCAACACCGCAATAGACCGTTTTTGGGGTTTTTTTTTTTTTATCCCCATGACTTTATTTTATTCTCCCTCTGTCATTTTCTCCGTGGTTTTGAACGCACTGAACGTGACTGCACCGTGATTTACGTCCAAATTGTCCGTGACAAACTCCCAGCCCTACTTGTGGCCCTTTTTTGTTTAATGGCTGCCATTTCAAACTGTTAATTTACTGTTAATTCCAGAACCACGTTACGTAGTTCTTAAATATGATTGGCTATTACTTGGATTAAAGGCAATTTGTATCGAATGTGAGTTGCTTGTTCGCTGTATCGTGTAACAGGTCAAATCTCTGCGGTGACGTCACTGGCAACACGTTGCTACAATTTATGTTGCCAGCGCATTGACTCGTGTAACAAGGGCTTAACACCAGCTAATTGGCACCTTGAGCATTTAGGTTTCATTGTTGTCAAACCTGCTAACAACCACTAAATAAACCATCTCTTTTATTTATTTATTTTTAGAGATAGGCGGTCTTTACATCATACAGTGTTAATCCTAGTGGTCACTACAGAAAAGTGGCCCTTCAATGCATGTGTTATTTAATACAGGTTAGAATGTCGATATGACCTACAACATAATGAAGCCATTTTTTAAAAACCTTACTGTACTCTTCATAAAGCTTCTTACCCGAACTGCTGTGCAGGCCAGTTTACATGTAACTGAAGATTCATCTTTCAGGGTCTTTTGTAGTAAAGGCACACAGTCCACCAGGGAAATGTGGTTTCCTGGGAAAAGTCCAGGCAAAAACATTGTTAGACCAAACAACTGGATCGATAATTTACTTAATGAAAGAATGCATGCTTAGCCGCTTTTTCACTGACCACATATCTAGAGACAACACTTTACACCTCTAATTCTATTGACAACATGGGTCTAACAATTTTTAGCTTACTTAATTCCAAAAATAAAAGTACACTCCTATTTTGCTGGACATTTTCCTGCTGAATTTAGTAATTTTAGAATATGCTCGGCCTATTGTCTGTACTTAATTTTATTTTTAATATTTTCATGTTTACAACAATTAGATGTACAATTTGAAACACTTTATACATAAACATTTAAAACACCAATATTTGCAACATACCACAAACATATAAAGTATACAAGGGCTTACCAGTAGAAGTTTTGACATTAGCTAACCAGCTTTCTACATTGAAGCGCGTTTTATTCAGGATGGAACAGATTATTGTTCCACACAGTATTGCAGTAGCTCCTCTGATCTGGGGATCTCCGTGATCAATGTACTTTAAAATATCAGATATATACTGTTGTTCTGGAACAAAAAACAACATGAAGTTATTTGCATAATCACTTGTTAAAAGGCATAAACTTTAGCCCAGCCCTTTGTACTCCCAATAGTATTCAAAGAAATGAAAGAAGTAGTTTACAAACCGCTAACCAAGATCATGCCACAGTCTCTTGACACAGGGGTTGTACTGACAGACTGGAAAATTGCAAATGTAATACCGATCCACAAAAAGGGAGACAAAACCGAACCAGGTAACTACAGACCAATAAGCCTGACTTCTACTATATGCAAACTTATGGAAACTATAGTAAGATCCAAAATAGAAAATTACCTACATGGTAACAGTATCCTGGGAGACAGTCAACATGGTTTTAGGAAAGGGAGATCGTGTCTAACTAACATGCTTGATTTTTTTGAGGATGCAACATCAGTAATGCATAATTGCAAAGCATATGACATGGTTTATTTAGATTTCCAGAAAGCTTTTGATAAAGTACCGCATAAAAGATTAATTCTCAAACTGAACGCAGTAGGGATTCAAGGAAACGCATGTACATGGATTAGGGAGTGGTTAACATGTAGAAAACAGAAAGTACTGATTAGAGGAGAAACTTCAAAATGGTGCGAGGTAACCAGTGGAGTACCACAGGGATCAATGTTAGGTCCTCTATTATTCCTAATCTACATTAATGATTTAGATTCTGGTATAGTAAGCAAACTTGTTAAATTTGCAGACGACACAAAAATAGGAGGCGTGGCAAACACTGCTGCAGCACCAAAGTTCATTCAAAATGATCTAGACAAGATTCAGAACTGGGCAGGCATATGGCAAATAACATTTAATAGAGAAAAGTGTAAGGTACTGCACGCAGGAAATAAAAATGTGCATTATAAATATCATATGGGACTATATGAAAAAGACCTAGGAGTTTTTGTTGAAATGTCTTCATCTAGGAAATGTGGGGAAGCTATAAAAAGGGCCAACAAGATGCTCGGATACATTGTGAAAAGTGTTGAATTTAAATCAAGGGAAGTAATGTTAAAACTGTACAATTCATTAATAAGACCTCATCTTGAATATTGTGTTCAGCTCTGGTCACCTTGCTATAAAAGGTTATTGCTGCTTTAGAAAGAGTGCAAGAGACCAGAATTTTTCCGCGTTTAAAAGGCATGTCATATGCAGACAGGCTAAAAGAATTGAATATATTCAGTCTTGAACAAAGAAGACTATGCAGTGACCTAATTCAAGCATTCAAAATTCTAAAAGGTATTGCCAGTGTTGACCCAAGTGACTTTTTCAACCTGAAAAAAGAAACAAGGGTCACAAATGGAGATTAGACAAAGGGGCATTCAAAACAGAAAATAGGAGGCACTTCTTTACATAGAGAATTGTGAAGGTCTGGAACCAACTCCCCACTAATGTTGTTGAAGCTGACACCCTAGGATCATTCAAGAAGCTGCTTGATGAGATTCTGGGATCAATAAGCTACTAACAACCAAACGAGCAAGATAGGCTGAATGGCCTCCTCTCGTTTGTAAACTTTCTTATGTTCTTATGTTCTTATGTTCTTTGGCCTGAGCAGGTCTACTGCGAGAATCAAGTCAGGAAAAAGTAAAAAGGTAAAGAAATTACTCAATAGTTATCCAGAATGTTATCAATGTTTTTACTCTTGAAAATACAGAGAAAGACTTTTAAATCCAATATCCTTTAGGGTTTTTACTACCAATGGTATGTTTCAATTGAAAGAGTTGATAATATTTAATTATTTAAAGGAAATGCCTATTGGGCTGATATTTTGCTTGTACCTTCTGGTTCGATTCCTTCCAGTGGTGCTCGGTACAGTTTATTGAAGAACGCCTCTGGGTGAAGACCAGTTGCTGCTCCCACACAGCTCACAGCCAGGGCCTTGACGCTCACCCTCACCTCTTTGTCCGGGACAAGGCCTGCACATGAAAGAAAGACAATTCTTTAAAATTACCAGACTCCCTCCCTTAAAAAGTTTTAAACTTTTTAAAACAAACACTTCTAAAAAATGGTATGCGTCTTAAATTCCAGTACAGTGAGGAGCGTATTAAAATCGCCAACAAAATACGGGAATGTGACTGCACAAGAAAAGAAACGAAAACGTTACTGCCCGATCTCGAGTCATCCATGACATACAGTCAATCACTTTCAAAGAAGCGGGAGTCATTGTCCGGGAAATGTCAAGTAATAAACAGGACTCCTCCAACTATGAGGAGAATGACTAGGAGAGATTCATTGTTTTTACAGGCATGTTAAATTTACCCAGATACATTATGCTTTAGCCATTAGCCTTAGACAGGTTTGTAGGATTTCACTGCAAAAAAGTGAGTATTCTTTTGTATAAGGGGCTCTTACATGAGTAACTGAGGTTGTAGCTTTGTAAATGGATCTTTATTTGAGGTTTTATTTTTTCCTGAAATTGAGGGTGAGAAATTTGGGCTGTGTCTTAGCTAAAGATAATCCATAATAACAATGCATTTATGCATAAATATTTCAATAGCCTTTTTAATTTTTCCATTAGATGTCCTTGACTTTCCTTTACAAATTGAAACAGCATTCAACCATTGGAAATATATTGCAGTCTGGGACGTCCCCACAGCAGAACAGTGCATTTGTGTTTTTTTTTAATACAAAGCATCCCCGGAGGCTATAAAATCAATGCCAACTCTTACCATTTTTTTGTCCATTTAAAAGAAAAGATGCAGACAGAAGACGTACACAGTGGACCAGAGGTGCAGCGTTTTGATCTGTGTAGTGACCAATCTCCCCTTTGATTCTGGAGGGCTGTTTGGAAAATATGGCCAACTTAGTTTGTTTCTGTGAAATGGATAAAGATCTATTTCTCATAAAGAAACAAAATGACAAAATATGTGGCGACTACCAACGCTTACCTTGTTTTCAAGTTCTGCTGACTCTAAGGCTTCATCCTTTGGTATCAATCGATCCACACTGCTGTCGGAGGGCTGTCGACTATGGCTCTTACTTTCCAGCAAGTGAGGTTTGCTCAGTGCTGGAATTGTAAATTACAATGTGTTACAGGCTACATTCTTTGACTTGTATGCGACAGTGCAACATTAACCTATTCATTTCACCAGAATGAGCACAGTGTGAGTAAACTCATAATCTACACCTCTAAGGCCGCTCCAAAGTACGACATACTGTATTAATATCATGGAAAGAAATAAAACATGATACAAAACCAATAAAAAAAAAAAAAACAATTACAAGTGTAGTAGCTCAAAGTAGTGGGAAGTTAGTTGACATTAATGAACTGTATTGTTTGCAAGAGTGGTTCTGTAAAGCTGCAGGCTAAGTGGCTGCTTGCGTACCCAGAGTGGAATCACTAAAGAGTTCCAGGGGTGTTTCATGTGGATGGCTTGTGCCCTCTTCCTCCTCATCCTGAAGCTGTCCGATCTGCATTCCGGAATACTGGCTCTCGCTGCCGTCTAGAACCTGCAATACATAAGTCAAACCCACTTTGATTACTGCTAAACAAAACTGTGTGTGTTATCTACCAGCCAGGGCAGTTAGAACCAAGGACCAGTGGTATTGATGAGCAGGTCTATCCAAATGAGTCTGCTATTTGAATTAAGCTGTCCACTGCCTTGGTCCAACTGAGGTGTTGGGTAGTCGAGGACCTGGCTGGAATGCAATGGAGTGGACTGAAATAGCCACAAGTAAGCACCACTGTATAAACACTAGTAAGATAATTCCGTTTATGGCTTTATGGTCAGAAAGTTTTTAATTGTCTTTGCCCTTGATGCAATACAAGCACAGTGCTGTAAAATGCTTTACAAATTCAGGTATGGCTTATCTTGATGGGGTTTACAGTAGGCTGATCACACCAACCCCAAAGCTAAACACATATACATATAATATTGTCCAAACTAGATCTCATTGATAATGCATAAAGTTACCAGATATTGTTATGTATTGCTAAGCAAGCTTTGGGGTCAATATACGATAGCCTGCATGCAATGTATATCTATCTTTCACGGACCACTGGTCTTATATAAAACTGTATTTCAGCGTTACAGTTAATAATTTGTAGTCTAGCAATTAGCAAACTTGTAGGCCACTGAACACTTTCTAAAACCTAACCTTGAATAAAACAGACTCAGAATTTGTGTTCAATGACAAGCAGTGTGATGTTCAACATTTTGAATACTATACCAAGTAATTTAACTTGGTCACAATTAATGCAGAAAGATGTAATCTTCAGTTTCTAACACCTTGTTATAACTTCAATTCATAGCGATGAATGACTCCAACCAGCTTCGCTTACTTTTTTGTACCAATGTTTAAGGTCAAATATATATTTAGTAGCTTCTGATGAAAAGATCATTAAAATAAAAACTGTCTTTCAAGAAACCAAAAAAAAAAAAAAAAAAAAACTATTACAGCTATTATAGTTTACTTTATTTGAGCACTAACCTCTATATTTCCTTCTAAAATTTTCTAAAGAAGTTTATAAAAAATAAAAAAACAAGCTTATGGATCTTAAAGAAAAAATGGATTGCACTGAAAGGGCAGTTGCAAAAATAAAAGTAGCATATACAGCCTTTTCAGTTGTTTTTTAATAACTACACAGAAGCGAGTAAAAGTGGGCTTGCAGCAATGATATGGGGAGCAGTAGGAGAGGTGGTCTAGCTCTTTCCAGCTGGGAGCTGCTGACCTTTTCACTGTCACTAATGAGGGAGACAGTGGACAAGGAGGGATCCCCCCACAGTCGTCTGCCGCACACTTACAAGCTCTGAACAGTCGGACGGGGTGACAGCAGAGTCAGGACCCTCAGTGGTGGTCTGGGAGCTCTCGCTGGCTGGCGAGGAGGCCTGGTTGCTGGGGTCAGAGGGGCCGGCGCTGGTGCTGATCTGGCTGGAGCTGCGGCTTAGCACGTCCTCGTCCTCGGTGCCTTCTCCGCCGGCCGCGGTGGAGGCCGTGCTACTCACTGTGTCTGAGGCCCCGCTCAACTCCACAGAGTCGGTCGACTGCAGGTTGTGCTGGGAGGAGCGAGGCTGCTCCGTGATGATGTCGTGGCCCCCTGAAGAGTTGGCCGACCCCAGAGTTGACACGCCCGAGGAGGAAGGGATCTCGCTGCCACTCTCTGTGTTCACTGATCCTAAAGAAAGAAAAAATGTCAAAACATGTATTGCATCATATTAGGTGTAAAGAGTAACGTGCTAATCAGTCTAATCTGAGCGTGATGGGACAGAGGGAGTGCTTGCTGCTCACACTGAAAAGGTTAAGCACTGTGATACCCAATCAAAGAACCACACACCAATGTTAGTGGTCTACCAGTCAAAAGGTTCAGAAAAGTATTTTAAAACATAAGAAAGAACTGTAGTGCATCTTTTCAATGACATTCCACTGAATCCCTATTGTCTTTTGTAATCAATGACTCCACTGCGGTTTAATTTTGATAGCTTTTGTCATGAGAGCAGTGAACAAATTCTCAGTTGCAGGTGCAAAAAAAAAAAAATCCAGCTGAATCCAGGAATCAATAAAATATTTAAAAAACTAAAACCCTCTCAGTAAACGTACCAGTGAAGGTTCCAGTGCTGACCTCCGACCTTGTTTCAGTGTCGTCCTCCAGCCCTTCCTCTTCTCCAGAGAGCAGCTTGCCTGGTAAATAGAAACTACAGATTTTTGGGGAAAGCGGGCTGTTCTAAAATCCAATGAGGCATCTCCAGTTACACACTCTACCGTGTGTGGGATTCACCACGTTCTTGTGTCCCCCTGAACCAAGTCTATTTAAAAGAACTATAATACACTGAAATTATAGTGTTCAATAGCCTATACACCAAGAGCCGAGATCACCAGACCACTGCAACTCTAAACAAAGGCGATCCAATTCCAAACAACATTTTAACCTTTACAAATGTGTCCCTCCATTAAATGGCGTGTTGTATTTTTACACGCCTTTATTTATATCAAATAAAACATGCCTGCACAGTATGTTTTTCCAGGTGTCTGTGAACTACCTCTAAGCTTTTCAGAGCTGGTGCCTTTTGTTGCTATTGTAGGAGGAAACAAACAAGAACTTCAAGAAATAATACTTGCCATACATTTCAAAAAGTACAATACACAAACACGTGCATTAAACTGAAACCAAAACAGCTTTACATTACGTGATTTTTTTCAAGAAATGTTCCTAATTGTATAAGAGTGCCCAAATTACTGCTAATGACCACTACATTATACTGTACCACACAGACCGATGGCATGAATTGTACTGGAGACACTGGTAGGCTTAAAAATAATCACCTTTTTGTTTTCTGAGTAGCAGAGGACTGCATGATGACACCCCACTGGCTGCAAGTGACAGGAGAGAAAAGATAAAAGACCAGAAAACACCCAAGTAGAAGGGAAGATTGTAGCCAAGGGGAAACCAGCTGCTTCCAATCAAAAAAGTGAGGTGATTAATATGGGATGAAAAGAGAACCCCAGAAGTGAAACAAAGACCTGAACCAATGAAACCAACTCCTGATAAAGACTGTAACACATTAAAGTGTATTCAGCTTCAAATGTCATTTCAGTTAAGGTACACATTCCTTACTATTTCATGGTGCAGAAATCAAGCAACTGTTCTGTTTCTCCAATATCGAGTTATTAGCTTATTTCTCTATACCTGCCATTACATTTGATCTTATTTGGAGTACAGCAAGTACCAGAACGAACAGCCTTGCTCATCCCATTTAAAACATGTGACATGTAAAATCATTTGTTTAAACTGTCACATGATTTAAATCGAAGGAGGAAGATGGTTATCCCAGCACTTAGGATTCTCCGGGCAAGCTCAAAGCCAGATAAAGGCAAATAAAATAAAATGTAATTAAATTAAATAGATAAAAATCTCAATACTGGAGCAACACAACCCAGAACAGTTCCTTATGAGTAAAGTAAATATTGTATGTTGTCCTATTTATAAAGAAGTTAAATTCATTTCCAAGGGAAAATGATGCATGTAAAGTAAAAAAAAAAAAGAATTACAAAAATCTGCCACAAAGCACATTTTTTAAATTTGTACTGTCCGATTAATTATTTTTTATTTCAGGAAATCGATTGTAAAAAAAAAGTTAATCTTCTCAGATATGATGTTCACGAGTAAAAGATGTATGTGTATCTCTCCTTGACTAAATTAGAATCTGAAAGTAATACTTACTTAAATGTCAGGGAAAAAAAAAAAAAAGAAATACGAAACAGAATTTTAAAACCCTTGCAAGTTAAGACTAATTCAGCAATTTCAAGAGAGTGAAGGAATAAAGAAAGATTTCAAATGTAACACTACAAGGGTAGCTCTTCAGAGTGAAACAGAAGAAAAGCCATGTCATGAGGCTACAATGACATCCTTTGAAGGAATATTTATGAATACCGTCTTCATTGCAATCATCTAGCACCTATTGAACGCTTTTTTTTTTTTTTTTTAATGGCTAAATCTGTCATGGCTCTGTGTTAAAATGGTCTCAGAGAGCAGATGGTCAGAAGGTGTTGTAAAACTGGGGATCTACAGTAGATAGTCGATGGCATGTTTCCTCTGTAGTTACTAGCATTCACAAAGAGCGAATAGCTTCAAATGTAATTTTATTTATTTATTCACCGTCCTACTGCATTTTCATAATGTTTAGAATATGTTGGTTCTGAATCTACTTGCTCTTTAAATCTCTGCTTTTGTGTGATTCACCCATCAGGTGGAAGTGACCTGGCTGGAGGCAATCATTTATACCTGAAATCTTGTGAGAACTCATTCACCAAGCTTTTCCGACCACCGCGTGTGCATTACCTATGAGCTCGAGGATGCTGCGGCTGCGGTTGCGGTTCTCTGCCTCCTCTCGGGAGATGCTGACCCGGGGCACGCTGCCCGCAGTGATGAGCGCGTGCAAGAGGTCAGAGGGTGGCGTGCGGAACGTCTGCTGTAGCAGTTCCAAGGCTGCCGTGACCACATTGTGATCGTGGTGCTGCGTATAATGAAGGGTCAGCTCATACACCTGGGAAGAGAAGGTTACAGCGGTTTATTGATCGCACAACGTGTCGTGAATACATGTTCAGGTCTGCAATCAAAATGTGATTAATTCATATTGTCTACAAGGATACCAACACAAGATTTAAAAAGCATCTCTAATATTGACATATTCTTATGAGTCAGTTGGAGCACTTGATAAAAGTTACTATTTTTTGTATTTTGTGTTGACTTTACTATGCGTAGCTCTTTCAGAACCAAGTAACTTGGCAAAAATTCAACCCTACTACTGTATAAATAATTACGTTGTGTGCTTTTTCACTAATGCCACAACATTTTTACTTTGGTACTGTATAAAGTGTTGATCAGCATTATCCAACAATTGAATGCATAATGATGTAAATAACCACTGTCCCTAAACTTTAACAATTACTGTTGTAATTTTAAGATGTTGATAAGGACATCGATAAAACACCTCTGGCAATAAATAAATAAATAAATAAATAAAATGATGTGCACGGTTGTTAGGGAGTTTAGATTAGATGTGCAGGGTTGTTAGGGAGTTTAGATTAGATGTGCAGGGTTGTTAGGGAGTTTAGATTAGATGTGCAGGGTTGTTAGGGAGTTCAGATTAGATGTGCAGGGTTGTTAGGGAGTTTAGATTAAATGTGCAGGGTTATAGGGAGTTTAGATTTTTAAATACAGGTCTTTACCTGGACGAGCTGCTCTTGGGTGGGGGAGACCTCAGCCTCTTTGCGAGTGACCCCGAAGCTGCCTTTCAGACTGGTATCCTTCACATGCTGCTGCAGTAATGGCATCAAGTACCTCAGTGTGAGCAGGACCCCCAGGATCAGAGCGGCAGGATGCTCCTCCTCCACAGGGACCATCAAACCTACACGGCAGGTCCATTGCTTATTAAAGTCCCATTCTATAATATGATTTTGTAAGTGAATCATGGAGATACAATTCCCTGTTCACCTACCTAAGAGTACACTCAGTAGCCAGGTGTAGAAATACTGAGTCCTGCGCGAGTGCTGGCAGATACTGACTGCAGAGCTTGCTGCAGTGCGGCGGATAGTTGGAGAGCTGGACTTGAGATTTCCAACAAAAGATTTCAGTAGAACCTAAAATAAATGCAGTTTATAATTGTAGCTTTACACAGTTATTTCAAACATTTTATTACGTATTTATAGTCATTTGTTACAGCATCCAATCCCTCCCAGACCATGCAGTAAGCCTCACCGCAGGCAGACAGGTCATTTGCTGAATAACACACAAAACAACATTGTGATAGTCTCTTTTCGTGTTCCCATATGTTTAACAGACATAAAATAAAACTGAAAATATAAATATGTTCTGGGAATAAATGATGTAATAGAATCTTCAATGTCTAACCAATTACAATGCTGGCATACTGGCGCATGACCTATAGGGCCCAGTAACTAGACTTAAATGTAGTAAATAGTGGGTTTT
The DNA here is from genome assembly GCF_017654505.1 of Polyodon spathula. Lineage (NCBI taxonomy): Eukaryota > Metazoa > Chordata > Actinopteri > Acipenseriformes > Polyodontidae > Polyodon > Polyodon spathula. Next base: position 98,007,948 of record NC_054534.1, read on the forward strand.
CTTTTCCCTACACTAATCCATGGAACACCTGCTATGCAAAATGTAATGGGAGAAAAAAAAATGAAGTCAAGTGTCCTAAATGAACCCCACAATGGCAATTACATCTAAAAGTCCTGCTGTTTTTCAAAATTAAATCTAAAGATCTTACTCAGCTTGCTGCGGCCACAGGTGTAAATGCTAAACCTGACAGCTGCAGTTTTCACAACCTGGTCCAACTGTGCAGTCATGCTTTAGTAATTGTATTTCTAATATAATTTTAAGATAAAAAAAAAAAACTATCACTTAAATATATGCCAATATGAAAAGAAAAAACATGCTAACTGGTGTCCAATTGCAAAGATGAAATGAAATACTGCCTCCCCAGCGAAATCAATGGAGAAATCAGGTTTTTATTGCCCACGAGGTTCCTGTATAATTCATTCAAGTCTAGGGAGGATGTATCAGAGATAATGAAATTGCACTGCATCACAGGCTATATTTATTGCATGATGTAATTCCAGTATCCTCTGTAGAGGCAGGGGAATAGTCTCTTCCATTACAAGCCATTCTAACCTTTTGGTAAGGAACACAAGGGAAGGCAACAATTTTTACCATTCCCCATACAGTACATTCTGTACATCGGAAGGCTTAAAATGAACATGTATGTTGTTTCTGGTTAAAACAAGTGAAAATAGTGCCCCTAAATTACTTAATTAGAACAAGAATTGGTAATAATTGGTCCAATTAAATAATTTAGGACACCGGACCTCCAGGACCAGAATTGGACACCCCTGATGTACACTAACTAGACTGTATAACAGTGTCTTTATACTGTGAACTATAACTTATGCTCAACTGTTGCAGAATCTCGAGACATGGCAGGAAATGGAGTAACAAATAGGGAGAGCGTGTGTAGAAGGCAGCAAGTCATAAATAGCTGGCACAGAAGAAAAGAGAATATTCTGTTCTTCTCTCTGTGGCTTTAACCTTATAAGGTATTGCTAATGCATGGCCAAGGGGGAGGGGGTAGAAAGAATAGTCTCCGATGTAACTCAGTTGCTTTACACATAGGGACACAAAAACACAGTCTGTCAAAACATATAAATACACTTAACTGAGATACAGCCTCTGGCTCATTCGGGATGTAAACCCCCAGTTCAGGTAGACACTGCAAACCTAGTCTTACATAACACCTAGAGATATATGTTGCAATCCTGTTTTTTTTTTTTTTTTTTTTTTACTGTACTATCAATAACTAATGGATACTAACCTGTAATAAAATGGAATTTGATTGTTAACATTTATCACTGTAAAAGACTGATCATTGATGTTGAATTATTCATATTAAGTAACTATTAATTAATACAAGGCTTAGGAGATTTGATACAACTATAATTATATTCATTTTTTGACATGTATTCGGATACAAAAATCAGATGTTCATACTCGTTAGAAATGATATTAGGACCTTGCACTTATTTACCGCCTCACCAGAAGTTGCGTGACAGTTTCAAAAAATGGCAAATGAAAAAGAGCTCTGTGCGGTATGCGAGATTAATATAAGAACATAAGAAAGTTTACAAATGAGAGGAGGCCATTCGGCCCATCTTGCTCATTTGGTTGTAAGTAGCTTATTGATCCGAGAATCTCATCAAGCAGCTTCTTGAAGGATCCCAGGGTATCAGCTTCAACATTATTACTAGGGAGTTGGTTCCAGACTCTCATAATTCTCTGTGTAAAAAAATGCCTCCTATTTTCTGTTCTGAATACCCCTTATCTACTCTCCATTTGTCACCCCTGGTCCTTGCTTCAGGTCGAAAAAGTCCCTTGAGTCCACACTGTCAATACCTTTTAGAATTTTGAATGCTTGAATCGGATTGCCACGTAATCTTCTTTGTTCAAGACGGAACAGATTCAATTATTTTAGCCTGTCTGCATATGACAGGCTTTTTAAACCAGGAACAATTCTGGTCTCTCTTCTTTGCACTCTTTCTAGAGCAGCAATGTTCTTTTTGTAAAATATATTAAAAACAAAAAATAAAAAGCACAGGATCAACACAACAGCTCTAGAGCCTCTATTTAAAAGTTTTAGATAGCAAAAAGTAAACAAACCAGATTATGCACATGCATGCATAGTAATCTCTATGGAAGGTCACCTGGGTCAAAAACGTGTTGTAATGCTTTAGCGCGGGTCAGAATCTCATACGTCACATAAACAGTGCCCAACTTGCGGAAATGTTGTATTGTGATTTTTATACAGATTGTATATATTTCATTTTTTTGTTGTGACTGTTATGTTGACTGTAATTAATGAGAACAAAAACCGGTGAGTTTTTTTTCCTCCCTTCATTTTACTACGCCTTTTCCACTTTTGTTTTATTTGAAGCGTTTAAAGTTTAAATTTCAGTTTTCGTTTGCTTGTTCAGCTACAAAAATGCACAAGTAGCGTTTAACTTGAACTGCTATTTGACATCCTTTGTTTTGTGGTTAATTCACTTGGGTAAGGCCTACACAACATATTCTTTACTCCTGGGATGTTTTTTACTTTAACATGTTACATATCGTAACGTCTTGCTGTAAAATAAAGGCAAACACACAGGGGCCATGCCCCCCTACCGCTATGTTGTCTCTGCCTGCATGCTAAGTAATATAATGGCTTTTATTACTTTTTGAAAACGAACCAATATGCGAACGAATATTTAAATTATGAGCGAATGTTCGAACATGAAAATCCTGTGTTCATCCCAGCACTATAATTAAAACCCAATTTCTTACACATCTTGAAAGTTTGCTAATAAATAAATGGAAAGGGCCTGCTGTGGTGCTCAAATCTCAATCCAATTAAAAATAAATAAAAATATTGAAGACCAATTTTGTGAATATGGGTGAACTGAACAATTTATTACTATTATTTAAGCAATTTTGTATACTTCTAAAGACAAAAAAACCCCACCAAAATGAGATTTGCGTGAACTTTTAGGAGATGTCGTCTTCATAACTTTGCTAAATAAATAGACCTTTTTTATTGATCCAAACAGTGGTAGTTTGAGATTCACCACCACTTAAAAAAATCAACAGAATCTAATGTAGAAAATGTTTGGGGTACCTTAGAACTAACATCCCCAACTACTGAACATCCATCTTAATGACATCTTAGCTTACAATAGGCTACAAGGTTGTTAAAAATACTTTTTTTGGTTTGTTTTTTAAACTACAATAAAACATTTTCATTACATATTTTCTAGTAGAAAATCTTAGAGATTATACCTTGTGTTTTCTTGGGTGCTGTAAAACTAATTTATTTTGTTTAGAAAACTTAATTATTTCCTTTTGACTAAAAGGCATAAAATCCATGAAAATGTTATTAAATACCAAATAGTCTGTATATTATTATCTGAATCCCATCGACATGTTGTGGATTGACTTGAAGGCTGTTGTTGCAAAAAGGAAACCAAAGTCGACTGCAGAACTCAAAGCTGTATGTGTTGAAGAATGGGCAAAAATATCTCTGGAAAGATGTCAGAAACTGGTTTCAAAATACAAATAAAGACTGCAAGCTGTAAAAGGAAGCAAAATGTGGGCACACAAAATAATATATACTTTATAACAACTAGTTTTGTTAAACAGAATCTATACTTCAATTGATATCTTTCAAAAGAACAACTAGAAATTATAGAAATAACTGTTTTTTTTAATTATTTATTTTTATTTTTTAACTGACCAAATACTTTTGTCTGCAACTGTATATATTTAGTGTTTTTATAGCCACACAAAGTAATGCCTTTATCTAGTTACAGCATTCTCCACATCAAGCCATAACATCAAGTACTGTTTGAGCATGTGCAAAGAGTAACTGAGGTCATGGTTACCTTGATTTCAAGGTCGTTGGCAAAGTTCCCCAGCGCTGCCATGATCTTTGGGACGGCTGCTGCCAGTGTCTCCTGCACTGCTTCCTCTGGTCGCTTGCTGATGCGTGTCAGGCAGGGCAGCAGATTGACCAGATATGGCCTAATTTAGAAAATAAAGATGGCAGTGTTACTGATAGGGTATTATACACTGATACCAACATCACCACCATTAAGTTTCTAATCCAAAAAAGTGTGACAAACAGAAAGAAAAACCAATGAATTTTGCTAAAGAACTATCACAATTAGGTAATGGGTTCGACACAGAAATATATTTGAAATGGTTAGGACAGGGTTCATTCTTAATGGTCTTAAAAGTTTGCTGTGTGATTCACATAATGGACCTTTAACTTTAAAAAGATATTCATGAAAGTGTTCAACAGTGTAAACGGGAGACTTTACACAGCAGACTAGAACATTTTCATGAATAGCATTATTTTATTCATAAAAATTTGACAAAAAAAAGTTACGAATGGGGACCCCCGTTTCATGGTCTATATTCTTGAAGGGTGTTCATTGCACATTGCCCTTCATATCAATAGCCTGAGGATAATAAAATACTCTGTAAAGATTACCTGCATTTCTGTGGGCGTACAAGATGACAAAGCTCTGCAAACCTCCACAGCGCGGCTCTCAGGCTCCTTGAAGCACCGTTCTGCACACACAAAATTACAAAAGCCTTGTATCTTTGTTGTTTCATTTAATTAAAAACCGGGAGGATCACTGACTAAAGTTGGGCAGAAAAATCTATGTACTGTACAATACTCATTCCAAATTGCCCTGAGTACTGCACTCGTGGTTAAAATCTAAGTGACTACTTAAGTCCTAGGATTTTCATTGGGAAAAATAATGTTTGAAAAACTAGGCCGTTAACAGTTCCTGTGAAAATCGTAATTATCAAGCTGTGACTGATGTGCAACATGTACATTTATCTACACACTGCCACATACACCAAAAACTATGCATGTCCTAAGCGTTTCTTTTCTTTTTTTTTTTTTTTTTTTTTTTTTTTTTTTTTTTTTTAAAGCTAGGTATTGATGGGCTAGTGGTTCGTTAGGGGGGTAAAATCAAATAACACCCCAGCAGAGGTGTATTGTACTAAGGATGGGTTAGTCGAATACACAGAAATAAAAAAAATTCAAATGGCATATTGCATATTCGAGTACACAAAAAAAGCCTTGTACATTTGCTATTAATAGAAGCAAAATACGTCTTTTTTAAAATGCTGCCGCTTGACAAGTGTTAAAAGTCAGTCTTAAACCATAAGTCAAAGTGTTATTTGCCTGTTAAATGTAAAGACCCTAATTAAGTATGCAAAGCTTTGACAACAACATTCTATAGTAAACGTATTCTGTTTGAAATTGTTGCCTTATTTCTTGCTAATGTTAACAGATCCCTCCTTGAGTTCCCCTTTAATGACTGGCAGCTTCTGCACTGTTTCTACGCAGTCATGAAACAACTTCCGGGTATGGCTCTGGCAAACTTTAAATGCGTAAATTGAAATAAAATAAATGTATATAGGAAGTGCTAAAAGAAGGAAGCCAAACTTAGGTAACACTGAAATTAGAAAGTTAATTTAACTTTATGATGAACATAAAAGAGTAAGTAGATAAATGGAAAGTAGAACAACACAGAAAAAGCAAGATACTTGGAAAGGAGTTATTAACGCTGGACTGCAGGTCAATGTAAAACATTTACTGTAGCTGGATAGTAACGTCAACATTTGCACTGGCCATTAAAAGTACATCCAGGTACATTCCTTGTTTTGAGCAATTTACAGGTTATTGAAAAACAAAGTAACCTCGATTCATCTGAGGTCAGTGCTCAGTGTAAGTGCTAGTTGTACTTGGTAGTATTGTTAAACTATTGTAACGCACTGTGACGTTTCTGCTCAACTGGGTCTTGGTACATGTTTCATTGAGTTCTGTATTTTAATTCAGTAAACAAAGGATAAACCTGTGCCTAAGGAAACAGAGTACTGAATGAACAAATCTTGTCTTGGACATTGTTTGTACACTTCTTGAACTCGGCTGGCTCCTCCGCAGAGTTAACAAACGTACACTATTACGCTGTCTGCTTGTAGTACACATACACATTTGCCTTTTATTCTTGGGAGCGTAAGAGCAGGGACTAGTTTGGGTAATCAAATATGCAAACATTTTGGACCCTGTGTATTTAAACATAAACTATTCGAAATTCCTATCCTTAAGTAGGTAACTGGTTCTAATACAGGCTTAACAGGTACAACTAAATCAAGTGCATCAAGTGTATTAAGGACCTGTGACATGTTCAAATAGTTATTTTAAGAACTAAAGTTGTATCTGGAAAAATAAATTGACTCCACCCCTTCTTTGCTGTCCATAATCAATCAGGTGCTTCTCCTAGTGACGGACATGCTTTGAGTAAGTAACAAGTTTTGATGCAGAAGACACCGCTGTAGTGAAATAACCCAGGAAGCGCAAGTGAAAACATAACCTGACAACAAGGCTTAGAAATTGAGCACTTCCTTTAACCTTGTAGTAACAGATAGTATATATTAAAATGAAAACACGTCTGATAAAACATGCATTTTTTTTAAAAGATTGCACATCGGAAAACTTTTGTAGCTTTTGGAAATGCAAAATGGCTAAGATTAATGGAATTATTTTATTAGCTACAGTTACTTTAAGCACATGGCTTGAGGAAAGTCCTGAATTGGAAGTGCCGACGCTGCCCTAGCACTTTATAAGGGGCCACTGCGCTGTTGGAGGTGTGGGCTTTCAGATGAGACATCAAATAACGACTAGGTCTGTGGATGGATATTAACAGCTCCATGGCACTCAAAAATGACCATGGCAGTTAACCTGTTCTCTCTTGCTTTCCATGCTCTTTAAGCCTGATATCTGCTATTAGCTGCTATGTTGCTGCTACTACTTCACGTATTATGTTACTATCGTGTATTATATACTTCCCACTGTATTTAATGTACTATTTCATGTATTATGCACTTTCCAATTTATAAATGTACTATTTCATGTATTATACATTTTTTTCTGTATATCATGTATTATGCATTTCTCTGTATTTCAAGTATTATATATTTTCTTGTTACTGCATCTTGTAAAGCGCATTGTGATAGAGGTCCACTATGAAAGGTGCTATATAAAATAAAGATTGATTGATTGAACCTTGGTGTCTTGATTAAACATCAACCATTTTAGTTAAATCCCTAGTAACTGAATTGAGTATGGGGCATTCCAGCATCTCTGTGGTTCTATCATGCCCGGTATACCAAGTACTTTATTTCAGTTGCATAACTATGAAGAATATGCAACACAGATTTCTGTCTATGAAATTCAATTTAAGTACAGTAGTCTGCGTACAGGAACACCTCCTAAGAGAACGCTTCACCTAAGAGAACACCCTTGTGGTGAAACAGATTTTTTCCATTGTAAATGCTCCACCTAAAGGAACAGGAACTTCTCTTAAAAGAACACCTTTTTGGCACTGCTACAATTCGTTCACAACTGATACAGTACTGTTTTGTAACAATAACGCCTCATTTAAAGTAAGATTCAAATGTTACTTGTGTAGGAACAACTGCCTTGAATTAATAACTATTTTTTCTATAAATGCATATCTGGACTAATCTCTTGGATTAATTTTTGAGCACACAGCAACAGGACAGTGTGTTCAGCTTTTACCAGGAGCAACTTCCAAGCACACAGCATAACAGGCCTTTACAGGACAGTAAATAGATTGAAGCATCCGACCAGGATTTAAGGACAGTTTCAGGGTCTTTATTTGAAAATCCTATAAAATCCAATTTGAATCGGTTTCTGAGTCTAACATGGCTCCATAAGAGAAGTTAGCATGAAGCTTTAAACCTCTGACTGCAAGAAGAGACTGTACCCTGTAATAAATGAGCATCAAAGAAAGCGCCGTTGTCGGACTGAAAGGAAAGAGAAACGTCTGCGAATCAGTTTATTTACGTGCCAAAAGAACCTTTCCCTGCTTGGATACTAGCGTCTGTTTTCCAGCACATCAAGACTGTGTCGGCCTTCAGGGTGAAGCACTCAAAGAAAGAAGAAACACACAGCCTGTGTGCTAAACCCCCAATTGGGTATGAAGATAAAGAAACACATGGGAAGTGTGAGAAGCCCCAACTTAGGTTCAAAGATTTGTTGCAACAAAGTGAAAACTGAATTGCAACGGAAGATTTACTCTGCAGAATTCTGGGTCATCTTCAAGGAACCGTCGAGTATAATTTCAGAACCTTTCCCTTGTGGAACTAGAGGAATTAATTGTAATTTCAAAACACATAAAGTTGACAAAAGTGTTTTTAATTTTTTATATTTTAATTTGCACTTTTAATGCACGTATAAAAAACCTCAGTTTGAACCGTGTTAAAAGTGTCTGTCTGTGTAGCACAGCAAGGTGATGTCATCACGGGCTGAAAAGTCTGTGCAGGCTAGAATGAGTTTGATACAGAAGAGTTAATGTACTGTGCTGGAATGAAGTGTTGAACCTAGACTTAAAGCTAGTAAAACAATATTTAACTTGATCTGTTTAAAAATAAAATATCAAACAGAACGAAATTTCAATGTACCATTTGTAATTCGATAATATAAGAGAATTGGTCAGGGGTCTGAATACTTTTGCAAGCCACTGTATGTATATGTATGTGTATATATATATATATATATATATATATATATATATATATATATATATATATATATATATATATATATATATACACACACACACACACACACAATGAATTTACTCTTACTGTATTGGTGTGTATGTTGAACTGCTACCTCACAATGATTCTTGAGGTTTTTCTTTTCTGTAACATTAGTATCATTATATAATAAACTGCTATGATATTTTAACCTACCTTGTTGTGGTTAAGGGTGTTTTGTGTCTTACATGCTACTATACATGCTCATATTCTATGCTGGGTTTTCTAACTACTAGCCAACCTTATTTATATCTTAACAGATCTACATTATTAACTTGTTAACAAAATCTGTCTTCAGGCAATCCATGTGCTGTCAAGAAAGCATAACAAATCATGATTTTTAATAAAATTGAATCGACTTTATGCGTCAGATTTTGCGAGGCACACAGGACTTCACATGATGTAGTGCACCAGTACATTGATCACTAGCAGCAGTCTGAAGTGACCAAGTCTTAGACTTTGACAGAGCTTTCATAAGGAATTTTAAACCTTTGTGTTACTGCCTTTTCATAAGAGCAGTCTTTTATGTTTTTGCATGGTTCTGTATTCACAAAGAAACATTTACTGACATCTGGGATCAAAATACATCTGCAATACAGTAAAATCAAATTAGATAAATATATATTTACCTTTTTAATCTCTTTATATAATTCCAATTGTAATCGTGGAAGGTTGGAATCCATGAGGGCCTAAAACAAAATCAAGGGAGAATGTGTTATTATAGGAAAGATAAAAGGTAAAAAAAAATAGAAAATAAATACTGACCTCTTGATACAGCAAGTTCTACAGAACAGCAGGACAGTGAACGAGGACCATTCCAATCCAAATAACAAAATCTGTTACAGCACTTGAATCCGCTATTCTTCTACTAAAGTACTGCTTCCCAAATAAAAAGAGAAACCAAGCTACTTTACATTTAAAAAAAAATCTGATAACATTTTAAACTTGTCACCAAAGGGCCTGAACATGTGTGGCTGCTTATTCAAAGTCATGATTAATGCAAGTAGAGGTGCAACGCCATAATAACTGACTGTAGATCAAATTACCATTCTTTATTATGTATTATTTAAAAAGCACAAAGTTAAAAACTGAACACGTTTTCAATGTCAATGCCATTCACGTGTATAGCGAGATAAGATGCAGAGTTATTGCGATACTGAAAATGTCATGCAGTCTTACTTTAATGATTTTGTTCAGGCATTCATCAGCTACCATCCTGACATCCGATTCCCCGTCATCACTGCACAGCAGGAACATCTCCATGGCGATGCCGAGCAATTTCTGGAATTCCGGCGAGTTTCTGATCCCAAAAAAGAAAAAAAAAAAGCTGACATTGTCACCCTCAATGTCACCATGCTATAAACCTCTCTTCCATGATTGAGGAGTAAATCCTTCCCACTCTAGAATTTCTTCACCGTCATAAATAACAGCTGTTAACATATCATAGTGATGCCAAGAAGCCATCCCTTTGCTAACAGCTTTCTGAATACTTCAGGAACTGTAAATGCTGAAATGTTACTATACAGCATGTTGTAGGTTGAAAAAACCTCCAATTACAGTAAGACAATGTTTATCGTACCAGAAAATGCTTCAGTGTAACACTAAGGAAACACTGTGTTTGGGGCTATGAGAAGAAAGCTAATGTTTAAATAAACCTTTAGCATACAATATATGAACATGTATTTCTTTTTTATTTGCAAACTTGCGTTCATCTGAATGTTTCTTCATACAACATAGTTCTGTCTGTCAAGCTGTTTGGACGACCGGGCATCTAAAAAACACAAACACACACACACACACACCATGCTTACAGAAAGTCTACACATCCTACCTCACAACTTCCAAGTGAAAAAAATATCCTAGAAATGTGCAGAAAATTAATTAAATAAAAACTGAAATAGCTTGGTTGGATAAGTGTCCACCCCCCTTGTAATAGCAATCATAAATTAGCTCAAGTGTAACCAATCGCCTTCAAAATCACACACCAAGTTAAGTGGCCTCCATCTGTATTCAATTGTAGTGATTCACATGATTTCAGGACAAATTCAATAGTTCATGTAGGTTACCTCTGCTGGGTAGTGCACTTCAAAGCAAAGACTTAACCATGAGCACCAAGGTGCTTTAAAAGAACTCTGGGACAAAGTTGTTGAAAGGCACAGATCAGGATATGAGTATTAAAAAAAAAAATCAAAAGGCCTTGAATACCCCTTGGAGCACGATCAAGACGATTATTAAGAAGTGAAAGGTGCACGGCACCACCAAAACCCTGCCTAGATCAGGCCATCCCTCCAAACTGGATGACCGAGCAAGAAGGAGACTAATCAGAGAGGCTACCAAGAGGCCAATGGCAACTTTGCAAGAGGTATAGGTTTTTATGGCCAAGACTGGTCAAAGTGTGCATTTGAAAACAATACCCCAAGCACTCCACAAATCTGGCCTGTATGGTAGAGTGGCAAGAAGGAAGCCATTACTCAAGAAAGCCCACCATGAATCCTGTTTGAAGTATGCAAAAAAACACTCAAGAGATTCTGTAGCCATGTGGCAAAAAGTTTTGTGGCCTAACAAAACTAAAATGGAACTATTTGGCCTAAATGCAAAGTGTTATGTTTGGCACAAACCCAACACAGCACATCACCCAAAGAACACAATCCCTACTGTGAAGCATGGCGGTGGCAGCATCATGTTATGGGGATGTTTCTCATCGGCAGGGACTGGAACACTTGTCAGGATAGAAGGGAAAATGAATGGAGCAAAGTACAGAGAAGTCCTTGAGGAAAACCTGCTGCCCTCAGAAAAAAAGCTGAAACTGGGACAGAAGTTCACCATTCAGCATAACAATGACCCAAAGCACACAGCCAAAGCTATACTGGAGTGGCTAAGGAACAAAAAAGTAAATGTCCTTGAGTGGCCCAGTCAGAGCCTCAACCTAAATACAATCGAAAATTTGTGGCATGACTTGAAGATTGCTGTCCATCAACGCTCCCCAAGGAACCTGACAGAGCTTGAACGGTTTTGTAAAGAAGAATGGTCAAATGCTGCCAAATCTAGGTGTGTAAAGTTGGTAGAGACCTATCCCAACAGACTCACAGCTGTAATTGCTGCCAAAGGTGCTTCCACCAAGTATTAACTCAGGGGGGTGGAAACTTATACAATTATGATCTTTCAGTTTTGTATTTTAATATATAATATTTTTTATACATTTAATGCATGAAACTCTGAGGCAAAATGTGAAAAAAAGTTCAAGGGGGTGTAGACTTTCTATAGGCACTGTATATGTGTGTGTGTTATATAATCTATATATATATATATATATATATAATTATTATATATATATATAATATATATATATATATATATATATATATATATATATACACACACACACACGCAGTTGTAGTCAAAAGTTTACATAACCCAATTTCTCAAAAACTAAGAATTTTAGGGAAAATCTTTTATAGCAAAAGTTTTTGTAAATAATAGGTTTTTACGATTATAGTCTGCATAAGTATGGTCACTGGAGATACGTATCATAACCAGATGTTCACGATCTTTAAAGTTTATACTATTACGTGCTTGGATTAAGATCTTTTCAGAACATTTACGCTCTGAACATCTATTTACGATCTGTAGATAAACATTCTTAGAGAGTATAAAAGGGTTAGGCACAGGAGGATTGCTGTCATTACCAATAAGTCAATACAGGAAAAAGTAAAGAGCTATCTGAAGACCTTAAAGCTGGAGAAGGATGCAAGAAGATTTCCAAGTATTTGGAGTATCCCAATTTCAACTACTGTTTCTATTATCAAGAAGTACAAGACTCGTGGTACTGTCATAACGCTCCCTCGGTCTGGAAGAAAGCTTATTTCACCAACAAGTAAAAATAATTGTGAGGCAAGTTAATAACAATCCAAGATTGACGGCCAAAGATAGTCAAAGTGAATTGGCTGCAGGTGGGACTGGGGTTTCCATTTAAAGTTCGAATATTGCATGGTGAAGGTCTCAATGCTCGCAGGCTAAGGAAAAAGCCACTCTTAGGAAAATGTCACAAGGACAACTGCTTAAAGTTTACAAAAACAACATTTGAATGAAGTATATAAGTTCTGGTCAAAGGTTTTGTGGAGTGATGAAACAAAAAATCAAGCTATTTGGTCACACTGGTAGTTATTATGCTTTGAGAAAGTCTGGGAGGCGTACAAAGAAAAGAACACCATACCTACAAAACTTGGTTTAAAGCGCAACTGGACATTCCAACGTAACGATCCAAAGCACACATCAAAATCTACTTCCGGCTTCAGCGAGTTACAGGAAAATAATTCCATCTCGGGTTTCTGTGACAGTTTATAAATTACTCAACCTTCGGTCTCGTAATTTATGACATCACAGAAACCAGAGAAATCCTGTAACTCACTTAACAGGCCTGTCTTATTTTTTATAATACATGGATACCCTTGTGATCCTAATATTAAAGAAGACGGGGTTCAGCAGTACAGTTGGGTTTTTTAAAAGTAGTGTTTCAATGCTGTACAGACTTTCTATGTCGTTATCTGTTCCTTTGAGATTCAAAATATACCAGCTTTACATCTTTTAAAAAAAAAAAAAATTCAACATATTCACATTTTGTTGATCATTAATAAACATTTCTGTACTGTGGGTGTTGCTGAGTGATTGAAAACAAGACATTTTGTGTTTGAATTGAAAGTGATGGTCTCGAGGAGTCGAATGGGTCAAAGTTCAAGTATATTTTCCTCTAGAGGAATTATCACTTTTTCACATCACTACTGCGGTATTATGCCTTTTTTTTTTTTTTTTTTTTTTTTTTTTTTTTTAAGAATGGCTCAGGATGCAAATATAGCCTTCATATATATATTGTAAGGTGGCAGGGGGAGGGTCAGATTCCTCCCTGCCTAAAAAATATGTGAAAATGCACACTTTGTTAAATTGAATTGTTTTTGTGTTTAGGTGTTTGTTTGTTTAGTTTGTTTGATTTGTAATTTGAATAAAAGTGCAAGATAGCGCTTTAAAAATCAAGTTTTTATTTCTTGGTCACATTTGTAAAGGGGCACGAACCCAAATAAATGCCAGCTTGTTCACAATATATAACCTCATGTTTCTGCATGATAATGCATGGCCCCATGTCGCAAGGAGCTGTACACAATTCCTGGAAGCTGAAAATGTCCCAGTTCTTCCATGGCCTGCAAACTCACCAGACATGTCGCCCATTGAGCATGTTTGGGATGCTCTGGATCGACGTGTACGACAGAATATTCCAGTTTCCGCCAATATCCAGCAACTTCGCACAGCCATTGAAGAGGAGTGGGACAACATTTCACAAGCCACAATCAACAGCCTCATCAACGCTATGAGAAGGAGATGTGTCGCACTGCATGAGGCAAATGGTGGTCACACCAGATACTGACTGGTTTTCTGATCCACCTACCCTTTTTTTTTTTTTTTTTTTTTTTTTTTTTTTTTAAGGTATCTGTTACCAACAGATACAAATCTGTATTCCGAGTCATGTGAAATCCATAGATTAGGGCCTCATGAATTTATTTCAATTGACTGATTTCCTTATATGAACTGTAACTCAGTAAAATCTTTGAAATTGTTGCATGTTGCGTTTACACTTTTGTTCAGTGTATATATACACGCACACACAGTGCCACAAAAAAGGATTTCCCCAGTCTGATTTTCTGCATTTTTGCATATTTTTGACAATGATTGTTATCAGATCTTCAACCAAAATCTAATATTAGATAAAAGGGACCCCGAGTGAACAAATAACACAACATTTTTACACTTATTTCATTTATTTATTAAAGAAAGTTATGCAACACCCAATGCCCCCTGTGTGAAAAAGTCATCACCCCCTTAGACTCGATAACTGGTTACGTCACCTTTAGCAGCAATAACTGCAACCAAACGCTTCCTATGGTTATTGATCAGTCTCTCACAGAGCCGTGGAGGAATTTAGGCCCACTCCTTCATGCAGAACTGTTTCAACTCAGTGACATTTGTGGGATTTCAAGCATAAACTGCTCGTTTCAGGTCCTGCCACAACATCTCAATGGGGTTTTGGTCTAGACTTTGACTAGGCCATTCCAAAACTTTAAATGTGTTGTTCTTCAACCATTCTGATGTAGACTTGCTTGTGTGTTTCAGATCATTGTCTTGCTGCATGACCCAGCTGCACTTCAGCTTCAGCTCACGGACAGATGGCCTGACATTCTCCTACAGAATTCTCTGATACAGAGCAAAATTCATGGTTCCTTCAATGATGGCAAGTCATCCAGGTCCTGATGCAGCAAAGCATCCCCAAATCATGACACTACCACCACCATGATTGACCGCTGGTATGAGGTTCTTACTGTGGAATGCAGTGTTTGGTTTTCACCAGAGATAATGGGACCCATGTTGGCCAAAAAGTTCCACTTTTGACTCATCTGTCCATAGAACATTGTTCCACAACTCTTGAGGATCATCCAGGTGCAAACTTTTTGGCAAACTTGAGATGAGCATTCTTAGTGAGCAGTGGTTTCTGCCTTGTTACTCTGGTACGAATCCCATTTTTGCCCAGTGTCCTTCTGATGGTGGAGTCATGAACACTGACCCAAGCTGAGGCGAGAGAGGCCTGCAAATCCCTGGATGTTGTTCTAGGGTTCTTTGTGACTTCCTGCACGATTTTATGCCTTGCTCTTGGAAAGATTTTGGCAGGGCGGACACTCCTGGGAAGATTCATTACTGTCCCAAACTTTCTCCATTTGGACAATATGCCTCTGACTGTGGTTTGGTGGAGCCCCAGAGCCTTAGAAATGGCTCTGTAACCCTTTCCAAACTGATAGGCATCAACAACTTTTTTTCCGGAGGTCTTCAGGAATTTCTTTTGATCGTCCCATGATGTGCCTCTAGAACCTGTGTGCTGACAACTTCACTCTGACGGTAAGGGCCAAAGTTAGTCAGATTTATATTGGGCAGGGCTGGCCCAAATCAGGCCTGATTGTTAACCGAAGTACTCAAACTGCTGTCCCTAATTATCCCTTTATTTGGGTTGAGTTAACTAGGGGGGCAATAACTTTTTCACACCTGAAGACTGCATGTTTGATTGCCTTGCACACCAAACAAATGAAAGAAGCACCAAACTTTGGTATCATAATTTATCTCTGACTCCCTCTATATACTACAACCCACAAAAAGCTCTGACCAAATTCAATGTGAAAAATGTGCAAAAATGCAGAAAATCAGACAGGGGGCAAATACTTTTTCATGGAACTGTATATACACAGTGTACAAAACATTAGGAACGCTTTACTAATGTCGAGTTGCACCCCCTTTTGCCCTCAGAACAGCCTCAATTCGTCGGGGCATGGACTCTACAAGGTGTCGAAAGCATTCCACAGGGATGCTGGCCCATGTTGACTCCAATGCTTCCCACAGTTGTGTCAAGTTGGCTGGTAGATCTCTACTCCAAATAGCTTGTTCCAACTCATCCCACAGAAGCGCAATTGGATTGAGATCTGGTGATTGGGCAGGCCACTGCAGTAAACTGAATTCACTGTCATGTTCGTGGAACCATTCCTGGAAAATCCTAGCCTTGTGGCATGGGCATTATCCTGCTGAAAAAATCCATTAGCAGATGGATACACTGCTGCCATGAAGGGATGCACCAAATTGGCAATGATGTTCAGATATCCTGTGGCATTCAAATGCTGCTCCACTTTTATCAAGGGTCCCAATGTATGCCATGAAAACACACCCCACACCATTACACCAACACCACCAGCCTGCAATGTGGACACGCGGCATGATGGATGCAGGAACCGGGATTCATCAGACTAGGCAATGTTTTTCCAATCCTCCAGTTTCCAGTGTTTTCGTTCCTTAGCCCACTGCAACCGCAGTTTCTTGGGTTTTGCTGAAAGAAGTGGACTCTGTTAGGTCGTTGGCTGCCATATCCCATTCGGGTCAAGGTACGACGAGTTGTGCATTCTTTTATGGGTCTTTTGGCACCAATGTTGTACTGGACTGTCAGATGACTAACTGTAGCCCGTCTGTTGCTCTGCACAATTCACGTCAGCCTCCTTTTGCCTCTTTCATCAATGTGCCGCTTTCGACCACTGGCCTGCCATTGGCTAGATGTCCTTTGTGTGGTGGTCCATCCTTGATACACACAGGAAACTGCTGAGCTGAAAAATCCAGCAGCATTGCAGTTCTTGACAAACTCAAACCATACCCCGTTCAAAGGCATTTAAATCTTTTGTCTTGCCCATTTACCCTCTGAATGGCACACATACACAATCCATGTCTCAATTGTGTCAAGGCTTATAAATCCTTCTTTAACCTGTCTCCCCTTCACCTATACTGACTGAAGTGAATTTAAAAGGTTACATCAATAAGTGATCATAGCTTTCACCTGGACTTACCTCGTCAGTCTATTTCATGGAAAGAGCAGGTGTTCCTAATGTTTTGTACACTCAGTGTGTGTGTGTGTGTGTGTGTGTGTGTGTATATATTTTTATAGCACACACACACACACACACATATATATTCCTTTCTTCATATATATATATATATATATATATATATATATATATATATATATATATATATATATATATATACACAGTGCCTTGGAAAAGAATTCAGACCCCTGACCAATTTTCTCATATTACCGAATTACAAATGGTACACTGAAATTTCATTCTGTTTGATATTTTATTTTTAAAACACTGAAACTCAGAATCAATTATTGTAAGGTGACACTGGGTTTATGTTTAAGAAAAATAAAAAACTGAAATATCTTGCTTGCATAAGTATTCAACCCCTGTGCTGTGGAAGCAGCTGTGGCCTATCTATCCCGCAACTGACTCCTCGCAAGAACTCCTTAACGTGGGGGTTATTTTCTGTGATGGAGGAAAGAAGGCTGCTTGTACCGAGCTTAGAAACGCTTTCCTGAACCGAGCTTAGAAACGCTTTCCTGTTGAGCAGAGGTATTGGAAGAAAGTTGGATAAAATAACCCAGCAGGACATTGCTGCGAGGCAGCTAAAACTATTTTGTTTTTTTCTGTTGTTTTTTTACAAGACCTGCTTCCAGTTTGTTTTGTTTACCCCGTTTATTCTGCTTACATCTTTCGTTGCAGGATAGCCACTATTAAAAAGACTTTCTTTTTAAATCTTTGTTGTCCGTGTACTAGGTTGGGAAGAATGTGTTAATTTTATATATAGTATATATATATATATTATATATAATATATATATATATATATATATATAAATACTTCCGAACCTGCACACACCACACACACACACACACCACACACACACACACACATATATATACACACACACATATATATATATATATACACACACATACATACATACATACATACACACACACACACACACACACACACACACACACACACACACAAGTCTATACAAGTCATGAAGGTGAATAAAGACATATTTAGAAATGTTAATACAGTATATGTTAAAAAAAAGCATTCTCACCTCAGAGACTGTGCAACAATATTTTCACATATAGTGAGACAATGAGTCACTCTGTCTTTTTTGGTCGTAGAAGGGTCCTTCTTCCTAATAGAAGAGAACAGAACACAAATAAATACATGGAATCAAGCACAATTTTAGAAACAACAGCTGGAATATTCAAACAGCCTAATGTTACATTTGAATAATTTCACCCTTATGATAATAGCACGCGACGATTAAAATCACAAACATACTGTGCGCACACATACACTGTAACATTATCGTAGCCCTGCCTGCATCCTTTATAATCTGACACTGTACCAAGAAAAAACAACTAATGAAGTCTTCTGACAGCTCAACAAATTGAGCAGCTTTGAAGAAGAAAGCCTGTGATGATTCCGAACAATTGAAGCCAGTGTTTATATCCTTTAATAACTGGCTACAGTATTTATAGGACTCTGGGTACTGTAGTTTAGTACTCTAGCCATTCCCTGCCATGGCAACAAATTCAAAATTAAAGCTAAAAAATACAAGTGTCCACAGCAAAAATTGTTTGCAGTTTTCTGTAAACCCAGACAGAAACAATTACTTTGTTCGGCATTATACTGTACACCACAACAGTCAGCCTACTGAGATTAGTGACAATTAAACTGGACTCTATGTGATCATGAATCAGGGTGCATACATGAAGTACTTCCTACACAAGGTTGTTCTCTGCCCCCCTGTACAGGAAACGGCTACCTACTCTGATACTCTGTGTTAACCAGCTCTACAGTATTACAATATTTAGGGAATGCTCTAACTTGCTAGAATGCAGTATCTCAAATTTAGCAAACTAGGCATATCAAAAACAGAGACCAAATGAAAATTGACTGACTTGACTACGCACCACTGTCTGTACAGCTTAAGTAAACAAGGAGCCATTATGCGACCACTACGCAGTTTTTATTTTAGATGAAGTGTCAGCATTAAACTGCCACTTTGACAGCACTACAGTATCCAATATGTAAAGTACAAAATACTGCTCCAGGAAATTAGAAACACATTACAACAAGGACAGTAACAGACTGCAAGAATACAATTATGCAGACATTGAAAACAAACATCTCTTGTCTCTTCTACAGTTTTTATTGTTGGACTAAAGTTATGGATAATGCTGTATATTATAGGCTTTCTTTAAAAAGGTATACTGCAATGATTGCATTGATGGATTACTGCAGATCAGTTACTGCCTCCTTAAAGCATACATTACAATACAGTGCACCAGGAGGCACAAAAAGATGAGATTGAAAATATCTTGAACCACAATTGCTCCTGAGCATGAGCATATTGAAAATTCCTGAAAAGATCCTTGTGGGGCTAGATTAATTTCACATTACCAGGGCACAGCTTGCGTCAGTGTGAGCCAATGGCATGTTTGGCTGCTATCCATCCCATTTAATCAAGCTGTAGTATGAGGAAACATTACGAATAGCAAAAAAGTCAAATGCTTTTCAGTTGTCTTTTTTTCCCCCCATCAAATAATATCTGGCAGAAAAGAACAGTCAAGAATGATGAACAATCAAGTCCCCTTCGAGCTATAACCTGGCAAACCTTTTTTTTTTCCTAAAGTGAAAAATCACCCTGGGCTCAACTCAGACACCCACCATGTGTAGCACCTCGTTCGACTGGTAATGAACAGGGCTTTTGGGGAAAAAAAAATACCAGGAGCACCGTACTCACTTTTAGCAAGTTGCCAGACGAGGGGTAAGTTTAATTTGAACTTCAGCAATACCCTTTACCCTGTAGGGTCCTAAAATGTTAGTATTGCTTTAAGAAATGTAGGGACCACTCTTCAAAATTTTGGTTTCAAGTTCAAAACATCACCAAAAGATGTTTTTGGATAGATGTTGATGAGATCTACAAAAATCAAGTAAAATATTTTGGCATCTGCAGATTTTAGAAATTTGCATTTGTCATGCATTAGAGCATTGCTTATGACTAGGGGTCTACTTAAATTGTAGTAAATTTACATGTTTTTCATGGGTAGGTTGTGGAATAATATTAGGATTTCACAGACATTTTGCGGACGTGTTTAAACATTAAATAAACCTAAGCAGACAGTATTTCAGAGCACTATAAAACTTACAAAAAGTGATATTTGCTTCCTTACTAAAACAGAGTGCTGTCATTTGTTAAAGGCAAGGATGCAGCATCCCTCTGCAGTTGACTTGCCCATACACGAAACTGCACATTCTGCATCCATTGAATTAGTTGGAATTTAAGGCAAAGCTTTGCCAAGTTATACAGATGTGAAAATCGATTAGAAACAGCCCCAAAACTCTGTTACCTAACGGCATCTGGCATTCTTTAATAAAGGCAATGTATGCTCCATGCAGTGCTTCAGTGCATACTGGCCTACTGTGGCAAGGCAGAGGTTCCCTGGCACTGATGACTTTCAGGTGTGCCTGCCCAGGAGGCTTAACCGACCTACTGGCCAGCATCAGAATGCAGCAAATGTTTTTCTCATGAATGGTTAGCCAATCAGTAAATTATACCCCTAGGTAGGCACCACTCCCTATAAAAAAGTTTTCTTTTATTGGATAGAAACCACAATGAAAGAGAAGAACATTGAGTCTTGCTACCCGTTCCAGTTCACGCCCACAATCATTTTAAATTTGATGATTACTGAACTTTGTGATATGTGGTTTCTACAGCAATTGTTAACCATCCACATTCTGCATGCAACTTTTAAAATGTTTAAGATCCTTTCCTTTTTGCGTAATTATATAGTTATAAGAACTGAGATTTTTTGTTTGATTCCAGTAGGAGTAGACATGAAATTCTACTGATGCCGGAAGCTGATAACCCATCAAGTTCCTTAAGCTTACCATGGTAATCTATTTTTTTGTGTTTCCTATCAGTTTGTAGTTTTTAAAACGCACTTAAGTGAGGTTTTGGTAGTTTCAAATGTGTCAATAACAAAGAAATCCAAGTTCTACATGCAAATTCATAACCCCTCAGCTCCAAGCCAGTGCCACTGGAAACACACCCTGTCACTTTTTACTCTAGATCTAACCCCAGACAATGCAAATTTGAAGACTAATACTAGTTCAGTTAGGACTGTGTGGTACTTTACTCTCACCAAAGTGGCCATAAGCAATGCTCAAAAGCATGACAAATGCAACTTCAACAATCTGCCAAAAATCCAAAATCCACAGATACCAAAATGTTTTGCGAGATCATCAATATCTATGCAAAAATATCTTTGGGTGATTTTTTTTTTTTTTTTTTTACATTATTAATGAAACAGAATCATAGTCTAAAATCAAGTTATAGGTCAAAAAACTAAAATGAACTTGTTTCACAATCAACACTTTTCCAAGAGTTTAACTGAACGAAGTCAGCTCAAAAAGCGACATCATGTGAACAAAAACGAAGAGCCCTAATTGTATTCCATCAAGAAATACAATGACTTAATCTTGCACCACCAAATAGTGACTATACTGGAATTCAGCTGTCAATTTGAAGACATTCACCAGACCAGTGCTGGAATTGGATTCTAGTATCTTACTGAGTGAAGGTCTGTTCTTCATAAACACAAACCAACCAACTTCTTACCAAAATGGCTACACATCTCCTTTTAATGTCCAACACAGTGAATATTAATACTACTGAACTAACTAGTACCGACTGTGTGTGTGTGTGTTTTCAAATTACAAGAAACTACAGTATTTAAAGGTTTCAGGATCAGAAAATCATTACAGAATTTGTCTAGTCTGGCCTGCCTGTGAAGTTATTCTGCAGAATGGCAGCTGTGCAGTGGGTAGAAATAAGTATCAGCAATCAGACTTTTGCATGTACAATCCCAGGAAACTTACAGGCCCGAACGTCTCTTATTATGATAGAGGATGTGGATTGCTGTCATTGTGAAGTGAGTCTCGTATTTGTGCCGTGCACTTACTTATGCTTCAAGAAAACCGTTCTTTAAGACATCTTGCTTTCTCAGTCTGCTAACACACGGGAGGGGATATTGCTGCGCAGCCCAGCGCGACAGAGGAGAGGATGGTAGTTTTAGAACTTGTCGTCTTTCTTTCAGAACCAGCATCGGGAGGGACGCACGCAGCTACTCCTTTAGCACGTTGCCAGACGCGGAGCGTGCGGATGGCGTTTAATTTGAACTTCCGCTCACGTCCAGATAACCGAGTGCGCCAGGGCCGTCGACTGCCTGCCGATGTTACACAGAGGGAGCCGGGACAGCACTTCTGCAACTAGTAACAAATCAAGCTAGTCCGCCGTGTTGGCCTCTTCAGGATGTTAGAGGGCAGCATTTGTCATGCATAGGCAAGTCGAGCCTTGCTTTGCTCGGGGTCTACGTCCAATACGCACAGACTGAGTAAATTTCTGTTTTTCATATCGACGCACCAGCAGGGTATATATATATATATATATATATATATATATATATATATATATATATATATATATATATAATTATCAAATATAATTTCAAACTTGGAGGGATTAAGTTCCTCTTTAGAGTGGTGTTAAGTTCCCCTGTTTGGGGTTATATGTTCAGGGGTGGGGTAATTTTTTTTCTCCCAATTTGAAATGTCCAATTGTATTTAGGCTCAGCTCACCGTTACCACCCCTGCACTGACTCGGAAGCGGTGAAGATGAACACACGCTGTCCTCCAAAGCATGTGCCGTCAGCCGACTGCTTCTTTTCACTCTGCAGGCCCGCCATGCAGCTGACCCAGAGCTAGCGTCGGAGGACAACGCAACTCTGGGCAGCTTACAGGCAAGCCAGCAGGCATCTGGCCAGTCTACAGGACTCACTGGTGCCATCTGAATATTTATTTGTAAAAATGACTTTCAGATTTTCCAAGCCATGTTTTTATTGTATAGGCTAATTTACTTGATTTATATCTTCAATACTGTTCTTTTTCAGAATTTAAATTAGGTACTGAACATAGTTTAACAGGGAACTACAAAAACAATTAAAGAAGGATATCTACAGTACCGCAATGACCTATTTCGTTAATGTAACCCCCACTGGAATTCTAAATATAAAGAAACCGCTCCTGTACGTGCATGCTTTCAGCTCTCTATAACTGTCTCTGGATAAGTTGCAGAGAACGATCTACTGTAGGTACGAGTTACAACCTGCATTGAAGAAACATGTGCAATCACGCCAAACTCTCTATTTCTCCATAGTGCAGTAGATATTTTAACTTGACACCCATTTTGTGTACTTCAGGGTAATATTTAACTCTCTGAATTATCAAATGTTGATAACAAAAGCTAATATCCACAGGCCTTCGTCGCATCTGCACCGTCCCTTTGGAAAAGATGGTGGGTATGACATACATCCATTTTAATAATATCTCCTTGAGGATGAAGGTAAGACATAAATGCAACTGCAATGGCTTCTAAATATGTGTCTTTAATTACTAGGTTAAGGAACAACCAATACAACAACAACGATTCTAACAAACTGTTTGAAGTAACTTACAAAAATGATGGTGATTAAATAGATTCAAGAAAATGCAAAATCCTTTCCTTCAATCAGTTGCCAAGTTTATTGAAATATGCAGGGAGTCTGGTCCCAGGTACAGGACAAACAGAATACTCATTATTACAATGTTTGCATGACATTAACTACCCTTCTGTATAGATGGTCCACCTCCCCTTTCTCTGACACTTAACCAATGGTCAAGGTAATTTAATTTATTGTGTGAGTGTGTGTGTGTGTGTGTCTGTGTGTGTAGTCTAGTGTGACAACCTCTGAACTCAATGCATTCTTCACACTCCTGGTGACAAAAGGTCCATACATCTGCCTTTTGTTATCTTCTTGCGACCCCGTTTGATCCTAGTGGCATTATCTCTTTCGATCTCTCTGAAGTCTTTAGAGCCTGTTCCCTTCTAGTCCACAGCATTGTTATCTCGTTAGCTTGCAGTCAATGCTGGGCAAGAAACTTGTAGACGCATCGTCTCTATCAATTGTAAGCAGTACATGCAATTTGAACCAAACAGTCTGCTATCTGCAATATTAGCCTCTTTTCAGAAAAGAACACCAGTATAGCTCTGCCAGTCCACATGCGTAGCAAACTGCTAATCAATTCTCGATTCATGTTTTCCAACACTGGTATACAGTTGTACAGTAATGTTTTTAACTGTGCGCTACTCAGAACATCAAAACCGCCGTCCTTCCGCTGTAACTCTACAGGCATCAGTACCAATGACAGCTGCATCAGAAAGTTAGGCAAACCAATCAGGTGTCAGTGGACTGTGTCATTTCATCAAACTCCGTCAGAGCTGAGGGTACCAGCCCGGTACTGTGCAGCTCCGACATGTCGCATAAACCTTGTGAGCTTGACCTCTGTGACAATCCGGTTAATAATTGCAATTAAACTGGTAAATAATTCCCGCAGTTGACTTAGTCTTATAGTTCTGTAAGCAAGCCTGTCTATGCAATTGTAAACCACCATATTCAACTCCTAAAAGTAAAGAACCCAGATCTGACAGCTACGGTCCATTAATTATAAGACTCTTTACTGAATGTTGTTTATGTTTTTGTTTTGTTTTTCAAATATGATTGAATGGTTACAGTTTCCTAACATGTATTTCCAGAAAATACGAAACAATCAAAACAATAATTTACTATATTTGTTGAGAGAAACATTCGCGCGTACTACACCCAGTGAGAGTCAGTGACCTTGTTGTTGTGCAGTTTATTGACTGTCAAAGTGGGCACACCTGGGTACTACATTACAACACTGTATCACTGGCATGACCTAAGACTGCTTTCTGCTTCCAGTTCTAAAAATATATAAACACACAGTCAGTATCCATGCGTTAATCTATTCCTCTAAAATATTTTAAATGCAGACTTCATCGATAATACGTGTGTGACACCCATCATCGGCATTTACAGTTACGTCGGCACGAGTACAAAAAAGCATAATTAATGAGTTATTTATTATTCATGTATCTGTACCTTACTCCAGACAGGTGCGCGACTGCAGCAGTCATTGGTTATGATGATCCTACGGTAAACGTGCAAAACATTACGAGGTCAATTTGTTACCAAGGTTTCATGCCAGACTTAAGATCAGCAAGCTCTATACTTACTGTTTTTGAACTAGCTCCTCGGCTGTCGGTGGTCCCTGCTGTTGGAATGCCTTTAGAGACTCGAAGGCCCTCATCAGTTTCTCCATGGTGGCCATTTTAACGGGAATACTATTTACAAATAACACAAGAGTACAAAACACAGGGGGGGCGGAAGCGCACGACCTATGTCGTGTGTAGTGAAACCGGTGACGGCGTTAACGCCAAGCTTCTGCGCGTGTCAGTAGGTATTTATTTAGATGTTTTTAACAATGTGTTGTAAATGAATGGGAGCTAGGTGCTGCTATATCCAATTTTATAAGCCATCTTTGATGCATCCCATCAGCCCCCCTCCCAGCGAGGAAGTGTGTACTCTGACAGTTTGGGGGAGCGGCCAAACACTGGGAGCATCTGACCATTCACCGACAGTCTTGGTCTTGACTGAAAAGCTCGCTAACCAAACGGATTATGCTTTGGGTCTACACAGTGGAAAAAAGAGGCGGTGCAGATTTAAATTAGCATAGCAGCAGCGTCCACAGCCAGTGGCAATTAAAGGAGTCATATGATCTGGATATTTGGAAGGAAAACAAGACGGTAATCATTATGCCAATATATTTATTGCATAACTCCATTGGTCAAAGTCTGTACATCTCACTTAGCATTTACATTTTTAATAGAATTAATAACTAACTCTATTCCTAATTTCGTACAATAACTACTGATCTTCTGCTCCCCCTTCTCTGTCATGAAGTAAACGAATGAGGTTTACTGCAATAACTAGTAATCCTGGCGGGGCTGGACTTTCGAAAACTGACTTTCTTTCAACTGTATATTCCTTAAGATTTATTTATTTTTTAAAAGACTTTTTCATTCGTGTGTGTTTTATGTTTTTAATAAGAAATTTCACAATAATATTTTTTGCCCTCACGAAAAAATGCCTAAAATATGTTTACATTAAATGCACATTTAAAATCTACCGAAATTATATACATTTACAAAACAAAAACCAAACAAATGTTTTACATAGGGTCTTCTATGCAGACATTGTTTTTAACAGTAATATATTGTTTCAGTTGAACCATAAGCAGCTTTGAAACCTGCCTTGCAGCAGTATGCCCATCTTCAACATGGAAGCGTAGACATTACATAATAGGATTGCACTTTGTGTCAGAGAGAATTATTTAATCCTTCCTCCACTGCTGCATGATGCGCATATAAAACAGAGAAACCCAGGCCTCCCATTGGTGAGTAGTGCATTCAGGTGAAGTCCTTCTGCTCTAGTGCCAGGTAAAATGTAGAGTTGTGTATTTTGGCTAGTTTGTAGTTTCCCCCAGTATGCTCACCCACTTGAACAAGCTATCAGATCTGAAACTATGACCTACATGACCGTAACCTGTTATAGGAAAGTATGAAAAACAGCATTATGTTTGGGGAGTAATGCCACTTCATATAATATGGTCTGGAGAAAAAAAAAAAAAAAAAAAACTGTTAAATTGTTGTGATTGAAGTGCGCTCTTCTTTTCATGATTCCCGTTAACACTGCTGCGCCGTGGTTTGTATCTCAGATACCTCCTCCCATGAGATAAACATACCCACAAGTAATTTCCCTGTACCCAAACGTATGTATGCAAAGCTTTATTCTGAATGCACACTGGGTTGTATTACTAGTGGTCCATTAGATTACTTGTCCCCTGGTCCTTCTCATTAGGCTTTGGTTGTAAACAAATGCAATCAGTGGGATATTAGGGTGTCTAGCACTGTCAACTTGCAAGAAAAAGAGTAACACATGTATGCCATAACAATGTCAAATCGGCTGGATGGCCACCAAGACTTTGGTATCATATTTGGAAAGCCTGGCAATATTGCTTACTTTGTAAACAAAACATTTACGCCTTTTCACTTCACCTTATCATTCTAAATATATGTGTTCCCTGAGCGGAAAATATACATTTTTCCAAATAAAACACAGGAAAAAAGTAATTTATACAAATGGCAGTGTTTTATTTTTATAATTACAAATATTAGATATGATACAACGCCTAGTGATAGAACTTGTACAAGAAATACATTTACTGCAGTGGTTGAAAGACATGACTTTGTACAACTACAAAACTAGTCACCTTGCATCAATAAAGGTGGCATTCAATATGATTTTCAATACGTTGGCACCGTAATATAATTTACAAACAAAAAACCTGAAGATTACTACATGCTTGATTAATAAAACAGTTTAAAACAGGCATTAAAAATGCACTTTGTGCAGACATTCAAACTGTTAAAAGTATTTCCTTACCAGCAAATGCAGGGCCTTATGAAAATGGTTACATCAGTCCTAGCAATACAGTTCAGAAAATAAGAACAATTGCTACTTAGTAGGTGTGGTAAGTGGCACACAGTAAAAGGCCAAAGTTAATCAGCAGTAGAAAAGTTATATTTAAAGTCATGGAATGACCCTTACTAGATTCCCTATGAGCACTTAAATCAGAGATACACATTTTGTAAAGTCCTGTTCACAAAGACTGAACTTATGAGTTTTTGATCTTACGAATAAAATAAATTGATAAAACCATTATTAATAATTAATATGAAAAATTATATTCATAAATAAGACTTCAAAACAACTCCTGAGTTAGGGCCCATTGTCTTCCATTGATTCTAAAAACATGTAGCTTACAAGGCAATGGAAATGGCATTTCTTTCAACTTTTAAAAATAACTGTATTGTTTACTGGCAGGCAACAGGAGAGGATTTGATATCAGCATTAAAGATAATAAATGATCTTTAATGGAGAAAGGGCTACATTGTGCAAATTCTTACTCTTTTAAAAGTTAACATACTTCTCTCCTTTGCATAGCGTAAACTGATCACCATTGAAAACTGTAATTCCAAAGATGCATTTCTACAGGTTTGCAAATAATGTCCAGCAAATGACTGACGTGACTCAGCCAGTACTAACTGTCTTCTATATCATTTAAAAAAAAAAAAAAAAGAAACAAATTATAATATTATGAATAACTATCGGGATGTAGCAAAAAACATAGAGAAAACGTAGACGTTGCTCATAATGCACAGATTGTCGCCCGTTTCACCGCTTTAAAATATTCAAAGTACACGCAATACCTGATGAATAAAATCCTGGAGCACTGAACAACAGATACTTGTTAGTTTTTAGTTGTAGTACAGAACAAAAACCCAAATAATTGGAACTAAAACACCAAATAAACACAAACTTAATGGAAAAAAGATACTCTGATAAAAAGCTGAAAACGAACTACCTTTTGTAACTGGAAATTCTGACTAACTGCATTACAAAGTAACTTTGATGTGCTGTACATAGTTTGTTAAGCTAAACCTGTATCACAACATTACTCATTACATTACAGATTCATAGGCTAACACACCTACTTCAGTTCTCAAATACTACAAGTAGCAACATTTTCTTTTAACATTACTAGATTTGAATATCTAAAATGGGGCTTCAAACTGTGACATGAGAAATGGACCAGGTTAGTATGAAGCACATAGCGGGGCCCTAACCCACTTTGACTACACTCCAACACGTATGAGGATAGCACTGCTCACAGAGTGACCCAGTACATACAACCATTGCTTGCAAATCCATTTTCTTACCTCAAATTAGCTTTATTAACATTATTAAAGCCTTCCCTTTTACTGTTTAGAAAAATTTGGGTTTTTCACTTTTTTCTTCTTTTTTTATTAAAACGAGGTATGGAGGTATTTCAAATACAAACTACATCTTAGCAACTTTTCAGCTGTGGTGTTCGATTTGAAATGCCCTGAATTTAAAGTATATGCACTGCTGTGCAAAAGTCTTAGACATGTTGCATTTTTCTACTCTGATGCATTATGAGCATCAACAATTTACTCAAAGCAATACTTGAAGATAATATTAAGGAACAGAAAGAAGAGAAAAAAGACAAACGTTGAATTGACAACAGAACTGGCAGAAGGCACATGTGTCGTCGTCCATCAAATCAACAGTACGAAGGTCACTCTTGAAATCAAGACTTAAAGGATGTGTTGCAGAAAGATACCCCTGTTAAGAAAGGGGAACAAGACTAAAAGGCTCACAAATGCAGAAGAACACATACATTGGACTATGGAACAAGGCTCAAAGGTGCTTTTGATGGCTGGACAATGCACCTGTGCCTTCTGCCAGCTCTGCTGTCAATTCAACGCTCGTCTTCTTTCTATTCCTTAAGGACATTATCTTCAAGTGTTGCTCATCCTTGTTAGACAGCTTTTTGGGTCTTCCAGTCCTGGGTTTGTCAATTACAGGTGATGTTTCTCTATACTTGTTGATTATGCTTTGGATACCACACCTTGAAAATCAATTTCATTTAATGTTTTTCCTTCTTTATGCAAGTCAAGGTTGCTATAATAGTAGAAAACACTAGAGGAGGCTTTGAGTAAATTGTTGATTCTCATAACGCGTCAGAGTAGAAAAATGCAACATGTCTAAGAGTTTTGCACAGCAGTGTGTGTACATAAAACATTTCAACAAACAAAAACATCAAGCAGTGACAATATTTCTACATTTATAAGATGTTTAAAATAGATTTTAAAACTCAATTGACACTCCTTTAAAGTGGAATGAAGTCCAGTCATAAAAAAAAATGGTACATGTGAAAGGAAATCATTTTTGTGACAGAAGTGGTTAAGGAAAATATGACGAAAGATTTCAGGACTGTTTTTGATTCTTCATGCATTTTGAAGCCAGAACTGAGTTTACTGATTATAGCTATTTTCACTATCAACTTCAGAATTCAAATTCAAAATCATGAATTTCTGAAGAAAAACAGTTATAATTTACATGTCCAGACAACTTTACAAATATTCCCCTAATGCCTGCCCCTGATATTTTTATTAATGCAGCTGTAGGTACATGGTTAAACTGTATGCCAATGTAAATAAATTATGCTGTATGATTTGTTCAGTACTCTAGGAGGTGCCCCTTATCGTATTTATCAAGTCATTGGGAAATGACAAAGCTGTAATATATTTAATGTACCTCGTGGATTGATAAAGCGTATGACCTTGTTTAGCAGTTGAGTATCCTCTTCAATATAGTAGGCATAAACAGATTCTGAACATCAGACATGGATCCTTCAGCTGCTGTTACAAAAATAATGATAAACACCACAGATACAGTACTGTGCTCTTTAAAAAAAAACCTTTAAATACATATTATATTCATTCCAAAAAAAAGTATGTATGCATTCAAGTGGTACTTATATGGCTTTTTGTACAATACAACTTTTAGTGAAAATATACATCTAGACATAATTCAGGTACAAATGTACAAAATCTGTAAACTCTTTTTTTTAAATTATAATACAATTCATAAATAGAGAAAAACATACTTTTTTTTATTTTTTAAACATTGCGATGTTTTGGCTGACAGAGTGGTTTAAATTCTTGAGGGCTCCTCTTCATCATCGCTATACCCACTCTTAAAACAGATCTGCGGAATGAGAGAAGTATTAAACATTATTTTTAGCTTGTCAAAGAAAAAGCATATCAGATGGGGCCCATGGTGTCTCATCTAGTAAAGGCCCTTCACAGTATTAGGATCCTGGTTGTGCTGAATTGCTGATCATGGCTGCATTGGCCTTTGCACTCTTGTGGGTTGGGAAAAGTGGGTTGTGTCGGCATAGTTCACCTCAAGCATCCCCTACTGGTCAGTTGCCCCACAAGTCCAGGCAGAGAAGCCTACCAAGGCTCAGTAGTCTGGCTGCATCTGTTACTTAAAGAAAAGCTATGTTTGGCTTGACGGTTTACCTGTAGGTTACAACACTGCAACAACACTCAACAGCTTGTGCTAAGAAGGTCCTTTAACTGGACAACATGGTGTCCCATTCATCTGCACACTGGCTTACCTCTCTCCTGAAGAGTCTGTAAAAGAAGCCTCTCTTTGGCGGGGGGGCAGGCTTATTTACATCAAGATTCGAACACAGCGTCCCATCTGTCTCATATATATTGATTTCTTTGAAACATTCCATCTGGATCATCTGGAATAGGAAGAACTTCAATTCAGGGCTGTCCAAAGGGTGGCTTTTGAGTCCAAAAATGGACGTGCGATTTGGATTCTATCGATTGACAATGCAGACCACGGATAGTTTTTGGCTGGATTGAATGAGCTTTAAACCCTTTCCATGAAGATTAAATTGACCTTTTCAATTTAACTTAAAACACGCTCCAGTTTCTGAATGATGTCTTTACAGGTAAAACTGGGGCATGCCTTACAGATGCAATAGAGCAGTGGTGTGCAGTGTGTGAGAGTCAGTAAGCGGAGGGGGTACGACTATGACTAAAGAGCCAGTTCTGTAAAAATTATTATTATTATTAAAACGATAGAAAATTTTACATAAATACATAAAATAAAAGCTAAATGAGCCATTGACAATTACTCTAGGACTTGTAAAGCTGGTGAAATGATGTTTGAAGTGGCGAGTTTGAGTGAGACTGCAGTGAACAGGGGCAAAATGGTGGCTTCCATGTACGGGGCGACAAGTCTTAAAGCACTTTTATTTGAACACTGTTTTTCCTGGATTTTATGTGAATCGTGTATTTTTTCCTAGATTTAACCAAAAAAAAGTTTTGCTTTAGCTTAATACACAAATGTTAACAAACACATTCTTAGAAGTTTTGAAATGTGTACATTTCATTGGCATTGTGGGATGCAGAGGAGGTGGGGAAGCAGAGAGATTGGCTCTCAGAGTGTAAGGGCAGCTCTGCAGCATAAAATGCCAAATCAAATGCTTCAATGGGCTCATTTAGCTTCATATTTATCTGGCAAAATAAATATTTATTTTGTGAAAACTCAGATTTCTTTTTTTCAGATTTAATTCCTGAACGATAATGTTTTTCAGATTTATCTGTTAGATAAATGTTGATTCGCCAACTGCAAAAAAAGATTTATAGACTGGTTTAAAATGTTGAATTTAAGATACGCGTTTTCAACATAAATTTTATCTGAAAGTACAATTTTGAAAACTTATACGAATGTGTTTGCTAACATGTACGTTTTTAGGTAAACCTGGATGCGTTGTGTTTAGATCTAGGAAAAAATATGCGATTTACTGGTAAGTTAAATCCGGAAAACAAACAATACAGTTTCGGAGGGGCGCAACAAAATGTATGCTACGTATGGGGGGCAGATATAAAAAGTTTGCACACCACTGCAATAGAGCACCATTTATCTCATCTGTAAACTGATAACAGTCATTTTTTCAATGTACACAAAATAGTCAAGTTATACTCTGCTCATTCATCATCTTTTTATGTATAGGGTGATTAGAAAGCAAGTTTACCACATCAATGACCACCAAGAGTACCTTTTTGAGACACAACCAGTTCAAGGAAAACTCACCCAGTAGTACAAATAAACCATGTATTTTCTGTAATACAAAATAAGACATACAAATTTTCTGTACAACAGAATGCGTTACAGCTACTGATAATCCTGGTTAAACTGGAGCATATGTTGAGGGCACTCAGTCCATTCCAGTGCTGCATTGCAAGGAAGGCACAAGCTAACAGTGTGTAATTGCGTACATGGAATGCTGATACACCTTTGAAATTTCAGGCTGTGTTTTATATAGGGTTGGAACAATATTGAAAATCTCTGAAATGACAATAGCAGGATAGAAAACTGCGATAACTGCAATTATTGTGGTGTTTGTTCATTTATATTCCACTGGTTATACAAATATAAAATACAGCAGCCCCTCACTAAACCGAGGACAGGTTAACTGTGATAACAAGAGTCAGGTTTAAAAAAAACACCACACAAAAAAAAAAAAAAACGCATGTACATTTATACTGCTCATTTTATTTTAAATGTATTTCCTTAAATCCTTAAAATCAAATGAATACCCGTGCATTTTTTTTTTTTACTTTAGCCGATATGCTACTGTAAATAATAACAGTAACACACAAAATAAAACCTGCCTTCTCTGTACACTTGTAGAAATTGGAATAAAATATTATTTTAAGTTGAGACTAAATTAATTTAGCACACTTTCTTTTTACCCAACTACTTAATAGTATACAAAACAACAAAATAGTTGATGTTGCTGCATTAACAAGTTAAGCTATCATACAGTACCTTACATATACTGCACACAATAAAGAAATAATTAATCCATTTTAAATTTACATTGAATAGTTTACAGTGTACACATGGCTGCAAGAAAAACACTGGAATACTTGGAATTACTTGTGGAATAATTCAACAAAAAACAGCATAAATTCAGCTGTCATAAAAAAAAAAAAATCGTCATAATGAATACAATATTGTACATTTCCGATAACTCATTAATTATTTTTGTAATGCAATTTATTTATTTTCGTGACTTCTGTTCAATACCATATTACAGAGTTGTTGTAAATCGTCCCAACCCTAGTTTTATACACACATTTTATACGTAGACTGTACAGAACAGTGCACCACTGTATAAAAAGAGAATACGGGGCTGATATAAGGATAGACGTAGTGCAAACAATTATGGCTGCAAAATCCAAATTGCCTAGCAGCCAGGCAATTAAGCTTAAGAGCAACGCAAATTACTCAACACACACAAATAATTAACTTTAATCATGATAACGAGGATCAAAACGAGCACAGCCTGTGCAACGGGCTATTTAGTGGCAACAATTACAGCAGAGAGGTGAGGGGAGTTAGGAGTACGAAGAGCAGTAGGCGCTGTATGAGATTTGTGGAGCACAAAAATCAAACCAAAAAAAATGTCAGAGGAAGGGCAGCAAAGTCCTCATGGCGCATAGAAAAGAAAAGTTTTCTGAGGAGGAGCCGAGTGTCCTTATGGCTGAGGTCACTCAGCATGAAACAGTTATTTGGAAAAGCTTCATCAGTTATGCAACCAAAGAGGCCAATGGTCCTTTATAGTAGAGAAAGTCAATGCTGTCGGTGTTACCAGACAGACAGGTGATGAAAAGGTTCAATTCAGCAACTGGGTCTAGGATGACCTGCAGAGTGAGATGACAACACCTTACCACTGCATCCTCCAGCATCCCAAACAAGGTGACCCTGGGTTTGAATATGCAGGGTCTTCTCTGTCTTGTCCTTCTCCTCCAAAGGTTTTCTTACCTGTCCTCAACAAGAGCCAAGCACTGGCACAACAGGAAGTGTACCACAGCAGCCATGCTGATGCCAATGGCAGATCTCTGCAGGTGTGTGCTTTTATACACCTCTTAATTGCTTCTGCAATGGTTTGCACCTTGTAAAGGGGACATGCAAAGTTTCTGGAGGGTCAGCAATTGCCCAAGTGCAAGGCAAAATCCTTACATCTCATTACAATGTTTACACCTGCTTTGTATTCCAGATCCCTGCCCAATTCCATGCTCTTTTCTTCATTTGAATACATTTCACTATAATTGAAATAGATTAATGATGGCAAAGTGCTAATTTGATAGCGGGTGCAGAAAGCCATTGAAAACCATTCTTTACATACAGCATATTTTTAGTGGCCGCTAAAATCCGACCTTTTTACGCCCGCCAAACCCAGTTTGCAGTCACAAATCACTTTGCACGTATCCTTCCATCAGCCCCTGTAGCTTTTACTCATTACTTTATTTGTTTTCAGGATGCATTACCTCATTCTGCCAGGGGATGGAGACACTGCCTGTAACAAATTTGTGATAGAAATCGTCATCTGTAGGGTCCAAGTTTACCCCCTTGACTGTGGAGAACTGCTCAATATCCAAGACGTCTTTGCAGTACACTGCTCGAGGCTGTAGCAGGAAGGAAAGCTCAGCTTTAGAAAGCACACATTTTTAAACTGTCAATTATCTCCTCCTTAACCCCTGCAATGATTTTCCTACATGCTCCAGGTCAGTGGTTTTCAAACTGGGTGTTGGGTTAGGGCTGGGGTTGGGGTTGGGGTAGGGTTAAGGTTAAGGTTGGGGTTGGGACCCCTTAGGGGGTCTTGAGAAGGTTTCAGCAGGGTAGCAACACGACCACATCACAAGCAGACCATGCATAATACTACAGTGCATTGAAATATTTCGATACTCTTGTAGTTAAAATAATATATATATATATAATATATCTATAATATTATCATATATATATCTATATATATATATATATATATATATATATATATATATACACACACACACACAAGGTAATGAGAAAGTAAGTTTACCACGTCCTCCCTCTAAGTAAAAACAGGGGCAGAGTAGGTGAATTTATTTCAGTAGTGAAGAAAATATGTATTTTAGATGAGGAAAAACAATGCAATGTTGCTCATATACATATAGATGCACACAAACACACACAGTCACAGACAAAAGTATTTGGGCAGTTCAAAAAATGAGAAAAAACACAAAATGATTTCTATCATTTCTAATTGTTCTATGAAAGATATCAATTGAAGTAGAGATTCAGCTTTATAATAAATCAACAAATGATTACATAACATGCACAAAATGAAAAATAACATGCAAAAACTAATTTGGTACTTTGACAAAAGTATTTGGACACCCTTGGATTAGTGTTTTGTGTGCCCACCCTTTGCTTCCTTTACAGCTAGCCTTTTTTATATTTTGAAACCAGTTCCTAAAATCTTTCCGGAGATATTTTTGCTCGTTCTTCAACACATACAGCTTTGAGTTCTGCAACCGACTTTGGTTTCCTTTTTGCAACAGCAGCCTTCAAGTCAATCCATAACATCTCAATGGGATTCAAGTCTAGGGACTGAGATGGTCAGTCCATAACTGTAATCTTCCTTTTATTCAGAAATTCCTTTGTAAACTTCACTGAATGCTTAAGGTCATTATCCTGCTGGAATACAAACTTCCGTCCAATAAGCCTTCTAGCACTGGGTAACAAATGAGAGTGCAATATTTTGCAGCATTTCTTGATCCTTCCACAATGCAAAGGCCGCCAGTGCCTAAGGAAGAAAAACAAGCTCATCCCATCACATAACCTCCACCGTGTTTAACACTGGGCAGGATGAAGACTACACGCCGCTCCCACCTCCACTGGCAGGAGCACAGCAACAGGAGCTGCCTCTGCCTCCGCCACCTCTACCGGCAGGCGCAGAGCAGCAGGAGCTGCCTCTGCCTCCACCACCTTCACTGGCAGGAGATTGCACGCCTCCGCCACCTCCATCGGCAGGAGCAGAGCAGCAGGAGCTGCCTCTGCCTCCTCCACCAGCAGAGGGTGAATGCCTGCTGGGTCCCTGTCCCCCAGCAGAGGGTGAATGCCTGCTGGTATCACTTCCCCCACCAGCAGAGGGTGAATGCCTGCTGGTAGCACTTTCCCCACCATCACGAGGAGAGGAGCTGGAGCTTCCTCTGCCTCCACCTCCATCAGGGGGAGAGGAGCAGGAGCTGCCTCTCCCTGCAACAGAAGGACCAGGACTAGATGCTGGCGGTCCTCAGCAGCCCTTGCATCGGCTGCTGAGGGAAGCACGGGGAAGAACCTCCCGGCCGCAGTAGCCGAAAAGAGGGCCAACACCCGCACCCCAGCTTGTCCCGACTCCCTGCCTCGCTTCGCCTAAGGATGCCTGCCTCGCTTCGCCCAAGGATGCCTCCGCATCACCTGGGGTTGCCAGTCGCTCCGCATCGCCTGGGGTTGCCAGTCGCTCCGCATCGCCTGGGGTTGCCAGTCGCTCCGCATCGCCTGGGGTTGCCAGTCGCTCCGCATCGCCTGGGGTTGCCAGTCGCTCCGCATCGCCTGGGGTTGCCCGCCGCTCAGCATCGCCTGGGGTTGCCCGCCGCTCAGCATCGCCTGGGGTTGCCCATTGCTCTGCATCACAGCCGGAAGTACTGTGGCCGGAACCCCACCAAGGGGAGCTGCCAGCCACGAAGAAGGGGGAGGAGGTCTGGAGACCACCAACCCCAGCAGCAGTTTCGCTGCCGGAGATCGTGGGGGAGGTCAGTAGACCTGCTCCCACTGCAGTTTCTTCCCTGCTGGAAGAACAGTGGTCGAAGCCCCACCAAGGGGAGCTGCCGGCTCCGAAGAAGGGGGGGAGGTCAGGAGACCACCCCCCCAAGCAGCCTTTCCGTTGCCAGGACTACCCTGGCAAGAGTATGCCACCCCGCTGTCAGCATTGGTGCTGACAGCCTTACGACCTGTGGGCCCCTGGAAGCCTTCGGTCCTGGCCAAGGACTTTGTGTGGGACTTTTGGGCTTTTAAGGGGGGAGGATGGCCATTGAGGCCATGTGTGCTTTGCACAGGGGGGGTATACGTGACAAAGTGCCCACCCCTGTGTATATTATCTGTTATGTGTTGCGTGTGATGTGTTTAAATGTTGATGTATAGACATTGGTACACGGGATATAAACGGGTCTGTGTAACACAAGTGTTTAAAATGTATATGTGTATTTAGGCACGAGGATTGCACAGCACTTCACATGCAAGTAAAATGTAATAATATGTGTGCACGGGGAATTGCACCTGATTAATTCACGTGCAGTTGTACCGAGACTCCAACTGAATGATTGATTACCAGTCGAGTCTCGGTACAGCTGCATAAAAGGAGCATGTTGTCACATACGCAGGGTTGTGTGTTCGGGAGTGGAGAACGGGGGAGAGAGAGAGAAAAAGAGAGCAAGAGATAAGCGTAGGTCGAAGTCTCAATTGTTTTGGTGTAGCGTTCGTCCACTCTGTGTTTTGTCAGTGTATTCGTTTTTTTGGCCTCATGTGCTGTGTCGTGTTTTTGTATTGTTACAAACCTTTTATTTTCTGCCTGTTCATTATTAAACTGAGCATCAGCGCTTTCACCATTTCAACAGCTGTGTGCAGAGTCAGTTCCTGTTTCTGGTCTGTCGTCACCCACTTCGGCCGTCCTTGTGACAGTTGTCCACACATGGAGCTAGTTGCAGTAGTTCCTGTGTTTGTCAATAATAGCCCACACAGTCCTTTTCGGTAAACCAAGTCTTTCTGCTATTTTTCTAGTAGTTTCTCCTTTTTCATTTAGTTGTATCACTGCCATTTTGAGATCGTTGCTGTACTCTTTAGTTTTAACCATTTTTATTGCTTTTTCCAATTTATTTTTCAGCACTTGGTGATGTCTTTATTTGGTCTATAATTATCATCATCATCAGGTGTTGGTTTTCAATCATGATAATTGTCAATAACTGGCAACGAATGGGTTTTATACGAAATATGTTGATTGCCCAAATACTTTTGTCAAAGTATTTTTGTGTGTTATTTTTCATTTTATGCATGTTATGTAATAATTTATCGTTTTGTCATAAAACTGAACCTGTAGTTTAAATGGTTCAAAGTTTGAGAATCAATGCTCTCTGAAATACCCTGGCTAGGACTGACAATGCACAGTCAGTAACCGGTATGGAGGGAACTAGCAGCCATTTGTTTATTTAAAGGGTACATAAGGACCTTTTTATTTTATTGCGTTACATGTTCCCATGTCTTGCTACTACTGTTTATGTAAGGTGTGTGTAGTGTTTAAATTTTTTTTTTTTTTTTTTTTTTTTTTACATTTTGACCACTTTTTTAAGCTTTTAAATTGCATTCCCTGCCTCAAGATGACCTCACATTTCCCATCATCCTCCTGCTCACATATGTAACTGAGATGGATTTACCAGTGAGCAGGAGGATGATGGGAAATGTAGTTCTGAGAGGTACATGTGAATCTATTTTGAGGTTTAAAAGTTTAAAAATGTGGTCAAAATGTAAAAAAATAATAATAATTAAAACAATACACACACCTTATGTAAACAGTTGTAGCAACACATGGGAACATATAACACAATAAATTAAAAAGGTCCTTATGTACCCTTTAACTCTTATGTCTATGTCTGTTGCATTTTTGTTGTTTTTTGTTGCCCAACAAAAAACATTAAACATTAGTTTAACATTAAAATTAACAAACTGTGCACTTCAAAATTGTATTGAACAAAACTAAACATGGAAAACAATCTGTTCTGGTGTGTTCCAAACACTGGTTTAATTTTCCTTTATTTTGGCTTTAGGGTTTTAATGTTTTCGGGTTGTAATCACACTCCAATCTGCAAACATCTTTAAAGGCAGCACATCTCTTGAATATTTCAGACTAAGGGTGGGGTGATCCTCATGCTCGACTGCCTTTAAGAAGTACGAGTATACTGACAGTTTAGGCCTCAATACAGCAGTAAAAAATGTCCGACCCCCGGGCGAAAGAAAAATTTACTTTACTTTAAAAGCGCTCAATGCCAAAGTTAATTGCCACTGATTAGTACACATCTGTAAAAAGTCAGGAAAAGACAACTTTTCTTGAAATTAACACTTTCATGAATGGATTTATTTAATATTTGCCAATAAATACTTCTTAAAGGCAATTGTGAGTTCAAGTATCAGCACACCCCTATTGAGGACCAGCTTCTACTCTGCAGCAGGGAGGCTGGTGAAGCCACTTGTAGTCATTCATATCAAACATTACATTACAAAGTTCTACCAAAGCAGAGTCTGGAGACCCAGCTCTAGAGTATCACTGCTCAAGCTGATCTGTGCCCCTTTCATTCTTTGTTTCGGATCACAATATGAAGACACGCTGTTCTGTACTCACGTCAGGAGTGAAGGGAGGGTCCAGCATGTTGGCTTCCAGCCTCTTGAAGTGGACGCTTTTGAATATCAGGTGCTGCTTCACCTCTGCGGCCCCTTGTCCTTGACAGCCCAACCGTGCTTTGGGATCTTTATTCAGTAACTGCGGCAAGAAGGTAAAGAAAAAAGGAGAATTCAACAATGAAAGCGAGAGCCATCAAGCTTCTCAAAAGGTAAATTCTTTTTTTAAAATTTTTTTTTTTAATAATTGTAATTTGACCTGTTTTGACCAGTGTTTTATAACAGTAGTTTTGTGTTCTATATGTACAGGACTTTGAGGTGCCGCAACACAAAAAAACAATTTCATAGTCAAATTCAGTAGTTGCTGGTTGCTGCTGTCTGTCACGCCTTTAACCTCCAAGGTAAATTACATTGAGACGCATGTAAATTCTTCAAT
This sequence comes from Polyodon spathula, assembly GCF_017654505.1. Taxonomy (NCBI): domain Eukaryota; kingdom Metazoa; phylum Chordata; class Actinopteri; order Acipenseriformes; family Polyodontidae; genus Polyodon; species Polyodon spathula. Next base: position 98,048,126 of record NC_054534.1, read on the forward strand.
CTGCTGGTCCTCCTTGTGGGCGTAAGGCTTTTCTCATCCATAATGAAACCTTTCTTTAACTTCATGAATTGTGCTCCTATCAGCTAGGAATGTTCTTCTCACTACTTTTAAATATGTGGCCATGAGTTATTTTTTTTATTTTGTAACTAACCCAGGCAAATATTGTCAGTAGCTACAGGCTCAAAGATCATCAGATCTAAATAACCATTACTTAAAGAATTTGAACAAGTACATAGCTATGGGGGGTATCTTTCAATGCTCAGATTCTTTGCATCCACTGATGTGTACACAGAGCATGTTTTAAAATGAAAATACACGTTTGCTAAAACAGATTTGTTTCAGAACTACACATTCACATTGAATTGATGTGTAGGGTGCGGACAGTTTGTGCAATCACTTTGTCACATTAGCTGTAGAAATAATACAAATTAAAAAAACTCCCACAGAATCACAGCCACACCCACCATCCGGCAGATGGATTTGGCCTCCTCAGAGAACTTGTCCGAGTATTCCTCCTGGTCCTCACGCACTCGCCGGTCCACCTCTTCCCGCTTTACCCTCTCCTTGCGGCGCCGGAAAGGGCACTGGCCTTGGATCATCTCAAACAGCAGGCAGCCCAGGCCCCACCAGTCCGAGCTGAACGTGTAGCTCTCATTCAGGATCACCTCTGGGGCTGCCAGGGCCAGAGCAGGTCACATCATCAATAAGCAATAAAAAAAACATGGATGCACAGTTGCTCTGCTGCTTTCACAAATGTGTCCTTTTCTACAACCTTTTTCCTTTGCTCAGTGTTTACTAAAATGGGCCCCAAGTTTACCTGTAAACGTTTCCTACACCAGTACGAGTCAGACAGGTTTTCAGCTGAATACATACCCATGTATCCGACAGTCCCAACCCTCCCTCGTATCGTCTCTCCCTCAGGGATCTGGACTGCTAAGCCAAGGTCTGAAATGCGGATATGACCTGATGGATTTAAAAGGAATTCACTTCACTTGTCGTCAGTGCTTTTAAGAAGAGTCACGTCAAGGCTCTTAACTAGCTCACATTATATCGCCTTCAGTCACACATTTATTTGACATTTTAAAACATTTTGTGGAGTCCAAGAAGTTTCCCTGCCATAACATATACGCATTCTGAAACAGACACATAGATAGGCAACTTAATATGGTACAATTGTGCATACACTGACTGAATGATATAGTCAAGACTAAAAACCACACTTTTATAAAATGGCTGTCCTATCTGAGTGGGTTTTAATGTAACTTTAAAATTGCTGCTTTTGTATTAACTGTACTGTTATTTAAATCTGTTATTTAAATGGCCTGGTTGTGGCAGTTGTATGTGTGACATGCTATATATACAGTATGTATTGTGGTTTGTTAATTTTTTTCTGCTATGTACTGTATAGTGCTTTGCGATACTTTTGTATAAAAAGCACTATATAAATCCAGTAAATAAATAAAATAAGCATACATCTGTTTGTAATATGCTGAGAAATCAGTAGATGGCAGTAAAGACACTGAAGTGCTTTTCATGCAGTAATTCCTGTGACAGACAGTCACAGACAAACATAATAGCATGAGTTAACTTACCACGGTCATCTAAAAGAATGTTCTCTGGTTTCAAGTCTCTGAAAACGAAACAGAGAATTTGTTACTACACCAGACTCTCAATACTATTCCAGGCATCTCGTCCTGAGAGTAATTCTCTGGCAGAACTCTAGAAGAAAGTATCATCATGTACACTTGCTACAGAAGCAATGCATTTTATATACTACAGTGAAACAAAGTCTTGTTTAAACTATATGCAAGCGTTTCCCCTATTCATTGTAGTCCAATTTTTAACAACTGTAACAGCACCAGCGACTAGTGCACTAGTTATACTGATGACCCAGAAATTGAACAGGTTTCCTTTTCTGGGGCCAAAGCAAGAACGGTTCAGAAAAAGCCCTTTACATTAAAAGGCCTCTACACACCAGACACAAGGCGACTAACAAATATATGCAGTGATGCAACAAAATGAATAGAACCTATACTTTTGATCAGTATCTTTTATACTGCAGGCGGCACAACAGGTCGCCTGGAGGTGACACTAAAGTGAGGCAAAATAAAAAGGACTAAATCCTATTTTTTGCGATTTCTTTGCGTGACAACTAGGAAATTTAGCAGAGAACAGCTTCAATGCTCATGGTCCACCAGGCTGCAGCAGTATCCAAATAGACATCACAATTATAAAAAAATCAGAATGGAAATGCGTCATATCAGTGAAAGCGCTGCCTCCTCTCGGTCAGCCTTTTTCAATTGCGTCAGCATACATCGGGAAGGATCTTTCCAATCTGTCACATCACAATCCACCACACTCAGTCTCTCATAAGACAATGAAGTGTGCAGTACCTGTACACAATCCGCTCTCTGTGTAAATCCTCCAGACCACAGCAGATCTCTGCAGCGTAGAAGATGGCCCGCTCCTCGTCAAAGCCAGGGTTTCCCATACTGTAGATGTGGAATTTCAAGTCCCCACCATTCATCATGGTTAATACTAAACAAAGTGCATCCTTTGTTTCATAGGCATAGGCTAAACTAACCTGGACAAAAAAAAAGGGAACAAAGTTAGGGTCCCAATACTGTGTATTTAACAAAAACAAAGCATCCCTTTTTGCACATTGTAATGAGATTTTACTTTTGATTATATAAAAAGACAGACATACGGTATACATACACATGGAACCTACTTGTTCTTTTTGCACCAGTAAAAAGTTTTTTTGCACCATTTTTTCTTATTATAAAAGCAGCCCGTAACAGCTTGGGTTTAGGTAGAAGCAGTTCAGATAACGTACAGTTGCTTTTTACTGGTTTACATTGTTTTTCGCTTTGCACTGGTTACACAGAACAAACAGACCCATGGTCTCTATATTCAGGAAAAAGACAAGTCACATCAATGGTAAAGGTTATTGTTTAAATAACCTTGCAACTACCTGCAAGTGGCTTTGACACAGCTACTGCAAAATGGTTAATTTATGATGCATTAAATAGAATATGCCTATAGATTAGATTATATTGTGCAATGCAAATTAGTTGAGCTTGACCTGTGTAACAACTTGAAAACAATACACACAAGCTTTGGTCTCCTATCTTGAAATCTACATAAGAGGTTCCGGTCACAGTCACATTGTGCCCAGTGAGTTTCTCTAACTTTACAAATGTGAAGTCTGCATCTCAAATGGTTTCTGTAGAATAAGTCTTTCATAAAACTATGTCTAATGTTTTACTAATTTAAATCACACAATATGTTATACTAAATGCCACTGTTTCAGGTGAAACTCAAAGTAAAACCTTGAATTGCTTAAACTGCTCTTTAATTGGGATAACTGATGCATGTCTAAACTGTATGAGCAACTTCTTTTTCTTCAGTGACAACCACAGTTCAATGAACTTGAGTGCAGTAGCTTTGCTTATTTCCAATGTTTAATCTTTCCAAACCTCATGGCTGTAAAATAACTTGCATAATCTACAAAGCAGATGGTCTGCCATCATTAGTTGTTTCTGCTGACTAAATATTTAGAAAGCAAATAAGAAAAAAAGGAGTGCCGCCAAGTCGTTCCAGCTCAAGGGGGATCAAACTCTGGGGAGGAGTTTCCTTCATCTGTGGCTGATCATACAAAATACTATGGGCAAGACAGTACATTGGACACCCTTTGGTAGAGGGACAATTGAAGGTGTTCAGTTGGCAGGTGCTTCCACATCCAAGAGTGCATTTTTGATGTCTCAGAACAAACAAACAGTCTCAAAAGTGATCACTCTGATCTTCTGGAGAATAGATTTTGCTGCAGATTTCCACCACCTATTTCCCTGAAGGAACTGGAATGTGGTATGGACACCTTTAGCTGCAATGGTGTCCCTCAATTCTATAGACAGTGCTTTTAAGAATTTGTTCTATGGCAAAGGACATTGGATCTACTCTATGGAGGTGTACCACTGATAAAATTAAAATGTAATCATGCATTGGAATAAAACTTACAAAGTGCTACATTCTAAATGACAGTGAACAATGTTAAATAAAAAGGGCATACTTACTACAAAGCTACTGTTAACTTTTTCTAAAATTCTTTTTTCATTTAATGCCATTCCTTCACCTCTTCTCTTCTTTACTCTTTTCTTTTCAAGCTTTTTACAGGCGTACATCTTACCGGTAGCACGGACTTGGCAGGCACAAACCTGAGAGAGAAATGACAAACACTGAACAAGCCACTTCACACTCCGCTTCTAAGCTTCCAGAGCTAGGTTTCAGGCCACTGCAATGCACACCAGAGGAGACTTGGGGTTTGATACAGCAAAGTTACCTCAAACCAGGTCTCTTGGTCTCCTGGAACTAGGTTTCAAGCCATTGTTCCTGATAAAGTAGCTTTGTGTTCCCTCAGCTTTATGTATTCTATGAAATCACTACCATTCGAATGTAGTACAGCTAGGTCCAGTTCTCTTCCAGTTTAGTTTTTTAATCAGTACTCTATGCTAGTTTGATGTACCTAGAGTAATTGCTGTACAGGGTATGGCTGCTTTTTAAGGAACTACAGGAAATAAAGCAGGCGCATTCTAAAGTAATGTTCTGCAAGCGAGCTGAACCACTTGGGTTATCACATGATCGACTGTGTCACATGATCTACAGTAGATGACAGTGGAACTCTGTACCCCAGGGAAATAAACTGGAGGTTTTATTATGAGCTTAAATTCAACGGACAAACTAATTAATCTTTATTGCAAACCCAAGAAAAGACCAAGCTTCTTTGCAGGTGAATCTTATTTTCAACCTGGAGTCACGTGGCCTTTGCATTGTCACTGGCAAACATCTATGGACTTATGGATTGCTTTCTGAAGTTTGGAAACAACTTCAGACTCACAGGGGAAGGTGACAGCTGCAGAGGACTGCAGCAAATCCTCACATCAATCCATATGCACAATATCCCGAACACAATTCAGGTTCTGTACACTGCCTAACTTCAGCGTTCACACTTTTAGTACCAACAGCTTGTTAGGTGAAAAGGGAGAAGTATATAGAATTTAAATAAAAGATGAAAAAATAAGTACGGATGGAAAAATAAATAATGCTGAATTTCTTAAATAACTATAGGTTATGAAGGTCATTGATACCACACTTACCTCTCCAAATCCACCCTTTCCCAGTACCCGGTAATGCCTGAAGGTATTTTTGGTTACAGGTTGCCTAAAATAAAAGCAGTAAGAACAATTATTCCTGCACACAATACCTGTTAAGTCAGTTTGAATGCAATATGGAATTGATTATACTGGGAGACTACAGTAGAACCTGTCATATCCAATCCTGTAAGATACGATACCCTCCGATAGACCGATAACCATCAGACCTGTGGCATGTGTCATTTACAAATGCTGCGACTGACTGAATTGTACTGATGTAAACTGATCAATGCACATTTTATTATGGGTCTAAAACAGTAAATTCAGATCTAAGCAGGGTAGAAACAAAGACAGTGCATTTGAGAATGCAGTTTCATTTTTTACATGCTGTGATTTTACGTAACTGCCCCGTTTAATAACCACCAACCTCCAAAGCCAATTTGTGTGTACGCGCTTTCTTGTTTCGAAATTGGGTTAACAAGCACATTGCAAAAAACAAACCTAAAACGGAGAATAACTTTGGCATGCACTGAGAAAGCACTATAAGAACTGTTTTTAGAATTTTGTAAATTACAGTGGGTTTTTTTGCAATAATTGCTACTGGTGTTCCCTGTATAGTATTGGTACAGTACAGTACTTTGGTGTTTCAGATACTCTGATGTACCTTTTCAAGAAAAATACTAATCAGTTAGTTCACCTACAGTTATACATATTTTTTACCACAGAATTGCAAAGTGGCCAAACATTAGGTTATCATCATAACCCTGGTTCCCTAAAATAGAAATGTGACCATTAACCGTATGGGTATTTACCTACAAAAGACCCGAAACCTGAATAAGATATATCAAAAAGCTGCTCGATGAGCCTGTGACACAGTCATGGGTCACTCCTGAGGACATTAAAGCACTATGCACACTGATCTGAAGTCTGCTGCAATCGTAGAGGCAGCGACCTTGAAGGTTTATGGTTACATTTCTATTTCAGGGAACCAGGATTAATATAATAACCTAACATTCCCTTTCAAGTACAAAATGTAACCACTACCGTATGGGTGAGTGTACCAAAGCCATTGCAAGGGCAATATTACAGAACGACTGGTATGCTACAAGGCTAAGCCAAGAGGCTGTCTTGTGCGTTACCATACAGAACCCCAGTAACTAGTAGCTAAGGCTAAAGAATTTAGGGTGAAACTCACCTCTATGCCTGTGTTGTAATGGACGACATAGAAGCCGCCCTTAACACTCTAGTTCCAAACCCAGGGTTTTGAGGATCACAGACATTAAGTCTGTAGAACCTAGTAAAGGTATGGGGAGAAGCCCACACCGCTGAATTGCAAATGTCCTTGACAGATGCATCCTGGAATAAAGCCCACAAAGTTGCCCCTGGTAGACTGGACAGTGAGCTTTTCTGGAGAGGGCAAGGTGGCCAGCTCATAGCCAGTCTTTACTGTTTCTGCTATCCATCTGCTGTTGCTCTGTCAGAAAAGAAAGGAGGTGGAAGCCTCCAATTCCACAGACTGGTTGACATGAAACGCTAAGATCGTCTTCGGCAAACAGGCAGGATTGGTAAGGAGCATAACCTTTATCCTGGCCCATGTAAATACTAAGCAGGCTTTTCCAATGGAGAATGCCTGCAACTCACTCACCTGCTTTGCAGAGGTGATAGCAAGCAAGAAAGCTGCTTTGAGCTATAAATATTTCAGCTCAGCTGAAGGCATAGGTTTAAATGGGGGCTTCATGAGTGAACGAAGCACCACGTTTAACCTCCAGCGAGGAACAATATCCTTCATAGGCAGCCAAAGCTGGCGATCCCCTTTCAAAAATTGCCCCACAGGAAGCTGAGCTCCTGGGGAGACCGAGTCAATTTTGACATGGCAAGCCAAAATGGAGGGGGATTTCCCCTTGTCAAAAAGGTCCTGCAGAAATTGCAGTAGAACTGCCATGGGACAGGTAGTGGGGTTAACCCAACGAGGCAGACATCATGTCTGAAAAACGCCCCACTTGTACCCGTACTGGGAACGTATGGACAGAGCTTTGTCATTCTGCAGGGTGTCAATGACCCTATTAGAAAGCCATAGACGGCTCAAATGCAGCTCTTCAGGGGCTAGACCCAGAGCTGCAGGCTTGATGGGTCAAGATGCCACAAGGTCCCCCGTGCCTGACTGAGCAGGTTGCGGCGCTTGGGCAGTCTTCACAGCTGGCCTCTAGGAGCTGCATCAGGGTTGAGAACCAGAGTCTCCTGGGCCAATAAGGGGCTACTAGGAGCACCTTTCCCATGGTCCTGCCTGATTTTCTCCAGACACAGCAGGAGCAGGGTGAGCAGTGTGAAGGCATATAACAGTTGCCTCAGCCACTGGCGTGCCAAGGCATCTATCACCAGCTGGTCCCCACCTCTTATTATGGAGAACAGGAGGAGACAGTGGGTTGATTCCTGGGAGGCAAACAGGTCTATCTCTGCTCTCCCGAACCTCTCCCAAATGAGGCTCACCACCTGGGGGTGACGCCTCCACTCTTAGGCACTGGTTACTCTCCTTGAGAGGAGGTCCCCACCCAGTTTGTCACCCCAAATGTACTGCCCACAGGGAGAGGAGGTTCTTGTGTGCCCACAGCAAAAACTTGCAGGCCACAAGATGAAGACTGGGCATCCGTAAGCCGCCCTGGTGGTTGATGTAAGCCACCACTGATGTGTTGTCTGTAAGGCCAGGTAAACTGCCTGCAGCTCTAAAACATGTGATGTGGAGACCCTGCCAAGGAGGGTCCCACACACCTTGTGCACCCCTGCCAAACTGGATGCGTCTGTGGCGACGACCTATATTTTGGTGACAGCGTCCAGCGCAATGCAAAGACATAGATGGACAGGCTGTTTCCACCAAGAGAGCGCCTCCAGTGATAAGACACAGTCAATAGGCAGCTGGGGGTGGTCGCTTGGGAAGCAGGCAAACTAGCTCCTTTGTGGATTCCCGCGAGCGGCGAGAGCCCTGCAGCATCTTGTCCAATGCGGGACCAAACATATGCCCTGGTGTAACAGGGGTATTCAAAAGCGATGCTTTGTCGCCATCTGGCACGTGTGCCTTGGTAAGCCAAAACTGTGCAGCAGCAAGGGACGCAGAGCGCTCTGTAGAACTGCGGGAGAAACTTGCAGAAACTGTGGTTCGTCAGTGCCTCCTTGGCGTACTCTGGTCCCGGACAGGAAGAGCGTCTGCTGTGCTTGTCCTCAACAGGCATACCGGCCTTACATGTGTCACAGGGATAAAACCCAGGCATGATGCAAGAAACAAGCTTGCAGTGCACAGTATATAGACGTACAGGTGCTGCCTCAATCTGATTATAGACAGCAACTGGGCGGGTTAAGACTTGAACAAGACCGGTTTGGTAACAGACCAGGGGCATGTGCACCAGGCAGTAGTGGGCCATATAGGACCGGGTAGAAACAGGGTCAGTTCAGCACCGGTTCGGTGCTTTTAGCAACAGGTCGGTATGGTACAGTACCAGGTAGGTACCAGTTCTTGACTTCAGCTCCAGGTCAATACAGTACGGTACGGTATGGTACCAGTTCGCAGTTACCATGGGTAGCAATGTACAGGGTAGCCCACCTGTACAAACTACTGGCAAACCACCCACACAGTACTCACTCGAGACTGAGGGAAGCCTGCTAACAGCCTTCATAATGGTGATGTTAAAGCTGTCACCAAAATGGCATAAAGATACTGTGGGAGAGATTGCAAGCAACCACAACAGAAGCAAGCATCTTTGTCCTGCACAGCGCTGCTGAACCCAGCAGCATCTGTCACTACATGTGTGCTCAGAGCACCACGCTGCAGACAGGCCTGTGCTTAGTCTCTGTGAAAACAGAAAAACAGAATGAGGAAAAAGAAAATGTTTTCTCAACAAAATACAGTAATAACAATTACTAAAAATATACAAACTGTCTCGTAATTTTAGCCGAAGCCAAAACGTGAATAAAATAACTCCAGCTAGAGCCATTGCAGCCTGGGGGGAGAGCACAAAGTCATCTGACTTATGTTGCTTGGTCCCTGAGAAGAGCGACTCAAGCCACTGGCTTCACATGGGGTACAAGGCTGCAGTGGGACTTAACAAACAACAGGCTGTTGTGCACAAATCCGTGTAATTAGTAAAAACTAATACACCGATTACTTTAAATATCACAGATAAATTGTGTAAAAACACAATAAATGTGAAATATATAGCAGAAAAAGTAATAGGTATTTATCTCAAACCGATCTGCTGTCAGGTCAATTCTTGAAAGGAAAAATAGCGTTGAGGCCTGTGACTGCAGTGCTTTTATGCCCTCAGGGGCGGGTCATGACTGCATCACAGGCTCATTGAGCAGCTTTGATATATCTTTATCAGGTTTCGGGTCTTTCGAAGGTAAGACACAACAAAAAAAACTAAGTAATAATTCAATTTAACATCATACACAGGGAAGTTTGTACTGGTGTGTTATCCTTGAAAATACTGAATGGTGTCTTGAAACAGTTACTCACGCATAATTCATATAGATATCTTTATTTTTTAACTATAATAAAGATAATATCATGTAAAAACACAAGTTGCTAGCCATTATGTTCTTAAGTATATGCAGACGAAACATTTCATTACAATGAGGAGCCTTCAACTTGAAGGCTGTGGTGGGTTTAAACTAGTTTCAAGAATAAAACTGAGCACTGCTACTCAATTAATCACAGGATGATTATAAAACAGCACATTATTATTTGCAATATACCTGACTATCTCTATATTTGGGAAAAAAAAAACAGAACAAAAGAAAGTATAAATCAACAACAGGTTTCATCTCTTACAAAAGTTTACCAGGGTAAGTACCATGCTTTTTCAATAGGTACTATGCATTTACCACAGTTTACCCTGGTTTGCGATGTTTATTAAAATGCTTTACCATACCCCATTATACTTTACACTGCTTACCTATGCTTTTACTATGTTTTACTACACTTTGCTATGCTTCTACTACGGGAAACATTTATAAGGGGTTCCTGTAAGTTTGCTTCTTGATACCTGCATCATCATAACCGTAAATGTAATTGTATTAGTCCTTTTCATGTGCTCTGTACGCTTTTATGATGGTTACAGCCATCCTGAGCGGTTCCTAGTTACTCAGATATTGTGTTTAACTGTATTGCTTAAGGTCTGTGTTCCAGTGCATTCAAGAGCAGCTGAATTCCTTCAAAAGCACTTGCGATTGGAACTGGAATTGATTAAAAGGGAATGGGAATTGGAATTGATTTTAAAAAGGAATTGGAATTGAAAAAAAGGAATCGACCCGAATCCCGCTCCTGAACTCCACTTTAACACAGGACTTGAGTAATTGCAAAAGAATCCCTCACAATCATTGCACACATCATAAAAAGTTAAGGGTACAGTAAAAACAAACAAAAAAAACTACTTTATAATGGGTTCAAAATTTACAGACTTACCTTTCCAACCATTTCCACTGTATGAAGCGTGAAAAATGCATGCTCTCTTGGTACTGTGAAAACGGTACTCCTCTGAGATATTCATGAACAATTCTGGAAAAGACAGAAAAAACAGTGCAGCTATTACTGTCAGCTACTTGTTAGCAAATCCAGACATTGATGGAGGGATAAGCCACAGTATGAGTGAACTTGGACTGCCTAAACTCAGACACTGCTGAGTCAGCCAAATCTCATGGGAAGCTGGGTAAAGTCTGGAGACCCATTGCTTGAGTTGGATGAAAAAGAAGGTAGCATGGGAAAAGCAAACAGTTACACAATTCATTTTTGTTCATTAAAATGTCAATAGAGTCACATTCTTTGATCCCAGCTGGAATTAATCTAGTGGAACCCTGGATACTGACCATTTCTTTTTAAAAATAACATCTTTGCAGTTTTATTATATGCATCGTTTTGGAATCCCCAGTATTCCAAAAATTAATTAACACTTGCATTGTCAACTGAAATGTCTTTACACTGGCTATAAAGCTGTAGTTTTACATAATAATAATAATAATAATAATAATAATAATAATAATAATAATTTCTCTTTATATTAGCAGTGTATCTGGCAAGAAATGGTTTTCCACTGTGTCTATTAATTATCTAGGCCCATACTTGCTTATAGTAGTTCCTTAAAATACTTCTAACCCCCCCCCCAAAAAAAAAATAGTATCGACAATATATCTGAATAAACAATATAGACATTTTTACCTTTGTAAGGTAAAAATACACATGTGACAGACAAAGTGAGGGTGCTGTGTAAAGGGAACAGAGTGCCCTGGACTGGACAATTCATTCGTTAGGTGAAACTTGACCATCTAGAAAGGGGGTGGAGCTCCGGTACACTAAATCATCGACCTGGAAGGGAAACGATGTGGCAGCTGCGGATTGGAGGAGCTGTTGCACTTGTTAACCAAGGGGTCATGATTGTTGGTACAAAAGGGGGCGGAGTGAAGTGATTTGTTTCTTTGTATGGTTAATGGTGAACCGGAAGGAGAATAGGAGAATTGTTATCATGAGTGTTTGTTTTGTTTTGATTCTGTTGTGTCTAAAAAATACACTGTTTGTTATTATTAGAAGACTGAAAGATCCAGAGCGGTCACCAAAGGCCAGCACTTACCCAGATATCACTGCACTGTTTCAAGAATGAACTGGTGTGTGTTTTGTGTTACGTGTGGGTATTTAAATACAGGACTGTTATTATTTCTGGACCAACCCGTGGATTACAATAAAGCAATACACGCCACTGTATTGCTTATCATCATTATTATTTACCGTGTTGTTGAGTCATCAGACCACGGGATTTAAAACTAAAATAACATTGCACCTGGATTATTGTTGTCTGTCTGTTCATTGATCACTGCTGCATTCCTGCACCTGCACACTGTTAACCACTTTGCCACAACAAACTATAAAGGAAAAGGGCAAAAACAGATGTTCGGCCTGACAGGATGTCTAGGGTACCTGTTCACAGCAACAAAACTTCTTAAACATGATACTTTTGAACATGCAGGCATTTCAACAAGAAACCTTTCGAATGTGTTCTCTGCCTAACATGCTCTTTTGGGTGTTATTTTGTTTTTGTTACACTCGCCGCAATCACACAAACACAACGGCACTTTCAAACTTTAAACAGGTCTTGTATTACTTGTTCAAGTGGGAGTTTTTTTTCACTGAACAACTGGTCTCAAAATATTAATTACTTAAATAATCCAGCTGGCCAAAATAGACATTTAACAATTTAACGGCATTTCAGTTTTGAAATGAGAACAAACCACAAGCCATAACATTTTTCATTCTTGGAACTGTATTGAATGCAACTATTAAAAAAATTATAAAAACTTGAGCCATTTACCATTACCATTTAGTTGGGTTTACCATTTAGCAAATTAGTCTCTTTAAAAATGACAATTAGCAAATGTCAATTAACTAAATCACATTTTGACTTGATCACAATGAGGTGAAGGTCATGGTCAGTGACACATTTTGCCAGAGATGTTTTTAACTTTACATAGATTAGGTCTGTATCTGAAATGGTTTCTTAGATATGGTCAGAGGTTGAAAGAAATGTGGCCTGAAAGAGGTTTATTTCTCTTGGAAAATGCTCAAATTTGAAAAGAATTAAAGGATAAGCCATGTTTCTCAATTTAAGACATAAAAGTATGTAGTCTCGACCTTGTCTTCGGAAATCAAAAAGTCACGACAGCAAATATGAACTCTGGAACGGTTTCTCAAATATGATGAGCTGCCACCATCAGTGAAAATACTTAGAGAAATGAGACATCAGCAGCCACATTTTCTCTTGCCTTTTAGGGATATAGAATCAATTATTTCTATATTTAAGTAAATCCAACTGTGTGCATTTTTATAAATGATACGAGACCACTCCACTTTGGTGAGGTCACTTCAGACTTCGCACTTCTCATTCACATTGAGCACTTTCTTATTCTGTGTTGCACGATGACACTAAAAAATTCAATATGCATGTAGTCATATATGCGGTATTTTAAGCTATGTGCCACTTTAAACAACTGCTTTTAAAACTAAGTTGATCTTAAATTAAGCATTAATGAGTGTGGAGGCAGATTCGGGACAGAGGGTCAGGGTCCCTTTTCCACATGCTCTGTATGGAACAGGTTGACAAGCCATGTTGGTGCTGCTGATTAATTGAGAACCTTCAATAGCATTGAAAAAGGTTAGATAATAGATGATATCGGCCTACGAGATGTGTGAGAGTGATGTGAACTGGAACGTTTCGAAAACACGCATTTCCCAGGAGAGTGGCGTTCGCTCACAGCTGGCTGTTCAGGACTGAAGCTCCGGAGGAAAAAAAAAGGAAAATTGGTTGGGAAATCTCCATGCTTTTTGTCATGCATGAGGAAGCTTCTCAAACATTAAAAACCAAAAACACAAGTTAAAGTCCTAATTACAAGACACATCGGTGAGCGGTTACACCGAGCCACACAAGTTCAGGACACATCATAAGCCAATGTGGAAGAAAAAAACACTAATGAGTATTTTGAATTTATTTAACTTAATCCATAATTATGAGTATATATGAGGTATTATATATATATCATATATATATATACACACACACACACACACACACACACACACTTTGACATAGTGTAAAAATAGAAAAGTTGTACATACTTAGTGCACTCTTCAAAGAGCTCTTTGCAGGGCGTGTGCTTCAGCTTCTCTCTGCATTCTCGTACTACTTCCAAAGGTATTTCTGGTAAATGGGCTGCCGACTAAAACACACAGACACACAGTTAATTATTTTGTTCTGAAGAAACTCTTCGCAGCACAGAAAGCTTTACACAGTAGTGGATTTCTTCCTAGTTTTATACCTTGAGAGATTTTTCAGGAGTGTATTAACGGCAAAACAAAAAGAAACTTGATCCAAATTTTTGGCTCACTAGCTGGTGCGGGCTCTTTTTCCAAAAAAATGACCAATTATATAGTCTAGCCTCTGTTATCAATGGTGGGCAACTTGAACAGAAGAGCAGCACTTGGTCTCACGTGAAAGCACCTTAACACAGAATTCACAGAATTAAAAAAATAAAACACAAAAAAGCCCAATATTTGAGTAATTGTAATAAGACCCACTCAAAATAATTGAAAACACCACAAAAACAAAAAGGGAAAAAAAATTGGTAGAAGTGAAAACATTAGGAACATAAATTTTAATGACATTAAAAATAAATAAATACCTAAAAACTCACCCCATTATTGAAGTATTTGTCTAAAACATTCAACCCGCAGTCTCTGCGCTTCTCATCTGGTGCCACTTCATACTCTGCCTGCCGAGGACAGAAACCTCACGTGAGCATCTAATCACAAATGCCCATAGTGCTTTGCCAATGGACATCCTACTGAATCAATAGCACACTGACCATTAACAGCATTTTTAATGCTTCTCAGAAATAAATGCACAGGGTTCATTACAGGCAGGAATGTTTGTAAGTCAGATTTCCTTTCAGAGGATCAGACAAATTATATAACACTGTTCTTATTTGAAATTACTCAGTTAAAAGAATCAGTAGTTATGACGGATGTAGACAGCCTGCTTGCAACTGCTTTTAAGTCAGACAGGTAGGGTTGTCGTGACGACTGCCAGCACTGTGGCTGATCGTAGCCAGAGAGAAACTTAATTATCTTTCACTTTAATCTCAAAATAAATACATTAATAGTGCCAACCAACCATCTCTCAGACAAGATCAAAATATAAATGTTGGCTCCGCAATAGCAATTCTAAAGATTAGCTCGTTCAAAACCACAAACTCAAAGGAGACGGTCTCTTTGCTTCACCACAGGCCATGTTGTGGCTCGGGTTATACAGTCAATGCTACTGTAATCTCAGTGCTAGGCCTCAAATGTGGAAACTCTCTGTCCAGACATTGCAGCCTTCTGTCTAATAACTAGCTGTACAGGAAACGTTTGAATGAGGTCAAAGGAAAAGTACTTACCACAGTGTCTAAGAACTCAATGCACCGTTTCAGCTCTGGCCTCGTATCACAGTACTTACCACAGTGTCTAAGAACTGAGTGCACCGTTTCAGCTCTGGCCTCGTATCACAGTACTTACCACAGTGTCTAAGAACTCAATGCACCGTTTCAGCTCTGGCCTCGTATCACAGTACTTACCACAGTGTCTAAGAACTCAATGCACCGTTTCAGCTCTAGCCTCGTATCACAGTACTGTCGGAAGAGAAGTCTCCCAATGGGCTGCTTCTCACAGAGACTGGAGTAATCCCTTTCTGCGAGAAAAGGGAAAATACACCACACTATAAAAGTATGAAGCTTAAATAATAAATAGTCTGAATAAAACGTAACAAAAATGCTTCCCATAGTGTTTACCACAGTTGTCAGTTTGTACAATTTTATACAAACCCGTATTTTTGTACAGCCTCTTATAGTTTGTTTGAATTATTCTTGACTTAGATACACAGATATTTTTAGACCTCGAAAGTAACACTTTGTTTATTCTTAGTGCATATCCACTGTGTTTTGTTCATGTGCTATTTTTCCACTCACTGTGTATGTTTGCTTGTAATGCTATGCTGTGCTATATACTATGTATATTATAAAGTAAGTACAATTCTTAATTGTGATATACAGTGTATGTATGGGTGCTGTTGTCGTCAGTGTGCATCCTCAGTGTGGGATAATGTTGTAATGTAACACTTCCGAAAGACTAAACAAGATGCCATATGGTCACATCTGAGGACAATACAGTAGATAAGTGATTCAGATCCAATGTGTGCCTATAATACTTTACTCCCTACTTGACACTGTACTTTATTGAAGACCTCTTAGATCTGCTTAGATCAGTCACTTGCCCTTGTGGTGTGTAAAAACCAGTGGAAGCCACAACTCAGACTTGTGTTTTACCACAACCAAGGGGTAAAAATGATAATAATATGCAGTGTCTAAATAAAAACCTTCAGAAAACAGAATGCAAGTGAAACCTAAAGGCTGCAGCATGTATCCTGTAAACAAAGCTTGATCTTTTAGAAGATGTCTGAGAAGTAATGAACGATGTAATGAGTGAATTTACCTGCTGCACCTCAATACCACAATAAACTGGCTTTTGTTATAGAACACCTCTGACAAACTATTTGAACTTAAAAAGGCACAGCTGTAATCCAGAAATCTGACAGAAGAAATAACCTGGTAAACAAATATAAACAAATAACAAATAAAATCCCGTCACAGCTATAAACACAAAATTAGAGCTTGCAAAGGTAGTGATGTCGCTTTTTTACTGTTCTAAACAATGGAAACTCTTAATAACGCTGCCTTAACATGTACAAAGCTTTTTCTTTTTTTGTGGAACTACTCTTACTGCATTTATGGGTCAATAAATCACCCCTGAGGGGAAAAAAAGACTATAATTATAATTGTTTTAGTATTTAAGTGGTGTAGATCAGGGTTGGGATCAATTCCAATTCCATTTCCCATTCCCCATTCCCATCCCCATTTAATTATTTCCAATTGATTGGACTTGGAATTGAAGAAGGGAACTACCCCTCCCGAGCAGATAATGCAATGAAAGTTAGGCTATTCTTATAACCTTGGTTCCCTGAAATAGAAATGTAACCCTTACTGTCTGGGTATTTATCTCCTAAAGACCCCGAAACCTGAATAAGATATATCAAAGCTGCTTGCAGAGCCTGTGATGCAGTCATGGCCCGCCCACAAGGACTAAAAGTACTGCGTTGACAGATCTCAGTCATTTGTCCTTTAAGCCTGCTGCAATCATGGACACAGCGATCTTGAAGGTTAATGGTTACATTTCTATTTCAGGGAACCAGGGTTATGGTAATAACCTAGCGTCCCCTTTCAAGAATGAAATGTAACTATTACCGGATGGGTGAGTGTACCAAAGCCATCGCAAGGGTAAGATTATAGAACTACTGGAGGCTGCCTTGTGCGTTTACATATGGAACCCCAGTAACAAGTAGCTAGGTCTAACAAATTGAGGGAGAAACTCCCTCTATGCCTGTATTGTGAGGGTCGACTGAGACGCCGCCCTTAACAGTCTAGTTCTAAACCCACGGGTTTTGAGGATCACCGACATTAAGTCTGTAGAACCTAGTAAAGGTATGGGGAGAAGCCCACACTGCTGCAATGCAAATGTCCTTGACAGATGCACCCTGAAATAAAGCCCATGAAGTTGCCATGCCCCTGGTGGAATGGGCAGTGAGCTTTTTGGAGGGGACAAGGTGGCCAGCTCATAGTAAGTCCTGACCGTGTCTGCTATCCATTTGTACAGCCTCTGCTTAGACATGGCTTGACCATGGGACTTTGCCCCATAGCAGACACAAAATTGTTCAAAGTGCCTCCAACTTGCCACCAAGGCCTGAACTGGGCAGAGCATATGGAGCTGTCGCTCTGTCAGACTGGAAAGGAGGTGGATGGGAAGCATCCAATTCCACAGACTGGTTGACATGAAATGCTGAGATCGTCTTCAGCAAAAAGGCAGGATTGGCACGGAGTGTAATCTTTGTCCTGGCCCATGTAAATATTAAGCAGGCTTTTGCAATGGAAAATACCTGCATCTCACTCATCCGCTTTGCAGAGGTGATAGCAAGCAAGAAAACTGCTTTAAGCGATAAAAACTTCAGCTCAGCTGAATGCATGGGTTTAAATGGAGGCTTCATGAGTGCATTAAATCAGGATGCCATAAAGTCCCCCGCGTCTGACTGAGCAGGTTGTGCCGCTTGGGTTGTCTTCACGGCAGGCTGCTCATAACTGCACCAGGGTTGAAAACCAGAGTCTCCTGGGAGCACTTCAGCCCACTTTGATTTTCTCCAGACACAGCGGCAGCAAGATGTGCGGTGGGAAGGCATATAACAGTTGCCTCAGCCACTGGTGTGCCAAGGTATCTACTGCCAGCGGGTCCCCGGCTCCTGTTATGGAGAACAAGAGAGGACAATGGTTTGATTCCTGGGTGGCAAAGAGCTCTATCTCAGCTCTACCGAACCTCTCCCAAATGAAGCTCACCACCTCGGGGTGAATCCTCCATTCTGAGGCACTGAGAACTCTCCTAGAGAGGCGGTCCACCACCCAGTTTGTCAACCTGGGCAGAAATATATTGCCTGTAGTGAGAGGAGGTTCTCGTGTGCCCAGAGCAAAAGCTTGCAGGCCATTTACATGTAACCCAAATGTATTTTGAATGATTTTATAATTTTATTATTATTATTATTATTATTATTATTATTATTATTATTATTAGTGAACTCAACATAAAAGTAGCAATACGTATATAACACAATATGCATAATTAAACTAATTAGCCACAAATGATACATCCAGGAGTGTACTGAAATTAGCTAGCTGCTTAAAAAAATAAAAAAAAGATTGTACCAAGAGTGGGCTATTGGCTATTCAAATATTCAAATAGTTTAATTAGTCTTATCAGTTATTTAACAACGTGTCCTGTTTTGAGTTTTGAAAATCTCGTCACTCTAACTATACTACATATAACCAAGTTAAGATAATAGCATTATCATTACAAAACTTATGATATTATCATGTTTGCAAAGCACAAGGAAATACCTTATCCAGCTAAGCAGCTTTCAAATTGATATGAACAACATTTGTTTACACCAGGTTAAGGTAACATTAGCCATTTTAGTTTAGGTCTTAGTTCATTAAAATGAACCAATGGAAGCTCCTTACCTGGTCAAAGTGCACTTAATTTAAATTGACCTACTGTATAGTCGGCCTGTAATGTTCTCTGAGACCTGGCTTACATAGGGCCCTTGTGAAAGTCACTCCTAAATGCAAAGTTTTAGTTGTGGTGTTTGTGCTATAAAAATGAAAATGCAGAACTTTCCTTTGAATATAACTGAGCTGTACTGTATTTTAATTACTCTGAAACATTGCACACAGTTACCGATTAAGAATATAGCCTTTATGGGCGTTCAAAAGTAGGCAGACATAGAAATATACATCATTAAACAAAAAAGCATGTATTGAATGTGGAACCTCTACAGCAGTTCAAGTCTCACTTTAGTTGGCAATAGTTCCATTTAGAGTATTAACAAATGCCTTTTTATGTGAGTCATTGTTAAGCAACTCTGCAGATAATTTATTCCACAAGTGACCCACAGTGATTATATAAAACAATATCTCCTGAACAGTGCCCATGATGTCTGGTGTTTGTTTTTCTCACAAGCGATTAATCAGTCACAAACGAGCTCAATGTAGTTTATTGGAAATACTATCAGATACACCTTCCAGCAGGACACCATTGTAAATGAAACGTCACATCTCAGGAGACAGCTTTCCTGGTATAATAGTTTGCTGTTAAATTTTCAGGTATTAATAAACAAACATTCACAAGTAAATTAGTTCAAAATACATCAAATGGTATGGCTGCTGGAGTATATATTTTTAACCACATTTTCAGGATTTGATAAACCAATGGTAACACATTGGTATGATCCAGTAACAGTGCGTTACAGCATCAGGACCACTGCGTAACCTTTATTTCAAATCCATTGTGTTTCTGTTGCTGTTAATTGAGTGGTGTGCTCATGTTTCTGCTAGAGTTTCTTCAGTACAGTACTGTTCTTTGTCAGCCAAACACCTTCTGGGAATGAAGCATTGTGAATTCAACGCTGTATAAAGGCCAATAAAACACTTATAAGACTAGATTCCTCCTTTTTGCAATTTTCTTAAGACTTAAAATGCTGAAGAGGACTGCTACTATACCCTCCCTACCCCAAGACCTTGCAATATGGGAGTACATTTTATTTTTATTTGCAATAAGAATGGCAGTCTAACCCAGTCTCACTCCTTCCTCTGGAAACCCACTTGCCGTGAAACGAGTTGCACACTCACAAAGAAAAAAAAAAACCTCTTGCACATTCGTGGATGTATTTAATCTTAATTTACTGTATAAAAAGGATCAATGCATTACAACAATCTAAAGGAACAAAAAAAAATCCCTTTAAAAAATACAGCTCAGGGTTCTCCCCAGGACTTTTCAGCGAGGCGGACCGCCCGGCGAAGTGGCTGTTGCCGTCCGGCTGAAAAAACCCAATCTGCCTGTCTTGCAGATGCTACTGTGTCTTTAACATTAACGTTTCGCTTAGTTGAAGGGGCGGGTTTTCTATGTTAAGCAATTCGAGAGGCATAAACGTTAAAATAAATGCTGCAATTATCCGCTTTACTGTACCTCCACCCAGTTTTATAGCTGTGTGTCCAGAATTTAACAAAAAAATGTAAAAAAAAAACAGGCTTAAAACGTACAGTATTAAATTACTGCGCCATTAAAAGCATCAATTCCAAATGGAAGAGAGCCACAAATAACAAAGAACAATTATAATTCTACCCTCCCTCAAATAAATATTGGAACAATACAGGAACACATGGATTAAGTAATCCTGTCTCTTCCAGTCCTTGTTTTAGTTATAAATTATTAAACTCAACCAATGAAACCGCTGACCAGGTCATACTGCACTTAAGACTTGAACTAAAGTAGATCTGAAATGGACCAGCTCTCCAAGACTACACGTACTGTACCTACCCCTTGCACAAAATGGCTATAAAATGATCCTTACTCTTGTGAATGGTACCCCTGAGTGCATACAGTTATATTATGTGGATGTTGTGAATTAAAAAGAAAATCTAGAACTTTCTTTTTATGTAACCGAGTTGTGCTGTACTTTAATGGCACAGTACAATACAGGTAAAGGATGCAGCCTGTACAAACGCACTGTTATACTTTAGAACGATCAATTCACAGCTTTAACTCCAAACACTTGTATGGTGGTCTGTCCAGAGTCAAACAAAAACAACAAGTGTTCAGCTCACAGAGGTGTAATGACAGCATTAATTACTTTTAAAAGGGGGTTTGAACAGATCATTCCAGATGAAAAACGGACACAGTACACACAAAACAAATCAAATAATATTAGAACACACACCTCAAACAAATACTGGGACAGCGTTGGGACACATGGGATGAGAAGAGAATATGCTAGGATCCTAAATATAAATAATGACTCCATCAGCTTTGGGTTCCTAGTGGACAATTAAAAGTGTCCAAACCCAAGACGCTGGGGTCATTCCACAATGAACATCAAGCCAATTGGGACATATTTCTACAAGGGATCCTAGCACTACCCTCCAAGTACTGAGACATCATGGGCAATATTAACAAAGCATTTTATTTTGTACATTGAAAAAAAAGAAAATATATCAATTACTCCACTGTATAATTGGAGCACCGTTCCCTTGCATGCCAGACAATAATGATTACCCTTGTCAGCTCTGAGAGGAATGGTCAAAAATAGCATTCTCTATCAGCCTCTGCTATAAAGATAACACAGGAATGCAATTCGATGAGATAATACAGAAGAACATGCAGGAAACTACTTTTGCCATCTCATAGTGATAACATCACTCAGAATTCTCTCAGGCTTTGGTGAACAGTATGGTAAACAACAGAAAAAAACATTCTGTACCAAGGAATCATTTATTGTTGGACGCTGCACTTCAAGGAGTAGACAAGAAAAGGGAATTCACTTTACAACACATATGTTTAGCCTTTATAACTTGCACTGTTTAAATGCACTGCTGTGCTACACTGCACGGTTTGTCTGCTGTTGCTAGAGGCAGCAATGCTGCTATCAAGAGCCTAGATTTTCTTTTTTTGTTTTTAGTTTTAGCGCTTATAAACAGGTAAGAGGCAAGACCAATGGATCCAGCCAGGCACAGTGCTGGCATGGGCTACAGTAGATGTGCTTTTAAGAACTCTAAGGAATTTTTGCATAGAGGTGTTACATTCTCTAACACTAGAATTGTACAACACTAATGTGTATATGCAATAGACCAGTGGTTCTCAATCTGTGGTCCACAGGCTCCTTTCAAGTGGTCCGTGGAAAGGTTACATGATTACGAAATTATGGAAAGGAAGCAGCAGCATAGTTTATAGGTCCCATTGCAAACCCAACATTTGAGACCTTAAAAACTCAGCTACAGATGCAGGAAGAAAATGCACACATGGAGAATTTCGGCAAGTTAAAAAAATGTCTAAACTCTCCGTCACATATAGTTTTGGAGTGTCTAAAATGTATTCGTTACTAGGGAGTTTCCATATCAAATCCTGTGTATGTAGACCCCGTTGTGCTCTTGCTCATGATTTTTTCCTTATCTGTATCCAATATTTTATAATCTTTAAATAATACAGTCTTTTAATATTAAATCACATCTCACAATACTAAACAACATGTTGGGACTTTTTTGACCTGAAAAAACAAACAAGGACCAGGTGTCACAAATGGAGATTAGATAAATGGGGCATTCAGAACAGAATATAGAAAGCACTTTTTTTCACAGAGAATTGTGGGAGTCTGGAATCAACTCCCCAGTAATGTTGTTGAAGCTGATACACTGGAATCCTTCAAGAAGCTGCTTGATGTGATTCTGGGTTCAATAAAATACTAACAACCAAACGAGCAAGATGGGCCGAATGGCCTCCTCTCGTTTGTAACCTTTCTTAAGTTCTTATGTTTTTATGACTAAAGTTGAACTCTAGCTTTGGCAGATCCCACCATGTTTGTCTGTTAAAACTAGGACTGGTAAATTACTTGTTTCTGTAGCAACTATGAGCCTCGGGAGCGAGTCTGCAAGCCCATCACCCACCTATTACTCGCCTCAGCTCCTCACACAGACTAATATGTGGCAGCCTCAGCATCTCCTTCCACTTCTTACTGCGGCCATTCCTCTTTCCACCGCCTCCTGCATTGAAACAGAAAGCAACACGGTCAGGGTAGAAACAGGCTGAAGCGCATGACTTTTCATTGAACGCACTGATTAGAACCTGTACTAATAAATGCCGTTTCAAACATAATTCAACTTTTCTTTAACATTTAGTGGAGAATATGCATTTGTAATGAAAGTAAGATTCGCTGAGTACTGTACAGTGGGTCATTTTTATGATGGTTATTTTTGCAATTTGACCCGGTAAGGGTTTTTTTTTATATTGACAATTTGTGGTTTTATAATATATTACATTCTATGCTGCAATAGAATCAGAACGCTATATAAAAAAAAATTGCCCATACGTAGGTACCAGCATAAAATATATACCTTCTAATATACATGGTCTTACATCATGACGCTCCCTAGTCAGCAGCTTCATTTAAAAACAAACCTCCCTCATTATCCAAACTCCTTTGAGTTCACACAAACTGTTTTACTTTTCTTTTTTCAATTAAAATTAAAAGATTGTGATCGAAAGGCATATGGGCAAGTCCACCAGCTATCACACCTCATTCACTATATGCTGAAAGGATTAACTAAAAGCAACTTTCAGAATAGATCAAAAAAAACATATAACAAAGCTCATGCATATAATCCCATTACCTTCTCTATGTAAATAAAGCAGCTCATGATCTGAGTTGAAATCTAATATTTCCAGAAGCAATCTATATTAAGAGCTCGTGTGGTGCAGAGAAAAGTTCTCTTTTTCTACAGCTGGTCAAAACTCTGTTCAGAGGACCACAATAGAGGGCTCTACAAGAACGACACAAACTGCTGTGAGTTGGGTTACAGATGTCCGTGTTTCTTTTGTTTGCTGCTGCCCAATTTAACAAAGCATTAACTGGAGCCTGCTGCTGCCAACACATTCAGATTATCTTACATGATACGGTATGATGATTTTTATTTTTATTTTTGGATTTTTTTTAAATAGTTTTTGCTTTTAAAAGAATCATGTACTGGCATTTAAATAACTACAAATACACATTCTTCCATTGAAAAACAAAACAAAGAAAGGAAAACAGCCTTTAAGTACGAAGTAGATAACCACAACCTTTTGGTGCCTCGTTCCTGGCATTGTAAATACTTGGTCAGATTGGGCTGTTCTGTGCCAAATATTGTTTTGTTGATCCACCCCGGACAATTTCAACTCTCACTTCAAGTTATGTCATTCAACAACATGGGAGAAATGAATTCCTAAACAATTGAACAACTCATCTAGTAAATTCAGAGACTGCAGCCTTGGACAGAACAAAAAACAATGAAATACAGTTTCTCTCTGCTGACAAAAAACACACTTATCATCTGCCTCTGACTGGATAATACTGAGAAACGAGTTCACAGCAATAATGGTGTGCAGAACTCTCCACTGGAGATCGCCTACTCTTTTCTGGATTGGTGGTTTATACAGGTTATCCCAGGCAGGTTTAACTGAACCTTCAACACCCAATCTCATCTTTCAACAGATTAAAGTTCCTAATGTCTTAACACACAGACTGTACAATGCTTTCTTTTCTATTGCCCCAAATTGGAGGCTGTAGAATGCTCCAAACTGTAAAAGGTGCCCTGGGGAGTCAGCATCCTGATCGACAGCAGGTCTAACCTGAAGCTTAAAAACCTCTGGCTCTAAACCCTGAGAACTGTCCCCTTTGAAAAACAGACTCATAGCCTTCATGCCCTCAGCAGACAAGGCTGCCCACAGCTCTATTAAAACACCCTTTATCACCCTCACTGATCTCATTCCCAGCTCAGATGCAAGGACCTCAGGGCTTTTCCAAGCTTGCTCTTTAAGATCCTCTAACTGCACAATTTTTATCAATCCTTTAGTAGCTAATAAAAACTTAAAACTATTTGACTCTAAAATTGGGCATTTCGAATTAGAATTATATACCAATAGCTCTGCGAAGAGCCAATACAACCCCACGCACCTAAAATCTTGTTGTACTCTAAATAGCATCCAGTCATTCAGCAGCCTAGATAGATAGATAAAACACAGCATTCTGTAATCTGGCTCAACAAAATACAATAAAACGTGTTGAATCCAGTATCCTCCACAGTTGAAGTTGGTTGCATGTCAGTTGTGATCATCTCAATAGTCAACAGTGTTATGTTTTCAGCCCTAGTTCACCCCCACCTCCTCCGTGCTAGATCAAGCACAGGAGTAGTCATAGTAACTGTCATGCACAAGATACTTTATTTTCATGTGCTTTAACAATGTTCCCGTACTGCTGCTGTAACTAAGCTCTGCAGAGCACAGTCTACATTTTACTTTTTGATCTCCCTTTTTATCACAATATGCCCAGACAGGGCTTTGCTTACTTTGAGCTCCCGTAGATGACACTGCTAGTCACATGAGCAAAAGGATGCTGAACATTGGGAGGGGTCTATCCAGGTACAATGATGCCACGTGACAAAGGTAGGAAGTAGACAATGAAAAAACTCTGAGTAGCCGTTATTTGCAGACACCCTCTTGTTCTTAATATTTTTGACCTACACATTTTTTTGACAACGTTTAAACAATTAAGCAAAATTTAAAATGTTTGACACTTTACTAACTTTTAAACTAAAAACGGTTACACCCCTAGCAGGAAGGCACACCATTGCGATTTACAGATATAACATATCAGATGGTGTACCAAGACAGTTTGGTAAATTTTCATTGATAAATAACTCATTGTGCTGTACCTTCTTTTCCAAAGGCTACAATAACCATTTAGTCCCTTGAGTGATATGTATTTCCATAAATACCTTCAAATGGGCTATTCGTCTATTATGTTTTGTATTTTCGCCAGATCCCCAATTTGGTTATGCCCAATTCTTGCGTTTTACGGAACTGTAGAATCTCAGGACGGACCGTACCAATTTTAACTTTATATTATGATTTATTGTAAAGGCTGGTGTTGCTTTCAGACGAATACCCTGGAAATGCTGTATCAATTGCAACATAACATGAACATAGTCGACCTGTACGGAAGTAAAAAGAAGGGAGTTTGAAATTTAACAGGAGGTTCCGAAGTCCTGCAAAAAAAAAAAAAAAAAAAAAAAGGAGCACCTCTGAGAAAATTATCTGGGATAATCTCGCTGTTCTATTATACACATCTCTAGTGCAGATTTAACAACTTCAATGTGTCACCTAATTCCATTTCCCTCCAATGTCACATTGTGCATCTGTATAAACACAACAGGCTTGAAGAGAACACTACATCGTCTCACCCAAGCAGGGTGGAATGTTTGAACTTTTTTTTTTTTAATTTTAATTTGTTAGCATTTTTTGAGGCGTATGAAGTATAGTAGGAGGTCAAGTGTTGGTGTCCTGTATCAACTTGCATCCTCTAGGTGTTCACCGATACTCACTTCCTTCTGGTAGACAAAGGGAAAGGCAGTGCATCCTCTATCTATTTAACATATGATGCATACAAAGCGCAAAATATCTGATGCAACATAAAAACAATATCGACATGTAGCCTGTATCCACCAAATCAGCCAACACAGTATTTAAAATGACACATATTTGCTTAGTAATACTGAATTATTACAGTGTATAGTTTCTGCTGTTTGAGTGTACAGCTATGGCCAAAGGTTATCACCTAAAATGTTACGATTGAAGCATATATATGAACATAATTTACTACAGATCTTTTATTTAACATCATATAAATTGAAGAAACTACAAAATGATATCGCAAAAATTTACTGGAAACCATAATAGTAGTACAGTACTTCATGTTAGATTTCGAAATGTTACATTTTTCAATTTTTATAATTTTTTAGTTAAGTATATGGAAATGGAGATATGAAATTCAATATGTTAACGTAACATTATTCAGCAGGTTTCATTCGACCGATTTTATGAAGCAAAATGTGTTAATTCTAAAGGGTAATGCAAAACTTGTGGCCGTAGCTGTAGACAGTGTTGTGTAGTACGTGACTTGCCACATACTGTATGTCAGACAAAATGAACCCTAACCCTAAAGGCCTGAAGCCTATCACAGTGTAATTACTAATATATTGCCATACTGCTGACTGTCATATTTCTTCTTCAGTGAAGCAAAAAAAGCAGCCCACCATTGCTTGGGATACAAGTATAGTCAAACTGCCCTGTGCACTTAACAGTAAGCAGTACTGAGGAGTCCACTAATACATAACACTGTGCAGCTTTTCTTTTTTGTGTTTAAAGCAACTAATTTAGGGTACAGAAGAAGTCATCTGGTACAGATCCTGTTTCTCACCATCTGCAATTCTGAACCAATCAACTGTTACCAGGGCAACCACGAAGTCAGAGGGTGGAGACAAAAAAATATATATATATCCCAGATGTCCTGTTCCTGTACTGAAATGCAGAACTGTTCCTGTACTGAAAGGAAGGCAGAACAGAAAAAAAAGAATAGAATAGATAAAAATGACAAAATGTTGGAGACAGTAAAACTTGCATTTGCTGGCATCATCAAGTTATGTTGAGGGAAAAAAGATTGTAAAATTCAAGTTGACAGAACACTTTTATAAAAATAAAAATAAAATTAATTATTTCCTTGTACAATGCAATACTATATACATTCCCAGGTAAGTAAATGTGCTCTGCATTAATTTTCCACTGGTTTCGTTACGGTCCGTAACAAGATCATTTCCACAATTTAAATACTGTAGTTTGAGCTGTTTCTTATCTCTTTCTGGCACAGAATTCAAACTCCATTTGAAATTTTAGAGATTCAAGAATGGATGTGGCTTTCACAGCTCTTATTACACTATAAATATTGTTTCATAGTATCCTTATCAATTCTGCCAAGGAATATTTCCCAATGTTCTACACAACCAGTTAAGCCATCATCTAATGGGTGTTCATATTTGGAGTTAAACCAACCACATGTTTCTTAAACCCAAACAAACAAAAAAGTAGGTCAGATTTATGAGTTCTAATATAAATCTGGGTCAAATAATAAAAAGTTCAGGTCTCAAATTTCTTGTCCGGTGTTAAAAGGGTGCAACATCTACTGTAGCTACCATGTAAAAAGCGAAACTGGCTTTATAATGACTTCATCAGCAACCGATTTGTGAGCTGCATTTAAATTCAAATTACAGTTCAGTTGCTACAGTAGGCTACCAAATGAGAAAGCAGAAGCCACTGGTTACAAGGGAAGGGTTATGTGGAAAACAAACAGCTTTACTTTACATATCCAAAAGTTTTGCAGGTGATTGAAAAAACATGACTACAGTATAACTGAAGGCAGATTTTAATATAGATGTATGAAAAAAAATTAATAAATAGGTTTTATGTACCAAACAAGTAAGGCCACATTTCTGAGACCTTGTGGTTGGCGTATTCTGTGTTTCAACGTTGTTTTATTCTGATTATTGTTTTACAGTATGGGTGGAGTTAAAATTCGCTGTCGACCACACGTATGAGAA
The DNA here is from genome assembly GCF_017654505.1 of Polyodon spathula. Classification (NCBI taxonomy): domain Eukaryota; kingdom Metazoa; phylum Chordata; class Actinopteri; order Acipenseriformes; family Polyodontidae; genus Polyodon; species Polyodon spathula. The sequence continues at coordinate 98,076,454 of NC_054534.1, forward strand.
AGCCTGTGCAGAATGTGGTTGAGGGATAAACTAAGCAATTGATGGCCAGTTAATCCCCCAACCACAATATAAAAACCAGCCGCTTTTTCTGATCGGGGATGGGTGTTCAGGGAGTAAGAGCAAGAGGAGGAGACATGGGACATTTATATAAACTACAATCGCTGATAGTGCCGGATGTCAACCAACACGACACTTGTTTGTTCACTGTGTTTTGTATCTGTCTGTTTATTTTGGCCACTGTGCAGTTTTGTTTTGTATTAAGTGTTTTCTGTTCTGTGTTCAAACCTTTTATTTCACTTGTTAAATACGCGAATCAGTGCTTCAACCCAGATTGTTGTGTCTGCTCTTCCTGGTCAGACGTCACCAGCAAGCTATCCGTGACAGACCTTAAATTAGCTTTGTGAGTAACTTGGTACTAGATTTATATCAAGATCTATTTTCCTTTCACCAAAGAATTTTATGAATAGTCTTCACGCTCATTCCATACTCCAAGCATCACATAATGCAATCCATCTCCGCTGGCAAAAGATCTAACAATTTAGTCTACTGTAATGTTATATACAATGTTGGAATTCCATGTCATTGTTTTGGTTATGAACTGTGTAAGGCAACAGTAAGAGCATTTTTTATTCAAATTATTATTTATTTTAATTTTAATTTGAGACTCCAAAGTAGAGACTTCAAAACAATTACAAGTCTATAGAAAGCACATATTTAATAGCAATCATTAGGGATACTGTTTGAGAAACATTTAAGTGTTCTGAAGACAACACTACATATCACAGCATGTTAGAGAAATCAATACTGTTCCATCCAATCAACTATTTCATGTTTTATTTCTGAGGTTAAACACATTACAGCAGTACCACCCTACTATTCACATGGAGTGTGCCTGTGCTTCTGTTTTCATTTGTGGCACCCAAGGAGTTAAATGTATAATTGTCCAGATTTACGTCATCGATAGTGAACTTCACTACAACACAGGAAAGCTGCCATTCAGATACACTTCTTGACTTCCGTATAGCATTCACCATGTTTATGTAGTTGAGAGTTCACTGCCTGGGCACTAAAGATTATTACTGACCCGGCATATGATGGTGAGAGCTAGTCCTATTTCCCCTGACAGGATGGTATCAACACGACATGTTTATCATAAAAGAAGAAACCTACCCCAGCCACTATAAATATGTACACAAATATATTCAATTCCACAGTATTTGTGTGTACCCTGTGTGTCACCTATGAGTGCTTTATATAGGACACCAGGGAGGCAGGGACTTCTAGAGTTAAGAAAGAAGCCATCAGTTGCAGGTTACTGTGCATTTACCATTTGTTTTTTATTTATTTATTTTAAAAAGCTTTGCGTGGAGATGGCTTATAGCAAACCGCATAACAACACTGTGTATTTGTAGCCTAATTAATTTAGTTTATATTTGCTTACTTTAAAAGCAAAAAATGCTTCAAAGCAGTTTGCATGTTGTTTTTGTTCGCTAACCTATTTATGGACGTGTGAATGCTTTTTCACATCTAATACTTTAAAAGCACAGACAGTGGCTACTATTTTTCTTTTTATTCAGTACCCTGTTGTGGGATTAGACAAAAATAATAGCTTAGCACTTTTAATAGTTTGCAAGGGCACTTTGAACATCCTGTCTTAAAATAAAAACAAGTGGCACATACAAACAACTCTCTTTAGCATAAACACATTTGTTAACCCTGGCAGTGGTACTGGTTTAAAGCCCATTTCCTGCCCTGGCCAATTTAATCAACCAATTTGTTTAATTGGTCCTGAAAAATTCAGTATGCATCCATTTGAGATGCAACAAGGCTGGCATACATAGGTAACCATGGAAACAGCAGAACAGAGTGTGAAGTAGGGACAAGGCAGTGAGCATTTGAAACATAAAAGGGCAAGATTTTTGAACACTGTTATTCTAGCAAAAAGTTAATGTCTGAACCCCAATTAGCACGAATCTTTGACTACCTTACCTAACATAACATTGAATAGTCCAGGATTAGTGCTAAATTGGGGTCTGTGAAACATTCCAACTACTACAGATGGTTCTTTAAAGTGTCTACATCAGGGCTTCTCAAACTTGGACTTGTGGACCCCCTGTGTCTGCTGGTTTTCGTTCCAACCGAGCTCTCATTTGCTTAACTATACCCTCAATTAAACTATTAATTTGCTTAATTTTACATTTTTACTTGCTTTCAGATTTTAAAACAGTTGCAGTTCAAGTTACTTATCAAATGTTACAGCTAACTTGAAATTGCAGCTGTTCAAGAGCTGAAAACAAGTAAAAAGGTCTAATTAAGCAAATTATCCGTTCAATTAAGGGCCTAGTTAAGTAACTGAGAGCTCGGTTGGAATGAAAACCAGCAGCCACAGGGGGTTCCCAGGACCGAGTTTCAGAAGCCCTGGTCTGCATGCTTCTTTTTTTAGGTAACTTTGCTGTCATGTATTACAAGGAACAAAGTCAAACAATTCCCCAACATTAAAAGACAATGTCTTCTGGGAAACAGAGATGAAACTCATTCTAAATGTGTCTATTTTAAACCGATCTCAAGGGTCCTTGTTCCGAGAAGACATTAGAGCAAAATGACCGAAACTCTGTGTAGCCTGATCCATTACAGTGCATCTGCTGCTGCTGTTTCCGTAGACATTGTCATTACACAATGTCCTTTTGAACTAAAGTAGTAGAAATCTAATAATCCATTATTATTGTATACATTCTGCTTCTGAATTACCCATTAAATTGCATGCTGGCTTAATTCTAATACTGCGCCATCAAAAAAGAAACCATAGTCTGTTTGAATTCCTCTTTACCAGTCCCAGCAATATCATTTAAATGCTGAAATAACAACACAGCTAGGTTTATTTATCAGCGGAGGTGAAAGGGGTTTGCAGTTTCACAGGCAGCTCTATTATCTCAGTTCCCTTGACTATCTGTGAGAACCTCCACCCGGCCTGGCTTTGGGGCAGCCCTTGGATAACCTACAAACTTTCAGGTCATATTTCCTAGATGAATGGCACCATATTTCTTCTTGATTTAATAAAGGCTATATCAATAATCTAATTATTGTACAAGCCATGTATTTGGCTCTCGTACGTCAACATTGTGTGAATAAAGGGAACATGAGTCCAATTTTTCTTGAATCTGTACATATGTTTAGTACAGACTTTACAAGGAGCTGAAAAGGTTTCAGCACACAGAAGCTTAACTTCTGGATTTTGATCTCTACTTTTTAGACTTCAGCAGGTTGTTTGTTACTTAAGCACACACACACACACACACACACACACACACACACACGCGTACATATGTGGAAACAAAAATGGCCAATAAAAGATTAATCTCTCTACTCTCTGTAAACATACAGAGCTTCTGCCGCCTGTCTACACACAATTAATGTAACCCAAAGCTCACACACTATACATGCTAGGAAGCAGATTCTATGTTATGGACTATTATTGCATTAATTAGCCCCATTTGAAACTTTATTTGGCTTGTGGATACTTTCATGCATAAAAAAGAAAAAAAAAACACATTCAGATTCGCTTAAAGATCCAACAAAAATCCATCTAGCCCACCACTGGCCTAATTCGAGTCCAGATCTATGTACCAGCCATATCCTAAATCATTTCATTGCATATACTGTATCATCCTTTCAGGTTCAAACAGGTAATCATACTTTTTAAATTCCGAATAGAATAGTTTAGAGTTGCTTACACCCTAACCCTCCTTCCAGCCTACAGTAATAATCAACCAGTGTAAGAGATATTATGGGTTTAGTGGGTCACAAAAATGTCCTCTTGCTGTTCCACACTTACAAACATCTGTTTTGTTTACAAGGAATGCTCATTTAGTGAACCACGAGGGAAAGTTACTGTAAATCAATGACACATGGACAGCATTACTGAGTGAATGCAAGGCACAAAATTGCTTTATAAACGTTGTTGGAGAAATAAAGCAGAGTGCATTGTCTTTTGTGTTTGTGTGCTGCTAAATAAGAGTTCTGTGAGAGAAAGAATATCGTACATGGAGGTCATATGTCTTTTTAGATATGTTTGTTTTTATATGTTTTAATTTTGAAATCAACCCTAGTACTAATTTTAATTACGGCAGTCATATATATTTAAAATCACTCTGATATAAACTGTTGTGTTATATGAAGAACCACAGGTCTAACCTCATGTGGATGAATAATTCATCAATATTCCTTGCGTCCTTCAGCTTCCAGCTCAAACTGTAGAACGGGTAAAGCACAGCCTCAGAGTCTAGGCATTGTTTTTGTGAAAGCTTTCCTGAGGATATGACATGAAACCGATATAACTGAAAGTCTTTTGAAGCTGGGAAAGGGTGCAAAGGTTACTCCCTGGTATTTTTTGGATGAGAACCAGTCATGTGGCTCCATGAATGCCAGTCCTGCAGCTCCGACAGCCCTAGTGAGTGGCACAACACTGGCTGATCATAACTCAAAAAGTCCTTCCTTATGAGGCTAACTGTACATTGGAACTGCAAACCACATAATACCAGTCTAAAGCCTGCATTTTCTAATCCAGTCATATTGAGCGGTAGGACCTGCTTTAAAGCTGCTGCAGTCATTGTCAACTTCAGTTTGTATTCCCCCAAAGGCAATGCATGGCTTAACCAGTTTTATGATGTGAGGCCGATATGACTGAATCACACTGTACCACTTGCACAAGTACAGTATCTGTATTTGTAAATTGATTCAAGGCTAGTCGCTTGTAAAGCAAGTGCACTCAAAATGCAGTGTGGAGTAATGGTTAGGGCTCTGGACTCTTAACCGGATGGTTGTGGGTATTCCACATGGGATAATTGTATATAAGAATAATGTGATCTGTCTTGTAACAATTATAAATTGCCCTGGATAAGGGCATCTGCTCAAAAATAAGTTATAAAAATCGAAGCTGAATTATTTATTTATTTATTTATTTATTTATTTGGATAGAGAATCAGAATCTGGGGCCATCTGCCAGTCTATCTGCATGTAATTTTTTGCAATGAAAACCAAAACTCACATTTTGTATTTACAGTTGTGTTGGGGGATGCATGTCACTGATGTAATATCCATGACAAGTGAGGTCCTAGCCTGTGCTTTTGGTAACCACAACCAGTGATGCCATCAGGGGTGGGGGGGCAACCGGGACTGTTGAAGATCTGACAATATTTGTTCACTAATTTATGATTTTGCCTGCATTAAAACCATACCCTAAACAGTTAAACTTCAAAACTTTCTTTTTGTTTTTGCTGAACGATGATAATAATAATAGAACAGGTTTGCTAGTGTGCGCGCGACACACCTCTTGCACAGGTCATCACGTATGTAAAGCACAAAACGAAGAAAGAAAAAAGAATCAGAACTGAGAAACAAGCAGCTTAAGTAATTTTTAACTCCTGCAAATCAAGCAAAAAACAATGTCCTTTCACGGGAATTTAATACCAGGTCTAACAGCCTGAACAAAGACGTAGCTTTATCTCTGTCGGAATCAGACAGTCACTCATCGTGGGGAAAAAGAAGACAACTCAGTGACAGTCCATCTCCAAAATGTGATGAGTGACTTGTGTTACTCAAACGACCCAGGTATGTGGCCAGAGAAAAAAAACATAACAAGCATAGTCCTGTAGTGCCACGCCATCTAGAATATTCATAGAAGTGTCACATTCATCTGCAGGGTTGCCAACTCTTTTTCACAAAAACCCGCCCACTCCTTCCTGAAAACCTGCCCAATCAGGAGCGTAAGTTGTGACATCACAATCACCTCTGATGTTCCCCATTATAGCAAATAAGCAGCTACACTACTTGCAATTGAAACTTTTTTGTGTTCTATGTGCTTAATTACCAGGGATCCTAGGAATCTCTTTGCTGCGGAATAATGTGGAAAAACACTGATCTTTCTACGCATGTCGGGGAATTTTTATTTTTACATTTGCAAAAACCATGTAAGGCTTTTTTGGTTGTTTGGTAACAAAATCAATACACTTTATATATATATATATATATATATATATATATATATATATATATATATATATATATATATATATACACACACACACACACACACACATATATATATAGTCATCGACACAGGCAATTTTGCTTTAAATTTAGTAAACATACTTTATTAAAACTCCTTCTGGTGAACAAGGCACACAGTCAGTGTCACATTCATGCTAAAACATAGCTGCAGTTTACTTCAGAATCCAGTGCATTTATACTACTCAGCAAGCTCTTTAACTGCTGAAAACTATAGAACTCACACCTAAATATCAGGTCAATGAGTTTGGCAATATCCATCCAAGTGACAAAGGCTAACTCGAGATGTTGTAACATGGAAAAGAGAAACAGCAGCAGATATTATTCAGCTTGGTTTAAATGATCTGTCTGTTTACAGCGCTCATCCTGTGCACTTGGGTGACTAAAGTCACAAATCTCCGATGCGCTGTTAGTGCATAAGGGTTAGCAGAGCAAGTGGGAACGTCATCTGAAGTTGCATATTCTTGAGAAGATGGTTAAATTAACCAACTGCACCTTTTCCAACAAACAACTGTTGGCTGACACACACAAGATAATAAACACAACAACAGCTGGGTAACATAAATGGTAATTTCTTGCTGACGAGCCATTTTCAAGGCTTCCTCAAACACATATCATCACATCTTTTCAACACATCTCCATTGGGGTACACACGCACTGCTTTCATTTTGGTGCATGTGTGTCCATTAAGAAAACTGAACTTGTCTGTTCCTTCATGTTTAAGAATCTCTCTCAGATCATGCAACAACATGGGCAGACATTCTTAACCATTTTACAATTCTTTTAACTCTCTCACACACCTTCAACACCCTGTCTGTCTGGGGAAACAGGACAAGATCTGGTTACTTTGAATATCAAAGGACCTTTTGAAATTAAGGCTTTAGCTGGGGGGGGGGGGGCACATAAAAACACCACCCATTAACAGGTCGCGTTACCATTGGTTACGTACCAGAAACAGTGGAGGGGAATTTTGAATCTGACCTGTTCTGTGCTTGGGGCATGATTGCCTGCATGTATTATAATAAACCTGTCATTAATTGAAGAGTATTTTCTTAATAAACATCGGAACTCACTTTTAAATCAACATCACATGATAAACTAATATAAATACTGTTTGTTTTTTATTATTAGTACACAGATGTATTTGTAATGTGTAAAGTAAAATGGTAGGCCTACATTTGTTTATTATTGATTGATGGCACTTTCTTCGAATTTGAAAGTGTAACAATTAATGCTTGCTGAACTGCTATCCAATAGTACTGTTTGCATATCTTATAATGTGACGCGGGTGACACTCAATTTTAGCCTTTTATTTTAATTGCGGAATAACACTGATACAAATCAATCAATCATTCCTTTTCTTTAATCAAGTAAAACCCCTGAGAACAAATTCTCATTTGCAATAAGGCCTGTTACCAGACTGTGCCTTTTAGAAAGCGCTACGTTTCTAGCCCAAAGTAACAATGGAACGTGCGTCACGTCACAGATATTGATGCGTGTTACTGTTACAATGTTTAGCAACAGTGATGTAAACACTAAGGGTTGTATATCATATAGCTTGCAAAATACTGTATATATTTTAAAACTATTCAAAATATAACCAAATGTAATAACTGCACAAATGCCCAAAACTAGCCCAAAAAATAGGCACCTGGCCAAAGTCATTTTTATACGCACAATACAAAATATACAAGCCCAATTGGTCGTGAACCCATCCAATCTGGCAACACTGTAATAGTCTGTCACCATCACGTAGTAGGGCCATTTTCAAAAATACTCAGCAGTATAACAGCATCGTATGCGTGATAAAAACTTTATCCAGCTGCAGTGAAGCTCTTCAACTTGACTTGAATTCTCGAGTGGTTTTCTGGAGAACATCACGGTTTGTGTACTATTCGTTTGTTAGAATCACTAACTATACCAATTGCTATACCAGCAGACGTTTAGGCTTCTGATGTAAAGAATACCATTCATTTTTGTTTTTGCTTGTTTTACGCAGGCTGCTGTTATAAATCGCTAGGGGGCATTCCACCGCTGTGGCCAAAAAAGTCACCCGAAAGAATGAACACATCTTGCTTCATAAAGTCAAATGAAACCTGCCAAATAATAGTATGTTAACATTGAATTACTTACTGCTTTCCAGCTTCCCATATGCTTAATGAAAAACTAACATGAATTGAAAAATGTGGCAATTCAAAATCTAACATGAAATACTGTACTACCCTATGGCTTCCCTTAAACTTTTACGACATAATTCTGTAGTTTCTTTAGTTACATGATGTTAAATAAAATATCTAAATTATGTTCATATAGTTATTGATTGGTTTTAATGATGTCTTAATCCTAAAATTCTAATGCTGCAAAACTTTTGGCCATAGCTGTATATATTGGAACATATGATGAATGTTTACAGTATATACTGAGTGTACAAAACATTAGGAACACCTTCCTAATATTGAGTTGCTCCCCCTTTTGCCATCAGAACAACCTCAATTCGTCAGGGCATGGAGGTAAGGTGTCAAAAGCGTTCCACAGGGATGCTGGCCCATGTTGACTCCAATGCTTCCCACAGTTGTGTCAAGTTGGCTGGTAGTGGATCTCTACTCCGAATGGAAAGAGCAGGTGATTTTTTTAAACATTAATCACGCTGCTTTCTAATGAAGGTGTCATGTTTAAGAAAAAACAGGATGTTAAAACTTGTTACAGTTAAGGCAAATTGCATGATACAAGCTACATGTTATATTGCCACATTTTGTTGCTTGTCTTCTGAAGTAAATTATACAATACAATACAATAAAATACAAAAACTAGGCAGACACATGGCAGGCAATAAAAATGTGCATTATAAATACCATATGGGAGATACTGAAAGAAGGAATCTATGAAAAAGATCTAGGCGTTTATGTTGACTTGGAAATGTCGTCATCTAGACAATGTGGGGAAGCTATAAAAAAAAGGTCAACAAAATGCTCGGCTATATAGCGAAAAGTGTTGAAATCAAGGAAAGTAACGTTACAACTGCACAATGCAATAGTAAGACTTCATCTAGAATATTGTGTTCAGCTCTGCTCAACCCTGCTACAAAAAGGGTATTGCTGCTCTAGAAAGAGTGCAAAGAAGAGTGACCAGAATTATTCCAGATTTAAAAGGCATGTCATATGCAGACAGGCTACAATAATTGAATCTGTTCAGTTCTGAACAAGGAAGACTATGCTTGCGATGTGATTCAAGCTTTCAGAATTTCAGCCAGGTAGGTTACAGTTTAACCGGTACAGTAGGTTTTAAACCAGGTTCACGAGACAGATTGTAAATCTCATTTTTAATGTGCCAAGCGAGAAAGATTTGGGCTGCAGTTATTTCCCCCAGTTATTGTATGGTAGAGCCAATATGAGTGAGTAATGAAGAGCCCTATAAAAAGGGGTGTGGAGTATTTCAACTTTCACATGGCTTGGCTTCTGAAATACTTGTTCTTGTTTACTTTTAATGTTTGTATTCACTTCCAAGACAGCCAAGTTAAAACAAAAAAGTTAAAAAAAAATACAGACAAGCCAACAGTTATGGGTACAGCAGTTCACACTAAAAAAACAGGACCCTGGTACATCACATGCCCATGAAACAAAAACACCCTCTAATAATGATGTTCCATTTCACCTCATAAAGTAGGGGCGGTTGCAGGAGAAAAGGATGAAGAACCACATTTCAACACATGACAGACAGAAAGTCACTGAACGAAAACAAATCCACTTGCAGTATTTCTAACTATCCCCATACAAGCATCAGAAATGTTTAAAAGCATAGATTTGGGATTCACTTGTCACCCACTCAAGGTCAGAGTGGCAAGCCCTCTTGTGGAGTTGATAACAGATTGTACTGTACAGCGTCATTCTATATATTTCATATACTTGTCTCACACAGGGTCATTTTTTTAATTAAATCTGAAAATGCAGACCATATTTTAGTAGATTAGCAGTTTACTTTCATTGTTGCTGTAATGTGGTGAACTGATAGTAAAAAAAAGAAGAGAAAGACCGTTTAAGTCAGCCAGCTATGTCACAGGGTTTAAATGTAACCTCTTAAACATTTCACTCTTAAGTAAATCAACAGAGTGGGAATTTAAAATGACAGGATAATAACTTCATTCTCCTGCGTCTTTTTGAGAACTTGTATAATTTATAGCCCAAAACAGACCTCGAAACCATTCAGGGATGGTAGATATATATTTCACATTGTTTTTTTCCCCAACACAAGGCGGCCAAATAAATGAAGCTTAATATAGCACTAGCTTGTATTTTAGAACATGTTATGCCCATTATGTAAATCCGTTAACCTGTTCTGCAGTCCTACAGTACCTACACCAATTTCGAACACCATTTCCATCACTTCACACCAATTTAAATCAATTATTAACACTGACTATTAATCTTCTAAACACGCACTTACCATCATACTTATAATCAGGCGCATTCAACATATTTCATAATGTATATTTACAAAAAAAATAACTGCATTCCTAACGTAAACTTTCGAATATCAATACAGGGCTCAGATCGGAGGGAAGAATGAACATTAAACCAGCCAAACATTGTCTCCTCGAATGACATTGACTGCAACTAAATCCTGTGTTTTGAACCCTGGTGATACTACAAAAGGACCATAATAGCCTTGTTTAACTGTGTATCTGAAAACTGTTTTTGGTAAGCAAAACCATTCATTTTCATCAGAATATTAAAATACATATTCATATTTGGAGTACAGTAAGCAGGCAGATGCAGTTTTCTGCTTTCCTTGCAGACACTTTCAGAAGTTCAAAAGACCCTGCTTTCATTGAAAATGGGGCAAATGACTGGAAAAATCACAAAAAAAACTTCAGAAACATTCATAATCTGGCACCACAAACAGTGTTCTGAAAGGTGGCATTTGTTTAAACAGTCAATGGAAGGATGTTCTGACTGTAGCGTGTTATCAAATTCTCACAAAACGGTGGTGCGTGAAAACAGACAGAATGTTACGAAAATATCTTGCCACAAGTTCTGTAAAATCAGATTGAGATCAAGCTAGAAATTGCGACGAGGATGTTCCAGGCAAGGGAATGAGAGAATAGGATTCAGCAGTATGGGGGGCTCCGGGCTGTGGGGAGAATTGACATTAAACCAGCATTGTCTCCTCCAATGACACTGAAATGCAACTAAATGCTGTATCTGTACTACAGCACTGCGCAGTAGAAACACGAGAAATGTCTGTTAGACCTGCTTTGAGCACTTGTGGGGAAGAAAAAAAATTCGATCTTCTTCTGTCACAAATATTTTTTGTGTTGGTCAGAACAATTTCGTGTGAGGGTTTGGGCAATTTATTTTGAAGCATCACCTATGGTTATCGTTTATGTGGAACAACATGCTGGATTAATTTAAAATTCTGTATTGATCTTTATAATGTTGGGGAAACTAAACATCCATAACTGCAGATTATTAGAATGGACCATTCCTCCAAAACCGCCATACCAGGCAAACACCCATCCAGCTCTCTAATTGAGGTGATTGAGCAGTTGCTTAAACTAATGCAACTACACATTTATGGAAGCACTGTCTTGCTCAATCTATTGCCCTGCAGCAAAACATTTACTTAATCTGATCCATAATGTATAAATTTAATTATGTGGGTGTGACAGAAAGACAATGATTCTTGGTGGTAAATCTCCCTCCCGACCCCTGAATGCACTAAGTAACAGGAACAGAGTACTCTGGACTACTTGGCCTGACACTTCGTTCCGAGGGTTAAAAGGAAGTCAGTCATGTAGAAAAGGGACGGAGCTTCGGTACACTAACTCATTAACCCGGAAGGGAAATGATGTGGCAGCCGTGGATTGGAGGAGCGTCTGCAATTGTTTACCAAGGGGTTATGAGTGACGGTATAAATAGGGGTCGAAGCGATGTTATCTGTTCCTTCGTTTTGGTTATTGTAAAGTGTCCCGGAAGGACCTGTGTTTGTTGTGAAAACAAATCGTGAGTGTTTTGTTTTGTTTTTCTATTTGTTACTTGTATCACCAGACAGCTAACACGTTCTGGAGCTGTCGCCAGAGGAAAGCACAAACCCAGAACAGCACTTCACTTGTATCACAGTAAATTGTACTGCACCACAATCACTAATTCACGCACTAACCGGACTTGTGTATGTGTTTTGTGTTTAATGTGGGGATACAAAAACAGGACTATTATTTTGGGACTCTTGGGAGACTATAAATGTAAGTAATACACGCCGCTGTATTACTTGCCAGCATTATTACTGACTGTTTGTTTCACCATCAGGACTGGACTGAAAAGAAATAAAAACAAACCTTTGCACCTGGATTACAATTGTCTGTCTGTTCTTTGATCACCTGCACCTGCACACTATCAACCACTTTGCCACAGTGTGTTATGGGACATTCGGATTACATTACATTTACTTTTTTCTGTTATGCTTTCGATAGAAATGAAATGAGACTAATCTTTGATGACTGTAAACTATATAACTCGGAACATACATTACACCCAGGAAGAGATTCTAATGAAACAGATGTCCATTGTTCAGATACTGGGACTAATGAATGATCACTGACTTACCTTCATCTTTTACTGCTATGGAAAAATGTAATTATAGGTACTATGCAAACACCAACAATATGTACTTACACCATACTTTGTGTGTGCTTTCTGACAAGTTCAATGGAGCGTTATCAAACTATTTACAGTGTGATCTTTTTAAACAAGAACATTCTCTTCAAAATGTTCACTGGGCAACCTTTTTCTAAACTATGAATACTGCAGGGCAGTACAAACGTAGATTGTGAAGCTAATGCATCTAGGATCTTATCTAGCAGATCAAAGCACATCACTCCCAGCGAACAAGGGAATTCTACCGGAATGTTTCCATAATGCATTTTCAATTGAACTGCTGCACAGGAGCTATAAAAGGAAGACTCAAACCACTGAGCGGCAACACACATATACTGCTGAAAACTCTACCAAGCAGGCAGTCTATCTGGTCAGCACAGTGGCCTGGTGGGTGCCCCCATTTATTATTCCCAATAAGTGCTCATCAAAGTACCTAGTAAAGCTAAAAAAAAAAAAAAAAAAAAAAAAAGCACCCTTGACTATAAATGAAATCCTTTACTTCCTCTCTTTAATTGTTTAATTGATACTATTTCAAAAGGGTACCCTTCCTTCAGCACACTACTAAAGACACGTTTCTTCAATCAGCATCTCTGTGCTTCACTAGGCAATCTGAGCCTTCTTCATACAGCCCAGTACATGAATGCCCCTGTATCCTTTTTACATGCTTCGTCAGTGCACAGGCATGCTTTATCGCTGAACTGAATATTGTACACCTCAGCAGCCCTGTGCATCTATTTAGACAACCCAGTCTTAAGAAAGACTTCCTGTTGTAATGCATGTGGTTTCCTGTTTATATATGCATGTTTATAAAAATGGCTTTCTTATCTTAGTGGGTTTTAATGTAAAAAATTGCTGCTTTTGTATTATTATGTGTATACTGTTATTTTTTAAATGGTCTGACTGTGGCAGTTGTATGTGTGACATGTTATACAAATGTATTGTGGTTTGTTCTTTTTCTGCTATGTACTGTACAGTGCTTTGTGATACTTTTGAATAAAAAACGGTATATAAATGCAATAAATAAATAAACAAATATCTATCTTATTCTTAATGAATCGGAGGGTGATAAACCACAGAACACAGTGGATCGCTAATAAGTACAGTATGCTTTTGGGATTACTACAGCCACACAAACTTAACTGACAGTTTTTGGTTTTTTTTTTTTCTATTTTATTCTATAAATCCACTGTTCTAATGAAAAGTTTGAATTTCTTACTCTCAATACCCTGTGTCATTTTGAATGTTAAAATGTAAGGTTTCAGACTCTTGAATGACCTCCTCTCGACTCAGACGGGTGAACCTGGAGAAAAACTAAATGGTGGATAAAGTTATCAATCTTCGATATATGAAAAACATCACAGCTATACTGCTTCACTGTCAATCTCTATGAATTTCCTTATTCCCACCCTCCCAAGCCATTGATTTGTCAACATTCAGACTGAACCCACCCCTGGCATCCGTAGAAAGCAGCTATTCGTTAAAAAGGTATCAAGTCTTCCGTTCGTTGTAACTACAATACTATACTATAATGTAGGTGTCTTTGAGACTGGACAAAGTAGAGCAGTCAGACAAAAAACAAAAATAATCTGTACAAGTTTGAAATTGCGCATTGTTGAACTGCCGAAATGCATGGCAATTGCAATGCTAAAAAAATAGAACGTGACTGGAGACGAAACAAAGGCAAACTTAAATATGGCAAAAGAAAAACAAGAGGACAAGAGGAAAGTATTTATGGCTCAATAGAGAAAACATTTTGTTTGAATGGAGTACTGCGATAGTCAGTGAATGAATCCTAGTCAACAATCTCCCTCCCGACCTGTGAGGGCGCTGTATAACAGTGTGCCCAGGCTGGATGGTTTGGCAGTTCATTCCAGGGTCAGCTGGAAGTCGACCATCCAGAAAGGGGGCGGAGTCACAATACCAGAAGCCATCGCCTTAATACGGTATGCGATGTGTCAGTCATGGATTGGAGGATACGTGATTGCACGCGCTACCAAAGAGGGCGTGACTGAAGGTACATCAGGGGATGTGGCTAAGCAATCTGTTCCTTTGTTATGGTTACGGAAAGACCTGTAAAGGACATACCGGTGTAAAAAGAAACCATGAGTTTTTATGTTTTGTTTTGTCTCTCTATTAAACTGTCACATTTATCATATATAGAAGGCTAAACTCCAGGAGCTGCTGCTAAATAACCAGCAAATAAACCTGGACTTCACCATTGTGCACGTTTAAACTTGCAATTCACCACTTACACTAATAGCACTCACTCTAACCGTGTTTGTGTGTGTCTTTTTCGTGTGAAGTGCATGTCAGTGGATTACACTGTTACTACTGGTATTTACAGTACTGTAGTATATATATATATATATATATATATATATATATATATATATATATATATATATATATATATATATATGTATTTTGACATTGCACTTAAATTTACTTGAACCAATTATTTAGAAATGTTAAAAAAATTAATAGTTTCTAGCAGTTTAACTAAAAACAACAAAACAAAAACACTAAAATTATTAATGGAATAAAATGTTGCAAACAAGGGTTATTTCGCAACTAAACCTGTGGCTTTCTGTATATATTGTGTTAAGACTGGAGGAAAAAAAATCAAGTGAAAAAAAAAGTATTTTAAACACAAAAAAGGGGTTTTTCCTAAAATGTAAGTCTCAAAAAAGGGGGAGCGACTTTTACTTCAAAGTGACCTATAGGATAATTTTTATGGTACTGCCTGGCCACTTTAATAGGACCTTTGATCAGTACTGGCTGGGCATGGGGACTGAACTACATTAATCTTACCTGCTGTCAGGGGCAGGGTGGAGGGGTGAGTGAGTGCAATGAGAAACCCTACACGCTCTCCGATGATGTTAAATCTCACAGTACGCAGTAAAAGAGACTCCAATTAGCTACAGTTAAAGATGAATAAAAGGAATTCCAATAACCACAACATTAGAGTTCCCATTGATTGAACCTTGAAACCATGGGAAATTAAATCATGTATTTTAAGCTACACTGCCAGGAACCGAGACATCTATGAGTAAGTAGTTATTAACCTTTTCTTTAAGCAATAACACTGGTCAACCCGCATACCAAGTTAAACACACAACACCACGTAATCAGGTTCATAGCTGTATAGGCTATCGCATGATTTCACAATCTAAAACTGTTCAATATTAGGAGTTAAAACTACAGTCAGAAAATTATTCATATCAATAAATGTCATGTACAGAGCGAAATGAAAAAATAGAAACGCCTGGAATTTATAGCACATGCTATAAATAGTCTGTCCCTTATATGTAAAACATATGCTGTATCTATCCATTGGAGGTTCACTCATAATGGGCAACATCTGTGACATGTTACTGATAGTTGGTACCTCTGAAACCAAGAATTGAAGCCACGTGGAAGTAATCCACAAAGAGCTTGATTTGCAGCCAAGGAGCAGCCTTTCACTAGGGATATTGTTGAGAGATCCACCAAAATGATGGCTGAAAAGAAGAGACTGTCTAATATACAGAGCAGAATAGACTGGGGTGTCCAATCTTCAGAGCCCAGAAATTACGGTTTGCCCATTTACCCCACTGCATTCTGGTAGAGAAAATTACAATTATAGACTAACTGATAAGTGTCCTACCCAAATGTTTTGAAATCATGACCATTCAATTTGGATCAAAAGAGTAGGAAAGCTATGAATAATTTTTATTTATCCTGGATGACTTCTTTGTTAAGTAGACAAGCAGCCAGTTACCTAGCACACAAATAGACATCCATTAGTAAGCACCAAGGTGATAACGGGACACTGTCTTTTAACATGCATAAAGTTAATTGTGCATGCATTAACAGTAGTGGCCATCACTAAACCCCAGTGCCTTGCCAATTACTGTTTAGATCAATATTGTTTTGGCGAGGGAGTTTTCTTCACATTCAGACACTAGTACTTATTAATTAGTTATAGTAAAAATACAGTCTAGTTCCAGTACTGTAGCTCCAAATCCATTTTCCTAGGAGAAACATGATAACGTGCATCTATCTGGCAGGACAGAATGTCACACATAGAAAATACATAGTAGGCCTTTGAGGTTTTTGCATTTGCACTGGTCAGTACTCTGCCAGTCAGAAAACAGAAGGCCTAGAACTGCAGAAGAAACTAAAATCCACCTACTTTACCTTTCACTGGAGACACTGGAACTCTACAGCAACCACACCTGCAATACGATCATATTTCACCTGTTTCTCTTTAGCCTTCAAAATGGGCCCGGGCATCAAAACGCTGATGAAGAAGCTCCAACATATTTCATTACGAGGTGCTGCTAAAGCAGACAGTAAAGAATGACCAGCACCTTCACTGATGGCATTATAACTTACTGATAAGTGGCCAATCAGGCCATAATAAAAGATAAAATAAAAAATCAAGGGTTTGCTGTCACACTCTCCATCTATCATTTTCAACCCTAACCCAACTTTCTTCCTCATATATTTTTAGAATGAAAGAAACAACCTGTACAAACAGTTTCTCCCAGTATAGTTTTCCGTTCATACCTACACAACTTGAGTCAGGTTACTGCAAATCAACAGCCTTTTAAGGGTGGCATCACTGTGGGTGGTTTTCTAAGTGTGTCATTGACGAGGACAACTAATCAATTATAAAATTATATATATATATATATATATATATATATATATATATATATATATATATATATATATATATATATATATATATATATAATTAGAATTCAGAATTGTGAACCTATCTTTAAGAACGCAATCTTAGCAGGTTACTTTATTAAATTGTTCTATAATAGTTTAACGTTGTCACTCCAATATACAACTCTTTCAAATCTGAAATGACAGAGAAAAAAAAAAGCACATCCATCTATATGGCAGGCTTTCATCGTCTCTATGAATAACCAAGCGTTGTGTTCTTTCAGGACTGAGGCTACCTGCATCTAAGAGAACACAGCATAATTAATTAAGATTGTAAAGCTGGAAACAACATATTATAATTGCAATGTCATCTTAAGGGGGAAAAAAATGTTTCGCAAATAACAATTTTTTTTTTAAGATAATCAAGCGCCATGGATACATTACTGTCAAATAGTGAGTGTGTTGTAAATTTAAAGTGCTCCAGCTAACAGTAAAACAAAAATAAAAATCTATAGCTACTCTTCAGCAGACAGGCGTGAACAAACACCTTTGAACATTCACTGCACTTCAAAACACAAATATATCAGACGCCTTGCTTTTCAGAACTGGGTTTTAACACAGTAAACCTCAATTAGTCAAGCTCAGCTGCATTACATCTTCCCGATTGAGAGCGCTTCACCACCCTTTAAAGTAATGAGCCTTCTGGATGTTCTGCACTATTGCGTGTTACAAGGAACTTTGCTCTGTTAAACATGCAGCCGTAAATATTCACAGTATCAACGTGTCTTTAACCGTTCCGCTACAATTATTCTGCGTGTGTGTGTCTATCTATCTATCTATACGTGTTTTACACTCTTCTTTCTTTTTAAATGGTCACTTTGTACTAACAGCCCGGTGCTATAGCTTTAGCTCCATTCCCAGGTAAAGATCACTGAGCTGGCATTTACAGCAGGAGCTTCTCCGCTCGCAATCTTCATGAGGCCTTGGCGCACATCTTAAGATGTATCAAAAGGAAAACGAGGACTACAGTGTTTCGTTTACGTTTTACTTATTGAACCTTAAAAACTATGAATGTTTGTGATGTATACCTCCGGCACTGCATGGGAATTCGATCGTTCTTTTAAACGTCCTCAAATCGGGAATTTTAAGACACAATCTTCATTTAAAACAGCTACTTGGTGCTAACTGCACGCGCACACACGCAGACAGACAACTCGTTTTGCATTTTTATCATGATTCGTTCAGCACAGCATGCATACAGTAGGCTACTTATCTCGCACGGCACAACAGTAATCTTCCATTCATTTTATGTTACCGATACATAGCAAATGGAACTTGGATGTTTGTTTGTTTTTGTTTGTTTTTTCCTTATGCCACTGGCATTTTATTTATTATTATAAAAATAGGGTAAGCACAAACTAAAAGGACTGCGTGCAGCCCACACTGTAACGTTACCCAGAGCCAGGCTAGCTGTAGACAATACATTTGTTATGGTTTTGTCTTTTTTCTTTCACGTAAATGTCTCTGTGTTGCTTACCTTCTCTGGCTTTCAGCAGCACGGTGTTGGCCACGATGTTTTCAATCTCCATGCTTAATTAGTAGGATTCCATGCAGACCTGATACATTTCACTTAATAAGAAAGATGAAGCTGGTTGCGGCGATGATGATGACGATCAATGTAAATAGTGATCTGGCACATAGCAGGTTAACTGTACCTCTCCATTCTCATGTTAACCCCCCACCTTTTAGCACTCTTTGAACGTTTAATACCCTTTTTAGCATTCTATGCCTTGCCTCCCTTCCTGCTTTGCTCACTCCCTCACCGAGTAGAGGAAGCCCCCAGTGGGAGGGATCATCTTACAAACCACACAATGGACCGCTCAGTACAACACAATAAGAACGCGAAGATCATTTACACCAGAAACACTGCCTTTGATGGAAGCATGGTATTTGTCATTTCAGTAAAACGCCTGTATTAAGCTATTCTATACAGAAAGCAGCCTGCCGTTTTCAATACTTATTGATATCTATTTTTTAACTCAGTAACTTAGCAGGATGGTTTGGAGCTTACTTCAAAATGGCCAGAATAATTTTGCATAACCAATAATTTTACATTATTAAACATTATATATGTTTTACAAAGGGACATAGTTGTGTTTAATAACTGTGTGTGTGTGTGTTTTAAATGCATTAAGTTTTTGGCGAAGATTTTCTTTTTACCTGGGCAGGATTTTTGGGGGGTTTGATCGATTTTGATCAAGTTTGCTGTTTAAGTTGAGAATCCATCTACGTTATTAATTGTATTGTAATAATTAGATTCTTATTAACTACTGTATGGTTGTTAAAGTCTTGGAACTATAGACACATTTATTTGAAAAGAAGGTCCTTAACAGTGGCAAATCTCTCCTGGATTTACAGCAACCCTAAATAACAATGTTTCCATCCCTGTGCTCATTTTCTTTGTGCGCGTATTCAGGATACAAAGCCTAAACCTTGGATTAACCTGAACTCTGAAGTCAGCAATATTGTAGTTTAGGGAAACATAATTGGATGGAGTTTGACCCACTGCCTGGATGCACAAACAGAAGCAGTAACTAACTCTATATGCAACATGATCCTAACTGAAGACTATGAGAGTGATTACAGTCTTGTCTAACCTATATTAAAGACTGCCTGTTTAAAGCACCGCTCATCTATGGTAGCCACATGGATGAATCCCTATGTAAACACATTCCTAGAGGTCACGATAAGCAGGGTTAACTACATACTGTGTGGGTAGGTACACATTCTGTGCTACCTAATGTTATACTATCCTCGTCAGGTTTATTGTTTGCACTTGTGCAATAATGCCACAAAAGGATTCAGACACTACTGAATATCACAATCACTTGTAGCCACCATGCTATGACACCCAAAATGTGCATGACGTTTTCCTTTTAACTCTGATGGTGTAGAAAAACGGTGAAGGGGTAAAAAAGAAAAAAAAATGATGTAAAGTGTATTTTAAGAAATTGATCAAGATCAGGTTGAGATTTTAATGAACTGCACAAGAACATCATTAAACCAAGACGGGTTCAAAATGAACCTTTAGCAGCTAAAACATGTGAGATCCCTCACATTAAAGTGGCAATAGCCAACAAAATATTTCCATAAATACTTTGTGTTGTGCAATGTTTAACTTCTGTGTTTATTAATTAAATGATTCTTTTAAACAAATATGTTGCACGTTTTCCTTCAAGAGTTGACAGATTTTACGATTTCCAAAAGTGTTACATATATATGTCGACTTCGATTGATTCAAGTTTAACTGATCGTCAGAAATGGCAAAGGTGTGTTCAGTGGACTCAACATGTGAAAACTATGTCTGTAATCAACACCCAGCACAAAAAATAACTTGCAGTGCTTGCAAGTAGGATCCAAACATCCACTCATGTTTACCTACAAAAGGCCAAGCATTTAATTAATAATATGATTTGTTTAATCCTTTTAGGAAACAAAAACACTTTCCACTAAAGTGAATGTTTAAGAAAAGTCACCTATAGTTCTGTGTCCATATTTATTAAGCTTTACAGATTTTTGCTTCCTGCTGTGTGTTCTTTCCCCCCCAAATTCTTTGTCACTTTCACAATAAGATGGCACGGTGTGAGGATATTTCGACATGGGAAGTTCCCTTGGGAATGAAAACCCAGGGAAACGAAACCTGTGTAAATGCATGTCCAGGATTGGTGACCCCTGAGTGACAGGAAATCAACACTCCCCCCTCCCCTTGTTAGCTTGTGGCGTGGCACAGCAAAACAGTACAACATGTGAAACAAACATAAAAGGACAAACAAACAGGACAGTCACCAAATCCTTTTTGAAGCGCAAATGCCTGGGTTGTTACACAGCCCCCTCCCCTACCCCCCTTTGTTCCTAGTCCTCGACGGACTGGCAAAGTCCTAAAAATAACCCGGGATCTTGTGTCTCCTTGATGGTCCGGGGCTCTCAGCTACTGCCAGTGGCAGACTGCTGTCAGGGGCAAGTGGTGGGGGACTCCTGGGCAACGGGGATTGTGGAACAAGGGGCTGAAGAGCTTCAGGGGCAGGGGACGGTGAAAGGGGACTGTCAGGTAAGAAGGGACCAGTACCGCTGGGTCAGGCCATGCCAGATTTTGTCCTCTGTAGGGGGCAAGTCGATCCCTGTGGAGGACTACCCGGCCTCCCAAGGGTGGCAGCTGGACCCGGTACACCGCCTCTCCAATGCGTTCCAGGACCAGGCATGGTCCAAGCCAGTGGCTGTCGAGCTTCAAGCAATGGCCCTGCTTCCTCTTGGGGCTGTAGACCCAGACCAGCTCTCTACTCTCAAAGTGCCGCCCCCAGGCCCAAAGGTCATAATTGCGCTTCTGCTGTGAGCCCGTAGTCTCCAACTGGTTCCATGCAAAGTGATTCTGGAGCCTCCAGGCATACCTCATGACCAGGGGGGAGCAGTAGGTGTGTCTGGCAGCTGGCTAAACACCATCCCCGCTGGGGTGCATAACTCACGTCCCAGCATTAGCAGGGCAGGGGTGCATGAGGTGGATTCCTGGATGGCAGAGCGGCAGGCCAGCAGAACTAGTGGCAGGTGAGTGTCCCAGTCTCGCTGGTGACTTGCGGTGGTGATGGCTAGTTGAACTGCCAGGGTGTGGTTGAACTGCTCAACCAGCCCATCACTGTGTGGTTAAAGGTGGGTGGTCCTTGTTTTGTGGATCCCCAGGGTGGCGGCACATCTCCGCAAAGACCCGGGGGTCTGGGGGACCCCGAACTGGCTGAAGAACCCCTCCAGCAGTGCTTCAGTGATGGTCTCCGCCTCTTGATTTGGCAAGGCATATGCATCTGGACTACTTTACCAAGTGGCCATCACTACCAAGACAAACCGGTTCCCCTTCTCGGATCGCGGAAACTGCCCCAAGACGTCAACTCCAACCCGCTCCATGGGTCCTTGTGACAGGGAGAATGAGGATCTGAGCTGCAAATCTCCCTCCCGACCCAAGAGGGCACTAAGCAGAGGTACTTGCATGCCTGTTCAGAGATGGGCCGGCTTGGAGAGAGGGGCGGAAAAGGAAGTCGGCTATCTTGGTGCAGGGCGGAATGACCATATTAGGGGACAAAATCACTGTGATCAGCTGTGTTGCATTAGACAACTGGCAGGTGTGCTGAGTCGCGCTGATCATGGGGTGGAGTCCCCTGGTATATAAGGGCTGTCATTGTGTAAGTGCGAGGCTTGTTGAGGTAATGCTGGAGCTAGGTTCCTGAGCTGTGTGTTTGTTTATTTGGGTATTTTTTGTGCTACGTGTTTGTGTTTATTGTCAGAGTGATCCCTGACGCCAAGGAGCTGCCGCACCACTGCCAGCACTTTTCACCTTGGACACCACACACCCCGGACAACAGAACTGGACACTTAAGCACCTGAGCACCTGCACTTTTCACCACCCCAGGAGTGCACCCAAGGAGCTGAGAGGGACTCCTCTGTTGGGACTTATGATTTATATTTTTGTTGCTTTGAACTGTGTTTTTTTTTGTTAATAAAGTTCACCCTACCATTGTGGTAGGGTATTTGCAAATTTAGAAGTGACTCTGTGACGTCTGCTCCACACCCACACCCACTGCACCGTCACAGTCCTCCAACCGGAAACTGCTGGAGGGGGGCATGCGACCTGTCTGTGGGTCCTTTACGAACAGTGCAGTCATCACAGCAGCAGCAGAAGTCCTTCACATCTCGACGACACTGTACCCAGTAAAAGCTCTGTCGCAGGCGATGCAGGGTCTTTATTACACCAAAGTGGCCGGTGCTTGGGGTGCCGTGGCATGGTTTTAGCACCGCTGCCCTCAAGATGTGTGGGATCACCACCTGCCACCTCACTTCCCCCGTCGCTGGCTCTCTCCACTGCCTCTGTAGGACCCCGACCCTAATGCACAGGCTGGTCCATTGTGCCCACAGCTGTCTTGTGGCGGCCAACTCCCGGGCCACCCCTTCCCAAGGGGGCCTGCGCTGTTCCGCAGCCACTGCATCACCGGTCCCATTTCTCAGTCCTCCTGCTGACTTCGCCTCCAGCTGACTGCATCCACCAGCACCAGCTCCAGCTCCCTGCACTGCACCTCACCGGTCTGTCTCACCTCCAGTTCTAATTCTTGTGCTTCAGCCACCGACAACTCTGTCTCCCAGGCTTCCCTCTTCGCACAGCCTTTGCAGCCCTCTCCGGCACAGGGTCAGTGGGACAGGGTGTTCGTGTTTACGTGGTGGGCTCCAGACCGATGCTGGATCTTGTAATTGAAGGACTGGAGCTGCTCAATTCAGCGGGCGACCTGCAGTTGCTGTGCTGTTGTTTTCCCCTGGCTGGCAGAGCAGATGGGGTGGTGCAGATTTCTCTGGCTTATCAAGCTGACATGTCAGCAAAGCCCTCAGCATTCCATAGTCATGACAATGTTCACTGTTGATGAATCTTGCTGACGTCAGCTGATTGCCTGCTTTCTCCCTCATGGCGCTGCTGCCTTGTTGTGTTTGCTGCTGCCTCGAAGTCCCTCTCTGACTCGCTCCCGACTCTCAGTATGGCGGCCATCTCCTCCAGCCTCCCCTTCAGGCTGTCTCTGCAGTGGTGAAGCAACCGGCCTCTCTGCCTGCTCCTGTTTTATTTCATGCGCCGTTTACTCCATATCTCCACTTCTGAACACCAATGTAGCGTTGCGTGTAAAATAAAGCAGACCACACTGGTAGGACGATTCAACAAGTTGTTTACTTTAACACGGTAACAAATACGGACCACTGTCTGTCACGAACCACGCTAAATAAAATAACTGAACCTATGTCCTTGTCACTGCTCCTTCCGGCATCACTTCCGCTTTGATGGTCCCGCCTCCTGATGTGCACACACACACACACATGCACACACACAGTGACACGTGTACGATTATGCACTAATGCAGCATAGAAAGTGTGGGTTTCTGTGGTTGTGTTATCACATAGTGTTGGTTGGTGTTTTTAAAATAACCTACAGGTTAAACAGTCACTGGACTCCACTTTCCAAAGTGTGCCAATTGATTAATTAATAGCAGGTGGTGGTGGGAAAGGGAGTGTTATTTAAGAGGCAGGATCCGTAGAGGGAAAAAAGACAGTAGAGTGAAACCATGTTTGTTGATTTATTGAAACGAGATAGAGTGAGCAGCAGTATCATAGACACAAGCTACTGTGAGGGTGGTGGTTGTGTAAGATATGGAAGAAGACAAAAATAACTTATGAGTGAGAACGAGAGGGTGCGTCGTTTCAAAATACACTGAAGATTGAAAGAGAACAGCATCAATCTTCAATGTGGATGTTATTAACAACAGCGTTGTGAACACCGGCATCTGTGGGTGTGGACGCTGACTAAACAAAGAGCAGGAAGAGAATGACTAAGCAGCCTTGAAATCAACATGACAACTACACATCAGAAAGGTGGTTGGACTGTGTTATTTTACCTACCTGAAAGTTCTGGGTTACAAAAATAACCCTTTTTGTTTACTATATTGAAGACTTGAACAATCCGTGTGTTTAGATCTACATCCAAATATTTACTTGTGTAATAACATTTGTACAAACCAGGACATACAGGTGTGTGGAGTGTGGATTGCAGTCAGTTACACAGTGTGCAAGAATTGTTGAACAGAGGTTACTGGACTGGTCAAAGCCACAAGCTACTTTTCTGGCCCCAGCAGAGGGCGCTGTTAGGTGGTTTTTTTTTTTTTTTTTTTGGAACTACAGCACTAGTACAACTGCACTCCCGTAACCTGGAACTTACCTGAAGGGGGCGCTCTGCTTACCTGCATCACCTGTGAAGGAAAGAAAGCATCATTATCAGACCAGTAATTGGAATACTGTACCTGAACAACTGAAAGTGACAGTTCCCTTACCTATGGTACTCCTGGTGGTCGTCACAGGAACTACAGCAGAGCTGGCAACTCAAGAAGAGTTACCATATATTGTTTTAGTTTGCGCTGGGACTAGCCCTGGCCAAACTCTTCTTAGTCAGGGCCGGAAGAAGAAAGCGTAGGGCCTGGGAGTGGGCTAGATTTTATTTTCTTTTTTTATCCACTGTGGTTATTTTTCTTTAGTTTTTTTTTTTTTATCATTGTCACTGTTAAAAGAGTGGGCTGGCCCCCCCTGTTTAAAAAGTGCATGGGCACTGGCCCATTGGTCCACCCGTCTCCAACATCTATGGCACTATCCTTGTCCACTCCAGTCACCTGAAAGAAAACCAGTAAATTAGTCAAACGAGATCTACCCTTCCTAAAACCATGTTGGCTGTCTCCTATAATGTTGTTTACTACAGTGCCTATAGAAAGTCTACACCCCCTTTCAAAATGTTCACCTTTTGTTTCCTTATAGCCTGGAAGTAAAATGCATTAAAATAGTTTTTTTTCATTTATCTACACATCCTACACCACAACTTCCAAGTGAAAAAAAAAATCTAGAAATTTGTAGAAAATTAAATAAAAATAAAAACTGAAACTTGGTTGGATAAGTGTCCACCCCCCTTGTAATAGCAATCCTAAATTAGCTCAGGTGTACCCAATCGCCTTCAAAATTACACACCAAGTTAAGTGGCCTCCACCTGTCCTAAATTGTAGTGATTCACATGACTTCAGGATAAATTCAGCAGTTCCTGTAGGTTCCCTCTGCTGGGTGGTGCATTTCAAAGCAAAGACTCATCCATGAGCACCAACGGCGATTTCAAAAGAAATCTGGGATAAAGACACAGATCAGGGTTGGGTATAAAAAAAAAAATCAAAGGCCATGAATATCCCTTGGAGCACGGGGTTAAGATGATTATTAAGAAGTGGAAGGTGTATGGCACCAAGACCCTGACTAGATCAGGCCGTCCCTCCAAACTGGATGACCGAGCAATAAGGAGACTAATCAAAGAGGCTACCAAGAGGCCAATAGCAACTTTGCAAGAGCTACAGGTTTTTATGGCCAAGACTGGTCAAAGTGTGCATGTGACAACAATATCCCAAGCATTCCACAAATCTGGCCTGTATGGTAGGGTGGTAAGAAGGAAGCCATTACTCAAGAAAGCCTACCTTGAATCCCACTTGAAGTATGCAAAAAAACTCAGGAGATTCTGTAGCCATGTGGCAAAAAGTTTTGTGGCCCGACAAAACTAAAATGGAACTTTTTGGCCTAAATGCAAAGCGTTATGTTTGGTACAAACCCAACACAACGCATCACGCAAAGAACATCATCCCTACTGTGAAGCATGGTGGTGGCAGTATCATGTTATGGGGATGTTTCTCATCGGCAGGGACTGGAACACTTGTCAGGATAGAAGGGAAAATGAATGGAGCAAAGTACAGCGAAGTCCTTGAGGAAAATTTGTTGCCCTCTGCAAGAAAGCTGGAACTGGGACGGAAGTTCACCTTTCAGCATGACAATGACCCAAAGCACACAGCCAAAGCTACACTGGAGTGGCTAAGGAACAAAAAAGTAAATGTCCTTGAGTGGCCCAGTCAGGGCCCCGACCTAAATCCAATCGAAAAATTGGTGGTATGACTTGAACCTGAATGAGCTTGAAAGGTTTTGTTAGAAGAATGGTCAAATATTGCCAAATCTAGGTGTGCAAAGTTGATAGAGACCTATCCCAACAGACTCACAGCTGTAATTGCTGCCAAAGGTGCTTCCACCAAGTATTAACTCAGGGGGGTGGAGACTTATCCAATTATGATCTTTCAGTTTTATATTTTTAATATATAATTTCTCAAAAAAAAAATTCCCTTAACAGTGTGGAGTATGGTGTGTAGATAAGTGGAAAAGAATCCTAATTTAAATGCATGCAACTCTGAGGCACTGACACAACAAAATGTGAAAAAAAGTTCAAGGGGGTGTAGACTTTCTATAGGCACTGTATATAAATATTACTCTATTGCAGTCCTTATTATAGTTTCCATGATTTTACATATGATTTATGTTAAACTTATAAGTCTGTAGTTCCCAGAGTCAAATGTATTTCCCTTTTTAAATATAGGAACATTTCCAATTTACCAGTCGAGTGGGGTGGCTCCTTTATTTATAGATTTGTTGAATATATATAACATTGATTTAAACATCTGTTCTCTAGTTTATCTGAGGACTCCTGGACAGATTCCATCAGATCCTCAGGATTTGTTTATTTGAAGTGTGGCTCGCTCCTTTAGTTTAACAAACTCTGATAATGATGCTTGTATACATTCTGTTAACTTTGGTATACTGTATAAATTCTCCTTTTGTAAATACTTGTACAAAGTATTGATGAAGTACATCTGCAATTTGGTCGTCTTCAGTCACTAAATTACCACTGATGTCACGTAAACCATTGACTTCCTCTTTTACTTTCCTTTTAGCGTTAACATATTGAAAAAACCCTTTTGGATTAAGCTTATCTACCGTTACTTTTCTCTCTAAATCCCTTTTCACTCCCCAATTCTGATTTTTAGAGTGTCTACAAGCCTCTCTGTATTCTATTTGTGAGGCAGCTCCCTTTTGATTTTATATAAAGATATAATTATTATTTAATACCTAGCTTAATAAATTGATTTACCTATCGTGGTTTCTTTCTTAAGTTTACCTTTCCTCATTTTTAACATTTATATCCCAAAATGTAATCCAATTGTATTCAACCTCGGTATCTATTAATATTCTGTTTAACAGGAATCAAAACAGAAAATTCATTAGGGTAATATTGCCTTCTTTCAATATGGTATTTCACTTATGTTATTTTACTTCCAGAGTCTATAGTGTTGACTTGAATTAATAAGGTAACCGCCAACTGTTTTAACTTGTACATTAATATATTAATATCTCTAATGGGCCTAACATTTAAATTACCACCTGCTGTTTTAGCAGCATAGATTTGTGATATATTCTGATAAATATGGTATTACTATTAGTATAAATATGAGATGTCCTGCTGCTCATTAGTCCTGTAATTGGGGTGTTTTCTGGAAATCTGGAGTATTTACTCAAGTTAAAGACCATGTCTAAATAAAACTAAGATGCTGATAAAATGTGGTACCTGTACCAAAATGTAATCTGTAGCTATAAACATTATTTTTGGTATTGTTAAAACAATTTAATAATTCATCTTGGTGGTTATATAGAGTAGTTTTAAAAATATTTTTAAAAAATGATATAGCAGTACGAAATTGATATAATCCAATTAACATAACATTACATTTGCTCAATACCTTGATATTAAGGACGCCTTAATATAACTGGCCCAGCTCCACTCTCTCCCACTCGAGTGCTTCTGTGACGGCCGCTCGCAGGGACATATGGGGAGTTCCAGCGAGGCGGTCACTTAATACTTTAGGCATTATTCCCCATAAGAACTGTCCGAACAAGCTCGTTTCTCACGCCACAGCTAACTCCGAGATCAGCGGAGCAGACCTTTTCCTCAAGGTCCCACAGGAATTCCTCATGGTCTGCCCCAGATTCCTGTATTCACCCGCAATCGCAAGCTGTCTCAGCATTTTCTGTCACCATTGTTCCCTCGCCATTTTCTTCAAATCTCCGAGGTCTCCATATCCTGCTTTCTTCTGACACCAGTGTGGCGGTGGCTTGCCATGGGTCACTGCAACAAAGGATTTATTTGCCGTTGAAAAGGTTGTTTATTGCTGAATTGGATTGGCGCTTATAAGTGCCGTTGGTTTTAGCTTGCAAATGGTCTTAGCTCTTGCTGCTGTCACTCTCTCAGCACTCTCAAAACAGCACGCAGAATGCACCTCATATAGAGTCCAGCAGGCGGGAAAGATCAGGCCTGGTTGGAACCAGGCTGCAGCAGCTACACAGACAGACAGTGAACACCACAAATCCCACACTCCAGCAGTTCAATGCGGCACCATAAAGTCCCACTCGGCAGTCCTGCGGGACCCAATACTACACTATGCAGACATATTACATAACGTGCATCCTCAAAAAACGGTACAAATTATGCCTATATAACAAAGAGCATATACGCAACCAAAGCTATCTGTCTGTACACAGACATACTATAATCAAAATGACATGAATAAATAAACATTTGAACAGGATGGGCTTCATTTACAATCGTTTACAAAGTCTAAGAGCTGGCACAAATCACACAGATCCTGCGCTTTTCAAAAGATGCTGCGCACTTACTGCAAACTGTCTTCATGCATTTGGCACAGCTATCAACAGTAATACAGGCTTCTGGCATCAAATGATCCACGGGCATATACTGTAATACTATTAGTGCAATGAAAGCTTCTAATTCCTCCAAGAGCATTGACCAGAGATCATCTTGTAGTTGTCGGTTGGCTTCTGCTTCAGTGCAACATTGTATGTGGTGAAGCGTATGCATGTCAATCACTCAATGTGCTCTCATCAGTGTTGCGTTTTGTATGTGTGGTTGGCCCTGGAACTTCCTTCAGAATATTTTGTTCACCCCTTCTACTTGCAGCTTCAACATCAGGATTTACAGTGCTCCAAAGAGTGCCATCATTACCAGCCTCTTGAGTGCCTATGGTGCTGATGCTACCACTGGAGAAGCGGCTGGACCTGGGTGACACTGGGACCCAGGTTAACCCAGGTATGTGGGTTCACACTACGCGGGACTGTGACCCGGGTAGCCAGAACACTGGTCTGGACCCGGGTAGAAGTGCCAGTATGGAAGGGTCTCAGTAATATCCAAGCAGAGAGTCCAAGCCATATTTAATCAGAGGAAATTAAATTGTTAAAACAGGAGAAAAGACAAAAAATGTGTACTGATAAGACAGAATTTACAGAAGAGAAAACCTAAATGCAAAAATCATTCCCAATGCAACCCTTAAGTAGTATTCTTAAACTGCTTACGTAATTTTTGTATACTGTAGTGACCCATGTACTGTAGATCCTGTTGTGTGTGTATACATGCTGTGTGTTTATTTCATTCCAACTGTTTGTAGTTGTATTCCCCCGCGCTCTATTTCCCGATGCTTGTTTGTCTGTGTCAGACTGATTGTGCATGTTCTGTGTCTCCCCTGTGATTGGTTGTTATCTGTCTGTCCCCATTGCCTGTTGTTTGTTTGTGCCCTAAAGTGTGAGTGAGGGCCAATGAGATGTGTGTGAGCTCCGGTACCCTGATTTGAATATGGGGTGGAGCTACGACTACAAGAAGGTGCTGTGTCTTTATTCTGGGTCTGGTCTGGTTGTCAGTGTCGCTGTATTCTGTGTTGCTGTTCAGAGCTGTAGACTGTGTGTATGACCTGAGGTGCTGGCAGAGCTGTGGAATAAAAAAAAATTGAAAAGAAAAGCCTCCTGTAGAATGTTACTATACAGTCACAGTTTCTAAAGTATCAATAGGATTCTTTTTCTATTTCAACTTGTTCTGAAATTTCCATAATGTGAAATGCAGGGTGATTCATGAAAAAAGGAACGGAATCCACTTGGAGAGTCGTTCGTGCTTTCTTAAAAGTGGATACATCACTAAGTTCAAATCATTTTACAATATGTGTTGTCATTTTGAACGTACTGCCACCTAGTGCAAGTCTGGATTAATACCTCACCCCTCTCGAGTTACACAAATATAATTCCTCAATGTTCGTTTACATCACTTGTACTTTCTTTCCATGTACTATATTTATCATACACGGTATTGTTTACATTAGCTGCCTGCAATTCGTTTTTAGCTGTGTGAACATTAGCTTCTTCCCTTGTAAGCCTGTCTTTGGAGATGGTCCTGCTAATACTCACAGGAAAAGGTTTCTTTGGGAATGGTCATACTTGCCTTTGTTTTTTAGAGTGGTTTGTTCCCACACAAAATCTTTATTCGGGAGAAACCAATTGTCTCATAATATAATATATATTTATATATATATATAATATATATATATATATATATATATATATATATATATATATATATATATATATATATATATATATATATATATATATATATATATATATATATATATATATATATATAAATATATATATAGTATAATAAATATGTATCAGTAGTCAAAAGAACGTCACTTCAATTAATGGGTGAAATTACAGTAGATCTGTTCCTTTTTTGATGTATAGAGAGTGGACAAACGTCAGCAATTGAATGGTTACAAACTAGACTACCTTTGTCAAGTGTAACAGTACAAATACCCCCCAATCTATTTAAAAGAAACATATAAAACAGCTGCGTGCATGCAAAAATAAACTAAAATGTAACATATTAACCAGAGGATCGATCCCTTTCTACAGGAGCGGAAGAGCTAGCAACCAAACCGCACAATATTAACAATAAACTGACAGGCTCACTGACCGGGAAACCCTAACATGCTATACCTCGTACTGAAAGTAATACACTCATGATCAAACACAGCCTTCCTGGTGTGCTACAAGAAGTTACAAAGTCTCACCATGTTCAAGCGCCTGTCTGCAGCAAGGAATCTATTTTAAAGATAAGGATTCTCTCTTCTTATCCTTCTTCCAGTTAATCTATAGGGCACATTCCATCTATTATTTTAGATAATTAGTGCCCTCTATCTGTAGTCCATTGTTTATTCTTTATTTTACTTTATTTTTCTGTCATCTTTATTTATTACTTATATCTTCCCTTTTCCCGTTTCCTTTATATATTCCGTCATTATCTTTTCTCTTTTTAGTCTCCCTTCCTCTTTCCCTTTTCCCAGCAAGCTCTGTTGACCTCATACACCTCCATTTCCCTCAGCCTCCTCTCCATTCTCCTTCTCTGCTCCTCATTTCCCACATTTTAATAAATAATGTTCTACTGTTTCTGCAACTTTCCATTTTTCACACTTTCCATCTTCATGCTTCCCCAGTCTTAATAGGTGTTCATTTAAAGAACTATGCCCAATCCTTAACCTATCCAAAGCTCTTTCCTTTTTCCTTCCCAATCCTTTATTCACCCAATTATTATTCACCTCTTAATGGATATTATGATAAAACCTTCCTTTTTATGCTTTCATCCCATCTCTCCTGCCATTCTTTTACTATCATTTTTTTTTCACATAGACTCCCATTTCCTGCAACTCCAGCAGAATCACCAAATCAATCTCCTGTCTTTAACCCATTTTTTGCCTCAAAATTTACCATCTCATTACCCAGAATGCCAGAGTGACCAGGAGTCCAAACTAAAATCACTTCAATCCCCATTACTGTACATTCCTTATACTGTTGCATTATTTCAAACATGACATCTCTTCTATTAATAAACTCCCCTTTTAATGCAATAAGTACACTTAAAGAATCAGAAAATATGACCACTTTTTTAGGCTTTATTTCAGCTATTTTAACCCCAGTAAACAAATCCACCAATACCTTCGATACTACTAAAATATTCTCAGCTAAATCATTTATCATAATATTAAACAGCAGCAGGCTGATAACACTTCCTTGAGGAGTTCCATTTTGCATTTCAAATCTTTCAGAGAGCTTTCCCTTAATTTTTAGTTTAAATCCTCTTTCCTTCAGAAACTCTCTGATCCACCACAGTCTTCCCTTTTATCCCCAATGATGCTATTTTATATATTAAGCCTTCTTTCCAGACCATATCATACGCTTTCTCTATGTCAATAAAAACTGCCCCAACCATCTCATTGTCACGTAATTCCTCCTTGACTTCAGTAGACAATCTTATCAACTGATCTGTCGTCGATCTATTCTTACAAAAGCCACTTTGATAATCACTCATTAATTTTTTAGTTTCCAAAAAATATCACACTCTCACACACCATCTTTTCCATAATTTTACATATATTAGCCGTTAATGCTATTGGACGATAATATCCCACTTCACCCAGATCCTTTCCTGCCTTACCTATAGGAATAATGATCTTCCATTTTTTAGGCAACACCCCCAACTCCCACTCCTTAATATAAAGTTTTATTAATATTTCTAAACTTCTACCTGGAACATTTTATACATATTAGAAATCTTATCTTCACGACATCTGCTAACAGTTTTATTTTTTTTTTACTTTTCTCAAACATGTTCCTTTCTTTAATTAGTCTGGAACATTCTTCATTCCACCAAGGGACCGCTGGTTTAACCCCCTTCTTACTTTTCCTAATTAGAATAGCTCTTTTTGCTGCTTGGTTGATAGCATATATTATCCCCTCGTTAAAAATATTCACATCTTGTGTTACATTTTCTTCAATAGTTTTACTACAAATGCATTGAAATTCTTCCCAGTTTGCTTTTTTATAATCCCATGATGCCTTGCTCCTTCCCCCAAATTTAAAACCACCAGATTTAAATTTTCTATTTCTTCAATCACCATTCTATTTCTACCATTTATCATACTACCCCATAATGTTTTATGTCTATTGAAATCTCCACAAATAATCTTCCCACCCCTCATATGTTGAATAATATTAATTATTTCTTCCTTATCTAACTCCTTAAAAGGTTTATACATATTCAACATGCTTATCAAACCGTCCTCCACATTACTTTGTATCCCCATTATCTCCAACTTCATAACAATAACAATTTCAGAAAACACAATATTCTCCTTTATTCTTATGCATACTCATCCACCTCTACCTTCCTTTCTATCTTTCCTTATAATTATATACCCTGGTACTTTAAAACTTAATTTTGGAAACAACCATGTCTCTTGAATACAAAAAATATCCACTAATTCAAAATCAACTACACATTTTTTTAATTCTTGTTCATTTGCTATTAAACTTCACGCATTCCATTGAAAAAATATTATACCCATTATCTACTCCCTTCCAACTGCTCCCCCCCTTCCAGTAATTCATTTATCTGTTCTACGGACATTCTCTCTATTCCCAAATATCTTTCCCCCAGCTTTACTCACAATTTGCATCGTCTCTGTTCTGCTTAGTTTGCGCAGTACAATTGATCACATCTGTGTCAATCGTAGTTTAGCTCATATAGTTCCATAGAGGAAAGACAGAAAGTAGTTTATGGTGTGTCCAGCTAAAGCAAATACATCAAACCACACTTTTATCACAAAAAAATAACATAGCACAATACACATGAATTTTAATAAAATAATAAAACCCTACTACAAACAGCAACCACAGATTAGTCAAATGTAATTACAAAGAGTTCACCATTTCTGAGTGCCTGGATTGTGGGAGCAAATTGAAAGACTGTCCACCAGGATATGTTGGTGACGGTGGACGAGGAGTTGTCAGAGGTTCTTAACCGAGGACTCCTTTCGTGGCTACTGCTCACGGGAGTGGAATGCAGCACATAAATCTGTGAATACAGGTCCATCCAGGGTGACAGTGCATGTATTACACCCTGGATCTGTATTCACAGTGTCCTTACTGCTTTCAAAAACTTGTGAGCTGCTAAATCTATGTACACAATATTTGTAAATATTTAATAAAGTTCTATCTTCACAATTTTGGTCTCCCTGCCTATTTTATAGTTCTTGTGACAGGAAAGCAGGACTGAAGGGGTGCTTCAAAATAAAATAAAAGCCTCATCTGAAGGCCTGAAGAACTGTGGTAATCTTTACATGATTTATGTTATTTCTAAGTGTGGGATTTAGTCCATTTTAGATTTGTGGGATTTTGTCTGGATACCCCAGATATATAATTTAGATGAATATTGTATGAACAAGTTAAACCCAAAAGTTTATTTATCAATCAGAGAACATGGGGAAGTCTTTAAATGTGAGGGGCACCATTTATTAAAAATATAAACCATAACTAAACATCCAGATATGTCACAGCTAGGCTAGCTATGTCCATCATATTCCAGAGCCCATTGTTTATCTGTATCAAAAGCCGTGCCTGTGCAGCCAGGTGCCTCTAATTCCTTCACAATCCGAACTGTCTCCACAGCTTACGCTGCTCTTTATTTATTTATTTATTTTTTAAGATGAATTTTGTTCTAGAGGCAGAAGTTCCAGATTGCGGGTTAGGGTTTAGGCTAGGGCTAGGGCTAGGGTTGGGGTTAGGGGTTAAGGCTAGGTTTAGGGTTAAGGTTGGGTTCTCTTCAATTCAACTCTTAGCTCCCAAGTGCAGCTGCAGTCAATAACTTCCACCTTTGTGCAACTACCCCTAACTCCACCAAAACCTGTCCAAACACTTTTCAGAGTCTCCTATTGGACAATAGGAGACAAGATTTTTTTTCTGACCTCTAGGAACCCTTTTATTCTTAGATGACCTTTCAATAAACAAACCAGATAAATTCTGGAACTTTCCAATTGCTCCTATAACTACATATAATACATAAATAAATAAATACCATTTACATTATATGTTGTTGTATTTTTTATTTGTGTTTTCACATGTGGACTTCAATTGATATAGAACATTTGTGATGGTAGATATATTCAATTAATCATTTTTTTCTTCCTTCATAATTAACATTATGTACACACTTATTAAGAAAAAAAAGGGAGGGAGTATATCTGGGAGAATATGCTCTATTTAGTTGTCATTGTGCATTTTGCAGTTTAACAGCAATAGTAAATAAATAAATAAAATCAAACAAATAAATTATGTGATTGCACACTGGTTTAAACAAGAGGCCTAAATGTTTTTCTTCTTTTTGTTAATATCTTTCACAAATATGCAATAAGTCCCAGCAGGTAAGAACACAACTACATTGCAATTGTAATTTCAGTTTATATATTCATTTAGGATAGGCACTGAGAAATAATTGGCCCAATGATATTTACCCCTGAAATGCAAAGCTACTTGTTGATTCTCATTTACAGTGAATATGCTCATTGCTACCTTTGCTAGCTGTTTTGACCCTCAAATCCATGTTGGGCCAGGTTCAATAAACATGGCACTTATAGAGGGGATGCCCCTCCTCAGATATTCACAAAGTGGCCCAACATGATTTAACCCTTAAACACAAGACTAATTATTCAACTTTGATAAATCAATTGGCATATGAACTTAAAGACTGAAGCTGGTATACAAATAAGAAATCTGAGTGGATAAACTATGTGAATAAGAAGCCAACTTCAGCTTTCTGTAATTGTGTATATACCTACACACGCTAATCCGCAGAGTCGTGTCAGTATGGAAATGAAATACGTGGGACACGTAATTCTCCCTTTCATTTCATAAGATTTGGCAGATCAAGGTTGTGTGAAGCTATCAGTTACACGTATTGTTGCAATGGCCACAACACAGATAATTGAATGGTTGAGCCATTTACGTTTACATTTAGAAAATAAAGCACTGAAACCAGCTAACGAGTACCGTTTTCTCCCCCTAATGATCATTAACTTGTTGTGGGTGGAAGCAGTGTGGGACCATGGCGATTGCGTCATTGTAAGTGGAGATACTGTGCGCGCACAATTCTACCAGATTGGATGTACCAGTTAATGTAATTAAACCTGCGCGCTTGCGGGGCGTGTCGTGCAGATCATTCAATCAATCATTCATTGCAAGCAATACTTCTTACGTCACGGATCGCAAGGTCTCTGTTACGCTGCCCTATTGTAACAAATTTCAAGTTTGGTTTGTTTAAAAGATTTATCCTTTTTTTTTTTTTTTAACGGAAGATTGTTTTGAAAGCCTGTTTTGATGGATACATTGAAGGTTTCACAGACCCCAGTAAGCTCTGGTCTTGGACAATCTTACAAACTGCTCACAAACCCAGCCCAAGCGGTATGTCATGTTTGGTAGTCAGCACTGGAGTTAGCCCTTTCAATACACACCTTTGTTTTTTTTAAATGCATTTCTATATCTCTGGAGTAGAATGATTTATACTATGCTAGGGCTATAAACAATAGTTTTCTGCTTTGTGTTAATGACAAAAGACGATAAAATAGTGAGCTTGGAAACACTGCCACCTAGTGTATTTTCTGGATAGTGTTTGAAGTTATAGAATACGTTTTGAATATTGCACTTGTTGCAATATGTGTTAATTACCTTCCATGGATCCAATTTGGTCTTGAAAATGGGATGTAAGTAAAATAAATAATAAAAAAATAGCTTTACCAGCAATGGCAATCTGGAGCAAATTATACATCGTGCACAGTGGCCCTGTTACAGTAGCATATTGGTAGTGCAAAATATTAATTGTGGATATTGGATCATGCCCATATGTTACCATTAAAATGTAAAAATATGAACATATTATCGCTGTGGTGCTGTGTTACCAATCAAGATAACTTGGTAAAGGTTACGAACACTGTGCCTTGTATAGTAAAACTAAAATGTAAAGTATAGTCCCATACCAAACTACATTCCCTGCTGTTTATAGAACGGCTCCTGCGCACAACTGATGAAGCACTGCATCACTGCACGCCAAGCATTCGGTGTGACAGGTATATCTGCACACAGTGGGAAGGTGGAATCAGAAGCACACTTCAGCGTCCACTCAGCGTCAGTTCGTTTCGGTTTCACAGATGCTGAGTAAGGGAAGGAAAGGTTGCGTATGGCCCTTTGAACCGGACAGCTAAAGACGTTAAGGAAAACCACGTGCAAAATTTGTCAGATCAGAGAGATTTTTTAAAATACGAACAATCCACAAGGCTAACAAAAGAGGACCAGTTTATCAAAACAGTCTGAGCTGAAATGAGGCTCAAGAATGCTGCACTAACTTTTATGACAATCATATTTTTGGGGAGTTTCCTTTCTTTTTCCTGGTACACAACAACAGACAAAGTGAGAGGTAAGGCTTGTTATGAAATGTACTAAGTACCCTATCTGAGTTATCTTTTATTTTTAATGTATTTATTTCCTGGATAAACACAAACTGTGTGGGGGGACGGGGACACGGAGGACGGACTTACCGCTTTGCAACAGTATTTAGGTACAGTAATTTCAATTATGTGAAAATTTCCACCATACTGTAAAAATACACTGTAAATAAAATAATTAAATTTAAAAAAAAAAAAAACCTGTAAATGCAGTGCACGGTGAATAAATTTATTTATTAAGTGGTTATTTTCATTAAATAACGTAGTTTTCAACCGTAAAAGTATTTAAAAAAAAAAAAAAAAAAAAAAAAAAAAAAAAACTCAGTTAACTGTAATGTTAAATCGTTACATGTTAATTTAAAAAATAATATGTAAATGTTTTTTTCTTTACTTTTACAGTGAAGTACATTGATCTGAATGAAAATAAATCTAAATTAACTGATTATTCATAATGAAATAACAGTTCCCCTTCAAGTGGAATAACAACCATTAACGATTGGGAAGAGCCTATCTGACCGTCAATCATGAGCATATATAAAAAAGCTGCCCTATAAGGGCCCGGCTGTGAGGAGGAAGTCCCTCCCACCTCCTGCTGAAGAGGGCTGTCCTCACAGCATCATATCATCTTCGACGCCGACCCCGTGCTGACCGCGCTCTTCCTCGGTACCGATTGACTCGACACCGACTGCTCAGCGCTGACCACACTTCCTCTGCGCCGACGCCAATTCACTTGGCACCGATTTACAGCCCGGCACCGACACCGGTTACCAACGCAGGCAGCTTGGCACCGACGCCCCGTGCCATGTCAGTGTGCTCTGCAGAGTCCTCTACTGGGTTCCACCACTGCAACTAGTGTGTGGCAAAACTCCCCAAGCAGGATGGGCACACTTCCTGCGCCAGATGCCTAGGGCCAGACCACGCGGCCAGGGCACTGGCGGGTGAGTTGGACTGCTCTCCCTGCCAGAAGTTCTCTAAATGAACAAAGCGTAGAAGGGCAGCCCTCTCACCAGTGGATTTTCTCTCCTCGGGGCAGGGGAGAATGAGATCCGTTGTCCAGGATCCTCCCCAAAGGGCCTCTGGAACCCTGCCCGCCACTGTGACCAGGGAGCCCGCCATACCCCTGGGCCATCCTCCTCTTCCCCACCACCAGTGCAGAGGCGTAGACACACCACTCCTTGCAGGTGAGATGGTCACCGCTGAGGCAGCACCGCTCAAGAGGGCGTTTGCAGGAGGCAGGTGTTCGCAGGAGGCAGGCGGTCACCGCGGAGGTACCGCTGTCTTGCCCCGCGTAGGTGCAGGTGCTCTCCCTCTGACACCAGAGAGACGCCAAAGCTCAGCTGAGCACCGTTTTGAAGAGCTTGCACAAATGGCGAGGGCCCAGCAAACCATGCTGCTGAAGTCTCAGAGTAGACTGCCCCTTACCACCGGGCAGCCCCAGCTTCCCCACTACCGCTCACCATCCCTGGCCCCACCTAGACCCCGAAGCCCATGAAGCTGTCCTTTGCAGCATTGAGGTCGGACGTGTCCTACCCCGTCACTTCAGTTGGGCATACATCTCAGAGGGAGGAGTTTCGGGCCCTGATGCTGCATGCAGCTGCAGCCACAGACTTTTCCAGGCCGGCAGAACAGGAGGGCAAGGGGAACCACTATCTAAAACAGAAAGGACACCCACAACAAGTGCCAGGACTTCTTAGAGCTGGTTTGCTCATCTTGGAGCAACCTGGCATCCCCTCCCTCAAGCTCCAGAACAGCGGAGTCCCTGCTACACACCAGCTCCGGCTGCCACCTTCCCCCCTCACAACTGGACTGACCACTGGACACGACCCATGGCAAGTCCTGGGTGCTATCGACTATGAGACACGGTTATGCTCTGCAATTCCGCTTAGGCCCGCCACCCTTCAAGGGTGTGCTCCTTACCACCATCGAACCAGTGTGCACGATTCTCCTTCAACCAGAGACCGCCAGAAGAACGCTGTGTGCTTGGTGAACCCAAGTGATGCCCTCAGCGGTTTCTACTTGAGGTACTTCCTGGTGCCCAAGAGGGATGGCAGTTTTTGACCTATCCTGGACCTCAGGGTCATCAACATGTTCCTCAAACAAAGGAAGATCAACATGTTGACCGCACAGCGTATCCTCAAGTCCATCCAGTCGGGCGACTGATTTGTATTAATTGACCTGCAAGACATCTATTTCCATGTCCCGATCCATCCCGTCCACAGACAATATCTGTGCTTCGGCTTTCAAGGCAATGTGTATGAATTCTGCGTGCTGCCGTTTGGCCTCTCACTGGCGCCCTGCACATTGTCCAAGTGCTTGGATGCAGCACTGGCTCCACTCAGGCTGTGGGGTATTCGGATCCTGAAATATAAATGCCCAAGAGCTGCAAGCAGTAGCCCTGGTGTTATCTCATTTTCGCCAGCAGTTAGCACACAAACACGTGCTGGTCCACATGGACAAAACAACAGTGGTAGCCTACATAAAACACCAAGGCGGCCTGCGCTCGCCGGGCCTTCACCACGACTCCTGTCTTGGACACATAGAAACTTGCATTCCATCAGGGTGGTTCACCTCCCCAGTGTGGACAACAGAGCTCCAGAGGAGCTCCAGACAGCTCGGAGTGGAGATTGCACCCTCAGGTTGTGAAACAGATTTGGGAGAGGTTTTGTATAGCACAAGTCGACCTCTTC
This sequence comes from Polyodon spathula, assembly GCF_017654505.1. NCBI lineage: Eukaryota > Metazoa > Chordata > Actinopteri > Acipenseriformes > Polyodontidae > Polyodon > Polyodon spathula. The sequence goes on from NC_054534.1 coordinate 98,117,152, forward strand.
GCCACAGCTGAGTCCAGTCATTGCCTCCTATGGTTCTCTATGGAGAGAGACGGGGGCCCCTTGTGAGTAGACGTGCGTTCCCTCCGCTACCGCTACCCCTGACACTAGAGAGGACAGAACAGAACAGAACAGAAAATAGGAGGCACGTTTTTACACAGAGAATCGTGAGGGTCTGGAATCAACTCCCCAGTAATGTTGTTGAAGCTGACACCCTGGGATCCTTCAAGAAGCTGCTTGATGAGATTTTGGGATCAATAAGCTACTAACAACCAAACGAGCAAGATGGGCCGAATGGCCTCCTCTCGTTTGTAAACTTTCTTATGTTCTTATGTTCAATAAGCTATTAACAACGAAACGAGCAAGATGGGCCAAATGGCCTCCTCTCGTTTGTAAACTTTCTTATGTTCTTATGTTGTTGGGCCAACTGTGGGGGCTCCCACTCCACAGGGACCTCCTGAGACAAGCGGAGGGGTTATTATGGCACCCGAACCCAGCCCAGCTCCAACACTGGGCATGGCCATTGAACGGAGCCATCTATCCAGATGAGGTTTCCCAAAGGCAGTGGTAGAGACACTACAGTCTGCTAGGGCGCCTAGCTCTGAAGCCCAATATTCATATAAATGGAAAGTTTTCTAAGAGCTGCATTGCTGAGGGTCACGATCCGGTGACTTGCCCTATTGAGACAATCCTAACCTTCTTACAACACCTGTTTGATGCGGGAAAATCCGCATCCACTTTGAAGGTCTACCTGGCAGCAATATCGTTGTGCCACGATAAAATTGTCCGCTGGGGCACACTTCCTGGCAGTGCAGTTTCTTAAAGCATGGTCCCTAAGTGAGATCTGGAACTGGTACTGCGGGTCCTTACGGGTCCCCCCTTTCAGCAGATCTGCGCCCTGTTTCCCTCAAAGTGGCGTTTTTATTAGCCATTAAGTCTGCCAGAAAAGTAAGTGAGCTTCATGCACTGTCCATCGATAACACATTTATGGCTTTCACTGGAAATTACTTTTTGCCTTTTTGCCAAAAGTGGTCTCATTGTTCCATATTAACCAACCAGTGGTTTTGGAAGCTTTCAGACCTCCCCCGCACGAATCAGAGGAGGACCGTAGACAGCATACACTTTGCCCAGTCCGGGCTCTGCGCTGTTAACTGGATAGGACAGCGTCCTGGAGACAGTCCTACCAGCTGATTGTATGCTATGGGTCCCGCTCTAGAGGTCAAGCCCTATCGAATCAACGTCTAGCGCACTGGTTGGCAGATGCCATACGCTTGGTGTATCAAGAGACTGACTCCGCCAGGGGTCATTACGGCCCATTCTACCAGGGACCATGCGACTTTGTGGGCTCTCTTTCATGGCGCCTCCTTGATGAGCTTTGCAATGCTGCTACATGGACAGGTAGTCAGACATTTATTTTTGCGTTATTCATAGCGTTTATACTGCCTTGATGTTGCAAACCCGAGCGAGGCCCTCTCTAGGCACTAGGGTGTTGCAGGCAGCATGCCTTGAGGCATCATGAGGGCTCTGAGGCTATCGCTGTGGGGCTGTACTATCGGTAATCTGGAGTCACAACAGCTTTGGTACAGCTTCCCATTTGGTAATGGTTGTCATTCCACTTGAAAGGGAACGTTAGGTTATTACCATAACCCTGGTTCACTAAAAAGAATGACAACCATTACCCTTCAAAGTCGTGTCCCCAGCTGACCTTTGATTTTGAAAGAAAATGACGATATGCTACTGTGAGGATGTCCCTCTTCAGCAGGAGGTAGGAGGGACTTCCTCCTCACAGCAGGGCCCAAATAGGGCAGCTTTTTTATATATGCTCAGTGATTGACGGTCAGAGAGGCTCTTCCAATTCAGTAATGGTTGTCATTCTTTTCAGGGAACCAGGGTTATGGTAATAACCTAATGTTATATACATTCAATTTACAGTTTCCTACTATGGAATGATCGTTTGTATCATTTTATATTTAAATAATGTATTGTCATTTTACTATGAAATATATTTCATGTCATGTTGCCTGTATTTCCAGTGTAAAAGCTTAAAAAAATGACCTTGCATTGAATTTAAAGTGTTATAAAAATCAGTAATTACTAAAAATATAAAATACATGTTCACGGGGCAGGAGCCAGGGCTGTGAGAGGAAAGGAATGTTTTTATGCAATTTAGGATTGGAGGTTCCCGCTAGACAAAGGAGAGAGAAATTGATAGGCTGGACTCCAACCGCGAGAGCCTTCCCTATGGACTTGAGGCTAGCCCTAATGGTCTCCAGGCCCCTGAAAAGACAGAGTCCTCTGACTTCTCGGAGAGTCATTATAGGCTCGGCATCGCGACTGGGTCCCAGTTAGTGACTGGGTTTGACCCTCAGAGGATAGAATGGCTCATACAAAGCCTTAAAGTAAGAAAGAAAAAAGAATCTGAAAGAACACAAATAATTGTTAGTTGTGGGAATGGAGCACTATGAGTATGAGGGCCACATAGCAGGAGGGTGAAGAAGGAAATAAGACAGAGCCTTCTTTCTTGAGGCAAAATATAGTGCATGAGCTGCGAAGGAATAGAGAGGCCGGTGGTGCCCTCTGACCACACGAAGAACCTGCAGAGTTACTGGAACTCCAGGTCGGGGAAGTGAGACTCATGGACCACCGGCTCCCCGCTGAAACTGCATTATTTAACATTTTCTGTGCCATGGAGCCACTAAATCCTTTTGTAAATGCCCGTACTGGCACAAAATGGTACATTTCACCTGTTAACAAAATGTAGGCACACTTTTATTTTAATACTATATTCAAATGTTTTATTTAAATGAAATACAGGGTGATGAGAAAGTAAGTTTACAACATCAACGCACCATATCTCACAAAGGGCAGGGCATAGGAACGGCATTCCCTGAGAGCTGCCTCGACATTGCTTCCATTGCCATAACTCTGTCTACCAGTGGAGAATAATTGACAAAGCATGGTGTATAACAGGAGTGGCCAACCATAGTCTGAATTTAAACCCAAAACTTTGACTTGCCCACAAATTCTGCCAAAAAAAAAAGTAAACAAACAAAGCAAAAATACTATTGTGTACAAGTTTAATTTGCGATTAGTGGATGGGTTGAAGTTTTGATTTAATCTGGGCCATAGTAACATAACTGAATCAATTACATATTACATATGTACTTATACACAACTTTGGAAAGAAGAATGGTGTATTCTGGAATAATGACATTGCAGGGAATAAGACTCCCATTACATAGCAGTTTGATCCATTACAGGTTTTATGAGCTGCAGGGCTCTTTTAAAAACTCTTCTGATGTAGACGATAAGCAGATATATTTGTAATATTTTAACTCTACACGTCTATGTCCATGCAAATGTACTCAAAATAAGGGATCAAGTCGGAAATATTCAGCACCTGGTATTTACTTATATACAGAAGCCTACAGCTCAGAAAACCTGGAATGGCTCAAACTGCGATGCAGTGGGAGTCTTATTTTCATCCTTGCACTGACAATATATGAGTGCTTCAAATATCAATCTCAGAGTGCCCAATATAGAAAGACAAAATCCTGCAGAAGCCAGTAACTCATAACCTTTATCGACATTCATATTCACATAACATAATAAGCAAAAACAAAACCCCAACACAGTATTGTTAAATTCGAGTTTGAAAGAAAAAAAAAAGGACAGACGGACAGATGATGCAGTTAGTTTGTAGCTAGAGCAAGTAGTTTGTCGATCATATGTACCATACAGATATGCTTTAAAATCATACATAGAGTAAGAAATACAGACAAACATAAGAAATAGGAGAGTTTGTAAAAAAAAAAAAAGATTTCTTCACTTACCTAAGAAAATTTGAATACTGTTATAAATTGTTTAAACAAAACTACATTGATAATAAGTAAGCTATCCTGCTGCAGTCGCGGGTCTGTGCTAATTTTAATTGAGACATTGGTTGTAGTCTTAAAGCGCAGATTTCCGCAGTTCTGCACAGTGCTGCATGGAATCTCGGAGATGCACTGTAGACGTCACTCAACACCCACAGAAATCCGTGCAGATTCTGCACAGCCCAGCGCAGGTTTGAAATGTTACTGCGGGAGGCTGGCTGCAGCTGTGAACCAAAGGGACGATGCAAAGATCATGAGTGACCTGCTAATCGTAATGCAAATAACCACCAAAACTACTGCTGCCACCTTGTTAGCGGAGGCGAACAACATTTTATCGCTATACAATGAAGCCATGAACAGCCTTGTCAACGCTATATTAAATAAATAAATCAATTATTTAAACAAACATAATGTACTAAATCTGTGATAAGTGGTGTATCCAATTTTACAAGAAGGTTAATGTTAATATGTTACATTAAACTGACTGTTGATAATCCAGACAAATATAGCACACTGAAAATGTGTGCTACGCTGCAAGGTTTGGAGAAGGAGTTTCTCTAAAAAGCTGTGTGTGACAAAGACAGCAGCCAAGAGCAGACGGCGCAGCAAGCTCTGGGTAACAGAACGCAGCAATTGAAACGTGTATTCTGTGTCATTTCCTTCAAAACCATTATCAAAATACAATATCAGTTCACAACAATATCTTCCTCATACACTTTGCTAAGGCTGCAAGTACCATCACTTGATTTAGAAGAAGCGTGGTTGCAGTTGAAAAATGTGTTAACCGTTGTGTAAAGGAATTACGATAATTGTGGTGTAGAATAAAAGAAAAGATATTAATACCATAATGTATCTAAACTGCGGTAAACCAAAAAACCGATATACTGACCCATCCCTATCTGAAGTGGTACATTTGATTAAGAAGCCATCACACATTCCATACTGTATTCCTTTGTCCTGGTGATGTATTTAGAGCTTGTAACACATCTTCATGTACTGCTTGTACCAAAATCTCCACTTCCATATTGGTATATTTCAATTTTCACTTCTGAGCATCCTCATCACCATGGCTAGTACCAGGCCGAGGTCTTTGTGTGCCATTCATTTTCTTTTGGAATGTGTAGCCTACACATGCAGGGCTGACCCAAACCCGCTGTTTATTGTGAGAGGTGTGTAATTCTCCACCGCTAATTGCGGTGAGGGGTATTTAAATTTGGTTGATTGCGGAATCGCTTGCTTTACCTAACTAGTCTTATAAAACAGGTTGTTATTTTGACGCTGATTCTGGTCGTACTGAACACGCACATTATGTGGCTTTTTGCAGTTGCTTTTTCCCCTTTATAAATTTGGGCCTAAATGTCTATGTCAAATTAAAACTACATTTTAAATGTCATGACTCATGACTTGCATCTCAGTTTCCTCATTCATTTTCATACCCCGTGGAGATTTTGCACTTTTCCACATTCTGGAACTCTGTTGCAAATTATTTATTATTATGCAAATAGTTTGTCTCAATATTACTTCTGTTTTGGGGGTCCACTGTATGCTGTGAGCAGCAAGGAAGAGGTAAAGCTTGAGAGCCAAATACAGAAACTAAAACCAAACAAGAAAACCGAGACTTCATTAATAAGAGGTAGTAAGATCTTTAAAGCACATATCTATAGCACGGTTATGGTCAGTTAAGAAATTCAGAACCTTCGATTTCAATTATACTAATTGCTTATTTCCAGGCTGTACCTCTGAACTAAGGAAATTCTCTTCTGATTCTCTCCATTGAAAATCAGCAATTGCAGAAACAAGGGAAAGAACGCTAGGGTTCCCAGCATATTGTCTCTTTGATGGCTTGTGTTTAACCTTGGTCCCTTTGTCTGGAATTATTTTGAAGATGCCTCTATTAGTTAGGAAAAAATAATGCAGTCAAATATTTTGCATATTGTTTACCACCTGTATAACACATTAGAAACAGAGCTAGGGGATATTATTTCAAATGAATGGCTTAAAATAGATTGTATCTTTTAATTATACACATGCTAAGAAATTCACTGTTTTTTTTAACAAGATACCAGATCTATAAAGATTACTTCTTGCAAATATATTTTAACAGTCATCAACGTTTTATTGTACATAGCACAATACATGTACAAAATATATATATAAGGCATTCACATTGTTAAAGACAGTGAAACAAAATAAAATCACAGAAATTGTAGTACATAACGGTTATCAAGCAATAAAGATAAACAAATACATAAACAGACAAACAGTGATTAAATCACAAGATACCATTCATTATTTAGATTCTTTAGGATATAGTAATAGAAAAAAAAAACTAATAAATAAAACACTCTTAACGTCTACTGTAGAAGTGTGGGTAATTTAATATTTATGTAGTAAAATTACACAAAAAAACAAAAACAAAACATGGACTGCTTAGAATAACTGCCTTTAGATAAGTTCCTGATTACTTTTAACAGGGATAAATATCTTGAGCATTATTACTGTCACACAGCTTTGAGAGACGGTTTAACACCCCAGTAATGTAAACAGGCTAGAATGCTGATCAAACTACAACACACTTCATTTTGCAAAATGGCCTGGGAAATACCTGTGTCCTGATAGGCTGAATGGAGGTTCTAACCATTGCAATATTAGAGTACAAGCAACAAGAAAAAAATAAGTCTTAAACATTATGATGAAAACTTCTGTAAAGCTAGTGATGTCTTCATTAACTATAACTTTGTGGATGCACAGCATGAAGTGTGACGCAGTTTCCTGCAGCAGCAAACAAAAACATTAGACGTTTTTAATAAATTGATTTCTCATTATTTGAATTAAGAAAAATATTTGTGTACATACACTTAATCATGCATGTAAAAACACTCAGAAACACTAACCTGCTATAACTTTAGCATAACAGAGGCAGAAGTGTTAAAGGGACTAGGAGCTCTCAAAATAAACAAATTCCGTAGGCAGGATGAGATCCCCCCAGTAGTGCTCAAAGTAATGAATTAAGTTATTTACAAACAGCTAACCAAGATCAAGGGTTGTACCGACAGATTGGAGAATTGCAAACGTAACACCGATCCACAAAAAGGGAGACAAAACCGAACCAGCTAACTACAGACCAATAAGCCTGCCTTCTGTTAAATGTAAACTTATGGAAACTTTAATAAGATCCAAAATGGATACTTACCTATATGGTAACAGTATTCTGGGAGACTGAAAAGGCCAACAAAATCCTCGGATATATTGTGAAAAGTGTTGAATTTAAATCAAGGGAAGTACAATTAAAATGCATTAGTAAGACCTCATCTAGAATATTGTGTTCAGTTCTGGTCACCTCGCTACAAAAAGGATATTGCTGCTCTAGAGCGACCAGAATTATTCTGGGTTTAAATGGCATGTCATATGCAGGCTGGCTAAAATAATATAATCTATTCAGTCTTGAACAAAAAAGACTATGCAGCGATCTGATTCAAGCATTCAGAATTCTAAAAGGTATTGACAATGTCGACCCAATGAACTTTTACGACCTGAAAAAAGAAACAAGGACCAGGGCTCACAAATAGAGATTAGCTAAAAGGGCATTTATAACAGAAAATAGGCACTTTTTTTTACACAGAGAATTGTGGGAGTCTGGAACCAACTCCCCAGTAATGTTGTTGAAGCTGACGTGTCTTAATTATCAAGTGTATTTTGGTGTTTTACACCTTTTGAAAATAAGGCTTTATTTGCAAAAAAGAACCGATTATGAATTTCAATTGCTTAGCAAGCTGTACTGTGAGTGTATTTTCAAAAAATTCCATTCAAGCGTACAGCATTTTTTTCCCATGTTTTTAAAATGATGATTGTTTTCACTCCTTAGTTTAAATGAGCAGTTTTTAGATACACAGGAAAAAGGGCTGATCCATTTGTTAACATGGCTATTGTGCCTTTGTAAGCAAAACCATTAGTGAAAGTTTTACCAGAACGTCCAGGTTTTTAAATGTTTATTTATTTATTTATTTTTATTTATAATTATTATTTCAATTAGGTTAACACATAGTTAATGTTTGGAATGTAAAACATCGGTTCAACACCCACACACTGCATTGTGAGCTTGTGTTATGTTCAGTTTGTGTATGGCTCTGGTAAACTGAACCCGTGTGACCTGATCTTACTGTTAAATTCTACAGTTTAGACGCTTTGTAAGAGTGAATTATATATATTTTTTAATAGATGTATTTAAAAATAACTTTAGGAAAGAAAATGTGATTGTTTTAATATTTATCTATCTATCTATATATATATATATATATATATATATATATATATATATATATATATATAGCTATATATATATGGATAAATTTTTGACTAAAGTGAGCGTCAATATCTGACAAAAGGGTTGTCTACCTTGTGTTATAAATGAAGGTTTACATCCAACACACACATATATATCTATATATAGCGATTATATATTATATAATATATATATATATCATATTGTGTTAAGTAATTTTAAATGGTTCTTAGTTTTTACCAAAACAAAGATTTGAATTTATTGAATTACAGTGGCTCTCAAAAGTATCCCCCCCCCCTTTGGATTTTTCCACATTTTATTGTGTTACAACATGGAATCAAAATAGATTTAGTTAGGAGTTTTTGCTACTGATCAACATAAAAAAGTCCATAATGTCAAAGTAAAAAATAAAATCTACAAATTGCTCTAAATTAATTACAAATATAAAACAGAAAATAATTGATTGCATAAGTATTCACCCCCTTTGCTATGACACACCTAAATAAGCTCTGGTGCAACCAATTGTTTTTAGAAGTCAAATAATTAGTTGAATGGAGTCCACCTGTGTGCAATTAAGGTGTTTCACATGATTTCAGGTTAAATACACCTAACTCTGGGACCCCCCTAACGGTCGGAAAAGCTTTGATATTTAGGTCCACTGGGTCTAAATAGCGACATGATAATGCATTTGTTGCCCCAATAACTACACAGACCCAATTTTTTTCTGTAGAGAACACGATTTACCAATTCATGTATAAACATTTTTTACTTTTGGGTGGACACACAAATCTGACATACCTGATTACTGTGATATCTTGTGAAAAGTAAAATAAGTGAAACACTGGGAATTGATACAGGAAAAAGAGACACAAATAGTAGAGTTGGCTTAATATTGATATAAATAAAAAAGAGTATGTTAATGTTGCTTGTTGAAGTTCAGCCTACATACAGAAAATATGCTAATGTAAATACTATGTTAAAAAGTACTCTAAATATAAAATAGTTCACAAATGGCAAACATTATGATTCCTAACTTTTTTTTTTTTGTATCCGTGCCCTGGAATGAAATCCACTGTGTTGCATTTACAAATGTGAATGAAGAGAACAGCTCATCCAATTGCCATGAAACATGGCACTAACATTGTTTAGTTTCAGAGTATCAGCTTCTGGAGATACACTGGGGTATGTGTGTCCGTTCTTCCGTCCATTTGTATGTCACACTTACATTTGTGCATTAATCTGGACAATTGCTTATCAAATTGTGCTGAAGCATTTTGTTTCATTAATGAATCCAGTTACATTTCTAATACACGTGTCTTATCATATTAACAAAAGGACCCAGTTTTATTTAGTAGTTTTATTTTAGCCAGAGAAATTCTCTTTCCAAATGCAAATAACCTAATTAATATTAGTATACGGGAGGGTATATTTAAATGAGTGCCTGCAGATATCGTACAGTTTTCTTAAACTGGGTTTCCACAAAGTTGTAAGAAATATGGAAAAACTGGAAAAATGTAATAAAAAAAACTATGGGAAACCAAACAAAACTGAGATTCTGTTACACAAATACAAAAAACCAAAACATTCCGTTAGAAAAAACCATAGCTTCAGCAGTTCTGATCGAACTGAGCTAAAATACCAGCACCTTAGGTTAAAGATATAAAAGTGATGCACCAACTCTCCAACCGATCCTGACTGGGTAAAATCTGTAGTGGACAATGCTTCCAGGTACTGAATAACTGATGAATTAAGAGATCGAGTTTTATTACAACATGCCGAGAGTTTCATACAGTCAGATAATAATATTTAAAAAATAATACAGTGGTCTGAAACCCTGAGATCACTGATGGATAAGTTCTGAATATTTAGACCTGGAGAAATAACTAAATCTAGTGTATGACCATGAATAGGGCCAGTAACATGTTGAGAAGAACCAAGAGACTCAATATCATAACATCTCTTCCAAGAAGAACTCTGTGTATATTAAAATCACCTAACAATGCAATATTATCATGCTGGACAGCTAGTGTTAATAAAAACTCACCAAACTCTGATTAAAGACAGATGGGTGTAGAGGCAGTTAAATAACTGCAACCCGAATAGGGATTTTGCCTCAAACCACAAATGATTACATTTCAAATGACGATTGTTCTACGTTCTCTTGATTAAGAGCGATGTCTTTACCACAAATGGTAGCAATGCCACCACCTCACCCATTAGGACGAGCACTCTGTCGGACAGGCCTCTACTAGCAGTGCATTCTCATCCTGCTTCAGCCACATGTTAAAATATTGAAATTTGGTTCCAAAATGAAGTCATTAATTAAGACAGATTTGATACAATCCAGGGTGATTTCCCAGTGATGTAAAATGTTTAAATATAATCCAACTATGTCTTAGCCCATAGTTACAGTATAGTTTTCAATTTCTCCCTTAAGCCAAGCAGACAAATATTTTGGCTAGTGTTTTTCAAGAAAGATTATTTATCCTGATATACATCATTTGGGTGAGTAATACAACATAAATGCAAAGTGAAAACAAGGGGATGCATAGATTTGGTCAGCGGTCTTTAGATTCTGTTGTTCTGGACTGCTATTCAGCAAAAGAAGCTGATGTAAGCTTACATGTACATACAGCCGGCTCAAATTCAAATATTTGCATTTGTGTCAAAAGAGGTTCTCTGCGGTATTTGCATGAATGAGAGTATTCTATTGAATACAAAACCCCACAGTGATTACTTTGCAAAATGCTGCAAAAAAAATATAGTCATCACTCTGAAAGTGCAAACAGAACATCATGCCAGATATAAAACACATCAGCTTAGCCAATAGATGTATCCCTAAAATGTAGGTATTACAGTGTTCCACACCTTGTGGTCTGTTGCGCACTTTAACACTTCCTGCCAAGACTTCTGCTGAACTTGTGCATGAACAAGTGAGTCTAGTCTGCAGGTGAGCTCCAACTACAGCAAAGCGTTGCTTAAAACTCAAATTTCCAAAATGCAATCTCAAATTGCAGAGATGTAGCAGGAGAGGCTAGACTGAAACTCGAACCCTGATGAGTCATATTCAGGGTCTGTCGAGGCAAACGTAGCATTGGCAGAAATACTGTACAGTAGGACAGCAACCACCAGTAAAAGATTTCCAAGGAAGTTACAGTAGCACTAATGCATTTAAATGTTGTGCATTTTATTTAAAATGCAGTATGAAGTGAACTTTTAAAAAGTGTAAAATGAACTGCACTTGCAATCTGCATGTCCCATTTAGAGCACAGGATTTTTTTTGTAAACCACTAAAGCAAGGTATTGAACAAATCTGAAACACTGATGACTTGCATCCAGTTTGGTCTTCATAAGCCTGTATTATTGTATTCTGTTTTTTTTTCAGAATGGTTGAGAAAGTGTTTGCAGTAATGCTGAAATCTACAGCAACATTTTTATTTTTCTTGTGAAGGGGTGCACTTTGCTTTCATGCCTCCACTTTTATCTATAGGAATAGTGCAAGTTTTTGCGCTGCTGCATGGAAATGGCATTGATGGGTCAGTCCTATGGTATCTCTAAATGCATCATAGTATCAGTAGTCCCAAAACAGCATTAAAATACAGAACAGAGGCGCTAATCTGGTTGCAAGTGATACATTTTCCAGTGTCCTTTGAATACGTTTTATTGAATGTTCTTCCTGGGGGTAAGGGTTACAAAATAATTTGCACTAACAAGAAATTCATTTTTATGAATTCATATTATAAGAAGTAATTTTCAATAAGCACCTGCTAAATTTGGCCTGGACCTTGTAGAAAATTTGTACAATCAGGAGATTAGTTTAAACCAGTTATTTTGAACAAGAATTGACTATATGTATATATTCTGACAGGGTGACTGAGGTACATTATGTTAATCTTAGTCTGGAAAGAGCATTATTCCCTCAGCTAGAAGTGCTCAAAACAGCATTTTATGTTTTAGCATGCAATACCATTGGATTGGTCACTAGTGTCAATGGTCTGTAGAGTTTTCGGTTTTCCCAGTGAACAAGTGTTCTGGGTTATTGGTTCAATTATGGAACTGTGAAAAAGGCAATCCAGGCTAGAGGCATTCAGCTGGATTGAATACAAAAACAGCTCATTGTTCCACAGGTTAGCTTTTTTGACCTGGGAAAGAGCTGGCTGGATCTCAGCATGCCTGTAATCAGGACGCTTGTCTCCTGCTGGGTCACCGTGGCCTCTACCAGCGCTTTCAAAACGTCTTCCATGGTGGTCGATTTCTCTTTTACTTTTTATTTTATTCTCCTTAGGTAGACTTTTATTATCCCACCCCCACCACCAGATTGCGGTAGCGTGGCTGGATGTGTGGAAAGAACAAAAGAACAACAGAGTTTGAAATTAAATCAAAACAATGTTTTATTAAACAAACTCCACCATTGACCTCTGAACCCTTGAGGTGTAAATATTCAGCTAATAAACAACTATCAATAAATAAAATGCCTGTTCTTAGTGGTTTGTTAATTAGACCTTATGATATAATTAACACAGGTAAATATCTCCACCATAATGAATCGGCATACATCATGAGACAATAGTCCTTTTAAAACTTGACTGCATCCTCCAGTGGAAAAACACTGGGCCCTCAGGTTTTGTTTTTCATATACTGGGTCAGTTTCAACAACAACAAAACACAACAGAAGGGAAATCATTAGCTTTGTAATAACTATGATTATCAGGGAGAGAGCGTGCCAATTTAACACAGCAGAAAATGTAATCAAAGCGTACCAGCTGATAATTGTGATGATCAGAAAACAGAATTTTTTTTTTTTTTAATTGCAGAAGCCATCCAGCCGTGTTAAACAAAAGCTGTGTAGTAAATAACAGACCAACAATGAATAACTTGCATCATATCTCTCTGTAAGAGGGTTGTCATTACTGATACTGTACGTTCGTTCAGTTGCTGGGCAGATCCACTAAGATGCAAAATCATGTCAACTAGGGTGATTCAAACGTTTTAGTACAGTTATCCGTACTCCCACCCCCCCACCCCCCCCCCCCCCCCCCCCCCCAATTTATTAGGACCTTCATCCCATGTCATACTTTGAATTTGCAAATTCTTAAAGAGGCTAATGCAAATAATGCTTTGGTAATAAATGGCATTTTCATGGTCCAGATAATACAAGGATTTAGTACCTTTGAGTACCTTGGTATTGCTACTGGATAATATATAAGTACCATGGTACAGCATTTGATAAGAGCAGTTCAAATCATAGGTAGAATGGTACAGCATGAGATTACAAAAGTAATAAAAGTAAAGCTTCAATTTTTATGGTATTGTACTGTATGAGTACTGTGGTATACAGGATTAACTAACAGCGTAGTTTATGTTTGTGTAAAGCCAAATAATGTGGAAACAGGTTTAGATCTTCACAGTATCAAAGTGGGTGTCTCTTATTACATGACATTGTTAAATTGTCATTTGGTTCTGACAGTATTCACAAGTACAAACCCAGTAGAATTACAACTACAGGTAAATTAATTGGAATCAATGGCACATACACATGATTCTTTACCTACTACAAGCCCTAAAGCAGACGTTCAGAAGAAGGGGAGTTATTGCCCAGCCCAGTTAGTACAGGTGGAAAGTTTGGATAAAACATGTTCTACCATAGGTATAAATCCCTGGAGTTAGACATGGACTGTGCTCCAGCAGCAACCACACCCCTCTTCCCAGCAATCTGAAAAGCAGGTGTGTGAAATAGCGAGAATGCATGCTGCACCAAGTATGTTTCATATATCTGATGAAAAGCAAATTAGGAATAATGCCATGTCAATTATTGCAAGGTAGACTTAGAACACAGTTTTGTTTGTCATCAATATTAAAAGCATGAATACTTGACACCAAGGGAATTGTCATTGGGCCTATTGTACCACAACCATCTGGTACAAGCTACTAACAACCAAATGAGCAAGATGGGCCGAATGGCCTCCTCTCGTTTGTAAACTTTCTTATGTTCTTATGTTCTTATTTCATTACAGTATGTCAATGAAAACAAAACATGCTTTTCTCTTTTTCTTCTGCTACAACACAGTCTAGTTGTTGAAACGGACCTATTATCCAAACCACAGTACCTGATCTTACTAATCGGAGCAGGGTCCACTGTAAGATGTTTTTGCTTGTTTTGTAATTTAACCATAAATGTCAAAAGCAAGTCCACATTTTCAGTGTGTAAAGAAAATGGAAAACCAGCATGAATTTTACAGAGATCTTACTTATGGTGCTGTTGTCTATATTACTGCATGAAGGTCTTTCTTTTTGATCTCTTTTTTTAAATTTGTAATCGGCAGTTGATTTTACCCGGTTTTTCTCCCAATATGAAATGTCCAATTGTATTTTTAGGCTCAGCTCACCATATTGAAAAATGTGACAAGTCCTCTGGTGGGCTTTTGCTATATCATTTTGTAGTTTGTTTGATTACACAATGTTAAATAAAAAATATAATAATAATAATTATTATTTTTTTAATTTAGTGTGGCCCATTGTTAGATTACCCCCAATTTTCTCCCAGTTTAGAATGCCCAATCACTTTTCCCCACATTCTCAGGAGACCCAAAGGTTCAGTGGGCGTCCTTAGATCCCATGACCAAGCCAGCTTCCTATTTCATCCAGGAACTCTAGAACAGGTTTTAGCAAGCTACTGACCTCTTGAGGATAAAGGCCAGCCCTGCAGGTGTCTGTCTTTGAGTTCACTGGGTTTTGCCTCCCTAACCCACGGCAGCACCAGAGCCAATGTGGCGCGCCCTTCAGAGTCCCCAGCAAAGACCGGCCTACTTCGCACAGGCAGGACGCGAAACTGCACTGTGTGACTCCCTCTGCGCACCACACGGCTGCACTTCTACAAATGAGTCACTCTGGGCCCCGTATTATTTATTTATTTATTTTATTATGTCTTAATCCTAAGATTCTAGATGATGCTAAACTTTTGGCCATAACTGTATGTGTTGCATTGTGAGAAGGATGATTCATCTTGAAGTAAAATTAGTACTGTTCAGGGAAACAAAATTAACTTTCAATTTATCAATAGTGTATTTAAATGTTAGGGCTGGTCAAGCGTACAATAAATAAACTGTGTGGACTCACCTACCTACGGGATTAAAATTTTTTTTTTATATATATATATAAATGATATATATCTATATATATATATATATATATATATTATTATTGGGACTTATGACCGTGCACCTATTACCTTCTATTTAATTACAGAAATATATCATTTCGATTCGGTTAATCCCGATAACTAAGGAAAATCATAAAAGTTAATAATTTTGCCTCCGAAGTTATACAATTTGGTTTTCACCTTTGCTGTCTGGATTAATTTTATACGCACATATACACACAAAAAAGTAGGGTATATGAGAGGAGGAGGAGGAGGAGGAGGAGGAGGAGGAGGAGGAGGAGGAGGTGCGGTCTCAGTTTCTAGATCTACAGAGGAGGCTGCAGACAGCAGAAGCAGTGAACCAGGGAGCGTCGCAAGAGCTCACCAGCATTCTGCAAAGCATCAAGCGCATCATTGCTGAGAAGAGGAGTGCCACCCACGGCCAGACCAGTAAACTCCTTTCCTATTGGTTAACAGGAATGTCCCTGCTGTTTAGGA
The DNA here is from genome assembly GCF_017654505.1 of Polyodon spathula. Lineage (NCBI taxonomy): Eukaryota > Metazoa > Chordata > Actinopteri > Acipenseriformes > Polyodontidae > Polyodon > Polyodon spathula. The sequence goes on from NC_054534.1 coordinate 98,132,942, forward strand.
GGAAAATAGCCTGTGTGCAGTTGACAGCCATAGACAAATGCCATGCTATCAATAAAATGTTCCTAAGGCATTATACCAGGGGTCTATTCAATTAATTTAAACACTGGTGGGTCTAAATACTGCAACCAATTAAATAACCAAACCTGTGATTTTGATTACATTTAAAGACTAAACTACACTTTGTTAGAGCTTTGTTAGCTTCCTTCTTTTAATGATTTAAACAATGGTATTAAAAATGAACCCAATGTTAAACTCCCCTAAGAAAAACATGTCAACCTTTTCATTCCAGTTGGAGGCGGGTCTGCCACATTTTACCTTCACTGCTCTAATTTATATATTGTGAATAAAGTTTATTTGAGTGAAACTTTTTCATTCCCCTTTTGTTCCGGAGCCATCTTTGTACTGTACATTTCCCCAAGTAAACTTGATTCACAGTATAGAAATTACAAAAGAGCAGTGAAGAGTTTATCAAGAGGGTCCACATGTATTACTGTGCTGTATGGCAACAGGAAAAACAAGTTTTTTTTTTTTTTATTTAACATTAAATAATAAATAAGGAAGTTGTTTTTTAATATCACTTCAGAGTATTTTGAGGTGGTCAGCTGGGTATTGGTATTCAGGTTTTCAAAGTATCCTGCAGGGGTTTACTCTGGGAGTAAACACATATACATCCTTATAGGGTCCGACTCATACATTTAAGCTTTTGGTTGCCGTTATTTTAGAATTTTAGATTTTTTTTTACTGTGGTTAGGGTTTCCCAGGTTAACATCACAGCTGAAGAAATTTAAATGTTGGAATATGTAAAGTATATCCAGCTGGGTGTAGAAAGACTGGCCAGCTGAAAGAATTGGAATACTGAGGTTAAGATTGAAATCACTTCTTAGTTAGGGCTGGGGTTATGATTAGTGTTAGTTTGTAAGAATGTATTACAGTTTTACATTGGCCAGTCTTTCTGAACCAGTTAAAGAGCGTGGTCTTTCTGCACCTATGCCCCAACTGGCCTTAAGTTTACAGAAATGGAAACATATATTATCAATTCATATGATTAAGCTAGGTTTAGGAAATACAAACAATATATTCCAGGAGCAATACTTTATGTACATTTGTTTCAAGGGAAAATATTCCCGGACATTGTGAGGAAAGAGTGACTAGATTCTGCACAGAAGTGTTGTAGATGAGTCCAAATACACCTGGAACCATGAGTTCCCCGGAGCATTCCTCACAGACGAGACCTGAAAGGTATGAAGTTCTGTGTGTATTCAGAGGTAGTTTAAAACAAAGGACCTACCAGGAAATGAAGACTTCCACATCAGCTTAAGCACACCCTACTTTTCCACTGTAGAACCTGGTGTAAAAATAATTGCCTTTCATCCACGCAAACCCTATTTTTTTGTTATATATTTTTTTTACCTGTGTTGATTTAGTACAACTTCCTGAGTGTTTGTACACACCCATAGCTGTAGGGAATGTGAAGTGAGCGCATGATAGTTTTCTCCAGCTGTCTGGTTTTGTTTGCTAAAATCAGATGGTGAGTTATTTGCACCAGAACATGCAATAAAACTGGAAACAATGAATCCGGTAACATGATCAAACTAAAAAAATATAAAATAATAATAATTAAGTAAAATTAAAGTCTAAACATTGTTCCGTTCCGTCATTTGTCATCTGTCATCCGAAAAATCTGTCTGTCAATCCATTACACACTAGAGCGCTGATATGCAGTAGAGGCTTTGTGGTAAATATACCTAGTTTTGGTATTTTCATAAAAAATAAATACAATTCTGTCGTTAATTCATATATAACTTTGAACACAAAAAATGTTAAATGTAGTATAAACTCAATGATCAGCAAATGCTGATAATATACCACTTTATTCTTTAGTGCTCTAAGATGGAAGTTAAAAAATTTTCTAATTATTATGTTTCTACTAGATCTACTATAATGTTACGTAATACATAATAATATAATAATAATAATAATAATATAATAATAATAATAATATTAATAATAATAATAATTATAATAAACCATTATATTACATAACTGCATACAGTTGCCGTAGCATCAGAAACCATATGACCAATATTTTATTTCAAACACTTGTTCCTGTAATACATACATCTAAATGTTGGGAAGCTAGCAATGAGCTACCGAAATTACTTTACCACAATGACCTTCTACCCTCTGTCTATGAAATCAGACATTCCATCACTTTTATTATTTATTTTATTTCATTTATATAGCACCTTATGTCATATGTTATGACAACAAGGTGCTTTACAGAAAAAATATCACACAGCAGAATAAAACATTAAAATAGCATAAAAAAAAAAGATTATAATAAAAAGACTATTTTATATAAAGGTAAATCTCAAATTTCAAATCATGTAGATTAAAAATAAATAAATAATAAAAAAGACTATAATAAAAAGGTCTGTGTATATAAATAAGTCTTCAGTCTTGACTTAAAAACAGCAAGACTCCTAGCTTCTCTAACAAAAAAAGGCAGAGCATTCCATATTGTAGTATAAGAAAAGGCCCTTCCTCTCATGCTATTAGTGTTTACCTTTGGAATAACCAAGAGCCCTGCATTATGAGGTCTGGGTGCTAATCCATTAAGGGCTTTATGAGTTCGAAGCTGCACAGGAAGCCAGTGTAAGGAGGCTGAGACAGGAGTAATATGTTCACCTTTTCTGGTTTTAGTTAGAATTCTCACAGCAGCATTCTGAATAAGCTGCAAGTGAGACACCACATTCTTTGGAATCCCAGAAAAAAAGTGCATTAAAATAGTCGATTCTCGATGAAACAAAGGCATGCATTAGCCTCTCAGCATCAGATACAGAAATAACAGATCTAAGCTGAGCTATATTTCTCAAATGATGAAAAGATGCTTTAGTAATTTTCCTAATATGGGACTCAAATGATAGAACAGGATAAAAAATGACCCCCGAATTTCTTTTGGGGTACTTCCCCTCTTTTCTAACTCTTGCCCTGCCACACTTCTTTCTCTGATATGTGTCTCCAGGTTAGGCCATTGTTTCTTCCTCGACTACAATTGAAAAAAAAGTATATGCTTGTAATAACCTATACGGCACAAAATCCACGTGTTTGTGTATGCTTTCAATTCATAAGGTAATGTTTTATAATACATATCATTCACACCCAAGTTCACGCAATGTCTTTCCATATGTTCTCTTTTTTTTGTTGGATTTATCATAAAATATTTTTTGTTTGGCGGCACAGTTTAGTTTTTCCATTTTGTTCAGGGTACTGCAAGAACCCACATGTCTTTCCAGTTGTTTTGCATTGGTCAGTGTAATTTTTAACGCACGTCAAATTGGATCAAATCGAATTTGTATGATTCCAAAATTGACGCATCACCGTCGTACGACAATTACAGACTCAGTGTGTAAGGTGCAATAGGGAATGCACATGATCTTTTTTTTTTTTTTTCTTAGACACACATTAAAATCCGATGCATGATCAGAGCCAGTGTGCAATCACCTTTATACAAATATATTATTGCACTTCCTTATGTTCTTCTCGTCATCAGCATTCTGGCTCAGGGTGTTTAATATCATTTTGTAGCCATCAGCTTCAGGATACAAGGGCGCCATTGTTCGGTGGCCATGAGCCAAAGCAATGTTTAAGTAAATAATAGCATTTGTTTGACCTACCAGAGAAATGAAGGGATTACCAGGAGAACGTGCCTCACACACCAGGGCGATGTCAAATCCAATCGCATAGAAAGGTCCTAATAAAGTGGCCAGGACAGTGTATGTTTAAAAGGATCGTATTGGGCTGTACATTATCTCAGCACCCCTCCAGCAGAGCTCCAGCAAAGGACATCAGCATTGTCTTACCAAGTGGTTGACTGGCCCGTGCCAGAAAGTTTGCAGAAATTGGATAGCAGAATAAACCAGGTTAAGATATTTCCAGGTTAAGAGTATTAAGATTCTAGGAGTGTCCAAATCAGAGTCTAGGCGTGTCCTAATCCAAACGTTGTCTGGTTTTAATCCCAATAGCTGCATTTGGTCTTCTCCCATTCTTACTGCAATTTCAGAGGTCTTGTGTTTTAAGTTTTTCTACAGTATATGTTTGAACATTAAATATCCTATTTCATAATCTTGTTGACTGCTTGACTGCTTGGGCCAAAGACAAAAAAGTAAGATTCCTTTTTTATTGCAAAATAAACAAGTGTAGTCTGACTACAAACATGTCATGTTATATGATATCTGTATTTGTTATTACTTGTAGTGTAACTTTAATGGTTGCAGTTCCCTTTGCATTAATGTCAAATATAAATTTGAGCAGTATTTACAGAATGCACTGTTTTCCAAGGTACAGTAGTAATCCTTTACAGTAAGCAATGGGCTGCTTTCTGACTCTCCTCCTTTTAAATTAACTTCTAATTATATACATTGCAAAAACAACGTCTCCTTTCTTCTTCTTCTTTACAATCTGTTTTATTCTTTGTTATAGAAGAGACCAAGAAAAATGTCAACGTCACTGAAAACCGTAAACATCATGTATCGAATATCTACTACTACCTGCCTCATCTGACTCAACGTGAGGACAGCTTGCGTCCAAATGTTGCCATTGGCCAAGGGAGAACTAATGGTAAGAGAATGGAAATAATAATTCCTGGTGCCGCATTTGATGAAGTATAAACTTCCATTTTTTACTACTTGTGTGGGTCTTCCCAAGCGTGCCTCGCTGGTTTTAAATAAAATATAAGAACATAAGAAAGTTTAGAAACAAGAGGAGGCCAATCGGCCCATCTTGCTCGTTTGGTTGTTAGTAGCTTATTGATCCCAGAATCTCATCAAGCAGCTTCTTGGAGGATCCCAGGGTGTCAGCTTCAACAACATTACTGGGGGGTTGGTTCTAGACCCTTGCAATTCTCTATGTAAAAAAGTGCCTCTTATTTTCTGTTCTGAATGCACCTTTATCTAATCTCCATTTGTGATCACTGGTCCTTGTTTCTTTTTTCAGGTCATTAAAAGTCCCTTGAATCAACACTGTCAATACCTTTTAGAATTTTGAATGCTTGAATCAGATCGCAGCGTAGTCTTCTTTGTTCAGGACTGAATAGATTCAATTCTTTTAGCCTGTCTGCATATGACATGCCTTTTAAACCCGGAATAATTCTGTTTGCTCTTCTTTGCTCTCTTTCAAGAGCAGCAATATCCTTTTTGTAGGAACTGAACATAATGTTCTAGATAAGTTTTTACTAATGAATTTGTAAAGTTTTAACATTACTTCCCTTGATTTAAATTTAACACTTTTCATTACATATCAGAGAATCTTATTGGCCTTTTTTATAGCTTCCCCACATTGTCTAGATGAAGACATTTCTGTCTCAACATAAACTCTTAGGTCTTTTTCATAGATTTTTTCTTCAATTTATCTCCCATATCTCCCATATGGTATTTATAGTGGACATTATTATTACCTGCATGCAGAACCTTACACTTTTCTATATTAAATGTCATTTGCCATGTGTCTGCGCAGTTCTGAATCTTGTCTAGATCATTTTGAATGACTTTTGCTGCTGCAACAGTGTTTACCAGAATCTAAGTCATTAATGTAGATTAGGAATAGCAGAGGGCCTAATACTGATCCCTGCGGTACTCCACTGGTTACCGCACTCCATTCTGAGGTTTCTCCTCTAATCAGTATTTTCTGTTTTCTACATGTTAACCATTCCCAAATCCACGTGTATGAATTTCCTTGAATCCCTACTGCGTTCAGTTTGAGAATTCATCTTTTATGCAGGACTTTGTCAAAAGCTTTGGAAATCTAAATAAACCATGTCATATGCTTTGCATTTGTCCATTGTCGATGTTGCATCCTCAAAAAAATACTGATACTGAATTTTACTGTTTTGGATCTTATTATAGTTTCCATAAGTTTCCATATAATAGAAGTCAGGTTTGTTGATCTGTAGTTACCTGGTTTGGTTTTGTTTCCCTTTTTGTGGATCGGTATTACGTTTGCAATTCTCCAGTCTGTCGGTACCAGCTTGTAGAGCATTGAACTCCAGCAAAGAGACTGTACATTTAAAAGATTAAGGTCCCTAACAATGAGGACACTGTTTATAAAACTTATTTGCTCCCAAATAACACCTAGGATTCAGCAGAAGGAGAAGGAGAAAGATTGATAGCATCAAGGGAGTGAAATAGAGAGGTCAGAGGAAAAGTAGAAGGAAAGTAAAGGAGGTCAGATTTTGAAAGGTTAGGTTTGAGTAATGTGAATGTGTCCAAGATTAGATTGCTGAGAGACAATCTGAAATGCGGGAGGAGAAGCCAGAGGAGGAAATTAAAGTACCTAGTGAGCAGGTATAGGGTGAGAATAGAGCGGGTATAGAGTGAGAATAGAGCGGGTATAGAGTGAGTATAGAGCGGGTATAGAGTGAGAATAGAGCGGGTATAGAGTGAGAATAGAGCGGGTATAGGGTGAGAATAGAGCGGGTATAGAGTGAGAATAGAGCGGGTATAGAGTGAGTGGGTATAGAGTGAGAATAGGGCAGGTATATAGTAAGAATAGAGCAGGTATAGAGGGAGAATAGAGCGGGTATAGAGTGAGTGGGTGTAGAGTGAGAATAGGGCAGGTATAGAGTAATAATAGAGCAGATATAGAGTGAGAATAGAGCTGGTATAGAGTGAGAATAGAGCGGGTATAGAGTGAGTGAGTATAGAGTGCGAATAGGGCGGGTGTAGAGTAAGAATAGAACTTGTATAGAGTGAGCTGGTATAGAGTGAGAATATAGTGGGTATAGAGTGAGAATAGAAAGGGTCCTAGGACAGATCCAGCCAGGAAAGCTGAAAACAATGGCAGTGTCTGAGATTCCAAGATTAGAGAGCGAGGAAAGGATTCAGTAATTTATCTATCTGAAGAATGTTGTTAGGGAATAAATACGTTTTGTATGCATGACACATTACTAGACTGTTGTTAGTGAACACACATTTTATTTAAAGCAATTTTAGCTAAAAATTATTATAATAATCTGATACGTCTGGCACATTTTACACTTGCGTTAGCTCCATACAGTTTAAAACAGACATGTGGTACTGCACTAGGTTGAGTAACCTTCCCAGTGTGCTTGCCTTGCCTTCCAGGAAGTCAGCTACTCCTTTACTTCTTTGTTCATTTCACCCCAGCAGAGTCTTCAGGGTCAATGTGTGTTACAGGCTGAAAGCATGCCAGTGAATAGGGGAAGCAGCTGATTGGTTATTGACAGGAAAGAAGCCAGTGAATGGGTGGGGATACTTCCAAGAAGCATGGCTTGCAATAGAGATTTATTTAACCTGGAGTACCAAATGAAAATACATTCTTGTTAAAACTTGTGTTTCATTCAAAGGACCTATATAATAGATTGCTGTGCATGGTGGAGAAAATGTATGGCAATATTTTGTTGACTACAATTCCTTTTTAATACACCATAACAGACTTTGTGTTCCACATTTCTGAATATTAATAGATATGCACAAGGCAACTAACACCACTTAGCCTGGAAACTATGAAAACATGCATTTATCAAGTCTAGCATTGTTTTTTGCAGTTTCCCTGGTGCTGGGTGTCCCCACTGTGAAGAGGGTGAAGAAGAACTACCTGATGGAAACGTTGAACTCCCTTTTATACGAGCTGTCTCAGGAGGATAAGAGCGATTGTTTAATCATAGTCTTCATTGCCGAGGTCAGTTACCACTGAAATGCCACTCGGCACAGATGGCTGGGTACAGTCGAAATCTGTGCACACAGAAACATCTTGTTTAAATATTGGGGGGGGGGGGCTATTGCACAGACCGCTTTGTGTTTTTACTCTGTCTGTTATAGGGGATCAGATATGGGTGTCCTGGATGGTGGGAAAGAAGTCACCACAGCATTCAAATACCTAGTAATGTCTGAAAGCCTTTTGAGTAGGTTGATAGATAACTGCCAGGGCAAGGTCACTATAGCAGAGACTTACTGGATCTTGTTTTACTGCTGAATAAATCGACACTCAGCAAACATATTTGACAGGGGTTTGTTTAATAAGTTTTAATTTCATAAACTTTTACTTAAGTAAATCCATTTTGAATTAACCTAATTTTATCCACAAATGTTATCTTATAAAAAAAAAAAAAAAAAAACATTACACCTTAGTAATACATGACTATATTTAATAATATTTATATTATACATGTTTATTTTACTAAAACCAAAAGAGGTTTCTAGTTGTTTTGAAGCCCCAAAACTACAGTATGCTTCAGAATTTTGTGCAGATTTTCCTAAAAAAAAAATACAACAAATGTGAATTTTTAAAGTGCTTTTGTGTGAAGATGCCTCTGAGCAAAGTACATATTGAACACAAAACTACTGTAAGGGCAAATACAAATGACAGCAAAAACATACACAAATGACTTGTTATAAAAAGAAGATTATGTCAGAGAAACCAGCATGTATGGTAAAAGAGTGCTGCAGTTATTTAGAGGAAATGTTTCATGGTATTAATGTAGAACAACACGAGAGGGATGCTCCATAGTGCACAAAACCATTAGAAATGAAACGTTACTTTTATAAATATTCATAGCTTCTTGCTCAGTAATGAGTGTAGCGTTGGGATATTACAATGTATAATATGTTGAAAGAGTTCCTGTATGCTGTAATTTTCCATCACTGTGGATAAAGGGTCAGTGTTGATATGATGTTGGTCCAAGCTGGCCACCACTCAAGCACAAACAATCAATGACATCTGACAAGGTCTGGTCTCTTTAGGCGTTCAGTGGAATATTCATTGTCTAATTTAAGTGTATAGTATTTTCTGTGGTGGTAGTGCATGAAACACTTTCCTAATTACCTGTGCCTTTTAAATGGTTTGCTGTTGCTGAGCGCCTACGGAAACGCTATAAAAAGAAAGAGCATGCGAGAACTAACTTTTATAAAGATCCATTCAAATTTGTAAAGAAGGTATTCACCAGTGAGAAAAATGGCACACTAAAATCATCTAAGTTTGAGCTGGAGAGATATTTGGAGGAAACACATACAGATTCAGAAAGGCAGGAGCTTATGTCAGTTCCTTCAGATATCCCACGTATCAATCCACCCGAATACCAAATGGAGGACTGTGCACCTAAGTGGAAAGAAGTAGAGCAAGCTGTGAAAAAAGCAAGGACATCATCATCTCCAGGGACTAATGGAGTTCCATACAGAGTTTACAAGAGTGCTTCAGGAGTTCTATGAATCCTGTGGAAATTGATGAAAGCGGCATGGGAAAAACAGATTGTACCAAGAGCATAGCGCCGAGCTGGTGGTGTCTTTATACCAAAAGAAAAAGATTCTACAAGCATCGGTCAGTTTCGTCCTATTTCCCTATTAAACGTAGAAGGCAAGATTTACCTCAGCATTAATGCACAGAGATTGTCAACCTACCTATTAAAGAACTGCTTCATTGACACTTCAGTACAAAAAGCAGGCATTTCAGGTTTCCCGGGATGCTTAGAACACATCAGCGTAATCTGGCAACAAATTCAACAAGCTAAAAAGGAGAGGAAGGAGCTCCATGTGACATTCCTGGATTTGGCAAATGCATATGGTTTAGTGCCACATGAACTTCTTTGGGCAGCATTTGATTTTTTTCATTGTACCGATGACAATAACAAATTTAGTGAAAGCCTACTTTGGAGATTTGCAATTTAGTTTTTCAACATTCAGCACTACATGGCAATGCCTAGAAGTTAGAATAATAGCAGGATGTACCATTTCTCCACTAGCTTTTACCATGGCAATGGAAGTAATTATTAGGGCATCAAAATGGGTAGTGGGAGGAGAGCGCTTGGCTTCTAGAATGCGACTACCACCAATTCAAGCATACATGGATGACATGACAACAATGACTACAACAGTAGCCTGCACTAATCGGTTATTGGGCAAATTAACCAATACCACAGAATGGGCACGAATGCAATTCAAGCCACTAAATCAAGGAGCATCTCTTAAATTAAAGGTAAAGTAGTAGATAAAAGGTTCTACATTAATGGTGAGGCAATACAAACAGTGTCCGAGAAGCCAGTGAAAAGTCTAGGGAGATGGTACGACAGGGAGCTAAAGGACACAGTTCATGTGGGAGAAGTTAGACAACAAGCAGTGGAAGGGTTGAAGAGCATAGACGGCAGCGTTTTACCAGGCAAACTGAAACTCTGGCCACCGACTGTGTACAAGGTTTCTTTGACAACAGTTGAGAAGCTGGAAGCTTTAATCAGTTCATACATCAGGAAATGGTTGGGAGTTCCAGGCTGCCTCAACAGAGTGGGACTTTATGGTAAAGGAATACTGCAGCTATCAATCTCTGCTCTAACCGAGGAGTTTAAGTGCGCCAAAGTCTGACTGGAAATTACATTAGTAGATTCACGTGACAAATGCTTAAGGGAGGCAGTACCTGTGTTGAAAACTGGAAGAAAATGGGCGCGTGGCAAAGAAAGCTGTGGAAGATGCTAAGGCTGCCCTTCGAATCGGAGATATTATGGGACAAGTTCAGCATGGAAGAGGAGGTTTTGGTCTCAATTCAGCTCTTCCTACATGGCACAAGGCAACCCTAGCTCAATGGAGGAAGCTGGTAGTCAATGAGGTGCAAAAGCAGGAGGAGAGGATCAGGTGTGTAAAGGCTGTTTCCCAGCCAAAGCAGGGAAAATGGATGAGATGGGAGAGTGTGGAACAATGTAAGATCGACTGGCAAGACCTATGGACAATGGAACAGAGCAGGATCAGTTTCCTCATCAGATCAGCATATGATGTTCTCCCATCATCACAGAACCTAAACCTCTGGGTGGGTGAGGATCCCTCATGTCCTTTGTGTTCATCACCTGCAACATTAAGGCACATTTTGACAGGATGTAAGGTGGGTCTTAGCCAAGGATGGTTTACCATGACCAGGTGCTGTGATGTTTGGCCTTAGCATTGGAAGACAAGCGTAACCTGACCAATAAGTTGCCACCAGTTCCATCAAAACATTACACACAAAAGACAATATTCCTCCATCCAGGAGAGCAACCACCAAGAAAAGGTGTTAAAACCAGGCATCGCCCAGGACAACTGGAAGCTGCTAGAGACTGGAAAATGCTGGCAGATGTTGGTCAACGGCTTATTTTTCCACCTGAGATTGTCATCACTAACCTTCGACCAGACATTGTCTTGTGTCTGGATCAGCACGCCTTGTTCATCTGGTAGAGTTAACAGTGCCATGGGAAGATGCTGTGGATGAGCCGAATGAGAGGAAGAAACTTTGGTACGCTCAACTAGCTGCTGAAGAGGAACAGCAAGTTTACCTAGTGGAGGTCGGTTGTTGAGGATTTGTGGCACACTCTACAACCCGGTTTCTCAGAGATGTCGGGTTCTGTGGCCAAGAGTTGCGTCACACAGTGAAGAACTGATCTGAAGCAGCAGAAAGGAGCAGCAACTAGCTCTGGTTGAGATGGAAAGATTCTGGATGGGGATCTCAAGCACCATACAAAGAAAGCAACGCTGATGTACAGGTAAGTTAGCTTGGCTGAGCTGATTGGGGGATGGAGGGGGGTGATGCTGGGACACCAGAATCACGGTTGAGCCCTCTTGAGGTGTCGTGGGCTAGTCAACGAAACACCGAGAATGGAAGGTGCCCACTTGAAGACCCCAGAGATGTACCCTACTTAGCTCAATCCAAACGGTTGTCATGCTAATGCGCCGGGAAGACCGCACTGGGTTGATCCCCGAAGCCAGCATCGCAGCCGCTGTGTGTTCTGATGCGCTGGGGAGGCAAAATGAGCTGATCCCTGGAGCCAGCATTACACTTCAGCAATCAACAACAGACAGAAGGATATCTACATCATCAGATAGAAAACAACGCAAATGGATGGAGATGCAGATGGATCACATTAGTTTACTGCAAAGCTACGTCTTAGTTGGTACTTATCTTGGTGAGAGTTCAAATCAGCTTGAAGTTTAACATCTACTCTCAATAATGGAAATCATATATAATATATAATTCCTTCTTTATTTATTATTGTCATTACAGAAATGTCAATAGCGCAGTAAAGGTTGAAATTATTATTTTTTCATATTTCATATATTAGAAACTACAGCATAGGAATATTTAAACAAGACAAACAGTCATTCGCTGAAATATGATAGATTTGGCAGCTCATCTTTAATATTCATAACTTGAGCCTTCAGACAGACATGTCTAAAGCATGCATCAGATTTCGTCTCACCGTTGTGTTTCTTCTTACAGGCAGATGTGCAGTATGTTAATAGCTTGGCAGCCAATATAAAACAGGGGTAAGTAACCTTTTTTCTGATTCATTTATACGTGTTTATAGTGCTCCAATCAACAGGATAAAACGGTGCCCCTTTAGGCCTCACAGGAACATGTGACAAACTGGACCACAGGGGTAACAATGAGGTAGTAGAATGGACAGCAGCTTTCCAGGTGATAATTATAAACATTTTCACATGGAATTTCTTAAAAATTGCACTGATGTTTTTAGCTCCTAATTTGCTTTTTTTTTTTTTTTTATTTATTTAGAAATATGTAATACAGTAGAACTTGTCATGTACAATTTAATTGGTTTCAGGGTCCATTGGCTATGTAAAGATATCATCTTCATAAAAACCATGCAGTCTGTTACATAAATTCCATGGAAATGTAAAAATACATGGAGTTTAAAAATGAATACATTTTGTGAATTCAGAGAGTTTTGGTATGTACAGACCTTAAAAAGCATGAAATCTCAGAGCAGATCTTTGAATATTATACCTTTACAAGGAACACATTCTTTAAAGACAAGTACAGTGCTTGGCTTTGCTGGATATTTCACCAGGACACTAATGTACTGTATTGTATATTGCATTCCTTTTTGTCCAGTTGAAATGTGTCATAAATTACAAATAAATACCCATTAGGCTGGATGCCACTTGTCTGTAACTCATTTAGTTAGTTATTTGATTGATAGGTCAGTACCTCTGAACAATATTGGTGTTTTTGTGAAGAGTACATTCCCAGGTATATAGAATGCCTGGGAAGGGAGACGTTTCTCATTGGCCAGTATGTCTTATTAACCTCCACAATTCCAACTATGTTACATAGCATGTGCAAAGACTATGTTGGTTTTGTTCCTGAAGGGCTCAGTAGCAATAGCAGGGGTTCACTTGGTTAAGGTGACACAATGTGTACACAATGGGAATACAGAGGAATTGCTGGTACTGGATATCATTGTTATTCACACAGCTTCCCAAGTGAAGTGCAGTCTGGACTCTTGGAAGTGGTCTCTCCTTCTCCAGGCTTCTACCCCAGTTTCACAGACTTGAAGGAAACATTTGGGGACACACAACAAAGAGTGAAGTGAGTATTGACCAGAGACTGCCAAGGCATATATGTGTGTTTCACCCAAATTCCGAAAATAGTATATGAATTAAAAAATGTATATATGCATCACCCCCTTCCATAATATATGTATTACATGACTATTTGCCCATAGTGGACAATCATGTTTATATAATACACTAATTAATTATTGTAACTTGCTCTGATATATTTGCTTCTTTTTAAATATAATCTGACAGTACATATGGATTAATAATATATTGAGATACTTTTTTTTTTTTACTTTAAAGAGGAAATCTCACAGGGGCTTTTTAAGATTAGTTATAATTGTACAACAATATGTGACTTGCATTATGCACATATTAATAGGTGATCTGTCAACCACACTACAGCATCATTTTCCAGTAGGATTCTAGAAAGAAGAATCACACAGATCTTACTTATGGCAGCAAGCTCATTAGGGGCTGTACATACTGACACAAAATGGAAACTGTGACCAGGGGGGTGTACAATTCAGGTAAAATAAATAAATCCTACATGAAACTTCCAGGCCCTACTTAATTATTCTAATAAACTAATAATATTGCAGAAATGGAGAGAGTCTCATTTAGCAGTGTGACCTCCTCAGGTGTGCCTAATTAAGATCGTGGTACAATCTGGAATGGCTCAAATTGATGTGCAGTGGCAGTTGTTTTGCCATCCCTACACTGAGATACAAGCAACTTTTCATTAAATTTGATGAGTTATAACTTTACAGGCTATTCAAAATAAATGGGCCCACACAGGACGGTGCTCAAAAAGCTTGAGGAGAGTCAATTTAAAAAGGAAGTCAGAGTAACAGTAGACCTTTACTTTTAAATACGATTTAACAGTTAAAAGCTAATTACATCTGTCAAATGGAGTTATGAAGAGTGGTAACAAGAAAGACAGATGCGTTTAATGTTTTTAAATGCCACTTGAGTGTCACATATAAGTTTGAGTGGGCTGACCCAGAGATCTGCGTCTCTTGGCTCAGGTTTTGTTTAACAAGCTATAGTTTGCAGTACAGAGTTATGATGTGTCTAATGAGACAGTATTGTGTTCATCTAGGTGGAGAACCAAACAGAACTTGGATTACAGCTTTCTGATGCTGTACGCCCAGAACAAAGGAAGTTTTTATGTTCAGGTATGGATGTGTGCAAGACCAGACTAAAAGACTGCAACAAGCTGCCGACTCAGGGGCGGAGTTCTTCATTTTGTCCACAGATAGTAAGATTGAATTTTAATTGTAACAACTAAACATCTCCTGGTGTCTGCAGTGGAACCAGGGTCTGTTGGCCATAAATTACTTGCCTATGTATTTTCCCTGAAAGTCTCAATTGGGTCTTTCTCATGGAAACATTTAGCCTATAGGAACAGTGATGTCTTGTTCTCCCTTAGGTTTTTAAACACGGTCCTTATACGTCTTAACATGTGTATTGATTGTGATCTTATGACAAGAACAAGAACAGTAGCATACCTTTGGTTAGAGATTCACTGCATCAGAATGTTTCACAAGTAACAGTCTCAGAAATCAGAAACATGGAACATTCCGGAGCACTGAAGCTTCACACCCAGCTTCCCGGACAGAGTCTTACAGAAGTGTAAACACCTTGTAGACCTGTTAGATCAGTTCTGTTCTGGCTGCACCTGTCAACAACATCCTTTAATAACTCATGCATTAAAGCTTTGTGACAAGACATATTTATCAGTGTTCATTTCGGAGATTCACAAGATGGCCATTTGGATCAATGGAAAACTGTATTATGGGTCCACATTTGGCCTCAACTGGTAATGGTGAGGCAATCTGGGAGACAAGATCCCTAGGGACTGAGAAAACTCACTGCTCCACAGCGGCCCCTACTGGACATGGGCCCCGTGAGCTCAAGCAGACACTGGGGGCCAGTTTCTCAAAACTTTTAATCTGGATCAAAGTGATCCGGATTTTGTAATCGAGATTACTTTTATCTGGATCATTTTGATTTGGTTTTTCAGAAAATGTCACTGCTGAATTACAATTCTCCAGATAACAAATATTCACAATTACTAAATCCAGTTTTTTGAATAGGCTAGTTCTTAATAGTTTATTTATTTATTTATTTATTTATTTATTTATTTTAAAGAGGTCTTATTTATGATATAACCTAATTTAACAAAATAAATAAGATCGTGATAATAATGATTAGTACACAACTTTATTTATTTTGTTTTATATATATATATTTTTTTAACAAAATCTAAATCACTTTTAATGTTAGTGCACATACAATGCATACAAATAATGGCTATTTTATGTATGCCTACTTAGCAGAAATTAAATAACTAAATCAAAATTGAATAAAAATAACACTTTTGAAAAAAGGATATGTATTTTTGGACATCTTCATGGTCTTCCTCATCGGTCGGGAGTCCAGCATCTCAGTCGAGCTTTAAGGAGGCGTATGTGAAGGCACATGTGTTTGCTTTTTTATTAAAGCTATACCACTAAATACGTGTTTTCCTTTTTGTTTGCATGGATATAAAACTTAAATAAATATGTAAATATTATATTCTAACACTCTATTTGGACATATAGTGTGTGTTTGCTATGACAATTCAAACAAAGTATCGCTGTTCTATAATCATTTAAAAGCTAAATCCACCTCCGCAGCAGGATCACAATAATCCTGGTATTTTGGATCAAAGTAATCCTGATCTCCTCTTTAAATTCTGAAAAACCCAATTGCAACATTTAACCCTGATTAAAATGGCGATCGGCTTACCAAAACAAAATCCAGACCACAGTAATCCAGATCGCATTTCGATGTCTTGAAAAACCCAATCGCACAATATAATCCAGATGAAATGTGAAAATCTTATGAAAAACAAGCCCCTGAAGCTGGCCTTTGAGCTCATCGTGGTTAAGAGGTGATTAGCTTTAGTGGGATTGGAAGATGCCCCCTGACTTTAGTTCTCAATCAGCTGTTGTGGGGAGTTGTGGCGAAGAAACATAAGTGGGCATTCTGAAAACAGGGGTCAAATATTTGGGGACTCTAAATTAGAAAAAAAAAATAGAAATGCCAAAGCAAAATAACTATGAAATGATTGCAAGATCTATATATTGGAATGAAAAAAAGAAATGATCTTTCGTTTGAGCTTTTCCACTTTGTAATGTAAATGTGTTTTTCTGGCACGCTAGCTTTTTTAAGATCATCTACATTTTTTGTGGATTCAGCTTTTGTTTAACCTTGCAGCTCAGTTGTCTTCTTCATAATTGTATGTAAGAGGGAGCCTCTTGTTTTCTTTAATGATTGAAAACACTCCATGAACAATGATGCTTGTATGCTTGTCAGTGGCTGGGCAGTATACAGTCCATTGAGACACAGAGAAGAGGCAGTTAATTGTTAAACAATTAACAATTAATAAACCAGTCTATTTACAACAATTAACCCAAAAATATACAATAAACTACATATTTCCCATATGCATGGCTTCCACCCTGCCACAGGGAGCTAGAATGGAGCCCCGTGGAACATCACAGACAACTTCCGATTTTACCCCCCCCCCAGCAGAGACAAACCTATCACAAAGATAACATTTGAACCAGGATAGGACAAGGCCAGACAGTCCCACTGTGCTTTCATGATGATTCAGTAGGATGGAATGGTATACAGTATCAAAGGCAACACTGAGATCAAGAAGAATTAATACTGATGGAAAGTCAGAATTTATCAGCAGATCATTCACAACTCTGGCAAGGGCCGTCTCGGTGCTGTGTGCAGCATGAAATCCAGACTGAAACTTCTCATATATAGAGTTAGAAATTCTTGTAATTGAATTGCAACAACTCTCTCTAGAACCTTATCATCTAAGAATGGTAGGTTTTAGCATAGGCTTTACCACAGCGACCTTAAGAGCTGAGGGAACTGTACCAGAGGAAATTGAACCATTTATAATATTTTAAATGTGGGTATTAATAACACCAAGAACATCTTTGAATAGTTTTGTAGGAACAGGATCAAGAGAGCATGTAGTAGCTCTCATATGTTGAACTAGCTCTGTCAGTTCCTGTAAGGTAATCAAAGAAAAAGCCCCCATAGTAGCCTTAATAGGTGTACTTGGTAAAATTGGTCTGCAGTCCTCCTTAATAGAAGGTGTCTGTGGAATCTCATTTCTGGTGTCTAGTATTTTATTTTTAAAGAAATGTAAGAAGTCATTGCAGCTGTGAGAGGAGCCAATGTCAAGGGTAGGCCTCTAGGGTAGCAAAATGATTTTTATTTGTTCCAATTAAATTAGAATAATGTGATGATCTAGTCAACGCCAGAGCCTACCCATGTGATGTAATGAACTTAGATTCCCGTCATCTCTGTTCTAGTTTACGACCTTCATGTTTCATCTTACGAGTTGTATCATCTAACCATGGTGAGCTTTTTTAAAAGTAGTTTTTGAGTCCCAGCACAGCTGCATATATAGATGCACAAATCACTCACTCTGGGTTGGAGGTTCAGAGTGGAGAATAGGAGAGAGGAGAACTAATAGAAAATAATAACAATTGCTATTCGTGCTGGCTTAGTACCAGTGTGATACTTGTTGTATTTAATGTTTGTTTAGTGTCTGGTTTTGTCTGTCTGTTTTGGCCAATGTGCCTGTTTGTCTTGGAAATGTGTTTTGTTTAAGCTTTTTCTTTTTCAATTCACTCATCATTCTGATGTAACCACCAGCCAGCCTGTTCTTAAGCCAATAAACACTGGAAATGGTTACTCAATTCATATTGACTTCACCCTTTTCCAAAAAAAAAAACTACCTTTCCCAGTGCAGCTGGGCAATGTCCCTCCTTCCTAACTTGTATCTATCATTTGTTTTGAATACTTGAAACCCACCCCAGCGACTGAGTGGCAACATTTCAATATTTCTATTGGAGACTCCTCTTGTGAGATTTAAAAACGAGATTACAATTAGAAGGCTGCTTCGTGGGATTTAAAGCTGTATTACAGTTAGATAGGGAGAATTTAAAAACAGAATTGCAAAATGTGTCGAAATGTAAAAAAATGCCTAGACACACAAAAGCTCAAGAATGTGCCCGTGACAATAAGGATTTCATTGTGGAAGGTGAAAGAAGGTACAACTTAAGTGCGCAAGTACTGTCGAGTTACTACTATACATATTGCAAGGCCGTAGCCAGCTATGATGCACGGGCCTCGATTAAAATTATACTAATAATAATTTATTTAGGGTTTTTTTACAGATTGCTTTGTTGCAAAATAAAATGCATTTCATCCCTCATTTTGTGTGCATACATTAAAATTCCAGCTGATATCTATAGCCTCTGTGCTCTCCAAAATCTTTTACTGTCTCTGCAGACTGCAGCAACACCATACGGCCTTGTTCATACAAAAATAGTTGTTAGTTAAACATTTATTCTGAACCCAAGATAGAATGAAGCAATGGGGCCACAGCAGCAGTCACTGGATAAAAGCCAGTAGCTTTACATGCAGAATAAGAATCATTTTAAGCTTTCCTGCTATCTCTTAATATGTAGAAAACCCAATGTAAACCACGCTATACATTAGTTTGCAATTATTCTGAGTGGGTCTAATGGCAATTTCTCAAATACTGTGTTTGTCTTTTATAAGTTAGTGTTAAGTTGCTCTCACCTGATACTCTTCAGTTCTAGATGCCTTCCATAGATGTAATAAACATAGGTTCAATCAGGCAAAGTGTCCTTATAGAAGAAAAAGCCATCTAGGGATCTGCCACTTAGGAAATAGGTCTCCTTTTGTTTCTTTTCCAGTACACTGCTGAGCACTAAATTGTGCTGGCGCACACTAATATAAATACTTTAGGTGATCTAGTTCAGTGGGTCGCAAACTATTGTTTTGGTGTTTACAAAAAGTGTAAATTATGAAAAATAAAGAAATACAGACATGCACACTTCTAAAGTTGTTAATTTGTTTCTATAATAAAACCAAATTGATCATTTAAGAAAAACAGCATCCCTTCTGAACTCTGTACTGGATCATAATTTCCACAATAAAGTGCTCATAAATTGCACAATAAAGTGGAAAAAGACACATTTTCATAAATTAATAGCATTACTATGGTTTACTTATGCCTTTTTTTTTTGGAAATTGTTGCGCAAATTCTGGCAAGGTGTTGAATTGGTGCAGGGCAAAACATGTTGTGATGTTTATTTGTAATATCTAGCAATAAGGTAATTTACGGCGGACAAAGACGTAGATTTTTTGCTTTCGAATTTGCGTGCAGCGATGTTTGTTTCAATGTTCAGATAGTTACTCTGAACTAAAGAAAATAATATTACTCCACACCACTGTTTTCACATCACGCTACTAAAGTCAACCAGTGAGCACTGACACAAAACAAACTGGGTGGAGATTTGTGACATATGCCGAAATGAAATCTGATTAAAATGAAAGCTTGGCCAGTCAACATGTAGTGATTTTATTGACGTTAATGCTGGTGAATAGCAGCTAACATAAACAGAAGCAACGTGAACTGTGCTGAGTGAAAACTGGGTTGCGGCGCTGATTAAGAAGATAAAGGTGATTAAGAGAGGAGATACTGGGGGGCTGCTGTGCGTCTACAAAATCATGCTGGTGACCGCATTTGAGAAATGTTGATCTGGTTTACCTTACAGATGTTTAGAAATGAGGAGCACTTCAATGCACGTTAACACAGACTTGCAAAACACAATTGCACTGAAGCACTTGCAATGAAAGAACACTCTTGACAACTGCAAGCGTTACAAAAATGGCAATGGAACAGTAAAACAAGTAAGAAAATGTAATTTGAATCTACAGTGCTTACTCTGCAGTCAGTTTTAATATCCTTAAAAACTGACCGGCTGAAATCAGATCTGTGTTGTCGACAGGAAGTTGACAGTACGTTTGAACTACCAACCCTAACAAAGTCTCTCACTGTTTTGCAGCTTGAAGATGACCTTATAGCACGGACTGGCTATTTTCAAACTATGAAGAATGTTGCGCTACAGCAAACATCAGAGTGGATGGTTATGGAGTTTTCACAGCTTGGCTTTATTGGTATGAATTACTTTGACATTGAAACATATTTTTTCTTTTAAACTTTTAACAACTCCACTTTCATTATTTCATCCTTTTATTTAAAACATTTAGTGTTTAGGTAACATGTTATTCTGTCAGTGTACAAGGTAACGTAATCCTGCAGGATCCATGTTTCTAAAAGTCTTGCAAAATGTGTCTTGGACACTACAAAAGTTGTATTAATTAGTCTAGGCAGTATGTTCCTATACTGTATCCTCAACTGGGCAGGTACATTTTGAGGGACCCTGTTGAACAGCATGTATTTATTGGTAATCAATTATTTTTTCTCATGCACAGTACAGAAGTAGTCTCCCAGCTAAACAGATTGACACAGAATACAGGACTGACATAAAGATGGTTGGCTAGCTGTTGATGCCCTTATGTGCCTGTCATATGCTTTATGAACTATGACCATCGCTAAAGCTGTGCATTTAAGGCCTCAGTTAATATAGCGTCACTTGATAACGTGAACACCATTAAACATGCAACATGGGCTTCAATAGTGCATCATCGTGTTCCCATGGTTTGTTTTGTGTCAGTATCAAATTTCAGCACTTATGTTGGCAGCACAGTATGTGAGGATATGTCCCTTAATGCAAACATGCTAAGAGGTGACATGGGGCTATTTTTACCGATAGTTACAAACATAGCCCACATTCTTTTTTATTTTATGCTTTATAAAATCAGACATCTCTTTAAAAATCTCACTTTATTTCAACTACCGCAGACTTATTTTAAAGATTTGGTAGTTGTTTTGAAGACAGAATGGTGACACCAGGCCCAAAAAGATGCCCCTACTTTACAGCATGATATCGTCTAATTTGACATCAGTTTTCTTACGGTACACTTTACTTTGCTTCCAGGCAAAATGTTCAAGGCTTCAGACCTTCCTCTGATTGTGGAGTTTATTCTGATGTTCTACAAAGACAAGCCTATAGACTGGTTGCTGGACCATCTGCTGTGGGTGAAGGTCTGCCATCCAGAAAAAGATGCTGTAAGTGTACCTTTTCTGTGAATTGTAAATGTGTTAATATTCCAGTGAATCACATTATGTGTACATATGTCAAAGTGGTTTGTAGTGCACAGGTGTAGAGGTGATGCAGTGCTTAGTAACAACAGTCCACAGCTGTTCAATAGTGAAAACAAAGCTTTATTAAGGCTTTTAAATATTAACACTGACTATACACAGCGATATGTACAGCCAGTCAAAACCATGGGGTTCAGTCTCGAAATAATAACAAACTCACTCTTTAAAACACCTACACGGTCACCAGTCCAACAGTGAGTGCTCCGGGTGCAAGTGGTGTTGTGAATACCGGAAGCAGCGATAACAGTGGTCCAGGTTTGATGCTGGCTTAACGACAGTTCCTGGATATTTAGCCGTCTACAATGACAAATAACAACAGTTAAATAGACAGACAAGACAACACTAAACACTCACGGTTTCTCCTGGTCGTTTCATAACCATAACAGAGGAAAAGATTGCTTTGCCACATCCCCTGATATAATCTCAGTCATGCCCACTTCAGTTACGAGTACAATCACGTATCCTCCAATCCATGACTAACACATCGCCTACCGCATTAAGACGAAGACTTCTGGTATTGTGACTCTGCCCCCTTTCTGGATGGTCGAATTCCAACTGACCCTGGAATGAACTGCCAAACCATCCAGTACAAGGCACACTGTTCCTGTTATACCGTGCCCTCACAGGTCGGGAGGGAGATTGTTGACTCAGATTCATTTGTTCTCTGTCACAGTACAGC
This sequence comes from Polyodon spathula, assembly GCF_017654505.1. Taxonomy (NCBI): domain Eukaryota; kingdom Metazoa; phylum Chordata; class Actinopteri; order Acipenseriformes; family Polyodontidae; genus Polyodon; species Polyodon spathula. The sequence goes on from NC_054534.1 coordinate 98,155,122, forward strand.
TGTAGGCTAATGTTAAAAACAAGATAAGATACAACGTATAGCTTTGATTCCAAAGTTATATAAGCAATTAGCAGTTCCTAATTTAATTTTGCACGATTGTATTTTCACAAAAATATAAATCTAACCAATGCCCAGAAATAGATGCTATGGACCGTACTGTGTGCACCATTAACTACAATAAGGAATGTGCTGAACTGAAACAAGAAAGCGAGTTAATAGGATCATATTTCATCACATGTATCATTACCGGTGTGTAACATGTTGCATTTATTATTGAATGGTTCTTCTATAATCATGTTTGTCGAAGAACAAAGTTATTTATTTTAGATAAATAGATTTCTTTTGCTCAATGCACACAGTAATTCATTTTTCCAGTGTTTTCTGAAAATCACACAGTATGGGAATCTGTGATTTAGAAAGCATACAAATTCATGTGAAGAGATTATGATTGTGTCAGAAAAAAAGAATAATTCTTACACTAGAATATTCTTTTCCAGAAACACTGCGACAGGCAGAAGAGCAGCTTGAGAATTCGCTACAAGCCGTCTCAGTTTCAACATGTGGGCACACACTCCTCGCTGCCTGGAAAAATTCAGAACCTGAAAGTAAGTAAAGCTAAATAATTGGAATTGCATATTTCTTCCGGATTCATTGTTTTTTTTTCTTCTTTTTTTGGTTGGTTCTTTTCACTTTCCACAACACCATAAGTGGATTTCGTGTTACTGGTGATCTAGCTCCTTTCTGAGGTTTAATAGGTAAAACAATTTGAGCGGTCTTGTATAATGTGAAGCTGTTAATGTGGTTTAGTCATGGATATGAAAGACCTTAAATGCCTTCCATAGATAAATCTGCGATGACCTGTGACTTCTTAATGCTGAATTCTGACAAAACGGAGGTCATGCTTTTGTAGGCTCACAGCATCAACTAAAGAATATCAGTTTACATAAGTTAGACCGTAGCAGTCTCTAAAGTATATTTTTATTATTTGAGAAACATAGCTACGCTTAGATGTATTATTTCCGTGCTGATGCTGTATATATTTGTCTTCTGCTGTTTGAATATGTTATTTAAATGGCATGATTATGGTAGATGTTTTACAAATGTATTGTGGTTTCATTTTTCTACTATGTACTGTACAGTGCTTTGGCACACTAGTGTATGAAAAGCACTGTAAAAATGTAAATAAAATAAATACAATTATGCAAAAATATTAATCTGTACAGTATATACACTATACAGTACAGTAGTTAAATCAGATGAATACCTAGCACAACTTTTACTTTAGCCTGTAGGCTAACGTACCGGTAACACAAAGTAAATCATGCTAATGCATTGTACACATTGGTGTACAATGTGAATAAAAGATTATTTTAAATTTAAACTAAATGAGTTTTGGCAGGTTTTTTAAAAATGATATATATTTTTTTTTAACTTGGCCTACTTAGTAGCCTAGACAATTAACACAAAATAGATCATGATCCTTGTGACAGGGTCTTCCTCGAGTCACACGGGTGGGTAGCCGCTGTTCAAGCATACAGAGAGACAGACGTGGTGTTGAAACGCCGGCACAGGCGCGCAGGATTTATTAACAACAAACAGAAAACGAAGGTAAAATAAAGGCGGTCATGTGACGTTACCAGCGATGGTAACGCACGGAGGACAAATACAGCAAACTGTACAAAAAGTGCAAAATAAAACACACTACCCCAAACTATAACTCAAAAGATGCTGTGAAAACGGTAGGCCTTGCAGCAGCCCCGAGCAATCTCCCGCGGATGTTTTTAAACTGACGGACACTCGGTCGAGACCCGCCCACTTGCTGATTGAGGACCAGCACAGCCAATCACTTGCTGCCCTTCCCTCAACCAAGCATAGCGGGCAGCAAGTCTCAATCGAGCGCCCGTCTGTAAACAATAATACAATCAAACTAATCAACTCCAAAACAATACACAATAAACCCATTCCCACATATAAACCACACCAACACTAATTTACCACTGTGCAGGGCAATCGCACTGCCACAGTCCTATACAGATGCTCTGAATGAGCTGGAGAGGAAACCAGAAATGTCATAGAAATTTGTTTTCAAGGCTTGTAAGTACACCCTGCTTTTAGAGGAAAATAGGTATTTGGGTGTTCGCCTCAAAAATGCACTGAGCACAACTGGCAACACCCGAGAAAAAGCACACTGGGAAATGCCAGCAACAATTGCAACTGTTTAAAACACGCTTTCGAAAGTTCTTAGCAAATTGTTGCAATTGCCCGCAGCTTTAGTACATCTCATTACAATATTTGAGAACACTCAATTGCACTCCTCCATAATTATATCTTCAGCTAAGGCTGAATCGCAAAGAAAAACTGCTGCCGCAACGCATGATCTAAGAAGTCACTAACAGCACTGCGCATGTTTAGTACATTTCACCCAAGACTTCCGACTCGTTTGCAACTGGTTTGCAACTATTGAGACAACCGCAACACTTTAATACATCTACCCCTTAGCCTTCAGTTTAACACTCGAGTTATAACTTTCAACGACAGGAAATCAGCAGCATTTAAAAAGCCAAAGGGTACTTGTAGTACATGTGTTGTGAAGGCTGAAAACATAACTCTTTAGTCAAATGCTTTTGGGCAAGCAAATATTAGTTATTAGCCTCTGGTGATTAAATTAAAGTAACTTTCATGTACACCCTTCATGAAACAGGTCCATTTATTGTGTTAAAATGTAAAAGCTCTACTAACATTTAGCACTGCCTGCCCGGTGTGCATTAATACAGATTAGGTGGTTTGTGTTATTAACGGTTGGGTTAGTAATGCTAATTTCTAGGTTACTGCTGAAGAAAGCTATATTGGCTGAACTAACTTGTTTTCTTGGGTTTGCAAATCTTCAACTCATGATTTATTTAAGAAGGTTTTTGTAAACAGCATCAAGTTTTTGGGAGTATTTTGTAACATGAGAATTTTTAAAAATGGCATAAAAAGAGGTGTGATAAATAGGAAAGCTTATTTATACATCAAAGAATTATAAAATACAGGAATTTAATAACTGATGTTTAAAAACAAAAGACAGTCTTTAGTTCTTAATTAACCTGCGAAACTACATAACATGACTAAAATAACCAGGATAAAATGTTAATAAAGAACTGACTCAGATTACTGTAGTCTGGGTGGGGTACCAGGCTAGTCTGAACATCTATATCCTAGAATTCAACTACAACCAGGAAATCACATATCACTGTGTAGGACATTCAGCTAACCATGCTCATTCTCTACTTTTGTGTTCTTGAAGAATTCAAAACCCTCAGTCCACTGTTAATGAGTGTGCCTAGACTGCATTTGAGGCACTCAGCTTTCAGCACCTGTATTTCTAGGTGACATTATTTAAACCGAAACTTTATTAATCTGACTAAATATCTTTAATTTTAGCAAAGCTAAAAAAGTAGGTTAGATCTCTGTAAGAGGCTATACACCCCAGCCCGTTTGTCATGACTATGCAGAAAATAAAACAAAACATTGATATTTTAAATATATGCCTCACCTATGCAAAACATTTCTATCTTTAGTAGAGATCCAAAAAGCAGTACAATACAGGTTTACTACTCACCGTTTACCTGCTGATCATACATCATAGAATACCAACTGTAATACTGTTAGGACTAAGCTGTTTGCCAGAGACTTGTGCGATCGGACCTGTGTAAGTTCAGCACACCCTTAAACATTCTTTCTAATTTTACAATCCCAGGATAAGGATTTCGGTAAACAGATGCTGCACAGAGCCAACCAAAACCCATCTGCTGACATCACCATGAGCCTGACAGCCTATCAGCACTTCTCAATCGAGAAGGCCTACTATGGGCAGGGTTTCTTCTGGGCTCTCACACCTGTCTCCGGGGACCACATCACTATCTCCTTCCACCATCCTGTAACAGTAAAAAGGTGAGCCGACAGACTGCATGGCCATGGGTTGCAGTACAAGTCAAGCATTGAGGTCTCTGTGACAAAACAATTAGGGCTGTTCACACAGGATGCTGCACCCTGGTGATCTTGACAGTCTATTTCTTGTTTTTCTCTATAATTCTTGTTGTCAAACCCATCCCTTCTTCTCCTGACAGATACCTATTCAGAAGTGGCAATGTAGAACACCCAGGAGACAAATTGTTCGATACAAGCGTGGAAGTGCAGCCAGCAAATGTGAGTGAGGTTTTAAGTACGTGGCTCCTCTAATGCACTGATCGTTTCAGATTCCACATGGTGACCTCAACACATGCCTTGAACTTCCCCCAGCTGCTACAGACCTTTATAATAGGTTCTTAGCCTCCTATAGACTTTCCAGAGTGTGTATTATCTAAGGGTGTAGTAATAGGTAATTGTGTATCAATGAATCATGGTACTTTCTTTACAAGGTATATCATATGGCAATAGGGGTATGTACCAGTTGTATCATGACACAAGGCCAATAGCACAATATACAGTTGCTAATTGTAGTTCACCAATGGTTCTTGAATTAAGAATCAGTGTTTTACAGTTGGTATGAATAAATTCGCTTCCTTGTCCCATTTATTTTTTGTCTTAACATCATTAAATGACCATTTGATTTTACAAGTAGCTCTACAGGACCATCACATGTATCATGATACTGTACATATTGTATCAATACCTGCAAATCGTGATACATATTACACGGCGACGCTAGTGTATCGTTACAGTCCTAGTATTATCCAGTTAACCATGACTGTGCAACGGGTGACTGCTTGAGCTCTCTGAGCTTCGCAGTATGGCTCTTTCGAGGTGCAGTATTATATTTAACTGGTTTGAAAAGACAACAAGGGCAATCCGCAGTGTTTTGTATGAAGCAGTCAGTGCAGTCAAAATGCATTTAGTTTTAGTAAACTATCGTGATTGTTTTCCTATTTTCATGGCTTCTTATAATCACATATGTTTGCGATTATGAGGCTCTTCTGTGTAAACGTGTGCCCTGGATTTACTGATATCTGTAACCATGACTATTTTTTTTAATCAATCACAGAAATTAGTTCTGGAGAAGATGAAGGAAGGATTATTGTCCACAAATGAACAAACCAAAGATGGCTATATAAGAATAGGTATGCCTGTTTTTGTCTTTTCTGCTTCCCAGTGTTTCTAAACTGTAGGTTATGTAACTTGAGTAAATGTGTCCCCTTTGCTTAATCAGCAGTTATCAGTAAGGAATGATAGGACATTAACTGGCCTGTACCATTGCTGCTTGCTGTCTAAATCAGTAACAATGGGAGAGGTATATTGTAAGAATTCCAAAGAGTATCAGGACATGTCTGTCAGCCTGTATGTCACATTCGCCTTTTTTACACACTGTACAAACGTTTCAGAGAACTGACCAAATGATTAACAAACACAAGCAAAAACTGAGACATAATGAGATCATACCAGAGATGACTGATATTACTTTCTGAGTTTCATTTCAGGCAAAGGGAAAATGAATATGTTTTTGTCACTGGCCCTTTTTTCTTAGCTTGATCTAGTGATTTTCCTCAGAACGTTGAAACGACTGTATATCTCTTGTGTATAAACCTGTCTTTTATCTGGTGTTTGTTTTGTCAACAGGTGCCTTCGTGAATGGAGTGGCTGAAGGTGAGGTCCCCCTTGTGGAGAAAATCACAGCCATTCGCTTGTTCATCCACTCCAATTCCCCTGCCTGGGTGCTTCTGAGTGAGGTAACACCTGGTTGCAATTATTATAAAACAAAATACTACTACTGCTACTGTACCACTTTAAACAGTAATCACAAATATGTTGTAGTTTCAGAAGTAATATGTATCTAAAGTCCCTTTCACACTGGCATGCTCTACCTGGGTCGCAACCCAATGTTATGCGAGTCAGCCACGTGATTTAACACTGCTTTATGAAGAAGGAGGGTCAACCTATGTGACAGAAGCAAGGGCACAACACACGTTTGCAATGCCCCTGAAGCAGCTTGTTACGGACGCTTCCATCAAAGCTTCTCTTGGATTGAATTGTCAGCCCAAATGTTTCTTCATCTCTGGCTAATGGTGTGTCTCAATCAACAGAAATATGGCTAAAGAAAATAAACAGAAATGTCCCTTGCGTAACTGAAACTTTCACGCAGGCGTGGCTGTTTGTTATTTTGCCGGCTTAAGAACAGCCATCATTCATTTTGTCTCGCTCGACCCGGGTCAAAGTAAGCACATCGTGAGGTAGGTCGCTGTCAACCCTACCCTGTGGGTACTTGGTTTCACTCTACGCAGGATTGTGACCCTGGTAGCCAGAACCAGGGTAGGAGCGCCAGTGTGAAATGGGGGCTAAAGTAACTAACTACTTGTAAACATGGTAAGGACATTCTTTGGTTTTCAGTGCAGGGCTGGAGCCTGTACAGAAATATCTCCCAAATGGCCCTTACACTTGACAAAGAAATGTTCCCCAGACCAACTACTCAGTTTTTTTTTTATTAAGTGAATGCGGCTGTTGGGTGCTTGGAGATGTATGATACAAATATGGACTGGATTGAGGGTTATAGTGGAAAACAATTGTCGCCAAGGGGGATATAGGATTTGACAGGGGATTGTATTGCCCGAAACCAAATTCTGAGGCTATATTGTCCTCTGGAGGACACAATATCAACGTATAATTGTTTTCAACAAAACATGAAATATCCAGTCCATATGTGTTTTATTAAACCTTGAAAGACAGCTTTATCTCGTTCCGGCAGCATAGACGGAGGGTCATGTCTTGATGCTCGTGTTTCTGGTGGTAGATGTTTTCCTTCTAGAATTTGTGAAATTTTCATCTTCAGAAATCTGATGAAAACCTGATTCCACCATATTGAAACGTGAGCACGTCAGTCTAGGTCAGAGTGAGAATATGTACCGTTGGTGTGGAAGAATTTAAGTATATGTGCCGTTACTATGGATATAGACCATTGTTAAAGAGAGGCAGAACTGACAGTGTTCAGATCATATATGATGTTTTATAAACATTAGGGGTTGGCGCTCTTAAAGCTACTTACCAGTGACACATTTGAGCTAATCAGACATGCTTCTACTAAGGTAAGTAAAATAGCATATGCAAGCTGTGAATTAAAGCCGTAGAACTCAAATGTCAGAGTCAAGACCTTATCTTGATACTTATCTTATTTTCAAAATGTGCTCTGAGTCCCCTCTATCAGTGAACGGAGGTATTGTATGTAAGCTCCCTTTCAGGTATGAGATGTTATTCCTTTACTAACCTCTGTGTATTGTTGTAATGCTGTGTGTACTAAATGTTTATTGTCTGAACTATTAAACCTGTGTGCTTTCCAAAACGGTAATCATTCAGTTAAGGACATGCTAACCCACAGAGTATCACATTTCACATGTAGTGTTTTTGCTAGTACTGCTAATTCAAGTACTAAGCAGAGTGTGTTGTACACTTTCGCCATTAAAAGTTCCTAAACTATGTGTAATACTGTGGCAGTGTGGCAGGGTGGAAGTGTGTGTGTGGGGGCAATATTGGGTGGCAGGGAAGGAGTTAAAATGGTTTGAACTATTAAACCCGCAAATGTGGCTGGAGCTGTCAATTGAATACATTTAAATGACTAATTAAGCCACAGGTGTATAAATAAGGTGATCACGGGTGTTGAAATGGTGTTGTGCTTCATTCACCCTCAACATCCCTATCACGTGACCATAAACAGGGCATGGGAGGGGGAGAACACTGAACATAGTGATTATTATCCTGTGAGAATGAATTGGTGATCCACGACCAATACCCCACGAACATTAGGCTTAGGGTTAGGTTATTATTATGAAATAAACTTAGTTTCATCACCCTTATCATGTGATCGGGCTGTAGCATATAATGATGACGTCTGTTACGAACTGCACACACAGCACTAACCTGTGTGACGCCTGAGAGAGATACACTGTGTGAGTCTGCGTCCTGCAGCATTGCCTTCATCGCCCTCCTTCGCTCATTTAAACAGGATTGTTTTCTGATGCTGATGAAAAGCTGATTGTTTTAATTAAGTGGAAATGTATATATATATTTTTTCCCTTCTTGGTAGATATTCATCGAGACATAACTGTGAGAACAGGACATACAGTAAGAAAACTACAGCTTCTGAACAGCCTTTGGCATAAAAGCTCTTTCAATGGAGATAAATAACTGTTATAAGCAATGCTGGTCATCTAGTGGTGAAGCACCCGAGAAGCATTGTGAGACTGTTTAGCACTACTCTAGTGGCTGAAGCTGAAGAGTGTACAAATGAAAACCTTGAAGGTGGAAATAAAACTATCAGTGTGTTTGTGAAAGCAGAATACCAAGAAATGTAGCATTGTTGTCCATAAATGGTATAAACTACACTAAAATATGTGGGCACTGTGCATGTAATATATATCATAGTACGGTAAGTATGCTGTACAATTGAAGCTGGGGTGGGATTTCTCTAAGAATTATTGCACAAACAGCATACATCCCCAAATGTTTTACACGTTTGTTTTTACACAATACCAATATATTTGTTCTATTCTAACTTATTATACTCATTCTTAACACAGCAACTTTTTTACATCTTCTTCTGAGTTTGCCTTCTCCTGATTTGTCTTGCCTATTCAGATGTCATGTGAATGTATTTTATTTGTGTTTATATTCTGTTTACTGCCATTCTGAGGGGATTTTTAAGTTCTGGTACTGAACAGCTACCTCATTCTGTTCAAATCATATGAAAATAAGACCTTTCAACTCTACCAGCCCCATCTGTAGTGAGAAAGCAGAGGGCCAAGGAGGTTCTCTGGCATTTTTCTAGTATGTAATACACCTGGCAAAGCTATGTGCCTGTCAGAGATTTCTAAGCAAAGCCCAATGTAATATTAAAAGTCAAGAAAAAGAGATACAGGTTAGTTTTACTTAACAAAACAAACTATCTTGTGATAGTTAGGATATTAGGAAGTGCTACTGAAATGAGAAAAAAAAGCAAACAGGTGTTACATTGAAATAGTTTGTAATTAATGTTGATCTGCACAATTCAGAACCTCACAGTAGTTTTCAAATTCAGAATACTAAGAAGAATGCAATAAGCATACATACTATGTGATATATGTTTTTAGGAGGTATACAATATTGTTATTAAGGGTATAACATTTGTAAATTATGGGTCGAAATGTTAAAAAAAAAATCAATCTTATTTTTATTTATTTATTTGTGTGGTTGTGAGGCAAAAATACAATTCACAATAATGTTTTTTTTTTCTTTTTTATTGCTATATTTGAAAAAAAGATTGCATTGTTTTTTTTCTTCCTTTGTGTAAAAAATAAATACATCTATCAAGAAGTCAAATGATTCCTGGTTGCATGGCTTACAATAGAGAATGATAACATTAATTGCCATAGAATGTCCTCATTGACTGCTGATTAATGTAACGTTTGACAAATAACGCTGTACTTTCTCACACCTGCCAACTTTCAAAAATACAAAATATGTTTTATTTCTTTTTTGGGGGTGGGTGGGGTGTGGGGGGTGGGGGGGGGGGGGGGGATATTATGAATACTTAAGTAACAAAGGTTTCATTTGTTTTTCGCCAAAATATTACATAAAATGACATTATAAGAGTAGGCCATTATCCAGTTTAACCCGCGTCTTAGAATAAAAGCAGAAACCACAATGCCACAGAAATATAAGGCAATAAACGTTAACCAGAGAACCCATGTCAACACATGATTGCTCAGCTTCTGACAAGAGCTGTCTACAAGGAATTCTTCCAGAACATTTATATTTCTATATTATTAGTTTTATGTGAAATGCCTGTAGAACAGGATTTGTATTTTTATAACCATAATTCAGAAGAAGAAGTTAATACAGCAACTGAGCACATTTTGAAATTAAGAAAATAAATTGCCCAGAAATGTAATGTTGTAATCCCTGCCCCTCCTCCTCCAGACTACATCCTTAGTGTTGTATTTCTCCTCTTAATTTCACCTATACAAGTCAGTACAATCTTTGTAGTCCATGTCTTGCAATAACATACAGATGCAGCAACGACCCTGTGACTTCCTACCCTGTCGTCATGATGACAGCAATGTCTCCTCCACTCGCGGTCTGTGCACCCAGCACCTCCCTCGTTCAACAGGGTATAGCTGCAGGCTCATCCAGCATACCTCAGGCATCATAATACCACTGCGTGTGCAGCTTCTGATTATGCCATAATAAAGCCAAGCTCGATGGTAGCTCATCCACTGCCCCGATCACATGACAATTATATAAACAAAAAAGTCAAGCATCAAGAAGACAACGAATGAATAATTCCACAGATAATTTTAATGAATATCATATGCACATGCACGCACACACACACACACACACACACATTTTTAACTAGGTCATTCTCATTCATTCAAACGCGCATATATATATATATATATATATATATATATATATATATATATATATATATATATATATATATATGAGCCCTTTTGTACAGCGGTATCGGCGCTATGCTTTAGTGCGAGAGTGTAGCGTGCACCGGGAAAGGCAGCAGCAGGGCAGGTAGGTGACGTAATCACATATGTAGACATAAGCCTGATATACACTCCTTGCAAAGGAGCCGGCTCTTTTGTACAGGGTATCCGCACAATGCTTTAGTGCGAGAGGTCCCGGGTTCATTCATGCCCTTTCTATGTAGGTGGTGTACACACAGAGATGGATAGATATATGTTCAACATATGTTATATGTTCAACTCCTGAAGGCTTCGAACAATGTTAAATTAGTTATATAAAGCAAGTGTACAATTAAATCATTAAGAGCAAAAAAGAAAGACCACCTGGCCAATGAGGACTGAAGTGGCAGACCCCAAGTATAGATTGGTGCAGAAAATGCTTACAAAACGTTATACACTGCATTTATCTTCCAATGATCTTCTGAAGATTAGGATCCAGAGGACTCTTCTACCAATTAACAAGACCATGGCCTACCATGAAGTATATCTTTCCATCTATTGCTTTGAGGGATTTGCCACAGCAAGCTGCTTGATTATTTTACACTACTGATGAGTTTGTTGATAAGGATCAGAAAGTCTGCCTGTTGAGCACAAATCTGTAGCAGTCTAATGCCATAAACAAAAAAAGGAAATAATTGAATTAAAAGTGGAAAACTTTATTTAAATCACAGTATATACATATTGTAAAAAACATATATGACACATCCTGGTGTGAAGTCCTTGGAGCGGGTCCCACAGCGTCTGCACTCAGTAAACTGAAACAGACCAGTGCTCCTGAATGTATTCTTGAGTAAACATATTCAAGTTTACAACACCTGTTCAAAATATAAGAATGCTAATAAGTACTTTAATATAGATCTAATTGTTGCAGGGTTCTTCAATAAACAATAATAACCAGCAGAGTTACTTTACAGCGTTTACAATCCCATGTTAATGTTAATTTGTTGATCACACTATAAGGCACATACATTTTCTATAATTGCACTAGTACAGATATGAAATCCTATCATAGGCTTGTCTGCTTTTCATCTCTTGTCTCAAACAAAGAACAACATCCATCAAGGAGCCTTTACAGTCAACACCACATTCCTTGCATAGGACTCTGACCGTTTCCATCCAATATTGAAGTGGCTTTTACATTTTAACTGTCAATGTAAATAAAACAATTACCATTCTTATTAGACTGAGTAAATATACAACTATAAATAAAGCATGAGAAAGCGCTTGAAGCAAAGTGGAAACAACGATTTACAATTGTCAAATCGTCAGGCTGCTTTAAAGATGAAGTCTACTTAACATGTCTGTCAGGACGATATGACGTGTTGAAATCTGTTAGAACTGTACATACCGATGACTGAGTTTTTGAGAGTATGGGAAAAATAGTGTAGCTTGTTTCAGCAATTCATCTGTGAGTCTGTCCTCCCTCACTGTGATATCATCCAACTCTATTACACTGAACTTGTTTACACTGCACGTGTTCATACCGTGTGTTTAACAGTGTTAGACTGCCTTGTATGTCTACTGATCCAGGGGGCCCAATGGTAAAAGCTTGGGTTCTTTCTAGTACCTTTAATTAAAGAGATGTCAAAAAGCAGTTCATTTTCATTGTTTTAATACATTAAGTTATATTACCCAGGAATTATCTTTCACAAACAGCAATTGATATAGCATGTGCAATGTTTAACAACTAATTAATTTATTTAAATAAAACAGGTCCATACTGGTGCAGAGTCCAAAACAAAACTAAGATAAAACAGATTAATTCCTTATGATTTTAAAATTGTCAAAACATGGAACACTGAAAAAGTCACAGAACACTATGATACCATCTTTAAATTAATCATCAAAGTGAAGAAAATAACTTATTTTCACCCAAAGCATTTGGTTATGTTTTTAATAAGCCATTGCTAGAAATAGTTGTTTCAATAGCTGTTTTTTTTTTTTTAACAGATATTTGATCTGCAAGCCTTAGGCCACGAGTAAGCTCATTTTGTATTGTTGCCAATGTCCTGAAAAGAGACCAGTTTCTTGCAGCGACATTATGCTCTCTGACATTAAAACAGATCAAATTGAAATAATGTTTAAGTCCTACAGAAATCCACATAATGCATTGCAACAGCTGAATAGTAAGGTCACGAAGTAGCATACATTATGATTTAAGAAAAGCAATACAATGCACAACTTAAAAAGTACTACTTACTAGAAACATAAGAACATAAGAACATAAGAAAGTTTACAAACGAGAGGAGGCCATTCGGCCCATCTTGCTCGTTTGGTTGTTAGTAGCTTATTGATCCCAGAATCTCATCAAGCAACTTCTTGAAGGACCCCAGGGTGTCAGCTTCAACAACATTACTGGGGAGTTGATTCCAGACCCTCACAATTCTCTGTGTAAAAAAGTGCCTCCTATTTTCTGTTCTGAATGCCCCTTTGTCTAATCTCCATTTGTGACCCCTGGTCCTTGTTTCATTTTTCAGGCTGAAAAAGTCCCTTGGGTCGATACTGTCAATACCTTTTAGAATTTTGAATGCTTGAATTAGGTCGCCACGTAGTCTTCTTTGTTCAAGACTGAACAGATTCAATTCTTTTAGCCTGTCTGCATATGACATGCCTTTTAAGCCCGGAATAATTCTGGTCGCTCTTCTTTGCACTCTTTCTAGAGCAGCAATATCTTTTTTATAGCGAGGTGACCAGAACTGCACACAATATTCAAGATGAGGTCTTACTAGTGCATTGTACAGTTTTAACATTACTTCCCTTGATTTAAATTCAACACTTTTCACAATGTATCCGAGCATCTTGTTAGCCTTTTTTTATAGCTTCCCCACATTGCCTAGATGAAGATATTTCTGAGTCAACAAAAACTCCTAGGTCTTTTTCATAGATTCCTTCTCCAATTTCAGTATCTCCCATATGATATTTACAATGTACATTTTTATTTCCTGCATGCAGTACCTTACACTTTTCTCTATTAAATGTCATTTTCCTGCATCCCAGAACTCTTCAACATTTACTTCCCCGTTGAAAATCTCTGGAAGTTCTTCAATTTCACTGACTGCTTAAAGCGAACATAAAAATAGTGTCATCAGATATATCTTCTTCTTCCAGTTAATCTATAGGGCGCATTCCATCTATTATTTTAGATGATTAGCACCCTCTATCTGTAGTCCTTTGTCTGTCTTTATTTTACTTTATTTTTCTGTCATGTTTATTACTTATAACTTCCCTTCTTTTCCTGTTTCCTTTGTATATTTTCTCTTTTCAGTCTCCCTTCCTCTTTCCCTTTTCCCAGCAAGTTCTTTATGTCGACCTCATACACCTCCATTTCCCTCAGCCTTCTCTCCATTCTCCTTCTCTGCTCATATTTCCCACATTTTAATAAATAATGTTCCACTGTTTCTGCAACTTTCCATTTTTCACACTTTCCATCTTCATGCTTTCCCAGTCTTAATAGGTGTTCATTTAAAGAACAATGCTCAATCCTTAACCTATCCAACGCTCTTTCCTTTTTCCTTCCCAATCCTTTATTCACCCAATTATTATTCACCTCTTTCTGGATATTATGATAAAAAACCTTCTTTTTTATGCTTTCATCCCATCTCTCCTGCCATTATTTTACTATCATTTTTCACATAGTCTCCCATTTCCTGCGACCCCAGCAGAATCACCAAATCAATCTCCTCTCTTTTTAACCCACTTTTTGTTGCAAGATCTACCACCTCATTGCCCAGAATGCCAGAGTGACCAGGAATCCAAACTAAAATAACTTCAATCCCCTTTGCTATACATTCCTTATATCGTTGCATTATTTCAAACATGATATCTCTTCTATTAATAAACTCCCCTTTTAATGCAGTAAGTACTTTTAAAGAATCAGAAAATATGTTTTTTAGGCTTTATTTCAGCTATTTTAACTATTGCAAATAGTATAGCTACCATGTCTGCAGCATACACTGATACATGGTCAGATATCCTTGCTACTTTACAGGTATCCAGTTCTGGGATATAATACACCATTGCCACTCTTCCTGTTTTTGGATCCTTGGATCCATCTGTATATATACATAGCACCTCCACACTCTTCTCCTTTACAAAAGCTTGACTCTTTCTTTTCAATTCCATTGTTTCCCCTCCTTTCTTCACTTGCTCATTCAATTCTATACAACAAATAGGTTTTTCCACCAACCATCCCGGTCACACATTTATATTAACATTCTCTACCAACTTCAGCTTTTCAATTCCCAATTCCTTTATCCATTTTTGCATCCAATACCACAACGTGCCCCCATTTGTTTTCCACCTCTCCTTTTTATAATGGTTTATCCACCTATCTGCCATGCTTTTCCGCAAATGAAATTCTGTATGCAGTTAGCCTTTATCCAATATTTTATACTTAGCCATTTTCTCCTTAATTCCAATGGCATCTCATTTATCAAAACCTGTATAACATTTATTGGAGCAGAATTCATAGCTCCTATACCTACCCTTATTGCCTTAGCTTGCAAATTATCCTGTTCCCACTAA
Organism: Polyodon spathula; assembly: GCF_017654505.1. Taxonomy (NCBI): domain Eukaryota; kingdom Metazoa; phylum Chordata; class Actinopteri; order Acipenseriformes; family Polyodontidae; genus Polyodon; species Polyodon spathula. Next base: position 98,170,127 of record NC_054534.1, read on the forward strand.
AATCTGACTTCTGTAGTCTATTACACTCCTAAGTAACATACTAGTTTTATTTGCTCCCCAACTCGTTCCTGAAATACTTCTTAGAATATTTATCTTTCCTTTACATGTATCTCTTATAGTATTTATTTGTGTGCCCCAAGTTAATTTTTTTTTATCAAACCAAACTCCCAAGTATCTAAATTCCTCCACCTCTTTAAGAATCTTATCTTGGTATAATAAATATAAGTTCTGCTCTCTTCTCCTTCGTGAAAATAACAACACCTCTGTTTTTTTTATACTAATATTTTAAAGCCCCATTTATTTGACCATTTTTCATCAGATATATCCCACATACATTGAATATTTAAATGAACACTCCATCGTGCTATGTGAATTTTTTTCATTTCTTCACACAATCAACTAGAAAACAAAAAACATGCATGTTATGTGAACACTAGCTATCTTGGAGAAAAAAAAAAAAAAAAAAAAAATCAAAAAAAAAAAAAAAAAAACGTTCCTAAATGTGTTTGTTTAAATCACAAATATTATCTGCAAACAGGTAAACTACTCATCACGGGATCGAGCTGCACGGGTGACGTAATTCGAAGCTGCGCACGCAGGGGTATGATGAGCGAGGTACCCGCGAAGAGGTACGCTGGATGAGCCCGCAGTCCGCTGTTATACCCATCCCCCCCTTGCCGCCTTTTCACCAGAGCAGAAAACGAGACAGGCTGGAGCTAAGATCTGGGTGGGGAGAAGACAAGGTTTTGTTGGCTTCTTGGCTATTTTTTTCGTGTGTGTGTGAGGTAAGTACCCCACACGTTGAAACTTTTATTATTATTATTATTATTATTATTATTATTATTTAACGCGTATTTTTCAAGAAATACACATTAAATTTAAATGAACATTGTATTATTTTTGTTTTAAAAGCAGTATCATAATACCCCTTTGTCATACGTAGCAAACCAGGCAGTATCGTAGTTGCTACTGCGAGAAACAAGAGTTGGAGAGTAATATGTTTATTGTATTATTAAAGTGCATTTGTAGGCAATGGTATTAATAAATTAGTATGTATGTCTTTTATGTGTATTAGTAAGGAAGGGGGTTCCTCGTGTAGTTGTGTACAAATGTAGATTTTGAACTGTGAACCATATTTATTAATGGTGACAGTGAGCACATCAGATGCAGTCTACACGAGGTGTTGCCAAATCTTACGAGAAAACAAAGCGGCACTAGCTCCCAGTTCAGAGGGAGGGGTGTGGGGGTGTTCATACAAATTCCATATTTTTTTCTAATGATCTGCATATTGACTGGCAAGCCAATCACCAAAACCACTTATACAGCTATTTTTAACTGTTGAAGTCACGTCACCTATTACAAAAAAACCCAACGACTGTCAAACAATTATAGCGACTCTCAATAAAACAAGCCCACTCCCGCTTATTATAAGCGGACTTGGCAGCTGGTGCACGCTTTCGTTCCCCGCGGCATCACGCATCCTCGATCACTGGCCAACGCGCAGCAAAAACGCGCCGAGCTGTACTACAGTAAAGCCGCGGGTGTCTTCCAGTTTGCCCTTTATTTTTACTGTAAGACTTGAATAATGATACTGAAAAGCAAGAATACACATTTTAAAAAAGCCAAATATTCAGTGAAAAGTGCCACCTGTGCTGTGTCTGTTTCTGTACCTGTCACTTTGACAACCTTGCAGAGAGGGAGGAGGCGAAGCGAGCATGCTCAGTAGTGCATTTGGAGGCTAGCTTGACGTGTGAGACCTTTTATTAATACTATAGACCAGACTTCCTCTGCCTCCAGTACTCTCCCAGAAGCGTGGACATTCACTAGAAAGAAAAATCGGGCAGCCTCAAAAAGGACATTGTTTTAATTGTTGTGGATTTGGAGATACACTTGAAGTGCTCAGGTTTGTGCACTAGTTTTTCCGTTTCCCTTGTTACAAAACGCCAGGTATTTTCATTCATTTTTTCAACCACACAGAATTAGGGGCTTATAATATTACATGGCTTTGCAACATTTTTTTTACCTGCAAATTGATTGTGTTTAATGGCTGAATGGAATGTGTAATAACAAACTGTTAGAAATGTTGCATTGTGTATTGTGTTGTCAACGTTGGCATTTCACAAATGCATGCATGGTACAGTATCCGCGACGCAATGTAAGTGATTAAAAAAAAAAATTGCACCAGAGATATTTTCTTCTTGCTGGAATTAAATTATGTTCGTGGGCATTGGGTGTTGCTTTAGATCTGCAGTTTTGAGTGTTTATATGAGGTTATGGCAATAATTGCATGTAAGGGCTACACTAGACACTCTAATCACTAGAATGTTCTTTTTATTGGAGAGAGCCTGCTAGAACCCAGTTGCATCCCTGGTGTAACGTTATATAGCAGCGTGTAAAGATGTCTGGAATGGATCAAAGCTTTGTTCAAGATCCAGTTTGGGAAACACGTCATGTCTGTCCCTTTTGTGCTGACTAATTGTAGTGTACCACAAGCTGGTGAGTTTACAAGGCCTGTGCTTATGCCCAGTTGCCAGTTACGTGCAGTAACTGATGCACACACTGCTCACCCTAATTAAATATTTAGTGCATTTGGTATCTTAATAGCTATCTTTTGTAACTATTGAGAAATGTCTGGAGATTTAACTAACGCTGTCACAGCTTCGTTTTCATAAATTCCCCTGATGCTAGCAAAGTTCTGTAGGACATATTCACAAAGGATTTACCACAGTGCTTAATAAACACAATGTTTCTGTTTGCAGAAAATAGAACAACACTCTTCAAATAAGTCAGTTAGTTTAAGCTATATACCTTTAGTTTTCTTGCAAGTTTTGCTAGCAGTAAGTTTTTACGTTCAATAAATACTAAAGGTATATTAAATAATATACTATGTAGTATATTAATAATAATAGTAAATACTTTGTGTAGCCCTTATGACTGTATATAAACATTAATACAAGTTAAATTAAAATCCTGGAATTCAGCTTTTTCTATCTACTCTTCAAAAGGTTTATAAAGCTGACAATTAGTGTTACTAAACTAGTAAAAAAAAAAAAAAAAAAAAAAAAAACTTTTTTGTATGTTAACTAATTTATTTTACTTTCTCAAAATTCAGTGCAAAAAATAATTTGTGAAATATAGGATCTGGAGGAAGAGCTTCAGTGTCAAGAAATAGCTTAGTTGGAAGGAACCCAGGAGATGTTTGCATCGCCACCTTGATGTTTGTGTGTAATTTTCACTTTTCCTCAAGTTTCATTTTAGTACTTCTGTAATTATCATTAATAATGTAATTACTTATTGCTGTTCATTTTTTATTGATGCTTATCTGCATTTTCTATGTTTTTTTTTTTTTTTTATCCTCTCCATTCAAATAGCATTAGCACTATTATATACCAGTGTTTCTCTGTCATGGATTTTATGCCATACTCGCATAAAGATTGCAGGTAAAGAATGCAGTTTCAGAGGGTGCCCTCTCCATGGCACCAATCAGGGCCTTAGCAAAATGCAATGTCATGTTGGTCAGGTGACTTGCCCGAGGACACACAGTGAGTTGTGGCTGAATTAGCATTCAAACCCAAGGTCACCCCGTATCTTTAGAAGTTGGCACTGAGCCTCTGACTGCCGACCAGGCTACACTGTCTTGCCTTTTATAAATGAAGAGGCAGTAGCCGGGAATAGACTGAAATTCTGTAACTTGAGATCTTCAGACATTTGGTTGCAACCAAGCTTTGCTGAATTTGCTGCCAACCAGTATGTTTACATGCACAACATAGCCGGTGTTCAATTTCAATTTCTGGACACTGATATAGTTCAGATAATTATTTACTATATTCAGATTCACAGTAGTATTATCAAGCAATATGGAGCATGATGCATTTTTGGTTCATAATGATATTTTCAGTTATGGTTACTGCTAGCATTAAATGTGACTTTCTCCCTAGTTGGCAGTTCATTCATTGTCTGCTTTTAGCTTTGTCTGCTTTTAAATCCATAACAGTGCTCTCTACTTTTATAAAGACTACATTATTAATACTACTACTACAAATAATAATAATAATAATAATAATAATAATAAATAATAATAATAATGCATTAATTACATAATTACATAATGTGGAACCTATTAAAACCCCTGAGAATCTCTTTGTGGTTAAATCCGGTGAAGTTTTTGTAGCTTTCAATTACTGTCAAACACATTTATAGCCAATAATATAACTTATCTGTGATCATTTTTCAGTACTATAATTAATTGCCATACTAATAATATTGCAATAATCAAATATCGTTGCAGCTTTAACACGTTGACCCGGAACAGTTTCCCTTGCTGATATTCAGTGGGCTTGTGGAGCCCATCCTTGGCAGGTGTTCCTGGATAGAGTTGAAAACAAAATTACAGTTTTGCTCACCAAGCAGGATTTGCCTGCTATCAGACAGTCTGCCCCAGATTACCGATTTGCATTCTGGGTGATCCTTAGCCAGGGATTTAACCCATAACATCCCAATCCAGTGAAGCCATTTCCAAAGAGGCTTATAAACTGTATAAAACAGTAGGAGTTAACTCTTGCAACCGGTTTAGAATGAATGCTTCGATTGTGCCATAATATCCCCAGACAAATGGCTGAGGCAGTAGTTTTGCCCTCGCAGAATAAGCTAAACCAAAGTGAAAACAACATATTCATTCATGGTTTTTCTGTTTTTCTTCGGTAGTTTCGCTTTCCTTTTTCTGAGTGAATCATTTTTACTGATCTTGTGCTGGCGGCAATTTTTTGTTTCTTCATGTCTGTTGTACAGCAGACTTCTAGTATTCTCTCAGTCAACTTTAGAGTCGTAGCACTGTGAAGTAAAAATGAACAGATCTGTGTTCACATTTGTTTTAACCTGTCTCCATATTTCAGAAACTGTTAACTGTACATGATTCGTTTACACAGCACTAATTGCTTTACCTCCACCTGCTGGCTGTTGCATCAGAATTTAGTAAATATTTTTCATATATTTGGGTAGTCATGTTTTTTTTTGTTTTTTGTTTTTTTTTGCAAGCATATATTTTTTTTGTACAGTAATGAGATAAGCAAACAACCTCTTCTGTCATTACATTAGTACAAGCTGGGAACTGTTTATAATAGTTTCATCCCATAAGGATTGATAAGGCTAGTAATTGGTACTGCAGGAGGTTGATTACCTGAGTGTATCCTGAAGTTATTTGTTAAAAAATGTAGGTCCTTTTTATTATCAAGTAAAAGTGTTGTTAGCCAGCAGCTCTGCAGCATTGGTCAACCCAGCTATGCAAATATGCAGTATCTATTCAGACCAACAGAGCCCTAATGACCTTTTATACACTGGCTCCCTCTGGAATTTTCCATCTGGTTTTTATTACTTCAAATGGTGAGTTTCACTATCTTGTTTTATAGGCTATTTTAAGCTCTGTATTTTTAGATAGTTGTATCTAAACCAGGGCGGATACATAATTGTCTATGCTCTTTAACTGTTTATTTTGGTTCTCTGCCCCCAAGGCTGATTTATTGACTCACTAATTAAAATTACTACAGTACATACAATAAAAATACAGGTCTGTGAAAAATAATTGCATTGTTTTTTGGGTAGCAGCATTGAAATTTGACACGTTTTGAGATCATTAAAATACACCGCAATGTCGAAAAGAATAATAATAATTAAGAAAAAACAAACATTGGTATATTTGCTTGTTTATTTTATATTAAGTATTCATAAAAGATAGTGATAAAACCTGCTATGGAGTAAGTCAAGCTGAGGGCTCTGCTATAGTGCTTTAATCTAAGAGGGAGGACGGTCTTGCTCTGCGCTGACCCTGTGTGTTTCTGATCAGAGTGAGAATGAAGCTGCGGTTTTTGTGGCTGTGTTTGGGCCTTCTGTACCTGACTGCGACTGTCCGGTCACACGAGGACGAGGAGGAAGATGACGACTATGAGGCCCAGGTCAAGGACTTCGAGGAGAAACCCACAGACACCAGTAACCCAGAAGGCAGCAGCCAATCCTTCCAGGTGGGTTATCCACTCTTGTTGCAGAGGTGTGGTCTTCTCTTTAAGCGTCTGTAGCTGCTAGTTGAATGACAGCAACCTGAGCATTCAGAGTAGAAGACAAGGATCAAGGAAAGAAACACAGTTTTAGCAAAATTAAGCTGCATTCGACAGTAAATGAGAAACGTAATCCCAAGGTGCTCAGGTGTCTACAGAGCTTTTCAAAGGAGTCTTTTGTTGTCAATTTGACTCGTAATAAGGCTTTTAAGACTTGCTTCAGTTCAAGTTAGGATGCCATTTTAAATGTAAAAATGTGCTTATGCTTTTCTTGATCTTTTAGTGCAAGCTTAGTATTTACATTTTTAATGTTGGGACTTAAAAGTTCTTTGCAGTTTAAATTATTTAAATGTTTAAGGCGCATTGTTGTAAAGTGTGATTTATTTATTTGTTTATTTTTTTTGGTATCCCACCAAACATATAATATTACATGGATAGTACATATAGTTGCATCTTGGCCCATTTAAAAATAAATAAGTTGTAATGCATGGGTTTGATGTCAAAGTGGTATTGCTTGGTTTTCTCTGTGTGACCTGCTCCCACAAAGTCAGTCACATATGACCGTGTGACAAAAAATGAGTTATATATTCACAAAATAGTACAGATTCAGCTCTTTCAAATGACACCACATGTATTCAAACATGTATTTACAACAATTTAAAGTCTTGCATAAGAGAAATCCTAATTCTGAGAAATTCATGAATAAAGTGAAGCAGCAATTTTCAACTGTGTACATTTGCTATACCCTTAACAACACATTCAGGTTTATGCTAGACACTTACAATTTGGCAGGCTTTAAGAGACTGGTCTAGTCTAATACTTTAATTTGGAAAGAGAGACACTTATGTATTTTTATTTTATTACCTTGCAACCTACGGGCCCTTTTAAAAAAACAAAACCAAAACAAAAAAAACCTTGAATATGATTCCATTGGATTCTATGGGGTTTTGTCAGGGCAGCTATTTGGCTGTTGGTGCAAGTGGGATACGGCTTGCTCATTAGGTATCTCGCATGGGTCTTATTGACAAAGCAATTGTTTTTCAGAATATAAGTTACCCAATATTTTAGTGAGCAAGCCATGTTAGGGGGGTAAATAATCAGGCAATAAACACACGTGGTTATAGATTAGATTTTTTTTTTTTGCTTCTAAACAGTTTAATAAAACTTCTTTTATTTAAAAAAAAAAAAAAAGAAATTACTTAAAAAAATAAATAAATAGAAATTAATAATATAATAAGCCTACATAATGTATTCCAGAAGCCTACTTTTCTAAATTATAATTTTTTTTCTAAATTAAGACTGACTGGAACACTTCCCTCACTTCGTCTGTGTTTCCAACCTATCCCTCGGTTTCACTCCCTTCATTACGATTTCTTCCTGTGTTGAATCAGACTCATCTAACCTCAGATGACTCGGTAATGGGGTCCTCCGAATCGCAATTTTGAACACAAAATAACCCTCACTTAGATTCAGAGAATGCTACTCTTTACTTCCTGCAGGTTCAGATAAATTTAACTTTCCAAGATTTAAGCACATTGCTAGCAACTTCACTCTCCCGATTTTGACATTTTCATTTAATGTGAAGTAACGTGATTATTTTAACTATAAATTAATACGTTACATTAAATAACAACTGTAACTTGCCCTGGGTAAGGGCGTCAGCTAAGAAATAAAAATAACTAACTACGTAACTAGCTAATACATTGAAAGTATAAAAACTATGACTGCGATTGCAATAATATTCTCATTTAACGTAGCCTAATCTCTGTAAATGATTAATAATAATAATAATAATAATAAATAATAATAATAATAATAATAATACAAAAAAACTATCAAAACAAAGTATAAAAACTACCGCAAATAGAATTCCTCAATGTTTTTCAACTTCACGCCTCACTGAGTCTGTCAGAAGGATGGTAGTGCGAACGTCAGAAAGGTTTGCTTAACCAATCAGAGGCCGTCGTTCGGTCACATGGTAGCAACAAGCTTCAAGTTGCATTTGCAACGAGCTATTAAAAACGGTATCTGGTGGGCGGGTAATGTGAAATCGGACCTTCAGATGGCATTGTGTTGAAAGAGCAGACTTTCAGCTTTCAGGGGATGTATAACTTGTGGTGTTACGCGTCTCTGAATGAACGCCGCCTTCACATTAAATTAGGTATAATTAAGAGTTCTCATATGAAAAATACTCGACTGAAATGTGTATGTGTTGTAAAAACACTTAAAAAGAAAGATTTTAAAGCTGTTTAACATAGAGATGTTACCAAGTTGTAGTTTAGACTTCAAACTATCAATAACACGAAAACCAAAAATTGCTCAGTGACAAAAATTGCTGTTCAGCCTACATATTATTCTAACTGCATCACTCTGTTGCAAGTCAGCTTAAGTCATAATGGGCACCAGAGTTACTCTTGTGGAATTTATAGGTGACATACAAGACTCCGGTGCCTACTGGCGAGGTGAACTTTGCAGAAACATTTGATGACGGATCCCTAGACGGGTAAGACACTATGCTACTACTAGTATGTTTAAATTTCAGATTTTAAGGTAAAATACTGTAAAGCTGGCAGCATTTTGCTGCTTGTCTTGTGCAGTTTTGTTCGTGTGAGTCTGTTAAACTGGTTGGTGAGGTGGCTCTTTTGGAGTTTGCTTTTTTGGCTAATGTGTGTCTCCATAATTTTAAACACATAGGGGGTCATGTATCAAGATTGAACAAGGCAGCGCTAAATTGATGGAGTGTAAAGTAGCGCTGTGCAGCGGCACAAATTTGACCCCATCCCAAATGTATTAACTTGACCAAAATTAATGAGGTGTGGCATATGCCACATTTAAATGCATAAATGCGCTGCCCATTTGGAGCGGTCATTTCTGCTTCTGCAAATGAGCTTCCTCATATTGTTCGATTGGAGGGGAGGTGCTACTTATCAGACTAGTCTGAAAATCTGTGCTACGGGAGGCCTACTCTCCCTCTATTCCTGGGTTGTTCAGAAAGGTTAGGAGCCTGCACTCTCCATCGTAAGAAAGTCGTTATGACCTCTGCCATAATGCTCTTTCCTATCAGCAGCTTTCTGACTTCTTCTTTGCACCCAAATCAGAACTATTTGAAATCAGACTTTTGTGGACCCTGTTAGGGCAGACACAGCTCTTCAGCAGTTTCATAAATCTCATTTTAATATCACAGGCTTCATTTACAAATGAGCCCCACATACAATTTGCACATACATATAATTAAAGCTTGACATGCCTTAAAATGCATGGCTAATGAGCGGCAGAACGCATTGAATTTTGGTGGTGCTAACACGGCATTAACTTGTCAAAAATGTCATGATACATACGGGACAATTTTAAGGCCAGTGTAAACTTAGCGCTGTGGCCTTAACGCCGTACCAAACGCTTCATACATGTGCCACGTAGCCTTTTTAATACTACTGTTTAAAAAAATTAACAGTTTATCTGTTTACTGATCTTTCTGTGTAAAAGGTATACTGTGAAAATGACAGAGTACAAGCAGTACCCAAGTACATGCAGTATTTTACTTATACTCAGCACTGGGGATCATAAAGAGAAAGTTGCCCCATTTTATGGTTTTCCTTTCGTAAGTAGTTTTACTTGTGTTTTCTTCTACCTGGTTAGATGGAAGATATCTAAAACAATGAAGGATGACGCTGATGATGAAATTGCAAAATATGATGGTGAGCATTTGTTTCCTAATAAAAGTTGTTTATTAATAATACAAAAAATACTGTCATTTCTTAAGTTAAAGCTTTGTGAATAGGGCCCATGTATTCCTAAACTTTGATCTGGAGAGAGAGACATTCTGGTTCATAAATTCTGTTTCTATTGAACTGCGAATGAGCTAGATATGTTACACATATATAGACAGAGAGAGTAGATGGTGCCGACAGGTCACGCTGGCACATTATTTGAATGGAATGAGAAAAGCAGTCCTGGCACTTGGGTTTGTCCAGACAAGCTCAAAGCCAGATACAGGCAGATTTGGAAGAAAGTGTATCCGACTCAGTATTGCAGCAGCATCCCAGAACCACTCAGAATGATATGTTGTTTAATTTAAGTTTCTTTTAATTATTTAGGATTTTTGAGTGTTTTATAGTAATGGACGAACACAACAAACTAGCAAGGGACTTACTCCTTAGTGAACCCATTAATGAATGTATTGCTCATATAATGCACATGCAGTGACCTTATTTGCAGTACTGAGTATCCTGTTCATGTTCCACTAGGGAAGTGGGAAGTGGAGCCTTTGAAGGAGAACACTGTACCTGGAGACAAGGGACTGGTGCTGAAATCCAGGGCCAAGCACCATGCCATCGCAGCCATGCTGCAGGAGCCATTTGTCTTTGAAGAGAAACCTTTAGTAGTGCAGTACGTACCTACTTACTTTCGTGTTTTACAAGAGATGTAGCTACTTTATCATGGCAGAATAGAGACATGTACTGCTGGTTTTACAGACCCCAAATTGAATATTTTACTGGAGAATTTGAACAGAAAGCATTAGAAGCTACCTTAGATAAGGTATTCAAAGACTAGTGGTCACTGGGGTCTGAAACCAAGCAATAGTGGGTGTATTGTTGTGCTTAAGTCTCTGTCACCTTCCCTTTGCTACTGGGACCAGGTTGAAAAGTTGTTTTCCTTTTGAATTTTGGATTAATTACACTTACAGGAAAATATTAGTGGTGTTTATAAATGGGAATTATACCCCAAAAAAAACAAAAAACATAATGCTTGTGAGCAATCCTTTACTTTAGCAAACCTAATGCACTTTTTATACATGGTCAAATACAACATCCCATGGATGAGGGCATCCTGTCAATAGCAACATATACATGCAGTTCTGCAACTTCAAAAGTCTGCTGTTAATACCATTCTGTTGAGTAGCACACAGGGAACAAATCGTCTACATATTTCTGTGTGTTTATTTCAGGTATGAAGTCAATTTCCAGGACGGAATCGATTGTGGTGGTGCTTATATGAAACTTCTGTCTGCAACAGATGATTTGGATTTGGTATGCAGGAGATTATCGCTATTCATTTACAAGTTTAAAAATAAAAAAGGCCTTATTTTAATTGTAGTAATTTGATTGATTAAGAACAAATTATTTTAATATGTCAGAGGAAATCCTGGTATCACGCTTTAAAATAATTTAAAGTTTACTATAGTAATTGGGCTTCTAAATATTTTTTTAAACTGTAAAGGCTGTAACAGACTAATTGTCTTGTTTTAACAAATAAATTGGACTAAGTAGCAGGATAGAAAAAGTTCACCTCAGCTATGTTGTGTATTATTATTACTATTATTATTATTACTATTATTATTATTATTATTATTATTATTATTCTCCTCCTTCAGGAAAAGTTCTATGACCGAACTCCGTACACAATTATGTTTGGTCCAGACAAGTGTGGTGAAGATTACAAGCTTCACTTCATCTTCAGGCACAAGAACCCCAAAAATGGAGACTACGAGGAGAAGCAGGCCAAGCGCCCTGATGTTGATCTGAAAAAAATCTACTCTGACAAAAAGACCCACCTTTATACACTTGGTACTCTCAACATAATACGTTCTTATTGTTTTAACCCTTAGCGGTCCATTTATTCTGCACTTGTCAGACGTGTAAGGTCCAGCTATCTCCTTTGTTTATGTCAGTATTATCTCCATGGTGCAGGGGCTATGTGTATTGCTCAGATATGCACCTTTTTTTAAGGGGGGGGGGGGGTCCTATTGGCCTTTGAAAGGTTTTCTCTGCTTTTTCCGGAGAACAAAAACAACTTGACGTCTTTTTGATGATGTCGGAGAGGATCCGATATCGGTTTGGAAAGGGAAAATTGTAATGTCGGACCTGATCTGACATAGGACCGCAAAGGGTTAATAGCAGCTGTCTTTTTTAAATTAGACGTCATACATTTTAGTGTTGAAGTAAAAACAGTAAACCTTATATACAGAATACAGTGGTTTGAACAGAAAGCAGCCAAAGAGGGCAGAACATGATAAATGTTAATAAAAATAGTAAGAAACCTGGGGGGGGAGCTGAGTGGCTCACCTGGTAAAATGCAAGGTGAGCCATACGGTCAGAGGAGCGCAGGTTAGCATCTTGGCTGTACGAAGACGCCGGTCTTCGCTGGGGATTCCGGAGGGAGCGTCGCATTGGCTCTGGCGTTTCTGCCAGTTAGGGAGACAAATCCATCAGAGACTGTTTCTCCTCATCAGGCTGTAACCTAACTGGCCAGGTGCCTGGTAAGCTCAATCGGAGGCCTGCTGGGCTGGTCTTTGTCCTCCAGAGGCTGGTAGGTTACTGATATCCACTCTCAAGTTTCTTTGTGGTGAATTCCTGTAGTGATGCGCGGTGAAATAATTGGGCACTCGATTATAAAAAAATAAAATAAAAAAGAAGCAGCCTGAACTAGTATTTTTGAAAATATTAACAAAGCATTTTTTTGCTGTTGTCAACTTTCTAGTGCCTCAGGAGATATCTTTGAAAAACAGTTGAAATTGATTACAGAACGATTTCAGTGACTGCCCCTACCATCTTTGCATGCTCATTCCTTTTGTCGTTACAGTGGTTGAAGTGTTAATGTGATTAGCTATTGGTAGGCAAAAACTACCAATGAGAGTGTTGAACAGAAGTCTCAGATTTCAATGTGATAGTGAAAGAGAGCTTACATCATTTTAAATGATGTCTGTGTATTTCAGTATTGAGTCCAGATAACAGCTTTGAGATCTTCATTGATCAGACCAGTGTGAGTAAAGGAAACCTCCTGGAGGATTTTGTCCCTCCTGTAAACCCAGCCAAAGAAATCGATGATCCTAATGACAGAAAACCTGAGGACTGGGACGAGCATCCAAAGATCCCCAACCCAGAGGAAACCAAACCAGACGACTGGTGAGTGAAATACAATTGACAATTGTTAACAACAAACAATTGTTAAGAACATAAGAAAGTTTGAGAATGGGGAAAAGGCCGTTCAGCCCATCAAGGATTGTCAATTTCGCCTACATGGGAGAATTAATTTAAAAGCAAATAATCTAGTCTATTTTAAATGTTCCCAGTGTTTTAGATCCTACTAAATCACCTGGTAGACTAGTCCATGTATTTATAACTGTGTGAAAAAGTGCTTCCTACCTTATGTTCTAAACTTTTACTCAGCTTCCACTTATGCCCTCTTGTTCTTCTCTCTCTGCTAAATTTGAAGTGTCTTGGGTTATCTTTATCAGTACTGTTTATGATTTTAAAGACATCAAGTCCCCTCTTTCCCTTCTTTTTTTCTAGGCTGAATAGATGTAATGCTTTTAACCTGTCCTCCTAGCTCATGTCATTAAGTCCTGGTATTAGCCTAGCTGCCCTTCTCTGTACCTTCTCGGGTGCAATGTATTTTTCTTGTAGTTGGGTGACCAAAACAGCGTGCTGTATTCTAGGTGTTGTCTGACTAGGGCATTGTATAATCTTACCATAACCTCTATCGACATATTCAATGATTTTTGCAACTTAACCTAACATTCTATTTGCTTTATAATTGCCTCTTTTAACCCAAAATCCTTTTCAGAGTCCTCGTCCTCTATTTCCATCCCGTTCATTTTATTTTTATAATGTGGATTTTACATCCAATATGCAATACTTTACATTTCATAACATTAAAATGTGTTTGCCACAAATTGCCCTGTTGCAGAGAAGATCCAAATCCATTTGACTTGCGCTGCGAATTCAGAGTTCACTACTCCCCCGAAATTTGGTATCATCTGCAAATTTAACAGTCTTGCATTGTGTTTCTTGGTCCAAGTCATTTATATAAATGAGGAACAATAAGGGTCCAAGTGCAGACCCTTGTGGTACCCCACTAAGTACTCCCCACCCCCCCAATCTGATTTTACACCTCTCTGTTACAAGTTACACTCTGCTGTCTGTTTTTTAATCAGTTGTATAGTTAAGCAGTAAAATATGTTTGTTGTATGAGGTCAGACTTTATCAGAAACTTAAGTGAGTGCAGACATATATTTTGCTAATGCCTTCATCAGTGTTACCCGGAACAGTGCTTTCTGTGCTGCAGATTTCTTATCTCTTTCATTAAGTGTTTGTGGATAGGGAAAAGGGCAAGGCATGTTGGTCAGTGGAGGCTTTCCATTTATTTAGCCTTGGGGAATCATACATGTAATTGTTTCAGGGATGAAGATGCTCCAGCAAAAATAGAAGATCCTGATGCAGTGAAACCTGAAGGCTGGCTCGATGATGAACCAGAGTACATGCCGGACCCTAATTCAGAGAAACCTGAAGACTGGTAAAAACATTCAATTACGTTTCACATTTCTACCAGGACAAAAAAGGGATTGAAGTCCAAAGTTATTGTTGCAGCTTTGGCTCCTGCTAGCGGTAGAATTGCTCAGGTGACCAAGGGTGGGGTTCTCGGGCCTCCCTAGTGCATTGAAGTGCTGTGGCTCATTGTTTGGAGGGTATAGTATCTGCTCCCTAGTGGCAGAATTGTGAATATCGACAAGAGGCAGTTATTTCAAAGCTCGGGATCGTAAATCTGGCCTACATTGTTTTCTTGTTTCCTGCAGTTGACTTGGCTTTTACTTTGAAAAACATGTTTCCAGAAATATTTTTTCTTTGGCCAATGAGAACAGACTGACTCATTTGATCTTGTTAACAAAGTGGTTTTGACAGCTGCGTAAATCATTATGTATACAAACCATGTCTGTATATTGTCATAGTGACATGAATCGCACTTGACACCACTTTCAGACTCAATTGTGGGGGATCATGCTTTTGAAAATGTTTCCCCAGAATGGTTTTTGAAGTAATTTGAAGGAACAGATTTCCTTGTGTATTCTGGGCTTTATGTTGAGTAAATTTCAATTAAAAATACCTCAAATGTGCAATTTGGATTTGTTATAATTCTCGTGGTGAAAGCTTCTTTGGGGAAACTGAAAAACATGGTAACACATTCTGTATGTGAACCCAACCCACATTTGAAGCAACATTTAAAAAAAAAAAAAAAAAGTTTAAGTGCGTAAACTTTGAGTTCTTGTGGTTTTTCCCACTTTGTTTACTTCATGGTTAAATATAAAAAAAAATAAAAAACCATCCACCAGCTAACAGTAGGTTAACTGTCTGACCGGTTTTGCCTTTTTGACCCTTGCTGCTACTGAATGAGTGCCTTGTGTTGCTGCAGGGATGAGGAGATGGATGGGGAATGGGAAGCCCCTCAGATCCCCAACCCAGCCTGTGAGACAGCCCCGGGCTGTGGAACGTGGAAGCTGCCCATGATTGACAACCCAAACTACAAGGGCAAGTGGAAGCCTTCCATGATCGACAACCCCAACTACCAGGTTTGTTCTGAAAAGCATTCAGTAGCTTCAGGTGTGTGTTTACATATATGTGTGTGTGGAAAACAAAACTGTATTTTTTGTTCTTGGTAGGGAATTTGGAAACCAAGGAAAATCCCAAACCCAGATTATTTTGAAGACCTGCATCCATTCCGCATGACTCCCTTTAGTGCAGTGGGCTTAGAGCTCTGGTCCATGACTTCTGACATCTACTTTGACAACTTCATCATCTGCTCTGCAAAGGAAGTGGCTGACCGCTGGGCAGCTGACAGCTGGGGCCTGAAGAAGCTGGTGGCCAGTGCCAATGAGGTATTAACTAGCTGTATATAAAGAATACTGTATTTGATAGGGGGCTGTGCAATACAGGCTGATATCTATCAGTGAGTGGGGTGACAGTCTGCTTGCATCTTGCACAACTCTATTCTGTATTTTTATATAGTTAAATAAGAGTTGTGACATCCATCTGATACAAACAAGGATGTATGACATGACATCAATATCAGGGTCTATTGTATTTCCCCTGCATTACATGTTCATTGTAATGGATGCGTTGCTGTTTTGCAGCCAAGTGTGCTGAGTCAGCTGACAGCAGCTGCAGAGGAACGTCCTTGGCTCTGGATCGTTTACATCCTGACTGTCGGGTTACCTCTGGGGCTGGTTGTGCTTTTTTGTTTCCCAAAGGTAAGAATACAAATCTCACCTACCATTGTTTTTTTTGTTTTTTTTTTAAATGTTGTTTTATTTTGATTGTTATTTTAAATATTTGCAGTGTTTCTGAAAGGCACTCAGATGCTCACCTTCGTCTGATTTTTTTTTTTTTTAAGTCTTTCCTCCTTCATTATTCATGTGGCAATTGTTTATAGCATAAATAGCACAGACTATGGCAATGTCAGCTTCCCACATTGTCCTACAAGCATGATTGTGAAGTACACTATGGCAGTCCTGCTTAGAACTGTATTACTAGGAGTCAATGCAATCTGTGTGTATCTCTCTCTCTCTCAGGCGTTCAGATGTGTTCAGCTGGGAATGGGAAGTATAACACATTTTGGGATGTGTCTTCTTCCATAATAATTAAAACACTCAGTAGTACTTAATTTAGAAATACTAAAAAAATTAGTGACGAACATTTTGACAAAGTCTTTCTCAACATCTTCAATTCCATGTCTGCAGAAGACAGATGAATTCGCCGTCACCTACAAGAAGACGGATGCCTGGCAGAAAGATGTGAAGGAGGCAGAGGAGGAAGAGGAAGAGGAGGAGGGCAAAGAAGAGAAGGAGCGGAGAGGGAAATCAAGACTGGAGAGAAAAGTTAAGGAGGAACAGGCAACTTCAGCTAAAGGCAAGTCTGCATTTAAAACACTGAGTATTATTATTATTATTGCAATTTTAATCTTAGAACAAAATACAATGATCCTTTAGGAAGAAAGAGAAAAAATAGCCACACCCTATTTCCCAGCTGGACAAGAAGACTAGTATTAGATTTTACATGGTTTTATGTGAGCAGCTGGCATTACAGCCAGAAAGTCATTGCAAGGGATTTCGTGTGTTACATATGAGGGAAACATTACCTGCTGTGGGAGCGGTGTTGCCATTATACAATACAGATGCTTCTCTAAGGTTCAAAAAGTGGCTCATCATGACCCCAACCAATCAAGTATAAAATAAATTCCAAGAGTAGTCCGTATCAGATCATTCAATGTAAATGCAAGTCTGGACAGTGGACAGTGCCTGCAATACCCTTTCATATGTAAAGTTAGTTTGGCATATTGCTTTTTTTAATCTGGCAAAATTAATGCTGTGCATTAGTACTGGATTAGATCTTGTCAGTAGTCTATCCTGTGCATTGGTATTGGATTAGATCTTGTCAGTAGTCTATCCTGTGCATTGGTATTGGATTAAATATTGTCAGTAGTCTATCCTGTGCATTGGTATTGGATTAGATCTTGTCAGTAGTCTATCCTGTGCATTGGTATTGGATTAGATATTGTCAGTATTCAATCTTGAAAGAAATTAATTGATATAAATGTCCCGTTGTGATCGTTGCAGAAGAAGAGGAGGAGGAGGAGGAGGAGGAGGAGGAGGAGGAAGTGGAAGAGGAAGAGGAAGAGGAGGAGAAGAGTGATGAGGAGAATGGGGCTGCGGGAGGAGGTAGCCATGAGGAAGAGGAGGACGAAGGCGGCAACAAAACAGAGTCTGTGTCAGAAGACGAGGTCAGTGTTTCTCTTACGTACCATATGAGCTACCATGCACAGCTCCTGTTTACTTTCAAATAGGAATGCTGAGAGTTGCATGGGAGATGAGATAGATGTATAAAATATGTGTATGTGTGTAAACTGTCACAGAGACCTAAGATGGATGAAACAAACATAGCCTGATATTTCCTTTTTTACTTAATACATGAGACAGATAATAATTAAAACTGTGATTCAAGCACTTAAAATGTAGATTATTTGTCTGTAGAGTTGGATTTGGTTGTGAAATGCATTGTGAGCCTTGGACATGAAACCCATTTTTTGTGCTTGGTTTTGAAGTCACCCATAACTGTGAGTTGTTTTTCAGAGTTTTCTGAAGAGAAATATGGTGTGGAGTAGAAAGGAGTAAATAACGTTTTACTGGTTTGCAGCTCTGTGATGCAGAAGAAAACTAATGTTCTCTCATGCTAGGACTAAAATTTGCCATCACATGAAGTAGTTGGGCACAGGTTTAGCAACCCCCTCCCCCTCCCTTCCCTCCCTTTACAAATATCGTTTATCAATAGATTTTTTTTTTTTGTATTCTCAGATGAAAGATGCTGATGAAGGTACAGGAGATGGTCCAAAACCAGTCCGTAAAAGACGAGTAAGGAAGGAATAAACCTTAGCTTCCACAGCTAGTGTTTGTCATTCACTTTCTTTTAACAAGCAGTGCACGCACAGACCGGCATGCCCAACATGCAGGCTGTCAAACTGGAGACAATGGTGACCAACTAGATTCTCTCCTAAACCGCTCATGTTAACACCGCCGCCCCCCATCCCCCCCATCTGACCTCAGACACAAGCCTCTAAACAAACTCCTTCAATCTTCCCTTTCAAGATGCATTTCTCTGAAGATAACGCTGGAATGTTTATTACAACAGTATAAACAAATGCCTCCTGACATCCAATAAGGTGTATTTTACAGTTACATGATAACAATATTAACTTGTGATGTGTACAATTTAATAGTGCAGTTTTATACAGAAGTGTACATAGAAAAAAATGATATTATTTGCAGCTATTAAGCCAGTTAGTTTATTGAAAGTTAGCATAACTAAATGTAAAAGTAAATATATTAGTGGTCCAGTATTTTTAGGTTTTGTCTGTTCTATACAAGAGCAAAAATGCACTGAAAGTCTGTAATATACTGTCTTGATTCTACTAGGGTTTTTTTCTGTTTTGTTTTTATTTTTCCAAGAGGAATGATGCTGTTTTAACAAATTTTTCATAGTATTACAGCTATTTTGCTTTGTGTGATCCAAAGTTCAGACAGATGCAGTCAATTATTTCTGTATATTTGAATTAATCTGGGAAAAGTTTACAAATAATGGCGACCCGGAAAACTTATCAGCCACATACTGCAATTACAAAATGGCATATGATTTTTCCAGATGTTACAGTTTTAATGTTTATCGCCAGGTTGGGGCAATATCTCTGTTTACAAATATTTGCAAATTGTATGTTGCTCTTGGAAATAAATACTTAATACAAAGTGTCAACTTGATTGTGTACTGACTTCATTTGTGGGGTACCGTACTTTGTTGTATCCATGGACTCAATATTGTATAGTTTGCATGAAGCACAGTTCTAAATGAAGCAGTTGAATGTATTAAGAACTGAAAATATAAAGATTATCTGATTTGCAATGGCCATTTCATGAATTAAATAAGTAAGACACATTTTATAATGGGAATAACACATATCATCCAACTTGTTTGTAAATACTATATTTAGCAGTAATAGATCAGTATTCATAAGAGCTTAACCTATGGAAGACTATACAAATAATTGTGCATTTCTACTTTCCAGAAGTGTAGATTCATGTTTTCAGAATGTTGCCCTGTCTCGCATCTGCTTAAAAGAAATATTTATAGGTCTGATAGTTTAACAAACTCAAACCCTAACCCTTACTCCACATTGCACTGTTCTTTGGATACAGTCTGAACATTAAAACAATAATACTTCACCCTGCTTTTGCAAATGAAATGCATTTCAGCCTCAGAAACTTGGAGGACTGGGCAAGGACAACACAAATTAACTTATTAACCCCCCCCCCCCCAAAAAAAAAAAAAAAAAAAAAAACTAGTAACCTAATTTCAACGTTCTCTAACAATTGCTGCTGGGGATTCAAAACAACCACAAATCATTTTATTCTTGTTTAATTATTTTTACTACTGTATCTGGTTTTGCAGTAAGGTGCCATTATACAATATAAAAAATGTGATATCTGCCTATTACAGTGAGAACAGTTAATATACATAAAGATATGCCCAACAGGAAGGGCAATTTGTAAGCCACAAGCCGTAATTTATTTTAAAAGTAAATCGCACAATAAACCATTTAAGAGATCTGATAAATCATTTTTTAGAAAAAGGTGTAGGATACATAAAATCGTGGACCACATTGTAGTTTACAAATAAATAAACTCTTTTTAACTTGCATGTGAGGAACAAAAAAAACGATACAAACTAATAAAATCAGAGCTAATAAACTGAATAATAACGACCTTAAAGTTACACAATCTATATGATAGAAATAACTA
This sequence comes from Polyodon spathula, assembly GCF_017654505.1. Lineage (NCBI taxonomy): Eukaryota > Metazoa > Chordata > Actinopteri > Acipenseriformes > Polyodontidae > Polyodon > Polyodon spathula. The sequence goes on from NC_054534.1 coordinate 98,190,290, forward strand.
TTTAAAATAAAAGTTTAAACAAATTATTCTACAATAGTGATATACCAGTGCTTATCAAACTAGATGAGTTCTTGCAGAGCTCCACGCGTCACTCTGGTCTAGACAGAACGCGCTCTGCTCTGAGGGAAAAAAAAACATTTCTTATGGGACCTTTTTTAATGCACCAGGAAATCACTTCAGATGAAGAAACTGCAGTTTACTGCAAAGTTTAAAAAAGAAAACTGGAGTGTTTGGATGCACACAGATATCATGACTTTAACCTGTTAAAACAGCAAGTAAGAAACTAAACATTACATCTGTGAAAAGGTGAGACGTGCACAAAACAAAGTTAAGTAAACTTTCATCACTAAGCTTTGAGTAAAATGTTTATAGACTGCTGCTGGCAATGAAACTGGATTTATTCATCAATACAACAGGTGTTGTCTTTCAACACTAACTGGCTAATGAAATAGTTTGGTCATGCACTAAAAAATAGGTTTTAAAGAAGGGAGGCATAACCATACATATTAATATATACCGAGCATCAAAAGAAACTTATCACTATTAAACATTTATTTAAAAAAAAAAAAAAAAAAAAAAAAAAAAAGGTATAAATGATGGACATTGATTAAATGTTTTTGGTTTTTTTTAGTCATGCGATCATTCAGCCTTGACCATGGCACTCTTGAGTGACTATGAATGAAGCATATGCACTTAATCACCTAATTAGTGAGACAGTTGAATGGGCTCTGGATATGAAGTGATTTCAGCTTTTGAATTGCAAGCTTGAATAAAAGCAATAAAGAAATTCACAGAAAAAAAACACAATATGCCACGTCTGTCAAGAGAGCAGCGCCTTTGTGTAATAGGCATGGAGGCTGGACTATCCGAAACAAGGAAAGAACCCTTTCATCCCAATCAAAGGGGTTAAGAAGAAGTGTTCTTGTGCCAATTGTTTATCACTCCTTTAACCAAGAGGTCCTAATCTGTCCACATTTACAGATTAAGAGTCACTTGCCACAAGGAGCAGAAATGACAGATTTTTGATACTTTGGAATTCCCATCTCCCTTTCTCTGTTCTAAACACTAGGTAACACAGATCACTTTCAGAGAAAGACCGCCTTTGAATAACTAACAATAACTGACCCTCTAATTAAAGGCTGAAACTGACCTTTCCCCAGTTTAAATACAAAAGTTAATAAATGTGTTGTCTTTCCCACATTCTTAAACTTTTTTCATTTTCTTATATGAATTTATTTAGTTGTCTATGCAAATTTTCTATTCTAGTTTTTAATTCAAAAAAAGTGGCCCGAGTTGTGCGAGTGTCTGTATATATACACACACTTATAATAAATACAAAATCATATTACACATACAAGTTAAGCCTTTTTATTGGTTTTAAACAGTATTATAATAGCCATTTCATCTGGATTCAATTATTGAATTACAGTAAAATGTCAAGAGAAGATTGTTAAAAGAATCTTCATTATAGTAAGTTACATGTTTATTCTTAATGATAACCTTTATTTTTTTTTTGCTTACTTTCACGTTAATTGCGTGATCAGACCTCCTTTTAAACTTGGTAGTATCTATTCTGTGTAGTCCACTCTGTATGTTTTACTATAAAGAACACCAGCATGCTGACTCACGCAAAAAGCAAAAAAAAAAAAGGTTTTATTAAACAATACTCCAAAAGGCAACACATAAATGTATACAACCTACACACAAGGCAACAACGTCTCGGGATGTGTAGGTATAGGTTACATGTTCATAGCATAATTATTAAATAAACACACTTTGCAACTCAAATACATTACCCTTTTAAATACTTCTAAAGCTGCGGAAACATTTCACTATTAGCGTTCTGAAACAGTTTCCAGCTTCAGTAAAAAGACCCAGTTTTTCCCAGCACCCGACAATATACTAACAAAATTCTATCGTAGTGGAAGCGGATAGATTCAATAAATAGCAGTCTATACTTTGTACTGTTTTAATTAAAAAAATAATAATGCCAGTCATTTTCCTTTTCATGAAAAGCCACATTCTATTGTGTGTGTTTTTTTTTTTTGTTTGTTTGTTTTTTTTTTTTTTTAAGTAGCACTGAACTTTATCAGAACACAAAAATTGCTGACAGTCCCCCTGGTTTACGATGACAGAATAGGGATACAAGCTCTCCACTGTCATTTCCCACTGATTTCGAAGGTTCGTCAGGCAGCATTGACGCACTGTATGTTTTTTTTTTTTTTGTTGTTTTTTTCCCCCCAGTCTCTGTTAACCGAAACCGTTTGACAATGTGTGAATACTATATATCACACATTAAATGTCACTCGCATGCAAAATTCGATCTTTAGATTTGTACAATGCATACTTAAACAAAAGTTGTCGTATTAAAATCCACTACCATATGTAGCAATTCTATAAGGTGCCGCTGACAGGTATAGCAAGGAGCAAGGTATAATATGCCAAAGCACTGGGAGAGTACCTACAGTGCCCTCCATAAGTATTGGGACAGTGATGCCAAAATTGCTATTTTTGCTGTACACTCAAGCAATATGAAAATATGAGTAAAAGATGAATATGAGGCAAAAGTACTGAATGTCACCTTTCATTTCTGGCTGTTTCAACACACATGTTTTACCAACTAAGAATAACAGCACTTCCAGAGTTCCATCCCCCATTTTATGTGAGCATAAATACTGGGACATTTGGCCCACAGGTGTTTCTAATTGATCAGGTGTTTCCTGTTGCATTGGTTGTTTACACATAAAAGAGCTGTGAATGTGTAATCTCAGTTCTATCCTTTGCTTTTGCCTTTGGAGTCTGCGTTTGGTGTCAGTAGGCATAATCCAACATCAAGACTAGGGAGATGTCTGTGAAAGAAAAGCAAGCAATTTGGATGCTAAAAGAAAAGAGAAAAATTAGAACCATAGCACAAAAGATGGGCATAGCCAAATCAACAGCTTGGAATGTCCTGAAAAAGAAAGAAACCACTGGTGTCTTCAGCAATCAGCAACGACCAAGTCGGCCAAGGAAAACAACAGCAGTTGATGACAGAACAATGACCAGAGTTGTGAAAAAACCCTCAAACAAGTGTCAGTGAAATCACCAACAACCTCCAGAATGCTGGGGTGAAAGTGTCACAATCTACTGTTCGCAGAAGACTTCAGCAGCAGAATTACAAAGGCTACACTGCAAACCTCTGATCACCAAAAACAGAAAGGCCGGATTAGAATTTGCTAAAAAATACATGAGCCAGTACAGTCCTGGAAGAGTTTTATGGACAGATGAGACAAAGATTAACCTTTATCAAAGTGATGGGAAGGCAAAAGTGCGGAGAAAAAAGGGAACTGCAGATGATCCAAAGAATAGCACCTCATCTGTGAAGCATGGTGGAGGTGGTGTCATGGCATGGGCAGGCATGGCTACCTCTGGAACAGGCTCACTCATCTTTATTGATGATGTAACGAATGATGGCAGCAGCAGAATGACTTCAGAAGTGTACAGAAGCATCTTGGCTATCAATGTACAAGGAAATGCCACCAGACTCATAGGGCAGCATTTCACAATGCAACAGGACAATGACCCAAAACACACTGCCAACACAACTAAGGAGTTCAAAGGAAAAAAGTGGAAAGTTTTAGATTGGCCACGTCAACCTCCTGATTTAAATCCGATTGAACATGCATTTCACTAGCTGAAGAGGAGACTGAAGTCAGAAACTCCCCAAAACAAGCAACAGCTGAAAATGGCTGCAGTAAAGGCTTGGCAAAGCATCTCAAAGGATGATACCAAGAGTTTGGTGATGTCAATGGGTCGCAGACTCGTTGCTGTTATTGCATGCAAGGGGTTTGCGACTAAATACTAACGTTTATACTTCTTATATCTGCTTTAAGTTGAATTGTACCAATACTTATCTCACATAAAATGGGAGGATGGAACTCTAAAAGTGTTGTTATTCATAGTTGGTAAAACGTATTGAAAACGGCAGAAATAAAAGGTGACATTCTGTACTTCTGCCTCATTTTCATCTTTTACTCGTATTTTCATATTGCTTGAGTGTACAGCAAAAACAGCAATTTTGACTTCTGTCCCAGTACTTCCGGAGGGCACTGTATATTGGTTGTAGTGCTTCAGTAAAATATGTACTAAATACCTAGTGTACCTAGATAGTGTAAGTGCTATGGTAGAATATGTTTGAAACATACTAAATATATGCTAACACTAATCATTTTAATTTCAAAAACTGAGTACCATCTGCCCCTCCCTCCTCCAGCTCATGTTATCCAGATGCAAACTTTTAATTTCTTCATTCGCCATCTCGACAGCAAAGCGCCGTATTGAAAGAAACGTCTCAAAGCCCCTCTGCTGTTTAGGTTTTTTTTTTTTTTTTTTTTTTTTTTTTTTTGTTTTTGTTTTTGCAAATAAGACGACCAAAACAAAAAAATAAAATAAAATTATGCAAACTGTGCAAGAGACTGTTGATGTTGATAGAGGCACAATCTCCAGGGTTACTGGACAAGCATAAGTTTTAACCTATTATTATTATTATTATTATTAGTAGCAGTAAAATGTGACTGTGACCGATAACCTGCTTGGAACGCTGACTGTTAAATAAAGCTTTGTTTTGCCAAAGTCCGCTCCAGTTGGTACTGTTGCAAAGCAAGATTACTGTATACAGTATATCGCAAGCAGCATCAATTACGTATACATAAACATGCATTTACTTAAATTATAAAAACATGTACTGTTGTTCTATATAACATATTTAAGATATGTGAATATATTTGGCTTACTTGTAAATTAACAGGATTTTCAATCAAATATAAACTGGCAATTATGCAAATTAGTACCATCGACGGTTCGAACCTTCCTTCGGTAATGTGTTCTGAACCGTCGAAGGTCAAAATGTACTCTTCATTGTAGCCTTAATTAGTTGGAACCTCCATTTGCTTTCAGCTCAAGTGGAAAAATGACTGGCCTTAAAATATAAATCAGGTTTGAATACTTCTTAATGTTGATAATGGGTCTGGAATGCTTTACTAAAGCACTCTTCCAAAACAGCCACAATTGTTTCAAGATTTTAAATACAAATAGGTGGCACTGGTACCATGTTCATTACTTTACATCGTTTTTCACACAATTTAATATACCAAATTAAAGAGCTCAATGAACAGTAAACTCCAAGCCTGATTTTTTAAAATGTCTTTTTTTTTTTAAAATCCGCCTAAACAGTCGCGTTATTAAAAAAAAGAAAAAAAACATTTCTATAGTTACAGGGGACTGGTTTTAAGTATACAGTTTAATGGTTTGGAAATCCCATTAACCGCCCCAAAAACATTCATGTGTAAAAACTGCCATTTCCAGATAAAAAGCTATCTTAAAAAATATGTACACAAGTTGTTCACAATGTGCAAAATGGCTGCTTGTGTATCTTTGGGGTTTCCTTACCTGTACGTTAAAGGGTGCATGTTAAACATGGGCATAACACAAAAAAAGAACTAAAACGATCTAAAAAAAAAAAAAATGTAAACAATGCCAATGATGTTAAGGGAAAAGGAGGGGATCGCTCCCTTACTTTCGTTTGCTTTTTGTGTCAGTTGTCTGGAAGACACTGGACGCAGACATGAGGTTTTCAATGTACTGTCCGAGAACCTGGTTTTCAGACTTCAACTTCAGGTTTTCTTCCTTCACCGCATCCACACGTGCTGACAGATCTAAAAAGCAAAACAAATGTTAAATCTGTACATATAATAAAAGTAAACTATAACAGTACACCTTTAAAGTCAATGTCACGCACACATTAACTGAAACATACACCTTTCTCCTGGGATTTCATATTAAAAAAAAAAAGTAGATTTAAAAAAAAAAAAAAGCTTGTCATTTTTTCTTTTAGTTTGTAGTAACAAAACAGGGAACACTTGCTCTAGATTATGTAACAAGTTTAAATCATAACTGGACAAGCTGTTCCCTAGACTCAGTATCCACCATTTACACCACACAGGATTATTTCGGTCAGCTGTTAATATCAGACAAACAGCGTTTGCCATTCCCATTGATTTCAATAACAAAGGCATAGTTTCTATTGTGTTAAGCACGCCATATATTTCGGGGTAGACGCAGCTGTTTGGGTGTTGTTATATGCCATTCACATAGACTGAAATAACAAAATACACTATTTATACTGTAGTAATTGCTTTTACTAATCCACCAATCAGCTGTTTCCACCTCGTTACCTTGCCATTCACATAGACTTCAATACAAAAGACAGCACTTCACTGTAGTAAAAGCTTGACAGATCGATCAATCCGCTGTTTGCACCTCATTACTGAGAAATTACCCCTGTACTGTACCTTGACTATTTAATCCCTGTAATCAGTGTCGGGTTAACAGCACTGGCTGCAACAGCAAGGCTGGCTTGAAAGAGAAACGCAATGAGCATCAGCAAGAAAATTCAGTGTAACTAAAGTGTCTGTGTTCGATACTGTGCTCTTGCTAAAGCATGTCAGTCAGCAAACAATGCAACGTTGGTTCAGAAAAGCTGGGGTTTCTGTAGTTGAGGAAAGTGTTGACAAAAAATACAACCGAAACTGACACTGACAACACCAGAGGGGATGCCAGAGGAAGAATTTTTACGGTGTTACCTTATCAACCAGGACGCTCTGCCTGAAACAGACAACGATGATGTAAGCGTACAGTAATGCAGCCAACCTGTACTGCACATTTCTGCACTTGCATTACTTTTTTGCACTTACTGTTTATAAATTCATAGGTTTTATTCATGTGTGTGTGTGTGTGTGTGTGTGTGTGTGTGTGTGTTGTGTGTGTGTGTGTGTATGTGTATATGTATATATATATATATATATATATATATATATATATATATATATATATATATATATATATATATATATATATATATATATATATATATATATAATCAGTGTAATGAGTGTCTTAATAAAGTTTTAACCACACACACACAAAAGCTTGTTTGTTCTGATTACTGTACTGGTAATCGGGGGACATGTGTAGGTGTTTATACCGTCCATCGCTTACTGCGGGTGCATCACGTTAACGAATGGTCTCTACTAGATATTGTAGTGCATAGAATTCTATGTACAGATTTCACCAACTGCCTGGCATCTATAGAGCCCAGACATTAAGCACATAGAACAAGCATAGGATCAGTCACAGCTTTAAAATAAATAAGTCAGTGTTATTTGGTAGTGTTGGTGTCCAACCTTCCAGGGTGTGCTGGAGCTCCAGGACCTGGTTAATGAGCCGCGTCTTCTCCTCCAGCTCCACCTGGTTTTCAGTGTCACCTACATATATACACACACAAACATTCATATATTAGATAGAAGCCATCAAGAACACAGAGCTTGTCAACCTGAGACCTTCAGATTCAACTTTAAGGACACGCATTCCAGGCCAACTTTCAGGGTACACAACTGAGTAAAAGCTTTTCTGATTTTAGAAAAGTAAAGTGCCAGTTGAGTGTGTACTAGTCCTTAAGGGGTTAAAAGCAAATGGACTCATAACTATTATTTTCCAAATAAACCATAACAAAAACAAACTTGCATGTCTGTGTACAGTAATTTCATTTTGCCTAAGTGTAAAAATTAATATGGTTTACCTTTCGAAAGCCTTTGGATTTATCACGATTGCTATACTAAAACATTTCCACCACTTGTTTTATGAATGAAAAAGAAAATTTTAAATGTTACACAACTACTGCAGCAACAAACAATGTAGGAAATATTATCACTAGACAATTATTTACCCCAACTAACCAGACAGGCTACTCTTATGACAGTATTGTACAAATGCTTTTTGAATTAAAGCCAAACTCCAAAATATATGGGAATGGACTGTTAAAGTAGCATGATAGCTGATAGTAAAAAAAAAAAAAAAAAAAAAAAGAAAAATTTAAAATTGTAATGCTACACAGGTAATGTAAAAGATGGAAGACAACCAAGAGCTAATGGAAGCCACAGCAGCACTTCGAACACTTAACTATCTGTGGAGGAAGACGCCACATTAGTGATTTCATAACATCTTAAAATGTTATCCAAGCACTGCTCATATTGTTCTTTATATCTCTTCAAGTGGATACATTATTGAATTTGTAGGCTGACAGTGACTACTACAAAAGAAAACCAAAATGCATTTTCTCCATTTTGTATTTAAGTCTTTAAACTTTTTGTACAGTTCTTACCATCCATGTCTGAGTTCATGGTGAAATACTCTTTTTCCTGTTTCCAGTGCAGGGCTGCAGATCCACTGTCCACCGGAAATAAAAAGCAAGACTTCATGAACAAAATGTTTTGTAAAGATGCAAAACATCCGGGCCACAAACTGCTTTCAAAAGACAAAATAATAATAGTGCTAGTACTGATGTACATTCTAATAATAATGTTAGCAGGTGTCTTTCAGTTGGGAATAACCAATATAACTAAATAATCTATCTTCGAAATGACTGTACAAAATATTATTACCTTTCTAAGATGCGACTTTAAAAATAATTACAGTATGTTACTGTATGCACAATAATAAATAATAGGTAAAGCTCGCTATAAAGAATTATATAACTCAGAAGACAATTAATCTAACTGGAAAACCAAGAAAAAGTCAATTTACTTTTTATATTACAATGAAATTGCAGTGCTAAGGTTCGATATTTTCAAATATTGTACACAGAATTCACTAACCACGACTCAGACGGATGCTGCCGGGGATTTGAGTTTTGACCCAGCCCTGCCTTCGAATAGAACCGTCGGAATTTCACACAACTGACCACAACAACGGAAGCTGCGGGTCAATAAAACTGTCACTAGTCGTATCCATATTGCCAAGATATATTTGAGTTGCATTTTTTGTTTATTGTTTTAAGAATGGGAAAAGACCCTGGCGTCACCCAGACGCAACCTCTATATGCGAGATGCTAATTTAATCGGAACTTATTAGGTTCATGATGTATTTTTAATATGTACACTGTTCAAACGCATTTCCTAATTTAAGTCACTACAAATTATATCAGGCATACTCAAAACGACCTGACTAAAATGAAATTGTTACTTAATTGAGGGTTTAAACTACAAAAGCGACTGAGGCCTATCCACCATGGCTTTATTTACTCACTACAGCTTATTATGTCGGTAGCCAAAGACCTAAGATTACACAATCAAACCCCCGTTCAGCCATTTTTTTTAAAGATATTTTCCATACTTGCAAATTAAATCACTTACCCTTTTGCACTGACGATGGGGGAGGTGGGGGAGAACCTCCTGTTTTGACGGCTATGTATTGAAATGCAATTCTCCCCACGGCTAACACTGCGGGTCTCCTTTTGAATGATCAACAAACACAGTTAGTCAGACCTGCAGCGGCGCAACTGCAAAACTGTACAGCAGAGAGAGACAACGAGCAACGCAATGATTACTGAATGAGATAGGCAGTAACATGATAGTAGACCTATTTTTTTTTACATGATACTGTGGGGCCAGAACAATGACGACACAATACTATACAGCTGAGCATTTAAAAAAAAAAAAAAACCTACAGTAACCGAGCTGGTACTCGAGCCCAGTGTTGCGCAAACGTTTCATGTGCCGGTCCCTTTTCTTAGTATACATTTTGTAGACAAACATTATCGTTCAACAATTACATTTGAAAAAATAAATATGTGTTTTCTGATATATTATATATATATATATATATATATATATATATATATATCAGCTAATATATATATATATATCAGGTCAGTCAGATTTAGACGCCGGGGCGGGTAACTGCACCGCAAACTAAACGCCCATTGCCATTGACGCGTTTGATTTGGCATTATGTTGCAGAGCTGCCCTAACACTCCGAAAGCCAATCCCTCTGCTTTCCCCTCCTCCTCTTCATACAATGCCAAAAAAAGTACACATTTCAAAACGTTTAAGAATATGTTTGTTAACATGTATTTATTTAACTAAATCTAGATTTTTGGTAACACAGAGGAAAAAATACGCGATTTACATTAAATTCGGAAAAAAACACATAAAATACTAGGTCTTTTTTTTTTTTTTTTTTTTTTTTTTTTAACACTTGTCTCCCCATTCGCATGGACGGCGTCACGTCACTTCTGATTAGCCAACCTGAGGCTGGGTGAAAATAATGGGTGTTCTTACATTATAGCTTATGGGAGTGCCCTTTCTATTCGAAGACGACCACCATCGTGACCCAAGAGTATCCCTGCCTTTGGGTAGGTATTACTGAGCACTTTATACCAGAGCTACCGATAGGCCCCTTCCTGGGATGATGCACTCGGTCCCGCCCACCAAGGGATTAAAACCGTCATCCTAAGGAAGCCATTTCTCTTTTTACTTCTCAAGATGGTAAGATAAGATCTCTCCATTTAGCAGAGCGTATTGATAGAAAGATTGATTGTCTATTTATGTCTTGGGAGAATACAGTTCCTCCATGGGGCTAGGCTTTGCTGCATCACTTCTGTCGAGTGATTCTCCCAGCTGCTGTCTGGCAGCTGAAGTGGGCCTTGTTGTTTGGCTGCCGCTGCGCGTCCCCCGTCTCTGTATTAGACTGGACGGCCCTGTTTTTCAAGGTCGTGCTGTGGATTAGCTGCAGCGCAGTTGTTACAACAGCCATCCAGCTGTGTATTCCTCCACTGGGCTCTGTTACTTCATCTCGCTGTATAGTACACCTCGCCGGCTGTGTAGGCCTTATAAACAAACAACAGTGTGTTCTCCCCCATCTGTTTCTACCGTGTTTTTTGCAGTCTGCCTTCAACTCGTCCGCCGCGGCATCAGCCCTTGTGTCAACCTGGTGTATGCTACGCGCTGACCAGGTGTGTGACTACGCAGTTAGGTTAGGTACCGTTGCATAACTATACCCAGTGCTTCTGTACCTCAGTGCATGCGTAGCCCTTGGTACTTTTGTATCTCAGTGCTACAGCGCTAGTGCACGGTGCCACATGGTGCAAGTAGTGTTCACAGTACTTGTTGTGCACAGTGCTCAATGCCCACCGCTAGTGCACGGGTGCACAGTGCTCGGTGCACACAGTGTTAGGTGCACGTAATGCACACCATACACAGTGCTCAGTGCATAGCACCTAGGTGCGTTAGTGACTGGTGCAAGTAGTGATCGTGGCACATAGTGCCCCCACTGCTTAGTGCACTCGGTATGCACCAGACTAGCTGCATAGTGCCCCGGGTGCTTCCGTGCACATAGTGCTCGGTGCCCTCGTGCTTAGTGCATTTGACACGCACAGCACGCTGTGCTTAGTGTCCCAGTGCTTGATATAAACAGCGCTTAGTGCACCCTCCGTGCCCGGTGCTTAATTGCGCTTGGTGCGCACTGTGCTAGGCTAGGGTTTCCAGTGCACTTGGTGCCCACTACCCTCGGTGCTCACAGCTCCAGAGAGCTAATCTCGGCAGTGCACATTGTGCGAGGTCACTCAGTATGCACAGAGCCAATTGCGCACAACACTCCAGTGCTTGCTGCGTTTGGGACATATACTGCTTGGTGCACTTGGCGAGCGTAGCTCCAGTGCATGCACAACATGTAATGAGCACCATGTCGAGCATTCAGTGGTATCATCCCTGCACATCGTGAGGTGTGAACCTGTGCCTCCAGGACTCACACTCGCTCTGCGTTGTCACGTCTGCTGCGTTTCGCAGATTTTCACATACTCTTTTTATTCGGTCTTATTTATTTTCTGTTTACTCTGCACACACTCTTAACTCAGGGGAGACGTTAGGAGGACAGAGATGTTATAAACTCCTAGTGGTTTATGTTCGAGCACTGGACGAGCTGTATGTATGTCCATATAACCTCTAATCAGAAAGAAAGGCACTCAAGACTCATTCATTTGAAATTTTACGAATCAGAGCAATGCTCCTTCGGTTTATTAAAATGCTTTTAATATTGGAAAGGTAGGTTGATCAGACCACCAAATTCCAATACATACGGTCTACAAGCACCCACTTCTACATTTCAGTTTCATTCAATATAACACTCTCTTAAAACCAAAACATAGTTTCAAAACCTTATAGCAATACAACCAATACATGTGAGATATAACAATGTTAGTAATATGCTTACCTCCTATTATAAGGAAAAGTAAATAACGCATGATTTTCACAATTATTGATTAGAGCAGCATTAAACATTACATTTGATTATACATTTACATAATTTTCCAAACTAAAGATTATACAAACACTACAAAAGATTATAACACATATTATTGCATTTATACATTTCATTTTAAATTCTCCAATCCATGTCCAGGATTTCAGCTCGATCCCAGCAAGACTCCACTTTGGTCTCAGGTTCAACTCGGGCAGGCTCAGCGAACACGACAATAGGCTCTCGAATCCATCATCTTGCATCACAGGTGTGAGTCGCCATGGCCTTGACTTTGTACCTACAAGACACTTGTACACGCTTAGCAGGGACACCTTCCTCACATTCTAATTTTCTCAGATGTGCCCATTTCTCTAAGTGACCCTTTCACAACTCATACATTCAATCCTCTTAATATCTTTTTGGGTTTACATTTAAATGAGAAAAAGAAACTCCTACAGAATCATTGCATTCAAACAAGATTCTACAGTGTTTAGCCAAATGACTGCATGCCGGACATAGTCTGGGACCAGTCACTGATGACTTGCTTTGGCACATATTACATGCACAATTAACAAGAGGATTATGTTTTAATTTATGTGTCAGGGTTAATTCTGCACCATGTACAATAGTTCTGGATCTGTACACATTGTTACTATACATTTCTTTCTGCTTACATAGAGACACTTTAGAAGGGATGCCATTCATCCAGAATACAGTAGGGGGCCAAAACTCACTGTTATTCATATTTTCTGGTATCCAATTACTGTTCTGCCTCACATCATCAGTGGGCAAACTCAATACAACTGAATTTGAATCAGTTGATGAGCCATGAGCCTTAGCTACTGAGATTCTCCATACAAAAGGATTCAATGTTTTACTGACCAGCCTAGCTGATTTAGCGTTACTTGCGACATTGTGCAGTGCTAGGGAGTTCAACATGCCCAGGAAGCTATAGGCAGAGAGGATTTTTGCGATTTTTTCAGGGCTCTATCCCTGCTCCTGCAGCTTTTGTAGAGCCCCTCACAGGAGATCCCCGGCGGTCAGGCTCCTGCGTCTAGACCTCACAGCCGCTCCCCATCTAGTACGCTGCTCCAGATGTCCGGCCTTCAAGGGCAAGCCCTAGGCCGAAACCTGGCAAGACTGGTGGTAGCTCGCAGACAGCTACGGCTGTCGCAAGCTAGGGTACCTGATACAGATAGGGTACCTGATGGTGGTATTAGATGTGCCGATATCCCCTGGGCATACATTTGGTCCAGCTGTGGAGGTGATCCTACAGTGCTCCCTCTGGCAATGCAAGGCATCTCAGCAGGTGGCCGCTCTGCTCCCTCCCCGCGCCCCAGCGTGAAGTAGGTCAAGCCATGGCCAAACCCCTTGGGCGAGGACCATCACAAGAAGAGTCCCAGTACCCATGGCCCCGCTGGGTGACTTGAGGCACCACCTACAGGCTTCAGTGGCAATGGAAAAGCAAGCTCCGCCACAGACCGCCAGGAAAGTGGGCTACGGTTCGTCTGCGCAACAACGTTCCAGGAGGCAATTCCAGGGCCGCCTCAGAGAGCTCCGCCCCAGCAGAAGCCCTTAGAACCTGCGGCCTCAGACCCCCTTCACCGTACAACAGTTGCTGTATTGGCACGCTTGCACCTCGGATACCTGTGTGCTTACTACCATACACAACGGTTAGGTGTTATAGTTCCGTTTGGGACCCTCACCCTCCGAGGAGTCTCTCACACTTCATGTCTGTCCCTCTTCAGGTCTCAGTACTCAAAGAGGAAGCGTGTTTCACGTTCCCATTCGTCCAGTGCACAGGAAGTATCTCTGCTTCGCCTTCCGGGAAGCGTTACAAGTTCTCTGTGCTGCCGTTCGGCTTCTCCCTGGCCCCACGTACATTTTCAAAGTGTGTAGATGCTATCCTGGCCCCCTTGCGTTGCAGGGGATCAGTGTACTAATCTATCTAGACGACTGGCTAATATGTGCTTAGTCACGGCAGGGAGTGGTGGCTCACACGGCAATGGTGACACAGCATCTGGCGAGGCTGGGCCTCACCATCAGCAATGCAAGGAGTTGGCTTTGACTGGTGCAGTGCATGACTCCAGTACGATGCGCGCATACCTGTCGGACGACAGTATAGCAGCTAATCAGGGTTGTCTCTACCTGTTCAACAGGGATCAAAGATCCCCTTAGTATGGTTCCAAAAACTGTTGGGTCAGATGGCCACAGCCATATCAGCCATGGAGCAGGGTCTGCTATGCATGCGCCCACTCAAAGCGTGGCTCAGTGCGTTCCATTTACACCAGAAGCGTGACAGACACAGTCGTCTGATGGTGTCTCGCATGTGCTCAGCAGCCCTGAGATGGTGGAGGATATCCTCCTACCTCCGCACGAATGGCCCCCTATGCATTCCCACCAATACCGTTGCTCCCGGCCTTCTTGGAGAAGGTCCGGTTAGAGAAAGCGACAGTTCTCCTAGTGGTCCCTCAGTGATGAGGCCAGCCCTAGGAGATCCCGCTTCACCTGGATCTCCTCAGTCAGGCAGGAGGCACTCTCTGGCATCCAGGAACTGCCAGATTCCAGTTATAGGTCTGGCCGCTGAAAGAGACCGCGGGACAGCCCTAGGGCTATCTGACGTGATGGTGGCTACTCTGCTGAGAACTAGGGCAGACTCCACTAGGTCGCTGTATGCATACAAGTGGAAGTATTTACAGATTGGGTGTCTGAATAGAAGTCATGACCCACTTTCTTGCCCCATGCTGGTTATCTTGCAATTTTTGCAGTACTGCTCGATGCTGGAAGATCATCTTCCACATTGAAAGTGTGTTTAGCGGCTATCTGTGCTTGCCATGTCCCCATAGATTCTGTATCTCCGGGTGCACATTTTCTGACGACCCTGTTTCTGAAGGGAGCTCGGAGGTTACGCCCTCCTAGGAGGACTGCCCTCCCCGAGTGGAACCTTGATGTTGTACTGGAGGCACTGACAAAGGCCCTGTATGAGCCTATTCACTCCACAGAGTTGAAACATCTGTCTATGAAGACAGCCTTTCTCTTTGTTGTCACCTTACCTCTGGTATAAATTGCTCAGTAATACCTACCCAATGGGCAGAGATATTCCATAGTCACGTTGGTGGTTGTCTTCTCTTTCAGGGAACCAGGGTTACGGTAGGTAACCTAACATTTTGCTGATGTACTGCTAATTCAGAATACGCTTTTTCTAGTGGCAGGATTTGTTTTTCTCGATATGACATAATGTACAATTACGTGTCATGTTGCAAAAGAATGCTATGCAGCCAAATTATCGGCTGCAAACATCGCTAATTGCCCCTACAAGCTCCCAGGGGATCGACACTCCTACTCAATGGGCCGAGGTGCAGTTTCCAGATATCTTCCTCTACCTCATCGAGACACCAGGGGCCGGATGTTCAAAACTTTGAATCTGGATAACAGCGATCCGGATTGTGTTTTCCAATATTTTGTGCTCTGGATTTCTTTTATCTGGATCGCTTTGACCCGTGTGTTTCAGAAAGTGCCACTACTGGATTACAAACAATTACTATTACAAAATGAGTTTTGTTTTTAAAGTAATCTCGATCACAAAATATAGGATTACAAAATCCGGATCACTTGATCCAGATTAAAAGTTTTGAAAAACCGGCCCCTGTTATGTTAACAGTTTTTATAGTAGATTATATTGCACAATAAACCCTGGAAGTAAGTATCCTTGGATAAAGGTTTCTGCTAAAGAGTAAAGGACCCCCCCCCCCCCCCTCCATATGTATTATTATTATTATTGAAGACATTTGGAAGTAATAGTCAGTCCATCAGTGTATCTCTGCACACGTAAATTATAATGATGATTATTATAAGAAATGTGATCTCAGCAACAGTACAGGTAATAATAATAATAGTTAAGTTACTGCTTGTTTTTGTTTAAATGTGCATCAGATGCATATAAACATGAATGTAAAATGTATGTAAACTTGTGTTGAAAGACTTCTTAATAATATCGAGTCTACTTCATACTAGCAAAAGAACGAGTCATCCTATGTTTCCTAGGTAATAAATTATAGCGATAGTGCCAATAGGTATGTATCCTAGGTCTATATAAATTATTACATTGATAATAAAAATCCTGGATTCTGCAAATGGCTGCCATTTGGACCTGTCTCTCCTGAGCTTCTTTAAGGCATTTATCCACTTTTTCTTTCCAAGTTTGTCCTTTGGAAAACTGTGAAGTGAAGGCTTGTTTCCCTTCATTAAATTGTGGTTAGTACAACCAACTGCTTCACATTGTTTTGGTATTTTATTGCACAAATACGCTGAATACAGCACAGCTTCCCACTGTAAACCTAACAGTAATATGTTGTATTTTCACCCCAGCCTCGGTTTGGAGTGCAAAGTTCCCGGATGTCTGACCATTCCAATACATGGAAGCCACAATTTCGTCTCTGTTCACTGCAGTTTCACTAGAGTGATCGTCAACAGCTCATTTGAAAGATAAGAGCTTGGACTAATTAGCTATCATTTATGTATATATTTAAAATGTTCTGTCCTTTTATTTATTTATTTATTTATTTATAACTATTTTTAAACTGTTTTACAGAACTGCCCCTTTAGTCATAGTCGTGCCCCACACTTTGCGCACCAATGCCAATGTGTGATATTATCCTAATAGATAATGAAGCTGAAAACAATTGCATTCAATTTAGGGATATAATGTTACAATTGCAGGATAAATTCATCCCTAAAATGTGAAAAGTTAAACTTATGAAAAAAGAAACCACGATGGGTAAATCAGTCTATTAAGCTGGGTATTAAAAAATAAAATTATATCTTTCTATTAAGTCAAAGGGAGCAGCCTCACAAATAGAATACAGAGAGTCCTGTAGAGACCTTAAAAAGCAGACTAGGAGAGCGAAAGGGGAATTAGAGAGACAAGCAGTGGCAGAAAGGAAACTTAATCCAAAAGGGTTTTTTCATGTTAACGCTAAAAGGAAACTAAAAGAGGAAGTCAGTGGTTTACGTGACAGCAGTGGTAATTTAGTGAGTAAAGATGACCAAATTGTAGATATACTTCATCAATACTTTGTACAAGTATTTACAAACTGAGGATTTATACAGTATACCAAAGTTAACAGAATGTACACAAACATCATTACCACAGTTTGTTATAAAAGAGAATGAAGTACTAAGGGAGCTAAAAGCACTTATAATAAACAAACCCCCAGGGTCTAGTGGGATCTGTCCAGGAGTACTCAGGGAAACTAGAGAACAGATTTTTAAACCAATATATTCAACAAATCTATAAATAAAGGAGCCATCCCACTGCACTGAAAAATTGGCAATGTTGTACCTATATTTTTTTTAAAATCATTATCATCAATCATGTGTAACATCATAGAAACTATAATAAGGACCAAAATGGAGGAACGTTTATATAGTAACAACATTATTGGAAACAGCCAACATGGCTTTAGGAAGAGGATCTTGTTTAACTAATTTACTAGATATTGTTCAGGAGGTGACTACTAGAGTGGACAAGAATAGTGCATATGACATAATTAGGGCTTCTATTTTTCGTTTTTTATAAATTGTATTTTCTGGTGCCCTTTTTTAGCTATTTTAGAGTTTTATGTAAATCGTTTTTTTTTTTTTTTTTTTTTTCAGGATTTTAATTTTTGAAAATTATTGTTTTTGGTTACTTTCCAAAATGCTTGAGCGGTTTTTTTTCTGTCAAAATATGTATAGTAGTAACTCAACAGTACTTGCACACTTAAGTTGTACCTTCTTTCCTTTCCTGCTTTCACAACGAAATCCCTATGGTCATGGGAACATTCTTCTGGGATTCTTGTGTGTCGGCATTTTTTTACATTTGACCACAATTCTGTTTTAAATCCTCTGTATCTTAACTGTAACACAGCCTTATATCCCGCAAACAAGCCTCCATTCGTGATTGTAATCTTGTTTTAAATCTCGCAAGCAGAGTCTCCAATAGAAATGTAGGAATGTGCTGTCACTCAGTAGTTGCGGCGGTTTGTTTAAAAGTTTTTTTTTATGGGAAAATGTCAATGTGAATTGATTAACAATTTCCACAGTTTTTCCAGTGTTTTCTGGTGTTTATTGGCTATCCACCTTTTTTTTTTTTTCCCCCTATCGGGGGTGTTTTATCGGTTAAAACTGAGTCAGAAGCCCTTGACATAATCTACTTAGATTTTCAAAAAGCATTTGACAAAGTACCACACAAAAGGCTATATCTAAAGATTAAATCAGTAGGAATAAATGGTAAAGTAGAGCATGGATTCAAAAACTGGTTACAAGATAGAAAGCAGAGAGTTATAATTAGAGGCCAGGCATCAAACTGGAGTAACGTAACAAGTGGGGTACCACAGGGATCAGTATTGGGACCATTGCTATTCTTAACCTATATAAATGACTTGGACCAAGACGTAATCAGTAAACTATGCACATTTGCAAACGACACAAAACTGGGAGGGGTAGCCAACTCCCAAACAGCGACGTTAATACCACAAAGAGATTTAGACCAGATTCGAGCTTGGGCTGACACAAGGCAGATGAAATTGAATGTGAATAAATGCAAAGTCTTGCACACAGGACGCAAAAACATTACAGGCAAGTACAGCATGTATAGTAATGAAATAGAGGAAGCTATGTATGAAAAGAATTTGGGGGTAGTAGAGGATGAATCTCTTAAGCCAACTACACAAAGAAGCTATTAAAAAGGCAAATCGAATGTTAGGTTATATAGCCAAGACAGTTGAATTAAAATCTAGAGAAGCTATATTTAAATTATACAATGCATTAGTACGACCACACCTAGAATACTGTGTACAGTTCTGGTCTCCATATCATAAGAAATACATTCAGGCATTGGAGAGAGTATAGAGGAGAGCTGAATCTGTACAGCCTAGAAGGAAGAATGTCAAGGGGTTTAATAAAGTAACTGCTGAGAATTATTTTTCACAAGTCACAGAGAACAGACCCAGGTTCCATGGGTGGAAGCTGAAGAAGGGCATATTCAGAATGGAGGGGAGAAGGAGCAGAAAGGGTGCTGAACCATTGGAGCAGGCTGCTGGACAGAGTTGCTGAAACAGAGACTATCAGATCCTTCAAGAATAGACTGGACGCTGTCATGAACAATACTGTATAACCCTCTCTGTGACCATAATACCTTTAGCTAGCTGCCTGGAGAAAGGACAGTCTTTTTAGCCACGAATTACCAGAGGTTTCATTTCTCCTAATAACCTGGTTAGGGTTTTTTTTTTTTTCCCTCTCTTGAGTGCTAACGGACCAAACTTGCATCAAAGTGAACAAGCATAGGTGGGTTTTTTTACCGTAGAACTGTTGACATTCTATTAGCACTGGTCCTCATGTGCATCAATTAAATATTGGGAAACAACAATTTATATGACACCTAATAGGCTAAAAGTTGTTAGCAAGTTTGCGTCTTAACGTTTTTAATGTTTATCAGTATTACGTATGGTAGGCCACGATTGTTTCACACCTATTTCGAGTTTAATGCGAGGAGTTCCACAAACCTCAGCTCTGATACCACTAGAAGAAACAGAGAAAGTGTTTCTATTACAGCCCTGTACTGTCACACACGCAGTTTAACAATGTCCTTCCTGTTCACTGGACAGCTAGCACCAATGTACTGTTTGCACTAATTGTTTTTCTTCCTAAATGGAATTGAAAAAAATGAAGAAATGTTGTTTTTCTTTGCCTCCTTTGCATTTATGGTAAACTTAAAAAAAAAAAAAAAAAGGATCACCAGGTACTTTAAAAGTGCTACAAAAATTCAATAGACATAAAACAGCAATAAGACTCTGCAATGATATTGCAATACAGTATATTGGGAATAACCAGATAAAAATGTTTTGGTTAAAAGATAATCTTGTAGAGAGATTTCTCCAGCTCCTTTAGTGAAGCCTAATGCAACATTATTATTATTATTATTATTATAATTAGTCATTTAGCAGACACTTCTACCCAAAGCAACTTACAGACACTAGGGGTTAAACTATGCATCAACAACTGCTGCTGCAGAGCCATTTACAATAAGACACCTCATCCAAAACATAGAACACAAGGAGGTTAAATGACTTGCTCAGGGTCACACACACTCAGTGAGTGATCCAGGATTAGAACCGGGGACCTCCTGGTACCAAACCCTTTTCTTTAACCACTGGACCACCAAACCTCTTGTTTTTATCAGTCAAGAATGCCATCAGAATGAACATGAACATTTAAGGCCAAGATGCTTCTGAAAACCTGCATATAATTGATTCATATTTTTTCTTTGAATGTTTTTTTAACTTTCCCCCACACCCCCACCCCCACCCCCACCCCCACCCCAAGCAGCCCTTCCGCAAATTAGCTTTCGAAAAACTACTGGTATTTACAGGCATTGCAAATATTGTAATTAATAATCCTTAATAAAATAGCTAAAGTAAATTAATGTCTTGGCATGATCCCAGTGTTACTGGCAAAATATTCAATAGAAAAAATGTAGGTGTCATTTAAATTTAAACAACCACTCATCTATTTCTATAGTTGCCTATACCGCTCATATCTTTCTATAAGGACTAAATGAAGCTGAGAGCAGATCTAACATGCTCTCTCAGCTTGAAGCCAGTTAATTGCTAATCTATCCTGAAACAGCAATTATTGCTAGTCTGGCAGGCTGATGTTGAGAGCAGTAACAGTTGAGCCAGGCTGCCGGTATGCCACCGTCTACACATGGACTAATGAAGAAAAGCAGGGCAGGACCGGGATTACTGGCATCTGCTTCACAAAGTCGACCATATAATTCACACAGCAAACACACAGATTTCATACATCTTTAGTGCACTGCTATTTTCTTATATAGGTCTCACAGTTTTATAACATGCACAAATAAAATACATAGTGAGAAACAATATATTTGAAAGCATATTGCATTCTTCTGGAAACCCCTAAACAATAAATTCATAAGTTTAACCTGTTGTGCACGTCCACTCATTATGTCCCTCAGAGGCTCAGTTTTGATATTAAACGCGTGTTTTCTCTTTTAAAATCTGGTACTGTACTACAATACATGTATGGAACTCTTGTTTTTCCAGAACTGCATATATGAGACCTACGTAACTAATGGGGGTAAATAGGGTTTGTTGAATGTGTTAGCTACATTAATTTTAATTAAGTAATTGTATATAAGTAAGTCTGTTTCTTCTGGTGCATTTTCAGGTCATGCGGCTGTCAGAAGTTAAAAAAATGACCCCACATTCAGAATCCTTGTCCTCAAAAACATTATAGATATAAAATATATTTAAGTAGACTGCTATTTATTAAAAATATGGTTCCACTGAAAGGTTTTTATGTAGAAAACCAAACCAAATCTTTTTTGTTTTCTTTTGTTTGTTTCTTAACTCATCTAATGGAAGTTTTATACAAAAACTAATCAAAGACAAAACAGTCCTGCATAAATGGGTTAACACAGACTGGGCAAAAATAAATAAATAAGAAACACTCTGAATGATTCCAAAGAACATAAAAATGGGTTATTACAACAACAACAACAACAACAACAACAAACCAAAAAAACTACGAAAATGACATTTGATTAGTTGTTCTATATGACACAGCCTGGGGTTCCGTCCTCAATACCTCTCAACACATTTCTCAACACCTCTATTGGGTTAAGGGACTGGATGAACCTCAGCAGTTCCTTGCCCACTCATTGGGTCAGTTTGGTTTTGTCAAGCAGCAATCAGCCGAGTCCAATCTCAAACAAGACTAATTAGACAGTCACCTCAATTTCAACTTCAGAGGCAGATGGACCAGTATTAATGGAACAGAATAGCGCAGGTGCAGCATGCAAACCTGTTGTACAATAGCCATGCGCAGGGCTGAGCTGGACAGATGCTTGCTTCTGATATGAATGTTCCCCCGATAAACACATGCTTCAGCACCGGCTAGTTGCAGTAGATTAACTACTGTGGAAAAAGCAGCGATTGGATATGGCAGTGCCATTCTGCTACTTTAAAAAACCCAGATGCTACAAACGTGGACTGCAGACTATCGAAACAACAGCCCAAAGCCCTGAAGAAATGAAAAAAAAGGCCATTTGACAGCAGGTATTCAATGACATTTCACTCAGTGCAGACTGATGTTTATGACAAATATATTAGCAGCAATTATTGCCTTTTATGTGTTGTACAATTTACAGAGCTATTTCCATGTCTTTTTTCATGATTTCTTTTACTTACACACAGTATGTTTGAAAAGTTATAGGCTATACTGCAATGGGGGTGGGGGTGGGGTTGTTCTGTATCTGGGCAATGAATCCTGGGTGGTATACTGTAAGCTCCATTTTTAATGGAACCCACAATGTTATTATACAAATAGTATTTTTTTTTTTTTTTTCAAGGTTTGACTTGTTAGAATGTAAACAACTATAAACAGTTTTGTGAATATTAGACTTTATGTTCCAAGTGTTAACACTTCTAGCGTTGAACAACTCTTTTGTATTAAATGCTACAGAGTGATTTTTAAATTTTTTTTAAAATTTTTTTGATATATATATATACTGGCTCTCATTCAAATTTTTTTTTTTTGATCGGGAAAATCTCACTGTTCCATGTTATGCTAATGTAAGATTATTTTTGGTATTGTTTAAGATCAATAAGTATTTCAAAATTAGGTTAACGTTTGTATTTACATAATGAGTAATTAATGTAAAAATAACAACATTAATAAAATATCAGTATTACAATTAATAAAATAATAACAATAAATAATAAAATATTTACTGTTAAAAGGTAAGTAAGCTGGTTAAACTCTCATTGTAGCATTAAGCTTGCTTAGTAGTATTGCTTTAACAGTGTGTCAGATTTTGGTTTCTAATTGTTTGTATGAAGTTGTTTGTATTCGGAAGCTTTATTGACAAACCAGGAAGTGTTGTGTGGAGTAGTTGTTGAAATCGTGTGAGATGTTTTGATTAAAACTGTCAGATTTTTAATCTGTCTGCATCCAACTGAGCTGCTGATATTAGATTTATTTCTTCACCACGTCCGAACCCTATTACTCTAATCAGAAACAACAGTATACAGCACAATGTCAATTTATTATAGCACCTTTCATACAACGTATTTAAAAAAATAAAAAAGTGTCAATAAAGTTTGAAATGAGCTGAATTCTCCGAAATAAGCTGTTTAATTGAAGTTTTATTTAAACATACTGGGTCCTAACAACTTTTATAAAAGTTTCCAAAAGTAAAAGCTTATCCAAGTGTAATTAAACACAGAAAGCATGGAAAAACATACAAGCATTGTAAAGACCAGCGAGGTGTGCTAAAACATATTAATAAACATAGCAAACCAGGGTAAACTATAGTAAATGCATAGTATAACCATGGGAAAAACATGATAATTCTGCAAAAATACAGTGGTTAATTTTAGAAGGGAAACTTTAAAGACTCTTTAACGATGTTTTTGTTGAGGACTGTTTTTTAAAGCAAATGTTGATTAAATCAAGTTTGCAGTTAATTATACCCTTATCAACTGTTTTAGAAAGGCGATTGATCAGTGTAATCTCATTTTTTAACATTACAAGAATGTTTAACAGCAGAGAATGCTTGAAAAGACACTGCATAAAGTACTTGAAAGGCACCTCTTTCTTCTCCATAATGCACTTGTTACGTAAAGTCCTCCATGAACGTCCTGTATATGAAGTGCTTTATTTATTTCAATCATGAAGATAGCCTTAAACAAGTAATTCGCCCCCTTGCTAAAATAACGCATATCTGAAAGCTTTATATGTACCAAACAATTGATATTTTCCCATCATTTTCCATTCCGTTTTCCGTCCATTCCTTAATTTGCAGACAGGGGGAGACAAAGTACATGATTACGTAGTTAGAGTATCTCTAAATGATGTAATTAACGTTTACAAATAGATAGAAATAAAAAGGTTGTAAGCAGACTTTTTATGCTGTCTGTTTTTGGAATTTCTAAAATGTATTTATTTATTAATCGGGTTATTTGTAAGTTAACCAAGGAACCAAGGGTCGCTGTGTTATGTATTAATAGAAAATCTCCCAGAACGACTGATTAGTCTACATCTAGAAAGAAACTGTTATTTTCCAATACAAGTAAGAATGTCTTGCAGGGCTCTAAATTGTTTTCCTAAAGGCCGAAACACCTTTCCTAATAGACATGTATTTTTGCTAAGGTAATTCCAAGACTCACGTAAATTCACTATATGCACACATGCAGAACACAATAATGTCCACAGTGGGTGCTGTTGAGTCCATACCACATAATTACGTGTGGGCCCATTCAAGCCTTAAATTTGCATCAAACAGTGCTGTAAAAATGAAAAAAAAAGCCTTCTAACCCTCTAAAAACAGTTTCATGTTTGCAAACTCAATTTAAAATAATCAAAATAGTTTTTTTTTTTTTTTTTTTTTAAAAAAAGCAGTCCTTAGCAAAACATTCCTTAAAACAGACTTAATCCAGTTGAATAGCATTAGATTTGATCAATTTATAAACCACAACTTGGATTTCTTTTGGAGCATTTTACAGTACCAGGAAACCCATCTAGATTTCAGTAATCATTTATTTTTACAGATAATCATTGGAATGTACGGTAATTGATCAAATTGTAATTAAATTAAACATTCTGAAATGAGATGTCTGATAAATTGCACATTTAAACATCACCTTTTATGTCTTTCATGCGCTTGAATGAATTTAATTCATCATCATCATCATCATCATCATCATCTGCTGCTGCAAAAAAAGAAAAAAAAAAGTTCCTTATCGAATCTTACCTTCCTTAAAGAATGCATCAAACAGTGGATTTAATACGCTGATACTAAAAAACAAGTGGTTTCTGTGACTTCATCAATAGGATTCAGTGTATACACCAAAGCTATTGTACTAAGGTATGGGCTTTATAAAGTAAATGACCTATGAACTACCCTCCTGTTGAATGACTTACCCATCCCATTTTACAGATGGACTTTGACTTGTTGACTGTAACTAGCGGTGGTTATTACCTGTGTCTTCAGCCAAAGAGATGCTAGTAAAAGTGCTGTCTTCCTCCTCCAGGACTCCTTCCATTTTTTATTATTATTATTTTTGTTTTGTTTTTTTCTGTAAATAAATGAAATCCAGTGTTGCTTTGCCATCTACAGAAAATGATGGTCTGGCCTTTCCACTTGTGTTTCAAGTGCAAGTGTCAGGTGACTTGCACTAAATTATACATCCATTTCAAACAGCTACCTACTGATCTGTTGTACCTGGACAGACTAATCTGATCTGGAGCACCTTGACCAGAAAATTGTAAGAATGCTAAGTTTAATGATCCTCCAGTTGAAGTGAATCCTCAAATTGCCATCACAATGAAGTAATGGCTTCAAATGTAATAATCCCCTTACTCTGTTTATGATTATATAGTGTTGGTAAGTATTTGTCCAGGAGTTGCTCCTCAGTTCTAGTCACCTGCCACATTAGATCCTTTTCTTTTTGTGTATGCATCACACGACTATGGACTAGATGCTGCTGCTGCTTACTTATACAACAGCTCTTTAACTGATCTAGCCTACATTACAAATATCCATGGCAGGCAACTAGAACAAAGGAGCTGCTCCTGAACTCAGAGTCAGCACCTTAACACAGACCTCTCAAAAAGCAAAAAACAAGAACACAACATCTGAAGAATTGAAATAAGAATCAATCAGACTGGTTTTGGTAGGGGGAACAGTAGACAACTACATTTAAAGCTGCTTAATCCTAATATTATTTAAAGATACAGGTGGTCTGATGATATATAATATTCGTTATATTTGTTTGATTAATGTCAAACTAGACAGGGCATAGATATGTAGCTAGGAATTGTCTTGTGCTGTATTTTAACCAGAACACCAGAGTGAACACTTCAGTGTTACGATATTGTAGTATCTGTATTTGAAGTAGAGAGGATTCCCTACTGAGTCACTAAAATCCCTCGTTTTTAGCATCGCCTGGTGTGTCTTGGAGGTCCGGTAAGTGGACAGTCTGCCAGTTGAATTCAATCTGGCCTGAAAGGCAATTGCAACATTCCAGTGTTACAGCTGTAATTTGTTCAAACTACTGAGGGGTGATCTTAATTAATTAACTGGAACTTCCATCACTAGGATATTCATACAGTGGAGTCCCAAAACTTACAATATATATAGAGCATGAATAAATAACACTGTGGTAACAATATTTACAAATACATACTTTTTTTCAAGCAGTAGGTAATGAGTTTGAAGGGCACCTTGAAGGAAGTCGAAAAAAGTAGTCAAAATTAAAAATGAATGTGAGCTTTGAATGTACACTGTTAGATGTGTGGCTAAACACAGGTTAAATCAGTAACAGTAAAACATATGTCGTCTTCTTAGATGGAAACAGGACCCTTTTTGGTTTGTGAATTTCACATCAGAAGCAAATGTGTGTGTCTATTTGGAGTACCAGCTGCACTTAGATAGAAAGAATGTTTGAGAGCTCTAGTGAGGTCAAAGAGGTGCTTTAAACTTCAGGGTTATTTTTAAGTCACCAAGCAATGTGATGAAACCGAAAATGGTTTACAAAGTGAATCTAAAAAAAAGAAGAGAAATCATCAGATGCAATACAGTGACTGTGATGTTTCGTACCCCCAAAAATTGCTCTTAAGTACACAACATTTACTAACAGGATACTGCTGTAAACATTAAGAAGAGTAGAAGCATAAGATATCCCCCTGCTATGTTTGCTTAAAAGCCTTCGGCTCTAACATTCTTACAATTGTAGAGGGATGTGAGAGGATTAGCAAGGGTGGTGTTCTGAAGCTGTGTTCTGAATACACTGTTCCACTGGACTGGACCGCTCTTATTTGTCCATATATTTAATTCTTCCTTCTCCTCACAATCACGATGGACCACTTAATTTCTTAACCAGGTATCAAAGAATAAATGTTAATTGCATTCGGGCTATGTTTCAGAAACAGCCTGTGAGAATCTCTCAGTACACAAGAGCCCTCTTTATAGTCTCTATCTGTAACCCACTCAGCGTGTTTTACATGCAAGACACCTGCAAAATTTGTTTTATGACACTACATGCTGAAAATGCAAAAAAACAAAATATATTTTAAATATATAAAAAGCATAAATTAAAGAACACCATGCCTGCATGTTTTTTGTGTTTGTTTTTTTGTTTAAAGTGCCCAGTGAAGATGTTTCTTCAGTACTTCAGTCCCACCCTATAGCTGTTAAGCAGATAGCTCAGAGGAAGGCCAGATGCATATGTAGATCCAGCTAAAGTCCAGGCTGTAAATAATACTAACAATAAAACTGTGTGTTTTAAATACACAAAACAGTACATTTGAAATAATACAGCAAAATAATACATATGAACACAAAACATACTCCGTCACACACAACTTAGGAATCCTTCTAAACTGCATAAAGGTCCTTCAACAAGCTTTCAGATAAATGCACCTAGTCTTCAAAGATTACTCAGGCATTATCTTGGTTGTCTTCATTCTAGAACAAAAGAAACTCCAAGAATATGACATTATATTCCCTACAGTTAACAAATACAAATACCCACAGTTACAAAGTTTCTGCAGTAGCAAAATGACCATAATTAGAGATGAACTGGATGAAAAACAGATGCCCTTTGTGACGTGTTATTTCTTTGTTTTATGGCGATATTCAATCAAACCTCTAAACTGAGGAGTCCTGAACATGCCACTGTTAGCAAAATGGTTGACAGAGTGTTGCAATAGAACAGGAAAATAAAGTAATAATTTGATTTAATTTGACCCATTGTCAGGCAGAGACATTGAAGCTGAAAATAACAGCACTGCAAGGGTTAAAGCTCCATTTCGGACGCAAGAGCCGTCAACGGGCTACCTGTCTGCTCACGAATGCTTCCATGCATTCCACTGTGCCGGCAACCCTTTCACAGCTCAGCTTTCGAGACACACACACTGTTCTTTGCAATGCAATTGTTTTTTAACCTGCTTTGTGCGGCTTCAGGCCTCCTCCATCCACTGGCGCTGTCAGATTGTTAATTTTGATTGCGTAAAAGATGGAGTGAATGGTACATTTTAATTTGGCTAGGTAGATTATTATTATTATTATTATTATTATTATTATTATTATTATTGTTGTTGTGCTAGTGATTGCGTGCCTTGCATAACTTGAATTGGCTGATTAGTTAGTTGTGTTATACATTTATCAATAGCTTGTCTCTCTCTCTCTCTCTCTCACTCTTGTGTCTGCTCCGGCTGTGTATGGCACAAAATCAATCAGCCCTTAACAAATGACTTGATCGAGCTTAATAGGACTTCTTAAGGACGATTGTGAAGAAGTCTATTTGAGACAAGAAGCAAAGCATTGATCACTCACTATGTTTACTCCAGTTCTCTTCATTATAGATTACTGCTGCTGCTTGTGTGTTAACTTAGCGGAGAGTTTTCGTTAGCTGCATTAACACAGTGCTGCTGGAGATCTGTGTCCAATGCAGTTATCGCTTGCAGTGTGCGAGGTCGCTGGTTCACGCCCAGCCTCCATCCTGTTACATCAGGCTTCAGCTCAGGTATCTATGGTGGAAATCTACTGTCTGGAGAGCAACTTGGAATGGGTATAACATTTATCTTAACTCATGCGTTTTCGTTAATGTTAGATTCACCTGTTGACTTCCTAAAAGCTTCAATAAAGCTGTAGCTGTGTGGTGGGGTACATCCCGCCCCTGTGCATATTTTTGTATTTGTGTTGTGTTATTATTATTTTGCACTGTTGTTTTAGGTCGGTAGGGGAGGGTTAATTACCTCCCCTGCCAAATCACTTCAGAATGTGCCTGAGCCCAATTGAATGATTGACAAGCAATCAAGCTCAGTCACAGCTGCATGAAAGAGGCAGGAACCTTGCAGTCCGGGTTAGGTTCTGTTCAGAGGAACGTCAGTGAAAGATATCAGTAACAAAAGCTGCTCGTTCTTTCTATAAACAAGCATGTTACTTGTTTCTGTGTTTATCGCTGTGTTTGTCTATTTGTTTTGGCCATCGTGCCTTTTGTTTTATATCAGTGTTTTGTTTAAAACCATTTATTTTGCAATAAATATGTGCATCTTCCTGGTCTGATGTCCCCACCAAACCATTGTGGTGACAAGCCGGTACACCAGAGTATAATCATTAACCTGCCCAGTCCACTCTTCCTGGAGTGTTGCAAGGGGGTGGTTTATGGGTACATTCTGTTTGAGAGCTTTATTGAGGCCATGAGTGCTTTAAACTTCTGACCTTTGAAAAGTTACCAGGATGCAGTGAATGGAACAGAAAATTATATATGAAATGATTTTAAACAGAAAGAAAAATACATTATTTATGAAAACTGTGATATTTCTTAGCTCTACCAAGTTGCTCTTTAACTTATTCAATTTGTGCAATTTGTTCCATAGAAATTATAATGCTGGCTACCCTGTTGTACAGCAGCTTTATTTAAATAGTGTTTATAAGGCTTGCTACGAGCCGATGAAAATAAGAAAATGTGTGTGTGTGTGTGTGTGTGTGTGTGTGTGTGTGTGTGTGGGCAGGTATTACTATTAATGTGGGGACAAAATCTGAGAAAATGTCCCCACAAAGATAGTAACTCCTGAAAAAACGACGTTTGTGGGACGTCCCCCACTTTGTAAAACACCTTTTTAAGAACTAAATATGCCTTAAAAAAAAAAAACTAAAAGTGCCAAAATATTTAGTTTGTTGTCGACTTTAACCCTGTGTGGAGTTTTGTCTGACTTGAGTTAGAAATAGTAAATAAAAATATAGTTAGAGTCAGTGAGAAGTCTCCACAAGTATAGGAATACAAATGTGTGTGTGTGTGTCTGGATGGGCTCATAATAGTCCAGGCTTAGTCCACAGTACAACACAGATGTCATTGGGTTAGATACCCAAATCTGTTTACCCCAAAACAACATTAGCTCAGTTTTTATGACAGGAAAAAACACAACTGCAATTCTTATACAAATCAGAAAAAATCCTAATGAAACCTAAATGAGAAGTCATAGTTGTTTAGTGTTTTGGTAACTCTATTAGGTGTGTTCATCCATTTCTAAAAATATTGTAACTTTGACAGTAATACAACTGGTCTAGGACCTAGATGACTATAGGGGAAAGGGTTAATGATGAAAAGGGGACAAAAATGAGACAGCTTCTCAGATTTGTCATCTTTGTGGAGGATGAAGAAAAGCTTGTCTACATCCTATATGTTTTTCTGCAATGCCAATCAATTGAACGTGGGTGAAAAAAACATGTTTATTATTTCTATAGCTAAGAGAGATAATACCAGTAATTATACAGAATTGCTGTGGGTTCGTGGGTGATATTGGAAGAAATAGATACTAAATAAACATGCAAAATGTAAAAGCAAAAGCTGTGGTTATACGATATCAATTGACCAGCTAATTTATGAAAACAACAAACACAATAGAATGCAAGCTGTACAATCCACAGGGGTGAGACAGTGCAACACATCTTCAAAGCATTCACTCCAACCTATAATTAGCAGCATGCATTGAAATAGAATAGAACAATCCTCCTTGCTGAATATTGATATTTTTCAGCAAATCATTGTGTTATATTTAGCGCTGGGCTCAACATTATTAGAACTAATAAAAGAAAAGAAAATTAAATTCTAGTCAAAACGTTTGTCATTTAATTTCTTTTGTTTTTTCTTAATTCAGCACTAGCGTTTAATAGTTATGATTTATTAGAAACTTTACTAAACCAATTAGCACTCTCTCAAATTACAAGTTCTTTGACTTGGAATTGTTTCATTTCTTACATATAACAAAAGGTGGTGTATTCCCTTATTACAAAGATTTGCCCTAGCTGAAAATAGTCAGTAGTAATATGACAATCCTTGACCAATAAGAGCATACTAAAAATGACTGATTACATTTTGTCAGGCAGTAGAAGTTGGGTAGGTTTTTAATGCCCATTCATGTGAAATGATATTTAGAAATACTTGTTTGAATGTAAAGTAGACTAACCCAAGACCAACATATTTGTATTTGTATGTCTGAACAGCTCAGATGAAAATGTACAAATGAAATACTGTAGATGAAAGAAAAATGAGGCTCATTGGTGCTGTAAAGAGATAAAACTCCTTGGATGAAAAAAGCAGACAGTGAGGTTCTCTCCATACAATTGTGTGCGAGCGTGAACCTGGTTAACTGTGTGCATGGTCCTCTGTAAGTCTTTAGCCTGAGATAATAATGTATGTGTGTATATCGGACGATTTTAAACTTGGCTGCCAGAAATAAAAGCAACCACTATTTCTGTTCAGTGGTCAGCAAGTCTGCTCAGGTCTGGGATTATTCTTCAAAGACTTTAAAATGGTAATATTATTTAACAAAGTTTATTTTGCATTAATGGGCCCTCACCTCCATCAAAAGGCTATTATCAAACTTTCCCTCTAGCATATCATGTGGTTAATGACATGAAAGAAGGCTTTGAAAGCATGTTTTACTCTCCACTTGCTATGATTATCCCCATCTGGGGATGTCATGGAGGTGGTCCTACAGATGTATGTCACGCTTTAGATTTCCCCCATATATTTGGAGATCCACTTATCCAATTGCAAAAAAAAAAGTGATTGAGAGTATCACATTCTGGGAAAATGGGGCGTCTGTCTGTCCATCCATCTATCTGTATGTCACTCTCCCATTTCTGCCTATATCAGGAGTACAGCTTATCTAATTGTGATACACATTTCATTGCCATTTGATATGCTGTAAATTCTATTGATAAATGTAATGGTCATCAACTTTGTTATCATACTGACATATTTGTCTTAGATAGACCCACATATAATGGAGCAATGTTGTTGCAGGGAAACGGTAAATAAGCAAGGTGTCAGCATTCTGAAGTGTTAGTACATTTGTTGAGACCTCTAACAGACTGGACGATGGGACCTGTCGACCCCAAAAAGGGAGCTGCAGCTGCAAAGGAGACGGAGGAAAGAGACTTCACGACATAAAACAATTGGGGTAAACCAGTGAGGGAAGAAGAGGCCTTTAGTATAACATTACGCAGATGGATTGCTTTGGCTGCAGCTTCACTTGATCCTGTACAGGCTGGTCAATGATACTGAGCTTTATTCACCCAAGCACGTCACAGAGAAACCTGCAGCTTAACCCGACAGCTCACGGCAGCCTTGAGCCTGAAGTGACTCATGATATCAGAGGCTCTTCCGGTTCCCGCCTTTGCCTTTTTTACAAGAAAAAAAAACAGACCAATGCGGCAAGCTTCTTTTTAAATAGCTGCAGAAGGCCTCTTCAGTCTTGTTGCTCCCAGTTGCGGTTGGCCTCCCACTTTCCTGTTGTAAACGTTTGCAGTGTATTAAGCAAAGCAGTAAAAACATTCAAGCACACTCAAACTGGCCATTTACCGCTGCCCTGCCTAGTGAGGTTTGCTCACTGTCTGGAGTAAAGAACTCTGTGTTCCAGCAACAAAACATTATTTTTTATAAATCCTTAAACTCTTCTCAGTCTTCGTGGTTTCCAAGATGCTACATTTTAATATTTTCACACAATGGTTGTACTTACCATCACATCCTTTGTCATGCATATTTAAGGGTGTGTTGTAAGAGGTGATTCTTTAAAGAGATTAAACCAAATTAGGGTATTATATAAAGTGCATCTATGGGGCCTATTTACAAAACGGTTTTAGAGAGGGGTTATTTGTTTTATTCTATTTTTTTAAAGCACTTTTTTTTAAATGAAAAGATTATTTATAAACTCTTCAAAAAACTGTTTATAAAAAAAACATTCCATAAAAAAAAATCCTTAAAGTTTTATGAATAGTTTTGTAATACCAGTTGTTGTGTATTTTGTTTACAGTTAGTTTGAGAATCTGTGGTGGAAGAAATGTTTGTTTTCCAGCACAGGGAGGCATTTGTGCTGTAGTAAAACAGAGTAAACTCTGCCATCAATATTAAGTACATGGAGGCTCCACTTATACAAATAAATACCATGTGACCTGACAGGAGAATCCTAGAATGCTGCATGTTTTTTAAAAGTTGGGCCACTGACTATTAGTGAAATAGGCAGTGCTGTGTGATACAACTGATGCTGTCCCCTGGTGGTGAGATTAGTAGAGATTAAAAACTGTAAAACCACGAAGGCAATCGATTGCGCTGTGGTTTAGACGCTCGCTTGCGGTGTGCTGGGTTGCCGATTCGCACCCAGCCTTCACTCCGTTACATAAGCAACTCAAATCCATGGTCAGTTTCACAAAGCATTCTTCTTGGGTGACTGCAGTGCACGAATTATGGGGCCACCTTGCTTCTTTTCAGGGCTCTGCAATTTTAACCATTTTCATTTTTACAAACTGCAGGCAAAATATAATTGCTTTTTTTCCTGCTATATCAGAACAATGTGTACAGAGTGTGCAGCTCATAAAACCTGGAAATGGCTCAAACTGAGTGTATATTGCTTTTCTCTGTAATTTTACAATGGAGCTCTCATTCTGTTATTTATTGACGGCATTCTATGAAAAAAAACACTAGAGTGTATATTAGATATATATATATATATATATATATATATATATATATATATATATATATATATATACAGTGCCTTGCAAAAGTATTCAGACCCCTGACCAATTATCTCATATTACTGAATTACAAATGGTACATTGAAATTTCGTTCTGTTCAATATTTTATTTTAAAACACTTAAACTCAAAATCAATTATTGTAGACATTGGTTTTATGTTGGGAAATATTTTTAAGAAAAATAAAAAATTGAAATATCTTGCTTGCATAAGTATTCAACCCCTGTGCTGTGGAAGCTCCCAGTTTGCACCAATGAAAGAAATTGCCCTAACGAGGACACAATTACCTTACCATTGGCCTCCACTTGTGAACCATTAAAGTTGCTGTCACATTTTCTGGATAAAAACCTCACTGTTGAAGGATCATTGGTAAGGCTGTGAATCTGAAGGAAAATGAAGACCAAAGAGCATTCTACAGAAGTTAGAGATAAAGTGATACAAATGCATAGATTAGGGAAAGGGTACATAATAATATCCAAGTGTTTGGATATCCCAGTGAGCATAGTTGGATCAATAATCAAGAAGTGGAAGCTGCATCACACCACCCAGGCACTGCCAAGAAAAGGCCGTCCCTCAAAACTCAGCGCTCAGACAAGAAGGAGACTTGTGAGAGAAGCCACAGAGAGGCCAACAATCACTTTGAAGTAGTGTGACGAAGTGCCCGCCCTGTGTATATTATCTGTTATGTGTTGCGTGTGGTGTGTTTAAATGTTGGTGTATAGACATTGGTACACGGGATATAAACGGGTCTGTGTAACACGAGTGTTTAAAATGTATATGTGTATTTAGGCATGAGGATTGCACAGCACTTCACGTGCAAGTAAAATGTAATAATATGTGAGCACGGGGAATGCACTTTATTAATTCACGTGCTGGGATTCAAGTGAATAATTAATTGGTAATTGAATCCCAGCACAACAGTATATATAGATGCACGTTGTCACATATTCGGGGTTGGGTGTTCGGTGAGTGGAGAGCGGGAGAGAGAGGGTAGGAGTTAAATATTTCAATTGCTATTACGTGCTGGTGTGACCAGCACGATACTTGTTTATTTAAAACTCACCTTGTTTGTGTGTCTAGCTGCTCACCGTTTTTTGTTAAGTATTAGTCCGTTTTTGTTTGTCTGTTTTATTTTGGCTACCAGTGCCGTGTCCTGTTTCTGTTTTTGTGTTTAAACGTTTTATTTTGTAATAAACAGGTGCCAGCAGGCATCGTCATCATTTCATTTCATCCTGTCTGTTGTGTATTTCATTCCTCTTCCTGGTTCTGAGGCCGCCCACTTCGGCCGTCTCTGTGACAAGGAGCTACAGAGTTCACTGGCTGGGAGTGGAGTAATGGTGCACCAGTCAACCATATCAAGAGCTCTGCATAACACTGGCCTGTATGGGAGGGTGGCTAGAAAGAAGTCGTTACTCAAAAAGTACCATCTGAAAGCACGTCTGGAGTTTGCCAGAAAGCATGAGAGTGACCCAGCTGTGATGTGGGAAAAGGTTTTGTGGACAGATGAGACCAAGATAGAGCTTTTTGGCCAAAAATCAAGGCGCTATGTGTGGCGCAAACCAAACGCTGCCCATGCCTCAAGACACACCATCCCTACAGTGAAGTGTGGTGGCAGCATCATGCTGTGGGGATGGTTCTCATCAGCAGGGCATCTTGTTACAATTGAAGGAAGAATGGATGGAGCAAAATACAGGAAAATACTGCAAGAGAATCTGCTTCAGTCCGCTAAAAAACTGAAGCTTGGGAAGAAATTCACCTTTCAGCGGGACAATGATTCCCAAGCACAAGGCCAAAGCAACATTGGAGTCGCTCAAGAACAAAAAGGTGAATGTCCTACAGTGGCCCAGTCAAAGTCTTGATCTCAATCCCATTGAGAATCTGTGGCACTATTTGAAAATTGCGGTCCACAAGCGTCGTCCAACCAACCTGAACAACTTGGAGCAAATCCGCCAAGAAGAATGGGCCAAAATCACTCCGACACCGTATGCAAAGCTGGTACATACTTACCCCAAAAGTCTTAAAGCTGTTATTGCAGCGAAAGGTGGCTTTACCAAATATGAATGTGTGGGGGTTGAATACTTATGCAAGCAAGATATTTCAGTTTTTAATTTTTTTTAAAAATATTTCCCAACATAAAACCAATGTCACCTTACAATAATTGATTTTGAAGTGTTTTAGAATAAAATATCGAACAGAACGAAATTTCAATGTACCATTTGTAATTCAGTAATATGAGAGAATTGGTCAGGGGTCTAAATACTTTTGCAAGGCACTGTATATATATATATATATATGGTACATTTTGCTCACTATGTACTGTTGCACAAAATGAAAACGCAGCAGTCTAAATTTTACATCAGTAGTTTATTGGGCACATAAATAATGTTATTTGCATTTGAAATAGTTAGCAGATAGGTTTGTTGATTGTATGAGTAGTATTGTTGCTTGGGATAACAAAATATTGAGCTCAAGTCATGTGATTTCATAAAAACGCCAGGCGCCAAAAATGCTCAGTGTTTCATATTTGAGTTGAGTTAAAACGCCAAAATGAGTTGATTAAGAATCTGTATAAATAGCCATTCTAAAGGACATGATTTTAATTGACGCAAGAACAGCGAAAGATATGACCATGCCCTGCTTGAGTAATGAAGATGGCCTGGCTCCTATCGGCATGATTGAAGGTGGCCTGTCTCTAAGAGAAGTTACACAGAGAATGAAATGTTCTGCTTCAACAATCTGCAAACTAATCCAGAGAAACCAGGAAACCGGCTCTGTCAGGGACAAGCCACGTCCTGGAAGGCAGACAGTCACCACACCGGCCCAGGACCGTCATATCCAACTGATCCATCTGTGTAATCGCTTTCAGACTGCAGTGGCTACAGCACAAGAAATTCTAAGAAGAAATAACCTGTACCAGCAGAATGACTGTAGCTCACTGTCTGCATGAAAATGATTTGCTTATTCAAAGGCCGTTCAGGGCTAACATGTTGACAGCTGAGAGACAAAATCACTGTCTTCTGTGGGCCAGAGAACATCTGAGGTGGTGGCAGAGAGAGTGGTGGAGTGTTTTATTCACAGATGAATACCGTTTTGCTCTTGACAGACCTGAGGGAAGACAACATGTGTGTAGATGTCGTGGTGAGCATTATGCTGACTGTTGTGTTGTTCAAGCCAACCTTTGGTACAGATTGAGGACAACCTTACGCTCAGTAATACATTGACAAAGTCCTTGAGGCAACAGTTTTTACATTCCTGCAAGTCAATCTAGAAGTGTCGATTTTCCAGCAGGACAATGCAAGACCACACAGTGCACAGAAAACAATGTCGAGGTCTTGCTGTGGCCAGCTTTTTCTCATGAGCTGTCCAATAGAACAGGGGTGGGATCAATTGCCAGTACCATCCACAGGAGACAACCTTCGCCAGCTGTTGTGGAACATCCCACAGCAGTCTATCCAGCTCAATTATTCTGGGGGCCTATAAACATGTGGGTTGCAGTGTGTAGGTGTAGGGGTGATGCAGGTGCTCCAGACAATGACAAACACAAAGTTCACAGTTTAAGCAATTCTTTTATTTTCTTTCTTGGTCACCTTGACCGCTGAAATAATAATGCTGGCTCTATCCAACTATGAGTATTGCCAGCATATAAACCAAGGGGTTGCAGTCCCAAAATAATAATACAAAAACACAGACACAACACAGATACAGATACTTCTCTGGACAGTGTGCGCTCTAGGTGCAGGTGTGCTGATTTAACAGCGGTGTTTGTTTGAATACAGGTGCAGTGCAGTCCAGGTTTAGCGCTGGCTTGAAGCGGCAGCTCCCAGATTCATATTAGCCGTCTGGCAAAGACAAATACAGACAGTTGCAAAGCAAACAAAACACTTCACTCATGATTACAAATTGATCGCTTCCTTCCTTGGTCCTAGTGGTAACCACTTCAAAAGGAACAGATTGCTGGGGCCATTTCCCCTAAATACCCTCAGTCACACCCTCTTTTGGTGGCGTGGCCAATCACATCTCCTCCAATCCGTGACTGACACATCGCCTACTGCATTAAGGCAATGATTTCTGGTATCGTGTTCGCGCTCCCTTCCTGGATGGCTGGCTTCCCACTGACCCTGGAATGAATTGCCAAACCATACGGGAGGGAGATTGTTGACTAGGATTAATTCGCTCTCTGTCACAGGGCCTCATTTACAAAATAAATACATCATGCTAAATTAGTTATTATTAAAATTTGTTTGAACATAAAAATCTGGCAGCAAGGGCAATTCAAGTCAAGACTGCTCACTTGGT
The DNA here is from genome assembly GCF_017654505.1 of Polyodon spathula. Classification (NCBI taxonomy): domain Eukaryota; kingdom Metazoa; phylum Chordata; class Actinopteri; order Acipenseriformes; family Polyodontidae; genus Polyodon; species Polyodon spathula. The sequence continues at coordinate 98,228,306 of NC_054534.1, forward strand.
GGGCCGCACCATATATATATATATATATATATATATATATATATATATATATATATATATATATTATATATATATTTATAGGAGTTAATTAGTTCATTCTTTTCTATTGAATCCCACTGGCATAATCGTGTTCAATCTATTTATCAATTTACGTTATTTTATTCTTCTATATGTTGCACTGTCTAATTGTAGCTGTTCTAATACTACAAAATTTATATTTATGTTGTGTCCTTGACTGGTGAAGTGCTGTACTATTGGTTCACTAATTTTCTTATTTCTAATTAATGAAAGGTGGTGCTGAATTATTTTATTTATTATCAGGACACGATTTAGGGCCCCCCTTCTTTTTGTCCCATAATTCGAGCACTGGGGAACTGACTGTGATGTCTTTTTACCCCATCAGTACCCCAGTTAGACAGCCTGGGTCAATCATTTTTGGTGACTGGCACAGCATGCAAACAATGCCATTAATAAAGCATTGGTGAGCTTTAAAGTCACTGCATTTAATCATTTTGGAGCAACCAGAGAACTGAACGAGCCAGTTTGGAGATTGAGAATAACAGAGTAACAAAAATGTGTTTGAACTTGTGAACAGGTAAAACTATTAGGAAACTACAGTATTGTCAAGTGGACAGGCATTTCAATATGTCATTGTCTATGTGGTTTTCAAGTTATGCATCAATTTGTAAACTGAATTAAAGATTTTTTTTTATTTTGACATGCATTTGGCTAAACAAAGGTTTTACTTTTTATGTATTTTAATTTTTTAATATAGTTTTTTTTATTGTCGTTACATAAACATAATATTGCAATATATGTATTGAAATATTATAAAAATAAAAATATATAAATCTTACCACGTATAAAATTTCCTCAGTACGATGACCTTAAAAAAATACCACTTGTAACCCTAATATCTCTAAATCATTCAAGTTATAAAATTAAGCAAATACAAAACAGCTGCATCAAACATGTATTTTATTCATGGTTTGCAGAGTTTATGTTTGAATTATTATTGTTATTATTATTATTTAGCATAGAAACCTAACTCCAAAACCATATTTATATATAACTTACTTTTGAAATGCCTGCATAAATTGCAGGGTGATGGTCCCTGAGTTGTGTAAAAAGGTTAAATGGGTTTCCATCACAAGTGGAAACTGGTGTTCTGCAATGCCTACAAAATGGCACTCCGTCTTCAAATGGCAATGTGACAGGGTGCAGCCTGTCTTTGTGTGTTTTTGTGGTGTTTAGAATGGATGTGAGTCTGCTGTGTGGATCTCAGTGAATGAGTTTGTGTGAGGAATGTATGAAAGGTGCTGCAGCTGTTAAGGTGTGAATTGCCCTATTAGCTGTAGCACCTGTATAAAAGGGAGTGGTTGTGAGAGTGAGTGGTGTATTGGCGCGCAGTTTGTGTTTAGAATTTGTTGTTAATAGTGTTTTGTGTTTGTTCTTTTTATATGGCCATTGTGCCTTTTGTTTTGTGTATTTTGTTTAAAGTCCTTTATTTTCCCTACACTTCCTGACTCTGAGTCTCCTCACCCTGAGCAGCCTGTCGCAGTTGGTGTTCAGAAGTGGGACAGCGCCTCTGGAGACTCTTTTTATTTTGTTTGTTTAAAAAAAAAATTGAAAATGGAGCTGGCCCAGGAGGACACAGATGACAGCTGGGAGATTTTTTTTAGAGTCTCGCGGCAGAGTTGTGGCCCAGCTGTGGGGCATATGGGCACACGGTGGCCATCTGCCCCATGCAGTACGAGGGGAAGGAGCTGTTGCTGCCGTCCCAAGAGCCAGAAGGGGAGGAGCCGTCGCTGCTGTCCCAAGAGCTGGAAGGAGAGGAGCTGGAGGGGGAGGAGCAGGAGGCCCAACCCCCAGATTTTTTTGGTGGTGGGGCAAGGGCATAAAGCTGATGCTCCACAGCAGCCCCTTTATTTGCTGCTTAAGGGAGCCCCGCGGAGATGCCGACCACCAGACCCAGCCCTGCTGTCGGAGGAGCCAGCATTGCCATCTGTCCTACCCCTGCTGTCGGATGAACCAGCAGCAACCCCAGCCCTGCTGTCAGAGGAACCAACAGCAACCCCACCCCTCCTGTCAGAGGAACCGGCAGCTTAACCAGCCCTAACCCTGCTGTCAGAGGAGCTGGCAGCAACCCCAGCCCTGCTGCTAGAGGGAAACAGGTTTTTATACCCACTTCCACCACCAGAGGAGCTGGAGCTGCCTCCACCAGCCAACAGGGATGCCTGCCGTGCTCCGCCCAAGGATGCCTGCCTTGCTCCGCATCGCCTGGGGCTGCCTGCTGCTCCACATCGCCTGGGGCTGCTGGTGTCTCCTTTTTGTGTCCTAGGGTTGTTGAAGGTCTTGCTTCACCTGGGGTTGCCTGCTGCTCCGCAGCGCCTGGGGAGTCACTGGTTACAGGGTACGAGGGAGAAGTGGAGCTGCCACCTTAATGGCCAGGGGCTCCCCTCCCGAGTTCGCCTCCCGAGGGTCTGCTGCTGCCGTCGCCTCCTGAGGGTCTGCTGCTGCTGTTGCCTGGGGATGCCGCCTGCCTGTTGTCGCCCAAGGATGACACTCCCATGCCATCCGGGGATGCTGCCTGACTGCTGTCGTCCGGGGATGTTGTTGAGTTGGGCCAAGTGAAGCCTCTGTTCTTCTCCCTGGACTTTGATAAGGAACTTTGGGTATTTAGGAGGGAGGTGGCTGTTTAGGCCATGTTCTACTGTGCACATGGGGGAGGTGTGTAACAGGGTGCAGCCTCTTTGTGTTTTTGTGGTGTTTAGAGTGGATGTGAGTCTGCTGTGTGGATCTGAGTTAATGAGTTTGTGTGAAAGGTGCTGCAGCTGATGAGGTGCGAATTGCCCAATTAGCTATAGCACTTGTATAAAAGGGAGAGGTTGGGAGTGTTGGTTGGTGAGTTTGGGAGAGTGAGAAGACCTGTGTGAGAGAGTGGGTGGTTTATTGGTGTGCATTTTGTGTTTAGAATTTGTTAATAGTGTTTTGTGTTTGTTCTTTTTATTTGGCCATCGTGCCTTTTTGTTTTGTGTATTTGTTTAATTAAAAGTCCTTTATTTTCCCTGCACTTCTTGACTCTGAGTCTCATTACCCTGACCAGCCTGTCACAGGCAGTCTGAGATGTTACAGTCAGAGCGAGGACAGGTGGAGTGAGGACTTTTTCCAAACCTCTCCCAATGGCTACTAGAGGCCTCATTCCCACTCTGATGCCTAAAGTCTGGATCCCCTGGACAAAGCATGCTCACTCTTTCTCCCCACCTAGAATGAACACTGGTAAGTACTTCAGATTAAGTTACTAGCTCCCTCTCCCCCTGTACTGCCTGCTGCAAACTGTAAATTCTCTTTTCTCAATTGTCGTTCTCTGACTAACAAATCTCTGCTTTTTAACAAACTTAACTGATGCTAATCTTGACCTTCTCTGTCTAAGCAGAAACCTGGCACTCTGTAAATGATATGTACTCACTACATCTATCCACCCCAAATGGCATCTCGCTATCAAGCTCCCCTCTCCCATGTCCGTCACCCTTGCTCTTATCCATCGTCCACCAAAGAATAATATTGCTGAGTTTGCGGAATTCCTCTCCCTAATCTGCACTTCAACTGACAAAATTCTACTCCTAAGTGATTTCAACATCCATGTCCATTTGTCTTCTTCCCCTCTAGTGACCGACTTTGTCACTCCTGGATTGTCTTGGACTCTTTTAATCTGTCAACGTCCCCACTCACACCCAAGGACACACCCTGGATCTACTCATCACTAGGGGTCATGATATCTCCAATCTCTGTCTCAGATATCTCTCTCTGACCATTTCTTAATCACTGCCAAGATTAATCTTCCCGCAACTACAGATACTGTTATTTCCTTCTGTCCCAAAAATCTGCTAAATCCTACAATAATCTTGGAATGTGTCTCTTCTTCTCCTCTGACTGGTACTCTCCTGTCTTCGGTCAATGATGCGGTGACCCTCTACAACGCCACCCTTACCCATCATTGACACAGTTGCTCTGCTTACAACCAGAACAATGAAGAAACATTGCAACTGTCCATGGTATACTTTCAAACTTCGACTGCCGAAGTCTGCCTTCCACAAGTCTGAGAACAAATGAAGATCATCTGGACTAACTTCACAGAGAGATCTGGACCGATCACTTCAGTAGTTACAGGCGTGTGCACGCTGCTGCCAGGGTGAAGTACTTCTCAGAAATCATATCTATGGAACATGGTAAACCAAATATTCTCCCCAAAACCACTGATCAAATCCTGCATCCAGCCATCGATAAATCCATCTCCCATTCATCCTTCTCTCTTACTGCCATGATTTCTCCTCTTTCTGTTAGAAGAAAATCAACACCATTTATTCTATACTCTCCTGCCACAAACCCAGTACAGTACTCGACCACCTTGACTCCTGTCCGATTGCCCCTCCTGCTCTCTTCCTTCTCTCCTCTTTCCATTATTGATGTCTCCAGCCTATTGTTGAAATCAACTACTGCCATGTGCCCATTGGACCGCAAACCAAAAAGTCTTGTCCGTTTCTGTGCTTCTGACCTTGCTCCTTCCACCTGTCCATGGTTTCAGGTCTGGTTCCTGCTGCCCTCAAGACTGCCCAAGTAACGCCAGTACTCAAAAAAGCCTCCCTTTACCCGGCTGAAAGGACTGTAGCCAGCCAACTGATGAAACATCCCACAGATAATGATCTGCTTGAATTTCTGCAGTCTGGCTTCCGGTCGCATCACAGTTCTGAAACTGCTCTGCTCTGGATTGTAAATGATCTTCTGCTTAATGCTAATGCTGCTGCTCCCTCTGCTCTTGCAAATGACCGAAATGACAGGTTTTACGTCATCAGCAGTTCTGAAAATAGCAGATCCTGAGGAACAAGGCAATCCTTCAGCAAGAAGTGCCAGAGTGAGGCATCCTGTAATAAAAATAAACATTTACTCAAAGCCAGAATGAAAACAATGTGATCAAATGAATAAATATAATTCCAAAATATTGTTATTAATACTACTACTAATAATAATAATAATAATAATTATTATTATAAATATAAATACAATACAATCTAAACACTTTAGCTATTTGCAACAACATTTTTTCAATCATTTCATTAAAATAAAAGTGAATCTGAATATTTCCGATTGATGTGGAATGAATCACTTAAAATAATTAAAATTGGGTAGGCCTATTGTTTATGTTTTGGTAAACCTGCAATAATAATAAATAAATCTCACAGAAATAATGAAGTCAAAAATATTTGACGATGTGGGTAAAATATCACTTTTATTTTAATGTTATTGTTTTCACAATGCTCCCTACCACCAAATTTCTTCGTAGCTGTGCTCAATGCTAGATTTGTTATAGTTCAACTACAAGTAAGCTTGCTTTATGTGACCGTCTACGGCTGAGAATCATTGACATGAAACAGACACATTATGAATGAGAACATAAAAAGCGATACTAATATTAACCATGATAACCCTAGATTGCGACCTTAGGCTGTAGCTAATTAATTAATTAATTAATTAATTAATTGATTTCCTTTGCTCCGTAAGATAAAGGGGTTTTTTTTGTACTAAATGCGCCACTGTACCCGAATATCCTACAATCTAAGTGCGTGCTGTGGATAAACATGACTTATTAATAAATTGAAATACAGTAAGGTATACAATACAATTGCTAATTTTGTTTACGGACTTCAAAATACTCCAGTTGTTTATTCTTTATCATAACAGTGATGTTTAGTTTCTCTCACACGGTAAGATGTACTGTATTATGGCATTCGCAAAACAGCTAATGCATAGCATTCAGACTTCCTGTCACAGAGATGCCTTATAAAATAATGGATAAGCGCATGATACAGCTATGGTTTTTGAAGTTATGGTGTTGTGCTCCGAGAGAAAGACTAAATCATTGGCATCTGCTCTAAAGACATTGGTGTGCTGTTCTTGAACATACAGTAAAGCTACAAGTTTATGTGTTGTCTTTGAGACTCAAGTAAAATTATGCTTGCCATTTTTATATATTTTTTTATGAAATGCTAATTGTTGTCTTCATTCTATGAATATCTATTAGAAAGGCAAAAGGAATTTTGGAGAAACCCATGCGGTATAATGTATTTCTGATACTGCTTCAATTATATAAAAATACTGTAGTTTACTTATCCAGTGAGACTTATCTGTAAATAACAAAGGAAACCTGTTGAAAAAACTGACCAGGACTGACCATTGCTAGTAATTGTTAGAAAATCCAGGAGATAATAATTTCTTTGTACAGAACACAATGTGGGAAGTAAGCTTCTAACCTTTAAGCATTAGTTCCTAACAATTTCAAGATTTTCTTCTTGTATTTGGCGGCAGTCTCCTCACAAAACCTCCAAACTGTGTATTCAGTTGGTAACCTAGCATTGTTGGGCACCTTTGGTTGAATAAGAGACTTGATCAACAGAGCCACCTTATTGATCTGAACCTGCCATTTAGATTTGCTCAGACTTCTGACTCCTATAGCTCTGTTATCGATGCTGCACTGAAAGTAGAGTGACTAAAGGGAATGTGAACCTTGCTTCAGGAGTATTTTTAGACCTTGTGTCCCTGTTGGCCAATGCCATGTATCCGCTTGTGAGGGCTTGTCCAGCTGTCCTGACTGATGAACTAACACCTGCACTGCTACTGGCCGCTCTCCAGCACAAACACTTCGGCAGGGGCCCTGTCCTGGCTGACCCAGAGGCCTGGCCTCCCTCCAGACTGCCGCAGTTAAGGAGGAGAAGATGAATAGATCTCAAAGTCATCTTTAACCCTTAGTGTTCCTCTTATATCCTGCCTGGGATTTAGAACCTTGGCAAGGCTGGTTTTAACTACAGGTATGCTGAGATACTCAAAATCTAATTGCAAGCAGCCTAGCTTCCTTTGTAATTATGGCTACCAACTATACAATGAATAATACTGGGACTTACATTTCTTGTATATGGGTGTGCAAGTTATAGAGATACTATGTTCTGCTTTGCTTAGTTTTGAGTTAGGACAATTTTTTTTTTTGTAAAGTAAAAAAAAAAAAAAAAGCCTCTTACGGGAACTAGATGTTACAGAATATATTTAATTTGCAAATTAATATCTTGTTCCAGGTTAAGATACATACTTAATCTGTTTATATAGAGCCTGTTGTGGTTTAAACATTTTGAATGCTTTGCCGTTGACATTCTCAGTGTGAGATCTACACTCTCAGCGACATTATAAGTTTAGTAGCAGCTAACAGGTTCCTATGGTGATGTGACATATACTAATTATTAATGTAAAACGATATCAAGTGAGCTTCTGGAAATTGCCTGGTATGTTTTTATCCCAATTTATTATTATATGCTGATTAGGGGAATTGTTGTATTTTTTGATAATACTGTGACAGTATTTCCAGGAAAAATAAAAAAGAAGAAAGTGAAGTTGACAGGATGTTTGCCCGAAACGAGCTACCTAGTGTTAGGTGATCTTTGTTAAGAATATTCATAGTCATTATGGAAATGTCTGCCAGGCTGTTTAACAAGTCACAGGGAGTGTGACTGGGACCACCAAGCAAGCAATTAAGAAAAAACATAAAGAAATACTAACCTCTCATGTGAAATTTAGTATTTATTGTTTTGTCTGGTTTTACACTGCTCTTATTTTTTCAATGTATTCCTATCAGCACCTCATTTGCAGCAGTGTTTAGTGGAGCACATGCCCTTGAGTGTGGGTCATTGTTTCAAACCTTTCAAACCTGAGCTCCTATTTGGCAACCATTGGTTAGAACTTTTTAATTGGAGCAAACGAGAGGTCTTTTTAGCAAATTTGCAAACTGTATATATTTAATCAGGATATACAGTGGCTTGCGAAAGTATTGACCCCCCTTGGCATTTTTCCTATTTTGTTGCCTTACAACCTGGAATTAAAATGGATTTTTTGGGGGTTTGTATCATTTGATTTACACAACATGCCTACCACTTTGAAGATACAAAATATTTTTTATTGTGAAACAAACAAGAAATAAGACAAAAAAACAGAAAACTTGAGCGTGCATAAGTATTAACCCCCCCAAAGTCAATACTTTGTAGAGCCACCTTTTGCAGCAATTACAGCTGCAAGTCTCTTGGGGTATGTATCTATAAGCTTGGCACATCTAGCCACTGAGATTTTTACATATTCTTCAAGGCAAAACTGCTCCAGCTCATTCAAGTTGGTGGTGTACGGCAATCTTTAAGTCATACCACATATTCTCAATTGGATTGAGGTCTGGGCTTTGACTAGGCCATTCCAAGACATTTAAATGTTTCCCCTTAAACCACTCGAGTGTTGCTTTAGCAGTATGCTTAGGGTCATTGTCCTGCTGGAAGGTGAACCTCCGTCCCTGTCTCAAATCTCTGGAAGACTGAAACAGGTTTCCCTCAAGAATTTCCCTGTATTTAGCGCCATCCATCATTCCTTCAATTCTGACCAGTTTCCGATGAAAAACATCCTCACAGCATGATGCTGCCACCACCACGCTGGGATGGTGTTCTCAGGGTGATGAGAGGTGTTGGGTTTAGGCCAGACATAGCATTTTCCTTGATGGCCAAAAAGCTCAATTTTAGTCTCATCTGACCAGAGTACCTTCTTCCATATGTTTGGGGAGTCTCCCACATGCCTTTTGGCGAACACCAAATGCGTTTGCTTATTTTTATCTTTAAGCAATGGCTTTTTTCTGGCCACTCTTTCGTAAAGCCCAGCTCTGTGGAGTGTATGGCTTAAAGTGGTCCTATGGACAGATACTCCAATCTCAGCTGTGGAGCTTTGCAGCTCCTTCAGGGTTATCTTTGGTCTCTTTGTTGCCTCTCAGATTAATGCCCTCCTTGCCTGGTCTGTGAGTTTTGGTGAGCGGCCCTCTCTTGCCAGGTTTGTTGTGGTGCCATATTCTTTCCATTTTTTAATAATGGCTTTAATGGTGCTCCGTGGGATGTTCAAAGTTTCAGTGCCTCTTGCTTAGTGGTGTTGCAGACTCTGGGGCCTTTCAGAACAGGTGTATATCATGTGACAGATCATGTGACACTTAGATCGCACACAGGTGGACTTTATTTAACTAATTATGTGACTTCTGAAGGTAATTGGTTGCACCAGATCTTATTTAGAGGCTTAATAGCAAAGGGGGTGAATACATATGCACGCACCACTTTTCCGTTATTTATTTTTTAGAATTTTTCAAAACAAGTTATTTTTTTCATTTCACTTCACCAATTTGGACTATTTTGTGTATGTCCATTACATGAAATCCAAATAAAATTCCATTTTAATTCCAGGTTGTAAGGCAACAAAATAGGAAAAATGCCAAGGGGGGGGGTCAATACTTTCACAAGCCACTGTAACCCTTGAGCTATACATCTCATTCATTTACTACAGTCATTCTTTTTCATAAGAAGTTCACAAATAAAAATAATTTAGTAGTAGCAGTATTTTTCTAGTAGTTTCTTTTGAGATTTACGTTGTTTAGGATGCCTGATGATCTAAAACAGTGCTTCTCAAAGTAGTGGATGGGGCCTTCAAGGGGGGTGCATGGGAAGGTTAAAGTGAAAAATTCAAAAAAAACAACAGTGCACATCTTAGCATATAGATATAAAGCAAATCTTATTGCTAACACCTCCTGGCATGCCAAAGTTTCTAGATGTTGTGGTGCATCTGACTGGTGCCTTTTATTGAAGCTTGCACGTTACTGGATGAAGTCCCTGTACATCTGGTATTGTACATTGTTTATTGGCTTACTATGTGGTCACAATCGGTAAACTATTATTTGCAGTGTTAAGTTTACTCTTAATCAATAAGCTACTAACAACCAAACGAGCAAGATGGGCCGAATGGCCTCCTCTCGTTTGTAAACTTTCTTATGTTCTTATGTTCTTATGATTGTTTCTGGTTCGTGCAAAACAAGAAACACAACATCTGTGACATACAGAGAAGCCAGTTGCATGCTGTTTCCCCTAATCACATGTCCATGTGTGTGGAGCGGGGTGTTTGTCAAGACCTACAGAAAAGAGAAAGAGGGGCGCAGTCCAAAACATTTGAGAACCACTGGTCTAAAGCATTCAGTCATATCAAACTAGTAAAGGGAAGTTAAGGGGAAAAACACTTTGGCATCAATATTTATGATGTTTAACTGCTGGGGTGACAAGCGTATACTCATTACTACACAGAGCAAAAATGGAATGAGGTCTGTAAACAAATTATGTTTATGAAAGTTAGGATGATCCACTGCTGTTCAGATCATGAAAATAGACCCCCTTGACTCAACACCTTCATTAGGTGTGGGTCTGCCTCACATTAAAAACGATCATGCTTTGTGATTACATTTGAGAGAAGGAAGCTTTAAGACCATTTGGACAGTCTTTTCCACCGTGGCTCTCAGACTGTGCAGCAGGCAGATGTCAGAGTTGGCAATCGTGAGCGCGGAGACAGCCACAGAGCAAAGAGAGATTATAAAATGGTGCTGGTCCATCTGTCTCAGAGTTTCCACAAAGTGTGAGCCAGGGGTGCCAGAGTTCTAAAAGTGTGGAGGGAGGTGGTTGGGGGTGTTCAGAAATAAATGAAAATATTATTTTGACAATCGATTTTTATTTCAAACAAACACCTCACAGAGTAAAACTGAAAAACAAACAGATTACAAAATAATCTACAGCATAATATCTCACGTATAATTACTGTAGAAAAATTGGAACTATAGTTCTAAACAAATTTGAGAGGTGGTAAATATTTCCCCACATAATAGCCATCAAACTAAATTACTATTTTTCCCAATGTCTTTATAAGAAAAAACAGCATTGAAATATTTTGAGAAAAACTAAAGAGCTCTTGAAAATGTTCTCTGCTGTTCACACACACAACTGGTTCTCTTCTTCTCTGAGGCTGATGGCAGTAGCCTCTATTAGTCCATTTTAAGTTCGCTGTGCATCCTCAAAGATTGTGTGAAAATCTTCTGAGCCTCTCATTTTTGTCAGATGAGTGAGCAGCATTTCAATAGTAGAATTAACAGTCTCTGACGTGATATCTTTTGACTGCAGCACCCTAGCCCAGCTGGTAAGAAAATCTTCAAAGACACTTTAAGACCAAGAAACAGATCGCAGCGTGTCATCAGAGCTCGAAGTCCAGGTGCTTCACTGCTTCTGTGTTACCCCCCAGCAGCAATTAGTTCCTCTAAAGTGTCATAAATGGCTTTGTAGTTGAACAATAGTGATTCAATTGCCTGACTTCTTGCCATCCAGCGAGTGGGACAGAGAAGCTTCAGCGAATGAAAACCGTCTGACGCTTGAATATTCTCAAAGGGCAAGTCTTTTTGGTGATAAATTAATAATTTCATGAAGATTGTGCAGCAAGCTCAAAGCACTTTGAATTATGGCACACTTGCTACTAGCTTCCTGCAGAATAAGAGTCAAACTGTGGTTCATACAATTAACTGTGTGGCCTGGTGGCTGGGTGTCTATGGTAGTCAGGAGGCAGATAAGGAGACTCAGGACTTAAGAACTGCAGGTTTATTTTATAAATCAAAAAGTAACAACAAAACACAGCTCAACGAGTCAAAATAAAAAGGTTAAACAAAAACAAATCGTGGACAGAAAAATGAAACAGAAAAATCCCTCACCGAAGTCTGGCACTATCACGGTGACGTTTAGATAAAAATACAGGACCCTTTGTTTGTTTGGCTCTCTCTCTCTCTCTCTCTCTCTCTCTCACCAAAACACCACACTTTATTTACAATTGGGGCTCTCGCCCTGCCACAACTGAAACAGCTTTTGGATTAACATCTTTCATCTTTATTAACTTTCTGGGAGAAGTGCAAGGGTTGAAGAGCATAGACAGCAGCGCTTTACTTGGCAAATGTAAACTCTGGTGCTTTCAGTTTGGTCTACTCCAAAGACTTCTGTGGCCACTCACTGTCTGTGAGGTTTCCTTCACAACAGTAAAGAAGCTGGAAGCGTTAATCTGTTCATACGTCAGGAAATGGTTAGATGTTCCCCGGTGCCTCAGCAGAGTGGGACTGAATGGTAAAGAAATACTGCAGCTGCCAGTCTCAGCTCTAACTGAGGAGTTTAAGTGTGCCAAAGTTCAGTTGGAAATGACACTGGTAGAGCCACATGATGAATACATAAGGGAGGAAGCTGTGGAAGATGCAAAGGCTGCCCTTCGTAACAGTGATATCATGGGGAAAGTACAGCATGGAAGAGGAGGCCTTGGTCTTCAGTTCAGAGGAAGAGTTTAGTAGGTGCAAAAGCAGGAAGAGAAGATGAGGTGAGTAAAGACAGTTTCCCAGGCCAAGCAGGGAGAATGTTCGAGACAGGAGACTGTGGAACAACGCAAGATTAGCTAGTGAGATCTATGAACAATGGAACAGAGCAGGATCAGGTCAACATATGATCTCCCATCACCACATATCCTTAATCTACTGTATTGGTAGGAGAGGATCCGTGATGTCCTCTGTGTTCATCGGCAGCTACATTAAGACACATTTTGACAGGAGGTAAGGTTTACTTGGCATCATGACCAGGTGCTGTGATGTCTGGCTTAACATAGGAAGACAAGCGCAGCATGACCAACATGTTGCCACCAATGCTAGCAATATATGTCACACAAAGAACAACATTCCTCCTTCCATGGGAGCAACCTCAAAGAAAAGGTATTAAAACCAAAACTTGTCTAGGACAACTGGAAGCTGCTAGAGACTGGAAAATGCTGGCAGATGTTGGACAGCGGCTTATTTTCCCACCTGAAATTGCCACCATTAACCTTCAACCATATATTGTCTTGTGGTCTGGATCAGCACACCTTGTTTACCTAGTAGAGTTAACATTACCATGGGAGGACGAAACACCAAAGATGGAAGGTGCCCACTTGAAGACCTGAGAGAAGTACCCTACTCAGCTCAGTCCAGACGGTTGTCATGCTGATGCTCTAGGGAGGCCGCACTGTGGTTGATCCCAGTAGCCAGCATTGCAGCCATTGTGTGTGCTGTTGCACCAGGGAGGCAAAATAAGCTGATTCCTGGAACCAGTATTACACTTCAAGCAAAAGGATAGCTACGTCGTCAGGTGTAAGGAAACACAGATGGGGCACATTAGTTTAAATTAAGCTTTGTCTAAGTTGTTGCTTATCTTGACGAGAGCTGAGTCAGATATCAGCATGAATCACAAATCATGTGACACTAGCTGAACTAGCTTTCAGAAGTTACTTTCTTCATCAGTGTGACCTATAACAGTGAGACACTGCCTTACAAAAAATAACAAACACCTCCACACTTTGAAAATGTCACAAGCTATTTTGCTACTGCAAAACAACAAACTGCATAAAAACTCTCATTTGAATTTTACATAGAACAAGCCATTCTCTGTTTTTGTCCCACTCGTAGTTAAAATATCTTTCTTGAGCCTTTTGACCTTTTCTATATACTCTTGCAGTGTCTTTCTTAGGGACTGTGAATTGAATTCACTTGCCTTAGTTGGTGTTAAATCTCTAATTGATGTTGAGAATCTTTAGTTGATGCTGAATCTATAGTTGGTGCTGAATCTGTAGTTGGTGTTTAATCTCTAGTTGATGTTGAGAATCTCTAGTTGATGCTGAATCTCTAGTTTATGCTGAATCTTTAGTTGGTGTTGAGAATCTCTAGTTGGTGTTGAAAATCTCTAGTTGATGCTGAATCTTTAGTTGATGTTGAATCTCTAGTTGATGCTGAATCTAAAGTTGATGTTGAATCTGTATTTGATGTTGAGAATCTATAGTTGATACTGAATCTCCATTGATGTTGAATCTCTATTTGATGTTGAGAATCTCTAGTTGACACCGAATCTCTAGTTGATGCTGAATCTAGTTGGTGTTGAATCTCTGGTTGATGCTGATTATCTAGTTGGTGTTGAATCTCCAGTTGGTGTTCAGTCTCTAGTTGATGCTGAATCTTTAGCTGGTCTTCAATCTCTAGTTGATGTTGAATCTGTAGTTGATGTTCAGTCTCTAGTTGATGCTGAATCTTTAGTTGATGCTGAATCTCTAGTTGGTGTTGAATCTCTAGATGCTGAATCTTTAGTTGATGTTGAGAATCTCTAGTTGATGTTGAGACTCTCTAGTTCTCTACTGTAAGGACAGATTTACTTCTGGGATAAATTCTTCTCGTATCTATTAAAATAAATAAATACTCTCCCACTGTTGAATAGAAAAGGATGTAATCACACAATCTAAAGTTACAAAACAGCTTACAACCCTTAACTGATTAAAAACTTCCAAAAATAACATCCTTTATACATACAAGAAAGTTTTCATCTGTTGTGTTGTCTTTAAGTTATCTGCATATTCCAAATTGTATATCATGCCAACATAATTAAATGGAGACTAATGCTACATACTGCAAAAGGGACTTTTGAAAACTTCTGCAAACTTCTGGCATATACCACCTAGCAAATGCACCATACTTAGACAACCGATCATATGTGAAATGTTAAGTTTATAGGGCTTTTATATTATAGATAAGTGTTTGCATACCAAACAGAATTGAAAATGCATGTTAACAAGCTGTTAATACAATGAGGAAAATCTCTTATGTCCAAATGTCATCAGACTATATCAGAAAAAGTTATGTTATGAATCAAGAGTAAAGGCACAGCAAGAAATATTTACAATCATTCTAACCGGTTCTTATTACTTAAATACTGTGTTGCTTTTTTAACTTTTAAAATGCATGTTAAGGTGCTTTGGACTATGGGTTTATGAGCTGCTCTTCAGTTATCCACAATATGTAATATACACTACATCTGCCATTACAGAGGAAGTAAGAGACACCTAGTGGTCTGCCTCTTTGGATGATGTTTCCATTGTATTGCTGTGCTGGCAAGGCACAGCTAAGCCCTGGACTGTGCTGGCTCTTTGAAAAAGCCACTTTGGCTGATCTAGCCTACATTACAGATGTCTATAGCAGGCAGCTGTAACTGAGGAGCAGCTTCTGAACTCACAGTCAAAGCACCTTAACACAGATTGATAAGTTTCAGTTCGTCTCTATTGGGGAGGTAAACTCGGCATTATCGGAAGTTGTCTGTGGTGTTCCATAGGGCTCCATTCTAGGTCCTTTGATGTTTTTATTATGTATGCTACCATTAGGTGACATTATCCACAGACACAGAGTGAACTTCCATTGTTAGTAGTTACTTGCCTCACAGACATCAAGCATTGAATTCATATAATTTTGTAATGTTGAATTGAGATGAGGTTATGATAGTGGGATCACAGAACCAACTAAAAGGAAATGTGGGATTACATGAGCTCGACCTTTTCAGTCTCTCATCAAAGCTTAAACTAGAAATGAAGAGTTTGGGGGTCATCTTTGATCCAGATCTATCAACTAGGGAACTTACTAAAGTATCTTTTTACCATTTGAAAAATATGTCCAAACTTAGACCAATTATTTCCATATCTGATGCCGAGAGATGAATGCATGCCTTTGCTTCATCTAGAGTTGATTATTGTAATGTCCCAAAACATATGGTATCCCGCTTGCAGCTTGTTCAGGCTAGTGTCGCTAGAATTCTGTCTAAGATCAGGAAAAGTGAACATATTACCTCAGTTTTGGCCTCTTTACACTGGCTCCCCGTGCAGTATAGAATTGATTTTAAGATTTTGCTGTTAACTTACAAAGCCCTGATTGGATTAGCACCTAGTTATTTGCAAGAGTTACTGACCTTGTATCTTCCAAACCGCACTCTGAGGTCACAGGATGCGGGGCTGCTGGTTATTCCTTGGGTCAACAAAAGCAACACTGGAGTTAGGGCTTTTTCTTGCTCCTAAATTATGGAATGCTCTGCATTTGTTTGTTAGGGAAGCTGGGACCATTACAGTTTTCAAGTCACAAATGTATTGTGGTTTGTTCTTTTTTTCTGATGTATTGTGCAGTGCTTTGCGATACTTTTGTATAAAAAGCCCTATATAAATGCAATAAATAAATAAGAAGTCTTATTGGGCCACATTTTCAAAGCCTTAACTCCAGTCTTTAATTAACTTCTACTTTTTGAATACAACCAAACATCTGTTAATTTAACAAAACTAAAACCAAACAATCAAGCTTATATTTCAGGTCACTTAAGCATTCTGTTTATAATAATTATGATGATGCTGTAGCAGTAGAATATGACGAATCTCTGCAAGACTTCCAAGGAATTCCGTTATCTGCAGATTTGGACTGCCTCTAGTTATGTGTATTCATGTGCGTGTGGCTATATGATTGTTTGTATCTCCACTTGACATGGATACAAAATACTGGGGCGGAATCACAATATTATATACTGTATACACATATACTTAATGAATTGCCATCTCAATGATGAACGTCTTACCATTAAACTAAGTAAGCTCTGCCGGTCTCATACTGATGTCAGGATTATTCATTTATCAGCCGCTAGGAGGAGATTCATTACATTGCTAATTATTTGGAACCTACAATAATTAGAAAGCTGTGCTAATGAGAAGATAATCATTTAAGAATTAGCTGATGACTTAGTAATTACTAATATTGATATTAAATTAATTAGATAGCTTTTTTAAAGTGTACATATTTGTGTGTTTATATCTCTATAGCCTCTATTGTAATTTAATTTACAATCTAGCAATATAAGACAAAGAACACTTATTGTATCTGCCAATGTATTGAACACCTTGTCAAGCAGAGTTTCAAAGGAGCTTTTCTTGATTTAAGAAATTCCTTAACCCTACATTTCCACATTATACCACTACACCAAGATAGCATATTCTTTTTTTCCAGCCATTTTATCCAATGAATAAAAATAACACAAACTATCAAGCACACCTTACCATCAGCTCTGAAAAATTCGAAAAAAATACACCCTAGACCAGGTTGTTGAAGCAAAAAAAAAAAAAAAAAAAAAAAAAAAAAAAAAAAAAAAAAAAAAAAGATAGAGAAAAGACTTTTTTCAGAATGTTTGTCTCTTTGAATTAGTTTTAATGAACCTCCAGAGACGCAGGTGGTGAGGTCAGGACTGCCATCCCAGCCAATCAAATTCAACAGCCTGAAAAGTGGGCACACAGACTCTGCTCACTGTTCTGTGGCTTATGGAATAACCTGTACTGCATGTTTTGAAAATGGCACAGTACAAGAAAAGGTGCGCAGGGCTAATTAACCAAACTAAGAAGATAACATATTTTATTGAAACTACATCTTTTTAGTTTGGTTGATTAACATAAAAATGGATATAGAGATTCTGGAACATCAGAATGAGACGCTCAAAATGCCACTCTAACTGAAAGAAAGGTCTTTAATCAGTGTATGCTCCCTAACAATAGGTCTTGTTTCTCAGACTTGGAAACTCACCAAAAAGGTGGAGAAAACATGGCAGAGCTAAAAGAAGTATGGAAAGATGTGTGAGGGGAATAACAAGCAAGATGAGAAACACTGAGCAGTGGGAATGGGAAATGCCAGTCTGGCAGCTGCTGTAGAAAAGGAAAAGAAAGAAGTACATGGAAATCGGGACAGACACCTTGTTTAACAGGTGGAAGAAGCTAGTTAGTATTTGCAGGGACCAAATAATCCATTGAGAAATGGCACCAACTAAGACAAAATACATCAAGTTCAATAAAGAAATGTTACATAAAAAAATATTAATAAGTTCTTTAAAACTGAATATGTACAGAAATATGATACCAAATGTTTATATGCCCATCACATTCAGCAACACAACCTGGCAAAATATTATCTGGGTGACCCTTTCTATATTGAAGTACTGTAAGTAGTTAGTGTTTGAGATACTTCAAGTTATTTTATTCAGAGTTACAGATTTGTAAAACTTCTCGCTTGACATAAGCTGTGTAGGAGGTGTGGTTCAGGCTTTATTTCCTCTTCTTTAATTACACGATAATATTACTGTGTGACAGAGATCAAATTAATCCGAGTCAACAATCTCCCTCTTGACCTGTGAGGGCAAGGTATAAACGGAACAGTGTACCCTGGACTGGATGGTTTGGCAGTTCATTCCAGGGTCAGTTGGAAGTCATCTGTTAATTTAACAAAACTAAAACCAAACAATCAAGCTTACATTTCAGGTCATTTAAGCATTCTGTTGATAATAATTATGATGATGCTGTTGCAGCAGAATATGGTGAATCTTTGCGAATTTCGTGGTTTCCAAGGAATTCCGTTATCTGCAGATTTGGACTGTTATGTGTATTTATGTGCGTGTGGCTATATGAATGTTTGTATCTCCACTTGACATGGATACAAAATACTGGGGTGGAAACACAATATTATATACTGTATACAATTATACTTAAGCCATCCAGAAAGGGGGCGGAGTCACAATACCAGAGGTCATCGCCTTAATGTGGGTAGGCGATGTGTCAGTCATGGATTGAAGGATACGTGATTGCACACGCTTACGAAGGGGGCGTGGCTGAAGGTATATAACTGAGTGAGTTTTGTTTGTTGTTTTTGCCTGTTTATTTAACTGTTATTTGTCATTATAGAAGGCTAAACTCTGGAAACTGTAGCTCAACCACTAGCAAATAAACCCGGACTACACTTCACCACTGTGCATGTATAAACCTGCAAATCACCACTTGCACTAAGAGCACTCACTCTGGACTTGTGACCGTGTTGTGTTTGTGTGTGACTTGTTAGTGTGTTATTATTTCGGGACTAAACCCTGTGGTTTACCTGAGCGATACACATCATTGTGTAGAGCCAGGTATTATTATTTGTCAGCAGATAAAGAACTGCTTTTTTCGCTGTGAACTGTCTTGTGTCTATCATTCCTGAGCACTGCATCATCACTACACCTGTGCACTATAAAACCACTTTGCCACATACTGCTATATATTTTATGAAATAAATACAAAACCATCTAAAAAAACAACAGACCAGACATGCTTCCAAATACATACACATTAACGACCAAAGTAGTTACTGTTGACATGTACAGCAATTATGTGATTGTGACAGTAGAACTCTGTACACTAATAACATGATTTTAACAATTATTTTCTGATCGTATATTTTTTTTGCAAGTACAGTACATGTACTAACTAATGCAATGAAAGTGTAAGTACACCAAACCTTATGCACAAACATAACAAGGCATTTTACAAGACATGGTCCTGAACCTCAATTATGTATATTATGTAGTTTCTACACTCCCACCAATAGTAGCAATGGTAAAGCCAAGCTCTTGAGTCAAATTTTCTGTTAATTAAAGCCCTTGGTTTCAATGTGAATTTAAAACAGGTTTTGTCTGTTGCACCCCCTCAAAAAAAAAGAAGATTTTTAACCGCCTTTTATTCCCTTGCCTCATATCCCTGGACTTTCTGTATATCTAACAAGACTGCTAATCCACATACAGGCAGAGAGCAAGAATCCCGCTCAAGATTGTTATTCTTATACAACATATTCAAAATGAACCGAATAACTCATTGTGGCAGAGCAATGCTCTGCCCTTTTTAAATTGGCAGGGATGGGGTTAATTTCCCCTACCTGCCTGGGTTTATTATGTTCAGGTGGCTGGGGTTGATTAGTTGATTAGGTTAATTAACAATCAATCAGCGCCCAACCACCTGACATAAAAGGAGGCCTCTGCTTCTCATTTGGGGAGGAGGGAGCTGAGGAAGCAGGTTGGTGGGGTTTTTGTGGTTGTATTTTATTAAATCCAGTGAAGGCATTGCCCAGCCTGGAAACCTTATTTTTTTTAGTTTTATTTTGTTATCTTTCTATTTGTGTTTAAATATCTTTATTTTGCCCTTGTGCACTTTATTTTTGTGTTTATTTATAATAAAATTTTTAACTGCAGTCTGTCTCTGGGCCTCTATCCACTCACCAGCCTGCCACACTCATATTCACACAATTCATGCTACAATGAAGGCATTACAGCTGTAATTACTGCCACATAATCATCTCATTAGCACCAGGACATATTTATGAACATATTTAACACTGCTGTTAATTAGCTCTACATAGCAGTAAACTAACGCTGTGTTAGTTGAGAGGGTTTGTGGTCTAAATTAGCACTGGTCTAAAGGCATAAGCCGCATTAAGACTTGATGTCTACAGCACAAAATAACCATTGTTACAAGGAAGTGCCAAAAGTCCTTTTATAAGAAGGGGAATTTTTTGTGATATATTTAGCATCCCTGTTCAGGATGCTGGTGGCAGGATGCAAACAAGTGACCCCGCAAAGCGTAAGGAAGCTTCTTAACCACGATGCAAAACAACCGGGCTCACCTGCATTCATTGTTCTAGAAGTTTTAACATGAACTCATCTCACTGATAGAGGACTGAGTCTGTAACAGCAGTGTGTCACACATTTTACAAATGAAGCCTTGAATTGGGGAAAAAATAGCCAGAAAGCTGACAAATATTTAGAGAGCAGTGGAGTCTGAGTCAGGTTTAACTTTCTGTTTGCATAGCTCAGTTCCTGTGTCTTGATTATTATCAGACAGGATTGTTAAGAACACCAATTGCATCTTGCTCTATTTCCAAGAGTAAAATTGTCAGTGTCCTTGTATGTCAGGGGTACTCAACTCTGGCCCTCAAGATCCATTCCAGTCTTTATTCCAACCAGGTACTAAATTAGTTAATTGCCTCTTAACAGCATCAATTAATTACATTAGAACCTGCTTGGAGTAAAAACCTGGAATGGATTGGATTTTGAGGGCCAGAGTTGAGTACCACTGTTGTACATTATCCCTAATATCTAAGAGGGTGATGACAATAGCATGTTCATAAACTAAACAAACAACCTTCTCTGAAACGTTTGACAGTCTTTTAAAAACGGGCCTAAGCAAAACATTCCATTAAACAGAATTTTATGAATAAACCCCGCCTACTCCATTTCCCACCTACCTCATTCCTATGATGCCACTGCAAAACATAACAGCATTTTTCTTCATGTAAATACAAACACAGGAAAACGAATGAGCCAGCCATCACATCAACAAACTTAAACCCACCGAACGCTCCAGATCTGCCTCTCGCATGTCTCTGTCATTTCTTATTGGTGTGAATGATGAAAGGCTATGACCTGGATGTTTCCAGGATACGGGGGAGCACTGGAGGCTGATCTTCCTGATCAGAGCTGTTACCTCCCTCTGAGATCCAATCTGTCAGTAAACATCATTTCCATGGGTCTGTTATATCATCAAAGCATACTAGCACTAGGTTACATTTATACTGGCAATACACCCAAGCAAATTAGAATAAGCATCATTCTGCAGTTTATGACTACCTTCTTAGGAAATAGAATGTGCTCACCATAAAACAATGATATGCAACCATGTAATCTATTGTTGAGTATATAAGGCCTTGAGTTGTTAGTTTGTTGTTAGTTAAAAGAGGTAAATCAAACATTATTAGGTTTGAAATATAATGATGGTTGTAGCTAACTAAAAAATATAATAAATTTTAGCTGCTGAGCACTGCCATTTGCTACATAGGTCTCAAATATGTAGTTGTTTTTTTTTTGTTGTTTTTTACATGCACACATTTTATAGGGTTGTGTTTCCATGTTAAAGGCTAGGTTCAAGAAAGTTTCAGTTTCTGGGTCTCACTCTCTGTTACTATTTGATCCAAGGTCATTTTACCTCTGCAGTGTCTTCAAGGACAAAACATGCTACTGGCTGCAAAGCATGTCTGTAAATAAGGGGAGCTGCTGAGGAAAGAAAACGTGAAAGAGGTGGAGGCAATTTCACTCATCAACAGCATGGCAATTTCTTTAATCTAGTATAGAACCAGAGATCAGGTTTGAAAATGTTTGCTGTTTTACATATTTGACAGGTAAGATACGTGGAATTATATTGTTAGTTGCTTTAGACCACAGTGTCACTCGTCTTAAAGGAATGGCAAATACCGCAGAAAGAAATTACTGGTCAGTCTAGATGAAACTACTGGTGAGCAATGGAGAAAGACGATGGCTGCAGAACATTGCAACTGTAGAGTGTGTGGCCACTTTTCTTGCTTGTGCGATTCCTCCATAGCAGCAGCCACCCAGGTCACTTAAGGACAAAGCCAATATGGGAATTCTTCTGCACACCCTAACCCTCAATACGCACACTACACTCACTGTTGAGGAAAAAACCCTGCCTCTCATCTGCTGGCATTATCAAACAACCTTTGGTTCATTAGGTTTTATGGTGGCTAACTTGTAAACTTTAGCTTACTTGTGTTATTCAGCTCCAGTTTCCACGACTACATCACTCCTTATACACTCTCTTTTTTAGGTTTTCCTTTCATCCATATCTTCAAAAACAGTCAACCAAAATAGCAGGGAACAGTTATAAGAAAGTCAAGTGGATGCTCGATGAAGGCATCTTGAGAAGGAAGTCATTCAAAGTACTGTGAAATATGAGTTTGAGTTTTCATGGTTTTCTTTTATCAGGTTTGATTTATTATATATTAAATATCTTAAAAAATGTAAAGAATGACTAACAATTGGATTATCAGAATATCCTTATCGATCATGCTTGCAGACATGTAAGCCAGAATCTATAGTGGACTTAAGCAATATACAGAATTTGCAAATGTTTGCATCATTTCAAAACTTTAAAAGTTCAGAAATTTCACTTGCAGATTTTTGATTTTGTCCACCCCCTAACAAATACATATAATTAAAAGAACAGAATTTATAGAGTGTCATTAGTAGGCATAATAAGCATTCACAGAGAGCTAACTGAAAATGCTTAGTGTGGGTGACCAATTAAAATCCTGTGGTGAGTTACTGCCAACCTTCTGTAGATGTGAGGGGCAGTGCGGGGAAACCTGGAGACTGACGAATGCTTCACAGTTCCACAAGCAGTTCTGCCAACAGTATTATCTAAACCAGTATAAACCATTTTAGGCTGCCATCCATGCTGTCATTACATGCACATTTAAGAATGAAGAATGTATATAAGAAGACTCAAAAAAGTTATTTAAATCAAGGAACCCTCTAGGCAATGATGATAAATATCCCTCGGAGCCTAACCTGAAGCAGAAGCAGGAATAAATAACTGCTTAGACTTCTGGAAATATGCAGGCCTGCATCGGGCATGACAAGAAGGGAGGGGAAGGCTAACCACAGCATAAAGAAGCAAATATGCAGATGATTTTATAATATATTACAGTCATAACTCTTATTGACACCACACAGGAATGATGACAGCCAGACCTAAATGCCGTAGAGGATAAGGTCTCAGTCAATAAACTTGTTTTTTGCACAGCAATATACCCAAAGTGATGCTTTTTATTTTAAGGTATAAATCACGCACTTTAGAACATGGCAAAAGACATATGAAGGAGTCACCTTAGTAATAGTTCAAACTTTTGCATGCCTTGGCTGAGTGCCATGCTTATCCACACATCCCTCATACAGCATTATTTTACGCTGGCAAGCTGACCTTATTGCAAAGATTTTTATTTATGTGTCTGAAGATATGTTGATAGGTTAGACCTCATGAAGCTACCTCATTTTAAGAGGGTCCTGAAACAGATCGAGCATGTGTGAATTCAAGTGAATATTCAACTAAATTCACGGCTTGTTTAGATGATCAATTAACAAACCTGCTGTATGCACCTCTGCAGATGAAGATCAGGAAGTCAAAGTTGGTATCTTGAAACAGGACACATGCCCTTGCAGCTGGGAGATTGTGTGTATTTTTTATATGAGTTATAAGAGGCCCTAATTTCAAACTGTTTACTCTGGTCTTTAACTCCTATTTTTTTTTAGAAAGAAGAACATTTGAAAAGTAAGGCAGCAAAATGAGAGAGAAGTAGCCCGTGGTTAGGTAGTTAAGGATGAAGTTGCAGTTGCAGCTATATTACATGAACTGTAGCTGTGGATTACTGCCAGCCTTTAGGCACCTAGCATCAGCAGCTGTATGAGACAACTAAAGGACTTCTCTTCTTCAAGCAAGCTGGAATCACAGGACTCTTTCATACTCTAAGAACAGTAAGGCAAGGTTGCAATAATATTCAGTTAATGCGACTATACTGGACTTAGTTCTCAAAAGACGTTGTTATCTTAACACCCATCTATGATTGTATTATATTGAACATAACTGTGTGACATAAATATCTATGCAAGTTAAATTACTGAATAATACATATATACTAATTACTGCGACTAATTTCTTGAGTCTGTTGATCTTCATTAAATCATTTGATTGAACCTAAGAACTCAATATTGATTTGAGCCAATAACAATCCATATTATTTTGAATGTTTCATAAATTAATGTTTTATTCATAGCAGGCAACCCATTGTTTGGCATACGAGTGGACAATATATGTTTGGTTTAAAGGTTTAAAGTATTTAAAGGTCAAATTGGCACTAAGCCGATCAACAAAATATTTCTGACATCTTGGGGACCTGTCTGGCGTTATAATCCTTCATGAGACCTCACATGTTGGAGGTACATCCTAAAGGTCAATAATAAAAAAGTTCTGACAGTGTTCAGATAACACAACACAGGTTTTTGGATCACTCTAGCAGACAGGTTAGCGTGACAAGGATTGAAAATCACTTTGCATTCCAGTCCCCAATTAGGAAGTTCGGAATCAGCAGAGAGTGTTCACTGTGAAACATCAGTATGTTATGCAGTTTATTTTTTACAGGGAAGCACCTGGCAACTGAGCTTCTATTAGCAGCCCTATTTGTCTGTTCCGCTGTCTTGCCCATTGTGACTGAAACTGATTTGCAGCTGTGAGATGCTGTTCTATTATGTTACAGAATGTCTATTGGGTTCCTAATGCATTACACGTTGATCAGGCTGCAGCTGGAGCAGTACTGTTCCTGGTTACACACTAGCCGTTCTTAGCTCCAGTAAAGGGTTAACAGGTTCTCAGTCCCCAGCTCAAGCACAAAGGCACATTTTCTAATGGTATAAAACTAACAAGAAACAGGTTATAATTGGTTTGAGCAATTCCTTGTTGGTTTTGCACTGTTCAAGTACTTGCTTTTGCCCTTGCACTTGTTACCTTTTGGTTTTTAAAGGGAAAAAGTTAGTGCAATCTACTCAAAACTGGTTGAAATTAAAATTATTTCTCTGAGGCTGTAGGTTTTAAAGATTTTAAAGATTATATAACCTAAAAAAAAAATTAAAAAAAAAAAAAAACATTGAAAGGGACTTTCCTGTCCTCTAATCCTTGATAATGGTTTGCAGGAGTGTTACCAGAGTACACTGTAACTACAAAGAAAAAATGAGAACAGATAAAATGAGGGTATGAAGAAAATAAGATAAGAGTCTCTTGATGCTGTTAAATAACCGTGCTTGTTAAGGAAAGCTGTATGTGTTGTTCCATTGCTTATAATAGTATCTGGAGAATTCTACTCATTTTTTTATTTTTATTTCTATGGACACTTAAACAAAAATAATAATTTCACCATAGGCTGCTGCTGAGGAGTGAATACTTTAAATTGTTAACAAAAATACATTATTTTATTCTTCTCCGGTTAAAGCTTTTGCAAGTGTTCCTTAATATATTTTTGAATGTATGTATTTATAAAATACTGTTTAATATTAAAGTGTCTTGTATTACATTTTATCTACACACACATACACACAAACACGCACACACACACACACACACATTTGTATTCCTATGCTTGTGGGGACTTCTCATTGACTCTCACTATATTTTTATTTACTATTTCTAACTCCAGTCAGACAAAACTCCACACAGGGTGAAAGTAGACAAGAAACTAAATATTTTGGCGCTTTTAGTTTTTTTTAAAGGCATAGTTAGTTCTTTAAAAGGTGTTTTACAAAGTGGGGATGTCCCACAAACGTCATTTTTTCAGGAGTTACTATCTTTGTGGGGACATTTTCTCAAATTGTGTCCCCACATTGATAGTAATACCTGCCCACTGAGACACACACAAAACGACATTAGGATTCCTACAGTATATTCTCATATAGAAGTGTGTACAGTAGTCAATCAATAATTGGAAATTAAATACACACGTTTCCTATGTAATTTTAATCAACTGCAATTCTAAACTGACGACTTTTTGTCTCAAAATTGTGGAACACTTATTCTCTATTTTGTGTCATGCTTTTATTTACTCCCTTAACAGAAACACACCAAAAGCAAATAAAATAAAATGAAACCTTTCCTGAAGTCGAAACAGCCTGTGTTAAGACAGCATATGGATAATGTGTATACTACACCGCATTTCATAAGAAAAGACATGAAGATGTCTCTGTTTTCACTATCACTTTGAAACTTTTGAGTATGAGGTTGTGTATGTGCAAAATGATTCTATATTACATTTATGAACAGCTACCACAACATATATCACATAATTTATACATAAGGAAAATTACCAAACGATCACTTAAAATATCTTGTTTTCCAAAAGCATTGCTGGGATGTGGCCTTGGAGTTAGCGATTTCAAGTAATTGTAGGGTACTGAAGGAAATTAGATATGGGATTGTATGAATAACATCTTTAACACTGATGGGATTGTATGAGTACCATGTTTAAAACTGATGGGATTGTATGAGTACCATGTTTAAAACTGATGGGATTGTATGAGTACCATGTTTAACACTGATGGGATTGTATGAGTACCATGTTTAACACTGATGGGATTGTATGAGTACCATGTTTAACACTGATGGGATTGTATGAGTACCATGTTTAACACTGCATGTCTTCATTACTTCAACTATTTGAAGTCTTGAGACACATAAAACAGTTAATTTTAGGCAGCTTCTTGTTTCTGTTTTTGTAGTGACCCATGATAACCTTTAAAAAGTCGAGTGAAATTATGTAGCATACCTATACTATCTTGCTGAAGTACAATATATGTCATTTTTTGTAGTAATTGTTGCAGGGTTTTTGATTGTTTAGATTACTATAAATAATTTATAGTAAGATTACTTAGAGTAATAGACCCACAGACCCTACACTGCACAGTCCTGTAATAAAATACATTTTTAAAGAAATCTATCCTTTTCTATGTATTTTCATTATATACATTTCCCTCATAATTCGTATTTGTTCACATAAATATGAAGTTTATCCAATGAACTACCCCGTCCACATTATTGTAAGTGAGATTTTATTGTGTGCATGCTTATAACCCGTAACACAATTTCGCTGCTCCTGAAATTAAGTCAGCATGCTACACCAATTGGCAGAATGACGGACAGTTTCAAATTCACAAGTGACTCAGACACATTCCAAAGTACAGTTTATGGTCAGAGCAGACCGCCCACTCTTCTTTCTGTTACCGCTGACGCGCACACGCTCACTCTCATTGGTTTAAACGGGACCAATCCCCACAGAGTTGTAAAGTTGCCAATAAGGATCCTGACACAAGGTTAGCTGCACTCCCAGAGCAGAAGTAGAGTAGTAGACCGTCAATAGAGACACCAGTTCCACAAAATTCCTACTTTCACTGTGGTAGCTACTGGTGTTTTTTGGGTTTTTTTTCTTTGAATTTTCAATTGAATGTAAATAATGTTATCACATGGGGAAAATGATCAGTAGCTCGAACGATAAGCACAAGAAAATGTGTTTTCAGAGCGTGTACTGTACTACATAATGTAGAAGTGTTCTTCATTTTATACCACGGTACCGCTAGTTAGTAGTAAGTTCGCCTCACGTGCTTCTATTGATTACAGTGCGATACAGCTGTGTTAATATAGAAAAAAAATAGAAAATTTAGACCCCCATTTAGACCGTTGTAAATCCCACTTAGAACAAACCATGGTTACTTTTTTTATATACTTATGGGCAAGTTATTTGCTTCTCCGTTTTATATGTTCATTGGTTATTCCTGATTGGACTTTAAATTAATCCTTATCTGTTTTTTTTTTTTTGTGTTTGTTTGTTTGTTTGTTTTCTGTCTACAGTGGTCGATTGGTTCGAATCTCGAGATTTAAGCCAGAAAATAAGAATTATGTTTCAAACAATTCCAGTTCAGGAAAGCCACTCCGTGTTTTAGCGGCGACTCCTTATTGTTTCAATCTTACTTTAAGATCCTTGCTTTATAAATGATATGACAATTTATCCAGAATTCCCAGCGTTTGAGCGGTCAGTTCAAGATTTGCCTCTAGTAGATCAGCTGTTTAAAAGTGTGTGTATGTTTTTCCTCGTATGTAATTAAATAAAATAGGCCGCAGACATAACCTGTTGATTTATAATTAAGATATTTACGATCTGTAACTGTCCGGACGGATACAGACAGACATCCCAAATGTATACAGCTAATATTCTTATTCTAATTTCTATTTTTGTTGTTAAATTATTATTTTTTTTTTTTCGGGGATCTTCCTTACATGGTGTCCAAAGCAATCTACTCTTGACAATTTAAGGGCTAACCCTTTAATAGCCTATACTGCCATTGTTTTAGGTTACCCATTTGAGGAGAGAAGAAACCTGGTATGCTGTGAGACAGAGGTGTCAAACAAAGGACGGTAGTCGAACCCCTCACCCCCGGCAATTTCAGTTGTCGCTCCAAATGCTCTGGCAACAATGTGGTTTAACAGGATTTTAAGTTTTGGGTTTTTTCTTCATTAATGTTGACGGTTGTTTAAATTTTCATTTATTAAAAAAACAAAACAAAACAAAAAAAAAAAACGAATATGTTAATTTATCATGAAAATCTCAAATTATTTTAAACTGTATAGAGAGAAAAGGGACAAGAAAGGTGTAAATAACGTTTTGTGGCCCCTCTTCTTTAACACATAGTAAATTAAAGAACTTCTGATTCCAATCGACGTTTTTTAGATCGAGATAGCAAAACGTTGGCTATATTGCATGTTTTTATGTTATCAACATATTCCTCTAACCACCAGCCAAAAAAAAAAGTAATAGTAAAGACATCATGATCAAATTACAGTATAACCCCTGCTTAAATTCAGTTTGACACCCCACTTAAAGGGGTTGCAGTACTGACAAAATAATCCATGCATCATACCTGCCATTCACTTCAGGTCACAAGATAAAATGTACAGTTTTAAAAGAAACAGGCGTAAAAGCAAGTATGCCTTTTCTTTTTAAAACACAGCAACTGGTACTGCTTCTGGTTAAAGAAGTCTCTGCTGCTGGCCTTGCCTTCAGCTAGTCTTACACTTTCTTAGACTTTTCACAAGTAAAACGGAACTGCTTCGGATCTTACAGGGCCGCCTTCCCTGTAATTAACCAACCAGATGCTTCCACCATTAACTGCTATGCTTTGCTGCCAAATCCATGCTTTGGACCAAAGACACTGCTGAGATCAAATGGTCTAGGAAGTGAACCAGTAGCAGACTTCCTGGAAGGAAAGCAAAAAGAAAACTAATACAGTACCAGACATTATAGTACTGTACTGCATACAGCAGGCCGTATTCTGATTAAATGATTTTTTACTGCAGTGCAGAAGGGAAATTCGTACTGCTTTTGGGTACACCTCTAAATAATGCTGTACAAGCTCTCTATGGCCACCCCAATGCAGCTGTTAATTGAAATGTGAAGGCTTGATTTTAAGCTGTAGAGTCATTAAAATCTGTAATGGCGAAGGGCAGCCAATGCTGATGAAAGACTTAAACACTTCATTAATGAATTCATCTATTTTAGATCTTCTTCAGCAGATGAGGTCGGCTGCATAGTCACATGCCACCTTTACAATTGAACTGCTGCTAGTAGGTAGTTTTATGAGAACATGAAAATAATTGTAATGTTCCCAAGAAGAGTGTGTCCCACCAGCCATAGCAGCAGCAATCTCCAGATAGTCTATATACAGTATTAGCCTCATTGATTCTATTTTAACACAGCTTTAATGCATCTGCAAGCACATGAAACATTTAAACCATGTCTTGCAGAGTACCACAGCAACCTGTTCATGATCCCAGTGATATGTGCATATCAGATTTGGTTCTGTATTGTGTTGCTGACAGTGCACTGGACATTGAATTAGGATTTATATATATATATATATATATAAGCCACTGTTCACTATACTATTATTTATATTTTGTGAGAGATACTACCTTTTTCTAAAAAAAGTACACTAAAACAAAGTATGTTTGTCATCGATTTTTTTCCAATGACATAAAATGCCAGCTATTCTACTGTAATTATACCATTAGATTATTCAGACAACCGCTGCCAAAATGTAGGTATTAATTACATAATTCAAAAGTATTAATAAGTAATTCATTTTTAATGATCATAATCTGTTCTTGTTTAGCAGATTCAGGTATATGAAGATTTAGACAAACGTAATATGATGATGTGAAGATGTTAATAAAAGGATTTGAAGCGTTCCTTATGATACACATATTGTAAAGAAAATACAGCATTAGATTTAGAAATGTTCTTTTTAGATTTAATTTGTTTAAAGCAATCAGTGATTATTATATGGACCTTTTAGAATGCTGTCTTTGTCTCTGTTTTAACTAGGCTTTTCAATCGCGAGAGAGAGAGAGATATATTATATATATATATATATATCTATATAAATATATATCTATATTATATTAGTATATTGCAAAATGTGTGCCTTGCAAAAGTATTCAGACCCCTGACCAATTCTCTCATATTACTGAATAACAAATGGTACATTGAAATTTAATATATATATATATATATATATATATATATATATATATATATATATATATATATATATATATATATATATTGTCTAAATCTTCATATACCTGAATCTGCTAAACAAGAACAGATTATGATCATTAAAAATGAATTACTTATTAATACTTTTGAATTATGTAATTAATACCTACATTTCGGCAGCGGTTGTCTGAATAATCTAATGGTATAATTACAGTAGAATAGCTGGCATTTTACGTCATTGGAAAAAAATCGATGACAAACGTACTTTGTTTTAGTGTACTTTTTTTTAGAAAAAGGTAGTATCTCTCACAAAATATAAATAATAGTATAGTGAACAATGGCTAATCTGACAGGTACAGTATCAAGGGCCAGACATCTCTCCACTAGAGAGAGCCCCTAGGCTTGATGCTGCCACCTAGTGAAAGCCACAGCAAGTAAATTCATTTTACACCAAGCAGCATCAGCTATGTGGTGTGGTAGGGTTAATTAGTGAAAAAGGTAAGTGAAATGTGTTTATCGAAGTGATTATTTCTAGGCCTGCTGCTGAGGCAGTCTGGACTATAGTGGGAGTCCCGCTATGATGTTACATCAAACAACTTTGTCACTCGAGGGAAATAATCAAGGAGATTTTAGCTTCATCATCAGTTTCAGTGCCACAGGAAATACAATTCTATACTCCCTCATGGCGTACTACTTGACAAACAGCAGCATTGTTACAACCAAATTACATGATGAAACGCAAAACTTTTCAGCACAGACGAAAAAATAAAGGCTCCCGAGAGGGTAACAAAAGCTGTTGCTTCTTGTTGCCTATTCGTTTTCAGAAAGAGACAACTAAACTTACAAAACAGGATAGGACTTACCTAACCAGAAAAAAAAAAAAAAAAAAAAACACTTTTTGTTATGTGCCTCTTTTTATTATACACTTCTTAAACTTTTTCGACTGGTTTCCTAGACCAGGATCCTGGCTCATCTTACCTAAGTGAACAATAAGTAACATGAAGATCAGTGTTAATTTGGGCCTTTGGATCCAGCCAATGGAAGGAAGGTTTAAAGTTCAATTCAGATCTTAACCAGGATGAGGTTTGCATCACATTTACAAGAGCGTTCCAGAAGACAGCAGCACATAGTCATACTGAATCAGCAAAAAAAAAAAAACAAACAAAAAAAAGCAATTAAAATTGTTAAAATTACAACAACATAGCACTTTCACAAAATGATATGCTTGAAATCTGACGCACTGGGAAGCACAGTGAAAGTGAAAAGGGTCCTTGTCAAGGGCACTGACAAGGTTAATAATATGAAAAAGGAGTAATATCTATCTTGATTGAACTAACACATCATCCTTTCAATTGACAGCCTTGACAGTTAATCGAATAGAGGTGAAGTGGGATATCATTCACAGGTTCTCCCACCCCACCCCCTTTAGTCTCCTACCTCTGATGCAGATGATATATTTTCTATCAAGTTTTAATCGATCAAACATTAACCACTTAACCACCCAAGCCAGCTGTAATCCATTCAGACTTTTTGTGAAACAATTATCAAGATACATTTTATTTATAATAAAGTTAAAACTAAATACAGAAAAGTCAGCACTTTGAGTGTTAATTGCTGTTTCCCTTACTGTTTGAGGGTGTTTGCGGTCTGGAATGATCCCTTTGGTAATGGGTTTTATTTTGCTGCTCAGAGACAAAGGCTGCAGAGAGCTATGCAGATGGGTCTTCTGTTCAGAGTAAGGGAGAGCTTGTGGTACCATGTACAGCTTTGGCCAAAAGTTTTGCATTACCTACAATTTTAGAATTGAGACATAGTTTTATATATACGGTACAATTAAATACAATGACTTTAGTCCTAGTAAGAGCAAATACAAAACACAGTATGATTTGATATCGGGGCAGTTCAAGAGCAGATAACAGTGTTGATAGTTACATTATTAGGGTTAGATACAAGTGCAGCTAAAATACAAAATACTACAGATTGGATTAAGTGAAGGATTAAATACAGTAAAATAGGGCACAGATAAGTGCAAGTTAAAGTGAATTGAAGGCAGGGTGCTATATTGTCAAGAAGGGATGAGTTGAATGTGGTCTGAAGAGGTCTGTCTTGAGGAGGCGCCGGAAGGTGGTAAGGGATTGAGCAGTCCTGACATCCATAGGAAGGTCGTTCCACCACTGCGGGGCGAGGGTGGAGAAGGAGCAGGCTCTGGAGGCAGGGGAGCGTAGAGAGAGAGAGAACACCAGACTAGCAGCGGGGTTCTGGATGAGCTGGACCGGACGGGTGGCGGAGTCATAGGGGGAGAAGGAGAGGAAGATCTGAGCATCATAAGCATAGAAATTACATTTTGAAATGTCACATTTTTCTATTTTAGTCAGTTTTTTCGTGACGTATATGGAAAACTACAAAGCAGTATGTAGTTCAGTATGTTAAAAACATTATTCAGCAAATTGTGTTAATTCTATAGGGTGACTAATAAAATGCATGGGAAGCATGACGGGCCTCCAGCTCAGGCCCACAGGTTGTGAAATTAAAGTGTGGTTTAGAAATAAGTAGCAGTACTTTAGATGCAAACCTTGCATTGGATTGGATTAGGACAGTTACGCAATCTTTTACCTTTTTCCAGAAAAAAAAAGCTTAAAGAATGTTCCGGTCTGCCACAAAATAGGGTGGGAGTGGGAGGAGGTGCATAGCGGCAGCCTCCTTGACAGAATGGTCAAAAATGCACAATGTTTGGTAGAGAGACAGGAAGAGTAAATCTAAAAGAAAGGAAACAGCAAAGCTCAGTTTTAATAAACGGTGGGATAAGTAGACTGTTTGATGGCTCCTCAGTCACAAACACATTTGTATTGTTCAAGGAAAGCCATATATTGCTTGGGAATATTTTCCAAAGTGTAAATTGTATAATTCTTTATAAATTAACAACATTTGAAATAAACAACTAGGAAATTACTTTTTAGGGTTTACTTCTAACATTACAGGTTTTGTTCACATTAAATTGGTCATTTCTGTTCAGTAAAACACATGGGTAATTATACTTTGAAATAAAAAGGATTTGAAAAGAACTCCTGTGGTGTCCATTATAAAAGTTTACCATGCAGGGCCCTGAATGGCTAAGCTTATAAAGGCACAACAGTTTGGAATCAGTTGATCTTGTCTAATAATATTTAGATGAATTCCTATTGGATTAGCTGTAGAGGTGCTCAGATCCCCAATGTGCACTAGATTGTAGAAAATGTTGCTGCCGAGTTTGAAGATCATGCAGGAGGCACTTTCCTCATGATTTCTAGAGTGTATTCTCTACAAGCTAAAAGAAACTTGAATAGTGTTATTCACTATGCAAGCTTTCAAAGTTTCTTCCATTTTAAATGGCAAAAAATGAAATTTTCCAACATTCTCTGCTTTGTACTGGGCCTTAGCAGCTCAGATCTGTGTGCATTACCAGCCATTCTATTACCAGGGGTACATTTCTCATAGACAGACTGAAACACAGACTTTAAAATAAAGATAACTGGAATAGAGTATTCTGGTGAATTAATAAGAACCAAGTTTGCCTCTAACTTTGTGGGGTTTTTTTATTATTATTTTTTAACTAACTCAGAGCATCAGTTCTGCCCCTATTTTAAGAAAAGACATTTGGGCCGGTTAATGATTTAGTTCAAACACAATCGGAACCACATTTTCTGTAACTGTTGTATAACATACATGTCCAACAAAATTGTATGATTGATAATATCACTTGTTAAATACATGCTGTTAATGTATGAAGTTCCACCCCCACAGTCCCAGAATTTTGTGCTAAGAGCAAGCTGTGAATGGAAGTGAAACTACCTTGTAGTCAATGTACCCTTATTTGAAGTTCCTCCAATTCATCCATATTGGATGGCTGCTTCTACTATTGTGAGAATGTAAAAAACAGAGGCCTAGTATAACATGACGTTGCTGGGGTAATCACTTCTCTTCACAAGCCATCAGATTTAAACTTTAGAGTGGTTTTAAATGCATTTTCCATGTAGATAATATCACCACAGAGGTGTTTGCTGTATTAGCATTCAAGTGTCTCTGCATGTTTCTGTCCCATGTGGTGGAATGAAATAAGACCAGCCATAGTCCTGAAATTGTCAGTATCTGAATTCTGCAGTAAATTAATGACAGTTGTTGCAGAAAATGCCTTCAGGCTAGCTTGTTAAAATATGCTTACATTCAGTTAGATCTAGCATGGTGAGCCGATAGACTTCTCCATTAATTATGAATATGGTAAGGTTAGGGTTAAAGCTGTAGTTGAAGTCAAGGTTTTCAAAACATCACTCTCAAGGTAATAACAAACAACTTCTTTCCCCATGTGATTGTTTGACAATTTGATTGTACACAGTCAAGGGGGAACGAGGGGTGCTGTACATCTATGGGTGCAGTGATAAACCCTGCTAGTTTTGTGAATCTTATGAGCTGTGTGGGCACTGCAACTTTTTACACTGCTTTGGACAATAAATAATAGACCAATCAGCACTGACTGTCACAACAGGGGTGGAATATTTTATAAATCAGACAGGTGCCATCTTATGAGAGTCGGTTAGTAGTTGGAATGCATTAGACGCGAGTGTTCACAGTTGAACGCTTATTGAAAATGTCCCAAAAAAGAATTTCTGATTGTTTCGTTCAACCTGTTTTTAGAAGTAAACTTTTCTAAATTGCAGTACTTCAATGGATCTGAACAGTAAATGTTACTTTTCGATCTGTTTGGTCTAAACGTTTCATTGTAAGCATGCTGTAGACATTCTAGCAAGGAATGTGGTTAAAGGATTTTTCAAACTTCAATAGATAAACAGGTGTTGATGCTGCAACCCTGTGGTTAGCCTCCATCATATACAGAGATTACAGTTTTGCTCAATGGTTTTCAGCACTCCCAGTATAAAAATTGTTCCAGTTTTGATTGGGACCACTTTTTGTATTTAATAAATGACAGCTAATTCAAATTTTCACTAGAATTTTATTTATTTCATGGATTTACTGCGCCTTTGCAGTAACTAAATAGCAGCTTGTCGATATTAGTTGACACCTTTAAAGCAATCCTGTAAATGTTTTTGGCTTTGAAAGGTTCTAAAAAAGCTCAGCTCAATTTCATTCTCTGTACAAATATTGAACATTAAAATATTGTTCTGCAATATTGGATTGTTTTCAGAAGCTGGTCATGCAAATAGGATTGTTTTCAGAAGGTGGTCATGTGGGGTTATCATGTTTTCAAAAGGGTAGATAGGCACCAGCTCTGTGTGTTTATTTACCTTCATACTTTCTTGGAAATCTCTTTAGCTGGCTAAACTTGCAATCAACGCACAAATGACTCTGTATTGTTGTTAATGTTTAACTAGGAAATGGCTGTTTAAGCAGGTCACTTCTAGACAAATCTCATCTATCCATACACACACTCATTCCTGTTGTTTTGAACTGGCCAGTGTATCCCCATCACTTTATTTTCTGCTTCTGGTTTCTGGGGAGAACAACTGCACTCTCGTTACAGCCGTGAAGTCTGTTTAACTGATGCAGTTTTGATTTGAATTAGAACAGTGTAACATATACAGGTATATAGTACTTGTGTCAGACAGACAAGTTACGAAATGAACGAAATGGCTCAAGTTACAAAAATCTTAATAGGACTGAAGCTTTGTTTTTGTAACTTACCCTAGATTTCATTGTTATTATGCCACTGATATCCGTATAGTACTGAATAACAAAAACTATGAGAACTGTTAGCAATGATTTATTTCTAACACGCCAATAATCTGATCAGTTATCTTTTATAACAGCTGTTGTTTGTTTTGCACATTTTAAAA
This sequence comes from Polyodon spathula, assembly GCF_017654505.1. Classification (NCBI taxonomy): domain Eukaryota; kingdom Metazoa; phylum Chordata; class Actinopteri; order Acipenseriformes; family Polyodontidae; genus Polyodon; species Polyodon spathula. The sequence goes on from NC_054534.1 coordinate 98,264,693, forward strand.
GCTGCTATAAGTTTAGCAACGCTATAGTTACACTAGGGTTAGACACTGATATGGCATCTCCATAATGACTGATCCAGTTATTGTCACTTTGTAGTTTTTGTACTTATCAATCATACCGATATAGTTAGACAATACAGAACTGCAAACGTTCCTTTTGTGCAGTAGTTAAGATCCTCAGTTCAGAATCTGGTCTAAGCTTTCCCCTGTTGCACATCTTTCACAATATTTTAAATGATGTTTTTTTGTTATATTAAAATGTTTTAACGACAGTCTTGACAGGATTCAAACTCTTCGTCAAGATATGTCTGCCTCCTAAAGTTTGTACCAGTACATAATTTGATAAAACAGACCTCACCAGAATTAGCAAGTTATGACGACTATTAATAACAATATAACGATAATCAGAAACAATAAGACAATATAACAAATGTAATGCCACCTTGCAAATATAAACATAAGGCTCCTCAAAAAATAGTCTGCCTACATACACACAAAATCTAATGGGATGCAGAAATGCATGCAACTGATGTAGCGTATTGTTCTATATAACAGGAAGAAAATGCAGGTTCAAATCACTAAACAGTGCTTTCAGAAAGAAAGCAAGCAACCATGGATTGGCCATTGTGTCCAGTTATCTACAAATGTGATGTGGGGGTGGATGTGGAAAGCATTCCTGCCATTCCTTTAGCCCTAAGCCTGCTGGACAGGGCAGCAGCTCCAGTTAGTTTGAGTTCTGCAGTGACTGAGGTAGGCTTAAAAAAGGGGCCTCAATCCAATATCCTGTTTACATTTTCCCAGCAAATGTTGTTATAGAGGTTATATTTTAATATAATATATATCTCTATATTATTATATCTATATTATATATATATATAATATATAGAGTTTCACTTTCCCTGGTAGGGACCATTTTTATAAATTACACATTTAATGTGTAATATCATAGTATCATTTTTTTTTTTTTTTTATGACAGTCGTTTTTATAAATTATCTATTGCCGTTTCAGGTAACATCATTATTTACTTGGATGGAACCACTGAAAAGACTAAAAGCAGAATTATCAAGGTGAGTTAGTAAATGTAAGATCTCTATACAAAATCACTGCTACAGATTGATTATTCAAACCACCTCACCAATTATTTTTTTCTTTTCAGAACAAACCCCATGGTTGAAAAGGAACATTAGTTAGTAAGCCTAGTAAATAATGACATGAACGTAAAATTAAATAGAGAATTACACAAACCACATACAATGGCATACTACTGTTCAAAAATGTGAATTTGCAGGAGTAGGATCCATTTTGCTAAAATGGCATAAGAAGTGAATGCTACTTGCATGAGCAGGCTGTGTTTCTATATAATTATTACCTTGGTACTTTGAAACAAGGAAGGTAATTGTGTTTAACATGTTTACAGACCATAGAAAAGTATTATAAACCTTACATTTTATCAATTTTATTTATAGCTATTTTATTTAAGAACTGATCTACTAGTACCTGTTTTTCTTTAAAAAAAACAAACAGAAACTGGCTTTTGCACTCTATTTTGGAATCTTTCCACGTGTGAAACTGACACCTGTACAGTCACAGGGCCATTTCTCTTAAGGGAGTATGGTAACTCTTAATGATTGAGTCATTGCTGGGGACTTGAACAACGCTTTGTAAGGTGTTAACAAGGACAAAAACAGACGATAAAGAGTTTTTTTTAAAGGTATTCTCCTTTTAACCCTTTTGTTACCAGACTGAGGGGTGTTCTTGCTTCATTCTCAGTTGACTGAGATTAGTAATTAAAGGGGAAGAGTCATGTAGATAATATTTATCTTGGTACATATGTTGGTGGCCCCATGTGTTTTTAGCTGGTGTAAATGTAAATACAGCCACTGGTGAATCAAGGCCTGCTGTAATGAGTTTGACCTGCTGTTTCTACTTCCTCCCAGAATTCTACTGGAAAGTGATGTTGCAGTGTGCCTGAGTGCACAATAAACTCAATCAGTACCCCAAACTGTGACCGACCCCCATTCAAATTCAAGAGAGGGATGTCAAACTGAACTAGAACTCTGTTTCAGGGCCTGTGCATCTGTGGGATGTGAAAATAGAGGCTTGTCCATTTGGGTATAATGGTCCGTGAAAAGCATCGGATGAAAAGCAACAGGCTGATGAAAGATGTTGGTTTGCTCACAGTTCAAGCCTCAACTTATCAGAAAAAAAGATACAACTTTTCTTTGTAGCCTTCCAGGTTTCTACAGCACTGCAATGCCATTTTGAGAGATACATGAATGCTTAAGGGAATATTAAAAATCCCCAATGAGACTTCCCTTTAAAAGACTAAGAGTTTGGATGTCTTCACTTCACTAAAAGATAACTTATTTTACAATGATCTCTCAGATTGTAGTCTTAATACTGAATACAGTGAGTGATGTGGGTAGCCTTAATACTGAAGATTAATTTACACTGTGTCAGTAAACGTAAATTGGGACTAAAATAAAAGGTAGCCCTTTTAATGAGTTGGCCAAAGAGACAGATTTTGTTGTACATTGAGGTGTTGGTTTATAAGTTTAACCTGAGTATAGTGTCTTTTGAAAAGAGACAATTTTGTGTTCTCTTAAAATATACACTATATGATAACACTTAAGGGATCAACCCAGAGGTTTCTGAAACTAGGAAATCAACATGTAGCCTTGGATCCTAACTGGTAATAAATGGAGCTTGATTGCAAAAACCTGTGAGGTTGTTCTTTTTATTGAACCCACTCAACACACCAGCCCTTGAAACACTGGAGAAGTTCTCCACAGCAGGCAACTTATTTGCCACATAGGTACACCATGAATTAAAGCTGCAGTGAAAGTCTTGTCAATTTGTATATCACAGTATAACTAGTTTCTTGAAACCAAGAGCCAAAATAGAGTATTCTTTCAGAAGAGCCCAAGGATTTACAAATATATAGGAGAACAATCTTGTAATTACTTGGCACTGTGACAGGATGGTGTCAAGGCCAAGGCTGTTAGCAGACAGGAGGGGAGACCCAAAGACAAAGAGCTGCACACTTTTATTAACACCAAAACAAGCAACCCAAACAGGAGCAAAACACAGGACTCAAATCCAAATACTTTAACAGACCTTCTCCTTTCCAGCTCAGCCACCACTGAAACACCTCCAAACACCTTCTCCTAAGCAAGGGCTTTTGCTTCCCTTTTATACCATGTGGCTGGGACTTGATTGGTGAGCAATTATTCAATCAAGACCCAGCCTCATTCTACACATGGACTTGGCAGGGATGGGGTCAAAATAATGAATCTTTATTTACAATGTATATACACTGGGCTTCTGCCCTATCACAGACACACTTCTGTTTGATTAAAAAACCTGCAGACATGCGATGTCTTCAGAAATAGCTTGGAGTCTGAAAATAATACTAGAACCTGCTCCTGTAATAGACAACATATAGAGTTTTATAAAAAATCAATTTCTTATTTGCCTCTCTTTTCTCATGCTGAGGGTCTGGTAGCCAGGATAAGTAGCACTATATATGAAAAATCTGCATAACCTGAAAAACAGCAAATACAGAAAATACTGTATTTTTATTTAATATTTTTTATTTTTATATATATATTTTTTTTTAAGTATTAACCATTGTATAAGCAAGCTTTGTTTAAAGTGTAAATTAATGTATTTTATTTGCACCTTTTCCTTAATATTACTGAGTTATGATAAGCAATTGAGTTTTATACACTTTCCCTATAGCTGTCTTCAACTGGCTTTAAAAATTCACTGTAAAAATGTTGTAGTAAAACACTTGATGGTGGAAGCTGTAAGCACGGCAAAGCACAGGCAAGCGCGGTAAATCACATGTAATTTGCATTGTATACGCATGAGAAACTGCAAAATGACCTTGTAAATTTAACGCGTCAAATGTTCACAATGTGTTACCCTGCAGCTGCAGTACAGTGCAGTTAGTCTGCAGTCTACCCACTGCTGTGGTTTACTCTGTCCTTTCCACTGCAGCAAACTGAATCGCTTCACATCCACTGTGTTTCTATTTCAGTTTGGCTTGACAGCAGAGGAACTCATCAGTGTTTTGCAAGATGAATCTCAATGGGCTTATACTTCATTCCGTATGACATCTCAGTCTCCTCCACAGTGTATAATATACTGTATAGGGCTGAGGAGCTTAGTGTGGTGCCCACGGTGATTTACCTACCATATCGACAACCAGACAGCCTCCATCAGTCTTATGAACATGTTATACACCTTTGAATTACAACAGATTCAAAACTCTTCTCCCTGAATTGGTAAATGTACCAATACCCCAGTATTGACTAGTCTTCAGTGGTTCACAGAAGGATTGCTTAACAAATTCTGACTACAGGTAAGATTATTTTTTTTTTCATTTATAAATATTTTTACTGTAATTTGTTTTCAACAGTTACTGATTTCAACACAGCTACACTTCCCCAGAGAAGTCAGAAACCTCTGGGGCATACGAGTAAAAAAAATAAAATAAAAGAATAATGATTACAAACAATATTCCTGTGCCCGTCTGTTTAAAAGGGTGCATTGTCTACTTTTTGTTTGTTTGTTTAATATCAGTTTATGAGGCCTGTTCACAAAGTTTTATTTCTGAATTTAAAATATGAAAGATATTGTGATATTAAACTGTAGTAAATCAAATATGCTGAACATTTACAGTTCATGATGTAGAAGTATGCTTTTATACATCCCAAACCTTTAGCCATTAGGGGTTAAGGCACATTCTCCCGGACAGTATAATCCTTTCTTTCTGTGGCTGTTTCGCGAGGCCACTTGTATTTATCGATTTAAGTTTTATGAGGAGTAGGGGGACTGTTTCATAAAGTGTATTGGTATCCCCTAAACCAGTGGTGCACAGCTCAGGTCATGGAGGGCCAGTGTCCCTCCTGGTTTTTGTTCTAACCATACCCTACATTGGTTAATTGGACCAACTAAGCGTCTAATAAGGTCCAATAAAAATAGTTTAGGGTGCAGTTGGAATAAACACCTGCAGGGACACCGGCCCTCCATGACCTGAGTTGTGCACTTCTGCCCTAAACCTTTCACAAAAAGGAACGGTTCCTTCTGCTATGGGTAGCAGTTACAAAAACTGACCTCATACAAGAATTGAAACCCCATTTGGAGTGTATTAAGACTGTACTGTCACACTCCGGCATGTTCTCCTATTTATCTCCCCATTTCACAGCACCCTTTCAATTTGCTTTCATTAGTGCTTACACTGGTGTTCACTATAGCCACGATATCCAACAGTAAAGTACCGGTATCTAAAACGTACCTAAAGTATACAAAACTACTGTGCTCCTCTACAGGTATTACATTTGGCTCCATCAGATGACCATGACCAAAAAATGCAATTATTGTGTGCTGATCATGGCTATCGTTATGCTGACCTACATGTCAGTCATTGTTACCTGCACTAGACAACTTAACAAGGTGACAATTGCTCATTTCATGACCCAATTGACACCCTAGCAGCATTCATTTAGGTCTGAATATAATACTGTGCATAATAACAAAACTGTACATGCCTTCATTGCATAATGTATTAAGTACATTTGGGTATACTTTATTATTATTATTATTATTATTGAGGATATAATCTATCAGTTATTAGATATAATACAAGCATATAATCCTGCCTTTAAATTTAGTGTGCCTGGAGTATTTGACCTTGTTTTTCTCTCTGGTTATTTTCTCTCATCCCCGCTCAGAAAAGCTGAATGCTGGTGATTCTCCGACCCAGCGTAATTGACTCTTTACATCCAGGAGCTTGACAGTGGATGTCTACAAACTACCAGACCCTGGACTGAAGCGCAAAACTGAGAAACTGTAACACTCACCTTGCACACCACGTGATTGTGATTTTACTAGGTAAGACTCTCAGGGGCCAATGGCCACAGACCACAGAATATGTTTAGGTAGAAAATCTTACAGATTAATTCAAATCACAGTTTCTTGGGTAGTAACAGGGTCCATTTTTCATATTAAAAGGAAAGTAAAGGTGATATGTACCAATAATAATAATTCTTAATAATTCTCACCTACCTTGCCTGAAGGTTATACACAGAGAGATTGTTCCTCAGCCCCTGCAGTGGTGCACAGTCAGCTAATTCTTAAGAGGTGATGGCAGTGCAGCAGCAGTGAGGTAATTTATATTTGCCCTAACGTGGATGGAATTGAAAATTATAAACAAGCAAGGCCACATTATATTGTAATAACAGTTTAAGCAGGAAAAGCTCAGTTGCTTCCGAGTCACAAATCAAGGTTAATAGTGGAAAGAGTTGTCTGGAAATCCATGTGAACTGAGGGGTTGTAAAGTCATACAGCAAACCACGAGCATGCTAGAACTCTTGGAAGAGTGCTAACTAGCAGCATGATTCTTGTTTCTATCCAGTGGGATGGCACAGACAGTAAAAGCCCAAAGCTAAAAGTTATATATTGGCCTCTTAACAGACACACAGCAGACAAGGTTTAATGCAATTACATTGATTTAGGACAACAGAGCAACAAAAGTTTATTTTAAAACTTCATGGTGAAGAGATTTTTAATGGATCTATTTTTAATCAACCTGCACCAAATGTCCTGAACCAGCAAGAAAAACAACAAATCCCCAGTGGTGGTCATTGCTGCATTGGCCATGATTGTGTTCCATTTAAAAACTGGCTTGATTCCTGGGCGATTACCATCTTTACATCTGTGTGTGCTCTACTTCATCCTTAAAAAGATATTGAGTTGTGTGCATTCTGTGAACTACACAGCGCTGCCCCTGTGCTATAACCTGCAATGCTTGTAAATGTAATTTCAAACTTTGTTTGAAAACAAAATGGCATCCGTTTTCCACCAAAATGAATTTTTTATTATAAACCCAAGCCAAAATAGTTCATATTAAGCATTCATTCATTCATTCAAGAATAGTACTTTCACAGCATTATTTTCAAAAGGGGCAAAATAAGAACTAGGTCTCAAAATGATTTTAAAAGCCTGATTAATGCAACCACGTCATTTGATTTATATTCTAAAGCATCAACAAATGAATACATACTAATTTCATTTAAACTCTTTGAAAGTCATATACTTAGTGACCCAAATCAGCTTTTAGAAATCACTTTGCGACATTATTTTGCCCATTTTGAAAATCATGCCGTTAATGTCAAACTCAGCACATTGTTTATCTGTGCTGTATGTTTGTTTTTTTCTGTACTTTTCATAAACTGTCTTCATGACTGTTGCATGGCACCTGAAATTAATTTAAACAAGTATATTGGTGATAAAAAATAATACTTAATCTGGAAGTATGACGTGAAATCAGTAGTCGTTATTTAATGAAGGCATTCTTTGTAACACAAGATGATTTATTAACTCTGGCTTACACTGAATGTGCAAAATGAACATGCTTTTAACTACTTGGAGAATTGACATGAGTCCACTTTGCAATGCTGTTGTGGGGCGAACAGGCAGGCAGGCAAGCAGGCAGGCGGGGGCACAGCAATGAAGCTTGGATCCTAGAAGCACCAAAATAATGGGAAAACAACACCGTGGTCATAGAAAAAGGCCCTACTGACATCTATATATTTTATTGCTTTCGGCGCAATTTTGTCTTGCATTTTAGCCTAGTCACAAAAATCTTGAAAAGTTTCAATTAATCAATGCAAAAAGATAATTTGATACTCTAAAAACAAAAATAAACAAAAAACACAGCTTCATACTCGCGGTAGATGTTTCTAATGAAATACAGCTTGAGGATGTAGGCTACAGTTCGTTCTCCTACCTTTGCTGTAAGTAGCTCATATTTGTGTACGCGAGTAATGTGGTTGGCAAAGGGTAACACAGGAGAAGTCAGGTCACTTCTGTGCAGCATCCTGGGGAGCCGGAAAGGAAACTTGACTCTATAGGAAATTATTTAAATAGTTGGTCCGCTTCCTATACGATGGGGGTGGTGCTTGTTGTGGAAGATATAATCATCGCTTTCTATATGCTGTATACATGCAAACAAATGAATAGAAAATGTAGAATGGTTAATAATAATAATAATAATAATAATAATAATAATAATAATAATAATAATAATAAGCAAATGCCTATTTTATTATCAAAATACGCGTTTGTATGCTTTGATTCATCATCAAAGCAACTAAGTTACCCAATATTTTCGTTTTTAAAAGTAGATTTTGAATGAAATATTAAAACTTTTTTTAAAATTTTTCACTTGAGGTAATCGGGTCGTGACGGTAAAAGTAGTTTTTTTAAGCAAATCCTGATCCCGAAGGATTTTTACTCTGCCCCGAGTTTTCCGTGCTGCTCCAGGGCTGCTCACAGCCTCTAGCTGCTTTTTACTCAGCTCTTGTCCTGATATCACTCCGCTGGCATGGAGGAGGAGAGCACTTGATCATTGTGATGGTGGCAGCAGCTGTAAGAAACCAGCAGCTCGGCGTTTGTAGGACTTCGTTCACTCACTCGGCAAAGGGCAGGATTTTTACAAATCGCGTTATACCTGAGGATTTTACAGAGCAGCTAATGAAATGCAAGTTCGCAAAACTACTCCGGAGTTTGTGCGGTGTAAACAGCAAAACTTTTTCTTAAAGGAAAACACAATAAAGCTTCGGGCTCGCAACATTGGTTGTTGTGTGTGATGATCGCTCGTAACATCCGGATCGTCTATGGAGTTCAAGTAACAACAGTGTACGGGATTTGCGCATGGGACTGACTGCTAAACGCGGTTAAACAGTCGCTGTTGTTATTTGGTCTGTCTGCAGTTCGGGTACAGAATTATGGTTTTAGTGGCATTGCATGATTGAGTTACAGATTTTCCCGAATGTAAGAAGCAGTACCGCTTCTTCTTGTGTTTTGATTCCCCCTTTCTTATATCCCCCCCACCCCACTCCCCTACCCCTTGGAAACATTTCGAACACGAGAAGCAAAAGAAAGTTATTTCAAAACAGTGTGCACAGACTGTAGAATGGGGGATTTTGCAGCCCCCACTGCTGCAAATGGCAGTAGCATTTGCATTAACAACAATACTATAAACAGCGGCATCAACACTAATAACAACAGTAACAATGTGAGCATTCCTAAGCACAGCACAGTGGTGGAGAGGCTGAGACAGCGGATCGAAGGCTGCAGAAGACATCATGTAAACTGCGAAAACAGGTACCAGCAAGCGCAGGTGGAACAGCTGGAGATAGAACGCAGGGAGACGGTCAGCCTTTACCAGAGAAGCTTGGAACAGAGAGCCAAAAAATCTGCAAATAATAAACAACAAAACAAACAACAAGACCCAGAGTCCGCCGCGACAGCAGAACAGAGAAACAACACATTGATAGCGGTAAGAAACTCTAATGCCCGCCATCCCCTTACCCGTGTATGTTTTGATAGGATATTTGTTTGTTTGTTTATTTATTTATTTATTATCCAAATGTGCAAACATAAAACAGTGGTTCAATGTTTAAAATAAACTGGACAATATAGAGTTTACTTATACAAGTTAGAGTTTTATTTTAACACAGCACACGCCAAAGAAAATACATTTGGGTGGTAATAGTCCTTTTGAGGGCAATGTTGCTTTGCTTTTTAAAAGGATGGACGAAATCTTGAAATGTTGAAAAAAAAAGCACTACACGTAGTTTGGAGCTTACCAAATAAAACCAATTACAATATTTGGTCACAAGAAACTAAATTGGGCTAGTGTAAAATAGTTTTTTCTTTTCTTTTTAATAGTTGGAGTTTAATGGGCTCGAAGCAAACATTGAAAAGTCACTTTTTGACAATGTACTGGCGACAAACATTCAAATTGAACTCGCTTTCTTACAGTAGCTGTGTTGATGCTGTCTCTGGTAGAGGGAGTGGGGGGCGGTCGTGTACAGATGTAACCTGATTTTGCAGGATGTATGTCTGGTTTTTAAAAATATAACGTCAGGTACCCTTTTCAATGCAGTTAATGCAACACAACTGGGATTTGCACTTAGTCACAGTAATCACAAGTTAAAGGCATGCTTGCTCAGTGTGATTACATAGTGTACACTCGTACTCGGTATTACTTGAGTGTGCCGTTACTTTCTTAACCTCAAGGACCGGTTTCAGATTTTATATATTCATGTTACATGCCCCTGTTTAGATGCTGACAGCATTTTGTCAACAGAGAAGTGTTAGAAAACAACTATGCCGACTCTCGCCCTCATTAAAATGTGTTGCATTAATCTACCGATTTGCACAAAACAGCTCCCTCTGGTCATATCAGTATACGTTATTTGTTTGTAGTGATATTCCTTGATTTAGGACTGCTTGATTTGTAATGATTTGAAAAAAACGTTGATGTCTTGAAACCAAAAACCCAGAATCGCCACTACATAGCGACACAACGAAGAGAAAAATACTTTTTTGTTTGTTTGTTATCGTACGTGTGACACAGGTTCTTTTGAAAGAGAATCTTTTGTTTCTCCAGTTGTCATTCCCTCCTCATCTTCGACTTTTCATCTGCCGGATACAGCATAGGTTGCCTACCTTCCCAAGCTGAGAGAGAGAGGCTACTGGTTATTGTCTCCGAAGTTTTAAGGGGGAGTATGGCTGGTAAATGATTAACCTTCCGGTTTCAGTGTAACAAAAATAACTATCTAGACGGTGACATTGATTAAATCCATTTGTTTCGCGTTGCTATGTTTTTCGCGTTAATTGCCAAAATATAGAACTCATCACCGTCAGAGTTTGTGTGTGTGTATATATATATAATATAATGTGTGTGTGTGTATACATAAAATATATAAAATATATAAAATTTAAACGTAGTATGAATATTCGTTTTAAAAAACCGCTCAAGGGCTGGACGACGAGACTTGGAGTTTCCATTATGCCAAAGCTGTTTTGTGGCTGTGTGAATCAAGGTGTATCCTAGCCTGTTGAAGACTATTTCAGCCCCTTCCCCTAGATTTGACCCATGCTTGCGAACCGTGGGCGTACCACGAGAGGGTGAAACTATTCGTTTCATGTAATGGACATGTGAATGGTTGATTCTGCCTTTTTGTTTAAAACATTTTACTTAATTCCACATACGAATTAGCCATTCTTCCTGGTTTCATTTGATGAAACCGAGTTGTGTAAACGGTAATTTACTCAATTATGGGGTTGTTGCAGCGCAAAAGATGTCTGTGTGGCCGAATTGACTGTTAGGTTATATGAAAGGGGCTACATGCAGTGTTGCCTGAAGGCCACGAGGAAATAATAATATGGGTGTATTCATTAGCCTAGTGTTATTCATTTTTAGTCTTTTGAAAGGCGATTAAAAAACGGACAGTAATAGTGGGCAGTGTCTCTTTAAGAGCCATTTAAGAGAGACGATGTAGTGATTGTAATAGAAAGATACCCCCGCTCTGTGTTGTGTGGACATAGACTGAACCGCCCACATTAGCTGGTTAGCAACAAACACTTGGATTCAACAGGATTACCACTTAAAGCCATACTGCCCTTTTGCAGAAGAATTACACTACGGATTTCTTATTATAAACCCTATTTATTGATTCAGAACCCAGTTTATTTTAAGCAAAGATAAGCCCATTGGAAGCAGTACAGTTGTAATGTGTATATAAATCAATTATTATTATTTTGGTTAATTCAGCCAATCACCGTTCAAGACGAGGGTAAAGGGGTTACCTTGTGCAACACTAACATAATGAAAATAAAGGATCTGTAATAAATCCCGTGGAAAGCGAATCAATTACTATTGATTTAACCTCGGCTTTTGCATTATTAGATAATGGTTCTCACTAGTGTAGAAACATATGAAACATTTCAGTGTCCTTAAAGAAAATAACATTTAAATGTAACTATATGTAGCCCCCCTATTTCAAAGTTAACATTAATTAATTTAGTTTGTGTTTTATACTTTTAATGAAAAGTAGCAGTGTCTATATTACAATACTGTCTTTATGGCAAGACCCTTTCACAATGGCATGCTCTACCCGGGATGGAACCAGCCTGGGTCGGAACCTACCGGGTAGAGGTACAAGTGTAAAAGGAGCTATAGATACGCACACACATACGGTTCATGCACAAAGGCATTTGAGATTCAAAAGCTATAAGTGGTGCTGTATTCATTGTTCATTTGATATTGTCCTTTTGTGAGACTCCTACAATGAACCATGATAATTGTCTGTTTCAATGTTAACACTTTGTGGTTCTGTACGGATTGGTTTTGCTAACACATCCTCTCAGAACTGACTGAGAATTGGGAGGGAAGAGGCTCATCAACATAATATAGCCTTGTTTCGGTGAATTCATTGTGTCTGTATTCCACATTGTCGTGTGTTTTCCACTGAGTTCTATACACTGAATGGAAACCCCTACAGTATTGCATGTAACACATGCTTCTGTTTAGATGTACATTCCTTGAGTTTCACAAGGGACAGTTTCAGAATTGGAGTAGACTTTGCTGTAAATGTACACCCCTTCAACTTGCCTGAGTGTGGATTAATATACATCCGTCCTCACAGTGGCCCTTCTACAAGCAGACTTCATTCTATTCTGTTAAAATATGTTTTACACCCACAGCAAGCACGAGAGCAGTCTATTACTTTGAGTCATTCTCTTAGCATGGTGTATTGTTATACACTGCTTTTGAGTAAGTGGTGTAAACTACTTACTGTGTGTGAAAGACACTTGAACACAAGACATGATATTACAGAAACTGGCATTGCTAGGACCCAGTACAGTTCAACACAAACACATGTTGCAATATCACATTAAAACCTTGTTCAATACACACTTTTCTATCTGAAATTCTTGATAAACTGAACAAAAGTGTGAGTCAACTGATCAGATGAGTTCTAATAAGCGAGTGTCCACTGTACTATTCTTCATTGAAAGTAGAAATGCCTTCTATGGTTCTTTTTTTTTTAATAAATGTGTATGAATAGTGAAACCATTTAATAAATACAGTAATTGTATGATATTTGAATCTCATCATATTATTGCATAAAAAAATGTATGTTATGTAGGTTTATCTTGATTTGAAAAGTGTTTGTGGCCATATTAAAAAAAAAAATAAAATAAAAATAATACCTTTTGTTTTAATAATAATGAGAATTCTCATCTAACTCATTTTTGGAGCTTCTAGTTTTTACACAACTTATGCTGCTACTGTATGTTGACTTCTGAGGGGTCATGACCAATGAAGCGACAGCAATTTATTAAGCATGTAATGCGCAAAAGAAGAAAGAGGTCTGTCAGTTTTTTCTAGAAAATTGCACTAATTTCATGGGTTGTACATCCTCGCTTGGCATTTCACACTAAACCTTCAACTAAACCGTGCATTTCACCAGGTCTTGTCAGTAATCCTACACAAACTGTAAGAAACGCACAATTGCCACAACAGAAGAGGCTTCTTTTGAAGAAGCTTCCTACAGTAGTTTTTCCAAGTGTTAGAAATGAAGTGTGTTCATGACCGGAGAATGAAAACCCAGCACACGCAGGTTTTATAACTTTGTTTGGCATGAATGCAATGAATCTCGCAGTAGCAGAGCTCTTGGTATCACACTGTTACCGTTGTCTGGGATGAGTGCCCAGTTGCTAAAATTAACTTGCTTACTGGCGTTCACCTGTCGGCCATTGATGTCATGTAAATGGAGAGTGTGGCGTGTATGTGTGCAGCTGTTTTTTTTTTTTTTTTTTTTTTTTTTGTGTGTGTGTGTGTGTGTGTGTGTGTGTTCTGCTGTTGCAGTTTTTCAGGGAGTATCGGCTCTGATTTTCAATATTATTTTGTTCTTGCAAACTTACCTTTTTACTGTTTCCAATTACTTTATCGCCTCTACTGTGCCTTGTTCAAATGGCAGGCATTCTGGTTATATCTTCCTCTATGAATTCCCTGTAACTTTTTTTCTTTGGCACTGGATAGCTCGTAGATAAGTTGACAGACGTATTTATTTATTAATTTATTTTTCTTTATATTTTGGTTCGTTTATTCTCTTTGTGCCCACAGGGCCAGCACAGGTACATGTACATTTCTAATGCAAGTGGTTTGCAGTCAACAAGACCAATAGATAGGGTACAATTTTAGTTACTTAATTAAACTTATGTTCGAAAACCGTTTTTATATATAAAACTTCCATTAGCCTGTCGGTTGGTTTGACTGTACTGTACTTTTTTAAATTATTTTTTTCTTATATATAAACTTTCCACAGGGAGTCGCTGCTTTTTTTGTCTGGCTACCAGAAATATTACTGTGGTTTATCTTGTATGTGAAGAGTTCAATCTAGCATTCTCAGAAAAGGTTGACATTTCAGACCACTTGCATCTGGAATAATTAGTTTTGTCACCTCACCCGAGCGACTGCTGTTGCTGCAAACAGCTTTCTAAGGAGGCGCACGCTACTGTAGAAAAGAAGAAACCAACTAAATCAGTTCAATGGAGGCAGTGTATTGAACTGCAGGAACAGTCCTTTTCTTGTTGGGGTAAAGGCACTTTACGGTAATTGATGTAAAACACGTCTGGAATGGTATGAGACCACTTGACTTTATAATTAAGGGGGGGGGGTTCTTTTTTAATATACAGTTATATTTAAATAGTAATCTAGATGCACAGTTTATACAAGTAAAACAAATGAATAAAAATGGTACTGTCTACAACAACTTGATTTCAACTGGAATTTACAAAGTTTATTACAATTTACTTTTATCTCGCAATGTTGTCTGATTTAAAGTGTCCAGCTTTAACTCTTTAAAGTTGCGTTGTTGCTTTCTGACGGAGAAATACCAAAGTTAAAATATTGACTTAACAATTGGTTGGGATGTTATTTAATTTCACAATAACAGTGTTCAACATCCAAAGCAATTTCTTCTGAAAGTGTTGAATATGCTGTATGCATTAACTTTGGCCGAATAAGCATTTAATTTGAATGACAAAATAGGAACATAAAGTTTAAAAACGAGAGGAGGCCATTCGGCCCATCTTGCTCGTTTTGGTTGTTAGTAGCTTATTGATCCCAGAATCTCACCAGGCAGCTTCTCAAA
This sequence comes from Polyodon spathula, assembly GCF_017654505.1. NCBI lineage: Eukaryota > Metazoa > Chordata > Actinopteri > Acipenseriformes > Polyodontidae > Polyodon > Polyodon spathula. The sequence goes on from NC_054534.1 coordinate 98,279,711, forward strand.
GGATCCCAGGGTGTCAGCTTCAACAACATTATTGTGGAGTTGGTTCCAGACCCTCACGATTCTGTGAAAAAAAAAGTGCCTCTTATTTTCTGTTATGAATGCCCTTTATCTAATCTCTGTTTGTGACCCCTGGTCCTTGTTTATTTTTTCACACTGAAAAAGTCCCCTGGATAGGCATTGTCAATACCTTTTAGAATTCTGAATGCTTGAATAAGATCACTCCTGCTGTTCTTTGCACTCTTTCTAGAGCAGCAATATCAGTTTTGTAGCGAGGTGACCAGAACTGAACATAGTATTCTAGATGAGGTCTTACTAATGCATTGTACAGTTTTAACATTACTTCCCTAGATTTTAAATTCAACACATTTTCTATATGTCTGAGCATTTTATTGGCCTTTTTTTATAGTTCTCCCACATTTGTCTAGATGAAGACATTTGAGTCAACAAAAACACCTAGATCTTTTTCAAAGATTCCTTCTTCAGTAAGTCTTCCATATTGTGTTTATAATGCACATTTGTATTGCCTACGTGCAGTACCTTACACTTCTCTATTAAATGTCATTTGCCATGTGTCTGCCCAGTTCTGAATACTGTCTAGATCATTTTGAATGACCTTTGCTGCTGCAGCGTTGTATGCCACTCCTCCTATTTTTGTATCTGCTGTAAATTTAACAAGTTTGCTTACTATACCAGAATCTAAATCATTAATGTAGATTAGGAAGAGCAGAGGACCTAACACTGATCCCTGTGGTACTCTACTGGTTACCTTGCTCCATTCTGAGGTTTTTCCTCTAATCAGTACTTAATGTATTCTACATGTTAACCACTCCCTAATCCATGTACATGCATTTCCTTGAATCCCTACTGCGTTCAGTTTGAGAATTATGCAGAGCTTTGTCAGAAGCTTTCTGGAAATCTAAATAAACCATGTCCTGTGCTTTGCAATTATCTATTGTTGATGTTGCATCCTTAAAGTAAGGTTAGTTACACAATTTCCTTTTCTTAAAACCATGCTGACTGTCTCCCAGGTTACCATTTAGGTAATTTCCCATTTTGGATCTTATTATAGTTTCCATGTTTACATATAATACAAGTCAGGTGTATTGGTCAGTAGTTACCTGGTTCAGTTTTGTCTCCCTTTTTGTGGATCGGTATTATGTTTGCAATTCTCCAGTCTGTCGGTACAACCCCTGTGTCAAGAGACTGTTGCATGTTCTTGGTTAGCGGTTTGTAAATTACTTCTTTCATTTCTTTGAGTACTATTGGGAGGATCTCAACCGGCCCAGGGGATTTGTTTATTTTTGGTTTACACTTCTGCCTCTGTTATGCTAAAATTATGTAAAACTGGATAGGAACAGGTTGACATGTGGGACATGTTGTCCACATCGTCCTTTGTAAAAACTTGTAAAAAGTAATTATTTAATATATTTGTTTTTTCTCTTCATCTATGATTTTGGCATTTGTATCTCTCAGACATTTTACTTTCTCCTTGAATGTTCTTTTGTTGTTATAATACTGGAAAAAAACTTTTTGGAATTGGTTTTAGCTCTCTTAGCAATGCTCATTTCTATCTCTCTCTTGGCCTTTTTATAACTTCCTTTTTGACTTGCATTTCAAGTTCCAAGTACTCTTTCTGTGTACTTTGTTCTTGGTCCCTTTTAAACACTGTAGTGTAAAATGTCTTTCTTTGCTTGAATTTTTTTTGATCTATTAACCCATTTTGTTTTAGATTTTTGATTTGTCTACTTTTGGGATGTAGTTGTTTTCCTCCTCCTAGTACTACATTTCTGAAAAATAGCCATCGTTTTTCCATGAATGTTTTCTCTATTTTACTCCAATCTACTTCTGTTGGTCTCTGTTTCATTCCTTCATCGTTTGCCTTTTTAAAATTGTAAACCTTGGCTTTAGTCGTTACTTTTGGGGTTTTAAAAAGCACTTCAAATGAGACCGTGTTGTGATTCTGAGTTTGCCAATGGTTCTCTGATCTGTGTTTTAGTTATTCTGTCTTTGTTATTTGAAAAGACTAAATCAAAATATGCCTCCCCTCTAGTCAGTGAAACTTCTAGCATTTTGATAAGTGCATTTAATGGATAGCTTACCTGAGTTGTTGCCCTTGTTTCGATGTGGTCTTACTTCTTTTTTGTTGATTACTCGCCCCTTCCTTTTTAGTTTTAAATGCTTCTGAACCTCCTTGAGGATTCTTTCTCTGAATAGGTTAGTTCTCTTTTTATTTAAGTACAGTCTGCACCGCCTATATAGATAGTCCTTGTTGTAGAATGTGGTCCAGTGTTCAAGGAAGGTGAAGCCTTCCCATGAGCACCACAAATTCAGCCATGCATTTACATTATTTACAGCTGTCCATATGGTCCTTTGCAATGTACCGGCAGTATCCCAGAAAATACCACAGTTTTGGTCTTGTATTTTAATTTCCTTCCTAGCTCTCTGAATTTGTTTTGCAGGGATTTTGGTCTGTCTCTTCCAATGTTGTTTGTACCGATGTGGACGACTATTGCCGGGTTGTCTCCTGTTCGTTCTATGATCCTTTCCACGTTCTCATTGATGTGTGTGACAAAGGCTCATGAAAGGCAGCACGCTGTAAGGGGGTCCAGACTGAACTTGCTGTGTTTCTCAATATGGAGTCCCAGACAATCATGATCTCCCTTCTTTTTTGTGCTTGGCCAGCAGTGTTTATTGGGCCCTGGATGATGTTTCTTTCGTTCTCTTGATGCTGGTTTTGATCATCTAAATTTTGAAGTGGGTCAAATTTGTTTGTTTTGATTTCTGGTGGTTGTGTTTTTGACTGCTTTTCTTTTTTCCCCTGTCTCTGCATATGCAAACCCAGCTGTTTCGACCCTCTTCCATCTCCCTGGTGGCTTTGTCTTTTAGGGGTGCAAACTTCCAAGAATTTCAGGTGTGCCAGCTCCTCAAACTCCTCTTGTTCTCATTTTGTGCCACGGTGAGGTAAGATCGATCATGTGAAGCAAGTCCTGGATCTTGCAGCACTTTACAATGGTTTATGAACCAAATCGGTTTTCCCAAAAGATTTCCTAAAGGGTTGTAGTAAACTCCACAGATGTCTAACTTCCGAACTTCCGGTGTAATTAAAATTTTTTTTTGTAACATTTAAAAATTTTAAATTTGGTTTCTGCAGCTGTCTAACTGCTTCTAAACTGTTCTGCACTTTTCCACAAAGCACATCTCACATGCAGCAACTCTCCATGCTGTCACTGTTTGAACTGCCTTGCTTTTGTGTGTGTGTGTCTATTTGTGCTTTGTTGTCTCAGAACTGTGCCGGGTTTGAATCAGCTGGTCCGAGTTACAGCTTATCATAAGAAAGAACAAAAGAAAGTTTACAAATGAGGCGGCCGTTCGGCCCATCTTGCTCGTTTGGTCCCAGAATCTCATCAAACAAATTCTTTAAGGATCCCAGTGTGTTACCTGTTAACATTTAAGATGCAGTAATATCCCAATTTACTGTCTTATGCTGTAAATTGCAGCCTAACTCAGTTTTAAAACACAAGATACAGTTTTCTAAAAGGAAGATTCTTCAACAGTGGGGAAGAAGAAGAAGAAGAAGAAGAAGAAGAAGAAGTCGTCTCTGCCCCTAATTTGTGCTCCCATTTGAAGTATTAAGGCATCATACTGAGGAGCAGCAAGCGGCTTTTGTGTTTGTGAATGGCAGTTGTAATCAAAACAAGGAGTGGACAAATTCTAGGCAGTCTAAAGGTGAAACGGATATGTTTCTGTGGTGCTGGAGCATGCTGGAGTTCCTTAGCTAGGTGTCCCTCAACAAAGATTGCTGCTTTTACAGTATGCCTACTGTAAAGAGGCACTTTATTTCTTCATAAACATTTTTTTCTCTGACAGCCAATAGTTTGAGTAGCATTTCTAACTTTGTCAGGAGGGAAGAGGGAGAGACAGCCAGTATACCAAAGTATGCAAACTACACTTTCAACGCAAAGTTAAGAAGGCCTTCTTTTTATTGACTCTTATCGGAAACCAGCATCTGTATATCACTAGGCATTAGGTGAGCTGTGGCTCAGACAGAACAGAACCCATCAACTGAGTTGTCAGCTTCTCTTATTTGGCGATATCCGTCTCAAAGGCTCACTAAGCTCTACTGAGGTGGCTGCAGTCTTCATTAAGAAGGCACTGCCACCCACTTGCATGCTGTACAGACCTAAATTTGCTATCAGCGCTCTGGTTTAGGCTCTTGAAATTCACAAAGATTGTTGGTATTCTGCAGTGTAAATGTATGTTAATATATCTATCGCGTAAATGTAATGACATCCTTTTATTAAGTTTCTGTTTATTGTGAAACATACATGACGCAATGGGTCTTGTATTTAAGTCACTTAAGCAGTATAGTACATGCAGTTATATTATATTCTTCTTTTTTCCTTTGTTCACATAACATTTTAACATCGGGACAGTATAGTGCATCGAATGATAATAGCGGGTCTAATGTTACTTCACCTTCTTAGTCTCTGTTCCCAACGAGGTATCAATGGCAGCCTGTAATTTTGTGTTGGCAGATTACTTATTAGAAATGACAGCCTAATCCACGTTGTTAACTTCTCACTTGAAAAACGGCTTTGTATGAAGAGAAAATGCTAAATCCGATTCCTCACCCTTTTGTGAACGGTAATATAAAGCATTAATTAGCTTCTGTGCTGGAAGTGCAAAGAGGATTCATCAGTATAAAGAGAGGGAGAGAGAGGTGTCCTTTTTTTTTGCTTTTTTTTTTTTTCTACGCCTGGCTTCACAACATGCCTTGCCACTAATTCCTGTTCTTGAATGAGTCTTATGTGCCTCCAAGTGGTCAGTCTAGCCTTAACTTTTGATTCCTCATATTACTGCATAGTTCACACACCCTAGTCTCCAAGTCGCCTTGGATAAAGGCGTCTGCTACAAATAATACTGGACTTTGAATATGGCTATATTACTGCATGTTTATATATAGAAAACGACAACCCAGACGTGCTGACTAGAACTGCATTTAACAAGTTTAAAAGAATGCTCTTTTTAGTTCTTAAACACATGCAGATACCATAGTCCTGATTTAAATCTAAATTTGGACAGCGGTGATACATGTATGCCAACCTCTACAACACCTACTGTTGTTGCTTCTGAAAACAGACCTGTTTTTGTTTCGATTTTGATTAGACTCGTTGGGCACTAGGAACTAGAAAAATAAGTAATACCTGTGCATCTAGGAGGATATGAATTGTAAAAGGGAGAAATGTACTCACTCACTCACTGAAAACCAAATTTGGAATTTGGTCTGGAAGACAAAACTGCACTACTGACAAATGTGGTGTGCATTCTTAACTAAACAAGGACACACGCTGTTCATTCGGCTTGATATTTAATAGAGCATTCTCCACGATTTCTTCATCTGATAGTTTGTCTGTGTCAGTGATCTTTAACTGGCCAAATGCCCAAACGGTCAGCAGCAGGGCCGAAAGATTGGCAGCTTGGACGTTAAGCAGAAAAATAAAGGGCAGGGCATGGAATATAACCTCTGAGGAGTCCATACCCTTACTAACAGTGACATGATGACAGCAGGGCATGTACAATAGTTTCTACGTTCATTAACTCTGAATAGAACATGAACAGATCTGAGGTTAAATGTTCTGACTAATGCCTTCAGCAGCTGGGGATGCTTTATAATGAATTATATGTTTGTCTGAAAGCTGCCATTATCAGTGAAGGCAGGAGCCCAAATGTTTGTCTACTGTAGTTCCTACCCTGCAGTAGAAAAGAAATTCCACCAATTTATATTTGTTCAATAACTCCCCTTGTTTTTTGGTAAGATGTTCCATGTAGGTTGTTTGAAAACAGAAGGCCCGCTGATGGCTTTAATTACAGGTGCTGCTGACCCAATTTGGCCATTGCATGTTGGCTTTTGTATTGCCTGTGCTGTTGAGAGAAATGTGTAGCAGTTGTGCAGTGTTTGTAATGCCTTCTGAAAATCGCAGACATGTTCTTTAAAATTCACGGCAGCGTCACAGGTAAAGTGTTGTATTTCATGGAATGTGCATGGAACTAATTTTATAAATGTTATTTTTTTAAACATCAAATGTAGAGATAAATGCATGGACATCAAAATCAACATCAAAGTTATTGAAGCACTTCGCAATAGCTTGTGAAACCATGTTGTAATTAACGACCTATAGGTAAAGTGTATCTGCAAGGACAGCTTTCAGTTCTGGCGGCATGTCAGATGCATGTTCACCATTTAGGTCTTGCAAAACACACAAATAAAATGTGTGACCTATTCTGCTTCTGGGCATCTGTCGACTCGTCTGAGCACTGACAAGCAACCAGACTGTTTTACCAATTCCATGATCTCCTGCTTGTGATACTCCTGCAACTTTAGGTAAGTGTTCATGTCTCAGCTGGGCTGGTGAAGGAATCACTCCACCAGTTGGAACACTTGGTCTGAAGAATTTACGTAACTTCTGGTTGTCCAGTTTTTTTCAAGAAGGGTATTTGTGTAAACAAACGCCTCAGTCAGGTCAAAATGTAATGTGTTTCAGGCTTCACGGTTTAAAATGGACTTTTGGAACATGGAAGTCGCAGGTTTTTTTTTTTTGTTTGTTTCTTTGCAAGTAAAGCAGCCTCAGTACTGCTCTGGATTTCCGCCTTTCTCTTTCGGTGGATACTTGAATCTAAATGCCTGTCCACAGCCGATGCTCGGTAGTGATCTACAGTAATGCTGCAGGACGTACAGATGAAGAGCTTACCTCTTGCTGGATACTGCTTTACCTGATCTGCTGCAGACACATTTTTAGCCTTTTCAGATACATTGATTTTCTTGTTTACAATGTGTAGTATTTTAATTTCCCGCCTAGATTGCATATAGTCACACGACAATCACTCTACAGCACTGTGCATAGTAAACAGTACACGCAGGCACACAGCAGAGCTGTACAGTTTTGTTAATGTGATTATGTAGTTCTTTTTATTTTTTAAGAATATTGTAAAAATATTGCAATATTGTGCTAATTTCATGATTTCTGTGCAGCCTGTGAAATCGTGATTTACATAGGGCCTTAATTATGTGTGTTCATATACAGTTTAAGCTTGTTCTTGACTTGTAACTTTCAATAAACAATGTTAAACCAGCACCTCAAAATGCCTAGGAGCTTCACAGACATTAGTATTTGGCACAGGGTCACTTGTCTGAGGCAACCACGTGTTATGGAATTCCGATAACATCAGTTACACACGCAGGTCCTGTCTGCCAAAAACCCCAGGGGTGGTATGTTCGGACAATCCTTGGCCACCAGGAAAAACATACCAGTGTGCAATAGGGAATTATTTAATAACCTTGTATTACATTTTCATTGTTATTTATGGAGCTATAAAGAATTTAAATGGTTTTGCCAAGAATTCATGTAAAGTAATTCTGAGTTTTAAAAAATAATGCGTTTTACTGCACAGGTCTTCCTGAAAGGTGCTGGATTGACAGCACTGGTGACTGTAGTCTATTTACCCACAGAGCAGGATTTAAGCAGTACAATGTGACCTTTCTCACAATCCCCTGAGACCAGGCCTCAAGCCTGTCCTGGAGGGATCACACTCTTAGTTGGCAAATGAACAGAAGCAGAACTTATCCTTAGCTTCGAGGTGTTGTAGTGTGGGAAATGTTGTAATGTACATTAAATTGGGCCAAACAATTGTATTCTACCTGTGACTCAAACTCGGGTCTCCTTAACCCACAGGGCCTTTTGACCAGTCTTCATGGATTATTCCTGTCTGTGTGTGGGTGTTCTACTGATGAAACGTCAGACAATTGTTTTTAGAACTGGAGTACTGTATTAGGCAGTCTGACTGTGTTTCTCCTTTAGCTTGTCCATTTTATGTTGGTTTGGTTATTTTAATTGATGGCTGGTTGCCACAGTGAAATCTGAAAGCCGCCAACAAAAAAAGGGAGTGGGTGTACTAATTAAAACCAGTTTTTCTTTTTACAGTATGGATAAAATATTCAGCACTCTGCAATTACAATTTCAATTTCATGTTTGCCAAGAGGTTCAAAGGCCTCCTTAAAATGCCAAGAATGGCATATTTTAAAGTAAATTAGCTTTTCAGACAAAGAGAGATCTCATCACATGTTAAAAACAATAAAAGTAATAGCTGCAGAATGAATCTGCTATGACCAAAAGTGGCACTTCTCTGTAACCTGGAGCAAGGATAGTCACTTGGTTTGGAATAGATATCTTTCCCCAGTTGTATAGGTCATGCTGGAGACCAATGCAGGATGGCTGCAGGTGAAGGTGTTTTGCCAAACCCCTTCATTGTACTGCAGTAGGCTGTCTGGAATCACCAAGGTTAATTTGTCCATACAGTTTAGCTACATTTAAGAGAGAGTCTCGTAATAGGAACTGTTATACTACTCTATGTAACAGCACCACTAAATCGATTTTTTTGTCAGCATATTTCTACAGCTGTCGCAAGCAGTACAACACATTTAGCCATGCGTGCCCATGTTTGTGGTTGATAAATGGAGGCTGCCAGTTTAAACACTTAGTAAGTCAACCTTTTTAAATGTTAATGCCACAGTGGTGGCATCTGTTGTTCCTTGCAGTCTTCTCAATTAAATTAAATGAGAAAATGTTTAAAAATAGATGGACTAGTCATTCCCTCACATGCTCTTTCACCGAAGCACAAACAGAGAACAAGTCTGGAGGGATATTTACTTTGTAGACGGGCAACTTAACAAACCCCCACTTTTTTTAAGCGGTGATGACTCAGTTGCCTTCAAGAGCTGAATGAACACAGCAGTGTTACCACGTAAAGTAGGAACATAAAGTAAGAGATGCTTTTGGAAGCAGATGTGGGTCCCGGTTCTAGTGTGTTATGGTATTGTCAAAATAAATATGATATAACAATTTGAGATGAGTATTTTGTAAAGTTGTTAGTACTGTAGACTGCTGCTGTACCTGGTGCACGCATTTTACATCAGCTGTCCGTCATGGTAGTTAAGAAAAGCTGTGAAAAATCTCAAGTGCACAACCAGAGGTAATTAGCAGAAAATAAATATGTGCATAATCCTAGGAAACCTTCATGTTCAGTTCACTGAATGGAACTAAATATTCTAAATGTCACCTCAACCAACTTAAGCAGTTTAAAGCAGAAGTCTCTCAGGAATGTATCTAGGGTGAAGGAGATGTATGTATGTGCTTGTGTTGGCAGTAGCCAGGGGGTTTCATCTGGATACAGTGTGTTCATGGACTTGATTAACCCCCTCTTCAAAATGTTTACACTTCTACAAAGGCAGGGTGGCATCAAAAGCAATTGATAATTCTAGGTTTTAGTGTGACATCAGTCAAAGTCTGTTTGTGATGAGAATACATAACCAAAAGGTGTGTATTTGTAATCTACTAAATGGTTATAACATTTTATAGGTGGTTTTCAATACCTTTGAACAAAATAGTCAATCATTGAAATAAGATTGCACTGCAGTTGGATCCAGTCCTTGTTTTACTTGAAGTGTGATGACACACCTGAGCTTGTTATCTACAACGTGGCAAATCAAGCTTGTAGTAAAATCTGGAATGGATAAAACTGCTATGCAATAGGTTTCTTATTTCCACCCCTGATTTTTTTATTGTAACAGTCTATTCAGAAGGCATGATGGAGAAGCAGACAGACAATTTATGGGTGAACAACATGACGTTTCAGCTCCAACCAAGTAAATATCTCCAGTAGCCTGGTTTTTCTTCAAGACTTCTCAAGCCTTAGGAAATATCTTTGAAAACCAACGCTATAAACTAAAACCCAGCCAGTGCAATTAATTAGTATGATATTCATTTGTTTTTTCAATTGAACAGGTTTTTTTTTTTTTTAAGCGTATTTAATGTTTCCTAAATCACGAGTCTGGCACCATTAACAGGCACTTGTGGGGAATATAATTTTAACCTCTGAATATATTTAAACACAATGTTTGCTTAGATGTTCCCCCTCATGCTATCATATCATACTACGTGTAATTTTGTAAAAGTAAAAAAAAGCTTACCTTATGTCATGCTTTCCAAGGTATACTGTATTGTGATTGGCTAGGGGAGCCTCAAAATGGGTGGGATTCTGTGTGTATTTCACCTGCAGTCACCCTCTGTCTGTCAAGTTTTAAAGTGTTTGTATTGGCTACATGATGCAAGCTTGTGGGTAGCCTCTACCACTCATAATTAGACTCAATCATGACATGTCTGTTGCCAGGCAGGTTATGGGTCGTGCTTAAGTTTCGATTTACATACAGTACGCTGTAGATTTTTATTTATTTATTTTTTTAATTCATACACCATTTTCCTCGTTTTCAATTTGACGAAACAATAACAATAAAAAATAACAATAAAGGTTGTCCAAAGCCTAAATTCAACCTTCTTCAACAGGGAGGACCAAAAAAAAATTGCTTTTAATTGCTCGTGGCACGAAAAAACGAAGTGGTTGACTGGGAGTGTTTGCAGTTTGGTTTTTCAAACCGGCTCGCCATCTTCCCCATGGATTTCTGTGTGCTACAGTGATTTAAAAAATCTTCCATGGGCTGTAAAAATAATATATATATTTTTTTTCTACAAATGACATCAGTCAAGATTCATCAATCAAGTAATTCCACAACGTTTTTGTTATATTCAGTTGTCTTATTTGCTGCGTATACCAGATTACTGTGTTAAATTTCTATTTAAATGATGAAGTACCTCTTGAAACATGCAATGTTTTATTGCGTATGGTAAATAGTATAATAAAATATATTTGTATTTATTTATTTTACATATATACACACACTGTCTGTGAAAAATGTGATGAAATAAAATATGCTGGAGAGACAACAACTTTATATAAAATAATTCAGAACCACCATCATTAATTAGAAATAAAAAAATGAATGAACCAATAGTACAGCACTTCACCAGTCAAGATGTGACATAAATGATGAAAAGTTTATAGCAGTAGAACAACTAAAATTAGACAATGCGAAAGTAAATGGATAAATAGACTGAACACGATTATGCCAGCGGGACTCAACAGAAAAGAATGAACAAATTAACTCCAATAAATATATAAAAGTTAAAAAATAATTAAGTAAACAAAATTAATTCAAAAGCCGTGCATGCTGATGCGCTGAGGAGACCAAATCAAGGCAGATCCTCAGAGCCAGCATTGCATGCTAATATAAATGTAAGTTTATATAAAATGTTAATTAGAATTAATACAGATTTAAATATATAAGTAAAAATGATCTCACAATATATAGAACACCATTACATCATGTAAGAATAAATCATGGATTTGAATATAAACAGTAACAAGTAGTTGTCATGCCGTCAAACACCTATAAATACCTCCAATGTTTTGATTCAAATAAAGCTCCCTTGAGAAAGATATGTACAACATATCAACGTTGGGCAGCTTGGCTCTTTTTTTATATATCCTCCCCACTTAAGGTCAGGAGCTGCTACTTCGACAGTACAAAGGTCTTGAAATCAGGACTTAAAGGATGTGTTGCAGTAAGGATACCTCTGTTAAGAAAGGAGAACAGGACTAAAAGGCTCAAATATAAACAAGAACACAGAAATTGGACTATGGAACAAGGGTCAAGGTGCTTTAGGACTGTTGATGGATGGACGACAACACCTGTGCCTTCTGCCAGTTCTATTGTCAATCCAATGCTTGTCGTCTTTCTGTTCCTTAAGGATATTATCTTCAAGTATTGCTCATCTTTGTTAGACAGCTTTTTTGGTTCTTCCAGTCCTGGGTTTGTCAATTACAGATGATGTTTCTCTGTACTTGTTGATTATGCTTCGGATACCACACCTTGGAAATCAAGTGATGCAAGCTGTTTCACTCAATGTTTTTCCTTCATTATGCAAGTGTAGCTTATTATAATAGTACAAAAAACAGTAGTGGAGGCTTTGAATAAATTGTTAATGCTCATAATGCATCAAAGGAGAAAAATGCAACATGTTTAAGACTTTTGCACAGGTGTGTATGTGTATGTATGTATATATACACACATACACAGTGGCTTACAAAAGTATTCAGACCCCTGACCTATTCTGTCATATTACCAAATTACAAATGGTACATTCAAATTTTATTTTTAAACACTGAAACTCAGAATCAATTATTGTAAGGTGACATTGGTTTTATGTTGGGAAATGTTTTTAAGAAAAATAAAAAACTTAAATATCTTGCTTGCATAAGTATTCAACCCCTGTGCTGTGGAATGACCTCCAAATATTCTAAAAATGACCTCCAAATATTCTTTAATATTGCACACAATAATAAAATAAATGTGTGTATCTAAATACATTGGAGCACTGTGGAAACCGAAAGTGAGCTCTGTAGCATGTTATCGCTGTCAGGCTGTGGTGGCAGAGGAAGAAAGCCTTGACCTCAGTTGTGTTATCGTTACAGTTGAGATGGATGACACGAGAGGCCATATTACCACACCATTGAGGTCAAGCTTATTGTGGACTCAGTAGTAGCATAAGACTTCCTTTCCAGGATTAATTTTAATTAAGAAACAAATGCTGTGCTGGTGGTCAGTAACTGTAAAAGCGGTCTTCATCTATACAGTATTTAGTGCTTTTTTTATTTTTATTTTGTCAAGTTTTGGAGAAATGGCAAACCTATTGTGTGTTTTATTACTTTGTATACAAAAATTACCTCATTGTATGAATACAAATTTGGATAAATAGTCTTATTTTGTCCCCAGCTGTTCCAGAGACCCTCCAGCAGTATACTTGCTGTGTGTGGATGTTCTGTATGCGTAAGGCAGAATTCTATTACTTGCCACTTTCTTGCTGTTTAGAAACTAAACTGGGCAACATTGAAGACGATAAGAATTTTGACCTGCCATGTTTTTAGAAGGTCTATTTCAACCTGATTAAAGCAAAATGTGACATCTGTTTCAGTTTATCCTTAATGGGAATGCTTTCACTGCTTGTACTTTCTATGGTTTAGTGTATACAGTGGTGTGTTCGGGGTTCAAACAAAACAAACTGGTAGCCAGTGATTGAGGCTGTTTGCCACTGGACCACTACCCAGGTTGAACCTGAATCACAGTTTGTGATATAAATCAAGGATAGAACTCTGCAGGAAAGAACTCAATGGATCACATTTTCTATGCCCCACTGCTTGATAAGTTTAAAATTGCCACTCTTATTTTGCTTTAAATTTTTTTTTAGAAAAACCCTAATTTCTTCCAAACCCTAGAATCTGAGACCTGCATAAGGAATGGCAATTCAGCCTAGAATCTGAACACTTTCTTTTTGTGCTGCTTCCAGCCTGCTGAATTTCTCTGCTGCTGAAATGGCTCGATATGCATGTATTGTGCAAGCTAGATCTCTTCCTCCTGTAATGTGCTGTGCTGGAAAGGCAATTTTTTCCCCAAGGAGCAGTGCAAGCAGGCAGATTGAAAGTGATGGATACCTTTGACATCCTTATGCATGGTGCAAGGAGTCGCAGACTGTAGTGATAATATCTGCCAGGTTTAAGCTGGCTCAAGCGGCTGCCTTTGTGTTTATTGTGGAAATTAAAGATTTGTTTTGAACTCGTGGAAAGAAGTAGGAAAGTGGACTTGTTCCTATAGTTTCTTAAAAAAAAAGTGTCGGATAAAATCTGCCTTTTTTGCACTCTAAGGACACCTTATTGTCTGTGGCATACATTAAAAATAAGTTACTAAATTACTATTAGTAATATCAGCTGCTACCGATACAGATTTAAAATTTGATTAGTAAAAGAAGTAAGCTGCTCAAATTATTGATTCCTTTTTTATGATGTTTATTCTGAGTTCTTATTGCATTTAGTAAAGTAGTATGTTTTTATATATTTTGTGGCAAGTCAGTGTCGGTGCTTTGGCTAGGAGCTTCTACTTGCCTGCTACGGATCAACCAAACTGTATATTAGTAAGCGCCAGCACCATCTAGTGCACAGCAATACAAAGATAAACCTTACGTGTAGAACAACACTTTAATAATTTAGTTACACAGATCTATTGCAGGAACAAAAACTGTAGACCAGCTCCTGAACTTGAGAGAACACGCCTTGACAGAGGCTTAATTCACCAGCGGTTAACCGGGGTTAACTTTCCACGAATGTGCAATAACCTTGAGTCAAGGCAGATGCCTGAGAGACCAGTTGGTGATGGTCAGCGGTAGATTCTTCAGCAAAGATCTAGACAGTCTGCCACTGCCCAATGTGCCTCAAGCAGTGAATACCTTGGCCAGTGGGAAAGACCTTTTAGTGATAAAGCTTGCTTTAACAGAGTGGAAATATCTGTAATTTTTGAAAAAACAAAACAAAAAACGAAAAACACCTGCCACAGTTGAAAATAGTAAGCATCATGTCAGATTGATTTTCCTATTATATGTTGATTTTGAAACTGGGAAATGCAGACCTAAAATCAGGAGTTCATAGACATGTTAAAAATGCCAGACTGTGTAAGAAGCCTGCTGTATACATGAGCTCCAATTGAAGTAAGACTTCACAGTGAAGAGCAAGTGAGAGATTCATTTGCTGCACCACATGAAACATGAACTGTTGGTGTACAGGAGACACTGGGGTGTGTTTTCAATTGTTTAATTGCCTAAACCTTTACTTAATAATAAACAATCCTTTTTACAGATAAATATATTTAAATTGTATTTAGTCAGAATAACCATCATCATCATTAAATCGGAACAGTCCTAAAATAAATTTTATATGTGTAATTAAAAATAATTTTAGTTCGGACTGATTTAATCAACAAGAGTTGATTGCAGATTGTTAGTATTTTCTTTTACAATTGTGCAGAATGTTTTATATATAAAATAAAATCAACCAAAAAACTGCATTTTCTCTGCAGCAGCCCAGTCATAAGTGAACGGAAATGGGACATAAACAGTTGAAGGTAGTGGGTAAGTTTTAACCAATGGTTTTGCAGCTGTCCAATCGTTGGTGAGCAGAGTCGGGACATAAATATGCTGGAGTAAGTGAATAGCTGTATTTCACTTGATATTGCTTATTCTAGAGCATTATTGAGAATTACAGTATATTGAGAATGTCCAAATAATATTTAAAATTACTTTTTACAAATACAGTAATCCGACTTCGATAGGACCACAGGGTGAATGAATCTTGTTAAATGCCATTATGCACAGCTGTAACAAATACTGTATTCACACAATTGTTTTGTGATTCAGCCTTTATTATGGAGCTCCCCTAAATCCCTTCTTTAGAAAGATACAGGGTATTAACCCTTAGCAGTCCATTTATTCAGCTCTTGTCAGGCGCGTCAGGTCCAATTTATTTTCACACCCGCTGTTTTAAATTTATTTTTCAGAGTAAAACAGGTTTAAAAGGCACAGAGTCAAAAAAGGACACTCGGTACTGCCTCTCCAGCCAAGCCCCACCCCTTGTTCGCTGTATTTTTCACATACCTCTTTATAGACATGCATACTGATAAATCCTTTCCTGATCACTCGTTTTATCACCAAACTCCTAATAATGCGATCAAAGTCATTGTTTTATTACTGTAACATCTCAGCTCTGCAAAAGCTCTGTGATATTCTGAGTGCTGGATGTGGGAGCAGTTATGGGGCTATCGGATAGGCCCTTTTTTTCGGCTTAATTCGGCTCCTATTGGTCTCACTCGGCCATTGAAAGGTTTTCTCTGCTTTATCCAGAAAAAAAATGACTGGAGACCTGTGCTTTACGTCTTTTTGATGATGTCGGACAGGGTCCGACATCGGACTGGAAAGGGAAAATTATAGGACTGCAAAGGTTAATGCTTGTGACAGAGTAGCCATGTGGGTGTGTGCATTCGCTGCTGAGTGTCAGGCAGGCGATCGAGGCAGAGGTTGAAGTTGATACGCAGGTGAACAGGATTTATTTACATGTTAAGTCAGCACACTGAACAGCAGGTCACATGACACTACCAGCAATGGTTGCGCACAGATCAAATACAACACAGTGTCCGAAAACTTTGGTAGGATCTGCAATATCTGAATTAATCTTCTGTGTTAAATAATAAACTGACGGTGCTGAAGAGGTTGATCATGGCGGATACATGGCTAGGGCACATGTGACGGGTGGATACGCGATGGATTACTGTAAAAAAAAAAAAAAAAAAAAATAAGTCATCAGACAACATAGGCATTGTAGCTGATTTGGTTACGAATCAATTTTCAAGAAGAACTTTCTGAGAAAAAAACTTGACATTCTTAAAGGGAGGTATACACCACAAATACCCAAACCGACATAAGAAGAGATGGGATTTACTCGCCACGGGTTTTGCAGCTGTCCAATCATTAGTGAGCAGAGGCGGGACATAAATATGCTAGAGTAAGCGAAGAATAGCTGAATTTCACATGATGTTGCTTATTCTAGATTCTTAAATTATTAAAGGTGTCCTTGGCGTACCGGTAGCTGTCGAGTAAAAAAAATAATACTGCTGGAACTGGCTTTTGTTCAGTACAGAAAAGGTGATATGGAACATAAGATGTCTGTCGAAGTCAGCACAAAAACACGAGTGTTCCCAAAGTCACATGCGAGCCACTGTTACACTCAAAACCTTTGGACGAGCCTGAATTTGTTTAAATGGATAAGCAGAACCATGGGGATACAGTACATAACAATGAGCAAGAACTGGCATTCAGAGGCACGATGGAGGCACCAATTCCTCAGAGGTAATCACGTAGAATTACTTTGTACAACAGCAGGTTAAGCAGTGGTGTAGTTATAAATCATAAAGTACCGTCAGGCCAATTAAAATATACATTTTTTGCAAAAAAAAAATTTGGACATTGAACTTAAGGTAATATTTAATAGGTAATGCGTGCCTCTCCACATGTGACTTGTAGACTACTCACTTGATCATTGCTGCCAGATTGGTGGTTTTTCCAGTGAAATGTTGTTTGTTTTGAAAGCATCTAGCGGGTAAATGTCTTTCGTGGTTTGGTTATTTTTTGGCTTTTTATCATGCATGTTTTTTTCTATTTCTTTCGATTTTACAAGGTCGTCACCAGCGCAAAATATATATATACAGTATATCACGCCTCCCCCACACCCCCCCCATCTTTGTCACTGTTATTTCATATTTATCACCAGTTTAAGAACTGTATCAGTACAATTAGAATAATTTTGTTTAATGTATGTTTAAAGACTTGGTCAGGCGCATAAACATTTTCATAACAAATCAGTAAAGATTCTTAAGTTAATTCTTGTCCAGATTGTACCTATAGGAAACAAAAAAGCATTGGAATTGTGTTTCTGTGCTTTCCAGCTCCATTACACCACTGATGTTAAGCAATCACTTGTCAATAGCCACAGTATTCTCGGGCACCTCTAACAAGATTCATAACGACTTGATCTCTTCAGTGTCTCAGGTTTTGCTAGATACAATAAAAGGAGACGTACAGGGAGCCAAGTACGTAGGTATAATTGTAAACGCAGCTCAGCTGTCTTGTGTTTTCAGGTATGTCACTGACAGTGGCCCGAATGAACGGTTGTTCTGTGAACATCTGTTACATTTACTAAAAAAAAATAAAAATAAATGGTTTTAAAAAGACCAAATTCCCGTTGGTTGTTGAATAATGTTTAAACTCTTTGAAATCTAGAGAGTCCCTCGCAGATTCCTTAACACTTCTTATTTTGTGTGTTTAGTGTCTTATTGTGAACGCTAACCTTCTGTACATTTAATTCAATAATAAAGTAAGTAACTTTTGAAAACCTACTGTTCACAAAAACAGCTGAAATTAAACATAGGTGACTTCCATTTTCACAAGCAGGTATGTGTGTGGAATTTAAGTAATGCTATCACTTGTATTCTTCCTTTTTTATTGACACTTATGTACAGCTAACCCTGTCTTTTATGCTATATCGTAGAAGTGGAATAAAGGCTCACTCACAACTACATTTAACTCCCCTTCTTGAAACACTACACAGTGTAATTTCGGTATTCTTCCATCAGGCTGGTTTGGAAGATCTACACATTGTACTCTGTTTGAATGCAATAAATGTCCTTGTTTCTGGTGATCTGTTGCTACAATAGATGTGGGGGAGGGAGGGGTTCTTGTATTTAGACAAAAGACAGCGCATAGTAATGTGATGTCTAGACCACACTATCCCCGTTCACCCAAGCCAGCAGGGACAGTGAAATACAGGAGCCATTCCCAGGTTGATTAATGACCTTGGACATGTGAATAAAAGTATCAAAACAGTCTTTACTGTGTTTTCAAAGAAGCTGAAACAATGCATAGAGCGCAAGATGCCAGAACAATAAGTAATAATAAGCTTGTTGTAAAAATGCCAGTCCTCCTCCTAATGCTTTAATAGCACAGCTGAAGTGCCACGTCTTTCTTGCAGTGGGATCAGGTTTATATATCGCTCTATAGAGCATGAGAGCCACCCAAGCCAGAAATGGCTGGCTTGGCCTCTGGTCTACACAGCAAGCCACTAGCTCAACAGAGACTTCACAATCAGGATCTTGTGGCTCCTCCAGGCTACTTACAGTATAGTATCTGCATTATCTGCTTTAGATGCCAATAATGCATAAATCCCTAATGCTGGTGTTCTGTAAAGCAGCAGGATATGCTCGTGTTAATCTGTGCTTCCAGGGTTTTCATGTACCATGGTCTTCCCCACCCCCCAGCATGCAGAGAACCTTAGTCTATATCGGCTCTCATTTTCATTAAGGAAGAGGTTACACAAAGGTCAGTAAGAAGCTTATGGATGGGTTCATTTTTGCTTCTGTTGTTTAACGGAACACTTCATGCTGGCAAAAAATACTACTGACATTTGTTTGAAAGAAATATATAACTTAAAAGTTGAAGGAATATTATGTTTTTATGTAATATGTTTTGGAGAAGTGCATTTTTATATTTTTTATGAAATTAGGAAAATATATTATGAAATAATATGTAAATGCCCCCTTGTAGTTTTCTGATTGTAGGTTTAGGCAATGTTGATAATAAATTGTACTTGATATTTCCCAATTTTCTGATGTGCAAGTCAGATAACAAAAACCTTGCTTGTCCTGGTTTGTTATGTTGGATGAGTCATCGTATCAGACTGCTGGCCATCTCAAAACTTGCTGATGATCAAAATTTCTTTGTTTTTAAGGATGGACCCATCACCACAATAACAGGCTTCCCATGAGTCTGGTATTGATGACTCCCTGGTTTACTGCTTTTCATGGATTGGTGGTGGGGGGGGGGGGGGTCTCTCAAAACAATCGCGATCACACTGGCATGGTGTTTGTAGATTTAGTAATATCATGAAAATCTGTCTGAGTAAGAACATTTAAAATAAAGATGCTGAACCACCAACCAGATCTGGCTTCATTTGACCTGGAACCAGAAGAGAGTTCAAGTCTGTACTTGGTTGAATTAGTTGTAGTGTACATTCCACTTAGGCTCTGTACTGTGCATTGACAGAATACACTGACAAGGGACACGAGCAAGGAAGTACAATGACCTGATACAGACAGCAGCACCTCGGCCACAGAATAAATCAGATGAGAGTCAAATAACAATAGCATTGTAAATAATAGCTTTTGCAATTGTTGTGAAGGACTGCTGCACTTAACCCTTAACAGTCTAGCTTTTGACATCTTTACCCTTTTTAAAGACCATCTTTTTATATAAGCACTTGTGTAATTTCACGGTTGACTGCTAAAAACAAATCTAAAATGAAACGCCCTTTCCACCACAAGAAGAACCAGAAGGTTAAATTGAAATCTATGCTAAGTTTTGTAGGCTTTGTCGGTCCTTTTAAAAGGGTTCAGTTAAACACAATCAACATTGGTTGCTTAACATGCTTAGGATTTCTGGCTTTTTTTTATTATTATTATTATTTTTTTATCCCTTATCTATCTATCTATCTATCTATCTATCTATCTATCTATCTATCTATCTATATATATAAAAAAGTGATTTAATTAAATGATTTTAATTTCAAAGGGGAAAAAGAAACCTACTGCTAAGACTGCACTTGATAAAAGCGAAAACTGAAACCCGAAACTTCCTATGAATGCCTGCCTGTTGCAGTCATAAATATTTAAATGCCAGCATCTCTCTTGAGGACTGTCACAGTTCAGTTTTGCCACCTTTTTAACCCTTTTCTCTTTGACACCTTCTGATATTACCTGATAGCAACCAGTGAGACAGCTGTACAAGCTCGAAAAAAATACTTCTTGGAAAGTAGCCTAAAAAAAAGAGAAATTTGAATTCTGTGTATGTTGTTTTGGCAATACATCATTATATGGCAAGCACTTTTTCTTTGTGGATTTTTTTTAAGTGTTCAAGTAGACAGCACAACAGGCAGCACTGTTCCTATTGAAATCAGCTGAGAAATCCTGGACAATATGTACTTGATTGCCGATCAATTATTTTTTTTTTTTAAATAAACAGACACAGGAGGTAGAAAACATGCTGTTGCAACACAAACAAATAACTGCATTCCATTTACTGTGCAATGTCCTGTACAATGATAATGGACAACCTTCCAGTGTTCCTGAATGAGGAAACCCGGGCATATGCCTACTGTATGTAAGACTGTGTGTTACTCCTGATGTGGAACAAAAAACACAGACTAGTTGTTTGCTTGAAAATCTGTACCGGTACGTATAAACAGGTTGGAATAGAAAACCTTGTGGAAACAGGAAGGTACATGGTTTGCATAATCATGATGTGTTGCTGCTGTTGATGACAACGATAGGTTTGTGTTCCCTGGTTTGTGCAAACTTGTGTACAATTTGAAGAGTCCTTTTGAATTTCAGAAGCACGTTAAATGCCTTTTATTCCCAAACACATTCTTTTAGTGTTAAAAGTACAAATTAAATTGCATTACTGTATCAATACATTGATTAGGTTGTAAAGCGAGTAACCTATAACCAGTAGGTAAAATAGGATTTATTTGTGTAATCTCTTATTTAGAGGTCAATCTAACAGTGCAGAAACTTGTATCTCTATGAAATGTAGTGAGGTTCAGATTATTTTTCTTTGCTCGGAATACCCTTTTGGAAACAGAAAAGGTTTAATTTTTTTGTCATGTTGTTCAATCTGTTTTAGTCCAAAACATGAAGCAGCCTCTTCTCCTGAATGACATTCATGTACTTGTAGTCCTGTATTACAATTTGGTTTTTGCTAAAGAACCTTAAAGGAGAGTTTTTACAACAAGCTGTAGAATGTAATTGAACTCTTTTCCTTTGGCCTGGTGGTCTTGGACGAATAAGCTGCACTGTAACGTGTGACCAGGACCTGGGATCGTGGATTGTCTTTCACTGTTGTCATGGTGACAGTGATGCAGACAGCCTATAACAGCCTGCCTGTCAGATCCCATACATCAAGCTGATGCTAAGTGAAAAGATTTAAAAGGGACAGTGTGAAAATGGTGGTTTAGTTTAGTTTCTGAGAAGTGATGGGAAAACTGCTTTATTGTTGGGCCTACAAGCTGTGAAAGATCTGTATTTGCAGTGAAGAGCATAACTGATAAAATATATTCTATTTCTGTCTTGTTTTTAATTTGTTTGTGAGAGGTAATAATAGCAAAGTCTGTCTACAGCTGGGTATAACAGAAGTTTAAAATATTTTGTTGAAAAATTGAGAAAATAGTGGCGAACACTTTAAAATGTGTTTCTCTTCACTGTTCTCCAGTCCCTTTGACAGTCAAGCACGGAGAAATAAATATGTATAATCTAAATATTCTGCTGTTGATGGGTGGTGACATTTTTCTTGCAACATTCTCTTGTAAGTAAAGTTTCATCACAGTTTAATCTTTGTGGTTGTGGTATGGAATAAGACAGTTCTGGTCCATACAGGAAATGTGCAAATGTCCTTGACTGACACCAGATAAAAATGTATCTGTTACTTTGTAACAAACATGTTGTAAACAATAATTAGACAGATATATTATCTGTAATAGAGAAATCTGAATAAAAGAAATGGGTCAGTGTCTAAGCTGTAAACAGTTTTGGTTCTTAGAGCATCAAATAGTAATGGCAAAGACTGTCGGCTAATCCCACAGTCAGCAACGTTTTGGTACGTATTATTTGTTTTTTTAGTAATCTAAATGGCACAGTGAAGTGCTGAGGAAGTTATATTCAGAACGATGAGTTGATGATTTCTAACAGGCAGAAATCAAACCCATACTGATGTGATTCGGATTGTAATTGACGCAAGAGGCCTATAGAGTCCATCCTGCAAAGACGCGGTGTCAGACAGTGCTGTGACGCTCTGAAGCTGTATAGAAGTTGATATTTCTGTAGAGAAGGAGGCGGCTCATATAGAGACACAGGGAACTTGACAGGACTAGGAACATTCTGTGCAAGAGGGCAGCAGAGGAAGGAATCGGGGGGAAGAACAGGACGTGGTCTGTTCAAGGCTGTCCCATGACTGTGACAAGGCAGCATCTAAAAATATCCAATGAGTAATAATAGAGAAAAATAGAAAGGGGCTCTAAATAGACAGGCACTTTTGATTCAGAATCTGTCTTTTTTGAGAGGGGGTGGGGGATAGAAATGATGTGAGCAAACATCCCACGAAGACCATTACCAATCTGGGAGAGCAATGGAGCTGCTCTGCTCTTTCAATCTGTTTAGTTCTTGGAAAACCTTAGAAAAGGTCTTTGATAGGCTGAATTCATCAAGTAATTCATCATTGTCTTTTTAGTATATGTTGTTGTTGGTTTTTTTACAAAATATCTGATTGTCAACTGGCAAGATTTGGTATTTATGCCTGCCAACAGCCCCTGTGTGGTCGGGACAGTCCCGATTTCCTAGCAAATGTCCCCTGTCCTGATGCATAGGAAGAAAGTCCTGATATTTACCCATAGAAAAAAAAAAAAAAACATTTATTCTGCACAGTAGAGTTAGTGAAATCCACACGTTGTGCTATTCGTGCAGCTGACACATCTGCTGATCTCTAACTTATGCAAAGGTAAGAATGCTTCATTATGTCTATTTTTACTGTCCTGATCATGGCCGTGTTGTGCTGCTTGGGGGGGATACGTCTATTATATGATAATGAGTGTCCAGCTGAACAGTTTCCAAATGTTGGCAACTATGGTTATGTAAAGATTCGACCTTTTCACAGCTGTGGAGAGATTTACCCAATATACCCTTTAAGTACAAATGTTACTCCAGATTTTTCTGCATAGGTACAACATCTGTACTGAAGGGGCTTTTTCTTTCTTTACTGCAGTCTGCTCCAAATGAAGGCAAACAATTTTTTGGAAGGCATTTCATGGCTGACACCTTTAGAGAGTAAGTAACAGGATTCCAAAAAATATAGCGTACTCCCCACGTGTTTCTACAACTGTTAAAATAACGTACCTGTCATTTATTTTAGTTAACACCCTGACAACTTTTTACACTTATAACTTTAAAGTCTGTTTCACAGCTCTTTTCAGAATGGCTTCTGTAGTGCACAGATAGTATAAGAATTATTCTTCATTGTCAAACAGCACACATTTTATTTATTTATTTTGAAATCGCTCTTTGTGCAGTAATTAAGGCCTTGTCCACACTATGCCTTTAAACAGTATTATTTGCCTTTTAAACCTGCTTAAAAGTGCTAAATACAGTTAGTGTCTATGCAACCCAGCGTTTAATACCAGGCTCGAGAACCAGACTCTGGTTCTAATTAGATCGCATCAGGCAGTGCAGTCTGTCAGAAGTGTGGATACTGTAATACCAAACTACATTTTTTGTCTATCCTCCAATATCCCCAAATGTTTTGGTGTGTGGACATTACGAATACAGTACTCGGAACAGGCGCCTGAAGGATTTGAGAACAGCTATCAGTACTATTGTACTGTATACAATTTGTAAAGCCTGTTGTAAAATGGTGGATCATGGAGCGATGTGATCAGATGCCGAAATCAAGTGACGTTGTAATCTGGAGCGATGAAAATGGTCAAAGACAACTAAAGAGTTCAAAACGAAGCACACAAATTATGATAAAATGTACCTTGTGTTTTTACGAAACACAGCCATAATGTTCATGCGAAGAAACACACACTCCATATTTGCCGGGTTGTAAACATAAAATACAGTGCATGGTGGGATAATGTCATATTAAGTCTCACAATGCATTGCGCTGCTAGGAACTGTAACTATTTTAAGTGTCTGTACATATGTACTTCAGTGTGGACACTTTGAGCTGGGTTAAAGTTTTTGAGTACGGTTCTCGAGATCGGTTATGTATTGTGAACAGGGCCTTCGATGACAGATCTTAAACCCCAGTGAACTTTGAATTAGAAGTGTAAAACGTTGTCAAGATGTTAGCAATGAAAAGAAAAATTACAAGTATGTTACTTTAAACAGTTGTTGCAACATGTGGGCACTTATAACGTTATATTTTTCGTAACCCCGCTACTTACTCTAAGTGATGACATTGTCACCGTGATGCAAATGAAAAGCTATTCAAACTAAACCAACTCGCTGTGTATCTCCTTGAGGTACTGTGCATCTGTTGTATGTTTACAGCCTTGTTTATCTTAATTTCCAAGTACTAATGCATGTCATTTGCTTGGACTCGCAGTAAAGTAGAACTAGTTGCATTACTAGCGTGAGCTCAACTAAATGAGAAAGCAGGCATTTCCTTATTTCTTTTTTAGTTTTTTTTTTATGGTGGTGGTAGGATTTGGGGTTTTGTTAGAGGTGATGGGCTTGCTAAGAAGTGGCATTAACTGTACATTTCCAAATTTGTATAGGGGCAGAGGAAGTTTACTGTACATTGTCATCTGGCATCTTTTAAAGCAAAAAAATCACTGAGTTAGAACAGTATCGTTGCGATCTGGCATAGTGATCACTGGCTTGACCTGCTTGAGGTAAGAGATTGAGGTTTTTCTGGTATAAGCATGCAGGCTAGTGACACTAGGACCCTGTAGTTTTTTTGTGTTTTGCTTGTACTGTAAAGATTGCATCAAAATGCTATTCTGGACACCTCTTCCTGTCCCACTGATGTTTTGTAATGTGTTTTTAGTTGCCTAAACCATAGCTTTATTCCTCTGCACAACAGTCCCATAGGTGTTCATTACTGGAACATTATTTGTGTACACTGATAGCAAAAATGCCTAATTCCTGTTATGCTGTTGCAACCCATTGCAGTGTAAGACTAAAATGGACATCAACCACTGAGTAGGGTCCCTCAGAATTATTATTTTATAATATGCAAAGCATAGGGCCAAGGGCAGAGTAGTGACTTCTGGCTGCTAGACAGCAGTGTTGATTTTATAAAGAATGCAGTTGGTCCCTGGGTAGTGGGATTCAGCATGATCTGTCTCGTGCTACATGATGCATTTGTCCACTTTGTACTTTTATGTTATTATAATATTAATACTGGTTACTATATTTCAAGTGCTAGCAGTAACTTAACGTGGGGAATTTAGGTTTCAGACAGGTGTAAAAATCATGTCTAGTGCTGTCCATATGCTTGGCAGCCAGGAGCTTTATAAACAGAAGTGGTATATTCAGCTGCTCCAGTCTGCACATCTAGAACAGCAGAGTTTATAAGCTGTATCATCTTTAAGTTTTTTCCCCTGTCAGAAGGAGTGACTGGTACATAATTTGCCATGGTAACAGACCTGAACCTTGAAGAGCCAAAAAGAACCTACGAGAAAAGCTGATAAGCCTGATGTTTCATTGCAGCTAGAGGCAGGCAGAGAGTGTGAACAGCAGCAGGTTTAGTAACCATTTCCCCTCTGAACCCATCCAGGTGTCTGCCACTTCAAATGAACAGCTTGTTACAGCTGTATAACGTTTGCGTTTTCATGTCTGGCTGTCCTATGAACAAGCTGCACTGAATTTTTCAAAAGGCACGCTTGCAAGTGGATAAGAAGTTGCTAGTTCGTATATTAACAGTTATGGTTAACATCAGAGACAAAGGGGCGTACCGATTATTGAGCTAAAAGGAATTTGTTTGGGTATCCAGTGACCAGTTAAACTCTGATTTCTCAGAAAAAGGAAATTCGCCCTGGATCGGAATAAATAACCAGTAACCAAGCAGGTCGTGGTGTACGGAAATTTAGAATTTGATTTACCCTGTGTGAGAGTCAAGTTCAGCTTTTAGCAATCAGCTTGAAATCCGAAAGTGTGTGTGCATTTATTTACAGTATTTGCCAGCAGACCAAGCGTGTTTTGGAGACCGGCGTTTAAATTAGATTATTGGTTTCACATGCTTCATGCAATCTTTTTATATGCACTGGTTAACAAGGATACTGTATTCAAAATTTGGAAAATGCACAAGCAGAAGTACGAATTTGTATTTAAAAACTGAATTTGATCTACCAATAATAATAATAATAATAATAATAATAATAATAATAACAACAGTTAAATCCACTAAGACAGCCCTGTAGATATCAGAACACAAGCATGTAGGCTACGCTTACATCATAATAATAATAATAATAATAATAATAATAATAATAATAATAATAAATACAAACTTCTAAAATGTTTTTTTAAAAATGAACAATAAAAGCAATAAGTATCATTATCAAAAATAATGTATTGTTTAATCTCAAACTTAATACAACAAAACACCAAGAGGTTTGTATCTGACTTACTTTCAGCGAGCTTAAAATTATCAAAACTTTTAATAACATAATAACTGCATTAAACAAATGTGCATTGCATGCAGGCTTACCTTAAATTACATTTTCTGTTATTATTATTTTTATTATTATGTATTAATCCTGAGAATCGTTTTCATCGCTGTCGCTTACTAACAGTTCGTTATCCTCAAGCTCCTTCTCATCTTCCTCAGCTTCAATGGCACCGACAGAGACCCGGTGTTTATTTTCAATGTTTGCTAGCAGACGTGGCGCGTATTTGAGACAGGTGATTTATCTGAGTCCTGGCAATTATTAGAAGTGTTACTGTGTGTGTATGTGTATATAATTAATATAATAAAAAATATATATATGTGTGTGTGTGTGTGTGTGTGTGTGTGTGTGCTTAGTATATTGGAATTATTTTCCCATCTGACAACCACTAGGGCACATTTGCTTCCAAATGCTAGTGCTGTATTAAAAGTGTACTATTAAAAGCTTAAGCTGTTATCTTTTTAATGGTGTAAAACTGTTCCCTATTTTGCCTCTGAAGTCACTGAAGTTAAATAAACAAATCAGAAGAAACTGGTCCCCTTTTTTACTTATCTTTGACCCTTTGTAATAAACTCCAGCTACACGTTATTTTCCCCAGTTCTAATTGGATGGTGGTTTAAAGTTAAAGATAAATTATTTTTTTCCAGCAATGACAGAGGTGGTTTTCAAAACACTTTCAGCCCATTGCACGTTAGTCGTCACTTTCAACATGAAAACAGCCAAAGTCCAACGATAAAAGCTCTGGGTATGAATGTTTATGGGTGTAAAAGACAGACACCCAAGGAAACCTGGTGAACATAATGTTGTGTTTTTACTGAGGGGTTTCAGCTTTCCTTCATAAACAGTTGTTCAGATCAGTGTTGCTAGGAGACGGGTGCACCCTTCTCGTCCAAGCATAAGAGGGCGCTGTAGGGAGGGAGATACTTAAACTCTGACTGCCTTTGAAATTGTCTGTAGCTTAGAAGATGGCCACTACCACAGGTTCAGATGATGCCATGTCAGAATATTTTAGATGACTGTTTAAACAAGCATTGTGGTTTTCTTTTTTCACAAGGCAGTTTAATTGCATGTAGGATCAGTTCATTTATTGTTTAGTACTAGTTGTTTGCTACTGTAGTTTTGTACCATTTTTAGAACGTGTTTCTTTCAGAAAAGGTGCCTACTATTGCAATTTCTTCAGAATACAGATTCTGTTTTTTAAATAGCCTTATTTCAAATACTTAAATTATTATAGTCCTGGCCGACTGTTTCCTAAAACAGGAATAATAAAGTTACTATAGGCCATGACAACTGTCAACAGGATGATGGGGTGGGACTTGTGTTTTGTTTTAAGGTTGTGCATCAGGGTGTTATTGTGTTTTTTTTTTTTTTGTATACCCATTAATGTGTTCCATTTTATTTGCACGTCTGTTTCCTGTTTAGCCAGTGGCTCAGCAGGCTGTCATTGGCACACATTCAGATGCAAATGATGGCAGTAATTGGCTGAGCGAGAACGCTTAGTTGTAGAGCATGCGATACACCGGGGAGCTAAAGTGGCTAAGTGACAATTACCATTGCATTGTTCTGTATCAAGAGGAATATCAAGCCTTCCCAGTAGTAAGGAGCCTGTAACGCATTCAGGTTCTTGAGTGCTGTAGTGCTTCAAGCCACAGTGTCACATGAGGCAGGAGACTGAACTGCTTGTGAGAAGAGTGTTTCTGCTCTGTCTGAATTGCAGAATGACAGCTTTGAGCAGACAAGAGTAGTGATTAAAAGATATTGAGATTTTTACATTAAAAAAATAAATAAATAAAAAAATGGCTTCACAACTATTTTTAACTAGCCAACAGGCTGGGAAGTCATACATTTTGACTGCATTTAACAACTTGTCTGTCAACAAGCAATTATTATTTCTAACAGTTTGACAAATGGGGACCCAGCAGAGAGGCCTACTGGTGACTTTTTGCACAACAGCATGTCTGTTTTGATTGCAGCTGTTCCTGTAAAACATAGTAAAATCATTATTTAAAGAACAGTACTCTGGTTATGTGACAATAAGCCCCCTGTCCCAGTCCCAAACACACGTTTGAAGATACTGCAGGTGTTGTCTGACGGTGAATTTTGTTCTCCTACAGGTTCACAAAGCCTGCTTAGTACCAACAGACGTGCTTGAAGTAATCTAACGACACATTTAGCAAGCAAACACAATTTGACGTGGCCTTTGGCTACTGTACTAAGGGTAGAACTCTGTGCATTCTAGGTTAAATCTCCTAATAACTTGTTACTGGCTTTGCTGTACCACAGCTTTTACAGTATTCTTTTATTCTTGGTTTGATTAAACTGTGTGAGGCTTATCCAAGGTGTTCCAGGGCACCAAGAGATTTATAGCTAGTGAGGACTGAGGCACAGTGGGATTGAATGGTAATGGACTAACCCCCCCCACACATGGCAAAGTCTGCACCCTCACTTACTATTGAGCAGATAATGTATGTTTTTGTATTTTAAGGCTGTATTTCATGAGAAGAATCTTCAGTGTCTTGGAGAAGGATAAGGGGGGAGGACTGAGGAGGAGGAGAGTGGGTGTCAGATGGCTCCCAGTGTTTACCAGGGAGCCATCTGACACCCACTCTTTTTGCTCCTTGTGTTTTCTTTGTTTTTTTTTCTTCCTCCCCAATATGTAAGTTTCAAGATCATAATAAGCAGTATTATTATCTGTACTGATACATTACTTAGAGTAACCGTTCCTATATATATATCAATATATATATATATATATATATATATATATATATATTATATATATATAATATATATATATACACACACACACACACTGTATAATTAATTCATTTGTTCCCATTTTGTGTACCTTGATGTCAAACACATGCTCACATAATTAATAAACATCAACAGTGTACATAACCAATGCTACCACAGAATTTTTATGTCATAAAAGTGGCAAACACACAAACAGAGGCAGCAGTGTGTCTTTCCCTTGTATCATCAGTGGTGTCAGTGCTAATTAACCAGCAGATGATATATTCAGAGGGGATTCTTGTAAAAACCAAGCTGTTTTCACTGCTTGCCCTACAAACTACAGAAATACAGGGCTCTACACTGACTGCATTGCCAGCTGGTTATGAAACTGGTGCCTATTCACAAAACATGAACTCACAATTACTTGCAAAAAGGTGTGGTGTTAATAAAATAGTTTCATATTAAACTGTTCTGGACTGGTAAAGAAACCAGGGAGATGCAAGAGATCTTGCTTAATATAATACTGTACATTAAATTCATACTGTCAACTTGGTAGCACTACAAATAATTCAGTATTTGTAAGGTATTGGCTACTTTAACAACAAACTCATTTCAGCAGTAATACAGTTCTAATGGGTGGGGGTCATTCCTCATCTGAGAGGATACTGAAGGTGGGATGATATAGTGTAAGGCAATTGGTTGCAGTGTTTTGCAACTTTCCACCTATTTTGTATTTCATGGTTTAAGAGGAGAATTGGGCTTGGGATTGAACCGGAACATTTTAACTACCCTCTTCTCTCTACTCCACCGTTGTGACAGGACCTCCCATTACATGTCTTGTTTAACATGGTGTTCCTGACAGAACAGGGCCACAGCACAGCCTTTGCTGCAGCTGTTTGATTAGGGACAGCTAATGATTTAGCATAGGGGTATACCAGTAATGCCTATTATTTTAGTGATTTATGATACGTTATTGACAAAGCAGATAAAGGCTTTGAGAGACCTGTTACTAATAGGAAGTTGTTCTCCCAATATCATTTCCAACCTCCTCCTGAACAGTTTTAGCCAAGCAATTAATTTTTTTAGATTCTACAGTATGTATTTAAGACACCCCCCCCCCCCCCCCCCCCCCCCCCCCCCCCCCCCCCCAAAAAAAAATGTCAAATAAAACGGGATTTCCAGAAATAGGAAGAAGTAGATCCCAGCATACTTCAAACACCAGCTGGGTCAGTCTTGCTGTTGGTTCTGCTTTGTGCTTGACAGTCTTGAGCATTGGCTCCAGTTTAGCTGGCTGCCCAGCAGCTGCACATCCTGTTTAACGCTAGCACCTAGTGTTAACAACACACGTTGGGTCTCTGCTCAGCAGCCTTGCATTGCTGGCAAGCGATTCTACACGTCCCTCCCTTTTTCAACAGGTCACACTGTTTTTACAGCACCTGTGAACACATGGCAATAGGTTTAAGTGACGTGCACAAACATTGTAACCCTCATCAACACCTTTTAGATCTTTCCAAACAGCCACCCACTATGACAACTGCTGACGAGTGAGGAAACTTGCAGCTTCTGACTGCTCTTTAGAGTTTCAGGCACAAATGGCTTCAAACAGATTCTAGGGACACTTAATGAGAAGAGGATGTTGTGTCCTATGATGATTTAATTCCCACAAAATGTAAAATGTCATTTGTGCTGGGACTAATAATTAAATGTAGGGGTTTTAATCTCGACATTTTTGGATTGATTGATTAGTTGATTAATCACACCCATTTTGCTATGAAATTGTTTTGAAAGACAATTACAAGTAATATAAATTATTAACATTATGCTATTGTAGCCAGCCAATCAATGAAAGAAAACTTCTCCCAAATATTAGTTTGTGAAACTAATCAAGGTAACGTTTATACTTTTGTCTCCAGGATATACGGTAACTTGGTTATGCCTTTTCTGATTTTACAAGTTTGAA
This sequence comes from Polyodon spathula, assembly GCF_017654505.1. Taxonomy (NCBI): domain Eukaryota; kingdom Metazoa; phylum Chordata; class Actinopteri; order Acipenseriformes; family Polyodontidae; genus Polyodon; species Polyodon spathula. The sequence goes on from NC_054534.1 coordinate 98,311,005, forward strand.
GCTTCCAACGTAGTACAGTGACGGCACGCTTGTACTTCCCCATACCTCCTCCACCGTCCCTGCAAACACTGTCACATGACGTAAGAAAAGGTAGCTCAAAGGTAGTTGGAGAATATTTTAGTGTAAAATATATATATTTATATACTTGCATGATTTACAGTACTTCCCAAGGTTTTTTATTAAGTGTTTCTTTACACCATTTAAATTAATCCAATTAAATAAAGACAAGGATTTTGTCTTGTATTTTGTATGGTATAGGTGGAGTTTTTTTTTTTTTTTTGATATTACTGTATTGCAGTGCTATATTACTGTATACAATTTATCAGCTAAATTAATATTTTAATATGAATCTGAATTGTAGCACTGGGAACAACTAGAAATTAATTATTTACAATACCATTCATTTTCTTTTGCCACTACAAGTCTACACAAACTTTAAGTAAACAGTTTTTTTGATATTTGGAAAGATTTGGAACAGTAGTATATCATACAGGTAGACATGCGGAGAGAATATGATGCCTCTTTGTGGCTTGAAACTTGGTTTCAGGAGACTGGGCTTCAGGTCACCAGGGGTTTGATAGAGCAAAGTTGCTTCAAACTAGGTCTCTCGGAACCAGGTTTCAAGCTACTGTTCCTGAAAATGTGGCTTCCTGGTCTCTCGGCTTAACATTGCATTTTAAAATGGCGCCTCTCTTGCCTGAACAACCATCCCTGCTTTTAGGTCACTTAAACAAATTCATTCCCCACTTCAATTTTTCTTTAGTTTTTAGGGTATTGAAGAGGCCTCCTTCCTTTTTCTTTTTTTCCCTCATTCTTTTTTAAAGCTGATATTTACCTGCCCTTCTCTTGAAATAAAATGCAGTGTGGCAGCTGTTTACTGGATCAACATCCCTGTGAGCCAGAAAGTACTTGCTATTTACAAAGGCCCTAGTTAAACATAGTCATCACATACTGAACCATTGATTTGACAAGGAAACATTTGCATATGAATGCAGCTTACACAGAGCATGGATTCGCAGGCTGCGTGTGTGTGTGTGTGTGTGTGTGTGTGTGTGTGAGTGTGTGTCAGGTGCAGCTAGGTCCTGCCAGGTATTGCTAACTTTAGGTATTGCTAACTAGGCCTTGTGTCAAGGATGGGGCCCTCTTTTGTTTAAATAAATTAGCACTTTAGCATGCATATCTACGTATAATCTCTTTTGCTCGGTGGTATTGTGGCTGTATTTCACGCATGGTCTGTATGGGCTTGCTCAACCAGGGAGCTGTGGGACCAGGAAACCAACTTAGACCTCAGTTGTGATTTAGACAAGTTTTTTTTTTTCTCCTATTTTTACATTCAAGGGTCTACCTGCACTCTTGGCAGGTAGCCAGCTCCTGAGCACCAGTCTCATTTACACCTTAAAAAAAGTAAGTGCTGAACTTACTGAGAATTACATCAGCCTGCAGTATGTTAAATGTACCTTTTATTGTTCAAGCACAGCACACATACAAGTAAACTGTAACAGTACCTTGACTTCAGCATGCAGATAATAGTACCATAATTGGCTGAAACGAGACATACGGTTCATAATGATAAATGCACCAGTATGCATTCTGATCATGTGTAAATACCGTGGGTGTTTAGAGGTACAACACACCCGAGTTAAATGTATATATGGATGGATCTCAAAGTTTTGGAATGTTCTACAGGCCAGACTGAAATACCTCCTGAAGTTAACTGCCCCTCCCTGGTCCAGGACTCTAAAATTTTCTGTTAGTTTCCAGGTCTTTGTGAAGTCGCCATTCAATATACAGTAAACGGGAGCAGGCAGTTGTTTTAAAAGCACTGGAGTGTGTGTATGTGTTTTTCTTTTTTTTTTGTACAGTAGATGACGTTCATTGTTTTACCATGCTGGCATGACAGGGTAGCGGAGTCTAAGCGAAGCTTGTAAAAAATGCACTGGGATCCCTACACTCATTTGCAGTTCCTTGTGGATTTGAAGTGTACCCAGCTGATCGAGGCAGGACCTAAAGGGTATTCCTTGGAGCACAAACCTAAATGTTCAGTTTAACAGCAAGAAGCAAAAACTGGATATTGCATACCAAAAAGAAAAAAATGAATACAACTCCAGGGGTTCATTTAAAATCAAGCCCAGCGGCGTTTCTTTTCTTATCCACGCCCGTTTCTAAGGCCTAAAACCTTATTATTTTTATTTTTTTTCTTTAACTGGACTGGTGTTCCGCTGCTGAAAACCTTCATTGTTTACAAGCATTACCCTTTGTTTAAGCAAAGATTTAAACAGTCCTGCTTGTAGCAATTAAGGCTTTGAGTGAAGCATTGCAATGTCTTTCTTCTTTGATGGACGAAGGTCTTGCCTGCTTTGCTACTTTTCTAATTGGGTTTCCATCGAGAGCAAAACTGATGCACGTGTGTATCGGCCCTTATAACTGTATGTATTTGACATTGTATTTGATTTGCTTTGAATGCATGACTGCATCTAAGTTTGAAATGCGTACTTTTTTCTATTTTTCTAAACCACGTTGTCTAGAAAATGTGGCTCAGGCAATGTGGCCCTATTTTGAAGAATAATCTTCCTTGTTCTTCCCTCTTCATTAAGCAGCAGCTATGACTAACAAGCAAAAGCATCTCTGTTTAATCACCTGAAGGGAAGAAGTACAGTAAGAGGCTGGATTTTATAATCTCATTCCTGGCCTCATAGAAATTATCATTAATAATGATTCCCTCGTCCATAGGCACAGTAAGTGAGTGAAGCAGACAAAGGAGGATTTTCTTTCCTTGTTAATGTCTTCTACTGTAAGCAGAGAAAAGAGGCCACTCTCCTCGACCTGACTCACTTCTCTGCCTGCATCGGGAGGTCACAGGGAGGTTGGCTGGCTGAGGAAATTACTGTGGCTCTTCTCTATTTAACCCTTTAGCTCCCAGACAGCCCTGTATCTCTTTTTTTTTCTTTCTTCTTACAACGGTACGAATAAATAACTGTTTATGGCCTAGGCAGAAGATTAATTGGTTCAGTCAAGCAGTTTTAGAACATGACCAAGGGCAGCATTGCTCACCTGTGTTCTGCAAGATTAGAGTTTACATGAGATCCAAGATTAGGGGTAACAGGAGGAGGGGCATACTTTGTTGCTTCACATGTCTTTGTTGTCTGGAGCTTGCTTGTTGGAGTGTCTAAAGTAAGAGATGGGCAACTCTGGACCTACCATTCCTTTTTAGCCATATTCTGAACTGAGCCAATTAAACCTTTATCCAGCTCCATTATACCTGTTAAACCTGGTGAAGTGTCTTGTACCACCTGTTATTGTTGTACACATTTAATTTATTTTAAAATAGTCCTCAGTAAAAGTAACAGTCGTCTGGATACAGCTTTTATATCTGCTTTAGAGGCCACAGCTGTTAGATGCCTTCATTTTTTCCAGTAGCCTCATAATAGAAATGTGTATGTTCAATGAGGGCTTTGTTAACAGGGTTGAGATGTTTCCGAGTACAGTGAGCGGTCTAAACAAAAGCAGCTTGACCCATCGTGATTTCTGGTGTAGTTCTTGCTATTTCAAGCCATACTCACTCATTGGATTCGTCTGTAAGAAACTGGGTACTTACTTGTGAAGCGTCCCACTTATTGCAGTAAACAGTTATCCAGCTATTATCCAATGGGCCCTTTCTTTTCATTTTCCATTAAACCCTAAGTGCGTTAACCCGTTAAAGCAGGCCTACTGCACAGAGCAGTTATGTGGTGCATGTGTGTAACTGCCAGAGTTGCTTTGGAATGTGTGCCATGTGATAATGACATACTGTTAAATGCCTAAACTCTGTTATCCAGAATCTTTACTATGTGTTATTTTAGACCCTGTGCTGCCTTTTCAATCAACAGTGATTTATTATTATTATTATTATTATTATTATTATTATTATTATATTAATACTGATTTGAAGTCTTCTGACTCCCTCAAAATGAGCTACTGTGTTTTTTTTTTTTTCCCCCAGCGTTTTTAGTCTCTTCCCAAATCGTCAAATGTTTAAGTCTGAGTTGTGCTGGCTGGAACTTGTCCAGCCCTTGGCTGGCCACATTCTAACCTGTAGTAAATCAAATCTGCACATTTGTCACTAATTTATTCAGACTTCAGTGGCTTACGGTTGCCTTAGAACTGCTTTTGGAATCTGCTCACTTGGTTTGTTCATTGTTCCTGATATCTTCCTTCATTAGTGGCCGCGCCTTGAGACCTCTCTTGCTTTTCATGTTCCTGGACGTATTTAAAAGAAAATGTGAATTTTTTTTTTTTTTTTAATAACCTTTGCAAAAATTTCAGATGTGTACATTTGAAGGCTTTGGTTTAATAAGTGCTTGTGCTTGAGTGAAACAACCATGCCGCAGATTTTTTTTTTTTGTTTTGTTTGTTTTTTTTTTTTTTTTTTTTCAGTTGCCAGGCCAGGCATTACTCCTTTGTTTACAGCGATGTGGTTCCCAAGTCAATAGCAGGAACTGTACAGCAACAGCAAATGGGCATGGGAATGCCTGTTGGAATGTCAGCAGGGTTTGGGTGAAACAGAGACGGGTATTAACAGGACATAACAGCAGGGGCCAAAAAAGCTCAGAGGAAAGATTAAGCATTGCCAGGTCTACTAGAGTGAAACCGTGCCACAGTAAAGAGGACTGTCATAACTACAGTTACAAGCAGTTTCAGAAGGGAAGAAAAAAAACAACTAAATATGTAGAATCTTTAAAAAAGTATTACTAGCCTGCTTCAGAACAATAATAGTTGGGTTAGATATGAAATGCTCAACTGGTTAAAATGTTCTGTAGCCCCAAGACTGAGCACTAAGAAAGGCATGCCCATAGCTGACACATCAGAACCATTCAATTACCGTATTCCTTCAAATGTAAGGCACAGCCCAAATTTAACACCCTCAAATTTGAGGAAAAAAATGAAGCCATAAAATAAATATGCATGTAGAGAGGTACAACTTCATTTACGCTGTTGTATTGTACAAAACTGACACGAAACAGTGCTGTTGTAGATTAACCTCTGAGCTTGTTTATTGTGCTGCATACTGTATAATACTTAAGATGGCATCTTTATCGTACACACGCCACTCACTCACTTACGGCATCACACATCCTGGCAACAGCAAGCACAACACAACATCAAACAACATGTAACCCAGCAACCACAACAGCATTGATCGCATTGCAAACACAACAGTCAGAACCTGTTTTTCTCCCAATTTGTCAACTGTGGTAACGCTTGGCATGTCGAAAAATACGGGGGTCTGGTCAGCCTTTCCAATCTGTCCAAGCTGGTACTGTTTGTTAGAAACGTTGAAATTGTGAAAGCTTTGCTTGGTATCCCTCAGGAAGCTAATGACATTTCCTTATAAATGGCTGCCTGTATAACACGGATGATTCGAGATGGGGCAGTGACGTTTTTTTCTCCTCGGCAGTCAGTCACGTTGCTGTTTGTGTACTCTGATAGTCACGTCTTTTGTTGGAAATTTTTAATACACACATTGCTATACTGTAATCAAAATTTTAGATTTAAATGTTAATTTAAATTCAAAGGAATGCAGTTGGAATAAACCTAAGCACAAAAGTGGGAAACCTCTAAATTGTCTAATGCATCTTATGCTTGCCCTGTGGTATCCAGCATTATAGCAGGTGATGGTGTGGTTCAGTTATCTGTTAGATTGTTGATGCAAGTCCTCATTTAGTGCTAGTTAAGTTTTTTTTGAAGTTTGGTACTTTCAACTTTTTTAGGAGTTACAAAAAACTCTCTCTTTTCTTGACAGGTGAATCCCTATGTTTACAAACGCAAACTTGTTTTTCTGTATATTATTTATTTATTGAGTAGAGGTATGTGCTTTCACCTTAAGCAAGCTCATTATAAACCTGCATTTTTGTCTTAAATTTCCTAAAGATTGTGCAACTCTGCCTGCTTTGTTTATTTGTCTTTATTCATTTATACAGAGTGCACAGCACTCAATCGATAGATCTGATGTGCTTTTAAAGGACAGAATTTCCTGTCTATAGGTATATATATATCTTATATATATATATATATAAATATGTGACGATTATCTTGGTATTAAGGGCTTGTTTCAAGTTAGATACACGGTATATATATATTTATGATACCATAATTTTGTAATTAAACAAACCCCTAATGGTTTTTGCCACAGATTTACTGAGCACTACTTGATAACTTCCAAACATTTTCCTATGGTACCTGCATCTTTTTTAACCTTAATTGACAGTGAACCGTGTAATTATGACTCTGTGCACTACACTTTTAAAGCATATTTAATTCTATTTTATTTACCTTAGTGTGACAGCTTTACTGCCATAGACATAGAATAAATGATGCTTGGTTTGTTTTTATAATAAAGATGTGGATCCTTCTCCAAATTCCAAAAGTGCATTTGTTTGTCAAACTATCTTCATGCTACGCAAACTGTCAGTCTAATTACATCTAACCAAATTTTTTGCATGCAGTTGCAAGAGGACTGTGTTCATGGAACAGTTAAATGGCCTTCCTGTTTTTTGTGAACCACTGATACCCCCGTGGTCACAGGGTGCATGCAAGGGATTACTGTATTTACTAATAATGCAAGACATATTGATATAAACTTGGTGTATCTGTGTATTGATAACATTGTGTAAGAAGACCCTGCTTTGAACTGTGTCCTGGGGTTATAGCCCCCAAAATGGATTTTGTCTCGGTGACAAAAGATGTTGAATGTTATCAACTCGTTCATGAGTGTTTACATTCCAAGTAAAGCATTAGACAAAGGAGAAGGGGAATGCTGTCAAAAACAGAATAAAACCTAACGCAACTGCTGCGGTAAAATGCGGAGGCTTTCAGTATGTCTGATGCCAAGATGGATGTTGTGTGAACCCGGGTCCATAATGGCATAAACAAGACAACTTCCTGTTTTTGGCTATCGAGAAAGCCTTTACTGTTTTGAATTACGTCCATTTGTAAGAAATGCAGATCCCTTAGTGCTAGCACACTATCTGCTGCTTTATCTTTTTAGGTTAGCTTTGGCGATTTGCTGTTCAGCCTGAAGTTCTTGCTATAGGTGTGATTTATCTGTATAAAAATAAAAGACAAAAATGGTCAAAGTCCATTTAACAAACAAATCCAAATCAAAACATTACTCAACTAAATCCCTAATGGGTTGAACCCTGCCTCTCTGCTTCTCCTATCAGGCACTGTTTGATTCCTTTGCCCCTCATCAGAGGCTTGTCTCCTGGCAGCAAGTAAAGACTAAGCTGTTTGACAAACTCCAAAACTGTTCCACTGTTTAAGCAGGCTCAAAGAAAAGCTAGTGACAAACACGGGCTGGTAAGCAGCTGCAAATTAGCTCTTGGGTCCGAGGGCAAGGAGTAAAGGGTTAGGAAAGACAACTCTGTGTGTGTCTCTCTCTGTCTGTCTGTCTGTGCGAACGCAATATCAGACGGACAGGCACACGTGCCATTTTACCTCGATGAAATATAGTGAGACCTAGTGGAAATAAACTTTTAAACAGTGACTTTAGTGCAATACTATATTTGAGTTGGCTTTGAACTATTTTGAAGCATTGCTTTTGGCGCTTAGGCAACCCAGAGTCTTCTGTTCATTTTCAGTCCTGTGACTTCTTTTTACTTATTTATTTATTTGTTTATTTAATTTTTTATTCCATATGGCCAAAAAAATCTATTGACATTTGTGTTTGAGTTGGTTTTCACTGTACAACTAGTTAAATAGTCATGTGCTGCGTGCACATTTCATATTCCACTTTACAAAACCTTCCTGCTCAGGTGTGTTTGCTGAGCAGATAGAGAATTAATTAACTGTATCACTTGTATTATTTGATGCAGTGAGTTTTAAACGTTGAGCATGCAGAAGTTGATGGATGACCCTGTCTGGGGATGGCCACATTGGAGGTATTGTTCATGATAGTGAGATCTTCAAAACGCCCAAAGTTGATGAAAGTTTGTGTGAAGGGTTGTAGGTTCATGTAGATCAGGGTAACTGTGATTTTAATTGACTTGGCTATACTGTAAACCAGTTTTGTGACCGTTCCATGGTAAATATATTATTTAATATAGAAGTAGGATGCTTGGTAGCACAGTAGGTGAATGAATTCCATTATGGCACAGTGTTCTTGTGAACAAATGCAGATGTCTAGATAATTGATGGTTAATGCTGTTTCTGTTCAAAAGTGACTGTGTGTGTACAAAAAAACCCAGAAAGACTCTTTGTGCAGTAGCAAAAAACAAAGTCTAAAAACAGTCAAAGTTCAGTCCACAAAGAAGGAATTAACCTGGGTAGTAATTTTATCCACGGGTGTGGCGTTAGGCCCAGATGATCACAATTAAAGCAAATCGCTTATTATCAGTCTCTCCTACAAGTTAATTTGCCTTTCATGAGACTTAAGACTTAAAGTGGTCTTGCACTCACAAGTGTCTGTCTGTGTGTTCTGTAGTTTCATTGAGAGGGTTGTTTTTAGCACAGGGCGGCAGAGAGGCTTTGAGGGATTAGATTTCCTTGTGGGAGGAGGCTGACACAGAGTTCTATGAGATGGTTTAATATTCAGCTGCTTGGGTAAAGCGTGTGGCCAGTATCTTATACACACTGTTGTGGGATTCAAAGGAAGGCCTTACTTTGCTATAAAAGAAAGTCTTGCTTCTCTTTCTTTTTAAACCCATATGTTTTATTTCTCCTCCCAGAGGTTAGCTTTGGTGCTAGCTCGTGTGACCTTTTGTCCAGCAGCTGTAAAGCAAGAAAGGCTAACCGGTTCTCTCTGTCCTCCTCGCAGTGCCTCGTCCAACCACAGGAATGCATCCCCAGGAACGCCTGGCTGAGCAAACTGGATGGAACAAGTTCAGGGCAGTGCTGTGGCTTGCTGTGACGCCGACCATTTGTGTGTTGTTGCTGCTCTGATTCTAGCAACTGCTGTGATCTGTAGAAGCAACAGCAAGAGCATCAGCCACAAGCACTGTCCAGACAAAAGGTTCAAATAAAATGGGTGAAGGAAAGGGAGTAGGGTTTGGCAGCAGGGGGAGCTTACTAACAGGGTTATAAACATCGGGAGAAAAACTGTGTAAAACAGCCCTCTTATGGCAGATAGAGTACATTGGGTGGTGTCATATTGCAAGGTTAAGGTTTCTGCTTGTACTGTGGGATTACAGTGTTATCTTGTTTGTACTTGGTTATCCTCCCAACCCAACCCAATTTTAGCGAGAGGAAGACTGTCAAGATACAATGATCACAAATATAGCGATCATAAGATCATCTGTATCGCAATACACCTGATGGTCCTGATGAGGTAAAATAAAATGCAAAACCTTAAATAGGGGAGAAGTATGTGTTCGTACAAATATTAAATACATGTATTCATCGTGGGCGCTGATCTGTATTGTAAGGTGGGGGGACAAAGCGTGTGGCAATTTAGGAAAGTAAGACGTGCCGTCACAACAAATTCTTCTAAACACAGATGGCGAGTATTGAAATGGTAGCGATAAGAAATGTTCTTAATGTACCTAATGTTAACCCTAGTAAGTTCACCCCTTTCAACACCCCCCCCCCCCCAAACACACACACACACACACACACACACACACACACACTTTTTTGTTGCCTAAACAACAACTTAAACAAAACGATGCTTAAATTTCCTTGCGTTGTCATTACTTGCATCTACAGCAGATTTTTAAGAAGTAGTCGATATAGCCGACCCTGTATTAAAATAAATACTACTAAATCTACTGTCTCTTGATTTACACAGTTCTTTATTAAACAGTTTGTCACCATTATTTATGCTTAGGTTTCATATATGTTGTAGTTAGCTAAATAATACAAGTTGGAAACAAGTTGTGTATCAGGTCGAAATTACACTAGTCTCAGCGATTTACCTTCGCAAAACGATAAGCTACATTTCAGCAAAACATTGTTCTATCTCAATTTTGTTTTCACTGTGTGTTTTTTTTTTTTTTTTTCACCTGTCCCCTTAAACATATTCATATCAAAGCATTTTCAGTAAATAACAGAAGCTGCATTTAAGTTTTCAAAAATGATTTGTGTATAAGGTTAGCCCTAATATTTTATATATATAAAAACAAATCCTACCTCACTAACTTCTGTCAGTTTTTCACTGCTACCATCGAGTTGTTGCACTCTGTGTTATGTTTGTTTGTTTGTTTTGCAGGTAGCCCCCTCAAACAAAACCGAATTGCCATTTCTAAAATCAAAAACATAATTGTATACATCAACCTCATCAATGACACGTGCGCAAGCAGTGAAGCGTGTCGGGTTCACAGGCTCGGACTAGTTCATTGTGTAAAATAAGGAGGGGTGGAGAATCTGGTGCATTACAGTCCCAACAAAAGAAGTTAACAATTCTGAATCATAAAACCGTTTAAAAAATATTGTTAAGGGGTCGTAAAAGTGTGTGTGCATGTGGGGTGGGACAAATTACATGTACTGCCCCCCCCCCACTACAAACAGTGGGTGGGACTTTAGATTTATTCTGCCTCAGTTGGCTCGCAAAGTTTAAACATGCTTAATATTTTGCGATGTGATTCACGCGCTTCGGGTTGTATGTTATACCTACTTGCAAGTCTCAGTCAGCAACCAATAAGTTCACTGCGTTCCGTCATATGACAGGAGACAGACACGCATGTATTATCTCTCTATTAATACACACACACACACACACACACACACACACACACACACACACACACACACACGGTATTCCATTGGTTTGTATATGATCATAACTATTAGACAGAATGTTTACATAATACAGTACTTAAAAACTGTTGCTATAATCATGATTTATTTATTATTAATAGCGTTTCAATTAAATTATACCAAATAACATTTTTATTTACAATGAAGGGAAAACATAATACATAAGCATTTGTTCGACACAGTATGTTCCCTACATTGTAAAAAAAAAAAAAAAAAAAAAAAAAAAGTGATTAGTTCTAATTTAATTAAAACACTATTTAATAGTAAATTAATTGTGGTTGTAGTAGCATTTAAGTATTGTGTAAATATTTCATCTAATAGTTAAAAGGTATAATGCTTATGGGGCCGTCGGCTTGTTTTCAAAAGCTGTCCACACAGACATTATATACAAACCAATGGAATACCTTGTGTGTGTAATAATAGAGCTGTGCATGTCTCTAATCATATGTGGTTTTCACGATCACGCCGCCATCTAACCAAAATTGTATATAGTACTGTCTTAGCCTTAAGTTTATGCCTATTGTCATTGATTTGACCCATTGCCGCTGTACTTTTTGCATCCTGGGCAGGTCAAACATCAGAAAAAAATCACATTGTGTCCTTCCCGCGATTTCATCGGGCAGTGTGTCACGCACGCTCTCCAGAGGTGTTTTTTGTGACGCGACCTCCGCCAGAGAGATGCGACGATCGCTTCGGGTAGTGTGTACCAGGCTTTAGTATCAAAGATCTAGACCGCATGCTTAACTGGTGGTCTGCATAGAATTGCTTTATTCTATTGGCGTCTGCATTGCCTTCAGTTGTAACCGTCTTGAGAAACTTGATCTTAGTAAGTTCTGACTAAAAAGCATAGCAATTCAATAAAAGCACACAATAGTATACTCAAGTAATGTAATCAACTCAGATCTATTTTAGTTAGATATATTATTACATAGTAGGATTTATTATTATACCACACTTAGAGAAAAAAGGCTGTGATTTTGAACTATGATTATATATAACTTAAGCATATAATAACATCACACAAACCAACTGTTATTATTTATTATCTATTACTAACTTTTCAGTTTTCACATGATCGCATTAAAAGTATGGCCTAACTGAAATATCAGAATTGATGTAACTATACATCCCGTTGCGAGGAAACCTGATTTGTCAGGAGCTACATTACAACGATCCTTTGCATAAGGTTTCTATATTTTACCAGCGAGTTGCTGCTGCAATGTTGTTCATTCTTCAGAGTATTGTGTCGCGGTAGTCTCCTAGTCCAGATGGTGTTGTAGGGACAGAGACACAGAACACTGCAAGTTAAATTGCACTAATGCGCTTTTTAATAAACAAATACACAAATAAAACGGCCAAAACAGTAACAAAAACACATGTAACAAAATAAAAGGCACAAGGGCCAAAACAAAAGGTGTTTAAAGTCACCATCATAAACAAACAGCACAGAACACAGACCATCGAACACATCCATCCAACTCTAACCCTTTCTAATTACCACTTGTGATCACCTATTTTATACACCTGTGGCTGGAGCCTAATTTAATCATTTATTCGCTTGTCGGCTTCAGCCACATTCCTACGTGTAAGACAGGGAATACAAGTTAAATGTAAACTTACTTCTGACAGATATTTTACGAAAAGCAAAATCACTGCTTCTCCGTTGCTATGTCTGTGTGTTTGTCTAAAATCAAAGTATGGAACGTCGACTCTCGCAAAGCAGTCACAATTTGTGATTCAGCTGTTTCATTCAGCGCATACAGAAACTGCCAGACATTGTTTTTTCTTATGTGATCTGCACCCACTGATACCTCATGCCTTTCTATCAGCCTCATAGAAAAAGGCAGGTACAGTTTTCACACGACGAACAAGTGTAATTAATGTTACTGTTGTAAAATAAACACATTCCTATATGTGCAGACGTGTGGCTGTATTTGTTATTTTGTTAGCCAGAATGCAGTTATGAGGTCTGTAACTGTGGCGCTGCTGTCATTTCCCAGAACGACTGCTCTTTGGACTTTTGCGACATGACGGGTCATCCCCTGCCTGAATATGCTCCTTTGTAGAAAGGTGCTGAAGCAAATATTCTTTTTTCCACCCACCTTCTGGAGCGATATTTCCAAGTGTCCATTCATTGGAAAAGCCGTTTACTAACACAGGCTCAAATACAATAGAAAAAAATACCTCATTAAAATGTGAACAACATTTAAAATAATAATAATGTAGAGAAGGCAATTATTGCTGACCAGAAGCATTTGTTTTGTTTGTTGTGTGCTTTAGGTTGTTTACCTTTTTAACTCTGTAGAGGGACCTATATTTGTGGAAGGAGGGTTGTCATGTTTTTTCAGCACTTTTTTCAGCAGGTGCAGCATCGTTAATATTTTCACTAGAATCCTGCAATGAAGTTGCATGTGCTAATACTATGCTCATGAGTGCTACAAATAGTACTACTACTACTACTACTAATAATAATAATAATAATAATAATAATAATAATAATAATAGCAGCCACCGTTCAGGCTTACAAGAATAGAAATATGCAATCGAACGTTGTGCCATTGCAACAGGTGGAACTAAAAGCTACGAGTCTGTACGTGCCCAGCAAATTCTTGCAATTGATGCTTGCTCTTCAGGTTACGTTTGTGTGGGCTTAGAGCATCTAGGCTGATCTATGTGGTTTGTAGATTTGCTGCCGCCTGAGTGAGCTCGGCACGAACATGACATGCATTTTTACAAAAGAAAATTGGAGAATCAGTGGCAAGACAGACGCAAATATGCTTAAGTTAACGCTTTGCAAGAATGCTCTCAAAATGGCATGTTTACCTCTATTTTGGAGTCTCAATTCATGGTAATAACTTACGAAGGTTAGTAAACTGAGTGCCAAGACTGTTGCCGGTTAGTGGGAGGGAATACTGTTCGGCAGATTCATAATGTCTTTTGCCATACATTTTGACAAATACATTTGGTATTTCAATGTATCTCAATATTTAGCCTTCACAATTAATCCTGGAGTGCGTGTTTAAGGCCGGGTTAGGAAAATGTACGCTGTTACTTTAACAGGTCCTGCTTCTGGGTCAAGATTCTTCAGTGACCGTGCTACTGCTGCTTCACATTGGCTGAAGCGCCTAGATGCTGCACACTCAAACTGGGTTTTTGACAGGCTGGTTGTGATGAGTGAGATCCGATCTGCTGAGTGGTTGGACAGGCTGATTGCCTCGCTGTATCTTAATCCAGGGCACCAGCACAACCCTTGTGTCGTGACTCTGATTCTTGCAGCCCCTTGGAGAATGTGCAGTGCTGTTTTATGTATTATGCATTAGAATTGTGTTTTAACTGTGTTTATAATTACAATCCTCGGTTTAGTTGCGACTGCCTCCGCTGACAGGGTGAGATGGTACATCTCAGTGGGCTGGATCAGCATGCATATTTAGTTTTGGATTTTAGTAAAGATGGACAATTTAAGGCTGTTTGTTATGTGGTTGTAGTACATGTCAGACTTAAACTGTGAATGATATCCTGTGACATTTTTTATATGGTGTGGGTGGGTGGGTGCGGGGGTACAACTTGTAAATGAAATCCAGGCAGTGGAATGCAGTGTTTTTAGCATTCATGTATAGAAAACACCTTCAGGCTGGGTGCCTGTGTCTGACAGCACTATTATTAAGTTTACAGCACGGGGGGGGGGTGGGTTACAGTTTCATAATGGCAAAAACTTTCAAAACATTGTCCCACAGCCAGAAAAGACTTTTCGTTGCGTTTATTTCTGGAGTAAATGGATGTAGTGAGTAGTCATACACATGTTTCTCCTCCCAGATGAAGAAGCCGCTGGTTCCATTTTGTGAAACTTGTAGCCTGAGGGGAGGAACAGTGCTGGTGCTTCCACCACCACTGAGGCGCCGGCAGTGTCGTATTACTAAGATAATGTGGACAGGCTCCTTCAGGGCCACTCTCTTTGTTGCCAAAGCCTTTTAAGGAAGCAGATATTAAAAGCAGCGTTGACATCGAGTTCACTTAGCACTGGCAGTTAAAGATACAGCATCACTCTGCTTATAATCACTTTTCAAAGCATGTACCTCAGAATCTCTGTCTGTAAGATGTATTCAAATATATGAGCAGTAATCTAGTTTGTTCGTTCTTTCTTCCTTCCTTTCCCTCTAATTTCATTTTTGCAAATACCCCCCACCCCAACTAAAACCTATACTGCCAGTACATAGAGCTTTAAAACAACATCATGAACAGAATCATGATCCTTGTGTAGTGATCTTGGCTGTGTCACTTGTTATCTACAGTAAAGAATGTAATCTATGCTCTTGCTCCTGTGTGCTTTACCCAATACACAGCCTAACATTTTAAAGGTATGAATTGCAGCTCTGAGTCATGCAAGGTTTCCACTTCACTCAAATTGGTGAGAAAAGTGACATTGGCTTAGTTTTACTATGTGTTTACTGTTACTCAAGACATTTCTGTCTCGTGGAATAAACAAGGACTTGGTACCTTTTTGCGTTTCCTGGGAACGCCAACTTCACCCCCCAACGTTATGCAAATGAATGGGGGGATATTTAAATTAGCCATGTGTAAGACCCAGTTAAATTTTCCTGCAGTTTAGAAGGAAATTCCCCAAAATATTGTTTCCATGTGTAGAGAAGGTTACATGAGAGACTCTCCAGAGGAAATCCATGGGATTTAATAAAGCTCCGATTTGCTGATGGATCCTGCTTTTTTAATCCTTTTTGTTTTAGTCGCCAACACAGCTTTTTACACATCATCTTTGGGGGTGTTATCTATTAATTAAATGCCTATTTAATTAAAACTGGAAACTGGAGGAGAATTTGAGCGATCTGTGCTAGATACCTTCTTGGATTGCACCCAAGGCTGGATCCTGTGCTGTCAGGAATTGCATAACGATGATATGAAAAGTTCTGCTATTAGATGCACTGTTAACTTTATTCTTGTAACCTGACGGTGTACTTTTATTTTGTATCACAGTTTTGTTTCATTAGCTTATTTTGTATCTCATTCTACCAAATATAACATCCTCATGTTTGCTGTACTTGTAGGACTGCTTCTGCAAAATAAAGTATTGGAATATTGAGTAGAAATAAGTTGCGAAAATTCCACACTACATTTTATTTGGAGAGTAGGTTAAAACATTTTTTTTTTTATGTTGTGCATTGTATAGTTTAGCTATCTTACTTTATGGTTAAAAACATACTCATGTAAAACAGTAGTTGGAAAGAAAATACATAATTTAGAAAACTATCATAGTAAAGTATATACATTTATTTATTTTAAATTTAAGAGACACAAGGTCTTTCTCCCCTGTTGCGAATGCATCGAAAGGCGACAGGACCACTGAATGACGTTAGATCATCCCTTGCCAGAAGAGAAAATGGGTCCATGCCAACGTCAACCATAAGCGTGGCTGGTCTCGAAGTCTCGGCAATGCTCTGTAGAAACTCCGAGAACATGGCCATCATTTGCTGGTGTTGCTGCCTCAGCCACCTAGCCCAGTCGTGTTGATGAAGATCTGCTTGTTGAACCAACAGCTATTGTATGGCAGCGGTGGCCTGCATCTGGTGCCTCAACAGTCTTGTTTCTACGAGCCTGGATTGCCTGTACTCTGCCACTGAAGGGTATTGTTGACATCATAGTGGTGATTTAAAAAGAAATATATATGCAACAGACATTGAACCAGTTATCAATGGATAAAGAACAACTGATCAATACATGCACACTTTAATACGTGCAGCTCGTTTTAAAATAAAACTTTCACAGTTATATGAAAATTGACAGGACTCGCGTCATAGGTCAGCTGCTACACCAGATTGTGTGTGCAGAGGACATGCAATCACATCCACCGAGCTTCCTGTCTCTATTTCCTCCTCTTGCAGCTCCACAGAAGAGCATCTGTATTACAAAGCTTCTCCTCCCATTCAGCATGCTGTGCGACAGACTGTGACGATGCTCTGTCTGCTGACTGGAGGGGTCTGGAAGAGAGGTGCTAGTGCTGAAGCCTTTGTGAAAATTGAAAGTAAAACATGCATAAGAAAAAAAAAGTTTTAAATCAGCCCAAGATCACTTGCAGGTTTAAGGTGACTGTTTTTATAAATTTGAATGGGCTAGTTAATACATATAATTTACAAGTTCACAAAATCTGCAGGAAACCCCAGTACTAGGGTGTGTAATGGCAAGCAAGAAATTGTGTTCCCTCAGTTACCTTGATTAGGAGAGCTGCATGACGCTGCCGATTTTTGAGGGCTGGGAGGTGTCAAATTAGACAGCATTCAGAATTGGGCAGACACATGGCAAATTATATTTAATATAGAAAAGTGTAAGGTACTGCACACATGCAATAAAAATGTCCATTATAAATACCATATGGGAGATACTGAAATTGAAGAAAGAATCTGTGAAAAAGATCTAGTTTATGTTGACTCAGAAATGTCTTCATCTTGACAATGTGGGGAAGCTATAAAAAAAAGCCAACAAAATCTTCCGATAGATAGTGAAAAGTGTTGAATTTAATTTGAGGAAAGTAATGTTAAACCTTTACAATGCATTACTAAGACCTCATCTAGAATATTGTGTTTAGTTCTGGTCATCTCGCTACAAAATGGACAAATCTTCTCTAGAAAGAGTGCAAAGAATTTTTCCTGGATTAAAAGGCATGTCATATGCAGACAGGCTAAAAGAATTGAACCTATTCAGTCTTGTACAAAGAAGACTACACGGCGATCTGATTTCAAGGATTCCCAAAATTCTAAAAGGTACTGACAATGTCGACCCAAGGGACTTTTTCGACCTGAAAAAAGAAACAGGGACCAGGGGTCTCAAATGGGGATTAGATAAAGGGGCATTCAGAACAGAAAATAGTGGGAGTCTGAAATGAAGCTGACACCCTGGGATCCTTCAAGAAGCTGCTTGATGAGATTCTGGGATCAATAAGCTACTAACAACCAAACGAGCAAGATGAGCCTAATGTTCTAATTGAGCGTACAGCTGCAAATGCACTGGCTGCTGCCTCAACAAACAGTCCGTTTCTTCCCAGAATCGAAACTGGGACTGTCCTTCTATGTTCCTGCAGGTAGGACTGCTTCAGTTTTTTGAATTTGTCCCTCATTTTGAGGAATTGTGCGTTCAGTCCCTGGGCTAGAAGAGCATCATCTACTTTTTGGAGGACAAAACTGTTCTGTTGCTTTGGGTGGTCAAGCTGCCTTATCAGATTGCACAAGTTTTTCTTCCCAACATGTACGCGCATGGCCACTTCACGTGACAGAAAACAGACGTGTAAACTGGCCCATTATAGTCTGGAGAATGTTTGTTACGGGTTAAAGTGGAGTGAACCAGAGTCATCTTGAATAACCAGCTACTAATTTGTGAGTGTGTTAAACAAGCTGTTGCAAATCAGGGTAATTTCTAGAACCCATAGTGAGCACATTATAGATCTCTTTTCTTTCTTTTTTTTTAATCCGTTATATTTTACCTGCATTAGGATTTTTAGGTTTTTTGTATAATGAAGCAAAACATGTTTTTCATGTGTGAAGGAAAAATGAGGCAGACAGATGGATATTGTGTTTTCAGTTCATTCAGTTTTTTTGCACTGTGGAGTGTTGACCACAAATGATAGCAAACTAATAAAAATAGTGCTCAATTTCAAACAGTGGAGTCACAGTGATTGGGACAAAAAAATATTGTCATTCTTACTTTACCAAACAGAAGATCAGGCTGTGTTTTTCATAAGGAAATCATCGGTAGCTTCTAACACTGAGGTAATTCTGAGGTGTAACTATAATTAAAAAGCACCACTGTTATGCCTTAATCTCCTTGGCTGCTGTTTTTTATGTTAGAAAATAGAGTGCAAGCAGGTGCAAACATGACAAAAAAAAAAAAAAAAAAAAAAAAACCCACATGAACACAAACATTGTTACAGCCGTGGCATTCTGGGACACCACAAGACATTTGTGAGTCACGGTACACCTGTTTGTGAAACCCATTCTTCTTCAGCTTGAGTGATATCATGCTCCTACTCTCCCAAGTCATTCTACCACTACACACACATTCCTAAAAGGTAGTAATTTAAGTACAAGTGGCCATCGTAAACTCAGCCCCCTTCCCCCACCCCCCTCCAAGGTGGGTGTTATTTCTGAGACCAAGCAGCCTTGCTTACTGTGGTTAGCAGATGCTTAATTGCCTACACATTCGTGTTGACTTTTTTTTTTTTTTTTTTTTTTTTTTTTTTTTTGGGTAGAATCATTTTTGTGAAACACTGCCTCAGCCACCCCGTGTTATGTCAGAGAATGTTTCCAGCACATTGTCTAAGGATCCCTGCATAGTGGAGCGCACACTTGTTACAAGCTAATTGCAGGCAAATGGCCTTATCACATTGCATTTTAGGAAAAAGCTTACTAGCTTCAGATACAAAACAGTAAACAAGCCTTGTCAATTAAAACAGTGATAACTATGATTTATCTAGATTGCAGAGCAATCTTCCTGAAGTATTACTCCTTCATTCATAGGAGTGATGGATCAATACTGCCACATTTGGGTAATTACAGTGTACATGCAGGTGCTGTATACTGTTCTAATTCCTCATTGATCTGTTTCCTTGCCTAACGGTTGGCCAAAGGTCTGTATACTGCATGTACCTAGTCTGAAATGTTTGAATGTTAGCAATGCGTTATTGATGCTGATGCTGTGTTGCATCATGTGTGTTGCAGCTGTTGCTTGTAGCCTTTTGGAAAGCCATACTGTGTCCTTGTCCTGACCCTTTCACCGGTCACTAGGATGGTTGAACTCCAGTGGTTGGTGGTACAGACGTCATCTAAAATACAGGGAAAACCCTACTTCCTGAGGAACTTGTTTGCCCAATGCTATAAAATCAGTTTCCATAGCACTTCTTACAGTAGTTTGACCTGTAGTTCTTTTAAAAAAAAAAAAAAAACTCCTGCATCCTGGTATCTTTGCTGTAGGTTACCATACACAATTAATGAATATACATTGAGCACTGTAATAAAACCAAAACTATATAATAATATATTTAATTAGTTGCTGTCAACTGTTCAGTGCAGTAGACATTCTCTCTGTTTTTATTTAAACAAAAGGTTTGTATTTGGAGGTGCCTTTTGTCAGGCACAAAATGTGATCCTAAATTCAAGTGGTCCTTTTATTTCCAACCTTGCTTGCTGTGGGAGTGAAGTGCAATCTTGTTAGTTCCTTTCTCTTTTTATTTAAAAGAAAAGTAGTGGCTGTCCGTAACTTTTGCTTAGCTTGAAGTTGCAAAAGCTGATGTGTCACTGATCTCTCGTTAATGCTTAACCTTGAACAAACAGCAATGCAGTTTGTGACAGGGCCTATAGCTTGTCCTGGCTGGATTACAGTAAAAGGTATTGTAGCTTTGAAAGGTTAGGCTGCAAAGCTGTTTCCACAGAGATGATGTCCTGAGCTTGAGAAGTTAACCAACTGGGCTGCATTTTTTCTTTTCTCCTATAATCATGACTTTCCTGTGCAAATGTAGAGTGACTGCTGTAATAAAGTTGATTTTCAGTGAATTTTGTTATTTTATGCAGCTCCAGAATGATTGGAGTGGGGCAGCCTTACAGCAAACCATAAAGTGGAATAAAAACACATGGCAATTGTGGTGCACGTACTGTATAGGACATTGCTGAATGGTTGGTTGATTTTTCACATCAAATAAGAAGCGGTGTTGTGTGCATTTGAGGTTAATAAACGCAGGGACCACAGGTCTTGATGGATTAGCCTCTGGATACAAAACCTTTGAATGGTGGCACAGTGGCTAATATCTGTTTCAGTCCTGTGGATAATCAGGCAGACACTCCCTGTAAAATGCATCCTGGTGGCGGTCTCAGCCTTTGGGCATGTATATTCACAACGCAAAACAGAAAGATAAAGGAATTTAAGAAATGGGCCACTTCTTGTAGTATGACTTATTTAATAGACTTGTATTTTTCCTGACCTTTTTTGTAAAGCTGGGATATCCTTGCTGTCCGTTGCAGCAAGATGTAACCTGCCATATTCCCAAGAGATTCAATACAATCGCAGCCTTTTTATTTCAGGACTTCAAAGCAAAAGGTTTCCAGCCTATTTCTGCACTGATCGACCAGTGCAAGTCACAGTACATTATGTCTGTGTCATGGTGTAACAGGGCAGCGGCTGGGTGTAAACCTGCGCACCACAAGCAAGTGTCTTAACCACAATGTAAAATATCCTGTCTTATTTGCATTTGTGGTTATAGAGCTTTTTACCTCCTCATCTCATCTCATCTCATCTCATCTCCCCAACAGGGGACAGAATCATTAATGCAACTGTCCCGTCCCGTCCCGTCCCCCTCCCCTTGCTGGCAATCCTGAGATTTGATTCACTGCACCAACATAACAAGGAGGATGCTGGGAGTGACCTAACTCTGCACACCATAAACAAGTGTCTTTACCACAGTGCAAAAGAGCTGGGCTCATCTGCATTTGTGGTTGTAGAGCTTTTAACCTCATCTCAACAACATGGGACAGAATCCGTAACAGCTGTGTGTCACACTGCCCATTACATAAGCCCTATTGATACAACATATTATGGACTTGTTAGTACCTGAACTGGTAATTGAATCCTTAGGGTTTGCCAGAGCATTGCAGGCAGTGGCATAGCACGTGCCCACCCAAATATGCGCCTATGTGAATGCCAAGTTTAAGTACATTTTTAAAAAAAGTAAACGTTAACTGTGTGACCCGAAGGCGGTGTTTATGTTTAGGTCAAAAAGGCGATTTTTTAAAATGACGCAGGCTTTAACCAATCAAAGAAAAAGTCATTGTGATGCAATGTTTAGGTGGAATCTTCCCCTCATGCAACAAATCATGGGCAAGCCACGTTTGATTGACAGCTTGCGATAGTTAGCGTAGATCTGTTAAGTCCCATATGTTTATTTTAATGTGCATTTTGAAAATAAGTTGTTAGTAGTGAGACAGTCAACATGGCAAAACAAATCTGCACACACTTTTAAGAGTTTAGTTTAGTAGAATGACTGGAGTGAACATGATTAGACAGCTGGCAGAATGCTGACAAATAGCTTAAAATTGCTTTCAGCTTCTTTCAATTTACCGTGAAAAAATAGGCTTTATTTTTAACATTGTGAATTTATACTTTCCTCAGCACCATACATTTGGTTACTATGGCATCGGGGTCAAACAAATACTGACTTCATGATTGGTGTTCGAGTCATACTACAATGACCTAGCGAATCAGTTTTATTTGATGTTACAACTTAATAATTTGAAGGTATCTGTGGTTTTAAATCTGCATAATTATTTCTGTGCAGTATTAGAAATGTAAAGAAAACTTTACTTTTATCATTTAAGGTTTGCTGTTCACTTTTCTCCCATGTATAAGATTTATTTTAAAGACGGCAAAATATGGAAATTGCCCATTCCTTTTCATTAGCATGTCAACATACTTTTAAAAGGTTTACAGAAATTGAAATTGTTGCTGAATTTGTCACTCAAGGTTGTTTTAAAAAAAATCTGTTTTTGTCTGCTTGTTACGTTTTCTGCAGCAAACGCAATATCTTTGTTTAGTTGTACCTGAGAAAATGCAGCAATGATTTGCTGCATTTGGAAACGAAAGCAGCAATGTTTACCTGGAAATGAGGTATTCTCAGCACAGCTAAGATTTTAGTTTTGGATTGAAGGCAGCAGGGGTTTAGCCTGATTTTAAGCTTTTGCTTGACAGACGCTCTTATGCAGGGCGAGTTACAGAGTTGACAATTTATTACAATATAGCTAAGAGAATACAATACAGCTTAAAAAAAGCAATACAGCTTTTTTTTTAAATAATTTTTGTTTATGTAGTTTCTGTTAGCACTTTTTTGTCGAATGAAATGGTTTTTGCAGTTATTGTGCACAGTGTGTTTGTTTCGGTAGGTTGTATGCGTATGTGCTTTGTATTTGTAGTGTATACGTGCAACTACTGTATAAGCTGCAAAAAATGTTAGCCTTGCTTCACTCTGTACCATACATTTTCAGTCTTGGCTACTTTGCTCTGCTCAAACCCCGAGGAGATATTTGATGTATTCAGACTTTTAATTGTGTTAAATCATGTTTGTAATGTAAACTATTTCCTGTGACGTCAGACCTTTTGGTACTTGTCCATCCACCCGAAGTCGTGGCCCGTCCAAATTTCCATTCCTAGCTACGCCTCTGGTTACAGGCACTACAATCTATAAAGCAGTAATTGCCTTTACTTTTTTTATTATTATTATTATATATAACTTTGAACTGAACAAAACGTTTAGTTTGAGAGAATTTTCTCAGACTAATTTCTAAATCTCTTGCCAGTATAGTATTTAGCAGTTTTTCTGTTTATTATTTGGTCTAGTGAAATTTGAAAATTAACAGTTTACATATTTAGTTGCCGTGCTATTACTTATAGTAATCCATGCTTGGCATGTCTTCTATTTGACGTTACTCTTTACTGTGTACTCATGTTTCTTTGTAATTGCTCTTATTTGAAATCATTCTCATCCGTTCATTTTACTTGCTATGTGCTCTTACTGGACTCATATAAGCAAACAGTTGTATTAAAAGTTACCTGCTCTTAGTCAAACTTGCTCTTAAATGTAGTTATTTATACTGTATTTTCTTTTTTGCTCTTATTTGATTTTGATCTTTTGCAACTAATGTGATATTCTGTGATATTTTGTACTGTGATTTTGTAACAGTTGTAGGTCGTCTTGGATAAGGGTGTCTGCCAAGAAATAAATAATACTAACGCTCTCCAATAAGTGCTGAAGCAGGTTTGTTGCAGTTTGAAACGCCTGTAATTTAAAGCACTAGGCCCTAATGATTTTATTTTAAAATACAGTACGCTGTTTCCTGCAACTGTACCTACCTTTAGATAGATGTAGAATGCAATTAAGGGAATTGTTTTGGGAATGTCATATTTTGGGTTTTAAAAAAAAATGCTGCTTCAATTAATTGGTATTTACCTAAATATTTATCTCAAAGGCAATTTAGAATGACACAACCAAATTGAAAAAGTGTGTGTGTGGGGGTGGGGGGGGTAGGGGGACCAGAAACCACAGGGGAGTGCGAATGGGTGGGTACAGTTCGTTGAGGACCCCCAGTGTGAAGCTTGATGACAACAATCAAGTTTCCCCCCCCCCCCCCCCCCCCCCACCCCCCACAGGGAGACCAATTCATAAGTTCTTAAGGATGATATTTTCTTCCTGAACACAGTGGTAGTAGTAAAAAAAAATAAGAATATTAAACAATTGCCAGATTCGATTCAGGTATTCTACACTACTTGTTTAATAAATGAATCAGTAGTGCAAAGGTGGGATGATTCCATGTGACCCCACAGAAAGATGGACAGGCTTAGCTCTATAAAACAGGTACTATAAACAAAGGCAGGTATGGGAGAGTAAAGGACTTCCTTTTATGCAGCTCATGCTGCTGTGCAGTGCTCCTTTCCCAGACAGCACTCGCTTCTTAGCCCTGCTGCAGCTCTGTCAAACAGAACATCGAGCACTAAGGCACTGCTCCAGATTTAAGGAGGAAGAGAATCTAAAAAACAAACACCCCTGTGGCAGCCGAGACGCCCACCTGGTTGAGAGCCAGCAGCAGGCCGACTCTGGCCTCCTGAAGAGGAGACACAGGAGCCGTCCCCATCCACTTTACTTTGAGAAAAAAAAAAAAAAAAAATCCCAATTAAGTAAGTCGTGAGCAGCAAGTGCCTGTGACCTGGATAAATCTACTGCAGAGGGAGTTCTTATTTGAGGTAGAGCTTGTGTTGTGCGCCATATAGTGTGTGTGTGTGTGTGTGTGTGTGTGTCATATATATATATATATATATATATATATATATATGAGAGGTGAGCACTATGTAGTTATTTTAAACAGGTGATTTTAAAGCTGAATAACCAGATGAAGAAACCTGCTTATTTGTCACCGCCTTTGTCGAACAGGATTCCAGCCAGTGTTCCTTCATCGTTTTTGGGATAAACTAGTTGGACTAAGGGCCATTTCTATATAGATAGACACCTAGGATTATTTTAACACTGAATTTAATTGAGGGACACTGCAACTTTAACGGCGGTTGCTGTAATCCCATGAAGCAGGTAGTTTCCTGGATCTAAACAAGTGCACTGAAGCCTTTGCTAATTAAAGGCATTTGTTTTGTTAAACCGGTCAGTAGTCGTTACCTCCTCCGCTTGAAGAGGTCAAGGGGTAAACCTCTCTCCAGAAGAGGCAGGTGAAAGGCCTGTTTGAAACTGTAAACCTCACAGAGAGAAAATAACTTGAACTTGCATCTGCACAGCAGTGTTTCATTTAGCTTGTTCCTGAGTAACGTCTTGCTTGCTTTCTTCTCTCTGCCCCCAACCCCCTTTTAAATAAAGTAGGACAGTCAAACCTCCCAGTGTTCTTGTCATGCAAATACAGAGACCTATAAGGTTCAATTAGATCTGGTTAGTAAATCTGCTTAATAGATTCCTATTCGGGGAACAATCAACATTTCTGTGAGTTTCGTTGAGTTCGGTTTAATCCAGTGGCCACTGAAAAGACAGGATTCTGTGTCCTGATAAAAGAGAAATGTAAGGGCATAGTTTCAAGCAAGGCTATTTAACCTTCAAATATCAGTGAAGATTAGTGTATGCCCTCAACCTTTTGATGTCCAGTGTTTCCCTCAGTCAGGGTGTGGCAGCAGTGTTTGGTAGGGGGAGACCTGAGCAGCATTGTCCTCCTCAAGGCGGCAAATCATGAGTCAGTGAGCTGCACAGCCAGCTATTTCCTCAGCCCATTCAGCCCGCTATCACTCGCTAGTGAGAAGTCACAAAGGCCTGTCGTTACTGGAATCAATCAGCAAGGGCCCCACAGAGCTGCACTGCAGCCTCTCATTTACTCAACCAAAGAGTTCAGGACAGCTGGCTGTGGCTGACTCAGCTCTTACCTCTGGCTCTGGAGCAGCAGAGCCAGGCGCATGCTCACAGACACACTTGCACAGAATCTTGCTCTCTTGTATTTGAAGTACTAACCCCCCACAGTCGAGGCTAGCACACACGATGAGTTGTACAAGGGTTTATTTTTCAGAAATAAACTGCAAGAAATCGATTTAATGGTATTATTTGTCTAGCCCTTTTTTGTTTTAAACCCTGTATTGTGGTTGTAAACAGTGAAAACTGTAGGTGTGTAAATACAATAATGTAATATGTAAAGACATTGATAGATTAAGCAAGGGTTCATATCACCTGTTTTAAAATAATGCACTATTTTGAAGGCATTTAAGTAGTGTGACCTTTTGAGTTCTGATTGAGTGTTCAGTTGATGTCTCGTTTCTGCTGTATGGGGAGAAAGAAAAGAACAACTATAGGGAATATTTCAGAAGCATGTTGCATAGTACTTTATGAACAGAGCACAAGAAAAGGTTGTGTGTAAAAAAAAAAAAAAAAAAAAAAAAAAGTTAACCATAGAGGCTTACAGTAGTTCATGAAGACTTATGTATAAATGTACACACGAATTGTAAATTCCCTTTTGTAATCGTGTGCTTGTTAGTTTTGTGTTTGGTTGACTGTATTTTAAGGCTTTACCTCGACCTCCAACCAACTACATTTACAACTATGCTATAAAAAAAGTGTGCACCATTCCTTGCCTGTGCTTAAGACTCCATATCAGGCTGGCTGTGCACATAGCCTTTGCACCTCCAAGCATCCAGAGATGTTAACCTTCAACCCTTTAAATATATACATGGGATTCCAGAAGTAAATCTGCGACAGGGTAACAATTTATTTTGGAATACTTTGGGAGCTGCTTCGCTAAATTGCAGACCAAAAGACATTTTCACAGAGTAAATCACTGTCTCGCCATCCGAAATGCATCTGCCTCACTCCTGCTACGTGGGTCTGCTGAACAGGACATGCATGTGAGGCGGCCTCCAGATATAGAGCCACGTGTGTCTTCATTTATAAAATGATTCCTTTACAAGGAAGATCATCTCCCAGACATTGCTTGAAGTGTTTTATTGTTTCTTGCTGTCGCT
Source organism: Polyodon spathula (assembly GCF_017654505.1). Taxonomy (NCBI): domain Eukaryota; kingdom Metazoa; phylum Chordata; class Actinopteri; order Acipenseriformes; family Polyodontidae; genus Polyodon; species Polyodon spathula. Next base: position 98,337,768 of record NC_054534.1, read on the forward strand.
TGCACTGAAGGGTTTGGTTTCCTACTGAAAAGTGCAATGCTCTGGAAAATTGAACATTGAGCAATGTATGTTGTAATTCAACTGGTGTGAGCAGGGAGAGGGTTAATATCCTTCCTGCCTAAAAAAAAAAAAAAAAGCATGTTTTAATTGTTTAGTTATTATTTTATGGGTAATTGTCACCTGCATCTGCTTCATATTATAAATTAGTCAGGTGCAGGGTTTAAAAGAGAAGCAACCAGGATGGCTGAGTAGAAGGAAGCAGGGAATGTAACTTGCTGCAGAGTCATCTCTGAAAAGTACTGTGTTGACCATGCAAAATTGCATTAAACTATGTATTTTGTTTTATAACTGGTAAACAGCCTAGCTGTCCTATGTATTAGATAGGTTCCCGACACGTGTATAGTCAGTGCTCCGAAGGAGCTTAGTGTTTAATTTGTTTGTTTGTATTTGTTTATTAAAAAAAGAGCGCGTTGGCGCATAAAAACTAAATTTTTTGTGTGCTGGGTCATTTTTAAAGGGGCAACGAACGACCGTGAGTGACAGCCGGGTTACACCAGATAGATTTATTTTACAAGGGAGTCCTGGTTAGATAGTATCCCACCAGATTCATAACCTGCCGTGCTGGCAGTCCTGCACATTGTTGTATAACACAATCTCTACTAAATACAGTATAATCGTAAATCTCGAAAAACTACTCGCTTCTAAATCTTTTGTAGTCATCTTTGTATTACTTTAGTATAAATACATGTTAATTTGGATTCATATGTTGTTTTTTTCTGACTTTATGTGAACGAAAAGATACACATTTGCCCGTTTTCCCATTGGAAATAGTGACATTTTGAAATATCACTGTCCTGGTCACAAAAACAAAGTTTGTGGGGAATAATAGCCATTTTCTATACTTGTGAGGCATAAGCAATTAGGAAATAACACTTACTACCCATGAACAAAAATTGTGTTACATATTGTAATACCCTTCTATTTTAAAATAAGGTATTCCAGACCTGAGCCGTTATCAACTGTAAATATAATACTGTGTTGTCCCACATTATTTGGCCAATTTAGTTAGCATGCGTTTGCCAAAACTTGACCTGTTCAATATACAAAGTCAAATGGATGCCCTACAGCTGTAGCAACAGTAGACCATGGAGAAGAGAAAAATCTGCTTCTGAACCATAAATACTGCAACATCCTGGCTATTTACTTTTTACTGGCTTGATATCCCATTTATACCCAAGAGCGAATAGTGAAATTAAATAAGTTAAAACTATTAACTACTGTTAAAAGGTGCGTAAACAATTTAGACCATGGTTGGTCAAAGATCTGGACTAGAAGGACAAACTTTGCCCAAGTGGAATCCAATGTATGTTTTTAAAAAGGTGAATAATTTGTGGGTACCCAAGTAGTTACAAAAGGCAAGTTAAATTCAACTTGTACAGCACTTGGGAATGGATGATGCTGACACAAATTAGAAGTACTTGTTTCTATTTATGTTAAACAATTATAAACGCAGACTTGTTTTATTTATTTAATTCCCAGATTTATTGAATTAAATCTGCTGATTTGGCTCCATTGTACACAACCCTTAACCTTACCTTTGATCGTTTTTATATTGCCTTACTAATCTGTATTTATAAACTGTTAATTACCTTGGGACTGATTTAGAAAGCATTCAGGGCAATTGAAATGCTAGAGGTTTTCCTTCCAGTGACTTAAAAGTGAATTGGGACCTGGTGATACAATGGAACCATCGATACAACAAGGGCTACTAATTTCTCTTTTCCTGGTATGACACACACACACAACTTAAGAGGTGTAATTAATTGTTCTGTTTGGAACGCATCAATCACAGTTCCTGTGTAAGGGCGCTATGTTTTAAAACTAGACCTCTTGCAGGGCCCTAAGCACCAGTTATTCGAACACAATTCATCGAATCGTTTGTTTGATATTGAAGTCACCGCTGTGAGTGTCAACGCAATTAAATTGGTTTCCCTTGGAAATTAGGCTTATTAATCATAACCCACTGTTCATGATATAATTCTGTGAATAACAAGCTTGTTCCAAATTTAGGCTTTTAATTATTTAAGGTCAAAACTGATTTTAACTAATACAATTTAGTGGGGGCAAAGTGAATGTGTGTGTATTTTTCCCCCTGTTCTGTTTAAGAATTAATAATGCTTTATACACTGGGAATTAGCAGAGATTAACATGGTGGTGTGGTGTGATACTGCTTCACAAGCCTGGTTTTATTTCTGGCGCGCAACATTCTCCTGCTTGCTGGCCTTGCTTCCTGGGTTTCCGTGACACCATTGATTTAACGTTTCCTTGTCGATGCAGAAGTGAAACTGTGCTGCTGCTGTGGTCTCTCTCTTTGTGCAGAGCTGCAGTATCATCACACATTCTAGCATGCAAATACATCAATAAGGACTTGTATTCTAAATTTGTCAATTTTTATTTTTTAGTAACACACACATATACAATACGGATACATACATACACATATATGTGCATACATGTATACAGAATTACTGCAATAGAGCTGACTTGACTAGTTATTCCTAGGGATCCATGCAAAATAGTACTTATTTTCTCAAGTCAACTGTCCAGAAGCAGTTTGGAGGAAATTGCCATAGTTTATGACTGCACTTCTGATAACCTGGCTTAGAGCATTGGAAAGGAATAATATTGAAATCACTTTCTGTTTTCTGTGGAAACACAACTGGAATCTGCATAGTTCTGCAGTAGGCAGACTGTGTGGAGGTGATTTGATGTTAGTCTGGTTTTTTGCATCTTTTTCGATCCCTTTAATTACATTTAGAACAAAATGCAAAGCTTCGATTTTTCCTTAGCCAGGGCTACAAATCCCACAACCTCCTGTTCCAGAACCGTGGTGTACCCGTTTCCTGTGTCAAGTACAGTAAGGGCTGAAATGTAATGTTATAAACATGTGTTCATTAGACTTTCTGTACGTGGAAGTACGTTACTGATTATATAAATACATACATTTTCAAGAACACAGCAATCCTAGATTAGAGTTATGTTATTACCAATTAATTAAAATCAGAATATCTGCCTGTTATTATAGGTAATTGGAATCAGCAAAACATCACAAATGGTTTATCCCTTCTTGGTATAACTGTATGTCAGACAAGCATATAAATCATTCAGTGTCTCCTGTTCTGTGCTGTTATTCTGGCAGCCTAACAGTTAAAGACATGGAAGCAGCCCTGAGATCCCTGTAGCTGATATTTCTGTGGTGTGATAAATTGCATATTAAGAATAAGAAATCTGTTCATTGTTTTTCTTCTTAACTGTGCAACACTATGAGATTCTCTCAATATAGCCCCCCACCCACTAAAAACAAAACAAACAAAAAAAACATAAAAAATGGGAAAAACAGATTCTGCCTCTAATGTTTCCTCGTTAGCGAATACTTAAGCAGTCAATAATATTCAAATGATCTATAGCCCAAGGGGTTGTGTTGAGACCAATTAGCATTGCTGTTTGGCTTTCTCGCATTAGTTTAATTACATTTACTGCTTACTGGGAGAGTGAGCAGAGAGCATGGGGAGCGCAGTGTCTTATCTAGCACTAGCCCATTGGAAGAAAAACAGCAAATGAAGGTCTTTAATGTAATGGTAGACGGATCAGGCTGTTTTCAAGCAAAGGACAGAGCGACAAGGTTGAGAGTAGGGGCCTGCATGACGACACTGAGTGAGGACTTGAATGTGCTCTTGTGTGGTTGGCTATTGATCGGTGCTGCTGAGGACAGCTATAGTGCAGGATAATACCGGCACTGTCAGAGGCGCTTGTTTTTGAGGTCTTCATACACAAGTGTCTGATAATGGCCAGTGAGGCTTGCTGGTTGACTTGCTGGAATGACACCAGCTGCTCATTTGCAGTGGGTGAGCTGTAGGAGGGTGTTAGGTGTTACTGAGTGCCCCTGTCCACTGAACTATGCCCAAGCACTGAGAAATTGACCTCTTGCCAGGACTGCTTACCCCCTACCCACTGTTTGGGGGAAGAGGGGGTTATATAAAAGTAAAACCTTATTGAGATTTGGCACAAAAATGGTAGTCAGCAATATGAGCAACGTGAATTTTGAAAGGGGTAAGTGGTTGCTTGAGTTTCGCTCAGTGTACTAAAAACCTACATCAGGCAATCAAAAATAATAAACAAACGGGCATGGGTTCCCAATTTTGTCCCGTCTTGATTTAGAACTCTCCAGTAGAGGGAAGTAGTTAATGGAACACTCTCTATATAAAGTTGAAGCACAAGCCAGTGGGATATGGCTAATACCAGAGCACTCTCAGGTACCATTAGCATGTTCAAGTTGAGAATATGTCCGGTTGCCATGGCAGCCTGCTTTCTACTCATAAAACAAAACAAAATGAAAAAAAAAAAAATCTTGTCAGTTACAGTATGTTGCTCAGTGTCACAGAAGCAGTGCTGGGTTTGTGTCTCTGAGGTGCTGTTGTTGGCTCTGCCTGCAGATCTCAGTCTGCCTCGTAGCACACTTCATTTGCTCGGCCGAGCTCTGCAGCAGCTGCCATATCTGCCTCCTATTGAGCAGGGTTAGATGGCAGACTGTCATCACAGTTGCATTGAACCTCACAATAAAGATTTTTTTTTTGTGTTTGTTTTAACATTTTCAACAGCTCAGCCTGTAATGGTACAATGTTACAAATGGGATTGTTTTAGTTTTCCTTTGTATAACCATATCATTTGGTGTTTTATTTATTTAGGGTTAAGCTGCCCTTAAATAACTAGCTTTATTAAAATGATTACTGCCCCCCCCCCCCCTTTTATTGGACTGAGAAACCAGAATCGGGTACTGTAATTCAAGATATGTGAAATATTTCCAGTACAACCCTGTGTAGGTAAAAGTGCTGATTCCTGGTATATTTTATTAAGATCACTTGGTGTTCTTGCATCTAGACCAATGAAGTGACGTTCACTACAACATATTAGTTACCGGGAAGCAGCGGCAACTTTATCTATTGTTTTTAATTGGAAATATCTGCATACTCCAAATTTAGGTATAAAGATAAAGCAAAGAAAGGTATTCGACAGAAACAAGGTAGTCTAGTGATCAATCTTGGCAAAACACTTTAGGGATATTCATAGTTTAGAGTTTTTTAAATGTTATCTGAAATACCCATGTTAAATAAAGATATTGGCCTTGGTTTTATTTAATTTTCAGTTTTAAATAGGTAAACTCGCTACATTAATCTTTCATTATTACAACAACAACAAAACGGTTGAAGATCGTTGCAATAAAATTATTTTTTTCCGGGTAAATATCGGGGTTTATTTTGGTGAACAGGAGGACAAAAAAAAAGCTGATGCTTTGACAAACGGAAACTTATGTGGTTTGCTAGAACGGAAAAACAACTCAAAACACTTTATGCCACCTCTGAGTTTAAGAAAAACAATATATCTCTAATCCCCCAATAAACACTTTTTACATTTTAGACACATTCACCTGCCAGGCGCTTCATTTTGCCAGGGCTGTAGTAAGATTTCCAGAACTTTTGCATAGTGTCAGCTCGCAGCAGTTTTTTCCAAGTGTCTTTTCCAATGCTCGTTCTCCTGCAGTCTTGGATGTAGCCAAATTTAAAAAATACTCTCTCCACATCAGCTGAGCCAGGTGGAACACTGAGGATGCAAGAAGCAGCATGGCTCAAAGTTGCATACTCTATATATTTATGAGTTGAGGCCACGCTTTTGTGATGAGGGTCAAACAGCACAATTACTTTCCAGAATGATGACTAGTTGTGAAAAGCTTCAGGGGACATACTACAAGTGACCAGTATCTTCCCACTTCTTTGACAGCTCTTCGTGAAACTTTGGAAAGCATTTGCGAGTATGTCCTGCTCACTGACTGGCAACATGGATATGAAAATATTGTTTGTTTTCTGGAATCTCCCCAGATGTACTTTTGCAAGAAAGTTCTGCAGAGATATTGTTAACCAGAATGCCATGCACCTCCGTATTAGAGAATGTTGCATCTCTTTAAGAACAGGGTTCCAATTTCTTCTGTGCTTCGTGCAATAGCTGAAGTGTTTCAATCAGGAATTTGAGGTTTGTATGAAGGCTTTGCCTAGTTTCTTGCGTAGCTGCTTGAGTTTTGTGCTTTTCCACTGTTGAACTCTTTATCTAAAAGACACATTAAACCCCCCATGCCTTCTGAACACTCTGTGCAGCCAAATACAGACTAAATCATCTAGTCGGTACAACGGCAATTGGAAGGCTGCACTTAAGCGCAATCTCTTTGCAGATATCGTAGAAGAGATTTAACTTCTTTAAACCAGCCATTTTTGGAACACCTGTTGAATGAGAGACAGCAACGTGCAGTAGGTGAGCTGTGCAAGACAAACAAATCAATTCAGATTTTTCATTGAGCTTTACATCCTGTGTGAATTTTGCGCAGTAAGCAGCAGAGTCGAAATTCACTGATGCCACTTCCTTCCAGGTAAGTGAATGTGCATTTAAATTCTTACTGACACACGCTGAAACCGTTTTACTATTTGCTGATGCTCTCTGCAAACTCTGAATCGACCATAATGAGCGTAGGCTTCTCCACGACAAAATCAAAAAAAGCAAACAAAATCAGTAGGGTAGGGCAGTCGAGAATATCTTGCGATTCAAAGTTCTAAAATCAAAGAACTAACCACATTTCCAGTCAAGCTCTCTTTAATTTTGTTGGTAAGAGCAACTTCATTCTCCTTCAAATATTTCTTGGTCAGGTTGATTGAATTAGTCGTAAGTATCACTTGCTCTCCAAATGTTCTTTAATCTGGTCTACACGAGTGTCAATTTCGATGACACCATTTGCAAGGCAAACACTCAACTTCACCCTGTCCTGTTCTTTTTTTCTATAACTATCTCTCTGCCTCGCACTCTGATAGTTTTTTCTTTTAAGTTCGGTTTTATTTTAAAACCGTTAACTGCTACTCCTGGTATGATGGATTTAATTGAGTACGTGGTGGGTGTGAGATTCGTCAGTATGTACAGATGCGCACACACCTCCTGCGCGTGCTTGCGTGTGTTGTGTGTACATCTTCATCTGCATTGTCTTACTTCAACAAGCAGCTGTGCATATATATGTGTAGATTCATTTTATTCTTAACATAACACATGTTATGCAGTGTATTGTATTTATATTTTTATGTACTTGAGTGATACAAAATTTGGGTGAAATTCCAAATCATCATAGTTTTTGTAAAACCTGGGAATTTTTCGGTAAAAATCGGAGTAAACCAAAAACGAAGGTGCTTGTATATGTCATTTCTTTTAAGCAGGCAACCTTTTTTGTTTGTGTTGGTTGTTTTGCTGCAGTTCGTTCCTTGAGCAATGGTTAATTCCCTGCAGATGCTGCAGGTACATTCTACAGCAGCCGAACTTCGTTATGTGACTGAGGCTTAAAAACTTGTCAGACAACAGCTTAACCCATTTAGCCATTCAGTGACTTCTGCACTTGCAGTCTTTCCATCAGTATAATAATAAATTACTTTAAGCTCAATGTTCGCACACCCAGGGAGTCTTATTGAGCACCACAGTACTGGGCTGACTAAGGAAAGTTAACCACCTACACTCATGAATTTATTCTGCTGTGATTTTTAAGCTGTTCCTGCAAAACATTGAAATATTTTGACACATAGCTGTGCATGCAATGAATATTCGAGTTGAAGTAAGCGAACAGTACACACAGTCACTTATTGAAACACAGGCAAAATGTACTATATGGTAACGTTTATCTTGTGACGTGTGTGTGTTACGCTGGCTCTAATCTTTTGTTTTTGAAGCTTTGTTTAAGTTGCAGGGGTTCTGTATTGGAGGGTATGTACAATGTGTACTATTTGTGCAGTATGAATGCATTGTGTATGTTCTGCTACTGTATGTGACAAAACACCTCAAGTATTTCCCAATAAATAAGATTCTGTGAGTATTTGTCACACTATGCTGCAGTGGGAAAGAAACGTGGAGGCACTAAACAAGGGACAGTAGTACTGCATCAGCTGCTCCCAATTGTCACAGTTCATCTTGAGAAGTGGGATTGTGTCCTCTTGACCCAGGGTGGTAGCAAAACTGGGGGAACAAAAAGTTTTACTGCCTCATAAACTAATAATTGAAGATAAGAATTAAAAACATTTGAGAAATAAAATTAATATTAAAAAATAACAAACATTTCCAACACAGTTTTTACCTCCTTCTCCACTGACACTTGTGCAGACCAGTGTAATGCTGGTCAGGGACTCAAAGAGAAAGAATTGTTGCTCTGAAGGAGTGTCTCCTCCTATTTTACTGCTATTGACTGCTGGGAAGGGGGAGTGGGGGGGTGAGGGGTAGATGAAGTGAGGAGTTGATTTACAAAAGGCAGTATTGCACAACCTCTGCAGTGTCTCTCTCTCTCTCTCTCTCTCTCTCTCTCTCTCTCTCTCTCTCTCTCTCTCTCTCTCTCTCTCTCTCTCTCTCTCCCCCCCCCCCCCCCTCTCTGCACTACATAAAAAATGTAAAAAAAAAACATTGCACGCTTTCTAAACAAATGTTCCGCACAGATTACACTACAGCAGTATGCCACTGATTTGGTTTTATGAATCATTACTGTGTTTGGAAGTTCTGTTAAGAATGAGAATATGGCCCAGTATGTTTTCTTAAGTGCTGAGGAGATTTGACAAATTCAAAGGGGCCTGGGGAATCTCCACAGCGATGCCCCTGGAGTCTTCTTGACTGCAAGGCTGATGGAAGCCCCTGCTGATCTAGAAGCTAATCTGGGATTGGAGACCGCACACCTCTTGTTCTCTTTCTGTGTAAAGGTCCCTGCTGGCTTTAAACCCTTCCACTGCAGTGTCTAGATTTCCTCTCTCTTGTTTGTACTTGGAGAGCCACTCCAGTCTCTTTTTCACTCTGTCAGCAGCTCTGAAATTGCTGATGGTAAACATAGAGCGCACACACAAGTATGAAAGCCAACCGCAAAGTAAAAGGGAGCTGGAACTGAGTAAATAAGAGAGGGCTGACACGCACTGGAACTTGTTTGTGACACCCAACCAGCTCTATGGTGGGGAGGCAGTGTGACGTGTCTCATTCTCTCTGGAACTCCTGGTCGAGGCACCATTTGAATCTTTTGGCGTCTACTGTATAGCAGGTAATCCTGTAACACTTACCAACCCTTTACTGCCCAGGATATCTTCCCATGCCTATTTTCTCAATGTCAAATATATTGGACACTGGGCAACCAAGGGTTAGACTGGCAGGAATTGCATTTCATTTCACTTGCTGGAGGCATTGAGTAAAATGAATTGCCTTAACTAATTGTTTTAAATTGATTTATTTTTATTAGTTTATTATTTACAGTTTTATTCTCTCTCTCTCTCTCTCTCTCTCTCTCTCTCTCTCTCTCTCTCTCTCTCTCTCTCTCTCTCATATATATATATATATATATATATATATATATATATATATATATATATATAAAATCTATTCGTTTTCCTGTTCAGATACAGTGTATTCTGTCTAGTGTCGTTCTGAGAGCTGTTTCTCCAATATTGAGAGTATTTATAATGTCCTGTGTCACGGAGGGGGGGGCAAGGGTCTAATCACACAAATACAAATTGCCAAACCATTTAATTATTTGACAAGAAATAGTATGCCAAAGACCCCCTTGTTGTCATGGCCTGTGACGCTCAGATTAATCTTACAGGGTGTCAACGGTCGAAATTCAGCCTGACTCCAAGGAATTGCCTCCTTCACATTAGTCAAGAAAACTATTTATTTTTTAAAATGGAAATCCTATGTTGGGAATATATTAATAGCAAGCTGGTGGCAGATATGTCTTTTTAATAGAGATAATAAGTGACAGACAAAATAAAAAGATGGTTTTCATGTTTAAAATGAGCAGTTTAAGAGGCTATCTCTGGTATAGGCCTGTGCCTGCAGACCCTTGACGAATCTGCTTTGGGTATAACTTTCACACATTTTAATAGACGTGTCAGTTAGTATAAGCTGTCTGTTCAGCAGCGATGTTTGCACTTTGTAATTACATCTCTCCTGTGTAGTTTGTTTGTTTGTTCCACTCTCATTGGGTTATTTATTATTCATGCCATTTGTTAATCAAATTACTGCACATATGCAGAGGCTCAGTGGCTTATTTGGTAGAAATGAGGGCTAAATTCCATCCAAGATGCTGTTAAGAACATAAGGAATATGAAGAACAGGAAATGGCCATTTGGCGTGACAAGCTTGTCTTTTTGTTTTGATCTCCTCTGCACTTTCCTGCCCCCTCGCCACATTGCTCAATTCTAGAGAGTTCTCTCTTGAAACCTCTTAAAAGCATTTACTTCAGTGGCATTCAGTGGCAGATGTATACAGTGAGGGTCCTAAGCAAGACAACACTTGATTAACCAGGAGTGTGCAATTCATATTGCCTGACGCTATGTGTTAGAGACAACAAGTTTTGCAGTTATACTTTGCCCAACGGACAAGTAGTTTATTTATTTTTCCGTTCTGTTGCTAGAAAGACATTCCGGGTATATTCCTAGAGAGCCACGCAAGATTCTGAAAATTGAATTGCGGAAGTCGCCTACACACACACATTTTTAAATGTGTTTACGTCCCACCCCGTACCTAACTATTGGCATGAGGTACAGACCGCGTAGCTCCCAAATCACACTGTTAGATCACAGGAAGCGGGGCTGCTTGTTGTTCCCAGGGTCAATAAAATCAATACGGGAGGGAGGGCTTTTTCTTTTAGAGCCCCTAACGTATGGAATGCATTACCTCCATGTGTTAGGGAAGCTGGGTCTGCGGGGTTTTTTAAGTCTAAACAAAACACATTTTTATAAATGGAATTTTTATTTTAGTGGTTTTATTGCAACATAATTGCTAGGTTTTTAATGATTCTTTATTATTTGTATTTTATTGTGTTTTTATGTATTTATGTACAGTGCCTGGATGAAAGGCCTAAATAAATAAATAAAAATTGCACACCCCTATAAATTTTGACCATGCGATTTATCTACCCTGCATCAATTTACAGTTCACCAGTGTTGTGTGCTTTCGAAGAAGCAGGACTGCATGTTTAGCTGTGCAGCGGCTTCTCATTTTGGCTTGCCTGTTAGTATATTAAGCAAGCAGATTTGTGGTGTTACAGCAGTCTGTTTGATAAGGATTACCTCAGGGCCTTAAGTGCAAGTGAGGAGAGAGTCCTTACGTCTCGTCCAATCAAGTTTAATAGGATAGAGGTACCTCTCTGACAAAGTGGTATGAAATTAGCATCATGGAATCGGTGCCAGGCAGGCCGGCTTTCATTGTTTACTCATCGCAAGGGTTCCTACGCTGCTATGTATACTGACTGACTGACTTGATCCCTGCAAGGAGGAGGGCTTTGAAGTCATGCTGGCCCTAGCTGGAATGGCAGGAACACTGTCGACTAGACAACTCTGGCTTTAAAGCAACAACTGTTTTATTATAAACAGACCGTTCCAAATTGATCTTCATATTTTGTCTTTTGTCATTGACTTTTGGCATTGACAAAAGGTTTCTCATAACAGACACTTAGTAACGAGGGTTCAAACACGTTTGGGAGAAATATTTTTTGCCTATCAACCGAAGATCTGTATCCTTTTCCATCGTAGTATGAAGATGTAGTTTGATCCAATTTCTTTGGTTTTAAAGATCGTATTTGGAAATTGCTTGGAACTTCCTGCTTCTCCTTCAGTCCACATCAGTATATGTCTCTATTATCTTCTCTGATTTCTGTGTAATTAAGTTTGAAGCACACATTTTTAAAATTTTGTTTGTACTCTGCAATTTTGCTTTTATTGTTTTTCCATGATCCCCTTGTAAATGAGGCTTCATTCTCCATGGGTAAATCTCCTGGTTAAATAAATAAAGTAATTCAATAAATATAGGTTTAACAAGTACAATACCTTTTGAACCATTATGCAGTGATGGATAGTTCATGTGTTTAATCCATAGAGTAAGATCAAAACCAGTTTCCTCTTAATGTTATTTGTGAAACCAAGACAGACAAAAGAAGAAAAAAAAACGATACCATGGGAACTTGGTATGGTTAATTAAACAGTGTTCTTAAAGTCTATAAGATACACTTTAAATCTGGAATATCCAGTTTATATTTTCACATTTTCAGCATAGTTTTGAAGGAGACTCAATAACTACTGTCTGCTCATTATTGTAGGCCTGTCTGGACTTTTCTTCTAATGCTGTCCTGATTAGCCTAATTACTACACCCATGTTAAAGCCTGGAATTGACCAAACTGCTGCAGAGCCTAGTTTCCACCTCTTGCTTTTTACCAGGTCAGGGATGGGAAAGCCAACTCCCACTAAGTATGCCAAACTTTCTGTGGCATTTCATGGTAAAACCTGGAATAACAAACTGTCGTGTGAGGACTGTTTTGCAAAGACATTTTATATAACAAACATACAACATCCTTTGGCCAGTTAAGTTCAAAACCAAAATACTTTGACCTACAAGGAACCCCCTCCAGTAGGTTTTTTTTTTTGTTTGGTTTCTTTTGGCTTTGGCTTGTGTGTGCGCATGCCTTTTGGCCCCACCCACCCCCTCGCAGCACAGCTGCTTTATCCAGCACATGTGGTCAGGAGTGTGCGAGACCAGCATTTCTCATATCCGTCAAATGTAGGGTGTGAGGATCAGATTACTGAAGTTGCATTGCTGTGTCGTCTGCAGGAATGCCCAAGAAGTCTGCACCCTAATACAGCGATCTAGCCCTCACTCGAAGAACCATAGCTTTCTGCTTGTAAGTGTGATGACAGTGTGGCCTAGTGGTAAGGGCAGAGAGAGACTGATGCAGCATCCAGGATTCTAACTTTTAATTGATTTTGTAATTCCCAAGCTGAAAGCCTATGCACTGTATACGAAAGACAAACTGGTAGAGTTCAGTTTATAAAACATTTTAGCAAGACAGTTTGGATGAGTAGTGGTTTGACAGTGCAATGGGATATTAAAGGAGAGCTAACCAGTGACGTTTAAATACATTTACTACCATACTTTTTTTTTTTTTTTTTTTACTGATACCTCTAATATTATGCAGAGAATCATTTTGGTTCTGTGCTTGTGTACATTCAGGATATGGGAATATTTCAAATAGGCGACTGGATGGTCCATTCCCATTATTTGTGTTCCAGTTTGGAGCACACCTTCCTGCATTGTAATGAAAACTTGGTGTTACACATTAAATTTTATATAGCCAACTGATTCTTAGAGGAACATTTTCTAGATTTTATAATGTAAAAACTCATAGGGAGTCCTGAATATTGGTACTTGCCTGTTATGTAGGCCACGTGGTTTGCTTGCAGCTAGACTATTGGTGTGCTTGAACTACAAGTAGTGCAGGATCAGGAAACAACTTTTCAGCTGTAGTGTTCCATTTGAAATATATTCAAATATGTTCAAAAAAACAAGGACCACAACATCTTAGTTTGTTCCAGATGGTGAGTCATGTTAATTGTGTAGCTTTTGGAAAGGAGGGAACCCTAGTCTGATGAATACAGGATGTAGTCTCTCAGAAAGGGCAATTCAATAAGGACCTTCCAACCCCATGGAGGAAGGTCCATCCAGGCCAGGGCTTAGCTCACACTACTATATAGTAATCTCTCTGTAGATAGACTCTATACCACTGTGGTTTGCAGCTGTTTCTAAAGGGAATTTGTCTTATTGCTTGTGCTGTGGGGCTGTAATCCAATAACTCTGATGTTCAGTGTGGTTTCCTTTCTGCACTGTCACAACGCAGGAGTTTAAACCAGCGCTGAGACAGGGACGTGAGTAGGTCCAGCGGAGAGGCCAGTGGCTGCTCTCTGGGTAATGGGGAAGGAGCAAAATACCATTTGTTTTGCAATACATCCAGCTGGTAGCTGACCAGGAGCAGCAGTAGTCAAGGGGAAGACCACAGATTCTCCAGAGACTTCAATTGGGAGCATCGTGGAGCAGACAGAGAGAAAAACAGAGCCTCTAATTTTTTAGTTTTTCAATACATATGTACCTACCATACAATACTTATAGTATTAAAGAAAACTAAAGGAAAAACTGAAAATAATTCAAACAGAATACGCAATGTGTTCCTTTGACTAAATCATCATGAGATACATTTTAAACAATTAAAATTCTGATGGCACTCAAATACCAATACCACTCGGATTATGAGGTGACCTTTGACCTTGGCCAAAATTAAATTTTAATTGTGTGTTCTTATCACTAGGGTTGGGGTCATTTCCTGATTTTCAATTCCAATTCTTATTTAAAATCAATTCCAATTCCTTCAAAAGAAATTGGAATTTATATTTGAGACATTAATAATAGTTGTGATTTGTTCAGCTGCTTTTATTTGAGGCCTATTTAATTGACTAACAGGGACTTCAATTTAAGTAATTTACTGCCATTGTGAGAAGCTCATTTTAACAGAATGCAGTGAATCGCAATTTTGATCAATGGTGTGTGGGAATTGAATAAAGGGTAATAGGAATTGATTTTAAAAAGGAATTGGGGAAATAGAATTTGAATTGAAAAACAGGACTTGACCCCAACCCTGCTTATCACTCAGGAAGGTGCTCATTTTTTATCCAGAACTTTACAATATCTATTAGTTTAACCAGTCATGGTGTCATTAAGCTCATAGCTTCTCGCAAGGTGCTTGCATTAAAGCTTGTTTACACATAAAGGTGACAGACGATTTGTGCACAATAATTTTCTTGTGCACGCAACAGAATAAACAGATCTCATTGGCTTCCCAGTTTGTTTAACCGGATTGTTTTTGCTACTGCCTGCTGCTCCAGTTAAAAGTTAACTTCATCAAAAATATACTCTAAAGTGGTGTTTTCAAGGCTAATACAGTAGGTGAACAGCCTTGTTAAATTTGAAAAAATAAAGTACTTAAAACCGGCTGGGATACTACACCTTTTTAACTAAAATTGAAATGAAATGAACACGTCTTTGTTTTGGTTGCACAGCGCTCTGGAGTCTGCAGTAAGGGTTATTTGTGTTGTAAATAAGAGGTGTGGTGCTGCGGTGTGAACAAGAAAAACAGTGGTAGCAAGGAAGGACCCTGCCCCAGCGTTAGAGTGCGCTCAAACACAATTCGTGTTAGAAATTAAAGGAAAAGATACTGCACAGCTTGATGTGGTTAAGAAACAAATCCTGATGTGTCTTTGTCATTTCTTTTATCCCCTCATCACCAATACCCAGAAAACCTGTGGTATGTATTGAAAAACAATTTACAGACTCTTTCAATGGCAGCCTTCGTAATGGTTTAATCTTAATTATGTTTGTTTGTTTTTTCAGCCCTAGGCCTCTTCAGGGCAGTCCCAGTCAGTGTTATCTTGGTTCTCAGTTGAGGCGAGCACATTTATTTCACCGTGCCACCTATCTTCCACTGTTTGTTTGCTTTCATCTTCAAAGGTTCTATGTAGTTTCAACTGTTTTGTTTGGTCAGATGGTCAACCCTTCAGATGGCATTTTTTAAAATGTTTTCAGTAAAACTCTTTTTTCTTTGTAATCTGTGTCGTAATTGCATAGGTATAAAAATGAAACCAAAGGCTTAGACATGGTGGTAGATACTAACATTAATATGACGTGGTTGGGCTTTATGCTTTTGTGAGTCCAGGTTAAGAGTAGACGGGTCTTTTGTGGGTTTTTGTGTGTGGTGTTTTTTTTTTTTTTTTTTTACAGCTAGGAAGATTAGACCGCAATATTTAGCTTGGAGAAGCCATATAGGATTGAATTGTATTCCAGGCTTTGCTATAGTCAGGGTATGAATTCAAAATCCAGTGGACTGTCCTCTTGTAAAGCAGCTGTGATCTGAATAAACTTGTCACACCATGGTCTTCCCACACACTCCCCCAAAACACAAAGCAGATCGATTCTGGCCTGCCCACGGCAAGCCAGGCTGCAGTTAAGCCTTGTGGCTTCCACGTGAGCCTGAGCCAAATCAGATTTTCCCTTTAGTCTTTCAATCAGACTTTTTTCTTTTTTCTTTTTCTTTTTTTCAAGGGCTTAGGCGGTACACATGGGACTGTGTAGTAATTGCTTTCCCGCTCTGAACTGCTGATACCTTTATTGGATTGGCATAGGGTTTCAGGGACTGTGTTTAACATGCAGTCACCCACTGCAATGCAAACAGAGCTTGTGTTTAAACATCCGCCCATTAAGGCAGGAGCCAGGGAGCGCCGGGGCACTTGGACAAGAAGAGGGGGTGGGGGGTGGGGGGGTTGTTTAAGCAGCGTTTAGCAGCAGCTTCCTCAGTGTCAGCAATTGCTTTCCCTCTTCCCACCCCTCCGCTTTAGCAGCAGGGGAATAGGGAGGGCTGACTGGCAGTGCTGTGGAGCCTAGACACGTGCAGAGCTCATTAATATCTCATTACATTAGTATTACAAGTGGTCTTGCTAATACTGCAGGCGTGTATTCCCAGCAGACTGACATTAACACTTCCTGTGCTTTAACACATGGCGGAGAATTTGTTGAAAGGTTGAGTTGTGTTTTATTTTTATTCGGGGGGGGGGCAGGCGGCTTAGCGGGCAGCCTGGCAGAACTGTGCTGAGTAACTGCCTGCCGCAGTGCCAGGGTTAGTGGTTTGAGCGATTTGTGTACTGAGCTGTGAAATACAGGGGGACTAAACTGGGGTGCTGCATTAGCTCAACTCAGTCAACAGAGCATCTGGATTGAAATTGGGAAGTCAGAATTATTAAATATTTCCAAGTGTTCCCTGGATGTGTGTAGTTTCTCTCTCTCTCTCTCTCTCTCTCTCTCTCTCTCTCTCTCTCTCTATATATATATATATATATATATATATATATATATATATATATATATATATATATATAGACACACACACACATACACTGTAGTGTGTACATATTATGTATTCTGTATATTTTTAATTTTTATATTTTTTTAGTCAATGTGTACAAATACAAATGAATACAGACAACTAATTACTGAATACCAAATCCACATTGGGACAATCGCTCACTTAATATTGTAAACCACCTTCCAGTCAGGAGCATAAGCAACTGAGGGGAGCAAAAGTTTGAGGGGAATACAATAAGAATTGAACTCTTTCATTTGAGTCTGCACACTAGTATTACATCTTCTTGGCGCGTAATCTAGTGCTAGTAGCTGAGGCCCGTCCACCATGTGTTTGGAAGCAGACGGCGGGGACATTGAAGATCAGCCCCAGTAGACCACAGGATGGCATGGGGTGTTGACTGATAGTAGTTCCTGTTGATAATCAAGGCACAAGGACCATTTGCAGCTTTGTCTGTGAAAAGCAGAATTTTCTAACGCTCACTTAATGTAGCTCGGCTTGATACTCTACAGGCCAGCTGAATCTAGTTTTGAAGCAAATAGAAAGACAAGAAGGGCAGTGAATTGTACGATCTAGTGTGCATTTTGTTCTTGAGAGAGTGCCAACTTGTGACATTCTCAGAAATCCACACCGGATCCCTGTTTACCCTGGATAGCCCAGTGTCTGGTGCATTCTTTGTCCGTTCTGTTTACACAGCAACAAAAGCAAGCGCTGTTTTCGCAAGCACACAGGAGTTGCATTTAATTTGGACTGTCCACTGACACATGCTTTAGCACACATAAATGCGTGCGAGAAAGAGAGAGAAGAGCCATAGAGATAGAGGGGGAAGGGACGTGCCTGTTATCTTAAGCTTCGGTCTGTAGTCTTGTGTGTGTAAAATACATGACCTTCTCTTTCCTTATCCTGCTTTCACTAAGCTGAGTTTACAGCAGTACGGTATTGCATAGAAAAGAGTGTGACTGTTTTGGCAGAACTGTAAACACCAAATCTAGTCTGATGCAGGAAAGGTTAAAGGGCACACATTCTGTGTCTGGGGGAGACTGGCAGTATCACCCCTGTCTTGCCCTTTTTTTCACACAGAACTCAGAAGCTCGGAGATTAGTACACTACTCTATGGCTGTAAGGGCTAAAACGTAGACTGCTGTTAACACGCTGGGGTTTGGGGGGACTGCAGCAATGGAAGGAATTGAGCAACCCCTTTTGTTTTTGGCTCAATCAATTGTTTTTCGGTTTCAGTTATACTAATGTTATTATTTGTCTATTTCAACCCCCACATTAGGTCATCAAATATAATCAAAATGGGCATGTATTTAAGTATAAGATACATTCTCACCATGTGAGTTACACAGCTATTTTTTTGCTCTTAATCTGGAGTACTTTTCTCCTCCTCAGAATGTGATCCACTTGTGCTGAAATTACCATATTGGGCCCAAAATATAAAGGGGGCTGGAAAGTTACTTGCCCACTTTGCATTGTTGCTGCTGCTTTTTAAAAAAAAAAAAAAAAAAAAAAGGCAAAATGAAGGACACCATCATCAAGGTGCTGGGTGCCCCTGTGGAAGTGCTGTCGTCTTTAATATTCATATTAAGATAGGTGGAGACCATATTGTTTCTTAAGCAGTAAAGCATATTTGCCATGACCTATATAGTGACTTCTATGTAATCCTAGAAGTTTGTTTTGCCATTTTCTGGTGCCTCACCCTGGTACTGTTTGTTTTCTCATCTTGCCTAAAAAAATTTAGATGGGGCTGAGCAGGACACTTGTACAACACAGTTTAGTTTCTGTTGGGCAACATAGCGGTTTTGAGTCCATGGAGATTAAAACCAAATTGGGCTTCTCACACACATCTTTATTAAAATGTAGTTGTAGTATACAAGAGTACAAGAGTGGAGGTGAACAAACGTGCAATAGTCTAACCCTAACCCTATGGCTTTACAGATATCTAGAGAACCATTCATCCAGTTTTGATGAAACTTGCTTAATGCATTCTTTAGAACACTATATAGTATATCAAAATCTGGGGGTATGGAAGTTATCTGTTTCTTAGCTACACAAGTTATTGAGATTTGTCATCTGAGGCATCTTTTTGTCAACATGCAATCACTTTATTGACACTATTCAAGTGTTTATTCTACTCTTTTTTTCACACCAAAATAACCATCTTTTTAAACACTGCTTTTCAACGAAGTCTGTTCCTCTGTGTTTTATGTTTTTGGTTACATCTTGAACTACTCTTGTAAATGTGAGGAATCTTGCATTGGACATCTATAGCACAAGTATTTGACGGTTTCATAATCTGCTATTGAAAGCTATAACTAGGGAACCACTGGCACTTAATAATTCCACAGTTGTCATGATGACCAACTGTCACAATTCTGACATGATAGGCTATAGAAGGCTCACGTGATTCTATTCCACATGTCTATGGTGATGAAAAAAGATGACAGATGCGTGAAACTAAAGAAACATTTTTTACACCAGTGCATTACATGATTTTTATTTTAAAGAGAAGTGACAGGTGTCCAGATCTGAATTTTTTCAGATGTAGTTTATTGTAGCACTGATTCAACACTTTTTTAATTGTTTCCCTTAAAACCTTTTGCCTTAAAGCAAAATTTATTCAAAAAGGGGTCTCTTTTACAAACCACAAATGTATTTTAATGTAGTGAATTTTTTAGTTTTTTACATTAGTTTTTATTATTTACAGTAGTCGTTTCAGTTAAATTGTAGAATCAGCTATATATATATAAAATAGTAAACACCAGTGGAAAAAATTATTTTCTGTGAGAAATCCAGGAAGAAAGCACGCCTTGTACTTGAACCAATCCCTGTCCAGTAAAAAAAATAAAAAATAATCTGAAAATATTCATGCAGACATTGTAATCAGTTGGTTACATGGTAGTATCGGACCAAATAATCAGGTTTGGGTTTTAAAGTATTCAGAGTGAAAAAACTGACATGTAATTGCTTTAGTGCTATCGGTCATTTCCTGTGCATTACTGGCATAGCTGTCCACTGAAATGGGGGGGAAGGGCCATGCGCAACAATAGATCAGGAGGTTGCTATAACAACGGAACCTTAGTGGTCCTCTTCTCCCTGACAAATGAATTGCTGCTGTTGGTGGGATATGGAGCAAAGACAGATTAAACATATGAAAGCTACTCTGACAATCTGAAGGGCTCTGCAGCAGATTAGATACTGTGCCTGTTTGTCTGTGCTACACCAAGTCAGAAACCTGTGAGATTTAATTAATATTTATATATATATATATTTATATATATATATTTATTATATCATATCTAATATATATATTTATAATATAATAAATAAAAATAGAAAAATTTTTCTGCGAGGACCCCATTGTGGTTGTGGGCCTTTCTTTAAAATAATGTCTAGTTTCTACAGTTTCATTTAAATTTATACCTTGAATATCTATAGTATTACTGTATAGAAAAACTGAAAATTCTATTAATGAAAAAAATCTATCTTAATGCCACCTCTTAATACAAACATTTGAGGGATTACCTTATTTTCTGTTGATTTTAAAGATGAGTGACAAATAAATGTGAATTTTTGTGGAAAGGAAACACCAACGGCATTACTGTGCCTCATACTGTGTGAAGATAACAAACGTACTGTGCTCTGCATAGGAAATACTATTGCATGCTTGAATCGATCTGTTTCCAACATGGATAGACCACTTTATACACAGAAAACAATTAAAAGTGAAGCGCATCTATTTATCTTGGAATTAATTATTATTTATTTTTAAATTTTTTGTTTCGTTGTTTTTTTTTTTTTTTTTTTTTTTTTGGAAAGGAGCCATAAATTGAAAGTAACACCCGTCTTTTAATGTTGAAGTCTGGAGTGTAATTAACAAAGGGCAATACAGAGATCTGTAGTTAATGAAGCTGCCCCGTTAGTATTCAAGCAATGTCAGTTGGTACTAACTACTGGATGTAGGGAGATTCTGGTCAGTAGTTTTTCTCCAACAGTGTGTGCTTTTTATATTAAATTACTGTCTAACTATAAGTATAGGTTACGATGTGGGCGATGTTAAAACTATTGTTGAATGCTCAAGTTTTGCTGTATTTCAGGTATACAGTCTTTCTTTACAATGCAGTGTAAGCTTTAGGACAGGTTCTGCACAAGCTAATATCTCCTATGTCAGCCTCGTCTCTTCAGCTTCTACCAGAGGTGTCAATTCAGAGTTGCACATCTGCTGTTAAAACTAACCTTGGATGCAAAATGATAATGTCATAGTCCATGTGGGCTTTTCAAACTGAATTCTTAATGTAGTTGGTTGCTTTGAGAACAATAGCTGGTTCGTTTGATTGCCTTGCAAAGGTTTTAGATTGGTCATTCACACTTCAGTGTGGATACATAGCAAACTGTGTTTAATTATTAAAATAAATTACAAAAGAGGTTCTAATGTAATAAATGCTTGTTGATGTGGAGAGAATGAAAATCTATGAAGATTCCTGCACTGCTTCTAAAGTAACATGGTAATGCTGGTAATGGAAAATAATCAGCTGTAAGGATTGTGGGTAAAACATAAATACTATACAAAAATGTGATGGAAGGTTGCCATATCATGAGCCACACTGCCAAGCTTGTACTTGAAAATAACTGCAAAACACCTTTTTATTACTGTAAAAAAAAAAAAAAAAGAGATGGTATAAATAAATAGAATGTCTGTGTTGGGCTTCATATCTGTAGGCCCCCACCCAGGTGACAATGTATAATGTATGAATGAAAAAGTGACTTCTAATTCCCATCTGTTGTCTTTTCTTTCAGCTACAAGAAACTGTGAAAAGAAAACTGGATAGTGCACGGTCACCTCTGAACGGAGAGCAGAACGGCATTTGCGATGGGAATTTTTCACCAAATACCAAGAGGCTACGGAAGGAAGGGCCTGGCAGTGGGATGGACTCGTTGGCTGGTTTACCTAACAGCTTGCCACCAGTGCCCTCTGTCTCGCCTCTCCATCAAATGGATATCAAACCCACGCTGCCCATACAGAACAGTGGCGGCGGCAATAACCACGTTCCCGGCCGGCCGGATGACCTGGGCAAAAACGGTGGGTTGACGGACATAAAGCTGCAGGTCAATGGCACCTTGGACTTGGATGATGGCTTCAATCTCCTGCAGAGCAAGGACATGAAGCAGGAGCCCCTGGATGATACGACAGGGATCGAGTCTTCAGATACTTCGCTCTCAAACCACAACAAGCTCTTCTCGGACATCAATCTCAATGACCAGGAGTGGCAGGAGCTCATTGATGAGCTGGCCAACACAGTGCCGGAGGATGACATGCATGACTTGTTCAACGAGGACTTTGAGGAGAAGAAGGAGGCAGAGTTTACCAGGCCGGCCGCCCAAACCCCTCTCCCCCAGGAACCTCCTCCTCCTATCCCTCCCCCACCTCCCCAGAACATTAAGAATGACCCCGCTCGCTCACCCTTCAGCATGCCTATTGGTTCCCCACAGGTGAGGCCTTCCTCTTCAGGTCCCCAGTTCACCACGGCTTCCAACAGTACCCCCCCACATCAGCAGCCCCCCCCTGCATCGATGGCAGTAGGTTCACCAGCCAACTGTGTGGCCCGGTCTCCACAGACTCCCAACCAAGCAACCAGGCCTGGAAATGGCTTTCTGATGAACCAAGGGCCTGGTGTGGTGACGGGTCCTAGTTCCAGTGCGGTGGCGGCAGCAGCATCTGGCCAGGGGGGTGGTCCAGTTCCATCCACTCCAGACTTGTCTCCCGCTGAACAGTTGAAACAAATGGCGGCCCAGCAGCAGCAAAGGGCGAAACTAATCCAGCAGAAACAACACCAACAGCAGCAGCAGCAGCAGCAGCAGACTCCAGCACCTAACTGGTCGCCCGTCGGCCCTCCAACCAGTCCGTACGGGGGGGCGTTCAACCCTGACAAACCAAATAGCCCAATGATGTACCCGCAAGCCTTTAACAACCAAAACCCTATGGTGCCTCCCATGGTGAGCAACCCTCAGAAGGCCACTATGAATAACTACCTCCCTCAGAGCCACATGAACATGATCAACCAGCAGCCAAACAGCATGGGCCAAAACACTATGAGCAAACAGCAAGCCGCCATGCTGTCATACAGCAACACTAAACCCCTAACCCATTTCAGTGCTGTGGACCACATGGGCCAAAGGATGACGCCTCCCATGGCCAACCCTAATAAAAATCCCATGATGCCATACATGCAGCAGCAACAGGCAGTCCAGCAGCAGCAGCAGCAGCAGCAGCAACAGGTCCCCCCTCAAGCCCAAATACAAATGTCAACTCCAGCTTCCCACTTGAGCGAAGAGCAGAAGCGCATCCTTCTCTTGAAACATAAAGGACTACTGAATCAGAGCATGTCTTACAGTGCAATGCAGCCTCACAATCAGGTAAGTGCAGATGTTGTACTTCTGTGGGTTTGACTCCCCCCTCTCTCTCTGTGGTTTTCAAAGAAAACAAATTGAAATGTGTAATGCACTGGGCTGTATTACATATAAGTGGTATTGGTGTGGGTTAAAGGGCATGGTTTGAACTTTAGTCTGAAATATATTGCATTGATTTATTTCATTCAAAGTACTGTGGCTCAGAAATATGGACACACACAAGTTATTCTGGATTTGTTCTCTTACGTAGTTTAAGTTCTAGATTATTGTCAGCAGTCCATGTACAAAAGACTGTGAATTGTATCTAATGAGTGGTATCATTCTGCCGCATGCATCTTTATATAGAAAATTGGCATGAAAATGCAGAGCTAGGGTTGGTTGTTGCATTAACAGCAAGGAAAGGTTATAAATTATGTACGACCTAACTTCTTAATGGGTTGTCCTTACATGATTATCATTTTACGGGCTCATAACAGATCCTCGGTTAACCACAGATCTCTTATCTGAATTTGGGTATATTGGGTAAAAGGCACACAGTATATTTTGAAGGGATCCCATTTTCTGTGTCATCTCATGTACAGTGTACCGGATTTGCCGTTTCACAAGGTGCTCTTCACCTGGGTTAATGAATATCCATGCTTGCATGCTGGTGTAGGGCATGCACCACATACAATAGGGCTCTGCCACTATTAAACCAGTTCATTCTGGGGACCCTGAAGGGCCCATATGGCTCATCCGGATAGAAGTGTTCTGGCACTTGCTGCAGTAGGTCATTTCACCTGCATAGTGAAACCTTGATGAAATGAATCTTATTCAGTGATTCCCTGCAGTCCAGCTATGATTCAATACATATGCAGTTCAGCTGGTTGATTCACGCTGATATCTGTAACCACAACACATTATTTGTTAGTCAGCCATGATTTTATTTAGTTTCTTTTGAAGGATGGTCCTGATGCTGGCCTTGATCCACGCCTCAGTTTTAAACACACATCAGTCATTCACACCTTTTAATAAATGGGTGCATTTGTGATTCGGCTTGAGCAGTGTCTGGTCTTTCTGTCTCTCCACCTGGGGCACGATTTCAAAAACATGCCCGTCAAGCCCTTCTCTCCTAAACAGATTAAAATAACAGAAGAAATATATGCACAAATCCCCCAGAATAAAAGTATAAATCTATATTTCTGTCTTTGCTTAAGCAAGCTGAGCCTGTACCTGTCTGCACGTGTCAAGTCTTGCGGCAGTAATTTGACGGCACGCTTTTAAAATCTGCCTGGGCTTCTCCAGGGGAGGTGGAGGGGGGTGTTAGGCTAAGGAGCCAACACTGTGTTTCTGCTATGAAGACAGACATGATCCTACAGCAGCAGTACGTAGCAGTGCTGCTGCTCAGACTCCTCCCAGCCCATCATCGTGACAAGTAAACAAAGGAGGTGAGACTGCTCTTGTTTTGCGGGGGGCTGAAGGCTCCTAAGTGAGTGATCATGATTTAGAGCAGGGGGCGGCTGCTCAGTGTGCTGATTAGGATGTCGGGTTGCAGGGAGGCTGAGGGTCTGTGGGTGTGCCAGTGACTAAACCATGGTCCTTTTATCTCCTGAGCACTGACAGAGATGAGCAGCTTATAACCTAAGGTCCAAGCTTGTAGTCCAGCTAATTCAGTACAATTAGGTAAAGAAATGTAGCAGCCATTTTCAACATAAGGTAACCAACACCGGAAGTATCTTTGAATCCATCAGGGGTTCTTCACCTTAAACTGTACATATTATAAGGTTTTTGAACTACGAATGGAACTGAAAATGTAGTTACATATTTGTCTGTGGAATAAAAATCAGCATGAATCATGAAAAAAGGGGATCAAATAATACAGGGCCCCACAGTGTGTCTTGTAATGATATCCTGTATCTGTGTCTTTGCTAACACTATATCAAGCAGCCTGACGGTGGTACGAATACCAAGTGTACTCCCTGTGTTGGGAATCATAAGTAAAGCTTCTACAGTGGGTTTTTTTGTGGCTAAACCTGTGCAACATGGTCTGTTTAGTATGCAGTGATCCTCCAGAATGGTTGCACAACAGAATAAGAATGATTAGTCCCGCATTCAGTTGGTGCTCTGGCACACATACCTCACGCTATCAAAACTTTGGCCGTCTCAGCTGCTCACAGTTACCATGGATACAGTGGCCCACGGTACCTTGCTGCCTGAATTGATGACAGCTCCGGGGGTGGGGTGGAGAGACTCTGGAAGATGTCTAGAGTGTACTGCAGTTTCATGTTGGCTAAAAGAGAATTCAAAGAGGCTTTCGCTACCAGAATAGTTCCAGACAGTGTTAAAATACTTCATTTCTTGTTTGTTACCAAAAATAAATGTGTCTGTTGGCCTCCATTTTTTTCAGTTTTCATTTGTCAACAGTAAATGTAAATATTGAATATTTGGCTGTGGGGTGGGGGGATAACATTTGTTGCTGTTACGCATATAGCCTATTGTGGCATTTCTTAAATTTGCATCAGAATGAACTGATCTCAAAAAAAGATCTGTTGAGCCACAAACTAAGCATGTCTGTCATCTCTGCATTTGATTGTACACTTGAAATCAAATTATTAACAGTTCTTTACAGTAATGCTTCTCAATATAGTTTTATTTTGGGTGTTGGAAAAATAAAGCTTTAAACACGTGTACTCTAACCAATACACGCTCTGTTTAAATGAGAACAGGGTTTTTCTAAACACCTACAGCATTTATAAAAAGATCTGCAGCCTTGCTTCTTGGCTGTTTCTTTTCTATTTGTGCTATGTTTGTACAGTCCAGTGGTTCTTTTCACTTCAAGTATATTAATCTGAGGCCAACCTGAGGTTATCACTGCTGCCAAAATAAAAAGGGAACGTCTTTCATTCTTTCCCTCTGTACCCTGCAGTGTAACACTCATAGGGTGAAGTTAAAATCGGATTAAAAGAGACCAGTGTGCAAAATTGGAAAACAGACCATTCATAGAACATGCACTGACAACATTGTTTAGGTTGTGGATTCTGGGGTCCCTCTAAAATACAGAGTTCAATTTTGGCACATGACGGTTTCTATGCAAGGGACTGTTTGCTAGATTAGCATAGAAATGTGCTGTACAGACCCAGATTGTTCTTAATCAGTAGTGTATCAGTTTGTTTAAATTGTGTAGCATAATCACAGCATAAGCAAATGAGTCGAGCAGCGTGGTTTGCTGGAGTGTGGGAATAAAATGGAATACGTGGGAAATCCAGTGTGTATAGAATAGAGTCGAGGCCTTGCATCTCTGCCCTGATTACAGCAGTGGATCATAGTGTAATGTTGACTGAACAGGTCATTTCTCCATATGTGATGGTGTTAGATTTTCATAAAATGCACACTGCTTTATGTAAATGAAGCTAATTTCATTAAGGAACATTTTGTTGAAGTGCATGGAACTTTGACTTACTGATCACACAAATCTCAAGCTTGCCGTTGGTATTATAGACATAACAGACGTACCATTATCTAGGAACGCCCCTACTGTACAAGATCTTCTCACCTGCCATGACCTCTGCCACAGGGAAAACACATTATAATACAAACAGAATTCCCATGAATCTGGCCTAAGGAGCATTTTAGTCCAGGGAACATCAGAGCGAAGAAACTAAGGATTACATACGGAAATGATCTTATTGTACCACTGAAGAAGCTCCAACTTACTTAGGGAATGTTTATTTCCTGGTTTTAAATGTCTGATAATGGTAAAAGGAGTTGAAAATTGCATTTCTTACTGTATCATTAGCGTGGCCAATGAAATACTGAAGAAAAAATATGTGTTTGTTTTTTTGGCTTTGTTAGTTATTATTATGATGTATTTCCTAGCAGACGCTCTTACCCAGGGCGACTTAGTTGTTTATAAAAAATTACAGTACAGGGGGTGTTAAAGAGTTGACACGTGTTTGAGATTTTAGAGAAGAGAGAGCTGTCACGTGTCAGAGGGGATAGAGGAGGGGGGAGGTTAGGGTTAGAGAGAGATTGAAGGAGAGGAAGGAATCTGGCAGACTGGGTGGGGTTGGAGAGATGGATATTGAAATCACCCAACAGGACAGTTGGGGTAGACAGGGCGGAGAGGAGATAGTCGAGTTCATCGAGACATGAGTGAGAGGTCCAGGGGGACGGTACAGTACAATTTATCCGGAGTTGACAGGGAGAGGTTAGTTGGGCAGCGTGAAATTCAAAGGCGTTAACAGAGCGAGGAGAGGTCAGAGGTGACAGAAAAGAGTAAGGAGAGAGAGAGAGACCAGACCAGTCCCACCTCCCTGTCTAGTGAGATGTGGAGTATGGGACAGGAGGTAGAGAGAGGACAGGGAAGCAGGAGTTACAGTTTTATCAGGAGAGAGCCAGGTTTCAGTGAGGTGGGAAGCAAAGGCAGAGATGAAATCAGCTTTGTTAGCAGAAGAGTGACAGTTCCAGAGGGCACCAGAGAGAGTGGGGGATGGGGGGGGAGAGACAGAGGGATTAAGGTCAAAAGGGTTATGGGAGTAGCGGTGGAGAGATTACCAAGGAGGGGAATGAGAGGACAGAATAACAGGAATGTGAGAGACAGTCGAGCAGGACAGGTGCGATGGATAGGTACAGTAGTAATGGGAGCAGGAGTGGTGGGGGGAGGGTACAGACCTGTCTAGTAGTTGGAGTCTTCGAGAGAGCTGCTAGGTTAGAATTATCTCCTCGCTGAACTCCCACAGCTAGTCTCCTGGCTCTTTTGGTAGAGAGGCTGTTCAGTTGTCTGGCGCTTCATGCTGGCACACAAATAGGCTAGCAGTCTATTATACTAACTAGAAATGGATAAAAGCTGTATGTAAGCCAATCAAATTGCAAATCAATCTCTCTTCAATTTCACCACACTCACCTGGTACTAATCACAAAGAGTAGATCACCTAATTAAAACAACATCACCTTTTTTAAAATGTTAGTTAAATACAGCTAATGTTAATTACTTGAAACGGGATCACTTACCCATCTGCCTCTGGTTACCTGTAGACTTGCCACTATATTACAGTGCCTCTCAAAAGTATTCACCCCCTTGGATTTTTCCACATTTTATTGTGTTACAACATGGAATCAAAATTAATTAGGATTTAATTAGGAATTTTTGCCACTGATCAACACAAAAATCTACAAATTGTTCTAAGTTTATTACAAATATAAAACATAAAACAATTGATTGCATAAGTATTTACCCCCTTTGCTGTGACACACCTAAATAAGCTCATAATACAGTTGAATGGCCTTTTGTGAGAGAGTGGCACAAAAAAAGCCATTGTTGAAAAAAACTCACATCAAATCTTGGCTAGAGCTTGCCAGAAGGCATGTGGGAGACTGTGACCAAGTGGAAGAAGATTCTATGGTCTGATGAGACCAAAATAGAGCCTTTTGGCCTCAACGTTAATCGCTATGTTTGGCGCAAGCCTAACACCGCACATCATCCTGAGAACACCATCCCTACCGTGAAGCATGGTGGTGGCAGCATCATGCTATGGGGATGATTCTCTGCGTCAGGGCCTGGAAAGCTTGTGAAGATAGAGGGCAAAATGGATGCAGCAAAGTACAGAGAAATCCTGGAGGAAAACCTGCTGAAGTCTGCAAGAGACCTGGGACTTGGGAGAAGATTCATCTTCCAGCAGGATAATGACCACAAAACATACAGCCAAAGCCACACTGGAGTGGTTTATAAACAAAGGTCAATGTCCTGGAGTGGCCCAGTCAAAGCCCGGACCTCAATCCAATTGAGAATATGTGAAAAGAGTTGAAAATTGCTATTCACCAAAGGTCCCCATCCAACTTGACGGAGCTTGAGCAATTTTGCAAAATAAAATGGGCAAAAATTGCAATGTCCAGATGTGCAAAGCTGGTAGAGACTTATCCAAATAGACTCATGGCTGTAATTGCTGCCAAAGGTGCCTCTACCAAATATTGACTCAAGGGGGTGAATACTTATGCAAGAAATTATTTTCTGTTTTGTATTTGTAGAACAGTTAGAACAATTTTGATTTTATTTTTCACTTTGACATTATGGACTTTGTGTTGATCAGTGGCAAAAACTCCTAATTAAATCAATTTTGATTCCATGTTATAACACAATAAAATGTGGAAAAGTCCAAGGGGGGGGGGTGAATACTTTTGAGAGCCACTATGTGTCAATTTGATATAATGTAGTTCTCCTATATGGATTTGTTTTTGTTGTGTTTCTTTTTCATGTACGTGTGTATATACTGTATGCTTTTTACTGATAAAGTGAACATCACACTGTAGCTTATGCTGTTTGCCCACTTTTGAGATTTGATGGTGGTGAGACGGCTAGTTATTTGACAGCTAGTTATTTTTCATGTAGATCTTTCTGAATAGCACTGCATTTGTTCTGTCAAAACCTTCCCAATCTCTTATAGGTTACAACAGAGTGCACATCCTATGAATTTGCAGAAATGCCTTTTTAGGAAAAGCGTAGTATAGTTTTAGTGGAAAGATTATCGTTCTTTGTTCTGGCACATAAGAAACAAATAGATTTTTCTGAAAGATGTTCATATTGTGTGTTGCTTGTGTTACATCAAAGATCAAAGTAAGATTTTTGTCCGCACCGATTCAAGACCAAATTCAAAATGACTTATTGAGTACGGCCAGAGTACTGCATTTAAGATGGTAACAATCGTGGTCCCACAAATGGTAAATGATTGGCTGAAAGTAAGGTCCAAACCGAACATGCTCAGAGGAATTTTAAAAGGTACGTTCTGAGTTTCGATGTCTGGTTAAAACTAAAAGGAATATAAAGCAACCAAAGAACCATTACTCTGTGAAGCAAAGACATGCAGGAAAGGTAACCGAACACTACCGCTCAAGGGCATTCATCAAGTAGGCCTGGATTCACACATTCATTAATACTTCCAGACAAATCAATACTTCCCTAACCTTTCCCAATAATCTGCACAGCCTGTATCTGCCACCCAAAGCCTGAGCAGAGACAACAGTGTCTGAGGACATGCAGCTCCTCAAAGTTCAAAGAATTAACCAAATCCCTAGGTAAATGCATTGAAATAACAGTGGAATTGCTGGCTAGAGAGGAGAGAGCAGGTAGAAGGAAAGCCGATAGTG
The DNA here is from genome assembly GCF_017654505.1 of Polyodon spathula. NCBI lineage: Eukaryota > Metazoa > Chordata > Actinopteri > Acipenseriformes > Polyodontidae > Polyodon > Polyodon spathula. The sequence goes on from NC_054534.1 coordinate 98,368,133, forward strand.
TCAGCTGCTCGATTTGGAGGGCGGGAACTTTAGAGTTCTTCACTTAACTGACTAGTTATGCAAGAGCTGTGATCTACTAATGAGAAATATAGCACAGAATTTTAGGCAACAAGAGATTAACACTTCACATTCCAGTCAGTTTTATTGTAGTTGCTGTTCCAGGACCATGCAAAAACATTATTTTTGTGCAGGTTAACGATTAGGTACATTTGTTACTTTTGTTTAAAAGGGACCAGTTTGCATTATTTCAAGCAGACGGGGAGGCACACTGGAGGCAAATGAAACCAGCGATTCCAGCGCAGGGGTAGTCAAGGAGTGCTAAACAACTGAGATGTTTAACAGAGTCTTATTTTGGTAGATATTTTGAAAAACAGCAGTGTTGTTTTTGGCTATATTAAATGTACCACATGCCCTAGTTTATTTCAGGTATGAGTTCTCATTTAAGAACATAATGTAGCACCCAAGAGGGGCCCTTGTTTTTTTCCATCGGGGTCGGATCAGTCAGGCAGAATACCAGAAGGAAATTAACTAACACCACAACGATATGCAGGGCAATGAACATCATCTTATTAAATACAGGTGGTTAACTATATTTAACAAATAGGACAAGTCTAGAATACACTGTCACGGCATGGGGTTTGCACTATTCAATAAAAAGAATAAATAGTTAATTATAATTAAAGAACAAAGTGCAGTGCTGCTCAGTACGATCGCGGAGACTGGGCTTACTAAAAACAACAATAAAACCAATACTTTAAAAACTCCCCATCTCCAGCACTCCTTCAAAATCCCCAATGCCTTTTAAAAAATACTAAATCTAAAACAGTTAAAAACACACACACACACACACACGGAGGGAGACAGGAAGCACAGCAGGAGCCTCGCTGTAAATGTCAGCGGCTGTTTTCTTTTTTCTCCCCAACCCACCGCCGAACACAAACAAGTCCAATTCCTTCTCTGCTCCTTCTGACTGTGCGTCCAACCCCCACTCCAGAAAAACCTGGGTTCACGTCACACTGGACCAAAAACAATCTCTCGAATGGATGAAATCAGGAACTTTTATACCAGGTGCTCAGCTTCAAATTATTCAATTAATACCCATGGGGGCTGAGAACAGGAGAGCATCAACGTGCCAGTGAGATCTGTGCAAATCTACGACAAAATAAATGTGCTTTATAATCGTGTTAAAAGAAAGCAAACTAATTAACATTAAATCAAATGTGGCAAATCAAAACATGAATATACTACAATGACAAAATCAAACGTGCCTAAATAAAGTGACGTTGGTCACCCCGTTACAATAAGAACATAAGAACGGTTACAAACAAGAGGAGGCCATTCGGCCCATCTTGCTCGTTTTGGTTGTTAGTAGCTTATTGATCTCAGAATCTCATCAAACAGCTTCTTGAAGGATCCCAGGGTGTCATCTTCAACAACATTACATGGGAGTTGATTCCAGACCCTCACAATTCTCTGTGTAAAAAGGTGTCTCCTATTTTCTGTTCTGAATGCCCTTTTTTATCTAATCTCCATTTGTGACCCCTGGTCCTTGTTTCTTTTTTCAGGTTGAAAAAGTCCCCTGGGTCAACACTGTCAATACCTTGTAGAATTTTGAATGCTTGAATCAGTTTGCCGCTTAGTCTTCTTTGTTCAAGACTGAATACATTTTTTTAATTTATTTTTTTAGTCTGTCTGCATATGACATGCCTTTTAAACCCGGGATAATTCTGGTTGCTGTTCTTTGCACTCTTTCTAGAGCAGCAATATCCTTTTTGTAGCGAGGTGACCAGAACTGAACACAGTATTCTAGATGAGGTCTTACTAATGCATTGTACAGTTTTAACATTACTTCCCCAGATTTAAATTCAACACTTTTCACTATATATCTGAAGATTTTGTTGGCTTTTTTTTTTTTATAGCTTCCCTACATTGTCTAGATGAAGACATTTCTATCAACATAAACTAGATCATTTTCATAGATTCTTTCTTCAATTTCAGTATCTCCCATATGGTATTTATAATGGACATTTTTATTGCATGTGTGCAGTACCTTACACTTTTCTATATTAAATATAATTTACCATGCATTTGCCCAGTTCTGAATGCTGTCTAGATCATTTTGAATGACGTTTGTTACAGCAACAGTGTTTGCCACTCCTCCTATTTGTGTGTCATCTGCAAATTTAACAAGTTTGCTTACTGTATTAATGTAGATTGGGTAGAGCAGAGTGCCTAATGCTGAACCCTGTGGTACTCCACTGGATACCTCACTCCATTTTGAGGCTTCTCTACTCAGTACGGTTTGAGAATTAATCTTTTATGCGGGACTTTGTCAAAAGCTTTCTGGAAATCTAAATAAACCATGTCTTGCAGTTATCCATTGTCGATGCTGCATATTAAAAAAAAAATCAAGCAAGTTAGTTAGACACAAAATCTCCCTTTCCTAAAACCACTGTCTCCCAGGATACCATATAAGTAGTTTTCCGTTTTGGTTCTTATTATAGTTTCCAGAAGTTTGCATATAGAAGTAACTGACATAGAAGTCAGGCTTATTGGTCTGTAGTTACCTGGTTCAGTTTTGTCTCCCTTTTTGTGGATTGGTATTACGTTTGCAATTTTCCAGTCTGTTGGTACAACCCCTGTGTCAAGAGACTGTTGCATGATCTTGGTTAGTGGTTTGTAAAGAACTTCTTTCATTTTTTTGAGTACTATTGGGAAGGTCTCATCTGGCCCAGGGGATTTGTTTATTTTAAGATCTCCTAGTCCCTTTAACACTTCTGCCTCTGTTATGATAGTTATTTAAAAGTGGATAGGAACAGGTTGACATGTGGGGCATGTTGTCTGTGTCCTCCTTTGTAAAAACTTGTGAAAACTAATCATTTAATATTAGTTATTTTCTTCTCCATCTATGATTTTGGCATTTGTATCTCTTAGACATTTTACTTCTTGAATGTTCTTTTGCTGTTATAATATTGGAAAAACATTTTGGAATTGGTTTTAGCTCCCTTAGCAATGTTCATTTCGATTTCTGTCGTCTAACTTCCTTTTTGACTTGCATTTGCAGTTGCTTGTACTCTTTCTGTGTACTTTGTTCTTGGTCCCTTTTTAAATGCTCTGTAAAGTGCCTTTTTTCTCCTGAATTAATTTTTTTTATTGATCTATTAAACCATTTTGGCCATTTTGTTTTAGATTTTGATTTGTCTACTTTTGGGATGAAATTGTTTTGCGCCTCTAGCGCTACATTTTTTAAAAATAGCCATCCTTCTTCAGTGGATGTTTCTTCAATCTACTTCTGTTAGTCTCTGTTTCATTCCTTCATAGTTTGCCTTTTTAAAATTGTAAACCTTAGCTTTAGTTGTTACTGTTGGGGTTTTAACTGGCACTTCAAATGAGACCATGTTTTGATCAGAGTTTGCAAATTGTTCTCTAACCTTTTTATTTTCTTAAATTTAGTAGTCGGAAATTATATTATTATTATTTTCTCCCAATTTGGCATATCCAGTTATTTTAGGCTCTGATCACCGCTACCATCCCCACACTGACTCGGGAGCGGTGAAGACGAATGCTGTCCTCCGAAGCACGCACCATCGGCCGACTGCAGACTCACAGTGTAGCCACCTTAGAGCTAAAGCATTAGAGAACAACACAGCTCTGGGCAGCTTACAGGCAAGCCCACAGGCGCCTGGCCAGACTACAGGGGGCGCTGGTGCGTGGTGAGCTGAGGACACCCTGGCCAACCTAACCCTAATCATTTTGCATTTCTACCATTTAAATTTAGTCTCTGGCATCCACACGCAAGGAAGTCAAATACACGGAAATAGCGGAGACCCTGAAACATGTCCGTTTTTGTAAAAATCTTCAAATATGTAAATAAATAAAGGAAGATGGGTAGTGAGACATGATTACGACCTGGTACCTCGTGCCTACTGTTTAAGTCTGCTGCTATAAACTCAGATCAGTGTTTGCATACTGAGACATCACACCTGAGTACACTGAACCTCCCCTCAGGCTTTCAGGGGTTTCCTTTGTAGATAAAATAAAAACTTAAAACAATTGAAGGTAAGGGAATTTAAACATGAGCTGGAAGCAGTAATCCCTATTTCCATTTCTACAGGATTGCAGAATAGACATCCGACAGAGTGATGAACACACTTGGTGCAGTTGGTTAAAATTGTTGAAGTTGAACCTGGATCATTCCCATTAGAACTTCCTTCACCTAACCATTAGGTTAGATTTTAGAGCACTCGCAGAGTTTGCTGTCCAGAATCTAGTATCGATTGGACTTGATTTGAACAAAGCACTTTTTATTTTGAGCCTCTCAGTCACTGTTCATGATTTGATTCACCCATTCTTATAACCTGCAAGAGCTTAGTAATAGTCGGATTACATTTATTTATTAAGTAACACATTAAATGAAGTAATTTTGCTTCAAATTACCTTTTGTAGATATTTTGCACTAATGTCTTTTTGGAGTTTACTGTAATTGGTGATTCAGCCATTTTATGTTGTCAGATGCATTTGTTTTTATTTGATATGTTCTGGGTTTGTGGCGTAGTTTTCTGCATACACACTTATCTAGCTGTGCCTTCTGACAAAGAAGTGTGTTAGTTTGAAATGGCATTAAAAAGGACATTAGGGGACATTAATGATAAAATACATGCTGCTATTATTAGAGTATCTATCACAGTAATGGACAGCTTGTTTGGAACCCAGCTTCCTATCACTGGCAACAGGCAGCAGCTATCAGGGAGCCCATTGTTTTAGTGTGCACTTGATAAGAGGAGCTTGTACAACAAAATGGGTGCTCATTTTTATCTGCGGAGCGCACTGTGTTTGTGTAAACCATGGCAACATTGTTGTGCATTGATGTCCGTCCATAAAATGGTGGAACCCACCGTTGCCAGTCATGAAAGATTTTTACTTTTCAGAGAGGCAAACAAGTTTGGGAACTTTCAATGTTTGATGACATACAGTGGTAACCTGTTGCTTTGTGCTGCTGTGCCAATTGTCTAGGATAGCCACACCAATATTGTGTAATATAAACTTTGGTGATTTTGCAAAGCAACAAAGTCGACCTTGACTTCAGTTTAATATCCCGAAGGTGTTCTGCCTTCCTCCACAGTTTACATTTGCGAAAGACAATTTGTACTTGGCTTGTGTACTTTTTAAACAGACTGTGTTGATAAGGTAAGCAACAAGTGATGAGTCTGGCAGTGATGGGCTTGATGAAATCCTCTGTGCAGGATGCTCTGGCTTTTGCCTACAAATGGTGACATCCTTTAAACTGAATGTACCAGGGTTGGGGGGGTCGGTTCCTGCTTTTAAATTTCAATTCCTTTTTAAATTCAATTCCCAATAACAGTTGGAATTCATATTAGAGACAATATCCTTGTTGTGATTGTTGAACTGCTTTCATGTTGAAGTTAATTTGAGGAAAAATAGGAATTGGAAATTGATTTTAAAATGGAATTTGAATTGAAAAACTGTAATTGACCCCAACCCTGGCACATTATCGAGTATGAAGAGAGCTCTAACTTTACCTAGAAGAAACCCATGCTTTTGGAGAAGGGTGTGTTAGGTAAACCTCTCGTCGTCTTAATTTGAATGTGAAGGGGTCGGTTTCTTCTAAGCAAAACAGGAGGTTTGACGACTGCGTTCTGTAAAATACACACATTACAATTGTAATAATGCATCCAGATTGCTGAGACAGGATGATAGTATAAAGTAGTCTGCTAATAGAAATACTTTTAACAGGTAAATTAGCTTTGTTTACATAACTGAAGACTTGTATACAGATCTAGGAAAGATAACCACTCAAAACTCCAGACTGAACTACAGTACATGTGGTACTGTAGGAGAGATCAGAACAGTAGGCATGTGAACTAAAAAGAATGTTTGTTTAACGCACTGAAACTACATTTTGAACAGTTAAAACTCAAACGTGATGTGCATTTCACCTTCCTTAAAACTGCTGGACAGGAGAATGAGGATGCTACCTAGCACAGAACACTTTGGGGGACTACCTCCAGACTGAATAGAGAGTGCAGCTCCATAGTGGTGTACCTTCAATGAGATTAAGCATAATGTACTATACATGAGAGTAAAGGTATACAGTGATGGATGGGATTTGGGGGGGGGGGGGGGGGGGGGGGGGGGGGGGGGGGTCAAATTCCGGAAAGGGATTTGAAAACCTTTGTTGCTTCATCTTTTAATGAGAGGGTTGTTTACCAGCAGCTGAGCGGCGGGCAATCAGCTCGCCAGTAAAGCAGGCTGGGTCTGCCAGGCTCTTTGCCTTAATCCTTTCCAATAATAGCCAGCGACGGGGCTGCCTGAGGAGTGTGCTCCTGCGTCACGCCGAGGCTTTCTTGGGTTCAATCCCACGGAGGCAGGAGCTGAGGCCCAAGTGGCTTTTCATCTTTTGCTCATCCGGTGTTTGATCGTCGTCACCCTGCCTGGGTAGTGCACAGCTGGAGGTGTGAGAGAGAGCCCTGGGATCAATGATCTGAGCTCTGCCTCCTTTTTTATACTCCAGAGTAGTACAACTGCATTTCCCTTGAATTGCCTTCAATTTTGAAATTATGAAGGACACCCAAGGTAGTCCATGACTTGTGCTATGCAGGGTCTGTGAAACCAGCCCTTTGTCTAGTTTTCTTGCCTGTTGAATTTTTTATTTTTTTCCCCTCATAACTAACCTTTTCTTGTAACGTTATAATTTAAATTTTCTGCAACTCTTCCTCTTGACTGGTAGTTTGAGACTGTTAGACAGGAGACTATGTGGGTCTTAAGCAATTCCCGGTTCTACCAGGAACATCCCTGCTCTCATTTCTTTCCACAAGGCTACGCTGTCTCAAGACGCTTGACAACCTTTAGAGATCATCTCTTGCGCATTGTACTGTACAAGGAGATTGCACTTCAAATGAAAAGCTGGAACTGCCTGATAAGCTGCTTGAGGGATCACTCCAAGGCTGGAGATTGCAGAGTTAAAGAATGGAAAACAAGTGTCTCTGGGCTGGGGTCTACGAGTACAGGACAAAGGTTCCCTAGAAAATAATAGGTCAGCTATACTTCCTTGTCAGCCAGGAGTCTTTGAGGTTTCATATGCCACTGGCAGTCTTTGGGTGACAGGAACCTGTTTTTAAGAATTATAATTGTTACTGTGGTACAAAACTGTGTGACATCACTGCTAGTGCTCCTTTATTTTGTGTGGGTGTGGGTGTGGGTGTGTGTGTGTGTGTGGGGGGGGGGGGGGTTATATTGGGCTGCAGGGGTTCCAAGGCAAAGTTTCACATGCCATTAGTCAATCCTAACAGCAGGAATTGTTTTGTAAATCCTAGATACTGTAGTTCAGACAACTTTCTCAGAAGGTTTTATTTCCATACATTAATTGCCGAATGAATAACTTTTGAACCAGTGTCCCAGAAATAATGGTCTGCTTCTGACATTTGTGACATTAAACTGGAATCAGTCCTATTGGATTGGAGGGTTACACTTGCTTTTTTAGATAGTTTTAGGATTAGATTGATACAGTACAACATTCTGAATTGAGTGTCTACAGCTTTGTGATAATTTTAAATCGGCTTAACAATTGTCACATTGCCCGCTCATTGGTTAACACTCCTTTGACTGAGGCTCATCTGCTGTAGTACATGTTCTGTGATTGTATGTTAACAAGGCACTGCTTCATATGCAATGCAGAGAAATAGAAGCTACTGGATATTACTCTGAGGACATCAGCAGCTCTGCACAAGTGTCTGATGATTAGGTCTAATGAATTCCCTTCCCCCTTCCTTTAAGAGATCATTTACTTATGCAAATTGAAGTGCATTTTAAAAGGGCAGTTAGAAAAAAAAAAAAAGATGGCTAACCATGCATCTCCTTCCTTTCAGATAGCAGAGGAAAGTGTTTTAATAAATGGAGCCCAGAGCAAAAGACGACTTTGAAGTCGGCAGGAGGTTTATGTAGGATAAGGGAGTGTTGTCATGCGAGGTGTTTTAATACTGTGTGGCGAGTCTTTAGTTTAGGATGGGCTTGGAATAGAATAGTTGTGAGGGGTGGGTTACCTATACCCAATCAAGCACCCTTTGTCAGTTTGCTGGGTTACACACATTCTTTTATGAGCTCTGTGAATATTGGCGTCCTGTATTTTAGAAGAGAGTTAACATTTTGTGCTTTAATTAACGAGCAGACTTGTAGCTTCAAAGATGATGTTTGTAGGTCAGGGGTGAGAGTCTGTGGCAGTATTGTACACAATGGATTTTAATTATAGGCCCTAGTAGATTCCTGGTAATTGCTTAGCCTGTTGGTCAAAATGCAGTTATCAGATGTAGATATGTGTTCGCAGTTCAGATGCACAATTTAATGCAGTTTAAAATACATGTCATCAGGTATGACTTGAGCCAACTTGCTCCTGATTTGGTTCATTCTCCATCAGTTTTCACACCAGATAGTTTTATGAACAGGTTTCATTGACCTTGTTAACTTTTTTTGGTCATCATGATGATAGTTTGATGCTAAAGTGTTGAAAAAGCTGGGTCTGTGAATTTTTTTTTTTTTTTTTTAAAAAAACAACCATATTTCGAATGAAGGATGGATATGTGAGAGCTAGGAAAAAAGAAAAAGCATGATTGATGCGGATGTCTATACCCACTTTCTCTAAGGTTGTTTTTGAAAACTCTGCTTATTAAAATTCATTAAGATAATTTTGGATTTATGAACAAAGGCCACTTTCCCATTGATTACTACCTGCTAGTAACTATTAAATATGTGTGTTGTTGGAATGTAAATGCTTACATACAGAACCTTATACTGCATTTATTGAATCTGCTTTTCTGCTATTGATCTTTAAATTGAGCAGTCTGCAATGTTTGCGATACGAAACGATTTTTTTCTTTTCCAGTTCAAATAATTTGGTAGTCAGGAGTACACATGTTGTAAAAATGTATCAGTAGAGTTACGTTTTCCAGGTGTAGTTTTATTGTCAGTAGCATCATTCAGTTGAACAGTACCGGCTTTGCGTGAATCGGACTGCTGAGGTGAGGTTGCTGCATACTGAACATTATAAAGTATTTTATCCGTACTACAGTACATTTACACTGTACATGTATTAGTCTTTCTTACAGAAGGAAAGACTCCTCACTATCTAAAAAACTTTAATGTGTGGGCGTAAATCAGAGCGAGAGACCTCTGCTCCATGGGCCAGGTTTATGAAGTTTTTTTTTTTTTTTTTTACCATTGCTTGTAATGTATCAAAGCAGATTCCGCTGTCCGGATTGAAGCCGTAAACAGAATTGCTGACCCTCCCTTCACCTTACCCTCTTCACTCTGATTCCCTTTGTGCTCCAGAGCTGTGCTGCCATTCTACTAGTAAAATCATGACACTGTAGGCCTTTTTAACCCAAAAAGAAAAGGTTCAGCTCTTAATTGTTAATTTTAAAAGGCAAAAGTTAACATAATTTGTTCTTTTATCAGGGACATTTAAAAATATTCAAGAAAACCAGGAAAGATCATTTGGCCTGTGCAGTTCTGATATTGTAGGCTTGTCTGGAACTACTTCCTGGAAACTCAACCCTACCCTCACTGGACCCTCTTTTTGTAATTGTTTGTATTGGCTTTTTTAGGTCAAATACAATATCCCAGGGTAACATGACTTTAAAGCCAACAGTTCTTGTAAAAAATAAATATATAAATACATTAGTTTAACAGTTTATATCTACTGTAAAAAATTAAAATGTTCTAGACAGATAGTCATCTTAAGGGCTGTGAGAATATTTAGTCCTTTATGTGCATTCAGTCCCGAGCGTCTCTGAAAGATTATCTGTGAAGGTGATACCAGCACTAGCTGTGAAGGAGTTTTTTTTTTTGGGGTGCCGGCGGGGGGGGGGGGGGGGGGTTCAACCCCAAAATTTAGGCTGAAACCCTATCACAGGACCGTGAGCTGTTAGTTCTATATCCAACATTGACTTTATTTTTCATGACACTGTAATGGGTTATTCTTATTCCTAGTCATATGATATTTTTTGCTTACATGACTTCTTGGGATAGATTAAAACACACATGCACACACACTAGTATACAGTAGTCTCCGGCTAAGAGCACACCTCTTGGGAAGCAAGCGAAGTGTTCTCTTAGGCGACGTGTTCTCTAAGATGGAGTTGACCTCCAGAAACCAATATGAATCAGTAAATAAATACATATTTCCATCAACATATGAAATGAACAGAATAATTAAGAGAAAAGTAACAGGCAAATGTATGTTAATAAACTAAAATCAAAGTGATGAAGTGCGCTCGTGGAAATCAGAATACAAAACGAGTCAATGATAGGACAGCAATTCTTGAAAGATCTGAATAAACCAAGCAGTGTGCCGCAAGACAATCTAGCTGAATAAACCATTTTAATTTAAACTTGATGATGATTTAGCTATCAGGTTACAAAACAGTACTGTACCCACTGTGAACGAATTGCTAGCGGTGCCAAGGTGTTCTTTTACACGAAGTTCCTGTTCTTTTAGCCGGTTAATTTACAATGGGAAAAATCAGTTTCGCCCCAAGGGTGTTCTCTTTGGAGGTGTTCCTGTACGCGTAGACTACTTTACAATCGTGCTTAAGAACAAAGCAGTTTCGAACCTACCGGTGTTTTTAGCCTGTACGCGTGTGAAAATTTTACATTTTAAAACTGCGATACAATCAGTTACACACCACTCTGTGTGTGTGTGTGTGTGTGTATGTATATATATATAGATATATATATATATATATATATATATATATATATATATATATATATATATGTTGTCTGTCTGGTCTGTCGTCTGTCTGTCTGATGTATTGTCTATCATATATCATATTATATATGTCTACATCCCCTTTCAAAATTTTCACCTTTTGTTGCCTTATAGACTGGAATTAAAATGCATTAAAAATGTTTTTTGTTTTTTTTTTGGGGGGGGGGGGGCATTTATCTACACATCCTACACCATAACTTTCAACTGAAAAAAATATTCTAGAAATTTGTAGAAAATTAATTAAAAATTAAAAACTGAAATAGCTTGGTTGGATAAGTGTCCACCACCCTTGTAATAGCAATCCTAAATTAACTCAGGTGTAACCAATCACCTTCAAAATCACACACCAAGAGGCCTCCACCTGTGTTCAATTGTAGTGAGTCACATAATTTCAGGATAAATTCAGCAGTTCCTGTAGGTTCCCTCTGCTGGGCAGTTCATTTCAAAGCAAAGACTCAACCATGACATCCAGGCGCTTTCAAAAGAACTACGGAACAAAGTTGTTGAAAGGCACAGATAAGGGGATGGGTATAAAAAAATCTAAGTCCTTGAATATCCCTTGGAGCACAGTCAAGACGATTATTAAGAAGTGGAAGCTGTATGGCACCACCAAGACTCTGCCTACATCAGGCCCTGCCTCCAAACTGGGTGACTGAGCAAGAAGGAGACTGATCAGAGAGGCTACCAAGCGGTCAATGGCAACTTTAAGAGCTACAGGCTTTTATGGCTAAGACTGGTCGAAGTGTGCATGTGACAACAATATCCCAAGCACTCCACAAATCTGGCCTGTATGGTAGGGTGGCAAGAAGAAAGCCATTACTCAAGAAAGCCCACCTTGAATCCCATTTGAAGTATGCAAAAAACAAATTGGACCTAAATCTAATCGAAAATTTGTGGCATGACTTGAAGATTGCTGTCCATCCATGCTCCCCAAGGAACTTGACAGAGCTTGAACAGTTTTGTAAAGAAGAATGGTCAAATATTGCTAAATCTAGGTGTGCAAAGTTGGTAGAGACAGCTGTAATTGCTGCCAAAGGTGCTTCCACCAAGTATTAACTCAGGGAGGTGGAGACTTATCCAATTATGATATTTCAGTTTTGTATTTTTAATACAATTTTTTCCTCAATAAAAACAATTTTCCCTTTAACAGTGTGGAGTATGGTGTGTAGATAAGTCGGAAAAAAAAATTCTCATTTAAATGCATGGAACTCTGAGGCACTGACACAACAAAATGTGAAAAAAATGTTCAAGGGGGTGTAGACTTCCTGAAGGCACCGTAACTGTAAACTCGAAACTGGCTGGGTAAAGTCTGAAATGAATCATAAAGATCTTTCATTCCGGGCAGATATAGGCGTGTCCAACAATGCCTGGTCAAAGTCTGAAATGAATCTCAAAGATCTTTCATTTTCTGTTTTCATGGGACAGAGCTATGATTAAAGAGCTTGTTCAACCCACCTACCTGAGTAGCATCATTCACTCGATCACTCACTCATCTCATTCATAAAAACTACACAGGAAGTCTGGTTTCAGAAAATAGGCATATGTTTATAAATGTAAATAAAAATTCATTTTTATTGATGACACGACTAAATTAAATATTTAATGACATCTATAAGACTAATTTATTTTAAACAAATGATTAAAATCTAGATATGTATGGCGTACTTAACTTTCACTCTGTCACTCCTCTGAGTATGCTTTCCAACTGTTTAGATCACGTCATAAACACTGTCCAACGTGAATCAGCTAATCATTCGTGTTCCACCCAGTAACTGCATCCGTTATTAACAATGCTGTCCTTTTTATACGCAAGTGTCAATGGGGTTTCGCATGTTGATTCCTTGTTCCAAAGGTCTGCCTGTCACTCAACAGGAATGAAAGACCAGAGGGAGTGATTCAGACTCTGCCCATGAAGCAGTGGGCATACCGCGGTTTGCTCGATCAAAGCCTTAAATAAGTTATTTTATGTGGGCAATTCAGGCTTTGCCCGTAACACATACGTACACACACTCCAGTATAGATATGTACACACACACACACACACAAAGTTATTTGTTGATCAACTGTTTGTTACATTTTTGACAGTAAATGCTATCTTGAGAAAAATAATAAGTTGTGTTCCGTAACAAGTCTACCTGATTTATTGTCAATTATGGTTGTTATGGTGACAAGGTTTGGTGGTAAAAGTGTGTAAATACTACAGTGCCTGTACAAGAATACTTTTCCTGCTCTTTTGTATACCTGTGTTGTTTATTCAGGTATGCAGCCACTCTGGTCTTTAGACTTTTTGAAATGTACAGTAATGTCCTTTTGGGAGAAGCGTAATGTTCTACTGTGGCCTGCCACTACTTCCTTGAGCCCTGGCCTCTCCGGTCGAGATCATGGCAAATTACCTGATGTTTATCATCGTCTGCCTCCTAACACTGCCGTGGTGGAAACGCTAATTGTCACATGGGCTTCTCTCTGCCTTTTCATTGAACATGTTAGGATTTCATGGTTCAGTGGAGAATAAATGGTTGTCATTTCACAGACGGGCCAGGATGTAATTAGCTACAATGCATTGAAGTAATGGAACAGATGTCTCTTTGTAAACTGAGTTTGCCACTGCACACACTGTGTGACCTGCTGACTGCTCCAGGCTACTTGCTGCTTTCTCTGCGTTTCTCTCCCTCTGCCTCTCTCTTTTTTTTTTTGTTTCTCTGCTGAAGGATTGCCTAATTTGGTTCAGGCAGCTCCACCCCCCACCCCCTCCCTTTCTAGCCTCCTCTTTGCAAACCCATCCGGTATCAATAGGGTGATAATGCTACGTCAGGCTGTGATAATCTGTCAGGAAGGACTGCAGTGGCCACTGAGTAATGTTTCATGCTCATATTCCCTTCTTTTAACCTCGTAAATTATAATTGCCTGAAGGCTCAGAACAAGCTAACTTGCTCTGATTGGAGGCTAAAGGAGGGGGAGGGTATATACCAAATGCATGTATTTCATTCTCTCTCTCTCTCTCTCTCTCTGGCTCTTTGAGCAAAAACATATAAATAATGAAGCTTACCATTTTATTGCCGCTGATATAGAGACGCCTTATATAGAAGGCATATTATGCACAGTATTTGAAGCTGTCCTGGTTTCCCTACAATATGTCTCGGACCTAATGAGTATAGGAGCACCACTTGAAATCTGCATATTAAATTATAGAGGCACTGATGCAGTTCAGCTGGTTGTGACTTGGTGCAAGTATGGAAAGACGTTTTTAAACCAGCCCAGTGTTGTTGGGGAGATATCTTCCCTGGTGGGTGTGCATTAGGTCCACTTCTTGGATTGTGCGTCATGGCATCACAAGATGTGAATCCAATGCCCTGGTTAATGAATCAGCTTTCAGTGATTTTTATTTAGCAGCAAGAAAAGAATAGTTTTCCCTAGGAACTGTGCTGTAACTCTAAATACAGAAACTTCTGAAATAAAATATATATTATATATATTATAATATATATATCTATATATATTCTATATATATATATATATATATATATATATATATAATTTTTTTTATTTTTTAATGAGACAAAAATAACTTCAGATGCACCTGTGAATTAAGGATCAAACATGGCAATTGGTGCAGGATACAAACACTAATCTTAGAATCTATCCTTTTCAAAATAATCGTTTTAAATTTATTTAATAGAGATCTGGAAATTTATGACGTCCATAACCTCCTGCTGCTGAAAGTACCTCAGAATCAAAATGAGTATCTGTTAAGTTCTTGGAGTGGCAGAGGGCACCACTACATAGCTGTACTCACTATTCTTTGGTATCTGCTTTTTGTTTGTCAGGCAGCAGTGGGTACAGTAAAGTAGTAGCTGAGATATTTGAAACAGTGTACAGTAGAGGTTATTCCACTTCCTTCTCAGAACCCTGTGCAGTAGTCTGTTTGATGAGGAAATTGTTCTGTTACTTGCAGTGTCAGTTGTGGATTTCTGTATTTGCTGAATTGCTGCTAACCAGGGGTATTCACTTCCTGTTGTCGTTGCCAAGCCTTTCACCTCAGGGAATCTACACAGGCCTGATTTGCAACTCTACTAATTTTATACTTTGACAAAAGTATTTGGGCAGTCAACATATTTCGTATGAAACCCATTTGTTGCTAATTATTGACAATCGTCATGATTGAAAACCACCATCTGATGATGATAATTATAGAATAAGTAAATACAACATAATCATCAAGTGCTGAAAAATAAATTAGAAATGTGTGATTCAAAAAAGCAACAAAAATGGTTAAAACTAGAGAATAGCAACAATCTTAGAATTACATTAATACAACTAAAAGGAAAAGGAGAAACTACCAGAAAAATAGCAGAAAGACTTGATTTACCAAAAAGCACTGTCTGGGCTATTATTGACAAACACAGGAACTACTGCAACTAGCTCCAGGTATGGGCTTGTTTTTCTTCCTCAGACACTGTTGACCTTTGTATTAAAGGATCAACAAATGCTGCAGAATATCAAGACATTTTGCACTCTCATTTGTTACCCAGTGCTAGAATGCTTGTTGGACAGAAGTTTTTACTCCAGGAGGATAATGACCCTGCATTCTGCAAAGTCTGCAAATGAATTTCTGAAAAAAAGGAAGATTACAGTTATGGATTGGCCATCTCAGTCCCCAGACTTGAGTCCCATTGAGATGTTGTGGATTGACCTTAAGGCTGCTGGTGCAAAAATGAAACCAAAGTCGATTGCAGAACTCAAAGCTGTATGTGTTGAAGAATGGGCAAAAATATCTCTGGAAAGATGTCAGGAACTAGTTTCAAAATACAAGAACAGACTGCAAGCTGTATTCCAGGGAAATGGTGGAAGTAGGCCATCTAGAAAGGTGGCAGAGCCACAGTACACCAAATCATCGTCCCAGATGGGAGGCGATGTGGCAATCGTGGATTGGAGGAAAAGCCAACCAAGGGGGCGTGGTTGAGGATACAAAAGGGGATGGGGCCAAAAAACTTCTCCTTTTGTTATGGTTGCGAGAGAAGGACTGTAAAAGATACTGTCAGTGTTTCTTTGCTTTTGTCGTGCTAATTGTAAATGTTTTGTTCTTGTTAGATGGCTAACACGTACTGTGAGCTGTTGCTAAAGGCCAGCGCCAACCCAGACAGCACTGCACTACTGTTCACTAGTAAATTGAATTTCACCACTCGCATGTTAGCACTCACTCTGGACTTGTGATCTGTGTGCGTTTAACTGTGTTTATTATTTTGGAACTGAACCCCGTGGTTTCACTGTGCAGTACACATTGCTGTGTAGTGACAGGGATTATTATTTACGATCGCAACGACCTGGATTATAAAACAAATAAAGGATTGTGTGGACTGTGAACTTTGTTGTCTGCCGTCTGTTTAAGCATTGCATCACATCTACACCAGCGCACTGAAACCACTTTGCCACACCGCCTAAATACTTTTTGTCTGCGACTGTGTGCCTGTATACTATCTGTCCATCTGTGCATCTGTCCATCTATATCTCTGTCAGGGTGACTTAGAAAGTACGTTTACCACATGAGATATGATGCGTTGATGCTTATTTTCTAATCACCCTGTATGGAAGGTATGGAAGGATATGTATATATATATATATATATATATATCGGATCATATATATATATATATATATATATATATATATATATATATATATATATATATATTATAGTAATCGCTCGAACCGATTTCCTTGGCTAAAGCCAGCTTTTCTCTGCTGAAATCACCTGGTATGGAATGGGTTAAGCCAGATATGATGACCATTATCTCATAAATATGCTTTCAGCTAGGTGGTCTCATCTGTTGCGATGAGATTTCATTTAAATTTGTGCCACCGCCGCCAGTGCAGCATAAGCATCATATCAGGAGAGATGACAATTATTACAGGCTTGAGCTAGACATTTTCTATTTTGTATTACCGTTTTTTGTATTATAGGTTTTCAGTATTTAGCTGAATGATTACTGAAATGAAGAAGGATAAGACCAGAAATGGTACAAGATGCTACACATAAATAATGTGAGTGATGCGTTTATCCCCCCAATGATGGTTCTTGGTTTTACCGATACAGCGCTGGTGTGTCTCCCTTTTAAGGTTTCTAATTCTGCACACTGGTCCTTTCAAAAGCACTGTAAATTATGCATAGGCCTTAATCTGTGCACAACTTGGTGCAGTACAGTTAGTGCAAGAGATTGTACAGTAAGAGACCACTGTAAAATTTAGTTGAGAGGTGTTAAGGGGCACACTTCAAATGGTGACCCCTGCTGGGGAGTTGGTACTGCAGCAACAGATAGTTCAGTCATACTGTAGCTCTGACTGTTGCAAGCATCTGAGTCACCTATATTCATTCAACATTTCTGCTAGGTGATTGACGTGATATGTATTTAGAATAACATCCGGTGTGTGTGTGTGTGTGTGTGTGTGTGTGTGTATATATATATACACACACACACACAACCATATTGAAATGTGAACATATGTCATGCAGATGATGCATGTTATATAATAATCTAGCATTTAAATGTGACAGTTCTGTGTATCCACACTTCTAGATGTGCGGAATTGCATATATTTCAGTATTTTCAAAGTCCAGGCATATTGAACAGGGATGATCCGTCTGGATTAAGGTTTTTTTTTTTTTTTTTTTTTTTTAAGCAAACAGATGGATCATTTAAGTGCAAGCTAATCCATCTGGATCCCTGCCTGAAACCATTTTATTTCCCTACCAAACAGAAGTCATGATACTGTCAAAAATGTTTTGAAAGAAGTTAATGCCTTTTTTTCAAATTCCCAATCTATGAAGCATTTAAACATTTCTTCTTTAACCCCTCTCCTAATGGCAAAGTTATGTTCTTACGAAGGAACCCTGTGTTTTCCCAGGTATCGTGAAAAATTAAACTGGCAAAGTTATGGAAACTCCTAACTTGTCAGCTTATTTGATGTAATAGATTTAAAGTTAAAACTACTTCAGTTTTAACATATGCTACTATAAAGAAAAAAATAAAATCCAAACTTGGGTGTACTACAGTTCTTTTACCACAAGGTTCTGGCAGGGAAAAGCCAGCTAACCACATACTGTGGAATATGTCCCTTGGCTCTGCTTGAAATAGAGGACTTAAAACCCCTTAAAATTACAGTAGCAAATGCAATCAGTAAATGTGTAGCCCTTATCCTTTGGAGGTGGGGTAGTGCACTGCACTCTTCATGTTTGCCAGAAGTAGCAAATATCCATGTTTGCTAAAATTGTTCATTTATCCCACAAGAAACCAAAATCCATAAAATAATACCTAAGAACTTGAACGTTTTGCTAGTTCCGAATTCATTGAAATTTGAAAGAATATTCAAACATGAAAAACCCATATTTGCCCCGGCACCGTTAGCGTACGAAATAAAAAGGCGTGAGACTGACATGTCTTCATATCCGGGAAGATTACCAGCAGACATGAGCATTCACAGGGTAAACCCAGCCAAGCAGACCCTTCTTAATTGCAGGACCAAACTCAGTGCTTTGGAGCAGTGATACGGCAGTCCTGGAACTATCATTACCATTCCAAGACATTTCCTCTTGCCTTGTATGTCTTGACAACAGTCACAAAAGAAGCCTGTGGTCATTCAAGCCGTGTTTAGAGCTGTAAATAATTGTGCTAATAAGTGATTGTGCAGGGTGACCGATACAGATTAAGCCTCTGGGTTGCCTGTTAAATTCCATGCCAGATTGGTCAGTGATTAGTTTTTAGTTTTTTACAGTAGACAAAGTCCTTTGTGATATTTACAGCAGTATCAGTTTCACACATGGTGCATTCAGCTAGCACCAATATAATGTGTGTGTAATCAATACACAGCATGAGTATGGATTATTAGGGAATTTGTCAGTACATGAAACAGGACTGTCAATTTTTACTTACAGTATAAGGGAAAGGGCTGACATGTATATCGCTGTTTCTTGAAACGTTTATACTGCAGATATATTAGGCAAATAACCATTTGTTGTAAATCAGGCAATAAAGAGTGTAGCGTAGTGCAGTGTGTTTAGGTGGTTGAAATGACATTGTTTCAGTATTAACAATGGCAATTACAGTCAAACATTTTTAATATCACTTCAGAAACTGAACAAAAATGGTGTGGAAAAGCAAACTTGACTTGAAGGAGGTCATCAGTGGCATGGCAGTATAAGACTGCTTTGTCTGGAATTATGGTGCTAGGTATTGCATTGAATACACATGTTCTTTATTTTCAGTATTCTGTACACAAGTACAGCACATCGTAATAATAAGAAAGCTGTTAACATTCTGTAGGCAGTTCTGAAGGCTGAATTGTGACATCATACTTTCAGTACTGTACAGCAAATTGCTTACATGAAATCTTCTAATCTTATGCCCTAGCCCCCAACCCCCCCCCCCCCCCAAAAAAAATGACATTAAGTGGAAATCAGTGGTATGACAGGATGAGACTGGATGTCTATAACCAAAGTGATCTCATTTGGAGCTGTCCTTATTCAATCCCATTACAATCTGTCTAAGTGTGGTGATAATATACAGTACAAGGGGAAAAATCATTCACTCATGCGGAATATGTCTTTATTCCATCTGTTCTCCATAACAAACTTCTCAGTTTGCCACATATTACTCCACCCAACTGCTGTTCAGTGCTGGGATGACCAGCCTGTCACATTAGTATTAAAATGCGCACTGCAACAGCCATGTTTAAACAAATTCACAAAACCTTATGAGTAGTATACTATAGGTCTTGTTTATAGCAAGGGTTAGACGAAAGCAGGAGTGGAGACTCATATTTGACATATAATACAAATAATGTACATACCAAGACTGCTAGTAGTACATACTGTAGTATTGTGTGTGCATCTTAAATACACTTATAAACATCCCATTATTCAAGTTCACTTTATTGTGTATTTCTACTTGTTTGTGCAAACTCTAGCTGTAAGTATTTATTGTACCTATAATGCTACAGATACATCGAGCCAGAGAAGACGGTGGATATTCATCACTTTACCAGGCAGGTTCAGTTCTTTTAATTAACAGAGCAGTTTATGCCGTGGTCTCTCCCGGGCATGTGATAAATTTTGTTGCAGAAATGGTTCATTAACGCAACCCCAAAGTGCCCTGATGAGCTCTGACTAAAGTGAACTGTATGTTCACCTTAACTGTTTAAACATTTAAATCCAGGAGATGTTTAAGAGACTTAACCGGTCTCTCTAGTTTTCTCTTTCCTGCAGTAACTGGGATCTTCTGTTTTATGGGTCTTTTTTTTTCCTGAACCATGTTTAAGGTTTTTCTCATTTTTCTGCAGCACAGCAAATGGGGTAGGAGCCAGCAGCTTTAGGACTGACTTAATATTCCTGTTTTTGGGGTCACTGGTGGTTCAGAACCCTGACCTTTCATGTAATACACACACAAATTCCATAACTTGATAAGCAGTGGGGATATTGAAACGTCAGTATCATCTACAGCTTATCTGTTCATCGACTTTCATGAATCCTGTGGAACACTGAATTTCTAATCCTGCCACTTCACCAGAATATTTTATACTTCAGATCAGATTACCGTAGTCCAGGGATAACATGAGTAAATGGTCAATCCCAGGTCAGCTTCCAAGAAAATTGGTATCCAGTAAATTTAATGCTGTTAACAACAAAAAAACATACAGCTTAAAGCCACCAAGACCTGGAGTTGAGAACCCAGACCTTGTTTTTTGTTTCTTTCACTAAATGAGCATTTTGAAAATTAAATCAATTTTGTAAATTGTGATTTATTAAAAAAAAAAAAAAAAAAGAAAATTCTAATGTTTCTTAACTTTTTGTGCACTAAGTTCCAAGTACACTAGTATCCTGTGCTGAAAAAAGAAACAGAAATGACCATAAGTATACAAACTATGTTTTAGATTAGTCTGCTGTTTCTAGTGGACGTATCTTTCCTAGGCTTGTATGCTGCCTTCTTTAGAGAGTTATAGAAACTGCTTTGACTTGCAATTTAACCTTGTTTTATTGAGGGTCTCGCTGCAAAACATTTTTACAGAATTTTGCCACCTTTGTTTTAGAGGCCTTCAACATAGTTTTAGTTAAAGCCTGAACTAAAAACACACTGGGTGCTTAAGCTAGCAGGCTGAATACTATGTAGACACATACCTTGATAAAATATACCCTTTTGGCACGGCAACAACAACACAGCATATCACTGGTATACACCCTCCAAACTGCTTTACAATCCAAGTGTAGTTAACACGTTTGTAAAAAACATTTTGGTTTACTATTATATTGAACAGACTCGGTTACGAAAGTATTGGTCATTCTAGGTAAAATCCCTTTCTCCATTTTGTTGGCATCCAGCAAGGAGAAGGTCCCAGGGACATTTTAAAGGTGAAGTTGGACTAGAGTTGTAGCCTCCCCTTCACTACTGTCTGCCAGTACTTACTTTGGAGCTTACATTAGATACAGAGGGTCAAACAAGCACTCTGTTCATTGTTGGAATAATACACTGTGTTTCTTGTCAGTTTGGGGCATTAGTGAGGCAAAACTGTTGGTCATGGGATCAATGGTTTTGCTTACTGTTTTGTTTCAGCTTCAGTGTTAATTTCTAAGCAGCTGGCAATATTCAATGACAGATACCATGCTTTGTCACACATGCATTTTATTTAACAGACATCCATACATGTGGATTCAGAAGCTTTTAGTGTGTGTATATAAAAACTAATTCACCAGCGCTGGCAAGCCTAGAAATGTTTACAAATGTAAAATAACTACCGGTACTCGGAATAACTGAAGACGCCTGTATTATTTGATAAAGCATGGTACTCTGAGGCTAGCTGGGGTTGTGTTTAATCTTGAGCCGGCTGATAAAAGTTTAGATGAGAAAGAATAAGGTCCCTGTAAATTCCGTATTGACTGGCCACATAAATCAAGAGTAATAATCGCTTTGAGAAAAAGTGCCTCTTAGCTGTGGAAAATGGCCCAGGTGGAACACATGCATACACACACACCACCACCCGGGGTTGCCCAGATGGTGGCAGGTCATTAGCTGTCTCTCCCCGGAGACACCTTGCAGGGCACAACGGTTTGAACCAAACAATAATAAAAAGAGCAGCTACAGAGTATAAGTAATGGGTTATATTGTCATCCTCCTGTGTTTGTCCTAATCCAATTCCCCTTGGGGAACGGCAAGGCAGGGAATGACTGTGCAGACAGTTTAGTGGGCAGCAACACTGTTCCAATTAGCCGTACTCACCCCTTTATTACTCTGTGATAACGTTCATCTTCCTCCACATGCCACAGTTTTTATATATATATATATTATATATATATATATATATATAATATATATATATATATATATATAATATTGAAGCCACCACTGCAGTTTAGGTTAACCCCTTGTTCTCAGGTTTCTTAATTGATAAGATTTCAATAAAGGCCAAGTGACTCACCAGTGGTCCTACAAAAAATAAAGTTATTGACTTCAAGCTCATTGCAAACAATTATTTGGCTCTGCTCTAACCAGTGGGCTGAACTCCCTTTTTGTGTTGCCTAAAACAATTAACATAATGGTTCAGTAGTTAGCACAGGGGCTTTTGTTTTGGGATGCTGTAGTTTTGAGCCCTTCCCATGTTCAACCATGACTGCACTTTGACAGGTGTGTGCTCTCACTTGAGGGGAAATAAACAATGATCAGCTGGAAATGCCACAGTTGTCTTGTAAATGAGAATCTGCAGCTCGGCTCCTTCTCTCTTGATCTGTCAGGTCTAACGTCAGTTTTGGCTCATAGAAATTCAGCATGTAGCACTCAAGTGTCCCAGGGCTACATTCTTTCCGGTAAATTGAATGCTAGGGAGTTGGGTGGCACAGTTAAAACACTGGGCTTTTACCTCAGGAGGCCTGGTCCTGAATCTGGCCTAAACCAAGCGTACTTGGTGTACAAAGCCACCACACAGTCTGTTGGGACATATTAAATATTACAGCAGACTGAATAAAACAACATTTTCCCTCCTGAGTTGCTAGATTGTCCACGTGTGAAATAAATGAAACCCATTTTACTTCTGTAGCACCACTTTTAGCTGGTGTTTTTCTACTGGTTGAGGGAAATTGGAAGCCTGTAAAAGTTTGCTTACGGTCCAGTAACATCAAACACAAACATGGAGTCAAGCTCCATTTTTCTTTCTGCAATACAGAGTTATCGTCTGTGGGCAGCCAGCTGGTAAATCTGTGTTGTTAACGGTCACAGAGAGTAATCCGTATTGAACTGTAATTGGAAAAACATTTTTACATAGAATTTGCTGGGGCTGCGTTCATTTTCTGAGCAGCAATTAAGCCAAACAACAAATATTCTTGCATGTGAATGTTTGTCAAGTCCCCAGAATTCTGTAAATTCCAGTAGACTGCTAGTATTATAACTGTTATAGGTTACACAAGGACTCCATTGTGACATACCAGTGAAAGCTTGTTCATCTTGTGACTTTTCAGGACTGTGTGGAATGCAGCTTTTGAGTGCCGATTTGGAAACAGGAAATTGTTTATGTGTTGCACAGAGTTATCACCAATTTACCTTTTAATCTGTTTCTCTTCCACCATCACACAGTAGGTGTATCTGCTTATTTGTTCCAGTGTATTCATACTCTGGGGTCAAGAAAGGGTTGAGCCATTTTATATCCCCACAGACACATTGCTTTCTTTACCATAAACCAAAATGGCAAGAACCACAATCCCCTTTATTTTTTGTAGATCTTCAGCTGTCTCTTCTTCAGCAGTTGATAGATCTCAAACTGATTGGTACAAGTTTTTAGGGTTATGGATCTGTGATCTAATGTGGCGGCCATGTTGTGACTTCAAAGGCCGTTTTGAGAAATTGTCTTCATGTCTGGTACATCATTGCATTCTACAATAATCTTGGTCCGTTCATATTTGCTGGGTTATATAATCGGTACACAACATGTCAAATGTCATTGATCTTCTGCTGGATAGGCAAAGACCACTTTGAGAGACTGTCTTCAGATTTGGTACATAATATTATGGTCAAAAGTTTACATACCCCAGTGGAAAATGTATAAGCTCTAGAAATTTCTCAAAAGCAAAGACTTTTAGGGAAACACTTTTGTAGCCAAAGTTTTTGTGGATGATGAAAAAAAGTAGATGTCTACCATTATTATAATTATCATTATCATGTGAAACCCTCCTCTACAAAACTTGGTTTAAAGCACAACTGGACGTTCCAACAAAACAATGATCCAAAGCACACATCAAAATCTACTTCAGAATGGTTAAAGAAGGATAAAATCAAGGTTCTGGAATGGCCTAGTCAAAGTCCCGATCTAAATCAGTTTGAGGATCTTTGGTATGAGCTGAAGAATTTGAATGAACTGGAACAATTCTGTGTTGAAGAATGGTCAAAAATCACTAACGAGTCATGCCAAAAGCTCATTGACAAATATATTAATTGTTTAAAAGAGGTTATTATTGCTGAAGGTGCCTCAACTACCTGTTAATTTTATTTTTCTTGTCGGGGTATGAATACTTTTGAATTAGCATTTTTGGAGTTTTGCGAAAAAATTGGTGAAATGAAATAAATATATATTTTTTAGACATCTATTTCTTGTAACTTTTTTTCTCTTATCCACAAAAGCAAAACTTTTGCTACAAAAGATTTTTCCTATAATTCTTTGTTTTTGAGAAATTTCTAGAAATTTCATAAACTTCCATTTGGGGTATGTAAACTTTTGACTACAGCTGTAGCTGTATTGAATTATTTTCTTTTATCAGACATTTATATAAAAAAATATAATATAATTTCAAGGTAACGACCACTTCTAGTCAGGACCAGGTTGGCTGAGACCCTTGAGGTTTATAATTGCTGTCATGTGATTTTTTTTTATAATTGTTGTAATGTGATTTTTTACTATTTCCAGGTGGTACATTTTGATGTATTGCTCTAAAATTCAGTTCACAGCTGCACTGTATGATTCTCTTGGTCAAGGTTGATTATGGGAATCTACACTTTATTATAAGGTATCTGTGTACCCGAAACTTCACACTAAAAACAAAAAAAAAAAAGCATTGGATATGGGCATTACACTTCCGCAGTTCATTACCCGCACTGATCTGTCTGCGCCATTACTGAGCCCTTTCTTGTGTTTGCTAATTGAGATGTACAAAGAGGTATGTGCAGATGCAGTTTCTCTTCAGCACTGTGTGCAGGCCAGTGAGTGCTGCCTCTCCTTCATTCTAATAGCCATGTAATAGAATGATGAGCCTGCTGAATTATTAAAAACATGTCCAAGCTGAAGATAAGCAACTCTTTATCTGGAGGGCTTTTTAATTCACTGTCTTTTAGTGAGAGTGAGAGAGAGCACAGACACATCTCCTGTGAAAGAAAGGAGTCTGTTTGACTGCACTGCCACAAAATGTCAGATGTCAGTTGTTTTTTATTGCTTTGTTATTTTTTCAGATCAAGTAATGTTGTGTTGCCTGCTGTGTTCATGAACTGGCATACAGTATACCAGAAAGTACTGTTCATATTTTAACTAAAATACTAAGTGTACTGTATTTGAGATGCATGTCAACTCACAGCAATTATTGGAGCATATTATTATGACAATAGCCTTTTTTTTTTTTTTTTTTTTTTTGGCAGTTATATTTAACTAATGAAACTGTGTATTCATTCATGTAATTCATACTGTTCTTTATTTGGTGAAAAGTGAAGGGCAATGACATTAAATTCAATCAGGCACAGTTTGTTTTGTTCCCAAATGCCAAGTTGCCTCATCTGGGATCCTAGGAATCTGTTTGCTGCGGAAAAACACAGATATTCTATGTTGTCGGAGAATCTTTAGTTTTACACTTGAGGCTTTTTTGTTTGTTTGTTTGTTTGATAACCAAAGCCATACGCTTATCATATACAATCATCAACACAGGCAGTTCCGCTTTGAATTGTAAAATGTAAAACTGCTTCTGGTGTACAGAGGTGACGGTTGAACGAGGCGCTGCGCTGTCACATTCGTGATGAAACGTAGCTGCAGTTAACTTCAGTAGCCAGCGAGATGTTGCTATGAACAAACTGTTTAAAGATGCCTAAAGATTGGGTTAATGAGTTTGGCAATAGCTATTCAGATGACAAAGACTCGGAGATAAACTAATATGAATACTATTTTTTATTATTACTACACAGAAGTATTTGTAGTGGTAAGTTTGTTTATATTCTTGATTGATGGCACACTGGCGAGCGTGTAACTTCCTTAGAATTTTAAAAGTATACCAATAAATACTTCCTGTGTTAACTGTTATTCAATAATACTGTTTGCATACCTTATAATGTGGGGAGGAGACGACAACTCAATTTTAGCATTTTATTTTAATTGCGGAATAACAGATTTATATTTATATATACAGTACCAGTCAATAGTTTGAGTACATCTGCCTGAAACCAGGTTTTTCATGATTATCTATGCTTTTAACTGTATAAACTTGTCTATAAACACTTAATATTACATTATATGATAAGTGTACTTATATAAGCTGATAATCATAAGTGAATTGCATTCAAAAATGGAATTTTTAAATTTAATGTAAATCTTGCCAATTTCAATGAAATAATCCCGCAAGGGGATTTCAGTCTGAAGCCCAAGTCAGTTAAGTCTGAAATGTGTATAACACGGTGTTAGAACACTGGCCTAAGTATAAGTGTCTTTGTTAGATGTTCTCCGAGTTAACTAGCATGTTACCTAATTAAGCTTTTGTCACCAATTATTGTTAACAGGTGAGGGTCCATGATTACTATAAACATAGGTAGCGTAGGCAGAAGTTTGTCATTGCTGAATGTAAGGGAGCAGAAAATGGCAAAATACGCTCAGGTAAGCAAAGAAAAAAGACAGTCTGTAACTACTTTAAGAAATGAAGGTCAATCTTTAAGACAAATCGCAAGAACTTTGCAAATGTCTGTAAGTGCTGTGGCCAAGACCGTCAAACGATTTGAAGAAACTGGCACTCATGAGGACCGAACAAGGTCAGGCAGGTCAAGGTTGACCTCAGAATCAGAGAACAAGTTCATTTGAGTCACAAGTCTGTGAAACAGGCGAGTAACTGCCCCTGAAATACAAGCTCAGCTAAATGCTACTAGAAGTACAGATGTTTCAACATCAACTGTTCAGAGGAGATTGCATGAGACTGGCCTAACAAAGAATTGCTGCAAAGAACCCATTGTTAAGAGTGCAGAATAATAGGAAGAGACTTGCCCTGGCCAAAAAACACAGAAACTGGACGTTTGAGGAGTGGAAGTCAGTTTTATGGACCGATGAGTCAAAACTTGAAATATCTGGGTCCAACCGCTGAGTATTTGTAAGACGCAGAGAGGGTGAGCGCATGAGTTCTGCATGTGTGGTTCCCACTGTCAAGCATGGAGGAGGCAGTGTCATAGTCTGAGGTTGCTTTGCTGGTGACAGAGTTGGTGATCTTTACCAAGTCCATGGCAAGCTCAACCAGCATGGCTATCATAGCATACTTCAGAGGCATGCCATTCCATCAGGATTACGGCAGTCCTTCATTCTTCAGCAAGATAATGACCCGAAACACATCTCAAAACTGTGCAAGAACTATCTGGTGAAGAAGGAAAGTGAAGGACAACTCAATCTAATGACCTATCCTGCCCAGTCTCCAGACCTCAGTCCCATAGAACTTGTATGGGATGAACTGGACAGAAGAGGGTAGCTTTTCTAAACAAAGCTACCCATAAGTGCCTTACATCTCTGGGAATTGCTGCAGAAGAGATGGGATGACATGTCTGGTGATTTCCTGCTGAAACTTGTTAACAGAATGCCTTGTGTTTCTTAGGCTATTATAAAGGCAAAGGGTGGCTATTTTGAGGAATCCAAGATTTGGAGACAATTTTCAATTTTCTTGAACAATGCTTTGATACTCCTCCTGTTTTGTTTTGTATATTGTAACATGTGTTTTCATTTTCAAGTATTTACAGAAACGTATATGACGTGAAACATTGTCAGTTATGAAAAAAAAAAAAACTAGTTTCCAGCAAGTGTACTCAAACTTTTGACTGGTACTGTGTGTGTGTGTGTGTCTATATATATATATATATATATATATATATATATATATATATATATATATATATATATATATATATATATATATATATATATAAAATCTGGGGAATTTTGTTGTTTTTTATTGCAGAACACTAGGATCCATGCTCATCAGGCACACTATTGAAATGGCTGGTATGTGATTATCAGTACTTGTAACCACGTACGGTCTGACAACTGGATTCTAAATGGTCTGTGATCACTGAGCTGTGTTTGGTTCTTTTCATGACCTGCAGTCAGCTTCTAGGTGTCTCAGGGGGCCAGCGACCACCATAAAATCTAAATATATATAAATTCCTGTGTGCTCTGCAGCCTCAATTCTGGATGTAAAAGAATGTGTTGGTCACAGTGCGCTTGTACAGTGTAAACCCTGAACAAGGTCGAATGGCACTCGGCGAGGAACTGGACTTTTTAAGGTATGAATAGTACATGTCAAGGTGATTTTGCTTCCTTTTTCATACAATTTAAAATAGATATTTGAGAAAAAAAAAAAACTAAAAAAGAAACTTAAAGAGCTCTTGATGTGAGCTTATGTCCCCTTCTTTTATCAGAATATAAAATATCAGCGCCTCTCTGCAACCTGTTTTGAGTTGTGCGCACACAGTGCAAATAAAACTTGATTTGTCATGCAGCAGATTAATGCTATAATTAATGAGTGATTTCAGAGAAGGGATTCAACAGTTGACTCAAGGAACTGTGAGATCAAGATGGTTTGGAGTGAGCTGGGTGAAAGGTTTAATCAACTGAGAGCAGGGGCTGTTTCGTAATTGAATTGCAAAGGAGAGGCTGCAGTGACATTGTAATTGTGTAACACATTGGAATGCCATCATTAGCATCAAAGTTTTAAAAAACACTTCCTGTGTGATGTTCTCTATAAGCCAGTCTGTACTTGGCTTAATATAAAAATAGCATATAGGGCAGACTGTTACATAAATATCTTATGTGCAGCAAGCTCCCGATTCAAACAAGTTCTTCCAGGGTGAATTTATTTTTTTCATTATTCTCTCGCTGTATTTTTCTTTTCTCTTGCAGTCATTTCACAGGTACAAATGAGACAACCAATGTGTAAAATGCAAGACAACTTACTTTTTGAGAACTGAACAAGTATTTCAGTGAGTGAGGTTAAGAAAAAAATAAGATCGGCCATGCAGTATTATCGCCCAATTTTATTTACTTTATACTTTATTTCTCATGATTTTTCACATGGTTTTATATATATATATATATATATATTCACATTTTGTTGTCAGTGCCTCAGTTTTCATGCATTTAAATGAGAATTTTTTTCCACTTATCTACACACCATACTCCACACTGTTAAGGGGAAAAAAGTTTTTATTGAGAAAAAAATTATACATTAAAAATACAAAACTGACACATCATAATTCGATAAGTCTCTAAGTCCCCCCCCCCCCCCCCCCCCCCCCCCTTGAGTTAATATTTGATGTACCAACTTTGCACACCTAGATTTGGCAATATTTGACCATTCTTTACAAAACTGTTCAAGCTATGTCAAGTTCCTAGGAGAGCGTTGATGGACAGCAGTCTTCAAATCATGCCACAAAATTTCAATTGGATTTAGGTTAGGGCTCTGACTGGGCTTGTTCCTTAGCCACTCCAGTGTAGGTTTGGCTGTGTGCTTTGGGTCATTGTCATGCTGAAAGGTGAGCTTCCGTCCCAGTTCTAGCTTTCTTGCAGAGGGCAGCAGGTTTTCCTCAAGGACTTCTCTGTACTTTGCTCCATTCATTTTCCCTTCTTTCTTGACAAGTGCCCCAGTCCCTGCCAATGAGAAACATCCCTATAACATGATGCTACCACCACCATGCTTCACAGTAGGGATGGTGTTCTTTGGGTGATCAGCTGTGTTGGGTTTGCGCCAAACATAACGCTTTGCATTTAGGCCAATTAGTTCCATTTTAGTTTCGTCAGACCACAAAACTTTTTGCCACATGGCTACATAATCTCCTGAGTGTTTTTTTTGCATACTTCAAACGGGATTCAAGGTGGGCTTTCTTGGGTAATGGCTTTCTTCTTGCTACCCTACCACACAGGCCAGATTTGTAGAATGCTTGGGATATTTCTGTCACCTGCACTCTTTGACCTGTCTTGGCCATAAAAGCCTATAGTTCTTGCAAAGTTGCCATTGGCCTCTCTGATCAGTTTGGAGGGACGGCCTGATTTAGGCAGGTTCTTGGTGCCATACACCTTCCACTTCTTAATAACCATCTTGACCGTGCTCCAAGGGAAATTCAAGGACTTTGACATTTTTTATACCCTTCCGCTTATCTGTGTCTTTCAACAACTTTGTCCTGGAGTTCTTTTGAAAGCGCTTTGGTGCTCTTGGTTGACTCTGTTTTGAAATATACTACCCAGCAGAGGGAACCTACAGGAACTGCTGAATTTATCCTGAAATCATGTGAATCATTACAGTGTGTGATTTTGAAGGCGATTGGTTACACCTGAGCTAATTTAGGATTTTTATTACAAGAGGGGTGGACACTTATCCAACCAAGCTATTCCAGTTGTAATTTTTAATTAATTTTCTACATATTTCTAGACACATATGTTATAGTGTTTGCGGCAGGCACACCGATTTCAGGGAATTGCAGCAGTAGAAGAGCTCCTCATTATTATAACTATCCTGCAATCTGTTCCCGTTGCTTCTCTGCAGTACTGCTTTATTGCATGCTATAAATTTCTCCCCCTGCCTTGTCTTGTGTGCAATACCTTCCTTGCACTGCGGGGTCAGGTGAGCAAATAAAACAACCTTTCAAAAAAGAGACAAAACAGTAGTTTCTGTGTAACTGCAGGAATGGAAATAAGACTCCTATTGCATAGTGGTTTCACCAGCAGTTTGTCCTATGAGCTTGTTTAGCCAAAGTGTATAGCAGACAAGCTGAGGTGTGTCTTATTAAACTCTTAGTAAAACCAGGAATGGATCAAAGTGCTGTGCAGTCGTATTTGCATCCCTGCACTGTATCTGAAGCACTGGTTTTCGTGGTACTTGAGACAAAACTGCTGCTGATTTTTGATACGTGGTTTGATGTACTGAACAGTAGAACAGGGGATAGGTATCATATTTCAAGTAAACCGCCAGTAAAACGAAGTGCAGCACAATAGCTCTTGACAGGGCATGTCCAAATACTCTTGACGTTTGATCAGGCGTTACTGTAAAACAGAGTTATAAGATATGTGCTGTAGCAATACTAAAAGTAACTACATGTTTTTGTTTATTCTGACGTTTGCTTTCTTGATTTTTACACAAGTGTATACTGCCCTTGCAGGTTCATATTCTAATGCACTATTTAAGAGAATTCCTGAAAAATAAGCTGTCCTGCAGGCACTGTATTATGATGATGAAGAATGCATGCAGTACTGTTTGTATTTTACAGTTAAGTCTCACTATTAGCAAGAAAGCATTTAGTTTCGTGCTGCAGCAGCTTTTGTTTTGCTATTTTTTTTAGAATTTGTTTGTGAAATTTGGGTGTAAAATTGTTTATTTATTTATATACATTATATATATAATGCTATATATATATATATAAAGAATAGATATCATATAATATATATATATATTTTTCTTTCTTGTATCATTCACCTTGGGGCTTCTGTCTAGCCTTATCCGAGCAGGGTGTGATGTGAAATAAGTGCTGGTGGTCTCAAGCATGTTTCTTGTGTGACACAAACACTAGAATTGCTGCTCTCTGTTACACATACAGACACTTCAAATTTGTTTCAAACGTTATCATTTGTACTTTGGTGCTCACTGCTGCAGTGGAATGCTAATTATGTTGGCTTTGTCTTTCATGTTCTCCCTGTTGAAAGGTCACAGCCTTGCACGGCTTTGTGGGAAAGAGGAAATCCTAGACTGTGGGCAATACTCGGAAACAACACTTTAGTGTTTCTGCTCATTTAAGTGTGCATTCCTTCACATCAGTGCTTGTAGTAGACACAGCTGTAGTGAAAATGAATTGAGTTAAACACGGTAAAGAGGTAGGGAAGGTACTGGAAGAAATTGTGTTTTAAAGCTATTTGCGCTTTCAAAGTGTATGTGTTAAACTCGGCTGCATTCTTCAGTCGAGAATAAAAAAAAAAAAGAGACCAATCATATGGTGGCTAGATGAGCATGGGGAGGAGTAGTGTAGTAGAATCTGTTTTCTCAAGACAGTGTAATGAAGTCCATGGCAACCGGGGGCCCTCTGAGAGGGAGGGAGGGAAAGAGATTTGTAACCCATCCCCTAGTTTAGGAGACTGAACAGACTGCAGAAGCAATCCAGATTCTGGAGCTGCCTGGCAGTAGGGTCAGCCATTTCTTTGTACAGTAATATCTGGAACCTGAAAACAGTATTTATCTTTCACCTCTATTTAATTGTGGTTGATTATGAATAAACAATAAGTTTACACCAACAGAATTTGTTTGAGAACTACCTTGCTGTAATTCTTGAAATGGAAAGATATTCTTGCAGTATAGTCGTATTTTGCTTTGAAAGATACTGAAGGCAGATACACAATTCCTTTTGACTGAGGTCGGCGGACAGACAAGGAGGCGGGTAGACAGGCTTTGTGTTGAAGTAATGCTCTTAGATTGTCTGAAGAAAGAATGTATTATTTGTGTGTGCACATAGGTGATTATACCACTTAAAATCAAGGTTTTATTGTGCTAAACTGTAATCAAATTCACTGACTGTACAGTGTAAAATCAAGTGTTTTATTGTTTAAAATTGTCAATTTCAAATCAGCATCCACGTATTTAATGGTGGTTTTTACTTGAGGTTATACCTGCAGAAAAGAAACACCAATGTTGTTTTGTATTATTTTAAGGGAACAACATAAACAAAATGTTTCTAGTTGTTGCAACCCATCGTGCCTCCATTTGTCTCTCTGGGTAATCGTGACAACATGAAGAGTCAGATTGCTGCACAAGAGGGTAAAATTTATAGGGAATCTAATGAAAAAAATATGGGAAAAATGATAACAGTAAACTGCAATAAATGGAACAAGTGAATAATGTAAGACTCTGCACCTCTGCTTTATAACATGTACCGTGCTTTCAAACTCAGATCTGTACTATATTCGTATGTGATACATTGTGATGCAGTATGTATATACTTTAATTTCCACTGATATTTCATTTTATCCTTTACAATGTATGGCTAAATGCGCATTATTTGCGAGCTACATATTATGTAAGTGGTGCTTGGTGCCAGTAAGGTGTTTTTTTTAAGCAAAGTACCTGTTCCTTTAAGCGGAGCGTTTCTGATGGAGAAATTTCTGTTTCACCACAAGGGTGTTCCCTTAGGCGAAGTGTTCTCTTAGGAGGTTTTCCTATACGTGGATGACTACTTGATATACTTGACCCATACATTGTTTGAAATGATTGTTTACTTGACTTATATTTTTATAAACCATTATTAATACAAATACTAAACACATAAGCTTCACAGAACACACAGATATCTATTTCAAATTTCTGCAGTATTTCTGCACATTTTCCCACAAATTTGGACTGCTGATGGGTTATGCAACGCCTAATAGAGTCAATGAGGCAGTCTCTTTATTTATGTCTCAATACTTTCCTTAGGGTTCTAAAACAGTACCCTGTCATGAAATTGCATGTTACAATCATTGACATTTTTTTTATTGTTCTAATTATTTTTTTATGGTGTCGCATTATGCAAGTCTAATTTTAACATTCCTTCTGGCAACCTAGTATGTGAAAAAGATTACATATGGTACAAACTTGTTGGAGAGTCAACTTGGGTAAATATTTGCTTCTAGGCTATCAACGTCCAGTTTCCTGCTGACTGGAAACACATTAGAAATTAAAGTATTGGAGGAAATATTAATTATTATTGTGCTAAAAAAAAGGTAGATTGAGATACATTGAAGCTGATAATGTCTGTCAGTGCCCCTGTTTACATGGCAGCAGGTAGTGCCCACAATATTTTATAAACAGATCAAAAAAGGTGAGCGGTAGGTGGAGTGAGTCTCCGTTCTAAACAGTGGCTGTTGTCTGCGTTAGGTATTGTGTTATGTATAATGCAAAACTTGGTGTTTGGTTAAACATCCATTTAGGAGACTCATTTATGCAAGTTGTCGTGATTTCTCTGAAGCCGGTTGGGAGAAGGACAGGAGTTTGAGGGGGGACAATGATCCATAAGCGGAAGATGTATGGCAGCCGCAAGATCTCATTTTGAGTAAAGTGGGCCTCCTGTCCCCTGGGAGTTTTTCGGTTGTCTCAGGCTGCAGTGTGTGATGTCCATCATGCTGTATGAGCACCATCTGTTCAGTATTACGCTCTCAGTTGCCAGGCTACCTGCTCTACGCTGTCACACTTCACTGACGAGGCGCAGCCTTAGACACATTATCCAGGAGGAAGAGAGGGGGAAAAATTATAACATTGATCATGATTAAGCCATCTGCTGGGAAAAGGCCAGGAATAGGGGCGGCACAGAACGATGTTGCCACCTTCTGGCAGAAAGGCGTTCTTACATCCTTGTTGAGGAAGACGGCAGATGTTTCAACTTGTTACAAGAGAGGTTCTCTTAGCGTTCATCAAAGAAGTTGGCAATTCACAGATTGATCGTGTACTTTTCAGGCACTTTCTTTTACTATGACTTCAATGCATATATTTGGAATGGGAAAATGTGCAAAAACCCACCCACAGTCATGTATGTACTCCTGGGTCCCACTAAGTGTCTGGAATCTCTAAACTACAGTGGCTGGCTACTGTTAATATCCCTGAAAACCAACATGATTTGGTCAGCCATACATGGGAGCGGTAGTGGTGTTGTGTACAGTACCAGTCAAAAGTTTGAGTACACTTGCTGGAAACTAGGCTTTTTGTCATATTTGACAATGTTTTACGCTGTAAATACTTGAAAATGAAAACATATGTTACAATATACAAAACAAAACAAAAGAGGAGTATTAAAGCAATGGTCAAGAAAATTTAAAATTGTCTCTAAATCTTGGATTCCTCAAAATAGCCACCCTTTGCCTTAATAACAGCCTCACAAACACGAGGCATTCGGTTAACAAGTTTCAGCAGGAAACCCGACATGTCTTCCCAGCTCTTCTAGAGCAATTCCCAGAGATGCAGGGCACTTGTGGGTAGCTTTGCTTTAACTCTTCTGTCTTGTTCGTCCCATACGAGTTTTATGGGATTGAGGTCATTAGATTAAGTTGTCCTTCACTTTCCTTCTTTGCCAGATAGTTCTTGCACAACGTTGAGGTGTGTTTCGGGTCTTTATCTTACTGAAAAATGAAGGACTGCCCAACTAGCCGTAATCCTGATGGAATGGCATGCCTCTGAACTATGCTATGATAGCCATGCTGGTTGAGCTTGCCATGGACTTGGTAAAGATCACCAACTCTGTCACCAGCAAAGCAACCCCAGACCATGACACTGCCTCCTTCATGACAGTGGGAATCACACATGCAGAACTCATGCGCTCACCCTCTCTGCGTCTTACAAATACTCGCCGGTTGGACCCAGATATTTCAAGTTTTGACTCATCGGTCCATAAAACCGACTTGCACACCTCAAACGTCCAGTTTCTGTGTTTTTTGGCCCAGGCAAGTCTCTTCCTCTTATTCTGCACTCTTAACAATAGTTTCTTTGCAGCAATTGTACCCCTGGGGCCAGGCCACAACACATGAAACCCCGTCCTCACCACAACACATTTGTGTTTTTCCCCGTCCTCACCATAGACAATGTACTGTACCTCACATGGCAGTTCATGCCCCTCACCAAAAGTGGTTGTGTACCACGGGGCAGCACAAACCACATTGCACGCCCCCCACCTGGGGGCAGGGAGTGGTGTGTGTACATGTGGGGCAGGAGTTCACCCTTGTTGTGTACATGGGGGCAGGAGTGGTGTTGTGTACATGGGGGCGGGGAGTGGTGTTGTGTAGTGGTGTTGTGGGTACGAGAGTAGGTACATGGGGGCAGGAGTGGTACATGTTGTGTACATGGGGGCAGGGAGTGGTGTTGTGTACATGGGGGCAGGAGTGGTATTGTGTACATGGGGGCGGGGAGTGGTGTTGTGTACGGGAGTAGGGGGGGGGTGGAGAGTGGTGTTGTGTACATGGGGGCAGGGAGTGGTGTTGTGTACATGGGGGCAGGGAGTGGTGTTGTGTACATGGGGGCAGGAGTGGTATTGTGTACATGGGGGCGGGGAGTGGTGTTGTGTACGGGAGTAGCGTGTTCACGTGGGGGTGGAGAGTGGTGTTGTGTACATGGGGGCGGGAGTGGTGTTGTTTACATGGGGGCAGGGAGTGGTGTTGTGTACATGGGGGCAGGGAGTGGTGTTGTGTACATGGGGGCAGGAGTGGTGTTGTGTACATGGGGGCGGGAGTGGTGTTGTATATTTGCTTCCGAAATGATCGCCAGTACATTTATTCTTATGCTCAGTCTTTTTCAAATTATTTGACTTTTGTATTTAGAGGCATAAGTAAATAAAGGTATTTTATTACTTATCATTATCATTTCCTTAAGTCTGTATACATTATACTAACTTGGTACTAAACAAAATAAAAAACAGACCACCCAGAAGGAAGCATGTACAGAATAGAATACAGAGCAGCAGGTTGTTGATGCTGACCTGCAAGTACAGATGGTTAATGAATGGTATTAACAGTCTGTTAAGGCTGTACCTATTTGTGCTACGTACAATAAGACTGTCCAGAAACGTGTTTTGCAACAATTCTGAGTGAAGCCATTTAAGGGCAAAATAGAGTAGAGTTGCTATAAATGAAATACATCACAGAGAGGTAAAAAAAAAAAAAAAAAAAAAAAGTTTAGCTTCTCGATCTGTCTGCTCTCAAATCTCACATTCTAGTAGCTATGTTGAATGTTTGTTTCCATAGCGACAATTCTACACCTCTCAGAGCAGGCCCTAAATTACAGGGATCTGCTTTTAAAAGAATAAGATAAATCAACTCCTCTTCTTTTCTTCTTATTTTGTTTGTGTGGGAAAAACATTGCTTGACTTGATTACTAAAGGGGAGTTTCCATGTGTGGTTATTTACACGTGAAGTGGCGATGCGTGTGCGCGTTTGGGAGAACAGCTCATCAGAATCAGAAAATAACGGCCACAGAGAGGGATAGGGTAAATTTTTATTTACCTGTGAGCATATCATAACACCCATTTTCACACGATGACCTGCATTTCACGTGAAGTATACTGCAGTATACTTTGGGGTTGTGGGACTTATTGAGTTATTATCCAATTGTGTTAATTTTAAAAAATCAACATGCAAATAAATTTAAATTAGGCTGTGTTAAAGGTAATTAAGTATAGATGACCATGGACCCAATTTATTAAACTTAGACAAAGACTACATCCTTGAGAGGAATGGCATTGAATATTGGAAGACCTGAGAACAAGGTTTCAAATCCCCTTGTTGTGTGCTTTTCTGAGCTTTCTATCCAAACCTGTTGTTAACCTGGGAGTAACAATGTTTACATCCCAGGTAAAAAAAAAAAATAAAAAAAAAAAAAATACACAACTGGACCACAGCTAATCATTTGTTGATTTTTTTCATAATGCGTTCATAATCTTCCTGCTTGGTGACGGAACCTCTTGTAAGCAAGTTTTAACAAAAGAAACGTGGTCTCTAAAATATAATAACTTATGTACAGAAGGTTAATGTTTCAGCCTGGTTTTGTTTTGCCTCAGCTAAACGATTTGAAGTTAATATATCTTAGTCACATTCGCTCTTTCTCTCTTGTAGGAACAGAATGTAGTTGGCATCTCGCGGCAGGCTGGTTGCGTGCAGCCTAGTCTACCAGGCCCTGGGAGTGTGGCCCCAGTGCCGAGTACCAACCCTGGGGCACCTGGTTACCTAGGCAACCAGCAGCAGGCAGCCATGATGAAGCAGATGATAATGGAGCAGGAGAAGCAGAGAGTCCAGTTACACTTGATGGAACAGCAAAAGCAGCAGCAGCAGCAGCAGCTTCTTAGGGAACAAAGGCAACAGCAGCAACATCAGATGCTAGCGGAACAGGTACAGTGCATTTCTCAGTGAGAGGATGGGAAACCGCAAAAATGAAAGCTGTTGTGTAGTTCTATTTACTATACGGTATATGTGTCAAATGTGCAGTTTTGAAAGAAACACATGTTCTAAGAAATACCGTCATTTTAAAAATATGATATCTGTTGCTGCACTAATGAAATCACCATTTGAAAGCCTTGCTTTAAGGTGATCTCACACTTCCTTAATCATTTCATCTTCGTTCCTGTCATTATCCACCCAGCTGCTTCACCTATTGATTGACGTGCTCTGCAGCCAGTAAAATGCTTTGACCCCCAAGACACTGAGGTGAAATGACCCAGGAAGTGAAACAGTAACTTCATAAAAATAAGGATAGCAAACAGAGCTTTCTTTCACCTAGTGCAGTAACACATCATGTTTGAAAATGAAGGTAAAGTTTGCTGCCTCATGCACATTTAATGCCAATATTGCAACTTTAAGTGTTCAACAGAGAAGAGATACAGAATAAATTGAACCACTTTTAAATGGAACAGCCACCAAAATCGAGACAAACTTCTGTTATTGTGTTATTTTGTAAGTTTTGCTTTTCCTCTGTGTACAGCTGCTAACCTAAGCAAAACAGATTTAGATTAGCAAAGGATTAATTAAAGATTACTTTCCTGTCAGTGTATGCCAAGAGGCTTTTCACGTTTAAAATAAACTCCAAGGAACCAAACAAAACAAAAAAAAATTCACCGAAATGTATTTATTACGCAGTGTTCTATTACTGTAACTTACCTTTACTGGGAATAAATAAATAAAAAATTTGAACATATAAAGGGGAATATTGATATAGCTGGACATAATGCAAAAAACATATTGGGTTGTTTATCAAACCACAGGCATTGTCTCAATATCCAACTGCTGAGCATCAAACACGATATAAAGCCCCCAACGAACAACACATCACTAACTAAATAAATCTATTCAGAGACCCCAGTTGCATGCATGTCCAGCTGGTGGAGTTGCAGTTGATAGAATTATGGGGGTCATTCACTAAGGTAGTTGGATGCCCAGTCAATTTTTTGTTTCATTTTATTTTTTTTCCCAGCAGTTACAACAGCAACATTTACCAAGACAGCTTCCCCAGCAGCAGAGAAACCCCTATCCCGTCCAGCAGGTTAATCAGTTCCAAGGTAAGACCTGAATTGAATTGTAATTAATACAGATCCCCAGAGGTGTTCTAGAGTCTGTTAGGAAGCACAGTGGCTATAGCAGCGCTCTAATGTATGCCTGACTGGTATGTAAATGAGAGCATTTAGGATCAAGACTAATATATATATACAAAACTATAAAGCTGTATATAATTCTATGTGTTTACATAACATTATTCTGAAGGTTTCATTCAACTTTTTGAACAAAATTAGTTAATTCTATAGGGTGATGCTAAACTTTTGCCCTAGCTATATATTTTTTCATTGAATCCAGTTATAAGTTGCATCACCTGCTAGCATGTTTTATGTTGGAGTAGGAGTAGGAAGTGAGGTAAAACAAACTCAAGTTCACTCTAGATTAAGAATAGTGAAAGACTAATACGTTATTCCTGGTAACAAATTCCCTTCCCTCAACTGAGTGCCATTTAAACTAGTAGCTGTATGAGCAACACCCCCTCACATCTCACCTCCTTGCAAATCATTGTAAGTTTGACTGTCCAGGCTGTAAGGAATTCAACCTGGGGACCTGCCAATATGTATTCGTACCATGATGCTTCATGTATAGATTTTCTTGTCAGGTTCCCATGGAAACCAGTTTAGTTAACCCTTAGAGAATTGCCATTCTTATATCAGTGCTGCTGTTATGGGTTTTGTAATTGTTAATTTATAACAGTCAATAGCATTTCTATAGTTCTTTTAGGAATTGATTGAACTATCTGAAGTCTCTTACTTTTATACTCTGCCTGTTTCCATGGAAACCTTTCCCCAGCCACAAATTTCAGATGTCTTGATTTAAGTGGCTTCAGATTCATGAAAGAGATAGGCAGAGCCAGTTAATGCCAATGCTCATCACACAGCTGTTTCATTTTTTAGTTTTATTTATTTAAATGAAGAGGAGAAATTTGAAGTGTCAATATATTTAGTTCTGTATAGTTTATAAAGTCTCAATATATTTAGTTCTGGATAGTTTATCACATCCTTAAATCATAGGTTGTTTTTGCGAGAGATGGAAGACACATGAATTACTGTGTTAATAACTCCATTACGTTGTATTCCTTAAGACATGCTGAAGCACAATGACGTGCATCTGTATATCAACACCATTCATTTGTGTGGTACCCCTGCAATCTCAAGAGCAACATCATTTGTTTTACAATTCATGAGCTGTCAAATGTTTCTGTTTTCCAGGCACACCACAGGAAATTGCAAGGAACCAGGTTCTGCAGAATATTCGGACCGCCCGGATGCTTCAGCAGCAGCAGCAGCAGCAGCAGCAGAGCCAGGGCATGCTCCAGATGGCCTCAGTCCACAACTCTGGAACGATGTCGACTGTCGCTGGACAGGCAGAGATGAGCATGGCATACAGCAACGCACCGAGTGGACAACAGGGCATGTACGGCATCAACCCTGCAATGAACCAAATGTTGCAGCACCCAAACCAAAGCAGCATGAACATGGCCCACAACCCTTCCCAGGGCCAGAGACAACCCAGTGCAGGACAAGGGGTTGGGATGGTTGGGGGATACGGGCAAGGCATGTTGATAAACTCTGCCATGTCCCAACAACAGCAGCAGCAGCAGCAGCAGCAAATGAAGGGACCACCGGTCGGCCAAGCCATCCCAAAGGTCCAAGCTCAAAGACTTCAAATGATGGGAGGTGCTGTCCAGGGGGCACAGGGCTGGCAGCAGCAGGGTATGCCAGGGCGGACTAGTGGGGAAATGGTGACCTTCAACAACAGCTCAGCGTATGCCATGCAGTCTAGCCAGCCCCGCGTGACCAAGCAACACTTTCCTCAAGGAATGAGCCAGTCTGTTGTGGACCCTACGGGAAACATTAGAACCATGAACCCTGCTATGGGGGGGCAGATGATGCCGCACATGTCTGGACAACCAAGGACCAACCAGCCAAGGCCAATGGTCATGGCTGGAATGAGCCAGGGGGTTCCGAACATGAATGTTTTCAGTCAAGGCCCCGGCCAGCAAATGGGTGGCGGTTCTTACTTACAAAGCGGTCAGCCTCAAGGCTACCAGCGGACAGTGAGTCAGGACTTGTCTTTCAGTTACGGGCAGTCAGCAGGCGGGGGTTCGTTCTCCAGCTTAGCAGATGGGGCAGACCTGGTGGACTCGTTAATGAAAGGAGGCTCGACGGACGAGTGGATAGATGAAATTTTGGGAAACCAATAGTGAAAGGAGAGAATTAGAAGTTTACATGGACTATAAGTGAACATAAACTGTACAAAAAAGGATACATTTTTTGAGAACATTGATGAGCTGAAAAAAAAAAAAAACCCCACACACAGACACCTGTGTGTGCTGTCCAGAAAATGTCACCTCTGTGCAAGTTGGTTCAGAGATGTAGTAAAGCTGAAACTGTGCAGTTCTGTAGGAGTGCGTGATTTCATTTAATTTTTTTTAGCAACCCATAGCTCAGAGTAGTACTGAAAGAAGTAGAAAGATTATTTTATTTTCTCTCCCCCAACTGTGATTTTTCTCAATGTTCAATTGGGATTGGCGGGAATTCCATTTTAGGGCCGAGTTCCAAGGTAAAAGGGGGGATGGGGGGATTGGCAAGCAATAGGCCAGAAAACTGAGAACATGAAAAGTGTTTTAACTTTGTTTTTAAAGTTTATGCAGTCTGTTTCTTTGCATTGTATATGCTGTTTTAGACATTTCATCCAGTGTTTTTTGGGGTAGTACCAAAATGTTACAAATATCCATTATTTAATGAGCTGATTTGACTCCTTTTATTTCTGTTTTGTTTTTGTTTTTCTGAAGTGAAAAGTTTGGTTTGAATGGCTTGCATTTCTCTGCAGTTTCTGAAAGTTGAAAACTTCTGCACTGTGAAAAAAAAAGAGAAACAATCGTATCTCTTTGTGTAACAACTAGGCCGATGCAGTAGGCGTGGCTTGTTGCAAGGGAAACATTGAGCGAGGAAACTACTGGGTCAAGTCGCTGCTTTATACTGTGAGCAAACTGGCAGCTTCCCACAGATCTGAATGGCTGTTTGGGCATTATCCCATTCTAACAGTATTGTAAGTTGTATGCCATAATGTTGTATGACTTCAGCAAATACGTTCAATTATATTTCTATTACAATTTACACAAAATATTTGACAATAGAAATATTGATGTACATTTCCATAAAGCTTCCGGTGTTCAATGTACCAGAAAGCAATTCTTCTCAACTCTATTGGATTTCATTTTTTTTTTTTTGTAGCAGTAGCGCATTTTTTTGTATGGGGAGTTGGGTGAAGTGAGTCAAGAGTTGAGAAGCAGTCCTTGGTGCCTGTGTTACAACAGTGTGATCATTATAGCGAGAGTCCACTGCAACAGTCTTGTACCAAATGAAAGCATCTGATGTCCACCCACATTCAGTGAAAGTAAAATATATTGTATAGGATCATTGCTGTGCAATATTAATTAAAAAGTCATGTGTAATTATTGTGAAAGAGCGCGGCTGTGATTAATTTTAAAAACCGCACATGGTATACATTTGTGTCTTCAGATATATATGTGAAACAATAAGGTAGCAAAAAACAACTACCAAATATATATAAACCTACAATTATAGTCTCTCAGTTGTCAGGCTTGACACATTACTGACACTTATAAGATTATGGACAAGTGTCAAACCGGTCCGAATTTAATTTAAGGAAAGTAGGGTTTCTTCTGAAGTCATGAATTTAACAAGGTTTTGGTTTCATGAACACTATCATGACTGTTTTTTAAATATATCAGGTTTTTTTTAAATAGCGAACTTTCTTTTAAAATAGAGATATTCGTGAGATATTTAAAGACTTGGGAGATATTTAAAGATTTAGTTTGTCTATGTGGATGGATTAAATACAGATTGATACAGACTGTGCAGTAGTCTTAACCAGTTTTGTGAGTATTTTATCTGTCAAAATAAACTTTTTGTTCTTGTCAGGTATTTACTGGTAAAAAAAAAAAAGTTTAATCTCAAGTGACTTTCCGATAAAATAAAGGTAAAATAATAAAGAAATAACTTGGGAAAAGGCCCCAACACTACTTCCACATTTGGCTTTTTTTTTTTTCTTTTTTATGTAAAGGGAGCCTAGGGGGTAAATTAGGCATCACAACTCGCTTACAGTAGTACCTTGGTTTTACATCTCATCCAAAGGAAGCATGTATCCCTGTAACTACAGAAATATCAGAAATCTGATTTGATGTTTTTTTTTTTTTTTTTGGCGTGCTCTTGTTTTATAAAAGGGTAATATCTACACCCGGTCTGCTTCCAGTGTGGATGGCAGCCAGCCAGCCAGTTCCAGTTGTCAGACGATGCTTATTTATTACTTGTCTGGGGAGGCTTCTGTTCCGTTCCTGTGTTGTTTGGGTGGGTGGAGGCAGGATCTGTGCGTTTTTAAAACTGCAGACAAAATGCAAGCCTGTCAAGAATGAGGAGATCTGATGGTGTGGCAGGCAATTCAGCTCAGCCTAATGTAAAGTTGTGTTGTCCTTCAAAGCTTCCTCCAAATACAGTGTGTTCGGGACCAAGTAATGTAGAACTTCTTTGTTTTTTCCCACATAGGGTTATTTTATCCAAAAAAAAGGTTTTCTTTTGTACTTTTTGGTGCTGAAATACATGTTCTGTTTAAAAAAAATAATAAATAAAAAATAAAAAAAAAAAAAAAAAAAAATCATAAAAAAAATTCTAATGGTTATTTGTAAATCTGTTTTTACAGGTTGAAATACATCATATAATACTGGCTCTACTATGTGTAAAGAAATTGCTGTTTAAAATAGAGAAGTGTTTTTATTTCATTTTCCACTTTTAAACTCATCAGAGCAATACCATTGCACTTCAGACTACTAATTTGTACTGTAACCCTATTTTTATTTTGGAGTTGTTTTTTCTAGTTTGAGATTTTACTCTGTACCTTAAGCAGCTGCTTATTTCTTTTTATCTTGTACAGAATTCTGAAATGTTAATGCAGGGGGATTACATCAAACACATTTTTTTCAAAAAATAAACGAGAGAATGTTCTCGATCATAAGATTAAAAGAACTCGAACTCAGATTTTCTTTTCAATGTATTTTGTTTTTGAGTGTTTCCTTTTTAATTGTGTTGTCTGCTCATGTATGTTATAAAATCTCCATTACTCTACTTTGTTCATCCATAATTTCTAAAGCACATGCATACAGCACAGGAATGGGATGCAGGAACAACTCTCATATATAGCACACACACACAATGTTTAAATATTTACG
The DNA here is from genome assembly GCF_017654505.1 of Polyodon spathula. Taxonomy (NCBI): domain Eukaryota; kingdom Metazoa; phylum Chordata; class Actinopteri; order Acipenseriformes; family Polyodontidae; genus Polyodon; species Polyodon spathula. The sequence goes on from NC_054534.1 coordinate 98,412,454, forward strand.
AGACTTCAGCAGAGAAAATACAGTATTGTTTTGTGACGTGATCTTGCACAACTTTCTACCAAATGGCCATACCAAGTAATTCTGCTGAAAGTAGCCCTAGCGAATGTCGTCGACCAAATACAAAAAATAAGCATACAAGGGATTTGGAGATCTCTTCATTCAGTGTGTGTGCAGTTTTATTTTATCTTATTTTTTTGTGAATGTGACTCCATTTATTCAACCTTTTATATTTATATTTCCTACATACAAGGTATACAAAATAAACTTATTGCAATGTACAAATAAAACGCAGCCCTTTGCAAAGCATAGAAAGATATTGTAGATCCTTTACATTGCAGGCTACCGACCTCAACACCAGGCTAGAGCGACAGTGTGTAGAATTCAAATCTCTTAAACCTAAGTCATAGGACAGGATTTGTTTCAATCGAAAACATAAAATAGGTAAGGGACCTGCTTGTTCCACTAATTTCTTCAAAAGAGACAAATACAGGGCTTTATCAGTTTGCTGCAAGATTTACAGAATTAATTTCTAGAAAGTAAAAAATAATAATGCCCATGGTGGATTAAGCATCTACTAAGGAATGTGTTCAACTCGTACAGTATAATACAGGCTACCACTTGTATACTGGATATACCAACATTCCACTGCACTCCTTGCACTGGCCCTGTGGAACTTGTTCTTCTTTCTTGGAAATGTGGGCGAGTAGGGCAGCCTCTTGTGGATTTACTACCAGTATTTTCAAAATGTACTTCACTGAACATTTTCAATGGATAGCTAAAGTGCTAGATTTTAGTTCCGTTCCTAGACCATCATAAGGTTCTGAATTTTGGAAGCTACACTTCTGTTGGGAACAGTGTTATAGATGTATAATTATATGTATATAAAAACATATGCAGTCAAGGAATGTTTAGAAAATGGATGTGTTCACATATTGAATGCTGGTGTAGCCCATATTTTAATATGAATTGGGTTATTTGAATTGTGAAGGGGAATTTCTCCCCCTGAAAGAAAACTACATGTAAACCCAAATTGCTGAAAATGGATACCAAAATAGCAAAGCTGAAAGGTGAGATTTATTTACATTTTTTAATAAAAAAACAAGCACTTATTTCTTATCTGTACACAGGAAGTACATTTACGGTGTTGTGATAGGATAATAAGTGGGATTCTTCCCAGCTGATGTGCTTTATGATATACTGCTCTAGCTGGTGATAATGGCTGGCATAAAACTGGCTGTCACAATTTCCATTCCACCACCAATATCAGGATGTGGGATACAACGAAAAGGGGGTGATGATGTATGCAAATGCAAAATGACTGCAGCATCTTGATCCAAGGTTGGCTTGGCTTGCACTTTACTGTAGCTTGTCAGTGTTTGTGAAGCACTTTCTGACCCGGTGTGGATGAAAGGTGCTTTATGAAAGCTTGAGTCATTGCATTGCACCCCACAAACACTAATAGGAAGAGCAAGCTTGTGCTGCAGCACCTTCCACTCCTCTTTTAAAACAAAGGTTAGCAGCATCGTCCTTGTATTTGAAATGCAATCCATTTTTTTGTGAATTTTAAACACTTTTGATTTTAAAATGTTAACGAACAAACATTACAGAAAAAGTATTTTGCTCCCTCCTACATACTGTAACTGGACCAAACATGTAATTTGACACCATCCCATTTGTCTTTTTCTGGTTTTTGTGCCCTAAATTAACTTTCACTAACACTATAACGGGGGGGGGGGGGGGGGGGGTTGTAATTTTGTCTTTTTCACACCAAAAACAAAAAAGACAATCAGGCACCACAAAAACAAGGTAAATTTGAGTTATATTTTATCATGCTCCTAACAAGACAACATCAGAAGCTTTGTAGTTATTTTTATATAACACTTTGTAACACAATTTTGGTTCCTGGGTAGTAAGTGTTATTTCCTAATTGCTTGCTTGCTTATGCCTCAAAAGTATAGAAAATGGCTATTATTCCCCACAAACTACAAATACAGTATAATCGTAAATCTCGAAAAACTACTCACTTCTAAATCTTTTGTAGTCATTTTTGTATTACATTAGTATAAATACATGTTAATTTGGATTCATATGTTGTTTTTTCCTGACTTTATGTGAACGGAAAGACACACGTTTGCCCGTGTTCCCATTGGAAATAGTGATATTTTGAAATATCACTGTCCTGGTCACAAAAGCAAAGTTTGTGGGGAATAATAGCCATTTTCTATACTTTTGAGGCATAAGCAATTAGGAAATAACACTTACTACCCAGGAACCAAAAAAATATAATAATTGTTACACGGTGTAATCTAAGCTGCACAGGAGAAATTCCAAGTGCAACGCCACTACCATCCGATGATCTTTTTTGGCAAGTCGATGTCAAAATATTCATCGAGGATTCCGTTCAGAATTCCCACTGCACCCAATCCTGCCAGAGTGAGTAAGAGGACTAGACATAGGTAAAACCCTGGGAGCCTAGAAGAGAGAATGGGAAGCACAGAAAAGGTCTTTACATTCTTTTTTTTCTTGATGACCTTTTATGAAGAACTGAATTTTGACCATTCTTTTGCAGTATGGTCTCCTAGGACGTTTTGATTGCACAGTTGGTAGGGTCAAATTCAGCATCCAGAGCTCTAAGGTTTTTTTGTAAGGTAAAGTATTTACATGATCCTTTTGGTGTTTTTGATTGATTAATTATATGGATATTCTCCAGTTATGATCAGTTTTTGGGGTTGTGGAAGCATTGGTCACACACGTGCTCCTAAAACAAAATTCATGGTTGCACACAAATTGGGTGCACCATAGAGTCCTGCCTGATGAGAAGATCCAATAAACGCATATGATAATTAACTGTATGAAAGTAATTGGACAACTAAAACATGTTCACACAGCGATAATGTGACTAAAGTTTGCAAAAACAAAAGAACCCACAGGCAGGAGATGGCAATTTGAATGGGGCGTGGATTGGAGATGAAAACTGTGGGGGTACATACGTCACACAAGGGTAAAAATGAATTGTTTAAATGTAATTTGAACTTATTTACTCTTTAAGGAAGAAAAACAGGTCAGGGTGTTGTCTAACCTTTCTTTTGTTGCTCTTTGATAGCCAAAAAAATACATGTGTCGACCAAAGAGGTATGCAAGACCAAAAACCACAGCAATCGCTAAAAAAACAAAAAAACAAACAAAAAAAAGACATCCAATTAGTATTGTATACCATTTGAGAAATATACAGGTATATTATCCATTACTTCAACACACTCAATCAGAATTCATGGTAAAACATTTTGGCTTTTGTCATCTTCAGGTATGCGGATATCAGCTGAAGATAGATAGATAGAGAGAGAGATAGATAGATAGGAGGACTCCACGTCACCGCACACAGTTTGAAATGTGTAACATAGAAAGCAATTGTCTCAAGAAAGATTTTACTACCTGTATGATTGAATGGGTAGAGGAAACGAAGTACAGTATTTACATAAAATGTAAAGTGTAGCTGGGTCAATATAAAAAAAAAAGAACAGTGACTATAGCGCATTTCCTTACCTTCATTGAAGAATATTCCAGCTGTCCATAACACAACCTGGAAAATGGGATAACTCTCCAGGCAGTTCTGACTGAAGGATAAAAAAATAAATTATTCGTAAAAGGACAGATACATTATACAGTTCATAAGAAAAGTTTATGTTAATATTCCGCTTTCTGATCGATCTCAACAGTTTTGTTTTGTGTTTTTGACAGGACACGCGCGACTGGGTAGCCCAGGGTCGACGTCTCCAAACCAGAAAGCTGATAGAGGAACACACGACTGGTACTACGGGTGAAATTTTTATTAAACAAAAACAAAATAAATGTTTCAACAAAAAAACAACGCTCACAGAGCAAAATAAAAGTTTTAAACAAAAACATCTCAAACCTGACACCAACTAAACGGGTATCGTGCTGGTGCTTCCAGCGCGCGTAGCAATTGTTATCTGTTTACTTTCGGTTCCGTTTTCTGTTAGGAATTAACACTAAATTAATAAAATTTCAGAGATGGTCACACTCTACACCGGGTTTTAGTTTGCCTGGCCGACAATCAATAACACTATGTTTTGTTCCTGGGTAGTATGTATACTGTGTATAATCGTAAATCTCGAAAAACTACTCACTTCTAAATCTTTTGTAGTCATTTTTGTATTACTTAAGTATAAATGTATGTTAATTTGGAGTCATATGTTGTTTTTTTCTGACTTTATGTGAACAAAAAGACACACATTTGCCCGTTTTCCCATTGGAAATAGTGATATTTTGAAATATCACTGTCCTGGTCACAAAAGCAAAGTTTGTGGGGAATAATAGCCATTTTCTATACTTGTGAGGCATAAGCAATTAGGAAATAACACTTACTACCCAGGAACAAAAAAAAAATTTGTTACACGGTGTAATCACTGACTGCCGAGCATGCATTCACACAAGCTGTCTGGCAGAGACTAGCTGCTAATCCCGCCTCTGCCAGACCACATTCAAACCAATAACCATAACAAAAGACCCCGTTTTAAATCAAAACACAAAAATACATTTATATCATTACAAAACAACACACAAAGCATTATTTTAAATCCACACAAAACAATACATTTTATTTACATGCAGGACTTTGTCCACCCCCTCTAAATTACGTGCTGGGTTCTCTCCTGCCCTGCAACAGTGTAATTGATGGTTGTAGGCATTCTTGTATGGCTGTTTCTAATGCTTCAGCATTCCCTCACAGCAGTGTTAATTCGCCTCACTTGTGGACGGCATTCAGTTACACGCTATCAAGAGACATTGCTGTCGTTACTAGCATGGAACAGAATGCCAGTATTTCTGACCTACTGTAGTATTGAAAATGACTAAATACTGTGCATTACCAGACAGATATGCAAGATCTTGTTATGCTTTGGAAACCATGACTACCATGTCACACTAGTTTTTACAGTGTATGTGGTAAATCATTAGCAAGTTAAATTTTTCAATAAATTCTTGTTAACATTTAATGTCTGAGCAAAGTCTGTTTTTCACAATAACCTATAGAAGTGACATTTGTTTTACATCAGTAATATCATTGTGTGACTGAAACTGACAAGTAAAAAGAAGATACAAATGTAATATATTATGGAACACATGTCAGCAATATCATTCACATAACAAATGAATGATTCAAATTTATCGTCTTGCTGTATACAAGATTGAGCCACAGCTGATCCTGCCCTGTTTGATGCCAAATGAGAAGAGAGCTATCGATCGAGGTGACATATTAGAGAGAAGACCAGCAGTCTAACCAGGCACAACCATCTTGAATGTGCATATTATATCTGTATGAGTAGAGGGTACATATAAACTGCTGTGTATCTCTATAAGTAGAGGCTGTCTGGACCTGGAGCACTGATACACTGTGTACTTTAAAATATTATGTGTTGGTTCAATTCCTGTATAAAATTAATTAAATCTCAATTCATTCCTACATTACCACCATACACAACCATGGCTTTGCTTTTGACTAAGATAGATGAAAAGGAATAATGTGACAATGTACAGCAATTATTCATGCATATGGTCAATATATATTGTGTGTATATTTGAAGAATGAAGCGTTTTGCCGTAACCGCATGGAAGGGGTTTTCATAGCGTCTCTGTATCCCGAGGGAGAAACCCTATCATCGCACAAGGTCTTTTCTGGTTAAATAGTGTTTAATATATGATTCTTAATCAACACGTTTGGATGCTAACAAAGCCAGCCTGTAGATTGTTAGTTATCGTTTCCACGTTTTAATCAGTGTAATAAATTATCTGTCACCTGCATATCCAGTTGATGTGCCTGCTGGTTGCTCTCTATTCCTGGCCCCCCTCGTCTGGGCTCTATTGCCCTGTATCTCCTGATTTGTTGTGCTACCCTCTCCCTCTGTTCTCTGCTCTTGTCTTATTATGCAGATGAGCTGCTAATCCTCAGGTGGATAGCACTTTATTGGGGCCACTTGGGGTTAATGGTTTCGTTTTGTTTCTATTTTCAGTTTTGTGTTTATTCTCCGCAGCAATATTTGATCTCAGTCTGCTAAAAAAATGTTTTTGCATTTCATTGTTTCTCATATTTATTAGGTGCTGTATTGGTTTATATTTTAAATAAATAAATAAATAAATAAATATGCACAATGAACAGGTTTTGTTTTTGTTCAGAGCCTTTTTTGATTATGCACCGTGATATTAAAATATTGCATAAAATACACACAGGCAATAATTTGGAAGAATATATGTGACACCTTAAATATGCGCTTCTTTTTTTAAGATTTCAAACGTGCTATTAAAACTGGACTTAAATGCAACTTACTATAAATGAACAAAAATACCTTCAAAATGCAGTTGAAAGTTTCAAACTGAGGCAAAGCTACAACAAACTATAAGGCAAAACACCTGTCTATCTGACTTACAGTTAAACCTTAAAATATGAATAAATTAAGTCACAATGGAGAACACAAGCCAACATTCAAAGGATATCCACGACTGGGTTTTTTATGGCGCACTTTTATGTTTTAGATTGTCACAGGTGGTTCTGGCACATCACTTTTGTGCTAAGTCATTAGATCCTTTTGCATGGAAGGCCTTGGTTGCAAGGGTGTGTGGTTCTTTGATGGACTCAGATTCAGTTACAATGTTTTTGCCCACTGAGGATGGTAATGAGAATGTAGAGATGGGAGCCCAGCTAACAAGATTTGTTTTTGGAGGTATCAGGCTTTTAAAGACTGTCACACACACCTGTGAGCAGAAACTGACCCAAGACTGTCACAGCTACGCGAAGCAGGCTGATCTTTGGGAAAGAAATTGAACATTTGTGAAACTGCAACAAATATTGTAATGACTGTAATGTGTTTTAAAGAATATACAACCAGTAGAAAATATTATTAGATCTGTGTAAGGTCTGTGAGAGGGAGCTCATTGCACTGAAGGTCAGACTGGCCTGCTGGAAGTTCCAAACCTTCCTTATCAGGCAAAAGCATCTTTTTTAATTAGACTCACAGCCTCAAAACATTCTGATCCAGCAAGAGCAGAATGGCAGAATCTATGGAGCACAGTTAATATGCCAGAAGCAATCGAACTAGGTTTGATTACACCATGTAACTTTTTTTTTTTTTTTTTTCCTGGGTAGTAAGTGTTATTTCCTAATTGCTTATGCCTCAAAAGTATAGAAAATGGCTATTATTCCCCACAAACTTTGCTTTTGTGACCAGGACAGTGATATTTCAAAATATCACTATTTCCAATGGGAAAACGGGCAAATGTGTGTCTTTTCATAAGCAATTAGGAAATAACACTTACTACCCAGGAACAAAAATTGTGTTACATCGTGTTATAGTAAGAAAAAACAAAAGTAATTAAATAAATAAGAAACCTAATATAATAACATTAAGTAAATGTACAAGCAGTCCTAAGTTTAAATATTCAATTAATATTAATAATTAAAAAATAGCCTCTTGCCTTCTGTGTATATCAGTGAAGTAAAATAGAATTGCAGTTTATAAGAGATTGCTATATTGACATATCTAAATCAGAACTACATGTTATAAAATCATTTAAAGTATAAACTGTTACTCTAACAGTAAACTTACTAAAGGAATACAACTAATGTTGTAACCTCGTTCTCATTTGCTTATAGTACAGGCACTGTTGAAAATGACTCATTGGTTTTGGCCGATGAAGCGGGGATTTTTGATGGTCAGTGATTTAAAAGCCAAGATCCTCTCTATAATGAGCAATCTTGTTACTATTAACGAATGGAAAAACTTTTCGGATAACAGAAGATAGGAGTTTATCTTACAATAATCATTTCCTATATATATAACAGAAATGAATTAGAACCTGGCAGGAAGAGATGGGAATGGAAAGCGTAGGACGTGTTAATACGTTAAATTAGATATCGGTTTGAAATAATGAGTATTGAAAAATGCTTATGATTTCCATTACACGAAAGTAGATGTTAAAACTTCATGCTGATCTGAACTCGGCTCTCGCCAAGATAAGCACCAACTAAGACGTAGCTTTACAGTAAACTAATGTGATCCATCTGCATCTCCATTCATTTGCGTTTCTTTGCATCTGTTGATGTAGATATCCTTCTGCCTGGTGTTGATGGCTGAAGTGTAATGCTTACAGTAGTGTTTCATATTAATCAATTCTAAAATTGGCAAAAAGCAAAGGTTGTCTTAAAACCTGCTTTGACTGTATTTTGTATGAACAGTGAAGAAGGTCAGACTTAGTTCAGTCACTGTAGCACTATGGAATTCTGGTGTATTAATGCTAGCCTGTATTTAGATTAGAATTAACTGGACCTATTCAAAACTTAAAAGATTTATCAGTGGAGTAAAATAATATTACAATTTCTAGGATACTGAAGTAACTTAATTAGAATACATCTTATAATGCCATTTAAAGTTAAACTGTTGAAAGAACATAGTAAAAGTTTATTATAACAGAAGCATGGCATTGACAATATTGCAAATATATTGTTAAGACACATTTGGAATAATGTTCACTTAATTAAATCAATTTAAAAATTAGTTCAATTTCTCCAACTAAACAAAAAGTGTATTTTATAGACACAAAAAGTGTCTATATATATTGAATGTTCTAGAATTTAGCGGTGGGCATTTTTAGCTTTTTGCATTTTATAGCCTAAAACCTAAATATATGATAACCATATTTGTATTACTGTACTGAAGGACTAATGCTGTTAAACTTGTAAAGGCACTGGAAACGCCCAGGCTGCCTATTAGCAGGGATCCAAAGTAGCTGGTAACTACTCGATCCATTTAAAACATTTAATAAACCAAAAAGAGCACTTGTACTGCTCTGATTCATTAAAACTTCAAATTAAATGAGTAAGTGTATTTTTCTTGTTTATTAAAAAGTAATCTATATATATATATATATATTTTTAGTTTTGTTTTTAATTGACTTTGGTTTATCGAAAAGGACTTTGTGGGCTATTATTGACAAGCACAGGAGAACAGGAACTACTGCAACTAGCTCCAGGTGTGCACGACCAAGAAAAATTTATGCAAAATGTGGAAGAAGAACTGTTTGAGCAGCCCGGCAAAATGCTTGGATTACTGCAAAAGATTTGACACAAGAACAGAGAAGACGGTCAAGGAATTCACAAACAAACAATTCAACGATACTTAACAAAATGAACATCCATGGGCGAAAACCAAGATGCAAACCTTTGTTAAAAACAATACGCAAAAGAAAGCGATTGGAGTTTTCCATCTAATACTTGAAGTAGCCTGATGATTTCTTCACCCAAATTTTAGGGTCAGACGAATCCAAAATATAACTTTTTTTTTACCACGAAAGCAACAATATGTTTGGAGGAACAGAGGAGAAGAATTTAAAGAAAAGTTCATCATGCCCAGTGTTAAACAGGGTGGAGGTTGTGTGATGGGATGGGCTTGTTTTTCTTCTTCAGGCACTGGCGACCTTTGTGTTATTTTTTACCCAGTGCTAGAAGGCTTATTGGATGGAAGTTTGTATTCCAGAAGGGTAATAACCCTAAGCATTCTGTGAAGTCTACAAAAGGATTTCGGAAAAAAAGAAAGATTACAGTTATGGATTGGTGTTCTAAATCCCCAGACTAGAATCCCATCAAGGTGTTATGGATTGACTTGAAGGCTGCTGTTGCAAAAAGGAAACCAAAGTCGGTTGCAGAACTCAAAGCTGTATGTGTTGAAGAACGAGCAAAAATATCTCCAGAAAGATTTTAGGAACTGGTTTCAAAATATAAAAAAGACTAGCTGTAAAGGAAGCAAAGGGTGGGCACATGTCGTTCTAATCCCATGTTCAATTCCTTCTGTGTTTCGCTAACATATTTAGCATTGCAATAGTTGCAACAATTTGCATACGATATGAGAAATGTGGAGCCAGAAACTGCATGTGGAAATATAAATGTCTATAAACAGTTTAAAGTGGTTACAGCTAATGAATAATATATAATCTTACCTGTAGTGCTCCATTATACTTGCACTTCCACCCTTTCGACGCCTTGTTTCCTGTCATAAACCAACCAGCTGCTTTTCTCTAATGACGTCATGCTTTGCAGCCAGTGACACTACTGGTGAAATGACCAAGGAAGTACAAACTTAACAGACTACCTAAACGGCTTGTAAAAAAAACAAGGCTTGTAAACTGAGGTAAACCAAGTGTGGTACAAGAACAAGATGTCATTTGTTTTTTGTTTTTTAATAACAATACATGTTTGCTATATCGCGTTTTTTTTTTTTTTTAAATAAAAAAACAGCACATAAGAGAGTACAGTAAATGGCAGTGCACAAATGATTAAATTAGCTATGGAGCTCTTTAAACACTGAACACTTCTTAGGTTGGGGGACCTCTAATAAGTAATGTTGAAAAACACACACACTCAAGCTTGAACCTTCAAAAAAAAAGAGCTTACTGTGCTCGAAAGGTTCTTTCAAACTCTGGGGGCCCATTGGCTGCTGGGGGCATGACACTGTGCTTCATCCTAGATAAGCCAACCCTTCTGGCAAAGAAACCTGCAATAGAAACAAAAAAAAAAGCATTTACACACCGAAGCTACTTTGAAGTGTTTAGGCTCATGTGGGCCAACTTAAGAAATGGTCCTGGGCCCGAAAATGTATGTGGGCAGCACTGGCATTGACAAGCGATGGACGACATTGTGTTGTGGGCATTTCCAATAGCTTAAATAATAGGCCACTGTAATACTAAATTTTTTTTTTTTTACCTTAAATCTTCATTTTTAACTATATAGCTCAGTTCAAATCATTGGCCCAGTTCTGGTTACCCACATTGGCACAGTACTGCCACTGGCTGCTAACAGTGTGCCAACGTAGATTTGTCGGGGCCAGCAGCCAGCAACGTGCCAACGACTCGGGCCACAATGGCCCAGATATGCAAATTCGTACCCCAATGCATAGAACATGTATAGAAAATTCCATACATCGGGGTATGCAAACTTTTTGACAACAAAAAAAATAATTTAAAAAACAAATACATAAATACACAAGCAAATAAATAAATCACAGGAGTTTTATTAACTTCTTTTCCACATCAGTGATGACCTGGGGGCCAGTAACTGCATACACATAAATATTTCACAACATACACTAATCATTTGAACTTAATTAAACCTAATTTTTAGTGTTTCTTACCTGAAATAGTATTGCAATTTGCTAAGCATTTTGAAGTAAATAAATAAATAAATAAATAATAAAACTAACTATGAATTTATCAAGACCCACAAAAAAAAAAAAAAAATAAATCATCATCTTGTAAACTGGCACACCCGTGTTAGGGCAGTTCGGGTCTTACACGGGCTGCCAATGCCGATGGTGCTCGCTCTATGTCAGGGTGGGCCCAATGAGTACATTTTTCCTGCGACGTATTCGATTTTTTTAATAGCCTGACATAATACTGCAAGATTTAATATCTACGCGATAAAAGACTACATTCAGAGGCTGTGTAGAACGGATAACTTTTTGTCATCAAGCAGCAATGGGTAAACTTAAAATAATAATAAAATACTTAGTTAAGATACCAATCAGGTTAAAGGAAATCTCTGATACATTTTCTAATACAGCTTTAAACCGTCTCTCACTGCGCGTTGTACTGTTCTATGCGTTGTTCATGTCCTGCGTTTTCATTCTGTCATTTCTTACCAAGTTGGAGGGCAGAGAGAAGTGAAGCGGCAGCAAGCAGGACAGGTTGCGCGGCCATGGCTCCTGTGTACGCGATATTCGGTTCAGCACTCTGCTGTGCTGCTGCTAGTGTAGTTTCTAAAACTTAAGGGTACAAAATTTTCCAGAAGACACACCTTTGTTTAACAGGTTCAGCCACATTTATCAAAATTGCACACAGTGACTCAGGTAAGTATTGGTAAATGTATAAAGTGGAAGGGGTAGAAAAAAAAAACATCCGAAATGTTGGGAAATTAGTTCTTTTTTTTTTTTTTTTTTTTTTTAAGAAAAATCCCAATAACTTGAAAAACACATTATGTTATAAAACTGTCAGCAGGACCACCATAGACTTAAGAGTCAAAACGAGGCTTTATTTATTTATTTATTTTTTATTGCTATAACAAAACAGACAAAAAACAATACAGTATAACATATACAAACTAGAGGATAGTGAGTACAGTTACATTCACATTATTATTATTATTATTATTATTATTTATTATTATTATTATTATTATTATCTAAAATAAAACAAAAACAGATCCAAGGGGAAATGACAGTAATACGTACGGTAGAGCATAATTCTTATTCATTATACAGAAATACCCTTTATAATAATAATAATAATGCAGAGAGATATTTTTGAAAAATTATTTTTGTCCTAGCTCCTTATCATAGTATCTCCTTTAAAATCTAGATAAAAACAATAGTATCTTTTAAATATGCCGATTTTAGGTGTAGTTTTTGAAAATCTGCATTTATGTATATGATACTTTCCGGATAATATAAACTAAATACAATTAACCTCATTGTTCAATGATTTACTAAAGCATCCAATTATATCCTTTAACTCAAATATAAGCCTCTTTCTTACATTACTATACAGAAATATTAAAACATCTATCCAAAATACTTTAACCACGTCACAGTAAAAAAAATAAATGTTCGGTTGGTTTTGTATGCCTCTTACAAAAGCAACATAATACATCTATATATCTCATATACCAATGCACTGAGAAGGATAATTCAAAACGAGGCTTGCTGTGCAGCTGTCAGCTTCCGAGCGGAGTCAAACTGCAATGGAGTTGCAGTCAGAGAAATATGGCGTTGCATTGTTGTTTCCGGTTCTCGATGTGATCCGGGCGGCAGGCGGGAGAGGGGGAAGAGGGGAATTAATCGCTTCCCCAAAGAAGCAAAGATGAGAAAAGAGTGGGTGCAGAAAATAAAAGACATGGGTCCTAATTTTCAGTTAAATAACAAATCATCCAGTTTAGCGATGCACCTTCACATAACGAGAAACTTAACCTTGTTCTTGTTCCAGGACGCTGTCTAGTTTAACAAAGTGGAGTATTTATAAATGGGGGATGTTTTATAAATAAATCCAAATGTATAATGTATATACAGTAAATTATACTTTGTAAATTATATAGTGTGTGTAACGTAATAAGCTCACGTCATTTCCGGAATACTCATAATCAGAATACTGCAGATTTTATTACAGATGTGCTGTTCTTATTAGTACTTACTTGGAATACTGAGTATTCTGAATCATAATATATTAGCCTGTACGTAAACATACTGTTTGTAGTATACGTTGGTTATATAGGGGATCCTATGAATCATGAACACATTTAATATGAATTTAGCACAACTGCACAAAGTTCAAAGCACAGAGGTAACGATATACATAATAGTCAAATATTACATTGAACAAATTGTAAAGCGCTGATTAACATGGGTTGTAAAATGTTTTATTACACATGTTAAAGTAATACAAAACGTGTTTGAATAAGTAAAGACAGTTTGTCACACAATGCATGACAGAAAGGGCATCCTTACATTCTCCTGCCACTTAACTGTATTTAGAAATAATGTACAAACACATGATTAATACCAATACAGGTAGAAACAATACACAAACAGGTACTTAATGGCAACACTGTACAAAATAGTTAAATTAGACATTCTCAAACTAAAACTGACAAACACGTTAGCCCAGCACAGTACAGTATTCCCTTTCTGATCAACAGATAAGACGCTTGCTAATAATTCACCTTCAATTTCATGAATGCAACCTTCAGTCCAGTTGCTGTACTGTTTCTGTTGTGTGCTTTTAGGAATTCACCCATCATTATCCACCCAGTTCTCTATTTCCTCCTGCTTTATTGGAGGTACACAAATCAGCGATTTACTCTGCGTATCAGTGGCTGTGGCGGCAATGACAGTAGCTAGCACACCAAGCCTCATTTACGTATCCAACATGGCAACTGCATGAATAAAGTCCATAGGCATCCACAGTGTAAAATTGTTCTCCAGGGCTATCTGCCATGCTTTCTTAAAATGGTTACTGCTGCTAATTCCGTTTAGGGAAATTGTAGATGGAAATCTTTGCTTTGTATTGAGCTCATAGTGTAAAGGCTGAAAGCCAAAGATCTTCACAAAAGCAGTGTAAGACAGCTGACATGAACAGGGCCAAAAGTCGTTGAAAGTTGTGACCAGTGGCCCCCCCCCCCAGATTTCTGCCAGCCAGTGTCTTAGCCACTGCATTACAGGGGGAAAAAAAGTGCCGAAAAGATTTTTTTTTTTTTTTTTTGGTGGCCTTAATACGCTTCAATCAGTACTGCTTTCAGTTAGTATACACATGAACCACCACTCACACAACCAATGACATGCTTGCTGTCTGCCAAAGCGCATGTTTCAAATTTCTGTTTGTGATTAGGCTATTCGTGAGAGGTTCAACCTTGAACTCTTCTGATTGGACAGCGGTAGGGGAAAGGAAAAAATAATTTAAAAAATTGTTATTTGTTTTGGTCTAAACGGCAGAAAACTGTTGATGAACTGGCTGAAGACAACAAGCTAGCAGCTACCACCGGCAGTCCTGTGCCATTCAAACGGTAATTAAATTAGTCCGGATTTGTGAAATTAAATAAAATGGTTTGCTTTGCTTTGAACACAAAATGTTAGTTAACAAAAATGAACAAACATAAGTACGAATTAAATGATATATTGTTATTTTTATTTATTATCATAATGTGAAATTGAAATCTGATGCACATGTTAAAAGTTCAAGTCATTTGCTTTGTATTTCCTTTTTTGTTTTTAATCAGAAGTGTTCTAAACTGATTTTTTTTTTTTTTTAACTATTTTGCACAAACGGTGTATTTGGTAATTGGATCTAATGTTAAAAAAAGATTGTTCTTTATTTGTGGAAAAATAAAACGTCAATGCATGAATAAGAAATCAGGTTGCCAATTGCACCACTGTGAGTACTCACCTTAAAGTTACCATTTTCATCCCCTCCCAAAATAAAATCCTGGCTACACCACTGCTGCCAGGGTTTATTATTTAAAAATAAAAATATGTATTTTTATGCTTTTCGTAAGTGGGTAGAGAACATGTACAGTGCCTATAGAAAGTCTACACTCCCTTTGAACTTTTTTTACATTATACTCCATACTACCATACTTCACACCGTTAAGGGGAAAAAAGTTTTTATTGAGGAAAAAATTATATATTAAAAATACAAAACTGAAATATCATAATTAGATAAGTCTCCAACCTCCTGAGTTAATACTTGGTGGAAGCACCTTTGGTAGCAATTACAGCTGTGAGTCTGCTGGGATAGTTCTCTACCAACTTTACACACCTGGATTTGGCAATATTTGACTGTTCTTCTTTACAAAACTGTTCAAGCTCTGTCAAGTTCCTTGAGGAGCATTGATGGACAGCAGTCTTCAAATCATGCCACAAATTTTTGATTGGATTTAGGTTTGGGCTCTGACTGGGCCACTCAAGGACATTTACCTTTTTGTTCCTTAGCCACTCCAGTGTAGCTTTGGCTATGTGCTTTGGGTCATCGTCATGCTGAAAGGTGAACTTCCGTCCCAGTTTCAGATTTCTTGCAGAGGGCAGCAGGTTTTCCTCAAAGACATCTCTGTAATTTGCTCCATTCATTTTACTTCTATCCTGACAAGTGCCCCAGTCCCTGCTAATGAGAAACAGCCCTATAACATGATGCTGCCAACACCATGCTTCACAGTAGGGATGGTGTTCTTTGGGTGATGGACTATGTTGGGTTTGCGCCAAGCATTTGCATTTAGGCCAAAAAGTTCCATTTTATTTTCTTCAGATGCCAAAACATTTTGCCACATGGCTACAGAATCGCCTGAGTGTTTTTTTGCATAGTTCAAATGGAATTCAAGGTGGGCTTCCTTCTTGCCACCCTACCATGCAGGCAAGATTTGTGGAGTGCTTGGGATATTGTTGTCACATGCACAGTTTGACCAGCCTTGGCCATAAAAGTATGTAGCTCTTGCAAAGTTGCCATTGGCCTCTTGGTAGACTCTCTGATCAGTCTCCTTCTTGCTCGGTCGTCCAGTTTGGAGGGACGGCCTGATCTAGGCAGGGCTGGTGGTGCCATACACCTTCCACTTCTTAATAATCGTCTTGACCGTGCTCCAAGGGATAGTCAAGGTGTTTGATATTTTTTTATACTAATCCCCTGATCTGTGCCTTTCAATAACTTTGTCCCGGAGTTCGTTTGAAAGCGCCTTGGTGGTCATGGTTGAGTCTTAACTTTGAAATGTACTACCCAGCAGAGGGAACCTACAGGAACTACTGAATTTTTAAATGCATGAAACTCTGAAGCACTGACACAACAAAATGTGAAAAAAGTTCAAGGGGGTGTAGACTTTCTATAGGCACTCTCTCTCTCTCTCTCTCTCTCTCTCTCTCTCTCTCTCTCTCTCTCTCTCTCTCTCTCTATATATATATATATATATAGATGGGCTTAAACCGATTGCATCCGTAAACCAGCTGCAGCTGGTTCAAGAGGAGGCTGTGTGGTCCAGTGGTTAAAGAAACAGGTTTATAACCAGAAGATCCCTGGTTCAAATCCCAGCTCACCCACTGACTCACTGTGTGGCCTGAGCAAGTCACTTAATCTTGTTGTGCTTTGTCTTTCAGATGAGACTTTGTTGTAAGTGATTCTGCAGCAGATACATAGTTCACACATCCTAGTCTTGTATCTTGTGCTAAATAAAAATTATATATATATTATTAATTCAATATTATTATCCTTACCACATGAAAAAGTATGATCACATTACCCCCTGTCTTGCCCAGCTGCACTGGCTACCTGTAAAGTTCAGGATTACTTTCAAAATTATCCTGCTTGTCTACAATGCCCTTCATCACACAGGTCCAGAGTATCCCTCCAACCTGCTGACCCACTATGTCCCTGCCTGCAGGCTGAGGTCCTCTGACTCTGGCTTGCTTGTTATACTCAAGCAAAAGTGCACCACACTCGGAGAGCGCTGTTTTAGCTTCATGGCCTCAACTCTGGAACTCTCTCCCAGCTTTAGTCGTTCTCTTCAAATCAACTCTCAAGACCCACTTGTTCTCTCTTGCTTTCAATGCTCTTTAGCCTGATATCTGCTATTAGCTGCTGTCTAAATTGCTATTTCAGGTTTTTCACTCCATCTTATTCCTATGATTCTGTATGACACACGCATCCACAATGTTTAGAATTCACAGCCTAGCCCTGTATTTAATGTAATATGACTGTATTTAATGTATTTGCATTGTTTTTTACTGTTTGTATTTAATGTGCCCTGTATTTCACTGTATGTAATGTATAATGTTTCTCACTATCTTGTAAAGCACTTTGTGATGGAGGTCCACTGTGAAAGGTGCTATATAAAATAAATATTGATTGATTGATTGATTGATCTAGATTTCTGTGATGTCATAAATTACGAGAACGAAGGTTAAGTAATTTATAAACTGTCACAGAAACCCAAGATGGTGTTGTTTTCCTGTAAGTCACTGAAGAGGCCCAACTATTATTTTTTATAAAACATGGATACCCATGTGATGCTAACATTAAAGAAGACGAGATTCAGCAGTACAGTTGGGTTTTTTTAAACCGTGTTTCAGTACTGTACAGACATTCTGTTTTTTCCATTTTCTCTGAATTATGAAGTATACATAAAAGCTTCCAAACTATTTTGAAATGTTGGGTAATAATTTAGAATATGTATTAATGGTACTTCTTTAACCTTATTTTTCCTTTTATTATATTCAAGTAGTTAATTTCTGTTGTGTTTGTCAACTTTTCTCAATTCTTTCTCAATAATCTGTTCTTTATATCCTCTTTTTTTAAGATTTCTTTTTAATTCCGGTCTTTGTTTTTTGTAGTCATTTTCATCAGAACAGATTATATTTATCCTTATACCCAGTCCTTTAGGAATGGCTCTTTTAGTTTAGATAGGATGTGCAGATGACATATGTAGGTGCTGGTGCTTATCAGTAGGTTTTGCAGTAAAGATCTGTTTTAATAGATCCTTGATCAAGTTTAACCAAGGTATCTATACTTTACCCAACAACATATCCTGTTAAAACAATATTGAGATGTCCTTATCTAGCCCATGTTTTCGTTGCTGAAGAGAGGGACCCTTTCCAGTTGTGACTTATGTAAATAATGGAGGGACCAATATTCAAGTATAGTCTGTAGTGCTGAAAATGAAAAGCTGAACTAAACAAAATATTGAATTTGGAATTTCTGTGTTTCAGAAAAATACATTTCTTTTAACAAGAGCCAAGAACCATTTTATGAATAGCAACCTTTATTTTATTCAGCAATACAGATCTTCACCTCCAGGTTTGTTCACCCCTGCTTTGGGTCTATTCAGGGGTGTCATTTGCTATCAGTGCTGATTTTTAGCTATTTGCGGGTTTTATGTAAAGTGTTTTTTTCGGGTGTTTCGCTTTTTATGCTTTTCCATGTCTGGTGACCGACAAATAAATCAATCCCCAGCAATACACAATGATGTGTAAAGCTCGAGGATAACAGAAACAGGGCACAGTCCCGAACAAAGACAAACAGACGGTCACCAGTCCTGGGTGAGTGCAGTCGTGAGGGTGCGTGGTGAAAACACGGATACGGTGGTGTGCAGGGGTGCCCCTGACAGTGCTGACCCTCTGCGACAGCTCGGGAGTAGTGCTTTAACTGTCTACAGTGAAACAAACACAGACAGTTAATAAACAAACACAACACATATATCACAAAACACTGCGAGTTCCTCTCTCGCTCCTTCTCTCTCCAAACGTTTTACCCAAACGAAGGAAAAGATCAGCATTACCCTGGCCCCTATACAGTGGCTTGCGAAAGTATTGACCCCCCCCTTGGCATTTTTCCTATTTTGTTCCCTTACAACCTGGAATTAAAATTGATTTTTATTTGGATTTCATGTAATGGACATAAACAAAATAGTCCAAATTGGTGAAGTGAAATGAAAAAAATAACTTGTTTAAAAAAATTCTAAAAAATAAATAACGGAAAAGTGGTGTGTGCATATGTATTCACCCCCTTTGCTATTAAGCCTCTAAATAAGATCTGGTGCAACCAATTACCTTCAGCAGTCACATAATTAGTTAAATAAAGTCCACCTGTGTGCAATCTTATTGTCACATGATCTGTCACATGATCTCAGTATATATACACCTGTTCTGAAAGGCCCCAGAGTCTTCAACACCACTAAGCAAGAGGCACCACCAGGCAAGAGGCACCATGAAGATCAAAGAGCTCTCCAAACAGGTCAGGGACAAAGTTGTGGAGAAGTACAGATCAGGGTTGGGTTATAAAATAATATCCGAAACTTTGAACATCCCACGGAGCACCATTAAAGCCAAAAAATGGAAAGAATATGGCACCACAACAAACCCGGCAAGAAAGGGCTGTCCACCAAAACTCACGGACCAGGAAAGGAGGGCATTAATCTGAGAGGCAACAAAGAGACCAAAGATAACCCTGAAGGAGCTGCAAAGCTCCACAGTGGAGACTGGAGTATCTGTCCATAGGACCACTTTAAGCCGTACACTCCACAGAGCTGGGCTTTACGGAAGAGTGGCCAGAAAAAAGCCATTGCTTAAAGAAAAAAATAAGCAAACACGTTTGGTGTTCGCCAAAAGGCATGTGGGAGACTCCCCAAACATACAGAAGAAGGTACTCTGGTCAGATGAGACTAAAATTGAGCTTTTTGGCCATCAAGGAAAATGCTATGTCTGGCCCAAACCCAACACCTCTCATCACCCCGAGAACACCATCCCCACAGTGAAGCATGGTGGTGGCAGCATCATGCTGTGGGGATGTTTTTCATCGGCAGGGACTGGGAAACTGGTCAGAATTGAAGGAATGGTGGATGGCGCTAAATACAGGGAAATTCTTGAGGGGAACCTGTTTCAGTCTTCCAGAGATTTGAGACTGGGACGGAGGTTCACCTTCCAGCAGGACAATGACCCTAAGCATACTTCTAAAGCAACACTTGAGTGGTTTAAGGGGAAACATTTAAATGTCTTGGAATGGCCTAGTCAAAGCCCAGACCTCAATCCAATTGAGAATCTGTGGTATGACTTAAAGATTGCTGTACACCAGCAGAACCCATCCAACTTGAAGGAGCTGGAGCAGTTTTGCCTTGAAGAATGGGCAAAAATCCCAGTGGCTAGATGTGCCAAGCTTATAGATACATACTCCAAGAGACTTGCAGCTGTAATTGCTGCAAAAGGTGGCTCTACAAAGTATTGACTTTGGGGGGGGTGAATACTTATGCACGCTCAAGTTTTCTGTTTTTTTGTCTTATTTCTTGTTTGTTTCACAATAAAAATTATTTTGCATCTTCAAAGTGGTAGGCATGTTGTGTAAATCAAATGATACAAACCCCCCAAAAATCCATTTTAATTCCAGGTTGTAAGGCAACAAAATAGGAAAAATGCCAAGGGGGGGTCAATACTTTCGCAAGCCACTGTATGTACTCCCGCATGATATCTAGGTAAACGGTTGCAGCTGCCTTATTACTTGCAGCTGCCCCTTGTTTACCAATATTTTCTATTACAACATAAATGACTTTTTTTTTTATATTTTAATCAGTACAAGAATTCAATTGCAGAAAATAACCACAAACTTATTCCAACTAAATATTTTTGTTATAATTCAAGTAATTTTAATTTAATTTTGTTTTAATTTGCAAGTATCATTTTAGAAGCCAAACTTTCACAGTCGGAAATAAACATAGGCAAATCATGAGTGCTTTTCTTGTCTCGAATACGTTTACACATCTACATTTTCAGTGCAATTTAAAGGCCTGTAAAATTCATGGTAGGCTGATGGTTCACTTCTCGATGAGCAATGTGTAACCAAGTCCTTTTTCTTGAGTTGGGAAATTCCAGGAGAATTCTGGTACAGTTTAACAATGGAACTAGTGTCTGTGGAAAGACGTCGCCTGGTTTGCTTTGCAATTTTCAATTTGTGAAAGGCAGGGTCATCTAAAGTGTACTTGAAAAGAATTGTGTCTGGTTATTTCTCATAACAAAGCCATTTCATTTTCTACCATCTGACTGCACATCTTCATCCTTGTTTCTGTTTTTTATCTTGCTGTTTGCTGAAGATGTAAAGTCTAAAAAACCTGTGTGATCAAGCTCATATACATGGTATGGATTATGTCTTCTAGCCACTCACAAGAGTATAGTATCTATCAGGAGAGTAAATGGGAACTTTCTTCCTGGCTGTCTCCACAGCTGCATGGACACTATCACATTCCATCTGACTATGACCAGATTCCATAAACCTATGGTCAAGTACAGAAAGTTACAGTTGCTGTGTTGCATGTAAAAGCAACATTCCTGTTTTGGCCACCACACGTGTCAGAATAAAGAATAACATGCTTTAAGTATGAATTTAATGCAGACAGGTAACTGAAAATGCATGTGCTAATTTCAAAAGATCCATGGCCACCTTCTGCTTTATGCCACATGAAACAATGAGCCTCTTTATTTGCTACTTCATAAACTGTTAGGCTGTGCTGAGCTTGCGAGAATAATACAAACTGCTGACATTGCTCCAGGGTCTGGTCAAAACCTGCTCCAGATCAAAAGTGACAGCCTTTACTGATGAAGTTTCTTGTGCTTTTGCTTTATCTATTTCATTATGTTCTCTTGCTTGAGATTTTCTAATCTGATGGGCATCAAATTCATCTTTGTCTCTTGTTTTTTCATTGTCTGTGAGGTTTTCATACCACTCACAAAATTTGCAAGCATCATTTTTTGCCATATTAAATGCCAGATTGAACTCTGTGTTAAACACTTCTCTGTATAGATGCTCCTTTCTGGTGTGATCTTCCATTCCATTCACATTTTTCATTGTAAAGCTCATACATTCTTTTAACATTTAAAGTTGTTTCAAGGTACTGCCTGCTAGTATCTTTTCTACCGTAGTGTGATTCCATTTTGGGAAATTAATTGATGTGTTCTCGTATTTTGTCCTTGTCTTCTGAAGTTTTGTTCCATGGAGAATGTTTACCTTGTGCATTGTGATTACTAATTCCTGTACCACTTATACTGGTAAAAGCACACCACGTAAACCTTTCAGAGATCCAAGGGCCTTCTTACCCTGCAGAGTGAGACAGTACTCTAGGTGTTTTGCCTTTTGGAGTTTGATTTTGCTGTACACTGTTTGTTTGTTTTTTCACTTTTGAAGATGTGGTTAAGCATGAAATGTTTTTGCCTACTTTTGTCAGCCATACCCCAAAAACATTTTTTTTTTTTAATTGTGCCTGTCTGCCTACTGAAAATGTAAATTGCATTTATATCTGCAGGTTGCACAGTCTTTTTTTTTTACTTTTCTGGCCGGTACCCTGATATCCCTAGTATTTACATAGCTCTGGCTTACACTTAGTAACTTTTTGCGCCAATTCTTTTTCCAGTTTTCTGGGTTTCTCCATCTCTTTCTTCCTCTAAGCTGATCTAATGGAATGGTACCATTTCTGTGTGAGATTATCCATACTACTTGCATGTGCCTCCTCCAAGGGATCCTGGTCTAAATGTTCTTGCAAAGCAATCAACTCACAACTGCCTAATTGCTCATTTTCAGCTTCTTGGAGTCACGGTACTATTGGCTAATCTTTTCCTGTTGTAGACTGGCCTGCTTGATTTGATACGTTTGGTGAATCTGTCTCAGCTGATGTGTACTCTGCTCCTGACCTCTCTTCATATAAAGACTGTTCCATTCCTAAATAATGAAAAACTGAACTGTCACTTATTATGCTGTAAAATGTATAAATCTGTATCAGAACACTTACATTTGTAGTTTAAAGCATTCACACCCTTTATTTGAAACAATGTGATTTGGCGATCCATTTAGTTTAATAAATACTGTTAATTAATCTCTTCATAACTTTTCAGAGTTTGTTGAACACTTATTCAGTCTAGAAAAAACTGTAAAGATTCCAGTTGTTTGAACTCAGTTAAGACAGGTTGTGTGTAAACTTTTGGCTACCACTCCATACAAATAATTTTCTCTAGGCTGTGTTCAACAAACTCTGAAAAGACATCATTGATAAATAAGTGTAGCGTAAAAAAATTCATTTATGTGAATTCTTTCGATTACAACTGTATCACAGTAACCTATTGTGACAGAGATCGAATGATTCTTGGTGTTAGATCTCCTTCCTGACCTGTGAAGGCACTGTGTAAAGGAACAGAGTACCCTGGACTGGATGGCATGACAGTTCATTCCCAGGGTTAGGCGGAACTCAGCCATCTAGAAAGGGGGTGGAGCTACGGTACACAAAACCAATGACTCGAACGGGAAATGGTATGGCATCCATGGATTGGAGGAGAGGATGTGCTCGTTGACCAAGGGGTCATGGGCGACGATATAAAAGGAGACGTAATGATGTGATCTGTTCCTTTGTGAATGGTAAAAAACATGGTAACTAAAAGGAGAAGTGTGCTGTGATAATCGTGAGTGTTTGTGTTGTTTTGTCATTATTAAATACTATTTGTTATTTAGACGGATGACACATTCCAGAGCTGTCGCCAAAGGCCAGCACTAAACCCGGATCAACATCACGGCACTTTGTTTCAACAAGAACTGTATATTCACAACGAGCACTAGAGCATACATTGTCGACTAGTGTTTGTGTTTCTGTCTGTGTTACGTGTGGGTGAATAAGAACGGGACTTTTTTTATTTGGGAACCAACTGTGGATTTAAATAGAACAATACACAACGCTTTATTGCCTGTTAACATTGTTTATTATTTACTGCTGTTATGCCATCAGGCAATTGGATTACAAACAATTAAACACCATTGCATCTGGATTGTCGTTGTCTGTCTGATTATTTATCACCTGCACCTGCACACTGTTAACCACTTTACCACACCTATACATTATAAAAAATGGCTTACTTTAGCAAATCAATTTCTTATACATAAATAACGTAATCTTAATTTCTATTCAGAATCAAATATATTAATACTACATGTAATTAATCTTTTATATTATTATTTTATGACACAACTTTAAACTCATCATTAAAGTGCACAGGAAGATAGCTCCCAGTGGGAAAACAGGCCACATGCAGCAATATGGTAATGAATTATACTTAGCATAATACTATGAAAAATACTAATGCATTACCTTTTCCTTAATTTACAATGCCTTGTAAATAAGTAAGATATCCTCTGCTGTTGCATATTTTTTTGTACAGTGCATTTTCTTGTTTATCTTTTCAGCCATGTTGTCTTATATGCTGTCAGGTGACTTAACCCACAATGCAGTGCTCTGTGCCAATAGGGTGTACGTGCACTTAGGTCTTCCTGGCACTAAATTTAATAAATTTCTGCAGTTGTGTCTTTATAGTTTTTACACTTTATTCAATGTAGTTTGTGATTTCAGTTAGGTAATTTTGGCAGGTAATAAATCTCATCAAGAGCTTTCAAATGATATATGACAAAAATGTTACTTATGTCCCTCTGGTTCTGAGCCCCCCAAGACTCGGGATCTGATATATATATATATATATATATATATATATATATATATATATATATATATATATATATATATATATATATTTAAAAAAACGAATAATTATAACAATACTTTTATTGTTCTTTTGTAACTATAAAGTGCCTTGAATTAATTGGGAGTACACATTAAAAAAAATGTAATACAGAATGCAGTCTCAGTTTATACCACAGCTGGATAGGGCTGCTCAGATGGCTGGTGTCAAGGGGAGTCCAACAAGTACATAGGCAAGAGAGCAGCCAGCACAGTGTGGAGGAGCAGAAGTCCCAGGCCTGTCAAAGGCAGAATTGAAGAGCTATCAAGAGAAGGATAACACAGTCTCCAAAGTGCGGTAGTACTTAGCCCAGCCAGGTGCACCCAGAGCTAGATGGACACGTTAGGATTCTCCCCAGGTGTCAGTGTTGTTCAAACAGCGGAACTGACTGATAGTAAAAGATGGAGTACTCTACAGGAAGATATGCACTACAGGAAATGGGCCAATAAAACAGGTGGTTCTACCTTACTGTTTCCAAAGGGCGGTTTTTGACAGCCTGCATACTGATATGAGACACCTTGGTATCCCACAAGGGATCAGCGGGCATCTATCATTGCCAAGATAATATGGAAAAAATGTATCTGCCACTATGGAATTCCAGAGCATATTCACACCAACCAGGGAAAGAATTTTGAAAGCAACCTATTGAAACAACTATTCAATATGCTGGGAATCTCCAAGAGTAGAACAACTCCCTACACCCCCATGGGAATGGGACCACAGAGCGTTTTAACAAAACACTGATAAATATACTGGGTATCCTCTATCCAGAGAAAAAGAAAGACTGGAAGGAGTATGTGGCGTCTATGACTCACGCCTATAACAGTACCGGTCATGACTCCACAGGATTTTCACTATTCTTTTTGATGTTTGGTAGACTTCTCAGGCTGAAGATTGATCTGGCTCTTAGTACTCCAGTGCTCGAGGAAAAAGACAGCTTATGAGTATGTGGTCAACCTTTGTGAATGCCTTGTGCAGTCATACAACCAAGCACTAGAAGTGTCCCACCAGGTAAAGTGGCAGCAGAAACAGAACTATGATTGAAAGGCCAGTGGGGTTTCTCTATGCCCCGGGGACATGGTGCTGGTAGCAAACAAGAGCCAGAGAGGAAAACAGAAACTTGGAGACAGATTGGAGAAAACACCCCACATAGTTGTTAGGAAACAATCTGACCTCCAAGTGAATGTGGTGCATTCAGAAGCAGGGGAGGGGAAACGGGTTGTCCATAGAAACATGCTCACCCATGTATGTTTCTCCCTATTGGAGACCCTGGTCAGTCATCCGGCAGTAACCTTCAGGCTCAGAGAGAAGACATTACAGGGGACTTTACTTCAGATGATGAGGAGCAAGAGGAAACCGAATCTGAAGCAGAGATTCAGGCGGCAGGTTGGGGACAAAGTTTTATGCCCTCAGTGGTGAGGTCCAGTGGCAATAGAGAGGCTATGAATAGGCAGTCAGGGCAGGGGCAGAGGTTATATGTGGATATTGGGGTGGAACACAAAGGAGGCCATAGTTGAGGTGGGTCAGACCTACACTGGGCTAACACACATCCCAATGCACCACAAGTTGACTCACACTACAGTGACACAGACACGAATCACTCAGACCAGTATATCTCAAGCCCAGCAGACCAGCCAGGAGGGAGCCCAGCAGAACAGCCCAGAAGAAGCCCAGCAGCCCATGACCAGCCCAAAGTGAGCCCAGCAGCTCACGACCAGCCCAGGAAGAGCCCAGCAGCCAGAGCACTAAAGTTGTGACAATAGAGGGCACAGTGAGTCCGCCCATTGTTAAAAAGCACTGGTTATATACATATATTTTTTTTTACTGTAGCCCTGAGAAACGGTAAGCTTTCAGGTTGTGAGGAAGGATCGCTGATTTTCGGTGGTCTCCAGCATGTGAGTTTACAGTCACTTTAATTCCAAGAGCAGAGAAGGGGGTTACAAATACATGTCGACGCATTAACATTACTCATTATAGTTAAATGACTCGAACGCTGTACTTTTTTTCCCACGAGCTAAGCTGCCTGCCACTGGTTAGTGAATACAACAGTTGTACAAAGAAAGCAGTAAAGGGGCTTACTGAGTGCAAAACACGTTAACACTGTTTAATGAATGAGGCCTTAAGTTGTTAAATTTCCACTAAATGAATATAAGCAAAAACTCACACATAAAACCATAAAAGGGGAATTATTGAAACACAGTGGTTCTTTAAAAAAAAAAAAAGTGCACCGGAACTTTATTCCTGCACTTGCACTTTGATCTCTCTTAGTTATCTTTTAGCAAAGCCGGGTTTTAATGTTAAACCTGCAAGTCTGCATGCATCGTTTTTACGTATTGGAAATCATTATAGGATACAAGGAAGTGATTTTCAGCTAGCTTATCCCTTATAAAAATTTACCACAATTTTATTTGTGAACACAGTCAATAAAACACATTTTATAAGTCAGTTAGGATTTATAGTGTAGACATGTTTCTAGTATTATTTAAATTAATATAACACTTATTTAAATTCAGTATTTATTTTTATTTGTTTTACGAATTTCACTCCTGCATTAGGTTTTGTTTGAAGGAAACATGTTTACTATGACAGGATTTTGCAGTGGTGTTTTAGCCTTGTTTTAGCCTATTAAAATCTGTAATTAAATTAAAGTTGCATATTGCTATATGCAGACATTGCAGTAATAGGATGGCTTCTTCAATTAGAATGACATACCAAGCACAATATTCAATTGAAGAATGTAACATTAGATAAATGTGACAGGTTTGAAAAGCTGGTACAATTAGAACACCATATGCTGTGCACACTGTATGTGTGTGCTTTAGAAACCTGCTTGGATCTTTGAAAGAATAGCAAATCATTTAGAGCCTGTAGCTTACAGTCTTTACCCTTAGCTTGTGATGGTGTTGCACTTTTAATACCTGTAATTTAACGTAACACATTTGTACAGTATGTAAGACACACAGGCTGTAAAATACTCAAAATGATCACATTATCTATCAAGTAACAGTAGCTAGAAGGGTGCCATAATACAGATGCCATTATTCTACAGACCTGTGGTTTATTACCAGTCATACATTTTGTAGCCTTGGAGTAGTAGTTGTATTTCTATTTTTAAGAAGGCAAGCTAATATTACTCACTTTTTAAAAAAGATTTAGTATATGTACAGAACTGAGCTTTGAAATTCAAAGCAGTTTATTGTATGGGTCTTTACTATTACCCAGTACTGAAAGCTGATTATTGTGTGTGTGATAGTGAAGATGCATTGTGTGCATTTAAACCATAGCAGTAATGTGGATCATAAACCTAATTTAAGCTACTTTAGAGATATGCTAAGGCTACTTGGAGCAAGAGTCTTGTGTCTCGAGTAATATAGTAATGGATACAACTTCAATGCAAAAGTGTGATATCAGCGACAGTGAGAAATCAGTTGATGAATGCCTTTCATCATAGTAGCCGTATTTATCAGAAAACATATTCAAAGTTGATTACAGCCATTGTTTTAGGTACTAAAGTGCCCTAAAATGGTTGGTCACTTTCAGTAGTCTTACAGTATGTGATAAAATGTTGGCATCAGCTGAGTAAGTGAGCCCCTTTGGAGAATGTTTACAAAAAGCTGTTGCAGGGTATGTTGCTTATAGCAGGGGAAGACAACCCCAGAACTGGTGGGTCACAACAGTCCTTAGTTTGTTAGATATAATACAATTACTATGTACCATTCTTTAGGATCAGAAGGGTTTGTTACAGGATTGAAGCAAAGTTGAAGTAAAAACATGCACTGGAGGGGCTGGTTGCCTGCGGATGTGTTTCTTTTCTTTTTTTTCTTTGTGTGAGTGCTGGTGTGCATCTGACACAATTGTTGAAAATATGAAAATGTCAATGGCAAGCCTTTAAAAATCAATGAATAACAAGAGGCTTCTCTTGTACTGAACACTGACTAATAATGAACTTGGACATACCGTTGTTGTTTTCTGTGTGCAAAAACAAACGGAAATCTGATTAAATTCGCAAAACACACAAGTAAACAAGTGCTAAATATGTGTAACATTTTGCAGTCTGATGAATTATTAATACTTCCCTCTTTTTTTTTTTTTTTTTTTTTTTTTTTTTATAAAAAAAGGTATTTTGCAAGGTCCTAAATCTGGACCTCATCTTCAAATGACAAATTGAAAAATTGAATGCAATACCATTATGTTTACCTGGTCAAAAGACTGGCCCAAACCTGTAAAGATTTAAAAAATAAAATCATAAAATAAAAATAACACCCTAATTAAGGGTTACTGCTGTTTCCTGGTACCCAATCACTTCCCGTACTGTTCATTCAGTATCTCATTTTAATGTGATAACATTCATTAAACATATTTCTTTATTCACTGGTAGTTACAAAAATGTTTAAAGTCAAATAAACAGGAAAATACCGTTACTTAATACTAATGTTACTAATATGTTGTTGCTTAATAAGTTAATAAGATGGAGTGCAGTCACTAGCAAATCTTAAGGAGGCAGTGTGATCGTACCTCTACCACTGTGTGACCCTGAGCAAGTCACTTAACCTCCTTGTGCTCCATCCTGCGGATGAGATACTAAATCAATTTACTACTTTCTTTGATTCTTCATATAATGTACAGTTCACAGCCTATCTCTGTAAAGCGCTTTGTGATGATGGTCCACTATAAAAGGTGTATATAAAAATAAATATAATAATACATACGTCTTTTTAGCGTACAGGTGCACACTGTTGGTCTCTGCTGTGAAACTGATACCGCGTTGTTAGTACAGTACAGTTACTTCGTCGATTTGCTGCTCTGGCAGTACCACCCAAATACTTACATAAAACCAAGTGAACAGCTTTTTCGGAACCTGATATGTGCCGTTCTGTGTTATCAGAGACGGCGCTGCCTGGACCAATGAAATTTTTAATCTCTCTGCAATTGTGAATGCTGTAATTCTATTTCCCCGTGTTTGACACATTCAAGTGGTCCACATGGCCCCAACCTGGTAATTAATATGCTTCGTTGAATCCCATCTCTTAAAAAAAATTAAAAAATAAATAAAATAAAACATTTGTCTACAGTACACTAAACGTTGTTGAGGACCTCTGTGGCACATGAAGAGTTAAAATCAGTTTGGCCGCGTGCGTTTCACCTGCAGTCACTGATTAATAGATAACGCAGAGATCACTCGAGCATAACTATAGCCGGGAGGAAGTGAGGTGACTGCAACCACACAAAACACTGGCGTAGCACAGCAAAGGTACGTTTTCTCTGAATTGCGCTTAAAACATAAATATTTGAACTGCAATGTATTTCTAGATGGAGCTGGCTGGTTTCTTTAGTCGAAGTTAAATTGTTAATGTTTGAAAATGTCATTCGTCATCCTTTTCAAACAATGCATTGTATTCCAGTTTAAAACGATGCTTCAGGTCGTTAAAAAAATTCAAATACCATTAGAAAAACTATAAATCCGTATCTTATATTATTGAAATGTGCATTTTAAAGATATTTACAAGATACCTCTGTTGATGGGGAATCTCAGTTTTTCAGTTTACGGGGAAGTTGAGAACTTATTTAGTTAGTTTCGATATTGGAATTGTTGGCTTGTATGTGTATTTATCTGATACATCACCAAACAAAGCATCTCGGGTGAAATGTAAACTTCCTGTTCGTGAAACTGTATGGTCATAATGAGTATCTTTAAGCCAGCAGTCCATGAACGTCTTAATGGATTTAAGTGAGCAAATTAATTAACATTCATCACGTTTTAAAAGAAAAAAAGATCACTTTTTATCGATTGTTTTTATTATATTTTAACAGCGACACCTGTATTTAGGCTATATTGTTGTGGCTTTCTTTTAAAACTGTACTCGCTATACTGGATTTTAGGAAGCTTTTGATACACGCAGAACTTATTTTTAAATGTTATAGTTCGGTAAGGAAGTTTAAAGTCTCATTTTGAGAGTCGCGCATATCCTCGAGGGATGATGCAGGTGCAGCTGCACGAGGGCCCGCGCACTCAGAGGGCCCCGGAGGGGTTCGAGAGTTATTTTTTAACAATGATTCGCATTGATATTTGCAGATGTTACACATTTGTATCACTATAGCTGCCGATGTGCGGTGCCAGTAATTCAGATTGTATCCTCCCTCATTTCAACAGGTATCCATAATTATCCTTACTTTTTGCCCCCAGTGGCTGGTACGAGGCATGTCTTCCTGGTTTTGGGGTACTATTCAGCACAGATATTTGCAGTTATATTCTGTGTGCACGATTCATACTGTATTTAAGACGGAAGCTGTTGGGTGCTGCTGCGGGCAACAAAATAACCTACAGCAAATCAACATGCCTGCATTTCTGCTATAATAATAATAATAATAATAATAATAATAATAATAATAAATGTTATTATTATTGAGTTTCCAATGAGACAATTTCTGCAAATGTCTATGCAGAATTGTGAATTCTTTAAATTTATGTATCGCAGAATTGGGGAATCCTGATAGGACTGGTGATTAAACCTGTTCGTTTATGATTAAAAATGTAAAGATCTACGCAAAATAAAGTAGGCGAGTAGAACACGTTATTACCTACTGCTTCATACATGGTAACATTCTGACAATTAAATATAGTTCAATATTGAACACTTGATTTGGTATGTTTGTTTATAAATAAGGGTTAAATTAACGTTTGGGGATGGGGGGGCCCACAATAAGTTCCTGCACCGGGGTTAATCAGCCACTGATGTATTGTACAGAATTGTATTGTAATTATATAAACGGCATGTTCAATAAACGTGCCCTTTAAGTATAGTTACCCCCAAAAAGAACATGCTGCTTTGATGTATTTGCATTGGTATTAAAAGGTTCAAGTTTAAGACTTTTTAAAACGTTGCAAGCCTTGGCCTGAGGAAATAAACACAAAGACATTAGAACATGATTAAAGAGTAGTAAGTGACCCCTTGCACTTTTCTGCTCCTCAACACAGCAGAAAATTTATAATTTACATAGAATACATAAGTGTATTACTGTTTAGAATATACTGTACCGGTCATTTTCATGCTGCACATGTAGATACAGGTTCATTATAATTGTGGAGGATTTGTCTAAATTTGCATTTGTACATAACAACGTGATGAAGGGAGAGAGACTTATTTGACAGCAATTACTTTGCCTATTTAAAATTAATAAAACTTTTGAAATCCTAGAATGACTTTAATTGCTTTTTAGGGGCACTTTTTCCATTAGTCGAGTTTTGTGTGTGCAAATTTCGGTTAAAGACAAGCTGTTGGAACGCCGTTCAACCTCAGCTTTTGTTTGTGTAAATAAGAGCTGCATCCAGCCTAAACTGTCATGTTGCCTGTCTGTAGAGCCAATAGGAGTTTCTCAGGACAGGAACGCCACACTGAACACTGTTTTCAATCTTTAAAAATGGAAACTATCTGATCATCACTGGTCTTTTCATACAGTACATACAAAAAAAAAATCATTTTGTTTTAGCCAGATTTAACATTACCTGTAGAGGTTCCTCCTTTTGAACAAATTGTGAGTATGTAATCAGACAACAGTTCAAATGAGCAATTCATGAATTGCTAATGACATGGCTAATCTTAAGGATAAAATAATTCTGCTGTCTGCATAGATTGCAGTAGACTAGACAAACAAATGGGGAGAGGGGTGCTCATGTCATAAAACATTAAGTTAAACATGACATTTCAATAAACCTACTGTAAACCCCCCTGTAAAAGTGTAATGCTCTACCCTACCTAAAAATGGCAAGGCATCTGAACAATTTGTCAGCCTGTGATTTTATGAAAGTGCTAATCCCTAACACTCCACTAACAGATACCTGTGTGATGAATAGGTAATTAAACAAAATTACATGCTTCTCTTGGGCTTCTTGTAGGGTGCTGATCTCTCCCATTCATACCACCACAAGCTGGTCTGTGCTGTCTACAGAGGAGCCATGGACCGCTACAGATATTTCATATTTAACCAGAGGAGTGTTGTGGTGCTGGGGATCCTGCAGATCGCCTGTGCTGGGCTGTGTGTGGTCTGTGGCTTCATCGATGCTGCTTTCAGGAAGGACACTACTCTGAGCAACACCAGGATTCCTCTCTGGGCTGGAGTGGTAAAAACACATTCACTTATTCATTTGGTTTTGCTACATTTGAAATACAGCAGCAATATGTCCAGCTGTGTCACTCGTGAGGGTCATCAGATATTTAGTTATAATCCCAGCTTTAAACGGTACTTAAGTCCCAGAATGAAATTTGCAGAAAATGGAAAGTACCTTGAATGTGCAGCAACTGTTGTTGACCCCCATTTGGTGACAGGTTCATTTTATATTTAATTTTATTAACGCTAATAGTACTTGGTGGCACTTGGAAAACCAAAATCTTAAGTATGAAAGAAAAGAGGAACTTAATAAACCCTCGTTCATGTTGTATTGCATGCCACCACTTTCAATCTGCCCTTGTAATGCTTTGAAACTCTGGGTTTGTACAATGTTCCATGTTACAAACACAGTACAATACAGAGATGTATGCAGTGGCAGCTGGTAGCCTAACAAACTAGAGGGGGCTAGGCTATTAAAACCAACATTTACTAAAAGTAGTGTGGTATATAATAACATCGTAAGCATGTTAAATGAAAGCCTACCTTATTTGGAGAGGAACTGGCCTCATTTTTTTTGAGGTGCAAACTCTTCTGTGAGCTGATGGTTAGTCAGGAATACTGCGGACAAGCTCCTTTTTGATAAGTCTGTCTTGGGTCATTGTGTTGCACAGCTCTGATTCTGCTGTTACTGGGGAAGTAAGGGCGATCTCCATTGAAAGGTTTCTGAAATTGCTCTGAAGGTTGTTGTCCTCTAGCACTTCAGCAATGTCAACATTGTGTTTTTTTTTGTTTTTTTACACTTTTGAATTCAGCACTGCTGTACTAAACCATTAGTTCACATTGAAGTTTTTCTTTGCATAGCATTGGATAACACTTCACTATCACGTCCAGATGTTCATTTGGCAAATCCACATTAAACTGATGGAAGTGTTCTGAACCAATATGATCCAATTGCGTTTTGTCGGCTTGTACTGACGCAAAGCTTGCATTTGAAACTTCAGTTTTAATTTTCTTCTTGTTCACTTTGAGCATGCAATCTAGATCGTTCTGTGTGGTCTTCTATGTATTTTTAGGTACAGTTGCATTTGTAAGGTGATCAGCTGACTGTCTAGTTGAATGCATCGACCAAATCTAGAAACACAGATTTCTAAAGAATACTCTCTTTCATCATGACCTCTCTCGGGGGCAGCTCATGACTTCCACAGAACCTGATGCAGTCAATTATCTGGGGGGAAAAAACACCTATTTTTCTGTACAAGATCATTGTACCTTTGCACGGAGATACGGCAACCTTCAGGAGTCTGAGTTGCAATATTAACTTTTCCAGTCATTTTCAGTTTAACACAGTTCCTGATATGAGAAGCATTGCATTTTGTGGCTTTTTTTTTTTTTTTTTAAACTCTGATAGGTGTCTTAAGTCAGTGATTCCGCTTTTGGTGAAGGCTATATCTGATCCAAACAGGATATATGGAAAATAAAACATCATTTTTCACTCGTCGTCAGCCAGTCCTTCCAGTCAAACCATGACACACAAAACCTTTGGTTTCTGTTTTTTGTCATTTTGTGTAATTTTAATATCATGAGGCTGGTGTACACCCAGCCTTTTAACCTCCAACTTTTCTTCTGTTGACATAGGAAAAAAAATAGCCTTCTGAAACAAATTGTTGATGTAATTCGTTGTACTCTATTAGCAGTTTACCCTCGTCACTCACCGAATAACTAGGAAACTGGCGGGCTGAAAGGTTACATCGGTAGTTTCCGTAAATATTAGTATAAATCTTGGGCTATCGGAGATTAGCCCCATTTTATTCCCGACGTGCTTCATGTGAACTGTACGACTGAAGTAATGAACATGTAGCAAATCGAACAAAGCCGAGGGCTAACAAAATTGCTCTCTCCGGACTGATAACGGAAGACAAGGAATGTCAACAACGTCCTAACCCAAGAGGGTGCACCTTAGCTGTAAATGTAAACAAGGGACTATATTAAATGAATTCGTAATAAGAGAAACTAACAATGAATACACTATGTAACACAATTTTTGTTCCTGGGTAGTAAGTGTTATTTCCTAATTGCTTATGCCTCAAAAGTATAGAAAATGGCTATTATTCCCCACAAACTTGCTTTTGTGACCAGGACAGTGATATTTCAAAATATCACTATTTCCAATGGGAAAACAGGCAAATGTGTGTCTTTTTGTTCACATAAAGTCAGAAAAAAACAACATATGAATCCAAATTAACATGCATTTATACTAAAGTAATACAAAGATGACTACAAAAGATTTAGAAGTGAGTAGTTTTTCGAGATTTACGATTATACTGTTTTTTTCTGACTGTGAACAAAAACACACATTTGCCTGTTTTCCCATTGGAAATGGTGATATTTTGAAATATCACTGTCCGGGGCACAAAAGCAAAGTTTGTGGGGAATAATAGCCATTTTCTAGACTTTTGAGGCATAAGCAATTAGGAAATAACACTTACTATCCAGGAACAAAAAAAAAGTTACACGGTGATATTACCACTGTAAGTTAATATGTTGAACTAATATGTCCCTAGAGGGGCTTAGGCCTTAGCTGCCACTGGACGTATGTTTACTGCATGTGCAATATCAGGAGGTAGGAAATTAGCAAGGACAGTCAGTACCTGTCTTTCTGCTGGACTGGGGTAAATATAAGGCACTTAAATTGCTGCAGTATGAAAATGGTACTGTTTTGGGATCCATAGAGAAGTGTTGCTCCTAAGTAACTCACTAGGGTATAATTCTAAAGATCTAAATAATGACATCCTAAAACTTTTAGGCAGTACGTTTGAGAATTCAAGGCAGTGATTGTGTTCACAGTGTAGTGACAAGCATGATCAGTGTGCAAGGGAAGTGTTTTGACAGACTTTTTTTTCCAAATAATATACCAAACTGCTACATGCAGTTAATTGGTGATGGTCGTTTTATTTCTACTATCTCTGTGTGCTTAATTATGCAGATAATGGGCATTCCAGGAGTCCTAGCTTTGTTTTCATCGCAGAAGAAGAACCCATTGCTGGTGAGCCCTTATTTGTAATACTGCTATCCTTCTGAAAGTAATGGCCGTATTCTTGGTGTGTGCTGATGCTATTACAGGAATGGAAATAAGCAGGTTCACCTATTACAGATTTTACAAGTATAATAAGTAACAATCTTAAATTGGTAACAAGCTGTTGTCTTAAACTCGTAGTAAGACCAGATATGGATCAAATTGTTATGCAGTGGGAGTCTTATTTCTATCCCTGTAACAGTTTTCATAACTTTTGTTGTTTATGCATATTGTTGAAGCCCTTAACCCATGTGTTTGAACATTTAGACCCCTGATCAATCTTCTCTGAAAACACTTGCCACGGCATGAAAGAATCACACCGAGTCCTACAGGATTACTAATAATTGTTTGTGTAGCTCCTGGCTCCAATTTTCATTAAAAAAAATAAAATGCACACACTTCACTGAACTGGATGCTGGGCTGTGATTTATTCCTCCCCCAAGCTGTTCTGTAGTATCTAAAGTAAAGGGTTAATTATGAAGTCCTTTTTCTATAGTGTTAAGCAGGTTGTGGATGTGCACAGTCAGTCTTTCTGTGTGTCTTCTCCCTGCAGGTGACCATCATGACTGCTGCCTCTCTGTTCTCTTGTTTCACTACCATGATTATAATTGTCTACTGCTCCCTGACATTAAGCTACGGAGAGGAGGATGATGAGCTCTTTCACCCTTATTCACATATTCGGACACAGCATGCAGTAAGAAGTTTTGGTTTTTGTATGTATTTACTGCTGCCTCACTGTCCCTTCAAGCAGCGAGCAAATGCATGCTTTAGATTTTTCCAGGGGTCCAAGTATGATGTCGTTTCCTTGTGTGCATGCAGTTCTCTGATTGCTGTAAGACAGGAAGAAGCAAGCATTAGAAAGACAGTATTCAGTTTCTACCAACACAGGGGGCTATACTTAAACGGAGGTCTGTTTTTTATTTGTAATGCAGACATGTATAGCGTAATATTTAAAAGCTGCATCTCTGTTTTGGTAATGATGGATGCTTGACTGGCATGCGCTTCCATATCGGACTGCACAAAATGCTGATTTCACTTGGAACAGTCTCAAAAGGCATGACTCGGACTGCTCACAAATCCTGCAATGTAATTTTTTTTTTTTTTTTTTTTTTTTTCTTCCTTGTTGCATCACAAAGAAGTTTGTTCTCACTAAGCTTATTCAAGGAGCCAATTTGACCATGCTGATTGCCTGTACCTTTGGCATACTGCTAGCTCTGTTCATTGCCTTCACTGGCTACAGGAGCATCCCGTACTGTGCCTGTTATGACAGCGTCACTGGACTGGTGAGACATCTTTTACTATGAATAAACGCAGTTGTAAATGGGAACTGATATGTTGTGATGCTCTTAGGGAGAGCATGAATAGGTGTTCAGCTCCAGCAAAAGAGAACTATGATATGAGACATTATAATGTCCGTAGGGGTACCAAGGTGCAAGTTTTGGTTAAATTGTCTGACTTGGGAGGTAGGAACAGTAGTTTTGCTGACTGTAACAATAGGTATCGTCAGCTGAACGTAGATTCATTAATAAAATAAATAAATGCTAATTGCAATGTTATCCAAATGTTACTCTAATTTTAAAGAGCAAAATTTCTTTTT
Source organism: Polyodon spathula (assembly GCF_017654505.1). Classification (NCBI taxonomy): domain Eukaryota; kingdom Metazoa; phylum Chordata; class Actinopteri; order Acipenseriformes; family Polyodontidae; genus Polyodon; species Polyodon spathula. The sequence goes on from NC_054534.1 coordinate 98,449,850, forward strand.
AGTATTCTTGGTGTATCTAATTGTGTGTTTAGGTGAAAAAAACCCATTTGGAAGATAGTAAGTCTAATAAGTGGTGTGTGTAAATTTTGTGTGGGTTTTTTTTTTTTTTTTTTTTTTTTTTTTGGTGTGTGTTTGTCAGGAGTCCCTGGATCCAGATGATGACCAGAATCTACAGACAGAGTTGGTTTGTACCCGGCTGGGTAAGAAAGCTGTACTCCTTGACCTCTGGGAAATTAATACAGACTATGCTTAATTGTCAAAGTTCATCTGTGTTTTTACTTAAGGCCTATACAGGTTTTGTACTTTTAATTCACTAAATATGTTAGAACTATTTGGCAAACGGAGGAATTGATAAATTTGTTACTATTTACAAAGATGTGCACCATCATACATGACAATCTGGATTGTGTGTGTGTGTATGTATGTGTGTATATATATAAAAAAAAATCTGGCAAGGAAAGATAATTCCTTTCAAAACTAGACTCTTTGTTGTGTAGAAAAGATTACAGCCAATCAGTAAACTAATCTAATACTTATTTCCTGACTTTACTTTTGATTCCCAGCAGGTGGCGACAGCAGGCTGTTCAATGCTCCTGTGCAGCTCTATGAACAAGAGGAGGAGATTTCTTCTAAACCCCCTCCCTATGTCAGACTGGTCTGAAATGCAACTGGGCACACACGCTTTGAATATGCTGTGTGCACATTTGTAATATTAGTCGATTTTTTTTCTTTTAGTTTTTTTTTTTTTTTTTTTTTTTTTTTAAGTCCTTAAGTAATCCTGTTTTATTTTAAATCAATCATGTCTACACCACGCACTCCATAAAAACTAATTTCTGGTGTCATTTACTTGAAAGCATGCATATTTTTAAACAACATAAAGCCAGAATATATATATCAACCCCAACAAAAGTACAAAACCACTTCTGTAGCGTTACCTATTAAACGCAAAAAAATAGGCAAATGCTGTATTGTTTAAGGGGAACACTAATGGCAATGTAGTCAAACTCCTACCCTGTTTTGTAATTCATTTATTGTGATATGAAGTCCTTTTTTAATAGTATTGCACAGTATGGATAGTCATTTGAGAAATTAATTTATTTGGACACTTCACCATTTATTTATTTTTTTCTATCAATAATCTATTTGTACTACAGGCTACTAGAGTTGTCAGAGTAGTGGAATGAAATGATGATTGGTACTTCATGTGGTGTGGCACATGTTCAACACATAAAGGTGCATTAGGAGGTAAGCATTTGATTAGTGTGTACACGTCAGTCTTAAATATTAGTGTCTGCTTATTCCGGTAGGTTGCTGTATATAAAAACAGAAATACACAATAGAACACTGACAGGAATAATGTTAATTGTATTTGGAATTTTCTACCTTTTTGCTAAAGGACAAATGCTTTCCAATGGATTTTAGGTCTGCGTGAACCAATAGGAAGATATTATTATTATTATTATTATTTTGTTTTGTATGATATTCTGAAAGTACTTTGCAATTTAATGCCTTGGATGTCCATGTTATAATTACTTTAGCATTGTTAGTGTGGAGTAGTTGGAGCCAGTTATGGACAGAGTGCCATCGCCTATAAGGCTACTGATTGGCCCTTGATGTGAAAGAGGTACAGCTACAGAGCAATGCAATACAGTGCTTTACTACAGCAAGATTTTACGTGAAGTGAATCTGGCTTTGTAATTCCTCTGGTATCCAGAGTATGTTACGGTGGTTTGATCAGTTTTGTAATCATGTTTTACTTGTTCAGGAATGTATGACTAATAAAGATTTAAAACAAAACAAAAAAACTTAAATAGCTTGTCATTTATTTACTTATATTTGAATGAGATAGTGTGTGTGGTTTATTCAAGGTCGGAGACTAGCACTGGCCCTGCATCCAGTCCAAGGTCTGATATAACCTCATACAGATTTGAGTTTAATAAATGCACAAGCTCTAGAAAGGAATGGTAAAATGGTGGGGAAATTTGCCAACAATGGAAGTTCACATTTGATGTAAATGCTATAGGGTATAATTCATTCTCTGCAGATTCCCCCCCCCCCCCCCCCCCCCCCCATTATTATTTTTATTTCTTAGCAGATTGTTGATAGTTCTGTTAGAAGTGAAACAACCTCTGGTAAATATTTCATATTTTGGCTGTCGCTGGTTATAGGTGGTAGTTCTTTCAGCAATCATCTGTACACACTTATTTTTTCCATGGAACTGTTTATCAAACTGTCAACTAGGGTTTAACATTAATTGGCATAAATTGAGAGGATCGGATTCTGCAAACCGATGAATGTCTGTCACAATTGCATTTTTGCATATCTCTGGAAAATTGCTTATCAAATGTTGAATGTTTAATTGCTAATTCTTCTATACTGTTCTGTACCTATCACCTGTAATGGCTATCAACTTTTTTTTATCATCGCGATGGCTCAAATTTTGAATTTACAGCTGGATATATGCTGCAGGAAAAGATATTGCTATGTATATCACTTATATTGGCTGATATGGCTATATTCATCATAGAACACAATACTACTATGAAATGCTGACAGATGTATTGCATGTTAAAACAGTAGCATGCAGTTATTTGTAAACTCACTACCTACGTGAAAAAAACTGAAAACAAAAAAAGACTATAAAATGACAAGTAATAGTCCATTTAGGCTTTAATATTCCTGCTTAAATACGCACCACAATCTCAATAGGTTTTGATGCTTTCATTATCCCTTGCTGTGTTTATCAAACACTTCAGAAAAAAAAGAGAATGCTTCCAGCAACTGAGTTCCCTTTTGAATGCCTTTAGTTATACATTCCTTGCCAAGGAGTCCACAAGTACATTAAGTTAATATTTCATGGTAATTGTTTATTAAAAGTACAGTTGGCTGAACAGTAAATAATGAGAAAGAGAAACACTTGGATGAACTGACTTTGGTGTATACCCAGACTGTAACTGGTAAATATTTATTTTTTAAAAAACATAAAGAAACATGACAGATTACTATTTTAACAATTAAGGAAGCACGTCTGAAGATTTTATCTGCAGCTACCGATCAGCGTTTGATTTGTAACGCTTCAAATATCTCACGGTCGTAATTAAGAAAACTGCTTGTAATCCATTCTTCACTAGAAAAAAAAAAAAATCACAGCACAAGTATGCCAATGTACTTTCCCTTTAGATGAGCATAACTTTAAGCTACTGATCAACAGTGCGGAGATGACTGACAGTTTTCATGATTCACAGATTGGCCCATCACAGTAGTGATGAATATTCAGGTGATTCAGAGTACCAAAAAAAAAAAAAAAAAAAAAATCTAAATTTCAGTGCATCCGCAGAATTAGAGAATGACAAATGTTTGAGACAGTGAAAAGTTTTTGGCTATTTACAGCACAGAAACAGAAATTTGAAGTCACGACAGAAGACGCTCATTGCCTGTATAGAAACACTAGCTTACTACCGTTCCCTCTGTTTAACATTTATGTTTAGGCCATTCCTCTCACATGTGACTACAGTGCTCCCTTGCTGTAACGCCGGTCTCTGGGAACACACAATATGAGCATTTTAAGCAAAGAGCATTATAAATGGGGGTAGGGGGTTGGTGCATCACTAGTATAGGGAATTGGGGGACATGTAGGAGCGTTGTATCTGAGGCACATTCTAACCGAGAGCCTTATAGCGAGGGAGCACTGTATACCTCATTAGATATGGCTTAAGATTCCTAAAGATTTAGAACTGAGTAGTTTTTCGAGATTTACAATTATACTGTATAATTGTAAATCTTGAAAAACTACACACTTCTAAATCTTGTGTAGTCACCTTTGTATTACTTTAGTATAAACACATATTAATTTGGATTCATATGTTGTTTTTGTCTGACTTTATGTGAACGAAAAGACACACATTTGCCCATTTTCCCATTGGAAATAGTGATATTTCGAAATATCACTGTCCTGGTCACAAAAGCAAAGTTTGTGGAGAATAATAGCCATGTTCTATACTTTTGAGGCATAAGCAATTAGGAAATAACACTTACTACCCAGGAACAAAAAAAAAAAGTTTTTTTGTTACAGTGTTATCATTACACGTTTGCAATTATTTTGTTTGCTTTTTTGGAGTATTTATTGAAGTGAGGTACTGTGTAGCTTTACTACAGTTGACTGTGTGATCACCCCAAAACAGGGTCTCCAATTGCTTATTGGTACAGGAACACATAGAGACCAGGAAGCATCTAAAGAAACTTGGCTGATTCTAGGTAGCATGTTTGTATCAATTGTTTTTTTTTTAACTTAACCACCAAACAACTCTTCTTAAAACCTTCAAGTTGGCCACATCAATGAAGTCTGGTTTACTTCCTTACAACAAGGACTGTGCAAAATAAACATGGCCTTAGGCCCACGCCTAACCATGCTGTATCTTTTAAGGCTACAGTGTTAACACTAGAAGCCCTGCGGCAGTCATTTTGGCGGTTTTTGGTTTTAAAATGTAATGAGTGTTCATGTACCTTTCTGTCCGTATGTATTAAATATTCTCACAAAGCATGAAACGTGAGAGTGCAGAAATAAAGGAGATATATTACATTATGGCTAAAAGTCCCGGGAGCAGTCACATTGACGGCCACACGCTGAGAGCCGCGAGACACAAATGCCAGGTTGGCAAGCGCAATAAAAATAAAACTTCGGACAGCTGTGCCCTGTGCAGAAAGGAGAAGCGCATTATCTGTGTTGATTGGGAACAGCCTTCAAGGTTAAGGAACACTCTTTTGTCAAAAAAAAAATAAACAAATTACTTTTTTTATAACTTCTTGTGCTGTGCGCTTCTGTAAAATGTTTTTATCTTATTTATCTACGTTGTTCAGTTGCTTTTGTTCATCTGATAATAAACCGATTGCTGTTGAAAAGTAAAAAATGTATTGCTATCTTTTCAGTTTGTGTATGTTGTAAACTGATGTCTGTTCAGATGTTTATTTACATTTTTTTGTTTTGATTTGTAAAATAATGCTTCAGATGTTTACGTGACGTAATCGGTAATACAAAAATAAATAAATACATAAAAACTAATTACATCCAACAGTTTCTCCTTTTGTTTTATCATTTACAGTGTTTTGAATATAGCCGTTAGAAAGACTGCTGCGGGGCTTCTAGGTATGAGTTTATCTCTGAAACTGTAGTCACGTGATAAACGCGTCATTGAACAACTGCATGATGTACTGACTCCCATCAACGGAAAGGTATAAACGACACTTGTGTTTAATATCAAAATATCTCAATAACGTGTTACGTGCTATTAACGTATTAAATAATAATTAATCCCCTTTATTTTGATGCTGTGCATGTCCTGATCTGACACAAGAAATGGAAAATAGAATATGGTACATCATGAGTACGGCTATGTACATCTTTCTGCTGTACGTGTGAAATTGATCATGCTTTTTCCATTTCAGCATGCATACAAAAAATGGCATCTTATGTACATGTAGTACTTAATAGATCTCATTCATAAGGTGTAGTCAAGTTCAATTTTAGGGACAAGCACATTATGAGTCAGTGTAAAGTGCGTGTTCAGTAGGCAGCTATGAGGCACAGGCCTCTGTAAAAATCATAGAAGTAATTGTGCATTTAGGCTCTCTTACACGTTGCTTTGTCGCAAAATAAAATGCATGTCATCTCTCGTTGTGTGCATACATGAATTTCCATGTCCCGCTGATAGCTTCTGTGCTTTTCAACATAATGTACTGTGTCGAGTGGGTGATGTGTGAGTGTGTTACTGACTGTATTTCAGTTAAATATTGCTATTTAAAGTAAATCTAGTTTGTGTTTTTTGGTTTTTATTTCTGACGAACGTACCTGCCTTTAAATATGGTTTATGACGACTCCTGTTTTTTATTAAAAAGTAAAAATAGCTGATTAACTTTTAAGACTTATTTCTACTTCGGCAAATAACTTAACGTGCATAATAAACGACGGAATAAAATTAATTACTATGCATTTTAAGTTGTGCTCTTATAATGCAAACACATAATTAATCGTGACATTCATTATTAGTTTTGTTTGACGAGTTTAGCAATGGTGAAATCTTTGTTTTATGAAACAGTTAGTATTTTAGCTACAACCTCCAAGCAGCGAGGGTAAGGCGAGCATCATGGTCATTTTAGGAATGTATAGGTAAAAAGATAGTTGAGCTTAATTTGTCATTATCATTATCAACACACACACACACACAAAAACACCTGTTAACTCAAGTTTTATATTTAAATAAACAACATATAATAATGTCCTCATATGTTTCTTCCATTATAAAAACTCAGTGATTTTTCATGGCTGGCTAAGGCCCTAGTGTTCTTATGAGAGTGAACGTTGTTTTTTGTACTTACACTTCAGACACGTGACTGTCCTCTGGCTCGGGTGTCATGAAGGAGAAGATGGATATTTATTGGAACACTGAGATCGAGCACAACGCAATGGATTTTATTACAAGCTTCCGTATCTGTGTCTCTTCATACCTCTTTGAGTCTCGGATCTTTGCAGAGTTGGGAGGTTGGGGATCAAAAAGACCTGCACCACACCCCTTCACCCCAAGAGCAACGGGCTAGTGAAGTGATTCAGTAGGACCCTCGCTGTCCAGTTCACCATATGGACCAACTGGGACCAGCATGACTGAGGTTGCCACCTGCCTCTGGCTCTGAGGGCCTACAGCACCGCCATCCAAGAGTTAACCGGGTGCACTCCAGCGCTGTTATTGTTTTGAAGGGAACTGCGCACCTCAGTAGACCTGACATTTGGCTGGCCTCCTCAGGCCCTGAATATTCCCAGAAGCTCAAGGACAGGATGGATCAAGCTCACCAGTTCACTCGCATCCATCTAGAGGAGGCAGGGAAGAGACAGAAGTGGGTGTACAATATCTGAAGCCGGGATCAGGATTTCACACCGGGCGAACAAGTCTGGGTGTACTGTCCCCGACGGACGAAGGCACTGAACCCAAAGTTGGACTTGCACTGGGAAGGGCCCTACAGGGTCCTCGACCAGAGAACTGATGTGCTGTACTGGATCCAACCGTAACCACAACTGGCAGGTAGTCATACACCGGGACAGGATGGCCCTGTACTGGCCTGGACTGGGGGACTCAGCAGCCCCGGGAGGAACGGGGGGCCTGGCCAACATGGACCCAGAAAGGAACAACGCCCGAGACAGCGTTTTCCACCTCCATCAACCAGACGTGAGTTGATTGACTTTCTTGTGGAAGAATGGTGCCGCATCCCTCCTGCAGAATTCCAGAGGCTGGTAAACTCTTTATGCCACGTCACATACAGGCCGTACTGGCCGCTCGTGGTGGCCCAACACCCTATTAAGTGACTTGACATTGGTGTTTCACCGGCAAATCTACAGGGTGGGTGAAGAAGGCATCTGGCGATTCTGCCTCTATAGAGAGTGCTGCTCTGTGCTACGCATGAACTATACAGTTTTAACTCATCATATAACTGAATATTAAAATCAGTGAAGCTCTATCTTCATTATCTAGAAGTATAAATACTCCGATCATCATAAATATAAATCACAATACTCACACTTTGACAGGTTTTGTTTTATTCCCTTTTAAAAGACGACCATTTCATCATGTATAAGTCAATACCATTAAATATCATAATGTCAGTCCCGTAAACACATAGAGAATAAGAAAGCAAATAAGACGACAATGGCAAAGCACTGTATTCTGCTATGCTGAAAAACTAAGACCTAAGGTTCTGCGCTCAAGGCGGAGCTTTCCCAAAGTTAGTAAGCTAAATTAATTGCGTATTTCATTATTGTTTAGTTTAGTTTAGTTTATTTCTTTCCACTCTAACTGCCTTTAATGAAACTATAATTAACAATTTTAAACCAGGGTCGTTTCATAATTGAATTATATTTTCTGACGACGAAGAAAAGAGCTCAGAACTATTTTTTTAACTATACAATCCTAAAGGAAATTGATCACTTTACTGTGTAAAGGATGTAGTCACTACACTACACATCGTTGGTTTCATTTAAATCTTGCAAATAACACTGCAGAATTAGAAAATAAACAACTGACAGGATTAATTATGCGTTTACATTAAAAGGGGCGCTATTTAAATTACAATCGGGTAATACATAGCAGTGAACCTGTTTTAGGGCAATGAGTCACTCAACACGCCTTTATCAGTGTTTCATATTTTATCCTGGTTATTATTATAATGCTAGTAAAACGCTAAACTGAATTTGTGCAGTACTGTGCATAGGATTACTCTCACATGACATTGCTGGACTGTTGCTAAACTGTTTCATATTTTGTATTGTTATTGTAAATGCCAGCAATAAGCTAATCAGGTCTTTTCAAAACACCTTTATTTGTAAACTGAATTACTGTGTTAGAGGAAGACTGTAAATATGATTCTCACAACTGTGCTGGACATTTGGTTTTCCTGCTTATTTTAATGCCAGCAATAAGCCAAGTGATGTCTATAAACATTATGACAAGTCTGAAGTGTGGTCAGGATTAAGCTGTTAATGATAATGGATGGATGGATGAAGTGTCCTCAGGTGATTTACTTACTATTACAGCAAAAAGAGTCTGATTGAAAAAAAAAATAGTGGTAATGTTTATTAAATGTACTTATTTTAACTAGCAACATTATATTTATGTTCAGATGCCATATTTAATTATTAATACGTTGATAAAAAGTGGGAACAAATGGAATTGGCCATTTTTGAAAAATGGAATTTGGTATTCCCAAGAATGGAATAATTAGTAGCCCTAGAAATGGTTATAATTGAAGGCAGTGCAGATGCCAGTGTTTTATACAGTAGTATAAAGCAATTTTATGCAGGCCACCAGTTAAGCATGCAGTCTATATCTATGATAACAACAGACAGGGCTGCATAGGATCAGAGGATGACTTAAAATCAGAGGCAGAGCAACAATAAATGTCATGTTTAAATTTTAAGTAAATTGTAAAATTGTTGAGATACTTGTGTTGAAATATTGTTTCAAAATTGTATAATGTAACAAAAATATATTAAAAGGGTTAATGTGTGGCCGAAGGTGTCTCTCTGATAATTTACCCTCTCAGTCAAAACGGCAAGTTTCTCAGTATCTAAAAAGCTTAGAGGGAACACTGATTATAATAAGCTTGCAAAAGATGGAGTGTAGAACCAGGTAGTACTTCTAAAATAGCAGGTTCTTGTATTTTGCATAAAAGGTTAAACAGCACACCCCACAGGGCTTATATAGCCCTAGACCCTATATATATAGTAGGGCTCTCAATTAATTGCAGCTAACTTCTGTGATTAATGAGTTAATTTCTTAGGCAATCCTTTTTTTTTTTTAACGCACATTAATTGCACTGCTGTCTTGACCATCTTAGCTATCCGTAACTCATTCCCTGCATCACCTATTTAATAATATACTGGAGTACATACAGCGCATGAGTGCACTCGACGTTTGCATTGAGAGTTTGTCATATAACTGCATTATGAAGCAAAGTACTAAAAGTGAATGGCTTTCTGACATATCTCCTGTCAAATTGAAACTTTCAGTATCACAAACATAGGCCACATCGAATCTGAAGCACCGCCTGCGTGCGAAACACACTTTCACTTCTCAAAATACACCTTTTTTTTTTTTATTTAGTCGTTGGCAATTATTTTTATTATTTTCTCCCAATTTCGAATGTCCAATTATTTGTTAAGCTTAGCTCACCCCTGCGCTGAGGAACATATGCTGTCCTCCAAAGCGTTTGCCGTTAGCCACCCGCTTCTTTACACACTGCAGGCAAACCATGCAGCCACCTCAGAGCTACAGCGTCGGAGGACAACGCAGCTCTGGGCAGCTTACAGGCAAGCCCGCAGGCGCCCGGACAGACCACAGGGGGCGCTGGTGCGCAGTCAGCCGAGGACACCCCGGCCGACCTCAGCCTTCTAAATAAATATGAAACTATAAACTATATTGTCCAGAAATAGGACAACATTTTTTTATGCTGTGTTGTTTTCTTCTTATTATTATTATTAATAATAATAATAATAATAATAATACAGAACAAATTTCACTTGTATAGCGCTCTTCATGCAAGCATGCCAGGGAACTTTACAAAAGAAATATAAAAAAGCCTTATTTTACAACTACACGAAATGCTTTTACAGGTACAAATCTTTGTTTTTTTTTTTTTGTACGAGTGTACAAATTTATTTTACACATACATTTGTTTGTTATGCACACAAGCATTTTTGCTAGTTATTTCACTCAGTGTATTTGTTTCACCGTGTGAGGTTATGGGTTATGGAAAGCAGATTTTAAAGAGAGTTCAAGTGAACCTTTTCAGTGAATTCAAGTTGAAGGAAACATGTATAACTATCAGCATTTACTAAAACTGGCTAAAGTGCGCATTGTCCACAAACAACCCCTGGTCAATTTCTGTCTGTTATATGTGCATGTTGCCAAATTAAAGACAATATGTTGTTAAGGTGTTTTATAGGGTTCAAATGATACAAAACACAAAGTCTTATCTATCCACAATTTTACATATATGGTTTAAATAACTGAATGGAAAAAGAAAACAGTAAAATTAGCACCCCAAGGTTTTTTATCTTCAAAAATCCAATTTTATTTGAATTCCTTTATTTTATATAAAATATATAGTGATCCAACACCCCCAAAATATTAGAAATAGTAGTAAATATTAATGAGTCAAATAAATACAGTTGGAGTCATGATTTCCCCCTTTCACATTATTTTTTTAAAGTCTGACCTCGTCCTCTCAGTAAAGCTGTTCAAACACAGACGGAATGAAAAAGCAACTTCCAAAGTCCAGTAGCAGCCAGACTGAGCAGAGCAGCCAACATGACTGTGAGTATATTCTTAAATAATTCTAATTATAACGTTGACAAAAACATGTATGTAATTTTATCATTACATTTCTTTGTACAGTAGTTCTACATTAACTTTACGCTTGGTGAAAATTGACACACGCTTATGTTATTTGGGTATTAACCCTGTAATTGCTATAACATTGTTTTGGGAATTTTGTTCATGTGAATTGTTCCCCATTGTGGTGCAGATAATTATAATAAAATTGCGGTTTCTGTGTATATCACTGTATTAAAGGGAACAATTTGATCAGGGCTTGCATTCACTGTCTGGTATCAGCATTAATTTCTTCAGATAAAGGCAAATGCAAACCTTTTCAGATTCCCACTTATACTCAGGTTTACAATGTGAAGGTATGTTGCTGTCATTTTATTCAATGATTTTAGAATATAGCCTTTGCACCTAAACAGTTTCTAAGCCAAGCTACTGTACACTGAATACAACCCCTGTTTAAATGTTGTGTCTACAGTTTCTTTCAGTAACACTATAGGATCAGCAGAATCATTAACACTTCAGCAGCAGACTTTTTGCTCCATATCTTGGATAATCACTGGTTATCTTACCAACCTCTTGCATTTCCAGAAGCTTCTGAGATTAGAACAACATTTTCTAATGTGTTTTCCCACATAATACAGTTCATTAAAATAGGATTGGCTGAATATGAATCAAAATACACAACCATGAGATATCTCTTATTTATGTGAGAGGGTTATCCTCTCTGAAAAAAGCCCAGACAGAAAATTTTATACCAGCATACATTTTCATCTGATTCTATTATTAAAACAAAAGCAATTGTCATGCCTACCAGCATGGCTAATACAGTACAACTCAAGAGCCTGAATACAGGGTTGATTTTAAACACAGATAAGTTATATGATCATTAATGTCTAGCTAATCTAAACCCCTCACTACAGCAATGTATATTATAGGTAGGGTTTCTGATTAGGGTTTAAACGGGAGTTTAAACACCCCCCGATACAAAAAAAGAAAAAAATGAAATCTGTAAAACGCTGTAAATGATTGCCCAATTCACCTTGCCTTGACCCCTTTCCCCGTTGAAAAAAAAAAAACAAAAAAAAAACTACAGTACAAAACCAAACAAAACAAAAAAAGAATCTGACTGCAGTTGTGCAATGTCCCTCCTTCCTGACTTGTAACTTGCATTGATTCGTTCTGGATACTTTAAACCCACCCCAACTACTGAGTGGCAGCAAATTCCTAAATTTCTATTGGAGGATTGTAACATGCGTGCGTGATTTAAAACGATATGTTCTTGCTCGCGAGATTTATTAAGTTATATTACAGTGTTGTAGGTAGTGTTTACACGCTCGTGGAATTTAAAACAGAATTAAAAATTGCGGTCAAATGTTAACAAATGCAAACACACAAAACCCCAGAAGAATATTTCTGTGACCAGAAGGATTTCGTTGTGGGAGACAGCAAAGGAAAGATGGTACAATCGAAGTGTGTCAGAAAAAAACGAATGTAACCTGGCAAAAGCAATCACTATATAAAAAGTGAAAGCCCAGAAAAAAACAAACGATTTACATATAACTTGAAAATAGTTAGAAATACGCACCAAAAAAAAGTAATTAATAAAAACCAAAAAACAGAAGCCCAAATTATAGGTTACAAAATCTAAGGATGCTGTATTACAGCAGCCATAAATAAAATTAATAAATACATACCAGGGTAAGGTTGCATAAGCACGCTTTATAAATGTAAATGTACGTGCATTTTATGCAAATACATTTATGCAGGTACTGTATTATGTTCTTGTGCATGTTGTGAGGTATATTTTTAAGATTTAATTTTAGTTGTCTGGGGCATTCAAGTCCTACACAGTAATTAATTCAATTAATTATATCTTAATAACAGTGGTATTCAAGGTTCCCGAATGCTCAGTGCAAATAAATCAAATTAAAATACCCAGATTAAAGTTTCACTCAATAATATATTTAATATACCTTTTTGGTTCAAAGATGCTAATGTCAGAGCTTTAGGTAAGACAAAAACAAACACCTTTTGAAAAGTAAAAATAAATTACTTTGTTTATTCAGAAGTTTCAAAAATTCAATAATATGAGCATTATCGGAACTGGAATTGAAAGTATAGGCCTTTTCAAACATGTATTAATAACACTTTTCATTAGAAACATTTAAACAAAATGAATTACATAATGTATGAACTATTTAATTCAATAAACTGCTTAGTTATCGTCCATGTTGAAAATGTTTTAGTCAGTTCCAGTGTAGTTTAGAAAAAAGCAATGATGCGATGACCGTTGTCACAATTTTGTAGAAATTAATTTGAAGGGGAATGCAGCAATGTTTTTGTAGACACTGCTTAGCTGTTTTGAAGAATTTAACTTGAAGAAAGTTGTCCGAAGTACTTTGTTTTCAAGCAGACTGAGATACATCTTTTTCCAGCGATTACTGGATTAGGTACAGTTTTAAACTGCAATTTTTACTAATATTTATAACAAGGCCTTACATTTATTTTATTTTACTTTATTCATTCATTTATTTATTTATTTATTACCTCCACCCTGCTATTAATTTTTAAAAATAAAAATGAAAAGGAGCATAACTCTCTCCAGATATTTTACTGTGTGTTTAGAATGTTGGTTAATTTTTCCTAAAGAAATTTCCTCTCTACTGTGTTATGGTGGCTGAATGTGCACGCACAGTAACCAAAGCGGAGACTTCTTTTTAGAGTTCCAAAACACAGTCACTCTTGTTTGTTCACCCACTCCTTACTCTCCAACTAGAGTTAGAAATAAACAGACTCTGTATACAGCTGGTTAATGAGTTAATGAGATAACCACCAGTGAACCATCAAGGAATTGTTACATTTGATTAGGATCATTGCATTGTTAATTTGACATATTTTACTAAACAGTGACCTCTAATGTACAGATACTTGTAATTACAGTTTTACTATCCACTGACAGGAAAGATATACCTTGATATTCCTAAACATATGTACCTGTTCCAAACATATAACAGTGTGTTCCAGTCTTGAAGTTTAAGCAGTTGTCTATTAAGGATGCTGGCCAATTTTCGCCTGTTACCACTTTTTAGATTTGTGCCTACAACTCCATAACTGTAGGGGTAACATGCAACTGTCTTATATCAAATGAAAGGTCACAAATTGGGCTTTCAAATTTAAAAAAAAAAAAAAAAAAAAAAAAAAAAAAAAAAAAGGAATGTTCTTTTTTTGGGTGCTGATATGCTGGAGGTTGGTGTTGCTTCCTCCACTTCTGAACTGTAATTATAAAATAAAACATAAATAAATACATAAAAGCTTATGCTACACACAGTATTATATGTTGCCATCTTGTGTAAAGAAAGGGCATACCAACAGATAAGACACACCTGCTGTAACCTGAGGCTTTGTAAACAAAATTCTTCTCAGGAGTGTCATCAGGTGCCTGTAACTCTACACCAAGCTGTGCTTACAAGCTGCAGCAGAGAAGTGTGTCTGTGCAGTAAACAAGGCACAAACATACTTTTGCACCCTCATTCACACTTTAGAATAGATCAAATACTTTTACTACACTCAACATATTGAGTTACAAGCTGCAGCAGATTTGAGAACTGTGTCTTTTCAGTAAGCAAGCAAGGAACGAAATAAAAATACTTTTCACACACACACACACACACACACACACACACACACACACACACACACACACACACACTTATTCACACATCATAAGTATAGCTGAAAGACTACCACACTCAAAATATTTATTTTATAACCTGGAAACAAACAAGAGAAAAAAGAAATGGTAACACCATGCATTGCGCACAGTGATCAGCTAAGCAAAAAATAATGCCATAGGTGCATGTAGTTTATTAAAAAAAACAACTAAACAGTAACAGTTAAATTTAGAAATAATGTATATTTACATCATATAAAGAGAAAAAACAATATGCTTATATGAACAATTAAGCAATTAAGGATCTCTTCCTTCTACAAAGTCCTATATATATAATTCAAGTCTATTCTGAAACTTCAACGCAGACTTGTGAATGCCAGAATTGCTGGAAATAAAGAAATGATGCATTATTTAAAGAAGCCCCAAGGCTCCTCCTTCCAGAAATCTTGCAAGTGTCCATAATACTGCCTGATTAAATCGCCTTTAAAGCTATGACCAACTGCTGGGTAACTTGTGATGATGTCACACCAGGAAGAAGACACAAAGTACTGCAAAGTATGAAGTGCTGATGCGCGTGTTTATTAAATAAAAGATTTAAACAAAACACTTTCCAAAACAAACAGACAAACACAGTGAATAAGTATTGTGCTGGTGTAAAGCCAGCACGAGTAGCAGTTGTTATTATATTCATACTTTTAATTTCTGTTCCTCCTCAAAATAAAACCCAATCCCTAGTGATATATCCCTGCCTCTTGTGCAGCTGTACCTGGGCTCGAGTACTTGTTAGTCATTCAGTCAGACCCAGGCACATTCTGTGTGTGAACTGTTTTGGCAGGAAAGGCAATGAATCCTTCCCTGCCTACCTAAAACACCTGTGCACCCATATATTTTAAACAATAATAACCCAACACAAAACAAAATACCCACTGGGGCAGGATGTACCCCACCTCACCCTCTTTCTGTATTTCACCACTTTTAACTGGCACACCTGACCCGTGAGGGTCCCAGCCAATTTTGGAAGACTAGTAGAATCTCTGGCCTCCCAGACAAAGTCTGCAAACAATTTGTTCCTTGGCCTGTTAGAGAACAGACTTTGCAATAAACCTTTTGGCTAGAAAATAAAAAATATTTTAACTTTATATAAGTCCTATTAGGAATGACTTATATATTTAAACATACATTGTTTTTCTTCTGCATAGATGCTGGCTGCAATGGAGTTGCAAGCCGCTCCTCAGGGACTGCAACTTGAACATGAAACTCTGTTCACTGCAGATTCTGTTTCCTTCCTTGCAGAGTTAATCTCAGCTTTTGACAAACAGGTTGATGAGGTAATTTATTTTCATCTTTATTGAAGGTCTGTAATTCTATTTCTTAGGGATCAATATACAACGACTGAAACTAAAAGCTTTCTGAAAAACAGTTTATTTCAAATAAAAAACTTAGTTGTGTGTAAATAAATAAGCTTTGAAAATAAAGAACAGTTTTATGCCCTTAATGGTTCTTTACTTTTTATTATTATTTTTACATTGAGATTTTTTTTAACGGGATCGCTGAGAATTAGAAATTTAATTTAATCAATACAAAAAAGATCTTTTCCTTCTATCCCCCTAATTTATATATTGTATATGTTATGGTAAAAGTCAGAATCTCGTAAGTCTTAAGTTTTACCGGTAATAATAAGGGGGTAAATGTCTGGAATCAAGAAGAAATAGATCGCTTTTCAGACATTTACCGGTTCGCTCATCTTATGATTTACCGAAGCGTATTGGTAAATACAGGTATGTCGTCGAAGAGTGTATTTATTCCTGCATATAAACTGGCAATTACCAAAATAATCATTAATGTCAAAGAATATATGTATTTGTGCATATGCATTTTCCATTAAGAAAAGAACCATGAATGAGCTTACAGTAATGCACAATTGAGCAATTTAAACTACAAAATAACATTCTGTTTTAAATGCAAATTAAAGCATTAGGACCTTGTGTCTTTCTACAGAAAATCACACGTTGGTTATGGCACAAAATGACACAAGTACAGGCAGTTAATAGATATATTTACTTACTTATTACAGCATGGTAGACTCTTGTGGCACCTGTAGTTACACAGGACTCAAAAGCGAGACATTCGTCACTGGCCAAAGGTACATGTCTGAAGTAAAGTGTTATCATGTTTCTTTCAGACATTTACCAATAAATCTTAATATTTTATTCTGACTTTTACCGTAGCATATATATATATATATTCCTTTTTTTATATTCTCTCTCTCTCTCTCTCTCTCTCTCTCTCTCTCTCTCTCTCTCTCTCTCTCTCTCTCTCTCTCTCTCTCTCTCTCTCTCTCTCTCTATCTCTATATATATATATATATATATATATATATATATATTCTATATAGTAATAGTCTATTGCAAAATCAGGACAGTGTCATTATTTCATTATATCCAAATGTTTTGTGAAATATGGCAGTCTGGCTCTGAGGATGTGGTATATACAGTATTTTTAAACACTTTAAATATGTAAAAGTCCTTTTCGGTTGGTTTGATTGACATGACTAGACCTAGAAAGCTTGGAGAATAGTGCCTGTCAGGGTCTGTGAAACCAGCCATTAAAGTGTGTTGTTTGCATACTTCTAACAATGATTAACTTGTGTTTTGCTTTGTAATGAGGTGTGTTTAAACTAACCTTATTGTACATTCAGCATAACACAGTAATTTCTGCTTCCATTAGTGTGATTGTCATAAGAATATCAATAATTTAGGTTTTCTTTCTTAACATCCCTGAGACAAACGGATATATCTCATAATCCAGGTTGTATTGCCACTTCAGTAACTAATGTTGTAGTTTTGAGGCCTAAATATGTTTTACTTCTTTTTTTTTTTTTTGCACCCATATCAGTGCCAAACCAAACTTTTGTGAAAATGGGTAGTTCATTTATCATCAATTACACATTTAATTTAGGATCTTTGTCCTTAATAATAACATAGCAAATCTAAATACTGAATCCAAGTTTAATGTGAAAACGTTCTCAGCCTCACTGTTGGCATACTATACAGTACAAGTATTTAACATGTTGTACAGATTTTAAGGCACAGAGTTGCTAGGAAGCTGGAGCTGGAGCAGGGAGGTCTCCCGGGGTTCTCCAGCCTCACCTCTCACCTCCGGGAGGACCGGACCTGGAGGGTGCTGCCTGTACCAGAGAGGCTGCAGAACAGGCACGTGGACATTGGAGACCTCGCGCCATCTGACACTGAGCGCTTCATTCAAGCTTTGAGGTCAAAGGCTCAGGGGATCCAGGTAAATCAATTCTGTATTAACCTCATCAAGTAATATTTTGGTAAGCACTTTAGTGCTGGGGTAAGGGGGAAAGGAGATTGGACTGCCTTGGCTTCACAAGACTACTGCAGAATGCAATGAAGTTCTGTGTCTGGGCCCCAAAAAGTCACACTTTCCAAATAACCTTCATGGTAATGCATTCTGGGACAATGCAAGGACAAGTGCTTCAACAATAGTCTGAGCCATTGGTAGAATGGTACCAAAGTGGTTAAATGTTCACATTTTGATGTACCAATGATCTGAAACACACCTGCTAGGGCTTCTTATGGTTATTTGTATTACTTTTCTGTTAAGGCAGTAATATTGTTTGAGGAAAGCAGGCTATATCTTGGTGATCAGCAATTGGTCATGGCTTTTATCTGACAGATTGTGGGCCTACCAACGTATACAGCGTGTAATGAACTTTGTTTAGAGGTTATTTCTGAATGTTAGTTTTACTTTTTCATTACACATAGTGGTCATTAGTTTGTGTTTTTTCTGGGTGTGAATTTTGTTCACTCAATATGTGTCAAGTGTTACTGTTTAATTTACGTTTTGTAATTAGTGTTTACTGGGCCTAACCACCAAACTCATATATTCAATTATTTTTTCATAAATGAGGTTATGGGGCCACACAGATGTGAATGATAGCCCTGTTTAACGAATCTGCCCCGGTTGGTTATTTTATGGTTGTGAGAGACAAATGAATAATAAATTAGTGCTTTCATGTGCCTTATATCTGATAACTCAAATCAGATTAGCAAGGATTTCAGATAATCAAAGTGCTGAGAGTGAACAAGCTGCACTTCTAGGGAATGAACTGACTTTTTGGTTAGAGTCCAAAGCGGTGCATTTTGTTAATGCATCCATGTTACACAAAGGTCAGGCTTGGTATGTATTTAAAAGAGTGAAACAATCCCTTCTGCTGTGTATTCTTTGAGTCTTGCTTTATTAACTGATCGGTTCTGGCTGAACACGCAGTGTAAATTTTACATCATTGCATCTGCAGGTTGATTTTGATGATGGAAACTGCCCTACTTACTCCAATCAGATCAAAGGCATTTTTAACGTTTGCAAGGCAGTTCGTCATCAGTTCCAAGGTAAGGTTAATTATGCCAAGTTGGTTATCCTGCATTGCTTGTTTGTCCATGTCCTTTATAAAACACAGAGTTTGAATTCAAGTTATCAGGTCAATGCCATGGTCATAGTGTTAGGACCTTGGTTAAACGCTGCTTATGTGGTTTAACTATTGTATTGTCTGCAACAAATGTTCTACAGTTTAAAGTAAAAATATGTACTAAAACTTGTACTAGCTATGAGTATGATTTTAGTAGACTTTTTTATTTTTATTTTAAAAGGAACAGCTGTACACTGTTCCAGTGGAAAGACCCATTCAATATTAGCCCAGTGTCAGTGAAGCTGAATTCTGTGAACACCACCTGTAAAACCTGGAATTATAAACAGCTCTGTTGAAGGACACATTTCACCATTCCAGTCTTTGACTCAGGAGTTATTTAAATAGTCCATGTTTTTCAAATAGTAATATAGTTTGATATTTACTGGTTGGCTCATTAAACAAGTCTAGGAAAGTGTAATACATTGCAAACAAATTGTATTCATCAAAACAGACATTGAAGAAACATTCTTTAAACAACTGTCGAGTCAGAGCTTTGTGAATTAGAGTATTTATTTTAGACATTGTTTCTCAGGTGTGCCACCCATTTCCAAAGCTCCCGTCTTAATGCTCAGACCCAGAGCGTGGAACATGGTGGAGCACAATATGATGGTACTGGCTTGTTACTCATTTGAGTTCATCGTTATAACCTTTTTTTCTATGCAGGCCAGTAGTTGTGTATGAAACTTTTTTCTTTTTTTAGGTAAATGGAAAAGAGGTCCCGGGACCCCTGTTTGATTTCGGGTTGTTAATGTACCACAATGGAAAGCTGTTACTAGAAAACAAAAGCGGGCCCTTTTTCTACCTCTCAAAGGTGGGTGGGATGTGTAGTGCTACATAAAAGGGTGTGTAGATCAATCATTTATCATTTAACAGACACAGTATTGTTTATGGGTTTGTGTTTTAGGTTGAAAGTTACCTTGAAGCCAGACTCTGGAACAACATATTTGTTTGGACTGAACAAAAGGTAAAAAAATGTTTGATCTGCTGCAGTATAAGCACACAGAAGTAAAACTGTTATGAAACAGAGAATCATGAATATATTTTACTTAAAGGAAGTAAACCACCTGACGTGTTGTATAGCTGAATGCATAGCAGTTGAGTAAAAGAGTGATTGACAGCGGTTTTGCAAATGAATGACCACGTTGCTATCTTCAAGGAATACAAGGAGTCTCTCCGTTTGATACATTGTTATTAAGGAGTGATGTGTGTTTCTTCCTGTAGCTGGGGTTGCCAGCCTGCAGTATTAAAGCCACCGTGTTAATTGAGAGCATTCTCGCCACATTTGAGATGGACGAGATCCTGTTTGAGCTGCGCGACCACACTGCAGGGTTAAACTGCGGGATCTGGGATTACTCGGCATCCTTTGTCAACAAATTAGGTGAGAGAGCTCCCAGCAAAATATCCATATATTATTATTAACCTAACTGAACGCAAGCTTCCTTCCATCGGTCCCAGTGGCTATTAAAAACTCGGAAGGCACTATTAACTAAACACAAGAATAAGATATACTGAAAAACGGCTTTCCTTACAATGAAAAAACAAACACCTTATTACTCAAAGGAGTGCTCACCAAGGTTTTAAAACACTACTTATTAGCATTTCCAGCATCGCTGATCCCCCTTTCCTTTTTAGGTTTTTAAAAACTTCCTGTGTGGAAAGACACCTGGGTTGATTGCAGCTTGACCATTGGTTGATAGTGATGTGTATGCCGGCCATAACATTTATGAACTTGTATAGCGTTGTTCTAAATTCAAAGTGAAATGTAAAATAGAAGCAAACAAAAGATTTTCAACAGAAAAAATGGGCCTGGTAAGAAAATAGATTTTAAAACCTTGATTAACAAGGTTATCAGAAATTCTGTAAATTCAGAACTGAGCTTCAATGGTGTCGTACATTCAGAGATTGCAGAAAATGGATTTGAAATGGAAAGTTCAACTCCACTATATGATTAGGTGGGAGGTGAAAAAGGTACTGAGACTAATAAACTAGTGGTGGGTTTGCTGTTCTCAGGCGATCGCTCAGCCTTCCTGTTGCCGGACCGTAGTAAGTATGTGAACATGGAGAAGCTGTTTCTGCAGAGCTACATGGACCTGCTGGTGCAGACCTGTCACAAACGGGGAGCCCTGGCGACAGGGGGCATGGCAGCACTGCTGCTACCCAGCGACACGCAGAGCGCTGACTACCACAGCGTCATGGCAACTGTGACCAGGCAAGGAGGAGGCACTGTTAACCAAAATAAAACAAATATGGGAGGAAAAAAATGAGCAATTGTCAAGTGTATCTTGTTGTTAAAGTGCTCGTAGCTGAACTCTGTTTAGAATAAATCAAGCTCTGGACAATGCATGGCACACCTAGGTACAAGTAGAAATGGCTGTGGACATACACAATAGAAAGTGATCAATCTGTTTTCTGTCCTTCTGAATTAAATGATTTTGTTTTGTCTCTTCCTCTAAGGTTAAAGATGCTAGAAATCAATGCTGGCGTGGACGGATTTATGGTGTACGATCTCAAGTTGATTGAGCCAATGCAAAAGGTAATGTGTTTGTACAAAGCTGTCCCAGTCTCAAGTAGCATTTCAATGCTCCCAGTTCTTAGCTCTCTCAAACAAGCGGACTGCATTGGAATGATTGTGCTTTTATATAGAGCTTCAGGTTTACCAGAATCACAGGTCCAAAACTACTTACAACCCTCTTTAAAACATCCAAAAAACTGTACAATCAAACCTGGGTTTGATTGACAACTTGTAATTTAACATTTCAAACGAGACACCTGGATTTAAAGTAAACAGAGATTTTATCATCTTTGATCTTCTTTGTTTTGTTTTATTTTATTTTAATCTGTTGATCATGAGCATATGAACATTCAATCACGTCTTGCCTATTCCATATACAGTGGCTTGCGAAAGTATTGACCCCCCTTGGCATTTTTCCTATTTTGCTGCCTTACAACTTGGAATTATAATGGATTTTTTAGAGGTTTGTATCATTTGATTTACACAACATGTCTACCACTTTGAAGATGCAAAATATTTTTTATTGTGAAACAAACAAGAAATAAGACAAAAAAACAGAAAACATGAGCGTGCATAAGTATTCACCCCCCCAAAGTCAATACTTTGTAGAGCCACCTTTTGCAGCAATTACAGCTGCAAGTCTCTTGGGGTATGTATCTATAAGCTTGGCACATCTAGCCACTGAGATTTTTACATATTCTTCAAGGCAAAACTGCTCCAGCTCATTCAAGTTGGTGGTGTACAGCAATCTTTAAGTCATACCACATATTCTCAATTGGATTGAGGTCTGGGCTTTGACTAGGCCATTCTAAGACATTTAAATGTTTCCCCTTAAACCACTCGAGTGTTGCTTTAGCAGTATGCTTAGGGTCATTGTCCTGCTGGAAGGTGAACCTCCGTCCCAGTCTCAAATCTCTGGAAGACTGAAACAGGTTTCCCTCAAGAATTTCCCTGTATTTAGCGCCATCCATCATTCCTTCAATTCTGACCAGTTTCCCAGTCCCTGCCGATGAAAAACATCCTCACAGCATGATGCTGCCACCACCACGCTGGGATGGTGTTCTCGGGGTGATGAGAGGTGTTGGGTTTGGGCCAGACATAGCATTTTCCTTGATGGCCAAAAAGCTCAATTTTAGTCTCATCTGACCAGAGTACCTTCTTCCATATGTTTGGGGAGTCTCCCACATGCCTTTTGGCGAACACCAAATGCGTTTGCTTATTTTTATCTTTAAGCAATGGCTTTTTTCTGGCCACTCTTTCGTAAAGCCCAGCTCTGTGGAGTGTATGGCTTAAAGTGGTCCTATGGACAGATACTCCAATCTCAGCTGTGGAGCTTTGCAGCTCCTTCAGGGTTATCTTTGGTCTCTTTGTTGCCTCTCAGATTAATGCCCTCCTTGCCTGGTCCGTGAGTTTTGGTGGGCGACCCTCTCTTGCCAGGTTTGTTGTGGTGCCATATTCTTTCCATTTTTTAATAATGGCTTTAATGGTGCTCCGTGGGATGTTCAAAGTTTCGGATATTTTTTTATAACCCAACCCTGATCTGTACTTCTCCACAACTTTGTCCCTGACCTGTTTGGAGAGCTCTTTGGTCTTCATGGTGCAGCTTGCTTGGTGGTGTTGCAGACTCTGGGGCCTTTCAGAACAGGTGTATATATACTGAGATCATGTGACAGATCATGTGACACCTAGATTGCACACAGGTGGACTTTATTTAACTAATTATGTGACTTCTGAAGGTAATTGGTTGCACCAGATCTTATTTAGAGGCTTAATAGCAAAGGGGGTGAATACATATGCACGCACCACTTTTCCGTTATTTATTTTTTAGAATTTTTTGAAACAAGTTATTTTTTTTTGTTTCACTTCACCAATTTGGACTATTTTGTGTATGTCCATTACATGAAATCCAAATAAAAATCCATTTTAATTCCAGGTTGTAAGGCAACAAAATAGGAAAAATGCCAAGGGGGGTCAATACTTTTGCAAGCCACTGTATAAGTTATTTTACATAAAAATCTCAAACTCTAGAAACATTGATTATAACTGATATTTTTTAAAATAGTTTAAGGTGCGAGTGTTGGATCACTATATACTGTACTCGCTTATAGTTCACATTTAATGTACTTCATTTAATTAATCTATTAAAGCTCCTATATGTGATTAATCAGTCTTTAAATATGATTTTTTTTTCCCTGTACTGCCAACATATCATTAATTATTATTTTTATTGTAACATTAAAGACTTGTTGCGGTAGCTTAGCAATTCACTCAGTATTAAAACTGCACACAGACAAGATGACCTAATTTGAAATGGTAACGATCCTTGGCGGTCGAGACCTCAGACATAGAAAGCACAGTAAGTTATGGTTTTACTGGGGTCGGTTGATGCAGAGTTCATCTATGCAGATGACTGTTCTTGATATTTGATCTCTGTCTGGTGTGAAGGCATCAGCACTCATTTGTACTGGGTCCAGCTTTTCCAGGAACACACGCTAGGCCAGAATCAGCTTCATGTTCTCCGGGAAGATGTGGTTGTCACGCCTGAGGACTTGCTGGCCATGCCTTCAGTGAGTACACTACCTGCTATTTTTTTTTTTTTTTTTTTTGTGGTGATTATCTAAAATAGTTCAAATATTTACATGACTCGAGTTTGTTTAAAATAATCATTTTAATGCTTGTCATTCAAACTTAGTGTGGAATTCGACTAGCAGCTTTCTTGTTCCAGATTTTAATGTAATTCACTTCTGGGCATTAAAAAATGACTAGCCAATGAATATGCCCCTAACACAGGCTAACATGTGACTAAAGTTATGTTTCAAAACTATCTTCAGATACAAGGTAACGACCCATTGCCAAACCCAGTCTAAAGAACAATGCTACCAGAACATGAATCACATGATTGTGAATGTTCACCCTTGTAAAAAGTGCTGCCTGTATTGATGTCAGTGAATGGAAAAGCTCTCCCCACACTAGTCTACCACTGTGCCTCATCCCTGGCCAAGTTTTTTTTTACTGTCCATTCTCATTCAATCATTGGCTTCTCTCGCAAGGAACACTCGTTAAAGCTAGGGTCAGGGTTAGGGTCAGTGGTGGCTCATGGCCAAAAAAAAAAAAAAAAACTGGAGAGAAAAAGGCAGAGGGATACGTTGTGAGATTAATAATTAAATACAGTGTAGTTTACAGTTAAATGTGCAAATAATACTTCTAAAATACAATATGAGGTAGGATGCAACAAGTTAGGATTACAGCAAGTTATATCTACAATGACATATTAGTAGTGCACTAGTGCAATGATATTGAGGATCCAGTAATGTGGTGCTGAGGTCCGGTAAGTCCAGTGCATCAAGGTAGATCAAGAGATCTACAAGTGCAGTCTAAACAGGGTTTTCCCCCAATTTGGCTGTTAAACATGTTTTCTCCACTAGCCAACTATATTATTCTAATATACTGAACTGTTACACACTGCCAGCATATGTAATGTACACACTGTAATGTTCTGTTCCTTTCTGTTTTCCATACTCTAATTCCTGCCTGTATTACCTGCTGTACTGGTGTTCCCCCGCTCTGTATTTCCCACCACTGCATTGTTTACCTCTTGCCTGTGTCAGCCTGCGTGTGCGTGTTCTGTGTCTCCACTGTGATTGGTTGTTGTCTGGCTGTGCCCTGTCTGTCTGAGTTGTTAAGGCAGGAGAAAGGCAGAAAAAATAATCACGCACGTCCTATTGACTTAATTTGCTAAACCATAATAAATGACCAACAAAATAATTATCTACTGTATAGGCAAAATAGAGAGTAAACAAATACACCTGGGGAAGAGCTAACATAATATAAATATGACTTTCAACAAACACTAACAGAGGGGAAAAAAATAGATTTGTTCCCAGAGAAAGGAAGTGGTATCATAATATGAAACTTTGAAAATATACTGGTATCTCACTTTACTAACGCTACCATTGTCACAATGCAACAAGCAGACGGACGAGCAGTGTCTTCTGGGAACAGTAGTTTATCTGGGCCACGCTGAAAGGTGTTTCCAATCAGCAGAAATGCAGAGGAAAACTACAACTCCCATAATCCACGCTTGTCAGCAACGCTGGCTTTGATCAACTTTGGTTTAATAGGGACTAAACAGTCATAAAATTTCCCACGCTATCACACAGTGACACAGGTTTTTTTTTTTCTACCGTCCTATATCTTTTTTACATTTTCCTACTGTTATAATGGATTTCTTCTTCTGGTCAAATTCTCCTGCCACTACTCCAAATCGTACATACTCAGCAGAGCAGTGATTCAGCAGGGGACAGGAGGGTTTGAGTTGCTCCTCCAATTAAAACCAAGAATCAGACTGCCATTGCTAGTACTGTAATGTGTGTGGTTATAGCAGAGAGGGGTGTGTAATGGAGACTTGACTCTTGAGTTGTGGGGTTTACAGATGATGTCTGAACAGGTGTGTCTTGAGGAAGCACTGGAAGGTTGAGGGATGAGAGCAGTTTCAGTGGTGTGTGCTGGGCAAAAACCAGATTGGAGGGGGGTTGAGCAGAGTGTGTTGACAAGAAAGCAGAGAGCTGGCGATGTACCGCTCGCTTGAGGGTTTTAGACAGAAACGGGAGAAGGGAGACAGGACGGTAGTTCTGGAGAGATCAAGGGAGGGTTTTTTTTTTTTTTTTGGGGGGGGGTGTGAGCGTGATAGAGTTCTCTTTGAAACTGGGGGTTTATAACTGAAGCAGGGAGCAAAGATCGGTCGAGGGATGAGGGGCCAAAGGGAGTAGAGACAAGAGGTGAGGGAGGAGAAAAGGGTGGAGGTAGCAGAGTCTACAGAGCGTCGATAGAGGGAACAGGTTTTGACGGAAGGCAGAGTAGGAAGGGGTGGGAGCGACAGAGAGAAGGAAATAAAGGAGTGACCAAGAGGGCGGGGGGAGGGGGTCTTTGGTGAAGATGAGGTCCAGTTGACAGCTGGCTATGTGAGTGGGGTGGGGGTTGGGAGATAAGGAGCGACAGAAGGTAAAGGAGTGAAGAAGGAGAAGTCCAGCAGTGGTTAGGGTTGGAGAGGTGGATGTTGAAGTCACCTAATAGAACAACAGAGGTGGAGGGAGGAGAGGAGGAAGTCAAGCTCATCGAGACCGAGTAAGGGGTCCATGGCCAGAAGGGTGGTAGAGAACAATGAGGAGAAGGCGACAAGGGTAGGTGATTTCAACAGTGTGAAACTCAAAGGTGCTAACAGAGAGAGAGAAGAGAGCAGAGGGGAGACAGAAAAGAGCAAGGATCATGGGAGAGGACATAGAGAGAGGAAAAGGTGGCCAGAGTGGTAGTGTTATCAGGGGAGATCCAGGTTTCAGTGAGAGCTAGGAAGTCAAGAGAGAGGTGAGAGTGAAGGCAGAGATGAAGCCAAGCGACAATTCCAGAGGGCACTAGAGGGGGGGGGGGGATGAAGTTAGAGGAGTTAGATTTGTAGCAGCAGGGAGAAGCCAGAGCACGAGAACAAGAGGAGAGGATTATGGATATTAAAGTTTGTCATGGTAGGAAGCAGTAGAGGAAAGGTAGTAGAAATGGTTATGGGAGAGGGTGGTGTTGAGAGGGAGGTGAAAACAGACAGGTACAGGTGGAGAGCATTAATTAATAAAAAGAAAATATGAAAACCTGGTCTGGAGTTGGAGCCTTCAGTTTGATGCTTGGATTGAAGACTTTGCAGCCAGTCATTGCTGGCCTGTCCTCGTGTGGACTACCAGTTTAGATTACCGGTCCTTCGCTGGGCTGGCTGGCTGAGTGTTGGCGCTTATATAATGCCCTGGAGGCTTACACAATAGCTTACAAATTACCCTAAATCGAGTCAGCTGTGCCCTTTTGCAAGATGCCAAGTTATTGATTCAACACAACTCGCTCATGTTACAGCATCAGACTGGCAATAACTCACTTTGCAATTAAGACAAACCAACAGTTATTTACTTACAAGAGCGATGAATCTAGTTGAATCTAGGGTTTTGGTTGCAATCTTGCATTTTAGACTATTTTTGTGCTATTGAACATTATTATAATCTAATGCTACACAACTAATTTTTTTATATATATATATATATATATATATATATATATATATATATATAATATATATATATATATATATATATATATATATATATATACATATACACACATACATACATATATACACAGCTCTGGAAAAAATTAAGAGACCACTGCAAAATTATCAGTTTCTCTGGTTTTACTATTTATAGGTATGTGTTTGGGTAAAATGAACATTTTTGTTTTATTCTATAAACTACTGACAACATTTCTCCCAAATTCCAAATAAAAATATTGTCATTTTGAGCATTTATTTGCAGAAAATGACAACTGGTCAAAATAACAAAAAAGATTCAGTGTTGTCAGACCTCGAATGAATGCGAAGAAAATAAGTTCAGATTCATTTTTAAACAACACAATACTAATGTTTTAACTAAGGAAGAGTTCAGAAATCAATATTTAGTGGACTAACCCTGATTTTCAATCACAGCTTTCATGCGTCTTGGCATGCTCTCCACCAATCTTTCACATTGATGTTGGGTGACTTTATGCCACTCCTGGCACAAAAATTCAAGCAGCTTGGCTTTGATGGCTAGTGACCATCCATTTCCCTCTTGATCACATTCCAGAGGTTTTCAATGGGGTTCAGGTCTGGAGATTAGGCTGGCCATGACAGGGTCTTGATCTGGTGGTCCTCCATCCACACCTTGATTGACCTGGCTGTGTGGCATGGAGCATTGTCCTGCTGGAAAAACCAATCCTCAGAGTTGGGGAACATTGTCAGAGCAGAAGGAAGCAAGTTTTCTTCCAGGACAACCTTGTATTTGGCTTGATTCATGCCAAAGCTGACCGATTCCAGCCTTGCTGAAGCACTCCCAGATCATCACTGGTCCTCCACCACATTTCTTGTAGGCCTCTCTAGGTCTCCGTCTAACCATTAGATGACCAGGTGTTGGGCAAAGCTGAAAATTGGACACATCTAGGGGTGCTTCAGAAAGGCTGGAATCGGGCAGATATGTCTTTGTGAAGGGCGCATGAATCAAGCCAAGTACAAGGTTGTCCTGGAAGAAAACTTGCTTCCTTCTGCTCTGACAATGTTCCCCAACTCTGAGGATTTATTTTTCCAGCAGGATAATGCTCCATGCCACACAGCCAGGTCAATCAAGGTGTGCATGGAGGACCACCAGATCAAGACCCTGTCATGGCATGCATGACAACACTGCATCTTTTTTGTTATTTTGTCATTTTCTGCAAATAAATGCTCTAAATGACAATATTTTTATTTGGAATTTTGGAGAAATGTTGTCAGTAAGTTTATAGAATAAAACAAAAATGTTCATTTTACCCAAACTCATACCTATAAATAGTAAAACCAGAGAAACTGATAATTTTGCAGTGGTCTCTTAATTTTTTCCAGAGCGCTATATATATATATATATATATATATATATATATATATATATATATATATATATATATATATATATATATATATATATACACACACACATATACATACATACATATACACACACACACACACTTTTGAGCACACTGTCTCCCTTGCCTCCTCTGGTTAGGGTACCCCAATCTGTTAGCAGTTAGCAGATCACATTCAATTTTTTTTGACTGCCAAACATGATTTGAATTTAAATTGTGAGGTTAAAAGGTACATAGCCCACTGATTTAACCTGGTATACCAAACCTATCCTTCCCTGAGTTCCCTATATTCACAGTGTGTTGGATAAAAATCGTTGTTTTTTGTGATATTAAGTAGATAAATTGTGTTGCAACGTAGAAAGTTTTTCATTTGCCCTATCTTTGTATTCCTTCAACTAGGGTGGTGTCACCCTCCATGGCCTGAGATATAACATAGCGGTGGGAATTCTCTTTATAGAGGCATGGCTTACAGGTGAGAACAACGCTCCAGTCTCTTCTTTAAGGAGCTATATGACGGTTGTTAGCAACACAGATGGTTCTTCATTGAAAAAAAATGTCTTGGTACACCCTCGCTATAACGAACCTGTTGGGTCCAAGCCTTTTGTTCGTTGTATTGAGGGGTTTGTTATAGCAAAAGGACAAGCAAAATGAACAATAAACTGTAGGAGTAAGTTAATGAGATGAGAATTACATGTATCTGTTTGTATCATGTATGCAGTATTCTGCCTTTGCTTTATCTAATTCGTTAAATAATTAAAACGCAGTACAGCAAGCACAAATCCCGAATTGAAGCTGAACGTTTACTCAAAATCAATCTGACACTAATCGTTTCAAAGTGCGCCAAAATTAATCCAACACCAAACTGAGCTTTTATTCCAAATAATCTGACACGAAAAGTTCATCAGATCCTCAAGTATTTATTTATTTAATCAATTTTGCTTTGCCATATTGTTGCTGAACAACCCAAAAAAGTGCCTTTTGACAACCTGTATGATTTTTTATTAAGAGTTGATTTCACTGTGAGGTGGCATCCCATGCGTGCAGACCGGGACGTTGACAGTGTGCATTTATATGATCTTTTTTTTTTTTTTTTTTTTTTTTTTTTTAATTTATTTCGGGTCCAGGGACCAAGTTAGTTCTAATGAAGGGCGTTCTAGCGAGGGTGTGCTGTACTCTTAATTGCTTCGAAAGTCTGATGTTTAAAGCAGATACATTTCATATGATTTAGTAACTTTTTATTTACATTTTATTATTGGTGCTTTAAGTTTTTTCACCCTCATTTCAGTTTTTTAAAAACTAAATTACCACATGCAGGCTTTTTTGTATGTAACTGGTGTCTATGTGATCATTTCAAATTAAACATAGGGTTAAATGTTGAACATTATTTTGAGACAGGCAGCAGCTTTAAGGTTTTGTTTCTATCAGGGTGACATTATTCAAATGGAATATACAGTGCTAATAGATCCTGGATTACCCTGGTAGTTGAGAAAGAAAAAAAAAAAAAGTTCAGTTTTAATCTAATTGAGCATGTGTTTTTGGAATTTACATTGGTCCATGGTCATGGCTTGGAAACTACAGTTAACTACTAGAGAGTCCATGTTTACATGCTGTATTTCCCCCTCCAAGGCAGAGGGCATTTCTTCTATCGTGGGCAGGTGGAAGATTCAGCCACTGCAGAAATCTCCAGGTCCCAGGTCTGTAACTACAATTATTTTATATAATTTGCTGAGAATTACAAATTATAAGGGACATTTAGAAAATGGGAGTTACAAGGCTTTTAAAATCAGTTGTCATACTTCTTACTAGTTTTAAATAAACTGAGGACTAAGTAAGTATAATGCTACTGAAAAAGCAACCTTTCACCTTATACCTTATTGTATGCAATTCAGATGGTCTGAAAATAGCTAGACCATTTGAGTAAATTGACCTACAATACAAGAAGTAAATAGGTATCAATAAGTTACAGTAACCTTGGACCTGAAATGTCTCCTTATCCCAAACTGGAGTTTAAAGAACTTAAACACGAGAAACAGGGAGGGCAGTGATACTGTTGCTATTGCTAACTACTGAAACTAAGCACTAAACTTGAGTGGAAGGTATTAGATATCTTTGCTGGCAAACTCATCAGCTTTTCATTCCGTAGGTTTGGCAGTGGATTCGTCATCAGGTAAAATTAGAAGATGATGACAGGGCAATAAGCAGAAGTCTGGTGAAGAGCCTAGTGGAGGAGATCAGAAGGGAGCTCCAGGACTTTCTGCAGTGCAACACAGAGAAGTAAGAGCTCTGAACCATTAGGTACAAAACACACATGCGCGTCTCAAATCAGGTGAATTTAATTGTGGTTTAATTTGATAGGATTTATGACTGACCACTTTGAAGCACACACTGTTAATGCCAGCCAGTAATAAAATGTTTGGGGTTCGTTAGTGCAACCCCTACACAAGGTTCCTTGGGGACTGTTACCAAAAAGCAGCAGTAACTGCGCCTGACGATTAACCTTAACTTTCCGGCATGGTGCGCGCGCACATGCACACACCTCCATATGACCCTGCAGTGTGTCTCCCAAAACCCTTCTGAGAATTTAACTTGTTAAACTTAGGAATGTTAGTTTCCCATCCTGTTAAAGCTATTATAAGAGAGGTGTCCAATCACAGTCCTGGAAGGCCATACCGCTCCAAGATTAACAGGTAATAATGAACCACTTCAGGGTCTGGATGGCAGTTTAAGTGGTTCAGAACAGGGTTGGAACAAAGCCCAAGAGTGGAACTTTGGCCACCCCTGCATTATAAGAAGACCTACATCACTTATTTACTATTACATATATTGGTTTATACTTACAACTATGTAAACACCAGGTTCGCACCTCGATTGGCCTGCACATTTTGTAAGGGACAATATTCTGGCACAAAAGGCAAATTTCTGAATGTTTAACACTTGGCTGACGTTTCATCTCAAACTATTCATATCCCCAATTAAGACAAGTATAGTTGTTCTTATTATTCAAATGCTGGTTGTTTAGAAACTCTCCATTTGTATTTTATAAACCTGAGAACATCTTACAAAGTAACCAAGTCTGCTCCTGATTTCTGAAGACTCACTGGGGGTTTGCAAAAATTATTTTTCTTGGGCTCTTGCAACGTTGTTTAATGAAGGTTTTGTCAAAACAGTCATCTGGCCCTCTAGATCAGACTGCCATCTGCGCATCCATGGCGTGGTGGTTTTGCCATGTGAAGTAAAATGACCAAACTATACAGGCTTAACCAATAACATCCACAGGTTCTACATCTGAGCCACAGCCAACTACTGATTTATTGCCACTAAATTTGCAATTTCCCCAGAGCCAAACAGAGACTAGAAACCGCCACTGCCATGTTCCTGGAAGTTGTACAGAAGCGTGATTTCCCAGAGTTCCTCACAACATATCTAAATTTGGACCATACATTTCTCAGCTCCAGCAACTAAGACCAGTGGATGGATGTGAGCAAAGTGGAACGAAGGCTGCTGCTACTCCTTAATAAAAAATCAATGCCGTCTAAACATGTGGTTTGTTTATGTGACCAAAATGAGACGTCAGGAATCACAGTAAATATCAAACAGCATATTACGCCAAACAAGATGCTCCCCGATTAATGTTTTGAGTATTTAATTAAAACTGCACAAGAGGGACTGGATGTAACTAAACCTTTTTGGCCAATGTTTGTATTGCACTGTATTAAACTGAATGAAATGCACCTTGTGGGTGTCCCAGGGTCTAAATTACCAGCCTGTCATTCCTTTCATCACTGAACTGAAGGCCAGGGTCTGAATTGTGCTCTCCGCAATTCCAGCAGATAAAAACTGATCAAGTAAAAATAAGTGGCGGGGGGCGGGAATACACATCCAAAAGATACTTTATCAAAACAGTTTATTGCATTGTATATTTGGTACCTCATGTGTTTGACAACAAGGGTATTAACTTTACAACTGAAAGAAGCTGGTCTGGTGCTTAAAAAAAAATTATAAAATAAAATTGGCCATTCTGAAAAGGTACAAAGTCTGGAGTTTGCCTGAAACTGCTGTGCAAGTACTATTCTCTATAGAAACACAAGGCTTCAAGTATTAAAAAAAAAAAACAAAAAACATTTACCTTACATGGTGTAACACATCCAGAGGGGTCTAGACTGAAATGCAGCTCATTGCTGCTGCATACATCTGGCTAGAACAGCCTGCAAAGGGACATCACTGCTGATCCTTGTTCAAGAAAATGAAAGGAACAATTCCAGTCCTGAGCCGCTTAATCTAAGGGGCATTCTCACAGAATTTAGTATAGTGGACAAATGCTTGTTGTAACTGAGATATTAGGCTGATTTATTACATGCAATAATTCAGTTTATTTTATTATTGTTTCTGGAACAAAAGAAAAGCAAAAAAATATACTGAATTCTGAAATTGTTCCTAAGATACAGCTGTATCACACACCGGTTTCTTTTTTTTTTTTTTTTTTTGTTACCCAAAAAACACACCAGTGCATTTGCCATCCTACTCTGGGTAACATCCTACTCTGGGTAACAACCACTTGTCTCCCCAGTTTCAGTAAGCATGGTCTTTTTCCTGTTGTCTTTCTGTGCACACTTCAACTTGGTTGGCAATTAAACAAAACCCTGGTGTTTAGCGGTTTGTGCTAGTCAGCATAGCTGGAAACCGTGATCTCTTTTAAATTTAGTTGGAAGTAATTTTGGCACGCACCTACTGTTATTTGTAACAGCCTCAAATATATTTTTTTTTTTCTTTTATAAATTAGTTTAAAACATGGGAAGCTGATACTAGGATAAGGTATGTTTTTAATATAACCAAATATTACCTCTTAGAATAACCTGTCACACATGTAATCGTTCCCAGAGAATATATATATAGGTGTTTATTATTATTATTTTTTCATTTAGAAGTTGTCAGCAGGATTAAAAAAATGTAAAATGGATTTTTTGTTCCTATTTTCTTTTTATACCCCCCCAAAACACAAATCACACAGTCCTTATTGATATAAACTTCAAAACACAGTACTGCAGGTGCATGACAAAAAAAAAAAATTCTATCGGTCAAGGTGAGAAAGAGGAAGCGAACAAGAGACCATCCGATTCACATGTCGTTGCCGATCTCCTCGGGCTCAGCAGAGGCATCTCCGTTCACAGTGATCTTCATGTTCTCCTCATAGCCGGGGGGCATGAATGCCAGCGTGTGAGGGTACATCCTGTGACAGTCCGCTCTATACAATTCTGCAGTTTCTTTATTGTCACCCAGGCTTCCGTTACATAGGCCTTCCAGCACATCTGTGGAGATCTGACAAGAAAAGAACACACTTGATGTAATTTATGGAATCCCCAGAATCACTGGTCTTAAAAGTCTCACCTCATCCTACACCCAGTCTTGGGTTTCAGAACTTCCTTTGCTTGGGTAGAATATTGAAATGACCACGTGCCAAGAGAACAGTCAGGCAAATCTGCTCTAAACTGATTGCACAAGTACACTTTAAAACTGCAAGATCACTGAAGTGTTTAGTTTTTTGAGATTTACAATTATACAGTATAATTGTAAATCTTGAAAAACTACTCGGTTCTAAATCTTTTGTAGTCATCTTTGTATTACTTTAGTATAAATACATGTTAATTTGGATTCATATGTTGTTTTTTTTCTGACTTTATATGAACAAAAAGACACACATTTGCCCATTTTCCCATTGGAAATAGTGATATCTTGAAATATCACTGTCCTGGTCACAAAAGCAAAGTTTGTGGGGAATAATGGCCATGTTCTATACTTTTGAGGCATAAGCAATTAGGAAATAACACTTACTACCCAGGAACAAAAACGAATTTTTTTTTTTTGTTACACAGTGTTATCTACAGGTGATGCTGACTACAGAAAGTATCAATGCCATTATATACACTGAACAAATGTTAAATTGTGTTATATTTGGGACTGTTTCTTGAAGTGTATGTTGCAGTTTAAAGCAAGTCTCTAAAGTCCTGTTAAGTTTAAGAGGACATCTACCACTACACAGAACCTGATTGGCTGAGACAATCCAAAACGTTTATATTAACCCCATGAGTTAAAAGTAACAAAACTATCAATTCTGTAGTGCTGGGACGAACAGAGGATTTTTACGTTTGGATATTCGCTCAATTTAAATATTTGTTGGGATATTCGTTCTTTTTTCAAAAAGTAATAAAAGCTTATATTGCTCTGAACACAGGCAGAGACAATATAGCAGCAGAGGTAGGGGGGCATGGCCCCTGTGTGCATGCCTTCATTTTAGGAGCAAGACCTTACACTATGCAACATGTTAAAATAGAAAAATATCCCTGGAGTAAAGAATACGTTGTGTAAGACGTACTTCACTGGGGTAAAGTAACTACAAAACAAAAAGATGCTGAATAGCAGTTAGTTTGTTTTGTTATACCCCAAATAAATAGTACAGGTACCATTTTTGTTATTCTTACTATTCCTTCACAGTAAACAGTGGCCATCAACACGTTTTCATTAACTAATAACACAAAGTTTACGTGTGCCTTTCTGTAGCTAAACAAGCAAACAACTGAAATTTAACTTTAAAACACTTCACAGTGCTATTTCCACGTTTTTTATTTGAAGGTGAAAAAAAATAACCGTTTTGCATCTTGTTTATTACATACTAGATAACAGAAAGTCACAACAAAGGGCAGGGCTAGACGCGAACACGTTTTTGTCCCAGGTGGCTTTCCATAGAGATCACCGAGTGCACGCCCTAATCTGTTTTTTTTACTTTTTGCTGTATAAAACTTTAATAGAGGCTCAAGAGCTGCTGTATTAACGTCACATATCACACCAAGCTCTCTTTCATTTGCCATTTTTTTTTTTTTAAACTGCTGCGCAAATTCTGGTGAGATGGTAAAAGTGCAAGGTATTTTTGTCAATTGTAACGAATACAAACATCTGATTTTTGTATCTGAATACATGTCAAAAAATATTTGTTCGGATATTTGTCCCAGCACTACAATTCCGTATGCACGTTAATGAATTAACAGAAAAAGTAGTCGGTCAATTGATGCAAAAAGTCACCGTTATTCAAACAAATGGCTATTGATTGCAGCACCAGGATTCTGGCGATTCTTTGCCTTACCACAACGCTCCTATTGTTGAGAGACTCATCAAGTGCGGTAGCTAGCTCTATAGCCTTCTTCTCTGTGGAGCTGTCCAAGTAGTACATCATTTTGGCAGCTGTAGGAAGAAGCACATTGGTAAAGCATAGAGAGAGACCCTTTGAAACTGATATATAGAGCATCAAAAAAAAAGTATACAAAATGGACACTGACAAAATGTTTTTGGTTTCTTTTTAATCAATCACTCGATCATTCATCCTTGACCACAACATATTTGAGTAACTATGACTTCAGCATATGCACTTAATACATTAATTAGTGAGATAGTTGATTGGACACTGGATATGAAGTAATTTCACCTGTTGAATTGCAAGCTTGAATAAGCAAAGAAAATCACTTAAAAAAAAAAAACAACATGCCACAATAAGACAGCAGCGCCTTCGTGCAATCGGCATGTTGGAGGCTGGACTAGGGCAGCGTACTGTGGCTCGCCGTCTTGGGTGCTCACAGCCAGCAATTTCAAACCTGACTATACGGTATAAATCAGACATATGCTGTCAATGACAGGACATGAACTGGGAGACCAAGAGTCACAACACCCACACAACATCGACAGATCATTTTGCAGCATCTTCATTATGTCAATTGTTAATCAGCACCATAAAAAGTCACTGCACCTGCTCTAATAGTTTGTCATTTTTCGATCTCATCTAGTGAATTTTATCCAAATATAAGTGATACGTTTCTTTTGATGTATTATGACATTAATCTACTACTAGTAGGTATTTTACAAATAATGTGGTTATTTCTACAAGAAATGCATATACAATATTGAACATATTAAAATGTAAAACCAAAGCAAGCAAAATGACACCAGCGAATGTGCCCTATAATAGCAAGCAGGCACACAATCAGATTTTAGAATCATACCATCTTTCAGTAGTAAAGTTACATATTACTAACCTGTCCAGCAGAGGATTTGAGTATAGTCGTCTAGTTTAGAGCACACCTTTTATTTTGCTGTGTTATAACAGAAAGCCATTTGTAGATACTTCTTAAACTTTGTGTTGTATGATTTTAGGTCATCTAAAAAAAAGCCCTAAAAGAACTTACCTGCTACTCTATGAGGAATCGAGGTGGAGTGCTTTTTGAGGAAGGCTTCATTAAAGCTCTTTGGACATGTTTCCCCAAACAACCGCCTCATTTCCTGCTTCAGAACTGTGAGAACCGACTCCGGCAAGTCTTTGTTCTCCGATACTGTGAACACAAAAGCACAAGTCAGTGAACTGGAAAGGAGTCTTCACATCCGCCACACACTGAATATATTAAAATACTAAACAAGAGAGTGGACCGTACCTGCTTTAAAGAAACGAACTAAACATTGATGGAGCCAGGGGTGGTGGGGGTCAATAGTAAAAGCCCTTTTCACTGACTGTAGCATCAGAAGGAACTTCTCTGCAAAGGAAATACACCATGTTCAATGCATCATTCACCCAGTACAGAAAGTGTGTGCAACATTTACCAGGATTCTTAGAAGTGATACATTAGCAACATTTCCTGGACACCAAGGATTGCATCATTTCATCAAAACCAGACAAGTGTGCCAGTTAGGAGAGAAAGCAGCCCACATTAACAGCACATATACATATTTTTTTTATTTATATATATATATATATATATATATATATATATATATATATATATATATATATATATATATATATATATATATATATACATATATATATATATATATATATATATATATATATATTATATATATATATATACAACACATATATATATATATATATATATATATATATATTATTTTAATATATATATATATATATATATATATATATATATATATATATATATATATATATATATATATATATACATATATATATATATATATATATATATATATATATATATATATATATATATATATATATATATATATATATATATATATATATATATATATATGTGTATATAATCACATATATATATATATATATATATATATATATAATATGCCAATAAGGTTTTTATTTTTGGCCCACAGGTTGGTTGATAATGAAATTTGTGCTTGTCAATTTATAGCTGACCATATGCCATTCATAAAAAAATAACTGAATGCGTGTCTACAGCTCTCATGTAGCACTGTACTTCCATCTGGGCCACAGAGCTTGGCTACGATTCTAAGGGACAAATCAGGACTTTGAGACAAGATTTAGAGCCTACCATGGAAAAACAAGGTGATTATTTGTCAGCCTGTCTTGTTCCAACAGACACTCATAACACACAAAAAAAAAAAAATAGTCAGCTTTCAGAAAGATTAAATATGAACCACAGAAAGCATAGCCCAGTGCTTAACTGATCTGGGTTTGCCACAGTACTTCTGCCCTGACAAGCAGCTCTCACAGTGAAATTGACTTACCTTTTCTGAAGTAGATCTCAAACGCAAGGAGATGAGTCTCGATTTTATTTTTCACTAGGTTTTTCAACGGTGTCAAGAATTTAATGGCTTCTTCAAGTGGATTTTCTACCTATATAGGTAAATTAAAAAATAACATTTAAAATAAAACATCTGTAAAATGAAACCAGAGCTGGACATCTCGTATGCATGATGCTATTTTCAGGCACCCATATCCCTGCTGCCAGAGATACTCACTCTGTACTTGGGTTGATGTTATTCTCTGCTATTGGGGTACATAATTTAAAAAAGGGCCTATTGTATTGTCTACTAAAAACATCTGCTTTGGCAAACAGAATTGTCTAAATCAAAGCAAGCTAAAATTACATGTAATGTTTAAAAGTGAAAAGTATTCCAAAAGATGTATTAGCTCTCAAACACATGCATTTGTTTTCTTACCGTACAACCAAAATCTTTGTGCCATGACTGTGGAGAGACATTTTATTTTTTACCTCTATAGCAGAGAATGACTCATTGCTCAATAAAAATTTTTGCAGGTATTTATTTAAAAAAGGAGACAATATTCTACTATGAGGTATATGATATTTAGTAAGCAAGGGTTCTGGCTGAGCATAGCTTCCCCAGTTGTTCCGAATCTTCAGTCTCAATAGTTGTTATTTGCAGGTTATTAGAGTCCCTAGTGTACCTTCGCTAGTTTGTCTGGTATGAGCTCTTCCTTGGGTCCTCCGATCTCCTCGTCATCATCCTCCTTCTTCTTCTTCTGGTTCTTCAGCTGCTTTTCCTTCTCCGCATTCTTCTTCTCCTCCTCCAGCTGAGCTTTCTTCTGTGCTCTCCGCTGCTTGTTTCGCAGCTTCTTCAGCTCCTTGTCAGACAGGTTCGCTTTGAAGATGAGGCACACGTCACAACAGGGATACAGCATGACCCCACAGGGAAAAAACTGGGGATGCTAAGCACCCAAGAATTCTTATACAAGTAGAAAAACAATGGATTCAGCTAGAAATGCTGCCTTAAATCTGCATGGGAACAAATAAAATACAAATCCCACTTCATTGTCACTTGCCTTCAGATATAAGGTGTTGAGTCAAAAGGTTTACCATAATGTGACAAACATACATTTATTAAGTGAATATACATAATGAAACCATAATATACAACCTATAAAATAATAAAAAAAAAAACTGAACCAAGAGCACACAACCATGAATGGTTTTGTAAGAACTGCTCTTAGGATTTGCACAATTTCACTCAATATTTGACCTGAAAACTCTCATCAGCTTAAGCTTAGAGAGACGTGTCTCCACTGGCGTTTCATTTTTTTGGGAGTGTCTCTCTAAAATGCTGCATTGCAACCTACCATAAAAACACCATAATTTATCTTCACTTAACATGCAGAGGTGACAAGTCAACAAATGGCAAGAATTAAAATACAGCATTAGAAAATTCTACTAGAGTAAAGAATGAATGAAATGTTACATATTATTGTTTGTCTAGTTTAGGTATAGATTGTATGAAATGTGTGTTTAGTGACATTAGGGTTTAAATATAGTCTTGTCTTGCACTGACAAACCCCTGATAGATCTGTAGCCAAAAACATTTCCTGTGTAGCACAGTCTTCTATTATAGGAGTCAATGAAATGAACTAAATACAACAAAATCCTATATTCTGTATACTGATGCCATGCAATACATGTAATAAAAATGACAACTAATAGCAGGTAAAGGAATAACAACTTTTCTATTTGGAGTACTTGAGTTATATGGGACAGCTTGTGCACCCTGACCCAGTTATCCAGTAGGATTCTGGGAAGGAGAAGCCTGAGCCATCTGAGCACGACGCAATACAACACCCTGGAGCGTGCGGAAAGCGCTGAAAATTGTGACAACCATAAACAGTACAGGACACCAAAACATTATTTTTTTTTTTTTTTAAAGAATATGCATACTCTGTACAAAAATAAATTAGGGTACATTTCAACAATTCATGAGACTTTTGCACAGGCTTAAAACAAAAAAACTGACCTATATTAGGGGTAGCCCAGTCTTGGCAGCCAGTGATTTAGTTCAGGAAAGGACAGCAGAGGGGGGTGGGGGTTACCTGTGTCCGCCTCCAGCTCCTTGTGCTCGTCAGTCAGCGGGTTGTCATGGAGGGTCAGGTAGATCTCGATGGCAGTCCTGGCAGCCTTGAAGTAGAAGGGGTGCCTGCGCAGTACATCCTCCAGCTTCAGCAGGTCCACATATGAGCGCAGGGTCATCTTCCGCATGCAGTACGTGTGGAAGTCAAACTGGTCGTCTGTGATCTCCACAAAATGCTGAAAGGAAAAATAAATAAAACTAAGCTAGTTAAACACTTTCAGCATTACCGATTTACCTCATAGAAAGCAACCTTTAAAAAAGGGTCCTCTGCTGAAAAATAAATACAATGATACAATCCATTCTCAAAACAGTACTGAAATGAGTTGAAAAAGCAGCAGGCACTAGGCAATCGTTTCCCACGGAATTCAATATTTCTAGATCAGACACGTTTAAGAGATGTTATCATTGCATAATTGGGTGGGGGGGGGCTATTTAATTCTGGCAGTCTAGATATAAACATCACAGGGCATAATCTCTTATCTGCTTTTAATGCTTTGTGCATGGATGTTATAAAAGCTCAGTCAAAAGGATTTATATTGTTCTGGGATTGTCGGTTCTTTACAAATTAATGACATTTAAAAAGAGCAGCGATTCCCTCCAGCCCAATGGAGAACAAACATGAAAATAAATCATCCAGAAGTACAACACACTATGGTATATGTTGTAATACTAACCTAAATGTATAAAATTAAAAAAGACAAAACATTTCAAATTAGATATTTAGTAAGCAAAGGTTCTGAGTAAACCAAGACAACAAAAACCCCTTCCCCATTTGTTCAGCATCTTAGATAAGTCTCAATACCTTCAATTGTCTGAGAAAGACTTCGTCAAAACGTTTGTCATTGAATTTGAATAGAAGTATTACTACATAAAACTTAAATAAGCAATATTAAATTTTATTAACGTTTACATACTTAGTTTACAATTTTTACAATTATTGTTTTAAAAAAAAAATAGATATGGCCCTAAAAAAGTACACCCATTCTAATTTTCACCACAAATTATCCCAAAAAGTGTCAGCTTTAGGAAATGGACAACTTACTCTCTCAATCTCATGGCACTTCTTGAGTGCGTCCCCATACTTGTTCATGGACTTGTAGGCCAGTGCGCACTCCGTCTGGAACCACATGCACTGCATCTCGTTGAGATTCTCCACTGCAGAGGCACCTTCCTAGAGAGGAGACATAAGACCTGTGTGAGAAAACACGCTTTACAAGGGATTAGGCTCTCTAGTTCAATATTCCTTGTGCACATCATGGTAAAACGAAGACGAGAATTTCAGTGGAAATGACTCACCCTGGTAAACTTGGAGCACATCTCCTCAGCTTCCTTGATCATGTTGGCCTTCAGCATGTACTTGGCGCACTTGGAGTTGATGAACCTGTCGGCTGTATCCAGGGCCTGGGCCTCGTCCATCCACTTCACTGCCTCCTTGATGTTGCCAGCGTGCTGTGGGCAGGGAGAGACGAGCAGGCACAGTGGTACGCCAGCAGAAAAAACACAGAAGAGATTATCAAACAAGCAGTCGTGCCTTTAAGTCACTGCACCTTAACTGATTTTAACTGATACTTTGGGCATGCTACAGAGGGAACAATTGAAGCTATTATGCAGTCTGCTATTTTCATTTTTGTATTAAACTTATCTAGATAGTAATACCAAAAAAATAAATAAATAAAAAACACCACACTAAGGTGTTGGCTGTTCTAGCTCACTCAGAATATAGAATGACTGGGCAGATATTTGTTCCCCCATCATGGTGGTTGCAAGGACTGATACAAAATTCAATGTGCAACACATGCACATTCCTGGGTTTGAGGGCAGTGTAAGGGTCAATATAGGATGTATGTTGTACATTCAAGTACATTTTATAAACCAGTTCTTTTTTTTTTTTTTAAGGCCTGAAAATCTGCTTTGCAATCACAAAACTCCTGTTAATTAACAGGCAATTAAACTGAATTACAAACTTCTGCACAACTTTGTTA
This sequence comes from Polyodon spathula, assembly GCF_017654505.1. Taxonomy (NCBI): domain Eukaryota; kingdom Metazoa; phylum Chordata; class Actinopteri; order Acipenseriformes; family Polyodontidae; genus Polyodon; species Polyodon spathula. The sequence continues at coordinate 98,492,529 of NC_054534.1, forward strand.
AAATATGAAGTTTTTCATGAGGGACTGTTAGTCAAATGAAAAGCTTATGCTTATACTCAATGCTTTATTGACCTCCCTGCACTGACAGTACTGGAAGTTTGAACTCAGACAGTCAGGACTGATGCAAAACCAAATCTATGCATTTACCTTGTATATTTTGGCTTTGATAAGGAACAGTTCTATGAGAGTGGGTGTACTTTCAATAGCAGCATTGATGTATTCTAGTGCCAAGGACTGCTGGCTGATCTGATCGAAATGTTGGGCCAGGAAGTACTGGACCCAAAGCAGAGTGGTAGGGGGCTCTCTACAGTCATCTGTGAAATGAAGACAACAAAACTGAGATTGCATTGCAACATACTTCAATGGTTTCCTAAACAATGTCAACACATTACAATAACTGCACACTCCAACATAAAAACCATGTAGAACATGGAAGACATTATCCAAAACATATCTACTCAAAATTAATCTTACAGAATTCTACGATTTAAACTGGAAAAATACAAAACATTGTATGTTTAGCTTAAAACTTACCATTTGGATTAAACATTTGGCAGCTATTTAAACTAGTTTCATAACCAACTACCAATTCTTCTATTATCGATACCTGTAAACCAAATAAATGAATAGATTTAGCACATTTATATAAAATGCATATTACAATCAGGTTAAAATTAAATGTCATGTGTATTATTTTAACATTCTAATATTCATCATCTATGAACGAGATACTCAACTAAGCAAACTTAAGATATGCACATAATGCATTAGTTATTAATGCCATTTATTTTCTATAGGTAAGACAGACTTAGGCTTTTCTGTAACTCAGTTACACTATTGCAGGGCATTACACTTGTGCCTTGCTTTCATAGATTCAGTAAACTTAAGCAACCCTTAGATAAAAATGCATATAGATAGGGGTCTACTTAAATCTACTTAAATCACAGTAAATTTACATATTTTTCACACATTTAGGTTATCTGATAAAATTAGGATTTCGCTGACATTTCACAGACCAGTTTAAACATTAAATAAACCTGAGTAGATAACATTTCAAAGCACAATAAAAGCCTAAAAATAGAGGTACTTGCTTCCTTACTAAAACAGAGTGCTGTCATTTGTAAAGGCACGAATGCAACATCCCCCAGAAGTTGCTGCTGACATTCCATCTAGTGTGGACTTGCCCACATTGAGACTGCAAGTCTGCATCCACTGAATTAGTTGGAAGTGTAAGGCAAGGCTTAGCCAAGTTATACAGATGTGAAAATCAATTAGAAACAGCCCCAGATCTTGGTTACCCGAGGGCATCTGGCATTCTTTAGTAAAGGCAATATACAGCACATTCGTTGTCATGTTATTTGTCCCATCTAGGAATTTATTTTATTGGTACAGAGTGAAAACAAAGAAAGCGTGCCTATTCGGGTCTAAAATTCTAACTGCGTTTAAAAAGTAAGCAGCAGGTTGTTTGAAGCGAGGTGGCTGTGCTGGATGGTACCTGTAGTACAGATTTAACTTGGCTACAACCAACAGGAATACATCGAGTCTGCGCCGACTTGTTTGTTTTCTGAAAGCGGTTTGTTTTACGTTCTGTTTAGCTGCCTCTGCATTACAAGATGTGCAAAACAATTACCTCCATCTACATGTACAGTTTGTGAAATGTCTTGACACAATCCTCTGACAAAATATACTTTGCTTTGTCATCCATTTTTGGTATTTTACCTCCAATGCTCAAAACCAGATTTTAGAATCAAACTAGAATCAAAACAATGCAGCACTGAGTTTGTCCCACCCCCTACGGTACAGGTCACAGAAAAGCCAGTAGACGCACGATGGTCTGATTAAAACATTGTCATTTGAACAGTAAACAAGACAGTTAACCACTTTGGGATTTTTTTTTTTTTTTTTTTTAAATGTTGTCTAAGGATGTTTATTTTGGAAAATGCAATGCACACAGAACGGCGAAGGAATACAACAAAAAAAAAAAATAGCCTATCTACAGAAAGAAGATAGTTTACATCGCTTACGCTGTGCAGTAGTTCATTTAAACAAGGTTTCTTTTTTCTTTCTTTCCCTGTGCTTGTCCTGTATGCATTGGCTCCTAAAAGAGGTGAATTTCGCGGTGACCCCTCAATTTCCCGATTTGCACGAAATCGCAATTTAGGTAGACCCCTACATATAGGGCAGACACTGCCTTATCCCGAATGCACAGCTTGTAATTGTACACTCTTACCTTCTCTTTGTCATCGTACAAGGACTTCAATGTTGTAAAAACAGGAGGGCAGCCTTTGCTGAAGTTCAATCTTAAATATTTATCCAAGCATTCCCTAAATTTTTCACCTAACCAAAAACAAATATTAAGATTACAGTGAACATCAAGAGCAACAGAAACCAGTCAAAATGGACACACTGCAGGTCTTTAATGGTGAACTGGCATTGTGTACAACTCACTGTGACAAAAGAAAGATTAGGTTGATATTTAACTGTCACTAAACTGGTGTTTTCAATGTATATTTGTCCTTTATTCTTCCCAACAAACTATGTGCTTTGTAAACAAGTTTCTATAACTAAATAAGCAGAAGATCCTGAAAGTCTTTTACATCAAGATTTTTTTATGTTGTGCAGCACTTATTCAGATAACAGGATCTGTAGGGAATAGGGGTTACAGGGGCCTGTACTTGGATGCTCTGCTTTGTGCAAACAAGGGAACCGTCTAGTCATAGAGGAGCATTCACTCACAGCCCCATGAACTATCAAGCAGAGATGACAGACAGATTCAAACCCAAGCCTCCAGAGTTGTGAGATGGTAGGCTAGTGAATGAGCTTGCTGTGTCACTGGGCCTTCTGCTTCTCATTCACACTACACTACACCTCACACTTGTGTGCTGGAACAGACAAATGTCGACATCAATTTACCAGATAAAAAGTTTAATGGCAGTCTCCTAGGCACCAGTCCTTTAGGATATTTAACCCAAGCTTCTTCGTAGATTTTTTGCTTTTCTTCCACATTGGCTAAAAAAAAAAGTAAAAACAAAGTCAAGCACACAAGTGTTACAATATACTACACTTGTTAAACCTCTGGTTCCTGATACTAAGTAACAAGGACTTCCTGGGAATGTGTTTTGTCACTGGGAGAAAAATCTTCAAAACCAAATGCTCTTATTATGCAGCGAGTACTCATTACTACCACTAATACTTTGTAAGCAATTATCTTGAGCCAGGTGGCTCTTTAATCTCTTAATGCCATATTAGCTACATCTTTCACATCTATCTTAAGTTTACCATGCTTTAAAAACAAAGACACTGCTAAATATACGACAATGGAATTCCTGGTTACATTTCGGTTCTACAGTCTAAGGATTTCAAATACTCTTTCCATCATTATCCCTACTCAGTACAGAATTAGCACTGGCAGTATTTCAGCTGTTTTTCTTCATTTTCTTCATTGTTCTTCACATGCATTTTATACTTTGATAGGGATGGGCATTTCTGTATATTTTTATGATCATATACACCTAAACAATTACACTGTTATACTTTATATCAACACGCCACTGGTAAAAATAATGCTTACATACAGTAATACCAAACTTCAATATGTAAACAGCAATAGTGGTACTATGACACTGCTTCAGTAAGTAGCTCTAACAGAAGGTAACAGTATAACACAAATACAGCATGCAAGAAGCCCAACTTTTGCATCATTTCCAAACAGCAATATAACAGATTACAGTGGATCAAATTGTCTTCATTAGACAACTAAAATATATAAAAAAAAAGTTAACATGAAGTAACACGTCATTAAATATGGTTCATACTCATGGCCTTGGCCTGCAAGATAACTGAAAATGTCCATATTTTAAATGTATGTTTTACTTTACTGTTTACTTTCAAGTTAAAAAGAATAGCAAATTACTAAAATTTGTAAAAAAAAAAACCTAAACGTTACTTATTTCCAGACAGACAGCCCAAAGTTTATATTGTAAAGCAGTCGAAAGGTGAAAGTCGTAAATTAACAGCGTCATTCATTTTGAGCGAGTCACAAGTCGTCCTGTATTTCTACAAACAGTAGATTTTTGATTTGAGAAAGCAGTCTGTATGTCCAAAGAATAAAACCAGTATTTATTTTATTTTTACAGCAACCAACATTTCACTTAATTTAAAAGATAAATTTAAAAAAGCTTGTACAATGAGTGAAGGCCCGTCTGATGACAGACACTCACCTGAATGACTGCATGAGACTTGCTATCACCAAGTACACCCTGAACTTCAAACTGGCCGATTACCTGCAGTGCCAGCCCTCTCACAAACAGGAAGTTTCTCTTCTACAGGTTACATGAATCAGTTTTTGATTGCAGCTGATAGGTAGATCACAATGGGTAAATCTAAGGTAGCTTCTCATCAGAAAAGGTTGGGGACCCTGGGACTATATAATTAGCAATTTTCTAAACGATTAACAACCTTACTCAAAAAAAAAAAAAAAATGTTTACACCTGCCCATCCCTTGTACATGAAGACATTTAAAGGTTGTAGTTGCTCCTTGGTATGAAATAACTTACTGGTTTGTTTTCTTAATCTACAGATTAGGTGAATCTGTTCATACTGAATTAAAGCAACCTGATCTGTAGCAGCTCATTCAGATCCCTGTACCCTTGTGTAGAGCGGAAAGTCCTGCAATTTGAAGCTCATACCTGGTTTGAGGGCTTTCTCCAGGCCATGGTAGTAGGACCAGTTCTCTGGGTTCCTCTCCTGTAATCTCTGGTACACTAAAGTAGCCTCCTCCATTCTGTCCAACTTCAGCAGCACCTCGCCTACAACACACAAGAGAAACAACCAATCTTACAGCTCACTATTCATTTCATTTTTCGGTGCTTATTTTGAACTATTTGAGTTTTATGGAAATCTTTCTTTCAGGGCTTTCGCTTTTCATATACTGTACAAAACTACTGTTCTCAGCTACTTCCCAAAATGCTTGGGTGTTTTTTTCTGTCACAGTAGTAGTAACTCGACAGTAGTTGCACACTTAGTTGTACCTTCTTTCCTTTGCTTGCGGTCACGGGCACATTCTTCTGGGGTTTGTGTGTGTCTAGGCATTTTTTTACATTTCACCACAATTTGGAATTCTGTTTTAAATTCCACGAGCGTTTAAATACTCCATATGGAACTGGAATAGCTTTAAATCTCATGAGCAAGAACAATACTGTTTCTTGTAATGTTTTAAATCTAAGTATGTTACAATCCTCCAATAGAAACATCAGAATCTTTGCTGCCATCTTTGCTGGGTTTAAGTTTCAGAACGAATCAGTGCGGCGATACAAAATCAGGAAGGAGGGACAAGTTTTATTGCAGGTTATTTATTTTTCACAGGGAATGGGATCAAGTCAATGTGAACTGAGTAACCATTTCCAAAGTTTTCCCAGTTTAGATATAACAGATTCCATTTTTTTGTACAGGGGATGTTTTACATGTTTTTATTGGTTAAAACCAAAAAAAATCATTAGCCCCAGAATGAATAAATATCATATTCCTTCAAATTTGAGACAATCTAATTTAAGGACATAGCACAAATTTCCCACCCTCAATTTGATGGGAAACAAAACAAACCAAAAAAATAAACTATTAAACAAGATGATTTACAAAGACAACGTTATTTATGCATATAAGAAAACTATGTTTGGAGGCTGTCTGCTGTCACACAAAGCACTACAGTTAGGCACCGCTTCTCTGTTCAGTCTTGATTACTCGCACCTGTTCCCCCCCCCCCCCCCCCTCCCTTTGTTAACTGTGGTATTGATTGGCATGTAAAAAAATAAGGGGGTCTGACCAGCATTTCCGATCTGTCCAAGCTGGTACTGTTTGTTAAAACGGAGCCTAATAAAAACGCTGCAATTTTAAAAGCATCTCTTCGAATTCAGGAAGCTAATAACGATTCTTTGAACATGGCTGCCTGTATGTTATGGATGATTTGAGATTGGACCGTGATGTTTGTTAGTATTTTCTCAGCCAGTCAGCCACGTTGCTGTTGTATAGTCGGGCCGTCACATCTTTTGCTGATGACTTTAATACACGCATCACTATACCTGAATTTAAGACGCGCCCCATCGCATAAGAAAATTGGTTTCAAATATGTGTCTTAAATTTGAAGGAATACAGCAAGTGGAAACAGGAGATGCCACAAGTACATTTGTTTTCATTACAGTGAGTGCTGCACTACTCAACCCTCCCCAGCACTGTCATGTGTTTGAGCTTGACCTGCTGCTGTTCAAGTCAGTGGAACACACCCTAATACCTTTAGTTTCCTCCACCGCCAGCTTGTCACAGATCTGCTTCTCATAGGTGGTGAGATGTTCCAGTGCTTCTTTGTAAAGGCCTGCCTCTCTGAGGACTTGGTTCTGATACAGCAGGAGCTCACTGTATTCATAATCCACTTTTTCAGGTGAAGTCTGCAAAAACACACAGCATTACTCACAACAATTAAGTGGTATTGAAATACCAAAGTCACTTCAAAACTAACACAGTGGCAAAAGGAAGCACACTGGGACCAAGTTTGTACTTGTTATATTCCCCAAAAAACATGTTTGTTTATGCTAATAGATATCTTTAATCTGCCATTTACTGCTTCATGCATTTTTGTTTTGCTATTGTTTCAGTGTAGCTTGGTAATTGAGTTTGTTTTGGCTTTTAACTTTGCAAAGTGATACAGGTATGAAAAGGCATCTCGACCTAGATACTGTAGAATGTATAGTGTCCAGTTAATTAATGTTCAACATATAATACTTTATAATATTTGTTTATATATAAAACAGTAAACTAATTGTAGCAACTCAAATAATATGTACAAATACAGCAGATTGAAAATAGATTTAACTTCTGGAAATCTTCCAAATGATTTGCCTTGCTACAATTCAGATGGGACTTCAAGCAAAGAAAATAAAGATTCTTTGTAGTCCAACTCTGATCAAATTATTCTTTAAAATGTAATGCTGAACTTCATGTTTAATGAGACATCTCTTAAGGGAGTAACTCCATGCAGCATTAACTACAAAACTGAGAACAGTTTAATTGGCTTTTAAGCATCAATTTCTTTCGGTTCAGACAACTTGGGCATCATCCAGTCTTTCACATCACCTCTCTGCTGATAGAATTTAAGAGGATTTAAAACTCAAATACTGAAGATGAGAAATGCAGAGCGGCAGTTTTCAGAACACACAAAAGCATTTGAAACAGTTGATAATTCCCTTACCCATTGCATCAGCTAGCTGGTTTGCATATATTGCAAAGAATTACCTGCTTCAAAAACTATATACCATAAAGACTTATACTTGGCCCTCCACTGTTCACCAGTGTAATTACTTAATCAATTTCTTGCATCTGTTTCTTGTGTTCACAAGAGATTCACTCACACACCAACACAGGGTTCAAACGCAGGTTAATTTGGTCTGTGGCGGGTACGTTTTTGTATACTTAACATCTCTTGACTGTTGTTGAAAAGCACGGTGACCTGTGATCACTGTCGTGTCGTCGTGCAGTTTATACTTTCTACCAGCAATCACCCTGCTGTTGCAAATACTCACTTTCTCTAAAACTAAACATTGCTAAACAAAAGACTTTTGAAAAAGACTTCCTGAACATCTTATTTCTTGCAAACTGTAGATAAAACGAGGGGTTTATCTGTTTCTGATCTTTGTGATGCCCAGTTTCTTGGACACGATGCTGCTTGTGTGATCTGACCTTTCAACTGTTTGTTTTTATGTTTAAAAAGGGGCAGTGCTCTGTAGGCTACTCCAAAACAACCAATTTAAAACGTCTTGTTTTATTGAAGAAAAAATATGTACCGTTTCATTTTGAACAAGGTATTAAAACCATTTCACATGCTAATTTTATATATCTATATATACATTTTTACCAGACCCGCACAGAGAAACAGGAACACAATTTCACTGTTTCACTACGCCTTGTGAAAGCCTGCATCGTACAGTATTCTTAAAAAAAAATAAAATTACATTGTTCTGAAAGGACCTTTAAGTTTTGTATCTAAAAGTAACATTTAAACTTGCCAGCAGTCAAAAGCAATAGTCTTTATATTATTGGTTTTGGTGTACTATTTAAAAGCTTGTGTATGCTGATGTAGCTAAAACTACATTTGGTGGCCTTTCCGTGTATTGTTTTTTTTCTGCAACTCGTCCATGAAATGTAATAAAAATCACTGTGACAATCATATCCTTAAAGATTAATTTTCTATTTACTGGAATCAATTTTAGCTTGAACTGACTTGTTTAAAGCTTGAAAAAACATAGTAAGTTATTGCTTAGCAGATCCTCAAAGTGTGACAATAGAAAATATTTAAAAAAAAACTATTTTTAATATAAGGTTGATTAACAAAAACGGGCTACATCTAGGAAGTACTTACAGGAATGACAAACAAGCCAGAGTATTTATGCACTACATTGCTGAGGTAGAAAGAAGGCAGCAAAAATAAAAGGTGCAAAAGTTCCAGTCGGTGATGTCAGAAGAGGAGCTAGTATATGCAAGGGCTGGTGACGCTGCAGTTTGTGCGCATGCCGTCTGTGGAGAGTGCAGGATCCCAACACATCTCTGAAGCTATAACTTCACTCATGAGGCAGATTGTTTCAGACCCTGTTGAGACTGCTCATAAAATGTTGCTTGTTTTTCCATTTTCTTTTGTCGTCGTCACCCCGCGGAGCGATGCTGGACAGCAACATGTCTGGTGGCTAGTGCATGGAAAAGTTAACTTCAAGCCCTGCCAATATATCTGATGCCAACACCACTGTGGCACTAATGGAAACTTCCATAAGACATGGGGCATACAGTTAAAACATCCAGTGAAATACCAAACTTTCAAAAAGCTGCTCCATCGCTCCTCTACTAATTGCATGCTTCTTTTAAAACCCTATGCTTGTTAAACAATGAGCTACACAAACTGACAGACAGGGATGGGTCAATACCACTAGAGGAATAAATCCGTAAGATGTCACTCAGCATTCTTACAGAAGTAGATACTTTCATAAACAGTAATTCATGATCACATAGGTGGTCATGCATTTAGTCTACGACTACAAATTGTTATATGGGTTTAAGCACCTCCAAACATCACCCCATACAATTAAATATTTTATGTTCAAATGTGCATTTACAGTGGATCTGTAAACTAGATAACAATTGTAAAAGGGAATTCAACAATGGTTTACCTAGAAACTACACCAACATTAGGAAATTCAAACCAAAGACACGGTCAGATACAGCACGAGTTACCTGTTGTGTTTTCCTAAATTCTTCTAAAATTTTTGCAGCCATCTCGTAATCTTCCAACAAGTGATATGCAATAGCATAGCCGATCCATGAGGCCCGCTGGGCAGGTCGCAGCTGAAGCAACTGGTACCTGGTTTCCTGCGAAGAACACATTTTAATAAGGAATAGTCTTAGAACTAGTTAATCATTCAATGGAACTGGCAAACCAGGAAGAACACAGGAGAAGGATGCCTCTACTACTGCAAGGTATATCAAATGTAAAAGAATCCTGTATTGCGCAGGATTACCATAGAAAAGGTTACTGGGCCAGCGACTTTTTTCTTTCTTATCCGTCCACTTACCCTATAACCTTCAAGGTCCCTCATTTGAATCTGCAGCAGAGAGAGGTCCCTCAGAATCTGGAGATTGTCTTTGTCCCACTTCAGTGCATTTCTGTAACACTTGATGGCTTCGTCATACTTTTTGTCCGACCTCTGCAGCAAGCCATATACATGCCAACCTGGGAATTCATGTTAAGGAATCTACACTTCCCCATTCCCCTCCACGCCAGCATACAGCTCACGTTACGTCTTATAATATTTTACTATAATAAAAAAAACAAGTGGTGGAAATTAAACACGATTAACATGTCACTTCTATAATAGCCAGGTTTTGTTTACAAGCTCCGGCTGTGAATTATGTAATGCATCACAAACTGTGGCATCAGCTGTGACTATGATATTGCTAAATTATAAGTTAATCATTCTAGTCCTTGGTGTCTAATCATAACCAAATACATGAAGATAAATAAAATACTCTGTGAATGTAGGATTTTAAAAAAGGAAAATAAAATGTTAACAGTGATCACTCAAAAAAGGCCACATTCTATTACCATTCATAAAGCGTTAACTCAGTTAAATAATTTGTTTTCAGTCTTTATGTAGGTATGAAATAAGATTTGATATTCCTGAAACGGTTGATGGTTTCATGAACAGTTTAATAAACATCAAGCTTTACTTGATTATTAAAAAAAAACTTAAGACTTTAAAAAACAACAAGTTGAAACTTTGTGAATAAAGCTCACTGTCTGAGTAATCCCATGTATAGAATAGAATGTGGACTTTGAGAGACCACTCTAACAAAGTTTTATTTATTCTACTTGTAATAAAACCTTGCAGATTTTTCTTCCAGTCACTGATCAGTTTTATGACAGGCATCCCATAGTTTGCCCGGATTTCTAATGTAGGAATCAGGCCACAATAGGTGAGCTGCTGAATCAGCAAATGTCACAACTGCATAAACTGACATTTCTATTCTCCTTACTTCCATAGTTGGACAGGATCTATTCTCAGTTTTTTTTTTCCTTCTTTGAAGCCCCCCCCAAACTTCAACAGTTTAACACATCTGTCTCACATCCAGCAATCTAAATATTAAAATCCTGCTTCAGTTTGCAGCAAACTACTGTAAATATAAACCCCCAATACCACTACCAGTAATGTGAAAATACAGCTTCTGAATTATGAGCGCCTGCCGGATTAACCCTTTGCAGTCCATTTATTCAGCGATCCTCAGGCATGTCAGGTCCAATTTATTTCACACACGCCATTTATTTTACATGCATCATTTAAAATATTTTTTTTCAGAGTAACAGGTTTAGAAAGCATTGAATCTCAAAAGGACACTCAGTACTGCATCTCCAGCCAAGCCCCACCCCTTGTTCGCTGTATTTTTCACATACCTCTTTACAGACGTGCCTACTGATAAATCCTCTCCTGATCACTTGTTTTATCACCAAACTCCTTAATAATGTGATCCAAGTCATTATTTTATTACTATAACATCTCAAAGAGCTCTGCAAATGTCAGTGATATTCTTTGAGCGCTGGATGCAGAAGAAGCTATCTCCTTTGTTTATGTCTGTGTTATCTCTGCAGTACATGGGGCTATAAGAAACGCCCCTTTTTATTTTGGCTTCTTTCAGCTCCTATTGGTCTCACTCTGCCATTGAAAGGTTTCCTCTGCTTTTTCCAGAAAAAAACTACTAGATACCTGTGCTTTACGTCTTTTTGATGATGTCGGACAGGGTCCGACATCGGACTGGAAAGGGAAAATTGTAACGTCGGACCTGGTCCAACATAGGACCGCAAGGGGTTAATTTTTAACCAACATCTCATAAGATATACTGTGTATGTATTACAGGGTATGCATCCTAAACAGTTAAAATGGAAACCTTTACAGAGTCAGCCAAGATCACGGCCCAGCCTATTCTGCAAATCAATAAAAAAAATCAATAGTGTAAACAAAAGGTCACTTTTTTCCTGACACATTATCTACTTGTCTAGCACATAAACCGCTGTTCTTGCAAATAAGCAAGTCATGTGTTATTTATTTTGCTCTTCAATTCATGCAGTGTGTTTGTGTTTGATCTAGAAATTGAAGCTATAATCCTGCAACCAGCTGTACACAGTGACTAAACGTTTGGAGCTTGAAGGATACAGACGTGACTCTTGAGGTCGTTGCGCAGGCCTCGTCTCACCAAGTCGTAGGCTTCTTCCTTTTTGCCCAGGCAGTTCAGAGTTAGCCCCTTCATTGCAAGCGTCTCTAAAAAAGGAAACCTCTTGAAATGTAAACTGTCAAGCAGTGATCTCCACAATATGAGATTACACAATACCAAGTAGGGGTCTTGGTTTTAAAATATTAAGCTTTAACTTATAAAGCTCTACCTCCATCCAACACAAAATTAGTCTGTCTAGAACACTAGCTTGTTTTTTTTTATATATACAAAATATAAGGATTTATATAATTTTGGGTTCCATCAATCTAAGAAATGTGACCCAAGCCAAACCTGACGATTAAAAGTAAACTGTTTTCACCTCAAGGTCTGTAGCATTTCCAAACAAGCAATCACTTAAAAGGGGAGACTTAGAAATGTTAGGTTATTATCATAACCCTGGTTCCCTGAAATAGAAATGTAACCATTAGTGTATGGGTATTTACCTCCTAAAAGACCCGTAACCTGAAAATAAAATCAGAGCTGCTCGTAGAGCCTGTGACAGTCAAGGTCTGCCCCAGAGGGCACATAAAGCACTGCGGTCACAGATCAACGTCATTTTTCCTCATGGTACGCCAAGGCATCTACTGCCAGCAGGTCCCCGCCTTCTACTACGGAAAACCAGAGGGGACAGTGGGTTGATTCCTAGGAGGCAAATGGGCGCAGCAACCTTGAAGGTTAAATGGAAACATTTATTTCAGGGAACCAGGATTATGATAACCGATTATTCCCTTTCAAGTACGAAATGTAACTACTACCGTATAAGTAAGTATACCCAAGCCGTCACAAGGGCAATATTGCAGAACGACCGGAATGCTACAAGGCTAAGCCGAGAGGCTGGCTTGTGTGTTACCATTAGGAACCCCAGTAACAAGTAGCCAGAGCTACAAAATTGAGGGAGAAACTCACCTCTATGCCTGTGTTGTAACAGTCGACCGAAAAGCATGCCTTAACACTCTTGTTCCAAAAGCAGCGTTTTGAGGATCCACAACATTGCCTGTGGAACCTAGTAAAGCTATGGGGAGTAGCCCCTACTGCATTGTAAATGTCCTTGACAGACTTACTTGACTGTACCGTGACAGGTCGATGACTTTAGCACAGGGACGGTACCGGTTCGATGACTTTAGCACCAGGTTATTATGGGTACGGTAACTTCAAAACCAGGTTGGTACAATACCAGGACGTGGAATAAAAGTAGGCGATTCCTTCCTTTCTTTTTCGTGCATTCATGAGCAAAAATGGTATTCCAAGTCCTCGTTGCAAAGTTCAAAAGGTATTTAATACAATAAAGGCTCTGGAAATCCTTTCCCCTCAATCACGTTACAAAGAATTCACAAGACAATACAATGTTTGAATTAATATAGGCTTCTTATGACATCACCCCTTTTTTCGTAACTTAGCCTCCTATAATCCAATAACATTATTGATGACTCCAAGTGAACATAACTTGGAAACATCCTTAGATGTTTCACTCACAAGGTTATAAAACTACAGATGAAAGGAAGGAAGAGAGAAGAAATAAGGATGAAGCCTTTTGCCTAGATTTTCCTTTCAGTTATAACTGTGAAAGGAATGTTTAGCCAAAGGTGTCACTTCTCTTAAAACACAGAATAGAGTGCAATCACCTTTCAGGTGCCATCTGCCCAAATGGTCTTCATACTAGCTCAGTATATGAAATCTGGCAAATTTTTAAATACTACCCAGTTTCTCTAAAGTTTATCCAACACAGAACAGTGCAAGCATGGTACCGGGTCGTTGACCGGTTCACCAGTTCACAGTTAGCAATGTACAGGATGCCCACCTGCACAAGCCACTGGCAAATCCACTCAGTCAGTACAAGATTGGGGGGAAGCCTGCTTATTAGAATGAACTAACAGCCTCGTAATGGTGATGCTAAAGCTGTCACCAAAACAGCATCAGTATACTGTGGGAGAGATTGCAAGCAACCACAACCAAAGCAAGTATCTTGGTCCTGTGCAGCGCTGCTGAACCCAGCAGCATCTGTCACTACATGTGCTCAGAGCACCACATTCCAGACAGGCCTGTGCTTAGTCTCTAATAACAGAAAAAAAACACAAGAAAAACACTTTCCTCAACAAAACACAGTAATTAACATCTTGTAATCTTAGTCAAAGCCAGAAACGAGAAATAAATTAACTCCTGCTGGCGCTACTGCAGCTTGGGGGTGGGGGGGTGTTATGAGCAAGATCTTATGTTGCTTGATACCTGGGAAGAAGTGGCTGAAGCCACTGGCTTCATGCAGGGCACAAGGCCACGGCAGGACGTAACAAACAGGCTGTAGTGCACAAATACGCGTTTAGTAAAACTAATACAGCGATTATCTTTAATATCACATATAATGTGTATAAACACAATAAATGTGAAATATAGCAGAAACAGTTCCTGAACCAGCTCTCCCGCCATACCAGTTTTGAAAGGTAATGATGCCGAGATCTGTGACCGCAGTGCTTTTGTGCCCTCAGAGGCGGGTCATGACTGCGTCAGATTCTACAAGCAGCTTTGGTATATCTTATTCAGGTTTCAGGTCTTTAGGAGGTAAATACCCACGCAGTAACGGTTACATTTCGCACTTGTAAGAGAACCGGTTGGATTCACAACAGATTCACAACAGATTCAGAAAGTTCCAAATTGCTGGTACTCCAATTATTCAGGCAATAAACCTCAAGCTACTGGAACAATTATTTTTAAAACATGTATGGGTACAGGGAACGTTTTTCTCTTGAAAGCACCTTAGTGTGCTTAAATCAACCATTTTTGCTTTAGGAAAAAGAATCTGGTCTTTTACAGCACTTGCTTCGCTTCTCATAGAAAGTGACACATTTTAAAGATGGGTTGGGCTAGTTTCACTGCTGGGCTTTCACTTGTGTGTACAATAAAGAGTGAACAAATATTTCTTGTTCCATCTCCAAGATACCATTATCCAACAGTCTCTTCAAAAGCATCTGCTGATAGCAGCAAATTTTCATTTATATTCTCACCCAACTGTTCAATTCACACTTCATCTGTTTAAAAACTATTGCCAGCTAGTCCCAGGAGAGCTGTGTGCCCAGTAGAGGGTGGACTACATGCTGAATGAGACACACTCACAATAGGGAGTTTTTGCACCCCATTATGAAGCTGCATGTAGATTGTAACACCACCTGCTAATTTAGTAAAACCAAAGTTACACACATGCTGGCGGATGCATTCTCATCATGTTAAAACGGACAAAACTACACAAGTTATAAAACTAATTGTGTCCCATACTTTGCCCAAGTACTTACCTCCATGCTCAGCAAATTTGGGGTTGGAGAGGATCTGTTTACAGAATTTCAGACCATTTCTGTACTGTTTGTGTTCATAACATCTCTAAAAAAAAAAAAAAAAAAAAAGACAGAAAAAAAAGGTCAAGGTCTCTGCTTCTTATGTGCAAAATTCCAGGAAGGTAATATTTTTGGTTTGCTGTGACAAAATCAAAACCTAACCTGCCCCCCTCCATTTCAAAGAAATATTTTCAGGTAACAATTCTTGTGAAACTACTGCAACAAAACATTTAATTTGAATCCCGTAACACGACCCAAGGAATAACGCAATATCAATGGAAGGACCCCCCTCCCCCTCCCCACCTCCATGTAAAAAACAATTTAACCCTTTTAGGACCAAGCATTTCAGTGGGATGCTCCCCCAGGACCAGCCTGTAGTTGACACTCTTGCTATAAAAATTCACAAAAAAAGAAAATCAAGCATCTTGGAAATGGTCCTTTTTCCCCAGAA
The DNA here is from genome assembly GCF_017654505.1 of Polyodon spathula. NCBI lineage: Eukaryota > Metazoa > Chordata > Actinopteri > Acipenseriformes > Polyodontidae > Polyodon > Polyodon spathula. The sequence goes on from NC_054534.1 coordinate 98,508,099, forward strand.
CACTGGGGAACATTATGAAGTACTTCAGAAACCTTACACCTGGTTCTTACAATACCTCCTGAAAGTTTTGTTAAAATATTTATGTTTGGGCAAATTACAAGACATTGTTTCACCCGAGTGAGTGCAATAATATAACACACATTTATTCTCAGGGTCTTTTTAAGCAATAATGGACACTACGATTATTTTCTCAAAATGCATATTTATAAATAAGTTATTCTTTCCATTATTATCAGTAATACGGAAACAAACACACCAGATACATTTAGTTCATGAAATAGTATCATATCCACTTATTTCTTGATATGTATAAATATTGTAAAACACACAGCTACTGTTTTTACTGGACCGGATACAATTTTATCTGGCCCAATATATTTATATATTTTTCATGATGGTTTTTATTTTCAGTATGTTTCTAACTGTGTACGGCAACCAGAGAGGACACGTCTTAAAAGAAAGCAGCCAAATGAAGCCTTGCAGTATATGTTACTTAAGCCATTTAACATTCACACATTTGTGTGCTTGTCAGAAAATGAAAATAGTATTAAGATTTGAAAATGTATGTGTACACAAAAAGCCTTATACATTAGTGACTAGTAGAAGCATTTTTAATGCTGACACTTAAGTGTTACGTCAGTCTTAAACCCGTTATTTGCATATTAAACCTAAAAGAAGCCCAATTAATTCTGCAATGCTTGTAACAGCAACATTCAACAGCAATTGTATTCTGTTTGAAATTGTTGCCAATTACATTGCTTTGCTTTTAGTTAATGTTAACAGATCAGTGCTTGAGTTCCTCTGTAATGACTGTACACACAGCTTCTTCAGCTGTTGCTAGCCAGTCGTGAAACAGATGGTTACATGTATTCAAATAGGATTAGGGATGGCAATTTAGAATAGTTTCCTAATAACCACTACTAAAACAATATCCATAATATAAAATAATAATCCTTCTCAGTGTTGTCGCTTGCATAGCCTCTCCCAAGTCAGCGCCAATCTTGCTGAGTGACACCAACGAGTCCTGGAAAGACTGTGAATGGCATTTTTGACCTGAACATAATTGGACCCTAAATCAAAAACCTTGGCAATTTGATTGCATATCTGTGTCCGAGACTAGAAACGAAACGTTAAACTCACAACAAATAAAGCTGTTTTATATGAAAGTCTAGGAAACTGACGCCAAACAAGGCAGAACATTACCCTTTTCACTGTCATAACGGAACCAGATGATCTAATGTTCATCTTAAATATTTTTTTCCCATAATTACATTCTTTATGATATATTGATTTCAGCGCTTTCCTTATGGCTTATTGGTTGCTTAGTTGTAGAAAACCTGACTTGTAAAAGATTTGCCATGTCGTGGGAATGAGTACTAACACAGCACTTCGGTACGCATTCTCAGATTCTTGCTATACAGCAAACATGACGTGCAGTGGGAAAAAAAAGTTAGGATTAGTTTGTAATTATGTTTTTAAAAAATGGCTTGTAAATTCATTTTCAGGTTTCTGGCACACTGGCCCATTTTCCTGTAATTATGAAACGGGAGCCATGTGCACTGAAAATTATATATCTATATATATTATATATATTATATATATGACACACACACACACACCAGTTAAATGTAACCGGCCCAGGCTGGCCTGTGGTGCTTCATAACTACAGGCTAAACTGTGATCTCTACTGGCTCTGGGCCGCCGGGCCATGATTAATGTGGAACCCTGATAGGACCGCAATCTCAGGTCACAGTTCAAAGTAAATGCATTATATACAGGTATCCGAGTTTCTAAAACACTGAAAATATGAAGTCTGTAACTGGAAAGCTTGGAGGTAAAAATGAACAGAAAGGTGGCAGTTTGCTTTTATCAAATTATCTGTAAAAGTCCAATCATTTGGCAGATCGCACACAAAATCAAACAAACACTTCTGCTGATACTAACAAAACAAGGCCTGAAATAACAAATAGCTGCTCAAAGACTGAGCAAACAGTTTGAGCAAATGCATGCTGCAGTCTGTATCATTATGTATTCCATATTAGAAAGCATCTTAAAACGGCAATTGACGAGCCAGATCTCAAGATTCGTGTGCTTTATTACAAGGCTGACCTAAAAAGCTCACGACACTTCTACTTCTAAACCTACCTTAGTAACACATCTGGCTGACAGTTTTTTTGTTAAAAAAAAAACGAAATTGAGCTTGCTAGTATAGGAGCTAAGAAAGTTACAACAGATCTGTCTTCATCCAAATTGATTGAACAATTATATATATATATATATATATATATATATATATATATATATATATATATATATATATATATATATATATATATATATATATATATATATATACATAGACACACACACACACACACACATACATACATACACACACACGATGTGTTTATTTGGGAATTAAAATAGTTTTCATTTTCTGGTAAGTCAGGCTGCCAAACTGCGACAAATGGTAGAAACAAAACTTTTCAGATGTTAGGCACCTGTAACACAATCGTATGAATGCACTATGACATTGGTCTGTATAAACAAAAACCTGCGTATCACGTTTTACAATGCATTCCGATGTTTGGCAATTATTTGCCAAATAATAAAAGAAACATTTGGGCTATTCCGGTAACACAACTAATTTGTGTGACCATGTAATGAGATGGCACCCGACAAAACTTCAAACAAAATCCACATATATTCATCTGAACTACACCAGAGTAAAAATTTAAAAAAAAAAGACACCCAAGATCGTTCCAAAAGCTGTTTTAGTCAGAAGTATTAAGCATCCTAGTCCCTAGTGCGCAGATATTCAGTAATGCTGGGCAGATTGCAAATAAGTGCCAGTCATTGCTTAAATTAAAGTGTGGACACTGTCATGTTCCTTAACACAATTCAAATATAAGCCATGGACATCATATTCTTGTTACTAAACTGCTGTGGACAGCCACAACTTTCGACAAAGTTATCAGGGATTGAATTTCAGCGCGGGATCGCAAGAATTGTGCATTTTCCAAGTTTCTCCCTCATATCGGCAACTCAGTGCAGGTAAATCCCACAGAGATATTTTAAGACACCAAGCTGCTGTATTTTTCACCCAATTTAGAATGCCTGAAACGCTACAAGTATCTAAGGAAGTGGGTGTCAGTGACGTATACATTATAAGCCACATTCTCAATAGTTCTGTAAATAAATAAATAAACAAACAAAGTAGTGCTGTATTCACTCGTACATGATTCTAAGCCGCTATCTTTAAGATTATAGAAACTCAGTACACTGCAGTAAGTAAACAGTTTTGAAAAAAAAAAAAAAAAAATATGTTTATCTAGGTATTGTTTTGCAAGCAGTGACTTTCGCTTTAACTCTTAAAAAACTCAGCCCCATTCATTTTAGGACGCCAGTGCACCGAAGATTACGCACATATTACTCGGGCACCATAAAAGCCACCTACCTTGTTTAAGAAGTACAGATTCTAGGCTTTACAAAGACGTATTCAAGTGTGTGTGTAAATGCAGTAATCCTAGCCGGAACTAGAATCGCCTGAAGTTAAGCCTCATCATGTGACAGAGTTAACCGCTTAGGTCATTGTCGCAGCTAGACTCAAAAGGGGTGGTATCATTGGAAAGCTTAGTTCTGTTAATTACTATGTGCATAAACTGATCTACCAATTTAATATGCACAATAGTTTTTAAAGCATTACTAGCAATATTACACAGTAATCTACAGCTCCACATCTATTACTGCGTTTTACCCTTTCATAAGTGATAAAATCGATGCATCTACTTTTTTGAAGAACAATACATCAATATCTATATATCTAATTTCTGCTGAAAAGAAGTTTCAGTGTATTCAAAGGTCACTGCCACCGACTAACATTCAAATAAAACAGGTAAGAAAGTACAAAATGGTGTAAGACAGTTCTTTATGTTTTTTTTTTTTTTTTTTTTTTTTTAACGTAAAGAGAGCGCTCGCATTTCAGCCAGCTTCAAATACTCCAAATTACAAGGAATCTCTTATATAACAAAATAACACAAACACTTTCCTTGAAGCAGACGTTTTGTAACTAGGCCAAATGTTTTCCATACAAGGGTATCTTAGAAGTGCCCTAAAAACGTGAGCAATGAATGAAAAAATGAAGCACTCTTGTGGAAGCCGATTCACACGGGTACTTCAAGAAATGTCTCGAGGTTCTTGCTTGGATCAATGAAACAACCAAATGAGCAAGATAGGCCAAATGGACCTCCTCTTGTTTGTTGTATGTGACTAAGAACATAACACCCACATGAATCTATACTATTCAAACCTTTTAGAAAGTAAAACAGGTAAACAGAATAATGCTAAACTAGACTAGCCCGATTGAATTATATACACTGCAAAACACTTATTTTTAAACAAACAATAATGTGTTACATTAAGTAACACACAAACGTATTCCTTCATTTTGTTCATTCATGCCCATCTGGTTGTTAATCTTGCAAAGTAAGTAAATTATACAAAAAGACAACCACTCTGGCTACTATAATAAACTAAGTACTTTTTATAACTTTCATGCTGAACCTGTAGCCGTCTGCATTGGCGGACTTTTGCAGTGTGATGGCCACTGCACACTGGATCCGATAACGCATCCGAATTTAACGTGTGTCTAAACAGAAAAAAACGATCATGTGCATTCCCTATTGCACCTTGCACACCGATTCCGCAACTGTCGTACAACAGTGATGTGTCAACTTTGGAATCTAAACAAATGTTTGATTTGATGCGTGTTAAAAATGACATTCACCAATGAAAAACAACTGGGAAGACACGTGGGTTCGTGCAGTAATACACACACAGTGCCAAAAGAAAGTCTACACCCCCTTTTAAAGTTTTCACCTTTTGTTACCTTATAGTCTGGAATTAAACATTAAAATAGTTGTTTATTTTTTTTTCATTTATCTACATATCCTATCCCACACAACTTCCAAGTGAAAAAAATATTCTACAAGTTTGTAGAAAATTAATTAAAAATAAAAACTGAAATAGCTTGGTTACAGAAGTGTCCACCCCCCTTGTAATAGCAATCCTAAATTAGCTCAGGTGTACCCAATCGCCTTCAAAATTACACACCAAGTTAAGTGGCCTCCACCTGTCCTAAATTGTAGTGATTCACATGACTTCAGGATAAATTCAGCAGTTCCTGTAGGTTCCCTCTACTGGATGGTGCATTTCAAAGCAAAGACTCAACCATGAGCACCAAGGCGCTTTCAAAAGAACTTGTTGAAAGGCACAGATCAGGGGATGGGTATAAATATATATATCAAGGCCTTGAACATCCCTTATTAAGAAGTGGAAGGTGTATGGCACCACCAAGACCCTGCCTAGATCAGGCCATCCCTCCAAACTGGATGACTGAGCAAGAAAGAGGCTACCAAGAGGCAAATGGCAATTTATTTAAAGCTACAGGCTTTTATGGCCAAGACTGGTCAAAGTGCATGTGACAACAATATCCCAAGCACTCCACAAATCTGGCCTGTATGGTAGGGTGGCAAGAAGGAAGCCACTACAAGAAAGCCTACCTTGAATCCAGTATGAAGTATGAAAAAAACACTCGGGAGATTCTGTAGCCATGTGGCAAAAAGTTTTGTGGCCTGAAGAAACTAAAATGGAACTTTTTGGCCTAAATGCAAAGCTTTATGTTTGGCGCAAACCCAACACAGTGCATCAACCAAAGAACACAATCCCTACTGTGAAGCATGGTGGTGGCAGCATTATGTTATGGGGATGTTTCTCATTGGCAGAGACTGGGGCACTTGTCAGGATAGAAGGAAAAATGAATGAAGCAAAGTACAGAGAAGTCCTTGAAGAAAACCTGCTGCCCTCTGCAAGAAAGCTGAAACTGGGACGGAAGTTCATCTTTCAGCATGACAACGACCCAAAGCACACAGCCAAAGCTATACTGGAGTGGCTAAGCAACAAAAAGGTAAATGTCCTTGAGTGGCCAAGTCAGAGCCCCGACCTAAATCCAATCGAAAATCTGTGGCATGACTTGTAAGATTGCTGTTCATCAACGCTCCCCAAGGAACTTGACAGTCTGAACAGTTTTGTAAAGAATGGTCAAATATTGCCAAATCTAGCTGTGCAAAGCTGGCAGAGACCTATCCCAACAGACTCACAGCTGTAATTGCTGCCAAAGGTGCTTCCACCGTGTATTAACTCAGGGAGGTGGAGACTTATCCAATTATGATCTTTCAGTTTTGTATTTAATATATATATAACTTTTTCCCCTTAGTGTGGAGTGTGTTGTGTAGAGAAGTGAAAAAAAAATCCTCATTTAAATGCATGAAACGAAGAGGCACTGACAACAAAATGTAGAAAAAAGTTCAAGAGGGTGTAGACTTTCTATAGGCACTGTATATATACATACACACATATATACTGTACACGAAACAAAACGGCACTTAGCCAAAAACAGACAGACACTTACAAATAGGGACAAACACTCCACAAACAAGTACTGTGCTGGTCCTCCAGCACGAAGTAGCAATTGTTATTTTAAATTTATTTTTTAATTCTCCTGTCTCCTTCCTTCTTTCTGATCACACAACTCCAAGTGAGTGCTTCGTGCCTCATACAGATTCAATTACTAACTAATCATTCGCTACTGCTGTACTTTCCGCCGTCTTGAAAGTTCTCCCTCCGTAACACACAGTTTAATAAGAGCTAACTTATGTTATGTAGTGCCACAGTAGAGCGCTCTGCCTATTGAACAAAGCCCTGATTTGCCTTCCACCATGTTAGTCAGTGTCTCTGCTGCTAGACTTTCCTTAAAGATATTGCTTCACTTCTTTCTGCACACATGACATTAGCTCTCCATCAGAATCTTTACTGCTGCGGTTTTCAAAAGAAAACATTTAGTCTATCAGTCTTACTCTAGTTATCTTAAAGAAAAAAAAACACACACAAAACAAAATGCGACTATACTCTAAAAAAAGTTGATTAAAACACTTTCTCTCTTTCATGTAGTGGTCACAAATTATTTTTATTGTTTTCTCCCCAATTTAGTAATGTCCAATTATTTTTAGGCTCAGCCCACCACTGCCATCCCTGCGCTGACTCGGGAGGGGCGAAGATGAACACACGCTGTCCTCTGAAGCATGTGCCATCAGCCACCCGCTTTACACACTGCAGGGCTTCTAGTGTGAACTGCTCACTATGCAAGCCGCAGTTTTCAGGAAGTAGTAGCCGACTCGTTATAAGTAAGGTCACTTTTTCTAGATGTGTATTCAAAGTTTCTACAGCTTTGTCTAACCACACTGGTGACACTGTGCGCTTTCCTAAAGAACCTGACAAAGAGGGTAATGACCGACTGCTTTAAATTACGTGGTTTGCTGTAAGTCTGCTACTTGGAGCTGTAGATGGAAGTCAGATATAAATGATGTCCCATGCTGAGAATGAGCACCTGTCCGTATGTAGGAAAGGTTTTCATTCCATTAATATTCATGTGATCTGGGATGCCAATGTCTGTGATAGATGCTGTCATTCGATACACTGGGAGTACACACGACAGCTTCATTTGGGCAAATTATGATATCACAGATCGCTTTAGTGACATTGGTGATAGCTAGCTTTGGGAGACAGCGGGTTAGTTAATAATAATAATAATAAATAATTTGGTTTACCTTTTAAATATTGCTCTACTTAAGTTAAATGAATAACAAAAGACGTGGTTACTTAATCAGAAAGTGTGCTAAAGATAACTGGAGGTGCTATGCTTTCGTTTCTTCTGTTTTTGTCCAATCAGTCCTCAATACCTGCAACAGCTACATCACCAATAATATTTAGGACCATATTTTGGTTTTCACACTGCCTGTGTTTTGCTTTCCTCCTCCTTTTTGCCTCCTTTTATTTAATTCTGCATGCTAAATCTATAAAACTGCTTTTGTACTTCTGTTGCCGTTCGCTCCCCAACCCAAAACATTTATTTGATCTGTGATCATTTGACACTTTTTCTTCGCTAGTTAGAGTTCCCAACAACTTGCCAAACAGAATCGATTTGTTTTGACCAATATGTTGTATAAGTTGCATTTATTTCTTCTTTAGAAAAATTTGACTTTCTTTCACACCGGCCATTGTAAGTTATTGCAACTGTGCTTTAAAGTCAATTGCAGAGTGACCGATTTTTCAGAGCACAAATCGCTAAAAGGGATCGCAAGCGACGGTACTTCCGATGTGCTTTATGAAACGCACACATTGCACTACAAGCTCACTACAAGCTCGCAAACAGCTCCATAGCAAATCACAATTCTTTATGAAACTGGCTCCTGGTCATTTACTTTCTTATATTTAGTGATGCAGATTCAAAGTCTGTTTAGATTTTTATTAATAATAAATGATCAGATGAACATAAATGAAAAAGTTCTACTTTGATAAGAAAGTATTACTTCCGTTTTGACTTGTTTCATTCATTAATGGGAAGGGGGTGGAGCGGGCGGCAGACTGACCGTTTACAAACTGATTGCAGGCGGCACATACAGCAAGAGGTTTTCTTATGCATGTTGTTAGGAAGTGTGGGGGAAATAATAACCTGATGGAGGAGGAACAGATTTTGATCCTAGAGTAAAAAATAGGAGAAAGTGGAGCTGATAGTCTGTATATGTTTATGTTGTAGCTCACTGGAAACATTTGCCTTGTATACTAATCCTACTGTCTCTGCTTTCGCTATCTTTTTTTTCTAGATCTTTTAGCCCTGGGAATACATAGACACTTCACTAATCAGCTCCTCCACCTTTACTTTCTTGCTTGCATGTGTGTATTGGGGGGAGGGGCTCACATCACTTCTTGCTTCTGCGTGCTTGCTGTTTGTTAAAGAAACACACACAATGCGGCTGTGTGAACAAGGCTAAAGGCTGCTACTCACCAGATGCGATGCGGCAAGCGAAACTGCAGCGATGCGACAAAATGAATAGAACCTATAATTCTGATAAGCATCTTTCACACCAGAAGTGACACGACAGGCAACGCAAGAGTGGCACCGGAGCAACGCGATACAAACAGGATTGAATCCTATTTTTTGTAATTTGTCGCAAGTCAACTAGGGCGTTGACCAATCAGATTACAGCGTCAATGCATGTGGTCCAGCAGCATCCAGAGTAACAGGAAATAACACAGTTGCAAAAGCTTTGACAAAGGTCATCACAATTATAAAGACACAGATATGAAAGACAATATTATGGTAGTCAGATAAGATAATACCAAAATATATATCAAAATATCAGATAAGACATTTATAATTTCCACATCATTGTCGAAAATGTACCAGTCTTGATCATAGTTTTGTCAATAGCAATTTGTAATTGTACAGATCTGGCAGTTTTCAAAGCTATCGTATCGCCTCTGTCTCGATTCTGGCATACATGGTCATGTCGCTGAGGAAGCATCTCGTCGCCAATTAAAAAATAATCACATTGGGTTTGGTGTGTGGAGACCTTAAAGCAGGCTACCTACGATGAGGGAACGGGACGGGCAATGAATCGATGACATTCACCGATGGCAAAATTTGCAATTAATCGATGAATTCGAATAATCTTAGCAGCACTATTATTCAGCATACTGTGAATGCAGGCTACTCTGACAGGTAGACTTGTGATATTGAAATATATCTTGAACACTGCTTTTTTCATGAAAAGAAGCATGGTCATTTTTACTGCAGTTTTAGCATTTACTCTCCAGTCATATTTGAGAATTACTCAGACTACTGTGGAGGTAAAACATAAAACAACAAGGTTTCCCTATTACTGGCTTTTCAAGTTACTTTAGAAATTGTGTTTTGCTACAAAACTGCTAAATTAGTCTAGTTCAATAAAATGAAACAGGTTTAATTTGGTGATAAAAAAATAAAAAAAAACTTAGAGGCAGCTGTTTATCCCTTATGAACTTCGACTTATTTTGGGGGTATCCCGTATATAGAATGGAATTGACTGGAGAAGTCTTCAGTTCAAGTATTAAAACCTGTATTTTTAGAAATCTATAAGAAAAGACAATACATGTTTAAAAATATGATAGGCAAGTAACCACTGTGAACAGTTCAGTAAAAACATTTTATTATGGATTCTGCACAAGTAAAAGTGGGGGATAAATTTAACAATCCTATAAAATGGCCAATAATGAATTTATACTGGATGCAACTTCAAATCACACTAGTTCCTGGGCTCAGATTTGTAGGGAATTTGAAGGCTGCTAACAAATTACGGTAAATATGCAACAAACATTTGGCATTTTACACAATTTAACATTTCTAAAGAAATGTGGAAATAAATATAAAAAAGTACAACATGGACTACGACTACATCTTAATTCAGGTCTTGAGGCAAGACTACTGGTTGTCATTCAGATCTGGTTGATTCAGGTTGCTTTTGTTTTTAAAACTACATATTTATTTTTCAGCAATTATGACAACTCTTAGTACTCGCAAAAAAAATAAATGGGCTAGGCCTACTCAGTCAAATATTGTCATACGGTATTGCAAAAAAGCCATGTATTAATTTAAATCGGAAGGTTATATCACGGCAGTTCGATTTCATAAACTCGTTTAGAAACCAAGAAATTAATAATAATCACCATCAGTTCAAATGTGACATGTGTTGTAAAATAAACAGGCCCTACACAATCAGTCAATTTCCTTTTATTGTTTTTCAGACATATCAAACACTTAGGTTAAGACAAAAAACAGCGGTAGATATTACGACCCCAGGAGGTTTATAAAACATAGGACATTTTCTCTGAAAACAAATTACCAGCGGAGGCGTCGATAATAAAATGTACATCGTTGCATCTGTAGTACTAGCAGTAGTACGTGCTATCACCAGTACCCAGTCTGACACTATGACAGCTTAGATTCTGCAGCACGCAACCAACCACACCGTAGGGATCAAACACATGACACAGCAACAAAACAAAATATGCAATACACGCAACTTTAATTCAAAACGAGAAATGCCGAACTGGACGATACCAAAATCCTTAGCCCACTCCAGCAAGGTCTGATAAGGGCAACATGATCAAACAATGCATCTGGCCTCAACCAACACTAGTGCTTATCTCCCAGAAACTGTACTGGCATAACAACATACCCAGTCTGTCCGAGGGTAAGCATACTAAGGGGTAAAATGGGTTACTATGACACGCCACTATGATTTCAAAGAGTTTGCTTGAGAATGTGACTCGTAGTGTCCTAGCAGCGCCCTGCTTACGTACTGCTAGAGCAGGCCGTTTTGCTGGAGGGTGGCAGTCCTACTTATACAGCAGAGAAGAAGGTAACGATCGGAGTATGTGTATGCCGGGGGATATGATCTCAGCAGCACAAGCAGAAAATAAACATACTCACCAGAATCCTCTTAAAGAGAGCGTTCTCTTTCGGCGGCAGCATGACTGTCGGCATTGTTCGGGATGGAATTCCTCGCTCTCATGTGAATGACACTTGTGCTAATCTCTTTCTCTTCTCTTCTCTCCCCCTTTCTATACGGGTTTGCCGAATTTCTTCTCTCTCTTTTGGGGCTTTATCTCCCTCCCTCTCTCTCACGTGGTGACTAAAAGCCCCCTTCAGCCAAAATGGCCGCTTCACTTCTCCTCCGGGTCAAGCGCCACTCTGCGCCTGCGTATCGACCACGGTTTCACACAGCAACCTGGGAAGCAGGTGGAGCTGCGGGAGGGCCACAGTGGTCCTCCAAGGCGCCAGGGAGCGCAAAATAACGATAACACACTGTAGCGACCTGAGGGACTGCAGAGGGCGCTGCGCCCTGAAGGGACTCTTCTATGCTGTTTGTCTGTTTGTTGTTGAATAGGTGCATGTGTTGTCTGGGGTGGACCATGCTGGTTGGGGGTTAGTGAAGGGGGGACGGAAGGAGGGTGTGTGTGTATCTGTTTGTCTGTGGGGAAGGTTCGTGAGTTTATAGCAGTCCAGTCAGGTCACTCACCCCCCCCCCCCCGTGAGGAAAGGTGCAGCTCCCTGGGGGGTAGGTGGGGGTATAAGGCAAGGGCTATACGTCAGAGCAGGAGAGGGAGGAATGAGAACAATTGCGAGACAGGAAAGTACAGTGTAGTAAATAACCCTTTGAGGGTCAGCCAGAACCAGATCTGGGCAACCCCTGAGTCTATCCATTTATTCTGTTTAAAAGAAAACAAGAGGCACAGTGTCTCCACAATACTAAAATAAAGTGTGCAGACTGAACAATGCTCGCATAACAATGCTTATAAATTCAACCTGTCAAATATACTTTGTATTTATTTATTTATTTATTTATTTTACAGGTGGTCTTTCCTGACAAATGGTATTTAGATTACAGGTTTGAAAGCCACTATTTTCTCTAATGAAAAATAAATCATGTTTGCACCAGCTTTGCAAAGTAAATATATTTTGTATATCCTCTTATTTTAAGCCATGTGATAAAATGTTTTAGTGTAAGTGTTTACTAAAATATACAGAACCCAGCGTCTATATGGTCTAATTAATAAAACATTACCATATATTCTGGACCCTGCAATAAACCAGCGTCAAACTAAAAGTTCTGTGGTCGGAAGTTTTATTCAACAGACTTTTGGTCTACATCAAGGAACCGTTGATTATAATTTCACTATTTCCCTTGCGGAACTAGAGTAATTAATTGTAATCGCCACACATAAAAGTTGATAAAATAGTTAATTAATCTGCGCTTTTAACGTGCGTCTGAAAAGCCTGAAAAAACATGTTTAACTTATATTTCATGATACGTGCTTGTTTGTTATTAATCAATTGTATTCCAGCATTAACAGTGATATATTATTAGATGAATTGTAATTTAACAAGTTTTGTTTTGCATGTAAATGATAAATGCTTGAGTTTAACTATAGTTATATTGCCTGTGAGTGGTAGACTCGGCCACTGTCTGAAGTTGAGCTGTGGGAACTGTCAGCAGAGTGACGTCATTACCTGCTAGTAGATCCGCGCAGTTTGGACTGAGATTAAGACTGGTTAAACCGTTAATGTACTGATAGAATGAAATGTTGAACCTATACTGGATGTTAGGAAAGCAGTGGGATTCTACTGAGAAACGATATATATATATAAGCAAATGCATTCAAGGGATAAGCGTTTACTTGTTGTGCTGCATTGGTGTGTATGTGAATCGTTAGGGTTAGGGTGGTTTTTTCCTTTCTGTATTATTAGCATTATTATCTAGTCAATAGCTATGATATTTTAACCTACCTTGTTGTGGTTGAGGGTGCTTTTGTGTGTTCGTTGTAATTCCTCGATCTTATACACGACATTAAATAAAATGATTGAACTATTGTTTTCAATTATTTCAATTAATTATGGATCAAAGTAATGTAATTAGCCCCACACACCACACTATACACCCACTCCGTGTGCAGCAGGTATGCAATGAACTGTGGTACATCAACTAGAACAGTCAGCCCTAGGGATGGACACGAAAATATTATACTATTTACAAAATAAGTATTTTAAAATATAAATAGTATTTTCTTTTTTTTTTTAATTTTAAATAGCATTTTCAGAGTTTCTATTTCCATTTCATATACTTTTTTTTTTATTGGACAATTATTTAGTTTTATTATTTTATTATTTATTATTATGGGATACAAACGGTGAATATTACAACTGATAGATTGTGTCAAGTATTTAGTTTCTTTGACTATTTCGTCCATCCCTGGTCAGTCCTAAGGGTTCACTTTTGTGTCTTGTTATATTTTTGAACATCACATCTTTATTTAACTCACCTGCTCAACAGATCTGTCCGATGCAGATGCAGCCTGCTGGTTTGGGAAACAAGATGTAAACTTCATGAAATGAACTTCAGTGACAATGCACTGGCTCTGTACAGAGCTAGCACCAGCTTGTGAGTGACTGATAGAATGATACTATAGTGGAAACAAATTAGACTTGAAATGAAATAAATACAAAAAATGTGGCTAATTCTGGAATGTTCAAATATCAATAAATTACACAGACCTATTTCAGTACAATACCAATGGTATATATATATATATAAAAAAACTACACAAATTAAAAACCAAAAGATGAAAATATGTGAAACCCTTTACAGGACTCAGTTCTCAGCCCAGATCTTTCAAAGGATGTAATAAACAGATATTTCTGTGCACAATTTAAAGGCACATCTTTAAAGTGATTTTTTTTTTGTTTATTTTTGTTTTTTGAATTATATTTTGTAACTGCTGTTATATCAAACATGCCCAGTCTTTCGTTATTTTATTGAAGTCATCTGTCTCTGATCAACAAGGCAGTGATCCATAACACTTTGATGCCTGCCTTGAAACCTCTGATTGGCTGTATGTGCTTCACAAACACTCCCTGGCCTGGATGGGACCCACATTCCTCAAGCATGCAACCATCAAATTAGCAATGGATGTGCACATGAGGTTTGTATTCCAGTGATTGAATATGAAGAAGAAGAAAAAAGAGCTGTGTACAAACTTGGCTCCTGTTGTGAAGTAAATCCGTGAAACTGAATTTGGCTTGTGCATCCATCAAAAACAAATTGGATAGATGATGCTATTTTGATAACATTTTGTAAGGTATGACTTTGGTTCCTATTCATTTTCAAGGAAATATGTATGTAATGTAAGACACACAGATGCTATGCTAAACGTGTCAGAGTGATACCAAATACTGCAATGCAATACATACGCAATGGCACGACAGGATGTGGGATATACTCTAATATCCACTTATATAAATAATTTTTTTTTTTATAAAATATCACTCCACCTCTACCTGACCTTAGAAAAAATAGCCCCGTAAAACAGCAAAAAATAAAACCGAAAATGCATTAATTAAAAAAATAATTTCAGATGTTGAATTGAACATTGCTATTGAAAGTGCTGTTTTGATTCGTTACACTTCTTGTAATTCTTGGTTTATTCATTATATTTTAAAGTAAAATATTACTGCCCATTTTCATCATGACACAGCACAAATGAGTCTGCCTTTAAATCACGCAGCACAAATAAGACTGCCTTCAAATCACGCAGACCCTTCCTCACAAGACCTGCAATAGTATCAGGTGAGAGTGATTTATGCAACAGCTTCACAGTGGCGAGAAATACGTTATTTGCATGGAATACCCGGTTACTTATCAAACTGACTTTGCAATTTACAACTTGGTAACGTGGAGAACTACTGGGCCAGTGTTAAGAAACAATTTTAAACAATGCAGGGCACAGCAGAAGACATAAGAACATAAAGTTTACAAACAAGAGGCCATTCAGCCTATCTTGCTAGTTTGGTTGTTAGTAGCTTATTGATCCCAGAATACCGTCGTACATGGACAGATTTAAAAGGTATGGCAGGAACTGTCGAGATGAATTTATAAATGTTAAGCATCAGATCACACAGCTGCGCGGGGGGTGGGTCCAGTGGCAGCAGGCAGGCAGAATGGACAGCGGGAGCAACGGCAACAAAACATCTTTTAATCCCAAAGTCTCTTGTGAAAAGCTGAAAGTTAGTGAGATGTTTTTTAAACTATTTATTTTCAAAATGGGATAGGGAAACGCCGTAGTTCAGGGAGAAGACACAGAGCGATCAGGCGAGTTTTTAATTTATTGGAATACTTACTTTTTGCTTTTTTTTCACTACTTTAATTAGTCATTGGTGTCCGATTCAGATTAATTCAATATCTCATGTACACTTCGGTTTCCCAAAACTTCAACATTTACATATATCTCGTCTCATGTTTATTACGATAAATTCCAATATGTCTGCCGTTTTTGTTTTTAAATTCTAGCGGTATCTGATATCTGCCATTTTTGAAAAAAAAAGTGCCGACCCATGGTGATATGCTGTAAAACTAAAACCCCCATGTGACCTGTTTTGACCGATCAGGATAGAGTATTTAAAATACCAATTTTATGAATGGTTCTAATGCACATACAAGGTGATGTTATTCAAGTTTTAACCCTCCTTAATAATCCTTTGATATTCCTATAGTGTGCTTTCATTTAGGATTGTGCAGTATTTTGTGACTACATCTAACAGTACAGAACAGGACATTGCATAGAAAGCGTGTGCATTGTGATATTTCCTTTTACGGGTACTATAAAAGATTCTAATTTTACTAAATTAATAAGAGTGGAATTTAAAATTAAACTACAAGACCCTTTTGTCAAAAAGTTGCTCTTGTACTGACTACTTTTTCTTACATAGTAAATGTATAATATTATATTCATTTACCATGATTAGCCTCAGAGTTCTAAATGGTTTACAATACTTTTAGACTATTCTCTGTTTGGTGTTTTTTTTTTTTTTTTTTTTTTTTTTTTACTTTGGTCTTATAAGATGAAAACCCTTCTTAATGGTGTCGTGCCCCATATAGTTTTATTTTATTATCCCCTGCAGGTGATGAAATCTCTATTGACAGGATTACACTGTTGTGTATGCGCTGGAAAACCACTTAACATTATCAGCATTATTTGCCATGAGTTACATTCTGGGGTTATATGGAGGCGTTTATTTGCCCATGCATTTATCTATCTGCATATTGCACTTACATGTTTCAATGTCATTAAAAGATTCAACTGTGATGAAACTTGGTATTAACATTATTTAGCATGACTACTGATCAGATTATGAGGAGGTGGAAAACACCAGTTCATGCTTAACATGACATTCATAACCTACCACTGGTAGCAGGGGCCTGCCTGTGTATGGCAGAGTGGCAAGGAATCTTCAAGGAGGGGGTCTGCAACTCAAACTACCTTCAAGGACTGTCAACAAACTGGACAGCCCAAGCACAGCACCTGGTTTCTGCAGGAGGAGAGTGAACAAGGGCATTTGGGTACAGTATGAAACCGAACATTCACAGGCCATTTTAACGTTTAACGTTTAATATGAAAAATTATATTTTTGATATGGATCTAAAGGTCACTATTTTTTATATTAACAATTCTATTTATTAAAAAATAATATTGAGAATAATTCAACAATTATTGTTGATATAAGAAAATTAGTATTACATGTTAAAACAGTTTGCCATATGAACACACCATTCTCAATCCCAGAAAACTTACCTGTAGAATCAGCTGATCTGTGATCACTACTTCTGTCTAAATTTCTATTCTATCAATCGAGCGCCGATTCTTTCTCTTTGGGACCAGAGATCATGAATTTAAATCGGTCATTACTCCGCTCATCATCTGTTAGCAAGAGTAAGTACAGAATCCTTTTATTTCCTTTTTACTTTTTCTACTATTGTAATGATTAATCGTGCCTGGTGCGTGTCCAGATGTGACCTTAATACTATCGCCAATAACATTCAGCTTGAGGAGTGCTTTATGATGCAGAACAATAAAAGTATGTGAAATGTCCTTACTTATCAAGCTTAACATATATGTGCTTGATATACACATAGAGTTGTTTTAGGCATAGTAATTAGACACATGATACAATTATACCGGTGTTCTGACATCTGAGCCTCTTGTAGCAAAGGTTCCCTTTCAAGTGAAATGACAACCATTACCGAATGGGAAGAGCCTGACCTGTCAATCACTGAGCAAATATTAAAAAGCTGCCCTATCAGGGCCCTGCTGTGAGGAGGAAGTCCCTCCCACCTCCTGCTGAAGAGGGTCGTTCACAGTAGCATATCACCATTTTCTTTCTCACCTCACTTGAGACAACACGTAAATTGCCTTGTTCTCTGTTTGTGCTGGAAATTGGCTCATTTGTACGGTTTTTACCTATACATTGGATTCATTACGGGAAGCTACATTACTACAAGTGTTTTTGAGATTGCTAATTGCCTTAATCTCGCTTTGGTAGATTCTACTGATTAGAGTTGGTTTCGACCCGTCTACACAGATTGGCACTAAGCTTTTAATTCTCTTCTATTACCTTATGTAGTTAATATACCGTTTTCTGAGTTGTGTGAGCTATTGTGGTGCTGTAGGGTGACCCCGCGGGTCACGGCGCCGCTCCCGATGCTGACTGAACTCGGCACCGACTAGAACAGCTCGGCATGACCCTGGCGCCGATTGACTCTGCACCGACTGCTCAGCACCGAGCGCTCTCCCTTGGCACCGACCACGCTTCCTCGGAGCCAACCCCGACACCAACCCCGACGCCGATTGACTCGGCATCACAACAGCCGGGCACCATCCGTGCTCGCTTCGGCACCAATGCCGATTGGTGCGTCCACCTCAGCACCGACACTGACGCCGACTACGGTCACCAACACTGACAGCTTGGCACCGTACCGTACTGCTTGCAACGACGCCCCTGCGCCATGTCAGTGTTTCATCAGTGTGACCAGCGTGCAGCCAAGCTCCCAAAGCAGGATGGGCATACCACTTGTGTTTGGTGCCTCGGGTCAGACGATGCGGCCAGGGAGCGGGCAGGAGACTTGGACTGCTCTCCCTGTCAACAGTTCTCTAGACGAACCAAACGCAGGAGGGCAGCCCTCTCCCCAGTGGATTCCCATTCCTCGGGGCAGGGAAGGTTGCGATCCGTGGTCCAGGGTCCTTCTCAAAGGGCCTCAGGAACCCCATCTACCACTGTGACTAGGGAGTTCCCCCGTACCTGGTTCACCCTCCCCTACCCCACCAGCAGTGCGGAGGCATAGGCGCCCCTCTGTGGAATCGCGGTGGACACCGGCGAGGCGGCACCACTCGAGAGGGCACTCACCGGGAGGTAGGCGATCACATCGGAGGTACTGCTTCCCATCCCCTTGTAGGCGCAGACGCTCTGCTTCTGAGTCACCGTAGAAATACCAAAGCTCTGCGGAGCGACCCTATAAGGAGCTGGCTCAGACCGTGAGAGTCCAGCAGACCATGCTGGAGACCCTGTTACAGGCTCAGGGTAGACTGCTCCCTGCTACCGGGCAGCCCCAGCTTCCCCACTCCCACTTTCCGTCCCCAGCCCCACCTAGACCCCCAAGCCCTGGCAAGCTGTCTTTTACGGCTTCAAGGTTGGATGTGTCCGACCCCGTCACTTCAGTCGGGCAGGCCACAGCAAGGGGCTCCATACCGTGCCTTTTGTATACATCTCAGAGGGAGGAGTTCCAGGCCCTGATGCAGCACGCAGCTGCTGCCATGGACGTTCCCTGGCCTGCGGAACAAACAGGAAAGGGGAATCGCCTTTTGGAGCAAAAAGGGCACCCACAACATGCCCTTCCTCTTTGTGAGGACTTTCTGGAGTTGGTTCGCTCTTCATGGAGCCACCCGGCGTCTGCTCCCTCTGGCTCCAGAACAGCGGAGTCCCTGCTGCAAACCGCCAGAGCCCAAGAAGCTGCCCTGGGCACGTTACCTCCCATCGGGGGCACGGTCACTGTGCTGGTGCAAGGGTCCACCTTCACCAGAGGGGGTAAAGACCCTACTTGCCCATCAAAGCCATGCAGGAAAACTGACACCATGCTAAAGAAGGCATATGCTTCAGCAGCATTGTCAGTAAGAGCAGCAAACACCATGTCCATATTGGTGCTCTACCAGTCACAGCTAGCGGCAAAACTGCAGGAGCGGGCAATGGAGACAGACGCAGGGGAGCTTCAGGCGGTGACGGGAGTGATGACTGACCTGATGGAGGGGTTAGTTCAGGCATCAGGGAGGTCTCTGGCAGTGCTGGTGGCCACTTGCCAACATCTTTGGCTGACCCAAGCAAAGGTCGTAGAGACAGAGAAGGTTGCGTTGTTGGATGCCTCTTTAAAACCGGGGCAGAAATTCGGAACAACTATTGATGTGAGCCTTGAGAGGTCCCACAAGGTCACGGAGGTCGCTTCAAAGTTTTTGCACCTTCCTGCCTATCGCCAGCACTCTAGGTGGCCTTTCCAGCCTGCTGGGGCAACTGGGCCTGAACGCCGCCCTCCACCCCAGGCCAAACAAGCAGGCAGAGGAAAAGCCGGTGGCAACGGACCACCGCAGGCCAGAGGTAACTGGTTCTCCAGCTGGAGACAGAGGCCGCAGCCTAAAAAAGATGCTTCCCCTCCTAAGCCCAAAGGAGACTGCACCCGAGGGGCTCCGGCTGCCACCTTCACCCCTTACAACCGAACTGATCACTGGACATAACCCATGGCAAGGATCGACTATTGACTATGAGACACAGTTACACTCTGCAATTCCGCTTAGGCCCGCCACCCTTCAAAGGTGTGCTCTTTACAACCGTCGAACCAGCGTTCACAGGAGATCACCAGTCTTCAACAGAAGCATGCTGTGTGCTTGGTAAATGTCATGTGACGAAGTTAGGGCTCTCCATACATCAACAGAAGAGCAGTGTTGTACTGTCTCAGTCCACAGTGTTCCTGGGGATCAAATTGAACTCTGTGAGCATGCTTGCCTCACTGTTGGAAGACAGGATTTCGTTCGTTGGAAGTCACGCTCTCCCAATTCAGAGAGGATGCTCTTCTACAGGTCAGAATATTTCAAAGGTGATGGCAGCTGCCTTGATAATCCTTCCCCTAGGGCCACTGAGGATGCGCCCACTTCAAGCCAGGGTGAATACGCTCAAGTTGCACCCAGTCCACGATTGATACCGGCTGGTGCGAGTGTCCAGACAGTGCCGGAAGACATTGGAGTGGTGACTCCGCCAGACAGCTTGGAGTGGAGACTGCACCCTCAGGTTGTGAAACAGATTTGGGAGAGGTTTCTTACAGCACAAGTCGACCTCTTTGCCAGTCATTGTCCCCTATGGTTCTCTATGGAGAGAGACGGGGGTCCCCTGGGAGTAGACGCGCTAGCTCACCCCTGGCTACAGGGGTCTTGTATGTGTCCCCTCCACTATGGCTATAACCCTGACACTAGAGAGGATCAGGGTGGAGAGATACCAGGTTTTGCTGGTTACACCCAGATGGCCGAGGCACCCCTGGTTTGCTCTCCTCTCCAACATGTTGTTGGGCCAACCGTGGCAGCTCCCGCTCCACAAGGACCTCCTGAGCTAAGCGGTGGAGTTATTATGGCACCCGAACCCAGCCCAGCTCCAACTCTGGGTCTGGCCGTTGAACGGAGCCGTCTAGCCAGACGGAGTTTGCCAGATGCTGTGATAGAGACACTACAGTATGCTAGGGTGCCGAGCACTGGAGCCCAGTACTCATATAAACGGAAGGTTTTCCAAGATTGGTGCATTGCTGAGGGTCACGATCCTGTGACCTACCCTATTGAGATACACCTGATTGATGCGGGAAAATCCACATCCACTCTGAAGGTCTGCTTGGCAGCAATATCGGTGTGCCACTATAAAACTGACTCTCTGTGTCCCCTGGAGCACACTTCCTGGCAGTGCAGTTTTTTAAAAGGGCCCGGAGGCTCTGTCCTTCGATGAAAAGCATGGTCCCTAAGTGGGATCCGAAGCGGGTCCCCCATTTTGAGTCCATGGCCTCAGCAGAGCTGCGCCCTGTTTCCCTCAAAGTGGCATTTTTATTAGCCATTATGTCTGCCAGAAGAGTAAGTGAGCTTCATGCACTGTCCATCGATGACACCTGTATGGCTTTCACTGGTAATGACTCGCGGGTAACATTAAGAACGAACCCAGCCTTTTTGCCAATGGTGGTCTTCTCATTCCATAGTAATCAACCAGTGGTTTTGGAAGCTTTCAGACCTCCCTCGCATGGGTCAGAGGAAGACCGTATACAGCAGACTCTTTACCGTTCCAGGATCTGCGCTGTTACCCGGATAGGACAGTGTCCTGGAGACAGTCCAACCAGCTGTTTGTCAAGCCATATTGAAGCAACTTCTAGCGCACTGGGTGGCAGATGCCATACGCTTGACATATGAACAGATGGACTGCCCCACTGTCAGTAATCTGGAGCCACGACAGCTTTGGTACAGCTTCCCATTCGGTAATGGTTGTCATTCCACTTGAAAGGGAATGATAGGTTATTAAACCATAACCCTGGTTCCCTGAAAAGAATGACATCCATTACCCTTCAAGGTCGTGTCCCCAGCTGACCTTAGATTTTTAAAATGGCGATATGCTACTGTGAGGATGACCCTCTTCAGCAGGAGGTGGGAGGGACTTCCTCCTCACAGCAGGGCCCTGTACAAGGAAGCTCATTTGGAGAAGCAGAAATTACAGTTCCAATGGGCTACCCTGTGTTTTGACTGAAATGTACAGGTTTTAACCCACTAAAGCTGAGGTAGCTCATTGGGATTACCCGAAAATCAGAACCCCCACGTAGGCCTAAATTATATAGCTACAGTCAATGAGTTTTTCAGCTGGGGGTCCGTGATTATTATACTAGGTTTAAAAAGGAGTCAGTTAACAAAAAAGTGAGAACCTTCCAAGACACTCGGGTTAAGTTCACGTTTTTTTCAGTATTATCCTATACTGTTTGTTTGTTTTTTTTTAAAGATATGTATTTATATAAATTGACAAAAAAAAACAATTTAACGATTGTACCTTGTTATGGTAGCTCAAATTTTGGAGGTGTGTCATATGCCGTAAAAAATTGGATTTACGCATGCGCAGTTTGTAAACGTGGCTCATTTGGAGGGAAGGCACACCGGCTCAGTGCATGGTGACATTGTTTCACATAACTATCTGGCTGGATGCTTAAAACATTGTCAGTAACTTCTTTTGGCCCACAGTTGTTTTACAAAATGAAATTTCTGAAAAAAAAAAAAAATGCACTGTAGTTCTCCAGGCTCTGGTGTCCTTTTATTTACAGCACCTGTTTCAAAACACTGGATGGGTGAATTAATTTTGATATTGGTGCACTGTCCCTTGCTAAGTCTAGTTTAGTAAATCCAGACGAATTAGTGAAATTCTGAATGCAAACTTGCATGTAAATTCAGACAGATTTTTTGTATACCAGTGAGTTTAGAAGCTTAGTACAGAACAATACATCAGAGTAGACTAAGGTTCGATAAGGACATCAAAAACGAATGCCTGTCAATATTTCTGTTTTCCCTCTTGGAAAATGAAATTAGGGGATTTTAAATTATAGGACACACAAATATTGTTAATTTATTTTCTTTGGTCAATTTTTGCCATTCTTCTTGATAAATGTTACAGGATCTCAACTTTAGTGAATGGGTTAATTTATAATATAACCCTTTTTGTATTTGAAATTTTCTTTTTAACAAACTGCATTCTGAAATACTTAAATGTCCGTAGTTGTTCATGCAACACAGTGATGAGAATGGAATGGACTTCAGCAGTGACCCCAGGTTCAATAGTAAGTGTGATTCTCTTACTCCCCTGCCTAGCACAGATTAAAATACCTTTAAAAGAGCTTGATTAACACAATGTAAGGTATCCCAAGATTACTGCTCGTTGGGGGAGAACAGCAGTTTAAATGGATTTAAGTTAACACCAAACTGTTTGTGGTGTTCTAATGGTGGTACTGTTCTGTGACCCTGAGAAATGTCCTTTTGAAAACAGTGTTGTTTACACTAGGCTGTTTTTGATGTTTTTCCCATGGTCTGGAGAGATCAAGACAAGTCAAACACGAAAGTAACATTTGCAGCATTACAAGTTGAAAAGGTGCAGATGAAGGGAAAATGTGTCTCCTTCAATCCTAGTGATCCTGAAAGTAACCCTTTGGGATTATATCATTGGGTTATTTTTACAGGTTATTTTCCCAGATGCTTTGCAGAACTGGTCAACCACTGTGTCGTTTCTGATGAAGCGTTGCATGAGGTTCTATCTCAATTTCAATCCTGCTCTGTCTCAGGCAGGGTGTAATCAATAAAGTTCTATTTGTATTAAATCTCTTATTGTATTTGGAAAAATCTGTGCTCGCTTAAAATATTGTTTATAGCCTGAGCTAATTCTTTACCAGCTTCTTTACCACTTTTAACTGGCATGTGTAAAAACTGAACAGACTTGTTTGTCTGGGTGAACCTGATTTTATCATAGCAAGGCCCTGATGCAGGGGCCTTGTACAAATTAATTTCTCTGAGTTATACTCCAATGTTTAAATTACACCTTTTGTAATGGAAACAAAAACAAACATATTTTTTGTTAGACGGATCACCATTAAAAGGCCTGTTACACCAACAACATGTAGGTCATTTCACCTCAGCTGTGTCTTTGAGATCAAACTGGCTGAAGCATCTCAGTCATAAGGTGAAGCAGCAGCTTATGTAATGATAGGAAATCGGATGTTTCAGGGTTGTTTGCAAGTTCACTTTCCAGGTGAAACTGTGTCGCACCAGCTACATGAATGCAGCATAAGTAATTTGCTGCCTGCTGCTCTTAATTGAGTATCAGAATACCTGGCCAGGTTATTTTAATTCTCTGTTCAATTGCTAAATAAGTAATTTTGTTCTCATTTTTAAAGGGGGCCTTTCAGATTCCATAAGGTAAAATTAGGTGAAGCTATTTCAATTTACTGTTAAGTTTTGGTAAGGGGTTTATCTCTGCACTGGACTTTCTCTCTTGTTTTAACTATATGATCTTTTCCTTAATTTCCACATGGAAATGCTAATTAGATTCAGATGTTTTGCTAATTGCCTAGGCAAAGGTCTTGTTGGGCTTGATTTATTATTAAGTTTAAGTATCTTAATTGGTGGCTCTTTAAATAGGACTATTACTGCGTGAGAAAGGGGTGGTTCTTTTTTTTTTTTTTTTTTTTTTTTGGCTGGGGTAATTCTTTTTTGGGTGTGTTTTTTTGTGGGTGTGTTTTTTTGTGGATGCAGAGTGTTTGAAGAGGGAGGTTGCTGGTCTGTAAAGGAGAAATCAGGAAGCAATAATCTTTTGGTTGTTAGAAACAGTGTATTTTCTCTAATTTGCCATTTTTCCAGTTTGAAAGTAATGTGTTATCTATTCTCCTGCCAAATTGAAACTATTCACATCTTTCAAATAGTTTATTTGGATCCTAAGAACAACAGTGACTAATCCATTTATTATCCAAATCATCACCTTTTGTCTTCTTACCTGGTTGGAAACTCCAAGCTCTACAGGACCAAGGAAGAACTGGGTGAGATCCCCTAATGGGGAGGAATCTTATTTTTTGCTGCTGGTTTATCTGGGCTGTTCTGACTGTTTTGGATTGTTATAATTTTTGTTTATTTATTGGGGATTAACAAGCACCCAGCACAGAAGTCTCATTTTTGTTTTGTGTTCAAACTTTTCTGGTTCAACTGCATTCTCAATACGGATTGGATATAACATCTTGGGACTTTTACAGTATTGGTGGTTGTGGTTGTTTCATGGACTTTTTTTTCTATAAGGACAGTCTGATGGTCTCAGTGGTAAACACTTTAATCAACATTGGCTATGTTAGGCTGTACATTACAGAAAGCTTTGATCTGTCCTATATGACTGGTATTATGTTGTGTTCTGGTGAACATTTTGAATGGTTCAAATGCTGTCTGATAAAAACTCACGTACACCAAATGTTTAATACATCTGTCTGTAAGTATAATATTCAATAACATCTGCTATTTGAACTCTGTTGTTGTCTTCTGGTTTAATTGTCTTCCTATTTTCTATTTGTTGTAAACAATCTCGACTTACCCAGCAATTGTTCTTGTTTCTGTCGCGCAATCCTACTGCTTTGGAGAGTTATATTGTTCAGGGTAGTTTATTTGTATTTCCGTCACAAAATACTAGTTATTGGATGTTGCTTAAGGATTGGGTTTGTTGCAACTAAGCAAAATGGACTTCTTGAAAGTAAGGTTTGCAAAGAGAGCTTAAACTGAGAATACTGTACATGTTTGCTCTCATGTGTTGCCCTTAAAACTGCACATGTGAGACGTACATAGCAGTGGAAGTGCATGTCAGGTAAGATGTGTAGAATAATTTCACTATGAAACATTATCCCCTGCTGGGGAGGAAATGTGAGGGATATAGTGGATTTGGGCATCCATGCGTATGTACGTTGCACAATACATTTCATTATGTCTGGAGAGCATCTTATCCAATTTTCATGAAACTTATTAATACTGTTTAGTTATGTTCTGGGCATATATGGGTATGTCTGTTTATACACCGTCCATCTATATATCCCCCTACCTCTTTTTAGGTGTACCAATACAATATTGTAATAGTGAAATGTGGGGTAATGTACTGTCTGGAACAGTTTCATGAATAAAACACTATCAATTACTTTAGTTTGTGTTAGTTCATATCCAATGCTATTAAGAACCTTATATACACACAGAGTGTACAAAACATTAGGAACACCTTTCTAATATTGAGTTGCACAGCCTCAATTCGTCGGCGTGGACTCTACAAGGTGTTGAAAGCGTTCCACAGGGATGCTGGCCAATGTTGACTAGAATGCTTTCCACAGTTGTGTCAAGTTGGCTGGTAGTGGACCTCTACGCTGAATAGCTTGTTCCATCTTATCCCACAGATGCTGAATTGGATTGAGATCTGGTGACTGGGCAGGCCACTGCAGTAAGATGAATTCACTGTCATGTTCTTGGAACCATTCCTGGACAATCCTAACCTTGTGGCATGGGGCATTATCCTGCTGAAAAATCCATTAGCAGATGGATACACTGCTGCCATGAAGGGATGCATCTGTATGGCAATGATTTTCAGATATCCTGTGGCATTCAAATGTTGCCCCACTTTTATCAAGGGGCTCAGTGTGTGCCATGAAAACACACCCCACACCATCACACCACCACCACCAGCCTGCAATATTGACAAGCGGCATGATGGATCAATGTACCCATGTGTTTTTCCATACCCTAGTCCTCCCATCAGCGTGAAACAGCAGGAACTGGGATTCATCAGACCAGGCAATGTTTTTCTAATCCTCCACTGTTTTCATTCCTTAGTCCACTGCAACCGCAGTTTCTTTTTGCTGAAAGAAGTGGAACTCTGTTAGGTCGTCGGCTGCCATACCCCATTCGTGTCAAGGTACGACGAGTTGTGCATTCTTTTATGGGTCTTTCGGCACCAATGTTGTACTGGACTGTCAGTTGACTAACTGTAGCCCGTCTTTTGCTCTGCACAATTCGCGTCGGCCATGTCCTTTGATACACATGGGAAACTGAGTGTTAAAAACCCAGCAGCGTTGCAGTTCTTGACATGCTCAAACCGGCGCGCCTGGCACCTACTAACATACCCCGTTCAAAGGCACTTAAATCTTTTGTCTTGCCCATTTACCCTCTGAATGGCACTCCATGTCTCAATTGGGTCAAGGCTTAAAAATCCTTCTTTAACCTGTCTCCCCTTCATCTACACTGAAGTGGATTTAACAGGTTACATCAATAAAGGATCTTAGCTTTCACCTGGATTCACTTCGTCAGTCTATTTCATGGAAAGCGGGTGTTCCTAATGTTTTGTGTG
This sequence comes from Polyodon spathula, assembly GCF_017654505.1. Lineage (NCBI taxonomy): Eukaryota > Metazoa > Chordata > Actinopteri > Acipenseriformes > Polyodontidae > Polyodon > Polyodon spathula. The sequence goes on from NC_054534.1 coordinate 98,535,325, forward strand.
TGTGTGTATATATATAATATAATATATATATATAAAAAAATCATGTGTATATATTAACATTTTAAAAACGTTGCCAAATAATTGAAGTTCACAAAAAAATTCTGCCCTAGACTTGTAAAATAAACTTTACATTAAAGGCTGTAAAAACTAGTTGTATTTATCAGCAGACCGATTTTTTAAAATTTATTTATTTTGTATTTATTTTAATATAAATATTAACAACCTTCAGCTTCTTTGTTAGGCTACTGCTTGCCTAAGTTACTGCTTGCGTAAGTGTTCTGGATGACCTTTTTTTTTTTCCCTCCCCCCCCCCCCTGTAGCAGTGACGTGTACAGTGGGTGTTGCGTTTCTGCAGTAGACAAGCGAGTTCCCCACTCAGTCAGGACACTCGGTGCATTCTACACCGCCGCTTTGCAACCGGATTGTTCAGCTGTGCAACAATGTATCTGTGCAGGGCCGTCTGGCAAAAATTAGCGCCTGTGGCACGGACTTCTACCAGGTTTGCCAGAAATGGTATGTTTTTTTTGCCCACTTCCAGCAGTGTGGGTTTTTAAAAATTAAAATGCTCTTTTATGTAAGGGGTGGTATTTAAAGATGGATTCAGTAAAATCCATGAACCTAAGTTTATTATATATTTATGTATTTTTGAAAAACAAATTTCACTAAATTTTTATAGCATAACACTATAAACTAATTCAAACTGTAATGCTAGCAAGGCGCATTTAAGTCATGCATAGTGATATTTCTTTTCTAATGAAAGGAGATCTGAAGGTCACGCGTTTAGAATGAAAACCTGCAGAATGCAAGAATTTACCCCTGCAGTAACACACATTTATCATAGCTAATGGGGGGGAGGGAATTAAGAAAAGATTCCTGAGGTTGTTGGTAGTCCTCACCTTTAAAGCAACCCGTGTTATACAATACGTTGGTCGGTGTGTGGTTATGTAAAATATGTTTGGTCTTTTACAAATTACTGTTGAAATGCCTTTGTCGTACATATTTGACCACATTTTTAAATAATAAAAACAGGATCACACAAAGCCGCTCTAATAAGGTTGATATGATAGCGTGGCACTATATGCGAACTCGGCAAAATTTGCTGTTTGCATTGCAATGAATCAACCATGCGTATGCACAGATTAGTTCAGGTTGTTACGCTTGGGTTAGGTGATGCGTTCATTATGCGTCTGTCAAAACATGCATACAATTGACCATTTCGTGTTTTTTTTTTTCCAGTCTGATAGCAGTATATTTGCTTCGTTTCGTATTTTGTTTTCAGCCTGATAGCAGTATATTTGCGTTGTCACAAATGAACCATACCAGTGTGGGAATTTATTTATTTATTTTTTTTGTGACCGTGCATGCATACATATTGGAATTTGAAAACAAAATGACCTCTGTCGTTCGTGTGTAGGTTAGAGGACTAATGTAAGGCACGGCCCATATGTAGGGCTGTCACGTGCCGTTAAGTGTAAGGTTAGGGTAGCTGCGAGGTCGAAGTAGAATATGGTGTGACAGAAAGCCCTTTCTCAAGCACTTGCAATATGATGCTTATTATAATTTCGGAGAGATAATGTTTTTGAAAGATGTGAAACAGTTTTCTAGTATTTCAGATGGAAATATGAAATGTGCTGTGTTGGTAGACTATTGCATTTTCCACCAAAATGCTGTCAATATGACCTGGAGAGATTCTTGGTGCTTGTGGGGTGGGGGGCTCCTGCTTTGGAATATGTATGGTAAATGTTGGCATTTGTAGAGTAGGCTAACACATTTTACATACAAGGTGACTTGAAATATGCCTCCTAAACCACCTTTCCACAAACATGTTTCAATACAAGGAGATTTGTAATGTATGCTTATAACATGTTACATTCTATTTATCAAAATTTATTGTTGGCAGTGGTGTTAGCAAGGGAAATCCAGGGAAATGATCACAGATTTATTAATTTTTTTGCAGACGATCACACCTCCCTCAGTTTTCTAATAAGACACGACTTGTCATACTTGCGTCTTCTTTTGTTCTTGATTTTACAAATCTCTTGTTAGTCTTAATAAAGCCAGTTCTGTTCAGTTTGCATAATGTTGGTAAAATTGAGAAAAAATAGGTAATATACTATAATATACTTGTGTGTATTTGAAAAATATTGCTTTTATTGGCAAAGTCCGTTCTATTAAGCATGTTTGAGGCCTAAAATATCAGAAAGCCTTGCAGACGCTTACTGAGGCTTCCTGTTATATTGTCCTGTCCAGACAGTGTAGATTGCAATATCCACAAAGAGGCCTTTCCTCACAGAACTGACCTTCACAAGAACAGGTTTCAAACACGTAGTCAGTAACCTGTTATCAGTTCACGTTTGGACCAACTCCCCTTGGAGGCTATATTTTTCTTGCACAAGACGAGTCCAGCAGTAACTAGTTAACATAATTAGTTTCTCTGTCCCTTTTTCTTTAATTTGCTAAGTATATTGTTGGCTTAACAGATAGTATTTGTGTGTGTGATAAAATCCATGAACTGCACAGTTTAAGGGGGTTAGGTAATTGCATGCACATCCAGAGTTCCGGATAAATCTGCCCCTTTTCTTGCTGCAGCAGCCCCCGTGCGGCAGATGTCCTCCAGCGGCGCCCCAGGTTCGACTGGTGATAACCTGGTGTACGTCATCCTGTGTGGTGGCTCGTTTGCTGGCGCGGGATATTATGTAAGCATGATTGACTTTAAAATATGCATATCCATTTGTTATGGTATGATGGCCATTGTATTGAGTGTCTTTTTAGTTGTTTTTAGTCCACGGCCTTCCTCCATATCTGCGTCCTGCCTTTTATCTTTTACCTTTTAACTATGGTATAAGCCACAAAAAAGAAATACATTAAAAAAAGAACTGTTGTAGTTTTATTTAACACTTTCTTGAAAGATATACAGTAAATACAAATTTAATCAATAAGCAAATATATTGTGTGTATTTTTAGATACCTTTCTCCTTTTAAGCTTGGAGAACAAATGCTTTGAGGTATTTTGTGTAACTCTTGGTTGCTTAAGTAGGTGTATTATCCACTGGAAAATTGTCTTTTTTCATGGTTATGTGTTTTTTTTTTGTTTGTATTTTGGGTCCCCCAATCATTGAGACCAAAAGCTATTGGCTTTGAAGATTACACGCTTGTTTTCTGTGATTGTCATTTTCTACAATGATTGACGGTCATGGTGACCAAGTTTTTCACAGTGACATCTGATTGGCTTGAAATGTGTAAATATGACGCTTACAATTATTCAGGATAGGGTGGGCTAATTCACTACACTGGGACATAGTAGTGTTATGTTTAACAGTGGACTTGTATTATGGATAGCTCTCACTATCTAACACTTGTGTTTTTCCAAAGGTCTACAAGACTCTAACTACTGACTCAGCCAGGTACCGGGACAGAGTCACAGAGATCAGCAGCAGACCAAAGTCAGAATGGACACCAAAGCCATGGCCATCTAACAGTGAGTTCTGCATCATTCAGCTTGTCATCCATTCAGAGATCAATATCAGAGTACCCAGTACTGTGCAGTGGTCCATGCAATACAAGATATTTCTGCAATATTCATTTTGGAACCATCATGTTTTTTTTTTTTTTGTGGTTTCGTTTATTACCTTTGGAAATGTAAAACAGTTCTGCAATACAGAAAAGAATCAACTCTGTAGTAAAATACAAAACAAAATCAAAACTGTGTGAAATTGTGCTAAAAAAAGCTATATGCTCCTTGCTGGATGCTTGTATGAGTTAAAGTAGATACTGAAAAATCAAATGACTACCTTTTGATTAAGAACATAAGAACATAAGAACATAAGAAAGTTTACAAACGAGAGGAGGCCATTCGGCCCATCTTGCTCGTTTGGTTGTTAGTAGCTTATTGATCCCAAAATCTCATCAAGCAGCTTCTTGAAGGATCCCAGGGTGTCAGCTTCAACAACATTAAGAAGTATGGAGTGACAGAGAAAGCTGTAATATGGCAGGAATGTAACAATAAAAAGGCATTTTGAAACCTAGTTAGGTGTGATAAATTGGTCTTGGCCCACACAGTAGTTGGACATGCTAAATGAGGTTAGTTTCTGGCTTTGAACTAGTGGTCTGGAATGGCAGAGAGCAGACAATTGCTGTGGGGCAGGCTTTCAGGATTCCTAGGGATCACTCCCAAAACTAAGTGCAGCCTACGTATAACATGCACAGACACAAGCACGTACACACACATGCACAGACATGATGGTGAAAGCCATATGGTACAACAGCAAAAAGCAACTGTTCTTAGTTTTTACCTCAAAATGGAATTCTGCAATGGTGACAGTCAAGACAAGATATCTCATTGAACTCCGTACCAGATTTACAGGTTAAAATGAAGAGCATTGGAGATAATGAGTATTACTTTAGCAAATGCTCTTGGATATCAGAAACAAATCATTTCTGTATTCTCAAATTATGAATCTATAAACTGATGGTTTACACTACCATATATTATTGGGCATCAGACCTTTTGTTGAGAGGCGTTCAGGTATTTCTCTGACTGGACCAGACCAGTATTGTCAAATGTTAAGTTTAGGCAAGATTTCAATTTTTCTGAAGTTCGTCCCAGTGTAGCAGTCATGAACAGCTCTGCAGGGTTCAACAGGTTTAATGAAATAATGAATTGCTTTTGACCTGGATGGAGGTTCAGTTAAACAACTAAGAACATGCCAAATATCTGCTCTGGAGGAGCATAGCAGCCATTCCCTGCAGTGTAGGGTTAAGTCCATAGCAAAGCCAGGAATGATTCAAACTGCAATGCAGTGGAAATCCTGTGTTTAAAAATAGGGTAAGCCAGGGTAACAGTATATATTTAAAGAAATGCATTTCTTTATTAAAAGTCATAATGCCATACCACACACACATTCACAGTGGACAGCTGTTAATAAAGTGACAGGTGGCTTGGAGTGTATTACAGGCTGACAGTGTCTCGACCAAGGGGTTGGATCTATATCCAAGCACCTCCCTGCCAGCTGGAGACTGCTGAGGGGGTGGTGATTTTGTGATGTGAATTATAAACCCATGGTTACAATCCTGCATGTCGATTGGTCAATAACCATATGTGTATTTGAGAGGCAAGTGAAAAAACCTGCTGCTTCCCTACTGTTAAGCTTGTATAGTGTACATCACTAGAGTATACAATTATTAACTGTTGAGTGGTATTGATCCCGCCTGTAGTTGCTGCTCTAGTCAGTGCACACATTCCATTAATTCTTTCTTTCTTTTTTTTTCTTACAGAGGAAGATGGTAAGTACCTACAGTAATTTTTGATCAATATATTGCATGTGTTTTAACTGCATTTAACAAATGCAGTTTAAAGGTAGGCCTTTTGAAAGGGCAGTGGTACATTATGCAATAAATTGTCTTTACTTAAAATGTGTGCTAACTGCTTCCCTACTAACTAAAATGGGGCTTAGTTGAGTTCGATGCACCTGCACAATTAAGCATTTCGATAATTATAACCCTATTCTGATTAACAGTGGTAGGTCTTTCATTAGCTATAAGCCCTATAATACGTTATGAACACACTTTGGATCTTGTTTGTTGTAATAATAAAATAAAGACAAAGTTGGTTTTGTTTTTCTGCACACTGGCTATTAAAGATGAACACTGGGCATAGGCATGTGTAGAACACATGTTTGCTGATCATTCTAGTAGGCAGTAGGTGTTCCAAAACAAATGTAGCCTAATCCTGGGTAATTCAGCAAAACCGAACACAATCTCAACATCTTAGCTTAAAATAAAACAAATTAAGTGACTTTTTGCAAATGCTTTTATAATTAGAGAAGACATTTTAAGCAGCGAACGTGATCTGTGAATCAGAATGGGGTTCAATCCTGTAGACTGACAGATCCTGTTCCCCTGACAACAAGAGCACTGTTTGTTCTTTTCCTCTTTTTTCATTCTGTCTGTCTCCTTACCAGTGTTACTGGGTACATAAACACTTCCATTGTTTTATTAGTAAAGCTAGGACTAATATATATACACACATTTTTAGAATTAAATTTTATTTTACAGTATACAGCACTTATTTTTCTAATCCTCGCTCTATTTTACACTTTCCAGAATAAAAATCAAGAAAGCTTTGGATGACAAAGGCCTCTCCTTCTCCTCTTGAATGTGTTCAAGCTAGGATTCTATTTTTTGGAAACTTTTTTTTTTACAGTTGACATCAAGCTACCTTTTATTAAAATGCACAATGTTATTTATTTGTTATGCTTAAGGTTATCTGTTACTGAAAAACAAACAATTGTCTTTAACACGCCAATGTCGACCCTCCTCTGTCTATGAACCTTGTTTACTTGAAATCAATACAATAAACTGCACAGACTGCCACTGTGTCCGTGCTTTATTAGACTTGAAGTTTTGAAGGCCCTGATACCTCAGAACTGATGGTAAGCCATGCCATCTGTTTCTGCTTCTTGATGTTTGTGTCTCATGTCTGGACTATTTTCCTCTTATTTCCTTTTCTGGATTTCTAAATGTCTCATAACTGCACGCTATTTTAGCATTTTGCTGAAAACTGCTTTGCTGGGCAAAAAACAGCATTTTGTACATATTGCTTTGGCATGGTTTTGATTTGATGCAGATATTGCTTGCTGTCTTGCACAGATGCCACTCGAATGATGATTTTAGCAGAAAGTAAATTAACATTTGTATCAACTTCGTTAATGTTGCTGCACTGATGTGATCTCATAACTAGCAATTTTTTTATTTTTTTTTGCTACTGATGCCCTTTACAGCAGCTTTTTAAACAAGAAATAGCACAGTGGCAGCTACTGGGTTGTTAAAGGTGTTAGATGTCGGAAGATTTCTATTTTTTTTTTTTTTTTGTGTGTGTAATGTTATATTCAATGCAATGCTAGAATCTGAGGACTCTGGAGAGGAAGAGGCTGCACCGGAGCCTCTAGCAGAGTCTGCAGAGGCCCTGGAGGAGGCACTAGCCGAGGCCTCAGCAGAGTCCCCAAGCCCTGCCTTGTTCACAGAGGCTGGGGTAGCTGACGCACCTGCAGCTGAGGAAGAAATCTCATCACTGGTGGAAAACTCTCAGGAACCTGCTCCCACAGACGCTGCCCCGGTCCAAGGTTAAATCTCTTTATAAAGAAATTGAACAAAACTGGGCAACACCTTACAGTGAGGGCCATGAATTCCTATTTTGTTCAAGATAGATTCCACACGTGCCCATTCCTAGACAGACTGCTATGTACATATAGCGCCACCTTTTAAATTATATAGGCAATATGTCATTCTGGCTCTGAGTTTGTATAAACAACTTTACTTCAGCAGTCATTCATATGAACATTTCATTGTAAAGTATTATCAAAACCAGTCTTCCTGAATCAGATCAACTTTTCCTAAATGCTACTGTTTTCCATACTTGTAAACTATTTAGATATCCCGTATTTGTACCTGTCCATTTATGCAAGGTAACTATTTAATACGTTTCTCCTTTTGATGGTAGACATGCAGTTGCTTACCTGCTAGAAATTACTTTAAAATTAAAAAAAAAAAAAAAAAAATCTTTAACAGCTTTATCTTGCTTTTGAGTACACATTCTGTAAAGTACAAGACTGGCAGGCAAACTATATGTAAGTTTAAAAATGTAAGATTTACATTTAGTTTGAAAGAAGTTACAATGTTGATACAATGGTAATTTAACAATATTTTACATGCAAAAATAACTGTTCAGAATTCTTGCTGTACAGACTCTCACAATGTAAGTAGCATTGTCACAATATTGATAAAGGTTAATCTTATGCAGTATGTGTCTGCGTTTACAAAGTACTATAGTAATTAAAAGTAAAATCTGATATTTATTAATAAAAATGTTTAATATGCAAGAAAGATTTATGTTAAATGCCAACCCAAATGTGTATTCTAAAACAGTCAATGGAAATAGCTTAATGAACAATGATTTGTTAAATACAAGTTTGTTTGGCAGGTAGGCAAGTCTTTTATGAGTTCCATTTAGTTGGTTTTAAGAGAATGCCCCTCTAAGCATTCCTTATAAACTGCTTGATTAAATAAACTGACTAGGGAGCATTTGCTTGACTCCATTGGACTTCAAAACATCCATTTAGTACAGCACCCCTTGTGCAATACTGTACTTTTAATGTGTGTTTTGAAAAAAGTTTGAAATCCCTTTTTCCAACAGTACAAAATTGAAGTGAATTGTATAGTACATATATCTAGAAAGGTAACTACAAGTTACCACAAAACAAATCATTTTCAGCTTCTCTACTTTTGAATGTAATAACACTAAATGCAGTGACTTTATAGTTAAATGTTCAGAAACTTTGTTCTAACCAATGCTACTCCATTTTGTTATGATATTAACGTTAGTACTGGTCCCCATTTTACTGTGTTGGGAATCTTTTTCTTCAGGATAAACATATTAGGCCATCTTGGTGTATATTGCCCCCTCCATAGTATATGAATTACATGGACAAATTGCCTTCAGTATAAAATAATGAAATCTTTAGTATGCTATTGGAGTTTGAACTACAATGCATAATTATTAGGAACCAGGAAGTTATTTATCAGCACAGCCCAAGTTAACAGTAGTCAGGGCTGATCAAACCCACTTGTCCTGCACCCTGTCATTGTGTAAAAACACAAATGCATGCTGTTACTGTTCAGTTTACCAGAGTCTGCTAAATTCCATCCCTTTTCCTCCCCTTTATGTACCATTGCTATGGAGGTTGGGACCTTCTTACTGGGCATGTATTTTCAAGCACTGATATGTTGTATCCATGTTTACTGTGTAAGCAGCATTCCATAACTTCACTAACACCTTGCCTGTTAACCTTCATCTCATTAAACTACTGATTTACAATGCATGCCTCCATTTTTATTGAATAACTGGATGCAGTAACCATTTAGAAATTGTGTGTGTTTGTGTGTACGGGATTGTGTTTTGGTACCATAATTACACTCTTGGGAGCTAAACATAAAACACATTTAAAGATTCAGTGTCCCACAGCTTTACATTTTACACATCAATTTAATACAGAGTAATTTCACTGGCATCTTTTTAGTTAATTCTTCCACGGTCCTATAATTTCCCAAGTGGCCAGCCATTATAAGCAAGGTTTTTTTTTTTGCTCGCAGCATTGTTGCACTAAAATCATGACGTTCAGACAAACAGAATACACAGCAGGGTTAGGTTTTTTTTTTTTTTTTTTTTTTTTAATACTCTGAAATTATATTTTATTTCAGCAGTTTATGAATAAAAACAGTAGAAATAAAACCTTTTATTCTACATTTGTTGTTAATTTATAAAATGTGGAACAGGTGAAAAATCGACAATATCGAAATGTTTGTTTTTATCACTTCTGTATGTGTTAAGAAAAGTAGAATATATAAAATAACATATGGGTTAGAATATATTATCACACAATAATATATGTATGCCTCTTGTCGGTTTTGGCCTGGCAATGTGCTCTTGGCTGTGCCACTCCTGCATTATTGCCCCAAACAATCTGGAGGGATTATACAGTATATGTAGGTCTTTTTAGAATTACTTAACTGCCTAGTAACACCTGTTCATATTTTTGCACATGTGTGTTCATAGTTGTTTACATGTTTCTAGTACTACTAAACTGTAATGTGTGTGTCCTGTAATTCTAAAGTTCACTTGGTACTTTAAAAAAATCACTAACTTCAGTTACTAAATAGCTTTGCTTAAACTGGACATAAGTTACAATATTGATATTTTAGTTCCCAAAGAAAGCTTGGTAATTGCTATGTGATAACTGGTAATCTGGTTTTATTTTGTTAAATTGTGGCTTAATTGCGATACCATCTCACCATTGAATAGTGAATCAAGGCATGTTTGTGCAGTTGCAACAGGACAGGGCCTGGGCGAGAACCAGCAACCTGCGCACAGCAAGCGAGTGTATTAACCACTAGAGCTTTTAACCTCATCTCGCAGACGGGACAGAATTCGTAACAGCAGTGTATCGCTCAATACTGCCTTACCCTGTGGAGTACAGTGTGTGATGTGTTAAACTAACGATTGACTTAAAAGATGATGCATGAAATCACAACAGTACCACTGCAGAGCCAGTGGCCTCTCTGTTTTTGTATGACCGTGTAGTAAAGTGTTTTGGAGGTACACAAATTCATAGCATGGTGTTACTGCAGACACACATCCTTAATGAGGTGACTGGCGATTCTGTCGAACCTGCACATCTCAGTTTCAGGGGATCAGTGGGGGTTGCTGTTGCAGGTGTTTTTCTTTGGGCTTCATCCCTCAGCAAACTCATTCTTTCACCATTGCAACAGTTATTAACTATAAGATTACAACCTCTTGATGGCTTTTGACAACCTAACAGCTCAGCTCCCAATCTGAGGTGGAGAAAGCTACTATAATCTGCATGCAGCTGTGCATGACACTAAGCATGTTTCAGAACATACAGTAGGCTGCATGAATACATGTACTTGTTCTGCCTCTAATCCAGTTTTCAGTCATATATTTCCACAATAATAGAACTGTAGGCACTGTCCCAGGGAAACCAATGTATGTAATTGACCTGTTTTTACAGGAACAGATTTTAGTCTCAAATAATTGAAAAATCAGACAGGCACATGAGGCAAATTAAATTAAGTTTTAGATGGGAATATAAATCCATGCAATAAAAAAAGCAAATTTAGATGATGGTTATTATTATTTTATTGGATTTGGTACATTTACAATTATGATATTGAATCAAAGACCAAACAATATATAACTTTGAATTGAGATATTGGTTTCTGTAGCTTAATTGATAGGGCATTATCTCTGAATACCAATAATGGTCCATACACTGTAACAGGTTTGCTCCAGTGCTAAGAAAACAGAATTAAGCCATAGAGTAGAACTATGACTGAGTGTAAATGTTTATCTGATACACTGTATAAGACTCTGAAGTGCTGTGTTAGCCCATGTATGGAAGCACTTAGGATGAATGGTGTTTATATTGAGCAGATATGCACACTTAAATAAATTAAGTTCCAGCATTCACTTATTAGCCATGGTGTTAATCCAGTAATCATTCTATACAAGGTCTGGTGCCACACCTTCTTGCCCAGCAGTGAATAGTTTTTGCACAGCAGCAAGCATGAACACGCCAAGTGACTTTCTAAAAAAACTACATGCACCCACACTCAACAACACAAAGCTTACGTTTTTGGATCCATTTATAATTGCCACTTAAGCAGCATTACTGTCGCCAGCTTCAACTTACAACCTACAAAGGACAGCCTTATAATATCTATAAATCTGACAAAATGATGTAGGGTTATGATGTAAACCTCATTGTCTTTTAGCAACAAAGGCAATCGTGACTCTGTATTGAAACATGTTTTTACATGATGGTAGAATTACTGTAGTCAGATCCGTCCTGCAGTAGATTCCAAACCATTCAGGTGATGGAGCAATGAAAAGAATAATAAATACTAAATAATAAATACATATTTTAACAGTGGAGGTTGTGAGTGACAAATGCAAGAATATTCTGAAACATTCCTTAAAAAGGAAATGATATCAGAATGTCCTTGACCATTGTAATTTGTACTGCCACCTAGGTCTGCTCTAAAGCAAAACACTTAAATGTTTTTTAAGCCATCAAATATAGTAAATTAGTACTCTTCTGTTTGCACACACAATACTATAATCTCTGGAGCCACTAGCTGGCCTTATAGAACGTTTGACCATTATTGTTTTAAAAGTCATGTGTAGCGCTGGCAACAATATGTTCCATTCCCTGCAGCACAACAGTCCACATTCCACCACGACTGAGCTTGCTGGAGATCTTATGCATTTAGATTTGCTTGGAGTTCAATGGGAACAGTATATTGGGGGTGTAGCTCACTATAAGTCACATTGCAACTCAACTAGCATTACTGTAAATGTTATACTCTCACAAGATGTAATTTTAAAACTAGTGAGCCAAAATGTTTGCTTTCATTTTTTTCTTGTTTTCAATTGTACCTCAATCAAGCTTCCAGGTATAGGATTATATTTTCCCAACTGTGCCACTGAAACAGTTGTCTTGGCATTTCCTAATCGCTTATTTGAAAACACATTTGACATTCACTTTATTCACAAATACGTTTTAATACATGATGACCACACATTTTTTAGGCAGTGTGAAAAGAGTATAAGTGTAATACCAATTACTGCTCAGTAAGAAACAAAAACAGCCTTCAAAAATATTTGCCCAATTTAGTCTTATACAAGTCCATACAAATTGCAATTTAACAGTAACACTAGGGAGATGTACAATCAATAAAACAGGATAATTGCACAATTACAAAACAAAAAAAGTGTAATATGAAAGTAAACCAATGCCAATTTCACCATGAATAATTTCTTAACATTTTTTTTTTACAGAAACCGAGCCTGTGGCAGAGATGGGAGGGCTAGCAGCAGCATCAGTTGAAACAGAAGGTGCAGTACTTGACTGCTCTGTGACTCTAAAAACTCCTTGATGTCATCTCTTCATACACGCGTTTAGGCTCTTTACAGGAATATAATTAAAGTTATCAGGATATTTACATATTTATTCTCTATTATTTTATGCTTTGAGATTTAAAAGTGCTACATAAATAACCAATATTTAACCAGTGGACCTGGTTTTCAAAGAGCTTACTCTAGCGTAGCGTCACCGGTTCGAGTTCAGGCTATTCCACTGCTGACCATGAACGGGAGTTCCCAGGGGGCAGCGCACAATTGGCCGAGTGCCACCATGGTGGGGAGGGCTCAGGTCGGCCAGGGTGTCCTCGGCTCACCATGCACCAGCAACCCCTGTAGACTGGCCGGGCACCAGCGAGCTTGCCTGTACGTTGTCCAGAGCTAGGTGGTCCTCCGACACTGTAGCCGTGAGGTGGCTGCATGGCAGGGCCTGCAGAGTGAAAAGAAGCAGATGGCTGTCAGCACATGCTTCAAAGGACACGCGTCCGTCTTCGTCTCTCCTGAGTGAGCAAAGGGGGTAGCAGCGGTGTGCCGGGTTAAAATAAAAAAATAACTGGGCTTTCCAAATTGAGGAGAAAATGAGAAAAAAGATAATTGCCGATTCCAAATAAAAAAACAATACAAATAAATAAATAAATCTAAATTAAAACAACTTTACAATATTATTCATAGTCATTAATTGTACTCCTTTCAAAAGTAATAGGAATAAATAAAGGACCAGGGAAATTGCTTTAAAATGAGGCCCCAATACATTTAATCAATTTGTCAAGAAATATAGAATTTATGTTATAATTCATTGCATTCGCTATCCTTACCCTTTTGTTGCTAATAAAATAAAGAAAGACATTCCTAATCAGTGAGGGTGTCCTAATACATTATGGAGATTTGTCTACTTTGGCCCCAAATATAGACATACAGTAAGTACACATGGCTAAATCACAAGGACCCTTAAACAGCGGGGAGGATTCTGCATAATTTCCAGCTCTTGCTCTTACAATGATAATTCAGCTTATCTGAAAATCTGTGTGTCTGGTTTTGCTTCTATAAGCAGACTTCCTAAGTTACTGGCACATGTGTGGCAGAGGTTTGGTCTGGGTTAAATGACAGTTTGTAACCAACAGCACCATGGCATCTGATGTCACCCTCAGAGAAAATTTATACTCATTAAACTCCAAAGTGTAGTTCGCATTAAAAAGAGAAAAGCATGCTTTAATGTTACAAAACTACAAATAAAAAGCTTATCAGTGCCTATGAAACCCATGAATTAAATTCAGGAGTTTCATTTCATGTTTTTCACCTTTGAAAAAAGAAGGTCCTGTGCTCACCCAGAACAAGCAATGTAATGAACACGTATTGCCCATTGAGATCAGCCCTACAAACTCCTGTTCAATATAGATATTAGGAGGATTTGTGCTGTGGCCACTAGATGGAGACACAGAATAAGCAAACGCCTCCATCAGTTTAGAACTATCGGAAAACTTAAATTCATTAAAAAGGGAATACAAATCCTGATGCTAACTCATGACTCCCTTGTTTATCCCCTCAGTTTCAGAGGCTGTAGCAGAGCTGCCAGAGGCTGCTTCCGCAGTTGCCATTGAAGTGGTTTCTCCAGTGGTGGAGAAGCCAGAGAAGATAGCAGAAGCTCCAGTGGAGGTAGAGACATCTACCCCAGAGGATGTGCCAGCCAGCCAAGCTGCTGAAGAAGAAGCCATTCAGAATGTCAAAGGTAGGCATCAGTGATCTTCACTAGCAACTCCGTTTAGGGAGTCAAAATCTGCAGGGACTATTTCTCCTCAAAACGCTACAGGCGCCCGGTGAACTGAAAGCAGACATCTACAGTGCTGGCTTTTATCTTCCAAGTGGCAGTAACTACCCAGCATCCTCTGTGTGTAAAGAGGCAATTAGCTTGGTTGTTGGATCAGAGGAAGCCCTCTGACCTCTTGAGCTTTTGCGGTGAGTGAACATAATTGGAAATAAATGGAGGGGGGGGGGGGGGGTTAAGTAATTCCACACACCAAATGAAAAGAAAAAGAACAGTAATCTACACTGATATTGATGAACAGAAGAAGTGACTTTAGGACATCACTGGGGGTCTTATGCTTGCAAAAATATTTTTGCATGAATGAAAAAATAAAGAAACACTAAAACCTTACAACCTCTTAACCTTTCACTAATGTTCCCAAAGATCCCATGCGTGTGTAGGTGAATTGAAACGAACAAACCACTATATAATTGACACCACTGTCTGTTAGCTGAATTGGACAGGTCCACCCAGGCACTCAGGAGAGCCGAGGAAGTGTGTGAGAGCTTGTACAGTGACACCTGAAGAGCCAATGCTCTCAGACTAGAACTGTTCACCACTTAATGCTTGCTTTCCATTCTCCCAGTTCCAGAGGCAGAAGCTGAGCCAGTGGAGGCTGCATCCCCGGTAGTTGTTGAGGTGGTTGCTCCGGTCGTTCAGGTGTGTCCTGTGGCGGAGGAGCCGGTTGAGACAGCAGAAGCTCCTGTGGTAACAAGGACTCCGCCCACACAGGAAGTGCAAACTAGCCAAGGTTCGACACTAGAAGCCAGCCAGGAGGTCAAAGGTAATGCTATCTGGGACAGCACTATCGAAATCTACAAAAACAAATGCAACTTGATTTTAGACTGTTTTAGACTAACATAAATCATTTTTCAACCTTTCATTTAGTATTTTGGCCATTTTTTGCTTGTAAAGGGTATCTAAGGTACATTATTGGCTCTCTGTACACTGATTTGTCCATCCTCTCATTTACAGTGGGAGTGACTGAGTCAGTAGAGGTCGTTGAGGTGGCCTCTCCTGTTGCTGAGGCGAGTCCAGCAGTGGAGAGCGATTCTCCAGTGGTGGCAGAGACATTGTCTGCAGAGGTTCCAGTCAGCCCCAGGGCAGCTGAAGAAGTTGTTCATCAGGTTGAAGGTATCCTGTTTGTGTACAGACTATTCCTCCACTTACCCATGGCATTACAGAGCTAAACATGTCCTTACACAGGTGTGCTGACATTAACTGTCTATCCTACAGAGATCCTTGCAGAGGTGACTGCGACAGCAGCTGCTGGTTCTGAGGAGGCGACCCCAGAGGGTCCTTCTGAGGGTGCCCAGGTTCCACATTCAGAAGAAGACTCTACTGTTCAACAGCAAGGTAAGAGATCCACTCATTCTGTATCAGCTGCACTGTGTCAAATATTGACATCATTTAAGCCATTCAAATATGAACCTTTCTTTGTAGAAATATCAATCCATAACTATTAAACAGTCAATAGTTCTGAATTTGGAAACACTAAAAGAAACGTAATAAATACGATGACAACCATTTCCACTTGAAGTCATCAAGAAATGCCATTGAATTCATTAAGTTTCTCATTTGTATTCATATCAGTGATTGTAAATACAGACGCAGACAAAGCTAACTTGCTCTGATGGGTGTTTATTTTCATAGCCTTGGTCCCTTCATTAACTGTTTAAATATAGGTGGAATTCAGTCAGCATTTAGATCAATTGAATATTCCCCATCTTCTTCCAATACTGCTATAAAATAAACCGAACACACTGTAAGCATCTTACAGTGTTTCTAAAAATACCACTATTGAGGGTTTGACAGTTATGGATAGAAAGTGTAGACTTTTTTTGGTGGAAAATTGTAATTTTTAATTAACATTTACTAACAGTAAACAACATAGTTCTAAACAGTGTCATAGAACAAAGGTAAAGCTTGAGTGGTTATTGGAAGATAACATGGCTTTTCTAAATACTCTTGCAAAGGTTTCTGTTCATTTGATTTCATTCCCCTTTTGAACAATTGATATTTGATACCTAAAGAAATCAACTCATAAATTTTAGCAAATAGTAAGGACCAGTGGAAAACAATGTAGAGTTCAATGTACCAGCACCGCGTCTCAAGAGGGTCTACGTATGTACTGGAGTATTTGTACTCCAGCTGTTTACCTTATGGTTTCCTTTATTTTGTACAGAGCCTGCTCTTGTGGACGCAATTGAAGAGGTTGCAGCAGATTCAGAATGGCAAGTCAAATTACCATGACACCTTCAACATGATTGACAGCACACGTGTTCGATTACCACGTTCGTACCCTTGAAAGAGAATGTACTCGGAGCTTGCTGATTTAAGTTTAAATATCATGTAAACCACAATGTTACAGCACCATAAAGTAAATAGTGCTCTGCGGTTTGGGCATATATATATACATGTGAAAAAAACAACTTATGCAAACAGTACATGCCTGCGAATTGTATAGACATCAAGCAATCTTTATTTTACTATATAATGCCTTTCCTAGTGGACCACCATCAGAAAGTGCTTTACAACATGCAGTAACAAGAAAATCCATAATACTTCAAATACAAAGAAATGCATAATACATTAAATACACTAGAAAGTGCATAATACATGATAGTAGCATTGTACATGAAACAGTACATTAAATACAGTGGAAATACATTATGTTACTACATTACATGCAGCTAGTAGCAGATATCAGGCTTAAATAACATGGAAAGTAAGAGAGAACAGGTGGGTCTTGAGAGTTGATTTAAAGCGAGAGACTGTGCGAGCATCATGCACCAAAGCGGGAAGAGAGTTCCAAAGAGTCGGAGCCATGAAGCTAAATGAGCGTTCTGCAAGTGTGGTGCACTTTGTGATTAAGGGCATTGTAGGTGAGCAGGAGAGTTTTGAAAATAATCCTGAACTTTACAGGTAGCCAGTGTAGCTGGGCAAGGCGAAGGGTGATGTGCTCCAATTTTTTACATCTGGTAAGGATCCTGGCAGCGGCATTCTGAACTAGCTGCATTCGGTTTAGGTTGCATGCCGGGAGAGCACCATATAGAGAGTTGCAGTAGTCGAGTCGAGAGGAGAGGAGAAAATGCATGACACAATTTCTCCGCATCTGGGAGGGAAAGGTAGGGATGGACTTTGGAGATGTTTCGAAGTGGTAAAAGGAAGATTTGACCACGGAGGAGATAATATAACATAATGTCACCCTAGAGCTCTTTGCAAAAAGTAGGACTGATTGATTGTTATCTTTTTTGTTTTTGTTTTATGCAGCCAAGATTGAGACCTCTACGATGAAGTGGCTGTGACAATCAACGAAAGCTGTGAAGTGCCTTTCCCTTTATGTCCAGAAGCACAATGTGGCTGTGTGTTCAACAGCAGAGAAGATAAAGCCCTTTTATGTCTATGTAATAATGATTCATTTTGCAGTCTAAGCATGTGAAGATCACACCACACGTGGGATAAAGTCACACAATTCTACAGCCTTATTTTATAGAAAGTCAATAGTTCTGAAAGGAATAAACTAAAGAAATGTAGTTGTAGGCAGTGGCAGTGGCAGTTATGCTTCAGAGGGTAATCTCTTGGAATCGTTTTTCCAGAAGCATTCTGTAGATGTAACCATCCAGCTGAACAATGGAGAATGTGTGGGAAAAAAACAAACAAAAAAAACAAAAAAAAAGTATTGTGCAATGTACTGATGTGGTCACGTGAGGTGTCATGTGATCTACTATGTTGAGATATGCATTGTGGGCTTCTGTAGCAGGTCACTCTAATTTGTTTGGCTTGCTACTGTTAAAAAGGCACTACAGTGTAACAAAATACTTTAGAGGATGCTTTGCTAAAGTCCAGTTCTTTGCAAGGTTTTTTTTGCTGTCTTGTTCTTAATCCCTGTTTTTCTACCGACACCCCTTACAGAAAGGTTAGAAAAACACCACTGGGTATTGCATTTGATTTCCTGTAGTGTCAGTACCATTGCTATTTGTGATCTAATTGTGTAAATGTTGTCACTGTGGTTTGGTACCATTTCAACGTTATCCATGTACTACTAGTGCTACTGTGGTGATAAATCATTGCCATTAGTGGTATGCAATTGTAGTGCAAACCAATCTGGTGTAATATAAAATAGCCACATGATATACTGCAACAGTGGTGCTTTTGTTGATCTGTAAGCATTGCCTTTTTATTCAAGAAAGATTAAAAAAAAAATGTATAGAAAGTTTTATGACTTGCATAAACACTGAACAAATGTGAGACATGTGATTTGTAGCCTTGACTGGGTATAGTTATGGTTTCAGCTTACTGTGACGAACCCATCGGAACCCTTTAATGATAAACCGAGCTTGTGACCATATAGGGTTATGGTTCAATAGTAAGTATATATGGCAAGTACAGTATACAGGTATCAGTGTGAGAAATTGAAGTGAGACCATAAATTATAATTCTGGTTTTCTGTTCCAAGCATAGCAAATAGTACTGCATCGTTCAAATGGTAAAACAAAAATATTCAGAGGTGAAGATATATATATTTACAGTCAAGACGTTTAATTAATGTTATGATGTGTTCTGTATCCAGTTAATATTGTAATTTTCATATTTGTTTTTTAAAAAGGAAGCTCAGGTTCCTGCTGATTTCGTTCTGTAACTCATACCAGCAGTGTTATCAAAGAGAGCTGCAGCCTAAAAAAGGGACATTATGATTGATGGCCATGAAAAATAGAGGGATGGTAAACACTGCCTCTGTTTTCTTTATTGCTTTTTTGAAATACAATTTGACATGTTCTTCCCTTTTTCCTACAGCTCTGATGAACCTCATCACAGCACTACAACTACAGTTGCTTGTTGCAATTGTTTCTTTTTTTTTTTAAAAAACAGCTTTTACCTCCTCCTGGCCGCAGCCACATAAACACCCAATTCTGCACCAATGAGAGCTCATAGACAGCTGGCAATCCCAGTAATGATCCATTTTCACTCAGTTAACTCAATCAGCACAGGTTTTGCCTGTCTCATTTGCCCAGCACAGTGCATGCTGGTAAATGAAGTCTTGAGCCCCTGGCTTCAGACTCACAACTACATTTTCCTCTGCATCTAGTCAAAAAGGAAAAATACTGCGCTGGGTTTTTGGGCTTTTACCTCCTATCTATTATTCTTCCATCCGCTCTACCACAATATATAAAAATACTTCAGCTGCATTTACTACCAACAAACTGCAGCTGCAGTGATATTGAAGATTCTCAGTGCAATTCAGTGGAGGTTTGTGACAGTAAAAGACATGGTCTTCCTATTCACATAATAGAATAATAATTGATTTTCATCATTTTGAGACAGTTCTTATCTGTGATAACTTCAAAAAATAGATCATAAGGCAATACTATTAAAAAACATTTTGACATGAAGACATTGATAACATTGACATCTTTGTGTGCATTGTTTCCTAATGCCTATTTAGAGCCAGTCATATTAATGTTCACAAATGTAAACATTAATTAGTTTAAAATGCCATTCCAAATTGTTTGGTATTTCATTCAGTTAAATTTGATGTTGTTGTCTTGTATATATACACATTACACAACTTTGATATGTTTTTGCTTGTCAGGGAACATTTTGTGATAAAATAGTAATGGACAGTTTCTTCAAGCAAATGCACAAATATTAGTACTACAACTTTAAAAGACTCACAAGTGTTTAAACCAGATCTCCTGATTCTTGTGAGTTGTAGGTTTAAAAAGTTATCTCAATATGAGACTTTTCGCCTTGTAATCTTTTAAACTAAGACCAATACCAAATTTGGATTAAAAACACCTTTTTATATTTTCATGTGCTTCTCCTTTATGTAAATCATTTTTACTATCAATCTTCAAACCAAAAATTATTAAGTTAAAGAACAACTAGCGGGGTTCCAAAAAATCTAACGCCACTACAGCTGTTTAAATAACGTACCTGTAACTTTTCTTTTCATTGTTAACATCCTGACAGCTTTTATACACTTTAAAGTCTGTTTCAAAGCTCTTTTCAAAATGTCTGCGCTAGTTCACTGGGGTTTGAGATCTGTCCTCTAAATCACTGCAGGAAGAACGACAAAAAAAAACAAAAAAAACATAACAACAAGTACTCTGGCTTTTCTGTTCCGTACCACATCATGGATTGCTATCGCTGTGCTACCTGTTTGACAATGTTGGAAATAATCCTTACACTATCGATACACTTGAGTGGATATTTGAAAAGAGCTTTGAAACAGATTTTAAAGTTAGAATGCGAAAAAGTTGTCAGAATGTTAACAATGAAAAGAGAAATTACAAGTCTGTTATTATAACAGCTGTAGCTGTATTTCTTAGAACCCCCCTAGTTACTCTTTAACAGGGTAATCTCTAAACGTATCTTTTAATGTTGTTTAATGAAACTTGAAATGATTTATTTAACTACGTAGGGCCAACTAAGAAAAGACGAACCAGGAATATGAGGGTCAGGGCTAGGGAGGGTTAAGCTAGGCTTCCCTTTTATGGATCTTGACTGGGCAATTCCATTCCTGCTCTTGCTTGCAATATTATGGTTTCTTGTTCATTCCAAATGACAGCACCTCTTACAGGACAGTTCCCCCAAAAATCATGTTGGGAAATTGATTGAGCTCAGGCAGTCCCAAAACACCAACCAACCTGGTTTTCCATGGAGGCACCAATCCAAGCACTCATCTGCCTCAATCTTTCTTAGCTTTTGTGATGTGACAGGGTTAGGCTTCAGGGTGGTATGCTCTGCAAACAAATTTTGCCAAGGCTTCTCTGCTCAGGTTGTGGGAAATTCCAAGACTTGCGAAAAATAATTAAGTGAAATAAACCTAATGTAATATTGAATTACACCCCGCTTTGTAGTTTTCCATTTACTTAACAAAAAACTGAATATGAATTGATGCACAGTGTCAATGTAATAAAACATAAGGGCTAGATTTTTTTGTAATTAATATATTGAATATATACTTCAATCAAATGTTGAAGTTGGAGAATACTTTTTTGTAGATGCTACATTTAGCATTAAAAAAGCAACCCATGCATCATGTCCCTCCTTCAGCAGCTGTAAGTATCATTCAGTCATAAAACGCAATGTATTTAGCAGGCGCACAACCTGCTTCCAAACCAGGCATGTATGTACTAGTGTAAACGCTTGGCTTGCTGTCAATTCAATTGGTATTCAGTTTCATACATAAATATTTCAATACATATTTTAAACTTTCAGTTTTTGAAAACAGAATTGGGAATATTCAGTCTTTATATTCATAGGCAAACCCAGCTTGGTCAGCAACCAGCAAGACCAGTCTGCTACAATAACTGATGGCTTTTGGCAATTTGATTCCCAATCTGTAAGGAGGAGAGGATGAGGTGTGTAAAGGCCATTTCCCAGGCCAAGCAGGAAGAAGGGATGAGATGGGAAAGTGTGGAACAACTCAAGATCGGCTGGCAAGACCCATGGACAATGGAACAGAGCAGGATCAGTTTCCTCATCAGATCAACACATAATGTTCTTCCATCACCTCAGAACCTAAACCTCTAGGTGGGTGAGGATCCCTCACGTCCTTTGTGTTCATCACCTGCAACATTAAGGCACATTTTGACAGGATGTAAGGTGGGTCTTAGGCAAGGACGGTTTACTTGGCGCCATGACCAGGTGCTGTGATGTTTGGCCTTAGCATTGGAAGACAAGCGCAACCTGACCAATAAGTTGCCACCAGTTTCATCAAAGTATTACACACAAAAGACAATATTCTTCCATCCAGGAGAGCAAGAAAAGGTGTTAAAACCAAGCCTCACTCAGGCCAACTGGAAGCTGCTAGAGACTGGAAAATGCTGGCAGATGTTGGTCAATGGCTTATTTTTCCACCTGAGATTGCTACCGTCAACGTTTGACCAGACATTGTCTTGTGGTCTGGATCAGCACGCCTTGTTTACCTAGGAGAGTTAACAGTGCTATGGGAGGATGCTGTGGATGAGGAATATGAGAGGAAGAAACTTTGATACGCTCAACTAGCTGCTTGAGAAGAACAGCGAGGATGGAGAGTCTGAGTTTACTGAGTGAAGGTGGGTTGTCGAGGATTTATGGCACACTACAACCCAGTTTCTCAGAGATGTCCAGTTCAGTAACCAAGAGTTGCATTGCACTGTGAAGAACTTATCTGAAGCAGCAGTAAAGAGGAGCAATTGGCTGTGGCTGAGATGGATAGATTCTGGCTGGTGATCTCAAGCACAATAGGAAGAAAGCAATGCTGATGTATGGGTAAGTAAGCTGGGCTGAGTTGAGTGAGGGTCGGAGGGGAGTGATGGTGGGATGCCAGAATCACTGTCGAGGCCTCTTGAGGTGGTGTGGGCTAGTCAATGAAACACAGAGGATGGAAGTTGCCCACTTGAAGACCCCAGAGATGGACCCTACTTGGCTCAATCCAAACGGTTGTCCTGCTGATGCGCTGGGGAGACCGCACTGGGTTGATCCCTGGAGCCAGCATCACTGCCGTTGTGTGTGCTGATGCGCTGGGGAGGCAAAATAAGCTGATCCCTGGAGCCAACATTACACTTCAGCCATCAACACCAGGCAAAGGATATCAACATCATCAGATGGAAAGAAACGCAAATGGATGGAGTTGCAGATGGATCACATTAGTTTACTGTAAAGCTACGTCTTAGTTGGTGCTTATCTTGGCGAGAGCTGAGTTCAAATCAGCATGAAGTTTTAACATCTACTCTAATTTAATGGAACTCATAATTGCACCTAAATACTAAGGGACTTTAATATTATTTATTTGGGATTTATTTATGGGGCACGTGGCAATTATCATGGTCAAGATTCTGGATTGTAGAAAACACAAATTATTTATTGTGCTTCATCCTATATTGATTTTGTAGTTACATAAAAACAAAAATAATAATCATTTCTAATTTATTAACATGATAATTAGAATTCCAATAAGTTTATAAAACCCCTAACCTGAAAGACAAATATTACATTTTTATAAAGTTAGGAAAAGCCAAATGGAAGGCATGTGCTAGAAAATCTAGACAAACTGAATGTAAATGCATTTTACATGTATCTCCATGCTCTTCAAAGTACACAGAACAATCCAAATAAACCCCCAATATCTAACCTAATATGTATGCCATCTTTTTGCAGGTCTGACATTTACACATTATGGTAAAGGTGATTTGTTTTTTTAATTGATTGTTTGACAGCATTCTGCACATAATGAAACATAGTCAACTTTGAAAACAGTCATGTGAAAAACTATGATTAGAGGTTGGAAGAGAATTATGATATTTTTTTATAAATGTGTTTGACTGTTAGGATTTCGGATGTCAGCACTCATAAACAAAAACTGATTGCTCTGCTCTTGATTTTTCATCGCAGAGGGCATAGGTCGACATAAAACCTGAGAAGAGTTTTTTCACGATGGACACAATCCTTCAATAGAGAAGTGGAATGGCTATGTCATTCAACAGTGGCCCTGTACCCATTCACCAAACAGTAATAAACAAGTGTCCAGGATTATGAACCTATTAGCACCCTCACCACTGACTTCAGTGGAGTGGGGGTGGCTTTCAAATCTCACATGACCCCTTTATACACAGCCAGGTCCACTTGACATGCTTTTGCAGGTTCCCAGAATGCTAGTGGACTGCCTGTGTGACATCCACGCCCATGCTCACATGCAATCGCCTACTATGGACAGCAGCCAACAACACAAACACTCAGGGTGTTTCCTATCACTGCTGTTCTATATAGAGTTTACTCCCAAGGCAGGATCACCGTTTTTTTTTTTGCCAATCTCACACACAATGTAATTAACATCTACGGTTTTAAAAACATTTCATTTAACGTGATTCTGGATGCAAGAAATACATTAGGGTTAGCAGCTGTGTTTATGTAGATGACAAGCCTCTAAGAACTAGAGTACACAGTTTTTTTTTTTTTTTTTTTTTTTAAGCCTCAAACCATGTGTAAAATGTGTAGTTTATTTTTGGTATAAGCCTCTTAATAGCAATAGCAATAGGCAATTCATATTTTTTTAAAAAAAAAGAAGTTGGAAAAAGCTGTCTGTGTGTAGCTCCTATTCACATGTAACCCTGATTCATTGCTTATTTATTCTTACACAGATATTAAAAATAAATGCAAGAGCAATTAACTGAGCCTTGTGTTAAAGCACTCTAAACTCTGAGAAATGCCAGCAAAGATCTATACTGCTGTGTGCTGGTCAAAGATGGCGCTTTGTTGGTTTTCCTCTTATTGTGCTGGTTGAACATTTGGTGCTATTTGAGAAGACGGTTTAGCTGGGTGGTCCAAAAAAAAACAAAAAAAAAAACCTTTCTGGTGTTCATAAGGCAACTGTTTGTTGTTTCCACTACACACTAAACTTATTAACTGTAAAACGTGTGCGGTATTTTGTAGACTACCCAATAAGAGGCCAATAAATATGAGTTCCAATTCCCAAGTTCATCTGGTCACGCACTCACCAGTTTAACATAATTTCATTAAAGGAATACGTTTTGTTTATGGAGCATCTTTTGAACGCGAAACAGAAAAGCAATTTTATTTTTTTTTTCGGCTAGGGAAGTCGACGAGAAACAGAAAATCAATCCCTCGTAATTTCTGGGAAAGGGGGGTAGTTGCTGTGTGAAGCAACGTCACACAGCGAGTGTGTGTCACTCTCTGGCAGGCTGGGGGAGACTGAACTGGATCCCAAGTCTAACACATATCATATCAAAACACAATCAGATTGGAAAAAGTAAAGATTTTCACCTGAATTGGCGACTGTGAGCTTTAGAAGAAAGGCATAACGTGGGATATTTAATTGCAAACCAGAACTGATACTACTTCGCATCCTGGAAGAGGTAATACTGTACTACCAATGACAAATAACTGCATAGCAGCAATAAACAACATTGTTTGTGTTTTGGTTTATTGACTAGGCCTGGTGTTATATCTCTCTTGTGGAGGAAAGCCACGGTGGAAGGTAAGGGACACCCTCTATCCATTGTAATAGTAGCGGTGTTTGCACAGTAGCAAGGCGATCGACATCAGCTACTGCCGGGGCTTTTTCGAAACGCACCCCCAGTCGATTTTGCTCAAGTTCATATACACGCACAGCCGAGTGGTTTATTTAATAGTTTTGTCTTCCAATAACGATTTGGTTTGGTTGATTAATGATGCGTGTGAGTGGATTGCTGTTCATGTATGTATAACGCTGGTACAATGTTTCACAATACTTATTGATTTATTAGGGTGCAAGAGTGTAAACATGGACACCGGTGCTATAATTTGGAGAAAGAGCTAGTATTTATGTTTGCATAAACATTGTATGTTAGGTTAACCTGGCATTTTTTTCTGTTGGTGTTCTATATATCTGAACAAATGTTATACACTTTTAAGATAGTAACTACAGATTTTGATGCTTATTTCTTGTATTGTGCCTTTAAATTAGAAATTGCAGGCCCGAACCGCCTATACAGAGATATCAAACCGTGGAACCAAAAGGGGTTGTGTTTGCTTGTACATGCCAGCGTTTAAATATATTATTACATATTTTATTTATTTGAACTGCGACATTAGTTAAACATGAACCCGAGTAGGATGCTAATGAAAAAGGGTCATCTTAACCTGCCTTGTTCTGGCTGGTATAAACATTTAATTGTGTTCCAGTTGGCTCCATGTTCATGACCTACACCGGTGTTTTTGTTTATATCTGTTGTGCAGATTAAGATGTCCATGCGTAGAAATACGGTAAATGTATACCTCAGAAGTTAATTTAATTTCACATGCACCCTCGACATATTTTAATAGCTTGTGTAGTAAATCGGTTAACAGTTGTGTTTGAAAGCAAGATAAGTGGGAAATCCCTGTGAAGAATGAAGGACAGCACATCACATTTTTATTTTAATCACACCACTGAAAGCGTACTGGATGTTTGCATTGCATCAATGCATTACAATTATTTCCTTCGGCATCTCCCCTTGCTGAACCAAACACGTCCCCCTTTGCCAGTACTTCAGCAACGGATTCCTTTTTTGAGAGAAAATACACTACAGTGGGTGGGCCCTCGTTTCCTAATTGTTACAATAATATCAAATAGTGTGTATTAATTTCGTATTTCTACTGACTGTATATAGAAAACCTTACTATTAATAATCACTGTGTAACATTGCTATAAAGTATTACACTAGGAAATGAGGACATGTCATTGTTCTTAAAATATATTCTGCCATTTATTAGATTATTATTATTATTATTATTATTATTATTATTATTATTATTATTACTGTTATTTTAATCTGGTTAGCCCGACCTACACTACAGGCCATTATTTTGTTAATTTAAAACATTTACATTTTGCTATACCATAACATTTGGGAGATTAATACAGCACAGTTTCCAAATTGCCAGGAAACTATAAGAACAAATCATTACGCATTTTTACAACTTTTTTTATGGACAAAGATTTTATTAGTTATATGAGCCACTAAAGGGGTTTACAGTACAGCCCATTGCTTTTCTGTTTTGTTTGTTAAATTAGTTAACCTGACAATTGCTTTTCTGTGAAGACAGAGACTAGAGCAGCTTTTAAAAAGAAAGCCTCCAGGGACCACAGTATTGTTTAGAATCAGCATTTATTTAAGAACACTGTCAGGAACCACATTTAGCATAAACAATGCCAAACTGAACAGCTTTTCTACTTGTCTGCTTTGAAATGCATACCTTTTATAGTACAGAACAGCTTTTTGTATACTACAACAAAGTATTGTGGTTAAAAAATGTACTGTACAGTTGCAGCTTTAAAAAAAAACAAAAAAAAAAAACAGTTGTGAAATAACAAATCCTACCAACATGCTTCAGAAATGTCTGGAATTTAAAAATGTTCATACTTTTTAAACTAGGAGTATCCTTCCCAACATTCACTACTATTACATATTAGGTACAAATTGTATTATGTCCTGCACACAAGTGTAACCTACAGTAAAGCCCATTCTAACTGATATTATAAATTTACATCCCCACTGGAATTACACTTATAATCTCTCTGAGAGTGTAGCTCTAGATCTTGTGCAAAGAATGTCGATGACAAAGCATTCTAAACATTTAAACCACAGCAGGTTTTATAAAAACAGATTAAGTATCATGCTTTCGTCCATTTTTTAAATTAGATTTAATGACTTGTAATATGTTTAGAAGTGTTTGGTGGCTCCCTCTATACTATCTCTTGCACTCTTTGTATGACAAAGACAAAGCAAAGAGAAATGCACGTTACACTCTCAACTTGATTAGATGTATCCACAGAACACTTAAACACATGATTACATGTACCCAGGGATGCTTTGTTTTTTTCTTCATTTCTCATTTCTATTTTGATAACACCGTGTAACAAATTTTTTTTTTTTTTTTTTTGTTCCTGGGTAGTAAGTGTTATTTCCTAATTGCTTATGCCTCAAAAGTATAGAAAATGGCTATTATTCCCCACAAACTTTGCTTTTGTGACCAGGACAGTGATATTTCAAAATATCACTATTTCCAATGGGAAAACGGGCAAATGTGTGTCTCTTCGTTCACATAAAGTCAGAAAAAAAACAACATATGAATCCAAATTAACATGTATTTATACTAATGTAATACAAAAATGACTACAAAAGATTTAGAAGTGAGTAGTTTTTCGAGATTTACGATTATACAGCATTTTTGTTTTCTGACTTTATGTGAACGAAAAGACACACATTTGCCAGTTTTCCCATTGGAAATAGTGGTATTTTGAAATATCACTGTCCTGGTCACAAAAGCAAAGTTTATGGGGAATAATAGCCATTTTCTATACTTTTGAGGCATAAGCAATTAGGAAATAACACTTACTACCCAGGAACAAAAATTGTATTACATAGTGTAATATGTAAGAAGCTTCAAAACATTTTTTTTATTTGTCCAGCATAAGCTTTGGCATTAATTCTTATTAGGCAATAAACGTTACATGTCCCTACTTTGTTTACAAAACCAATATCTTCTGTCCCTGTAATTTCTGTATGTTCCATTTAGCCTAGGCTAACATATTCAGAGACTGGCTGTGGTACTGTCCTCATGACCAGATCACAGGGCTGCAGATCTGTAGCTGCCCAAGGTTTTTAAGCACATGACCTCTGAACATTTTTAGTGGTGGTATTGTAAGATGCAGTAAAATTGCTATTAAGATTCTGTAGGGATCTGATTGCTGTGACGTTATGTTATTACTATTTTTGTGGGAAAAAAACATCAGGGAATTGCAATGCCATGAGTGAAGTACATGAAAACCAATGATTGTTTTTCTGATTGCATGACCAAAATGAAATAGGGTAAAATAGGCTAGGGCACAAAAAAATACTGTAACAGGTAGCCTGAATAAAAAATAAAAACACACTTTCCAGGATCTATAGCTTTGAACAAGAAACACAAAGACAGTCACATTGCATTTTCTCTCTATTAAATGGGTGTTATCAGTCTCTACTTGTTTCTGTAGTCCTTGTTAAGGAAAGCTACGTTTGAATGTGTTGTTGATTCCTTGATACTAGTATTCGTTGGTACCCATCTTAAGAAGCTTTGTTGTAATTCTCATGATCCGGTGGTGAGTTTGGAGTGTGTTGTACTATCCTAGGCATGAAACCTGCTGTGTGCAGGAAACATGTGCTCTATTGTGTCAGTCATTTTACAAAGCCTCCACCACCTCTGTGGCAAAGCCTTCATCTCAGGCACCATTATGGTGGCTACTGTACGTAATAGGGGTGGGCATGGGTAATAGTTTATTTGAATAATCTATGAGACAATTGTTAATTGTTCAGGAAATGACTAATCGTATAAGCTACCTTGTATTGCAACATATCGAAATGGTGTGAACAGACACATTAACCATGCTAAGCCTGCTGCTACAGCCCTACGTATTGCTATAAATCAATCATTATGTACTGTATGATGATTATGTACTGTTTTTGTTATTAGAAGTGTTTATACTACTGTTATATTTAGTATACTGTGTCAATTGATCACTCAGTCTATAACCTTGTAACTCATTTGAGAACAGACCCTTATTTTCAACTGTCTAGATAGGAACTGTTCCAAAGCAATTACTAAACAATTACTTGACAATAAATTGCAGGATCAGTTAACAATGTTTATCGGTAAGACTATGCACCTGTTGTTAACTAAAGCATGACATAAGTTCTAACTTGCCTCAAGAGTTACAATTTAATTGCGGGGGCACATCTGGGAATTAAACATATGTCAGCCAACAGGAGGAATCAGACACTCCTGTCAGGGTTGCCATGGTGAGGTGGGGTTGGCAGGTAAACACAGTGTTTTTGTAAACAGAGGCCTATTTGTTTCATTGTATTCCTAAGGAAGCGGGCGTGTCTGCGCTTTTTGCTGTGTGCTTTTGCTGTGTCATTTCCACAGCCTCTTAGCCTATTTTAGCCTATTAAACATGTACTGTACAGTAGGCCTACACAATGCTGTACAGTATACAGTAGCTTCCAAAAAATACAATGGAGAGACTTTAGTTCGGAATATAAACCTTTGGTACACAGAATGTTTTTAATTATGTTTAAATGATCAAATCTGGGGATGTTGAAACCTAGAAACTTTAACCAATAACCACTGGCATGCACAGTACAGTATAAGCCTCCCAGAATACTCTGTAGTAAACATATGCAAACTACCAACATGTTAATATTAGTCTTTTTCCTAAAGGCAATGTGCCAGTTACCATATCAGTTATTGTGTTGGTGTTTTTTTGCATATAAGTCCACACTGTGAACTGGGCAGAACTCTTGACTTGACGCTGTGTCCAGATTTGAACGGGTTCCTAGAATTACAGGCCATTGGCCAAAGCAAGTACAGTAATCCAAAGCACGTACAACTGCGGTGGGACCAGAGTAAGGGCAGATATGTAAAAAGTCGGATGAATGAATCCTTTTTTAAATTTTGTTTTGAGATTCAGCTTTTATTAGGCAGCTCCCCTAAATCCTGTGTTTAGAAAGATACAGGGTATTAACGCTTGTGACAGAGTAGCCATCTGCCATGTGTGTGTGTGCATTCACTGCTGAGTGACACACTGAACAACTGGCGTGACACTACCAGGAGTGGTTGCGCACGGAGCACATACAACAGTGTATGAACTTTGGTAGGATCTGCGATATCTGAACTAATCTTCTTTAAACTAAAGTTGCTGAAGAGGTTGATCATGGCGAATAAATGGCTAGGGTAGGTACGTGGTGGTTTACTGTATTATGCAAGTACTATGACATGGATATACAGAAGGATCATTCCAGCTCAGACCAAATGCTGGGGGGTGTTTCCTTATAGAAAACATCAAAAAAGGGTTTAAAAAAGTGTTCTTTATCATAACCTTAGACCCCATTTGGGGGACCTAGATAGAAAAACGTTAATGCTTTTAAAGTATTTGAGTTTCTAACTGTTTTCTTCTTAGCCTCGCAGATCATAAAAAGGAAGCGTTAGGCATCCTGCTTGGAGGGTGCTGTAAATCCTATTCAGTTTAATAACCATAGCTTCAGCTGCCACAGAGAGGAAACAGCAAAGTTAACACAATAATCCCATCAACATTCACAAAAAGTACTGTTCATGAAAGGGAAGTGTACCCTGCCGAGTGGTATTAAGGGAGAATGATTTGGACAATACGGTATTGTTAAATTGTATAGCTAATATTTTCGTAATTAAAATAATCCTTGGAGTAACTGAAAGAGAACAATAGGGTTTATTGAAATTCTACTGTAACTAGCGAAACAGAATGTTCAGCTTGTGACTGTTTTGAGAATCCAGTTGCTTTATATGTTGATGTCCCAGATTAGATTTTGCTATATTTTATTTACTGTATTTTGTTAAGGAAATAGCTGTACACAAGGGTGGCAAGAAGGTCTTTTGAGAGTATTTTTTAATCCAGTAAGATGGCAGGTTCTAAACCAATAACTCTGCGCTTGGAAGCCATATGGATTATTGAATGTCTTTTATTGCATGCTGATATTAATAATGGTGGATCAACCAGTGTATGGGGCTGATATCATGTGATCGTCCACTTTGGATCAAGTTTCCTTTTGTTTTGCTGGAAATATGAGGCTGCTGGTGCTCGGAACCTTAAAATAAATACAAAGTATTTGGGTCATTGCAATAAGAACCAGGGCAATTGCAAACATTAGAAAAAGTTATGTGGACACTAAAAAAAAAAAAAAAAAAAAAAAACAAACAAAAAAAACCCCAGAAACTACCATTTGCATGTACTGTATGTGTAAGCCTCTTGTTGAAACACACAAGTTAAGAATTACTGGAAAATGTTTGGGGCTGAATCATTATCTATATTTAGGGCTCCAATAATCCTCCAATAGAAATGTAGGAATTTGCTGCCACTCAGTAGTTGGGGTGGGTTTAAAGTATTCAGATTGAATCAATGCAAGATACAAGTCAGGAAGGAGGGCCACTTTTTATTTTTACTTCCAATAAAAAAATTTTTTACTTCACTCGCTTTTTTCTTCTTTTTTTGTCTGGAAGATATTTTATTGGAGTGAGTGGAGGTATGGGACTCAGATTTATCTTTCTCTCAAAATATGAAAGTTGAGTCACTGATCCACCCACATTACAATTTAAAGAGTCTGTTTGGGAGGGGGATGGAAGAGGGTTTGGATCCTGTTTTCAAGGTTAACTGCTCCTGATCTGCAATGTGCAGGTGACAAGAACCAAATCAAGGCCTTCTCAGAACAACTTCCAGGAAAAACATGAAAAGAAAAATTGAATTAAAACCCTTTAATGTACCACGCATTGACTGTTAAGGCTGCTGGATAAAACAAAATAGTTTAGTAAGTTTGCTGAAATTTTCAAACAAACTTGGCTTCACCTTAATATTTCCTTTCACACCTTAGTATTTCCTTTCACAAGTGCTAGGGGAAAAGTGTGTGTTTATTTGAAGTGCCAGTAATTGCACATTATTTAAGTACAGTAGACATAAATTATTACTGCTGTGTTTGCTAAGATTATACAAGTTTCATCAACTTTAATAGACTAACCACAGGTGTACCTTACTGTGTGATCACTGAATTTAAAACCATTACACAGATTGCCAGATTACAGGACGGGGGAAGGCTTCTGTACTTTGTATTTTTCAATTAAGACATAGGCTATATAATGAACGGGAGGCAAGTTGCTCTTATGCTGCTAAGCATGAGTAGAGGGTTTGAGAAAATAGTGGGGTCACAAGTTTATAAAGTTATACAGTAGGGGTCTACAGTAAACCTTACTACAGTCAATTCACAGATCCTGCCAGGCTACTGTAGTTCCCAAGGTCCAGTGTACTGTATAGCTTAGGTTACCCTGCTTAGCATATCCAGGCAGACTACTTTCCAAAGTACTGTAGATATACTCAGTGTAGATGAAGTTGTACTGGTTCGTGGGCCCTATTAACTTAATGTGCTGCAATCAGACCATCTATTGTATACAGGAAAGGTATGCAAGAGATGCTCACTTTATCTAAAGCGTCCTATTTGAAATATTTTCATAGACCTGAATTAATGTTACAATTGTGAGGAACCAAAAGACTATCTGCAAAATGTTAATAAAGCTAAGAGGATGGTTATTAAAATATTTCTTATCTTTTATTTAAGATGTTTTAAAGCATTCAACTATGTTTCCCATCATTTTTCAATATAAGTATTGTCCTTGTGGAAGAGAGAAGTGTTCAGATTGTCGTCTTTCTTGAACAAGTACAGTAACCACAGGCAGGCAGAGAGGGTCACATTTTTTGCGTGTTCCCTTTCATTTCCCACAAACCACTGCACTATAGTGCAAGCACAGTGTAAAAGGAAAATAAAATTTAAAAACGGGCTGCATCAACCAGCAGGAGGCAGTTTGATCATAAATAGTGTGCTGTTCTGTTCTGGAAAGGCTGTTCCTCTGCAGTCTGTCATCTTCCAATAAATTTGTGAGCAGCAGGTAAGGAAAAATGCTTAATTTCAGACAGTCTTCAGCTGTCAGAACAGCATTACTTAAAATATATTTTTTTCTTTTTTCTTTTTTTAAGTTATTTAATGTTTATTTAATGGCAGTTCACGTACATTTCTGTAATGTGATTCAGTGATACCAAGAAATCTCTTTTAGTTTCTTTGTTTTAGATAGCGATCATATTAATTTGATTTTGTACATTTTACCCTGGTATAGTCTTCAAATTCAACTTGTATGATACTTGCTGTCTTTAATCTGGCAGCTCTTGCATTTCAATATTATATAATTCAGGCACACAGATTGAGATAACAGCAAAAAAAAAAAAAAAACTAGTCAAGTAGGGAAATAGTCATTTAATACATTGGGCTGAACAAAAGAGCTCTTGTGACATTGGAACATGTGACAGTATCCAACAGTTGCATGTGACTGTTTCAATGGCTGAATGTGCTAAATTGCCTACAAAAAAAAAACAAAAAAAAAAAGGTACTTCCTCATCAGCAGGCCGAGCCTAATTCAGCAAAGGCAGCAGCAACGGCTCAGCCAAGCTTACTGTTGCGTGTGCGCTCCCCAGGATCCAGTGTGCAGTCCCATACTGTACTGTAGCAGCAGAGACTGCGTATGAGAACAGCCTGTCCTTAAACTAAGGGAAACGCTTCACCTGCACTGCAGTGCAGTTCAGAAAAAACAGAATTTTCAGTTCACAAGCGACCAGAATGTTGAAATGCGGTGCGACTTGAGGCTGGCAGGTTAATTGTCTGAGTGTGCAGCGTGAAGCGAAAGGCAGGAAATGATCGTAGTCTGTGGTTGCCAGCCTCCCTGGATGGATCTTAATTTGACCATGGTTCAGCAGCCCCAGGGTAGGTAAACAATTCAAAGTTGAATGTTTTCTGCTCATGGACTGTTTTTTAATAGAGGTGCTCAGTAATATTTGTTTTCCTGTATCTGGTTACAGTATAGCTGCTAAACCTGATCAGTCTATTACTGTTTAACTTAATGGGGAGAGTCCTTCAGGCCTATGTTTCTTATCTAATATTGAAGTAAAATCATTTAAATTGATTGAAACACTTGGAGCAGGGTTGGGGGTTGACTTGTGTGTGAATCAGTTAAATGTTTCTGGTTAGAAACCTTCTTTTGCTTACAGTCTGGCTTTGCCATACAGTTACTTGCAACAGAATTCAACACATTCCAAACACATTTCACACATAATGTGGTTCTTTGAATTTATTTTAAGAATTTGTAGTCTGTCTTGAAACTTTGACTAATACTGGCACTGTTGTTCAAAGAAGGTGCCATTTGTTTGGCCTTCAACCAGATCACTGCTTTGATAACGTTTGTCTTTCATTAGGAAGCAAGTCTGAATGGTTATAATGTGGGAGAGGCACAATTAGTCTTTTTTCTATTTAAACTTCACAGCAAAAAATATACCCCCGACCAGGAGTGTCCGTTCAGTTGCGGTGCTGGTTGGTATATTGTACAGGCTCCAAGTACCATATATGGCAGTAGCACAGCCCCACCACTTTCTGTTTTTTCTTGAACTGTGTAATTTATGAACCCTCATCACCAATTAGAGTACTCTATTCACCCATATTGTTTATAAAAAAAATAATAATAAAATAGATGGAGGACCTGTTGTTGTATGAATCCGTACTGTAACATGCTAACAGTGTTAGTAAAGGTTAGTGCTCTTTTGCATTTTAAATGCATGCACCATCATTACGGTACTGTAGATCAGGTTAAAAACAAGTGGCACTTACAGTGAATGAAGTTCTCTGTATGTGCTGTTTTGCCTCCAGATCCTTCAGGGAAGCCTTTTCAATGGAGTCCGTTTTGATTTGAAGCACAGCATACCTACTGCAGTATCAGCCATATGACTAAAACTTACATACAACAGGAATATGCAGCTTTTATAGAATTAGTCGGTGGTTTCGTGTGTGTAACATACCTATCAGTCATGATGAAGACTTTTTTTGTTTTGTACAGTAGCTTGTTGCAGTGTATTAAATTATTTTGTTCTGTTTATCCTACTCATTTTTGCAGGCGTATTTTTATACTACAGTCTTGGCTTGCTTTATAGTGGATGCCAGTAAAAGGAGTCTGTTTGTTTTGAGTCACAATGTTGCCTACTATTTGAAATTAGTGTTTGTCAGCCCATCCAAGAACAGCAGAAAACCATAGGCTTGGGCTGGTAGAACTGGAATTTACATAGAGCCGTGTGTTTCTAAAACCATTACATACATGGCCATTGTTGAATTTTTCCAAAAATAAGCTCTGATAAATGACGATATCCAAACGGGAAAACACTAGTGCTTTAGTGTAGCACCTCCCTTGCTGGGAGAGGTTGAGTCTGCAGTGAAGCACAGACAGTACAGTAGCTAGAGCTACAGTATAGATATCCCCTCCCCTGTCTTTGCTTGATCCCAAGGCTGAACAGCCACAGATGACCCTGCTCCAGACCTGCCAAGACCAGGCTCTGTTTACCCCCCTTTTTTCTTACTGCATGAGAGGTCTATCCAATCACAGGAGAGAAAAGAGCCTCTTTCATGTCTGTGTGATCAAGGTCTGACCCCTTGGCACTGCACATGTCCTTATTTACGAGTGTGAGGGGACTAGCGCCGGGTGGACTGCCTGTATACTTCTAGTGTAGTTCTGCAACCAGCATGTTCTTTTAAAAATTCCCAGGAACATTTCAAAATTGGCTGAAAGAAATTTTAAAATATATGGTAGCACTATATTATAGGTGGTTTCACAGAAAGGTCTCCCACCTAATCACGGTACTTTACAAAACAAAGGAAGGAAACCGTTTTCCACACAGTATCGCAGATTATTTATTTCAGTGTTTGATATTTCTGCAAATGCAGAGTCGTGTTGCAATACCCCAGGGGGTACTACCTATCATTTGAGAACACCTGATCTAAATGATTAAATGTGTGACTTGTGAAAGAACAAACACATACACACATATTGTACATGTATATAGTGTATGCAGGAAAAAAACAAACTGTATTTTCAGTTTCTGTGATCCTGCCTTTTGAGATTAGGGCAGAACATTGTCCCACCCATAATGGGTTGCTATAGTGGGTTTCCAACTGTATACTTTACCTCTGCTGTCATAAATGTACTCTAAATAGAGCTGAAGATAAGGTTTGCTCTATGTCCAGGTGTTCACAAAACTTTTATCATCAGGTTCTCACGTGAGTACCAGTAGAAATGGTTCGGTACTCCCCAAAATTAGGGGTCATCATCCAAGCTGCTGTCTAGCTCCACCTCCTCCTCCGGCAGTTCAAACAGCTGGGGTGGCAGTGTCAGAGACCACAATGTTTGTTTAAGTAGGAGTCTGTACTGCTGGTTATTACAAATTTTATCAAATCAGAATACAGAAACCAACTGTTGTTACAGCTGGGAGACCTTTTTAAAACTAATGAAAAACAGGCGCATTTAGAAAAAAAAATAAGAATGACTTGTGTATTACGTCTCTGTTGCAATCGACCCAGAATTTCCTCACATACTGCCGGATACATTCCCTGCGTATTTAATGAGAGTTGAAGCCAAACTTCCTGTAATGAGTTTTCTCAGAGATCAAAGTCTGAGTAAATGTTGCTTTTTATACTGAGGTAGCACAATAATAACACATATTGTGTTCTGTGTGACAGTGCTGCAGTTTACAGAGTATTGCACTTCTAAACAGTTAAAACCCAAAACCCACACAGAGGCTGGTTCACATGGGATATTTTGGTCCAGGTCATGGTTGGGAGGTTACAGGGTAAATAAAGCTACAGTGTCTCAGACTGGCTGTTGCTATTGAAACGGCTTTAAGGGACAGACTGAGGGGGACCAGGAAAGTAACTGTAATTTAAACTGTTACCTATTGTTTCTTCTGTAATTTATCTATGCAAAAGCAATGCTGCCAGCTGTTGTAGGCTGGTTTATTTATGGATAGCTAAACTACAGTACAGCGCAACAGCATTTGGTATCCAGATTAAATACAATTTCTTCCATTTACTCTACAGTGGTTCAAACATACCATATTGGATCTAGACGTCCTCATGTCTGTCCCTTTTGAATTGGGAAGCAGGCTGACAGCCCCTGATTCATAGTGGAAATTGCTAAGGTGGAGAACCCCTGGTGTAAGTGGTCTATTCAGCATTGTATTATAGTGTTGGTAAAGTTGACAGTGTTTTCTCTCTCTCTCTCTCTCTCTCTCTGTCCTCCCTCCATCCCCACAGGAGACTGCACAGGCTGTGTTTGCTCTGCTGGGAGTGGATGTATTGAGGCTGCAGTGTGCAGGGGATCAGAGTGGGTGGTGCTGTGAGGAGGTGAACTGAAAGCACAGCTGGCCCCCACGGGAATGAGTCATGACATCAGTGGTTGTTGTTGACGGAGGAGGATCAGTCGTGGAGTATGTCAGTGTGATGGAGAATCAGCAACAGGTGAGAGAAGGCAACGCCTGTCTGGACCTGTGTACTGTCATGGTTTCCCAAAAGCTAAAACAATTTTCTTTGATTAAGTTAAAATTGAATAAAGGAAAATCCTGAAATGAGAAATACGTTCAGCAACAGTTTGCTTTCAAATTCTATTTGTGACTTTTTAAAAAAAAAAAAAAAAAAAAAAAAAAAAAAAAAAGAAAACTTGGTGTTGTGTCTTACAGCTTTTGTCAGGGTGAATGTCTGTTGGTTACATAATAATTGAACAGCCTGCAACAAATAAACAGAAACGTTAGTGCTGGGACAAAACAAAGGATGCGAATACAGTATTAACAGTTTTTTAGTGACAAACAGTACTTGAGTAGACACTACTATTTTTTTTTTTTTTTTTTTTTGACAGCCAGACTTGTATTATTATATAATAATTGGATATATTATTTTTATATAGCGCCTTTCAAAGTGCTTTCCAAGATATGAGACTAGGGTGTGTGAAGTATGCATCAGTTGCAAGAGTCGCTAACAACAACATCTCACCCGAAAGACGGAGCACAAGGTGGTTAGGTGACTTGCTTGGGGTCACACAATGAGTCAGTGGCTCAGCTAGGATTTCAACTGGGGACCTCCTGGTTACAAGCCCGTTTCTTTAACCACTCGACATAACACAAATTATGGTAAGGTGGTAAAAAATGGCAAAACATGTTAAGTATTTCTTATTTCTATCCATTTTGTAGTTTCTAGTGGAAACTTGTTTTTCTTAATTAACTTAGCCATGGCTGTTATTTATATTAACTGTTTTAGATATTCAGCTATTTTATGCATTTTTTAGGTTTTTAAACAGCTGGCCAAAAACTATTTCCCACCCAGTCCAACAGTCCAGTAGTTTTTCAGCGTCAATAGAAAGTGAGTGTACTGAGTCCTGTACTTTATGTAAAAAATGATGGGGCCATTTAATGAAAACTGATAAGTCATCAGTATTAAATGCTGTAAATGGAAAGCCCTAGATTGTTGGAAGTCTGTCCTAATCATCCACAGCATGTTTATCATCAAATATGTTGCAGCCATATTCAGAAACAGCAGTGGAGTACTCCCTTGACTTGGTGTGCCAAGTTTAATGTTTTTTGAAGCATTAACACTCTAGTGCTGTTTCTGATGATGGCTATTAGGCTTGTCAGTAGTCCACTATTGACGACTTAGGAATGCTATTCTGAAAAGTTCAAGTAGCCTATACATGAACTGCAGAACAGTAGTACAATGTTAACAAGTGTAAGACTGGCGAGGTTTTGGCAATTAATGTTTCATCAATCCAGTTTGGCTAGTGCTTTTGAAATCTTAATTAATCTTCTTTACCTTTTTAACTGTTCCAGAAGTTGGCCTCTAACTTCGCATCTTAACATGAGTAAATTGTCCAAAAACAACAACAACAAAAATGTTTTTGTAAACTCATATGTTTGGTGCCATTATCAAATTATTTCATACATAATTGTGTAAGGTTTAGGTATTTGTTCCACTCTATTTTGCATTTTAATATAGACAGTGAAAAGCAAGAATGGATTCCAGCTTGTATTGTCGATTGTAATGGGGCATTTGAAATTGTGTTGTGTATTTCTGTACACGGGCCTAACATTTGTTTTACGTACAGTGGTATTTGGTATGTGTAAAACCAAGCCAAAACAAAGTGGAAATGACCTTTTAGCAAGGGTGAGTGGTCTAATCACAGTTGAATTTGCATTTGTCACTACTGCTCACAAGCTGGCTTACTTTCTCAGGAAATTTAGAAAAGTGTCCCATCCAGAGGAATGTGGGAGGACATTGAGTACGCAGAGAACAAGTACCGTACCCCCCCCCTCCTGTTTTAAATTAATTCCTGAACATGGTTTGTTTTTAATAAACTCGGTTCAGCTTTTGTTACTGTTGTAACATAGCCTTCTAGAGAGCTAGTACCAATAGAGTGATGTCACCCAAATGCTCCTTCTTGAGGTCCCTCCATGCTTACTGTATTTCCTGTATTTTTGTAAGGTGTGGTTCTGTAGTAATAATTTGCACAGGTTTGGAGTCAGCTGGGTCTAACAGCTGCTGTTTTTAGATTAAAAGAATCAAGCACTACTGTAGGCTGTGAGCTGGTACAGGAGAGCTGTGTGTACCTTAGCATGTTAATGTCCTAAAGCACTCACTGTGAATCCGTAAACATAAGAAGTCCCTGATAAAAACCTGCATTACAGAACCTTATAAATATACCTCAAAATGTTGTTTTGTTTTAAAACAAGCTTGTTATAATGAATACATATCAGACTGGATTGGGAAGGAAGTAATGGATTAAGGGTATTCTGTGAATTTAAGATGGAACAAGATTCATAAGATTTCTGTTTTAATGATTGTCGCTGCTCGTCATTAAGATTCCCTGATGTATTTGTTTGGCAGGAGGAGGGGCAAGGTGAGGAGTACCCTGCAGTGATTGTGGAGTCGGTGCCCAGTGCCAGACTGGAGCAGTGCTATGCAGCGCAGGTCCTGGTCTACGATGATGAGACGTACCTGATGCAGGATGTGGCCGAGGAGCAGGAGGTAGAGACTGAAGTAGCGGAGTTTGGTAAGGCTTACAATGAACTTCCATCACTGTCCCGCACAGACATAGTAACACACATAGTCATTAAAATTGCACTATAGTTTGCCTTTTCACCGAAACCCATTACATCAAGTGCATAAAATGTTTTTTTTTTTTTTTTTTTTTTTTTTTATAGATATTTCCATAAATGATTTTACAGAACATGCAGATTTTTTTCTAGTGCTGCTTTGAAGTCAGACAGTTTTTAAATAGGTTTCAAAAGGCTTATTGTATTGACTACTGTAGGCTACGTGATGCTACAGGAGAGCTGTATGTCTAGTCATATTAGTTTAAATACAGGGAAATAAAATTCATATTAGAAATGGCCAGTTTAGTCTTCTCCAGTCAAGCACTAGGTATTAGGTGTCATTACTGGATTTTAATGGAGTACATTTAATGTAGTTCAGTGTGGTCCTGTGGTTAAAGCCCAGGGCTTGTAACCAGAAGGTCACTGGTTCAAATCCCGCCACTGACTAACTTCCTGTGTGACCCTGAGCAAGTCACCTCCTTGCACTCCATCCTGCGGATGAGATGTTAAATCAATGTCCTATTGTAAGTGACTCTGCATATAATGCATTTCTGGACAGCCTATCTCTGTAAAGCCCTCTGTGATGGTGGTCCACTATGAAAGGCGTTATATAAAAATGAAAATAGCAGTAGTACGTGCTTTTAGGACAAAAATAAAACTAGACACTAATAGCTACCATGTAATGAGATCAACTGGAAAACTCCACATTTAAAATGTTAATTCTGTCTGTTTTGTAACTGGACCAGTTTGTCAGACCCAGGTATGTGAAAATGTTTTTATCATCAAATTCTTCACAGCGTTTTATTTATTAATTTTTTTAACATCAGGGAATGGCTATAAGCAAGTGGCAGTGGAGTTGTAACTCATGGCACTGTGTCGTGACGGCAGCAGAGCTGTTGCCAAGTCAGAGCTTTGGCTTTAGAGGTAACAGAAACATTGTCTGGACATGATATAGCATCAGAGCTTTTGAGGTAACAGAAAGGAACAACCATGTCCAGTTACCAGTTACATTTAGTACATAGATCAAAAACATGGGATACAAAATGGGTACGTACTTTGTGTGAATAGGCCCCACTTCACATAACTTATTACATGCATTCTGTTCTATATAAATCTGCAAGTCATGACAGATCTGACAGATGGCTAGAGGGCTGATAGCATGTCCTGGTGATTTAATATCCAAGTCTGCACAAATTAGCAATGTAGGTAAGGATCCATCTAAAAGAAGTGATGACTTTACAGGCCATTCTGGAGAACAGTTTTCTGCTCCAACTGAAAGAACTGGGCGATGGTCCTTAGAACAATTCGAAATCTTGCAGACTTGTCATTCTGATTGTCATTCCTATTGTCTTCCAATAATGACCCCGCAACCCTTTGGTATTTCTAATTCAGCAGTAGAACCATGATTAGAAGGCATCTTCAGCAGCTGACTGTTGTGGAGGCAGTTTTAGCCTTAGCCTCTAATGTTTTAAAGTTGCACACCAGTTGTTAGTAGTCCATCGGTTTATATAGTACTCGCCACCTTAGTATTGTATCACTTCCAAGCTCTTGCTTAGGAATTTTTTAGGAGGTATGTTTTGATTGTTACAATTTCCATAAAAGGAAGTTCTCAATGGACACAGTGGGCCAGAAAACCTTGTTTTTAAGCAAGAAATTAACAATGTTGAATGCCCCTGTATGTGTAGCTATAGCAGCTGTTCTACTGCTTAGATCTGCCGTTCTCTGTCAATGGTAAAGCTCATCATACACATGGAAACATTTTTCCAGACAAGTGGTTCCTCGTGTATGCTGGATGTTCTCGTGTTTACTGGAGTTGACCAGGGTTCTACTTTCAGAAACATTTTGCCTTTAGCCAGTCAGGCGAGACTGTGGAGGCAGTGTAGTTCAGTGGTTAAAGTCCAGGGCTTCTTTTGTAACTAGAAGGTTGCTGGTTCAAATTCCACCTTTGCTACCGACTGACTCACTGTGTGACCCTGAGCAAGTCACTTAACCTCCTTGTGCTCCATCATGCAGATGAGATGTTAAATCAGTGTCTTATTGTAAGTGACTCTGCATGTAATGCACAGTTCACAGCCTACCTCTGTAAAGCGCTTTGTGATGGTGGCCCACTATGAAAGGTGCTATATAAAATAGATATTATTATTATTAGTAGTAGTAGTATTAAGCATAGCTCATTAATTTTAAAGGATTATGGTCCTCTCCTCACGATTCAGGATCCACTCACATGTCCACACGACTCTGTGCCTTGTACTTCATTTACACAGTTTTAGTGCAATTAAAAGTGCAGCACCACTCTGCAATAAGACTTTCCTTCATTTTTACAGTGTGCAGCAGGAATGATCGCATGCTGCTTGAAAAAGTTTCCCAGCAATGCTGCATGACAATTTTTGAAGAAATGTGTTTCTAGAAACACGTTTCCTTGTGTATGCAGGGCTTTAGACTCTGCTTTATCATATTGGACAACTGAGCGAAATTTTGAATTTACATTTTTTTCTCTCACTCTTAAAACTACTTCACTAGCCCCTCTTGTGGTGAGAAGTGCAGGACTTGGAACAGTAACATATGAGGCAACACCAGACAGAGGTTTTATTACAAATGAAAATGAATTATAAAGATATGGCATTTGTTTGAGAATGTGAACTTATTTTATAATCCTTACCAGAACATCAACATCATATATTTCAAATAATAAATAAATAAAACACTTCTTACATGGATGTTACTTCCTCATGTGGTCTGCTGTGTTACATTTAATAGGGGTTGAACAACAAATTAGTAAACACTGGCCAGTAGAGGGTAGGTCCTCCATGGGCAGCCAGGATATTACTGATTCAGTGTGACAAATCTGCAAGGTTTTTAACTTATTATTGAGTGATGATATATGAGCATGATTCATAGTATGTTCTGCAGAATTGCACATGCAGACCTCACTTCTGAGACAGGTCCTTATTAAACATAAGGAATTTGCAGTAGTGGATCTGCTTACCAAGTTCAATGTACAGTATCAGCACTGTCTGAAATCTGATCAGATGTCTTGTACAATGTGACAACTTTGATTAAGATAATCTGATAGCATTATCTGGTGGCAAATAAACACCCAACAGTCAAATGAGATTCTACATACTTTACAGACCAGAGTCCCTCTTGTGGCCAACTGCTGTATTGACAAGGAAAGTATTTTCTGTAGTATATTGCAGTGGTTTTAACCGGGGAGAGGGGTACCCCTGGAAGTACTTCTAAGGGTCATAGGGGGTGCGCAGGACTACTCAAATACACAAATAAAAAAGAAAGTAAAAGAAAATAATAATCTTAAATTGATTTTGTTAACAGTATTATATATTGTCTCTAAACCATTGTGCATAAATATTAAATGTTTGTTTAGCAGCTCAGTGTGAAGATGAAAAAAAATGGAATACTAATCAGTGAAGCACAAATATTTCTACATTTTTTAGAAGTATAAATGTTTCGGTAAACATAAATAATAATCACAATACTCCAGTTTTTGTTTTATTTATTAGGCGCGGCTGCATTTTTAGTAACAGCAATATCGACTGCTTGAAATGGATACATTTCTTACTTGCAAAAAAAAAAAACAAAGAAAGAAAGAAAACACGAGAGAACAGAAAGTGCGAAACGACAAAGTTAGACCAAATACCTTTGGATATTTATTATGTTGGCTTTAATAAAAACCAGCAGTTTGTAACATAAATTGTATATCAAATAAACAGGAAAAAATAAATGTGTTAATTGGAATATTCTGCCTTTTATTGCAACTGTGGTACCATTCAGTCAAGTGAAAATTGTAAAGGGTACTTGAGCTGAAAACAACAGACGGAGGGAGTACAGTTTCAAAAAAAAGGTTGAAGACCCCTGGTATATTAGATCATTCTGGAACTTGACCAGGTCTGATTTTATATATCAAAATTGGGCAAGCTTCTTGGTTAACTTTTTGTACTGCTTTTTAGATTTCAGGGTGTTAAATAATTTAGAATAATTTAGAACTTGTAGTCTTCAAATCAAGATCTAAGGAAATCCAAGTCAGAGGGTGCCTTATTTTGAAAGTGCTTTTGAACTAAATGCCTAAATTGCCCTGTTGCAGGGAGGGCTTCTAACCTTGATCATTGGTAATATTAAAAACTGCAGAATTA
Organism: Polyodon spathula; assembly: GCF_017654505.1. Taxonomy (NCBI): domain Eukaryota; kingdom Metazoa; phylum Chordata; class Actinopteri; order Acipenseriformes; family Polyodontidae; genus Polyodon; species Polyodon spathula. Next base: position 98,579,796 of record NC_054534.1, read on the forward strand.
TCACCTTTGTCTTCAGTTAGAAATAGTTTTTCCACAGCATCAGCGTAAAGAAGCTAACATACTTTATAATCTCTTGGGCAGATACTGGTTTGGCTGAGGATTTGTCCGGGGAACATCAGGGCTAAACAAGGTTTTTTTTTTTTTTTTTTTAAACCTGCATCAGGGTAACACCGTGACATGAGAGTGTTAACTTCATATAGGCATTGTCTGGACTGGCTCCAAACCAGCTGAAAAAACACTGATCATCATCAGCATCTGTTTAAACATTTGGTTAGACTTGGAAATTAAACTACAGTACATCACATTAATACAACAATAGATTCTGCTTTTATTATTATTATTATTATTATTATTATTATTATTATTATTATTATTATTATTATTATTGTTATTTTTAGTTGGGCTTTTATTGTTTTAATTTGAGTTCCCTGTTCTATGTAAAACGGTTTTGTTTGCTCAACTGTGCCTGTTTGCTCATATTCTTACTACAGTTGTTTTTGTGCTATACTGGTGGTGTTTCTTAAAAGAACTGCACCATTATATAAAAAAAAAGAGGTCATCTCACTGAGAGCAAATGAATGAAGCCTTGCCATTTTTAGATGTGCATACTTGTTAAGCTGAACACAAAATTGATATCCTATTTAAAAAACAAAAAAAAACAAAACCCCACACACCTATGCCCTCCAACAATTTCTATACCTTTTTAAATGATCACTAATGGGTACAAGTGGCCCACATGCATTGTTCAGTAGTCATTCATAGTAAGGGAGCTATAACATTTGTACTAATGTAAAGCCATAAATATTTGCCACCAGAATATTTGGCGAATCACACCCATAAAGCCTATTTTGCTCCAGAAATGTTGACGACCTGGTGCAATATATAAAGTATCTATTGTTAATGGAATTTGATGTTCATGCCAAAAATTTTAGTGTTTTTTTTTTCAGGCAGGAAAAACGCATAATAAAAGGTTTGTAAATATTTATGGCTTTACAGTATTTGTTTAATTTTAATAGTTCAGCATATGATGTTTTGCGTGAAGCGGGACCGGCAAAGAGAGTTCAAATGCATGGTCTTCAGGTAGGATAATTGGCAGTGTTTAATAAAAAAAAGCAAATATTGTACAATTGTTCATTTACTGGTTTTCAGTAAGCATTTTAAATATTTAGGAACAGTTGCTGTATTATAACTCTAGAGAAAATTATCAATTTTTAATGTGACAACGCTATCTTTTCTGCTTTTAATACATATGCAATATCTTTTAATACCTATTTTTAGACTGTGAAATAAGAATTTTTTTCCTATAAAAAAATAATGAAATAATAAATAAATATAAAAACACAGCCCTACTGAAGTTTTTCTATTTATTTATTTATTGAATAGTTACAGAACTCGCTACCATTAACCAATACATCTAAGAAAGTAACAATTAATTGTACAGCCATTTTTTATTGTAAAATGTTTTTTTCATTCAATTGCCACTTCAGTTGTTTCAGTACTGAATTGTGCAATCTTCTCTTGTTGTGCCACATGATTTAACTGTCCTGGCACACCATCGCTAAACACATTAACTACGTGGCCTGTGTCTGGAAAGTTAAAACCACTTTTTACTTGAATGGAAAATGTTTGTCTTAGTGGATTAAAAATGATTTGTAGAGGTGTTAGGAGCTTGAATACAGGATGTTATGGCTTCACAGTGTAATTATTGCTTTCGTGAAATAATTAGCAACTGATTTTAGATACTGCTGTTGTGGGTCATTTACTTAACTGGTGATTCTGTAGTATTTACAGCATCTTGCAGAAACTGGGATTTTGAATTCTGAAAAAAACAAACAAACTGGTATTTACTATTTAAAAGCTTGCTCTTCCACCAAATCGAGTATGTATAGACAGTAAAGACTAGCAGCAGCCTGTACAATACAAGAGAAAGCAATGGTAAGAAGTTTGTTCTAAACTGTATACTCTATATAGTGGTGAAAAAACAGGAATACAAACATTAAATTATTACTGCATTATTATTACTGGCAGTAACATTTGTGATAATCTTATTCACAAGCTTTACTGTAGTTTATTTTGTGTCTCACTCCTTTCTCCTGTAAAGGTCTGGGCTTGAAAGTGAAGTTAATTTTGTGATTTCACTGAGTTACTAAAGGAATTGGCAGTGTGTGTGCCCAGCTTTTGATTGAAAGCATTATTGTCAGCTGTTGTCACAGTGCCACAGTCATTTTATCTTTCAACACTATAAAGCTCCTTTCACAATGGCATGAGGTACCGGTCCGCACCTACCTGGGTCAGGAACCGGTGTCATGCGGGTCCACAGCGCGATTTCACACTGCTTTTGATAAAGCGGTGTTGACCTAGGTGACGGAGGCAAATACACAATGGGCGTATCAGTGTCAAATTTTATTATTAGTATCCTTATTGATGTTTGAAAAAAAGGAATTAAAAAGATATATATCTCTCAAGTAATATGATCCCATTTTTTATATTTACAAATATGGAAAGATATAAAGGTATAGATTCCCTCAGTACAAATTTACTACGATTCTGGCACACCATTGTGGACACACGCTTGTGGGATGTTTTTATTGTTATGGAAATAAGAGGTTTGCGTAAACTTGCAACGCAGCGTGAAGTTAAACTCTGAATCTTAAATGTACAATGTTAGCAAGCTGGGCGGGGCAACAGCAAAGTTGTTGGGTCAACTCTATTGGCAGCAAAACTGCTTTCGTGCGAAACGGGTTCAAAAATAATTAAATCTACACATACGACTATCTTGGTATTCCACTAATTTATAGCTGTAAAAGCTGAATTCATGGTCCCGTGGATTCAAATAACAGCATATACTGGAATGCAATATAACCGAGAAGAAAAATAATAGCCAGGGTCCCCTTTGTATGTATCTGCCGCTTTTAATTTGAATAGGAAAAAAAAAAAATCCAGAAAACGCGCTTGTCCACAAACCCAAACTGATTTCCACAATGTAAAGTAGCTGGTAGAAAAACGAAGTAGCTTTACTAATACTGCGATGCATATCTGAATTGCGTGTGGTTTTCTGCTATAGTGAGGAGGAAAAACAAAATAAATCGGTCAAATCCCCTTTTTGAATACACGGTTTAGAGATTTTAAAAAAAAGGTAATGTACTTGAGTTTAGTGACGATTGCAGGGAAATGGATTCCTGTGTTAGCGCGGAAGGATCGCGTTGTTGCTGACAGCTGCGAGGTTCTCAGTTGAGGTGATTTCCTGTGGCAGCGGAGGGATATTGCTTTGCCTCTATGTAGTTGTTTCAATGCAAGTCAATGTGAAGCTTGCAGCTCTGGGAGAACATGGCGACTGCACTGCATGAGGGACCCGCTAACCAGCTTGATCTGCTCATCAGAGCCGGTAACACTGTGCAAACTTTTTTTTTCTCGGTCCCGTGGGTTCTTGCTTTTGGTACAGGCTGCTGCAGACAGTAGTTCGTGAAGTTGTTTGGTAAAGAAATGGAGTGCAAATCAGGAAGTGATCACCTTGGTTAGCAACCTGCATGGCGTTCTGTGCTTTTCCTGTTTCAGGGATTGCAAAGAATTCATTTATTCATTACTGTGGATTTGCGGTTTTAATTGCAACTGTTTCTCCGGGTTCCACTGCGGAGGATGCGCTTGAAGCTGGAGTTTATTTTTGCTGGTTTCTCTGGGGTTTTTCTGCAGTTGGTCCGATTTGCTGGGAAACCAGGAAGTGTAATAGGTTGTTGTCTTTCTTACGTCTTTGCCACGCTGTCTGACTCGGATAGACGTGAAATTCTCTGAATTGTCATTTGAATGACGTATTGTTTAATACATATATATATAGATATATTTAATTTCATGGAATTAATCGGAATTGTTATTTTTAGCTTCTGATCATTGCAGTTACATTTGTAACTACCTCCATTTCCATATGCATTGAGAGGTGGAAGTTGCTAAATAGTTGCGTTATACATGCAAACAAAATATAATTTAACCTTAGGTCCTTCTAATAGAGTATTTATTTATGTGTTAGTTGTAAAGTTGGTATTTTTGTGCATTTTAATTATCTAACACTCATTTTGTACGTAGATAATATGGGTGCGAAACTACGTAAATGTATTATCACAGTTTACAATAAAATGGCGCCTAATAAAGATATTGCTGATTTGATATAATCAGCATTGCTTGTCGATCTGGACAATTTCACAGTCCAATTATTTCTGTAGGCTTTCTTTTTTTTGTAATTGTTTGATGGCGGAAGCGCTGGCAAGCGTGCAGATGGTGTGTCTCTGAGTGACAGCACCACTTGACCAATGGGGTTCCAGACAGGTTCTCAGTTTGAGCCGTGGCCAGTAGCATAACGGAGATTGGAAGGCGGATACCATTTTGACGGCCAATGCGAGGCGGGGCGGGGCGTGAATGTCTGTGGAGCGAACTGGAGGGAAAGGCAGTCTGGAGAGTGTAAACACGGAAGTACGCATTACTTTATTCATCTCCAGTCCTTGTGCACCGTCTGTATACTGTTCCGTTACAAGCTACTTTTACATCTGCGATTGTATTTCCATAAGAAATAACGTGGTTTCACTTTTTACCGTTTTTTTTTTTTTATTGCATATGCTGTGTATCTCAAAGTGCTGCAGGAGACTATCGCTGTATTCTTTCTCAGGGCAGTGATGGCATTACTCGTATTGGGCAGCTTCGTATATGTTTTATGAACAGCACATGTATCTATTTATACACATGTGCGCTATCTAATTGTAATTTTGAAAATTTGATTAGATATTATAAAATTGAGTGTTTTATATTAATACATAAGTTTATTTAGATTTGTTTTAGTTTTATTTTCTATTCGGCATTTGGAAAATACATAGAGCCTTCATACTGTGTATGATGATCTTTTAATTAGTTTTAATGGAGATAATTAATTTTAATAAATGTGCAGCAATTAAAGGGCACATTTACCCAGAATGTTTTATATACAGTACTATTGCCTATCTGTCCTGCTCGTTGTTTAGTGCAGTTCGTATGACCCCTGTTATGTCTTTTGTACATATGATTAAACATCGTGTCACTATATGCAATATGTAGATAAGTTCCAAAGTTTATCCATAATTAATAATAATAGTAATAATAACTGAAGTTGCCCTAGGACTGGATATCCAGTCCTGGCAACTTCATTACCATTACTATTATTATTAATTATGGATAAACTTTGTAACTTATCTACATATTACATATAGTGAAGTACTTTATGAAGTACAGAACAACAGTCTGCTGCAGGCTATATATATATATATATATAATATATATATATATATATATATATATATATTATATATGTGTACGTGTGTGTGTGTGTGTGTGTGTGTTTTAAATTTGAAATGGTACATTGTAATCAGCGGTATTAAGCTCTTGTAAAGATTAAGAACAGCTGGAAGTTATTAAAGGCATCTGAGTGCTGAGATTTACAGGACTACTTAAATGTCATGTATTCTTTTCAGACTAGGTGTCTCCTTTCCTATTTTTCCTCACATGGCATGCATATTGAGCTACAGGAGTTAATGTCTGGTACATTATTTTCTATTGCCAGAAACATGTTCCATTCCACCCCAGAGAGATGCATACAAATATTGCAGTCCTGCACAAGGAATGCAATATAAAGATAACTGCCTTTTATTTATTTATTTATTTATTTTAAACTTGATTACCCCATGGTTCACAATCCAATCCCAGTGATGAAACATGATTAATTGATATTTAACTTCTAGTTTTATTTAATTTTATTGTGGTCATTCATTTTTGAAAGACGTTTCCTTTTTACTCCTGTTGAATTGAATGGAAAGTGATCCAGCTAATAACACAGCCCTGCTTGACACATACCTAAGATTAACACCAAAACAAGACTTCCATCATTAGAGAGCTGAACCAATGATAAACTAGTGCTGGGACAAATATCTGAATATTCGAACAAATGTTTTTTGACATGTCTTCGGATACAAAAATCAGATGTTTGTATTCGCTACAAATACCTTGCACTTACTTACCGCCTCACCAGAAATTGTGCGACAGTTTTTAAAAATGTAAATGAAAAAGAGCTCCACCACAGGATCAAGACAGCCCTCTCTTTAAAAGTTGTATACAGCAAAAAGTAAACAAACCAGATTATGCGCATGCACGCATAGTGATCTCTATGGAAGGCCATCTGGGTCAAAAAAGCGTCTCAATCTCATGGGACAGAAAAAAAGGCAAGCATGTCATTCTGAAATGCCTCACTTAAACAGTGCCCAACTTGCTGGAAATGTGTAGTGATTTATATATAGATTATGTACATTATGTATATTTTATTGCGTCTTTTTGTTATGTGGAATGTAACAAACGAGAACCGAAACGGTGAGTTTGTTTTCCCCCGTTATGTTTTACAGCGTAAACCTCATGTTATTACTTGTATGACCACTGTTTACTGTGAGGAAACAACAAGGAATGAAAAAAAGTAAAAAATAAATAAAATGCCTTGTGAACTTTATGTACTATTTGTTTCGGGAATAAACAAAACAACGATTTTGGCATCTTTTTGTTTTGTAGTTAATTCACTGGGTAAAGTAAGGCCTACACAACATTCTTTACTGCTGGGATATTTTTCGACTTCAACGTGTTGTACAGTCTTGTTGTAAAATAAAGGCACACATACGGACACATACCCTGCCCTGCTGCTATGCTGTCTCTGCCTGCGTTCAAAGCAGTGTAATGGCTTTTTCTTAGTTTTTTAAAACAAAAGAATATCTGCACGAATATCCGAACATGAAGATTCTGTGTTCGTCCCAGCACTGTGATAAACTGTCGTTGTATTGAACATATTGCATAGGACATGTACTGTAACAAGGGACCTTCACTTCCAAGCATGAAGGCGAGGCTTGAATTTCAGCATGGGATTGTGGGAATCGTGCATTTTCCAAATTGCTCCCGCATAAAATCCCGCACAGATATTTGAATACACCAAGCTGCCGTATTTTTCACCCAATTTAGAATGCTTGAAATGCTACAGTCTCTAAGGAAGTGGGTGTCAGTGATGAAAAGACTGAGCCGCATTCTGAGTAGTTCTGGTTAAAAGAAATAAATAAAAGTAGTGCTGGATATTTTAAGTGCCGCGAGACTTTATTCTCTCGTACGTGATTCTCTGCTGCTATCTTTTAAGCATTATAGAAACTCGGTACACTGCAGTAAGTAAACAGTTTTTTGAAAAAAAAAAAGATATTAAGTCTATCTAGGTGTTTTTTGCAAGAGGTGACTTTTGCTTTAATTCTTAAAACTCAGCCCCATTCATTTTGGGGCACCAGTGCACTGAAGGTTACACACATTACTCAGGCACCCTAAAAGCCACCTACCATGGCATGTTTAAAAGTACAGACTCGGGGCTTTCCAAAGACGTATTCAGTGTGTGTATGCGCTGGAACTTTAGCCTCTCATCGTGTGACAGTTCACAGCTTAAGTTTTGTTTTCAGTCTATTGCTCCGTCATTGTAGCAGCTAGACTGAAAGGGGCGATATCGTTGGAAAGCTTAGAAGCTTTTTTTTTTTTTTTTTTTTTGAGCCTTCTATGATTATTAATATATATATATATATATATATATATATATATATATATATATATATACACACACACACACACACACAGAGTGAAATGTTTTTTACATGATTTTTATTTTTAAACATATTCTCTTCTCTACCACATATAGTATGCCTGAACCTCTTGCAACTTAAATAATATGAAAGGACATTTTGTGACAATTTGTTACATGCATGCAGTACAAACTATCCACTAGTTAAACACACACAAATGAAAACTGTGAAAAACAGGCGGAAAAAGGGGTGGGTGTAAAGAGTTAAAAAGAAATGGAGCACTGGTTAGAAAGAAAAGCACCTTTTTCTTTTGCTGCAGCAAAAACTTCACGTCAGGCAATGGAGAGAGCTCTGTCTCACGTGATGAACAGCTGTTAGGTCTCCTGAAAGCAGCTTATTATAATGCAACAATTATAGCAGGCGTTTGGACATTGAGTCAGAATCTTTGAAACCCAAAAGCCTAATCAAGTTTAAAAAAAAAAAAAAAAAAAAAATCAATTCAACTTTTTGAATTACTTGACTTGGGGCATTACACAACTAGTTCATTGCAAGTGATTCGAATCGTAGTTCACTTGCAAATAAACAAAACATTTTCAGGTTTGCTTCAGTTCATTTCACACCAGAAGAATTCAAGCAAACTGGAGTTTCATTTAAATTGAATTCAGATGCGTTTGTTTGTTTCACGTGCAGCTTCATCCAGGCTAGAGTTCTAGTGGTTTCACATTGCACTTTCCAAACACACTTTGCTCTCTTGCTGATTACTTGAACGGAAGTTTTGTTTGGGGAAAACAACATTTTCCTTCATGTCCAATACAGAGAATGCATTAAATGTTGTACTCTTGGTTTGATGTGCACCCTGGTGCGATTTTATGTGGTTCTCAGTGGTTTCACCTATAAACTCCAAGCGAACCGAACCGCACTTCAGTTCATATCAAACAGTCAACGAACTAGGTGTGAAAGTAACCTTAGTGATTTTAGATGCAGCAATTTTTTGCATTTTTTATTTTATTTATGTAATGCAGTTTATACCAATAGAAGTCAGGTAAACAGCCAGTAACAATTAACCTATCATTCTGGATAAGCTAAAATTCTACCTATCCAGATCAGAAGTAAGTCCTGTTTTGTAAATAAACACACTATATAGGTTTAACTTGCCTTTATATTAAACTACCATTGACAAGCCTGAAAAAATAAACTACTGCTACACCTCTTCCAAGGGCAGGTCCTCTAAAGAATGTAATTGAACCAAGCAGGGTCAGATCCTCTTTAACTTGGTGACATTGGAGACATAATAAGCAGGGCCACCTAAAGATAGCCACTGCATCTGTTCTTCCCTGAGCAACTTCAGTCCGGAAGAGATCACCAAACAAGGCCAGAGCAGTTAGTAGAATTGTGGACGGAGTGCAGCAGGTGGTTCAGTGTCACAGAGGTTACAAAGACACTGGGCTGCTTTGTGCTAAGAGTAAGGAAAACACAGTACCTGGACGCAGCGCATTCTCATCTTTTAGTCCTGCAATTAATATCACGAGAGCTGCTTCCGTTAAAATAATTAACACTGCTCTAGGTGTACACTGAAAAATTAAATTTACAAGTCTAGTTTCTGAGTTGCCTTAAAATCTACTAATTGCCAAACAATGTATTCCCCTAACTCATTTGCCTTAATATAGTAATGATGGCAGTAATAAAGAAATATCTTTTAATCTGCATTAACAAAATAATCCCTCCTTAAAATGTGGAGCAAATTGAATCCCTGTAGAGAGAACGGTGATCCAGAAATGTTTTGCAGTTGTTGCATATGGTTGATTTGTAACACTCTGCAAGACACTTGGCGTGTAGGATCTAGTGTTTTTGTTGGAAACTACCTGATTACATGTTATCTATGTATAGTGCTGCTGCTTTTATTGGGATGTAACTAAAATCTATGCATGGAATCAATTCTGGCCAATGTGATTGACACGTAGGGATAATCTCACTGATTTAAACCAAGATCTGTTATTGTATGAATAATTTTAGTAAATTTGAAACCACAAAACCTGGCAAATAGTTTGCTCTCTCTTTTAAAAACAGTACAAAATAAATCTGTGTTTGATAAAAGTTAGTCACAGTTTTGATTTTGTCCATATGGCATTGTGCCACTGCTTTGATAATACCCCTAAGAAATGAATCCATCTCCAGCAAATATTGCTGAATATGTTCATATTATTTATATCAGGCTGCTGTAGTTATAAAAACAATTACTGATTTATTGGATGATATATAATCCAACTCTTAATGTACAGATGTAAAGGAATCTAAATGTGCAAACGCCACAATAATTGCAATTATCACAGTGCTTTTTATCCTACAATTATAATTTCAGTGCTTTTCAATATTGTTCTAACCCTAATTTTAAGCTGTCTCTGTCCTGCACTAGTTGCAGGTGAAATCTCACAGGCCAGATAGAAGACATCATTGTTGGTCTTTTAGGAGTAAATATTTTGTACAGTAGCACTGGCTTGTCAGTTCTAAATCTTTTTACTTTGTAGTTCAGAAGTGACAGCATGTATTGTGTAACAAAGTTGCCTTTTTGTTTGTTTTAAGACATATTTGATCTCTTTCAGTGGAAGCATCAGTGCATGGCAGTAATGTCCACTGCTCGGACAAAACCATTGAGGCAGCTGAAGCCTTGCTCCATATGGACTCTCCAACCAGCCTGAGGGATGACCGAAGTCCTGGTAAGAGACCTGTCACAGTAGCCAGTAGGGCTGTTCGAAGGTTCGTTCACTAGCCAGGAATTCGAAGGTAGTTGTGATCCATCGGAATTCGAAGGTAGTTGTGATCCTTCGAAGCAGTTGTATCCAGCACTACTTTTATTTATTTAACAAATCGTATGACTGTGTGAATACTGTAAATTACACCGTTAAATGTTGTATAAAAACCCACTATCAGATAGTTATTAGTATTATATAGCGGCAGCATTGCTTCAGTAAAATATGTACTGAATACCTAGTGTACCGGACATAAGGGAAGTGTTATGGTAGGTAAGTATGAAACATAAAATATATGCTAACACTGATCATTTTTGTTTTTGAGAGTTTTATCCAAATATAAGTGATACGTTTCTTTTGATGCTCAGTATATATTGTATTTATTTAGCCGATACTCATGATGATTTATAGCCGATAATCGATAACAGAAAATTGCATTATCGTCCAACACTATCACAAGCAGCATCAATTACGTGTACATAAACATGAATATATTTATTTAAATGAGAAAAGCATAATTACTGTTCTGTATAACATTTTTAAACTATTTGATGATGTTTTATTCCATTTATATGGATTACCTGTATGATAATAGGATTTTCAATCAATTATAAACTAGTAGCTATGGTGACGTTACTGGTAAATTATGCAAATTAATACCATCAAAGGTTCGAACCTTCATTCGGTTATGTGTTCCGAACCTTCGACGGTCAAAATGTACCCTTCATTACATTCCTAGTAGCTGATGTTCAGGTGTTAGCCAGGGACCGCACCAAGAATCACACACCAAGAAGTGGCCTCCCTCTGTGTTAATTTGTTGAGTCGCATGATTTCAGGATAAATTCAGCAGTTCCTGTAGGTTCCCTCTGGTGGGTAGTGCATTTCAAAGCAAAGACTCAACGATGAGCACCGAGGTGCTTTCAAAAGAACTCCGGGACAAAGTTGTTGAAAGGCACAGATCAGGGGATGGGTATGAAAAAAAAAAAATATCAAAGGCCTTGAATATCCCTTGGAGCACGGTCAAGACGATTATTAAGAAGTGGAAGGTGTATGGCACCAAGACCCTGCCTAGATCAGGCCGTCCCTCCAAACTGGATGACCGAGCAAGAACGAGTCTGATCAGAGAGTCAGGAGGGAAAGGTAGGGATGGACCTTGGAGATGTTTCGGAGGTGGTAGAAGGAAGATTTGACTACAGAGTTTTGGGCATCAAAGGAGAGGTTACTATCCAGAAGTACATCAATGTAATGGCTTCGTACAGCAGGGGCAGCAGTAGACAGTTTCCAAGGTTCAAGGAAGCAATATTGAGATTCTTGAGTTGAGTTTTCCTACTAGAAGTAGTTCAGATATGTTAATGTTGAGCTGAAGAAAATTGTCAGACATCCAGGCATCGAGGTCTTGGATGCAAGCTGAGAGCCAGACCATGGCAGAGGTCAAGAAGAATGCTATGATCTATGGTATCAAAAGCAGCAGTTAGGTCAAGGAAGACAAGGACAGAGAGAGCAGCAGCATCAGCATTAGGCAGGAGATCATTTACAATCCTGAGCAAAGCAGTTTCGGTACTGTGATGTGGCTGGAAGCTAGGCTGCAGAGATTCAAGCAAATTGATATCTTTGAGATGTTTCATCAGCTGGCTGGCTACAGCCCTTTCAGGAGTTTTGGAGAGAAAAGGAAGATTGGATATGGGATGGAAGTTAGATAAGACAGCCAGTGTTAAAAAATGAACATATAGTTTACTTTGTATTTATGACAGAAATGAACAGGTATTGTTTTTACTTGTTGCATTTACTTCAGAAAATGAATACCAAGAATAACGTAGTATTATATTGTGTGCTTGACAGCAATTTATACATTTGTTTTACAGCATAGGCACACAAAAAATAACATTTTGTATTTGTACTAGGTAAAAAAATTTATGTAGAAAAAATATGTAAAGACTTTTATAGCTACTTGCTGTCAAACATTTTGTATTATATATGCTACCTATACTGTATAGTAGAAAAGGAAAATGTACTCTATGCAATGTCAACTACAACAACGTTCATTAAATTCTTATTTTAAGCATACACCGCTAAATGCAGCTTAAATTGTTCACTTAGTCAAATTTACAAAATCCAATCAAACTTGAATTTCTGCTTCAAAATTCTGCCGAATACACCTGTAACCAATGCCGCAAGATAAACAAAAAATACAAAAGACCATTTTGAATTGCATTATGTAGTAGTGGTAATAATAATGTAATGACCCAGCAGTCTGCGCTAACTAAGACCCCGTTCACACACTACTGGGCTGGCCCAGGGTCGCCTCAGATTTAGGTCTGCAACCCTGTTCCCATTTGCGGTTTAAGGCGCTTTTGCGTGTTCACATATGTGACTGAAAAGCAGGCCTAAAATGTGACTCATTGCTTTTTTAATTTTTTAATGGAACGATAGCCTGCACTCAGAATGGAATAGCTACCGGAATATACAGTAATCCTTGATTTGTAGCATATATTTCTTATGAAATATATATTTTTTCAAGGCAGCACAGTAGCAATTTTATGGTATATATAGTAAGGTGGCAGGGGGAGGGTCAGATTCCTCCCTGCCTAAAAACATGTGAAAATGCAAGTTTTGTTTGATTTAACTGCTTTTGTTTAATTTGTTTAATTGTATTATTTGTGTTGATTGTTTTATTGTTAATTATCCCCTGCACCTGGCTATCATTGTAAATTAGAGCCAGGTGCAGGGTATTTAAAGAAAGCAGCCAGTTTGCTCAGGGCTGTTGCTGCTGTGGAGTAAAGAGCCTGACTGTGTAAAAAACCTACATTTTGGTTTTTATAAAATCTGTTAGTGTTTATTTTCATGTTATGTCAAGTAAACAGCTTAGCTGTCCTGCGCGTCAGTCAGGGACCTGCATAAGTTTAGTGAGTGCTCTGAGGGAGTTTGGTGTTTGTTTGTTTGATTTATATTGTGAGTAAAAGTGCGCGTAAGCGCTTTAAAAATCAAGTTTTAGTTCAAAATAACCACATTCTTAAAGGGGGATGAAACGGATTTGGGCCTAGATGCCGGTTTCTGTTATTTAAATTTAAAAAAAAAAAAGAAAAAAACACCAACATATATTATTGACTATTTTGACTTGATGTTATGGTGTGTAACAGGGTGACGGTCCGAGCTTACCCCCCGCCCACAATCTCATTATTCTTTCAAGAACACAGGTATTTAGAATGCAGGAAACAGCAACAGGTATAAATATTAAATAAGAAATGATAAAGTTGTTGAGTCTGTCATGTTTGTTAAATTACTCTGTGTAAACCTAATTTAGACTTCATACAGAATTACATAATGATGCTTAACTGACTAAAACAACCAAATGCACAAACTACTGAAAGAAAATAGAATGTGAAAGAGGTCCCGAACCATTGTGAAACTGGAATAAGCAGTAAACTGGGCAAAGCTGTAAAACAAGCAAAAGGGATGCTTGACAGTGATTTGAGGAAGGCCGTGCTTAAGCACCTGGATTCAACAGGGAGTTGTAGCCAACTGTGTGGAGTCTTAGTACAAATGTGTGGAAGATTCTTTGACTTCGGTGCTCCTATGAGGTCAGATTGCTGCATTCTGTTGGCTTATTGATTGAATTCAAATGCAAGGGCTATATCCATAGAATCATATGTATTATAGTAACCGGTTATAATAAACCAGCTTACTAAATGAGATTTGTTTTTTGAACCAGAGTTCGGAATAGTTTTTTGCTGACATAAGTCCTAGATTATTTAGGTTTCCTAGTAGAAACGATTTTAAAATGCCACCAAACATCTTGTTGCTTTGAAGCCAACGTGTTGTTAAATAATTTAAATGGGGGTACCAGGAAGATAATGAAAAAAGCAGTTTCTTGTCTCAAAACATTATTTTGTTCTTTCTACATTGTTTAGTTGTATAATGAGTGGTGCATTAGCGCTATAATCAGCTTATTTGTTACTTTTTAAAAAAAAAAAATCATTACATTTTTTGTTAAACATTACATTTTTTGTGTAATACTAAGCAGTATAAATATTTAACCCTTTGCGGTCCTATGTCGGACCAGGTCCGACATTACAATTTTCCTTTTCCAGTCCGGTGTCGGACCTTGTCCGATATCATCAAAAAGATGTCAAGCACAACAGGTCTCTAATCATTTTGAGAGTGAGACCGATAGGAGCCTAATGAAACAGAAAAAAAGGGGTGTATCTCATAGCCCAATGCACTACAGAGATATCACGGGCATAACAAAGGAGGCAGAGCTCTTTGAGATGTTATAGTAATAAAATAATGACTTGGATTGCATTATTGAGGAGTTTGGTGATAAAACGAGCGATCAGGAGAGGATTTATCAGTATGCACGTCTATAAAGAGCTTTGTGAAAAATACAGCGAACAAGGGGTGGAGCTTGGCTGTAGATACAGTACTGAGTGTCCTTTTGCAAATCAATCCCTTTTAAACCTGTTTTACTCTGAAAAAATAAATATTTTAAACAGCGCGTATGAAAATAAATTGGACCTGACGCGCCTGACAAGCGCTGAATAAATGGACAGCAAAGAGTTAACAGCGAGTCAACAGAGTTTTTTAGTATCTCCTTCTTTTAATACTGATTTGTAGTGTCTGCTGCTACACAGGTATGGTTGAAACTATGGTCAGTGCAGAAACAAAAGGATATTTCCCTAACATGCCCTGCTGTCTGCTGTGTCTTCCTGCAGTGGAGGTGTTTGTACCCCCATGTGTAACGACCCCGGAGTTCATCCATGCAGCCATGAGGCCCGATGTGATCACAGAGACGGAGGTGGAGGTGTCCACCGAGGAGGCTGAGCCCGTGGAGATCTGCACTGTAATAGAGGCCCCTGAAATGGAGCCTGTTTTTAAAAAGAAAAAAGGTAAAGCCCCCTATCCCTTTCATAGCAACACAGCTGTGCTATTCAGTGTGTTTGCAAGTTCACGGTTTGAATTGGCAGTTCCTGTGTGTAATGACCAAGGTTTTGAGTTTAGTCCTTTGAAAGAAATGGGCATACAGCTATCATTCCACAAGACTTGGGGAATCCAGCTGAAAGTCATCTATAAAAATCAGTATGGGAGCAAAAGGACTTTTATAAGACACTATTAAATAAAAATACAAAAATTACATTTTTCTGTGTGTTAAACAACTAAGTACAGTGATGCATTAAACATGCCTATTGTGTGTGTGTGTGTGTGTGTGTTTTTTTTTTTTTTTTTTTTTTTTTTTTTTAAGCTGGCCGTAAGCCAAAGATCCAGCAGGCAGCTGTGTTTAATGGTCCTTCAGATCTGGGTATAAAGAAGAAGCCCAGAGAAGGCAAAGGTGAGTGGTCAGCATGCACTTCAGCAATGTCATTTGAGGTGTCCAAATTCTTTTAGGCGACTAATCTAGCACAAGGAATATACTTTCCCATGATAGTGACAGATCTAATTTTGTATTTACAGAAACGGCTGGGGATTGTTCTAACATAGTTAACAAAATATAAAAATAAATCGGAATTCTGAAGTTCGATAAAAATAAACATTGCATGGCAAATTGTTATTGCAAATGTAAATCGTGTGACCAGTTCAGCTGTGCATGAGCCTTTATGAGTGTTCTGCTTTCTGTGAATATAGTATTAAAAGTTGGGATGTACTTTTCCACCTGTGATGTTTTGTATGCCATTTGCTTTCAGGGAACACCACCTATTTATGGGAGTTCCTCTTGGACCTTCTCCAGGACAAGAGTACCTGCCCCAAGTATATCAAGTGGACTCAGAGAGACAAAGGCATCTTTAAACTGGTCGACTCCAAGGCGGTGTCCAAACTGTGGGGAAAACATAAGAACAAACCTGACATGAACTATGAGACAATGGGAAGAGCACTGAGGTATATGTTTCTTTTGTTTAAGAACCATTTTTACTTTCTGTGAGTCATACCCCTGGTTTAGACTATTTGCGTCTTCAACAAAAGTCTAGAACAGTTGAATATTGCTTTTTTATTTTAATTATGAAAAACACGAATGCTTTGTGAATAGGGTTTGTGAACAAGAATTGTAACAGATCCAGCTAGTAGCACATAATTAAATTTTTTCTGCTGATACTGTGTGACTGTCAGTCATGTTTGACACATGTTTTCAGAATGAAATACCTTTCTGGTCTTCAAAACTTATAGCCCTTTAAATATCCCTAAGTTTAGCAAATGGTTGACAACCTGTGTTATGTACCCATAAAGTAGAAGGGACCCTAAAATAATCTTCCTTTGCTTCCCTTCAGGTATTACTACCAAAGAGGTATTCTAGCAAAGGTGGAGGGACAGCGCCTTGTCTATCAGTTTAAAGAAATGCCAAAAAACATTGTTGTGATAGATGATGACAAAACAGACCCCAGCAGCGAGGACCTTCTCACAGCCGATAAGTCATTTGAACGAGTGCCTCCGTCCACGGAAAGTTTCTTGACATCGGTGGAGCTGTCCAGGACTCCATCGATCCTGCAAGGAGGAGGGAGGAGCCTGGTACTGCAGGGTCCAGCGACGGCCGTGAAAACAACGGCGTCAGCGTCAACCCAGCCTCGCATAGTCGGCGTCATGTCAGCCACACATCGTCACGACGTATCAAATGAGCAGTCGCACACCACCACCATTATTCCAACAACAACAGGGCCCAGGTTTGTACTGTGAAACAAGAAGGCAGGCAAACAAAGTAAAGGCACTAATTGCAGAATTCCCCTTGAGATTTATTTTTGGCTATTTTAAAGGTGTGCTTACAAGAGGTATAAGTATTTTATATTTCACTTTGGAAATAGATATTCCAGTCCTTCCACACTGCAAGGATAAGTTGTATTCTATAAAATGGACAGTACATTGTAAAAAAACAAAAAAACAAAAAAAAAACAAAACTGTATATCACTAACATTCCTAGAGATTTAGTTTTCAATGTTTACAAACAGGATCAAGCACAAGGAGGAGCTTAAAGCTGTGTTTTATTTCTGTGCCATCAGAATTAGGCTTGAAATGTTATATAATGATTCATTATATCATTTGATTTGAGTGAGTCAAATTAATTACAATGTTGCAAATATAGAGCATGCAATCAATGTTTATTATAAAGCAACTATAATGTCCTGCATCTGGTGCTAATATTGTAATAATTTTCAGATAAAGAAGTAAACTAGTTTCAGTTTAGTGTTTTAAGTGACAAAAACAACAATATATTTAATTGGTGCAGTCGATACTGGAAATGATAGGGATCTTCAGACTCGTCAGCCTTTGTTGTTTGTTTCTTCCTGAAAGGAAATTCTGACCCAGTCTGTATCTCTTCCTGCAGAACGGTGCGTGTGGCTATGCCAGTGGTGATGACCACGTCTTTGGGCCAGAAGATCTCCACCATGGCGGTGCAGCCTGCCAGCTCTTCTATCCTCACCAACACCAGCCCCACCACGGGCAATGCCCCCAAGGTGGTTATCCAGACCATACCCACCATGATGCCCGCGACAGCAGAAAACGGTGACAAGATCACAGTGCAGCTCGCCAAGATCATAACCATCCCTGCTTCTCAGCTCGCCCAGTACCAGCTGCAGGCTAAGAGTGGCATGACTGGGGGATCCAGCATCAACATAATGGGGGCCCCAGTGGCTGTGAGAGCACTTACCCCTGTGTCATTAGCGCAGGGGACCTCCGTCATGAGACTGGCCTTGCCTGCACAGCAGCAGCATCACCAGGTCACCAGCCACAGCCCCACACGGTTCATTAATGCCGTCATCAAGAGGCCGGAGATCAAGCAAGAGGGGGCAGCCCCCAGCACTGTGAAGCAACGACATCACGAAGTGGAAATGAAGAATGTCGGGAGCACCAGGCCAGTAACTCTCACGTTCCCTGTCACAGTAAAAACAGAAGGAAGTGACGGTTGAAAATGGAAGAGGAGGATTATTACAAATGAAACATACAGTTTTATTAGTTGCACCAGTTAGAGACTACTTTCTGTTGTATGGGAGGGGTGAAACTGGTCGCTCTGACGTTAAAACATTTTGGGAATTCATTTTGTACAGCTGTCCAACAGACTAAAGGAACACAAATAAGACAGTCCCATGCTTTTCAGTGGGATTTTGAACCACATGTGTTTCATAGTAGAATCATAATTATTTTTATTATTGGTGACTGATATGATTCAGTGGTGAACTGTAAAAAAAAAAAAAAAAAACACAGCAAAAAACAATCCTTCAGAAAAGGGACCAAGTCAGTTCATGACAGTTTTACCCAGACATTAAACATTCAAAACACTAAGGTAAATATATTGTATATTAATAAAAGAAAGCAAACTTCTTTTTTTGGGGGGGGGTGGCGGATGGATGGACGGGCAGACAATTTAATCTTTTTAACACTCTGTCTGATTTTTGCATAACATTTTGCAGTTTGACTATCACTATGTGCACACAGTACCCAGTGTCTTGGTGCTATATAAAAGCTTCACCGATCTAGAATGTTGAGAGTAATGTTGCAGTTAATTGCATTGGCAGCTTCTGTGTGAAGAAAGTGACAAAAAGGGACTTGTATATGTCTTCAAAACCAGTTTAAAAATCATTCAAACAAGGAGCCTTACATTAATCTACATTTGTTTGTTTTCCATTATATATATATATATATAAGCAAACTAGCTTTTTATGTAAGTTCTTTTTTTTTGATACCTTGTACCAAGCACAGTATTATAGAAATAAGGCAAACTTATTTTGTATTATAGTTTATAATATAAATGTCCGGATTTCAGTTTCAGCAGTGTTTTGCTGCGATTTTGCCTATGTCATATTGCCTTGTCTGTACAGAAGTTTCATTTTCAGAGTTGCTGCCACTTTAAAAGGTCACTCGGCATGAATTCTTGCAGCTAGTTCGAAATGTTCTGATTATTTTTTTTTCCCTTTTCTAGTTATTGAGCGAGAGAAAAAAGTTCCAGTGTTCAGACTGAACTAGTTTGTATATTCAATATTTGAAGTATAGTCTATTTTGTTGTACTCTTGTTTCAAAGTGTATTCAAGTAGATTTTAATGAAATATAAAAAAGTTTTAATAAACAAACAAAAATAAGTGTTGTCTCTATTAATTTATAGTATATAATTAAGTTTAGTAATTTAACTACCTGTTAAATTGGGGGGTAAAATGAGATCTGCAACTAAACAGAGGTTTCTATTAGTGTTTAAGTAACAAAATAATAAATACATCTTAGCTGTTGTGCTATTCCATTCGCTATTGCTCAAATGTGCAGTTTTCAAAATCCCATCGAAGAATGTATATAAACCCTATCTGGTACTGTACTATGTATAAAAGAAAGCCTTGTTTATATGCCTTATTTTCAGGTAGTCTTGTGCTGATTTGGTTGTTTCCCCTTGAGTGAAATTGTCTCCATCTCTTCAACCCTTTTATTAATGCGCTGTAGCCAGTGACATGCTATGACCCACCATTGCAGAGTACCTGAAAGTATGGCAACACAGTTTAATAACCTATTGTAGTAACAGTGAAAATGAATGAATAAGTCAAATGCAATGCATGTTGACTGTATCGTGCTAATTTCAAAACTGTAACCTACAGCTAGTAAATGGAAGTGTGCAACAAGTAAGATTAGATTTTTTTTCATTATCTGTTTTCAGATCCCAAAGAAGTCAGTGATGAATAGCTGTGAGAGTTTTGAACAGTATGTGTGAATTAAAGATGCAGTGCCCCGTCCTACTATCTGTATTTACATTACTTCCGTAATGAATCCTGTGTGTTACTGCGTGATTGAGACAAAGTATGTGTGTTGCTGATACTATTGCAACAGAGGGAGAAATTAAACGGGTGTGACTTTTTCAACTGAAAGCATTAGAAATTCTTATACTGATCATTTACACTTTAAGCTTCTGAGGAAACAACCCAACCCTGCAATATTTTCAAATCCACCACTGTATTGAATTACACAGTACTAAGATTGTTTTAAATGGTTCACTATTTTTGTATTCTAAAATTGGATTATGAAAAAAATGAATAAATGGAATGCTACTGTATAAGCAAGCAGGAGTAACTTTTGGCCCCTGTTCTTTTCATGTTGCTGCTAGTTCGTGCTGCAATAAAAATGGAGGGTTTTTCCCTAATTGCTTGTTTAACTTAACCACTTTTCATTAAATCTTTACAGGGTTTACAGTTTTTTTTTTACTTGGTGTCTTTTTTAGATGTCACATGTTTACATGGCCAGTCCTTTTATTCTAATTTAGAAGTTTTTGTATGTGTGGAATGTTTTTGGACAGATCAGATTTACAATAAACCCCCCTTTATCTAAAGAAAGCTTTAAAATAGTTAAAAATCAGCTGTATTAAGCTGAAGTACGCAAAAGGTATGGTAACCAAGGGTTACAAATCAAGTTTCTTGCCTCTTATTAGAAAAGTCATGCAAAGTCTTACAAAGGATGTAATACAAAACCAGAAAGATGATTTTATTTTGTTTTAAAGCTGCTGTACAATGTGCAAGTTAAGATCAGCATATTTAAGTAAAAAAAAAAAGGCAAAAACCACTAAGCACAAAGGAATCAACTTCTGTCACTTTGCAGCCCCTAGTGGCCATATGAGGTTATTACATACATCAAACCAACCCCCCCCCCCCCCCCCCCCCCCCCCCCCCCCCCCCCCCCCCCCACCCCCCCACCCACCCAAAAAAGTTAAGTTTAAATTTAATTCCCTAGTCATGTGGTCTTCAACATTATTATTATTTTTTTTTAAACTGTGCCCCTTGTGTCTGAGGGTTTCAGCTCAAGTATGCCTTTACAATTTTTGCTCTGCTGAATGATACCAGAGCTGCAATAAAAGGCAGAATAATTAAATTCATTTGACTTTTTGAAACACACAGGATAATCTGGATGTAGCCAACTGAAATTACGCATCCATACAGGCGGATGATCAACTTTGAGTCGTCATGCGTACCCCATGACAGAAATACCCCCAGCTGAAAATCCTTGCTCTCGTCCATTCCCCACAAGTATAGTTTCATGAAGATAAGTCTAATTTACTATTTTGCTTCTGCAACAAGAACAATATATTTATTTCAAACTTTGAGAGGAAATTTCTCCCAATATATCCATAGAAGTAAAAAAAAAAAAATTGGAATGTTTGGAAGTCCTGTCTATGTAGTTAAGGTAGCTGTCTTTTAAGTACAAAATGTAACCATTACCATATGGGTATTTACCACTTAAATATCAAAGCTTGACGATCTGTGATGCAGTCCTGGTCTGCCCCCTAGGATAAAAACACTGTGCTTACAGACCTCGGACACCATTTTTCATTTCATGAACTGACCTGACAGGAGAGCAGTTTCAAATAAGTACTAGTTACTGTTTCTGCTACATATTTTGCATTTATTGTGTTTTACACAAATGATATGTGATATTAAAAATAATCTCTTATTAGTTTTACTAATTACACATAATTGAGCACTACAACCTGTTATTTGTTCCATCCCACTGTGCTCTTTGTGCCCTGTGTGAAGCCAGCAGCTTGAGTCTCTCCTTCCCAGGGATCAAGCAACATAAGCCCACCAGGCTGCAATAGCTCCAGCTGGAGATATTTTGTTCTCGTTTTGGCTTCGGCTATAATTACAAGACGGTTTGTATATTTTTAGTAATTGTTATTACTGTATTTTGCTGAGAAAACATTTTCTTTTTTCTCCTTCTGTTTTCACAGAGACTAAGCCGAGGCCTGTCTGCAACGTGGCGCTGTGAGCGCACGTAGTGACAGATGCCACTCTGTTCAGGATTCAGGACAAAGATACTTGCTTCAGTTGTGGTTGCTTGCAAGCTCTCCACACTATGCTGATGCTGTTTTGGTGACATTTTAAGCAGTTAGTGAGTATTGACTCAGTGATTTGGCCAGTGGCTTGTACAGGTGGGCATCCTTGAACATTGCAAACCTCCATTTGAGCCCATGCATTCAGGTGAGCTGAAATGTGTTGCTCAAAGCGACTTTTTTACTTTATCACCTCTGGAAAGCGGGCGAACGAGATACAGGCATTCTCCATAGCACGAGCCACCTTAATTTTTTTTACAGAGGCCAGGATTCACCTTTCCAGTCTGACAGAGCACAACCGCTCCATACACTCTGCCTACTTCAGGGCATGGCGTACTATGCTGACAGGATGGAAAGTTGGAGGCACTCTGAACAATTTTTTGTCTATGAGGTGAAGTTCCATCGTCAAGCCATGTCGCAGCAGAGGCTGTTTAAATGGCTACTCCCCATGACTTTACTAGGTTATACAGAGTTCAGGTTGTAGCTCCTCAAAATCCTGTTAAGGACGGCTTCTCAATCAACCCTTACAACACAGGCATGGAGGTGAGTTTCTCTCTCAATGTTTTTACCACTTGTTACTGAGGTTCCATATGAAACACACAAGGCAGCCTGTTCGCTTAGCCTTGTAGCATTCCAGCCATTCTGCAATACTGCCCTTCCGACAGCTTGGGTATACTTACCCATACAGTAATGGTTACATTTTGTACCTGAAAGGGAACATTAGGTTAGTATCGGAACCCTGGTTCCCTGAAACAAATGTAACCATTAACATTCAAGATTGCTGCATCCATAATTGCAGCAGGACTGAAGGAAAAATGAAGCTGACATCTGTGATTGCAGTGTTTTTGTCCTCGGGGGGCGACTATAACCGCGTCACAGGCTCATCGAGCAGCTTTGATATATCTTATTCAGGTTTAGGGTCTTTAGGAGGTAAATACCCATACCACTAATGGTTACATTTCTATTTAAGGGAGCCAGGGTTATGATAATAACCTAATGTTTTTCCTCCATTCTTTCATGTTATTTAGCCTGGAGTAACTACCATGACTCCCGATTTATGTTTGTGATGGTTCTTCAGCAGCTGATAATTATTTAACAATTTCAGACACAAAAGAAATTCATGGAGATACCGTATCTCACTTATATATCCTACATGTTTGTCTCCTACAGAATATAAAATCAATATCATTAATGAATGGTGAAAATTAACCCATAGCAAAAAAAAAAAAAAAGTGTCTTTAAAATAGCCAATTATTAATCATGTCCCAGTCTCAATTATTTTAGCATAATTCAAACAAATATGTGCAGATATGTCCATCTGCATGGCCTTGCAGATGGACATTTTCTACAGAGGGACACCACAGTATTTACTTGTGCAGTCATATTAAATCAGATTGTCTTCAAATTTAAAACAGCAAAAAACACACATGTATTGCCATTACTCTCCATTTCAAAACCTACATTTGTAAAACTATTTTTGGTCAAGTTAATTGAATTAATTTATTTAACAGTTGTTTACTGCCACATTTTACTGTTGGAGGCTACAGTGTATACAGAGGAAAAGGCTTTGGACCTTTGCAGATTGTTTGGTTCCTGGGTGTGAATAAATGTGTTGTTAATCATTTCAACCAACTCAGCTTACTTACAAAACACTTCATCATGGTGTCCCCAAATAAGACGGCTTACTCATTCAAATAATTTGCATTGTGTATTCCGCCAGACAGTTGTCTATTCAGCTGCCTTTAGATACGAGGTAAGATGACGTCTCATGGGGTTAAATGAGCAACAAGTTTCCCACCTGCACGCACCACAAACCAGCAAATGCATCCAATGCTTATTCTAGGAAACTTTATATGAAATTTTTTTATTTAAGTCCATAAGCCCACAAATACTGTGAAATGCCCGTGTGCACCAAAACAACTTTAATAAATTGTGAATGCGTTTTAAAAATAGAAGCAGAGACAGCTATGTTGCAGTGCGTCGTGGGGTATTTTGTCCACCATGGAAAATACAGGCCCATGTAAACTAAGATCGCAGATCAAATTAACTTGATTAAATAGTGAAATAGCAGCCAATTAAAGTAGCATTGCAAATGCATTCTACTTGTATAAACCATAAATTCTAAGTCACATTTGCTTAGAGTACTGAAAGTGTTAAAATATGGTTTACTTTAAGTTTTACAACCCCCCCCCCCCCCGTGATTAATTATTATATATTATTATTATATATTGCTTTTCAGCTATATATAAAAATGTAACAAATGTATCCACGAAACAGTAACAAAAAAACATTTCTGAATTCCTTTGTGCTCAGTCATTTACTGTATTTTCTGCACAGATCTTAATTTTTCCTGTTTTAGCAGCATACCTTAAGACTTCACTATACTTTACACCGCCTTTACAAGTAAAAGAAATTAGTGCTATTGCTTAAAACAGAATAGAGGATTGGGATATACCTTAATTAGCAGAATATCTTATATATATATATAGAATGACACACACATTTTATAAAAAGTGCATACAAGGTGCTGTGAAGTCTTAAGCCTATAAAAGTCTGTTATAAAAGTCATCATTAAAACTAAAGTCACAGACTAGCGATAGGTGGTCTGAAGGATAGTTATAGGATGGCAGCCTATTGGGTCCGATCTGCTCCTCTGTGGGTAAGTCCAGAACGGAGTCCACGCTGAAGGCATGCTGGGAGTACCAGATGTAATCCAGAGTGTGGCAGCTTTCCCCAGACGGGCGGATCTTCCATGTGGTGTAGGGGGGCTCACACTGGCCGTCCTCGCTGAGCAGCTTGTAGGCGCTGTTCAGGTTGAGGCTGGAGGTTGCAAAGTATCTATAGACCTCCTCAGTGGGCTCTGCATTGAAGTCCCCACAAATCAGCAAGGGGATGCCAGTCCCCTCTGTGATGGACTTCAGATTCTTAAGGAGGTCAGAGCCCTGGGAAGAGCGGAACCTCTCCCAGCCACTGCAAGCTTTGAGGTGAGTGACGGCAACACAAAACATCCTCCCTGTCTCCTTGCACCTCAGGGTCTGAGCTATAGCCACCTGGTTGGTCTTCAGCATCATGGCTACCAGACGTATGTTAGTGCTGTCCACCAGCTCAAACCTGTCCTGGTTAAAGAACAAAGCACAGCCATCTGGTCCGTTGTTGTGCTCCACATCCAGGCAGGGCGACCAGGGCTTGGGTAAGAAGCTGGAGTGGTAGCCCATGCTGTTCAGGATAGGCTGGAAGGTATCAAAGTAGTGATCTACCTCCTGCAGGCACAAGATATCTGGCCTGTGCATGAGAATCTCCTCAAGGATGAGGTACTTGCGCTCTGCCCAATTCAAAGCATCCAGTGGACACTGAACAAAATTGTCCTTTCCTTCCCCAAGAGCTGAAAAAGGAGACACACAATGGCAACAGATTTTAAAAAATGACCAGATTTCTATCATGTCCACTGTACTCTGCTCCTTTTGGGGAGTAAATAAATTACACTATTTATATGAACAATACGTCATACATATGGTTAAAAAAAACAAACAAAAAAACATGACCTTGCAAGCGATCTGTATCTGAAATGATTTCTAAAATACAAGGAGGCAGTAGAATGCTTAAAACATAACACTGCTTTCTGACCTTTGTTATTTACTTATGCTTATTCGCTAAACTGGCAACTGATGCCAGAGAGAAATATTTTAGATTACCAAGTAGCTCTAGTTTTTTTTAGTTTTTTTTTCTACAATGAATTTGAAAACTGTCTAATGATACCAACAGAGAAAGAATATAAAATCAACACATCTACAGACCCTGGTTTTATTGATATAATTAGCGCTAAGAGAGACAATGTGCTGAATTATTTCCAGTTCTTTCCAGGTGTACCTTGTGCGAGGATGTTCCATTGCATGACTCTGATTGGCTGGTGGTGGGTGCTGGGCATGTTGTTTCTAGGGAAGGCAAAGGCTCGCTGCACTCTGGCCGGCCGGTTGTGCAGGACTGTCTCGCACTCCTTGAGGAGGTCCTCTGGGTTGATGGGCACCACATGGACAGGCTGCTCGCTGTACTCCTCATGCTGGGGAGCAGGACTGCTGTTTAACGTGTGGGCCAGGGCGCTGTACAGCCTGCTGGTGCTGCTGCCCATGGAACACACTGAGTGAACAGAACAAAACAGAATCCCATTAACAGGCAGAACAGCAACAAGGCATACTCTTAAAAGAAGAAAGAACAGTAAAATCAATCATGTAGGACTGCGTTTATTTTAGCCTTTACTGGATGTGAACACCTACTGTAATTACTGAGAACACAAATGTGCAAAAAACAATATTTGCTGTCATATCTGTAAACAAGACACACAAACAACCTGCATCACAAGATAGTCTCTTAAAAAAAAAAAAAAAAAAAAAAAAAAAAAAGATACTCAAAATGCCAATCTACCATTATTCAGGGCCAGGATTACTTAATATAGATTCCACTGTGTAATGAGATTAGACAGCCAGTAATCCCTGCAGCCAGGTATGTACACACAGGGTGCTAAAAGGGAATCAACAAACTGGATTACAAAATAAGAGGCAGGCTTGGGTAAAAGCTACCCTTCCTGCTTTTACATCCTTTCTAGTACAGGAAACTCATTTAATTTACATTTGTAATTACAATTCTATTTTATATAAATAAAATAAGCATTAAAATAAAATCAAACAGTCCAAAAACATGTTGCAATAGTAGGCTATTTTGCAATCTAATACAGTATTAAAAACTGCATGACAAGACCAAGAAATTGGATTCAATTGTCTATTTTTTGAATCTAACTACATACATATACACACACATACTGAATCACTCAACAACACAGTACAGAAATGTTCATTAATGATCAACAAAATGAGAATACGTTAAATAAAAAAAAAGTAAAACTGGTAAATTCGTATCTCGGAGAAACTGGAGGGGAACGGTAAATTAAAACCAGGCAAAGCTGACAATCATCCAAATAAAGCTGAAGCACTAAAGGATAACATAGAACATCTGTACAGCACTGAAACACGGTTTAAAAAAAACCCAACTGGACTGCTGAACCTCGTCTAATATTATCATCATAAGGTTATCCATTTATTATTTATGGGCCTCTTCAGCGAGTTACAAGAAAACAATTCCATCTTGGGTTTCTGTGATAGTTTATAAATTACTTCACCTCCGGTTATGACAAAGAAAACCTAGATGGAATTCTCTCTCTCTCTCTCTACACATTACCAGTTAAAAGGGCTGGTAGGTGACGTAATCACATACAAAGACATAAGCCCGATATATGCTCCTTACAAAGGAGCCGGCTCTTTTGTACAGCGGTATCGGTGCTATGCTTTAGTGCAGTGGTCCTCAAAGTAATTTTGGCACGGGCATACATATACACACACACAGTACCAGTCATAAGTGAGTACACTTGCTGGGAACTAGGTTTTTTTTTCATAATTGACAATGTTTTACGTTGTATATGTTTCTGTAAATACTTAAATGAAAACATGTTACAATAAACAAAACATAAGGAGTATCAAAGCAATGTTCAAGAAAATTGAAAATAGCCACCCTTTGCCTTAATAACAGTCTCACAAACAAGAGGCATTCGGTTAACAAGTTTCAGCAGGAAACCACCAGACATGTCTTCACAACTCTTCTGCAGCAATTCCCAGAGATGTAGGGCACTTGTGGGTAGATTTGCTTTGACTCTGTCCAGTTCGTCCCATACAAGTTCTATGGGATTCACTTTCCTTCTTTGTCAGATAGATCTTGCACAACTTTGAGGCGTGTTTCGGGTCATTATCTTGCTGAAGAACAAAGGATTGCCCAACTAGCCGTAATCCTGATGGAATGGCATGCCTCTGAAGTATGCTATGATAGCCATGCTGGTTGAGCTTGCCATGGACTTGGTAAAGATCACCAACTCTGTCACCAGCAAAGCAACCCCAGACCATGACACCGCTTCCTCCATGCTTGACAGCGGGAACCACACATGCAGAACTCATGCGCTCACCCTCTCTGCGTCTTACAAATACTCGGCGGTTGGACCCAAATATTTCAAATTTTGACTCATCCGTCCATAAAACTGACTTCCACTCCTCAAATGTCCAGTTTCTGTGTTTTTTGGCCCAGGCAAGTCTCTTCCTATTATTCTGTACTCTTAACAATGGTTTCTTTGGAGTAATTCTTCCAGTTAGACCAGCTTCTCGCAATCTCCTCTGAACAGTTGACATTGAAACATCTGTACTTCTAGTAGCATTTAGCTGAGCTTGTATTTCAGGGGCAGTTAATTGCCGGTTTCGCAGACTTGCGACTCAAATGAACTTGTTCTCTGATTCTGAGGTCAACCTTCACCTGCCTGACCTTGTTCGGTCCTCACGAGTGCCAGTTTCTTCAAATCGTTTAACGGTCTTGGCCACAGCACTTAGACACTTGCAAAGTTCTCTCGATTTGTCTTAGATTGACCTTCATTTCTTAAAGTAATTAGAGACTGTCTTTGCTTAAGTGAGCGTATTTTGCCATTTTCTGCTCCCTTACATTCAGGAATGACAAACTTGTGCCTATGCTACCTATATTTATAGTAATCATGGACCCTCACCTGTTAATAATTAGTGACAAAAGGTTAATTAGGTAACATGCTATTTAACTCAGTGAACTTCTAACAAAGACACTTATACTTAGGCCAGTGTTCTAACACTGTTATACACATTTCAGACTTAACTGACTTGGGCTTCAGACTGAAATCCCCTTGCTTTGGGTGACCATTTCATTGAAATTGACAAGATTTACATCAAATTTAAAAATTACATTTTTTTAATGCAATTCACTTATGATTATCAGCTTATATAAGTACTCATCATATAATTAATTATTAAGTGTTTATAGACAAGGTTATAGGTAAAAGCATAGATAATCATGAAAAACCTGGTTTCAAGCAAGTGTACTCAAACTTTTGACTGGTAGTGTCTATACACACACTATATATATATATATATATATAGATATATATATATATATATATATATATATATATATATATATATATATATATATATATATATTCACACACACCTTCCATCTTCCAGTTTGCTTTGTAAAGTAGTAGGAGTACTGTACATCAACAGCTTCTGACTGACAATGAGTTCTTCTGCCAAATATTAATACTGTCCAGCTCTTCTAATATGCCAACATGTTACCACTGTTCCTAAGCCAGTCTGATATGCGCTAGAACAGTGTTCAAAGCTGGGAGTACTAAAGCAGCAGCTGCACATCCCTACACAAGAAATGTTGAAATGACAGGTCACAGTACTCCACCACATAACAGGAGGTTTCAACAGCTAGAACAGGAAGTACATATATATGGAATTAGACAAGTCAACATCATGTGCTTCAGAAAAAAAAAAACACCACAATTTAATTCAATGGAAAACTACTCTCAAGTTGCAAAATGTCTCAGCTAATCATCAACTGTACCTCAGTCCACCACAGCAGCTGATTCTGCATAGTACTGCAATTCTCTCTGATCCAGTCTTTAAGCAAAATCAACATTAAACACTAATGGTTGCTTCTAACTTGTGTCTTATCAGTATCTATAGATACAAGTAGCTTTTGAGTTAAGGTCAGAGAAAGCCATAACTATATAAGTATGGGTAGTCGGATATGAAAATGTCAGTATTACAAGTGTGAAAGTCACCAAAAGGCTTCTACGTTCAGTGTTTTAGAAGTCAGACTACAGCAACTGCATACATGTTTCGCACTGTTTGGGGCTCATCAGTGCAGTGTAACTGGACTCAGATGAGTGAAAAGCTCAGGAGTGTAAGTAAATACACGTAGCCTTCAAGTTAAGGTGGGAGAAAGCAGTAAATATAGAAAAATGGATTACCAGGATATGCAAATTCCAGCATTACAAGAGCCAATCAAATCGCATAAGTTGCCAAAAAAGACTTCTACATTCACAGCGTTTTAAAAGTCAGAGTACAGCAACTGCAGACATGTTTCGTCCTGTTATATTTTGCGCCGTTATCATATTATAATTAGCTCAAAGAGCATATGAGAGAGAGAGAGAGAGAGAGAGAGAGAGAGAGAGAGAGAGAGAGAGAGAGAGAGAGAGAGAGAGACAGAGATTTAAAAACAAAGCTGTGACTTGGAACCTAAGTTTTAGGTTCTCTTGCAGTTCTCAGGACAGACACTTAACACTAAAATGCCAGGTAGCTGCAAAACCAGTTTAGTATTTTTTTTTTTTTTTGAACTGCAGAACCTCAAATATCCATCAGCATGTTTTCATCTTGTATAGAAAGAGGAACAAAGCACAAAAAGTATTATTGCAGAAAATGCCTAAGACAACAAGTTGTGTAGGTCAGTATCCTGTGGCGTGTCCTCCCAACCCTTTGACAACCTCTAGTGGGGCCAGCAGACATCAGAGGTGTGCGCTGAAAAACATCAGCCCTGACAATCAGGACACTGTCCTAGGAGAACAGAGTCCAAGAACAACCATCTGCTAGGTCAATAAGGGCTGTTTTTCACATGGTGCTTTATTAAACAAACACAAAACCAAATGAGGGTTTTCTTCTATTTCAGTAATATGTTATAACTGTCTTAGTTGCTTTTGCTTCTATACTTCAATGCAGCCTTCCAAAAACATGTAAACATACAATATTAAAGTAGGTAACATCATTGAGCTAGTCATACAAAGACAATGCATATTTATCAATTGACACCATACTGAAGTTTGGAAGGGTGGGGAAAAAAAATAAAAGGGTGCTGTTCTCTCATGAGCAAAACTACAATAAACCCTCTTTACTGCTGCAGCGAGAGACATCTGCTCAAAAGTGTAGTGGCTGAAACACAGAGCTACTCTATCTGAGATTGTGACCACTTGCGTTCCAACCTCAATTTCTCTACAGGAACTATAAATAAAATTTTTCAAGCACAATTCCAAAACACAAGCAAACATTTCTTAAATGCAGAGTTACACTGTCCATGGGAGCCTGTATATAATCTGGTGGTATACTGTACAGTATACAATGTCCTATAATTTAACAGAATGTGTGTACAGTAGTGGCAGGTTGCTTCCACAGTATGATGCTTGTATACACACAAGCATAACCCCACACAAGATATGCCAAATGGTTTAAAAAAACAAAGGGTTTCTCTATACAAGTAATATTATATTCATTTTTTGTGTGACAATTACGTACTAAAAAATTACCGGTAATTGGTAATCATGTTTCTGGCAAACAGTAAGTAATCTTAAGCTAAAAAGGATAGGCATCACCAAAATGTTTTGTTCTCATATACAACGTACTTGTATACAACCTATTGAAATGAGAAGTTAACCTCAGCTTCCTGTGACATGCACTCATCAAATCCTCAAGATGACGCTGTCTCTTAATCCAACATGCATTTTTCTAAAAAGTTACTTCTGACAGCATCCCGTGACATTTATTTATGGCCCACTCACACACTTCTTTATCGTGACTCAGTCTCTCGCATTTTAACGTTCAGCTTACATGGTCACATCCTGGCTCTGCTTCCACAAGTTTTCCATCTCATTTGCTACCCCTTGTGTTTTTCTGAGATAAAATGATACAGGCAGGATGACGGTCACTCAAAACTAAAATCTGGGCAAACCTTACATTCTAGGCAACAGCTCCCAAATGGGGCTTGCATAGTATATGCTTTGATATACTGTGCAGATTTTCAGGTTCAATTTAGGATTTGTAAAAACTGGTTTTAATTTATTTTTTTCTGCATACGCACCATTGTCAGATTTTTTTTTTTTTATCATACTCTTAAATATAACATGAGATGCTTCACATTTTAACTATTAAAAAATGATTAATACATCATTTAAAAAGGTACCTGTCAGTTTCTATCCATATCTTATTTTAATTGTACGTAAACCCAATTTGAAAAATTCCTAACGTAGTTATATGATCTTGACATTTAAAGAAACAAAAAAGTAAGCTGAACCCTATTTCCCTGGCATTTACAAAATCAACTCATCAATTCTGAACACCAATGTCAGAACATGCTGCTCACTTCTAACCCTTATTCTCCAGCAGGAACAATGTAATTCTCTTTCTATGGGACAAAGGATTTGCCACTTAAATACCCCCCCCCCCCCCCCCCCCCCCCCCCCCTTTTCAATATATAGGGAACTTCTTGCAACATCAATCTCCATGATATGGTGCTGCCTAAAGACATCTTTCAGTGCAGCCTCTGCCTTGTGTTGTCACATGCTTTCCCATAGCTAAAAAAACCCAGTTGTCTTGACTATTAATAGTAGGAACAGGATACAGCCCACACCCAAGCAGTGTGCTCTTGAGTCAGAAGCAGGACGGAAGGTCAATTACACCGAAACTCGTAAATCACACACACACAAAAAAAGTAGTTTTAATATGACGGGAAAGGGATCAGCTAAATTGAACAGTTAAACGTAATTGTGTAAATGGTGTTTAGTTCCCAAATAAGATTCAGTACAGTAGCCTGTTGTATATTTTAGTTTTACTAATAAGCATATTGATGATCTTCAGCAAGTGCCCACCTGAAGAAAACACATTTGAAACATGCCTGATCGGTACGAAAAACCTGCTTTCTAAAAGGCTTCCCTATATTCAAAATAAACAAAATCGGCTAATTTCAGCCCAGTGTACAAGCAAAACACTATACTACATTATCACATTCAGTACAATCCCATTAAAACGTGCAGAAGCTGAAAGACAGATTTTTCTAACAATATTACAGTAATGCCTTACAGATATTTATGGCCTAGAGTCTATCTAAACTGCACTAAGCAACTCAAAGTCTTTTAAATCTAACTGGAGTCGTTATCTACAATTCAACCAAAGATAGCGATGTTAATAAAAACACCAAACCCTTATCAAAAGCATTCAGTAGGCCATTTCACATAGTTAGAGGCATTCATGCTTCCTTACTTGCCAGTAACAAATCACAAGATCTTACTGCTCCACTTGATGCTTATCCTCTACAGTACACGCCTTTAAAAATCTAAATTGTGTACCTAACCTTGCTTTTGGGAGACACACCCTCTGTGCTGCAGCATGTAACAGAAACATGAAGTACAACGCAATGCTCACTGGTGTTATTGCTCAATAACGTACAAGGTTAATAGTATGACAAAGCTAAAGTATACCACCTAATGGCGAGCACTGGAATAAGTTAAATAGAAAGAGGAATGTGTGATCTGTATGAGCTGAACATGGGATCTGTCCTCTGGAAACAAAATCTCAATGATCTGAAATAGTTGTTTCTTTAGTCAAGCCTGATTAACATCCTTAGAGTTATAACACTTCATTTTCAAAATACGATGCAGCCAATAAAATATATAACATTTTAAAATCAAATCCCTCTTCTCCCCTTCATAACACTAGTACAGACTATAGTACTGCACTACACATTTTTGGAGACAAAGTATTGCGAAGGATCTGATTTTACTGAAGCATACTGTACAGTATGACCGGAAGAAATTCTACAGCAGGCATAAGCCATTTTTCAAAAGGGATGACTACTGTATATATTTTTTTAAAGAACAGATTCATAAAACTTTGCTGTATCCTTACCAAGCACTTGCGTATTATTCTGGTAGCATCCTGGTAAAGCATAGAATTGTACAGTATATGAAATTATTCTTGGTTGGTAAACAAAGTTGTATTACATATGTGCCCTGGATCACTGTTAACAAGATCTGGACTTACATAAGTGGTTGGTATTTTTCTAATGGGGTCACACCTAAATCACTGTGCAAAAAGATGTTAAATTCCCGGCATACAAAAAAATAAAAAATAAATAAAAATCACTCGACATAAGTCTGTACAAGTCTTACGCAATTTCTGTTGACAGATTATCCAGGTATAACTCAGTCACCGACACAAGTTGGCCCCTTCTGTTACTCACCCGTCTCATGTGCACATCCACTATGTAGGTCTCAACAGTTTTAAAAGAAACACGTTACACAAATGAGTGTAATGTTTGCTATCACTAACTTTTTTTCATGATCTCCGTGACATGTACCCATTGCCGTGCAATATGTAGTTCCCCCGTTAATTAATTTCTGAAAGAATAGTGTAAATACACATTTTTAATCATCACTTGCCTTATTGATGCACTACCTGTTACCCTGCAGTTAGAAATCTGGTGGACTGTTTAGTTTGCTTCCGGTAAATGATTGAACACACTGCATAGAGCTGCACAATTTCTTTAAAATGTCTTCAACGAGAAAGATACCAGCTGCATTGCATTTGGGAAATTTCTGTAAAGATCGCTCTGGCCAGTACATGAAGGGGACATGTCGCATGTCTTATTTTTTACATATGTTTTTTTTTATATATATATATTTCACCGACGGTGAAAATAGAATGTCTTTATAAGGTGGACAAACTCAAAGCATAAAATACAGGACACTTGTTTAAAAGCCTACAACTTACTGTGTGATCTTGGAAAATCAATTCACTTCCTCGTGTCAGACTCACCTATTGTACAGTAGCTGCACAACTGACAAGAACTCACTGGAAACAAGTACTGTAGCTGTATTTATCTTTTTTGCTCCAAAAGATTTGAAAACTAAAACAATCATATTTCAGTTCCATATAAATTAACCTCTATACATGCTATATACAGAAGTTCTGTGAGCGTAATACCCCCCCACCCCAAAACAAAAAAATATAAATAAAAAATGAGTTACTAACACTACTGCAGAACCTCAAATATCCATCAGCATGTTTCCATCTTATATAGAAAGAGGAACATAAAACACAAAATGTATTATTGTAGAAAACGCCTGAGACAACAAGTTGTGTAGGTCAGTATCCTGTGGCGTGTCCTCCCAACCCTTTGACAACCTCTAGTGGGGCCAGCAGACATCAGAGGTGTGCGCTGAAAAACATCAGCCCTGACAATCAGGACACTGTCCTAGAGAACAGAGTCCAAGAACAACTATCTGCTAGGTCAATAGGGGCTGTTTTTCACATGGTGCCTTATTAACCAACACAAAACCAAATGAGGGTTTTCTTCTATTTCAGTAATATGTTATAACTGTCTTAGTTGCTTTTGCTTCTATACTTCAATGCGGCCTTCCAAAAACATGTAAACATATAATATTAAAGTAGGTAACTTCACCGAGTCATAGAAATACAATGCAGATTTCTGAATTGACACCGTAGTTTGGAATGGTGGGGAAAAAACAAAATAAGAGGGTGCTCTGTTCTCATGAAAACAACAATAAATCCTCTTTACTGCTGCAGCACACTTGCTGCTCAAAAGTGTAGTGGCTGAAACACAGAGCTACTCTGTCTGAAATTGTGACCACTTTAGTCTGAAAGAACTGAAACTAAAATAAAAATATAAATTATTTCAGTTTCAGAAAAATTAACCATTAGATTTACTTTGTGCCATTGTTTTTTCAAGACAAAATACAATGACATTGTAAAGAATGTAAGCGCGAACAAAGTGTAATATATAGAAATCTTCCTAGTTAAAAAAATCAAGTTATTTCATCTTTTTAGAACTTGCATAACGAATCAGACTGGAAAGATGTAATGAAGTGCCTGCAGGGATTCAAACACTGAAAACACAGATTGGCTGATCTGTTTTTTAATGTAGAAGGTGTCATAGGCACCGCCCATCAGAGAAAATGACTCCTACAGTACAAATGACCACAGGGTTAACAGTGAGATGCTTCTTCTGGCTCTAAAATAAATAAGGCCAATAGTATAGAAACGCATTACTTTACACTTGCAGTATCTGGGATTGCCAGTATGAAAAAAAAAAAATATTTTTTATATATATTTGCACATGCATCAAGTAATTGGCTTGAGTGATGAAAATGATTTTAAAAAACAAAACATCATATCTTTGCTTTGGCAAAGTAGGTCAATTTGTAGGAAAATGAATATTTTTTTCCTTCATGTTAGTATCTTGTCTTTGCTTAACACTTGTACAGTCAATAAGTATTTGTAGCAGCTATATGTAAACAAAATATATAATCGTTTTTACTTTCACTTATTTTCTTAACTGAATAATGTTAAATATGGCCGAGTCTGCAGTACATAGTGGAAATTTAAATGCCCCATGGGAAGACTAGTGTTACCTCCAGGGTGCAGAGGCTTCGGGCATTTCCTCGTGTCAGTCCACCTCTCCCTCTCTATCACACACATATATACATAAAATAAACGAATCCCATTTCTTCAAATGAAACAAAGTTCCCGATTTAGGTGGTCTTCAAATTGGACTGGTTCCTTGCGATGTAGAAGTATGAAAAACATTCTTTTAATATGAAGACATTTACTGGGATGGTAAAATATATATTTTTAATATAAAAATATAATTATACAGTAAGTGCATTTCACGTTTGCATTTCTGGAGATAAAAAAAAACAAAAAAAAACGTATAACGCAGCAAACAGCTTACTACTTGTAATATCTACACCAACGCTAACAATAGCGTATGCTGTGACTAATAACTTAAGTTGTAGTGCTGCTGACTCACCTGTTCTTGAGCACATCGGCACAGGCAAAGGAGGTTTTCGGTTGGTAGCCGTGACTGCAGTCGCTGCTTCGCTGGTGGTTAAACTTTCCATACAAACTGTATGGCAGAACACAGCAGCCGGTGGGGCAGAAAGCTTTAACCCGACCGCTCTTCTCACAGGTGACCCTGCCCCCAATGAAGAGGAACAAAGTACCGGGATATCTCTCTGTAGCAAGGTCGAAAACTGTCGGACTGGACGCCGATACATAACGCGAGCTGACCTAACTGCAAGCAATCAACTGTATCACGTTGTACTAGTATATAAAATCAACTGTATCACGTTGTACTAGTATATAAAATCAACTGTATCACGTTGTACTAGTATATAAAATCAACTGTATCACGTTGTACTAGTATATAAAATCAACTGTATCACGTTGTACTAGTATATAAAATCAACTGTATCACGTTGTACTAGTATATAAAATCAACTGTATCACGTTGTACTAGTATATATCTTACTCTATGTATATTAGGCAGACGTTTATTTCAACACTAGGGATATTGTAGAGAACAGTAAATACATCCACGTACCTAATATACTATTATTACATTAAACCTACAAGTACAATACGTTTAAAACCATATTAAAACGCAGCACTCCGTTGTCTTCCACTCACCTGAATTTTCCAATTCATTCTTTCACTTGTCACCCGGTGAAAATGTTACATCAGTTTAGTGTTGACGTCAATTAGAAGCTACCATGTTTTTCTAGAGGGGGGTTATAGCTGGAAAAAAATACTACATTCTTTTATTGTGGTATAATTATTCAAACCTGATACCAAATGAATACTCTCGTTTACTTTACATGTTGCTTTAATCGTAAGATATGATAACATGGGCAATTTAAAACTAAACACTGCTTTTTCAAAAGTGTGTACACCCTTTATTGGAAATGAATGGCCACGTGTGAGTTTTTCGGAAAATGGGCAGAAACTGTTCGTCAGACAGAGACCGCTTCAATGGAATTAAAGAGTACCGCCCTCCATTGACGTCATTTTCACAGTGGCAACTGCACAAAAATGTATTGTATAATCGGACATAGCCATAAATAGAAATGCGTTGTATAACCACGGATTGAAAGGGTTGTAAATACAGATCGCATTATAAGTGTGTTTGTAATTATGCGACATTTAAAAAACAGTCTGTAAGTTCCAAACAAACGCCACCTAACAGTAAAAAACTTTGATCGAATTTCCAATGTGTTTTTCATAGAGCCTGCTGTTCAACGTATGCAGTCACGTTTTGTGTTGACCCCACTGGTAACTACTAGTTACTGTTTAATTAAATGTAATAAAGATTGTCCTGTATTGCTTCTTTGGTTACGTTTGTATTGTATTTGCCTTTATTTACTCCAATGTGACTAAAACTTTCTTTCTCATCTCTCCCCACAAGGCTGTGTTATCTTCTTAAGGTCTATAATTACAGCACTGTACATTCCATTAACTGTC
The DNA here is from genome assembly GCF_017654505.1 of Polyodon spathula. NCBI lineage: Eukaryota > Metazoa > Chordata > Actinopteri > Acipenseriformes > Polyodontidae > Polyodon > Polyodon spathula. Next base: position 98,617,906 of record NC_054534.1, read on the forward strand.
TTCCCTCTAAAATTACAACGTCGGCAGGGTTACCCTGTTCCTCCATTACAAGAGGACGGTTCAGACTAACTGGCATGGCAGGACTACACTTACTACAGTGCTTTGGGATGCGAGTTGAAAAGCCTGAACAGTCATATTTCTGAAGTCATTTTCCCTTGGTTGTCTAAACGGGTATGCACATGAATGTAAAGCTTAACAACCCTTCAATAATTGAGAGTAAATATATACAATGTTTTAAAATAGGAAAAAAAAATATGAGGGGTGGTGTAGCACATTACTTAATGATCATTTTGAAAATCAATAGAATATTCATGTAGTAATATAATTTGATAGAAGCCCACAATAATTGATCATCAAGTGTATTTGTTTTGTAACCATTTTTACTCTATTACTGATAATTTTATAATTTGTTCAGCATTATAGGAACAAATGTTATGACAACAAATTTTACATCTAATTAAGAGTGAATACAGTGATGAAAACAGTGATTAAAAAGGGTTATACTATGTAGACTTAAGGTATTTACCAAAAAAACAAACAAAAAAAGTGTACTGAAGCCTTATCACCAGAAAAACAAATGCATGCCTGTATTTAGCTCTCTACAACGTAATTTGATATACTGTAGTATCTAGATTATTTATGGAAAAGATATTGCTTTCTCAGCTATGTAACAGTGTTTATGAATTATACAACTGAACATTTAAAATGCAAGTCCCTGAACTGTGTCCAACTCATATTTGTAAACAAGAAAACTTAGCTCGGAGCTCAACTGGTTTGCAATGCAGTGCTTGTTTTAATACAACAAAAGCTTTTTTTTTTTTACCTTGTGTACAAACAGTAAATATACACATGCATAATTAAAACAAAGTCCTTCACAAAGCACTCTGAAACTAGACCATGTTTACTGAACATTTTCAAAATTAATAAACAGCAACACACACAAAATAAAAAACCTTAATATATTCCTACAAAACATAATAATGGAGTTGGGTTCTCACCCGTAAGCAACATAGAAAATTAAATTGGAGCTCAATATCAGTGTTGCTGACATTGCAGTGCAATTGCACACAATTAAACTTGAGGGTTATACCCAAGATGCATAACCCAAGGGCTGCAAATACATTATTAACAGCTCAGTGTCTTAGCAACATATACTAATAGCATTTTACAATACAATGTGTTTACTTGAACTATTTCAATTCTGGGTGAAATTACCATGTTTCCAAATATATTTTATAGGGAATTCTTATGCCTCCTATTTCAGTGATGTAGCCAGGATTTTGTTGAAGGGGTGAATGGAGATTTTTTGCTGATGGTTAATAACACTGCTGTAGTGTGGATGCTTTATTAAGGCACTTGAGCATGTCTTCTACATTTTGTAGAAGAGGTTGTGCTGCCACATCTCTGAATTTAGCCATTGGGGAGCAAAGTGAACTTGATGATTTTCAGGTCCTTCTGTTTCAAGCTCATTCTCCTCTTCAGCCACTATTTCCTTTTGTTTCTGATCTACTAGTCAAGTAAACTCCTCATCAGCTGCAGCTATTTATTGTAGTTGGGCATGATAGGCCATAGCTTTTTGAAGGCTATCCCTACAAGCATGGAAGGCTTCCATGCAGGAATGGCACCCTTCAGGATGAAGGTTTGTTCTGTCTTTCCATGGCTTGAAAAGTAGGAGGATAGCATAGAATTAGTTCTCTGGGTAGTCTTGTACACTAATGGTAATGACTAATTAACTAGGGCGTGCTTCTCTTTTTGATGTATCCCAAGGGAAACATTTTAGGCTTCTCTGTCACCACATCATGCCATGCAATGAAATCTTAAAGCGCACGTCTTGCTGAGCCTCCAGACATTTTGGGTAGAATGAATCAATCCAGAAAGGAAAGGAGATCTTGGTTGAGTCAGGATTTTCTTTTGCTAGCATGTCAATGTGTTCCTTGGATTTCAGCCGACAGCTGGAAACCTTTGATACATCAATCCACTTGATGGTTGTCTGTGGATCTGTGCCACAAAGAGGTAAGCCTAGGAGTTTGTCTGCTGCTTCAAGTGCACCACATTCTCTGTTGGACAAGTTGCGAAGTGCAACATTTCACAATCTGCTGGCCAGAGACTTGTTTGAGTTGATGTCATTCATGATGCCAGGGCTCTTCCCAGGTTTTGAGAGATATTTTGTAATGTAGCAGTTGAGGGCTGTAGATTGTTCACCAATGAACTAAATATCCATAATGCCTTACCAAGCTAGCAAAATGACTGGATTGTAGTCATTGGTTCTGACTTCTACACTACTCTGTGATAGATTATAGAGTCTGCCATGAGTTTGAGTGCTTTCCGGCCAGCAATGACCTCAGCCACAACTCAGAGAGTCTCTAAGTACAGGTGCTATCAGGTCATTTGGAATGGTAGAGGTGACATGTTGATGAATGTACTGTGCAATTTGTGAGTTGGGGGGGGGGAAACACCAATAAGTGGTGCAACTTCCACCCAAAGAAGCATGTGGAAGTGCTACATTGCACGACCCTGGTACTCTCTGCGCTAAAAGTAATGTATAACTTTCCGCAGAGGGCCATTTGGGGATGTGATAAAATTCAAGATTTCAAGAAACTTATTGTGCATGAACGGAGGTGCACGGACATGATCTCGTGCGACAAGTTCACTGATGGGCATGTTTGCAAACCCTGGTCCATTCACCTCCTTTATGTATGGTCTCTGGTCAGTCCAGGTTCTTTGTTTTAAAATCTAATTAAAACAAATATATTACCACCAAGATACACACTGTATAGGCCTATTCTCAAAGCAGCATGGCTAAATATGTAAAAGTTAATAATTGAAATAAGTAGGAAACTATTGCTAATTCATTTATTTTTGATCAAAAGAGCCACCTTCACAACGTTAGGAATCTGTCATCTACCTAACACAGCCTACACTATATAACAAGGAGTTTCATTATTTATTTTTTTAACCAACAGTGGATAATAGATTGCTGAGTTTGTTGTGCCCACGTATCAGGTGGTGTCTGGAATGATCAGAATGGAATTAAAACTGCGGGTGGAGGTGTGAAAATATAACTTCTCTTATGCAATTATTTAAATAGCGGTTAATAAAATCGGTCATAACAGTGCGTCTCAGCTGCCTTACAGAAAAGTGAAAGGGGAACACACCGGGCCAGCATGGTGTGCTTTAATGGAATCAAAGATGAAAAGATCTGCTAGGAGAGGATAGTAGTGAGTAGCTGGTGAGCGCAGCGACCAAGGAATTTTTTTAATTTATTTATTGAAAAGGCGAGTAAAGCGAGGTGGGAATTATTTATGACGATCGCAGCGAGATGGGAATTTAAGGCGTGCAAAACTGCTGGCATCAATAAATTAAAAGTAAATGAGCTCATTTTTACAGTTTAATTTACTATTTGTTATTTTAAACAAGTAAAACCAGCGGCGTAGTGGTAAATAAGAAAAGTAGGTAAGCGCCCATTTGGTGGAGTTGAACAAATCGATTGAACAGATAAACATGCACCGATACATTGTTATTGTTCCTCAGCCAACAAGAGCCCCACCATACAGTTATTTCCACTCTCGGGTGCTGTTCACATGAAAAATCACAGACCCGACGGTGCGCTTAACGGGAACAATTCTGTGAGCGTCCTTTTCCTGCTAGGATATAAGCAACTAGCACCGCCATGCAGGTGCAGTGTGCCTAACAACGAATATTAACAGGACATAAACAACCAATCACAGAACACACACAAGCTGTCCAGTGGCCACGCCCCCCTGCTCGCGCCACAGTTCTGACTGAGGACGCTGTGTGCGTAGCGGATCGAGCCAATTGTATATGGAGCGGGCGCGCGGTGCAGTTCGTCTAGAGGACATTTCCTGCCCGCTCCTTTAAAACGCTGAAGAATTGAGCACGGTTTTATTTTTCTTAAATAGATGTTCCACATGGATTTTAGACAAAGTTACATATATATGTAAAAAGTGACAAATACAGATGCAGTCACTTTAAAGTATTTGCATTTGAGAATATATTCAATGTGATTGTGTGTAAATACCTCCAATGTTTTGATTCAAACACAGGCTCCCTTGATAAAGATATGTACAACATACCGAAACGTTGGGCTGCTGGCTTCAAACACATATATATATATATATATATATATATATATATATATATATATATATATATATATATATATATATATATATATATATAATTAGCGTGCAAGGGGAAGGCAGCAGCAACCGGCTCTTTTGTACAGCGGTATCGGCGCTATGCTTTAGCGTGAGAGGTCCCGCACCCGTCCTCCGCCTGTGTGTGGATTGCCTCGCCCTGTGCGATGCGCCTGCCTACGGGAACAGAGGGACTAATATATATAGCCCCGTCGACTCTCTCATATGTGTTCGTGCTACTTTGCGCTCCCTATCAGATATTCGGACACAAATAAGCCCTGTATGAAGCTAATTTGATACGAATCATATGCACAGTTTGAAACGTACGCATTCTTTCAGCACCAAACAATAATAACGAGAGTGTCTTTGAATTGAATTAGAGAACTTCTATAAACACTGTAAGCTTTTTTCTTTGCTGGTCATAGCTGGGTATTTATTTTTTTAAACTTTGGTCAAGGCATGCGATTATAATAAGGACAATTGAATGTTATTCCTTTCCGAATGTACATTACAACTTTTCTTCTGCTATCGGCAATACGATGGGGAAAAAAGCTAGTTTAATTATATATCTTTAATACCATGTGAGCGGAGAGTGCCTATTTTGTCTGGGGGAGCAGAGCGGGAATCACAAGGAGTGGGCGGAGCAAAGAAAGAGCAGAATTGTCACTGCTTCGCTCTGCTTACGTTCTCTGAACACAACACATACGCTCGCTGTTAAAATATATTGTCTAACACAGGATTTGCACATCACAGGAGAGTGGAAATGCGTAAACTCTGTCTGTATCCATTATATACTGCCCAAATTCAAAGTGGGTAAACGCCGTTTACCTGGTTATACCCTCATACACCACTGAATAAAACTCCAATGGAAAGTTTACAGTACCTGGTATTGCCAGGCAATCTCCCACCCAAGTACCAGGCCTAAAAATTATTTTATTTCTTAGCAGACACCCTTATCCAGGTCAACTTATAATTGACTTTTTTTAACATAGTTACTCATTTATATAGTTGGGTTACCAATCACGAGCAAAGTACTCCAACCACTAATCCACATACCTGAAGCAACACTAATCTCTTTTTTACTTTTTTGTGTAAAAAAAAAAAAAACTTGTACTTTTTGTGAACTGCTCTGGATAAAAGCACCAGCCAAATCAATTAATATGACATTTTTCTGGCCTGCTAATTATTAATTTATTTACACATTTATAATAAACATTAATTTCTACATTTAAAAATATTTTTCAAAATTATTTATTCCTCTATGCATTTTTAAATCATTATCTATTTCTACCAATAAATTATTTATTTTTAATTAAAACGAGGAACTACAATTAATCAAAGATTTAGACAAGGAAGCTACATGCCACTCTTGTGAACAATTCTATTCTATGGTATCCAACAAACAGGAAACTAGATATTTTCAAACAGGAAATAGAGCATTTCTAGAATCAAGCAGAACCTTAATTTTTCAGCAAAAGCTGATCAGGCATGGATGTAAGCTTAAAAAACTAACGCATTTCAACAACTGCCCAGTGGCGGGGCAGGCTAAGGCCGTGTGCTCTTCAAGGACGTCATGTTGCAAGTTCAAACAACGTAAATTGTTTTGTGCAATATGTGCCGTTTTAAAACAAATAAATTATTTAATGTAAATGGTGTGGATATCAAATTGCTTGCATTCCCTGGTTTATTTTGACACTGACCAACATGTGGAATCACATGATTGGTAGATGTCCAGTTATTAGGCTTTTCTGTTTGAAAAGTCACTACACACTCAAAAAAGCAAAACTGAAGAGGAACAATTGTACCTTAGTTTGACAACTTACATCTCATTGTGTATAACAGTTATTTACATTTTTGTATAGTGTCTCAGTAGTTTCCAACAAGTTTTTCTAACTTGTATAAGTAACTGCGGTTCCTCTCAATGTACATTGGTTTTAAACATTTAATTTGTATATTTGTGTTATAAATGTACATTGGTTTTAAACATTTACTTTGTATAGCTGTGTTATAAATGTATGTTGGTTTTAAACATTTACTTTGTATATTTGTTTAATATCAAAATGTTTGTACTCACCTTGTTTGGCATGGTCACAATGACCTCCATTTTGTAACAGGAAGTGAAGAAACCACAATTTTAGGTGAGGAAGCCTTTAGTACCCTGCTTCAGGGCTGACTTCCTTAAATTAGGGAAGCACCAAGTATGCAAAGCAGGAGGGGGTTACTTTTTAATTATAATGTGTATATATAATAGAATTTTACAGGACAGTGTCTAATATGATTTATGTATTTATTAGGCTAGTTAATAAAGAGACTTAGACCCCCAGAGGTGGTTTAATCCAGGGAGGGTCTTAGACTATATATGCTGGCAGCTTTGCTTCATTGGAGATAAAATAAGGATAGGTACCTTACTTTGGTATATTGCATAGTGAGGGATTTGCATAGGTTAGCATGCTATATGTTTTTGTTTTGTTAGGTTATATACAGTTGGAAGTTCTTTTAAATAGTTTGATCTGTTTGTTAAATAAATCTTGCACATTTAGACCAAAACCAGTTGTCTATACCTTCCTTCCTGCTGGAACATCACAATCTGTGGGTCACACTATCACAGTATCGTTACACCCCTAACCACTACAGAGCAAGTAACTCTTTTTTTTGTCTTTACAAAGAAAGTCATTCACCTGTTCCACAGAGTACTGGTGATGTGACAGCACAACATGTGATGCGGTGGAATTCTAACAAGAAAGTGACTGTCCAGCAAATCATTCTTGCCACCTCTTGTAGGCCTGCATTATAGTACTGCACAGTGATAAGGGGAGCATTGAAGGTGACAGAGAGGGTAACAAAGGGTAGGGCACATCCGTTTAAAACCTTGGGGGATACATGTTATTATGACCTGGTTACGCTTAGTGATCTGTTAAGGTGACAAGACCCTGCTGAAAAAAAGCAATTTTCTTGAATTTCATGGGGAAGATGATTGGGATAGAAAACATGGAAGCAGCGTTCCAGTGAAAGGTCAAACATATTAAAGTCTGACAGCATCCCCCACTGGGGAAGAGTCAGGGAGAGTAGGGGGTAGCTTGCTACACTTAGCTCAGCTCCACCAGCCATCCCATCTCCTCATTGTAGGGGATAATAAACCAGTAGGTGTCACTGTGGAGCTTCCAATTACCATCGACCAAGTGCTAAAGTGGTATAGATTTTTGAGGTACTTAAATGCAGCTTTCTTTGAATTCTATCACAAAATATCGTCCCACTGTACATTTTATTATATGCTGCCATCACTGATGAAGACATTAGCAGAACACTTTTGTCTACTTAGCATTGCTGGAATGAGGTAACAAAGCTATGATACTTCAAAACAAGTTGATCCAGTCCTTCCTCTATCATACTGTTGTCCCTAGCAGTGTGACCAAACCATTATAGGCCAGATTAACAACTGTAATCTTCAGTGCAGTCTGGCTCTGGGGTCTATGACATGGGATTCAAGAGAGATGTCACTCTTGAAGTGCTTGTTACGGACATCTTTTCACACACACACACACACACAAATATATATATATATATATATATATATATATATATATATATATATATATATATATATATATATATATATATATTGTGTGTGTGTGTGTGTGTCAGTGCTTGGATATTCTGGACTGTGATTGGTTAAAACCTCATCGTAGGAGCAAAATAGATTTAACTATTGCCCTCACATCCAGAGTTGCCAAGTCAGCAGTTGGAATTTGAAAGTCGTGGGTTGGAATTTGCATAAACGGCCATACTCTAACATGGGTTGTGCTTGTTTTGGGCTTGTTTGTGCTTGTTTTGAAGAAATAGGTCACTATTTTTCTTTCAGAAATCTGGCAAGATAAAATGGCTGAATGAAAAAACTGTTGAACGGTGATTCTGTGACCTAACAGAAAATTAATTACAACACTTTGAATGCATTACATAGGCCTATGTGTTTATTTTTTTCAGAGGTATTTATGATTTTATACCTTATTAGTAAACTGTTTGTTATCTTCTATAAACAACAGCTGTGAAAGAAATGCAACCCCCCCTTAAAATGGAAAAGACTATATCCCTTGAGTCAACAATGAATCAGCTGACGGATACCGTGAGAAATCTGGGTACAGTAGATGAAGACAGTACAGAAGTTTGGGTAGTAAACGCAGCTTGTGTTATTATTATTTGTGTATTTAGTAGACACCTTTATCCAAGGCGACTTACATGGGCAATTGCAACGAACTTGCAGAGTTAGTACGGAGCTATGATACTTGATATATATTACTAGTTATATATATATATAATATATATATATATATATATATATATATATATATATATATATATATATTAGCTCAAAGAGCCAGCTGCCCAACGTTTCGATATGTTGTACATATCTTTCTCAAGGGAGCCTGTGTTTGAATCAAAACATTGGAGGTATTTATAGGTGTTTGACGGCATGACAACTACTTGTTATTGTTTATATTCAAATCCATGATTTATTCCTACATGATGTAATGGTGTTCTATATGTGACATCACTTTTACTTATATCTTTAAATCTATATTAATTCTAATTAACATTATTTTATATAAACTTATATTTATATTATCATGCAATGCTGGCTCTGAGGATCAGCCTTGATATGGTCTCCCCAGCGCATCAGCATGCACAACTTTTGAATTAATTTTGTTTATTTAATTATTTTTAACTTTTATATATATTTTATTGGAATTAATTAGTTCATTCTTTTCTGTTGAGTCCCGCTGGCATAATTGTGTTCAGTCTATTTATCCATTTACTTTCTTTTATTCTTCTATATGTCGCATTGTCTAATTTTACTTGTTCTAATACTACAAACTTTATATCATGTCCTTGACTGGTGAAGTGCTGTACTATTGGTTCATTCATTTTTTTATTTCTAATTAATGAAAGGTGGTTCTGAATTATTTTATATAAAGTTGTTCCAGTCTCTCCAACATATTTTATTTCATCACATTTTTCACAGGCTATTCCATAAACAACATTGCTATTTTTACAGTAGGTATTAGTTTTTAGTGGATATGTGGTGTTCTTATGTTTAATTATATTTCTACTTTTGTCTATGTATTTACAAATTTTACATGTACTAGTGCAAGTATTTGTAGAACCTATTCTGTCAATTATTCTTTTATGTTTACTGTGAACTAGAATATCGCCTAAATTAGCTTCTCTTTTGAATGCTACAACTGGGGCCTTAAGAAACACTTTTTTCAATTTTTCTGAATTATTTAGAATACGCAGGTATTTCCAAACTATCTTAGAAATATTGAGCAAAAGTTTAGAGTACGTCATTACTAATGGGACTCTCTTGACCTTTTTATCTCTATTTTTATAATCTTTAGTAGATCATCTCTTTTTAGTTTATCCACTTTTCTTAACTCTGTCTCTATAATTCTTTGTATCCTCATTTTATAAGATTCTTTGTTTTCTTTAGAGCATATTCTTCGTATTCTTATTCCTAGCCCCTTTGGGATTGCCCTTTTAGTGTGTATTGGATGTGCAGAGAACATGCAAATACTGGTGCATGTCAGTAGTTTTATAGAAAAGGCCAATCTCAATTGAACCTTCTTCAAGTTTTACTACGGTATCTAAAAATTGTATTTCTTTTCTTGTCCATGGAAGGTCCACCTTAATATTATTGCGTATTTCGTTTGCCATTTTATGAAACTGGAAAATAGATTCTTCTCCATGTGTCCAAACCCCAAAAATATCATCTACAAACCGAATGTATTCTAAAGGTTCTCTTTCTGATTTTCTAAGTAATTGTTCTTCCCATTTCCCCATGTATGTACTGGCAAAATGCATTCCTAGTTTAGATTCTATTGCGGTACCATCTTTTTGTTTGTAATTTTTATCAACAAATGTAAAATAACTGTTTTCTAAAACTACATTGATCATGTTCACACTAAGTTGTGTACTAGCTAATGTTATTACCATAAGCCTGGTTCCCTGAAAAGAATGACAACCATTACCGAATGGGAAGAGCCTCTTTGACCCGTCAATCACTGAGCATATATAAAAAAAGCTGCCCTATCAGGGCTCTGCTGTGAGGAAGAAGTCCCTCCCATCTCCTGCTGAAGAGGGTCATCCTCACAGTAGCATATTGCCATTTTGGAAATCCAAGGTCAGCTGGGGACACGACCTCGAAGGGTAATGGCAGTAAAAGGCATCAAGGCAGTAAACACGCGCAAATATCTGACTACCTGTCCATGTAGCAGCATTGCAAAGCTCATCCAAGGAGGCGCCATGAAAGAGAGCCCACAAAGTCACTAACGCCTGGTAGAATGGGCCGTAATGTCCCCTGGCATGGGGGAGGCTGTCTGTTCATACACCAAGCGTATAGCATCTGCCACCCAGTGTGCTAGACGTTGCTTCGACAGGTCTTGACCTCTATAGCGGGACCCATAGCAGACAAACAGCTGGTTGGACTGTCTCCAGGACGCTGTCCTATCCAGGTAACGTAGGTGGGGGTGTCGGTGCCGAGCTGTCAGCTTCGGTGACCGTAGTCAGCGCCGAGTAATCGGTGTTGCCGCCGAGGTGGGCACACCAATTGTCGTCAGTGTCGGTGCTGAAGTGAGCGCGGATGGTGCCGGGCTGTTGTGATCGGTGCCGAGGAAGAGTGTGCTTGGTGCCGAGCAGTCAGCACCAAGTCAATCGGCGCCGGGGTCTGTGCTGAGGAAGAGCGTGGTCGGTGGCGAGTTTACTCATCATCGGGGTCGAGCGTATGCCCGAGCTGGATGGTAGCTGGAGCCGAGTCAATCGGAGTAGAAGATGGCACTGCGAGTCCGCGGGGTCACCCTACAGCACCACAATAGCTCACACAACTCAGAAAATGGTATATAAATTACACAAGGTAATAAAAGAGAGTTAAAAGCTTAGCACCAATCTCAGTAGAGGGGTTGAAACCAACTGTAATCAGTAGAATCCTCTGAAGCTAGACTAAGGCCACTAGCAATCTCAAAAACACTCTCACTCTATAATCTATTTTTCTTAAAACATCACCAAAATGAACGAAAATGTGTTGAAGGATAAACAAAACTTGTATTAGTCCTCATTATTTAATGTGGGAGAGAGATGGTGCAGAGATAGGAGATACAGGGAGAATGGGGACAGCTACAGCCAGCACGAATGAATCGAGCTGTACGCCAACGAGCGCTTCCTTATTTTGTGAAGAAAATGATAGCTGTGTAAGAGAAACAACACAATTTAAAAAGAAAATTAATTATTACTGGAACAGGAATGTAATAGATTATTCGAGGAGAAGTTTAACGTATTAAAAGAAAAACAGAAAGCACATGTGGCAGAGCAGGGCTCTGCCCTTGGAAATACTGGCAGGGATGGAGTTAAATTCTCCTCCCTGCCCAGGTTGATTGCCGCAGGTGGGAGCAATCAACTAATGTAATTAATCAATTATCATTTAGCCACCTGGCATAAAAGGAGGCCTCAGCCTTCCAGTAGAGAGGAGGGAGCTGAGGAAGCAGGTTGGTGGTTTTGAAATTTTGAATCCAGTGAAGGCATTGCCCAGCCTGGAAACCTTATTTTTGTAAGTTTTGTTTTCTTTGTTTAGGTATTTGTGTTTAAACATTTTTGTTTTGCCCTTGTGCACGTTTATTTTGCGTTAATTTATAATAAAAGCATATATTTTCTGAACTGCAGTCTGTCTCTGGGCCTCTGTCCACTCGCCAGCCTGCCACAGCGCACAAATAAAGAATTATATTATCGTACAAAATTAAAGGGACACAGGCAGTTCGCTCTACTGATTCTGTTAACTGACACAAGCGGTTAACCCCATGAAACAATTTTACTTTTCAAATGATTACTTATGAGCAACAGTAGCCTAATGTGTAATGTTGATTGGTATAAGTGTAATACAAAATGATATATAACCTGATGTATAACCTTTTTATAGCAGGTGTTGCCTATACTGAAGTCTTCTGTCAGAAAAATGACACTGCAACTAAAAGGGAAGGAAAAATATTATTGAAAAATGTCATCTGCATCACTGTTCGTATTCTTGCTTTAGGGCTATTCCAAGTCAATCTCATTAAACTCAATATGCCCAAAGTTCCAAGCATGTCCCCGTGACAATTAAACACTTAAAAATAACTGTATTTCCCAATTGTGAATACAAAGGATGGTGTGTTTACTATAGAATAAAAAAATCCAGTGGCAGGGCTGAAAGCTCTCTTTTTGCTTGGAAATCTTCAGCACCTTATCAATCAGTTGGGAAGGTTTCTTGGACTGCCTATGCAATACCGGGTTCTACCTGTGTGAGTTGCCAGAAACCTGAAAAAAAAAACAACTTTGTTGGCTTATTGCTGTTGTCCAATAAAGGGAGACAAAAACTTACCTGCCAGAACACTGTGGCTTACCGGTATATAAGAGTTTGTACACAAGTATATATATATATATATATATATATATATATATATATATATGTGTGTGTGTATGTTACAGGTATATTGTGAAATCAGGCATTACATGAAATGCCTAATCTGGTCATTTGGTATTATTAATTTAAACATTTTTGCTGCATTTAGTTGTATCCACATCTTCCCAATCCCAAATTTAATTTAAATATTGTGCTATGCTATGCAATGCAGTTGTGGGACCTGTTATTACCTACTGTTACAACAGATACTTTGGGACATGGTGCTTTAATTAAGTAGGGTCTAATGTATTTTTGTACCAATGACCTTTTTGTGGTGAGGGATCTAAATAACATACATCTAAAATGTCATATAGACATTTGTACTATACTCAACTGATCTGCAGCACTGCTGAATCTATAATCCTTATATAATTTTTGTTTTGTTATTTAGCCTATACAGTCCTGTTCAAAATCATTCACACCAATATGAATGGTAATTAAGTAAAACTCAACTAAACAATGTTTTAATTCATTAATGCTACAAATATAATTAATTATCAAAACAACATTTTACACACTATATGCGTATATATATATATATATATATATCTATATATATATATATATATATATAGAAACGCTACCCCCCCTGAACTTTTTTTACATTGTGTGTGTCAGTGCCTTAGAGTTTCACAGTTAATTTAAATTTTAAATTTTTTTTCTACAATTGTCCCTTACACCATATTATGAAACCCTGTAAATACAAAAAGTTTTTTTTAGATAATTCTATAATTATATATTTAAATTTATATAGTGTTAACAATTAGAGGTGGGGGGTCTCAATTATGAGAGCACCCCTTCGTGGAAACCGTCGTTATCTCAACACTAAAACAACCCTATCCAGAAATGGTTGAAACGTGTGAATCTAAACCACTATAAAATTACTTTCTTCTTTATAAAACTGTTCAAGCTCTGTCAAGTTCCTTGGGAAACGTTGATGGACAGCAATCTTCAAGTCATGCCACAAATTTTCGATTGGATTTAGGTTGGGACTCTGACTGGGCCACTCAAGGACATTTACCATTTTGTTCCTTAGCCACTCCAGTGTAGCTTTGGCTGTGTGCTTTGGGTCGTTGTCATGCTGAAAGGTGAATGTCCATCCCAGTTTCAGCTTTCTTGCAGAGGGCAATAGGTTTTCCTCAAGGACTTCTCTGTACTTTGCTCCATTCATTTTACCTTCTGTACTGATAAGTGCCCCAGTCCCAATTTAATGTCGCTCTCGCCATGAGTTACCCTGACACTAGAATCTAGCTCCAAATTTACACCCCTGACCCCTAATTTTGGGGAGTACTGAGTCATTTCTGCTGGTACTCATGTAAGAACCTAATGATAAAAGTTATGTGAACCCCTGTGCCAGTGTGCTCTGCCCCTGTGTGTATTTGTGTGTTATATGTTGTGTGTGGTGTGTTAATGTTGGTGTTTAGATGTTGGTACACTGGATATAAATGGGTCTGTGTAGCACAAGTGATTTAAAATATACAGTTGTATTTAGGCATGGGGATTGCATAATCACTTCACGTGCAGATAAATGTGAGCATGGGACTGCACAAATTAGTTCACATGCTGGGATTCAAGTCAATGATGAATTGGGAATCCTGGCACAACAGTATATATAGATGCACGTTTTACTCACTCTGGGTTGTGTGTTCCGTGAGTGGAGAACGGGTGTGGAGAGGAGAAAATAAAAAGTAAGCGTAACAATTGCTATAACGTGCTGGAAGCACCAGCACGGTACTCTGTTGTGTTTGTCTGTTTATTTTGGCCTCAAGTGTCTTGTTCTGTTTTGTTCAACCTTTTATTTTCTGTGTGTTAATAAAACACTGAGTGCTGCAGTGTCTCTGTTTCACCTACCAGTACTGTTTGTCTATGTACTCCTTTCTGGTCTGACTTCACCCCTACAGCTAGCCTGTTCACAACCCTTAATTATAATCTCTCATAGTCCTCTTTTATTATAAACCACAAATAAACATTCAGAAAATCTGACATTGAAAAAAAAAATAATGTAATCAATGCTGGCATAAAAAAATGACAGATTCTCCTCACTCTTCAATTCAACTTTAATCTGTCAAATAATGTAATAGAATGCTTAACGCCAGTCATTTCATGAAATGCAATGTACCTTTTATGCATTTCATGTAATAACCGAGTGAAGCAGCCATTTCACAAAATGAAAACCTTTAATCAGTCAAATAGTCTAATAGAATGCCTATAACAGGAGTCATTTGGCAAAATGCCCGAAATATTCAGGCATTTCGCAAAATGACTGAGTAAAACAGGAAAATAGTGTAATGGGATGCTCCTAAAATCATTCATTTCGTGAAATGCCTCTGCCAAAAGCGCATATTTTGTTAAAAGAACAAACGAGAAGTTGAAAATGTGTAACAAAAGAGTTAAAAGGAAGTAAACACAGATGTCTGCGGCACAGTAAGGGTTAATAGGCAGGGTAGATGGAAATGTGCAGAGTCCGTGAAATTAATTTTCAAACAAAGTAAACCATGCAGAACATAAAAAGATTTTCATCCCAACAGACACAAAAAATAGCAAAGCACGTCTGGCAAGGTCTCTCCTGATATCTATACAGTCACGTTCGAGCACTTCTTTAATTCCCTAATAGAATAAGGGGATGCTAACTGGAGGACAAATCAATTGCACTCCTACAGTGATTTGTTTGTGAACTGGCTTACAGATTTCCACATACAACAGTTAATCAAGAATAGTCACACAGACTCGGTTATTACAAGTTTAACGAATCAAAGTATATATTTACTCCTGTCTGATCGTACACAAAGCCTTAGTAGATGGTCAAGAATGTGAGCTTGCCTCGTGCACTGAATGCGTACCTGCCATAGAGCTCCCCTGTGTCCTAAACCCTGTTTGGTACAGGCAGGAATTGCAGTAACCGCACATGCTTTTTGCATAAATTAAAGGTTAGCTGACAAAGGGGTTTAACAGTAGAGTTTTGAGCAAAATACAGGAGAAAATCTGTCCCGGGAGTGTTAAAAAAACTGGAGAGTCCCGCAAATAAGGCAGAGTTGACAGGTCTGCAATAATATTTCTCCTTGTAGCTTTTTAACATTTTATAAACCAGTACAGAGCTTTACAACAATATTAAGGTGGAACACAGTATCCAGTTTGCATCCAGGATATCAGAGTGCCCCTTTTCTGGTTCTGTTCTTAAAGGTTCCTTAGAAGCCACAACAGGGTCCAGAATCCAGCAATGACATCACAAGTGTGTGTAACAGTCTCAAATACCTGATACCTGCAGGATACCTAAACTCTGTTAGCAGGTTTCCCATATTTGCATTCTAACTTTCCCAAATGACCCCACTTCACCTGGTCTCATCACATCCCAAACGTTCAACTCTCACAGCGTTTAAACCTCTCAATTAACTAAACCCTGAAGTGAACTTAGAATTGGCTTAATTAGACCTTTTTAATTGTTTTCCACTCCTAAAATACTTCAATTTACTTATACACTTTTATTGTTAATTTGAAACCTCCCAATGTTTAAGAACTGAAAACAATTTAAAAAAAGCCTAATTAATCAAAGATTAGTTTAACTAAGCGTTTAGTTAAGTAATTGAGAGCTCAGTTGAGTGAAAACCAGAAGACACTGGGATCCTGAGGACCAGGCTTGAGAAGCTCTGATCCTTTATATCAGCTATATAATAGTATAATAGTCCATAAGTAAATGTATATGCAAGAACACATTTATTTATGTAAATATATAATGCTATTTATTAAAATAGCTATCTTTATTAGTTATCTGTTACATTTGTACTGCATTGTGTTTTAAAGCTGAATAGTGTATTACCGTGATTCACCACTGGGTGACAACCTTTGAATTTTGAAATTAAAAAAAAAAAAAAAAAAAAAAAAAGAAATCATAAAATCTGTGGGAAAATAGAGAAAATGAACAGCCGTCTCTTAGAGATGAAAGAAAATGCTATAGACACAAGAAATTAGAATATCCTATCTGATCTTGTGTGGATCATTAAAGAAACTGTTAAATGTAGGTATAGCTTAACATATTAGAGAAGACTATGGAACAAGGAATAGAATGGCAAACTGACCAGCTTTTTTCAGCCAAAAACAAAAAGCCCACCACACTGGCATACTGACAGGTGTGTTTCTGAATTGAAAAATATCTCTGCACTGTTATCTGTGCCTTGCAGGTATGGCATGCAGGTGGTAGAACTGATTACATTTCAATCTTATTTCTCTGAGGGTTGTATTTATTAATCCGGCTGCAAAATAAAGGGTATTGATAAAAAAAAAAAAAAAAAATAATCAAGCTTTTCTTTTTTTCCAATGATTCCATCTGTTTCTGCACAATGATGTTTAGCTGTGGAGAATATTTTATTTCAATAGGATAGAAAGTAAGGTTTTATTGAAGGGGTGGGGGTGACACACATACCATTATGTAAATATTACTTTATTATCACTAGGTTTTCCTTTTCTAATTTTCTCCAAAAAACATACAAAGACGAACGTAATTGAGGAAAGGTGAATCAATATAAGGGTTATCAAGTAATTCCCTAGAAGAGATCTGTCTGTAGTTGAGATGTAAGCTCTAACAAGGGTTCCATAGACAAGGTCTAATTACCGAGGGCTGTATCCATATGCATTAGCATACTGAATACATGTTTATCAGTAGTGCCGTACAGGTTCCACATTTTGAATGTAGGTTTAGTCTCCCACGCTACAGTAACTTCAACAGCAGAGATCTGGAGGCGCTTTGTCTGGGAGTCAAGCTTGGCACATTGGCATCAGTTATATATATTCTATTATAGTATATTATATATATATCTATATATATCGATATATATATATCTATATCTACACACACACCACACTGGATATACACATATAAAGACTAATTTCAAAGACTGCCTACAATAGGCAAAGAGTGGAGTCTGCACTACTGTATCCTGTGCTGTGCCTTTGAAAAATGTGTATTTCTTGAATTTTATATTGTAAGTAAAAAGGCCAGTCAATTAAGACCACTTTTTTGAAGTGCTGATTTGCTTGCATTGATGGCAAAATAAAGCGGCTTTCAGTACTAGGGCCTCTCCTGTATTCAGCATTAAAGGGCCACCATCAGAAGTCCCTCAGATTAAATGACCTCTATAATAAGACACTGTAAACTAACAAACCTCTGTTGCAGCATTACATGATTCACTTGCACATTGGATTTAGATTTGAAAATAAATAAATAAATACAAAATAATACATGAGAAACTAAATAAGTACAACAATTTGCATAAAAGAAATCCTAGTCAAATCCTTTGCAGTTTTGATATTTAAAATTCTTTGCAGTATTTTCCCCTATTTAGGCTGCATTGTGCTGGTACCTTTACTGGCCTTGATAGAAAGGCTCCACGATATAGACTGTAGGGCTATCTAAAAAAAAAAAGGGTTAAAACCATATCAGGCATTCCTGATGAGTCATACTTCATTTAAAGCAGCAGAACAAGAGCTACAAAGAGCTTTAGAAAATCTTCATGACATTTTGTCAGCTTAATTGTGTTTAGCTTTCTACTCCTTTTTTCCAAAGTTGATATTGTACATTAGGTAGTAAATGACAAATGCTAATTTTGTGATCTTTAAATCTGGTCAATGTAATTAGTGCTGCTTAATTGGTCCAGCTGTAACCCATTTTTAGATGGATATTTAGTGACTATGTTGTGTACAGTTTATACCCTTAAAAATGATCAACTTAATACATGGGAAGGTGCTACAATTACAGCATTATAACTGTTTTTTCTTAAGCGCACTGATCATAAGAACATTTTTTTGATTGATACCATCAAAACCCAGAGAAACTGATCAAAATCCAGAGAAACTGATCAAAACCCAGAGAAACTGATCAAAACCCAGTTGGCTAGTTGTTTAAACATGGGGAAACTCATTGAGCTATTTTTCTCTAAATCTGTTGTCACTTGTTTTTGAGCTGGCTGTGAGCTTGCCTGGAAAGTCCTAAATCCTGGTACTGAACAACCATCCTCATTCCATTCAGTTTTTGTGACAATATGACCTTTCAACACTGCCAGCCCTACAGACTCAACATTTATATAGACAGAGGCAGTAGATAAGGCCAGCTGAGCTTTTACACCTGAAGCAAACTGGGAAAGCAAACCATGTAACCAACTTAGTTCCATCCACGATTAGAGGAGACCATGTTTTTTGCTTAAACTGTACACTGAAATTAACCTTATACAGGTTTGCTGTGGTGTACAAAGGTAAAAGCATAGCTAGTGTCTTTACTACACAATGCTACACTGTGCTATGCTTTTACTCTTGTATATACTGCAGTAAGCCTTTGTCTACATCGTTTCACAGTTAGTGAAAGGACAGATAAGCATTGTAAAGCATTGCACAAACACAGGTGCCCAGTGATAAATGCTGTGGTGGTCTTGTGAGAGGCTGTTCTTTGCTGAAGGCTAATCTGACACCTTCAACATAATTTTACTTTTGACCTTAACCAAAATCAACAGGGCAGTCAGAACTACTTTTTACATAACACTACAAGAGTACAAAGATAAAAAGGTTAACAAAGAACATTGGAAAAATAAAAAGAGGAAACTGCAGCTGAATAATAAGGTTATGTAAACACTGCATTTATTGATCAAAAATGGATGCCCACAGAGAAAATGATTGGACTGACAAATGTATACCGTTTCTATTTTTATTTTATATCATTTTTACTTCTATCTTTAAATCTGTATTAATTCTAATTAACATTAGCTTATATAAATTTATATTTATATTATCATGCAATGCTGGCTCTGAGGATCACACTTAATTGTTAATCAGCATAATAAGAAGTCACTGCACCTGCAAATCTAGTGAATGTTATCAAAATATAAGTGATAAGTTTATTTTGATGCTCAGGATATATACAGGCTAAGTTAACTATAACAAACCCCCATGGGACCTGGAGAAATGTTCATTACATGTGGGTGTTCACTATATGGTAATAGGGTTTGGCATTTTTCTGTATCAAAATAATGACAGAACGGCAAATTTGAATTGAACATCAACATATAGTACTTTTATGAAGATTCCTTCACATTGATCAACATTTAAACGGTATTGTGACGAGGTGCTTGTGTCACATGTGGGTAACCACATTGCAACAGAGAGACATGGGACTTGCAGTTGAAACACAAACCAGAAAGTAAACAAACGGGTCATGTGACGCTACCAACAACGATAACGCACAGAGGACACACACAAGACAGGCAGGCAGCAAGTATCAATTGCGCGCCGTCTGTAAACAATCATTTTATCAAACATAACAACTCCAAAAAGCACACAAAACAAACCCATTTCCACATATAAATTACACCAACACTAATTTCTCCCTGTGCAGTGCAATCACTTTGTAACGATTTTGGTTCCCACAGGCAGGCACATCACACAGGGCGAGGCAATCCACACACAGGCGGAGGGCGGGCACGAACCCAGAACCTCTCTCACTGAAGCATAGTGCCGATACCGCTGTACAAAAGAGCCGGCTCCTTTGCAAGGAGTGTATATCAGGCTTATGTCTTTGTATGTGATTTCGTCACCTACCACCCCTGCTGCTGCCTTCCCCCGTGCATGCTACAACCCTGTTACAGGTATGTTTAAAAGAAAACAGTAAAGAAATTAAAAAAGGAATAATGTACACTTGCATGCTGAATACATGCTGAAAATAGGCCTAATTTGCATTGATAAATTGGTTATATATATATATATATATATATATATATATATATATATATATATATATATATATATATATATATAGTACTGTGCAAAAGTTTTAGGCAGGTGTGAAAAAATGCTGTAAAGTAAGAATGCTTTCAAAAATAGACATGTTAATAGTTTATATTTATCAATTAACAAAATGCAAAGTGAGTGAACAGAAGAAAAATCTACATCAAATCAATATTTGGTGTGACCACCCTTTGCCTTCAAAACAGCATCAATTCTTCTAGGTACACTTGCACACAGTTTTTGAAGTAACTCGGCAGGTAGGTTGGCCCAAACATCTTGGAGAACTAACCATAGTTCTTCTGTGGATTTAGGCAGCCTCAGTTGCTTCTCTCTCTTCATGGTACCCCAGACTCGATGATGCTGAGATCAGGGCTCTGTGGGGGCCATACCCTCACTTCTAGGACTCCTTGTTCTTCTTTACACTGAAGATAGTTCTTAATGACTTTCGCTGTATGTTTGGGGTTGTTGTCATGCTGCAGAATAAATTTGGGGCCAATCAGATGCCTCCCTGATGGTATTACATGATGGATAAGAATCTGCCTGTACTTCTCAACATTGAGGAGACCATTAATTCTGACCAAATCCCCAACTCCATTTGCAGAAATGCAGCCCAAAACTTGCAAGGAACCTCCATCATGCTTCACTGTTGCCTGCAGACATTCATTCGTGTACCGCTCTCCAGTCCTTCAGCGAACAAACTGCCTTCTGCTACAGCCAAATATTTCAAATTTTGACTCATCAGTCCAGAGCACCTGCTGCCACTTTTCTGCACCCCAGTTCCTGTGTTTTCGTGCATAGTTGAGTCACTTGGCCTTGTTTCCACGTCGGAGGTATGGCTTTTTGGCCGCAAGTCTTCCATGAAGGCCACTTCTGACCAGACTTCTCCGGACAGTAGATGGGTGTACCAGGGTCCCACTGTTTTCTGTTAATTCTGAGCTGATGCCACTGCTGGACATCTTCTGATTGCGAAGGGAAGTAAGCATGATGTGTTTTTCATCTGCTGCAGTAAGTTTCCTTGGCCGACCACTGCTTCTACAGTCCTCAACGTTGTCTATTTCTTTGTGCTTCTTCAAAAGAGCTTGGACAGCACATCTGGAAACCCCTGTCTGCCTTGAAATTTCTGCCTGGGAGAGACCTTGCTGATGCAGTATAACTACCTTGTGTCTTGTTGCTGTGCTCAGTCTTGTCATGGTGTATGACTTTTGACAGTAAACTGTCTTCAACAACCTCACCTTGTTAGCTGAGTTTGGCTGTTCCTCACACAGTTTTATTCCTCCTACACAGCTGTTTCTGTTTCAGTTAATGATTGTGTTTCAACCTACATATTGAATTGATGATCATTAGCACATGTTTGGTATAATTGTTTAATCATACACCTGACTATATGCCTACAAAATCCCTGACTTTGTGCAAGTGTACCTAGAAGAATTGATGCTGTTTTGAAGGCAAAGGGTGGTCACACCAAATATGGATTTGATTTAGATTTTTCTTCTGTTCACTCACTTTGCATTTAGTTAATTGATAAATATAATCTGTTAACATGTCTATTTTTGAAAGCATTCTTACTTTACAGCATTTTTTCAAACCTGCCTAAAACTTTTGCACAGTACTATATATATATATATATATATATATATATATATATATATATATATATATATATATATATATATATATATTAGCAACACATTTTAACACACACACACACAAACTGAAATGCCTGAATAAGAGAGAAAAAGACAGAGAGAAAGAGACATAATAATTTTGGGGGTAATAAAGTGCTAACTACTATATGAAGACTTTAAACCCACAGAGCAGCAGTCAGTTTGGCCAATATATCCTGTGACTGGGCACCTTAGTAGACAGGCTTGTATAGAGATCAAGGATTTGAATGGGCCTAAATACTAAATGCTGTGCTGTTCATTTAGTTTTGCTACATTTGGAGGGCCAAAACAAGGATTAATTTGGTCAACTGACAAATCACAACAGTGGGATCAGGAGTACTTGCAATCCCTTTTTGAGATTTACCAAATTTCTGAGCCCGGTGTTATCCAAGTCGAAGTAGCTTGCTCCAGATTTTGAATTGTTGTTACAGATCTTCTACAGGGATAATTAAAAAAAGCTTAATACTTTCTTTCTCTATTGACTTAGAGAAGATACATCTGCACAGCTTATTTAAAGATGTATTTTTATTCCTCCCCTTTCCTATTCTGCGTGCAGGTCTGTGTTGTTTTGCAATGTCATAATATCATCCAAACAAGAAGGCCAGTCAGTGAACTGTCATATACAGCGGCAATGGAAAAACACAAACTCTGTTTCTAATTAGATAACTTCAAAGGGCTTCTTCTTGTCTACCTCAGACTGTGGCGTCTTCTTGAGTGAAATCTGAAAATGCAGAGCATGTCATATTAGCATTGCAAAGGCTTCAGTGAAAAAAAAAAAAAAAAAAAAAATCTTTGCATAAGAGATTTTGCTTGAACAGTTTGTAAACTTAGTAAACAATCATCTAAGCAGAAACAACAATATATAAGTTTACAGATTACAAACAAGCTGGCAAGAAATTAAATATATATTTTAGTTTTGCAACCACATCCACACTTTCCCCCAAAAGCCTTACAACCAGTCTCTGTTCTTAATAAGATTAATTTCTTTACATTTACTGTATAAACAGAATAAATACCTTCCATCATATCTAGCAGTCTATTTTACAAACACAGTATCAGTAATACAAGTATATTTGTTTTCTTCAGTTTCTTATGTATACAGTTTTTTTTATGCAGGTTATTTTTAGTCATTAATTATGTACATTACACCTGTCTAAAATACTATAGCACTGTTCCCAAAGGAATAAGACTGACAGACAAAATGCTCATGTTTAAATGTATGTGTGTTACTGCTAATCTCAAATATTAGATTCATATTCCAGTTTCACATGTGAACCAGTCCTTACTTTATGGGTTTTATTTCATTTGGTTTATTCTCTGTGGAGGTGGTGCCATACCACACTGAAACAATGGAAATTACTCTGGAGATCTTTGGAAGTAGGGTCCTAAGAGCCACCAGATATGAAGGACCATTATGCATTTTTAATCCAAAGCTGTTGTGTTTGCATTGCCACTCTGCTTTTAGTCCAGATAGGGTTTCTTCAGGGTAATACATGAGATATTTCTGAATATTAAGCTTGCTTTTCTAGTTAATCACAAGGATTTCAGCAGATATTAAAGCATTTCAGCAGATATTAAACCCTAACAAGTCTCATTTTGTTTGATTTTGGTGAGGTTTCTGGTACACAGGTATCTCCGGGCTTTATCTCTGTCAGAAATCAGTGTCTTGTTTTGGAATCTTAAAGGAGTAACAGTAAATCTGGGCTGGAAGGTTTATGGGAATCCAAAATCTGGTGTATTTCCGGGTCAGAAATGGAGACCTGACAGCTATGTTTAATGAATGCTTTTCTTGTAGGGGTTGACTTCAATAAAAGTTGTTGTACTGCCTTTTATAAAAGCAAAGGTTGCAAGCGAATTTATTTATGTAAATGTAAAAGGAAACAGCAAGAATTTAACAACATCTACCTTAAGCAAACTCTGGAAGGTCTAGATTTCGTCCTTGTGTGCTTCTTTATATAATCCATCAGATAGTACATTAAAAGCAGTTATTTGGAAAATTGATCATGTCATCACATTCATAATTGCTTCCCGGCATTGGCCTAATAGGAGATTGAACCGAGGCAATAAAAAGGTGAGAGAGATGTTTAACAATGCCGCCACTGGATGTAAAGTACTTTTTTTTTTTTTAAAATAACCTAAGAGTAAATAAAGAGAAGCCAGTCAATAAATAATTAAAGTTAAATAAATTATTCATTTTAATGGAGCATCTTCTGTTTACGAGAAAAGGGAAAGCTATGTTCTGTGGCTGAAGGACAGGCTCCTTTTCTTTCTCATATTCAGCCACAAGATGGAGCCAGCAACTCACAAATGGCCTAACACAGTATCACATTGTTAAAATAACCAGAAGCAACATTTAAAACCAGCCTGCCAAGCCTCCCCCTCAGGGAAGGACTATCTTGGATTGTTTGTTGCTGACCTGTTTTTTGATTTGTACTTGATGACAAATCTGTTTTGCAAAATATAGCTCTATAAAGGGGGATTTACACTTTAGCAAAGAATATATATTATCACAAGTATGTGCGAAAAGGGTGCACACTGTATTACATAGTATTAATACCTTGTGTTAATATCATCTAAACCTACATACATTTATACAACTCTCAAGGTCATTTCAGCCAGTAGGAGCAAACATAACCATTCATTTCTTATGCAGCATCAGCAGAAATCCCTCCCAACCATGTAAATGTTACTACACAGTACAGTACTACATATTCCCTCAGCCATGCACTTATACTGTTTAACATGTGATTATAGACATGGCATCATACATATCAGGGCTGGTGCTAGGATTCACTGGGCCCTGGTGCAAGAGTGTGAAGTAGACCCCCCCCCCCCCCCCCCACTCCCCCCCCCCCAAAAACAAAAACAAAACAAAAAAAACAAAACAACAAACTCAACCTAAAATAAATCTAATTGAAGTTTTGTTCCAAAAATGGATACAAATCATGTTGTATTTTTGGGGAATTCAACGTCAGTTTATTTACCTGCACATGTTTATGTTTCATGATTTCAACTCTTAGCTCTTTGGTATAAAAGTCAGGCCAAGTAACTGGATCATGAAAATCACATAAAGGTGACTGACTGGGTACCGGGTTTACAATACATGATTCAGTACCTTGTATTTGCTGTTGTTGTGCATTTACAATCTGATGTCTCTGATTCAGGTCTTTCCTCTGGCTCAGCTGTTTTTTGTGTGAGGAGGAGGTTGGCAGTTCCTCAGTCGCACTATACTTCCATCTGCTGTTGTCGGCCCACTTTTCAAACCATTTACTGTACTTTTTTTTTTTTTTAAGCATTTCTGCTTTTTGGGAAATTTCTAGCTGTCTTTTCTGCTCTTTACACTTTGGACAACCAGACTTGTCTTTTGATGGCATATTCGATATACCATACATTATGTACTTATTACCACAACTGTGGAAAAAAAAGTTAGCTTACTTCCATCGAGCGTTTTTTTTTTTTTTTTCTACCAGGCAAGTCTATTATGGAAAATTGGGGTGTGATGTAGGAGTTCGCACAGAGAATTAAAGTTCGCTGATAGGCCTATATGTTTAATTTTTCAGAAGTATTTGTGATTATATACCTTGTTAGTAAACTGTTTGTTATAATCTTTATAAACAGCAGCTGTGAAAGAAATGCAACTCCCCCCCCCCCCCCCCCCCCCCCCCCCCCCCCCCCCCCCCCCCCCGTAAATGTTTTTTAATCGAAACTGACCTATTATAGAGTTTCACGCTAAGTCCTGCCTACATAGCTCTGATTGGATAATGTGTGTTTTGACTGACAGTACAACTTTGCCACGGTTTATTTTTGAACCACTGGGAGAACAATTTTTTTTAGTTTTTAGTTTTTTTTTCCCGATAATTTTCGGAAAAAAAAAGAAAAATTGGTATGGGCAAAGATATTCTAGAATACCTTTGGTATGCGCCCCAGCAGAGGCTGGGCCTGGGTAATTTGCATCCCTCACCCCCTCTCTGATGCCGGCCCTGATATATATAGCCCCCAGTGAAGTTAAATTATCAACTTATGTACCATGGTTCAGTACAAACACAACGCATCTTGGTTTGTTTACTGAGTCCCATGAAAGAAATGACCCACAACACAATTCTTACCGCATGCCCTGGATTTAAGGAAAAAAAAAAAGAAATATATTATGTATCCTTCCACTAAGAAAAAATAGTCCCTGAAGACTGTTTGACTGTAAATTTAAATTTTTTCGAGATGCAATGACATTTGTGAATTGAAAGCAGACCGATTTCCTACATCTGAAGAGGATTCATGGAACAGCCAAACACTGCACTGGCACTCGAGGGTGGGGCTTCTGAGTGTTTTCTTTTTTTTTTGTAGGAAATGATCCTTTGAGGACTTCAAGAGAAGCTGAATGAAGAAGCACAATAGAATTCTATTCCGAACCTGACCTTGTTTAAAAGCCCAACGGTTGTGTCAGCAGAGACCAGGAGAGATTTTAATTTTGTTTTAACTATGTTTCTGAAATCTGAGGGTAGTGGTGAGATGTATCTTTTGTGTCGAGTTTAAATATTGCATACTCGCTAGTCAGTTTTGTAGATGCCGCAGCTGCATATACAGTGGGTGAGTTAAGTAAGTGAGCGGCTCAGAGCAGCTCAGTAAAAGAATCAACTTAACGAGTTGCCCAGTTCCGCTCCTGCTGAGCCGCTCAGAGTGCTCCTGAGCATTTCTCATCACTGATCAGAGTGAGCGAACGGAATGGCCACCTGCAGGAAACAAGTGGAGATGACAGGCAGGACTGACAAATACGTTTGTCAAGAACGATGAACTGGTTTTGACTTATGAAGTTGTATATTAATTTGCTAAAGAAGATGGTAAAAATTGTTGTTTTCGAATTTGTATCATTTAATTAAATTTTAAAAAAATGTAGAGCTGTTTTACTGTTATTAATGTATTATTATTAGGCTTGTAGTATTAATATTATTCATAATTTGCATTATTAATGTCGGTATTGTCGGTATTAAACACCTCCAGATATGAGGTTCTGTCCAAACAGAGAGCTGAACTCAGTGAGGTACAGCAGGGGACAATAACTTCACACAGGGCCATTTCATCTACCATCACCTCAGAAACACAAACAAACAAAGAATTATTATTCTCCATTTTTAAATGTCGCTCAGTGCTCTCCTGGAGCAGAGCGTTAAGTCATTTAAATGAGCTCAGTGTGCTTTCTGAGTGTTCTCACTCTGAGCAGCTCACTTACTTAACGCACCCAGTATATTACATGCTGTTATGCTCAATAAATGACTGACCTTGTGCAGCTTTCACTCAAGATCATTTTATTTGCTCAGCGCAGAAAAAAAAAAAAAAAAAACTATCACAAGCATAGCACTGTTAGTTCACTTTAGCAGGAGAAACTTTGCAATACGATACAGACTGGTAACAATTTGTTGGTTCATTACAGAGCAAAAGGACAGCTGAGCTCAAAGGGACAGGGATATTATTGGCAGATAGGACACATGGCATCCTCAGGTAGAATATCAGAACTGCAGAAATGGGTGTTTATTTATAATAATTTGCCAGGTAGGTCACTGACACACACAGTCTCATCTGCAGGGATCCCCTGGGTGCCAGCAATGCCCCAGAACAATTAGAATTTGCATTATTTGACAAACTGTGATCGTCTTCCTATTGAACTTGGCTCTCTTCTTTCCATTTGTATGCAGGGCTTCATTACTTCAACCTTGAAGGAAATTTACTGCCGAGTTAAGGGGGGGGTCCTGGAGTAGACAGACTATTCACTTTTGGATGGAGGTACAAACTGGAAATTATGCTCGCCACAAACGAGCTTCTTCACTATGATGCAGGGGATCAGTCCATAACAGCATTACCCGTTACAATGAGATGTCCCTTGTGGTGTGTGAGGTTGCTGGTTAGTGCCCAGCCTCTGCTCTGTTATACTACCAGAATTAGCTTTTAGTTGCAGGGAATATCTCATACAGTATGTAACAGTAGTAACCGTTTAATTACTACATTAAACCTCATTGTGAGTTCACTTACCACTTTAAGAGGATAATTAGAAAACAAAACACTAATATATGAAATTTCTAATCACTGTATAATTCATAAAATCTAAACAGCATTATATTGTTACTGTAAAATAGTTACAAAGTTATGCTAATTACAGAATGATTAAACTGTAATGGCCTGACTTTTACGCTGTTGTTTTCTGAATATTACTCAGTAAGTTCAATTGAAAGTGGGACCCAGATATCTTGTAGAGGTTGTTTTTAAGGGTAATATGTTGGGCACTAATGTTCATCTGTTCATGGAACACTGCCCCGCTCAGCTGGTGGTGTTTGCTGTATCACAATTGGGTCCCCACCTTGCTAAATGAATTGCTGGGTTTGCTTTGTGTCATTGGGTTTCTCACAAATTGCTAAAAGTTATCTTCATAGAGATGCTGCAGAGCATTTGCTGCTGTGTTTGGTCTACTGCAGGTTGCTTGTGCTTTGCTTTTTACATTCTTTTGAGCTGTAATTGTAAGGTAAGTATAGAGTAATAGCAGAAAATAAAGGTTATTAACTTGATGCATTGACCACATTTCATACTGTGGGCATTACAATGCCCTTCGGAACAGTATTTGAAACACACCATTTTTTAAGACAAATGATCAAAAATGACTGATTCTCTCATTGATTGTGCTCAGCATATTTCCAACACCCCAAATCAGTGTTTTGCAGATTTTATTATTTGGCATAGAGAATCCTGGGCCAATTGCTACATCACTAAAACATAATCACTATAAGCAATGCCAGCCACCTTTGCAGGTTTACATTTAATTTGTAACACAAGTAATAAGAGAACTATAGACACATTCATTAGCACAAAAAACTCTATAATACTTTATACTGGGGAAGAAGTGAAAGGGCTGGTCAGTGTTATCAACCCTATGCTCAGGGAAACGTGCACTTTGAGACTGGGGACCATTCATCCTGTCACTGCTTCCTTAAGTCACCACAAACCTTTTGTGGAGCCCTTTGGCTACTGTAGTTGGTGTGCTTGAACTGCCTGAGCTCTCCTTACAGGAAAATAAGAAATTAGGATATTTGCTGAATGCATTGCAGAATGTAATTTAACAAGAAATGCTTGAGTCACCAAAAAAATAAATAAAAAATAATTCTCCTTCCAACTTCCTCGCATCAAGCGAATGACTGCTTTTCAGACTTATGACTTACGCCGGCAAAATTTCAGCCAGCAGTCAGATGACTTAAAGCAGGAAAAGAAATAATAAAAGCAGAAAGAGAAATAATAAACAATACTGCACCTTTCTGAAAAATACTTACTGAGCAGTGGTGTTGCAAAGACTTCAAATAAATCTACCCGTTCAGGCAAAGCTTTTCAGTCGTTGCTGCTGAGTCATCAGAAACAATGTCAGTAAGCAATAAGGTTTTATAGTTGAACGGATTGTGATTGTGAGCGTATGAAAAGGCAGCAGACGGGGCTGGAGTTTTCTTATCTTTATAGCCAGTTTAGGTTGCAATTTCTACACCCCAATTAAAAAGACCAACTGTTGTGTGCTAAAACTAATTGAGGCTTTTTTTTTTCTTTAAAGAACACATTTTAAATTAGTTAAAATAATATATACTTATTATATTTATCTATGTAGTCTATGTTATTGGATTTTAAAGGACTGAATCAACACAACCAGAGCTTACCCAGATGTAATTTATTTTGGTTTTGTAACCACTGTACAGCTCAAATATCAGTCTCTAACGCAGGGCTGCAGTAACACATAGGCAAACTAGGCATGTGCCTAGGGCCCAAACAATTTTTTTTTTACATATACAGATTTGACTGGAAAAACTCTGCTCACTGACATTCGAACTGAGGCATGTATCTCAAAATCATACTGTTCTGACAGGTGTTACGCAGATTTCTGTAACCATCCCCCACAGAATTCTGTATCCCCACATTTTCCATGCTTGAGCAGATGCAGTTTTTAAAAGATCGCTGGACATGCACGTGCGATATTCCTGTGCCCGAGCCCTGTTGTGTTCTCAAGCACTGCCATTGAGTTCTGCTGCAGCTTGCAAAAAATATTGTAAATAAGACAAAACGAATTCTTTGGTAAAATAAAACAGCACATTTAACTACATACGCATGTTCAGCCTCCTGCATTGCTCAATACACGAAACCCTTATTAAAGTAACTTTATACAACTTTCCTTTTAAAACACATTTTCATTGTATTATATGCAAATACTGTTCAGAAACATCAAGCGTTCACGTCCAGCGATCTTTGACAAAATTGCAGCTGTGTCGGCGTGGAATCATCACGGGTACAGAATTCTATAGGGTAAGCAAGTCAAAACCCACCCGATCAACAAAAAAACAAGGAAACATTATTGACGATTTTGTGTGCAGTAAACTGTGACTTATTTGACTACACAACAGTTTACAGGCATGTTAGTCTTTTACTATTTATTTTTGTGGAGCTACCGTTAGTGAAAACTACTTTGACATCCTTCTATGTATTGCCTTTTTCAACTTCATATGGTGTTCCTTGTTTGTTTGAACTGTTGCCTTTTTATTCAGTAAATCAGGAAAAGTCATTGTCGAGCTGTGCTACAGGATTTAACGTAGGCTTCAGTTTTTTCCGGTTTTACTCTGAAATGTATTTAGCACATCCCCTACAGCTCAATTTTCTGTCACATTTATTCAGTTGTTCATAATAACTTCAAACTGAGAATTATAGCTGTTGTAAAAGGGTGGAGGGCTAGTTATAAAGACTATAATGTATATAGAGGTGTGTGTGTGTGTGTGTGTGTGTGGCAGTTTGTTCAGGGGGAGGGGGCCCTCAAATGTATGTTTGTCTAAAGCCCAGTGATGGGTTAATGCGGCCCTGCTCTAAAGTATTCTATATCGCTGATATTTTCATGAATTTAAACTTCTAATGAAAGAAACGTATTCTGTAACATCTACAAGGGAAAGAACAAACGATAAACTGCATCTTAGAACCATCGACTGTGTCGGCCTGCATTACTGAACTCACTACAACACAAGGTAAACACACCCATGGCCTTACAATTAACATTAACTGTGTTTTTTTGTAATTCAGAAAGTACAAGCTTAGAAAAGTAAGTGCTTGTCCTGTCAGCCAAATATTGTGATAAAAATGTGATGCTTAAAAAAAAAAAAAAAAAAAACAAAAAAATTGATACTGATACAGGAATGACAAGCCCTTATGTGTGGCTGCATGGTACTGTCAAACACAAAGGTTTATATAGTCCTGTTTTTCACTGTAGTTGGAGATCTGGTCAAGATCAATGGGAAGCAAAACAAAGTGTAGCTTGCAGAAAACCATCTCTTTTTTGTGTGTGTCTTGCTCTTTAAAACATGACATAGCAACTAAGCATAAACATACAGCAATTACATTTTTTAAAAGAGAAAAAAAACCTGGAATCCCCAAAAGGCTCACCAGGATAAGACACAACCAGATGATGCGAGGAGAGTCATACAGTGAGGGCAGCGCAGGTTCACATCCTGGCTGTGTGAAGTTAACGTTCTTCGTTAGGGATTGCACAGGAGCGTCGCATCTGTGCTTTGCTACGACGACCCTTACTGTCGGATACATTGTCCGATATATTGTCAATATCTGCTGCAGCTTCTGGGTGTAAAGAGGCAATTGGCTTGGTAGTGGTGTTAGAGTTCACCCACTGACCTTCTGCTCTCTTGAGCTGTTGTGGGGAGTTGCTGTAGTGACGGAACATAACTAGACATTTTAAATTTGAGGCAAAAACAGAGGTAAAATAATCAGGCCCTCTAAATTAAAAAAAAGTACATATTTACTATCTTACTATGCTGTTTATGACTGTTTTGAACCAGAAGTAACAGGCCTTCACTGTTGATCAAAGTTAACTGCAGTAAGCTGGCAATTTTTACAAGGGTGACTGAAGTCAACAGTGGCCAATTAACTCCTCTTGCTGCTGAGCCTACTGACTAGAACAACTGTCTGAATACATTGAGAATCAGAGGTTGTGTCGCTAGTTATAGGGAAAGTGAGTACTACCATGACAAGCAGCATATAACAGATGCCTGCTGCTATGTCTGCTGTGCTATGCTCACCTAGAATTACCAGACAATGTACTTTGATAGAAAGACACAAATCATTCTGGTCCATGTCTATTTCTTTGGGTGTATTTTTTTAAACCATCAAGGAAGTGTCATATCCCTGAAACTTTTACACGGGAAAGAACTCAGACAGAATCTGTGTCGTTGTAATTAGACTGCAAGGAAGGTAGTGGTCTGTCTTGGCAAAGGATAGGCCAGTCCTTACCTGGTTGTTTATTATCTCACCCATAACTCACAGACGGAACACCTGCTATTTTATGAAGCATTGATGTAATTGTATTTATTTCCCCTTTCCCCTTTTCCAGCTGAGAAACCCCTGCCTCATGCTGGAGCTCATCAATAAGTGAAATGCACCCTGTCAAGGCTACGGTTGTCTGCACAGCAAGGATGTCTCTGGATACCCAGCTGGTTTCAAATCAGGTTGATTGCTTTTACTCCTTCACTGTTGGATAGAAGGTCTGTTTCACTGGATTCTGTTCTTCAGTGGCCTCTTGAGCTCTCAGCCATGTAAAAATATTGGGTCGCTTTCTTTTGGCAAGCAATGAAAAATACACGTTTTATGAGGACGAAAAGCAAACATAGTTGCTTACCTTAGTTGTTTTGTAGCAAAAAGGTAGCAACGTGAAGCAGCACCTAAAATAAATAAAAGTCACTTTCATCAAAACAAATCGCTCACCGTCTTACAGAAATACGGTATTGATCAGTAGTAGGGTTTTTATCAGGATCCAAATGGTTTTCTAAGGGCTATCAGAATGCAGTGCAATGTAAGCATGGCTCAATGTTTTAAAAGCCATGTCTGATACAGGGCTCCCCCTAAAAAAAAAAATATTCTTGTTAAAAATTCTTCATAATGGCCGTATCTAGTTTGAACACTTTATCAGTGCAAAGGTGATAAATGAAAATGAAGTCTAACCCGCCTCTCCCTAAACATCAACATCCAATTTCCCGTGAAACGAGTCTCCAGCTCTTGCTATCAACAGGATAAGGAAGAAAATAGTCTGAAAATGCACCAAAACCTGTCTTCATTATATCAGCTTGCTTCCAGCTTGTCAGTTGATAATGAAAGGTAGGTAAGAATTTAATTAAAAAAAATAAAAAAATCTGAGCTTATCCTGACAGCAAGGCTTTGACTCTATTAAAAAATGAAAAGCTGTGTGTGTGTGTGTGTGTGTGTGTGTGTGTGTGTGTGTGTGTGTGTGTGTGTATATATATTATATATATATATATATATATATATATATATATATATATATATATATATATATATATATATATAAAACCTGCTTTTTGACAATGTTTTATTTTTTATCATCATTATTATTGATATTTATTATATGACAACGCTGTTTACCTGGGGTGACACCCAAGTAACACTTTAGATTAAGTGTCTCAAACTACACAAAACTTGCATGTGTTTCTAGTAAGTGCTTACATTGTCAATACACAACCGCATGTGTAAAACAGTGTTATTATATAAAACTGTGATTTTGTTTTTAGAAATTTTAATAATCAACCATGTGTATAATTACTGTGCTATTGAAGTGTGTAACTAATGCCATCGCAAGTGTGATACATGCATCTGTCATGTTCTCCCCATTGACATATCTTTATATAATTACAAACCCCACAACACCAAAATAAAAGACCCCTTGAAAATACTAACTATTAGTATTAGTAATTTGTTTTAAGAAGTTCTTCACCATACTGTACAGTATGTGGGACGATGTATTGCCAGGAATGAATATGCATTACAACCAGTGAATAATTGCTCCATGTGTATGTTTGTTATTTATCCTGTATTATGTAAATGATGCATGTATAACGCTAGTAAATATGAGCAAGGTTTGCAGGCTGTTGTCATGTGTTATTGTAGGTGAGACTGGATCTGTCAGAGGGGACTGGAGAGTTTAAGGCTAGGGTTAGGGTTAGGGAAAGTGGTCTTAAAATCTTTAGTTGAAAATGCATGGCTATAGACAGATTTCCGTGCATTCCTTTGAATTTAGGACTTTTAACTTTTAATTTTGAACCAGTTTTTGCTTCTCAAAAATATCCTGCATCTTAAATTCGTGAACAGTATAATGATGTGTATGTTAAAGTCACAAGAAAAAGACGTTACTGAGAAAAGATGAACAAAGACATAAATGTCCGAATACAGAAGCAGAAATGTGACTGAGAAAAGACAAAAATAGGGAGAAAAACAGGTGTGAGTAATCACAACTGGAAATGAGAAGCAGCATAGGGTACTTATGTGACAGCAGACTCGAAGGAATATGGTACTTTGTTACAAAACAATAAAGGGGTACACCTAGGCGGAAGAGGGACCAATGTTCCAGAATGTCGGTTCCTACTATTTCTACCTGGAGCCTGACCTGCAAGGAGCTCCCACTGGCTGCTGGCCAGAGTGCTGATCTTCCTGCCCGAATCTTCTCCATCTGATTGCGGTCCAAGGTGCTTATCTTGTTACCAATCTGTGCTGTGTGACAGTCACAACCATCCCAGCTGACTTATTGTACACAGTCAGGACTCACATATCCGACCCTATTAAATTTGGACTTCAGTGATGGTTAAACAGGTGTGACGCATATCTGATTATTTCAGCCCTTGTATTTTTTTTTTTTTATGTTCCCTGAAAAACAGACAATATCAAAATGACATATCTGAAAGGACAGTGTTTTAAAAAAAGTAGGCTTCTATTTAGATGTACTGTATTGGTTTCGTTGGTAGAATACTATATTTTTTAACAGAAGTAGTATTTTAATTCAGAATGATTTGATTCTGAAAATATCACTTGCCAAAACTAAAGAGACAACACGTTAACTGTAATACAGTACAAATATTTAAATCTGGTATGTATTGTAGTGGTATGTAAAATTTCCCATTAACGACCCAACAGCAAAATGAAATCAAAAAGATATCCATGCACAGAACTGGGTAAAACGTAAAAGGCAATGCAATTTAGCAAAACCAAAATATTAAAAAAGAAAACAACAACAACAACAACAACAACAACAACAATACAGTTTCCAGAATTAAAACAGTATCCACAGTCAGTATTCAAAACTGCAGAATATAGTGCTCGACAAGGCCTTAATGTCCCAGTTCACCTGCAAATGAAAATGCACAAATCATCACAGATTAAAATTAAAAAAATGCATTAAAGTATCTAAAACTGTTTAATGATGAACTGTTTACTGCGGGCTGTGACGGATATCCAGATAAATTGTAACCTTGAAGAGATGGACTTTGTATCAGAAAACTGGTGATGAGAGTCTACCTGAAACATAGTCTGATTGGTAACTACCTCAGTGTTAACCGTATACTACCTTCACGTATTAAACATACTGCATTAATTTGTTATATATATATATATATATATATATATATATATATATATATATATATATATATATATATATATAATGGGGATTGATTGATTTTTATTCTTAATACAGGGATGGTAAAATGCGACTGACGTGTATCTGGGTAACAGATATCTGTGTGCTGACTGTATGTTGTAAATAAAACAACCCTGTCACATCTGGTCAGTGTTTAGAATGCATTTTTTGCACCTCTTACCCCCTACCTTACCATACAGTAGTAATTTATACATTAGAACCTCCTTCATGTGCAAGCATCATAGGGTGCTTTACATCGTTTACCAAGCAAAACAATATATTTAAAGCCTAGATTTGAAAATGTTTGTTGTACAGAAGTGATTGAGACTGTTCTGCTAAACTTCAAGAATGTGTAACAGGCTGTGTCTACATGCAAAGCTTCAGGAACAGATTGCTGGCAAGGTTTGAAGGGATTTACAAGTGTAATCTTTCAAGTGTAATTTCCAATCACTTATTTCTTCTTTTGAGCAGTTGTTCAATTGTGTGCTTCACCTGAACTCATTACTTCTTGAAGTAACAATGAGTCTCGCATTTGTCTGCTAAGCTGAGGAACCTAGTATATCAGATGTTCTCTTCTGATCAACTGACAAATTGATACGTGTGTGGGCCCCCAGTTAATAACTGAAACTTTTTGCTTTTACACAGTTGAACCAAACAGTATTATACAGAACTTATATATATATATATATATATATATATATATATAGTCAACTTGTTGCTCGCCACACAGGCTCTCACAGGTTCTTCTCCCTTCTAAATCACGACCCAACACACAGGATTGAACTGAAACAGCGCTCAAGTGCACTTTTAATGAACAAATGAAATAAACACAAAACAAACAAACACCTAGCTCCTACTCAGAGCACTAACTAAACACCAGCAGATCCCTAACTAACACACAGGACAGCTAGGCCGTTTACCTGACCTGAACATAAAACTCTCACAGGCTTCACACAATACCTTATTTTGAATACGACTGCTCTCGCGAGCGCGTGTTGAATTATGTGCGTGTAGACGTGTGCGTTGTGTGGTCGTGTGAGTGTGACTCTTGCGTGTGGAGTGTGCGTGTGCGCACGCACAGTCAGACTCTTCTCTCAGCAGCCTGGAACAGACTGGCTGCCTCTTTTAAATACCCTGCGCCTGGCTCCAATTTACAATTACCACCAGGTGCAGGGGATTACTAAACAATAAAACAATTAATCAATTAAACCCCATAACACCCAAATGTGCATTCTCACATGGTTTTAGCAGGGAAAGATTTTAACCCCCTCCCTGCTATCTCACAATATACATATATATATATAGTTCATACACACACACATATATAGATATTAAAGTGTCCTATATGGGTTCAGTGTCTTTTTAGTTTTTTTTTATTTTTATTTTTTTAACAAAAACACACAGTTTGTAACACATACTTCTGTATTATGCACCAGACATCTATCTTATATTGTGTAATTTGGAAATGCTGCATCTCCCTGCCAGTGCAAACCAGCTTCCATAAGGGCAAGACAGCAAGTCTTTAATAGAAGCCTGATAGTTTCTGCTTGGTTACGGTTCTCTCACAATGAACAGTCTCAAAAGCATTTGAATAGATTTCCTGAAGGAATTCGAATTTCCATAACAATCATGAAATAATGGTCAACTATTTACCCACCTTCCAGACGCTTAATTCAGATCACCAAATCTATAGTTACATTGCAGTCTGCCTGATGCTGTTTGTGCTGATTTACTGATTTACTAATGTTTAACCATTAACACACATGACCACACATGTACTTGTTTTCGGTAATCACTTTTTCACAAACCAGAGGCTCAGAAATGATTTCTAAGTACCTTGGTTTAAGTGAATGGTCTCAAACCTTACCTTAAAAGCAGCTTGACTTTTGCAGGTACTAAAACAGGGGTATTCTGTGTAGATTGAGGCTTCAATTTTGTACTTAAATATGGGTATTTTAATAGCTTCACAGTTGTAGTAGGCAGACAAGGGAATTCATTCTACAGCTTTACAGTTTAAAAGTTACAGTATACTGTGTCTCATCTTATTGCAATTACTCAAATATTGTTGCTGAATTTTTTTTGGTGGTTAAGTCTTTTAAGCTTTGCTTATTAGTTCAGGAGCTGCTTTTCAGTTCTAGTTATGACCCATAGATGAATGTAATGTTGGTTAGATATATAAATACATTTGCCATCAAAACTAAAGGAAACTTGTTTCTGAAGATAATGGCAGATAATGGCGCAGACTGTTGTAGAAAGACACTTGTGAATATTTCATCTGTATTGAAGATTATGTAACAGTCACCCCCCCCCCACCCCCATCATAACAGATAGTACCAAGGTGTCGGTACAAACATAGAGATGCAAGAAACTCAAGGATGAAAATAAATTAAATGCATGCTTGGGGTAAGTTACCAGTCTATTTTTTCTCTTGTAGGTCAGAATTTGATGACTTGATGTCAGGGGGCATTCCTTCCTTACAAAAACTTTTAAAACTTAAAAAAAAAAAAAAAAAAAAAAAAAAAAACTATATTTGAGTAGTTGCAATTAGAACCAAATATTTGCAAAAGTATTTACAAACATAAAAGATAAGGGGATGGTAAAAGATACTTGGAAATTAAGTCTGGAATAACTCACTTAGTCAAAACATGCACGCAAACACAAATATAGCACTTCTCTGAGCCTCACTGATTTTGTCACTGGCCCTTGTGTTTGACACCCCCTGCTTTATAGGCTTTAGGCTGCAGATTTTCATCTTTACGATCCCGGAAGAAATTAGCGGGGGTGAGTAATGGTGAAGAGTGGTCACTAAACTGAAGACATTCAACAATAATTTTTTTCAAAACTTATGTAATTTAATTTAAAAAAAATAATTTCTAAATTGTTGATGTCCTGGCTGTGCTTTGTTGGCTCTGCATCCTATTTACAGTGTTTCAAAATCTCTCAAAACACTGAAGAACTCTGGTCTTATTCACAGAAGTCATTTCTAATGTTGACAGATACCACAGGAATTTCATTATACAGCATTTTACATTGCCAGCCAGCATTTCATAAAATAAAAACAATGAGACAGAAAATAATGTGCATGCCATTTGATGTTACGAGAGTAGAGCAGATATTGAGTACAATGTGAACTTATGAGCCATTATGTACAGATCTGCAAAATAGTAACTGGAAACTCATAAGCCATAAAACATCATTAAATAGACCTAATAGAATGTGGGTTGTATAGAGTGGCCTTTGCAATTGAATTGGCTGAAAGCCCTGTACAAAAATAGAACTAAAACCAGCTAAAAAGCTATTTCATAGGACTACGCAAAATAGCAAGGCCATGGGGATGGACCATCATCTATTAGAAGTATATGATGGAGAAATGTTAACTGCGAAAGCACAATATGCAGAATGACATTTGAAGAGCATCCACACACATACAGAATTACGAGAGACTGGGATCGCTATGCTGTCTGACAAACCTATTCAAAATTCTTGTAATTCTCTATGCTTTTGGTATGACCGTTGTTGTATGTCAATAAATATATAGAATATCATATAAAACTCCAAACACAAAGAGAAATTCTGATCTAAAACTATAGGAAAGAGGTTCCACATTTTCATAGTACTGACTCTTAATCAACGTTAATTAACTATGTTAATGATACAAAACGAGACGCAAACATAATTAAATTAACCATATTTTTTGCCAGGTGACTTTATTAGAACCTGTCTATTTGGATTTGGCATTGGCTTGGTGACATGTTCTCCGGGTATATTCTAGCACCCTTGATTATTCTGGAGGGCCAAATGAATGCTATAAATTACTGAAGCATCGTTGCAGATCAAGTCCACCCAACAATATGTATTTATACCCTGATGGCGGTGCCTACTTTCTGAACAACAAAGCCCCCTTTCAGCATGCCGGAATTGTGCTTGAATGGTTTGATGGACATGACAAGAGACCGGCATCATTCAAGTCCACCACAATCACCAGATCTCAATCCAGTTGAGCATCTCTACGATGAGCAACAC
This sequence comes from Polyodon spathula, assembly GCF_017654505.1. NCBI lineage: Eukaryota > Metazoa > Chordata > Actinopteri > Acipenseriformes > Polyodontidae > Polyodon > Polyodon spathula. Next base: position 98,657,485 of record NC_054534.1, read on the forward strand.
ATTTGTCACCACGATCCTCTGCCTTCATCGATTCTATGAGATATTTCTAACTGAATTGATTAACATCATTCAAGACACCATCATGGAGTCAGGTCCAGGTACAGGTTATAATAAAGTGGCCAGTCAGTGCAGAACACCAATGAAAGTGTTAATGATATTAGTACTGATATGCTACTGTATCAAGAACAATATTTGTTTGAAATCCATGTGTTATTTTTGCTGGCTAGTAAAGGATCAGCATTTTTAATTACTTAGCTTTCTGATTTTATTGAGCAGGAATGTAATAAAACATAACAAGTATTTCTACATTATTTCACAATACTACTGTAGTAGGGGAAAATATATCCTGTTGTAAGAAATGACTGATGACTGAGATTGGTAGCAGTTCAAGAAGTTTTATTACAATGCGTGCAAAGGAAGAGAAGCTGTTACATGAACACACCGCAGCAGTAACACCAACACACTCTCTCTTAGTTTTAAGACGAGATGGCTCAGTACTTATAAATGTTTAGCATTGCAACATTGAGCAGATTAATACGTCAACAATGTCATGGAACAGTCTCGAAGTCCTCCCTATAGGAATTGTTTTTGCTCAAAGCTCAGGAAAATAGTTTAATTCTCTCACACAAATACAGCAACCTTGGACACATTTTTTTCCCCCAATCTTTTACAAGTGTAGCTGCATTAAAATCAAAACAAAGTCACTCTGCACTAGAACATTTCGAGCAATAACATAACAGTAGCAAAAACATAACAATATATGAGAAGCAATCAGTCATCAATCAAGTCAACAGTCATCTTGCACTAGACCGTCCTGCCTTGGAAACACCACGTGATCCTCCTTAACCCTGTAAGTGCAGATCTGGGTATTGTCTGTCTCTTCAGTCCCTCCTTTGGACCTTCGAATAGCTGAAAACAGAGATGGTCCACGACATGAGGTTACCAGCACTTGCCCCTATGCATCTGTATCAGTAAGAAATAGATGTAGCATTCAGCACACAGTTATGTTAGTAAATTCGCAATACCACTATTAGTATATTAACAGTTTGCATACGTAACCTTGAATACAAAATTACATTTTATGAGCATTTATTCATTGTCAAATTATGCATTTCTTTTTTTTTAATCTTCCAGACGATAGCATAATTAAAAATAATAACACCTTTCTAAAATGTAGGGAATCTCAAACTCTGCTAAAACGCATATCACATGTCAGTATATTAATGTACATTACCATTAATGAGTGCAAGTCATTCTCCTTTCATCCCCAAATGTTATATGCATAATGGTTTAGAGATGCTCACTTGTCCAGTATCTACCAGGATGCTTTTAATTCAGGACATTATTCTTCCCACTGTCAGTTTTGAGTTACCTAAATTTATACAGGACCATGTTATTTATTTGTGATAATCATTCCTTTCCAGTGAGATATTGAATTGAATTATATTTGGCCACCTAACAAAAACACTTTTAAAAGAGTACATTCCGTTGGTTTTATTTCTTGTAGCCATATGCAAAATCTAGTTTATACTTTTTAGGTTATGTAAAACTTGGTTGGAGATTTGATGATAAGACATGTGAGGCACTGGAACAGTCATCTGTATTATTAGTACCTGAAACGATAGAATGTTACCTCAGTTTTGCACTACAGAACCAAAATAATACTGCTGGACTGAGTCCAGAAGTGATGAGCGGCATATTGAAAAATGGTAAATATGACACTGCAAAAAGTATGTTCCCCTCTTGTGAATTAATAAGAAAATAGTCTTCCTGTCTGTAGCTCTCTCAGTATCACAGACCGGGGGAAATGCTTTGCAGAGCATTCAAATTCACAAGCATATACACACAGGAAGCATACCAGCCATGCATCAATGACTAGTAAATCTGTTTGTTTACATGGAGTGGTAATTCTTAAATTCACAGCAAAACAGCTACTTTTAACCATGAGAAGCCATCAGAGCTTTTCCAGCAAAAACACATCTATAAAATACTTATTTGGTGCCTTAATGCTAATTTGTGGGGCTAAACCTTTCATTTAATCTGTGATATGTCAATGACGGAGTACAGTATACAATGTTGTTCAGTGTATTTGTGAAGTTTAGATTTTGGCTGGGAGAAACACAGCCTGCTAGCATGTTTCTTTGAATCAGACAAAAAGACACTTGGGCATTACCTGTGTTTGCAGTCACCCCCCATTGTCTGGCCTTTTTGCTTTTATTTTATAAAAGCTTTTTGGTATGTATGCGAAAAACTTCAAAGTGGTATGCAATTCAATATGTTAATGTAACATTATTCAGCAGGTTTCATTCAATCTCTCAAACAAGGTATGTAACCATGAACCTGGCCCCCTGAAGCACTGCCCCCATTGAATGTCATAAATACCACATTTGTTCTATCTTGTACTTCATACTGGTGTATTTTTTATATCCACTAGGGGGCAAAGGTTAATGTTCAATGTACTCTGATATTTACCCAAACCAAGTTTTTCACCATTCATTCTCACGACTGTTAATACTTAATTGTATTTTGTTAGCTGTAGTATAATAACTTTAAAGAGAAACCCAAGATACAAGGCTTCTCACTGTGCAGCCCTTAAATGGAATGTAATTCATTCAGCATTGTCCTCTAGAAGCAGAATTCCTTTTATAATTCAAAGCAACTCTAGAGCTGGCAGTATAGCCTAGAGCAACTGTAGCTGGTCTTGCAGAAAACAATGGCAGATCTTTTTAGGGTTAAGCTTCGTTTTAGTTTTTGCGTTTTTGTATCTATTTATTTTGTGCTCAGCACTATACTGCAATGTTCCTCCAGGACACACTGCAGCAGAGTCAACAATAAAACAAATTACACCTTTAGCCTTCGGATGAATCTGTTGACGGATGAGGATTGTGCTGGGAAGCCTGTTGACCATGCAGTCCTGTCAAAATGGCATATATTTCACACTGACAGTAACTTTTCTTCTCCCTTTCTCTCCCCAATTTCTATTATTTGTTTGTTGAATTTAGCGCATGTGCAAGGTGATAGATCATTATGGTAGACAGACTTAAATACCTCAAAGACTTGATACATCAGGAAAGGTATAGCAGTGCTGCCCCAGTCGACAGTTAAACTGACTGTGGAAGAAAAAAATTGCAATTGAAATTGAAGTTAGCATTTTACGCTTATGTTTATTTTATATTTGGTTTTCAAACAAGCACTTTGTAGGTCGTACAATGTTCTCAAGCTTTTGGCACTGTTTGTAAAAAAGCTTGTATGGAGCTCACATCTCAAATGCAAACCTGTTGCTATGGTAACCGGCTTGTTTTGAGAGGGATGGGTATCAATAAGCAGAGCAATTTTTTCATGGTGTAGTATCCAGTGAAAATGTTTTAAAAATGGTATTAAAAAAAAGGAAATATAAATCATAAATTTTAAATAAAAAGCCAACAAATAAGAAAACATTGAAATCATTTTAAAAGTGAAATGTGTGTTTATTTGTTTTCTTGGATAGTGACAGTGGCATAGCAAACCCTTGTGACAAATGGGTATGGGAGGGTGAAACCCCATTTTTTTTCACTAATATTCTATAAACAGGCTTCCTAACTTAATAGGCATGTTTGTAATTTTGCTTTCTGGCACTTCATAAATAAAAAAATGTTGTCTGAGATTGAATCGATTACATCTCTGCTGTTTAAGAAGACATTTAGGCTGAAATAAATGATGACAAAGTCTGATAATGCAGACAATAAGATATTGTAGCAGTTTTTACTTTATTTCTTGCATGTATGTATATACAGTATTCAGCTACCTTTACAATATCACCAGCAAGTAAGAGTTTCTCAAGTAGATTATATATACTGTAGGTGTCTAAAATAATTAATCTAGCTTTTTTAAAGCCTTTTTTTAAATTATGCCTTACAAAGTAGTAGCATTGATGCTAGAAAAATAAAAATAGAACGTCTTCACTCATTAAACAATAACTAGAACACTGGGAAATTCATTAGCAATAATTAATCTATCAGCCCATGTTATTTTTTTTACAGCTTATCAGATCAACAAGCCCCTCTTCATGCATTGCAGGCTGAGTTGTGCTTTTAAACTTCTTCAAATTGTATAGCTCTTTATACGCCTCCACTAAAATGAATAAAAAGTACTAAGCATATCATCAATATTATATGGTTGAGAGGGTTGACTACACTGTAAACCAGATATTTAAAAATAAATCCTAGGCAAGAGATTTTGTTAACACATTCAGGTATTGATATGCTTTACACTGTAATATCTAAAAAAATATTAAAATAAACACTAAGATATGTTTAAAATCTATTGCACACATTGTATAGCTAACAGGCAGAGCACCAGCCTCTTCCTACATATCGGATGCTGTTTAAATTCCTGCTTAGGACATCATTTTTGTTTTAGCATTCAGATCTTTATCCTCTGAATAACATTTTACATTGCACAATCAGATATACATCCATTGACCTTCTTAAAATCCACATCATCTGCATTTAAACATTCAAACAACTGCAGTGTGCCAAGTTTTGTGATTCATTGACAATTAGAAAATAGTTCTTCAGTTGGACTGGATTTGCAGTTTAAAATGGGGAGGGTGAGTTTGTGCAGCCAATGTGAGTTACAAAGTAGGCACTTAAGCTGCTTTGCACTGTCTTGGAAATCACTCTCAATACTGTAGTATTCAGGAATCCAGGAAGCTCGGGTAATTGACAGCATAATAGTGGCGAAGGGACAGGAGAAAATGAGATATCTCAGCCACACTAGCCAAGTGAGCTGACTGCCAAGTATCATGTTACAAAGAGAGACAAGCTCCAATGCGGGAAGACAGCGGGTGAACAAAAGATTGATGGAGAGGAGCACAGAGTGTCAGAAGACTAGTAAGTGTGGAGAAGATGAGGTGAGAGAACAAAAACTGTCCATGGTGACCCCCACAGCTTAATAGGCTGCGAGACTGCTATTAATGAAGAGGGGAGGGATGTGAAGATGATTCAGCGGGATGTTATTTTGGGGATACAGACCTAAGAACACCACGTATTGCTTGTTCTTATAATGCCACAGTACCCTCCCCAGTTCTTGAAAGCCTCTGCAATATTTCCGATAAGGTAACAACAAACACATTATATTTATTTTCACTCCCAAGAGGCTGCTTTGAAAACAAAAGGTCCATCCTGATAAAATGACGTGCAAATAACTGATTCACCTTGTTTAAATACTACAACAAATAAATGGAAAGCTCTACAATCTGAACAGGCCTTTTACCACTTCGTCCCCTCTAAACACATTCATTTCATAATTGCCTTTCTTAAACTGCACTCGAATTTCAATGGCTTTCAGTCATTTAGTTTACCAGCATTATAGTTTTTGTGTCTTTTTTGCTGACCTAATAGCCTTTTGTTATTTTTCACCACACAGCGGTGCAGATTGGTCTGTCATAATCTATGCCTGTGAGTTATAAGTGTTATACGAAAATCCATGCTGGTAATTTTTTTTTTGTGTTGCATGAGCTGGGAGAAAAATAACTACCTACAAGAAACTGACAATGTATCAGTGGCAGAGCAATATGCGAGACGACATGCCAGAAAACACAACATATTGGTCTTGCAGCCCAGCGGTAAAGTCAAGCAGTTTAAACTCTTTAGAAAAGGAACAATAAAAATGCACCAAATTAGGTAAAATAATTAAAATTAAACTAAGATGATTAAAATGTAATGTTTTTTCATTCAATAGCCACAAATAAAACAGTATTTAATCTAAATAAAAAAGCATTTGGATGAAGGTAAGTAAACAAACTAGATTACAATTTTTATTGGTACCAGCCATGTAGTGGTGGGCATATTTCCAGTTCCCAAAGTGTAATTACAAAGGTTTCCTACCCCTAATTAGCCTAAACGTTTGTTTCACTACACCCTCCTTATCATTTTTCAGTTCAGTTTTCTTTTCGTATACAACACTGCAACACTACAGTGCTGCCATATTAGATCACAGGTATTATATTCCTTCAGAGATTCCTGAGGAAATATTTAACACTTTAACCTATACCACTGTTCTGGAAGCTACATGCCATATCATGGGTTAAGACTTTCTGCCAATCAAATAAAAGCGATGATCAGGTCAGAGAGGGCGAAGTGGTACTGAAGCTACAACAAATGGAACATAGATTTGGACAAAAAGGTGCTTCAGATAAAGGGGGTTATAATATATTGGTCTACAATATATAATTGTTATTTTCTTATGCTAATCTGATTGACAGGGTACTTTCAGTGTGTCGTTGATGGTTAAACATGTTATTCCTCATTTGCTCATGCTTTTTTTAATGACTCAAATTCAATTTAATTTTTTCAGGAATCCTCCCTTCTTGCTCAATAAAACTCAATGACAGAGTGGGGGGTGAGTCGTGTTTCTACAGGAATTGAAGCACAGAGAGAACTGCAGGTCTAGTAATATCTATAACAGGGCTTCAGTACTCAGTCTGGTGGAAACCTAAGCTATTTCAACGACCAACCTCACGTGGCAGTGGTCATTGTTGAGCAAAGGGAATGGTTTTTTTTTTAAATAAGATAGAAGGGTACATAAGATCTGTTAATGATGGCTATTCCATCACTAAAATGTGGGGTCCTTTAGCTGTTCATTCAAACAGAACACAGATGTCCTTCATGTCTCACCTTAAATGGTGCTTCTCTGCTTACAAAATAAATAAATACAGGCTTTATTCATCACTGGAAATTCAAAAGTTCTATTTAGCTACCATTGTTAAAAAGCATTTAAGATACTTTTTTCTTATTAAAAAATGGGGTTGGGATCCCTCTAAAGACTGCAGAGCTTGTTAAAATGTTTGGTTTAATTAGCATAGCAAGCCTGTCTGCTATATAAGTTTGACGGTTAAAATGAGTTTTGATGTTCCCTTGCCAATGATCTTCAATGGCAATGAAGTGGCCTACTGTCTGTAATAAGTAGCACAAGGGTATCTACTAGGGGTGTGCTGAGGATCCATTATTGCTGAGATGCAAAACTTGCATGGTACATGTTCTCAGATGACATTACCGGAAGTGAACAGTATAAAGCCATACTTACTATAAAATGCATTCCTGGTTCTGATTTTAATTAAGAAAGTGAATAGATCTGTGCTTTAATGTTTTTTTTTTTTTTTTAACAATGATAATGAGTAATGCTTCACATCTTTACCTGTGAAGTAGACTTGAGATTGATGTCACTTTTTTACATCAATAAATAATATGCTGCAAATAACAAACAATATTTTATTTTTATTTTTTTCGGATCCATAATTGTAACAGATCCTCATACAATCTGAGTACTCGGCATATCCCAATACATTGGCTCTGTTGTCTGCTCAGCTATCAGAGGTGAAATGTAGTTTACAAAACAGTTGGGTAACCATTAGAATACCAGTAAGTATGTGTTAAAGACAAATAAATGTATTTATAAGATGTAGCAAAGGGATCCATTGTGAAAACAAAAAGCAATTATCAACTTGGCAAAAAAAGCTTCTTTTTAAAAGTACCAAAACAAAGAATACAAATAATTTGATAAACAGGTGTTTTGTTTGGCATCTTATTAATTAATTGTACACATTTCAAGTTTGTGTTTTTCTGTACTAGTTAAACGCTGCTAGAAGGGCTGCAGTGCCATAATCAAAATGTAATCCCAGAGGTAGTCTGATTTTCGCTGCTAACATGAGTTATGTATTTAAATAAGTTTAACACAATACATACAACTCAATTATGAATTATTATTAAAATATTATTGGCTGTAAGCAGTCAGTAGAAAAAGGAAAGCTTTGTCGGCAGTGCACAGTAATTATTCTCACTCTAAAATGTGCTGGTGGAGCTTACATTTCATCCATTTTCTGAAGCCAAATGCAAGGTTAATGTCTTTATAGAGCAGCTTATAGTTTCACATGACCTGCGGTGCATCGTGTCTAGTCGAGGATTTCCCCTGTGGTTTTCGGCCTTCCTACCCATACCAACTACAAGTGGAGTAATGAAACACCAATAACGGTGGACAGTGCTGTTATTGAAAGGGATATTTTTCACGGAGGTGCTTAAAATAAATGTAGCTGCCTCAATTGTGTGTGAGCACATTCCTCTACTGCAGGGAGGTTGGTCTCCCTAATGGACATTTTTGGTTTGAGTTCCGTTTTTTTTTTTTGGTCGCTTAAATACAAACAGTTAAAATAACACATTTGTTGTTTTTTTTTTTTCAAATCAAAAGATGTGGTCCTATTCACAAAACTAACTCATGGGTTATTTGAAGTTTTTTGAAGAATATGTTTTTTATTTATTAACAACTGCAACCAAACGCTTCAGTCTCTCACAGTGCCATGGATGAATTTTGGCCCACTCCTTCATGCAGAACTGCTTCAAGTCAGTGACATTTATGGGTTTTCAAGCATAAACTGCTCATTTCAGGTCGTGCCACAACATCTCAATGGGGCTTAGGTCTAGACTTTGACTAGGCTATTCCAAAACTTTAAATTTCTTGTTCTTCAATCATTCTGATGTAGACTTGCTTGTGTGTTTCGGATCATTGTCTTGCTGCATGACCCAGCTACGCTTCAGCTCATGGACGGACGGCCTGACATTCTCCTGTAGAATTCTCTGATATAGAGCAGAATTTGTGGATCCTTCAATGATGGCAAGTTGTCCAAGTCCTGATGCAGCAAAGCATCATCACATCATGACACTACCACCACCACCACCATGCTTGACCGTTAGTATGAGGTTCTTACTGTGCAATGCAGTGTTTGGTTTTTACCAGACATAACGGGGCCCATCTTGGCCAAAAAGTTCCACTTCTGACTCATCTGTCCATAGAACATTGTTCCAGAACTCTTTTGGATCATCCAGGTGCTTTTTGGCAAACTTGAGATGAACATTCATGTTCTTCTTAGTGAGCGGTGGTTTCCGCCTTGCTACTCTGCCATGAATCCCATTTTTGCCCAATGTCTTTCTGACGGTGGAGTCATGAACACTGACCTTAGCAGAAGCAAGAAAGGCCTGCAGATCCCTGGATGTTGTTCTAGGGTTCTTTGTGACTTCCTGGATGATTTTACGCCTTGCTCTTGGAGAGATTTTGTCAGGATGGCCACTACTGGGAAGATTCACTACTGTCCTCTCAGACTCTCTCTATATACTACTACAACCCACAAAAAGATCTGACCAAATTCAATGTGAAAAATCTGCAAAAATACAGAAAATCAGACAGTACTGCAAATACTTTTTCATGGCACTGTATATATATATATATATATATATATATATATATATATATATATATATATATATATATATATTTGATTTATTTAACACATAACTATTGAGATGTCACATTAAAAATGCAATTTCAGTTGGACATAACATCTTTTGTCATCTCATCAAAGCAAATTTTCTTAATGGCCAGATTACAATTCCAAGCTATGTTTAAAATATGACAGTATATTCAGCTAGTGTAGGCTACACAGTGGTGGCAGGTGAGACGTTAAATGTGCCAGCCTTCTGATAATGTTTAATGTTCTTGTGGAATACAGCTATCAAATGGAGGAGGTACAATGCATTAACATGCCAGTCAAGTCTGCCCACCGCCACCACCACTGTTTCAGCCTTAATTTAAATTTCTCCTGCCATAAGGGACTGCTGTGACAGTTCCCAGAGCTTGTGATTGAGCTGGGAAAGCATTGGGGCTGCTGCAGTCACAGAAAGCAGGGCTGGATTCTAGTGCAGTAATCTCAGGCAAGGGATGAATATACCGTGTAACAATTATTACATTTATATCAATTATATAAGAAAAAAAACAACATATGAATCCAAACTAACATGTATTTATACTAAAGTAATACAAAAATGACTACAAAAGATTTAGAAGTGAGTAGTTTTTCGGAATTTACAATTATACTGTATTTACAGTATAATCGTAAATCTCGAAAAACTACTCACTTCTAAATCTTTTGTAGTCATTTTTGTATTACTTTAGTATAAATACATGTTAATTTGGATTCATATGTTGTTTTTTTCTGACTTTATGTGAACGAAAAGACACACATTTGCCCATTTTCCCATTGGAAATAGTGATATTTTGAAATATCACTGTCCTGGTCACAAAAGCAAAGTTTGTGGGGAATAATAGCCATTTTCTATACTTTTGAGGCATAAGCAATTAGGAAATAACACTTACTACCCAGGAACAAAAATTGTGTTACATAGTGATAATCATTCCCTCAGTTTAGTTTGTTACAGGCTTTTCCAGAAACGTAAGCTTTAATGAATAAAGGGGCGTTGTAATTGTAAATACTGTATCTACTTTATTGTATGAATGAATCATTTTAGTATGCTGTAGGGTTTGACAAAACAGATGCTCATTTCTCAAAAATGCAAGGTAAGCAATAAAGAAGCTGAATGTGACTGTTGACGCAATCCATGTATCTGTCTTTAGGTAACTCTGCGTGCCAAAGGTTACCACCTCCTGTGAGTGCTGTTTTGTTTTCCCATTAGGGCAGTCGATATGCCAGTGAATGGAAAACACACACAGGCATATCTCTGAGAAAAAAGAAATACAAAACAAGTGTGTAATTATAGGTAGCCAGAGGAGTTAAGTGTGTAGGCAGCCGGCACCTTCAAGTGTGTGATTTCAAATTAATTCATTCCCTGGAGAATAGACACATTTGCAAAATGATAAAGTCAACACTGGCTTAATGAGAAGACTCGTTGCTCTGCTTCTTTAATACAGTTTTTTTTCCTTCTTTTTAACACAACTTGCATACTGGTTTCTTTTAACAATTGGGACTTAAAACTATTACCAATGTTTTTGCCACTGATTGTGCCTTCACTGCATGGTAATCAATGAAACAAAAATATATGTTTGCTTGGCAAATAAAAGCAGAGTCTCTGTCTGATCTCTGCAGCAAAAGCACTGCTTTGTTTAAAGAATGGCTCACAAAGGACTACAGTAGCTAATTGAATTCTGATTAACAATGCATTCATCTTTTAAAGTTACAGTAACAAGGCTTTGTGATACACATACAAAGTGATACTTTATTTCAGATTAAGTCCCAAGTCTCCTCATGCATATTATTTTTTTTGACGATGTGTGCCAAATATATATTTTTTACTCTACAGCATGTAAATCTATCTATCTATCTATCTATCTATCTATCTATCTATCTATCTATATATATATATATATATATATATATATATATATATATATATATATATATATATATATATATATATATATATAAACGGACGAGGGTACATATCTGAATAGATGTGATGAAAAAAAAAAAAAAAAAAAACTTTTATTTTTTGCCAAATATCTTAAAATACACCTAGTAACTGTTGGCATTGGCTCGGGGTGGTTTAGCTCCTTTATTGTGTTTTTCTTTGGCATTTTAAATATACCTATATTTAAAAATCTAGTGCCATGTGACAGGGAGGACTTTGTCACTGGTTCTTGCGCGGTAATGTGCAGCTGGGACTCGGAACAGGAGCTGTTTTGCTAGGCAACCAATTGAGCAGTTAGGTCCTGATTGGCTGGGCAGCATGTGCGAGAAGGCTGCGCACAGCTCAAGAGGCGTCTGTGCCACAGCTCGAGGAGACTGCATCACCATGCTACACAGACAGGCGCTTTGTTTACATCCAGGAGGAGTTCGTCTGCTTGGCAGGATAACAACTACGGCATTCTTCAACTGCAAGACGATGCCTTTGAAAGCTCAGCTCAGCCAGGCCAGTCACAAGGACTGTTTCAATTGTAGCCGTCAATTTTAACCATGGTTGGAGTTGTTTGTAAGGTGATGTGTCGGAAATGCATGGAGTCTTTCTGGTGATCCTAACTAATCGAAGTGGGTCCACATTGATTAGGTAATCAGAATGGTTTAAAACCTCTATCTTCCTCAGCGCTACCAAGCCACAGAGATCTATGCTTCAAACTGAGGACAAAGAGTAAAAGTCTAATACTTATATTTCCTCTTAACTGAAGATCATAGTCTGATCCTAGCTTTGACGGATACTGGCTATTTAACACTAGAACCGCCATGCGGGTCATTGTGACCCATTTTGCACTTCAAATGTTACTTACTCTGTCTTAAAGTTATGCGGTTGTCTGTTTATGACTTTTCCTAAATACACATATTAAATACACTGGTAGCATTTGAAAGGCAAGATCACGAAACAAGGAAGTTATAATCCCGCCCACCTAGACAATACATGTTTTTATTTTTAATATAACCTACAATATTCTATTTTATTTTTATATACAAGCCTGTTGTTATCTCTGCTGGACTTGGCAACCATCAATTCTTTAATTTTGTACAAGGAATGCACTGGGGGTAATAACAGTAGGAGAGATTTCATCCTGAAGCTAGCCACAGTGCTTTTGCAGGAACAACTTGATCGGAAAACTGCAAAGCAGCAGGCTGCAGCAGCTCAACATGGATTCTGTGCTGCACCGAGTTTTAAATTAAAAAATGTATTTAGTTGTTACAGTTTTGTATGTACATATACCTGTTTACACTTTCTTTTTAAATGTTTATTTTATTCGTTTTTAATTTCTTGAAGTACTGCTTTATATGTGGTAAGTTAGAAAATAAACCCTTTCGTGTTTAATTGTTCATTTAAATACATCGTTTTGACTTTGCAGATGTTTGATATGATGTGCTTGAATAAAACTATTGAGCTACATCCGATAGTTTGTCTTTCATTTTAATATTGATGTTGTTTAAAATGTAACCGTCATAATGATGGCCGGCAGCAGTTTTAGGTATGAATATACAAGCAGTCCTCGCACTTACGACACAATTAGTTCCTGAAAGTCGCGTTTTAAGTCAAAGCACATTTTCCCATAGGAACAATATTATAAATTGGGGTTATGTTCCAGATAATATAGTTTTACAAAAATGACCTCTTATATTGTACTCATGCAAATATTTATTTAACTCTTTACACTCAGACACCTAACTGGCTTGTTTAAAAGTACAGACTCGGGGCTTTCCAATGACGTGTTCAGTGTGTGTATGTGGTACTCCTAGCAGGAAATACGATTGCCTGAAGTTAAGACCCTCATCATGTGACAGAGTTCACAGCTTAGGTTTTGTTTTGAGTCCATTGCTCTTATTAGTCATTGTTAAGGGCAAATAAATTCTAAAAAAAACAAAAAAAAAAAAAACAACAAAAAAAAAAACAGTTACATAAAACAAATGCTAGTCATGGTCAGGGTGGCCATGGCAGGTACTGTGGTTCGGACACCGAGCTGCGCACATGCCGCATGGCTCGAGCCTCACCATATCGTAAATGCCATATCGATATCGTAAAGTTGAAGCAGGGTAATAATGCAAAAGAGTTGTAAGTGCTGTGCGTCGTAAGTCGAAGCACCATAAGTCAAGGATCATCTGTAAGTGCAGTGATTCTCGTGTTAAAATGAACGCCCTTTAGTAAATATCACGCGAATACAGCTCATCTCATTATCCTGAACTGGGTGCTCATTTAAATACATCAGCATGCATTACCATAATAATCACAAATTCATTCTGATTACCATAGTGTGAAGCACTAAATTTAGTGTATGCCAAGTATCGCATGCAATAATGAATAAAATTGCAATAGTAAATATGGCAATCATGAAAGTGCACTAATTTAAAAAATCTCGCACCATAAAGTTTAGCGCCTTTTAGTAAATGAGGCCAATAGTAAAAAGCTAAAGTAAAAAACGTGTAACATACAATGATTGGCTGAGCAGTTTGAGAACAGTGGCCAGGCACACAAGTTACCTTTAAAAAAGTTCAAACCAAGTTAACTAAATAAAGCTGGGAGGCAAAAGCTGGGAATATTATCTGCGTTCAAGAGCAGCTTTGGCAGATAGAGAATGTTCCTGAGCCTTGACCTCAATTATAAAACCACACTCAATTCAACACCAGTCTTGAACAAGGCAAGCTTCAATTACCTAAACTCAAGCTGCCTACACAAATAAGACCTTTTGCAAATATTACAATCCAAGCTTCTATTTATCCAATCTTTTTATTCATTTTATTCCTTTGCTGTGTCAGGAGACGAGTTTTACTTGTTAAAATCTTCTCTTCTGGGGTATTCCTTTCTACTTACAGTAAATGTATTCATTATGATCTCTGTCTGGCAGGCTGACTGACAGCACCTTCTTTTACTGTGCCTTTGTCATGCATTGCATCATCCTGTAAGCACATACACCCAGTGCATGACATTCTATTAGCCTGGTTTTGTAAGTTGATTTAGCACAATGCTATTTTTTTAATACTTTTTTCTTTTCAACAAATATTATATTCATTTTTTCCCTGAGGTGTCTTTTATTTATTTATTTTTTTCAGAAACGGGAAAGGAACTGGTCTAGGAAACAGCTGTACAGAACATATGTAACATACATTTGAGGTACAGTGTTTTTCTTAACTTGTTCCCATGGGCCTTCAGTTATTGACACCTTATACCTTCATTGCATGAAAGAAATGGTTATTTTAAGGGACATTTTTTTGTTTATTAACTGTTAACAAACAGCTAATAAACATTTTAATGTACATTATTTATTTCTGTTAACTGTTAGTTAATAATATATAATAGGCCAGCTAAAACTGAAAACACCAGAGCCCTATGGATGATCAATCAAACACCAGAGCCCTATGGATGATCAATACCCAGTTGATCATATGCTTGAAATCGATTCAAATTGTTACTGTAGTATTGTTTAGCAAATTAAATCAGGTTTTTATTAACCCTAACCCTAACCTTAACCATTACCATAACTTTTAGCTAAACATTAACAATGTTTGTTAACAGTTAATAAACTAAAAGACGGCCCTTAAAATAAAGTGTGACCATCTTTACTACTTCATTTTGTTTTTTGCTTACCGTGAAACTTGAAATAAATGGCCTGGTGTTTATTTACAATATTGCCAGTAGCCCCAGCGCCTATTGGAGACTTGGCGTTTATTATGTAAGATCACTAACATCTCCAAATACTTCAGACCCAATTATGAAAAAGCTGCCTGCACACAGCCTTATAGAAATGACATAAGTAAATTACAACATTCCAGCAACGTCATTAAAATTGTGTCTGTGGGTAATAACAGTTTGCATTGTAATAATAATAAAAACAGTACAGTCCATTAAAGATAGTCGTGTAAATATTGGAACATAAGCATGTATTAAGGTAGGCTTGCAGCAACCCCCCCCCCCCAAAAAAAAACAACCCATGTTTTTAAAATTAATAAAAGTAACAAGTATCATCTTTATTACCACATATTACATTTATTGTTCACCCTCAAAACGTGTACGTTGGTAAGCATGGACAATGGATGAAAAATTAACCAAAAACCTCATGAAATACTGTGTTAATACGAAAAATATGTTCATACTGTTGGCCCACAACACACTCAATAATGCTTCAAACTGTTTAAAGACTAACAATAAAATCACTACAAGAAAAAAAAAAATCAAAGCAAAAGTGACTAATTATTATATTTTTTTATAACATGTACATTGATAAATAAGAATGCTGGAAAAGGATCAAAATACAAATATTCATTGCAAGACTCAAATGCACGAAATAATGTTAATAAAAAAAAAAAAAAAAAAACCCATACAAATACATTAAAAGACAACCCTGTTAATATCAGAAAACAAGTTTGTGTTTGACTTACTTTCAGCACGCTCAAAAAAGCTTCACAACTCGTTTTAAAATTAATAACGTCATTAAAATAACTGCATGCATTACATGTACCTTAAAATACATTAAATTCAGTTTTCTTATCATTCGTCCTGAGCCTCAGGGTCTCTTCACCGCTGTTGAAAAACAAATTGGTAAACTCTCTGTACAGCCATGTGTGTGCATTGGCTGGAACATTCAGTATGATGCGCATTATATTATTATTCATAACCCGGCGTTTAAAAGACACCCGGTGTCTATTTACCATATTTCCCAGTTGCCCCGGAGACTGGCGATTATTTGAAGTTTTATCGTAACTTAGATTATTATTACTTACTCAATAAGAATGCTTTACTTTACATTCATTTCAATATAAACTCAATTGTACTCTTATTAGATTAACCAATAAAATAATAAGGTTAAGCAAGATTAAACGTCCCCACTATGGAAAAGGCAGGCGCGGCCCTGAAAGAACAGCGCATATCAAACATGAGCCTCAGGCACGCGCCCCCCTTCCCATACAGACAACAGCCTTAAATCCTTAAATGCACTGGTAAGCACCATGTCTGTAACTAATCGTTAACAATCTTAAAACTCACAACCCATTTATGTAGAAGCATTTTCATTAGCAAAGAATACTTAAAAGATACGCGCTCAGTTTACCAGCAGTGTGCACCCTGCTACCCAAAATGATACATCACACTAAAACAACAACAACAACAACAAAAAACACAACAACAAATGTATGTATTAAAATACTTAAAACACAGATTTCATTCTTATGCCATTTCCTGGTTCCTAAATAAGACTAAATAAACATTAATTTATGGGGTAGTTTTATCTGTCTATTTACAAAAAGAAAACTGATCAGTTTTTACTTTGCAGTGTCGTTGTTAAAACTACTGTAGACGAGAACCACATTCAGGCTGAGTGATGGAAAAACAGCGTCTCTAACTACAGTCAGTGAGAGAATAACGTTTCCCTTTCAATTCGATGACAACCACCAACCAATACTTTTGGGATATGGCTGCCTTAGTAGGTATTCGTTGAGCATTTTATGTCAGCTGCCGATAGGCCCCTTCGTGGAGTGACGTCCTCGGTCCCGCCTGCCGAGGGAATAAGTAGTCGCTCAGCGAAGCTCACTTCCTTTTTTGCCCCTCACCTTCGATAAGGTACGCTTCGGTGTCACTAACCTGAGTGTGTTTTTGAAAGAACTCCTCTGAGTCAACTGCAGTTCCCTTGCATTCGTGCTGAGAGCTGGCTTGCCGTTCTCGTGGAATCAGCGGCCCATTTTGAGTGTTTTCTTTCTTTCTTCTTCACAGCCTGCTTTGTCTTGCATCACAGGCCATCTTTTCTCAGCTGTCTGTCTTGTGAGTGTGACTGCCTGTGCAGTAATGGGTTGTGTGCTGTCTTTCAATCTACACCTTCAGGGAGAACACTGTTCCTCTGCCGGGTCTCGGCTTGCTGCCCCCGCCATTGACCAACTCTGCTGGCTGTCATTCGCTGAGCTCGGGCGAAATAAACACATTGTGTGCTGTTGTTGTGCGTCCACCTGTGTGTTGATCCTCTCACACAACCCTGCTTTGCCTGTGTCTGTACTTCAGTTTTTGATGCACTGCAAAAAAAAAAAAAAAAAAAAAAAAGAAACAACAAGAAGTGGGGCTGTGTTCTAACCTGCCCCGCTGTCGAATAAACCTCACAGGCTGGTTCGGCCCGCCACACCAGTGCGTCAGGCCTTAAAAAAAAAGTGTGTTCTCCCTCCTCCTTTTTCTCTTTACTAATAGAGTTCTCACTCGCTGTGGCATCTGCCTGGTATATGGTGCGTGCTGACCAGGTGGCTGACTGCACGCGGTTAGGGTAGGCACTGCTGAATTAGCTACCCCCCAGGTACTTCGGTGCCTCGGTGAGCATGGTGCTCGATATGCACAGTGTCTAGTACCTCCTTGTGCATAGCGCCCTTGGTGGTCGGTACACTCGATTCACGCGGGACTCTGTGCCCTCTGCCTGAAGACGTTGCTCCACTCTGCTGTAGGCTACGCGCTGCCCTGGATGTGTGACTGCACGCCGTCCAGGCTAGACACCCTTGTTCAGTTGCTGTGATCGAGCCTGTGTGAAAGAGCTCTCTGGAGTTCCCTACAATTTTTATTGCTGCAAGCCGGTTTGCCCCTTCCCTGGAATCAGATACTCTGCTTCTGTGAACTCAGCTATAAATGCTACACAACTATGCTGCTTTAAATCCTTTTCTTTTCAATAGCCCACATCGCTTTGCGATTGTAGTCTGCTTTTCTAACCTTACAGCGCTTGCTGTTTTGTGTTTTTCCTTTGCTGTTGCATCAGGAAAAAAAAAAGAAAAGGAAAAGAGATGCTTGATCCTCCCCCAGGCCCCGGCTCTGCCGTGCCCTGCTTTGGAGTTGACTCCACCGGATTGTCTTGGTCTGCCCTCTCAGTGCGCTTAAAAATTCAGTTTCACCTTCAGTGCCGTGGTGACTATTCTGTTTACCCTCACAGCTTTGCTGTGTTATGCGTGTATGTGTTTTTTTCTTACTGACTTAATGTAGTAGATCTCTCTATGCCTTTATTAGGCACAAGGGTCCTTGAGGTTGTACGCGCACACCACAAACACTAGTTGGTGGTAGCAAGGTGTCCCTCGTATCCGCTCACGTTACCTCGCGAAGGCTTTGGTATACGTTTCCCAAAAGTAATGGTTGGTGGTCGTCTTCGAATTGAAAGGGAATGTTAGATTACTCACTGTAATCTATGTCAGCTCTGACATAAAATGCTCAGTGAATATCTACGTATGGCAGGTATATCTCAAAAGTATTGGTTGGTGGTCGTCTGCTCTTTCAGGGAACTACGGTTACGGTAAGTAACCTAACATTCTCCATCACGATGCACCAGAGCCACATGGTTGTGCTTCTGTTCCATTTTGGTGCTGGTCTTACCCATCCCCACTTGTCTGCTGCTCTACAGAACACAAACACAGGCTAACTTCTTTTGTTTAATTTACAAAACCAGTGCACAGGCATATAAAGGACCTCAGGGTCGAGTAATAACCGCACAGTACCAGAAAGACTAAAAATACAGGCTAGGAGCATATGATAAAAGTTTGAAGCAGTTACTGGTAGAGTTGATCAAATCAACCCCATAGTTTCTATAGCTATACTTATTAGGAATGGCTGTATCAATAACGTAGTTACACTGTATTTTAATGAACATCTAGTTATATAGGAATCCCCCCCCCCATCCCCATTGTAATGCAAAGAGTGTTGCTGGCTCAAAGAGCAGATGTGCAGTTGTGACCTGAAAAGGCTCCATGGACAAACAAATGGTGTGAGGCGGTTCTGTGCTTTCACAAGTGAAATCCCACAGAACAAAATGAAAACAATTGAGGTTGTGTCAGCTTCCCAAATGTTAAACATCCAAGAAGAGGAACGGTATTGATCCTGTTTCCCTGGTTAGATTCCCAGTGGATGCTTCATTCCCGAATCATTATATGAGGACAGTGAATTTCTAGCAGGTATAGTATGCCTCTTGTATAAACAAAAGGCTGTATTTTTCACTGTGCTGAAATTAACAATCCAGCATTTAGATTTATGTTTTAAGTACTATAAAGTACTACAGTGTAGCTTTGTAACCTTTGTTATGGCCGTGCTACATATCATTTTGTTCCAAATAATGTCCTTAAATGTGACTTAAACCTCTGATATGTTTTATTGTTTTGATTTTTACTTCAGGAAAATAAAGCAACAAATTTGACTGTTTATATGTAAGCACTTAAAACTGTTTTGGAAAACTCTGGTGTCCTGGGATATGCATGCAATGATGTTACTGTAACACAGATTTGTCTATGGCAGGTGCTCAAAAAAAGAACTATTGTATATTAACAGCGTACAGTATTATTATTTTTTTGCATTTTTATCTTTAAGTAGTGTATGAAGGTAGATGGTAATAAATTGAAATAAATGACACCAATGTATTGCAACTTTATATTAGTAAAGAAATATTTTATTGTGTTTAACCACAGTAAACACATAAATATATTTAGGCTAAAAATATTTCTGCCCAGTCACTTTGAAGTGATATTAAGTGGGTTGAAAAATAGGTTCCCATTGCAATTTCTTTAAATTGCCAAAGGGTTTGTTTAAGTGTGTCAATGAAAAAAGATAATTTGATGAAGGATCCATTGGGTTTGGCATTGGAGCCATTGCTGACAGTTAGGACATTACTCTGACTAACTATCTACAGCAGTGGTTCCTAAGCTGTGGTTCGCAGACATTGTGCAACTACACTATGTATTACCAAGTAACACAACAAACAGATTTAACAATGTGACATATAATTATAAGATATGTATGTAGACTGTATTTTTCCACGTTATCTGTTTTCTTTTATTACGGGTGTGTTATAAAATGAATATATATTGTGAGCCAGCTCACAAGTTTACCACCAGGAGTCATTCATGGCAGGTTTGGTGTGAGCCCACAGAGGTTGCCAGAAATGATCAGATGGACCTGTGGGCAGCATACATGCCTGCCATGATGTCAAGGAGTTAATGGACCGACAGGCTGCAGGTGTGGTTAGGTAGGCAATTAGGGTTTGACTATTGTTAGACTATCATTGGCCTTAATTGGCCCACACCTGTAGCCTGTAACGGCCAAATGCCTGGCTGATAAAAGGGAGCATGAGCCGCTAGTCGGGTGGGTTGTTTGTTTGGTTTGCCTGCCTGAGAACTTCTGAGGACTATCTACAATAAAGATCGGAACGGGATAACGTGGTGGTCCTATGCATCTGCAATTCCCTGTTCTCTGCAGGGGCTATGAGGAACGGCCTGTCCGCTGCTGAGATTCGCAAAGGGACTGGACTGCGGAATAAGGGTAGGAGAAGGGTTCCTAAAGAAGAAACCTAAAACCCAGGTGGAATTACCTATTCACCGGTTATTGGTCCGGTTGGTTTACATCAGCAATTTTGCTTTGGTGATTTGGTTTTTGTTTGAAACCTTGTTTGAACTGTTTATTTTCTTTTGGACATTGCAATATAAGAGCCAGCTGTGTAGAATACTGGAATAAAGACTTGCTTTGTTTTGGAAACTACTGCCTGTTTTCTTCGTGTGCACCTACCCGCCCACAAGTGGTACCAGAAGTGGGGCCCTTTGTTGCACACAGTGGTCAGGATGTTTCCAGTGAACACCCATGATAAGGAAGATGCTGCTTGGCCAGCGGGAGCCAACGGAGCTGCGGCAGGAGTCGCTAGTGAGCTCACCGCTACAGTGCAGCAGTTGCTGACAGCTATGCAGCATCAACAGCTACAGTTCCAGGAACTCATCCTGAAAACCCTGGGGACTCATCGACAAACTGGACCCAGCCAGGTGCTATCCAAGATGACCCCCGACGACGACATAGAAGGCTACTTAAGGGTCTTTGAGCGGACCGCCGAGCGTGAGAAATGGGCCCCAGCAGAGTGGGCGATCATACTAGCGCCGTTCCTGTGTGGGGAGGCGCAGAAAGCCTATGTTGACCTAGACAGAGAAGCGGCTTGCAACTATCCAAAGTTAAAAGCAGAGATCCTGGCCCGACTGGGGGTGACTACAGTAGTTCGAGCTCGGCGGTTCTATGACTGGCAGTACAACCCTGAGCGGCCGGGGCGTTCCCAGCTATTTGACCTGCTACACCTGGCGAAGAAATGGCTTAACCCCGAGCTCAATTCACCCGGACGGGTGGTCGAGTTGATGGTAATGGACAGGTTCATCCGGAGCCTTCCCACGGCAGCCAGAGAGCGAGTAGCAGAAACAGACCCCAGCACCCTGGATGACACCATAGCTGCGTTGGAACGCTACATCGCAGCACAGGTTCTGGGGCATGCGGACCGGCAGGTCCAGGAGAAGAGAGGGACCACTATAGGCAAGTCACTTGTCCGCTTGGACCCAAAACCGGCGCCTGGAGACGATCACCATAGCGAACCACGAGGACCACACCGACACCTTCTAGGGAAGCAAGAGGCCCCTGCCGCTGCCACCAATCAGCAGGAATCTATCCAGTGTTTTCGATGTGGCACTAGGGGGCATATTGCCAGGCAGTGCAGGAGGCATTCACCGGAGAGAATGGATGTTGGACACAGCCAAAGTATACCATGTCTCCAAACCAGCTCGGTGAGTACCGATCCTTTTTTTGTTAAAGTGAAGGTGGAGGGTCAAGAAGTGGTTGCTCTGATAGATTCGGGGAGTTCAGAGACTTTAGTTACCAGGGACTTGGTACCATTGGAGAAGTATACTCAAGATAGTAAGCATGTGTACATACGATGTATTCATGGGGACATTAAACCATATCCCACAGTAGTGATCAAGGTGGAGGTAGTGGGTCATAATTTTTTTGTAAAGGTTGGTGTAGTTCCTGCCCTGCCCTTTTCGATGATCATAGGGAAAAACTGCCCACAGTTTTTAGAGTTGGTTAAAGTAGGGGTGGGCCTATGGGGACAGGGTGAGGGGACGCAGCCGTCCACCTCCAATCCAAATACAGAGGTAGGGAGGGAGGAGGAATCCCAACCTTCCACCTCATTGCAGAAACCGGAAGCTGAGACAGAACTGTTTCCCTTTCATAATGAGGATATAGCGCCCTCTGTGGGAGAAAAGAAAACTAGATCTCAAAAAAAAAAGGGAAGGGGGAAAGTTTTTAGCTAAGCAGAAACACGCAGATAGACCACCCACACAGGCCAGTAATCCTCCGAGGAGCCCCAGCTTGCCAGAATTAAGCCAACCAGAGGATTTTCTTAGTCAGGCCGTTGAGCTAGACAGAGAAAACTTTAAACAAGCTCAAATTGAGGACAGCAACTTAAAAACAGCTTTTGAACAGGCAATGGTGGCGGATGAGGAGTACTGGAAAAATGCAGAAGAAAGGCATACACCCCATTTTTTATTAAACCAAGGGTTACTGTATCGGGTAATACGGGGGGTTATATATATATATATATATATATATATATATATATATATATATATATATATATATATATATATACTGAGTGTACAAAACATTAGGAACACCTGCTCTTTCCATGAAATAGACTGACAAGGTGAATCCAGGTGAAAGCTATGATCCCTTATTGATGTAACCTCTTAAATCCACTTCAATCAGTGTAGATGAAGGGAAGACAGGTTAAAGAAGGATTTTTAAGCCTTGACACAATTGAGACATGAATTGTGTATGTGTGCCATTCAGAGGGTAAATGAGAAAGACAAAAGATTTAAGTGCCTTTGAACGGGGTATGGTAGTAGGTGCCAGGCCTGGCGGTTTGAGTGTGTCAAGAACTGCAACGAAGCTGGGTTTTTCACGCTCAACAGTTTTTCGTGTGCATCAAGGATGGTCCACCACCCAAAGGGCATCCAGCCAACGGCAGGCCAGTGGTTGAAAACGGCTAATTGATGAACTAGGCTAAAGGAGGCTGACATGAATTGTGCAGAACAACAGACGGGCTACAGTTAGTCAACTGACAGTCCAGTACAACATTGGTGCTGAAAGACCCATAAAAGAATACGCAACTCGTTGTACCTTGACACAAATGGGGTATGGCAGCCGACGACCTAACAGAGTTCCACTTCTTTCAGCAAAACACAAGAAACTGCGGTTGCAGTGGGCTAAGGAACGAAAACACTGGAGGATTGGAAAAACATTGCCTGGTCTGATGAATCCTGGTTCTTGCTTTTTCACGCTGATGGGGGAACTAGGGTATGGAGAAAACCACATGAGTACATGCATCCATCATGCCGCATGTCAACATTGCAGGCTGGTGGTGGTGGTGGTGTGATGGTGTGGGGTGTGTTTTCATGGCACACAGGGCCCCTTGATAAAAGTGGAGCAACGTTTGAATGCCACAGCATATCTAAACATCATTGCCAATCAGGTGCATCCCTTCATGGCAACAGTGTATCCATCTGCTAATGGATTTTTTCAGCAGGATAATGCCCCATGTCACAAGGCTAGGACTGTTCAGGATTGGTTCCACGAACATGACAGTGAATTCAGCTTAATGCAGTGGACTGCCCAGTCACCAGATCTCAATCCAGTTGAGCACCTGTGGGATGAGATGGAACGAGCTATTCGGAGTAGAGATCCACTACCAGCCAACTTGACACAACTGTGGGAAGCATTGGAGTCAACATGGGCCAGCATCCCTGTGGAATGCTTTCGACACCTTGCAGAGTCCATGTCCTGACGAATTGAGGCTGTTCTGATGGCAAAAGGGGGTGCAACTCAATATTAGGAAGGTGTTCCTAATGTTTTGTACACTCAGTGTATATACAGTGAGATATCGCTACCCACCTTCGCTTTTCTCCACACAATTAAAAGGTTTGTTGCCCCTGTAAAAACGGACCTGACACTAAACTTGAGGTTTAAGCGCTGACGTGCTGTGTTTAATTTACAAAGTAAAAAATGAAAACAAAAACCTAGCTCTCTAACTACACACTTCAGGATTCTAACTAATTAACCGGACAGATAAGGTACCGGTTTGCAAAACAGTTTCACACACAAAAAAAAAGCTTAACACACTACCTTTTTAATAAGACAGAACACACTCTCAGTCAGGCTTCTTCCCACAGCAGAGCCCAGAGTAGACTGGCTGCTGTTCTTATAAACACTGCAGCTGGCTGCAATTTGCAATAATCTCCAGCTGAAAGTAATGAAGAAACAATTCTCAATAATATAATTTATAAAAACTCATGCACATTTTTATTTATTTTATTAATTTTTTTTTCCCCACAGGGCCTTGTCTTCATAAGGCACCAACCATCCCAAGGCCGCTTTCCTCCACCTTTAAAAGAACACCCGCCCTCAAGTCCCATTTCTTTGGTCTTCGCCCTCTTCCACGGGCGGACTTGACGGTTCTTCCTCTGGTGCCCACAGGAAGGTACCCTGAACCGGCGACGAGGGACCGCACTGAGGTGACAGGGGTGACGCGTGCCGACCGGAGACCTGGTGTATGGTACAGCAGGCAGAGGTCTGAGGCTTGGCACCAGCGAAGAGACCTCTGAACCGCTAGGGGGAGCACAGCAACAGGCAGGGAGAACTTAAACGATGTCTGCAGAACGCGACATGACATCTGGGGTTGCAGGGGAACCGTAGTAGGGGACAAGGTGAGGAACTGTGCCTGGTGGAGCACACTCCTGGGATCTAAGTCCATAGAAAGGAGTTCCGGAACCATCGGTAGAGTGTCCCGGAGCATGGGGCAAGGGACCGCGCTGACCAGTGCCAGAGTAGTTCTCATGGGTGGTGGTTGATGTTGTGGTGGAGGTGGCTGTCTCACCTCCTCTCCCTTGATTACAACCTCTGGATCTGGTGAAGTCAACAGCTCCACCTCTTCTGGTTCTGGCAACAGCGGTGCCTCTCCCTCGTGTTCCTGCTGCAGCTCAAGCACTTTTGTTTCTGACACAGGTTCAGATAGTTTTGACAGCTGTAGCGACTCCTCCCACCTGCAACTGGCCTCTTTTAGCCAGAGAGTGGTTTCATTCTACCTTACCAATGCTCTATCCACTGCACTCAGGGATTCTTCTAATTTATTGTCCTGCCTCGCCAATGCTCTATCCATTACAGTCAGGGACTCTTCTAATTTACTGTCCTACCTTGCCAATGCTCTATCCATTGTACTCAGGGACTCTTCTAATTTATTGTCCTGCCTCGTCAACACTCTATCCATTGTACTCAGGGACTCTTCTAATTTATTTTCTCTCTTCTAATTCTTTTCTGGGTCAGTTGGGGCACTTGCTTCCGTCCTCACCATATGTGAGATATCGCTACCCCCCTTCACTTCTCTCCACACAATTAAAAGGTCATATATCAGCTTTATTATAGAGGCCATCCTCGAAGAAACGTCGCCATCAATAAAGAAACACTTTTTCTCCCACTACTAAAAAAAACACACACAGTAAAAAAAAAAAAAACATGCAACACTGACTATGTACATGTAATGCCCCCGAAGAGATGGGAGCCTCAATCTAGCATGTAAATTACAAACTAATGCACACAGACACATAGTAAACACATTTTATTTTATCGTAGACATCGTAGACAATACACACTCCTGATTCGCTGGTACAGTACTCCCCTGACCTTCCAACCCCCACCTAATAGGCTCTTGGTAACTGTCACAGATAAATGTACTGTAGTCAAAGTAGGTTAGCCACACACGCTATTACATTACGGTAGGCTACCGTATTACAGAATGTAAGCCACCGCGATGCTTCTGAATAAATAAATCATGTAATAAAATATTGCAGCGTTTGAAAATCGTAGTATTATTAATAAAGGTCTCCCTTGTATAACTGCCGCCCTCTTTTAAGTGCCACAGTCATTTTGGTCAATTTAAAATAAATGTCGCCGCGCCAAATATATACAGTGCCTATGGTCTTGCCACAGATTCTCAATCGGATTCAAGTCCGGGCTTTGACTGGGCCACTCCAGGACATTCACTTTCTTGTGTTTAAGCCACTCCAGGGTTGCGTTGGCTGTGTGCTTGGGGTCATTGTCCTGCTGAAAGGTGAATCTCCGTCCCAGTCTTAGGTCTTTTGCAGACTGAAGCAGTTTTCATCAAGGATTTGCCTGTATTTAGGCCAAATAGTTCAATTTTTGTTTTATTGGATCACTGAATCTTTTGCCACATCTTTTCAGAGTCTTCCACGTGCCTTTTTGCAAATTCGAAGCAGGATTTGACATGGGCTTTTTTCAGAAATGGCTTCCTTCTTGCCACTCTTCCATACAGGCCAGATTTGTGGAGTACCTCAGCTTTGTTGACACATGGACAGTTTCTCCCATCTCAGCCATGGAACGCTGTAGGTCTTTCAGAGTTGTCATTGGTCTCTAAGTGGCTTCTTTGACCACTGACCTTCTTAGCCATCTGCTCAGTTTGGGAGGACGGCCTGCTCTAAGCAGATTCTGGGTGATGCCATATACCTTCCATTTATTAATGATCGACTTGACTGTGCTTCAAGGGATATACCTTTGAAATCTTTTTATACCCCTCCCCTGATCTGTGCCTTTCCACAACTTTATCCCGGAGTTGTTTTGAAAGCTCCTTGGTCTTCATGGTAGTATCTTTGCTTTGAATGCACTATCCAACTGTGGGACCTTACAGAGACAGGTGTATTTAATCTGAAATCATGTGAACCACTTTTATTGCACACAGATGGACTCAATTTAACTTATTGTGTGAATTCTGAAGGCAATTGGTTGCACCTGAGCTTATTTAGAAGTGTCATAACAAAGGGGGTGAATACTTATCTAATGAAGACTTTTCAGGTTTTTATTTTTAATTGATTTGTTTTTTCAACCCCCCCCCCCCCCCCTTTTTTCACACATTGAAAGTGTTGAGTAGGTTGTGTAAATCAAAAGAAAAAAAATCCCATATAAATGCATCAAGATTTCAGGTTGTAACACAACAAACTGTGAAAACGTCCAAGGGGGGTGAATACTTCCTATAGGCACTGTATATCACAGCTCCCTTTGATGCAATTACAAGCATCAACTTCAAATCCGCCATTAACTGAAACAGCTCTCTAATGTGTAACAAATACTAATGAAATAAGTTGCACATTATGAAGCACATTTGTCTTATGAAAATTACAGGCCTTTTTTTGTTTAGCCAGCATTATTTAAAAAAAAAAAATTCTACATCTAGCATTCAAGTAATTGCACATCTTTCTAACTTGTGCCATTCACTGTTCGGGAAAACAAAGATTAATCTGAGTGTCACAGCCTTATCACACAAGTAGTGCACTGTATTGAATATTCCTAACTCGATTGGAATGACTAAATGAAAACAAACAAACAAAACTAAAAACATTAAATCCACAGTTTTCGACAATATGAAATATATGCTACAGCGTTATATTGGATATAGGAATAGACCTATTATTTTCATATGTTTTTCGAGAGGTTATAACAGAAATGAAACAAAAAGAGCCTATATATTTGTAGCTTGACTTGTTAACTGTACTGTAGTATGAATGATTGATTTCAGCAATTGTGTCAAAATCTAAGATAAACTAGCAGTAATATGAGGCAAACCCCACAAAACTGCCTGTGGGCACAGCCAGCAGCCCCTGGTGGGTGGTGCAGCCCACTGCTGGGTCTGGTTGCTGGGGGTTGTGGTTGTGGGTGTGGGGTGTGGGGGTTTGCTGGGTTGGGCACTCCTGGTGCTCTTCCTCCCTCATGGCTGCATGATCAGACCTGGTGGCTCTATTGCCAGCTCCAAGCCTCTTGTATAGTGTCAAGGTGGGCCAAGTGGACCTGAACACGCAGCTTCACAGATCCCAATAACACATAACTAAGACCCCCACATCTCGTTGGTGACACCTACATACGCTAATTGCCCCCCAAACCCGGTGTCTTCCCCCTAGGATTAAGGGAACCACCGTCCTCTAGACTTGTATTTGCATGAATTAGCATACCGGCTAGCCTAGCATGCTTTGCATCAGCTTAATAGCTGGGCTGCTCCCAGCTCAGCTGGCAGGTGGCTCTGTGCTCCACTCTACACTATTAATATAGGTTCATTTTCTGTGGTATTTTATCTCTCATTACTCGGGTGCCAGTTTTAGTTTCTCTTCTCTGTTCAAGTTATTAATATTGATAGGAATGCCATTTGAGTAAAAGAGTTTTTGTACCAAACAGCAGACAAATGCCTTGTTGAAACTCTACCTGACTCAGTGCCAGTGTGTGCCACTGATCTCCTTCTCTGGCAGAGCTGTACTGCTTGCTGTTGGCAAGGAAACAAGCTGGGATTGATTCAGGAAGTGTTTATGGATGCAATCTTGCCTATACAGTATTTGCAGTAAATGGTAGCTGTGCATTTAAATAACAAAAAAAAATACATAGGAAGAGAAGGATTTGAAAGTGCAATTGCAGCTTATGTAGCATTACAGACCTCTGTTGTCAAAGGCAGTTTCTGTTTAATAGAAAAATACAGTATGTAAACACTTCTGTTCATAACCAGGCACCGTTATCGGTTCCAACTAATATATTTGCTTGTTAGGTAAGAACACATTGTAAAACAAAGCTAAATTAATTACTTTGTATTGTAACCGAACCTTCCCCTGAACAGTATATTAAATCTCTCTTAGTTTTGAGTGGGAGTTATACTTAAAACATGCTCACTGTTGCAATATTTTACAAAAAGAGCAAAGGCATGGAGCTAAATTCCAGCTATATAGTTCCAGTTTCCTAAAAAACTGTCTGCTTCAGCTATAAATTTGAGTGGGCATCTACTCAGTCCTGTTCCTTTTATTGAAGTAGTGGGGAGAAGTGTGATCTTTTGGTTTACAAGACTAAGGACTTTAGTTTCCAATACTGCCATACTAGCATTTCCATGCCAGCTAAATGTATCTTTACATTAGCAGGAAAAGCATTAATATATTCTCTGTGGTCCCCCCCCCCCCAACATACGTCTGTTTTCTGTTCCTTTGTGTTTGGTATTGTTTACAGGATTTCTCAGTAAGGGAGAAAGTGTTTGCTAAAATGATTTCCATGGCAACACTGTATGTGCAAAACAAGCTAAAGAAAAATGATTTCTCAAGGAATTTGGTATGTTCCATTCCAAGGTGCCTTTCAGAGGAATCAGACTTTTAGCCACCCCTCTGTTATCCATCTGTTTTCTTGTTCAAGATTTTGGGAAGCATCCATCAAAATTGTTTCCAGTTTTGAAGGGGTTGTTTTACATTTGTCTTAAGGTGCAATTTTTTTTTTTTTTTTTTTAATGCTGACTTATATGTAGGATTCATTCACATAAACGCATTTCAGTGTGATGATCTTTCCTCTGCTATAATGAAAGAGCCTCATAAAGCAGAAATAAGGGTAACACTTAATATAGATAGTTTATAACCATACATTAGCCAGAGAAGGAATTCCGATTAAACATCTCAAAGTAGAATACTCTAAAATCTGTCCCTTTTATGAAACTGTAATCTGTAATTGCTAATTCATGGTTAAACATCCCAAAGTAGATTAGGTGACTAAAACTATTCCTTTATAAAACTGTAATTCTGCCTATGGTTATTGCATAGTAATAAACAATCTACAATGCTTTTTAAAAACACCTTATAACATAGTTATTAAGCATATGTTATTTACTTATAAAACATTTATAAACATTAATAAGCAGCACCTTAATATACAGTGTTACCGAAATATGATCTATAACTGTTTACCAGACTGCCTGACTGTCCATTCATCTATCCCTTGTTGTATCAAAATCTACTCGCATGTGCACTGTGCCTTAGGAAAGACGGAAGGGATTACCTATTTCCATATAACGAGTTCATATTGTTGATCCCTATTGTTTCACCCGTTCCACATTGGCTTTCTTTGACCTAGACCTGGAAGTCCAAGATTAGGGTCTATACTGCGCTGCATTTGCAAGGCTGCAGATAATTATTCTGTGCTACTTCCATGGTTACCTTTTTTGCAGTTGATTAACAGATGGTTAATGTTCAGGATGTATTTAAAAGATATAGATATGTAAAAAGAACATATTTTTGAAAAAAAAAAGTATTACAAAATTCTTTAAAGAAGTTTTTTAAAACATTGTTTTTTCCTATTCAAATGTATTTATACATCCATTTTTTGTTTACTAGGTTATCAATTCAACATTCATACATATATTTTTTTTTACTAAAAAAACCCATACCTGTCTGTCTGAAAAAAAAAGAAAAGGTTTTCCTGTAATTAAGGTCTTCTTCCATGGCGGTGCACACAACATTTGATGGATTGGTATTGCTTTCTACTCCCTTAGAGAAAACGTAGCGTGCACAAGCAGAGCTCAAGACAAAATGAAAAACACAGGTCACATGTATGGAGGTCAGGTAAGAAATGGATTCAGGCAGGCTCCAATTTCCAACAATACAGAAAGAAAGGTGATTGGGATCAGGCGCTGTTGTGGTTGCCCAGCCTCTAAAGGCCACGGCACTGCAGGAAATGTAAATGATGTGCTGGTGCATGCTGGGATTGATGGTCATGGTGAGCTGAGCAGTTTCCATGGTTATTCACTTAGCTGGTGATTTTGATTTATCCGGTCCTGTCTGTCGAAAATACCGCTACAGATTTCTACATCAGAGGTCTATATCAGTGTTTTTCCAAATATCTCAATATTCTCAATATTACTTTAATAGTTTCTTCCAAGGCTAATTCAGAATAAACAATGTGGTTACCCCTGTAAATTCTCACTTTTTAATCTGCCTGTTGTTCTGGCAACTGAACTTTTAAACATAGGCAGAATCAACACAGAAATGGAAGAGGAAGTGTCAGAGTCTTCTGAGGCAGGTCGTGTGGCAGTCCCCCCAGGAGCAACACTCACTGACACAAGTGTTCCTGGTGAAATACTGTGCACCTGGTTATGATTTTGTACAATGTTGTGTTTACATGGTTTTACTTAGATTTTTTATTTGTGCATTTTTAAAATGGTTTAATGCAAAGCTGCGGTCGAGCCAAAATGTATTCAGATTCATCCTATTGCACATATTACACAATAAACTATTGTAGGCACATCATGCTACATATACACAAAACTGCCATTTTGTAAGAGGAAGAGAAGCAATTGGTTTGTGGCAGGTCAAAAAAATCTTGCTTTACTTTATGCCAGTTGATATTTTTTGTAGAGATTTTAAATATATAGATGCAACAGCACTGAACCATCTGAAAGCTTAAAATAAAACATAAGAGGCTAAAATTGCATAGCACAGTACTTTGATGCTACTCTATGATGTCTGAAGAACAGCATATGGGTGTCTCTGTGTAGAATAAGCAATAGGTTTTTCATTTTGCACTGAAATAAACAGTAGATGGCACTAAAGAGCTACATAAAAGCAGCCTCTGGGATAAATACACACAATGGTCCATACTACACAATAAGAAGTCTGGAATCTGGGAAAGACAATGAGTTGTTTTGCTGTAGCGGTCAGCTTCTGTAAGGCAGCCACACATCTGACATTGATTTCTCATAATCCACGACTTCCTCTTCTACCCAACATGTCGGTCTGTCTTGTGCTCTTCACTGTCTTATGTGATGATGTCTGCCAAACTAATAGCGGTCTCTTGCTCTATGCAGAGACTTGTCACATTTTAGCACTATTCTGCACTTGGCATCAAGCAAAATAGAAATGGGACCCTTCCTGAAGTTGTGCTATGAAAACACAGGTGTGAGATGTTTCTGCATTGTTTTTCTCCATACTTCTAAATTGGCTGCTGATATGCACTGTTGCCTGGTGACAGTAACAACTAGTTTACAACAAAACAAACAGACATCACAGCTAAAGAGAAGTTAGAGTGACAAAAACTGAAAACTAAGCCCACTATGTAAAGTTATGTATTCACCAGCATTAAATAGTTTTGGAGTGCTAAGAAACTTAATGATTATTCTTAATTCTTGAATCTGCCTGGTGAACAACAAAGTGTTATAATACAAAATATCCATAGCCTTTTTGTGTTGTTTACTTCACATGTAATTTCTATTGTTAACCAGAGAGCAAATTGAAACCATTTACTTTTAATGAATAAAAGAAGTGTGGTTAAATAACATGTCAATTTCCAAGTATTCCATTATAAAGAGATATGCTCCTACTAATTCCCTTTCTTTAGTAGTTCAACATTGGCCTTCAATTAGAAAATAGCGAGGCATCCAGAAATCCAATTTAAATTAATTCCTAAAAGTACAAACTAATGCAACATATTAAATAAAGAATTATTATAAAGAGCCTGTTTGGTTGAAGGGATGGACATCTCCACCAATCTGTTTGTCTAGAAGTTGATGATGTATGAAGTAAATATCTGGGACCTACCTAAACCAAATGTGTCAGGGTTTCCAGCTAAGAAAGTCAGGTCATGTAGAGACAGTTTTTGATTCATGACAACAGGACTGTGTGGAACCACATAGGACTGGTCCCATGTTTAAACTTTAATATGGGAGAGTCAAGGAAACAAAATGGACAAAGCAGAAGGAAGCAAAGTCCAGTGCACTCCATTTAAAGAGAAAAACACGAGAAGGAGGAATGCTTTTTAAACGGCTGTATTCATAAATACCAGCCAGAAGGTACTATTTGAACCTAGTTATAGTTTACCATTTTTGCATGCTTATATTTAGCATTTACGCTGTTATTCTTTTTATTTAAATGTCTTATAAAAAGTATATAAACTTTTGTAACATATTTCTATGCTTTACAATGTCATAATACACTTGCTGCGGTATCCTACTGTAGAGTTTAATAATGGATGTGATAAGCTAATAGGCTTTTATCAAGAAGAAATCTACTCCCTCAGGGAACCCAATAGTAGAGACAAGAAGTGTTATTGTGGTGTAGAAAATGAGTCCGTCAAAAGGATTGGTGTCCATAAGACCATATGTGACAGGTGGCTTCCCAGCCCAGGAAGCTGACAGAGAGACACAGGCAGGTACTTGCGGGTTGAAAGCGCCGGTGCGTGTTTTCTATTCAAACTATAATAATAATAAAAAAGTGTAGACAAAAACACAAATCACCAACACAAAAACAAAACAACACCCAGGTCAGGCTGGGCAATCACCTTCACAGATCCTGTAATCTCCTTTTCTTTTCACTTTTGCTCTCTCTTACTTTCATTCTTCTTCTCAAGAACCCACACTACCAACAAAAGCTGCAGGTTTTTATACATGTGACCATCTCCAGTTTAGCAATAAGTTAATCAATCCAGAGATGGTCCCATTTCATTATGGTCCCATTAGTGGGATGGGGCATTAACTCCATCCAGGCTGCCAACCAATAACAAACAAACTATTTTGTTTTCAAATAAACACAAAATACATTAAAATCATACCAATATCCCAAACAGATACATTTATTTTTAAAATCATAATACACTATTTACAATATAATTGCAACAAAATAATCCCATTAAATACACCACACAATAATACATTTACATGCAGGGCTTTCTGCCCTGCCACACTATGGTTTCGAAGAAAACGGTAAAAAAATAAGATGATAAGTTTAAGGGTTAAAGGAGCGTATCCGATAATATAAAAGCTGACTTTTATATTCCGCTAACTTTATACCTTTTGTAATAAGTTGCATGGAAATGTGTTAGAAAACAAGTATGTCAGTTTAAGAATGAAGAGAGCAATGTTCCCAGAAGACTTAAAATAATTAAAAGTCAAAGAAATGGTAATCTTAGAAATGTCCACTAGGGGTCAGGAGGCACTTGAACTTCTGTCTCTCACAGGGTTAATTAGCTCATTGTAGGAGCTGCTGAAGTCAAGCTGTCTCCAATCTGGTAATCAAGGAACTTAAAGGGGTTATTTGTTTGTGCTCGATGTTGGCAAGTATGAGATGGTTTGGAGACCTGTGTGGCGACTGGGTGAAAGGAGAATTATTTGTTTGGAAAAGAAACCCTGTAGGAGTACAAGCTGTCAGATAACCTGTGCAAGTCAGAACAACATTTGTCACTTGAAAACTGCAACCAGGATCAATCATTGTGTGTTTCTCTTTATTTTGTTTTGTTGGATAAATGTCAGGGAAAACTGTATTTTTAAAAGAAATTCACAAATAACAACCCCCCCAGAAAAAAACGAATTTCACGGAGTGTCACGAAACCGACATTTTATAACCCCCCCCCCCCCCCCCCCCCCCCCACACCCATTTTCTGTTTACATTATATTCTATGATGTAAGTTGCCTAAACTGTATTATCACTGATAGTTCATCAAGAACATCACCCAAAAACTATGGCTGAAACATTTTAACATTTAGGCTAGCTACTGAGTAAACTCTATAAAAATGTACACTGTAACTCAATTCACTATTGAAACCATCTTTAAATTACAAATTGAGCAACAATTTTGAGTTTTGTAAACCTTTAAAACTTAAGTTGACACATTATTTAAAACGACATGACAGCAATTCCAACAGCCTTTATTTTTTGCTGCCTGTAATCCCAACACGGGAGAAACGTTAACTGCAAACCTGAAATGACAAAACCAAAGCTTTTGTGTTTTATCTGTACATTAATAGTATGTAGAAATGCCATTGTACAGTATGAGGAATTCACCAGTCATGAAGCCGGTATTTGTTTGACCCCGTTGTTAAAGTAACCAAATGCATGGTATCGAGCCGGACCGTGTAGAGCTACTGTAGCGCTGCTTCTGCGTGATAAAAGTATGAAATCGACAGGAGAGGTGAAGAGTTCAGTAATGTAAAATACTGTAAGGAAAAGTAAAATTTTAGTAAAATTATGCTTCGCTAATTAGTGCCAGTTAGTACATTAGGAATGGGGTCAAATGGGTGCCGCAGCAGAGCGCTACTTTATACTTGCCAATTCAGTGCTGCGTTGATCGATCTTGATACATGACCCCCTATGTGTCTTCAAATACATTGATAAAGACTCATCAAATGTATGAAAAAGTATTTAAACAGTGCCTTTTTAGTACTTATGTTCATATTAATAGTGGAACTCAGACAAAGTGCCATTTTTTCTATCATTGTAGAACTATGAAAAACCTAACACCTGTGACCTAAAAGCCTGCATATCCCATCAGCCCTCCTTAACGCTGAAGGAAGGTTTCATAGCTTTTTTTTAAAAAGTCCTGACATGCTTGTCTCTTTTAATTACATTTACAGTAATTACCAGGGTTTCAAATTATTTTTGTAGGTGCTTTGCTCCTGTGCTGAGCTTAAGTTTAATCTGACCCTCAGGGTGTGGAGAAACCAGTGGTTACAGCAGCCATGCCAAATATATTTGTCTTACAGTCAAACCAATGTGTCTCAGCATTAAACAGCCTCAGTTTTGAAAACCTCTTGAAGATACAGAGGTCTTTTATTTCATGGTAATGGCATATTTATCTATTGAGGCCAAATCATACATAATTTAGAAAAGATCATCTGTGCCATATTATATATACAGTGTATATTTTGTAGAACTTGCTCAGGACACATCTGAAAAAAAAAGCAATAATCCTTTTTTCCTCCCTGAATTGACAAATTAAATAAATACATAGGAATGATTAACTGAAATGCAACATCTGATGTCCTTTTAGAATCAAGTATCATCCATGCTCTTCAACAATGTAATGGAATCTTTATTATAAAACTGATTGTCAGAATGCTGCATTCTGATTGGTCCATCAGTGTTCCAAGCCATTACAATGGCTGCATTCCAAAATTCAATGCTGAGAAGCAACAACTCTCAAAATCATTCATAAACTCACTGTTGAGAGATAGTGACGCAGAGTGTTGATTCAACGCTGACTCAATGAACTCACTGACTCTCAGAGCTGGTGAGCTGCTCAACAGAAAGATGGCGACACCCAGAAAAATTATGAATGGGATTTAAATGTAATACTGATACCGCAATTCACCATCAAAATGGTAATACACACACATATATATATATATTGTTGTGACAATAGTGACGTTTTTGTTGAGTCTACAGTTGAATTTAGGTACGCACACAATATCAAGCACAATGTCACAATTAGAAACTGATTAGTAAAAAATAAGGCAATTATCACTTCACCTTTGCTAAGCACTTACCACTGCGCCACCAAAATCAAAGAAAACACCTGTCAAAATACCTGCTGTCACGGAAGATACTGAAGTCATCAAGGTGTCTTTTCATATCTTCCAGTTTATATTAGTCAGCACACACATATCCATTACCCAGATACACATCAGTCGCGTTTTACCATCCCTGTATTAAGAATATATATGTAAGAAATTAATGCACTTGCATGCGATTTTTGACTCTGTCACCAGTTTTCTGATACAAAGCCCATCTCTTCAATATTACAATTGACTTGTTTAACCATCACAGCCCGCGTTTTTCTTTTTTTTCTGACATGGCAAATCAGTGTGTCTTTATTGTGCATTGCAGTCACACAGAGCTTCCTCCGAAAACAAAGCTAACGAGACGAGGCACGGTCATGTAAAAGTTAACCATTCAGCAGTTTTTTTTTTACTCTGTGATCTTTGGTTGCTTTTGTGCATTTTCATTTGCAAGTGAACTATGAGCACTATATTCTGCAATTTAATTCTGGAAACTGGTGTTTTTTTTTTTTAAATTGTTTGTTAAATTGCATTTTATGTTTTAAGCAGTTCTGTGCATGGGTAACATTTTGATTTCTTTTTGCTGTTGGGTCGTAAACGGGGAATTTTACCTACTGCTACAATACACACCTTATTTAAAAACATGTACTGTATTACAGTCCACATATCATCTCTTTTGGCAAGTGACATTTTCAGAATCATGTTGTTCTAAATTAACATACTACTTCTATTTAAAATATAGTACAGTACCAACAAAACTGTCAGGGTGGGTCATAATATCATTCTGTGTGTGAAAGTAACAGAATTGAAATATACAGAGGGGGAATCTTAAACCATTCTCTGTGTCTTCTTGGTTTCTGGTCACAAACTCCCCCACTGACAAAGAATGCTTTTAAAAAGAGTCGTAAACTAAATACTGGACAAACGGCTTATCTTCAGATCGCTGAATGACTCTTTTGACACCGCAAGCCAAACAGTTCTGGGTGCTTTGACACCTAAGACAGGAAGCAGTCCATCTCATAAATTCAGCCGACAGGGGGCGGAATACAATATTATTTTAGGGCCAACTCTCAGATTACAAATAAGCAATACACGCCGCTGTACTGCTTCATTACCATTGTTATTATTTACTGTTTTGCCTTCAGGCCATTGGATTTAAAAAATAAAACAACAAAACATTAAACAGCATTGCACCTGGATTTTAATTGTCTGCCTGTTTATTGATCACCTGCACCTGCACACTGTTAACCACTTTGCCACAGTCTGTTAAATGCTTAAATGACTGTCTTTCTAAAAAATTATAATTGTTTGACTTTAAATTACTTAATAATTAATAATATTCATCCCAACAGAGTGCTGTTTGGTATACACTATAGCCAATGAAAGTGAATTACCTAGCAACAATGTTAGTTGTTGCGTAGAAGATGAATGAAGGCAGGCAGGCACCTCACAGATACACAACTAAGTAAGTTTTTTTATAGTTATAGTTATGTCAGAACAGTGTGATGAAATACAACTAGCAAGGTTTTTTATGGTTATTTAAAGTCTTTATTAAAAAAAAAAATGTTTTACCTGAATATCATTTTTAGTTCATAGGGACTATTTTCTGTTGTGGAAGGTTATACCTCAAAATGTTAATAAATCTTTAGAACTATATAGATTTCTCTTTTCTTTTTTTAAAAACATTTATAAATCCTTTTTATAAAAGCAGTAAGACACTTGAGGGCATGGGTCGTGCTGGATATTATCACTTCTTGGTTGGTTGCAGGCACTCGACTGCATCTTGTCACTAACAACGCACCAAGAAGTGACAATATCCAACACAACCCATGCCCTCTCATGCCTTATTGCTTAAATATCCACTAAGCTGACTGGATCTCTTCCTATTATAACACCTCTGACTGCGTTGTGTCCCTAACACCTTGCTGGGATATTGGTTTCTGACACAGTGGAAAGTGTGAGTCCTGCAAAGCACCAATTTACCACTCTTGTGGGCTCTCATTTTGAATTATTGGTAAGTTTCTGAGATCTTTTATCCATTCACAATGTAACACAATACAAGAAGAGAACTGCTGTATGAGAATTTCTGGTTGCTGAGGAGGGGACATGATTGAAAACTCAAAGGATACAGGAGTGAGGATACTGAGTGATTGAGGGGTTCAATAGCAAGGCCAACACAATAGATGCAAACAAACGTACATAAAACCGAGTTGCCTCTTGCTTTTTAATAACAAAATATTCCTAATGCATGTTGCTTCTATGTATAATAGTGTGCATATTTTCAGTTGTAGTTGTTATTTATCAGTAGTTTTGTGGCAGGGAAAGAGCCCTGCATGTAAATAAAGTGTGGTATTTTGTTTGAATTTTGGTGGTTGGCAGGGATGGAGCAGCTTTGCACGACTTGTTTTTGTTTAACTTTTTTTTAATTTATTTTGGCTCGTTAAGCTGTGTTTTTGATTTAGAAAATAAACTTGTAGTACTTCAGTTCTGAATCTCCTTTCTGCCTCCTACCACCATAGACACCCAGCCACTCAACCACAAGTTTACACATTTTGTTTGCTTCTTGCTTTTGAAAAGTAAAATATTGTCATTACTTCCTGTCCTGTAGTCAATTAGGAAATTGGTTGTTTATTGCACTTCTACTTTTTTGTTCTTCTATATTTCCATGTTCGTCAGAACTACACTGAAATGATGACAAGAAAATGAAGGTCAGATTCCCAGGCTTTCTATTGACATGATTCTTGAATTCCCATAAAGCAGAAGGGATCTCCATTTACATCTTACATGGACTATACTAACTCTAGTACATTCTAAGTGGCTCATTCACTCCAAGACATCTTGGGTCTCCTTGACGGCTTTTGTGTGAGTTGTCCACGGGTAGCATTTGATCCTAACTCAAGCAGTGCTTGTCTTCTGAGCTACCAAAACTATTCATGAAAACGTTAAGAAACATGGTCTCATTTGAGATTTTAGATGTCGCTGAGGATTCATCAGATAGTCACTGAAGTGCATAACTGCGGAGCAGCTCATTAATTTGATCTGTTTAATGAATGAACTGTAAATCCCCAAAGAAGAACAGTCACTGTTTAAGGGAGAAATTATCTTGAGCCACTAGAGTTTTAGGAAGACGCTTTTAGTAGTAGCATGCTCCTATGCATATTCTTTGCACATTCATGGGAAAGCCTCGTCTGAGAAATTATTCAAGCATATTTACTTAGACATATGGATTAAATATCATATTCCCTTTATTTGTGTGTAAGATTTCTTGTCTGTATTGCATAACAGTTACAACTGTGCAAACACAATCTGAATATAGAACCAAACAGGTTATTTTAGTAATGTACAAAAAAGAAGAAAAAAAACAATGAATTTATTGATTGTTGTTATTCAGGAAAAGTTCTTACATGAACAAACATGGCCACCATGAGCACATCAATATGACTGACATGCCAGTTTTGCCCATTTTCACCCTGAAATGACACATTCCTACCATTGAGGACAGCTGTTACTATGGAAAACAGCACAGTCTAGGAAAAATTATTTCTTGATGCAGCCTTTTTTCGCTGGTGTGTACCAAAATAATTTGTGTTGATAATGTTTGCTCTATAACAACCAAAGCGCTTAAATTTCACAGTAACTGCTTGGAAGCCGTAAAGTTGCTT
Source organism: Polyodon spathula (assembly GCF_017654505.1). NCBI lineage: Eukaryota > Metazoa > Chordata > Actinopteri > Acipenseriformes > Polyodontidae > Polyodon > Polyodon spathula. The sequence continues at coordinate 98,697,360 of NC_054534.1, forward strand.
GCAACTCTAGTTAGATCTTGTTATTATCTTTATGGGACAGTTTCTACCAGGACAGTAACATATTAGATTGAATTTGTATATTTATTCTTTATTCAGGTTTTAATGGTAACATTACATTTTAGTCAGATGCTATGTAACACCTTTTAAATGAGTATTTAAGAAAAATGTTGTCAAATATGTAGTCATAATACTGTAAAGCTTCAATAACTCAATGGATCTCAATAATTACATCAAAAGTGCTAAGGACTTTGAATCACAAAAATGGACTTGAAATGTTTAATTTAAAAAAAAAAAAAACAGTACATTTGGTTTGTAACATAAGTTCTGACTATTTTCTATAAACTTATCTGCTCGTTATTTTTGGCTGTCCAAAGTTATTAGAAAGGATTATGCACGTAGTTATGTAGCCTTTATTAATTCTACATATTATCCAATAATATGGTGTACTGGGAGTAGTTTGATAGTGGTGGTGGTGTGTCTCTCTCTTTCTCTCTCTCTCGCTCTATCTATATATATATATATAAAATTAGGGCTGTCAATCTATTGCAAATTTTGATCAGTTAATTTATGGCCATTAGTTTGGTAGATTAATCCAAGCACATTTTTAATAAAGGTATGATCATATAGCGGCTACCCCAGTGGTGTAGCTAATGGGGTGGTTTTAGGGGTTTGAACCCCCGCCGAAATTAATTATTCAGCTACATGGGGCAATAAAAATATCAGCCGTGTGGAAAAATTTGACTCGATTCACCACCACCCCCCCCCCCCCCCCCCCCCCAAATGAAATCGTTGCTACTCTTGCCATTTATTCAGCGCTTTCCAGACGTGTCAGGCCCAATTTATTTTCACATGCGCTCTTTACATTATTTTTTTCAGAGTAAAACAGATTTAAAGGGCACTGCATCGCAAAAGGTCACTCAGTGCTGCATCTCCAGCCAAACTCCGCCCCTTATTCGCTGTATTTTTCACATACCTCTTCATATTCATGCATACTGATACATCCTCTCCTGATCACTCATTTTAGCACCAGACTCTTCAATAATGTGATCCAAGTCATTATTGTATTACTATAACATCTCAAAAGGCTCTGCAAATGTCCATGACATTCTTTGAGCGCTGGATGTGGAAGCGGCTATCTTCTTTCTTTGTATCCGTGTTATCTCTGTGGTGCAGGGGCTATGTATATTGCTCAGACATTCGGTTTCTCTGAGCTCTTATCGGTCTCACTCGGCCATTGAAAGGTTTTCTCGACTTTTTCTGGAGAAAAAATTACTAGAGACCTGTGCTTTCCATCTTTTTGATGATGTCTGACAGGGACTGGAAAGTGTAAATTGTACTGTTGGACCTGGTCCGACATAAAACTGCAAAGGGTTAACCATTATCCAAAAAGATCTCGATCAATCCCCGAAACAAAATCCTGGCAACGCTACTGGGCTATCCTACATAGTAATGCTTAAATCAATACAAGCTAAAAAAAAAAAAAAATATATATATATATATATATATATATATATATATATATATATACCCAATGTGAATTTGGTCTTTCTAAAACCATTTTTATTTTTATTTTAACAAATGTAACAAATGCTATCTTTCGGTCCTATTAGCTTAATAAAAAAAGATTTAGGGTCCTGATAACTCAGTCACACAAGCACCAAGGGCCTGATTTTCAAGTACAGCTTTCATGTGTCTTGGCATGCTCTCCACCAGTCTTTCACATTGATGTTGGGTGACTTTATGCCACTCCTGGCGCAAAAATTCAAGCAGCTCAGCTTTGTTTGATGGCTTGTGACCATCCATCTTCCTCTTGATCACATTCCAGAGGTTTTTAGTGGGGTTCAAGGCTGGAGATTGGGCTGGCCATGACAGGGTCTTGATCTGGTGGTCCTCCATCCACACCTTGATTGACCTGGCTGTGTGGCATGGAGCATTGTCCTGCCAGAAAAAACAATCCTCAGAGCTGGGGAACATTGTCAGAGCAGAAGGAAGCAAGTTTTCTTCCAGGACAACCTTGTACTTGGCTTGATTCATGCCTCCTTAATAAAGACAAATCTGCCCGATTCCAGCCTTGCTGAAGCACCCCCGGACGAGTCCAATTTTCAGCTTTGTCCAACACCTGGTCGTCTAATGGTTAGACTGAGACTTGGAGAGGCCTACAAGCCACAGTATCTCGCACCCACTATGAAATGTGGTGGAGGATCGGTGATGATCTGGGGGTGCTTCAGCAAGGCTGGAATCGGGCAGCTTTGGCATGAATCAAGTCAAGTACAAGTTTGTCCTGGAAGAAAACTTGCTTCCTTCTGCTCTGACAATGTTCCCCAACTCTGAGGATTGGTTTTTCCAGCAGGACAATGCTCCATGCCACACAGCCAGGTCAATCAAGGTGAGGATGGAGGACCACCAGATGAAGACCCTGTCATGGCCAGCCCAATCTCCAGACCTGAACCCCATTGAAAACCTCTGGAATGTGATCAAGAGGAAGATGGATGGTCACAAGCCATCAAACAAAGCCGAGCTGCTTGAATTTTTGCGCCAGGAGTGGCATAAAGTCACCCAACATCAATGTGAAAGACTGGTGGAGAGCATGCCAAGACGCATGAACGCTGTACTTGAAAATCAGGGTTATTCCACCAAATATTGATTTCTGAACTCTTCCTAAGTTAAAACATTAGTATTGTGTTGTTTAAAAATTAATATGAACTTATTTTCTTTGCATTATTCGAGGTCTGACAACACTGCATCTTTTTTGTTATTTTGACTGGTTGTCATTTTCTGCAAATAAATGCTTTAAATGACAATATTTTTATTTGGAATTTGGGAGAAATGTTGTCAGTAGTTTATAGAATAAAACAAAAATGTTCATTTTACCCAAACACATACCTATAAATAGTAAAACCAGAGAAACTGATAATTTTGCAGTGGTCTCTTAATTTTTTCCAGAGCTGTATGTATGTATGTATGTATGTATGTATGTATGTATGTATATATCTATATATATATATATATATATATATATATATATATATATATATATATATATATATATATATATATATATATATATATATATATATATATATATATATATATATACATATATATATATATATACATACACACACACACACACACACACACAGTGCCTTGCAAAAGTATTCAGACCCCTGACCAATTCTCTCATATTAATGAATTACAAATGGTACATTGAAATTTCGTTCTGTTTGATATTTTATTTTAAAACACTTAAACTCAAACTCAATTATTGTAAGGTGACATTGGTTTTATGTTGGGAAATATTTTTAAGTAAAATAAAAAACTGAAATATCTTGCTTGCATAAGTATTCAACCCCTGTGCTGTGGAAGCTCGCAGTTTGCACCGATGAAAGAAATTACCCTAACGAGGACATTAAAGTTGCTGTCACATTTTCTGGATAAAAACCTCACTGTTGAAGGATCATTGGTAAGGCTATGAATCTGAAGGAAAATGAAGACCAAAGAGCATTCTACAGAAGTTAGAGATAAAGTAATACAAATGCATAGATTAGGGAAAGGGTACAAAATAATATCCAAGTGTTTGGATATCCCAGTGAGCACAGTTGAATCAATAATCAAGAAGTAGAGGCTGCATCACACCACCCAGGCACTGCCAAGAAAAGGCCATCCCTCAAAACTCAGCGCTCAAACAAGAAGGAGACTTGTGAGAGAAGCCACAGAGAGGCCAAAAATCACTTTGAAGGAGCTACAGAGTTCAATGGCTGGGAGTGGAGTAATGGTGCACCAGTCAACCATATTAAGAGCTCTGCATAACACTGGCCTGTATGGGAGGGTGGCAAGAAAGAAGCCGTTACTCAAAAAGTGCCATCTGAAAGCACATCTGGAGTTTGCCAGAAAGCATGAGAGTGACCCAGCTGCGATGTGGGAAAAGGTTTTGTGGTCAGATGAGACCAAGATAAAGCTTTTTGGCCAAAACTCAAAGCGCTATGTGTGGCGCAAACCTAACACTTCCCATGCCTCAAGACATACCATCCCTACAGTGAAGTATGGTGGTGGCAGCATCATGCTGTGGGGATGCTTCTCATCAGCAGGGACTGGGCATCTTGTTACAATTGAAGGAAGAATGGATGAAGCAAAATACAGGAAAATACTGCAAGAGAATCTGCTTCAGTCCGCTAAAAAACTGACGCTTGGGAGGAAATTTACCTTTCAGCAGGACAATGATCCCAAGCACAAGGCCAAAGCAACATTGGAGTGGCTCAAGAACAAAAAGGTGAATGTCCTACATTGGCCCAGTCAAAGTCCTGATCTCAATCCCATTGAGAATCTGTGGCACTATTTGAAAATTGCGGTCCACAGGCATCGTCCAACCAACCTAAACAACCTGGAGTAAATCTGCCAAGAAGAATGGCCAAAATCACCTCGACACTGTGTGCAAAGCTGGTACATACTTACCACAAAAGACTCAAAGCTCTTATTGCAGCGAAAGGTGGCTCTACGAAAGGTGGCTCTACCAAATATTAATGGGGGTTGAATACTTATGCAAGCAAGATATTTCAGTTTTTTATTTTTCTTAAAAAATTTTCCCGACATAAAACCAGTGTCATCTTACAATAATTGAGTTTGAGTTTAAGTGTTTTAAAATAAAATATCAAACAGAATGAAATTTCAATATACCATTTGTAATTCAGTAATATGAGAGAATTGGTCAGGGGTCTTAATACTTTTGCAAGGCACTGTATATACACACACACACAAACACACACAGTGCTTAAATATCAACAACCTGTATTAGTGTAATTATTATTCCCCTCAGTGAAATACAATAAATGCATTACTGGATGAAATTGAAGAGGTTCATACAAAAAGAGGCTGTGATAACTCCATAGAAGTTAAAACCAGTTTTTAAAAAAGATAGACTGAATAGGTATCAGTACTTAACAGTCTTTTCTCAATGTATGATGAACCTTGAAATACACTATTCACAATCACCTTGAACTACACTATATATTCAAGTGTTGTACTTGCCTTTTTAATTGGTTTCTCTCACTGTCTGGTTGCCTCCAACACCAAGGTCTTTCTCGGTAGGCCATTTGGTATTTGAATCCTACTGTACATTTTTGTGAGAGGTGAATAATGCTTAACATTTATTAACAAATTACATTTATAAACAAGCTTTGTGTTTTCAGCAAATTTTGCAGGCTTGTTTCTGCTAATGGCATTTCCAATAAACATGTGTGTCAAGTTAATTAACAGACACTGTGAAACATTTCAGTGGTTGAATATCTTAAATCGCAGGCTGTGAATACCTAACTATACTCTTACCTTTTCATGCAATTTAATTCAGGATCCACACAGTTTTGTTTTATTCCGGGGGTGAGAATGTTGTTGAGTTTGGATTCCAGCTTAGTAGGCACACCTGGGATTCAGTCTTCTGACAATAGGACAGGGTCCTTATTTGTGTTGTGCTGATACAATACTTTCAAATTACAATGCACTTCACATCAAGTGCCATTTATAACACCGTATCGGCCATGTATCTAAAACATAACCTATTGTTGTTGTGCTTGCAATTGTATCTACTTTCACAGCAAAAAGGGATGAATGTAAGAACAGATTTGGCTCTTTGTGTTCCATGTACTCTCTGGATCAATTGCATTGGCCAGCGCACATCTGCAGCATGCTGATTATCCTCAAAGGAATACGAGATGCACCTGTTGTCACAGCTCTGGGCCTATGTGGTATGCACTCAGAAGCTAAAATGCAGTTCTGTAGCATTGTTATCATTCATACTATCTGCTGTTGGAACTGGGGGGTCCGGACAGATAACCTGAATTATGGCTCAGCATCACCTGCGGCTCTCCTAATGACTTCCAAAACCCTTTGGAATCAGTCAGGGCTACCTCTATCTGAACTTCCTACATCCTTATGCTTTAGCTGAGGTCACCTCATGCATAGTGCCTTGTCTCTCAATTATGTAAATGTGTTACTCTGGAAGCCCATTTTTTAGAATTTAAGCCCCATCTTTGTGGAACTCTGCCTGGTAAAGACATACAGTGCAGTCTTAATGAACCTGCAAGCAAAGGGACTGAAGGTATTAGGCTGTTTAAACCTGGCAGTTTTTCAAGGTGCCTCTGTCCTTCAGTTTTATTGAAAGTGGCTAGTGAGAACAGATGACTGCTAAGTTTATGGAGGTTATTGACATAGATTTAATACGGTATTATTTATCCATAAATACATAAGGTATGGCTAGGCACACAGATCAAACAGTATTGCTCCGTACAGTATTTATAGAATCAACTAATTTTGCTTCATAAAGTTAAAAGAAACCTGCTGAATAATGTTACATTATCATACTGAATTACATACTACTTAGTAGTTTTCCATATAAGTAACAGAAAACTGACAAAAAATAAAATAAATTACTATTATTGCTTCCGGTAGACTTTTGCAATATCATTTTGTAGTTTCTTTGATTACATGTTAAATAAAATATCTAAAATTATGTTCATTCTAGGCGACGCAAAACGTTTGTCCACAGCTGTTGCGCTTCTATCCCCTCAAAACAGTAAATATGATTAAAATGAGTTCCATTGACAAGACCTCATTTTGATATAAACTGCTAAATGATTTGGGAAACATACTGACTAGAGAGCAGAAGATTGTCGTACACTGATATACCGTAAGCGTCTGACTGCAACGGCTCTTTGTGTTTTTTTAGAACACAAACATTATCTATATTTTGTTTTTACCATCTCTTTAAATAGTTTACATGTGGGAGATTGATTGTTTTAATTAATTTTATTGAGAAGAGTTGTACAGGATGGAATTGGAATAGAAAGAATATTGCAGACCTGATTGTTGTGATGTAAGCAATAACACACAACAGGGCGCCCGGTTGTACTGAGACATATTGACGAATGGGAAGCTCGTATCGAAATATTTACACACTTATGGTAAATCTTGCATTGTCATGGTGCAGAGAGAGAGAGTTAGGCCAGCATGACACCATGTTTTAAGAGATCTAATTTTACAGGATTAATAAAATGTATTAATTAATTTAAAAAAAAAAAAACACCACATTTGTTTAAATTATAAAATAAAAAGGAAAGCAAATCTTCTGTTATTCAAGAGTATTTGTCTCAGTTTTGCTCAACACCTTACTGATAAATGTTGGAGACTCGGTACGCAAGTGTCTCTCCTTCTCAGACAGCTAATTTTCAAAATTAAGCTTGGAGGGATGTGATTGGATGGACTGATCCGAGTTTACTTTTTAATTTCCTAATTTCTCTTGCAAAGGTATTACCTCTTTCATCCAGGCAACTGCAGCCTTCGTAATGTTCTATATTTATTATCAGGTCTAATTTGAAACTCCCAAATACTACAGCTCTCAGCAAAGGCAGCTCACATGTCAGAGAGCTAAAGTGTTTGCAAAACTAAACTGATTCACAACCAGTTATTCCCACAACAAAGCTTCAAAAAACCCATAACAACTGAATGCAGTAGGAATTCAAGGAAATGCACACACATGGATTAGGGAGTGGTCAACATGCAGAACACAGAAAGTACTGATTAGAGGAGAAACCTCAAAATGGAGTGTGGTAACCAGTGGAGTACCACAGGGATCAGTGTTAGGTCATCTGCTCTTCCTCATCTACATTAATGACTTAGATTCTGGTAGAGTAAGCAAACTTGTTAAATTTGTGGACACCACAAAACAGGAGGAGTAGCAAAGACCTTTCCAGCAGCAAAAGTCATTCAGGATGACCTATACAGCATTCAGAACTGGGCAGACACATGGCAAATGACATATAATAAAGAAAAGTGTAAGGTATTGCACACAGGCAAAAAAATGTACATTATAAATACCGTATGGGAGATACTGAAATTGAAGGAAGAATCTATGAAAAATATCAAGAAATGTCGTCATCAAGACAATGTGGGGAAGCTATAAAAAAGGCCAACAAGATGCAACGCAGAGTACAAAGTGAAAAATGTCTAGTGTAAAATGCTTTTCTGGCTTTCCATTCGCTCAGTTTATTTTACTCGAGTAAACCAGGCTTTTCACCCCGATGGTATGCGAATGATTGGGAAAGGTGGGGGTTGATATGTAAATTAGCTATGCTTAAAGTACTCGTGCTGTTTTTGAAGATCACTAGTGACATTTTGTGAAAATTTGGTTTCCATGCGCAGAGAACTGGTACATGAGTGAATCTAAGCTGCTGTAATAAAGCAAAATAACTTACGCCTGGCTGGTTAATAATGTGTTTTACTGCTCTTGCCCAAATTGTTTTTCAAATGTCATTAGTGGGGTGTCATGTCGTTAGTATTGAATACTGTTTCAATTAATATATCTTAGGACTCATTAATTAAAAATAAACTTGGAGGTATACAATGAAACTGACCAACAGGTATTGCAGATTACCATGACTGCAAACCGACGGAGAAGTTTTATATATATAATCTCCCTATCATTCAGGCAATACAGCATATAAGGAATGAAATGATGCTGCGTATACTACCCTGGCTTAGAAACCCTACTCGTCCGGACAGCTGACAGCTTGGCTTGATAACTGTGAAGGTTACCTCAGCCGCCAGTTTCAATTGAACAGCAACGATCTGAGGAGGCTCATGTTGTCAGAGATTCTCTCCTTTTTTTAAAATTGTGTTGGATTTACTGTTGTGTTAAATATTAATGATGCAAACAAATACAACACAATCAATACATTCATTTGCAATTTTATTTGGTCAGTTCTGAGAGGGCTTGTTGCGCTGTTTTGGATGATTGAACTGGCTCATGACATCCATTTCACCAACTATATTTACTAACGTGGAGGGAGGACATGCATTGTCTTTGGACATAGCTGTGATCAGAAAAAGGACGGGAATGAATTCAGTTAGACATTTAAGCAGCTCACTTGCTCTTTGTGTTTAACTTTAGAGTAGTTTTTACAGCAAGGGTATTCTCAAACAGCTGCTTTAATACTATAACAAGGGCATAACACAGTTCAGTGTAAGTGGTTTTATACAGAATTGTACACCCACAAGACATATACAACATGACAGACCAGATACATCAAAAAACAATAATAAAAAAAGCCTCCCGCATTATTATTAAGGTGAACTACACCACTGCTAACCATAAAATCGCCCATCAGCCACTTACTTTCTGTCATCTTGGAATCCACAGTAACTGACCTGCTCCCTTGCAGTATTTATAGTTAAGGATAAACACACTCACTAACATTTACACGTAAAATGTGTGTTTCCATGCGAAACTGGGTGTGGATTTTCCTGTGTGTGTCGTCATTTACACGAGTAAATGAGATTTACCCTATCCCTCTCTTTGGCTGTTTTTTTTTGGCCACAAACCTGATTTACCCAAGTAATTGTTCCAAACGTCCACACACATCGCCATTTCACATGTAAATTGACCCGCACGGAAAACCCATGGATGTTGACCCAGGGGACTTTTTCAACCTGAAAAAAGAAACAAGGACACAAATGGAGATTACTGTAGGTAAAGGGGCACTTTTTTACACAGACAATTGTGAGAGTCTGGAACCAACTTCTCAGTAATGTTGTTGAAGCTGGCAACCTGGGATCCTTCAAGAAGCTGCTTGATGAGATTCTGGGATCAATAAGCTACTAACGACCAAAACAAGCAAGATGGGCTGAATGGCGTTTTCTCATTTGTAACCTTTATGTTCATAAACCTGTCCTCTGTAGTCTTGTTGCTTAGCAATTTCTGCCATTTAAAAAAAACAAAAAACAAAAAACCCCAAAACAGAACACTTAACATTAAGGGATCTATTCTCATATTATTCATAAGTCAATTTCATAAACAAAATAAGTTGTTTTGCTCTAAAAGTTTCAAATAGAAAGGGTTAACATTGCTTAAGAAACATTTTATTTGAACTGAGGACAGTAAAGAAAACAAAAATAGTTTGCTTTGCTTGCTTTTACTGTAATATCTTTTTAGTATTGTGATGCTTTAGATGGATATATTATAGGACTAGGAAAAAATACAGAAATAAAGACAAGAAGAGAGGAAAAGTAAAACTTGAGGGGTGAGTTAGACTAGGTATATATTTTTGGGAAAATGACTTACATTATTATTTCACATAGATGCTACTTGTTGTTTGTTTTGTTCTGCGATTCTATGGGCATTGTGGCAAAGTGCTCCGTCTCTGGGTTATTTATTTGTGTTTCATGTTGTATGTAGTGTGTTAATGTTGGTGTATAGTTATTGGTACATGGGATATAAATGTGTTTAAAATGTATATTTGTATTAAGGCACGAGGATTGCACAGCACTTCACATGCAGGTAAAATGTAATATGCAAGCACAGGGAATTGCACTTTTATTAATTCACGTGCAGTTGTAACGAGGCTCCAATTGAATAATTGATTAACAGTCGAGTCTCGGTACAGCGGCATAAAAGCAGCATGTTTTCACCAACTCTGAGTTGTGTGTTCGGTGAGTGGAGAAAGGGATTGGAGACGGAGGTAATAATAGTGATAGTAAATAATAATATCAGCTCACCGTGTTTGTCTGTGCAGTCCGTTTAGTTTGTCTCTTTATTTTGGCTTAAGTGCCGTGTTCTGTGTTTTGTTTGTCTTACCTTTTAATTTTCTGTCTGTTCATTTATTAAATGCTGAGTGAAAACAATTGCTCAGCTTCACCAAACTCCACCTCTCTGTTGTTCGTGACATCTTTGTGACAGCATATACTAGAGATTAAGGGTTTCCCAGCTAATCAGTGTGCAGAAAGGATGCCTATACACTTTAATATATTGTCAGATTGAAAATATAGTAATAATACATTTTTTTAATTAAATCATTTATGATTAAAAATGTATAATGTTAAAACTAGGTTTACCAAATGTTTCATGACTGACATCTTTATACGTACTTGGTCTCTTTTTAGTTTGTTACCAAAATCACCTTATTACGAACAAAACCCTCTCAGTTATTCTGGAAGTCTATTTTTTGTTTTTCTTTTGCTGCAAAGACTTTCCATACTCTTTCTGTACATGAATCTCTGGTAACAAACTCCAGCCACCAAGTACCAAGAACGTTATTTTGTTGAATTTGGATATACAATACACAATTTTGACTCACAAAGAAAACCTTAAGTCGCATTATATATCATACTGTAGTATAAAATATGCATGTAATATATATGTAGCATGTAATGCTGATATTGATCATATTTCCAGCTTCCATTGTCAACATCCGTCCATGGAATTGACAGATTTGCTAAATACCAAAAACCCCAAACAATTATTTTTAAATTTATACCTAGTCAGTGCACTGTAACCGTAGGTGTTACTGTGTTTTCTTTCAGGGTTATTGGTTAATAAAAATGAAACACACAACTGTCTTTCAAATGTTCAAATATTAATAAATACAATACCCCCCCCCCCCCCAGCAGTTTGTGCTGAGGTAAAAAAACACTTCTGTATCTTATCAAGGCCTGTTTTGTATCTTTTCTCTGTGTCTTAGTATTGATTTCACAGAACCACTGGTGCGGAAGTAGGTAAGTTTAATTACAGAAGACTGGAAGTTGTTGCAACAGTCGTTTAGGCAACATGGCATGTCTCATCAATCATTTACCAGTAATTAAATCCACAATTTTAATTTAGAAATAAGGATTAATCACATGTTACAGACGAGTGGTTAATCATTCTGAAATGCATAATGCCAGTGTGTTTCCACCACGTAACTTGCATAATCTAATAACATGTGCTCTAAGGTCATAGTTTTCGTGTAACCTGAGGATAGCTAAATATTACTCGTTACCACATTGCCAAAGGTACTGACCTGCTGCCCTTGCTAATGACTTTTTTTTTTTTTTTTTGCAGTGAGCTGTTATCCAGGAAAGCAACTAGTGCTTTATCTAAAAATATTACACAATTATGTAATCTGTTTCCTGTAACTCATTCATTGCCAAGGTTTGAGCTTTACATTTCCACAACGTTCAGGGCAATTGTGTGCTTTGATTTATAAATAGTAATAATAATAATCATCATCATCATAATCACTATAGCCTTTAAAAAAAGATGTAAATACAAAGGATCATATTTTAAAAAGAAAATGTGTCAAAACCTACACTTTTGACTTGTATTCTTTTTCTCCCACTGATATTTATTTTCCTGGAAAATGGAAAATGGCTTATTGAATTCTGATGAAACTCTGTATTAACATTATTTACCATAAATTATTAGGATTGTATTGCAAGCCAAATTACAATTTAGAGATATCTCTAATTAATTTATAGAGATCTCAAAATCATTTATACTATTTAAAGATATCTCAAAATCATTTTAAGATATCTCAAAATGTTTCTGAGATATCTTTAAATAATTTCCGACTTCCTGTTCATTTACAGATACAGTGCTCCCCGTTTATAACGCTGTAGTCGGGAGACATAGTTAAGAGACCGTGCTATTTGTGTTCCGCCTTATAATGAGCATACTAGTGCTAGTGTAATGGCATTATGGGGCAAAAGGGAGGCATGGACATTTCATACACAGACAATTTCACTTAGAATTACTGTTCATTTTATTTTGTACTGCACAACAAACAACAATATACAAAAAATTAAAAACAAAGCATTAATATCATACTGTTATCATATACACACGCATTGCACAATAACACAAAGCAAATTAAATATCCACTTGCTGAAGCGGTTTCTATTTTAGCCAACGAGGTGTGACAAAAGTCACAAGCCAGTGACGTCAGCTCCCTAGCAACAAGCTGTTGTTGGGAATGGATTCTTTCAATGCAGCGGGGTTGTGCACTTGAGAAAGGAGAGGAAGACTCATGAAATTAATTGGAGACTGAAGTTGATGAAAAGCAATTACCCTCCGCTGTACAAATTAAAACAGTGTGCTGCTTTTTATACAGAAAATGAGGAAAAAGCAGGTTGCATAGAGGATTTATACTGGACCCAGACGCCCCCGATAAAACGAGGGAGTGGTTGTACAGTATTTATTAGCCTATTTGTTTTTCTATGGGTCTCTCGCAATATCGCGGCCATCGATATATAGCAGATTTGTATTGAACCCCGACATCCACGATATATCGAGTGGGGGGTGTACGTCTGAAAATTAAATGGTTTATTTAAAGATATCTCAAATTCATTTAAAGGGATCTGCAACTGATTTACAGATATCTCAAATTAATTTAAAGATATCTTAAAATGCAATTTGAGATATATTTAAATGATAATTTGGTTTGCCATACAGGTTGTGGGGATTTATGGAGCTGTCTCTTTTACCGGGATATATGTATGTACTGGAACCAAGCTGATTTTCCCATAAGATAACTTACGATATATGATTTACACCCGTTTTATTGGCTGTAATTTTCCTTAGCTTGGATATCTCTGCCTGGCTGCATTTGTTCAGCTGCTGGTCAAAAGCGAAGAATAATTTGAAAATTACAGTATCTCATTTAGTAGCTATGTCCCTGCAACCCATTGCAGAATGAACAGGTTTCACGATGTTTCTACGAAGAACCAGAGTAGGCTCAAAAATAAATGTTACTCTAAAAGGTACATTATTTTGTGAGCTGCTGAAAAGGAAACATTGAAAAGGAGCAAGCCTAATTCAAATGTAAAATCTATGGGGTCGACAGCTGTATTCATCTGTTAAAGGCTCGATCTGGCATCGAACTGACTCATTTCATTTAGTTTAGCCACCCTGTCTTCATTTTGGCTGGTGGTTGCTCCCAGAAGTTTGTTCCTACAGACAGATCATCAATGTTATTTGCCAGTCGAGTTCTAGTTGCTTTTAAGCATGACAACTCTTAGGAACGGTGAGGTGGTGTATATATTTACATATAGCTGATTAGCATATTCTACAAAGGGAACAGCATTCAGTTAAAATTAATCAAAGCTAATAATACTTCCACTTTAATAAGGGAACCTCTCATCGTATGTGTATCACATGAAAGAAACAAAAATAGAGGTAAGAAGTAAGTAAGAAAGCACACCTTGATATCCTAAATATAAGTATATCAAATAATAGATAATGGTGACATCCAAGAAGACCTGAGAGTTACTAACAAGGCTTGCTGCCATAAGGAGACAGGCAGCAGAATGGTCTTCTAGACTGGAGTTATGCAGTATGATAATCACAGGCAGGTGTTTTCACATCTTGAGAATAATTATCATGCTGCAGCTGTGCTCTGGAATGGTTCCCGGGTGCACATGGACAACAACTAGCCAGTGGATCATGTCGAACTGCCTTTTTATGCCAATGGTGCAATAATAAATGAGCAGCTTTAAAAATTCTAAAAATCAGTCACAGGTAATGCTTTGGGCCATACCTGCAAACTATCATGTAGTTGTCACTCTTGTTAGTACATAGTTACAGCAGGGTAATTAGAGGTGCTTGGGTATTTCTCAGGATGTCTTATATCAGATGAGCCTACTAAACTAAAACCCACCAAAATAAATCCAGAAGCAGCCTGCATATGTTGAGCATAAATTCTATGATATGTGAGTGTGTGTGAAGAGGTGTGTGTATATTTTGCTCTGAATGTATTCCTGGATGCTGGAATCACGAAGAGTCATAATCATTTAACTACATATTCAAATTTTTGTTTGTATAGATAATTTTTGCAAACTTTGGCACTTTCTTCTATTCACTGTTTCACCAATAAGTCACATGATTCTATGTCACACGATTCCAACAACCAAGAAGTCACAACAGGAGATACAAGCTCAAAAGTGTTCCTCATAAGATGTCATTTTTTTCCTATAGAATTTTCCTAAACATTTCCATAGTGCAATAAAGCTCTTCCAACTTCAGATCTGCTAATTAAAAAAAAAAAAAAATACAAAAAAAGTTGGCTTCAATTTGAACCAATTCAAGTTTTGATAACATAATTCCCCAGAGAGCTTGAAAACCCAGTTATTTATTTTTTTATTTATAAACTTTATTGGCTAAACAAATAGTCACAGATAAACACATACATAGATGATAACAGGGCACATTCTATTGGTGACTCCAACACTCAACAAGAAAGAAATGAACTTTTTAAGCCCTTTACATGGGGAAGTTGGATAAGGAAAAAATGCAAAAACAAAGGGAAAGGGACCCTTTTGACTTGCAAAGACAAGCTCCCTTTATACAGTGTTATTGTTAACTTGTAATAACAGACTGTTGCCCTGACACATTTACGTTAACGTCTTCCAATCCCAAGTTGTCAAAAATATGCACCCTGTGATAGGGTGGCTTAGTGGTGACGACAGGCCAGAAGCAGAAACAAGACAAAGGCAATAATGCAAGTAGAAATACAGTACTTCAGGTGCAAAGACACTTGCACCGTTTTATTTAAACACAAAAATAAAATAAATATTTAACAAAAAAAAACCTCCACTTTGTTCACAGAGCAAAATAAAAGGTTCAAACAAAACAAATCACGAACACTAAGCGATGTGATCAGGCTGGGCAGTAACCTTCACTGATATTACTTATTTTTATCTTTATTTTTACCTCTCGGTCTCGTTCCGAACACCCACCAGAACTGAAAGTCCTGCAGTTTATATTTACCATGGGGTTAACTATCAATTATCTCATTACCCCTTGGCCACAATCTGCACAAGGTTTTTAATTACTATTGGCTGAGGATAAGCTGCTGACCTCGCCTCTGCCAGAACACATTTAAATGAAAAACAATAACTAAACAAACGTATGTCATATATATTTTAAAATAAATACAAAAGCCAAACAACAGATACAAAACAATACACACTAAACACAGGGGCAGAGGGGTACCACGTTCTAAAATAAATAAACACTACAAAAACAAAAGCAGCATGTTTTATTGCATGGCGTTGCACCGCCCCCTTTTCAAGTGCAGGGCTTCTCTCCTGCTGCCCTGCTACACACCCCTTAAAAGATTGTGAAACCTCCCTTAATTAATATCGTCA
This sequence comes from Polyodon spathula, assembly GCF_017654505.1. Classification (NCBI taxonomy): domain Eukaryota; kingdom Metazoa; phylum Chordata; class Actinopteri; order Acipenseriformes; family Polyodontidae; genus Polyodon; species Polyodon spathula. The sequence goes on from NC_054534.1 coordinate 98,713,305, forward strand.
AATAAATAAAGCAACAAGCAGTGTTCCTTCTCAAAATCGTTAACTTTACAGACTTCCAAGAATTAGTACGTCACTAAAGATTTTCAAAATTATTTCTGAGCTGGATGTGATAAATGATCTTGTCCCACGTGAACACATAGAATCTATATATTTGACATTATGAAGAAATTAATTTAAAAAAGATTATAATAGAATGGCTGCATTTGAGTTAATCACAATAATCATTGCCTATGTGTAGAAGGGGGAAAAAGCAAATAACCTGACAAACAGCTCTTTAATGTGTAAAAGGGTGGATGGGAAATTTATGATTGATTAATTGAGAGCCATAATAAATTATTTATCAAATAATGAGTGCAATAATTGTTTCAATTTATCAGCGGTTTAAGCCTGTTCTTTGCCTGTCATTTTCCTCATTGGACTATCTCAGAGGAACTGACACAGAAACAGAGTAATTGCAAGACAGTTCCTCACTTTCTGTGTCAAAATGGCATGGCAATTATCAGCTGATTTGAAAATGTAAACGAACAACAACTGGAGCTGAATGTTTAATTGGGAACTGGCCGCACGGGATATTAAAGTATGGAAATAACAATAATTAAGTGTGCCATAGTTTATTTGAGATGGCCTGGTTGCTGAGTGGTTGTGGCACTTGAATGCTTTTGCTTCGAGTGTCATGGAGGCGCTTTATAAACATTGTAAATGAGCTGGAATGAGAGGGAATGTTTTTTTTTTTGTTGTTTATTATGACCTTCAGTGTTACAAAATCATTTAGTATTCTTGTTAGGCCTTTTATGTTCTTGTCCTTGTCAATAAATGTGCAATGGCTTCTATGTTTAATATGATGGTAGTGAGTCAAATGCATTTATCAGGCAATACCACATGTGTGCCAGTCCTAACAGATGTAAAAGTAATAAAAAATAAAAATTGTTAAGAACATAAGAAAGTTTACAAACGAGAGGAGACCATTTGGCCCATCTTGCTCATTTGGTTGTTAGTAGCTTATTGATCCCAGAATCTCATCAAGCAGCTTCTTGAAGGATCCCAGGGTGTCAGCTTCAACAACATTACTGGGGAGGCTCTCACAATTCTCTGTGTAAAAAAAGTGCCTCCTATTTTCTGCTCTGAATGCCGCTTTATCTAATCTCCATTTGTGACCCCTGGTCCTTGTTTCTTTTTTCAGGTCAAAAAACTCCCTTGGGTCGACATTGTCAATACCTTTTAGAATTTTTAATGTTTGAATCAGTTTGCCACATAGTATTCTTTGTTCAAGACTGAATAGATTCAATTATTTTAGCCTGTCTGCATATGACTTGCCTTTAAACCCAGAGTAATTCTGGTCGCTCTTCTTTGCACTCTTTCTAGAGCAGCAATATCCTTTTTGTAGCAAGTTGACCAGAACTGAACACAATATTTTAGATGAGGTCTTAATAATGCATTGTACAGTTTTAACATTACTTCCCTTGATTTAAATTCAACACTTTTAACAATATGTCTGAGTATCTTGTTGGCCTTTTTTATAGCTTCCCCACATTGTCTAGATCAGTGGTCCTCAAAGTGGTGCCCGTGGCAGCTGTTTTAAATTGTGGGTTGTGAACACATTTCTGGTGGGTCGTAGTGTGGGAAAATAAACATGTTTTCCAACAAAAGCGTCACAGCAGTCTGTTGACAGTGATGCTTGCTTATGCTGTGCTTGTACATTCGCAACATTTTTTTTTTCCTTGAATGGCTTTTGCAATATGATCAACCAATTGAATATCTGCATTGTCTCTGCGGTCCCCAATCATAATTTAGCTGGGTGGAACATAAACTGTGTCTGTTTCAGTTGCAGGTACTAACTGTAAGTTTAACCAGTAGGAGAGTCAAATATCTGCCAAGTTTTACTCAGCTGTCCAATCATAAGCAAGCAGAGGCCGTTCACGGTATTCTGCATGAAAATTGAAGGTGAGTGAGTAGCCAAAGGGAACGTGAAAGATCAGACAGCTGTCCAATTATTCTTGAGCAGAGGCGGGGTGTTAATATGCTGGGTAAGCACTGAATTTCACTGACTGTTATTGAGAAAAATAATAAATTTCAGTATTTAGAATTTAATTTTCTATCTCTATATTTTTTTATTTCACCAGACAATGGAAACACTGTAGTATATTTAGTTACGAATCCACTTTCTCTGAATAATTGTACTGGAGATGAGAAATCTTTAAAACAGAGTAGTGTTGACAAATTTGTCAAATTGAAACAAAGCGAGACGCTATCTACACTTTTTTTATTTTAGTTTATTCACGGTTATCTGTGTAAACATGCTATTTAAAAAATATTTGCATTATGTTGTAACGGTTTCCAAAAATTTATGGAATACTGTCAGAAAAATAAATAGATTCTGGACCCAGTTCAATTAACCAACAAGCAAGTGTATTGTACAGAAACATTAACAATGAAGATACAACATTTACAAGTGACCAGAAATAACCCCAAACCAATATATACCCCACAGATATATACACAGCCCTGCATAGAATAGTCAAGTTGCTGCAGCTCCTCAATTTGGAAAACAAAAAAAACCCCAAAATAATACAAAATCTAGAAATAAAGACTGGTTAGATCACACCAGGTCTGGGGAAGCTGTTAGTGTAGAAAATCATTGGGGTTGCTGCCCTTCCAGAATAAAACCAGGAATCAACAAAAGTATTTGTAATCCAACAGAAAGAAGGAAGAGGATGTCAGCAAACTACTCTTTAAAACATGGTCCAGTACTTTTATACTTTCCTTTTCCTAAAAGGACCTCACAAGAACCTCACTCACATCTACTACATTTTTTTTAGTAGATGATTTTGGTTAAAATCTAAGCAGCCAGAAACCTAACTCTGTTACCAAACACAGAACAAACACCCCTCCCCCGACGACCACCTGCCTTAATAAAGGAAAAAATGTAGAAAAACAGGTTTTCCTAATAATTTGGCCACCAGTAGATAGACCTAGAGGTGGAACGGAAAGGTACTAGAGCCCAATGGCTCCTCTTAAAGGGATATACGCTTTATTTATTTATTTATTTGTTGCTTTTCTAATTTAAAGCTTTTAAATTAATGTAACGGTTAATGTAATGTAAATATATATTATTGTACACGTCACGAAAAGGCAGTGTGTAAGATAAGAAGACATTTCTGAGTCAACATAAACTCCTAGGTTTTTTTCATAGATTCCTCCTTCAATTTCAGTATCTCCCATATGATATTTATAATGCACATTTTTATTGCCTGCATGCAATAAAATGTCATTTGCCATGTGTCTGCCCAGTTCTGAATCTTGTCTAGATCATTTTGAATGACTTTTGCTGCTGCAACAGTGTTTGCCACTCCTCTTATTTTTGTGTCATCTGCAAATTTAACAAGTTTGCTTACTATATCAGAATTTAAGTCATTAATGTAGATTATGACTAGCAGAGGACCTAACATTGATCCCTGTGGTACACACTGATTACCACACTCCATTCTGAGGTTTCTCCTCTAATCAGTACTTTCTGTTTTCTACATGTTAACCACTCCCTATTCCATGTGCATGCATTTCCTTGAATCCCTACTCTGTTCAGTTTGAGAATTAATCTTTTATGTGGTACTTTGTCAAAAGCTTTCTGGAAATCTAAATAAACCATGTCATATGCTTTGCAATTATCCATTATCGATGTTGCATCCTCAAAAATATCAAGCAGGTTAGTTAGACACGATCTCCCTTTCCTAAAACCATGCTGACTGTCTCCCAGGATAATGTTACCATATAGGTAATTTTCCATTTTGCATCTTACTATAGTTTCCATAAGTTTGCCTATAATAGAAGTCAGGCTTATTGGTCTGTAGTTACCTGGTTCAGTTTTGTTTCCCTTTTTGTGGATATGTATTATGTTTGCAACTCTCCAGTCTGTCGATTCAACCTGTGTCAACAGACTCTTTTGCATGATCTTGGTTGGTGATTTGTAAATAACTTATTTCATTTCTTTGAGTACTATTGGGAGGATCTCATCTGGCCCAGGGGATTTGTTTATTTTAAGAGCTACTAGTCCCTTTAACACTTCTGCCTCAGTTATGCTAAATTAATTTAAAACTGGATAGGAACAGATTGACATGTGGGGCATATTGTCCATATCCTCCTTTGTAAAAACTTATGAAAAGTAATCATTTAATATATTTGCCACTTTTTTCTTCATCTATGATTTTGTCATTTGTATCTCTTAGACATTTAACCTCCTCTTTGAATGTTCTCTTCCTGTTATAATATTGGAAAAACTTTTTGGAATTGGTTTTTGACCCCCTTAGCAATGTTCATTTCTACCTCTCTCTTGGCCTTTCTAACTTCCTTTTTGACTTGTTTTTGCAGTTCCAGGTACTCTTTCTGTGTAGTTTGTTTTGGTCCCTTTTAAACCCTCTGTAAAGTGCCTTTTTTCCCTGAATATTTTTTTAAATTGATCTATTAAACCATTTTGGCTATTTTGTTTTAAATTTAGATTTGTCTACAGCCATCCTTTTTCTGTGGATGTTTACTCTATTTTACTCCAATCTACTTCTGTTGGTCTCTGTTTCATACCTTCCTAGTTTGCCTTTCTAAAATTGTAAACCTTAGCTTCAGTTATTACTTTTTGCGTTTTAAAAGTCACTTCAAATGAGTCCATGTTGTGGTCTGAGTTTGCCAATGGTTCTCTGACCTCTGTTTTAGTTATTCTGTCTTCGTTATTTGAAAAGATTAAATCAATGCATGCCTCCCCTCTAGTCGGTGCCTTGACAAATTGCATTAGGCATTTGTCATTTCCACCATTTCAATTTCATCCGTCGTGCTCCCCATCGGGTTTTCCCATTTTATATGGGGTAAGCGGAAATCCCCCATTAGTATGGCTTCTCCTTTGCTACATGCATTTCTAATGTCATTGTATATCAGATTATTTTGCTCGGCATCTAAATTTGGCAGTCTATAGCATGAACGTATTATTAGGCCCTTTGAATTTGTGTCCATTATTCTGGCCCATATTGATTCATCGTTGTTTTCTTCATCCAGATTTAACACCTGGGCTTCAAAACTGTTTCTTATGCATAGCACTACCCCTCCACCTGTTCTGTCCTGACCCATCAATCTCAGATAACCAAGCGTCTGTAACACCTATCATATCAAAGTTACTTGTTATATAGTGTAGTAGCTTCAAGTTCTAACATTTTGTTTGATTCTTCTAGCATTTAGATAAATACATTTAACGGCTATCTTACCTGAGTTGTTGCTCTTGTTTTGATGTGTTCTCCCTTCTGTTTTTTTTGTTGATTTCTCCCCCCTTCCTTTCTAGTTTAAATGTTTCTGAACCTCCTCAAGGATCCTTTCTTCGAGTAAATTGGTTCACTTTTTATTTAAGTGCAGTCCATCCCGCTTATATATAGAGCGTCTTTGTTGTAGAATGTGGTCCAATGATCAAGATAGGTGAAGTCTTCCTGGGTGCACCACGTTTTCAGCCATGCGTTTAGATTAATTATTTCCAGCTGTCTGTGTGCACCTTTGCAAGGTGCCGGCAGTATCCCAGAAAATACCACAGTTTTGGTCTTGTCTTTTAATTTCCTTCCTAGCTCTTTGAATTTGTTTTGCAGAGATTTTGGCCAGTTTCTTCCAATGTTGTTTATACCGATGTGGATGACTACTACCGGGTCATCTCCTGTTTGTTCTAGGAGCCTGTCCACGTTCTCAGTGATGTGCATGATAGAGGATCCTGGAAGGCAGCACACTGTTGTAGTAAGGGGGTCCAAACTACGAACTGAACTTGCTGTGTTTCTCAATATGGAGTCCCCAACAATCATAACCTCCCTTCTTTTTGCTGTCTGGCCACCACGTTAATAGGGTCCTGGATGTTGTTCCTTTTGTTCTCTTGATGCTGGTTTTGATCATCTAAATTTTGAAGTGTCTCAAATTTGTTTGATGTTTTGATTTCTGGTGGTTGTGTTTGACAAAGTTTCTTTTTTTCCTGCCTCTGCGCTGTTTTCTGAAATCTGCTGTGTGTCAGTAAATAAATCACATGAAGGTCTTGTTGTTGTGTTAGAGTAGAACAGAGCAGAAGATGCATGTTCCAGTATAGGTCACTACAGGTTTTAAGTTTGTCAAACAAGTTTGTGCAAGGAATCTATTACTATTGAGTTATCATAAAGAAACCAACAGATAGCTGTTCCAGTTCCCAATGTTAGTGCAAACAAGCAGTGACAGGACCTTCAAGGAATTATTAGACTAAAAAAGATTTCTGACTCTTCCGAAATGGTGATGGGCCATATCATCTAAAAAAATAAAATAAAATAACACACAAGCAAAAACAAAACAAGTTTGCTGCTGGCCTCAGGTAACTCGCTTCAACTCTATTAATATTTACAAGAACACATTGTTCAGAAAATGTATGTGATTTAACTAACAAAGCATACGTGACTTCATTAACATGGGTGTCTGTGTGGAGGCAGACTCTTACCTTTATAAAGTTTATAATTTGTACAGTCACTATCAGTTTAACATGTTCCACTGAAAACAATGCAGTAATAATTTGTATTATCCCAAGTGACACCATTCCAAAATCAATTCAAATAAAGATAATACAAGCAATTAATCTCCCTCTGCTATTCTTAGCGTGGCTTCCATTAAGCAGGTCCCTAATTCTCAAGCTGGTCACACTGGCTTCTGTCAGACTGGAACTCTCGTGATATGTTTCAGTGGCAAGACAGTTAAAATCAGGGAGGTCTTGGGTATTTCTTTCAAACAATTATGGGTTACCTATTAGATTATAAATTGGGCTTGAATTTTTCATCAATTTTCAGTTTCTATAATAAATTGCACTTCTTATAGAAAACAAAGCATTGACTTTCCTAGCGTATTACATAGGCCCACAGAATTGATGATTGGCCAGTAGCATGTCTTTGCACACTGCCTGTCTGCCTTCTGAAAGCTGTTTTTTATGTAGAAAGAGTAGTGAATGATTGACCTTATTTAAACTATATTGTCAAAAAGTTTATTGGTTTAAAGAAAGAAAAAATGAATTTTCTAAACAGGTTTTTGGGGGTGCTTTTTCAGTTATTATCGGTTAAAATTGAAAAATTCAAGCCCTAATTATAAGACAATATTGTCTTGGAACAAATATAAAATACAAAAGAAACATGTGTGCTGCAGTATCTTGCCTAGAAAGACCGAATAAACCACACTACAAACAAATTGGCTTATCAAGCTGGTAGTGTAAAGTCTAAATAACTTTAGCTATGATTGAGATTCAATCAGGCTTAATATTTTACAGATACAGTCATGATTTGGCAGGGGAGCAGAAAGAACAAGCAGCCAACTAAAATAATAAAACTGCATTTACTCCAGCAAACACAGAAGTAACATAAACACTGTAAAATGACTTAAAATGAACTGTAAACAAGGAATTTAATCTGAAATCTAACCTAAATTCAGATCTCCCGGATGCTATAGATTCCAATTCCAGCCTTAGTTGTTATGTAATATAAGTGGCTTCTGTATGGCCACAATGAACAGTTTGCCGAAGACTTATTTTGGACTGAGATGAGTTGTGCTGATAAAGATAAGCCCATGAGCTTAGTGGATTTTTTAAAGGAATGCTTTATAGAATCTACATTTTAATAATATTTCATTTTGTACCAGTTTAAAACCCTGTTATGTGTGTTCTTTATCAATCTCTATTGTTGTTTTGGCTTACATCTTTATTTACCATGATTACTTTCGTTTCCAGTAATAATGTTCCTTTTTCCTACCTAACTCGCTGTTGCCATGGTGTGCATAGGGAAAATAAATGGTGTGTGTTTTCATCTGTACACAAATATCTAGGAGCATCCTCGCTACCAGTAGCATCTACACATACTTTGGGAAAATGTGATAATTGTTAGTGCTGTTGTTTGCCAATGTGTGTGGTGTATGTGGCTTAATACTGGCAGTTTCTGGACCACGTCTTGTAAACCGTAAATGTAGATATGTCATGCTTTTGTTTGGAGTTCAGCAGTAGAAATATTAATATACACTGATAAATGTACAATAAGGACAAAAACCTAACCCTATCCTGTGTTGTTTTTGAGTCTTCAGTTCAACAACCCCTCGAAACGTGTGCTTAAATCAAACACAGCAAGATCTGTCTCTACCTTTGATGTCTGTATTAAAACCATTTCTAGCAATGCCACTGACTGCGATGAGCAAACTACACTTGTATACCCTGCAATCAGAGTCAAACTGTCAGAAACTAGGGTTTAAGAGATGATTGGAATTGCATTAGTCTTCTTCAAATTCCCTGCCAGCGGACAGCAGGTATACTCTCAGAGCTTGAAAGAGCTTGGTTCGAAAGCCACTGTAACTGTGTAGGCTTTCTTCTGTATGTGACCTTCGCAAACAGACAGGAGTACAATCTAAAGCCTTGAATGCCCGGAAACATGCCAAAGGAATGGAGTGTATTTTATCACTGTGTGAGATACCAAAGTGGCATAATTAATTCGCTGTAACAGCAAGGCTCAGACTGTTTCTTCAGAGCTGGGTGCTAGCAGTCATTTGAGCACAGAGTGCATGCTTTTGCATGCTGATTTCCTGTTCTTCTACCACAGGCTCTGTCTCGAGACATTCCAGATTTTAAATGTCTAAATTAACCCACAGTTGCTGTTGTTTCAGTTTGATGTCCAAGGATTCCACCTGTTTCGTACTGTTTTCCAATGTGTCCAGATTTGCTTTGTTCAAAAACCTTCATATTAAACCTTTGATTCAGGCATCTGAATTTACTTCATATGATCCAGCCTAGGTCATGGAAACACTGTGGGGTATTTACAGTATAATTGTAAATCTCGAAAAACTACTCACTTCTAAATCTTTTGTAGTCATCTTTGTATTATTTTAGTATAAATATATGTTAATTTGGATTCATATGTTGTTTTTTTCTGACTTTATGTGAATGAAAAGACACACATTTGCCCATTTTCCCATTTTCCCATTTTCCCATTGGAAATAGTGATATTTTGAAATATCACTGTCCTGGTCACAAAAGCAAAGTTTGTGGGGAATAATAGCCATGTTCTATACTTTTGAGGCATAAGCAATTAGGAAATAACACTTACTACCCAGGAACAAAAAAAAAAATGTTTTTTTGTTACACAGTGTAATCAATCATTCATTTGGAGTCGTGGTACAACTGCACGTGAATTAATAAAACACTTGTGCTCGTAACCCATATTTATATCCAGTGTATAAACACCAACATTAACAAACTACATACAACATAAAACACTGATAAACATAAAGGGGCCGGACACTCCGCCATGCTGCCCTATACAAGGTGTGTTGTCAGCACAGTGCAGGCAGAAAGCAGGGCAGACTGTGTTGCTGCAAGACCCAGACCAGGAAGTGGATGAGAGAAATTGCTGGAGGAAGAGATTGCATGAAGAACCTGGAAAGGTTGGATAAAGAGAAGCTACTTGTCCAATGCTACTTGTATAACTGCAAAACTTGTTATCTGTCCTACAATTCTTGTTATCTCGATCAATACAAATTGGCCACCCCCAATTTAGCAATCAAATCTCAGTACAGCTGCACAAAAGGGTGAATGTTTTGGCTACCATGCTGTTTGTTTTGTTGAGTGTTTTGTGTTTTGTCCAACCTTTTTATTTTCTGTTTAAACCGGCGCATCAGCGTGTTTCATACCCCAGCAGTGTTGTCCAATGTATTCCGGGTCTGACGTCACCACCAACCGTCCTTTGACGAGGCCTAATCAGATATCCTGCACTTTTAGATGGTATTGTTTTAAACACACTGCCCAACTATGTCATAACAAAACAGCAACATTACTTACTAGGTCTTTATATCAACTTTTAACAGTAATAAACTAGAAAACAGTCATTTAGCTAAGCACACTGCACAGTTGTGCAGGGTGAGGGCAAGCTGTTGAAGCTGACAAGCATTAGGAGTTGTAATCCTATTTAATAAACTAGAACAGCCTGTGATACTTGAGAATAATAATGTTCTCACTCCATGGCAGATTCATTTAAATTAAACTATTGCTTTCCCATCTGAAAATGTATGTCTAACTGTAACTTTAAGCAAGGTTTGCATTTAGAAAAACAACTTCCTGTACTTTGGCAGGACTAATGCGATTTCTCCTTTCACTGATGGTCTGACCTGTCTAAGAGAATTTGTTCACTTGGTACAGATGTGGCCACTATGCAGAGTTCTGTCTTCATGGCCTGTGACAGCCTCGGGTCGCTCTTCCCACCACTTCAGTGGGTCTTCTGTACTATGGAGCAGAAGCTCATCTATGAAGCTTCTGACGTGGCATTATGTAATAAAACAAGATGGGAAACACGGTTATCAAAGTCTTTCCAAAACATTGCTGTCTGGGTTTCTGTAGTTGTTTCTGTTTCATTGTCACCTTCTGCTGCTCTGTCATCAGTAAAAGCATGCTTTTAGAAAAAGTGATGCTTCCATCCTGTAAGTCTTATTGCTGCAGTAACATTAGCAGCATTGTCACTGACAACTGCGACTACTTTGTCTTGAAGGTCCCATTCTGTGACAATCCGGAGAAGTTCATCCTTCGGGTTTTCAGTTGTATGTCTTTCAGTGAATGCAAAACAGTCCAAAAGGCATGAAGTCATTTGAAAATCTGAGGTACTGAAATGGCAAGTTACTCATATGTAGCTTTTCATTGTGATTAATGTCCATCGGTCCGTGGTGAGGCACACAGCTGAAGCTGTCTTTACTTTTACTTGCATCTCAGCATGTGTTTTTTTAGTTATGCTTGTTTGCAGTATCCTACCACGGGTTGTTGGTCTTGCTGGAGACATGTGTTGATCTTCTCTGCTTTGAGTGTCACTGACATTTTCTGCACGTATTGAAGATGCATTTCCAGTTAACTCTGAGTTAGCATTAGGTCCAGCTTCCACAATTCTTGACGGTGTCGACTGCTCTGTTGGGTGCTTTGTTTTGAGATGACGATGCAGATTTATAGTAGACCACCTTTGTATGACAGCTCATTACGACATTTGTCACATTTAGCTTTGCTAGATTCATTTTGACATTGCATAGGTCGAAGTAATAATAATGTTTGACAGTAAGTGGTTATAAAAAGTTAATGACACTGTGGAAGGGTTGTGGGTAATTCACTGACCAGGAGAGAGACAGGTGTACTTGAAAACACCACACAGGTGCCCAGTTTTATTTTTAAGGGTGCCTTATTTCTTTTTAGCCCGCAGATGGCGCTGTGGGTCCGTGGTCTGATTTACCAACGATGGTAAACAGAACCATGGGCATACCAAGCAAGGATACACAATACCGGCGCCCTTGCAGGTGATTCGAAACAATAATTCAAAACAGAAGGCACAAAGAAACAGGGAAAATAAAACAGTAACAAAACTATAAAGAAAAGGTGCTGCACTCTGTAGCAATATCCCGGTCGCCTCTGCCCGTGCGACCTGGATCACCGTCTTACGCTGCCGGCTAACTAGCCTGCTCAGCTATACTTTTAAGGGGTCTGTCCAAGGGTTCCCCACCCTCACTGTCTCGCTCTGAACCTCCGTTCCGTTCTCTCCGACTTTCTCGGTCGTGGACCAGCGCTTCCACACTCTCGATGCGTTTAAAAGGGCAGACCTGAGGAAACAGCAGAGCATTTTTTTATAGGGCTAGCAATCTCCTAAGACTCGCCTCTCAGCCATTCAGAGAGGGGAAAAGTCCACACACCCACTTTCCCACCTCCCCATGTCACTGCCATGACTCACAGGCGGTTGTTGGACAACTGCCGCCCTCTTCCTGCAGTACTGTGAACACGCCAGCAGAGTCAGCACAGATCTCCCCTGCTACAGACACATTATATATTTTTTTCTACAGTGTTTTTACTAGTACAAATGCAAAGTGTTATTTATCTGTGACTGTTGTAAAACAAATGTATAAATTGCTGTCAAGCGCACAATATAATACTACATTATTCTTTGTACCACTATTAATTTTCTGAAATGCAACAAGTAAATTACCTGTTCATTTTTGTCATAAATACAACAAGTAAACAATATTCGTTCATTTTTTAAACATATATAATTATAAAAACATTTTTTAAATATAGGCCCTATGTCTTGATCTAGTAGTTTACAATAGCTTACCTGCACTGTCTATTATTATCGGTATCCTATCGCTATCGGCCAATATGGGTAGGTAACCATCGGCTATCGCGATCTGCCAAGAAAATCTTTATCGGTGCACCCCTAGTTTTATTTACGTGTTGTGTTGTTTCTTCTGGGATACCTGCATTCAAGTGGTTCAACTTACAGCTTTGCTGGCAGCCATGTGGAGAAGTTCTTGCGAATTTGTGAGCCATGTTGTGCCTGAAGTAGAGTCCTGCATTGGCTCGGGCCTGAATTTGAATCACCAAAACCGTTTTCTGCCCTTTCAGCGTACTCGTCTGTAACCCTTTCCCAAAATATGTATTAGAAGGTAAATGTATTTCCTGCACCAAAGCAGGAGGCGATTAGGGAGGAGTCATTTGTTTTGCCGCTCGTTTGATATGTCACAAGATCCTTTTATCACGTCTGCTTGGTGATATTAAAAATGTCTGTGGACGAGGTGAAACAAAAGATAGCGCAGAGTTCATATCATGTAGTGGATAATAGTTTGTTGGAAAGCAAGGTACAAGAATTGTGTAGCAGTTTGCTATGCATGTGCACTGGCAGAGCTACACTCATGTTATTTTCTGAACAGCGACTGGCATTGGAGATAGCAGATTGCTAGTTCCAAAATCCACGTACGGCTGACAATTGATGAGGGCCAGAGTCACAGACTCGGCCTGCAGCTTACTTGCCCATCATTGACAGCAAGTAGGTAATATATAACAGCACTATAAGCTGGAAGGTGCCCAGGCTCTAAGATTTTTAGAATATAAAAATAAAACACTACTCACACTGCACACAGACCCTGAAATTGGCATAAATCAGCCGGGTGTAGTTTCAGGTGATTAGCCCATGGCCAGGACTGGGGAGGGGAAACCCAATCTGGGCTTTGCTATAAAAATGTAATTTACCTTTTGTTCACTGAATCTTTCTTTGGATCCAAGAATGATTCATTACATATATTAAAATAAACCCAAAATAAACATTTATTAAAGAAATGGAGCCTGCAGTTTCTTAAGAAACATTGATACTCACTTTTAAATTTTTTTTTGGTTGACCTGGAACGTCAGGCTAGCGATTTTGCGAGCCCTGTAAGTATTGAAATACCTTTACAGAACTGAGTAGAGAAGTTTGGAAATCTGCCGACACCTTTACCTTTTAGAGGAATGTTTTACTTAATTCAGCTATGTATTTTTATACTTTAAGACTGCATGGTCATGTTTTTCATAAGAAAAACAGAATTTATTGTAACCTGTCATACTTAATGAGTTACATGTATTGTGCTACATGTACTCCAACTCGTACAGGCTAATAAAATATATAAACTTTCTTATTAATTAAATATGCAGCCAAAAGAAATAGTTTCTTCCACGCAAGTTTATGGTGTACACTATTTACTTTGTTTAAGTTAAAACACTGTACTGTGAAGAGAGCCAATAGATCACCCATAACCACACAATTAATAAATATTGTTTTCCTAATATGATGTGCATATACATTAATATTAATGCAATGTGTGATTCATAGTGTATGGTGGGCATATAATCTGTGAAGGGTTGCTTTTTATTGATAATGTTAGGATATGTATTGTACATGGATGTAGTTGTACAAAATTGCTTAAATGATTAATTTGTTTACATTGTTCATACAGTATTGCCAAGGTTATCATGGTCTAACCTATAACCTTTAAAACCACAATGTTATACTGTACCATTCTTAGAAAAAAAAAAAAAAAAACTGTAGAATACCCAGTAAAGATTAGTCTTTTAGAAAATGTTCTGTATATATATATATATATATATATATATATATATATAATATAGTATAATATTAAGGAAATTATTATTTTCCTGGCGGGGACCGCAAGAGGCAGGACAGAAACTAAAACTCCATCAATTACTAAGCCTTGCTGAACAATTTCCTAAACTCATTTCATACTACTCAGGAACAGCACAACAAATTTATTCATTTGTGAAGCTAATATTCTCACACCCAAATATTCTTTCCATGTTTAACTACACATTTCTCAACAGGTACTACCGCTTCCACTACAATCTTTATACCATTTCTCTGTGTCAAATTTTCAAAATTGCCGCTTGAGCCCCTTGCCCCTCCCCCAGTTTGTCCATAACGTCCGTCAGTTTATAAACCCCAACTCTCAATCTGATTTAATAAAACTATAACATAAGAAATAAAGAATATATATAATATTTAGTAGGGGTCCATCCAAACGTTTGATATGAACAATTTGTCATGTGGTATATTTAATGTGCTATATGGTATATACATTGCTGGCGTTACAGTATGTCATGCAAATATCTTACTTATTAGTTATGTTTTCTTTTTGTTTTAGGCAATGTACTGTATTATACAGGGAAAGATAAGGCAGGTTATGTTTAATGAAAGCATAAGGAGAGAAATCTTCAGGGAATGTCACAACTCTCCCATGGGGGTCATTTTGGTCAGAAGAAAACCCTTAAGAGAAAAGCTAGATTCCACTGGAGAAGCATAACAAAAGACATTTGTACATGGGTATGCTAAAGCTGTTGTAAAGTTCCTATTGGAATTAAACTGAAACTAAGTATTATTATCAAAGTTATTCTGTGTAAACATTTTGACAGGAAAAAAGCCAGGTACAATAAAAAACAAAGATATATTGAATAATACCAGGCATGCAGTAATTCACAATGTTTTGAAGCTTGACATTTTCAAGGGAGTCTACGATTGAATTTATGGGGTTTTTAATGGCAGGATAACCATTCATCATTGCTTCATATTTTACATTTGTATGAATGTTTACATCTTTTTGTTATGTATTAGTTTTTATTCTCATTTTGTTTACAGATCAGTCTCTATGACAAGTATCAACGGACACAAAAAAATCAAAACAGTATGCCCAGTTTTCAAGCCAATTCCCATTGAAAGTCCTTGATTTTTGCTGGGAATTGACTTGACTGGCCATTTGTTAGGTCAAACAAGGGAATAGGTTTGTTTTAACAGCAACATATTATTTCCTGAAGTGGCCAGAAGCTGTACCTATACCCACTAAAGACACACAGAGTGTGGCAATTGCTCTTGCCATCGTATTTTATAGGTAAGTTATTTGTATGATTTCACATTTACATTTATAACACTTTGTACTTGGATTACTACTGCTGCATTAGTATTTAAGGGGGAAGGAAGGTCTGAATTTCAATTGTGTTTTATTCCTGATCAAGGTTCCAAATTTTGTAAAATAACAAAGTACTTCAATTTTTTTCTTTCACTCATTTTTAACAAAGGTGATTTTCTATAGTATACACATGCTGAAAACATACACATGTAAAATATATTCTTCAGACATGTTTGTAGAGCTGTTAGAATTAAAATGTTGTTAACCTCTTGGTTTATGTTTCAAATAGGTTAAATGTACTTTTGAATTGGACTTGTCAAGATTATTAATACATGGTTTAAGTTTTTTTCAGCTCAATTTGGATCTTTTCTCTAAATGGACAATAAAGCTTAATGTTTCTTCCTATACCATCCACAGATTAATGGGCTGGACGAGCGAACAAATACTTTGGAAAACCACTTTGTCAAAGCCCACCTACTAGGATCTTCAAAAGCCCACTGAACCTCCTATCCCTGAGTCAACTGACAATAGCATCAGCAACTTTGCTGCAGAGAAGAGGAAAAAGATGGAGACCAAAAAATATGTGGTAAAAGCTTCATCTTAGAGTTTACAAAATTAGATCTTTGAGTCAGCAACATTTGATTTCAAAATTCTAACATAATTAAAATTATAATTAAGAATTTCTGTTTTTCTGAACACATCTATCAAAATGTTTAAAGGGTGTGATTGTTCTATATCTCAGGTGCTGGACAATGTACAAAAGTCACAGACAGTACAAGGAAAAATACGAGAGAAGACTTTCAAAAAACACAAAGTGTTTCACTTTTGAAATAGGAGATGATGTGTTAAAAGGAATTATCGAAAGATTGGTAGGAAGGGAAGTAAATTAGAAACGGACTGGGTTGGTCCATACAGGTAAGCTAAGAGTAATGAGAAAGAAAAAAATGATATTGTCTAAATATGTAATTATGTAATAACTTTTGGGAAATGCTATACTGTTTAAATGAAATATGCTATTTTTGAAATATGTTGTACTATTTATAGATTAGTATGCATTATGTTTTCATAACTGAAACCATTCCAAGTCATTTTACATAACGATGTTAGCCTTACTAATACATTTCCTTCAGTCTAAACTTTATTTCTGTGTTTGTTAACAGAAAATAAAAAAGAATCACAGCTATTTGACTGTGCGGTTATTTTTTCTGTGTTCTATTATATAAAGTTCACCCCTCTAAAGCCATTTTTTGGAGAGTGCAGAATTTTGGATTGTTACCTTTTTTTATTATATTGCCATTTTCTTTTTCTTAAGGGAAAGAGGTCATTGGATGAGGAGGTGGTGGTTATTGGGGAAGAGAAGTCTATCAAGAAGGGGAACGTGCCACCTCCAGCTAAGCGAGTCCACTGCAGTTTGACCTGGAGATCATTGTGGAAGGGGATTGGTTGGGTGATGAGCATATTGATGCTGCCTGGCCTCTACTGGCTGGTCAATTTAAAAATATCCAAGGGTTCCAGACTGTAGTGGCAAGCTGATTGTTCAGCTACTGAACATAAATCAGACTCACTGGGTGACAATATCAAATGTTTCTGTACCTTTTGAAAAATGTGGCACTAGTGTATGATAGCCTAGTAGTGTCTGTGACTCAAAACCTAAAGCAGACAGTGGCAGCCCTACTTTACTGCCAAGAAAATCTTATTGAAATCCAGCACATGGCTGTCCAGCAGCAGTCAGGTAGCAGTGATTGTGGGTTATTTGCCTTTGCTCTTGCATTGTGATCCCTGTACAGTAAGATGGGATCAGCAAAGGATGCAAATACATTTGGTAGAGTGCTTCAGGAAGGGGGCTTTGGAGACCTTTCCAAAGCCCACATCTAACTGAAGGGCAGCAAGTGCCAAGACAGAGCAAATCACTCATGTCAAGTTATACTGCATACGCAGACAGCCTGCCTTGCTGGGTGAAGAACACCCCATGGCATAGTACACAAATTGCAAAGAGTGGTTTAATGTGAAATCATTGGGGAAGACATTTTCAACAATAAAGCTGTGCAATTTGTCTGCAGCAAGTGGTAGTAAAACAGCAGCCTGCATAAAAATACAATATCCTGTTACCGACGCGACGATGCCCCCCCCCCCCCCCCCCCCCCCCCCCCCCCCCCCCCCCCCCCCCCCCCCCCCCCCCCCCCCCCCCCCCTGGGAAAAAAAAAAAAAACGGGATGAAATGAGCGTCCCAAGAAAAGACAAAATCTGTAATGTACTATTACAGTAAAACACTTGCTGTGACTAAAGAAGGTTGAATGACCAGTACCATTAAAAAGTGGCTGTACAGCGCCGTGAAAATCTGGAGAATTAGTGACCAGTAAACGTTCATATTTGCAACCAATCACAGATAATTGGGGTGGGTTTATCCACTGAGTGTAGCTAAATGAACTGGTGGCTATCCTTGTCTGAATCATCACTCTCGCTGCGTGAAGAGGTCAGACTACTGTAGTCTAACAATAACAGCTCATACAGGTACCATTGTTTTGTGTTGGAATTATTCTCTTCATTCATGATATTTGTATAACGACTTTGCTTCGTGTGTAGCTATAGGCTACAGTTGCGGAAATCAACACTGTCATGTCACATCACCGTGCCATGTTTACAACGCAGTGCACTGAAGCTTGTCTTTGAACACTGTGCATCAAAATAGCCCATCACAACAATAAGAGGGGCTGTAAAACATGACAAAATTATTTGGAAACTTATTTTCTTTTAAATAAGCCTGTATCACTTTCAGTTCACCACAGGTACCCTCTAAGAAATGTATGTTTGTGAATACTGTAAAACTTCAATTAATTGCCTCCGGCGTTTGCCAGCAGACCCGACGCGTATTGAAGAGTGATGATTTATTTGAGACCGGTGTTTATATAAGGTCAGTTCAGACAGATGCTCTAGGCTTGCCGAACTCAATTCAAGGACACCATTTTGTGTAAGCACCAATTAAGTACATGAGCAGAGCACCGCCTGAAACAATTAAGCTCGCCTTGACGCTTTTGACGCTGCCACACCTTCCTCTGCTGCTCCGAGCGGCTCTGGTGCACCCTGGTTTCATAAGGAGCTCCAGTGGCGAACTGAACTAAGCTGCACTTAATACTAATATACACAAATGATATACAAACAATATGTTAAACAATATCGTGCATCCCGTAATGCTAATCAATAATGGCAGAGCCCCACGGAGGAGCAGCAAGCCAGGGGCTGTATTCTTGAAAGTCTTCTTAAGACAAAACTTAAGAAAGTTCATAAGAAAATAGTTACAATCTTCCTAAGATTGTTCTTAAGTTCAATTCTTCAATTTCTTACGATCATCCTAAATTTCTTCTTAAGAACTTCTTAAATATTGTCTTAAAAATTCTGAGTAATATAGGCCTAATGCCAACTGAATTTAAAATAGAGTACATGTATTAGAATTTAGCTAAATACACATTACATTGAATTAATGTATGTACGTATGTATTTATTTATTTATATGTATTACTAAAATAAATAAACCAGCAATTCAGTCCTCGTTTGCATAAATAATAACGTGAACGCAGACTTCTGTTAGTTTCATCTGAACAATTTTTTTTGATCCTCTTATACATTCGGGCAAATCTAAACAAAATAAAAGAACAATCCAATGACTATTTCAATAATTGTCAGTGACAGGATTTTTAATAGAAATGCAGCTGTAAAAAAATGTGTCATAGCCCAACTCCCAGCAGCAGCATGGAGCTCTATTTTTTAATGAACAAAAACCTGGGGAATCTATTCGCTGATCTGTCCTTAGAACTACGGCTTCCGAAAACCAGTGACCAGATTGTTGTGCGGCGGATAGATCATGGTCTTCTTAATGCTAAAAACAGTGCCTAAAGACTGAAAACCTTTTAAATTCAGATGTTTTATTATTTTTAGGCTTCCAAGCTGGCTTGGGAAGCCTATTGTTATTGTTAGGATTTTTCTTCTTCTTCTTCTTATTTCGTCATCTTCAAACTGCTCCTGTTGGCACGCGGTGTAACCAATTAAGATGTAACCTGGCAGGTATCATCCCGTGTAGATTACAGTTCAGATGCAAAAAAAAAAAAACAGTTCACTCCTGCATCAATCAAAATGGCAGTCTGACACATTTTTTGTAAAAAAAAAAAATCTTTCAAAATCTTCACCTGGGATCCGGTGAACCGATTGATCTGAAACTTTGCATATACCATCAGCAACCAAACCCGCTTCACGTTGCTGCGATAAATTTTACTATCAAAATGGCTGCTACAAATTTTACTGACACACGCCCCTAACAGCAAACTACGTTTATTTGAAAGCCTCTTGACCAACAAACTCCAAACTCCAAAATGTTTTGTAAAACAATCTGGCTGTCAGACATACATTTATGTCTTAAATTTAAAACTGCCTCAGTTGACAAACGGTTTTGGAGTTAGTCACTTGACTAAATCCAAATTTCACAAGCATCATCCCTGTCACTGTATCAATAAAACTCATTCTTAAAAAAAAATATTTTTGAATAATTTTTGAAATCTTCTTCTTGGTAACAGGTGAGTATTGGAGACAAGCGGTTATTTGAGACCTGGCAATTATATGAAGTTTTACTGTAATACTAAATAATTTGTGAACTACTTATTTTCACATTTGTGAACTTCGTATTTCTGAATAGTTCTCAAGTTTATGATGTTTTCATTTTTTTTATTTCTTTAACTATACATGTTGTGTTCTTTTTAGCAATAATGAAATACAATAGTTCGAGGTTTTCTGGTGCCAATTAATTTAAAAAATATATATTTACATTGATAGTTGAGCAGTGCATATGATACAAATTAGTTTAAAACAATGACAAAAAAAAAAATCACGTACTTATTTCATTTGATCTTTCTTTAAAAAAAATATGTAAATAAGCTGCCTTAGAGGTAGGATAAATCTCTTTTCAATTTGGATGCCCTTTATTTTTATTTCTGTGTTAAATGTATTGTAGACGCAGTATATTTTATCCTGCAAAATTTAAGAAAAAAATAGACAATGGAGTATTCATATTTAAGATTAATGTTATCTTTTACATACGTGTGATATCTATGTAAGGTATTTATAAGTATTTTACTTTATCACAGCAATTAGTTTAATAGAGGAAAAAGAACACATTGATAAAAACATATTTGTCCTTCAGTAAATGAGGGGCAAAAATTACTGGTGGTCCTTTTAAGTTTCTCCAAATAGTTTTATTTTTAAATTTCTTTTTTTAACATGTTTTAAGCCCCCAAGTATCACTTAAACAGAAAGGAACCTGTTAAAAACGTATTAATTGTATGATGACATTTCTTGCCTTGTCAGTGCAGTTTTTCAGTACCAGTCAATCATACATTTTTCACTACCAATCAATGACAATGAGAAAACATCTCCTGACAATCTGAAAACTTCTCTGCACATTCTACATAGGCTAATGCTATATGCTTGTATTAAGAAAAATTGAATAGTATTCCTGTCGTAAAGAAGTGACAACATTTCGTTTGATCAGAAAATGAATACGATTTAATCTTATTACACCTGGTTCCATCTCTCAGCCTAAACTGTTGATTGTCACTATCTTTTAAAGCGCTTTGTGATGGTGGTCCACTATGAAAGGCGCTATATAAAATAAAGATTGATTGATTGACTCAAAAAAATAAACTCCAGCCAAGATCAGCAATGAAATTAGTCTTGGTAAAATGCATCGTTTCCAATTATTTATATTGTCGGAAGACGTTTTCTCATGATCATTGATTGGTACTGAAAAATGGAACAGCAGGAAATTTAAGAGGGGCACGTATTTGAAAAGTAGTGAGTGGTGGTGCTGCTGCTGATGTTTTGTGTAATGAATAGGAATGTCGTCAACTGCCGGTGCTACGTTCATCACTGTCGGCACTGGCAGAGTAACAGATAGCCGGATTGATCCAAGGCCACCCAGGGAATATGCCTGGCAGGACCTCATTCATCACGCCTGCTTTGGAGGTCTCTATGGAGCCTGCAACAGTGAATTGATACAACCTGAGGGGCGTGTGGGATCCTGAAAGAGCAGCGGGAGGGGAGGGGAGGGGAGGGCTGGGCTGCCATGCATTCTGCATAGCAAATACATTTCTACTGCCCTGATTTGTTTTGTAAATAAAGTTTACTTCAGAGATTGTATTTATCACTTTAGTGAGCACATCACAGCCTTTCTCTCATGCTACAGTACATAAATAATCTTTACTTGACTTATCAGAATATTTTTTTACAGCAGTGAGGGTTATATTCCAAAAATATACTGGATTAAGAAAGGAGGTGTTAGTAAGTATGGGCCAAATATTCAAACGCCTTGTGTGTCTCACTGAGAGATTTTTTTCCACTTTTGAGTGAGATTCAAAATAGATGCTGCATTGGAAAAAAGGGTTTCTCTCGCATGTGCTTTTCAAATTTGGAGGAGGTGTCATGAATAATCCTGCAAGTTCACCACTCAAGACTGGTTATACTCCTCTTAAGTATTTTGCAGGAAGTATTTCAGGACATTCTCTGTTTCTAGTTAAAGAGTGAACATGGCTTTCAGACAGCCATATTTACAAATGCTAGCAGTGCAACACAAAAAGAAGAAATATCGTGCAAGCAGAATATACAGGCAACATATAACATTCTTTGACTTGTCTACTGAAGAAGTCCTTAGTCGATTTATACTTTGATTAAATTATTTTCAACACAAACATTGAATTTATTTGTGGTTTATTTTAAGCAATACTAATTACCAGTGCTTAATTTGTAAAGAAAGAGGTGCTGGGGTGCAATCATTGACATTAATACCATTCTTAAGAAGCGCACATTCAAACAAGTTTATTTGAAAGAGAATTGTACGTACTAGTGTTAGATTTTATAATCACGTATTCTACATCATATATGCAAAACAGTATTATGTGCAGAAAAATAAAGGCACATGCTCCGTGTACGTCCTGTAGGCACATGCAGGACAATATTATTTATATATATATATATATATATAATATTATATATATATTATATACACAGTGCCTTGCAAAAGTATTCAGACCCCTGACCAATTCTCTCATATTACTGAATTACAAATGGTACATTGAAATTTCGTTCTGTTCAATATTTTAAACCACTTAAACTCAAAATCAATTATTGTAAGGTGACATTGGTTTTATGTTGGGAAATATTTTTAAGAAAAATAAAAAACTGAAATATCTTGCTTGCATAAGTGTTCAACCCCCACACACTAATATTTGGTAGAGCCACCTTTCGCTGCAATAACAGCTTTAAGTCTTTTGGGGTAAGTATGTACCAGCTTTGCACACAGTGTCGAGGTGATTTTGGCCATTCTTCTTGGCAGATTTACTCCAGGTTGTTTAGGTTGGTTGGACGACGCTTGTGGACCGCAATTTTCAAATAGTGCCACAGATTCTCAATGGGATTGAGATCAGGACTTTGACTGGGCCACTGTAGGACATTCACCTTTTTGTTCTTGAGCCACTCCAATGTTGCTTTGGCCTTGTGCTTGGGATCATTGTCCTGCTGAAAGGTAAATTTCCTCCCAAGCTTCAGTTTTTTAGCAGACTGAAGCAGATTCTCTTGCAGTATTTTCCTGTATTTTGCTCCATCCATTCTTCTTTTGTAACAAGATGCCCAGTCCCTGCTGATGAGAAGCATCCCCACAGCATGATGCTGCCACCACCATACTGCACTGTAGGGATGGTGTATCTTGAGGCATGGGCAGTGTTTGGTTTGCGCCACACATAGCACTTTGAGTTTTGGCCAAAAAGCTCTATCTTGGTCTCATCTGACCACAAAACCTTTTCCCACATCACAGCTGGGTCACTCTCATGCTTTCTGGCAAACTCAAGACGTGCTTTCAGATGGTACTTTTTCAGTAACAGCTTCTTTCTTGCCATCCTCCCATACAGGCCAGTGTTATGCAGAGCTCTTAATATGGTTGACTGGTGCACCATTACTCCACTCCCAGCCACTGAACTCTGTAGCTCCTTCAAAGTGATTGTTGGTCTCTCTGTGGCTCCTCTCACAAGTCTCCTTCTTGTTTGAGCGCTGAGTTTTGAGGGACGGCCTTTTCTTGGCAGTGCCTGGGTGGTGTGATGCAGCTTCCACTTCCTGATTATTGATCCAACTGTGCTCACTGGGATATCCAAACACTTGGATATTATTTTGTACCCTTTCCCTAATCTATGCATTTGTATTACTTTATCTCTAACTTCTGTAGAATGCTCTTCGGTCTTAATTTTCCTTTAGATTCATAGCCTTACCCCAATGATCCTTCAACAGTGGAGTTTTAATCGAGAAAATGTGACATCAACTTTAATGGTTCACAGGTGGAGGCCAATGGTAAGGTAATTGTGTCTTCGTTAGGGCAATTTCTTTCATCGGTGCAAACTGGGAGCTTCCACAGCACAGGGGTTGAATACTTATGCAAGCAAGATATTTCAGTTTTTTATTTTACTTAAAAATATTTCCCAACATAAAACCAATGTAACCTTACAATAATTAATTCTGAGTTTCAGTGTTTAAAAATAAAATATTAAACAGAACGAAATTTCAATGTACCATTTGTAATTCAGTAATATGATAGAATTGGTCAGGAGTCTGAATACTTTTGCAAGGCACTGTATATCCCAATAAACACTGAAAAAAGCTTCAAATCCATTTTTTATTCATTTGCTGCTCCAAAAACTCATTATTGATTCAGATTCCATCGGTTCGCTCCACCTGCTCTACACTACATTACAGCAGATAGAGCTAAATGGCTGACTGACCATAGCTTCACGTGACTTTCTGGACTAGGAAAATCAGTGGACTAACTGTTAGCACGCCTCGGCAATCAGAGGCTTTAGCTGAGTATTGGACACCATTAGAACTGAGAAGCACTCTTTTTTTTTTAAAAGTAAAGTCAGTATTTTTTTATGAAATTTCCACTCTCACAATATATTATAGAGTGACAAGGGAACTTAGTCTGCTATTTCAAGTATAATGTTCTAATTGTAGGAGAAAAAGGCACGAAACCAGGATATTGTACTATTTTCTGATTAAGCCATTGAGTTACTGTTACTTTAGCTCTAAATGTCCCAGTCGCAACTTGTAAGCCACACACACAAATCCACATGGATTTAATAGAAATGTGAAATCACAGATGAACATATTCTGGGTGGATGATTGTAAATACAGTATAATCGTAAATCTCGAAAAACTACTCACTTCTAAATCTTTTGTAGTCATTTTTGTATTACTTTAGTATAAATACATGTTAATTTGGATCATATGTTGTTTTTTTCTGACTTTATGTGAACGAAAAAACACACAATTGCCTGTTTTCCCATTGGAAATAGTGATATTTAGAAATATCACTGTCCTGGTCACAAAAGCAAAGTTTGTGGGGAATAATAGCCATTTTCTATACTTTTGAGGCATAAGCAATTAGGAAATAACACTTACTACCCAGGAACAAAAAAAATAAAAAATAATTGTTACATGGTGAAATGCTACCAAAAGTAAAGGAAGCCTTGGGCATCATTTAATTTTAAAATAATGTACAGCTATATGCCGATAATATTAAAGATGTCGTTTTCATGTATTGGTGTGAATGGCATTTTTCATTTCATTCTATCTAATACAGTCAAAGTCAGTCTTAAGGATGGATAAAATCACAGTTTTGTGCCATCACAGTGATGTGATCTTATCAGCTTTGGAAGCCACTGTTCTGCAGACTGATTTCGAGCCCAGTCAAACACTTTGTTCATTCCAGGCTTTTATTTTCTCTTCACTACGGGCCCCAGGGATAAAATGTTTCGACAAACACATTAGAATGTACAGCACAGGCTAGATGTGAATGGCTTAAAGTAGCCTTATTTGGACTTGCAGAAGCTGATGGTGTTAATACTAGTGGATTTGTATGTGAATGGCCAAATAAATAGGAGTGGTGTGAGCTGTATAAAGCATTAGTTGGCAGGGCTTAAAATGTGCCCTTTTGTTTAAATATTAAAATCCTTATTCTTTTCTACTTTCACATCTTGATAGCGAGTGTCGAGCTAGTTCTAGAAAAAATAACCCTGATTGTAAGGAATTAGATAGGATTGAGAAGGGCCACTAAGCTTAAACCTCACTCTAACAGAATCAAACTGTTGTCAGGACCTAATTACAAGCACATCCACAGTAGCAGAAACCGTATGTATTTTCAATCCCTCACTTTAACTCAATCATCAATTCTGAGGTAAACCTATAAGGTGAGTCAAGTAGGCAACTTCAAAAGTAACTTCACGAGGGCGCTAGAGGGTGATTGGCTTAATAACACTCATTTGATCAATTCTAGGTTGTTGTTCATTTTTTCATACAGGCATTATTTTCACTTGTTAAGTCATCTCAAATCCTTTTTTTTTTGTTTAAGGTTACAATACTCGGAACAAGCAACTTAGAATGTTAGTTTAAGAGAACCCAGGATTTAAAACCCAATTTCTTCCCTTATTAACTAAAACACATTAAAGCTGTACCCCTGTCCTTGTGAAATGGCTACCCCTTTCAGCCCTATTTAAATGTATGTCTTCCCTTTTTGGTCAGTATGTATTGCTTCTGCTTATTCACCTGCCCTCACCATCCTTCTCGCCTCCTCAATTTTGAGCCCCACTGCCTGGCTTAATCTAGTTGTGTATCTGTTAGTTACACACACCTCATACAGTTGTTGCAGAACAGTGATACTGAACATGGATTTCACTGATGAATAAGTGATAGTTTTAGATATTCTTGTTTTGTATTACCTCCACTTTTCTTTAAAGTCCTTTGTGCAAAGGTTTGACCTTGAATACGAGTGCAATATTGTGCAACCAGTCCCACTGTACCATCTATTTAAAGACTAATCCCTCTGAGCGTAGAGACACATTGGTGAGGAAGGCCTTCAATCTCAAGTGCTGTCTATTACTGACATAAAAAGGGCCAAAATAACCGACTTCAAAGTCTCCAGAAATTACATCCAAATAAGCTATCTGGTATCCCTGAAGAACTTGTGAGTTTTCATTTCAGAATCAAAAGGATAAACCATTACAGCACCAAAACATATGCCTTTGATTAATGTAATCTCTAAAATAAGTAAAGTGAAGACCTTATATATATATATATATATATTATATAGCATATATATATATATATATATATATATATATATATATATATATATATATATTGCTGTTATCTTTCACCCTCAGAAAGTAGATTGAGCTTTCACTCTGACTTAGACAGGCGTTGCTTGCTATAGATCCCTTTGTGATTCAATAACTCACAAGGATGGGCATGTGTGTTGATTAGCATAATACTGAGTGAGCATGGACCAAAATGCACAAGCATCCATCCCATTATGTAACTACAAGGCTTTATCAATTTGATTTGCAGTCCACTTAATGCATTAGAGTGAGGAATCCTCAATATACCTGACATGCAAATTAATCTCTGCTAAAGCTTCAGACCTTAAAATAATGAAATCTTCCTAACTCTTTCCTCCTAACTGTTTCTGCCAAGTGGGAGACCATTTCTGTGTCTTTAAATTTTTTTCTAATTTAGGAGAGAAAGAGAGTTCTGGTGTGGGCTAAAATCTATCTGTATGTCCCATGGGACTGTCTGCCTTTTTTTTACTGTGATATGGTGTCTCTCAAAGTGTCAGTGTTTTGTATTTCAGCGAATTTCACTTTTGTGTACACTCTTTAAAGATGCATTGTTTGTCAGTATTCATTAAAAGGGAACACTATTAATAAAATATTGTCAATGCTCATCACAGTTCATTTTGAATTATATCACTCTACGTGATCTTCCGGCAATTTCCATAGCAGAGTGTACTGACTTCTAGCTTGTGATTACCAGCTGACAATATGTGTACAATACATAATGAGTTGGAGAACAATGATTACATTTTTACATATGTACTTAGGGAGCAATACTTATAATTGGACAGCTGTAGAGGTTTCTTAATGGTAACCAAGTTGATATAGAAAACCCCAGTAACAAAGGTCGCATTCACAATGGGTCAATTTCTAACAGACTCTGTCTGGTTCGTTTCCTTTGAAACAATGTATCAATGTGCTTTCTGGTCATACTTATCTGTGAGCAAAGGGATTTTGTTTAGATGCGAATTAAAGTTAGTATTTTTGGTCCTTTTTTTTTTTTTTTTTAGGACCGAGTTTGTATGTTTTCACAATGCAGTTTTCAATTAAACTCGGTTTGTTTATGTGGAGTGTGACCCGGATGTTTACAATATCCTGCAAGCCATATTGAAAGATGGCAGCTATTGACATAGTGCTCTGGTTTTTAATATAGCATGTTTTAGATTCTTACATATGGCTGTGGAAGAAAGCACTGGGGGAGTACTTCGCTATTATTAATGCATGTATTGCATGCCTACAGTAAGAGAATAATGCAGTTTAAGCAATTCTACATGGTTCTTCTACTGTCAGCATTAAACAAAGTAGTTTAAGAAAAGACTGAATATATTTTACTATTTTTGTGAGTTTTGTTAAGTTCGGATTTTGGTGCCTGACCAAATTTCTGTTAGAGCTTCAGGTTCTCCCACTGTCCAGATTTCCACAGCGAAAAACTGGGATGCTTTTTTTTCAATTCACTGATGCCGTAGCAACTCTGAAGCTGTTAAAATAACAGTATATAATAACACAACAGTATTTTACAAATTATAACAACTCATCTTTTTCTTTGTATTGTCATCATCTAACATCAACACATGTTAAATGTACAAAAAGCCAGATTTATAAAATAGATCAGCTGTTACCGTTTAAATATATGTTATACACTTTATTAGAATGATTAAAACAAATAACCTATCTTCATTTACTTTGTCTTTCTATTTCTGCGAGGACAACAAGACACAATAGGTTTTCTCATTAAATGTTTGTGTATCTATATCTTTTCAGAAACTTAATGGCATTCCAACACTTGGAATAGCTGAGTACTCCAGATTTGCCAAAAAGTGTATATGGATATTTTCACACAATAAGATGACAGAAGCTTTGATCTCGAGGCCTAACATTGAACAATAAGGTCATACTGGGTGAATGTTGAATGTAATGGCATGCTCATTCTTCACAGGTTTTGACGTTAAACATGTGTGGCACTCCGCTGTCAAAAGGTTACCAACCACTGCTCTAGTACCAAAATACATTTTAATGAAAACAAAACAAGTTTGTACAGGGATTATTTTTTTTTTCTCTCCTGGAAATGAGTCGTTAAGCTTCCTTAGAAGATGGCTGTGCTGGGTTACACTGCCGAGTATGTGCAATGCTGGATAAAGCATGGGCAGCAAATGCAGGTGTTATCTTATTAGTGCAGTGCAGCTTTTCCCAGATCACACTGTGACGCATCACTTACATTTTCATCCTCTGTTCTCGGACCACTGTAGGCTTCAGCATGGGCTTAACTGCCATTTAGTTACAGCTGAGGTATTTGTTCCAAGTAGGGGATGCCTGAATACTCGTTTTATTTCAATTGTGAAGCAAACCTGTCTTCCTGTTAATAACCATCATTTTACCAAGCTGTTTCAGAGAGCTGACGTTCTGTTTCAGGCTCAGGTTTAATCACTTAAAGATGGAATAACCAACACATTATATTACCTTTTATTATCATACCAATATCCCCTCACCCAAAGTCCCTGAATCATGTTGTTGTTTTTTTTTGTTTTCTGAAGACTTGTATGTTGACTTATACAGCTATGGTCGAAGATTTTGAATCACCTAGAATTTTAGAATTTTAGAATTTTAGACGTAATTAAAAAAAAAAAAAACTATGTGAACATAATTTAGATCTTGTATTTACCCCATGTAATCAAATAAACTACAAAATGATATCACAAAAGTCTACCAGAAGCCATAAATGTGGTACAGTATTTCATGTTAGATTTCAAAATGTGACCTTTTTCAATTTTTGTGAGTTTTTCATGAAGTTTATGGAAAACTACAAAGCGGTAAGGAACTCAATAATGTAACATTATTCAGCAGTTTCCAATTAGTTAATTATATAGCGTGCTGCAAAAGTTTTGGCCAAATTAGCTCAAGATTGAAACAATTGCACAATAACACACACACAAAACTGTTATATCTTTTATACATTTTATCAAAAGTTTGCAAATAAAATACGGTACAAAAGTAGAAAAGAAGGTTAATATCAAAACAGCATAAATCAGCATATTAATCTCAGAAGGCAATAATATTCAGTTAATATCTCAGCTTCAGTTTAAATCTTAATTATGCGTGAAAGCTAGAGTACATTCATTTTCTCTAATTGGTATTTTCTGTAAGAGCTAATTGTATTCTTAAGTCAGTAAATATGATAATATGAATATGCCAGCAGGATCATTGTTTGAGTAGATAGGAGTCAGTAGATCAATTAATATGAATTCAGTGAATTCTAATTAATAGGATATATAAATTGTACTTCATTCTTTATCAATCTGTTGTTAAAAATGTATTTTTGATTTTTGTTGTTAAACGTGTATATTCTTTAATTAGAATCATGGCACAAATCAGTTTTAACACCCATTAATCTCTTCTTTAAGAATAATCCAGCACCTCTTATACAATTCAATAGCCTTCATGTTCAGTTATTAAGTTACCCATATCAAATGTTAAAATAGACCTTTTTTGTTAGAAAACATAGCACACCCCTTTTACTTTTTACAACTATCAACTTTTTTACAAATACACAAGCCACATAGTGGCTCTCAAAAGTATTCACTCCCCTTGGACTTTTCCACATTTTATTGTGTTAAAACATGAACTCAAAATGGATTTAATTAGGAGTTTTTGCCACTGATCAACACAAAAAGCATCCCCATAGCATGATGCTGCCACCACCATGCTTCACGGTAGGGATGGTGATTTCAGGATGATGTGCAGTGTTAGGCTTGCGCCAAACATAACGCTTAGTGTTGAGACCAAAAAGCTCTATTTTGGTCTCATCAGACCATAGAATCTTCTTCCACTTGGTATCAGAGTCTCCCACATGCCTTCTGGCAAACTCAAACCACCGTTTTAGAGCCGTCGTTGGTGACGTGCAGTAGGCCCTCTCCTCCCAGCTTTGGTCCAACAGCACTTCAGATGCTAACCCTTCCAGGTCTTGGGACAGGTAGGTAGCCTTCCTGTGGTCCGTCTAGCCATACTCGCCCATGGACAGCTCAAACTGTATGAGAAAGGCTTCCAGGGAAGAAGTACCGTTGAACCAGGGCAGCCAATGCATAGGACCCTGTGGTGAGGCGGGCTGTCGGTTCGCTGTGGGTGGCAGCATCCCTCTCTCCTATGCCCTGTTCTGCGGGGTCCTCTCTGCCGCAGGGGGTGACAGCAGCTCGGCTCTGGCAGGCGGCTGCCGGGGGACTTCCAAGTGGATCCTTCTTGGTAGTCGGGGGCGGGCTTCAAGCGGGGTTCCAGTCTCACAGCCTGTGGCTTCTCCAACAGTGGCGGCCGGCTCTGGGGTGGAAGGCAAAGGGGAACCCGACTCTGGTTGACTGCGAACGCGGAGCTGTGGTCTGCTGTCCGAATGTCCCCCTCTCTCAGCTCTCCAGAGCGCCTTCACAATGGGCGTCGCCTTTAGCCACGATTCCCGCTCTGTGTCCTCTTCAGTATTCATTTCCAGCAGCATCCAGTCCACAATACCACTTCTCTACACCAATGTAGCATAGAAAATGAAGGAGGCTCACAAAGGATTTGCAGGTTCTCAAATTCATGATTTATTAATCCGGGACTCTACACTGGGCAGGTAAAAAACAGTGGTACAACTACAGCTGTGCAGTGTACTGCTACTCAGACTGTGATAAATAATGAAATAAAAGAAAAGAAAGTCCATGTGCTACAGCCACTAAGTGCAGTTTCTGGTTCCTCTTTTCTGTGGTTCCGCTTGTTGTCTGTTCTCCTTGGCTGCTGCTTCTGCGCTCTTTCAGTCCAGCTTGTCTCTCCGTCTCAACAACAGCTCAGCAGCAGCAGTTTCTCAGCTTATACCCGTGTCCAGGGCACGCCCCCTGGAGCACCAGCCACCAATCCCAAGGTGACATGGCTTCTTGCTCTCCATCCCCTGAAGGGTTCAACATCTCATCCATTGGTTTGTGCCAACAATCTTGCAACTGGCAAGCCGAGCCCCTGATTGGTTGTGATCCTCCCATCTTTGATGTCCCTGAACACCTGCTGCTATTGAACTGTTAACCCTGGGTCACAGAACCTTCCTGAGTGCAGTTACAGCAGACCCAGCTGGGTTGTTACAATATTAAGCATGCCACATTGGGTTAGAGAACTTAACTCATTTATCTGGTTTGGCACGCTGTTCTGTTATTTTTTGTGATGTTGCTCCAATTGATATCTGTTTTTATAAAGATCTTGTGAAACATCTCTTTCTTGATTGTGCCATTTTGGATGCAGAATCATTAACTTGATCATGCCAAAGGAAACATTAGATGTGCCAGATAAGCAACTGCTACTGCACTCCCCACCCACACACTTCATAAAAATAGCAGCTTCTAGAAAACAAAAGATGAACACGTCAATTCACTGTGTATTCTAAGCCTACACCATTACTCCTAACAGCCCTCTCCACTTTACCTTATTTATTTAAGAGTTAGAAAACTGCAAATTCTAGACTAATTTGTATTGCTTTTTGCACATCTGTTAAACATAATGGCAGCCAGTACACCGAAATAGATTCCTCCATGTCCGTTAATGGGATGGGAGGGAAGAGGGAGGTGTTCGGTCTCACTGTGGAGTGCTATAGTCTCAAGCGGCAAGTGCAGCAGATGGTGCTCAGTGTTTGAAGAAACCTCTGGGGAGCTAGGAGCCAGGGCTGGGTAATGTTGCATGCTGCTGTGGACAGGTAATGCTGCTGCCCTACTTTAGGTGGCTGGTAGGGGATTGGGATCCACAGCAGATGTAGATGTAACAGTCCATTAACCCTCAGAAGGCTGACCATCCATTAATCAAAATACAAGCTAAGTAATCAAAGTGATCAAAGAAAGCCCCTACTAATGATTCCTGCTTAAGATTATTTAAGTATTATTGTGCAATGCAGTGTTCGTTACCTGTTGGACAACATACCACTCTGCTTGGAATCTGAATGGCTATGAGGTTTATTTTTTTATTTATTTGATATATGGACCCAGTAAGACTGAGTCCTCTTCTATCAAAGAGTAACAATGGGCATGTATTGTTTCAGTACCTGGCGAATCCAATACCACAGAAGGAGTCCAGAAAACATACATTAAATGGTTCCTGCAGAGCACATTTATATGAACTACAACTTTTGTTCTCTGACAGAAGAGCGACACAATAACCTTCCACAAATGTGCAACATCAAGGGAAGTTAAAATCCCCATTCCTCAAGAGCTGACCGGCTATATTGTTACCGGTGTAACTGAACTTATAGTTAGACAGGGTGAAGACATGCTCAAGGTGGTAAAATTATAAACTGAACAGTTAAACGATCGCACAGAAAGATCATTTATTGTAGACTTTTACATTGCCGCTAAGACAGAAGGATTTCAAAGTGATGTTAATAGATACATTTACAGTAATATACATATATTTCTTAATTGTCTTTAACATCTACAGTAGCTACCATTAAAAAATGCAGGAAACTGCTTTTTTTGGGGTGGGGGGTGGGGGGTGGCACTACAGTATTTGTAATACAAGCAGTCTTTAAGTGTGAATATATATTTGAATGCTCCACAACTATCAAAAACATAATAGCTCTGAATTTATAAATACTAAAAGAAACTTACATGTAATGACAAAAGATTCGAATAGACATCTTTTTCAAAGAAAGACAATTCAATTAACATCCATGTAAAGAATAACATATGACGGTTTGGAAAAGTCTTCCATGGCTTATGTAATTAGCAAATTTGCATCATATTTTTATAAATATCTTTCTCTTTTGACTAAATCTCTATGTACAACCAGAGGTTGTTGAACTTGTTTGGGAGGACAGTGCCTCCATGTATCTCCCATCTGACTTTTTGTAGCTATCAGACAGATCATTTATAATGCCTGCATCTACAACCTTAACAGTCCAAAGGGTGACACTAGCCTTGGCCTTATGGACAGTACATCCATTCTGCACCGAGCTTTCATTATGCTGTGGCATTTAAGAAACAGACATGGCTTCTGAGCACTCATTATTTTGTCAGGGATATTAAATGATCCTCTGTAGCATGCCTTATTGTGCTTCATTTCTTACTAATTTCATTGTGTTGCAGTCAGGAGAACGTGCTATTAGGATGCTACTGATCAATCATCTGAATGGCAAACACCAAATATGTTTCTTTTTTAACAGAGGTTGATGTAACTTAAAAAAATGATGGTGATTAAGTAGATTCAAGAAAATGCACAGAGTCCTTTTCTTCAATCAGTTGCCAGGTTTATTGAGATATGCAGGGAGTCTGGTCCCAGGTACAGGACAAACACAATACTCATCATTACAATTTTTGCATGACATTAAATACCCTTCTGTATAGATGGTCCACCTCCTTTTTCTCTGACACTTAACCAATAGCAAAGGTACAACACATTATTCTGTTACCATATATTTAATTTGTTGTGTGTGTGTGTGTGTGTCTGTGTGTGTAGTCTAGTGTGACGACCTCTGAACTCAGTGCATTCTTCAGACCCCTGGTGCCCAAAAGGTCCATACATCTGTTTTTTGTCATCTTCTTGAGACCCTTTGATTCCAGTGGCATTATCTCTTTGGATCTCTCTGAGAACCTTTGGGTCCAACGCCAGTCCCTGGGAGCCTTTTAGCCCCTTTATGCTTTGCATTCCAAAAGTCTTAGAGCCTGGCCCCTTCTTTGTCCACAGCACTGTTACCTTGTTAGCTTGCAGTCAATGCTGGGAAAGAAGCTTGTAGACGCAAAGGCTCTGTCAATTGTTAGCAGTACAGGCAATTCAAACCAAACAGTCTGCTATCTGCAATATTAGTCTCTTTTCAGAAAAAAAAAAAACACCAGTATAGCTCTGCCAGTCCACATGTGTAGCAAACTGCTAATCAATTCTCGATCCATGTTTTCCAACAGAGGTTTATGCTTCAATCTTTTCATTGATTTATTTATTTTAAGCGATTGACTTCATATGTGAATGAGGGAATAAATGATATTGAACTTAGATGACATCACAATGCTTTTACTTTTCTATTTTAACAACTTTGATTCTGATCTCATCAAATCTCAGAAGGTAAAATGATTTGGCCTGAATGGTATTTGGATTTTTAATGTTCTCAACCCTATACCCTTTCCCGTCTCCTCAGCCAAGGTCAGTTTAACCTAACATGCTAAATCAAGCCAGTACATTCATTCTCATTCACTCTAGTTCTGGGGGCTTGTAAATTGTAGTGTAGCTCAACTCCCGTTCCCTTAGCTTATTTAATTAACCATTTGCTGTCCATTTATTCAACGCTGTTTATTTAACTCAAGCCGTTTAAAAGTAATTTTATTCAAATTAAAACAGGTTTATAAGGCACTGCATATCATCAGGACACGCAGTACTGCATCTCCAGCCCTGCCCCACCCCTTGTTTGCTGTATTTATCACATACATCTTCATAGTCGTGCATACTGATAACTCATCTCCTGATCACTCGTTTTATCACCAAACTCTTCAATAATGCGATCTAAGTCATTTACTATATCATCTCAAAAAGCTTGGCAAATTTCTAGAATATTCTTTGAGCGCTGGATGCAGAAGCAGCTATCTTTTTTGTTTATGTCTGTGGTGCAGTGGCTATCTGTATTGCTCAGATCCTTACCTTTTTTTTTTTTTTGTTGGCTGCTATCGGTCTCACTCAGGCATTGTAAGATTTTCTCTGCTTTTTCCGAAGAAAAAACGATTAGAGACATTGGACCGCAAAGGGTTAAGTACATTTTCCCCTTTCCTCATTTGTTTATAAATAGCTTAGAAATATTGTTTATAAATTACCCATGTAAGCAATATGATCCAATGCAGTTAAGTGACTGATCTGCATTGGTGCATGTTGTAACACAGACTGACTTTTATTTATCATTCATCACCTTTAAAATGCCAGTTAGAATGGTCTGTCCTTCTTCTCTATACAGCCTGCCTCATTTTAGCACAATGACTCAAGTATCAGTGGCCAATGATTACAAAGCATGCATGATAATGGAGGTCCTGTCTGTACACCCATACTGCTCTCATACAAAATATGAAGACCAAGTGATGTACCGACATGAATGTATAATAACCCCAATTTGAAGGTAGAGGGTTGCACTGCAGTGACACATTTATCAAATGTACTATTAGGTGAGGTTGATGTATTCATGTGCACAAATTGTACACATACTTTTATTTATCGATTTTTAAAATGTCAATCATCAAATCTGATTGCTGTTGACCGAAGTACATTATTTGATTCAGTGGGGGAGTTCTAATATAAGGGAACTACAAAACAATTGTGCATTTATGTTGAAAAAGAGCATTAGATAATGTATTTTATACATATATGGCTAAGTAACTGTACAAAGTCGTGATAACTTGCTATGGAATCATTTTAACAATAACTTTGAACCCCTCAATTAATCAGGACTCCTGGGGCATTGAATTCGCCAGCTACTACATGAGGCAAAATAGCTCTGACTAGGCCAAACAAAATCACAAACTGCCTGACCCAGTTCAAAGCATAAATATTTTTCACTTGAAAAAACACATTAACTTATCTTAAACATACTTGATTTATACAGCCCAAGTTAATCAATGTTGTTCGTAGTAGTGTCTTAAAAATGGCAGAATTTAAAACGGCAAATCTGTCAGATTGGTGCAGAAAAACTTGTACAAAATCATACAAATCATCTTCTTGCTAATCTTTGGATTTCAGACAACAAAGAAATACCAAAATCGCTAAGAAAAACAGTGCTTCATAAAAACAGATCTCTAATGTGTTTCTAAAAATGTCTTTAACAATATTCCACCATATGGCACTCTTCAGTGCAAACTATCTAACTGACATAAAAAGCCTCATAAGAATTCACCCTATTGCTCCAAATTGTAATACTCAATGGAGTATCTATACTCAGGAAGATGGCTGTAACAACAAACTCAAGGGGATACGAACATTGTGTTATAATATATATACCAGGTATATATATTATATATATATATATATATATATATATATATATATATATATATATATATATATATATATATATGTAACACTTGTCTCACTTACCCCTACACAAATAGGCCTTGCACTTAACAATAAGGGCCCTGGATTCTTATCTATTATCCCAGAACCAATGGTCCTTTTGTTTTTGCACACTGTTACCAGACAAACTATCACACTTACTTTTCTTCTTTAGCGATGCCTCCACCTGATGGTCACGTGGTTCCCCTATTATTGGCACGCGTCCCCAGGAATTTATATTCAACATATAACAAATGCAAGCTTTTGAGTGAAGGGGAATGAAAGCAACGACTAGAGAACAACGGGTAATCTGGAATTATGTAAAATTTAGCATTTTACATACGTGCATATATATGCACATACACACACACACACACAGTTGTAGTCAAAAGCGTACATATCCCAATGGAAATTTATAATTTCTAGAACTTTCTCGAAAAGTTTTGCTTTTGTGGATGAGGAAAAAAAGTAGAAACAGAATAAATTATTTATTTTCAATTTTTTTTTGCAAAACTCCAAAAATCCATCATTCAAATGCTTTTTTTCAAACTTTAAGCGATTGTCCTTGTGACTTTTTCCTTAGAGTGGCTTTTTCTTTGGCCTGCAGCCATTGAGACCTTCGCTGTGCAATACTCAATGTGTGGTTAAAATGGAAACCCCAGTCCCACTTGCAGCCAATTTACTTTGACTATCTTTGGCAGTCAATCTCGGATTGTTATTAATCTTCTTTCTTCCAGACCGAAGGAGCCTTATGACAATACCATGAGTCTTGTACTTCTTGATAATCGAAATAATAGTTGAATTTGGGATGCTCAAATGATTTGAAATCTTCTTATATCCTTCTCCAGCTTTATGACAATAAATACTTTTTTGCCTGTCTTCAGATAGCTCTACTTTTTCCCATACTGATTTATTGATAATGACAGCAATCATCCTATGCCTAAACCTTTTATACGGTCTGTGGCAGAGCAAAGCTCTGCCCTTTTTAAATTGGCAGGGATGGGGTTAATTTCCCCTACCTGCCTGGGTTTATTATGTTCACGTGGCTGGGGTTGATTAGTTGATTAAATGATTAACTTAATTAGCGATCAATCAGCGCCCAGCCACCTGACATAAAAGGAGGCCTCTGCTTCTCATTTGGGAGGAGGGAGCTGAGGAAGCAGGTTGGTGTTTGTGGTGTTTGTGGTGTTTGTGGTGTTTGTGGTGTTTGTGGTGTTTGTGTTTGTGGTGTTTGTGGTGTTTGTGGTGTTTGTGGTTTCTACATCCAGTGAAGGCATTGCCCAGCCTGGAAACCTTTATTTTTGTAAGTTTGTTTTTTGTACTGTTTTTTTTGTTTAAATCCCTTAATTTTGCCCTTGTGCACTTTTATTTTTGTGTATTTATAATAAAATAATTATTTTTTTGAACTACAGACTGTTTCTGGGCCTCTATCCACTCGCCAGCCTGCCACACGGTCTAAGAATGTTCACCTACAATCCAGCATTTTCAGACTTTTCTAGAATTAGGTTCTGCATCATCATATCGAAATTTTTGGCACTGTTGTAGACAGTACTATCATAACATCAAAGGATATGAATACTCTTGAATTAGCATTTTTCAAAAAATTGCTGAAATAAATAATTGTAGACATCTATTTCTTGTAACTTATTTCACTCATCCACAAAAGCAAAACTTTTGCTACAAAAGATTTTTCCTAAAATTCTTTGTTTTTGAGAAATGTCTAGAAATTATACATTTCCATTGGGGTATGTAAACCTTTGACTACATCTATCTATGTTGGTGCTGTCTGTCAAGGTGTCAGTTGGGAGTGCTTGTGGCAT
The DNA here is from genome assembly GCF_017654505.1 of Polyodon spathula. Lineage (NCBI taxonomy): Eukaryota > Metazoa > Chordata > Actinopteri > Acipenseriformes > Polyodontidae > Polyodon > Polyodon spathula. Next base: position 98,751,565 of record NC_054534.1, read on the forward strand.
GTGTGTGGAGCTCAGAGTGAGTGAGGAGTTCGCCCCTATTTTTCCTTTTTCTATTATATATATAAATAGAATTTTTTTTTCTTTATTTCTTATGTTATAGTTTTATTAAATCAGATTAAGAATTGGGTTTTATAAACTGACGGCCTTTATGGCCAAACTGGGGGAGGGGCAAGGGGTTCAAGCAGCAATTTTGAAAATTTGACACAGAGAAATGGTATAAAGATTGCAGTGGAAGTGGTAGTACCTGTTGAGAAATGTGTAGTTAAACTTGGAAAGAATACTTGGGTGTGAGAATATTAGCTTCACAAATGAATACATTTGTTGTGCTGTTCCTGAGTAGTATGAAATGTGTTCAGGAAATTGTTTAGCAAGGCTTAGTAATTGACAGAGTTTTAGTTTCTGTCCTGCCGCTTGTGGTCCCCACCAGGAAAACAAGTTCTAATATTCCTTCTTTTTTAAAAATGTGGTCATAAGGAGAGAGCTGAGTTGTCATGGACAGAAAATGTCAAGTATTACAATGATTCCTCAGGGCTGTAAATTCCCTGATTTAAAACATGCCATTTCACTCAGAAGACAGTTATATATGCTCCTTAATGATCCGAACTGAGAGTTAAATGTAGCTTTTAGGTTTTTTGTGGACGGAAGTGAATATGTAGTCTTTGCTTCATCTGAACTCATGAAATGTTTTAAATGTGAGTGTCAGGGCCATATAGCGAAGAACTGCAAGCAGACTGCAGGAGATAATGAAAACAAGGGGGAAGGAATCCCTGAGGCAAGTAAGATTACAGCTGAGCCAGAGAGCCAGGCAGCTGGTCCCTCAACTAGCAGCTCAGCAGAAAAACTAGGGGGGAGAGAGACCAAAGAAATTAAGTTGGGGTTAGTTGAGTCTAATTTTTCAGTAGACAAGGAATGTGAGGTACAGAGACTGTCTGAAATAGATACAGCAGAGAGAGAAGCAGCTAATGTGAACAGAGCTGGAGAGAAGCTTGCAGTGGAGCTGTTAGGTGACAGAGCCACAGTCTCAGTGTTAGAGAAAAAGATGGAAGCAGTTGAGGAGAAAGATTTGACATTTTCTTAGTTTAAAATGCCCAAGGGGAAAAGAAAGGCAGGAACCAGCAACAATAATGCAGCAAAGCGGAGGTCCAATTTGTGATGAATCAGAGAGGGAGCTGTCTGAGAAAACTGACTGCGTTCAACACAGAGCATAGAGGGCAGTGCTATTGGTGATTTTAGTGAAGATGAGGATAATGATGCTGACTCTTCAGCTAGCTGATTTGTCGGCTAGTCAACAAGCGAGAGGAAGGTACGATGCTGAAAACATTCGAGTAAATACAGGGAAAAGAAGGACTGGAGTGGTCAACCATTTTCCTGATTTTCAAATTGTTCCTAAATTCTGCACAGCAGGTGAGATGTAATGCAGTCGCACTGGGTATGGAAAAACAAGAAATCAATTAAAAAGCAATTATGGTTAATTTTACAAAAACTTTTTTCTTTTCTGTGTACGTTTTCACCATTATCTGTACTTTTCTCTCTGTCTCCTTTTATAACTCTAAAATGCAGAATCTAAATATAGGAACTTTATATATAAATGGGGGCAGAGATGTAGTGAGGAGAGCAGCTCTTTCTGAATATTTAAAACAAAGAAAGTTAGTGTGGCCATGCTCCAAGAGACACACACTGATGAGAACAATAAATCAAAGTGGACTCATGAATGGGAGGGGGAGGTTATTGTTAGTCATGGTACAAATTTTAGCGCTGGAGTTGCCATGTTATTTGCAAAAGGGTTTAAGCATGATTCTATCACAGTAAATTAGATAATTAAAGGGTGCAAATGTGTGTAGAGGGTGGAAATTTTGTATTTATTAATATTTATGCTCAAAACAATAGGAGAGAGAGAGTGTTTAGGGTCTGTTCTTTCAGACCCTAAATGGACTTTTAGCTAAAAGTCAGTCTGAAGAAATAGTTTTATTAGCTGGAGATTTTAATTGTACAGTTGACGACCAGCTGGACAGAAATAGTTCAGAGCCCCACCCAGGTCAGTCAGGGAGCTGGTTACTGTCCTAACAACGCATGATTTGAAAGATGCGTGGAGATCAATGAATCCTGATGTCAAGCAGTACACCTGGGTTAAAGAGAGTGCTGAGAATATCCATCTAGCTCGACTTGATACATTTAAGCATCATTTAAATGATTTTACTAAATGCACTATTCACCCCACAGGTCTACCTGACCATAGTTTGGTCAGTGTAAGTATGATTATTCCTACCTCATGTCCCTATTCTTCCTATTGCCATTTTAATACTAAACTTTTAAAAGACAGACTTTTTTATGTTTTACATTTTTTCGGGAACAATGGAGGAGCCAACAAGGTAAATTCTTATCAGTAAAGCAATGGTGGAATGTAGATAAAGTTCAGACCCGATTATTCTGCCAGCAGTACACTAAAAATATTACCAAGAGGACTAGTGAGGCAATGAGAGAGCTGGAGGAGGATATTACTGAACTTCATAGTCCAGTTATAGCGACAAGCTTTACCAAGACCTGAAGATTAAAAAGAGTAGTTTGGCTGATCTGCTGGAATCACAGGTACCTGAAGCACTGGCACGCTCATGGTTTCTCAGTCTCTCTTAGGTGGATGCATTAGAAATAAAAAAATTATACACTGCCTGCGAACAGAAGCTTGTCAAATGCTGTGGAAGGCCATCAGGGGGCATGCTGTGGGGTTCTATTCAGATCTGTACACAGCAAAGGCTCCAGGGGCTGACATAGGTTCCAGAAGAGGAGAGAGAGCTGCTGGAGAATGTACTGATGCTGCAGGAACTCTCTAGTGCTCTGGAAGGGCTTGATACGGGCAAGCCCTGTTGACTTTTGTAAAGCTTTCTGGTCTGAGAAGAGTATTGCCGAAAATGAACTGCCTCTGAGCTTCATTATTGACTTTGTTCAAGGAAGGGGATTTATGTAACATCAAGAATTGGAGACCAGTAAGTCTTCTCTGTTCCGACTACAAGATTCTGTCGAAGGTGTTAGTGAATAGACTGAGCAAAATAATGAGCTGTATTGCACATTCAGATGAAGCGTAGTGTGTACCTGGCAGATCAATATTTGATAATATTTTTTTTTTATTTCAGGATTTAATATCAGCTTTTAAAGCTGGTCTGCTCTCCCTTGATCAAGAGAAAGCTTTTGACTGGGTAGATGTGACAAAGTGCCAGCCCCTGTGTGTATTTTCTGTTATATGTTGCGTGTGGTGTTTTAAATATTGGTGTATAGGCACTGGTACATGAGATATATATGGGTCTGTGTTTCACGTGTGTTTAAAAATGTATAATTATATTTAGGCATGGGATTGTACATCACTTCACGTGCATTTAAATATTTAATATGTGAGCACAAGGTTGCACATAATTAATTCAGGTGCTGGGATTCAAGTGAATAATTAATTGGTAATTGAATCCCAGCACAACAGTATATATAGATGTACATTTTACTCACTCGGGGTTGTTGGGTGTTCGGTGAGTAGGGAACGGGAGAGAGAGGAGGAGAAACCAGATTGGAGTTTAATATCAATTGCTATTAGGTGCTGGTGGGACCAGCGCGATACTTGTTTATTTAAAATCACCATGTTTTTTAGTGTGTCTATCTGCTCACCCTTTAAGTGTTAGTCCGTTTTTGTTTGTCTATTTATTTTGGCGTAAAGTGCCGTGTCCTGTCTTCTGTTTGTTTAAACCTTTTATTTTCAATAAACCGGCACAAGCAAGCATCTTCATCATTTCACCTCATCTGTCCTGTCTATGTGCATTCATTTCCTGGTTCTGATGTCACCACTCAGCCATCTTTGTGACAGTAGACCATAGGTATTTATTTGATGTAGGTGAGCCATTTGGCTCATGCTTTTCTAATTGGGGACTGGGAGGGTAGCCGGCCACCAGATTTGCCACAAGGGCTAAAATGGAACCGAGAGATTTTCAGGTACCAGGGAGTGTACTTGGGAGGACAGGGAATAGCGAGAGAACTGGAATGGAGTTTTAGAACAGATAAAAGGCCAACTAGGAACCTGGGGTTGGCTTCTAACTAAGCTCTGCTACAGAGGAGTGTTATTCATTAATAACTTGCTCATGTCCATGTTTTGGCACAGAGTAATGTGTTGAGATCCCTCTCCATCTCTGTTGTTAGAAATTCAGAAGTTATTACTAAGTTTTTTTTTGGGATGGTCTGCATTGGATAAAGCAGGGGGTGTTGTATTTATCTGTAGAGGAAGGAGGGCAGGGGTTTATGGATATAAAGAGTAGAGTCGCGACCTTTCGACTCCAATCACTACCTCTGTCCTGGAGAGCATTGGCTTTTGCTTTACTTCAATTAGTGGGGAGATTCAATTTTTTTGCAGAGATTTTAAGTCTTTAGGGCTTTTCTAGATGTTTGAAGAGCCTCTAGTTTATAATCACCTTTTAAAAGGCCACCTTTAAGATTCAAAGAGTTTTAATTCATTCTTAATTTCCAGAGGGGTAGTGAAGGTTGGACACTGAATTGAGTTTGATAATAGAGCCTGGAAAAGCCCTGACTCACTAGTGAGTGAGTTGGGAGTGAAGTCAGTGAGTGTGCTGGAAGGGTTTCTAAGGCAGCATAGAGCTGCACTGCCTGGAGACGGAGTACAGAGGTTAAGCCAGTTTTTTATAGTAAAAAGTATTAGAACCTCCAGAATTGGACCTGCAAATTGGACTGGCAATAGAGCAAATCAGTGACACCCTGATGTAAATTAAGTAGCTAGTTTTTGTACCATTACAATTATTTTACATCTGTCTGAAAATATGCCTTTGATTATGCACTGGCTTTAATATTATATTCCTATGATACTTTACACAGGCCTAAGTTCATAGTTTATAAACAACCTTGCTTGTAGATGGAATGCAATTATAGGATGCAAAGTCACCATAACAGGCATGACAGTATTTGTTTTTTCAACACTGCTGCTGAAGGAAAGTTACAGCAGCTCTGGTGGTATTGAGGAGGTGCTGTAGGCTAGACTTAATCCCACTGGAACATGGCCTTAGAATAACTTACGTACATCGGGCAGTAGGTTCAAAATTAATTACACTTCCAGTGGCACTTCTCGGAATAGGCCTACGGCTTGAGGGAGTGGGGACAGAGGCCAGAATCCTTAACACTCACTTTATATCTTTATATAACATTAGCTTGTGTCTCTTAGGAGAAGGTTTGAAACCTTGGCAAGGAGGACCTTTCCTGTTTTCTGTACTGTATATGAATTGCTAACAGTGGTAACTATGACAACATAACTTCCCAAGTACCAGTCCAGATATGATGATAATTAATAAGTTAGAATACATATGCATAATTGGCCACTTTACAGCAAAGACCGGACAAAGCCTTGTGGAATAGCTTTGCATTACAGAAGCAAGGCCAATTAATTAGGGGTAAAATTATACTTTCATCTTGCTTCTGGGAATCACGCTCTGGACCAGAGCAAATTTGACTGAATTACCAGTTTTTAAATGGCTGTCAATGGTCCTGTTAGTTAATTTGATATCTGTGCTCATGTATTAGTGTTTTTAACATTGTACATGACATGACTCTAGTGTTTTGTTCACTATTTGTGTGTTTAGCAAATGCATTTCAAACTGCATTTAAGATTTAAAAGAACCTAAACACCGTTAATGGCTCTGTGAGGCGAGAGTGTATTAAATGGAATGTCTAGACAGTAATTTATGTGTACAGAAATAAAATAATTTATTTTTATTTTCTATACACAAGAACAACAAAAATTAAATAACAAAAGAAAGCAAAACGGCGTGAGGGAGGGAGTGCTGGAGTAAAAATCCAAAACAGATCGTGAAAACTCTTCCTTAATCGTCTTCACGGCGTACCGGACATAAACAAAAAAAAAGACAAAAGAAATATTAGTCAAAGTTTTCAAAAATCCCACTGCTCCAAACTAGTCTCTCCCTTCGCCCATTACTCTGCCTATTTTACCTTCGGACCAACCCCAAACACAGTAGTACGTTCCCTTTAGTATGTAACGTCCCGCCTCTGTAGTCAGTGGAACACCAATCCCCAACCAACAAGTGTCCTTATCCTTCACTTGACTCCAATGGCTGCCCCTTTGACTTATCACAGGCTCCAAAACCAGCTGGAAAATGGAAGGGAATGTCAAGCCTGGGAGTGTATTTCCCTTTAGTTTAACCACATGTTCTATCTCAAACTTTTTGCCAAGCCATTAAACATTCCTTCTCTCTGAAACAACAGGAGTACAGTCATTTCAAGCGAGGATGTTTCAGAGAACACTCTTTCAGTTCTGTTTGGTCTCCGAGGGGTGATGCTGTCTCGGTAATGAGCAGCAGCTCACTTGGTTTAGGGTTGTCATTGCAGGGAATTTAGCCACAGGTACAGCTCTGAACACTTGCTTTAATAGGTTTTTCAATTTGAACAGCTTTTAAACTTGATACACCATCAGTCTCTCTGAATCATTAGGCACCCGCTCAGAGCTCAGGCATGAAACTACAATACATTCAGGTACATGTGTTATTTAAAAACCTGTTAACTCAAGACTATATTGTTAATTAAAAGATGTGTCATGTTTTTTGTGAGCTTACATGAAACTACCTCTAACCTGAAATATATGTACACTATCTGTATAGTTGGAAGACTGGAAGTCAAATGGAATAATAAAGGCTAACCCTATTGTATCACAATATACACAAAAAAATCATTTTGCATTTCGAAAAATGAACCAGCAGAGCAAGATCAGATTAAAAAACCAAATAATAATTGGACCATTTTTGTATTATTTATTAGACAGTAAATCTGTGCCAATTTCCAAACATTCCAGCATTTTATTTTGCCATACCCATAAGTGTAGACTTGTGAACAGAATAGAAAAACAACAGACACAAATTCTATTAAAGGCACACACAAAAAGGTGACAGGAAAATCCTTATTGATTAAAATCTACAATTGTTTACAAAAGATACGCTCTTCTTTGTGAAAAGTAGATTAAACTGCATAGATAACTAACTTGGGGCTATATTTTTATTTTTGCTTTTTGTGCCTCAATTTGTCTGGAGCCATGGGCCTGGTATGCCCAGAAGACTGGTACTCTGTATCATTCAGGTCTCTTCTCAGTCAATTGATTGGTCTTACATCATGTCTTAGGTATATCTGCATCCTTCTAAATCCAACCATGTTTAATATAGTTGTCTATCTGCAACCAAAAAACAACTATTGCCTACTGTATTGAGTGCATAATTTTTTATAGATAGATGGCTGTATGTATTGTATTGGACTAGTTACAGTGATTTGATAGATAGCACTGTACAGTATTGGAAACTGAGAATGTATGTTGCATTGGAGGTACTGTATTGTAAATTCCAGAGCCAAATGGGTTAAAATCTAAGTATGAGTTTAAAAATGTGTTGTATACAGGCAAACAGAGTTATTTTCTCACAGCATATTTTTCCTTCTATTGTAAGAATCAGTCCTCTTAGTTTTTTTTTTAACCTTCCGACTCCCAAACTGTGAAAATACAAACAAAAAAAAAAAACATGTTTACTTCCTATTTCACCTGTAGGTGTCAGTCTTGTCATTTGCTTGAATTTTTTCCTCCAACCATCATGATCAGACACTGAACAATAAAAATGTTTCCAGCTTGACTGTCAATTAGACATGACTTCTGGGAGTACAGTCTCTAGAAGTGAAATGCATTTGGGCCCCTAAGTCTCTAAATTTATCAGATTAGTTATTTCTTTCTTTAAAAAAAAAATAATAAAATCTGAGTCCCATAGTGTGACCTGATGTTTCACATGAACCGTTTAAACGGTTTGTTTTGCCAAAAGAGATGCCTGAACCACATTTAGAAGAATTTGAAGGAGGCTCATTAAATATTGTGTTGCACTGCAAAGCCAACCTTACATTTGTGCAAGTGGGCCAGTGTTTGAGAGTGTGTCTGCATGTGAAAGGATTAGTTGGGTGTTCTGCTCAGGAAACTAGGAGATGGCTGTTCATAAAAACAGAAAGAAAATGCCTGTACTTAGAGGAGCCCCTAGGTTGAAACATAATGCCATTACATGTTATAATAAAGAGTAAGTAGTTTGAAATATCATTTGATTAGCTTTCTTTTACATTTACTTTACTATTGTACAGTGTTTTCAATCATTGTTATTGGTTTTGGGACTGGGACTGAACAGCCTTCCTCTTTCCATTTTAAATCATTTGACAATATGGACTTTCAACTCTGCCAGACCCACCTACCCTGCATATATATAAGAAGTATTCACCCCCTTGGACATTTTCAGTTTGTTGTATTACAACTTGAAATCTTGATGCTTTTAAGCTTGAAGCTCAGGTGCAACCAATTGCCTTCAGAATTCATACAATAACTTAAATGGAGTCCATATTTGTGCAATAAAAGTGGTTCACATGATTTTGGATTAAATACACCTGTCTCTGTAAGGCCCCACAGTAGGGAAGTGCATTCAAAGCAAAGATACTACCATGAAGACCAAGGAGCTTTCAAAACATCTCCGGGATAAAGTTGTGGAAAGGCACAGATCAGAGGAGGGGTATAAAAAGATTTCAAAGGCAGTGAATATCCCTTGGAGCACAGTCAAGTCGATCATTAAGAAGTGGAAGGTATACGGTACCACCCAGAATCTGCTTAGAGCGGCTGTCCTCCCAAACTGAGCAGCCGGGTAAGAAGGTCATTGGTCAGAGATGCCACCAAGAGGCAAATAACAACAGTTGTAATTCCTGCCAAAGGTGGTTCTACGAAGTACTGACTCAGGGGGGTGAATACTTATCTAACCAAGACATTTCAGTTTTTTTATTTTTCATTAACTGTTGTTTCACTCTGTGTGTGTGTGTATATATATATATATATATATATATATATATATATATATATATATATATATATATATATATATATACACACACACATACATACACCACCCTCTCGAGATATCACGGGTGTCGGGATCCAATACAAGGATCTGTATATATCGAGGGCCGCAATATAGCGAGAGATCCATAGAAGAACAAATAGGCTAACAAATACTGTACAACCACTCCCCGGTTTTATCAGGGCGTCAGGGTCCAGTATAAATCCTCTACACAACCTGCTTTTTCCCATTTTTCATAAAAAAAGCTGCATACTGGTTTAATTCGTATAATGGAGGGTAATTGCTTCTCATCAACTTCAACCTGCTGCATTGAAAGAATCCATTCACAACATAGGAGGCTTGTTGCTAGGGAGCTGACGTCACTATCTTGTGGCTTTTGCTGGTGCATTGCTGCCACACGTGAGCACCTCGTTGGCTAAAATAAAAACCGCTTCAGCAAGTAGATATTAATTTTGCTTTGTGTTATTGTGCAGTGCGTGTGTATGTGACAACAGTACGATATGAATGCTTTGTATTTAATTGTTTTGTATATTGTTGTTTGTGATGTGCAGTACGAAATATAACAAACAGTAATTCTAAGTGTCAGTGTATATTGCAGCGAAGGCATACGCAGTTAGACAGTAAAATGGGGAGCCAACTCTAGGACCGCGATATATCCGAATCCGCAGTACAGCGAGAGGCTATATAATGAGGGGTGGGTGTATATATAAAGTGAGAGTGGGGGTGACAGAAATGTCATATTGTCGTATTATTTGAACGAGATGAATCACTAAAATGGCATTTAAAGCTACTTATTCATTCAATAGACTGGGATCAGTGGGGTTTCAATTTTCTTTAATGTTGCGATCATTCTGAGTGGTTCTGAATTGTGTTGCTCTATTGTCTTAAACAAACCAGCCCTAGCAGTCGTAATGCGTCCTGTATTCTAGCAAAAAACTAACACTCTTAGAAGAAAAATGACCTTTTCAAAATAGGACTATGAGACTGATTCCCATCCTCTTTTCACTTTGCGGAGCTGTGTTTTATTGTGTGAAGTTCAAGGTGGAGAGCTGAGAATGTTTCTAAATATAGAACAGCGCTGGCCATGCATGACACATTTACTCTTTTTCTTTCTTCATTCTCTGGAGTAGAAAGTCCCTGTGCTGCATTAACCTCCTCTCCCATTCTGCAGCTCTGTTCTTGTGGCTTGTTGGAGGTCAGACTGGAAAATTAGGAAGCAAGTTTAACACCTATTTTGATTAAAGTATCAGTGCATTGTTGTATATCAGCTCCTATTTGAGATTCTAAAGGATCCAGTAGTTACACTAAATTGAATGAAGATACCATACAGTTCAAAGTCAAACGTCTTACCGTTCAACTAAATAATAATTAATAATTGGGGAGTAATTATCTAATGCTGATATGAGTATCACTAACTCATCAGCCGCTAGGAGGAGGTTCATTGCATTCTTCCTAAAGCTTGTCCTTGAGCATAAACACAAGTGTGCGTCAACCAAGGTTCAGGGAGTTTCAATATCGCTCTTCATTGAGACCACTTGTTGTCCCGAGGATTGTGAAACCACATATCCTACGGTTCAAAGACTAAGTTCTTACTACCAACTATAGCTCTGTACTTGAGAGATAATGTCTTATGCTAATAACAGTATCACCAACTCATCAGCCGCTAAGAGATCATGAAAACATGAAAGTACATGAAAGTAGCTATACTGCCTTAGCCAGAGGGCATTATCCCAGTGTTGCAGGTTTACTCTTCAAACGTGTGTGTGAAGCATACAAAATAGCGGTTTTAGTTTTACCTAGGTTTTATGCTGTATACCACATATACTTGTTTGAGTTCTGAATCTAACCAACCTCCTCATCTTTAGTATGTTTCTGTATATCATTAGGTTGTCTTAGCAAGGGAAAAATTTGGATGTAGACTCATTTTACAATATCTGAGTTTGTACAAAAGTTGGTAGTTTGTACAAAAGTTGGTAGTTAGTAGCATTTACATCTCATTACCTCACTGTTATCACTTTTCCTGTATCTATAGTTGAAGGACATTCCCCAACATAGCTTGTTACCATACATCATAGCATAGTAACCCTACCCCTATACTGAAAGCTTGTCTAATAGCTGGGACTTGGTTAAGTTTTGGCTCAAAGGGGCCAACATTGATTATTTTCAAATATGTCAGAATGTCAATTTGGTAAGGATGCAAATATGTGTCTCCATGAAAGCCAAACGAATTACATATGACAGTCTTGATCCGATTCACTGCCATGTTTTTAATTTGAACACACACTGTATTACATGCTATTGTAGGGAATTGTGGTAACTTATTTATTTATTATAATGAATCAGACCATTCTACTTTGATAGAATATTCAAATGACATTGTTTATTGATTAATAAAAGATTATTCTTAAATAATGATAGCCAGTACATGATCACATTTGATTACAGTCATTGGTAAACCAAGATACAGAAACATCACGATTATTGCAAACACATTTTTTCTAGGCGAGAAATGGGAGTCACCTAGCTTACAGTGACAATACTAACTAGCTATATTACATTTTCTAACTGAGAATGCTGTCTCAGACAGGTTGTGGAGAAAAAGTTTCTTTGTCAGCTTCACCCAAGCAATTCATTTTGGTGCAGTCTCAGTTAAACTTATATAGCCCCTCACAGATTCTACATTATAAACATCTGTTTTACATCCACAAAAAGGGAAAAAAACTGAACCAGGTAACTAAAGACCAATAAGCCTGACTTATACTATATGGAAACCCATGGAAACTATAATAAGATCCAAAATGGAAAATTACCTATATGGCAACAGTATCCTGGGAGACAGTCAGCATGGTTTTAGGAAAGGGAGATCGTGTCTAACTAACATGCTTGATTTGTCTAAGGCTGCAACATTGACAATGGATAATTGCAAAGCATATGACATGGTTTATTTAGATTTCCAGAAAGATTTTGACAAAGTCCCGCGTAAAAAATTAATTTGCAAACTGAACGCAGTAGGGATTCAAGGAAATGCATGCACATGGATTAGGGAGTGGTTAACATGTAGAAAACAGAAAGTACTGATTAGAGGAGAAAACTCAAAATGGAGTGAGGTAACTAGTGGAGTATTAGCTCCTCTGCTATTCCTAATCTACATTAATGACTTAGATTCCGGTATAGTAAGCAAACTTGCAGACAACACAAAAATAGGAGGAGTGGCAAACATTGACGCAGCGGCAAAGGTCATCCAAAATGATCTAGACAGAATTTAGAACTGGGCAGAGACATGGCAAATGACATTTAATAGAGAAAAGTGTTAGGTACTGCATGCAGGCAATAAAATGTTCTTTATAAATAACATATGGGAGATTGTGGCAAAGTGGTTAACAGTGCAGGTGCAAGTGATCAATAATCGACAGACAACGATAATCCCGGTGCAATGATGATTTAATGTTTATATCCAATGGCCTGATGGCAAACAACAGTAAATAATAACAATGTTAATGTAGCAATACGGTGGTGTGTATTGTGTATTTGTAATCTGCAAGATGGCCCCGAAATAATAACAGTCCTGTTTTAATTCACCCACACGTAACACATACTCAAACACAAACACCAGTTTACAATGCGTTCTCTAGTGCCTGTAGTGAATACAGTTCTTTAGTGCAAACAAAGTGCCGTGATGTTGATCTGGGTTTAGTGCTGACCTTTGGCGGCAGCTCTGGATCGTGTTAGCTGTCTCAGTAACAACAAACATTATTATTAACAATGACAGCAAACAAACAAACAAAACACTCATGTTTCTCAATAATGACCAATTGGTTAACAAGTGCATCTGCTCCTCCAATCTGTGGAGGCCATCTAATCCACGGTACTCTGTTCCCTTTACTCAGCACCCTTTCAGGCTGGGAGGAGATCTAACACCAAGAATCATTCGATCGGTCACAGAGATACTGAAATTGAAGAAGAAATCTTAGACAAAGACCTAGGAGTTTATGTTGACTCAGAAATGTCTTCATCTAGACAATGTGGGGAAGCTATAAAAAAGGCTAACAAGATCCTTGGATATATAGTGAAAAGTTTTGACTTTACAGTAAATCAAGGGAAGTACGGTAATGTTAAAACTTTAAAATGCATAAATAAGACCTCATTTAGAATATTGTGTTCTGTTCTGGTCACTTCGCTACAAAAAGGATATTGCTGCTCTAGAAAGAGTGCAATAAACAGCAACCAGAATTACTCTGGGTTTAAATGCATGTCATATGCAGACAGGCTAAAAGAAGTGAATCTATTCAGTCTTGAACAAAGAAGACTACGCGGCAACCTGATTCAAACATTTAAAATTCTAAAAGATATTGACAATGTCAACCCAAGGAACTTTTTCGACCTGAAATAAGAAACCCGGGGTCACAAGTGGAGATTAGATAAAAGGGTATTCAGAACACAAAATATGAGGCACGTTTTTTACACAGAGAATCATGGGAATCTGGAACCAGCTCTCCAGTAATGTTGTTGAAGCTGACACCCTGGGATCCTTCAAGAAGCTGCTTGATGAGATTCTGGGATCAATAAGCTACTAACAACCAAACGAACAAGATGGGCCGAATGGCCTCCTCTCGTTTGTAAACTTTCCTTTGTTGTTAACTGTCTTAAATTATGCTAAAACAGCAAATTCACATATAGAATTTTCAATAGACCTGTATTTCCTTCTCCACAGTGGAGACCCTTACAATATTTCAAACTCGTTCTGATTTTAACCCTTACAATATGAACCTACTGTTTGTTACATGCCTTGAAGATATCATTCAGTTTCTTCCACATTCCACATTTTAACAAAAGCATTTGTGGAATTTCTTTAGGAACTTGGGGTTTACTTTTCTGCAACAAGTGGTGAAGAATTGATAACCTTCTCACTTCAGGCACCACATTAGTTTTACATCTTGTCAGACAGGTAACACCTCTAATAGCACAGCGCCCCAACACACTGGTAGGACATAGGACGTGGCCCTTTGATCTACCCCCAGAAGATGATTATAATTATGATTCCTGCAGGGCCTCAAATGATCCTTACTTTTTGGTTACATCCTAGGGTTGGACAAAAAAATAGGGAAACACCCGTCGCCACACAGAGTTGGGCGACCACCATTCCAGATGGCACGCCACGTGATGAGGTCAGCAAGGAGTTTCAATTGTTCTGGATGGATACCTGATCTTACACAAAGTTAGTTAAATGTTAGAGAAAAGACAATAGGGAATGATACGGGACATACAGTACTGGTGTGAATAGTTGTTATCAAAATGTTGGAAAATAAGGAAGCTTTTTATGTGTTTATTAATGTAATGCACGGTTGACACCCCACTCACAAAGCCATTTTAGGTATTTCAGTAAAATATCAGATTATCAGGAGACCACAGTTTGCTTATTGAAGGAAAGGACACTTTAATAAAGCTGTGCAACTACCATACTACACCATACTGGCATAAAGCTCAGAAATTATTAAAAACCTTGATCTCTGTAAAGAAATAAACAAAAAAACAAAAAAACGTGTGCAGCAATAACCATGATTAAAAACAAGACCGGGCACAATAAAAAAAAAAAAAAAAAATTTGAAAAAAAAACTGGTTAAAATGCAATTTGAAGCTTTTTTTTTTTTTTACTCTGTAACGTTTAGCTATAGGATTTTTTAATACAACACATTGCTGGGCTTCTGATATTTAGTTACTGGTTTGTGGTTATGTTTACTGTGTTTCAGCCTTACAGAGTAAGCAGGATTAAATGACCTTTTAATTGCTTCTTTACATTTCATTATTCTGGGTTATGTTGCTCCAATATGGAGTTCTTGTCATTTATTTTACTAAAGCTGCATTTACTTAAATAAATAGGTGAATATTAAGTTAGTTAAAGAGCAGATGTATTTATATTCAGCAGCTTAGTTGATTTAAATTGATCCTTTGCTTTTTTTTATTCTTTGGAAACAAAATGGACCAAACTTGCTCTTGCTTAAAAACAATGATGACGAGTTATTTCCTTAGCCTTTAAAAAATAAATGAATAAATATCTGTTACAAACAGCACTGGATCAAATGCTTTAGTCCCAGATCGAATGAACCCCTGGAGAGGTTCACCTACATTTCCCTTGCCATTTTCATGAACAGATTATTTCAGCAGTGTTAGTTCCTGTCAAAGCAATGTCCACTCATGTGTCCCCAAGTGACAAGCGGCTCAGCAAGTACTTTGTCTTATTTATAGATTTATTTAATAACACCGGTTTAACCAAGGTTTTGTCTTTCAATTGAACTTCATAGTTATTGTCAATGAGGTCCCAGGGGGATACAGGCAGATGAAATTAGTGATTACGATTTGTAAAAGTCAACCATATAAACTTCATTCCTACTGTGTATACAGAGATTGGATAAAATACAACTGTAACATATACTGTAGAGCTCACTTTGTGTAAATAGCCTGTGCTTTTTATGATTGACTAATTGATTAAGCAAAGTCATCCCTAACAATCCAAGATCTTAAAGAGCTACGGAGATGGTTGAGAGAACTGAATTTATTTATTCTTGAACAAAGGCAAATAAAGGACTTGATTTAAGTCTTTAAAATCTTAAAAGGAATTGACCTAGCCAATACTTCAAGCGTAGCACAGAGCAGAGGACAGTTGGAAATGAAATGGAGATGGACTCAGATCAGGAGGGCAGGAGACTTCTTTACACAGAGAGTGATGATGCTATAAATTGGCTTGCCTAGCCATGCTGTTCATACTGATTCAAAGATCCTTTAAGATCTGAATTTACAAAGTTTTGAGATCAACCAGCTTACTAGGAACTGGATGAGCAGAAGTGGTGAATGGCCTCCTCTTGTTTGTAAATATGTCCTTACTTGTTTTCTGTAATATGTAAAACCTGCACCCTCTTGCAAGTTAGCTTCATTCACAAAAGGCAGTGCAGACTGGACATACTTTAACAGAAGGCTTTTGTAGTTATTGTCACTCATTTGTATGCTTCTGTTGTCCAAGACTGCACAAATTACTGATGTTTCTCTGGAAACAGTCTCAATAGATATGACTATTGTCACTCTGGAGAACAGCCTTTAATGTACATTTCTATCACCAGATTTCCTGAAGGAATTAGAAGCAGGTTACATTATTTATCAGTCTATTGTTCCCTTTGATAGATTTTGCTTTTTTTTTTTTGTTTCAAAGCCCATTTCTCCTCCCTTGAGCATCACTGTGACATATTATTGTGATTTTTG
This sequence comes from Polyodon spathula, assembly GCF_017654505.1. Taxonomy (NCBI): domain Eukaryota; kingdom Metazoa; phylum Chordata; class Actinopteri; order Acipenseriformes; family Polyodontidae; genus Polyodon; species Polyodon spathula. The sequence goes on from NC_054534.1 coordinate 98,767,725, forward strand.
TTTTTGTGGAAGCCTTTATCCAAGGCAACATACAGGCGTTACAATGCAAGAGTAGTATTTAAATACAATATAGTTTACCATAAGTGCAAATAATACTAATAAAATACAATATGAAATAGGATGTAAAAAGTTTACAACGTTATATCTACAGTGACATATTAGTAGTGCAATAGTGCAAGGATAGTGCACCAGCAGAGTATCTAGTAACTTGCTGCATAAGTCAGTCAAGTCCAGTGCAAAGTAGGAGGGGTAGATCAAGAGAGTAAAGGCATAACCAGTCAGCCAATAGAGTAGGAGCGCAGAGGGGAAAAGGGGATGCACAGAGACACATGTACACATTATGGCCCTAAAAAGATATAAGGACTTTAGCATTCAGCTCCACTACATCAGAAAAAGTTGACGGTCTATCATTTTAATGATCTAAACTGTTCTACTGTTACAAAAAAAGCATACAGTTCCTGATATCGAGGGTTACCAAAACAGTAACCTCTGCCATTCTACTGTATATTATACTTTATTTCTGACTGATGTCAAGAATGGCAAGGAGAGTCTCCTTGCATTTCTCTCTTTTAACGTCAAAGGCACTTGAACAGGATGAGTGGTGGGTGACGTCAGACTAGGAAGAGACTGAACTGTACTGGAGTTGAGAGCGCTGGTGCTTGACTTTTAATAGTAAATAAAAGATTTAAACAAAACACTTTCACAAAACAAACACAATGGCACAGTGGCCAAAATAAACAGACTAGACAGATATGGAACAAACCAGTATCGTACTGGTGTAAAACCAGCACGGGTAGCAATTGCTTTACATATTATTTTTGTTATCTCATGACTCACATCTCTTGTTCTGCCTCTGGACACACGAACCTCGTTCAGCCAAAGCTGCAGGTTTTTATACATGTGACTGTCTCGAGATTAGTAATAAATGAACCAATCTGGAGACGGTCACATTCTGCACATGTTTAGCATTGATGGGGAATTTTAACCCTTTCCATTCTGTAAAATAATTAACAAAAAAAATATTGTTTTTAGACACTAAACAATACATTTAAATCATAATACAAGACATACAATACAAAATAACACAAATTACACACATGCACACACAATCTACACTTTTTGCATTCCAACATGCTGAACAAAATGTCCAGTTAAAGGATGTGATAATGAAAGGATTGATATTGCTGTCGTTCTGCATGAGTTGAAGAGATGCTCTTCTCGTCTTTAATTTGGGTTCATTTGTCTTGTCTTTGGGTTCATTTCTTTTAAAGCTAACCACCCTTTCCTTTTATTTTGTTAAAACTCAGATGTTTCTCACCTCAGGTAGGTGAAGTTAGAAATGTAAAACTGACAAACAAATAAATATAGTATATTAGATGGACATTAGTTGAAATACTGTAAAGTATTTGCAACCAAAATATTTGGCGAATCACACTCATTCTTTTCCAGAAATGTTGGCGACTTGTTATAATATGCAAAGTATGTATTGTAAGTGGAATTTGATAATCGTCCCAAAAATGTTTGAGTTTTTTTTTTCATACGTGGAAAATGCATAATAAAGGGATCACAAATATTTGTGGCTTTACAGTAGTTGTCTTTTGTATTAATTGTGTAAATTAATACATGACAAGTATTTTGCTTGCAAGCCAGTTTCGGACACGGTATATATATTTACACACACAAAATAAGTTCAAACTAAACTAAACACACCACGCTGTACACATAGAAGAAATATTTAAGTGACCATTTTCATTAATTATAACTTGATTTTAAGTTTTTAATTAAATACAAAAGTAATGTTAAAAAAAAAAAAAGAGTGACTGCATTCAAATGAAAATCAGAGTTCCACAAGCCTGAGCATCTTAAATGAATCTTTTATGATGATTAAAAAAGAATAACTGATGGAATGCCATTTAGGTTTCATTTGTGTGATTCCTGTGTTGTGTAACAAATTTAGGGCTACAAGATATCACTCAGGGATCAAGCAAATGTGCATAGTGAACAGTGTGTAATCTAATCCACTGCCAAGTTAAGGTTTTATAAGAATGCAAAAATAACATGAAAAATAATAGACGTGAGTGTTTTAAACAGTGACAAATATTAATACAGATTGTAAACTATATGTTTCCATTCTATGTTGAATGTATAAAGTGAAGTTTATCAGGAGATAACCCAATAAATTACCCCTTAGGGTAAAAACAAGCAGGTTTAACATGGAGTTACAGTACTGTGCTGTTAAGATCATTGAAAGAGACTCCATAGTGTAGGTGGCATATACAGAAAGTGCTTGAAACAAAAGATGCAGGCTGATATTAACCTTAAAGAGCCAGTATCACATCCATATACATCATAACAAGATCTGTACAATATATTGGACCTTGCTACACTATTTCCTTTAAATAAATTTCAGTGCTTTTTCGGCATTATGAACTACTTTGGGCACCTCCGATCTATCCTGAAACTTGGTGCTATGTTTACAATTTGTGCTACAGTGCCAGAATTAGCACCTTTATTCCTTCCAGTCAGGTGGTAGCAGGTGAACTCTGATAAGTCAGTAAATGCACCTATTATTCTCACTCAAGAGTTCCCTCAAGCCAACTTTTATAGAAAGGTTGCTAAAACACCGTACAGTTGAATACCAAGACTGCTCTGGTAGTGAGCTCTGGTCAGTACCAGTGTTTGGTTGTCATCTTGTGCTTTGTTTCTAACCAGAAGCCTAACTATTCTGGCATTTTGCTTAGGACATTTACTCTTTCATTCATTCTTTAACTTACTGCAACATTACTGTACTAACAGAAAACAGATTTACAAACACATATTTGAATTATTAGAAATGTAAATATCTTTTTGTAGATTGTGGTGGCAATACAAAAATTGCAACAGCATTTCATGTCTGTTATTATCTTTTATATTGTATTTTGTCTATATTTATCCTTTTATTCTCAACTGTGGTCAAGACCACGGGATTTAGAAATGTCATTAATATAAGTAAATAATTTTGAACTGTTAATAGCATGAGTCTAAGAACTTTAATTGTTACTCATCATTATTAATAACAAACATGATTCTAGTCATTGTAAAGAAAAGCTGACCTGAGTGTTGTTCTCCTCCACTGACAAGATGGTCAGGTAAATCTTGATTCCTGCACTACTTTTAAGTATAATTTGATCTCTGGAATTTCATTTCCAGGACCTACACTGAAAATACATAAAGTATTTAGTCAAGTAATCCAGCAGGGGGCGGGTCCTTCCAAAATAACAAAACAAGAGAATGGTAAAACACAGCACAAAAGTTTTTTCAGGGAAGGTGACATTTTTTATAATCGAAAAATATTGCATGTACAACGCAATGAAGGTTAAACTATGACTGGGTCTCTAATGTACTGTATCGGTAAGTGTTATATAAACACCTTTTATTTTATATATCTGTTTGTCTTTTTGAGTATTCATTTATGCCCCTTTATGTTTTTGGTCAGCTCTGTTCAATTTAAAGAACATGGGTGCAAATTTGGCACTATGGCACTGGATTCTAGTGCCAGGGTACCCCATATAGCGCCAGCAGCATAACATTCTGGCACCAGTAGACAGGTTTCATTACAAAAAAAAATGTAATTATTCCTTAGCAACCATACATGATGATAGTTTCTCATTGGGTCTGGACTAATCACATGACCAACACACACTCATCCACGTACACAGGGGAGAAGGTTTCTGTGTTCTGGAAAGTTTAACTGCAGAAGCTGGTTGCAAACATGTCTTTGCAGCACACTTTGACCCAATTACAACACTAAAACAAATATAGCATCATCTTTGGGTGAAATTTTCAAGAGCATTGGCAACCTAACGTATTCATTCATTGCACTGATCCATTCTGACCCATCACTTTGTTCTCTAGGTTTTAAAATGAAGGGATGTTGATGCAAAACACATTACATAGCTTGGTTTTGGTTGGCTAAGCTAATTCAATTTCACTCCTTAGACAGAATACAACAAAATATTATTTGAGATCCACTGATCTATTTGCTCTGCTAGTTCCTTGTTAACTTAGAGCTACATTATGTGAGGTATATTTAAAGACATAACTTTAACTATATAGGATGAAGTAAAATAAAAACAGCTCTAAGTGTTTAAATGAATTATGGTATATTTAAGACAAAATGGTACTGGAATTTTATAATTTGACATAAATAAATGAAACTAAGTGCTCTGGGTGACAGGCCTTTTTACAGAAAAGGTGAATCAAAGTCAGACTTATTAAACTTCAACCATAAAATGTGATATGATTTTATAGTGCTTAACCCTTGTGGAGGACATAAAGGATACAGAGTCGACGTGCCCATATGTATCTTTGCCATCTATTAACACATTTGTTCATGCAATTGTTATGCACTGTATGTATATATGTTATAGCACAAGATATTGAAACTTTCTTGACGTTGGTTATGGGTACCTTCTTTTGCATGATTATTATTAACTTTTCATGTACAGTGCCTGTAGGAAGTATTCACCCACCCCTTGGACGTTTTCACAGTTTCTTGTATTACAATCTGAAATCTTGATGCATTTAAATGGGATTTTTTTTCCCTTTTGATTTACACAACCTACTCAACACTTTCAGTGTGTAAAAGATGGGGGTGGGGGGGGTAAAAACAAATCAATTAAAAATAAAAATAAAAACCTGAAAAGTCTTCATTAGATAAGTTTTCACCCCCTTTGCTATGACACTCCTAAATAAGCTCAGGAGCAACCAGTTGCCTTCAGAATTCACACAGTAAGTTAAATGGAGTCAATCTGTGTGCAATAAAAGTGGCTCACATAGTTTCAGATTGAATACATCTGTCTCTGTAAGGTCCCACAGTTGGGTAGAGCATTCAAAGCAAAGATACTACCATGGAGCTTTCAAAACAACTCTGGGATAAAGTTGTGGAAAGGCACAGATCAAGGGAGGGGTATAAAAATATTTCAAAGGCATTGAATATCCCTTGGAGCACAGTCAATCATTAAGAAGTGGAAGGTATACGGCACCACCCAGAATCTCCTTAGAGCAGGCCATCCTCCCAAACTGAGCAGCCGGGTAAGAAAGGCATTGGTCAGAAAGCCACCAAGAGGCCAATAACAATTCTGAAAGACCTACAGCGTTCCATGGCTGAGATGGGAGAAACTGTCCATGTGTCAACAATAGTTCAGGTACTCCACAAATCTGGCCTGTATGGAAGATTGGCAAGAGGAAAGCCATTTCTGAAACAAGCCCATGTAAAATCCTGCTTAGAATTTACAAAAAGGCAAAAGATGTGGCAAAAGATTCTGTGATCCAATGAAACAAAAATGTAACTATTTGGCTTAAATGCAAAGTGTAATGTCTGGCGCAAACCAAACACAGCACATTACCCAGGTAACACCATCCCCACTGGGAAGCATGGTAGTGGCAGCATCATTCTATGGGGATGCTTTTCATTGCAGGGACTGGGAAGCTTGTCAGGGTAGAGTGGATGGAGCTAAATACAAGCAAATCCTGGGAAGACTGGGACAGAAATTCACCTTTCAGCAGAACAATGACCCCAAGCACACAGCCAAAACGACAGTGGAGTGGCTTAAAACAAGAAAGTGAATGTCCTAGAGTGGCTCAGTCAAAGCCCGGACTTTAAATGGGTCCGGGCTTTGTTGGCTATTGTTAAATAAAGAATTACACATAATGTACAGCTTTGGCCAAATGTTTTGCATCACCGAGAATTATAGGATTGAAACATCATTAGAAAAAACAAAACAAAACAAAAAAACCTATATGAATATAATTTAGATCTTTTATTTAACAACATGTAATCAAAGAAACTACAAAATGTTATTGTTAAAGTCATCAGAAGGCATAACAGTGGTACTGTATTTTTGTAGTTTTTCATTAAGTATGTGGAAAAACCTAACGGTATGTAATGCAATAGGCTAACTTAACACTATTCAGCAGGTTTCATTCGATTTTATAAAACAAACTTTGTTCATTCTATCGGGTGATAGATGGATAGTCAGACTGTAACCTTTGAGCTGCTAAACAAAAATGAAATATTTATACACAATGGTTTATCGATTATATATATTACCACTACAAAATCAATACACAATCCTTGTTCTTTTACCTTAATTTTTGCATATTAGAGTCATCCTGCACCATGACCCTTAGAAGTACCACCAGGTGTGTGCGTACCCCTGGTTGAAAACCCCTGAGCTAAGCTATTGAAGGCTAAATCTTGAAAAGGTATTGCTATTTTTCTTTATTGCAGCTTTAAAAGAGACTTGCTATGTTACCCATTACCATCATCATAAGTGGGCCTGTCATGCTTCTAATCTTTGGATCTAGAGATCACATTATAGATTTAATAAGGCTGATTTTTTTTTACGTAGCATTCTCTTAGCTGTGATATGAGTACGACTGATAGCAAAGTGATTCGTCTGTCAGAAATGTCTGGTTATCACATGGTCCGTAACGTTTTTTTATTTTTTTTTTTGCAATGCTGATGGTATGGGTACAGAAGTTGTAGAGAACTAACCAAACAATAATATAAATCTGCAAAATAAACAAGAATGATTAAGCTCACTTGGGAAATATATGATCGTCGGTTCTTACCAAGCCATATCCTTACTCCCTTTGCTAGTTTCAAATAAAGTATATTTTACCAACAAATCGTTGTTTTTACTGCTTTGGTTATTGCATAATCTACTAGTTTACCCTAAATTAATTTAACCTGGTTCTTAGTAAATAAAGCCAATAACTTGGTTGGGGGCCCACAGAGGGCACAGCATGCACCTGTGAGCTCCCCTGGGTAAGGGAGAAAAATTGAGTGACCCGCACTCTAGCAGAAGCAATTGGCAGAGAGTGGGATCCATATGCATCCATCTATCTTTAGTCCTTAGGTCAGTAAATGTGAAGGCACTCATAAAAAGGGAGAAAACAATCTAGACTGGGAATTACAATTTTCTATGAACTTTAATAAAATAATGGAGCAATAAACCACATTATAGGGATAAGGAGCTTTGTAATTGGAGAACTACTTTGAAGTCTGGACCGCACTGTGCAATTTGTGGATGAGTGCAAGGACCCAAGCCACTATTGGGAAGCTCATTGTAACAAATATTCCGAGTTGTTCTCAGCATTTTTATTTCTACACATCCACATGGGGACAGTAAGTTGGTATCAATTACCAAAGCTGCCCAGTAACTATTTTTCAACATTAACTGAAAAAAGATACTGCTTTATCATTGATATACTATTTATGCATGGCTTTGAGGCAGATGACATCTGCCTGACATCTGTTAGTTTAAAGTTTGTGTCACAGCATCCAAACAAACCTTTGTTTCTAAATCCCAATACACACTGGGCTAAACTGTCATAACAAAAAAAATGTTAAAAAACAAAGGGAAAAAAAGGACCAAAAAAGAATATGTTTATTCTCAGAGAGCTCTGAATACTATGAATTATTTATCTCCAGAAATCCTTCCAGTGTTTGCATGAAAGACATCCCGTTATTAAAAGTGAATGTTCTTTTCCTTCATGTCAATAACACAGAGATCAGAAAAGATGTTTTCATCCTTCGAGGACTGAGCCGCCTCTGTACACGGCTTGCAGCAAAGAAAATAAATTAACAAAGATTCATTATGACTGGTATTCTGCTTATTATGCAGGAGGTGTGCTATTATGGCTAGTGTTTTCAAAAACTAGGTTTCACCAGGGACTGTGACATTTTTGTACTTCAATTCAAGAGGAGTAAAGAAATGCAGCATTCACATTTTTTTCATTTGATGTCAGGAACACACTTGAAGGAAAATTATATTTCCCGTATGTACAGGGAAGAAGTCCCCCTGCAGTTTGAAAGGTTTATTGATCCCTGGTACAACTTTGCACTAAAAACACAGGAGCCAGGCATGAAGCACTTTATTAATATCCAATGTATTGCATAATATTTTAAATTCCCATTCAAACGCTATAAAAGCAGTGGAAATTTGCTGTAGTTCAGCATTATTTTTATGATTAATAATTGAAAGACGGAGGTATTTTAGGTATTATACAGAGGATTCTTTATTAAAAAAGTAGTCAACTTTGATAGGTTGACAAGCTTGCAATTTTTGCAGTTAACTGTGTTTAGGGAATTATTTTATTAGTTGTGCTGAAGCCTAATTACATCTGGTAGACCTTGACTTGCAGACAGAAAAATGCTTAACGAAACTGAACATTGATTAGCAAATGACAAACATTAGGCTGGCACATTAAGGACAATGATAACCAATAAAGTGATTAAATGGTCTCTGAAATAATTATTTGCGTTAAATTAATTAGTATCAGTACCAGGGTTTTCAGCCGATGAAGAAGATGTCTCAGCTGCCCAGTTGGGTAAGGAATTGACAGATTTTCTTAATGTCTGGAACAGCATTAGGATATGTGGCCAAGAAAGGGAAATCAGCTTGGAGTTATGGACATACTTGGAACCTAAAACCTATGCGAATCCATCTGGGTGAAGGTAACAGATAAAAAAAACAACAAAAGGAGTTTGCTACAGACCAGAAAACATGGATACCAAAGCCAGCACCCTTTTATACAACAAAATTAGAGATCCATGCAAGGGAGGGGACGCAATAATCATGGGGGACTTCAACTGCCCAGGTATCAACTGGAAAAACCCCACTGATTGTAGAGCAACAGAGCTTGAAATGGTGGAAGTGGCACATAATTTCTTCTTAATGCAATTTGTAAATGCCCTTAGCCGGTAGAGAGCTTGCCATGACCCAGTATTTTCAATTTACCAAGACAGGGTGAATAATATCAAATTTCTGAAACAACTGGGAACAAGCGACCACAGCGTGATCCAATTTGTAGTGTAATAGAAATGCAAAACAGTAACATCCAAAATTCTGGCCTTCAGCTTCTGGAAGGCAGCAGGTCTGAAATGACACAAGCTCTATGGACCAGGTTTGGTCAGATTTAACAGGGGGTTGGTCAGATTAAACATGATCCCTGTCTGGGTAGTTGATCAGTCACTCATTCTGGAGGCCAGTCCACCGAGTCTGCCATTTACCACGGAGCTTTCACAATCACCAGGGAGTCAAAAAAGGATTTTGGCAGTCAGATATTGGCGCCCCCTTAATAAACTCGTCACGCACCCCAGTGAGGCAGGCGCACAGTTTGAAACCTCTGACTTAATGAAATGAGTTATGAAGATAGGCTGAAATAACTGAATCTATTTAGTCTTGAAAAGAGAAGAATTAAGTGGTAAATTTACATTGAAGTCTTTAAAATCTCAAAAGGAATTGACAGAAATAGTTAACCCTAACCAAAGTTTAACTCTTTAACACTTAAGGACCAAGAGGTTTTCAGAGGGATGCTCACCTAGGACGCGTTTTTTTTTTTTTGGTTGACTCTCTTCCTATCTTTTTACAGTAGCATCTTGGAATTTGTGTCCTTTTTTCAGAACACTTTGTGGAACATTATAAAGTACTTCAGAAACCATAAAAGCACCTTATGCACACCTTTCCTTCTTTATTTGTTAAAAAATAAAAATGAGAGCTATAATATATGTACTGTTAGTTAATATATCACAGGAATCTGATATTAAGCCAGTATATGACACTGTTGTGTTATGTAAGTATAAGTTACAGTACTAAAAGTAAATAAAGGATTTTCCTGTTTGACTAGCAATGAGTGTGGTGTGTCTGACTCGTTCTCTAAGGCCAGTTTCAGATGGATGCTGACGGAATCAGTTGAAATGAAGTACGCGTTAAAGTCGCACTTCATTAAATTAGTTGAACCAATTGGTTTCATACTGGTGAACCGAAAGCGTATCACACTTATTCTAAAGGTGTAAATAAAATCACATCGTAGACAAATAATGGCATATGGTTATTGAAAAGAAAAACTCTGTTATTTGAGAGTAGGCCTACAAAGCACAGTTCGTGCGTGTGAAACAAATACAGCTAAACAAGTTTGAATCACATTTATCCATCATTAATGTCTCCTTTATTGTAAATAATAATAATAATAATAATAATAATAAATAATACATCTGAATTTAAAAGGTTTTCAGTGTTTAGGGACTGTTTTTACCCTTAAAAAGAGCATGATCTATCCGCTGTACTACAATCTAGTCACGTGGGCTATCTCTGTCGTGCTAAGGACAGATCAGCGAGCAGGTTCCCCAGGTAGAAGAATGATTTTCGGTCAGTTAAAAAATAAAGCTCCATGCTGCTGCTGGGAGTTGAGCTATGATACAGCTGCATTTGTATTAAGTCAAGCTACAAGAACACGAATCACACCATCCCCACTTAGTTAAAAAGCCTGTCACTGACAATTATTTAAATAGTCATTGCATTGTTGTTTTATTTCGGTTTAGATTTGCCCGAATGTATAAGAGGATCAAAATAAATTGCTCAGATGAAACTAATAGAAGTCTGCGTTCACGTTAATATTTATGCAAATGAGGATTGATTAGTGTGTGTGGAAGGGTGGTGGGCAATTCACTGACACACACTGGAGACAGAAGGTTTTATTTGAAACACTGCACTGGTGCCCAGTTTTATTATTATTTTATTTTTGTTGTTTTTTTTATTTTCCGCCAGATGGTGCTGGTGCCCGCCTAACCTGATACGAACGATGGTAACAGGCAGGTTGGTGATGGTGCACTCACAGGTGCCCAAAATAATAAGGAATGACAAAGTCAAAAGAAAAAGTAAAAATAAAACACAGTAATAAAACTACAAACAAAAGGTGCTGCTTATACAACGTCCCCCACTGCTGCTAAACAGGTCAGCTCCAGTCTCCAACCTGCGCTCTGCTATTCAGTATACATGGGGTGGCCATAGTTCCCCTTTCAACTGCACACATTCCCTCAGGTACGTATCAATTTGTTTTTATTATTGTTTTCTTTATTCAAGGCTGGCTTTCTTCCTCAGCCATGCTTGCCTGTTTTGTTCTCTCGCTCCAGGCACTGGTGTTCCTGCCTGGTCTTGTTTATGCTGGTGTCCTCAGCTGGCATCACTGGGTATCCTCGGTTATCACCACCCGAATGCATAACAGAGCGTAGTTCTTATAGGTCGAGCGGCCCGCCTCTCAACCACTCAGAGAGAGGGTAAGACAACACATCTTCACCCAACCTCTGTCATTGCCATGACTGACAAGAGGATCTTACGAGGCTGCTGCCCTCTTTCTGCAGAAGCACGCATGCGTCAGACAGTCAGCACAGATCTCCCCTGTTACAGCGTTGTTTATTTATTTAGAGACCCGTAGTTTGTCTTTTTGATGATGTCAGACAGGGTCCGACATCGGACTGGAAAGGGAACTTGTAATGTCAGACCTGGTCTGACATAAAGCCGCAAAGAGTTAAATCCTCCGTATCTTAACTGTAATATAGCTTTAAATCCTGATTGTAATCTCGTTTTAAATCTTGCAAGCGGAGTCTCCAATAGAAATGCAGAAATGTGCTGTCACTCTGTAGTTGGGGTAGGTTTAAAGTATTAAGAATGAATCAATGATAGATGGAAGTCAGGAAGGCGGGACATTGCCCAGCAGCAATGGGAAATGTATTTTGTTATTATTTTTGTAGTAGGTTTTATTTTTTAAATGGGAAAAGGGTAAAGTCAACGTGAATTGATTAACCATTTCAAGTTTTCTGGTGTTTATTGGCTATCCACCGATTTCATTTTTTTTTTTATCGGGTGTGTTTTTTCAGTTTTTATCAGACCAAGATAAAATCAAAGCACTCACTCAGATGAGTGAGCCTAAGAATATCAGTGAAATCCACAGATTTATTGGCCTAGTAAATCATTTAGGTAAATTTATACCTCACCTAGCAGGGAAGACAGAACCACTTTGGGATCTCCTGAGCAAGCAAAAGAACAAGCATTCAATGACATAAAACCAGAGCTGACAACACCTCCAGGTTTGGCCCTGTATAACCCAAATAAAGAAACCATAGTTTCATCAGACACTTCGTCCTATGGCTTAGGGGCAGTCCTACAGAAACAAATGCCTACAGAATGGCGTCCCATGGCTTATGCCTCATGAGCACTCTCCAACGCAGAGCAGTGCTATGCTCAAATTGAAAAAGAGGCTCTAGCAAAAACATGGGCATGTGAATGTTTCTGAGATTTCCTTGTGGGCATCAAATTCCATGTGGGGACAGGTTGCAAACCCTTTTTTGCACTATTAGGGTCTAAAAATCGAGACGAATTGTCACTCAGCATTCAATGGTTTAGAATGAGACTCATGCACTTTCAGTTCTCCATCTCGCGTATTCCTGGGAAGAGTCTAGCTGCAGCAGACATACTGTCCAGATCACCTATTTCAATGACTACGCAACCAAATAACCTGCCCGAGGAACAGCTTATTGAAGGGTATGTACACGTCGTTATCTCAACCCTTCCCATTACAGAGAAACGCTACAAGAGCTTAAAGAGAAGCAGAAGGCTGACGAGTTGCTTTGTTAATTCATGCGCCATTGCCAGGAAGGATGGTCAAATGAGGCAAAGTCAGACACTTCAATGAAAGCTTATTGGACAGTTTCTGTCGATCTTACAATTGCACAATTGTTGCTGAAGGGGTCCAGACTAGTTATTCCTACATCAATGCAACAAGAGATCCTTAACAAACTACACAAGGGTCACCAAGGTATTACAAAATCCAGGGAAAGAGCCAAATGTTCACTCGGGGGGGGGGGGGGGGGGGGTCTCAGTAACAACTGGTCATCAACACTTGTGCACAGACATCGACTAGAACCACTGCTCCCATCCACTATTCTGGATGGACCATGGCAAAAGGTCGGAACTGATCTTTTTCACCTGGACAACTCTACTTACCTTCTGGTGATTGACTACTTTTCAAGATTTATAGAGGCAGCCAAATTGTTGACGACCACTTTAAATGCAGTAGAGCGAATGACTTCCACGTTTGCACGGTATGGAGTTCCGATTCAGGATATTTCTGACAATGGACTCAATTTGCTTCTGACACATTCTGTAAGTTTGAAGATACTTATAATTTCACACATACTACATCCAGCCCACTTTTTCTCCAGAGCAACGCAGCTGCAGAACATGCAGTCCAGACAGTAAAACAACTCCGAAGAAAACCTCAGATCCATACTTAGCACTCCTAGCATACGTTTCTACTTCTCTCGCTAATGGATTCAACCCAGCAGAATTATTGCTAGGAAAAAAACTACCTTCTACAATTCCAACTGTTCCATCACTGTTGGAACCCTGCTGGCCTGATTTCTCTGCCCTCCAGAAGATAGAGAACCAGTCAAAATTACAACAAAAGCAAGACTTTGACAGGCACCATAGAGTGAAAACCTTGAGTACTTTACACCTTGGAGATTATGTCTGGGTGCAGAACTCTCAACAAAAAGGGACAGTACAAGAAAAAGCAAGCACTCTCCGCTCATACTTGGTCAGGGTTCTCGGACATAGCATTCAAAGAAACAGACGACACCCCACCATCACTCAGAGTGAGCCCTCAGATTCATCGGAACCAAGTATCATCACAGAACCAGCAGATGAGGTCCCACCTGTTTGCCTTAAGCCGGCAGGGAGCTCTCCAGAGCCAATACCTCCAAGACGATACCCAGAGAGAGAAAGACAACATTTCTGAAGGATTTTGAAACATTTTGAACAATAATTTAGCAGTTTATTAGCCAATGTACATGTTGGGGCTGAATAATCCTTGTACGTATGGCAAAAAGGTTCAGGTCTACTCTGTCCTTCAATAGATTATTATGTATTTATATTACAGGTTTGGTGTTATTTAAAAGTGGTGAATTGCCATTGTATTTTGTGACTTAAGAAGGGGTGATCTATGTTAGTTAATATATCAGAGGAATCTGATATAAGGCCACTAGATGGCACTGTTGTATTATGTAAGTATAAGTTACAATACTAAAAGTAAATAAAGGATGTTCCTGTTTGACTAGCAGTGAGTGTGGTGTGTCTGATTCTGTCCATAACACAGCAATGTACAGTAGCAGAATTTGTCGGTGGCTCCTGCTTATGCCATTAGTAGCATTTGCATGCCTGAGTAGTGTGTCAGTGGTTTAACAGTTCATTTAAGAGGGTGCACAATCTTCCTAAATTAGTAGCTGCATCCACAGTAAACTGATACAAAGCAGTTGGTGTTAAATGGTCACAAAGCTGAAATACAGCTCACTCTGCATTTTTCACAAGAAGGCGTCAAGGTGGGAGAAAGCTTGTGTGCCTGCAGGTGTAAGTACCTTTAAGGATATGGTAAACTTTAAAGCCAACAAGGTATGTTTTCTGAAGAAGTATAGTGCATAATTCTGTAAACTGTAAATCATAAATAAATAGCGCTGGGAAAAATATCTGAACGAATATTTTTTGACATGTAATGTAAATACATGTCAAAAACTTGCTGGAAATGTTGTGTAGTGATTTTTATATATATTTTATATATGATATTTTTTGTTGCAACTCTTATGTGGAATGTAATAAACAATTACCAAAACAATGAGTTTATTTCCACTTATTTTTCACAATAAACCTACTAGTTTAACTTAAGAAGTGAAACAATATTATAGGGGATAGCCAGAATGGGTTCAGAAGAGGGAGGTCATGCTTGAGTAACCTACTTGACTTTCTTGAAGATGTTACAGCTAATGTAGATGATATCAATGCTAATGATATAATTTATCTTGAGTTTCAAAAAGTGTTTGACGAAGTCCCACACGAAAGACTTAAAATTCAAATCAGCAGGAATACAGGGGAGGACATGTAACTGGATACAAAACAGGTTAAAAACAGAAAGCAGAGAGTAATTGTGAGAGGTATAAAATCAGATTGGGGCCACAGGGGTCTGTACTTGGACACTCATTATTATAAATGAATTCAACCAAGATACACATTGCAGGATTGTTAGATTTGCATATGATACCAAACTTGGGGGAGTAGGGGACTCTGCAGCCCAGCTAATTTAAAGGGATTTGGACCTTCTCTGTAACTGGGCAAACTTGTGGCAAATTAATTGTAATATTAAGAGATGTGAAGTATTGCATATTGGGCGTATATATCCATGTTATAAATATAAAATGAACTGGATGGAAATAGGGGACAAGGACTTTGAAAAGGACCTCAAGGCTATAAAAGTATCTTGCCAATGTGTGAGGCAATTAAAAAGTCAAATAGAATGTTAGGCTATATTGCACAAAGGGTGGAATACAAGTCTAGAGAGGCTATGCTAAGATTATACAATGCCCTAGTTAGACCCCATCTAGAATACTGTGTGCAATTTGGTCACCTCACTACAAAAATATTGCACTGGAGAAGGTACAGAGAAGGTCTGAATCCGAGGACTTAATGACATGCGCCACGAGGACAGGTGAAAATAATGCAATCACTTCTGCCTAGGAAAAAGAAGGGAAAGAGGGAACTTGATTGAAGTCTTTAAAATCATAAATGTTGTAAAGTTAGCCCAGGACACTACTTCACATTTAGCAGAGAGAAGAACAAGAGGGCATACGTGGAAGCTGAGCTCATTCTCAAACTTTTCTTCTGTTCTTATGGAATGAAAAGCAGTATACTTTGACATGATCCTGTAATGTGCTGATTAAGTAAAATGAGAGTTATTACATGCAACACCAGAACCATTAAGATTAATGGTATTTTATACTTTATAGTTTTACCATCACATTGAGATTAGATTGGGCGGGATTTGTTAAATAGGTCTTAAAACATCCCACTAATCCTGCACTAAAATCCAATCTAGGGTACACCATCATTACCCAAGTCAAATGATTATGAAAGATGAAATCATATAGTAAAAGCCATTAAGCTTTGGTTAACATACATCAGATACTCGGGCTCTGACGGGGAAGAGTCTCTAGGCCTGAAATCAGATTAAAAACAGATTGTCAATAATTGTTGAAAGTGTTACTGTTATTACCTTGGTGAGCTGGGTGTGCTTTCAGACACCTGGTAATTAAGGTAAGAAACAGAAGAAATGCAATAAAGAAACCAACAAGGGATTAGGGCAGTATTGAGAAGCTAATATTTAAAGTTTTGTATAAAACTGTTTGCAAGTTTACAGTGAGTCCAATTTTTAGGATGTCACAGCCTGTGGCCAGATAAAGTGTTTATAATTAAAATGGCTGACCTGGTTTATTGTATGGGATACCTCCCTGATGATTTTTAGCTAAGCTTGAATAAAATTCAAAAGCACAGCTAGATACATTCTTGACTTTTGCTACATAAGCAATGTGAGCTGTATGGTAGTGTTATTGCTGGGATTCAAGATGTTGACCTCGTAAGACTATACCATTCTGCTTAGGTACAGAGGTCTAATAACATGGGGACTTTGAAAGTTCCAATTATGAAAACATCAATAGACAACACCTTTATGATTGCATTTGTACAGTATACTGAATATTTGCATAGTTCTGAGTAGATCTCTGAATGTGAATAACTCTTCTGACAACCAATATTCTAACAGAACTGTCTTCAAAAAAGAGATCTGTGATCTCAAGGGTCTGGATCAAGGACTGAACTGAATTGAATTGAATTGAATTGAAAGGAATTAAATAATTGAAGCCTTCTTGCTTCAGTTAAATATACACACAATAGCTGAAGTAGCAGAACAACAACTTAGGTCACACGTTGAGCAATTACCAAGCTATGTTAAGGATACAACTTTTTTTTTTAACGACTTGAATCACTGAAGCACAACCTTCCAGAGAATACAATTTTATTTTGCATGGATGTAAAATCCTTGTATCCAAGTGTCCCTGTGGCAGGCTGGCGAGTGGATAAGGCCCAGAGACAGACTGCAGTTCAAAAAAATAACTATTTTATTATAAATAAACAAAAATAAAGTGCAAAGGGCAAAATAACAGATACAAATAAAGCAAAACAAAACTCACAAAAATAAAGTTTCCAGGCTGGGCAATGCCTTCACTGGATTTAGAAAATTCAAAAAACCACAAAACAAACACCAACCTGCTTCCTCAGCTCCCTTCTCCCAAATGAGAAGCTGAGGCCTCCTTTTATATCAGGTGGCTGGGCGCTGATTGATCGTTAATTAAACTAATCATTTAATCAACCCCAGCCACCTGAACATAATAAACCCAGGCAGGCAGGGGAAGTTAACCCCATCCCTGCCAATTTAAAAAGGGCAGAGCTTTGCTCTGCCACAAACCTTCCCCCATGTACAACGTACACCGGCCGCAATTGGCCAACTCCCCCCTTCCCCCCCCCCCCCACCCTCCTCCCCCCAAGAGTCCAATTATGTCCCTTGGGTGGGCTGTTATGGTGGGTGGTGGTGGGCGGGGTTGATGTCGGAGCCCCCAAGCCTTCTTTGGTTGAGGGGGCCCCGAATCTCCAAGGTAGCATGGCGACGGCGGCCCTGTTCCCTCTGGTGGCGGAGGCGGCGACTGCGGCCCTGCTCCCTCTGGTGGCGGAGGCGGCGGCGGCGGACCGGCTCCCTCTGGTGGCGGAGGCGGCGGCGGCGGACCGGCTCCCTCTGGTGGCGGAGGCGGCGGCGGCGGACCTGCTCCCTCTGGTGGCGGAGGCGGAGAGCTGCGGACCGGCTCCCTCTGGTGGCGGAGGCGGCGGCGGCCGACCGGCTCCCTCTGGTGGCGGAGGCGGCGGCGGCGGGCCCGCTCCCTCTGGTGGCGGAGGCGGCGGCGGCGGCCCGGCTCCCGGAGGCGGCGGCGGCGGACCGGCTCCCTCTGGTGGCGGAGGCGGCGGCGGCGGCCCGGCTCCCTCTGGTGGCGGAGGCGGCGGCGGCGGCCGCCCTCTGGTGGCGGAGGCGGCGGCGGCGGCCCGGCGCCCCCCGGGGGCGGAGGCGGCGGCCCGGCTACTCCGCCCGCCGGGGCCCCCGCGTGTGTCCGAGTGAGGGTGGCGTCCGGCGGCGACGGCGGCCCGGCTCCCTCTGGTGGCGGAGGCGGCGACGGCGGACCGGCTCCCTCTGGTGGCGGAGGCGGCGGCGGCGGCCCGGCTCCCTCTGGTGGCAGAGAGCGGCGGCGGCGGCCCGGCTCCCTCTGGTGGCGGAGGCGGCGGCGGCGGCCCGGCTCCCTCTGGTGGCGGAGGCGGCGGCGGCGGCCCGGCTCCCTCTGGTGGCGGAGGCGGCGACGGCGTCCCGGCTCCCTCTGGTGGCGGAGGCTGCGACGGCGGCCCGGCTCCCTCTGGGGGGCGCCCTGCCGCAGACGGAGCGGCCACGGCGACGTCCGTGCCGCCGCCGGCCCGCGGACGCCCCCGCCTACGGCGGAGGCGGACCAGGGGACGAGAGAGAGACCAGCTCCTAGCCTCCCTCGGGCGGCGGCGGCCCGGCGCCCGCGGGCGGCGGAGGCGGCGGCGGCGGCCCCGGCCGCCCGGCGCTCCTGCTGCCGTTCTAGGAGGAGGGGAGTGAGGAGGGGTGCAGCTCTGGGAGCGACGGAGGCTACTCACCCCGCTCTGGCTCTGGGAGCGACGTGTCCCTCATAAAGAAACTTTAGAAGCTTGTCAAAAAGCACTAGATAATAGACTAGATAAATCAATACCAACAGCAGAGGTGCTGAACATGATCAATGTAGTTTTAGAAAACAGTTACGGCTCCCTCTCTGGTGCTCGGAGGCGGCGGCGGCGGCCCGGCTCCCTCTGGTGGCGGAGGCGGCGGCGGCGGCCCGGCTGTTCTGATAAAAATTACAAACAAAACGATGGTACAGCAATAGGATCTAAACGGCAGATTAGGAATGCTCCTTTTGCCTGTACATACATGGGGAAATGGGAAGACACAATTACTCCCTCTCTGTCTCTGGGAGAAAATCCTCCTCCCTCTCTGAAAGAGAACCTTTCTGGGGAGAATAGCGATTTGGTTTATAGATGATATTTTTGGGGTTTGGACACATCCTCCTCCCTCTCTGGCTCTGGGACAGAAGAATCTCTTTTCCAGTCCTCCTCCCTCTCTGGCTCTGGGAGCGAAATCCTCCTCCCTCTCTGGCGCTGGGAGCGACGGCAGATCCTCCTCCCTCTCTGGCTCTGGGAGCGACGGCAGATCCTCCCCTTCCCTCTCTGGCTCTGGGAGCGACAGCAGATCCTCCTCCCTCTCTGGCTCTGGGAGCGACAGCAGATCCTCCCTCCCTCTCTGGCTCTGGGAGCGACAGCAGATCCTCCTCCCTCTCTGGCCCTTCGGGAGAGACACCAGGATCCTCTCTCTCTCTAAGAGAGCCCAGAGACCAGATCCTCCTGGCCCGGGCGGCCCCCCAGACCGACCTCGCCGATCCTCTCTGCTCTGGAGCGACAGCAGATCCTCCTCCCTCTCTGGCTCTGGGAGCGACAGCAGATCCTCCTCCCTCTCTCTCTGGGAGCGACAGCAGATCCTCCTCCCTCTCTGGCTCTGGGAGCGACGGCAGATCCTCACTCCTTCTCTGGCTCTGGGGACGACGGAGGCTCCTCCCCCTCTCTGGCTCTGGGGACGACGGCAGCTCCTCACCCCTCTCTGCTCTGGGACGCGGCAGCTCCTCACCCCTCTCTGGCTCTGGGAGCGACGGCAGCCTCCTCTGGCTCTGGGAGCCCCTCTCCCCCTCTGGCTCTGGGAGCAACGGCAGACCTTTTCCATCTCTGGCAGGGAGCGACGGCGGCTCCTCGCCCCTCTCTGGCTCCTGGGAGCGACGGCAGCTCCTCGCCCCTCTCTGGCTCTCGGGAAGGCGGCTCACCTCTCTTTATTGGAGTGACCGGTGGATCTCCCATGTCTACCGCCAGGTAATTAACCACCATGAGGGCAACCTCTGGGAAGGACGCCGGGTGGTGTTGTTCCTCCCACTGTTCCCACCTCTCCCCATCTCGACGCCACAGCGTGTTGATAACTATGGGGAGATCGTGGACGAGGTCTGCCTCAGGGTGCATCAACCAGTCCCAGATCTCCTGGGACGGTGGTGAAGGTGGTGGTGCTGGAGGTAGTGGGGTGGCCCCTGATGCCCGGGGTGAACACGGCACCTCTTCCTGGGCCTGGTTGTAGGGGCATCCTGCCCAGTTGTGGCCGTCCTCCTCACACCGGCCACACCAGTTTGCCGGTGGCACATCTGGGCAGGACCGCCAACGATGGTCCTCCTTCCCGCACCAGGAACACCAGGGGAAGAGGCTGGCCGGGTCCTCCAGCGGTGGCTGCAGCAGCTTACATTTCTTCAGCTGCTGCTTGTCCTGCCTTTTCCACTGTCTGCTCTTCTTTCCCATTTTTTTTTTTTTCTCAAAAAAAAAAAATAAATACTGCTCTGAGCCTCTAGGTGGCGCTATCCCACTCTGACACCAAATGTGGCAGGCTG
The DNA here is from genome assembly GCF_017654505.1 of Polyodon spathula. NCBI lineage: Eukaryota > Metazoa > Chordata > Actinopteri > Acipenseriformes > Polyodontidae > Polyodon > Polyodon spathula. The sequence goes on from NC_054534.1 coordinate 98,788,000, forward strand.
GCGAGTGGATAGAGGCCCAGAGACAGACTGCAGTTCAAAAAAATAACTATTTTATTATAAATAAACAAAAAATAAAGTGCACAAGGGCAAAATAACAGATACTCAAACACAAATAAAGCAAAAACAAAACTCACAAAAATAAAGGTTTCCAGGCTGGGCAATGCCTTCACTGGATTTAGAAAATTCAAAAACCACAAAACAAACACCAACCTGCTTCCTCAGCTCCCTCCTCCCAAATGAGAAGCTGAGGCCTCCTTTTATATCAGGTGGCTGGGCGCTGATTGATCGTTAATCAACCTAATCAACTAATCAACCCCAGCCACCTGAACATAATAAACCCAGGCAGGTAGGGGAAGTTAACCCCATCCCTGCCAATTTAAAAGGGCAGAGCTTTGCTCTGCCACAGTCCCTCATTTTCTTTGAAATCTTAGAACAGTTCTTAGTGCAGATAATAGACTAGATAAATCAATACCAACAGCAGAGGTGCTGAACATGATCAATGTAGTTTTAGAAAACAGTTATTTTACATTTGTTGATAAAAATTACAAACACAACGATGTTACAGCAATAGGATCTAAATTAGGAATGCATTTTGCCTGTACATACATGGGGAAATGGGAAGAACAATTACTAGAAAATCAGAAAGAGAACCTTTGGAATAAATTTGGTTTATAGATGATATTTTTGGGGTTTGGACACATGAAGAAGAATCTCTTTTCCAGTTTCATAAAATGGCAAACAAAATACACAGTAATATTAAGATGGACCTTCGATGGACAAGAAAAGGAATAGAATTTTTAGATACCATAGTAAAACTTGAAGAGGGTTCAATTGAAACTGACCTCTTCTGTAAACCTACTGACATGCACCAGTAGTATGTCCTCTACACATCCAATACACACTAAAAGGGCAATTTCAAAGGATCTAGGAATAAGAATACAAAACATATGCTCAAAAGGAAGTGACTATGTAAAACAAAGAAATGTTTAATTCAGAAAAATTGAAAAAGTATTTCTTAAGGCCCCAGTTGTAACATTCAAAAGAGAAGCTAATTTAGGTGATATTTTAGTTCACAGTAAACATAAAAGAGTAATTGACAGAATAGGTTCTACAAATAAATGCACTAGTACATGTAAAGTGTGTAAATACATGGACAAAAATTTAAATATAATTAAACAAAACAACATGTATCCACTAAAAACAAATTCCTACTGTAAAAATAGCAATGTTCTTTATGGAATAGCCTGTGAAAAATGTGATGAAATAAAATATGTTGGAGAGACTGGAACAACATTATATAAAATAATCCAGAACCACTTTCATTAATTTGAAATAGAAAAAAAAATGAATGAACTAATCGTACAGCACTTCACCAGTCAGACATGGCATAAATGATGTAAAGTTTGTAGTATTAGAGCAGCTCAGATTAGATAATGGAACATTATGGAAGAATAAAAGAAAGTAAATGGATAAATAGACTGAAAACGATTATGCCAGCGGGACTCAACAGAAAAGAATGAACTAATTAACTCCAATAAATATATAACATTTAAATAAATAAATAAACAAAATTAATTGAAAAGTTATGCATGCTGATGCGCTGAAGAGGCCAAATCAAGACTGATCCTCAGAGCCAGCATTGCATGATAATATTAAATATAAGTTTATATAAACTAATGTTAATGAGAATTAATACAGAGTTAAAGATATAAAAAACGATGTCACAATATATAGAACACCATTACATCATGTAAGAATAAATCATGAATTTCAGTATAAACAATAACAAGTAGTTGTCATGAACAATGTAGATTTTATTTTTCTCTTTGACATTATGGACTTTTTTGTGTTGATCAGTGGCAAAAACTCCTAATTAAATCCATTTTGATTCCATGTTGTAACACAATAAAATGTGGAAAAGTCCAAGGGGGGGTGAATACTTTTGTGTGTATATATATATATATATATAACTAAAAAACATAAAGTGCACCACAATGCTTGTTATTAGAGGTGCAAACCAATGTAAGGCAATTTATATGTTGGAAAAAAAGTCTCATTAAGTCTCAACTGAAAAAAGTACACAAACAGCATGTGTTTCGACCTACATTTAATAGATTCACAAGCTTAAAAAAAAAAAAAGTTGTATACATACATAGCAATGCATCTATTACAAAACACAATAACCATTGATTATAAAACACAGTATGCGTATCTAATCATAAATGAACAATGCACAATCATAATACTTCATTTCTATTTTATCACCAACAACTAGATCACTTCAATAAAGGATCTCTGATCGCCGCATCACCTCAATAAGTCAGTTTGAAAACTTGATTTTGAAACTCGGTGATTCCACTTTATGGAAGGTGCCCCATCCACTTTGGCCGAGTATGTTACTCAAGATTTCATAGCATGGTTCAACCAGAGTCAGGGGACCCCACTGTACTTCGTCTAGAGAACCTGTTTTCATCCTCTTGCCACTTTGAGGCAGTGGAAGTTGGACTTTATTTCCATATACAGTGCCCATAGAAAGTCTAGTAGATAAATGAAAAAAATAAATAAATAAAAAAATAAATAATGCATTTTAATTCTAGGCTATAAGGCAACAAAAGGTGAAATGGGGTGTAGACTTAGGCACGGTATATGAGTCTTACTCATGAAACTTCTATTCCAATACGAAAGCTTATAGCTCCCATGTAGAGCTAAAAAAAAATCTGCACATGTAACGTTAAAAGGTAATAATTATTTCCATTTTCACAAGATAATAATATGTTATAATGTAATAATATTTCAGTTTTTACAAGACAATTATTACATTAACAGAAACAAAACTAGTATTTTGTCAGTCTCAAATCTCCACGTACTCGCTTGGGACAACCCATTCTTGATTTCACAGCCTCCATAAAATCACTTGCTTCTATGGCCGGATCACTGTTAGTTGTGTAGGGTCTAACCAAATGATGTATCTAGAATATCCATCAATTGCACCGTTAATGCAGATTCCATAGGGTTTCAGTTTATTTTAGGAATCTAGATGTCATTCAAAATCAGGGCCTGAGTTATGCTATGTTCTGTGTCTCAATTGATTTTTACACCTAAATTGAAGACCTTGGGAGTCAATAATATTAAACTGCTGTCTAACGTCATTCTGGATGTCAACAAAGCCTTCTTGAGTGCATTCATCTGTATCCATGTAATTGTTCAATTTCCTGCATTAATAAACACAGTGCCTCGTCTAGTACATCAGATTGGTGCTTTCACCTAAGTGCTCTGCTGCATAACAATTGAAGATTGAATAATTCCAACAATTCCAAATGCACTAAACATTCCAACATTTCCTTATGGTTCAGGCCAATCCAAGATAGAGTCAGATTTTGTTTAATACATCAGCCATGTGTGACAGTCTCTCCCTATTTGTGAATTTTTACTTGTGCTAGTGAGATATTGCATTATTTATTTGGCAGCAAGGCGACTTACAGGTGTTACAGGGAAGAACAAGGTTACAATGCAAACTTTATATACAGTATATTTTACAATAAGTGAAAATAATACTACTAAAATACAATATATACTGAGATGCAACAAGTTAGGATTACAACAAGTGATGTTTACAATGACATATTAGTTGTGCACTGGTCTGTTCTGAAGCCTGAGAAATTGTGGTTTGTTTCCGTTTTCATGAGATAATTATCACGTTTTAACGGAAATAATTATATCATGTAATTTGCATAATTATCTTGTGAAAGCTGAAAAAATTAGCATAATTAATAAAAAGATCATTTCCTTATATATATATAGATATATATAGATATATCTATCGCCTTATATCTATATATATATATACATTATATGCATGCTCTACATGGCAACTATACTCTTTTGTATTCCAAGACTCAGGTGCACTTGGAATTCAAGTAACATAGGGAGCCTTGGTCTCACAAGCAACTTTTGTTGATGGCTGCAAGACAGATTTGTATTGTCTGTGCTTTGACAAATACTTTAAGCAGTTATTTACCCCCTGATAATCAACATTTGTTATACTGCACATGGTTGTTGTAAAGTTTGGTTGACATCTGCAGTTGTTAATAATGGTAGGGGTCCTTTAAAAAAAAAAAAAAAAAAAAAAAAGCTTTTGTTCAAACATGTAAATCCAAAACACTGTTCTATTTTGCTGACGATGTGATGGTAACAATTATATATTATGATAATTAGATAGGCATATTTGGAATTTTTAATAAATATATATATATATCATATATATAATATATATATATATATCTATATGATATATATATATCATATATAATGAGCCATTTTTTGAGTATTTTTATGGTGTCCAAAGGACTCATTCAAAAGGGGAAATAAAAAAAGATGCAGGAGAAAACTAATAAATGTATGAATTTACTGAACCGTTCTTCAGAAATGCCAAGGCTAGAACATCCAAATGAGTGAGATTTGAAAGTACCGTACTCACATTAAAAATCACTGTCTTTAACATTTTTTATGAGTGTCTGCTAAAGTAACTAAAATGAATGAGTTTAATTTCAAACAAGTGAGACTTGAGAGATCTGGCTCTTATGGAGTGATATACCAAAGGCTAATTGGAACCGAGAATACAGTATTGAAAAGGCTATGGTCCATTTTCAAGCATAAAAGCAGGGTTCTTGATAAGGACTCATATGAATATATATGCGGGTGCACCTAGATATTTATTAATCAAGGGTCTGAGGCCCAGATTTAGAAAAGGATTGTGCATGACCGTAAAACAGGCGCTGAGGGTTCTTAATTCTTGGATGGGATTTATAAAACACACGCAATGGCATAAACACGCAATTTAACATGATTTGTGGGGACAATGTCTCTGTGCGCTTTAGCCCTTGATGCATATGTAATTCTGTATATGCATATGTAATTCTGGGGTGTTTCTGAACAAAACCGTAAAAATTGGGAGGGGATTTTGCAAATGAGGTCCTATTAAATGTTCCGTCTGAATTATTAAAGCTGCTGGTAATTGCGGGCCTCGTATTTGCGTGATTATTTTAAGAACTCTGAAAAGCAGGTGTTAATATGCTGCAGTCAGACAGTAGGCTGTATAAAAGGCAAGGTGATGTGGGAGACTGTCTGCAGCAGGAAGGAGACATTGTTTTCAAGGACAAAGAAACATTTAATAACATTTAGCAAAGAGCTCATTTTTTAACCCTTCTGATCAAGTCAGTTTTTAAATTGTGGTTTATAATACCATATTGTTTTGCATAATCCAATTCTCAATACATGTTTCATATCTTAGATGACAAAAAAGAAAGTCTGCAAATAGAGAATATAGAATCCATGTAAAAAAGGGTTCTTAAAACCACCTAAAAAGATCTCCCCACAGTCAAAGCAAGGTTCTAATGAGAGCCTTTACTTCTAGAGTGTAGGCATTACTATAAGAATGGTGGAAGAGATTAAGAAAAGATGAAACGATATTCCGAGACACACTAAAGGAAAAGTCTCATATACATGTAATACAGTGAGGGCTCATCCTTCACAGTTATTTTAGTAATGCCTACAGAATTTATGTTTTGTAATATGGCATTCTGGTATTTAACAATACTGGTTCAGGCAGTATTGTTAAATTCGAGTTTGAAAAAAATTGTTAAAAAACCCCCCCAAAAAACAAACAAAAAAAAACACAGAGGGACAGATGACGCAGTTAGTTTGTAGCTAGAGCAAATACAGTACAACTGGTTGTAGGCACATCTGAATAATATAGTTATATTATAGACCATACAGATATGCTTTAAAATCATACAGAGTCAGAAATACAGACATACATAAGAAATAGGAGAATTGTAACTGCATAAGAATTTAAGAAGATATAAGTCATAATTAAACTGAAGACTGTTCGTATGAAGCTGTATGGAGTTATTATTGTTGAACATATTGCTGTATAATGGAAGGATTTTCCACCCGTTTGACTGCCATGGATATAAGTAAGTAAATAAAACGTATTGTTTTTAAAGCTTGAAAAGCCTATATGCCTGGAATTATTCTATACGAAATAAGAAGTTGAACTAATATTCGAAGCACAGCAACTGGATGATGTGTCGTAATGTATAAGCAACCTCGCGACTACAAACTCTGAAGTGGTACATTTGTTTATTAAGAAGCCACTGCACATTCCATATTTTATTCCTTTGTCCTGGTGATGTATTTCGAATTTGTAACACATCTTCATGTGTTGCAATAATATAAAAGTATTTTTATATAGCGCCTTTCATAGTGGACCACCATCACAAAGTGCTTTACAGAGGTGCAGAATGGCTTACAATAGGAGTTTGATTTAACATCTCATCTGCAGGATGGAGCACAAGGAGGTTGAGTGACTTGCTCAGGGTCACACAGTGAGTCAATCAGTGGCAGAGGTGGGATTTGAACCACTGACCTTCTGGTTACAAGCCCTGGACTTTAACCACTATAAAGTACTGCTTCTACCAAAATCTCCACTTCCATAAAATTTCAGTTTTCGCTTCTGATCATCCTCATCACCATGGCTAGTACCAGGCTGAGGTCTGTGTGCCATTTATTTTCTTTTCGGATGTGTAGCCCACACAGAGGGTTGAGCCAAACCCGCTGTTTATTGTGTGTAATTCTCCACCGCTAATTGTGGTGAGGGGTATTTAAATTGTTTGATTGCGGGATCGTCTGACTAACCTAATTACTCTTATAAAATAGGTTGTTATTTTGACGCTGAGTGCATGCCGTACTGAACACACACATTACATGGCTTTTTGTGGTCGGTTTTTCCCCTTTATAAATTTGGGCCTGAGTGTAGTAAACTGGGGGAAAAAATACCCCACCTTAGTCAATCTGTCTTTATTCCAGTACTTAGTGGGTAGTGTGTGTTCCCGCAATATATGGAATTTTGTAGACGGAAATGGTCAAACAAATTTGAGGATGTTATTAATAAGGCTAGTGTGTGCTTATTGCAAAAAAGGTTGAAAGCAAAGCAGTGACAAGTAAAACTTTAGCAGCAGCTCAAAGAGCCAGATTGTAGTTTTCATAAAGTCATAATTGGCATGCTCTGAACTTCGGAAAGCTGTCAATAACTGTTTTAGTTTGTACACAGTTTGCAGAAAATTATTTTGCATAATAGAAATGTTAAACTCAATGGCTGATGGATATGTAGGTCCTCAGAGGCAGTAACATCACTTTAACAGGGATGATCTAATTTACTTGATCAATAAAATCATTATTTAATATTAAAGATCATATTAACTGAGCATCCTATTATATCAATTCAGTAATATGTCAAGGTTATTTTTGCAGCTATACAAATTTGCTGGTAATTGACTGAGAACTTTGAGATGTGTTTGTAGTGAAAAAGATGGCCTATAAAAATGTGCCCTTTAATTTCTATTAATTACGTTTAATAAATAGATGTGTATATCTTGCACAATAATGATATAAAATTCCAAAGAAAAATACCCCATCAAACAATCTACTCTTGTGAGCTTGGCTCCAGTTTTGTGTTAAGAGAACAAGCAACGGCAAAAAAAAAAAAAAAAAGAACCTCCACCCTACACACAAAAAAAATGGAAAACATAAAATGGATGTATCCAGACTGTATATCATCTAGAGATCCCCCCAAATCCATTACCTCTGTCTTTGAGCCGTTCAGTAATAAATTGCTGTCATTAAGACAATAACATACATTAGTGGAATCCATTTGTCAGTTGTTGCATACAGTATTCCAGAAATCTTGGATTTACAGAAATCCTCAGATACTAAGAGAATAACTATATCATCAATATTCATTAAACCACTTCTGGTTGGTGCTAATCGAAGATGGCTGCGTAGACACTTAGCTCTCACACTCACGCCTATTTTTTCAACTTTTTCTTGACCTATATTCTTTTAAAAATGCATTATAAGCAACATTTCTTTCTTTTTTTTCCTAATGGAAACCCCTGTCAAACGAGTGGCAGATATGCAATCCAAACTGGGGGAAAGAAACTCACAATGGAGGACACGCACGTGTCGGGTTCTGCTTCTGAGTTGCAGATAGAAGAATCTCAAGAGTTCTCTGTCTCACAAATCCGTGTGCTGAAGGAGGTGATGGGTGACCTGCTCTCAGGGGCTGTCGATGAGCTGAAGGAATTCATGTCTGGACTTATTGTCGATATCGGAGCCCTACACTCTGACATGGACACTATACGTAGTAACTTGCTGGTGGCAGAAAACAAAATGGATGCGATCGCCTCCACAATGCAGACGCTCAATAAGAGAGTCAACATTGTGCAGACAGTGCAGTGGCAGGACAGGAACGACATCAAAGTTGCTATCCAGGAAATTTCTTCTCTACAGTCCTCCCTGGCTGAACTTGAGGACCGAAACAGGAGATCTAATTTCTGCTTGACTGGGCTTTCTGAAGGGGCAGAGAAAGATGATGCAATTTCATTTCTTCAGGCTAACCTTCCAAAATGGCTCCTTGCTTTAGCCACACAGAGCCCTATAGAAATAGAGAGGGCACATTGCATGTACAGCAATTCGAAGACATGGAGGGACAGACCTTGTCACCTAATTTTCAAACTACTTTGCTTCACAGATAGATAAGCGATAATCCAAGCCTTTCATCAAACTAACTCCCAGATTACATACGGTCAGGATAAACTGCTGTTGTTTCCAGATTACTCGAAAGCCACTGCACTGCGCAGGGAAGCGTTTTCACAAATCAAAATGTCTTTATGCCTAAATGGAATACAGAGTTTTTTACTATATCCAGCTTGAATTAGAATTATACACAAGGGAGTGCAAACTCTGTGCAACACACCAGAGGAAGCCCAGGCTTTTCATGCAAATCTCTAGAAGCAACGTCCCTCTTCCATAACTATGTACACTATATATGGTATTTTCTACAGCTGCTCTTTCCATTTGCCAATGTGCTCTGGATTTTCACTACAATGTGATCAGTGAATTAATATGTTACTGTTTTGTTTTGAATTCCTCTCTCCGCTGTGTGTGTTTCGTCTCTAGTGCTTGATTGCAGTACAGTATCTATTACTGCTGTTTTTTGACCAGGCAAACTTGAAATTCCTATTTACCTTATGTAAGCTGAGTGACTGCTCCTTTAAACTGTGGATCGTTAGGTTCTTTCTGGACATACAATGCTTGGTTTATTATTATTATTATTATTATTATTATTATTATTATTTATTTTTCTCTCTTTTTATATATGTGTATATGTGTGTGCATGTGTAAATATATAGTTAGGAATGTATTTTTCTTCACCTGTTAATTGTTTTTTTTCTTCTTACCTAAACACCCATTCGTGAGTAATAGCACAGTTATACAGACATTTGGTTAAATATGGCTTATTTAAGAAGTTAATCTGGGTGAGTAGACGGGCATCTCTTATGTTTTTATTTGTAGGTATACTGTATATGAGTAAGGACATAACAAACTGATAAATGTTGTTCTGCACACATTACTATTATTGTGTGTGTGTGTGTGTGTGTGGGGGGGGGGGGGGTGTAGGTATTCTTTTACCTTCGACTTTGTTCTGCAATGTGTGCCGATGGGGTTCCCTGGGGGACAGGTTTGCCTTCACATGCACTACATGACATGTTAGTCACAAGGGGAAAAACTAAAGGGCTGCTTTCCTCACTTTATTTTCATTTCCATCATATAAACCTTTGGTGGTTAACACTATCTGAAATAGGGATCTATCTATTGAAAATGAAGAAATCTGCTGGGAAACTATATGGGATAATCTAAGCTCTGCTTCCAAAAATCCAAACCATCAGCTGATTCATTTTAATTATCTTCATAAAACTTACTTAACTCCTTGCAGACGCTACCAAATGAAGCTTATCCCTCCCCCTGCATGTGCTTACTGTCCCCTAGATACATATGGTTTGGGAGTGTCCTGTTGTGGCTGTGTTTTAGGATCGGGCCTCTTCAGCTTTGTCCACTGTTCTTGAGAAGAATATCATTTGCTCTAAGATATTATTACTGAATGATGACTCATCCCTCAATCTATCATTGCAGCAGAAACGGATCTGGTTGGCTGGTCTCACAACAGATAAAAGAATGATAGCTCTTCATTGGCAACCTCTGCATTCCCTCTCCTACCATCAATGGACCATCGCCTTTCTTGATATAATTTATCTGGAACGTTCTACTGCTCGGGTCCATGGCGCTGGGCAGAGGACTGTGCAAGCCTGGAGATCAACTACAGACTCCATTAGATCTTTGATTAATCCTGCTTTAGTTTGATATGACCGATATTGGTTGGGGGGGGGGGTCACATTTTTGTGGGGGGTGGGTCCCCCCCCCCAGTGTAGGAACACCCTCCTTGGGGTGGGGTGGGGGGTGCTGAAAGCCATTGAACAAAACTGTAACCTCTGTATATGATGAAAGCTATGCACATGGTTGATATTATATTAATGAAGTTAATAAAATGAAGCAGCATCAACACCTGTTTATCTATTGAAGTTTAACAAATCCTTTAACCACAGTCCTTGCTAGAATGTCTACAGCATGCTTACAATGAAATGTTCAGACCAAACAGATCGAAAAGTAGTGTATACTGTTCACATCCACTGAAGTACTGCAATTTAGAAAAGTTAACTTCTAAAAGCTGGTTGAACAGTTGTATTTTATTTGCAGCAGTCATTGTAGACAAGGACAGTCAGAAGGTTGACTTACATTCTGGTGTCATACTGATTAATTTTATCATGAGGGATTGAACATCTACCGTATCCAGAAAGTCACTGTGTGTGTGTGTTTTTTGACAAGATGTTTTTTGCATGTGGTACCGATGAGAATTTACAATAAATAAATAAATGTTCGAAATCTGTTCCAACTACTAACTGAATCTGACTAACTGATTGAATTGCAACGTGCGACTCATAAAATATACCACCAGTGTTGTGATTGGTCTGTTATCGTTGGTGTTCAAAAGCAATGTAAAAAGACGCAGTGCACTGCCCACACAGCTCATAACAGCCACAAAACCATTAGGGGCACAGGACCATGGTGTCTGTGGTGCATATAGATTGACGGCCATTATTAAATACAATGAAAACGACACAAATACTTGGGGCAGAACAGAATTATAATACAGTTTCATATGAGAGAAAGAGGGAACACTTGTTCCTTTTCAGACAAGTGTTTGTATAAAAGAATAAAGGTTTAGTTTTTTAAAACAGTTTCCAGCCATACAAAGTAGATAATTACCTACCCAATCACAGGCATCTGAAGTAAAGCTAGACAGCTTATTTAATTGTGGAAAGAAGAAGCTGTCAGCAGTAGAGGGAAAATCTAATAAACTTTGCAAGGGGACACAGTTTTCAATTTCCCCTCAAACCATAATCAACCAATGGATTTGGATAAAAAAAGACACTAAATGTTTGTGAACACCAAATTTTTTCAGCCAGGTGTAAGAATGTATCCATTATTACTGTAATCCAAAATCATACAGCATATAAATATTAACAAGACACTATACAATGACAATGCATATTTGAATTGGAGCTCAAAGGTTAAAGATACATTTCCTAGATATTTTAATTATATTTAATCTTTTCATTGTCAAGCCTTGTAAGATGATACTATCATGCTTTCAAAAGTAGCTAGGAGGCTCTCACATTCAAAGTTACATAAACATTAAGTAGTTATGGGATAGGGTGACTAAAAAATAAAAAGAGGACACATAGTGTCATATAATGTGTAGAATTGTAAATATAAAAGGGAACTAAGTAACACAACAGCAATGTTTCCCCTGAGGAAATTAAAGAATATAAATACCATTGCCGGGAGCAGGCCCGGCCTTAGGGATAAGCGACAGGGCACCAGATATATACAGTGAATGAAAGAAAAAATGCGAGCAGCTCGAGCAGCAACGACCTGTGCGACAGAAAGTGGATGAGAGGGTGCAAAGTTTTAGAGGCTCAGTGGAGAAAGAGCAATGACTGGTTAGCTATAAATAATGAAACACAAATATTTAAAAAAAAATGTCCAAAAAATTCTTCGCAGTTTCGCAAAAAAGGAGCAGAAAAGGAAAAATGTTTGGAAGGGCTCAGAGTTTCAGTTGTGCAGTGTATTAAATACTCCAGGCAAGTGCATAGTACAGACTCAACATCAACTGTACATGAAACTGATAGCATACAAGGTCAAGAACCAGTAGTTACAGAAAATCATGAACAAGATCTAGCAGCATCAATAGCAACTTGAGATATACAGCAAGTGGAGGAAATCGACTTAACAGTACGTGATGATGGGTCATTGCTAGAACAACAACATAGAGCGCCATCATTGGTGAATGACGCTGCAAACTGGCCAAAAGTCAAGAGGCTACTTGGTTATAAAAGGATCCATTAAAGTTATTTATTTTTCCCCGATCTGATGAAAATCGGCGGTTTACATACAGAGAGCAAGTTTGGTTCAGCTTCTAAATTTGATCCTGTAATGCAGGAGCAATGTCACATACAATCCCTGATCACTACGAGCTGGTCCAGATTATGTCTGGGAAAGTGAGAAACAAAATTCTGAAATGTCTGAAAGAGGCTAATAACTTTTTTGTAATCGTGGATTGTACACCTGATTTGAGTCACAAAGAGCAAATGTCTGTGACTTTGATTAGTTAATATAAGCAGTGCTCATGCTAAAATCAAAGAACACTTCTTAAGCTTCATTGTTGTTGAAGACACAATAGGTCTGGTCTTACAGAAGCATTTCTGCAAGAACTTGTGAGTTTTATTAGAGATTAGACATTGATGACTGTAGCGGTTAGGGCTACGGGGTGCTTAATATAGAATTCTTAACCTGAACCCTCTGGCTCTCTATATTCCTTGTGGATGCCACAATTGGAATCTTGTCATTGGTGATGCAGCTATGAGCTTCAATGAAACAGTCAAATTTTTTAGTGTTTTGCAAAGAATTTACAACGTTTCTTCTACATCGACTCACCGCTGGAAAATGACTATGTATTGGGCTTACATTAAAACCTCTGTTTGAAACACGATGGGAGTGCAAAGTGGAATGTGAGAGCAATACGGTTTCAGATTGGAGAGGTGCATGATGCTTTCACTGCCTTGCCTATTCAGTTCCATAGGTGCCGACGCAGAAATGCGACATGAAGCTTCATACATTGTACAAAAACTGCAGGAGTATACATTCCAGGTCTTCCTCATTGTGTGGTAAGATATCCTGTTTCACATTAATCAGGTCAGAAAAGTCCTGCAGAGCATTCGACATCAGTGCAGCAATCTGAATTGTTGAGGCAACATATTTATTCTTGATAAAGTACAGCAAAACAGGATTCAGTGATGCCAAAATAACATCCAGATACCTTGCTGAAGAAATGGGAAATACACCTGAATTCCCAGCAGAAAAAGTTAAACGACCACGTGGCAAGAAGAAGCAGTTTGATTATGAGAGCAATGACCAAGCAGCGCTAGATCCAGAACAGCTTCAACACTCTTATCGACTCTGCCTTGCAATCTGTGGAGAACCTCGTTGAGCAGTTACAGGAACATTGTGGACACTTTTCACACATCAAAGAAGGTCTGACATTGATGGAATTGAACTGTGTGAAGAACTTATCAGCTTGGCCGATCTTCTACCACAGAAATCATCACCTGTGAATGCTTTGCCGCTCATTTTATCCCATGGATTTATTGATGTCTTCATCAATGCCTGGGTAGCACTCCAAATTCTGTTAACAATCCCTGTCAGCGTGGTGTCACGAAAGGAGTTTCTCCAAACTGAAACTCATAAAAACGTATCTTCGTTCAACTATGAGCCAAGAGAGACTGGTTGGACTGGCCATGCTGTCCACTGAGCATGACATTGCAGGAAAAATAAGCTTCTCTAACCTCAATGAGTTTGCCTGCAGGAAAGCTTATAAAAATTGCCATTGCCCTTTTTATAGATCAAAAGTAATTTGGGTAAATTGTAAATGTTTTTTGAGAGTCGTGTTGGAATTTAAATGTTTTTGACTGTGTAGAAATTATGGCGCTGTTATACAGGGATTACATTTTAATTAAATCAATAATTACTGTTAGATATTACTGAGTTAAAGTCCATATCCGATGTCCTTCCTTATCTTACTTTTCTTTTTCCTTTTCAGCCGGAGTTCTTTTTTTGACACAGTTGCGGTGGCTCAGCTCAGCTCCACTCTGCTCCCGTCCTATCCCGTCCCGCCCCGTCCCGTCCCAGTGCTTTCTGTTCCCTTTTTATATCCTTTTCAATCAGGGTTTGTAAAGGTTGATAGGGCGAACGCAGATGAATTTGCATTGCAGTCAAAGTGGCAAGCAATTGGCTATTAGCTGCGTCTAAGTGAAAGAAAAGAAGAAAGAAAAAACATAACAAAGCACTGCACGCAAAAATCCATACAATAATTAAAAACAAATGTAAAACGTATCTTAACCAAACCACACAAGAAAATTTACACAGCAAACCATTACCAATAAAAATAATAGTGAGAACAATAATGACACTGCATTTTTGTCACTTGTGACATATACTTGAGTGTATGTGTCTCAAGTCAAAATTTACATGAATAGTAACTTTTTCTTGCAAATGTCAGGAAATGTTGATGTTACAGTCCAGCTTTTATTTATGTTTGAGAAAAAATACATAGTGATTCACAATTATATTCTAATTGTATGATATTGTCTCTTTTTACTTTTACAAGTTTACTTTTTTTATTAATTGATAAACTATATATATATATATATATATTATATCTTAATATATATATATATATATATATATATATAGCAGTTACAAGTATGATTATTCTTTAAAGAGAAGCACAATTTTGCAAGTGGTGCATGTTATAAAAGGGATGTTAAACTGCTCAGTCATGAGCACAGTACATGATAAATGATAGTACATACACACGCATAAGCAAAAACACCACCATGCATTCAAATAGGCTTTACTTATGTGAACACTAGATTTTGTAACTGTAACTGCAACTACATATTAGGTGCCACTTGCTTCTTCCACTGCGACCTACAAAAGTAGTGGTTGACTGCATTAAATCACTGCTCCCTGAGCAAAAGCACAGACAGCCTATTAGGTGAGGCAATGAACCACGTCTGCTGCTAGCTCAACAGGACTATTTGTGTGGGTTTTCTGGTGATGCTAATGATGTAAACATTGTTATAGATCGGGGTGGTAGTGGATTGTTTTGCAAACAGCTTAATGGCTAAGGCATTTTCAGTCAGTGATTCAGAACACTATGTTTACACACATGCCACACTGCTCAGGGGCTTGTGTCCTTCCAAAGGCACCTAAATGACAAAAGACAGATGGACACGACAGCCGTTTTTGTCCAATGAGTGATGGGAAAGGCCCTGTATTCAAAGGTAGATTGGTAGGTGGGCTTATGCTGTAACAAATCAAATCAACATGTACATAATCCCAAAATTCCTTTATTTTATTTTATTTCTCTTAATTATCTCTTAATTCAGTCCTCATCTATTCCTCAACAGCCAGTGAGCGTTTGCCACATTCTAAGAAGCTCAGCCTCAAAAGCATACAAACACACACACACACACAAGATCTTCTGGCTAGATTTCTCACAGTGACGCCAGCAAATATGCCTTAAAAATATGCACTTTTAATTATCAGTTCTTAATTTCGATAATTACCAGTCAGAGGACCTGACCTCGCAGTTGGAAACCACATTAGGAGTCTGCTTGATCAAGAGACCACACCAACGAGAAACATCCTGCTGTTATTTTAGATTTTACTATGCAATTCCATTTTTTTAGAGACACGTTTATTTCTGTTTGGCTAACCAAGGGTAAGATTTGATTGGATCGCTGAACTCCATCTGCCTTACACTAATCTCTTTGGGGCTTCCAACTGCTTTCTGAAAAGCTGAAGGGATTTGAAGTTTGTCGCTTTTAATGTATGCAAGATGACAGATGTAAGCAGGGGCCACACAAAATGGTAAATCAGCACTAGGAAATTGTATCTGTAAACGGAAGCAGTTACTGTTGAGTCATTTACATTGTTCTTGGAGTTGATGTTTGTAGACTGATTCCAATTTGCATGAAGTGCACCTATGACAACTGGTTTATTAGATAACAAGCTTAAGGTTGGGTTAGCTTTTGCCTTTCGTTTACTGATCTGTGACTTAGAACTGTGACTTAGTGCTGAAGAGTCTGTGGATAGCTGTGACTGTATGGGCTTAGTGCTGAAGAGTCTGTGGATAGCTGTGACTGTATGAGCTTAGTGCTGAAGATTATGTGGATAGCTGTGACTGTATGAGCTTAGTGCTGAAGAGTCTGTCCAGGTTGTGTTTTATTATAAAGCTGCTATATATTTTGTGTTATTG
Source organism: Polyodon spathula (assembly GCF_017654505.1). Lineage (NCBI taxonomy): Eukaryota > Metazoa > Chordata > Actinopteri > Acipenseriformes > Polyodontidae > Polyodon > Polyodon spathula. The sequence goes on from NC_054534.1 coordinate 98,804,339, forward strand.
TATTGTGTCTGCAGGCAATTGTTATTTATTGTAATTTTAGTACATTATCCTTTTAAAAGAGAACATATTACATTGTTTAAGATTTAACAAATATTTTACTATACTATATTGGTTTGGTTGTTTCTGTCTTGTTTTCTTCCACAATTAAAGTGCCCCAGTATTTCGTAAGACAATTGCAGTCATACAATTGCAAAACACGCAAACACTTTATCCTTGTGACAAGGGCTCAAAGGTGTATCTAACACTATCAATTGTTTTGTAATATGAACCCCTACATTATCCTTTCATAAAGTAATGTATACTTTGGATAAAGACCTTCTAAATCTAGGTTGCCTAATTGCTATATACTAATGTCTGCTAAGAGGAAATACCGGTTTCATCTGCTATAAGAAAACAGATGTGCACTAATATAAAATTCTGAAACTCTGTTTTACCTTCCCCATGGTCACACAGTAGCTGACCTCCAAAGCTGCCTGATGATGTCCACTATATAAATGCATTTGAGAATAACAGTATAGCCTGGGGTCAACATATTACAGCAGGGGGCCTAGCAGAGATAAACCCACTGAGTGCACCTGGCCTCTGTTTATTTAGGCTGTTTATGACCTTCTGTGATGCTGCAGTCTTGTGTTCAGTAGTTTTCTGTCAGTCTTTCAGTAGCTGATGTAGTTGCAATTCATTATGCGAAGAAAAAAAAAATGAAATTCCCCTTTGCACCAGAATATATTTGTATGGCTTCTGGACACACCTTTAATGAAATACTGTAACAAAACAGACCAAGGAGGTTTAATCTGTATCACTCCAGGCACTTATTAGAGATATACAGCAGAAGCGACAATGAGAACATGCATCCGGTTCCATACTTTTTCCTAGCAGGCCACATGCACGTGGCCAGAGCTAACACAGACTGTGCCTCACCTTGCTGTTCTTTACAGCCAGTTGCATTCCAATAATATCTGATATGTCATGCTCCAGGATTTATACCCACAGCAGCTCAACAGCAGAAAGCAAACCACAGAGATTAATTTTTATTAAGGGTCCGTCTCACAGTTATGGATCTGATGAAGACCCTCAGTTACAATGATGTAAAGTGCTGAATGATGTGGCATATTTGTCACCTTAACTGCAAGGCTGTGAAAAAGTTCACAGTGGTAAGTGTGCAGGGTTATTTAGCGCGTTAGTGTTCTTTATTATTGTGAAAGAGTTTTATTTGTACCACATCCTCCAAAATTTATTTACATAAAAAGCAAGTCAGATTTGTGTTTGTCAGCAAGCAGCTGGAGCCACAGTGATAATCAAGGCGTATCAATGTGTTTACTTTTTCGTCTTTATTCACAGCTTTTTATTTGTCAGTGTAGTGCATTGTAAGGGACTGAGTCACCACTAAATTGCTCTTTATTTGTAGCTGGTGAGGTCAATAATTCTATACCTTGCACAGAAAGTGACTGACTGAGTAGGCATAACCTGCCCATTGAGTTTTGAAGCAATAAGTAGACAACTGAGGGTTGAGAAAAGTTTCTGTCTTGCAGTACTTGAAGCTATATACAATGTCATTATTTATTTATTACAGGGATTACAGTACATAGTGTATATGTTGGTATTTAGAACATAAGAACATAAGAACATAAGAAAGTTTACAAACAAGAGGAGGCCATTTGGCCGATCTTACTCGCCTGGTTGTTAGTAGCTTATTGATCCCAGAATCTCATCAAGCAGCTTCTTGAAGGATCCTAGGGTGTCAGCTTCAACAACATTACTGGGGAGTTGATTCCAGACCCTCACAATTCTCTGTGTAAAAAAGTGCCTCCTATTTTCTGTTCTGAATGCCCCTTTGTCTAATCTCCATTTGTGACCCCTGGTCCTTGTTTCTTTCTTCAGGTTGAAAAAGTCCCTTGGGTCGACACTGTCAATACCTTTTAGAATTTTGAATGCTTGAATTAGGTCGCCATGTAGTCTTCTCTGTTCAAGACTGAACAGATTAAATTCTTTTAGTCTGTCTGCATATGACATGCCTTTTAAGCCCGGAATAATTCTGGTCGCTCTTCTTTGCACTCTTTCTAGAGCAGCAATATCTTTTTTATAGCGAGGTGACCAGAACTGAACACAATATTCAAGATGAGGTCTTACTAGTGCATTGTACAGTTTTAACATTACTTCCCTTGATTTAAATTCAACACTTTTCACAATGTATCCGAGCATCTTGTTAGCCTTTTTTATAGCTTCCCCACATTGTCTAGATGAAGACATTTCTGAACTCCTAAGTCTTTTTCATAGATTCCTTCTCCAATTTCAGTATCTCCCATATGATATTTATAATGTACATTTTTATTTCCTGTGTGCAGTACCTTACACTTGTCTCTATTAAATGTCATTTGCCATCTGTCTGCCTAGTTCTGAATCTTGTCTAGATCATTTTGAATGACCTTTGCTGCTGCAACAATGTTTGCCACTCCTCCCACTTTTGTGTCGTCTGCAAATTTAACAAGTTTGCTTACTATACCAGAATCTAAATCATTAATGTAGATTAGGAATAGCAGAGGACCTAATACTGATCCCTGTGGTACACCACTGGTTACCACACTCCATTCTGAGGTTTTTCCTCTAATCAGTACTTTCTGTTTTCTACATGTTAACCACTCCCTAATCGATGTACATGTGTTTCCTTGAATCCCAACTGCGTTCAGTTTGAGAATTAATCTTTTGTGCTGGACTTTGTCAAAAGCTTTCTGGAAATCTAAATAAACCATGTCATATGCTTTGCAATTATCCATTATCGATGTTGCACCCTCAAAAAAATCAAGCAAGTTAGTTAGACACGATCTCCCTTTCCTAAAACCATGTTGACTGTCTCCTAGGACCCTGTTATCATATAGGTAATTTTCCATTTTGGATCTTATTATAGTTTCCATAAGTTTGCATATAATAGAAGTCAGGCTTACTGGTCTGTAGTTACCTGGTTCAGTTTTGTTTCCCTTTTTGTGGATCGGTATTACGTTTGCAATTTTCCAGTCTGTCGGTACCACCCCTGTGTCAAGAGACTGCTGCATGATCTTGGTTAGCGGTTTGTAAATTACTTCTTTCATTTCTTTGAGTACTACTGGGAGGATCTCATCCGGCCCAGGGGATTTGTTTATTTTAAGAGCTCCTAGTCCCTTTAACACTTCTGCCTCAGTTATGCTAAAGTTATTTAAAACTGGATAGGAACTGGATGACATGTGGGGCATGTTGTCAGTATCTTCCTTTGTAAAAACTTGTGAAAAGTAATCATTTAATATATTTGCTATTTTTTTCTTCATCTACGATTTTGCCATTTGTATCTCTTAAACATTTAATCTCCTCTTTGAATGTTCGCTTGCTGTTGTAATATTGGAAAAACATTTTGGAATTGGTTTTAGCTCCCTTAGCAATGTTCATTTCTATTTCTCTCTTGGCCTTTCTAACTTCCTTTTTGACTTGCGTCTGCAGTTCTGTGTACTCTTTCTGCGTACTTTCTTTTTGGTCCTTTTTTAATGCTCTGTAAAGTGCCTTTGTTCGCTGAATATTTTTTTTAATTGATTTATTAAAGATCAAGCATTTGCAGCATTTACAAACAGAAAATAACTACTTGTACAATAATTATTGGTAGATCTAACATCAATTCACTTTTTCATATTCGGTGCTGCCGAGTTAATATTCTCACTTTGAAATCCAATGTAAAGCCATAAGTATTTGTGAGCCTTTTATTATGGGTTTTTTGCGTATGAAAAAAACAAACAAACATTTTTGATATTTTTGATATTTATGACTTTTCAATGTTGTGTCTTCATTCAAATCCAACAAGAAAATGATGCCGATGTTATGCTTTTTTTAACCCCTGGTGTGACATGACTAATTTTAATAGCCTCATTTCAATATGTGACATGTTGTTGTATGGCGGCCTCAATTAAAGCAGTGGCAGCTCCCTGCACATGATCTGCGATTGCACACTAATGTTGTAAAGTTTCTATTGAAAACAGTGATTTCTATTAAAAAGAAAAAAAAATGGTTTTGATATCCAGACACTGTTGTTTAAATAACATTTACTATATAATTCTGCATTTTTTGGAGATAATTTAAAGAAGGGAAGATTAACAAGGCTTTAAACCTCATCCAGTTCATAGAAACATATTTAGTATGACAGGGATTAATGTCCTGTCTGTGGATGGATGGTGAATCCAATTGTAAATAGTTGGAGAGGTGAACCCCAGGATCTACTTTCCAGGCTGGTCCTGTATCTTCTACCTAACTGTGCTGCCAGGCAGGACTCAGGAATAAAGGGCTTGTGGGACCTGCCCAAGGTCACAAAGTAGCTGAGTAAAGATGCCAAGACTTGGTCAACTTCATCAAGACCAAATTCTATTTCAATTGGCTGAGACATCTACCTTATTAACTTTCCAATTGGTGAATGTAACCCCCATTAAATAGCAACAGAGACCTTAACACAGCAATCAGGTCTGGTGTTCCCACATCACAGCTTTCATTAGCAAACGCAGTGTTTATAGTAATCTGGGAAAGTACTTTATTTCAATCCAGCAGGTCACAAACTACACTATTCAAGCCATACCTACTAACCAGCTCGGTGTCACCAGGTGTCTTGAAATGGACACTTTATCATAAAGTAATGTAACTCCTGTATTACCTATGCAGCTGTTTTCACAGACAGTGGGTTTTCAAAGGAAATGCTATGTTTATACTAAGTATGCAATGTTCATACAAGGAGAAAAGGATGTCTCCTCAGTGATGAAAACTGAATGTAGTTTTCTGCTTGTGTCATTTTGCATTGAGTCACCCCCCCCCAGCCTGTGTGTTGGCATATGACAGTATGTAGCTGTTAGTTGTCACAACAAATGTGCAGTCATATCAACAGTCAATGAGCTTTGTGAATGGGAAATGGTCTTCTTTGGCAGTACAGCTGCCCTACCTGACAAAAGGCTGAAATTGGTAAATCCAAATCAGGCCCTGTGGTTGCACAACTGCAAAAATGATGGTATATCAGTCATTTGTAGAAACATTTCCATAAGTTGAGATACCAAAGGTATCACAATGGTATGAACCAATACACATATATGTTAATGCTTTAAGGTTTGTTACTATGAACATTCAGGCATAAATTAGCACAGAAAATCATACCAATGTGCACCCACAAATGATTTTACCTATCGATCTATTAATGGGAAAGAGGTGGAATTTTGGGTATATTTTGGGGGAACCCTTTGTTGTCAAAATCTGTAACAGTTCCTGTTTCTTCCTGTATATATCATTTCAGATTGATACATCAAGATGTGCAGAAGGGTTAAGGGTCATCTGCTTTCATATGTAGTAGAGGATACAATGTAAAATAGCATGGCACCCCTTAATCCAGACCATTTGAGTATTGTACTTTTTTTTTTTTTGAAAGAAAACGTTTTGGATCTTACCTCTAATTCTGATAGGGGTGTACACCTTATTAGGATCAGTGTTAAGTTGTACTATGTCTTACTAATATTCTTTTGAAATATATCTATATAGTTTTTGTATTAATGTGTTTTTTTTATATAAAAAAAAGTTGATGTCTTCCTGGTTGTTTGAATAAAATAGGTACAAGTGCAATAAATCTAACCATTCCGTGGGAGCGTGAAATTACAGGCATGATTGCAGAGGGAGTATTTTTAACATTAGGTAGATTACGTTTACAATTAAGCATGCTTAAAATTCTGTGTCTGTATTGTGGCGACCCAGCCAACTGAAGGGGACCTTGTTGGACTTTTGTGTTGTCCTGGTTGTTTGTCCTGTTTGTGTGTCCTTTGCTTTGGTTTTTGTGTATTGTTAGGGTTCAGACCACACCACCTAAATATAGACTGTGTGTGTGTGTGCGCGCGCGCGTGCAAAGGGGAGCTGTGATTTGCCGGACCAGACAAGGATGCGAGAACAGCAGGGGTATAAAGACCTGGGACTGGTAAATCGGGGGTGAGAGAGGTTGGGCGAGATAGTGTGAGAGACAGATAATGAGATTGACTGACAGAGCAACAGAGTGAGACTGAGGTTACCTACCATGTGGTGTGGCAAATCAGAGAGTTTGAGTCTTCATAGTATCATCTGATCTGAAACCACGGAACTCCACATCTTCATTATCTCAACCGAAGATAGCCCTAACCCTAATTCTGAATCATTCGGTGCAAAGAGCAACTAATTCTAGGCAGATGTATTCACATGAGCCGCGATATTTCCACTCAGGCGTTATTTGTGCATGGTTATTAATATCGGGGAAATTAATCGTGCAAATTTTACCTTCAGCTGAAAGTTGGGGTACGGCGATTGTTCAAACCGGGATGTTGATTCGAAAGAATCCGGTATTTTTATTTCAACTTCGGACTGGAACATGTGACTGCCATATGGGAGGAAGAATCTGTATTATGCAGCACAGTTTTTTTTTCAATTCTGTTTGATTTTTATAGTTATTCCAGGCAGATTTGCAGTTAGCTGATGTCAAAATAAATTTTAAAAAAGACCACTGTACAACATCACATCATGGAGTTAAACGGGGACGTAGTTACACATAGAAATAGCTACACGTCCCAACAAACAGTATCACGTACGAAAACAGTATGTGCACATGTGGCAAAGTGTAAGCCTTGCACATGGAAATAGGTAGTTGGTTTTGTATGTTTTTGTGTTAATTGTTAATATTTATTTAATTGTTTAGCTGCTGTGGCGCTCAGCTGGGGATGATTACCCGTCTGTGTGGAGCAGCAGCTGAAAGCAATCAGCTGTTCCTGCAAACGGGTGGGCGTGTCTCAATGGAGCGTCAGTATAAAAGCATGGCGATCGCTGTGATTGGGGCTGTTGCAAGGCCTGCCGTTTTCACGGAACTGTTTGAGTTATAGTTTGTTGTGCTGTGTTTTATTTTGCACTCATTGTACAGCTTGGTGTACTTGTTCTCTGTGCGTTACCATCGCTGGTAACGTCACATGACCACCTTTATTTTACTTTCGTTTTCTGTTTGTTTGATAATAAAACCTGCGTGCCTGTGCCGGCGTCAACATCAACACCATGTCTGTCTCTCTGTAAGCTTGAACAGCGGCTACCAACACCCGTGACCCGAATAAGACCCTGTCACAGCACAATGTAGTATGTGCACTGTTTCAAATTTGACAAACAAATTATGCTTCTTAAATGTGACTTCAACAGCCTGGTTCCCTTCCCTGGATCCAGCTGCCCTATGCAGTCAACAGATTGATCCAACACTGAACTGCGGCTCTCGGAGCCTGTCACGCAAATGGCTCGACTAAATTCTCACTCCACATTGAAAAACACCGCTTATATCAGTAGAAGACAATAGAAACAGATTACCTGTAAAACTGACTTGCAATTTTAGAGTTTTCTTTAACTTAGTATCTTACTACTTATATATTTCTTAATCATGAAAATACATGCTTTCTATAAATTATATCAGAATATTCTATCATTTTCAGGCTTAAATAATGTATGTGTGCAACACAAAGGTTTTAAAGGTGTATTTCATACGCTACAACTAATTTCAAAGCAGTGTAGAAAATCAGAACATTTTGCTCATCCCTAAAAGACACATTTCAAAACTTTTGTCTGCTGGACTTAGGCATTTCTTTAGTGCTACTAAGCGTACGAAAATTACCTTCGCACGCCAGGTAGTTTGAGAGATTACAGATGGTTACATTTAATAGAATTTCAGTGGCCCTGCTGGTGGCCTTATACTGCATCATAGCCTTTTCCTGAAAGCTGTAAAAGTAGAACTGCTAGAGCACAATAATATGAATGGCAAAATACAGCAAGTGAGACAAAGGAACAGAGCATTTATAGATGAACAGTGGCAGCATTAGACATAGGATGAATTGGCAGCTGCTTGGAGCCCACATGTAGTCATTGTATTGCTTGAGCTGGTGAAATGAAAGGACATAATGTCATTGTTTCAATTCCTGTAGAATAGTAGAATGTATTGTTATCTTTGTGGCTGGTTATGGTTCTTCTTTCAACCATCATGAAACCTGTTCATTGTGCATCAATTTCAGAGACTTTGCCAATTAATGTGCTGGAAGACTGGCATTAAGCTATGGATGATGCTAGTTAGAAAATAAATGCATTCATTCAAGTTTTCAGAAGTCTGTTATCAGTGGTCTAAGAATTACTGCCGACTTTATCCACACCAAGTTTAGTGTATGAGGTGTCTATGCAAAGTACATCAGAATTTCACGTGGAGTCAATATTATAGTACTTGTGGCCAAAAATCATTGTACAGTAGTTTAATTTATTGAATGTGTTTTTAATTTACAATATAGCTGGCAACTTAATAAAATCATAAAACCACAGAAACCGTACTTCTCCAAAGATATTGAAATTTGAATGTCAACTTGTGAACATATTAATAAAATCAATGAATAGTGTGGGTGTCATCCAAAAGGTATTGAGTTGTGTCTGTCTTGGCATTCCAAACAATGTATGGATTTTGATATACTGATGGTTACAGTAACTTGTGCTTATGCCTTTCATTTTACTCATTTCTATTTTAAGTGGAGTTAGATGGTTGCATGGGTCAATAAGAATGTCAAACACTGAAAATACATGCTTGCTTGAATTAGGCCTACATATTGTTGTAGTTGTGCCAACTGATATCATGCTCTAAACATGATTTAGAGTGCGTAAGGTCAAAGGTTAGGTCACAGCAAAGCTGATACTCATTTTAAGTTTATGTAAAAATAATGCCCAATTATTTTTGTATCAGACATTTTAGAGATGACCAACAGTATTTATTCAATAATAACAATATTTATAAAATCAAAGATGTAGTATTTTATTTTTTTCTCTCACCACATACTTTTTCTAGGTTTGAAAGTCTCCAGTAACATAGTGTCCCCATATATATGCTGCATGGTAACCAAGGACCACATAATCACACTTTATATTACAATAATATTTTATATCAAATCAATGAAAGATTGAATTTAGGTTGGGGTCTTGTTTTTTTCAAGCAATATTTGTTCCATAACAGTCTTTTAAATCAAATATTATACACAAATATGATGGATTTAATACTATATAACCAATCTGTGTGATTCTAGCAAGAAAAAAAAAATGGTAATAAAACATAATGGAATGTAGCCTGCTTGACTTTCATCTGCAACAGGGTTCTATATTTGGTGAACAACAATATTTTGTAGATCTATTACATACTGCAGGAAATGTTTCATCACCTTCAGAATGTACATAATCTATGATCTAGACATGAATATATATATTTACTTTCTAATCATCAGACATACTTTATATACTGTATTCGGCTCTATAATTGAAAAATCAAATGGAGTCTGGCAAACTACAAATTAAGTGTACACTAGCCGTTTGGTTTATGGGCAACTGAGAATGCGTTACAGGGACTTAATAAATGAACAGCTTTGTTTTTTGGCATTGTATTTCAATTTTATAATTTGAAAAAACACCCTTTCAAGTCTTAGCTTTGAATAATTGTTTAAAAAAAATCACAGTATAAATCATAAATATGTTATTTACAGCAACAAAAAACATACAGAAAATAGGCCAAAGTCTTGATATGTCTCAGCAGTATATAACAGGTGCATATACAATGTAACACTGCATTGCCATTGGATATATTTTGGCAGGAACATACAAACAAATACATATTCTCTTATGCTCTCTTATTTTGCATAAAACGTCTTTGGCTCTAAAATATATTTAAGATCTTTTTATTGACAATGTGTGACAGAGATTGAATTAATCCTAGTCAACAATCTCCCTCCCGACCAGTGTGAGCACGGTATAAGAGGAACAGTCTGCCCCGGACTGGATGGTTTGGCAATTAATTTCAGGGTCAGTTGCAAGTCTTCCATCCAGAAAGGGGGCACAGTCACAATACCAGAAATCATTGTCTTACTGCAGTAGGTGATATGTCAGTCATGGATTGGAGGATATGACTGCACTAGTTACCGAAGGGGGTGTGACTGAAGGTATATCGGAGGATGTGGCCAAGCGAGCTGTTCTTTTGATATGGTTACGGAAAGACCTGTAAAGGACATACAAATGAAAAGTGTGCGTCTTTATTGGTATTATTATTTCAGGACTGAACCCCGTGGTTTACATGCTCTATATACATCATTGTGTAGAGCCATATTATTATTATTTCAGGTTGCCAAACAAGCAACCCAGCACAAAGAAGGAGATGTTTTTCACTGTGAACTGTGTTGTGTTTGTTATTACTGAGTACTGCATCACCTCTACACTGCAAACCACTTTGCAACTCAATTTTATTGATTACAGCTACTGTTTTTATTTTGTGAAGTGCTCATTTTTTAGTATGGTGTTCACTGTGTAACATAATTACTGTAACCCAAAATTGTCCTTATGTTCTGATGTACAGTCCTGTAAGTTAGATATTACAAATCTAGAATGTATTCAGGTAAGTTTTAAATCCTAAATAAATAGTTTGTGTTCTAGTAAAGGGTAAAAAAATGTTTCTATCTTTTACCTTAAGTTTATATTTAAGTTATTTCAAAAGAAACTGATGGGCAAGGGATCATCTTGAATGCAACGATTCAGTTTTTCAGATTTTTGTCTTTCAAGACAGAGTGGGCTTTCTATGCCAGAAGCAATATTTCTTTTGATAAGCAATTCTCAAACCTGACCAAAGGTTAAAGCACTTATAAAAAACATTCACATTCAAAGTGGTATGTCTTCCTGACACATAGCACTAATACAGCAAAGCTTAAAGGGTACTAAGTTTATTTTAATGTATTTTGTGTGTGTAATATGATTGGTCCATGTGGCCAGGTCGAAATAGGGAGACAGCAACCAAAAATGGTGGTGCCTCAGAAATTTCACAGCTGCTAAGTCACAAAATCGACTCTTGTGTTAAAAACAAACTGTTAAATAATAAAAAAAAAACTTAGAAAAATGTGATTTTTTTTTTTTTTTGTGCAGAATGTAAGGTGGTGCAGTACAATCAAAATAACAATATTTTGTATTATAGGATAGTGTTAATAATGCAACTCAGAGACAAGAAAACTGCAGGTAAAAGTATTGGTGCACACGTTTACTTACAAAAATAAACACACAAACACCAGAACAAATAAACAGACACAAAGGCCAAAATAAAAGGTTAAACAAAAACAATTCTTCTGGCAGGCTGGGCATTCGCCTTCACTGACCATTTTCTACTATTACAGGAACAAATAACTCACCAGCACTCCGCTCAAACACAACCTCCCATACAAAGGATTTTTACTTCTATTACTTCATATATTTTCAGTCAGGGAGGAGTTTAACCCCCTCTCTGCCACAAATACACACATTTACATTTTAGGGCTTTCGCCCTGTCACAATGACATAATAGGTTTCATTGTCTTTTATGATTTTTAACAACTTTAGAGCTCTATTCAACAAAAAACCACAAACAGACAAACAGAATATATATATATATATATATATATATATATATATATATATATATATATATATATATATATATATATATATATATATATATATATTATATATTATATTGTCAGTCTATAACCTATGCCTCAAAGTGGCAGGAGGGTGAAAATGGGTTCTCAAGACGAAGTACAGCAGGGTCCCCTGACTGGTAGGTTCAGCCATGCTGAGAAAACTTGAGTAACATACTAGGCCAAAGTGGAAGGGGCACTCACCAACCCTCCTGGCCAGCATGGTGAATTATGGCCAACCCTCCAACATGAAAGCACAGACAAAAACATGGCCCTCATTCCCCAGAGGCTGGATTGCCACTGACCAAGGCAGCAGCTGGTTAGGCATGAAAGCAGAGGCTGCTAAGAATCACCGGGTTACGATTTTAGGCTGCCACAGAACACTGACCCTGGCCATGTACAACTGCACATCTCTTTCAAGTGAAGCCAGACTTCAAGAGTTAGAAGAACTTGTAAGAATCAAGTGGGACATCGTAGGACTAAGCGAAATACAATGAAAAGACAAAGGACTACTAGAACTTAAGAGTGGACATCTTCTCTTCTACTGAGGCACTACAGGTGGACGAACAGGGGACGTTGGATTCATTGTCAAGAAGAGAATCAAGAATAACGTAGTAGAGATTGACAGAAAATCAAAGAGGTCTGCAAGACTGATAGTGAAAGTTTCAAGAAAGTATGAACTTCAGGTCATCTAAGCGTATGTACCAACAAAAAGCTATTCAGATGAAAAAGTAGAAGATTTTTATGAAATACAAGAACTACATGAACATGGGAAGAGCCACTAAAGTTCAAAATCAGTGATTCAACACCAAAATAGGAGCCCAGCAAGAGGACGACAATTTGAACATGGCAAAAGGAACGAGAGGGGTGACAGACTAATCGAATTTGCAGAGAACAAGAACTTATTCATCATGAACACCTTCTTCCAGAAGAAACCCACCAGGAATTGGACATGAAGAGGACCCAACAGAGTGAAGAATGAAGCTGACTAGATACATAACGATTGACATCTTGGAAGAAAGAGGTGAAGAAGTGACAAAATACTGTCACATATTACTACAGCTTTGTATTAAACAAAAGAAAGTGCCAAACGACTGGAACACATCAATGATACTTTACATGAGAAAGGAGATAAAGAAGACCTCAAGAACTACACACCTATTAGCTTCATATAATCTACAACATTTTTATCAAGATACCAACAGAGTTCAATATAAATTTGACTCGGCACACTCAAATGAGCAAGCAGGATTCAGGACTGGATTTAGCACAATGGATCATCTTCAAGTTGTACAGCAAATGAGTCAAACCAGCAATGAATACAAACTACCGCTTTGCTTGGGATTCATCGACTATGAAAAATCCTTTGACTCTGTTTACACAACATCTATACTAAGCTCTCTGAAAAAAAAAACAAGAAATTGAGAAAACATACAGAGACTTGATCAGCACCATATACAAGAATGCAGCATCCACAGTAAGAATTAATCAAGACAAGACTCAAAATTAAAAAAGAGTTTGTCAAGGAGATGTAATTTAGAAGACATTTTCAAAACGTGTACTGCCAGTGATAACTTACGGATGCAAGACCTGAACCCTCAATGCAAAAATGACTCAAAAATTACAAACGACTCAACAGAGTATTAAAAGATGCATGCTGGGAATAGCAAGAAGAGACAGGAAAAGGAAGGAATGGATAAGAGCGCAAACGAAAGTATGCAATGTTATTATAAGAGAGAAAAAACTGAAATGGCAGTGGGCCGGACATATAGTAAGAAGAAAAGACCATCGCTGGACCAAAGAGGTACTAGATTGGATCCCAAGAAATATATAGCGACCAAGAAGAAGACCTGACATCAGCGCCCCACCCCTTGGGTGCTGAATGACTATGCAAAGCGTAGGAATCCCAGCCTCTTTTGCTTTCAGCTGCTGATCAGGATTGAGAGTAATCTATTTGTTGTTCTAAAACACTCTGATTATTAAAAAATTAATAAATAAGCTGAGTGCTGATTCACCTGGCTCGGTTGAATTTTGCGCCTGCCTTTAGCTCTCATATTTGACGTGCCGGCTGGCACTGCCCCTTAAGCACTCGGATGAGTCGCTTATTCGAGCATTCTCGCTCTTTTCAGCTTGCTGACTCTGAGTCTGTCTCGCTTACTATTATTATATTACTTTGAGAGTTTATTGTTATTACCTGTATATTTTGTTACTTGTACTAACATTTGTTTTTCTTTCTTTCAGAGAGAAACACTAGGTGTGTGTGTGCTGGCCCTGGGCCAGACGGAACACTACAGCAGCGATCTTTTTAGATCATAGCCTGCTAGACACTCAGCAACGGTCTTTATTAGACCATAGCCTGCTCCAGACACTAGCTGCACACAAAGTTTTTTCCATGTGTGTTGTCTTAGATCTCCCAATCTAAATTTTAATCTGGTTTTCTGAGGGATTATTCCCCAAGTGTGTCTCACCACACCCTTGCAGCGACATGTGCACCCGTGCACATCTGTGCACCCCATGCACTCCCATGCACATCCGTGCCCCGTGCACTCCTCTGCACTGTGCACATCGATACAATCCTGTGCATACCCATGCCCCATGCACTCCCTTGCACACCCGTGCCCCGTGCACCTCCGTGCCCGTGCACATCTGTGCCCATGCACCCTGTGCATGGGCAGTGCCCCACTTGTAGCCGTGCACAACCGTGCCCATGCACCCCATGCACATCCCTCCCTGTGCACCCCGTGGATACCTGTGCACTTCCGTGCCCATGCACACCCGTGCCCCGTGCACATCCGTGCAGGTACATCTATCCACGCACCTGTGCACATCGGTGCCCGTGCACCCACACATCCTAGTACCCCGTTCACTCATCGTTGCACATCTGTTCTGTGCCCATGCACTTATCGTGCACCCCGAGCGCATACCCGCTCCTGTGCCCTGTGCACATTTGTACCAGCCGTGCAACCCAGGGAAGTGCTGTGCGCTATGCCGGGTTTCCATGAATGCGGCTCTTGTAGCCAAAAAATTGCCCCAGAGGTCCTACATGATTTCTGTGTTTCATGCCTGGGTCCAAAACATGCTGCTTTGGCTCTGTCTGACACAGTATTCTGCACTATCTGCGGGAAGTTCCAGAGGTCAGTCTTAAAGGCTAGAGCCAACAGTGCAGTGGGGCTGGGATCTCCTTCTAGCAGGGTATCTCATTCTGAGTCTGTTCTCCAGGGCTCCTGGTTCTCCTCGGTTAAGCCAGTACAGGACAGGACACTGCCCCCTTTCCCCGACTTCGTTAGGGAGATCCAGTCTTTCTGGTACAACCCAGCGTCAGCACCTAGAAAGGTGGCTGGAGCTTGGGTTTTTTCTTCCATGCAGGGAGTGGAGGGTGCCGGCTTGGCAGCTTTCCCCCCTGGTGGACTCCGCCATTGTGGTCCTCCTATGGGCACCGGGTATTGGACCGGCCAAGGACCTACAATGTTCTAACAGACAGTGTCAGACAACAGAGATGCACCTCAAGAAGGCGTATGCCGCTTGCTCCCAAGCTGCCCGGCTTTCCAATGTGTCGAGCATGCTCTCTTTCTATCAGGTCATCCTTATTTAGGAGCTCCCTGATATGGTCACGGCGGCTTACAGACAAGAGCTGAACCAGGTCTCTGAGGCAGTCACCAGACTGGCCCAACTCACAGCCAGAGCAGAGGGCTGATACCTTACCGAGCTGGTGGTCACCAGATGGCAACTCTGGCTTTCCCAGACTAGAGTTCAGGAGCAGGACAAGTCCTCTCTCCTGGACACCGCTATCACTCCTAGCCATACGTTTGGCCCCACAGTGGAGGAGATCCTTCAGAGGACTCTGAAGACCAGGGAGGCATTAAGGCAGTAAGCCCAGCTTCCACAGAAGCCTGTCTTGCCTGCTAGGGCTTCCCCCCTATGGTGGCAACAGCCTCCGCCCAGGCCCACTAGTGCTCCTACGGCACACCCGGCAGTACCTGCCATGCAGCGTGGTTGAACTGCAAAGAGGGTCAACTGGTGCCCTTGGGAGTGGGGGGGGGGGGAATAGCCAGCGACCCAAGGGTCCTGCGACTGCATCTCCAGTGCGGCCTAAGCATCAGCATCCCTGAAGGGCCGCAGCAGCCTTCAACCCCTGTCTCCCAGTTACTATACTGGCAAACCAGCACCAACGACAGTTGGGTGCTCAAGATTGTGTGGGCTGGTTACAGCTTTCAGTTCCAGTTAAAACAACCCCATTTTGGGGGGTGATAGTAACTGCATTGAGGGACAGCTCCAAAATGCGGCTCTCAACACAAATCCTGGCACTTCTCTTGAAGCGTGCCATTTGCGAAGTAGATCACTCCTCTTGCAGGGAGGGGTTCTATTCAAAGTACTTCCTAGTGCCCAAGGAGGATGGCGGGTCCCGCCCTATCTTGGATCTGAGACTTCTAAACAAACACTTTGTGTGTTACGTTTCAAGATGCTCACGCACCGCCATGTCGTCCAGGCTATTCAGTCAGGCGATTGGTTTACCACTGTGGACCTGAAGGATGCGTACTTTCACATACCCATCAGGCCCGGGCACTGGACATACCTTCACTTTGCGCTTCAGGGCAGGTCCTATGTGCACTGCATACTCCTCTTTGGTCTGTCCCTTGCTCCTCGCACCTTTTCCAAGTTCATGGATGCCATTCTGAGGGTACAGGGTGTTCGACTGATGAATTATTTAGACGACTGTCTTGTCTGCGCTGAGTCACAGGAGCAAGCCCTGGCACATACGCCGTTGGTCACAGACCACCTCCAGCGGCCACCTGCAAAAGTGGCACCTCACGCCAGGCCAGCAATCGGATTTTTTGGGCCTCCACCTAGCCTCGGTGTCTATGAAGACCACACTAACAACTCGCAATAGAGTCTTGCCTCTCCCTATTCAGATTGAGAGAGACAGTAAGCATGGTGTTGTGTCAGCGCGTGCTGGGGTTGATGGCTGCTGCCTTGCAGGCCCTTCCTTTTGGGCTTCTCCACCAAAGGCCTTTCCAGGCATCTGGGAGTGGTTCGGCAGAGCAGACGTAGATCTCTTCGCCTCGCGGGAATCTACGCACTGCCCTCTTTGGTTCTCGATGAGAGACCTCGACAGTCCCCTTTGAAAATTTTTACCTTTTGTTGCCTTATAGCTTGGAATTAAAATGCATTAAAATTGTTTTTATTTTTCATTTATCTACACATCCTACCCCACATCTTCCAAGTGAAAAAAATATTCTAGAAATTTGTAGAAAATTAAAAATAAAAACTGAAGTAGCTTGGTTGGATAAGTATCCACCCCTCTTATAATAGCAATCCTAAATTAGCTCAGGTGTAACCAATCGCCTTCAAAATCACACACGAAGTTAAGTGGCCTCCACCTGTGTTCAATTGTAGTGATTCACATGATTTCAGGATAAATTCAACAGTTTATGTAGGTTCCCTCTGCTGGTTAGTGCATTTCAAAGCAAAGACTCAACCATGAGCACCAAGGTCCTTTCAAAAGAACTCCGGGACAAAGTTGTTGAAAGTCACAGATAAGGGGATTGGTATAAAGAAATATCAAAGACCTTGAATAGCCCTTGGAGCACGGTCAAGATGATTATTAAGAAGTGGAAGGTGCATGGCACCACCGACCCTGCCTAGATCAGGCCGTCCCACCAAACTGGATGACCGAGCAAGAAGGAAACTGATCAGAGAGGCTACCAAGAGGCCAATGGCAACTTTACAAGAGCTACAAGCTTTTATGGCCAAGACTGGTCAAAGTGTGCAAGTGACAATAATATCCCAAGCACGCCACAAATCTGGCTTTTATTATATGTTGGTAAGAAGGAAGCCATTACTCAAGAAAGCCCACCTTGAATCCAACTTGAAGTATACAAAAAAACTCAGGAGATTCTGTAGCCATGTGGCAAAAAGTGTTGTGGACAAAACTAAAATGGAACTTTTTGGCCTAAATGCAAATCGGTATGTTTTGGCACAAACCCAACACAGCGCATCACCCAAAGAACACCATCCCATTTCTCATCGGCAGGGACTGGGTCACTGTCAGGATAGAAGGGAAAATGAATGCAGCAAAGTACAAAGAAATCCTTGAGGAAAACCTGCTGCCCTCTTCAAGAAAGTTGAAACTGGGACTGAAGTTCACCTTTCAGCATGACAATGACCCAAAGCATACAGCCAAAGCTACACTGGAGTGGCTAAGGAACAAAAGGTAAATGTCCTTGAGTGGCCCAGTCAGAGCCCCGACCTAAATCCAAAAAATTTCGAAAATTTGTGGCATGACTTGAAGATTGCTGTCCATCAACGTTTCCCAAGGAACTTGACAGAGCTTGAACAGTTTTGTAAAGAAGAATGGCCAAATATTGCTGAATCTAGGAGTGCAAAGTTGGTAGAGACCTATCCCAACAGACTCACAGCTGTAATTGCTGCCAAAGCTGCTTCTACCAAGTATTAACTCGGGGGTGGAGACTTATCCAATTATGATCTTTCAGTTTTGTATTTTTAATATATCATTTTTTTTTCAATAAAAACTTTTTTCCCCTTAACAGTGTGGAGTATGGTATGTAGATAAGCGGAAAAAAATCCTCATTTAAATGCATGAAACTCAGACACAACAAAATGTAAAAAAAGTTCAAGGAGGTGTAGACTTTCTATAGGCACTGTATGCCCTTACTGCTCTCCTCCTGAGTCTCAAGACATCAAGTTGTGGGAGTCAGACGTCAGGAGCATTCCCCCGTTCCTTCCACTATGTTCCCCCTGGAGCCACAGATGTCACTACTCCGGTCCCAGGAGTCACACCTCTGCGTGTCGCTGCACCCCGTCATCAGCCTATGTTTCTGTCACCCTGGACAAGCCATTCGGGCCCCTCTTCATTGGTTCGCGGTCCCTTCTTGGGAGCGCCAGAGAAAGAACCAACCCACCCTGGGGGTTGAGGGAAAGGGCCTTGGAATGGCCTGGTGTGTTTTACACAAAGGGGAGGGTGACCAAATAGCAAGAGTGAAAAATCCAGAGCTTTTTAGGTGTGTCATAGCAAAGGGGGTGACTACTTATGCAATCAATTATTTTCTGTTTTATATTTGTAATTCATTTAGAACTTTTGTAGATTTTATTTTTCACTTTGACATGTTTGACTTTTTTTGTGTTGATCAGTTGCAAAAACTCCTAATTAAATCCATTTTGATTCCATGTTGTAACACAATAAAATGTGGAAAAGTCCAAGGGGGGGTGAATACTTTTGAGAGCTACTGTCCGCAAGACCAAAAAAAACAAAGCTGTTAATTTTCTTATTTACTGTTCAGATGACAACGATGTTTTAATTAGTCTATCAGTGCGTCTGCACTGGCTTTTCTGTGATCATTTTCTGTGATTTATTTTTACTTTTGAGCTTTGATTACTTGCGCAAGCTTCAATTCACAGTAACAATAATAATAATAATAATAATAATAATAATAATAATAATAATAATAATAATAATAATAATAATGTTGTATTTCACCGTCGTGATGCTTCACATCCAACTCGCCACCGTGTGATGCTGCGCTCTTTTTTACACAATTTACAAAATGCCTTTGTAACAGTCATATGACTGAATACAGTCTTTTTTCACCACTGTGTTCGTTACTTGCACTGTCTGTTTTGCTTTTTAGTGACAGGCTCGTCAACAACACCAGCCATCATGACACTTCGCCAGTAAAACCGGACACACAGGAGCACGCACCAAGAAAAACACATGACGCATTTGCATCATATGACTGCAGGTTAACATGATTGGATAGCCACATAGATGCGATGCAAACAACTCACTCAAACACACGTCCTAAACCAGTAGAGTATGCTTTTGCACTGCAAGACAGTACAGCAGCACAGATACAAAATTTACGAGAAATTTATCAGGTTCCCACTTTTATCAGGACGTCTGGTCACCCTAAAAAGGGGGAGGATGTGTAGCACAGCAGAGGGGGTAAAAAGTACTCCCTGCCAAACGAATGCGTGTATTTGTTAATTGTTTTCCAGTTGATATTATTATAAATTAAAGCCAGCTGATTCATATAAAATGGCAGCAGTCAGTCTGCTCAAGGCTGCTGAGTAAAAGGAAACAGAAGGCAGTGTGCTCTGGTTCTGAGCAGTCTCAAAAGTTACAAAACTGTTTTCCTTGCAAAGCTGTACCACAAGGGTAATTTGTTTATGTTCACCGGTAAACAGCTTAGCTGTCTGGCAATTAGTTAGGGTGTTCCTGTGTCTCGGTAGTGCTTTGTAAGGAGTTAGACTTTTTGTTATGTTTCATTAAAAGTGTGTGAAAGTGAAAACTGCAATTCTGTGTGTCGAGTCTCAGTTTAAGGGGGGCAAATGAATGTGAGTGAGTGCAGCTCTTTTACAATGTACTGTATATATATATATATATATATATATATATATATATATATATATATATATATATATATATAGTCAATACCTTGTACAGGACATGCTGGTCAAGGAATGGTCCAAAGGGAGGTGTCACCAACACTCATTGTTGCAGAACCAGTTTTCCCATAGACATTTGCTATCCAATTATTGACCGAGCCTAACCTTGCATATCTTCTGAGAGCTGTCAAGATCGGACAGATTCTAAAGCCATTTGACTACAGGCTTGTTCACTGCCCTGCAATCAAACTGAAAAAATAACTGGCTTCATACCATACCGAAAAGAAATCAAGGGTACAGTAGATGACAATCAGTCATCACACATGTGACAGCTACCAAGGGAATTCATCATCCATATGGCTGGTTCTTTCTCTCCATCTTTCTATCAGATGAATCCAATAATGATCTATTACCACATTTTTGGCATCAGATGTTGACAATGATAATATCCACACACCTATCATTTAAACCACATCTGCTGTCACCGTCTTCACATAATATAAAATGTACATGACATGTGAACAGAAGTCAAGTTTATCCAAAATCGCCCCAGTAAATACTGTTGACATGTATTGCTTTCATGGAATATCTGCTAAGAGTTTGCTACAGGACAGAGTTTGCTCCTTGATACACTTTGCCTAATGAGGTCTACCAGTCTCAGCCCTCTGAAAGGTTTGCAAACCTCATAAGACAAGGGAAAGGTATATAAATGGCATTTGAAACTAGTTACCCTTTAATGTCACATGACAGAACCCATGTATAAAATCTATTTTTTTTAGTATTTTTTTACAAAGAGGATTTGTTTTGCTTCATAGTTGTTCTAGCCTGCGAATCTAATGTATAGCTGTCACTGATTTCAAGCAATTCAACCATCAGAAATTCTTGTACAAGATGAATATGAAGTAACATTACTGATTCAGAAGGCTGTTGATACAAAGCAAAAAAACTGCCACCTAAATTCCTGACATCCAGGTCAGTGTCTGCTATTAGAATCATTGTTTAAACACTAAAGCAATCAGGGGAGAGAAAAAACCAAATTGAAAAGCCTAGGTTCAGACAATAACATTTTACAGCTCAAAGCTTTTTACTTTCCCTTTGTAATCAAGAACTAGTCTCTCAGCAACAGCCAAGACAGCAGAAGCTCACAACTTCTGCTATCAGGTCAACGTACAGGTCAACATTCTAATCTGAAATCCCAGGTATTTGTAGGTAACACATGTGTTTCTTAGTCCACAGTCCATAATTAGATATTATATATATATATATATATATATATATATATATATATATATATATATATATATATATATATCTCCATGTAGCATCAACTATAAAGACCTCTGTGGTAGTGACTTATTTTGAGTTTTATTCTTCCATCAGCCTCCTTTTCAATCTATTTTAAAACATGACAAACGTAAGACTTTTAGCATTTTCAGTTGCTCACACACAGCAGCGAGCCTTCAGTCCTTGCCACCCACACATTGATGTAAGCTTCTGTCACCAAAGGAATTCAGAGCCACACGGTCAGGAGCCTTACATTTATTACATTTATTATAACTTGGCTTTGACTGTGATTTAAACACTTCCAAATGCATGTGCAATTTATTAGAACGCTAATATGCTGACACTGTTGCAGAGAGATGGAGTGATTACATTTCACAGCACGGTGTATCAGTGGGCTTAAACAGGGGGATAATAAATCAGTTGTTGGAGTGATTTCTTTTGTGCTTCTTTTCTGTAGCTGTGTGACAGGCAGATGCGAGCTGAACGTCACAAACCTTAGTTCAGATCCAAGCTGACCGATGTACTACCTGTTTGTCTGTCTATCCCAGAATACCACATTACCACCTCTACATTCCATACGGTTGAGGTTTTTCTTGTTTTTAAAGCCAGAAGTGGGCTAGGGTGGCAAATCCAATGTCTTTTGTGTCTGTAGGTCTGTGTGTGAATCAGGTGAAAGTAAAAAGTAAAAAAAAAAAAAAAAACAATCTTATAATCATATAGACACTCCCAATGCCATGAATACTTTGAGTTCTGATACTGTACCATGCCAAACTGGTAACTGTATGGAACCATTTGCTTTTTTGTACCAGGCATCTCCTGTCTGCAATCACCTGGCTCCAGTTTATCAAAGTTCTCTGCTTGGTTTTACGCACCCTTATGGAACAAACATATATATTTTTTATACATAGAAGGCAAGTATGATCCTTATACGTTTCCTATATATAAATTGGCCCCTTTTTATATATTTAAAATAAATGGGATATATATAAAATATGTTTTAGTCTGCAATCCATATATTTATTTTATATGGATTACAGACTAATGAAAATATATGGATTACAGACTAAAATACATTTAAAATATATATATATATATATATATATATATATATATATATATATATATATATATATATATATATATATATATATATATAATGGGCTGATTTCTTTATACTTTTTGTAAATATGAAAAACCTAGTGACTCTTAGATGGTACCTATAATTTTTAACAAAAACCAGGGTCTTACCGTGGGACGTTACAACCTATGTGGATTTGTAGATCTTAAAATGTAACTGATCGTTGATATTTTTTCGTAAATAACATGTAAAAGACGAAAGAAATATTTCACTTTTTTTTTTATTATTTATTTTTTATTTTTCAAACGCTACCTAAATGTCTCTTGGTACATGAACATTTGAACAGGAAAAGCCTGGTTGGAGTGTTGGCTTGAGTTGTATTGTAAATTTGTGAAATGACCACTAGAGGGCACTTTAGCATCAGGAGAATCACTTGACACCAAAAGCAGTCAAGATGGCTTGTGTGCCACTGTGTGAATGATGTTTCATTTGGATTTGTATTGCACTTTCTGGGAGAAATGGTAATAGCGTACTGACAATTCCAACTTCCCACAGGCTCCTGGTGGTGAATTAAAAAGTTGAAACTTAAAACAGAGACCATCTAGTGGGAACTAAAACCGGATTGTCCTGGGATTTGCCAACTGTAGTCATCCAATGTCATTTCAGAGCAGGCATTTATGTCAGCCCTGACCCAAATTATGTACATGTTCCAACAATCAAAATAGAATTTGTTGTCTGTTTATATATCATTTACTAGGCATCTTTGCTTTCAGAAAACATGTCCTTAGTCGTGGTTTTAGCAGTTTGGAAAAATGAATATGTGAGCCAAATAGACATATAAAGGTATAATTAGGGCTTCCATTTTGGGGGTTTAAACAATTTCATTTTCTGTGCTTATTTTTTTTTTAGCTATTTTTGAGTTTTATGTAAATCCTTTTTTTGGGGGGGGGGGGGTGGGTTTCTTGCTTTTTATATACTGTATGAAATTATTGTTTTCAGTTACTTTCCAGAATTCTTGGGCGTTTTTTTTTTTTTTTTTTTTTTTTTTTTTTTGTCACAATATGTATTGTAACTTAACAGTACTTGCACATTTTTTATTTTTTTTACATTTTGCCACAATTTGTAATTTTGTTTTAAACTCCACGAGCATGTCAATATTCCATAACTAACTGTAATAGCTTTAAATCGCATCAGCAAGAACAATGCTCTGTTTCTAATTGTAATCTCATTTTAAATCTCACAAGTGTGTACAATCCTCCAATAGAAATGTAGGAATTTGCTGCCACTCAGTAGTTGGGGTGGGTTTAAAGTATTCAGAACGAATCAATGTGAGATACAAGTCAGGAAGGAAGATATATATATATATATATATATATATATATATATATATATATATATATATATATATATATATATATATATATATATATATATATAATTATTTTATTAAACAATTCACAGGGGAAAGGGGTCAAGTCAAGTCGAGTTGTTACAGAAACGGGCTTGTAACCAGCAGGTCCACGGTTCAAATCCCAGCACAGCCACTGACTCATTGTGTGACCCTGAGCAAGTCACTTAACCTCCTTGTGCTCCATCTTTGGTATGAGACATTGTTGTAAGTAACTCTACAGCTGATGCATAGTTCACACATCCTAGTCTCTTATCTTATAAAGTGCTTTGTGATGGTGGTCCACTATGAAAGGCGCTATATAAAGATTATTATTATTTTCCAGTGTTTATCGGATATACACTGATCTTTTTTTTTTGTATCGTGGTGTTTTATCATTTATCAGTTAAAACTAAAATCAGAAGTCCTAGGAATAATCAATTTTCCAATGTATGTTTTGTTTTCCAGGAAATCTCTCCACCTTTGCTATGAGTTTAGCATGGTATACAGCACTACATTTTATAATAACGTTATGTACTTTATGTGTGCCTTTACCAGATTATCTAATAATTTGAATGCAGTGGCACTTATAAAGATCCAAGAAACAAAGACATAGTAGCACCAGGGCAGCTATAGTGTTGTGAACAAGCGGTAGTGTGGGGATATGGCTCTGCTAAGGTGAATGGTTTCATAATGTAGTCTCAATGTCTTTTTTTTGTATTTCTGATTGGTTCACTACTATGCTGCGTGAACCTTTGATTGGCTGAATAAGACACCCCTATTGTAATATACAGAGTGAGATTTGGCTTGCCATTTGCATTTATATATATAAAGAAAGTGACAATTTAGTTAAAAACTTTATAGTTTAATAAATTCCTGGTCTATTTCCATTGAAAAACTCTTCAAACGGGTGATGTCTGATACATCAACAGCTATTATTCACACATCCTTTCACAAAATTTGGACATGTGAAGGCAAATGCTGATGACAAAAAACGAGAAAATAAATCCTTTATTCTAGCAGTACTTTATTTAACCATTCTTCACAAGCTTTCAAAGACCCTATTTCAACTTCATGCTTTCAATTCCTGACACTCCTGTCACATTTCCAATGTGGCATTGCTCATTTGCCTGTCAAAGTTTGGATATAAGAAGAGAATGCCATTGAAAGCGAAACTGCAACTTTCTGCTGTTTGAAGTATTCTTTTACTCCCCTCATCAGCTGGTAGTGTACGTATACACTAGTCTTGAAATAGGAAAACTTGACAGAGTTGTATAAAAGAAAAACAAGCTTTCTGGTTTCATGAATATGCATGCTCTCAAATGAAAGACTTTTTATTTTTCAATTAATTGATTTGAGTAGAACAATATGCCATTTCTGAAAACTGCTTTTTGAACTGCCTATTGTACATAATTAGATGGACAGGGTTTGTTGCTAGCAACCTAGTTGTGCTTCTGTTTTTGAATATGATGAAACTGGCAGAAGGCACAAGTGTCATTGTCCATTAAAACAACAGTATGAAGGTCACTATTGAAATCAGGACTTAAAGGATGTGTTGCATTAAGAATACCTTTGTTAAAAACGGAGGAACAAGACGAAAAGGCTAAAATATGCATAAGAACACAGAAATTGGACTACGAAACAATGGTCAAAGGTGCTTCGGACTGTTTGACCATTGTTGTCCATTGTTGATGGACAACAACACTTGTTTCTTATGCCAGTTTTGTTGTCAATTCAACCCTTGTCTTATTTCTATTCCTTAAGAATATTATCTTCAAGTATTGGTCGTCCTTGTTAGACAGATTTTTGGGTCTTACAGTCCTGGGTTTGTCAATTACAAGTGATGTTTCTCTGTACTTTTTAAATCTATGTTGATCATGCTTCAGATACCACATGCTGAAGATCAAGTGATGCAAACTATTTCACTCAATGTTTTTACCTTCTTTATGCAAGTCAAGGTTGTTATAATAGTAGAAAACACTAGTGGAGGCTTTGAGTAAATTATTGATGCTCAGTGGAAGCGACAGCGTGGGAGAAGTACAGGCGTGGAAAAGTGCAGAGCAGTTTAAAAGCAGTAAGGAGAAATTACATTGCATTTAATTGCTTTAATCAGAAAGCACCGGACATTGGGAAAACACTACAGCTCAAAGTCAGACAGCTGCGTGTGTTTTTCTGATAACAAACAAGCTGAATTTTGGAACAGTTGATTCAAATTCCAATTTGTTCTGAGACACGGGGAGGGGAGGAGCCAACAGCACAACAGAACTACACAGCTATAAACAAGGCAGTCTTCCCAGCGACAGCGAGTGGAAGCGACAGCATGGGAGAAGTACAGGCGTGGAAAAGTGCAGAGCAGTTTGAAAGCAGGTTGATGGCTGCAGAAGAAACTAAACTTCACAAAAAATAAAAAAATTAACATGGTCGTCAAGCCAGTAATCTGTGACACCTGCATGATGTGGGAAATCCGAGAAAACCCAGCAGAGCTAAACCAGGTGTGCGTAAAGTGCTGCACGATCCAGGACTTGCATAAACTAGTAAGTATGCTAGAAATGGAGCTGGAAGAAATGAGACAGCAACAGGATCTTGAGGAGCTGGCACACCCACAATTCATAGAAGTCTGTACCACCCCTAACAGACTGAAAGCCACCAGGGAGAATGAAGGTCAGAACAGTTGGGTTCAGGTAGGCAGAACCACCAGAAATCAAAACATCCAACAAATTTGAGCCACTTCAAAATTTTGATGAGCAAAACCAACATCAAGAGAATGAAAGGAAAACATCCAGGACCCTATTAACAGTGGTGACCAAACAGCAAAAAGAAAGGAGGTCATGATTGTTGGGGACTCCATATTGAAAAACATAACAAGTTCAGTTCGCAGTTTGGACTCCCTTACTACAACAGTGTGCTGCCTTCCAGGAGCCTCTGTCACGCACATCATTGAGAACGTGGACAGGCTCCTAGAACGAACAGGAGATGACCTGGTAGTAGTGGTCCACATCGGTACAAACAACATTGGAAGAGACAGACCAAAATCCCTGCAAAACAAATTCAGAGAGCTAGGAAGGAAATTAAAAGAATGGAAATTAGACAAAGGGGCATTCAGAACAGAAAATAGGAGACACTTTTTTACACAGAGAATCGTGAGGGTCTGGAATCAACTCCCCAGCAATGTTGTTGAAGCTGACACCCTGGGATCCTTTAAGAAGCCGCTTGATGAGATTCTGGGATCAATAAGCTACTAACAACCAATTGAGCAAGATCGGCCGAATGGCCTCCTCTCCTTTGTAAACTTTCTTATGTTCTTATAATGCATCAGAGTGCCAGCAGTGCCTCCTGGACCCTGGCCAGAAGAGGCACTACAGGTGCTTATTTTTTTTTTTTAAATTAATTTTTGTGTGTGAAGAGGAGGATGGGAGGGAAGAGGAAGGGGAAACAGCAGCTGCAACAGCAACAGCAGGCACAGGAGGAGATCAGCTGGGACGCCCTCCTCCACAGCATAGGCATGATCTACTGTTGCTGTATCTGTGGGGGGCGGGGGCATTTCCCATTTAACTGCCTCCTCCCCGAAGAAGAATGGTACTATAGCTGCTGGAGAGAGATATATGGACCCAAAGGGGGTGGAGTCGGTGCATCCACAGCCCGAAAGGGGGGAGACCAAACATCCACAGCAAAAGAGGGAGGAGACGGTGTGTCCACAGCCCAAAAGGGTGGAGGTCGAATGACCACAGCCCAGAGGAAGAGTACCTGCTTTGTCCACCTCCACCAACAGAGGGAAAATACCTGTTGGTTCCATCTCCACCACTGTGGGAGGACTGCTTGCCATTGTTCTGCCTCCACCACCACCTCCATCATGAGGAGAGGAGCAGGAGCTGCCTCTGGCTTCACACCATCATGTGGAGAGGAGCAGGAGCTACCTCTTCCTCTATCTCCTCCACTGGAAGAAGTGAAGTGCCTGCTGCTGCCTTAATGACGAGTGGCTCCCCTCCTGCAATCGTCTGGGGTCGCTACCAGCTCTGCTTTACCTGGGGTCGCTGCCAGCTCTACTTCACCTGGCATCGCTACCGGCTCTGCTTCACCTGGTGTCTCTGCTGGCTTTGCATCACCTGGGGTAGCTGCCACCTCTGCTTTGCCTGGGGTCGTTGCCGGCTCTGATTCGCCTGTGGTAGTTGCTGGCTCTGATTCACCTGGAGTCGCCACCGGCTCTGCATCGCCTTGGGTCGCTCTGCTTACAGCAGGAAATACTGTCACCAGAACTCCCGGAAGAGGGAGTTGTTTGCTACGAAGAAGGGTGTGTGTGTGGAGACTACCTCCCTAAGTAGCACTTTTTGCTGCCGGAAATAGTATGGCCGGAGTCCCAGAAATGGGAGATGCCAGCCACGAAGAAAGGGGGGAGGTGAGGAGACCACCTCCGCCACCCCCGTGACACAGCTCAGCGCCTGGGTGTTGTATCCCTCAATTTGGGCTCCCAGACACCCAGGCTCTATGTTTGGACCTTTGGTCGCTGGGCCTGGTCCTAGGTTGCAGCACCGCCAGGCATAGGAGGTCTCCTGCTTCGCTCCCCCCTGGTTGCCGCATGGTCGCCTGGGCTCGCACCTCTGCCTGGGGCTACAGCCAACAGGTTGCCTGCCTGCACTCCTGACGCCCCATCCACTGCGCCTAGGTCCCCTGTCACCAGGTCTCGGTCCCGCCTAGTGGGCACCGGACTATGGACTAACCCTCCCTCAAGAATGGGAGAAGGGGGACAAAAGGGGACTTGAGGGAAGGTGGCTGGCTTTCAAAACAGGTGGGGATGTGTCTGTAGGGCCATGTGTGCTACAGGGCAAAGCCCTGCTGAATTAAAATGTATTTGTTTATTTTAGAACGGGCTACCCTTTCACCCCTCGGTATTTGTTTTTGTTTTATGTTTTATTATTTTTAGATATGATGGTGTAGCCATGTTATTGTTTGTTTTTGTATTTGTTTAAATATATACAAGACGGCGAAAAAGCTGTAGCTTGTTATGTTTTGCAGGGAGATGGGAAGCCCCATCCTCGTTTAGAAGGTGGCCATCACCAATTAAGCGATTAATTTGTTGCTAATCGGGAGATGGTCACCTGTTAAAAAAGTCTGCAGCTTCGACGTGGAGTAGTGGCAGTTCGGAGGAGAGAACGTAAGAGCGAGAGAGTAAGATCTAAAATGAGAGGAAATTTAAAGTAAAACATAGGCTTAATGAAGGCGATTTGCCCAGCCTGGCTTGTGTGCTGTGTTAGTGTTCGTGATTGTTTTGTTCACTCTTTTTATTTGGCTCTGAGCAAGTGTTTTTCTGTTTGAACTTTTTATTTAAATAAACTCGACTGTAAAAGTAGTAAAAGACTGAACACTCCTAGTGAATACAAAAACAAAAACAAAAAACAATACCTGAGGTCAATGATAGCTGGGTGATAAAATACCAAGTCATTTGGGAGATCAGTTGCAAATGAGGCAGAGGAAACAGAAGAATTAGGTTTGAAGAACCTTGCACTTTTAATTACGGCAAGCCAAAATGAAAGTCTTAAAAGCAAATTAAATACATTTAGAAATACTACAAGAAACATAATAAATGCATACATAGACTGAGGAAGTTATGGCTATTCACCAACAAGAGCAGTCGATGACCTTTGTATTAAAAAAACAAAAACAAAAAAAAAAGCCTGGTTTGCTATTGACTAGCTGTTTGGTTTGGTTGAATCTAATTCCCATTATAGGAAAGGATCTTGTGAGTTAGTTAGGACAGCATTTCTGCTAGTATAGGTGGTCTCCCTTGAAGATAAAAGGATTGAGTACAAGTGGCCAGACTGGCTTCCTAATAATTCTAGTGGCAGGTAGTGGAATAGTGTAATCTTTTTAAGAGCAATAAAGAAGGACTACAACATATTTGCAGGTACAGTTCATATGAAAAACTGTACTAGGATTCCAATGAGCTACTCTTTTCCCTGAGAGTATGACTAACTCTGCACTCTGTGCTATGGTGTCTTTACTCCCTCAGATCTAGGGACCAATTTTATAATTCACATTAGATTCAAAACAATAATCTAATATTATGATATTAATGACATGTTTAAGCTTGATTATTTGTCGTACTGAAAAATGATCAATAATCGTATTATCGCCTACAATGGTGCTTCTGATAGTGCTCTCCATCTAAAATGGATAATTGCCACTGCTACTGAAAGGTTTTGCTCCTGTCTGTCAGCCTACATGTCCATAAGAGATGCTGGAAGGACATTAAGTACCATGTAATTAAACTAGGGATCAGAGAGTGTGTGTGTGTGTGTATGTGTGTGTGTGTGTGTATGTGTGTGTGTGTGTGTGTGTGTGTGTGTGTGTGTGAGTACTACTAACTAGGGAGAAAGTGGCAATTAGTAAGAATTAAAACATGATTTTTTTTCCAGATTATCGATAACTGTAAAATTATAGTCTATGTAATTTTGTTGTTCTGTAACAAAATGTCCATTTCATGAATCAGTTTAGTCAATTATAATCTGTAATTATCAGACCATAACATGCACCCTTATACTTTTTTTTGGAAGCACTGTGCATGCACTATACACCAGATGCATATTATATATGAGGCACACAATATACTTGAGTGCAGTTTACATATTGCATAACTTACAACTGATGTTATAGTCGATATATGTTTGAGAAATAAATTCACCAACAAACAAGGATTTCATATTAGGGTTGTCTAAAAAAAAAAAAAAAAAAAAAACAGTTTACAGTGATTAATCGTATTAAATATGTTTCTTTGCTTTATCCGTCTGCTTTCAGCATACTAGAGAAGCACATTTTACAAGGGCTGTGCGATTCTAAAGGGAGGTGTAGTGTGATATACTGCCGTTATGGATTCTGTCGATGAGTTAAGACAAGCCTGGCTCTTTTGCACTGTGGTTAAAATGCTTGCTTGTGGTGTGAGTGATCTCAGGTTCAGACCTAGCCTCCACCAAGCTAAATGTCTTACAGAAGGGTTATTAAATTAAACAGATCAGTTGTGCCCACAGAACACAAGATGAGTGTTAATCTAGGTGTGCACGGTTTATGTTAAAGATTACGCTAATCTCCCTTTATAGTAAAACCCTAAAAATATATTGCACAGGTAATAAACAAATAATAAACGACAATAATAATTAACACAGAGTAAAAGGGTACAGGTGATGATCCACTCTGTAAACATCGTTTTATGTTTATATTTTAGACACACCAGGTAGCAATTCATTTTCAAAGTCGCTGGTGACAGTTTTAAAGGTTAAATGCACCGCACCTGTGAAACCCACGAGTACTGGATTATTGATCAAAAGCACAGTTGAGCATCATGCATTTTGCATTAGCAATAACCTATCCCCAAGGCTCCCTTAACAAAAGCAATGATGTGCCCACCATACCTCAGTGCCAATTATGTTATATTTAGAAAACATTCCTAAACCTTTCCAATGTTCCCTGTGTAAAATGTGAGACCAATTGATCAACCATTTTGGTGCTCATTCAACATGAACCTGACATAGGTAGGAAATATCACAGTTCACTGAACTAATTAACTTTTCTTGTAGTTTAGAATCACTTAGTATATAATTTCCTGCTTCAGTCCACACATCCTAGACCTTTTAAAAACTAAGTGGCCTTGTGTTGGCACATGTAGTAATACCCATAGGCTTTGTTTGGCCTTAAAATTATCATTGATTTCCACTTGAGTTAATAGTCCTGAAGTTTAGAAGACACAGCATTATAGCTGCTCATACATTAATATACACATATTGGTTTCAACAGCCATTGTGTTCCCCATAGCTAGTTCTGTGCTAATACCAAAAAAGAGCACTCTATGTCAGCTAGATGAGCCGTGGCATGTGTGGATATATCCTGATCAATCACATTTATGCCATCCCTGAATGTTTAGAAATAAAAAAAAGAAAATAATAATAATAAAAAGAAAGCTGACAATAATGACTTGACTCGGTGTCACTTCATTAAAGTTACAGGGAAACAAATACAGCTGTTAAGTTCCTCTGATTAAGCTGAACTCTCCTGTGTCGCACACATTGATTGACAGTATAGGCTTCTGGCTGTTGGAAATCTTCCTTTCCTTCTTTGCTTCCAAAGAGATCCAGTGCTACTTATTTTTTAATATGACACATCATTAGCATCTGTGGCAGGTTCAGAGAAGTTATGTGAGCCAGATAAACCATGCCTCCTGGGGCAAGCCATCTCTTTTAATTTAACAAGCAAGTGTAGCAGAGAACATCCTGTATTCCGAGTTGCACAGTTGCAAGGCTGTTTATGTATATTAAGATATCTGTAGTGGATAACACTTGCTTGCTTGTTTACAATGTGTACTGTGCTAATAGGTAGAGTATCTGCTTGGAAAGACTTTGCCTGGGGCACCATAGTCTTCACTAGATAATGAACTCATATCACTTGTAATTAGTTAATGTGCAGACACAAATCCCTTTTGCTTTTAGTAAACATCCTACTTTTTTGTTTACTTTTTAAAATGTATTTTACTGTATCATGTCACATAGTATTACAACATTTTAAAAATAGTGTGTTGCCTGAATACAGCATTTATCAATATTGATGATAAAAATAATTTAAAAAAACATCTTTCTCCATTTTCTTCTTTTTAAATTCTACATTAGTGGCCAATTATTTTACCCACATTTTTCCTCAGTTTAGAATGTACAATTATGTTCCCTCACTGAGGGAACAGACCAACTCGGTAGGTGTCTATCTGCCTTGTAAGTACGTGAAAACAGTTGCTAACGATCTAGGCACCCTAATTCGATGGAGCACCAATGAAACACTCCCTCTCACACAGGCAGGAAGCAAACCTGCAGCTCGTGCAATCATGCCTTTACAAGTTCAGTCACTTGAGGATCCTGAACACTAGCATTAGCTTACAACTAGTTCTCCTGCAGCAAGGGTACAGTAATTTACCTGTGAAACCTTTAAAACAAAGTATTGTTTATGTGGGAGTCCAAGTATATTACCATTTGCAATCAATTACAGTACAGTACTTGATCAGGTAGTTGAAAAATGTATTCATATGTTACGGATGTAGTTGCCTAGGAATAATATACACACAGTCTATCTTGGAGAGACTAAGGTACACCCAGATGACCCCCTTCAGAAAGCACCTCAGGGCTCAGTAAATCAAAGACATTTCCAAATCTCTGTTACTCAGTTTTCCATCCTCCCTTTTATCTCTTGATCACTGTAATATTGCTGCCTGTGCTCCCCAACAGGGTTTTTATGATTAGAGAATAACCAAAGCTTCAGTAAATTCAACTGAAAGCTTCTTACCTGAGTTTACTTTCATCTTCCTCGTATGTATCTTTCTTTCAGTTTGCTAGTTTTTGAACTGGAAAAAATAAAATAAAATTGTGAGCTTTTGTGTGGTTTATATTTTCGTACATGCACACAGGGATTGTCCTTGTAACAATGTGAAATGTAACACATTTTGGTATAATAACTTAAGATGTGATAAACCTTGACACAAAATGTAACATGTCAAAGAGCATGGGATCCACTGATAGAATGCACGGGCAGTGCACAATCCTATAACTGGAACACTGCACTGACAACATCTATTGTTACCTTTGCACGACAGGAGAATAGATTCAAAGTCGCTTGGCTTCTCCAAAGCATACTCCACCTTCCAGGTTCCTTTTTAACCCTGTGTCAGTGGCAAGGGGTATGAATGGACCCCAGCGTATTTAAAATGAACTGCTATCCCGTGATATCCTTATATGTGATGAATTATTATTTTAATAAGCGTGTCCCACTCTGGAAATGGGAGTAACCCTTCAAGGGTAAATGTGATTCATTTTGCACCCCTTTCCGCCTTCTGAAGGTTGTAAACAATATACATTTTTCAAAAACTGCTAAATTGTTGGGAGATTCAGAAGAGCTGGGGGAGATGTAGAAACAGTGTATCACATCTCAATTATTGACTTAACCCTACATATTACTTTGTTTAGGCAATAGTCATTTTCATGAAACTGTGAATAATACATTTGTTTTCAGCACTGTATTTGACAACTGCATTATTTACAGTATCCTGATTATGATGCAGAAAAGAAGTACTGTATCATCAACATGTTAGCCTGATGATGAGGATCTATGTGTGTATAATACATCAGTTTCCAGCACTGTGTATGTTAACTGCATTCTTTACAGTACCTGTACCCTACTTATTACCTCCTACAGTCCATTATTGCAAAAAATATGACACTATTCTATGAGTTTCAAAAAAACCCATCATTCACATTCTGTACTGCAGGGTATTGCGCAGCCCCTGTAAACTTGTAGTTTCAATACCTGCGAGAGACGACAGGCAATTTGGAGTAAATGTGCTACTATCAACAGGACTTTGATTTTGATAATAGCGCTACTTGGATTGGAAATTCTTTTTTTTTTTATTATTCTTTAAGTGTTGGCGCCTTTCTATCTTTCTGTTTTATTATGCATGTTCTCTATGTACCCTGTGCAAACTGAAGCTATTGTTTTATTCTCAAAGCAACTTCATATTGAAGCACAGGTACTGTATGTGTTGACAAATTGCTTGTTTGGTTATTAATTAGATTTTGTACATGCTGAGTTTCCATGTATTTTAATAAGTTCCGATTTTCTAAGATTCAGTGCCTCAGTCTTTTTAGATTTCTCAAGACAGCCCTGCAGAAGAATCAGTTGTAAGCTAATGCTATACTGCCGTTTTGCTCACCCTTTTATAGCAATTTTTCCAGCTAACAGGTATCCAGAGCTGTCGCCTTGGGCCAGCACAAAGCCGGTACAACACTACACCACTGTCACGAAATAAACTCTTATCACCCACCACGAGCACTATTGGAGACCATGTCCAATATTATAGTGGGATAGATATTTTGTGTTTATTGTTTGGACTGCATCCCATTATTGTTAGCTCCGTGCACTACACATTGTTGTGTATAGCTGGGGTTGATTATTTGGTCACCAGACCTGGATATAAATAAAACACCTTTTCCAAACCAGATTACTGTCTCTGTCTGTTTCATTCCTGCACAGTATCACCTCTGCACCTGTATCCACTCAGCTACCTTTGTAGTGATGGCTTTCCGCATGAGGTATTAATGATGTTATTAATTGTAAGTTTTACATTGTATGTGTGTCTTTTATAGTTTAGTTCTTTCTAATCATTGTTTAAATTGTGTGGCAATGTGTTTTTATAGTCGTTTTAATGTGCTTACTAATTCAGTTGCTTTAATATGCTTTTATATTAAGGTTCTATACAGTATTCTGTAAGTTTTGAATTATTTCATTTACCATTTGGCAAAACGAGCTACGTGCGGTTTTGCACAGCCTAACATGACTCAAAGTCACAGACGGTCGTCTGAGCTAAACGTCAAAAGGCAGGAGATTAGCAGAGATAGTGTGAGATGGGGGAGGGGAACTGAAAGACAAGATGGATGCGCCCTGCTAGGTACAGCGTGGTATGCAGCCCCCCGTTTTCCCCAGCAGAAGGAATATGCAGTGATAGAGTGGAAACCCCTATCATTGGACAGAAGTAAAACAAATAGGAGTGGAGTCAACAGTTGTTTACAAAGGTATAAATACCCCAAATGGTAAAGTGTTGTCAGTCTTTTCATCTCTTTCGAATTGACTCCATGGATATCCGTGCTTTCTGATACAAACGTATGCACTGAGCTGTACTGAAGTCTCGTCTGAAGTCAGTTTAAATCTTGTGCTTATATGATTGTATTGTATACCTTTCTTGTATATAAAGTGTTTTTGAATCAAAAACCATTTGTCAGTTTAATCTTTTTCACTACACCTTGTCACCCAGATACTGATTGAAAGTTAGAACAGTTAGTTTAATAGTAACACAGTTAGGTTTAGGGGTAGAGAGTATGTCAGTGGCAGACATTAGGTTTAGGGGTAGAGGGTAGATTTAGGGGTTAGGAGGCTAGTAATTATCTACTGGCCCATTTCTATAGATTGATTTTGCTTGATAATGTCCATTTGAATCGACTGATTCTAATCAGATCGTCTGGCTTCCAGCAGAATGAAAGTCTTGGTCACGCTCTGCTTTTAGTGGGTGTGTAAAAGCCACTACAGGATCCTTTTTCCATTTCTGCACATCACAGGTGTGGGTGACAGTCTTTAGGCCCTGATACCTGCAAAGAAATTCAGCCTTGTTAGCCAGGCTCCCATCTTTGCGTTCTCATCTCCGTCATCAGTGGGAAAACCCCACAGAAATTAAGTTGGTTCTATCGAAAGGCCATACGTCTCTGCTGAACATACCTTTCTCTCAAAAAGGTGCTCACACCTTGTACAAGGGAGGAAAGGTTTTAGAGTCACTCGTGACAGATGGTTTCTCCCCCCTCCCACAC
This sequence comes from Polyodon spathula, assembly GCF_017654505.1. Classification (NCBI taxonomy): domain Eukaryota; kingdom Metazoa; phylum Chordata; class Actinopteri; order Acipenseriformes; family Polyodontidae; genus Polyodon; species Polyodon spathula. The sequence goes on from NC_054534.1 coordinate 98,840,354, forward strand.
AAAACAAAATGTAATTGCCTAAAATGTTTTTTTTTTAAATAAATATGACATCACTATTTTCCATTGAATACCAATTTTAGAAACACCTTAATTGCCAGGGGTGCTGAATCAATTTTCACGGACGTGATTGTGGGGGTGGAGGTGGAGAATTGAAAACAAAACAACAAAAACAATCTAAATTCCCAGGTTCATGCTCTGATTTTGGGCCCTGCTATCTGTATCACCATCAGGCATCCAGCATTGATACCTAAGTTCAGGGTTCACCACCCTTTAAAGTCTTCTGCATAGATGCAATAAATATCAAGCGGGTGTTTTGCATTTTTTCCTTTTGTCACAAGTCTTCAAATCTCAAAAGCAGAACTTATACCTGTACTGTGCAGCACTTCAAAACTTGATTTTATTCAGCAACCACCAAGTGTATTTTTACCAGAGATTTTACCTAATGTATTTGTTTATGATGTTTGCAGAAGTGCAAACAAGGGACATTTACGGTATTCATTTTGAGCTTAGAGCTATTGATATTTCATGTTTATTGCAGAATAAGTTCCCTTTTTATGCATCAGTGTCAAAACTACTGCTGTGTAAAACACCAACAGTTAGCATCAAATTGCTGTTGACTGAAAAGTGTTGCAGGGTAAATAATCAATCTGTATTTGGATCACCCTGGAGTTTGTGATTACTTTTTTTAAATACACTTTCATCACAAGTAGTAATCAGAGAGGACTTCAGGTTAGACAGATTCCTCTTCTATACCCACCCGAATACAGTATATTACTTTTCTATTCTCCAATTTGCACATTGGAATAGCCCTCTAATTACTTCTGGGGTTCTCTTAAGGCTGATACACTGACCCACTTATTTAAATTATTTTAGTATATGCAATAAAAATACAATGAATAAGGTCACTGAAAGTCAGGAAATGTTTAGTATGGCAGTATTTAGATCCTCCACAATTTAAATAGACCCCACTGTCTTGTAGCAAAAATACAAACCTGCCAGGTGTTTGGCTCTTTAAAGAACTCACTTATAAATCAATTTCCATCTATAAATAGATCACATGTTGAATAAAATATGTAATCTTTTTCAGTAAAAGCAAATCCCATAATAATTTCCACCACCGCTCAAGTGATAGAAAGTTATCTGCCTTCCATCTTAATAAAAATTCCTTTGTGGGGTGTCAATTGCCAGAAACTGCAACAGAGAATTGGTGTTCAGGGAGGGAATCACCCAGAGTCTGTATCAGGTCTAATTGAAAATGTAGCTTCATCAGTAGGTTGATTATTTTGAAGATTTCAATCTAAAAGAAAGATTACATCTATGGCTAAAGTTTAGCATCACCTAGAACATAATTTTGATCTTTTATTTAAGATTGTGTAATCAAAGAAACTACAAAATGATATTGCAAAAAATTTAACGGAAGCCATAATAGTAGTACAATATTTCATGTTAGATTGTGAAATGTTACACTTTTCAGTCTTTCATTAAGTACTGTATATGGAAATCTACAAAGCGTTATGTCATTAAATACGTTAATGAAACATTATTCAGCAGGTTTCATTCGACTTTTATTATTTCTGTATCGTGATGTGAAACTTTTGTTCATCGCTGTAATATTAAAAGGTGAGGTATTGTACTGGGGATGGCTCTGGGGGTGGAAGCAGTAAGGTCTGACATGCAGTAACAGGCAGTAAGATCTGAATTCCAGGCTACCTCATACCATTTCATACAGTCCTTGCCTGCCAGTTTCCAATAATCTATGGACAGGAAGGCAGGATCTATATAAAAGAAAATATAGGATCAACACTAATTGATATACAATCTGTTATTTCCAGCCATTGGCATTACCAGAAGAAGAGACAGACTGAAAGCTCTCCTTATTGAACAGGGGTTCAATATACACTGCTGGGACACTTTATAGGACCTGTGCCTCATATTGGGTTGGACCATTTTCCATAATCACAGCCTTGAGACGTCATAGAATTCATGAGAGGCTGTAAGGTGTCTCCATTCATTAATATTTCATGCATTTGGTGCAAAACAGTAGGTAGAGGACTGTGATAATAAATTAATTCTTCAAGTTCTTTCCAAATATGTTCAATTGTATTGAGATCCAGGGAATGGTGTGGTGATCGAAGATGTCTGTCTTGGTCATGCTTCTCAAAACACAGTGGATGGGTGCATTATAGTCTTTAAAGCACTGTAGCCGTCACAATCAGAAAAAAATGTTAGGTGGACTTGATCCACAGTGATGCTTAAGGAAACTGGCAACTTCTACGTATGTGCTGCAGGGGTCTGTGGAAAAGTGATGAGTGGATACAGGTGAGTGCAGTGCAGAGTGGATAGAAATCACACAGATAATTACTTTCAGGTGCAATGGTGTTTACTGAATAATGACAATGTCCAGAGCCTTATGGCAAACAACTGTAAATAATAAATGTTAGAGTGATACAGCGGCATGTATCTTTCATAATAATAATCCTCGGGTTTGACCCGCAACCAAAAGTCCAGGTTTTACACACACCCACGCTAAACACAGAACACAAACACAAGTGAGGGATATTAGGTGCTAGTGGTGTTATTACAGTTCTCTGTGAAATGCTGGGGTGAAAGTGATGTCCAGGTTGCTGCTGGCTTGTACTCCAGCTCCGGATCGTGTTACTGGTAGTCTTTTGAGACAAACAACAGTTACAGTCAACATTAACAAACACAAAACAAACACTATTTTCAGCAATACTTTATTAATTCAAGGTCAAATCCAACCATTTACAAAGGAACAGAATACTTTGCTTCTCCAATCCGTGGATGCCATGCCGTTTCCCGTCCAGGTCACTGAGTTTGGGTACCATAGCTCCGCCCCTTTTCTAGCCAGACGACTTCCACCTACCAACGAGAATAAATTGTCATGCCTTTTAGTCTAGGATTTCCATAAAGACCAAAGTCATTAACATTTTTCGGGGACTTGAACCTGATCATTAAAAATGGGAACCCAGATAGCGATTACTACTTTCCTCGCCCATGTAGGAATTTATAGTTATTAAAATGTGAAATGGAAAATGGAAACGATTGTGCTGAACATATATGAGATGTATTTTATATGAGGGTTTCGAATTATTTCAAAATACAAATGCACTCTCATTCTTGCTTGTCCTTTTGAAAGCTGAAACAGGGAGTTAAATGGAAAAGCCTGTGAAAAGGGATTTATGCAAGATGAATTTCCGTTTCGTCCATTTTTCCCTGCTCACTCATTGTCAGGAGTGGATTTGCAGGCGATGTTTTATTGATGCAAGCTGTACATCTACTCTTCCCTTTCTCTTTCTTTTTGAAAACAGCTGTTTAGCGTGCCCTGCAACAGGAGGATCAATCTCAGAGAAGCAGCGTCTGGGATCGACTTCTAATTTCAGTGTTTGTGATGCTTGGCTATGAATGATCATTACTCTTGTAGTCGTGGCGGTTTTGCTCCCATATTGAAATCATTATTTTTGTTCAATGGAATGGGATATTGCTTTTCTAATGTAACTTCATATGTCAGTGAGGGACGCTATTTATGTATTGTTTTTCAATAGTCTTTTTTTGTGCTGAGGCATGACTGTTGTAGCAGCACTCCACTGTTCCTGTTCTTTATAGACCTGCTCTGTTGTATTGAATAGGGGGCATACAGGGGGCAGGCCACAGTACAAATTATTGCCATAAATGGCACTAGTTCATTTAAATCCAATTAAAGTTTGATGCACTATAAGCATCTTGATGGCTTTGCCTTTTGTATGCCCCTCATACAGCATAATGCTGGCTCTGCATGTAAGGAAACTGATAAGCTGTGCTGAGGAAATCATTGCCAATAGAGGCCTCATGATGGCATTGTTAATCAGAGTATTGCCTTTCACTCCCCATTGTTCTCCTCTCCATAGGAACGAGACGGGCCAGCCAGCCCAAGTCACGACCCCCACCCCTCGGCCAGATGTCTGACAGCTTGACTGACCCCCCAAGTGGGTAGTGCACTGTGAATTCTCCCATTCATGTCACAGGTCAAGCCTCCAATCTGATGATTTTTGGCAAGATGATTGCAATGCTTTTCACATCTTGTTATTGCTATAATGCAAATGCCTATCTCAAGGTGATTTCAAGCCTTCTATAATATGTTTTACTCTCTTGTGGCTTGTTGAATGTACACACCTGATATAATCTCTGTATTTTCTACTGTATTCATTTCTTTTCTTTTTTATCATTTTGGGCTGAACCGGTATGGGGTTTAATAAACAGGAAAGACTTCAGAATAAGCCAAATTTGAATTTGAAAAGCATGGCAAGGGATGTTTAGTGGACACACGATGGTATTGGCATACAAATCACTATCATACTAGTAAACTAAATTCTTTCATTCTAAAAGTGATCCATCATTCTTGAATGGAAATGAATAGATGTAATTATTATTATTATTATTATTATTATTATTATTATTATGTCTTACATATAAGAAATCTTAAGTAAGTGATCCAAATTATTACAAAGATAACCCTAAACACAAATACCAAAAAATACACATACTTAACCCTGATTACTACCTGAATCTAAAGACTGCCCTTTCCCTCCCATATCTTGAAAACCCAGGGGGCTATCGCAGATCTAAATATTACCTTAATTTAATTAATTAGTCTTCTTGAGTTTGTTTTCATATTTTTACAGAAAGACACAAAAATAGGAGGAGTGGCAAACACTGTTGCAGCAGCAAAGGTCATTCAAAATGATCTGGACAAGATTCAGAACTGGGCAGACACATGGCAAATGACATTTAATAGAGAAACGTGTAAGGTACTGCACACAGGAAATAAAAATGTGCATTATAAATATCATATGGGAGATACTGAAATTGGAGAAGCAATCTATGAAAAAGACCTAGGAATTTTTGTTGAGTCAGAAATGTCTTCATCTAGACAATGTGGGGAAGCTATAAAAAAGGCCAACAAGATGCTTGGATAGATTGTGAAAAGTGTTGAATTTAAATCAAGGGAAGTAATGTTAAAACTGTACAATGCATTAGTAAGACCTCATCTTGAATATTGTGTTCATTTCTGGTCATCTCACTATAAAAAAGATATTGCTGCTCTAGAAAGAGTGCAAAAAAGAGCGACCAGAATTATTCCGGGTTTAAAAGGCATGTCATATGCAGACAGGCTAAAAGAATTGAATCTGTTCAGTCTTGAACAAAGAAGACTACGCGGCGACCTAATTCAAGCATTCAATATTCTAAAAGGTATTGACAATGTCGACCCAAGGGACTTTTTCGACCTGAAAAAAGAAACAAGGACCAGGGGTCACAAATGGAGATTAGACAAAGGGACATTCAGAACAGAAAATAGGAGGCACTTTTTTACACAGAGAATCGTGAGGGTCTGGAATCAACTCCCCAGTAATGTTGTTGAAGCTGACACCCTGGGATCCTTCAAGAAGCTGCTTGATGAGATTCTGGGATCAATAAGCTACTAACAACCAAACGAGCAAGAAGGGCCGAATGGCCTCCTCTCGTTTGTAAACTTTCTTATGTTCTTATGTTCTTAACATTGGATTCATTATTTACAGTTGCAGCATTTAGATTCACTGCTGTTAAGGTCAACTGAATATACACCACAATCTTAGGGTCATATGAATGAAGGCTGGAAAAGCATATTGCCATAATAGGCTTGTTAAAGAGAATTAAAACATGAACCGAGGAAATGGCAAGTTGCATTAGATGAAAGATACCTGCAATGTTTTAAATGTGCCTGCAATTTTTCTGATGCTGTATATTAGGAAGAGTATCATGTATTTGCTATAAATTTTAAACCTGTAGTTAAGGATACTCTGGATGATCCTAATATTTAATGCCTTACCTGTTTACTGTCTTATGTATGTTCTCTATCATTCTTTCTTATGCAATGCTCACCCTTTATAACGCTATAGTGGGGAGCCACAGTTACAAGACTGTGCTATTTGTGTTCCGCTACTTTAATGACATTATGGAGCAAATGGGAGCCACGACCCTACCAAGTTATAACCGAATCCGCTCTACAAAGGGTTGTGTTATAACAGGTGAGCACTGGATTTCTGCTTCAATTATTATTTACCATGCTTATGAACTATTCCAGCAAAAATTATTTTTCAGCTGCTTGATCTGCTTCTGCTTCTGATTATCACAATCAGTGCACAAAGGCCCACATTTTCAATGAGAACCCTAAACAAAGAATGACTTCACTTCCTTTGTAGAATAGGATCTTCTGGGAGCATTGGTTTCTGAGCTCTACAACCCTGCTGTATTCTCTCCTGCAGTGTAGCCCTCCAGTGACCTCCTCTCCTACAATAAGAAACAGCTCGGAACACCAAGCAACAGCCTCTTCATAGCTTGCAGTGGTCTCCCCAGGACACAGTGGGTTAAACTGTGATAAACAAGTGCCTTTATATTTCATTCAGGCTTGTCGTTGCCAGTGTTAAAGTTGAAACATGTTCATCTTAGGACGTTTTTTTTTTTGCATCATATATCAGCTGTACAGTGTGGAAAAGCAGAGTGACGGATTGCTGGCAGCGAGCAGCAGCACTTCAAGGAATTGTTATATGTAAATGCATTACAGGCCAGCTGTGAAGCTTATGTGTGAATGCCAAAAAAAAAAAACCTACAAGACTGAAAAGATCCTTGGTGTACCTTATCCCTCAACTTTAACACATTGTCGGCACAATAAGCTTCATGGCTTTGTAATCTAAAGCAATTAGCTCTAGATGGACCTAATATCAAGACAGAGATTAAGAGGACGCTCGTTGTTTCATATAAGAACTGTCTGGGTTGATCTGACTGAGGTAACTCACAGAAGAAGAGTTGAAGAGGTACACAATTAATACAAATGATCTCACATACCTAAAAATTTATTCCTTGCACCAAAAAAAGACTAGAAGTATTTTCTATAGTTTTCTTTCATAATTTTTATTACTGTAATATATATATTTTTAGAGGATAAATCAATGGTTTGATTGGGGTATAAACATTTACCTCATTGAAGCCATTAAACTCATCAGGAACTGTGGCAAAGTGGTGCAGGTGCAGTGGTGATGTGATTACGTAACAGAAGACAAACAACAAAGTTCACGCTCCAAACAATATGTTTATTTGTAATCCTGGTCTGATGATCACAAAGAATAATACCAGGCAATACACAACAATGTGTACTGCACTGTTCCAAAACACCGGGTTGCAGTCCAGAAATAATAAACACAAAAGAACACATACAAAGACACACTTTCACAAGTTCAGAATGATTATTATTGTGCTCGTGGTGTAACACAATTTATTAGTGGTACAATGGTGCAGTGTCTAGTTTTAGTGCTGGCCTGTAGCGACAGCCCCAGATTGCTCTTAACCATTACAAAGAAACAGATCACCAAGCCATGTTCCCTTCTTGTACCTTCAGTGATGCTCCCTTGGTTAGCGAGTGCAGCCGTCTCTCCTCCAATCCGCAGTTGCCACATCGCTTTCCCTTTGGGGCGATGGCTTAATGTACCGCAGTGTGCCCCCTTTCTAGATGGCCGACTTCCACCTAACCCTGGGAATGAATTGTCAGGCCATATATATATATACTTATACAGTGTCTGATCTGGATGCCGTTGCTGGTGCTTTACATGCTTCAAAGACAAAAATACACACTAAAGAGATGCATATGCATTGTAAGAGGTATTGATTTGTAATTTAAGTGTTGGATACAGTCTGGTACAGCCATTGAAAACAGAAGTGTAACTCCACTTCACCAATGGTACAGTACATGCTTTGTTATGCTATTTGGCTCTTGATGCAAAAATTCTGGTGCATTGTTTTTTTACGCTTGAGGTATCTGTTCACAGAATAAGGTCTTCTGGAGATCTGACAAATGTATAATTATGACTTCATTTATATAACCACATGAGGACTGTTTGAGTATTGCTTTGTTAAAGCTGACTGTAGTTTAACTTGGCCAGCATGTGCATGTGTGTGTGTGGGTAGGAGGGTGGCGGGGGCGGAGGGGATTGCAGTACTGTAGGTGAGATGACAGCAGCCTAATGTGCTCATACATCATACATTTCCAAAACACCAATGAGACATCAGTCATCCATTTTACCAATGATACTGGCATATCATATGTTCTGTGTGATATTCAGAATCACGAATATTACAGAAATAAACCTGAGCCTGAGTCATCTGTCAGCATCAAAGATACACTGAGCAAAATATTTTCTCTGAGCTCCATGGGACCAAATTTTGCATCAGAATCACATTAAATTTAGTGTTGAATTTAATGCTGGCAGAACAACAGCATTGCATCCATATAGAAGTCCCATATGAAACCCCAAACTAACCAAGCTTGCACAAGTACAATGCTAGGCATTTCCATAACACACCTTGAGTCTGGGAACACGTTTTGGGCACCGTTAGTGGTTGCACCATTTTACATTGGGAGTTGCAAAACAAATCCCAATAAAACAAACACAGAAATATCTGGATTCATTTATCTTAATGTTGATGAGCACAAGCTTTTGATGATACAAAAGGGCCAATATAAAAACATCTGGATCAAGTTTGGTCTGGGAGTGCCCTTATGTTTACTCATGGAACCACTACAACATGCAACATAAATGTATTTCCTTGGTGTTTAAACTGTGGTTTTATAGAAAAAAAAGAAACATTGGTAATTATTTTTGATTCAGTCCCAAACCATTTTCATGATGCCAGCTGTAGGATTTAACTGAGAGTTAAGAGTAGATAAAACTAACTTTTTTGGAAGACAGTGCTACTGGTATCTTTGACATTTTGCTATTCCACTTTGTAGGTCATGTACTTTTTAAGTGTCAAATACTTCAAAAACCAGAAGGGAGCTCCTCAATGATATCACATATCTGACACCCAGACAAGTCCCTATAGCAGTGTTTTTACTTCAAGACATTTATATTCCACTCTGCTGATATTCAACAACTGATGGAAGAAAGTATCTGTGAGGTGTGAGTAAAAATGGATTTTCCAGACAGTGATTTACGTGTAAAAATTAAAATTGTATTTAATATTACACGGAAAAAAGAAAAAATAATAAAGAAGGATGTGAGGGAGGGAGTGCTGGAGTAATCCAAAATAAAGGAACGGAAGCCTCTTAGTCCTCTTCGCGTTCTGCTTAAATCCAAAAACAAAACAAAAAGGAATAAAAACAGAAAAGAGCCAAGTTAGTAAAGCCTCCGTTCGTGACACAGTCCAAACTCCCACGTACTTCCCTCCAGCCTTTTTTCCCCCGCCTCTATTCCTTAGAACCAACCCCGAACACAGTAGCACGTTCCCTTTAGTATGCAAACCCCGCCCCGGTAGTCAGTGGATCACCAATCCCAAACTGACAGGTATCCTTAATTTCACTTGACTCCAGTGGCTGGAATTTACATACTCGTACTTCCGCCCCTCACCAAGGTGCCGCCCCTCAAAAAGATGACTTTTGCCATGGTCACAAGACCTTGGTAAGGGAAGTCCCGAGTTGGTTTGATGCCTTCTACTGTTGGGAGGCTGAATTGCAGACCGAAACCCCTTTGACTCATCACAGTATCATTTCAAAATTAAAGGGATTTAAATAGCAGCGCCTGCCATTATTTGTTAAAGGAACTGTCGAGCCAATTATATGTGAAATAGCATCACTGGAAGACAATTGCTCATAAAGAAAATCCTTATTTCCAAAACATTCTACCTAATAATGACAAGTAACTCTTACCAGATTATAATTTAAGGTGGTAGAAGCTGGCGAATGTATATAGCGTAGCCCAGCTAGCCACAGTATAAATGCCAGTCAATGAAGCTGCTCTAACAGGGCCCATGACGTAGCCACACCTCATCAGAGTGTGCGGCCACCTTCCCAGGCATTAGTATACGCAGTTGAGACTGTGTTCACAATCTGACAGTTGCCGCTTAAAGATGGCTTGACCTCAGGTCCTTTCACCATGACAGACGAAGAGCTGACTCAGCGTTCTTGTCCTCTCCACATAATCTTTCTCACATAGTCCTTTTCCTCCGCAAAAGGAGGGGGATGGAAAGCCTGTAGTTCCATTGATTGATTCAAGACAAAAGACGTAATCACCATAGGGCGGAAAGCAGGGTTTGTGCGCAATGATACCCTGTTTCCACTGTCCCAAATATGCATACGGGATCTGTGCACTGACAGAGCCTGTAGCTCACTGACCCCCTTTGCGGAGGTGATGGCTCTCTGTTTTCATAGAGAGATATTTCAACTCTATGGAATGTATAGGCTCAAACAGGGCCTTAGTGGGGGCCTCCAGTACCACGTCTAGACCCCATTCAGGGAGGAAGCCCTTTGTAACCACGAGCACCCTTCAGAAAATGAGTCGCTAGTACATGAGCGTGACACTGAGTCAATAGGGACCTGACGTGCAGATATGGCTGCTAGATACACTTTCAACGTAAAGGTGGATTGACCCACCTCTGAGAGATCTTGCAAAAACTGCTAAATAGTTGCTCTAGGGCAATAAATGGGGTCTTGACCTCTGGTCATATACCCATTTTTGAAAATACTTCCACTTATAGGCGTACAACTCTCTTGTGGAGGACACCCTAGCGCTCTGCAGTGTACTGAAGACTGCTCTGAGAGCCCTAAGGCAGACAGACAGTCCCGTTCAGGGGCCAGACCCACAGTTGCAGTCTACCTGGTTTTGGAAGCCAGAGAGTGCCTTTCGTCTGACTAAGGAGTTCCATGCGCAGTGGGATCTCCCAGGGCTGGCCCTGCAGCAGCTGGCAGAGGTTTGATAACCAGAATCTCCTGGTCCATCTGGGGGCCACCAGGAGAACTGTCACCATGTCTCTCCTGACTTTTTCGAGGAAGGCAGGGGGCAGCGATATCGGTGGGAAAGCATATAAAAGCACTTTGCGCCACTCGTGGGTGAGGGCATCGATGCCTAGTGGACCTCCACAACTGTGGAGGGAGAACCACAGGGGGCAATGGGTCATCTCTGCTGTGGCAAAGTGATGGACTTAGGTTTCCCTGAAATGTTCACAAATGTGTATAAGAAGCCAATCGTTTTGTGCGTTTCTCAAATTATATATACACCTTAAAACACCATCTTACACCATAAACATGAGTATGTTTTCTATACTAACAGATTTAGATACCCCACGTGGACTTGACTACAATGTCAAAAAACATTATTCTCTACATGAAGAAAAGTACCCACTTTGTACCCACTTACCCACTCCCACACAGATTCAAAGTCACTGAGCAATTTACCATGAAAATAATATAACTTTGTTAAAGTGAGCCTACATAAACACTTATTAAACACTTATTTGCTGGACAATATATGATATGTCCACAAACGACATTTTTGAAAGGAAATACACATTTGGCAAGTAGTGATTTTAACTATGCATAGACAGACATAAATTATACTGACAAAATAATGTTTTTTAAAATATTTATGTTAAAAAAAGTAAAATACAGTGAGCAATTTCCTGAAGATAAAATGTATTTATAATACAAATTAAACAAAAATATACTTTACGATAAATGTTACCTTTTTTAAAACAAAAAAATACTGTTTGCTATACAGTTTCTTGCTTTTAAGTTCTAAGATTCACATGTGTGTAAAAACACCGAAAAAGGCAAATCTAACTTATTTCCTGTGACACCGACATTTCCTGGACTAAAGCAGGAGGTGATTAGGGAGGAGTAATTAGTGATTAGGGAGGAGTAATTAGTGATTAGGGAGGAGTCAGCTGACTAAGCAATGTTTTCGCTTGTTTGATACGTCACAAGATCCTGAGAATATTTAATTTGTTATCTAAATCTGTTCTTTAAATGGTCTGACTGGCTATACTAGGGGTAGTCAGCCCTGGTTCTTGAGTGCCACAATCCTGCAGGTATTTTAGGTATCTTTTAATCATCAATTGCTAAATACCTGGAACACATGGTAATTCTGACCAATTAAGCCACTCATTGAATCAATTAGGGCTTGGGTAAAGCAAAAACCCCAAGTGTCTGAGGCACTCCAGGACCAAGGTTGCCTCCCACTGTGCTAAACAATTGTACTGTTCAGTGCTTTGTGATAGTTTTGTATACAAAGCGCTATATAAATGCAATAAATAAATAAATTAAATTAATATTTAGTTTCATGCTCCTGTGTTTTAAAATACTTTTCCAGATACTCCTCACACACACAGTTGCTGTTGCTATCGTATGTGTGCAAAACTAGGTGTAGTGTCTGAAACCAACAGAGATGGACCAAAGATCCATGTTAGACACCTAGCTGTGAAGCACAGCAGAAAACTTTCCTGCCTCAGGCATGCCCCTGGTCTCAATTCCTGCAGCACATGAATACATATAGGGTAGTATTTTCCCATTCATTCTCATAAAAAGTTTTGGTGTATGTGTAACATTTCTGTAAGTTTTTTTTACGGGACTGCTTTTTGAAATCTGCGCTTGGTTGTAATATGGGAAAGTGATCTGTGTTAGGGATAGGGTTAGGGTTAGGTTTTGTACCCAGAAAGGAACTTACACATCCAAGTGTGTTATTACACCACAAACACAACACAAGTGACCAAATTTGGTTTATGGTGGAAACACTTTTTTTAGTATTGTCACTAATGGTTGATTTAACTTATTATCTGTTTCACTGTTTAAATTGTGTTTTGATTGATTTTGTTGTGATTATTTTTACCCCTTTTGATTTATGAGGGAGAAGCAGTTTGGAGTGTCTTTTTTTTTTTTTTTGGTGGTTTTTTTTGTATTGTAGCACAGGCACTTAAATAGATAAATTGGCCGCAAACTGACAGACCATCCACAGCTGAAATTCATCCAGTCATTAACGACCTTACCTACCCTATATCAACTGCTACTTTGATACACCTAGGGCGCAGAAACAGAGGTGAAGCCACGGGAAGGAGTTTCGGGGACCTGGGACCTGGGACCTGGGACCTGGGACCTGGGACCTGGGACCTGTTGCAGTGATCCAGGAACTGCAGGGAAGGTTTGGAGTCGACCAAGAGCAAATGGAAGACAAAAAGAAGGACCTGTGAACAGAGAGCCGGATACATACATGATATATGGGAAGTACTCGTTTTTTTTTTTGGAAGTTTTAGTTTACAAACAATTTGTGGAAGAATTAGTGTTTATTTAATAAGCATATCTTGTGCTGAGTTTAAAACAGTGCTATGCTTGCTGCACTTAAACAAATGGTTTAGAGGGTACTGTAATCTACTTGACTGGATTCAACTCTCAAGACCAACTTGTTCTCTCTTGCTTTCCATGCTCTTTAAGCCTGATATCTGCTACTAGCTGCTGCGTTGCTGCTACTATTTCATGAATGATAGTAACATAATGCACTTTCCACTGTATTTAATGTACTACTTCATGTATTATGCACTTTCTAGTGTATTTAATTTAATGTACTGTTTCATGTATTATGCTCTTTGTAGTGTATTTATGTATTACACATGCTTCTGTATTTTGAAGTATTATGGATGTACTGCATTTTGAAAAGCACTTTGTGATGGTGGTCCAGTATGAAAGGCGCTACTGTATATAAAATAAAGATTGACTGATTGATTAACCACATTACAGGAGTGCTATGGATATTTAAAATAATAGCGTATAGAATAACAGAAGGCAGAGTTAAATTCGGTGGGATCTTTTCTGTATATTTTTGGGGATTTTTTTTCATGGACCTTTGAAAACTTAATATTAATGAAATAGAGTCGACATCCTGGGGGTAGGTGTTGGGACTGCATGTTCAGGACTGCATATTAAATTCAGATTCTCTGTCCTTTTGGCTGATTCTTTCCGCAGGTACCCAGGTTGAGGGTTTTGTGGGGTACCTGAAAGGACTTTGAGACGATTGTACAAGGAGATAACTTTAATATGCAGTACACCAGCCCCTCGGTTCTAACGGGTACCTGTGAGTTTTTGGGGACCAGCGGCTGACAGAAAGGGGGTCTGTTTCGACCCTGGTTAATCTACGAGACTGTCTCTGGTGGTTCATGGAGGAGCGTGACTGAACATTTGTGACTGTCCTGGCCATGGGAGCCCAAATGATTATTGTCCTGCAAAGTCGTTGTTCTGTCGTTCTCTTTACATTTATTAAGTATATTATATGACTAATTATTGTGTTGCCAATTAGAAGTTCTGTTTACATATACTAAGAATACTATAAGACTGATTACTATGCTGTTAATTAGGCATTTTTAGTTACACATTAGGTATACTATTGCATGATTGATTATTGTGCTGCTAACTAGTCATTCTGCTTACATATAGTGAGTATATTATATGACTCATTTACTGTGCTGCTAACTAGTCGTTTGTTTACCTATATTAGGTGTATTATGACAGATTCATGTACTGCTAACTGGTTATGTGGTTTACATACATTACACTTATCTTTAACTGTAGGCTTGAATTATGTGATACATGTGACCCTGTGATTCATAGAAAGAATGAATTGCCCAAACATAGTATACTATCCTTATATAAGTATTTAACCATGTGACAGGAATGGCGTTGTGGTGACATCAGGCCAGATGCAGGAACCAAACTGCATGACAAACAAACGTGGCATGCGTCGTTTATTTAAATAACAAAAAATATATAGAAAAAAAATATATTTAAACAGAAAACACTGTTCTCAGAGCGAAAATAAAGGTTTTAAATAATACTGAGGTCCGGCTGGGCAATCGTCTTCACTGATCCTATATGTTTTTGTTTTAAATTTCTGTCTCCTTGCTCGCTCTCGTTCCGCCTCTCTTGGAATGCAGAGAGCTGCAGGTTTATATACTGTATTTATATACCCTCCCTCCTCTGGCCACAGCACTTCCTGCTGCCATGCAGGACCGTCAGCGACCCCAGGCAAAGCGGAGCCCGCAGCGACCCCAGGCAAAGCGAAGCAACAGACAACCCCAGTTGAAGTGGAGAAGCAGGCAACCTCAGGTGATGCGGAGCACCAGGCAACCCCAGGGCGATGCAGAGCAGCAGGCAACCTGGGGCGAAGCGGAGCAGCAGGCATCCCCAGGTGATGCAGAGCAGCAAGCAACCCTGAGAGCGGCAAGGCAGGCATCCTTGGGCGACAATGGCGGCAGCGGACCTTCGGGAGGCGATGGCGGCAGCAGCTCCACTTCTCCATGTGAGGGAGCCAGGACTACTGGTGGTGCTGGGATTAGCCCCCTTTGCAGCTGCTGCGGCCGGGCGGTTTTCCCCCCCGTGCTCCCCTCAGCAATCTATGCAGGGGCTGCTGAGTACTGACAGAATCCTGTCCTGGACCCACAATGATAAAGGGAGAGGCAGCTCCTGCTTCTCTCCCTCTGGAGGTGGTGGAGACAGAGGCAGGCCCTGCTGCTCTGCTTCTGGCAGTGGTGGAGGCAGAGGAGGCTCCTGCTGCTCTGCTCCTGGTGGTGGTGGAGGCAGAGGCAGCTCCTGCTGCTCTGTTCCTGGTGGCGAAGGCGGCAGGGGCTCCTCCCCTTCTGAAGTTCCTGCTGCTCTGTGTGGTGATGGACACAGCAGGTCTTCCTTCTCTGCTGTGGGTGGTGGATGCTGGACCAGCAGGCACTCTCCCTTTGCTGGTGGGGATGGGCGCAGCAGGCATTCCAGTGGGGACTGCCCCAGTTCTCTGCAGACGGGGCACCAGCAGCTGGTCATGACAGCATGGAGGAGGGCTTCCCAGCTGCTCTCCTCTGGTGGCTGTGGTGGGGCCAGCAGACACTCTGTGGCTGTGGCTGTTCGGGCTCCTTCCTCTTGTGTGCTGAGGACAACTGGGTCTGATCAACTGCCCAGAACAATTCTGCGGCTTCCCCAACCAAGCCCTGTTTCCAGCCCTGTCATGCCCAAACTCGCTACAGGCGCCGCACATGGGGGCCCCTTCAGCCCTCCATTGTTCCTGCTCAGTCGCCCAGTCTGGGGGTCCAAACTGAGTTGGCACCTGGGACTACCACCTCTTGTTCTGCTGTGGTGGCTGCTGCTGTTGCATTTCCTGTTCCTCCCCATCTTCCTCCAAAAAAATAATTTAAAAAAACAAACAAAAAAAATAAGGCACCTGCCGTACCTACTCTGGCCTGGGTCCTGGAGGTGCTGCAATCCCACTCAGGACACCATGTGTGACAGGATGGCCGGGTGGTGGCTAGAAGAAGGAAGAATAACAGACAAGGTATTGCAGGGCAAAAGGCGCTGCAGTGCCGTGTTTATTTAAACACAAAAAATAAATAAAATATGAAAACAAAAACATTGCTCACAGAGCGAAAATAAAGGTTTTAAATAAAACAAATCTCGAACACAAAAACACTACAAAGCTGAGGTCAGGCTGGGCAATCGTCTTCACTGATCCTATACATTTTTATTTTAAATTTCTCTCTCCTTGCTCACTCTCATTCCGTTTCTCGAACACCCACCCGGAATGCAGAGAGCTGCAGATTTATATACCGTGGCCGAGGGGTTTAACTAGTAATTATTCTATTACCCCTCGGCCACAATCAGCACGAGTTTATTAATTACGTGTGTCTGCTGACTAGTTTAACAACACACTAGCCGACAGCCACACGTTAAAACAAAGGTTTTTAAACACTACTGACAGAGGATGAGCTGCCGACCTTGCCTCGCCAGAACACATTCAAACAATAACAAAACCTACGGCTTCACCGTCATTTATAATAATAATAATAATAATAATAATAATAATCAAATTCAAAATGATACACTGCACAGGGGCGGATGGGTACCCTGTTCTAAAATAAATAAATATCATGTACAGGGCTCCTTGCCCTGTTACAAACCATAAGAGATTTCTATGTGTCATTTTCTCAGTAGCTATCTATCCAGCTGTAAGATGTATGCATGTAAATAATGGTGGAATAAAAAAACTTGAGTTTCGTACCTGGGTTATCCTCTGGGGGTCGGGGTGAGCAGCACTGAATATAAAAGTACTTGTGGAGACAGCCAAGCTGCCAAGCTGTTTGGATTTCTCTTTTTGTCACCCAGTTGTCTCTTGACCAGTTCAGTGCATATTGGCACGTGAAACTAGTTCAGCAATTTGCCTTGCTTTGTTCTTTAAGCTCTGGCACATATTTATATTCATATTTATATTTAAATTCTTCATAATTATGATTGTAATTATGAAGATTAAAAAAAAAAAGAAAAATATTTATAAAGCAAAGAGGAGCATAGTAAACCACAGATATTTATTATGGTACAACTTTGTTATAAGCATGGAAAACCACAAAATAACCTTGCAATTTTATTATCAACTTCACACTTGCATTAAAATAGGGCCTCCACAGTTATGCAGGCAGGAACCGTCTCGGAGAACGACTTCACATACGACTTTTTTTTTTCTATTGCTTTAGGGATAACTGACTGAGAACAGAGTCCTCAGGGACAGGAAAAATATGCTTGAAAATAGATATTCTCTTCAAATATACAGTGCTTATAAAGCATCCCTTAAACGCCTTCATACATACTTAACCACTTTAACTATTGTTCCTGACCCAGGCAACTGTCAAGTTTTTACTTATAAAATCCCCCAAAGCAATAAATCTATTTTTTATACAAATTTGCAGTGGTTTTCTTTTTCTTCAGTTCAGCTAATCCGGATTTATGCAACCCACAGTGAGCTCAAGACGGGTAAACAGTTAATAATTGATGTCAGTTAGAGGATTCTTTGCCTGAGAAATGAGCATATTTGCCTGTAAAGATAGCATGCCAGGAGCCTGGAGGGAGCACCAGCCTTCTGTCGTGTGTTTTAGTCACAGATGTTACGAACACAAGCAATGCATATTTGTTTTTGACAAAAAACAAAACAGAAAAAAAATATCCAGTTTGTCTATCACATTAACTGTACACCCACCCACCCCTGCATGTCCCATTTGTCACAGTCCTCCTTTTTATTAAGATTAGAAACTTTATTTAAATGGAATCACTCCAAATCAGATTAGAACAGGCTGTTCTGTGGTGACTGCTGATTTGAAGGCTCAAGGCGACTGGCACTGGCAAACTGGCATTTTATTAGAGACCAGATGGAGACTATGCTAATACCTAGGTGGATATTAATGGGAACCAAGGCCAAACTGACCTAGGCTGCCCTGCCTGCCGCTGTGTATCCAACGGCTGCCGTGTGAACCAGACTCCCTTCCCATTCATCAAGAGCTCGGAACAATTGCTCAAATTAGGTTACACAGATGCATGTTTATAGAGCAGTGGGGAGGCTTTTGTGTTCTGTGAGTTTATTTAGGTATTTATTAGTATAGCACGCAGGCACATTTATTAAACTGAGCCCCCGTTTTCAAATAAAATAAACACACAGCAGAATTAGAATTAATTCAGCCCTAGTGGTTGGTGCTCTGCTGGTTTCCTCCTGTTACACTGTATTTTTTTTTTTTTTTTCGGTGGCGTAAGGAGCCTCATGAATTTTAATGTGCATGTGTAGGTGCATGTTGAGCAAACAAGAGAGTCATATGCTGTCTCTTCAGCATTAACCTGCTACATTTACTGTATCTGCTCCAGTGGCTAATTGTATCCCAGCATTTGTCTTGTGGCTGTGCCCAGAATTAGTATTTATTTTAATTCTTTTTTTTCCCCAGTCTCCAGCTTTAACCACTAGGCAACATTAGTTGCTATAATAATACAATAAGTTTTACTTTCATTACATTTAATGTATACAGAGATACATTATTTAAACAAACACATGCATTATCAATAGAAAATGGCTGCTCTGGTCTAGTTAAGGACCCTTGTGATTCTAAGGGCACCTAATGCATGCAAAATTTCATCACCTAATTAAATTCAATGTCTGAGGATTTATTCTAAATTATGGAAAAAGATGTGGAAATATTATACAATATTTGTTGGTATGAGTGCACAGCATGATTATATAATAAAGACTATATTTTGTTACATGTTTTTTTCTTTTCCGTAGTCATTTACTGAGATGTTTTTCAAAGTGCAAATATATATCTAGAGGACATCTGCACCAGTAGTTAAATACTATAATGATGTTCCTGATTAAGTAGCACCATTTGTTGTAACAGGTTAAGGATTATAACCTCCTACTGCTGCAAGTACACATGCTAAACTGTCTGTCCCTACAGCTACAACTTTAGGGAATATAAACAAACTGAACTGTTAAGTAACCTACTTTCTGACAAGGTCAACAATGGGATATTGTAGTAACAGTCTGTCAGGGATAGTAGTGTATGATAAGAAGCCACTTACGCGATATGAGCACAAAGGAGCTGTTTTCACCTAAATACATTTTAAGTCCTGAACAAGTGGTTTCAGTACAAGTGGTGAAATACAATTTAATATGTTAACAATGGTGCAGTGTTGTCCAGGTTTGTGGTGCTGGCCTTAAGCGACAGCTCCTGGATTGTGCTTAGCCATCTGCTAATCACAAATCAAGCACAGTTTTAGCAACGACAAAAACAAACACTAATGATATTATCATGCTCCTTTCCGGTTCATCCTTAACCATAACAAAGGAACAGATCACCTTGCTATATCCCCTTTTTGTACCGTCACGTATCGGTTAATGATTGCAACCGCTCCTCCAATCCACGGCTGCCACATCGCTTACCTTCCTGGTCGATGATTTGGTGTACCATAGCCCCGCCCACTTTCTAGATGGCCGACTTTCACTTAACCCTGGGAATGAATTGTCTGGCCATCCAGTCCAGGGCACCCTGTTCCCTTTACACAGCACCCTCACAGGTCGGAACGGAGATTTATCACCAAGAATCATTCTGTCTCTGTCACATCATCCTACAGCAAACTTATTTTCCATTTGAGTTTATGGCACAGTGCTTGTTATCCTATATCTGTATTTTTGATGTGTTGTCTCTGACATTTTATTCTCAACTTTATCAGAGGAGCAGATGGGCAGCCAGAGTGACAGCTCCCCGAACGGCAGAGCTGCAGTCTAGGGAATGCTGATAAAGGAGATGCCAAAGATATTCAGGAAGCTGAGGAACACAGGCCAACACAAGCTTCCTGATAATATTTCCATCAAAATATAAACAACTTCTAAACCAGTATAGTAAAAGAATGACTATGTTATCACATGGTTTACATCTCACCTCAATGCTACGTTTAATGGACAGCCTGTTAAGAATGACACCATAAATAAAAATGTTGTTTTGAATTTTACCACAGTACATTTGCTGAGTAATTTTGCAGCTAATCATGCTTTGCCATGCTTACACTCCACATTCAATTAATACGATGTACCATCTGTATTAGCATAACATTTTAATATGTATAATATCCCATGGAGTCCGTGATTTTTTAAAATCATATTTATTGCTGCACTCGAGGATGTCTGGCATGTCAAAAAATCGCCAGCAAATTTTGCTCTTAGGTTAGTTGCACTGAGCAAGGTGCCATTTCTGTAAGGTAAGTATAAAAATGACCACTAGGGATGTGCAACTGGTAATTTCTCCACTCAAAACAGTGCTCTGCGTTCCCTGTGCTTTTACTATGCTTTACTACACTTACATTGTTTAACCACATTTACCTCTTCAAACTTTTACGAAGGTACAATAAGGCTCACTGCTGTTGATGAGATATATTCAAATAATCTTATTTACTTAAATAATACAGTACTAGTAGTCTGTATAAAGTTAAAAAGAATGGATTTGATTTTGCACTCCCTCTGTAAAACATTAACCCCCCCCTTTTTTTTTTAATCCTGGCCAAATACTAAATATAGAATTACTTTATTTTTCTAATCTGGCTTGACCTTTAAAAAAGAAGAAATGTAATTTGTCTTATGTATGTTTTTACCAATATATAATAAAGCATTTAACATTACAGTCCTTATGCAATATGGTATCTGGGCATTATCCTTCATTGTATACATTGTTAGGTGTATCTGTTATTGATTTGTTACCTGCACCATGCTAACCCTGGGGATGAGGAGAGTTGCAGTATTACCTTGAACTTGGTAGTTTATTTATTTATTTTTTATGATGAATGTAATCATTCAAAACCTTTTGAGTTTATCATCATTTTAGGGTTATCGTCACTTTTCTCTATATGTGTTTTTACCTGGCTCTGAGCTTACTTTGAACTTTGGAAAACTGAAAGAAATGTCTAATGACAAAAGTAAGATTTTGAAAAGTTTTTCAATGATTTCAATATTGCTTAGTGTGGCAGAGCAAAGCTCTGCCCTTTTTAAATTGGCAGGGATGGGGTTGACTTCCCCTACCTGCTTGGGTTTATTATGTTCAGGTGGCTGGGGTTGATTAGTTGATTAGGTTAATTAATGATCAATCAGCGCCCAGCCACTTGACATAAAAGGAGGCCTCTGCTTCTCATTTGGGAGAGGGAGCTGAGGAAGCAGGTTGGTGAGTTTTTGGTGTGTGAGTTTTTTTGAACTTTGATAAATCCAGTGAAGGCATTGCCCAGCCTGGGCATTATTATTTTTGTTAGTTTTGCTTTTAGTCTCTTTTTGTGTTTAAATTGCTTTGTTTTGGCCCTTGTGGCTTTTTTTGTGTGTATTTATAATAAAATAATTATTTTTTTGAACTACAGACTGTCTCTGGGCCTCTATCCACTTGCCAGCCTGCCACATTTACTTAACTTCCAGACTGTTGGTACTGAAAAGACTTCCTCACTCAGCAGAGTAAAAAGGTTTCATTGTCACATGTTGGGTTAGCAATGTCCTGGCAAGCTCACACAAACTCAAAACCAAGCAAAGCTCACAGAAACTGTAAAAACAGAACTAGAGAGAGAATGATACTGTAAATGAATGCTAGAGCAACAGAACCCAAAACCAGAAGGATTGCAAATACAGAAGAAAGGAAAGAAACATTACACAATCTATTAAAATAACTTTTAAAGCTACTTACTTTTTTAAGTACAGTCGAAGAGTACCCATTCCGGTGAAATCAATGACCCAAGTAAAGTGTTTTCTTTTTGTTTTTATTTCTATTTAACACACACTACAAATGTAATGATACACTAATGATAAGTCTAAGATGAAAGCACTTCTTAAAGTCTCAGATAGTATTTAATTATTCTCTCATGAATGTCTTTCAAGATAATTCTGTTGTAATATAATTAAATTAAAACCCAACAAAAATACAATTTAAATGTTTAATTGCATGTTAAATTAATGAATTAATAAAGATTTATTGCTGTTATACTCTGAGTTGGTATGATTAAATATGAATTAAATGAATGCCTACATTAATAGTTAGATATGTAATGTGCTTATATAACTAAGTATGTAAGCTTTCCTAATATATTTTACATGATCTAGCAAGCGTATATAAAGTGCTAACTTATTTAGAAATTACATATAACCAATAGCTTCCTTTGTAACAACAATAAAATGCCAAAGACAGTCAATACTACATGATTATATTACATTTGAATTGTAATTGTAATGTGTCACGGGTGACAAACGTGCATGTGATTTATTGAATTATATTCTTGTGATTTTTTAGAATGTTTTATTTTTCCTTTTTTTTCTCACGATGTGTTGTTGGAATGATTTATTTAACGTAAGCACGTTATTGATGTATTGATTTGTTTTGCTTTTACGTTTTCGTACACATGCTTTGCTAGCTGTTCCTATGGCAAATCCACTGTGGTCTACCACTTGAAATCACTGTTTGGATCACAGGTGTGGACAATAATTGAATCAACTGTGCACTATAAAATAAGGGAGAAGGCAGAACAGAAAGAGGAGAAACAAAAAAAAAGGAAAAAAAGGGAATTGGGATACGCAGTTCAGAAAACGAGGTTAGAACAAGGCAGAACGAAAAGAAAAGAAAGATAGGCAGAAACAAAACAGGGAGAAAAACCAGGGATAGAGAAAAGAACAAAGCAGATACAAGACCAAAGAAAGCAAGGAAATCGGAGTGTCGCAGGTAGCGGCACGGAACCAGGATGTGAGGAATTTGGGGTGGTGTTGGCAACAGTACGGGACACTTTGTGTACTGGGAATGAGACTAAAGAGAAATCAGGTCGTGAGGAGCTGAAGACGACCAGCTGAGCGGCGTTGACTGGAGAGAAGTAAAAAGCACGAGCACTTTGAGAGAGAGAGAGATCTGCCCAAGATGCTGGACTGGGAGTTGTGGGTCGTTATCCACCAGCTAAGTGTTTTGTTGTGGTGCATTATGCTTAAACTGCAGTAGAGTCATGCATCTTGTCATTGAGCTATTATTTTTCATTATAACTTATCAGCTGAGTCTTTTCCCTGTTCCCTGCCTTACACTACAGCCAGAACTAAATTGATGCCGGGCTGTATTTTAC
This sequence comes from Polyodon spathula, assembly GCF_017654505.1. NCBI lineage: Eukaryota > Metazoa > Chordata > Actinopteri > Acipenseriformes > Polyodontidae > Polyodon > Polyodon spathula. Next base: position 98,863,614 of record NC_054534.1, read on the forward strand.
TGCTACAAATGCTACACTAGACAATGCTGCTAGACTGTATCTGTTGCTAGACTACATAATGCTGCTAGGTTGTATATTCTACTAGGTTATATCTGCTACTAGATTATACTGTGTATTTATATATAGATCTAGATATATGTGTATTGATATATGGTTATAGACATGTGTTTGTGATTAATTTGAATTAGCAATTCTATTAATAGCGATCTCTCTGGTTTTACTATACTATTTTAATTTGTTGTATAAATTAGCAGATGAATTGAAATGTCTTGAAGTGCATTGATCCTTTGCTTTATTTTTATCAGGAAACCTGTGTCGTATGCAATATCCTATCGAAAGTGGAGGCTTGGCTCTGTTGCAGATTGAAACGTTTCTTTCTCCACTCAATTGACTCTGAGGAAGGCTCAGTGTTATTAGTCAGTTGGCTTGGACTCAGTGGTTGAGTGGCGCCCCCTGTTGGGGAAAGGGATAATTGAGCAGTTTTGAAATTTGGAGTGGCAGGAAATTAGAACCACGTCCCCTACCGACAATCCAGCCAGGGCAAGTACAATATTGAATAAGGACTGGTCATGCACATTATTTTACTGTGCTACTTTGACTTTTCTTGTTAGTGAAAAGGTGTGCTATACTAATGCCAAGTTTTGAATATAACCTGTTTTTAATAAAGAATTGCATATTACTTATCGTCTGTACTCCTTGCTGTAGGATGTAGGCTATTTGCTGCCCCCCTTCGTTGATGATTCGAACCTGTGTCAATGAAAGTAGAAGGTAATTATAATGGAACAGAATTCCTTATTTTCTTTAAACATAAGGTGGCGTAGCCTGGCTATATTATTTATTTCAGGGGCGTGTGTGGTTACTACCACTACCAATCCACCGCCACCCCCCTACCCCCCAACGCTACAAATGTTTTTCAATGAATATGTAACAGTTGAACACATTAAAACATGCTATGCAAGTAAAGGGTTGGAGCAGTGGTGTCTAGATTTGTAGATTCAGTTTTTTGGGGATACAGAAAGCTCCCTTTGTGGCATTAGCTTGGTGTTAGTTGTGCAGGTATGCCAGATTAACATTTCCTGGTTGATAGTGAGAGGGTGACCAAACTATACTGTAGCTCTTTTGTTCATGGCTGTATGCGGGTGCCAGGTCATTGCTCACCATTTGGCCTCTGTCATCCTCTATTATTGCACATTTTAATGGATTACTGACAACAATCTGCATTATGGTCATTTTTTTTTTTTCGAAGGCAGCTGTCTGTCTGTATTCACAAAACTGTTTATAGGTTTTGTGCCTACTTAAACAGAACCATCCAGCTGTAACCTATTGTTGCCATTTGATTCATTCCTAAAAATTCAAAAACAAAAGGAACATTTGTTTTTTTTAAATATTCAGTTGTCTGTCCAAGAGAAGAAACAACAATTAAAAGTAATTAAATGTCATCAATAATTACATGATATACTTTATTAACAGTACTGTCAAAAATATAGGTGTTTAACATTGAAAACTAACTATTTGTGCATATGAAGAGATTGGCTGAAGTACTGGAAAAGATGACATAACAGGTAAAAATGGGTTTTGCACATAAGAGAGCAGAGAACATAGAACTATAGAGAAGCAGCAGAAATAAGAGACTGTTGCCTGTCAGGCATGTATATTTAATGAGTGACTGTTTATGAAGTACTATATAGAAAGGAAAAAAAAAAAACATAATAAAACAATTTCTCTCTATCCTCTTCTTTTTAAATATAATTGTGTATGCTGCACATTGTACCTTTTTTCTGTTTGTTTTTTTCTAGAGAATTCAGTGCTGGGAAAGTAAAAGTAACTTTTATTATGTTATATTTAAAAAAAAAAAAAAGTTTAGTTTTTATCTTACAGCTAGATTTTTAAGGCCAGTTTTTTATACAAGATAAAAACAAAAAAAACAAAGCTCATTGAGAACAGTGGTGTCTTGGACAACAAACCATAGAAAACAATGTATAAAACATTACAACTATAAAGACAAACAAATAATGGAACAAATGCATAAAGCACTCAAGATGGGGCTAAACGGAACAGAGCCCAAGAAATGAATGTTGGCAAGTAAAATTCTATTCATGCGTTTGAATATGAGTAACAACCAACATTCATTTTGTTTTTGAGGAGATTTAGAATTTAATTTTTTGTTACTGTTGTGCAAGATATGATGATTTGACAATAAGAAAAATGCTTACAACATTGCAGGCTAATTCACACAAGTGAAGTTTCAGCTGCTGGATATACAAAATCAAAAACATGCCACTTGTTCACCTTTACTGATGTAAATGGATAATGCATGCATGATACTGAAGACCTGTTTGGCATCTATGAGTATTTATACCTAAGCGTGTTTCCTTGCCAGGCTTGAAGAGATATCAAAGAGATCAGTATTCAGGGCAAATGACCCTGGCTGAGGCAATCATTTCATTTTCCCAGAAGATTAAATATGCCAGTTCCCCTTGACTTGCTCTGCATTAAAAGATGGAATTAGAAATACTAATGAAGCTTACAATTAGTTTAACCCACTGAATTTGACAATGGGTATTGTGTTTGACAAGGCAGGTGGTTTACTAGTAATTTCTGAAGTCTGTAGTTGCAATGAAAAGCACCTCTTTGTCCTTTTCCTTGCGGTAAGTCATGCAGTGAATGTGATGACTTACTGCAATAGTCTATTTTAAATTATATTCTCTACTCACCAACAGCAACCCTTTTACTATATTTCCAGCTGTAGCGCATTACAGTGTACCATTTTTTCAATACTTGTATTTATTTATTTTTTTTTTTTGCCAAGTGGGTGTGGAAACTTACATGATATGAAGTTTTGTCTGGACAAGATGAATATTGCTGATACACCAAAATGAATATGATTATTTACAGGAATTATTGGGCTTAAAGGAATGGATAAAGGTGTCTTCTAATCTCTGTGGTGGTGAGTAAGGGATAGATGTACATTATGTAACCCGTAATGCACATCTGTGGTGCTTGGGTTATTCTGATTTCATTCATGAATCCAAAAAGAACCACAGGTAACAGGAAACAGACAGGGATGAGTTAAATAGACTGCCAGCGCATAATATTGTCATGTCAGAAGCACAGTAATCAAAATGACATGTTTTGAATACAGAGTGATATCAGACCTCATGCCTCAGCAAGCTATCTTTTTTCTCTTAAACTTTTCTTAATGAATATTTCAGTTTGCAGGTAAAGGCATTTCAATTATGCTCATGTGGAGATGGGAAACAGCCTCGTTGTAGAGTGCAGTAGATAAGAATCATTGTGACATAAGCATACCACCAGTATTTAGTGCAATAATTATAATTAGGTACAATTATGATTGACTAAAGCAACAGTGCTTAAAATTGAATGATGTTAATCACATACTTTGCTCACACAAAGCTCTGAGTGACTCCCATGGTAAAGGCACCACTGCATGGAGTGCAGTGACTTGTGGGTAATATTGGCTGGGGTCCCATGGGGTTGGTTCAATTCAGAAATACATTGTATTTATTTGTCCCCCCACCCCTTTCTCTTATTTTCTTTGTGATGTTTATAATATAGTGTGGCAAAGTGGTTTGCAGTGTGCAGGTGTAGAGGTGATGCAGTGCTCAAGACAAGGACAAATCACAAAGTACTGGTGAAATGGTGGTTTATTTACAATCCAAAGTCTGGTGACAACAGTAAACAAAAGGAGAGCTAGCAATACACAACGATATGCAGGGACAGATTAACCCATCACTGGGCCTTAGGTAAGCCCTAGACAATATCGTGCCCCCTACCCCTGAACAAACAGCCACACACACATATACATACACACATACATACACATACACTCACCTCTATAGGCTGTAGCTTTTATAACTTGCACTCCACCTAGGGTTGCCACCTTTTCCACTGACCAAACCGGAACATTCAGTCAGTCTTCCAATCAAAACTGCGGTATACTGTAATACAGTTTAACACAATTAAGCGGGTTGGTGATATGCCTTTACCGTTAACAGAATGCATTATACTACATTCATTATTTTACTGAACTTCAATATGAAATCACAGAAACATCATCACTTATAACATATTTAAATGCACAATAATTGCAAACTGTAATGTAATTTTAGGCTACTTGAAGTCTGAACAGAAATTGTTATGCACGTACCTTACATATTGTTAATGCTGTCCTTTTTTTTGCACAGCACCGTCCTTTAGTACAGTCTGTTAGCTTAACTGTTTAGCTGTCACTCGCTGATGCTGATTTTACAGATTCCAGTTAGTCACGCTTCGTAAACCAAAAGTTTTTACTTTAATTTATTTACTTATTTATTTATCTCAGTACAAAACTGATACTCTTGTATATCAAATATAGGCATTTTGGCCTACATTGTTTCAATTGCGAGTCTATAAAACATAGATGCTAAACGTTTATATACGAACAACATATAAACACTGTATATAATTCATATTTAGCACTGTAATTTGTAACAAACTATTAGAAACGTATTCTTTGGTAACATGTACCGAAGCATGAAGGTAAGAAGTATGCTCTGTGGTTGAAAACACATTACATTTTGCTGTGGAATATATCGTTTTTGCATTAGCTGCCATGGTTGTTTTGACCACCAGTAAGTAGCTTGCTGGGGTCACGTAACTGCACCCCCTCACTTGGATTGTTTACATCACGTGGTGTTCGTTGTCTTCAGCATTATTCAAATGCTGGGAACAAAGTAGAATGTACAGATCAATACTAAACAGTACATGTCTGATAAGATAGTGGAAATATTTTAGGTAACTAATGTGTGTAAATGGAAGTATTATAGGAAGGTTGGTGTTTCTTATGCTTTTCACTTAAAAACCTGACACTAGGGCGTCTGGGGTTGTTAATTCCTGCCACCTGGGCACAGATATCAATCCCCGGACTGTGGGTGAAACCTGGCCCTGGACAGGTGGCAAGCCTAGCTCCACCCTTTTACAACAAGTACAGTTATAATTATCAGTGTTATTATGACTGAATGAATGAATCTGACAGAAAATTAAGCTGTAGGGGATATGCTAAATAAAAACTGAAGCCTACGTTAACTCCTATATCATAGTTCGATAATGACATTTCCCGATTTAGTGAAAAAAAGGCAAAAGTTCAAACAAACAAGGAACGCCATATGAAGATGAAAAATGTTATATAGAAGGGTGCTCAAACTTTTGTTCACAAACGGTAGCTCAGCAATCGTCCTCGAAAATAAATAGTAAAAAACAAACATACCTGTACACTGTTGTGTAGTCAAATACGTCACAGTTTACTGCACGCAAAAGCGTCAATAATGTTTCCTTGTTTTTGTTGATCCGGTGGATTTGACTCATTTCATTCAATAAAAAGCCCTTTTTTGCAGAACAGCAGAGAAATTGCTTTGGCATACAAGCTGTGGTGCTACATGTGGTATATTTCTGTACATTATAGAATTCTGTACCCTTGATTCCACGCCGACACAGCTGCACTGTTGTCAAAGATCGTTGGACGTGAACGTTTGATATTTCTGAACAGTATTTACATGTACAAAAAAAAAAAAAAAATGAAAATGTGTTTTATAAGGTTACTATAATCAAAGGCATCTAGACAATCAGTGCTGTTATGCACTATTTTATTTTGCCGTAGAATTACTTTAATCTTGTTTACAATATTTGTTGCAATCTGCAGCCGAACTAAATGGTAGTGCTTAAGAACACAGCGAGGCTCAGAAATATCGCACGTTCAGCGATCTTTGAAAAACTATCTGTAAAGGCAGGGAATCATGTGGGCATACAGAATTATATGCAGTACAGAAATATGTGTAACACCTGTCAGAACAATTTGATTTTGAGATACATGCCTCAGTTCGAATGTCAGTAAGTGAAGTTTTCCACTTTAGGGGAAAATCTGTATATGCAAAAATAAAAACAAACAAACAAAAATCACATTACGGTTTTGGGCCACCCTTGAGTTTGGGCCTTAGGCACATGCCTAGTTTGCCTATGCGTTAATCCAGCCCTGAAGATGTGTATTGCACAATTCAATAAACAACGGGTTGCAGTCCCGAAATAATAGATAGTCATTAAGCACACACAAGACACACGCACGATCACAAGTCCACAGTGAGTGCTAACATGTAACATCGTGTTAGCCATCTAATAAATAACAAACAATACAATTACACTCAACAAAACAAACAAACACCAAACACGATAATATTTAGCTTGTCCTTTAGCTTTCTCTTAACCATAAACAAAGGAGCAGGTCACCTAGCCACATCCCCTTCTTGTACCTTCAGTGATGCCCCCTTGGTGAGCGAGTGCAGACGTTTCTCCTCCAATCTGCAGTTGCCACATCACTTTCCCTCTGGAGCAATGACTTAATGTACCACAGCTGTGCCCCCTTTCTAGATGGCCACCTAAACCTGAGAATGAATTGTCAGGCCATCTAGTCCAGAGCACTCTGTTCCCTTTATACAATGCCCTCACAGATCAGGACAGAGATTTATCACCAAGAATTGTTCTGTCACAAGAATCTCTGTCACATATAGCAAAGGAAATGTGAAAAAAAATACATTGACATTTTAAGCTGCCTATCCTTTAATTAATAACAGTGCAAGTAGAGTTCTGACAAAAAATTGGATTAAAAGACACAATTCAGAAAGGCATGCTTTGATATTAAGCACCTCATAGGAATTATGTTGTAGTTCCAACTGGAGAATGTTGACAGCGCGTTAATAAGCCAACAACTAGAAAGTTCAGCGTGATAATGACTCAATCACCACATCCTCAGATGGAGAGCCACGGTTCCCTCTTTAATTGTTGCTACACCACAATCAGCATGCCAAGGACCTCTGCAAATTACAGGAGCCTTGCAAGTTCATCAATCTCTCCTACGCCTCAATTTTATGGTTTGATAGAACGACTCTGATGGTTCAAAATACAGAGCCGGGGACAGGTTGGTGCTCCAGGAATTTCAGTACATCAATTTGTGACTGAAAGCATGTCAGAAAAGTGAAATAGGTAAAGAAATATGGTTTAAATTGTCACAAACATATTTGATAACAGTTTCAGATTGTGTGTGTGTGTGTGTGTGTGTACACACACACACATATTTGGTTGCCTACTAGATTCAGTTGGCAGCCATTCCTGCCTGTACCAGAATAAATGGCCCATTTCAATTAATATTATAAAACCATAATGAAAAGTATCTTTGCTGCCCTGTTTGGTTTGATCTTCAATTTGCCTGACTTTTGGCTAATGGCAGTGTACAAATTCATTAAATTAGTAGTGTCCTTTAAAGCTAAGGTCTAATTTTTTGTATTAATCCTGTGAAATGTTGGCTAATGAGAGCCCTATGGTTGTCCTGTTAATCCTGACACAGTCTGTTAAACCCCCTTTTTTATCATGTTGCAAAAATAGGAATTGAACAGCTTAAAAGACATGTGAGCTCCAGCTGCTGCCAGGTCACTTGAACACTTGTCTAATTTGTTTTGCACAAGGTCAGAATGGTTCTTGCCAAAAGTACAACAAAATCAATTTTTGGGGCACTGGAATGTTGGTTAGTATGAAAAGATGAAAAAAAAAATGATGAACAAGTTATTACAGGTCTGAAAAAAGAACTGCTTAAACACATGTATTCGTTTTGCTTAGAATTTCTTTGCGCTTCATTTTCAATCCCAGGGCATTTCTTTAAAACTCAGAGTGCATGTAAAAAAGATTACAGTTGTTCAATGCTATATTTCCTGTGATGTACTTCTTACAATGGGTGACTGAAACAGAAAACAATCTATAAAGTGATTCTAAACAAGAACAGTAACTGTTAACATAACCGTAATATTTAATACTAATACAAAATTACTCTTATTAACAATAGCAGCATTATCACTGATCCTCGTTTTCTTGTGTTGAAGATCTGTTGGTACTTTGATTTTTATACTTTAATTTACAGATATTTCTAGTATAATGCCTAGAAAAAATTCAAACAGTTTTTATGTGAAACCAACACTAGAATATAAACATTATCAGCTTACACTTTGGTATTAATGAGGTATTTATTATGTTCTTAGTGTAATCATAAACTAACATGCTCATCATAATTTGCATCCCAATGCAGCAGACTATAGTATTCATTCAAGTTGTTAGCTGTTTATTCTTAATGACAGCCTAAACTGCTACAAAACTGCAATGATTACTGTCATCATGCGTAAATAAGGTGTGATCTCTGAGGTGTACTGTCTTATTATAGTTGGGTCTCTGCTAGACAGGATAAAGAATGGTGCAAGAACATCTTGGAAATCAGCAACTATTTCATAGGCATAATCTTGATGATGCAAAACCAGCAGTTCAGCAAGATCAATTATATCAACATTATAACCATGGATACCTTGTAAGTCTCTGCGATAGAAAACTTACATACACCATAACACCAGACTCACATCCTTCCAAATGCATAGCTATACACAGAATACACAGAATATTAGATGTTTATTCCTTACACACTTGCCTTTATAAGATATGTTTCCATGGTCTTCTAACTAAATACTCTTTTTCATGGCTTCCTGTATCACTGTTTAATAGAACATTTTCTTTTAACAGTTTGTTGCTTACTATTACATGGCCTGTGGCATTTGTCTTCACTGTATATGACGATCCTATCATTGATGGGAAACCAGAGCCAATTCGTTTGTACTTTTTGTTTTTCTTTTCTTTCTGCTGTATTGCATTTTCTTCAAAAACAAAATCTGGCCTTTGGCAGAAGGTAGTCAATAATTTATATTGCAGTATTTGCAAACTTCCAGCAGGGAGGTGACATATAAAGACTGTCAGTCTTGTTAATATTTTAAAATCTGTCCCCCCCAGTGACTGATCTATATTTTACATGGTGGTGCCAAACCAGTGGCTCAGTATTCAACTTGTTGATGTCTGCTCCTAGTGGAGGCGTGCATGTGTGGGATGAAGGGATCTGCTTCAGAGAGCGATTCAATAATTAAACAAAGATTCCTTGAAGAACATAAGTGCTTATAGGTTTAACGTTATTAATTAAATATGCTCAAAGAGTTCCGTTCTAAAATAAATTATATATTGTAAGAGAAGAGATTATATTATATTATATTCCTTTATTTTTCTGAACAGTCACTTCCACTTCTTTACTGAAGATGTCATTGTCACTCTACTGTACTGTAGGTACTATAATTTTTTACCTGTATCATTACAGTTTATTAAAATTAACCAGTATGCAGTAGAGCAGTACTCAAAACTACAGCATGGGTATGGCACACTTGTTAAATCTGAACCCAAGCTGCCAGACTGATGAATAGGGTTGCCACCTTTGCGGGTTCTGTGTCCGGGTGGCAGGAATTAACAAGCCCGGATGCTCTAGTGTCACGTGACCCCATCGAGATAGGAGGCCATACTGGTGGTCAGAACAACCATGATGGCTAATGCAGAAACAGGATCTTCCACAGAAAATGTTATGTATTTCCAGTCACTTACTTAAATGTTGCCAATTAAGAAAATACAATTTTTCAATAGTTTGTTTCAAAATACAGTACTAATATAAATTATATACGGTATTTTTTGTTTGTATATATACGTTTAATATCTTTCATTAAAAATAGACTCGCAATTAAAACTATGAATATGACATATTTGGTATAGTAGCGTATCATAACTTTGTATGGGGCATCAGTAACTGGACTGTAGATTTTTTCTTCCTGTAAAATCAACTTCAGCGAGTGAGAGCTAACCGGTTAAGGTAACAGACTGTGCTAAAGGACAAATGAGCTGAAAGGAGCACAGCATTAACAATATGTAAGCTACGTGCATAACGATTTATTTTCAGTTTTTAAGTAGCCTACAATTACAGGTAAAAGAATGCAGTTTGCATTTTTGTGCACTTAAATATTATGTAAATGATGATGGTTCTGTGATTTCATATTGAAGTACAGTAAAATAATTAATGTAGCGTAATGCATTAAGTTAATGGTAAAGTAAGATTTTATGTAAGGACTGGGAATCACCAACCTGCTTAAGTGTAATCTCCATTTAATACAAATTTCTGAAAAATTATTATTATTATTATTATTATTATTATTATTATTATTATTATTATTCAGTGTGACACACTTAATTGTATAACTGATTTTTCTGAAATATTTATATGAAATCAATGAACCATCAGTTTATAACCTATTTAAATGCACAATGATGAAAAAGTTAGTTTACCTACCGTAAACCTGGTTCCCTGAAAGAGAAGATGGCTACCAAAACATCATTATGGGATACACTCCTACCTATTGGTAGGTGTCACTGAGCTCTTTCTACCAAAGCTGCCGATAAGCCTTCTCCCCTCTGTGACCCCCTTGTTCCCGCCTCCCGAGGGTACTTAACCGTCACATAGGGGAGATTCATTCTCTTTTGTGACTAAACAGTGATGTCGACCGAAGTGACATCGCGGTTGGTGGCCATCTTCTCTTTGAGGGAACCAGGTTTATGGTAGGTAAACTAACGTTCCCTTTCAATTCAAAGATGGCCACCAAAACATTGTTATGGGAAACGTGTACCAGAGCCGTCGCAAGGGAGGAAAGAATGGCAACATGTGAGGGACACCAAGTCCTGCCTGACCAAGTTCAGCGGCGTTAGTGTGCAACCTCGAGGACCCTAGTGCCCACAGAGGGGGCCACTAGAACTGATGCCTTCTCTGACCGGACCTTTTTGAGAAAGGCTGGGAGCAATGGCAGAGGCGGGAATGTGTAAAGGAGTGCTCTGGGCCATATGTGGACTAGGGCATCGACGCCGAGTGGACCGCCGCAGCAGTGGAGGGAGTACCATAGGGGGCAGTGTGTCGTCTCTGCCGAGGTGAAGAGATCAACCTGCGCCTTCCCGATGGATCACTCTGATGGATGCTGGCCCTCCCTCGAGAGTAGGTTCGCTGCCCGATTCTCCACGCCCAGACGGGAATGTGTAAAGGAGTGCTCTGGGCCATACGTGGACTAGGGCATCGACGCCGAGTGGACCGCCGCAGCAGTGGAGGGAGTACCATAGGGGGCAGTGTGTCGTCTCTGCCGAGGTGAAGAGATCAACCTGCGCCTTCCCGATGGATCACTCTGATGGATGCTGGCCCTCCCTCGAGAGTAGGTTCGCTGCCCGATTCTCCACGCCCAGAACATGCGTCGCCTGAAGGGATAGTAGGTTCTCTTTGGCTCAAATCAGAAGCTTGAAGGCTAGACGATGTAACCTCGGGGACCGGAGGCCACCCTGGTTGTTGACATACGCCATCACTGATGTATTGTCTGTGCGGAACAGCACATGTCTGTTCCGCACCACGGGTAGGAAGTGCTGGAGGGCAAGGATCACTGCCTGCAGGTGCAGCATGTTGATATTCAGGGACGTCCAACGGCCCAACCAGGGTCTGCTGACTCCTCTGCCTTCGCAGACCACGCCCCAACCCGAGTTAAAGGCGTCCATCTTCATCACCCTGCGGTTGTAAACCACTCCCATTTGGACTCCTTGATGCAGGTGAGAGGGAATCCTCTACCAGTGCAGGGCCAGTGTACACATGAGGCACACTGTCAGCCGACGGTGCAGGTCGCGTTTGGGATGTAACCGGAATGCATTGAGCCACGCCTGTAGTGCTGCACTGCGTGCACTGAGTACCGTGCGACAATAGATACCACGTGCACCGAATACTGCGTGCACAGATGCACCAAGTACTGTGCAGCACCAGGCATCGCGTGCACCGGTACCGTGCCGCACCAGCGCGCTAGCCTGTATCGGTACAGCGAGACAATGGGCACCGTGTGCACCACGGTACCGAAGTAGCACAGGCAGAGTCTTATGCACCATGGTATTAAAAAATACCTGGGCAGCTAGGCATGGTGCCTATCCTAACTGCGTGGTCCCACATCTGAGCAGCTCGTAGCGTACAACAGGGGGACAGGGCCGAAGCCACGGCGGGAGATTGACTTACACACACAGTAATACAAAACAGTTTTAAATACAAAAAAAGTTAAACATTACAGGACAGATGGGGGAGAGCACACTGTCTGTACATTGAGCGACCTACACCAGAGGTGAAGGCCCGCGCAGCCTGCGTAAGTCTCAACCCAAAAACGAGGGAAGCCCCGGTGAGGAGTTTATGGCTGGCCCGGCTGAAGCAGCCGCGGTGAGGCTAGTCCTCTGCGTGAGCACGGGGATGCGTAGCTACAGTCAACAAGGCCCAAACTGCGGCTTACAATTGTTACAAAATATAAATAGAAAGTATCATATTGCAAAATATCACATTACACAATATCACATGAAAGATAAGAACAGTTATAAAGTACAATACAATGAGTAGAAAGTAAGATCAAATTCAAATAAAATAAAGAATACAGTAAACAATTACATTTAAGAGTGAATTCATCTAAGTGTAGTAAACTTAATGTAAAAATTTAAAAAAAATAAATTGAATATGATCAGCAGTAGGGAACCAGGTGAGGAAGCAGAATAGCAGTGTAGAGTGGGAGAAACAAGGAAGGGAAAAGTCAACGCAAGCAGCAGAGTTTTGGATGAGCTGGTTCAAATGGATAGACGAGGCAGGGAGGCCAGCCAGGAATGACTCTCAGTAGTCACGGCAGAACAGTACCAGGGTTGAAATGAGTGCAGTAGTCGGTGAGGAAGGGACGGATTCTGCCTATGTTGCTGAGGAGGGAAGTGGCAGGAGAATGCCAGAGAAGAGATGTGCTGAGAGTAGGAGAGGGAGGGGTCGAGGGTGACGCTGAGGTTCTTGGTGGATGAGGAGGGAGAGAGGGTGGTGGATTCAAGAGGATTAGAGATAGAGAGATTAGCAGTGGGGGAGGTAGAGGGGGAAAAAATGGCGGTCTAATTTGGGGAGGTTGAGTTTGAGATGATGCGAATGCATCCAGGAGGAGATGGCTGAGAGACAGGTAGAAATATGGGAGGAGTTGTCGGAGTTAGAGGGGGGAAAGTGGAGGAAGATCTGGGCATCATCAGCATAGAAATGATACGAGAATCCATGGGAGGAGATAAGGGGACCCAGGGAGTGGGTGTAGAGAGAAAACAGAATGGGTCTGAGGAAGAATTATAATGATTTGAGTCAGTGACTCGACTCGAGTCCCAATTTTCGATGAATCGACTCGAGTCATTGTCATTAAATGACTCGACTCGACTCCTTGCAAGAAAAGACTTGACTCTACTAGAATCCTGGCCAAAAGTCTCCACTCGATTCGAGTCACAGTCTTTATGATAAAATAAATTACACCATCAGTTTTGTTTTCAATAACCGCAGCCCTTTTGATGTGTACAAGCCCTGCCTCTCTATGAGTGAGAGGAACGTCAAGTTTGCAAGAACTATCAATCAATCAATAAATCTTTGTTTTTATACAGTGCCTTTCACAAAAAAATGCCTCAAAGTGCTGAACAAGAGAAAATAAAATTAATTAAAAACATATTTTTTAAAAAGATATACAGAAATGAAAATACTTAAAAACTATACAAACAACTAATAAGTATAAGTAAGTAAGTACATAAGTTAATTAAAGAGCAGTAAAAAAAGTGATAACAATAAATATAATTTAAAAAACTGTTATTTACAGAACTCTTATTTTAAAAATGGCATCAGAGAGAGCCTCCATCACAGAATGGAAGTTTACCACATAACTTTGAGCAATATCCCCCAAGGGCAACATATATAGTGACCAAGAATGGAACCTTGCGGAACACCCCAATTAACTACGGATATAACAGAGGTGTCTTCCTCAATTTTGACAAAATTAAATCTATTTGACAAATAAGAACAAAAACAAGACAGGATATTCCCTGACAATCCCACTCGATTTTCAAGACGATCAATTAAAATAAAGTGGTCAATGGTGTCAAATGCAGCACTAAAATCTTGTAACATAAGAACTAAGAATAAACTCATATTGGAAGATAGCAATACATCATTTACAACTTTAACAAGGGCTGTTTCAGTGCTGTAAGTGTTGCGGAAGCCGGACTGAAATTTCTCATTGATGTTGTATGCTACAAGAAATTTGTAAAATTGATGAGCCACCACTTTCTCTAAAACTTTGCATAGAAATGGATTAGAAATAGGCCTGAAATTATTAAGAGCTGTAGGGTCTAGGCCAGTTTTTGTTTAATGGTTTAATAACCGCAACCTTGAAGAAGTTAGGAACAATACCACACAACAGTGACCTGTTAATGATACTTAGAGCTGTAGTGTTAAGCTTAGCAAATACTTCCTTGAACAGTGTTATCAGAAATGGTCTAAAATACAGGTAGTGGATTTCATGTTTATTACTAGATTTGTAAGATCCTGCAAGCTTATCTGAGAAAGTGTTAAAGATTTGTTCTGATCTTGGAACATCAAATAAGTGTGGTTTGTCATTGCTATTTCGTGACACATCCTGTTTAATGGTGGTATTGAGTACCTGATTGAGAATGTCGGCATTTGTTTTTATTAAAGTGATTCATGAAATCTTCACAGTCAAAAGTAGTCAACGGAAGGAACTTAGAGACTGTGGATTAGTTAATTTTGCTAGAGAATCAAATAAAACTAGGATTATAGTCAAATAGTAGGCTAATCTGGAAGAAGATAGAGTGGCCCTATATTTCAAAACATTATCCTTCTAAGCAAGGTAGTGGACTTGTAATTTAATGTCTCTCCTTCGACGTTGTGATGTACTCCACATAGGTTTAAGTGCGAGAGTTGTCTCATTAAACCACGGGGAACATTTTTTTAGAGCCTTTGGAAGGGTGGTGGGTAATTCACTGACACAGGAGACAGAACAGATGTACTTGAAACACTGCACAAGTGTCCAGTTTTATTGAAGGGCAATGTTTTCTTTCGACCCGCAGAGGGCGCTGTTGTACGTGGTCTGGTTACCAACTATGGTAAACAGAACCATGGTAATACCAAAAGACGGTACACAGTTCAGAGTGCAGGCACAATCACAGGTGCTCCAAAGAATAATCAAAAACAGAAGGCGAAAGGATAAGGGACAATAAACAGTAATAAAACTACAAATAAAAGGTGCTGAACTTGGCAGCGTTATCCCGGTCATCACTACCAGCACGACCCGGCTCACCAACCTACACTAGCGGGTCCCTCAGCCTGCTACAAACAATATTTCCGGGTCTGTCCAAGGGTTCCCTGCTGTCACTATCTTTCTTTTGTTTTCCCGATTTCTTTCTCCATTTTTTTTTCTCCCGGCTGGTTCTTGGTCCTGGACCAGTGCTTCCGCACACTCAGCCCTTCTAAAAGGGCAGACCTGAGGAAACAGTAGAGCGTTACCTTATAGGGCTAACAATCTCCCCAAGACCCGCCTCCCAACCACTCAGACAGAGGGAAAGTACACACACCCCCTTTCCCACCTCCCCGTGTCACTGCCATGACTCACAGGTGGTTATTGGACAACTGCTGCCCTCTTCCTGCAGCACTATGAACACGCCAGCAGAGTCAGCACAGATCTCCCCCTGCTACAGAGCCATTTTCTGTTTTCTAAATGCTGCTACTCAGTCTAAAGCGCTAGAAAGAGTGGTAGTGAAACTATCTACCAGTTCTTCAACTGATGGGAGAGTTGAAGCAGACAAAGTTTCTAAGAACAACTTGTTGGTTGATGACTTATAAGACAGAGTTTTAATATAGCGTGTGGGGTGCTTGATGGGACCAGGCAATGATAACTAAAAAAGAACAGCATAGTGGTCGAAGAAAGTGAGATTAGTAATTAAAATGTTCTGTACATTTAAGCCATGAGAAATGACTAAATCAAGTTTATGGCCGTGCTCATGGGTAGGGCCGGTAACATGTTGTGTAAATCCCAATGACTCCAACAGTGATATAAAGGTTCTGGCAAGAGGATCCTGACCCACATCAACAGGTATGTTAAAATCCGCTAACAGCAAAATCCTATCATGCTTCACAATCAATGATGATAAGAAATCTCCAAATACAGAAATGAAAACGGAATTGGGTCTTGGTGGCCGATAGATAACTTCAATATAAAGGACTAGAAACAACAAGTGATACAAGTGTACAAATTCAGTGCCAAAGATGGTGGCAATCCTTCCTCCTCGCTCTTTGGTTTGTGTGTTCTGACAGAAAGAAAAGCTTGATGGGTAACTCTACCAGGGGAGCATTCTTGTTGTGTTTCAGCCAAGTCTTTACTAATGCTAAAATATCTATTAAATATCTAACATAGATTCCAAAACAAAATCGCTAATTATGACAAATTTATTTGCTAAAGATCTTGTATTAAGTAGTCAGAGTCATAGGATCGGGGGGGTATGTGATCATTTGAGGGGTTAGGGGGCAATGTTATAGTTACTCTAATTAGATTCTCAGGGTGTGTGCCTCTGGAAGGTGCCAAAGATTGACAATGGGGAACCAACACAATGTTTCTATGTTTGCTGCAAGTAAAAATGATCCCCTCCTGTTAGGGTGTAAGCTGTCTTTCCTAAAGAAACCAGGTCTCGTCCAAATACTATCCCAGTTATCAATAAAACCCCAGTTCTCAGAGTACACCAGATTGATAACTAGCTATTTAGGGAGAACAGTCTGCTAAAAGCCTCACGGAGTCCCCCACTAAGAGAACTTCATCAGAATGTTTCTCTAGTTCAGGTTCCTTGTGTTCCATGAAAGCGTCACATTTATTTCTGGTGTCAAGTTTAGGTACAGTTGAAGCAGCCCTAACAGTAAAACCTTGTCTGACAGTATCCAATAATTTCTATCAGATAGGTGGGATGGAGAAGCTCCATGATCCAACCCCTTCCTTGATGGAATCCTCAGATATAAGACAGATTCAGGCCAGAAGCACAATTGACTTCTATATGGCTTAGCGATGCAAGCCCTAATGGTCTAGAATTATTCAAAGTCTCCTCGATAAACTGTTCAGAGTTTTTGTTGTCTCTAAGCTATAAGTTTTTCAAGTGCAGTTGTTTTAACTATCCTGCTTAATATTACATTTTTCACATGTAAAATCACTAACATACTCTGAACAGCTTACCACAGTGAACATAACACAGATTACAAAGCATGGGTCATCCATATCGCAAGACATTGTAGACTTTAATGAATCAGTCAGTCAAAAAATAAGCAAAACAATCTAGAAATAAAAAAGTACAAAACAAAAAGAATAAATAAAAATAAATAAATAAATAGTTAGTTAATGGTCTTACTTTACTGGAACTGGAGCAGGCAAAACACAACCACAAATGAATGCCTGAGTTTCTGAACTTTCCTGCAACAGAGTAGACAGGGAGAGAAATAAGCAGTCTGCATCCTGCCAGCACCGAGATATGCCAAACTAAAATAAACTGTGTCTAAAATAGCTGAAATCATTTTTGGTCTTTTTTTAATCAATAAGATAATTATCAACAAGAAATTACTTATTTGGTCAATATATTTTTATTTAAGTAAGCTTAAAACTTAAATGCGGTAGAAAAAATAGGGGGTTATGTTTGTTGTCTGGTTTAATGTATATAATGATATACTATGTTTTAAAAAACGATCACTTGTGAATCCAAACATGTACAAGCTTATAAACGTAAAAAACAAACAAACAAAAAAAAAACACGTAATAATGCACTGTAGACACACACCCTGCAGCTCAGTTGCATAACTTGGACTGTTTTCATTTGTAAATGCTATGTTTTAAGGCCTAGAAGCAAGCTCTCTATCAAATATCAAATTAAATGCCTCAAAATGTCCTTTCATATGATTAAGGTATCTGAAAAAAAACTGTTGAGTAAAATTGTAAATAAATGGTTAAAGGCATTATTTTGTTTTGTGGTATCCAATACTGTACATCCAACCCAACTGAGCATAGTTAAAAGGGCCTCTGTATAGTCAATAACAAAACCTGCTTGAAATAGAGAGACAAAACGCAAGGCAGAAACCGATGACCTTTAATGGTGAACATCAGTGGGGCAAGTATGACCACATTATTGTGCATCTCCTGTAAAATTAATCTGATTAAATCAGTCTCGAACTGTCAGACCTAATAACTTGAATTGATTCGAGCCAGATAGGTGACCCAACTCCACTTGAGCAAACTCTGTGACTTGACTTGTCTCAAGTCCTAGTTTTTGTGACTCGATTACAACACTGGTCTCAGAACTGAGCCTTGGGGGACACCTGTCGAAAAAGAACAAGATGCTTATGGCAAGCCATGCCAGGACACCGGTACAAGTGGAGTGTGCTAGGTGAAAACCGTATTGGAGAGGGTCAAGCAGAGAATGGTTTGACAGGTGAAAACCATATTGGAGAGGATCAAGCAGAGAATGGTTTGACAGGAAAGCAGAGAGCTGGCGATCTACCGCTCGTTCGAGGGTTTTAGAGAGGAATGAGAGAAGGGAGACAGGATGATAGTTCTGGAGGGATGAGGGATCAAGGGAGGGTTGTTTTATTTTTTATTTTTTTATTTTTTTTAAAGATGAGGGTGATGCAGGTCTGTTTCAAGACAGAGGGGAACAGCCAGAGAGCAGAGAGGTGTTGAGAAGAGAGGAAATGAAAGGGAATAGAGCAGTGGCAGCAGCTTGGAATAGGTGAGTGGGGAGGGGGTCCAGCGCACACGTGGTGGGTTTATGGCAGTGGAGCAGGGAGCAAATAGTGGAGTCCAAGAGGGGTGAGAAGGAGGGGTTGCACAGGGTGATGGGGAGTGAGTGAGAAGAGGACAGGGGGTGGGTGGAGAAGGAGGACGAGGTATTGAAGAGTTTGCAGATGTCTGTGATTTTGAAGCAGAAGGAGGTAAAGTCATCAGCAGATTTAGAAGTAGGTGGAAGGGGGGGAGAAGGTAGAGAAAAGTTTATGGGGATTGTTAGTGGATGACTGAATGACAGAGAAGAAGTATGAGAGTTTGGCAGAGGTGAGTGTAGTAGAGAAGGAAAAGAGGAGTGAATGATAGAGAGCCAAGGCAGCAGGGAGTTTGGATTTCTTCCATTTCTTTTCAACAGAGCGCAGTTCGATATTATTACTCAAATAATATTCTGCAATACAACACATTCATTGTATAGAATTTTTTGCATACACTCTGGATATACCTGACAGAGAGACACAGAAGTTGACACTGAAATGCAGAGTATGCACCCAGGAAGTATTACTTACTTCAAATAATAATACTGTGTGAATATACCAGTAATGGTATCTCACAGGCGATTATACAGCAAGTGTAACAAAACCGAAATATAGGTTGCTGTGGTGACCTTTAGCATCTATTAGCATGTGATTTGTTTTCACTCTGTTCATTGTCATTTCCCAGTTTTGTAAGGTAAGTTGCTGTTATTTTTTAATTCCTTTTTGGTTGTAATGTGCTGAATCAAGAATTTCATGTTGTCAGCTCCATAACTTATGTATTCCCGATGAGAGGCTGTGTCTCACAATGAGAATGTAAGTAATGTTTGAACAATACCCTCAGGCAAAGGCTTAAAAGAACTTACAGTACTCCTACAACCTTGCCTTTTAAGCATCCCATCCCATCCCTTTGAAAAAGGGCCCCGGCCCTCTGGTCTTCAGTATCTACTTAGCAGAGGAAAGTCTCCTCTAAAAGCATTTCTTAGTTTGTGGGGTGCCTTAAAAAGGAGATGTTGTACAGCAGCCCAGCCTGCTTTGTGAAAATTAAAAGCTATTGTGCCAAAGGTTTATTTATATTTAACTTCTAGAACAAGTGATAGAATTAAAATCCTCTATTTCAAAGTTTTAGAAATTGACAAAAAACTGTTATATATTTTTAACCCGTAACTGCTATCCAGCAAAAAAAAACAAAAAAAACAGTTAATTAAGTATTATCCACGGATCCAGTGAATCCATAGTTTATTTTATCTAAGAAACAGATACATGAAATAAATTTAACAAAAAATTAAATTTTAGCAAAAGAAAACAGCACTATTCAAATATTTCAGAGCAGTTTCATTGCTCAGATGCAATTTGGACATGGGATTTTTGCTCGTGTTGCAAGACACATTTGTTTTTTGGTTCTTTGACAGACAAATGGAGCACCTTTTGTTTTTAGATTTCGGAATGTCATCTGCAGAGATTGGGACAGCAAGCAGTGGAATTCCAGGAGATTCGCGCATGCGTAAAAAGGCTCAAAAAGGTAAATGCTAACTTATTTCATGGCTAACTTATTTCCTGTGACACCGGTACTGGGTACCAGGACTTATTTAATCTGCTCTTGGATTCCATTCATTCACATTATATCAATGTTTCACAAATGCGCTTTCATTCATCACCGTTCATGCTGCTTGCATTCTGTTTCCTACTATGCATCTCTGTCTTAGCTGCTATTGGCCACCATTAAAGTCAGTATAATCACTGCATGTTGATTGGCCGAGCTTTCATTCTGATTAGATTTCATTCTGGCATGCATCACAAGTCTCTGCCCATTTCTCTTTGTTCAGTGCTCGTTGGTTGATCAATGAGAGAAGACTTTAGCAGTGAGATGTGAAAACATTGAAATGGAGTAATTATTATTTTTATAGTGTATTATTATAACTTTTATAGTGTTTGTGCCTGAATGTGACAGAAATATGAGTTCTGGTGATAAATCTTCCTTCCGACCTGTGAGGGCGCTAAAGAACGAGAGAAGTATCTGGAAGGGCTGGCCTGACAGTTCGTTTCCGGGACCGGGAAGTGGGTCAGCCTGGAAAGAAGCGAGACTCTGTTGTAAGACTGAAGTGATTTGAAAGGTAAACGAGGGGCAGCT
This sequence comes from Polyodon spathula, assembly GCF_017654505.1. Taxonomy (NCBI): domain Eukaryota; kingdom Metazoa; phylum Chordata; class Actinopteri; order Acipenseriformes; family Polyodontidae; genus Polyodon; species Polyodon spathula. Next base: position 98,884,331 of record NC_054534.1, read on the forward strand.
GCAAGTAATAAGGCGGCTGCAACCGTTTACCTAGATATCATGCGGAATTACATATAGGGGCCAGGGTAATGCTGATCTTTTCCTTCGTTTGGGTAAACATTTGGAGAGAGAAGGAGCGAGAGAGGAACTCTCATTAATTAAAAGAGAAATACATGTTGTGTGTGTGTATTGTTAACACTCTGTGTTTTTGTCACTGTAGACAGTTAAAGCACTTCTCCGTAGCTGTCGGAAAAAGGGTCAACACGATCCGGAGCACCACTACACTCCACACAAACCTATGTCTGCACCGAGCACCTGCTTGGTTATCCCCGCGCTTTACACATTGTTGTGTATAGCCGGGGATTTATTATTTAATGGTCACCAGACCCGGATTACCAATTAAAGCACCTTGTTCACTGAAATACCGTTCTGTTTATCACTCCTGCACCGCATCACCACTACACCTGTTCCCCTTACCAACCACTTTGCCACACTGAAATATACTGGTCTTTTTCTAGAATAGATCAAAGTTCTCACTTAGGTTATTGCTAGTTGCCAGTATGGAATTATACTCCTGGAACTGTAACTTATCTAAAATAATAGATCTTACTTTAATAGTATCATAATGTTCACCCTCTTGAGATGTTGGAATGAATTGGGGCTTCCATAAATCTGTTCATGTCCCCGTGGACCAGTCGACTCCCTGAAGCAACCAGGGATCCCAGAATTGGAAAGAAGAAAGCTGAACCAATCAAAACGCTGAACATGCTTGATGCTCCCCTTTCTGTAAAAGCAGAACCAATTACATGTTTTTGATTGAACAGGTTGGGTGCAAATATGTGACAATCCATTTTTTAACAGAAGACCTGATTCATAGCCAGTTGGCAAATGTAAAAAATTGGTCTAAACCTATTACTGTGAATTAAAATATAAAATGAATCCTAGTTATGTTGAAAAAGACATTACAGGAATATACACAACACAACAGACTGAAATGGTAAGTAATTCATTTTGTTGTAAACCCTACAGTCTGTTCACTAACACTTTTTTTTGCTGTAGTTGACTGTCTTCCTTTATAAATTCACTACAAATCTATTTTTTACAGTAGCATCTTGGAAATTATGTCCTTTTTTTCAGGAACCTCTGGGGAACATATGAATTTGAGTATTGTTTATAATGTATTCTGCTTAGAGATACATGTGTAAAATTTTGTTATTCTATGACCAGAGAGATCTTACAATACTTCCTGAAAGTTTTGTTGAAAAATATTAATGTTTGGGCAAATTACATAACATTGGGGGATATGTATAAAGCGTTTTCACAGGCCTAAAAACTGTCCTGTATGTATCATGACACTTTTGGCAAGTTAAGACCACGTTACTACCGCCAAAATGTGCTACGTCGTACAATGCAGTCTGATGCTCGTAAGCCATGCATTTTAAGGCATGCAAAGCCTTAATTATATGCATGGGCAAATTGTAGGTGAGGCTCATTTGTAAATAAAGTCTGTGATATTAAAATGAGATTTATGAAGTGGCAGAACAGCAGTGACTGCCTTAAAAGGGTCCACAAATAAGATTGATTTCAAATTGGTCGCAAAGAAAAAAAGTCAGAAAGCAGTCGATAAGAATTTGTGATAGTGTGAATTTTCAGGGGCATTTCTTACAATGGAGAGTACAGACTCCTAGCCTTCCTGAACAACCCAGGAACAGAGAGAGAGAGTACTGAGAAGAAGAGACAGAGAAGGGAAAATATTTATGGTCTGCATTACCCTTTCTGATCTCGTTGAGGATGAAATTATAGCTTGATACCAACTATTTCATTATGTACAATTGTTTATATTCGTCATATAAAACATCTGGTATATTATGTTGGGCAAACTATTCAATAACATTCATGCAATTCAAGCCCACTAAGTCAAGGAGCATCACTATAATTAAATATAAAGTAGCAGAGGTTCTACATTAATGGTGAGGCAATACCAACAGTGTCTGGGAAGCCTGTGAAAAGTCTTGGGAGATGGTATGATGGAGACCTAAAGGACACAGTTCGAGTAGGACAAGTGAGACAACAAGCATTGCAAGGGTTGAAGAGCACAGGCAGCAGCACTTTACCGGGCAAACTGAAACTCTGGTCCTTTCAGTTTGGTCTACCACCAAGACTTCTGTGGCCACTCACTGTGTATGAGGTTTCCTTGACATCACAGAGAAGCCGGAAGCATTAATCAGTTCATACGTCAGGAAATGGTTAGGCATTCCACGATGCCTCAGCAGAGTGGGACTGTTTGGTAAAGGGATATTGCAGCGGCAAGTCTCAGCTCTATCCGAGGAGTTTAAGTGCGTCAAAGTTTGATTGGAAATTTCATTGGTAGCGTCATAGGCAGCACCTGTGTTGAAAAGCAGGAGGAGAGGCAGTGTGTAAAGACAGTTTCCCAGGCCAATCAGAGAGAATGGATGAGATGGAAGATTGTGGAACAATGTAAAACATCAGCTGGCAAGATCTATGGACAATAGAACAGTGCAAAATCAGTTTCCTCATCAGGTCAACATATGATGTTCTTCCACCACCACAGAACTTTGATCTATGGGTAGGAGAGGATCCGTGGTGTCCTTTATGTTTATCACCAGCTACATTAAGACACATTTTGTCAGGATGTAATGTGAGTCTTAGCCAAGGACAGTTTACTTGGCATCATGACCAGGTGCTGCGATGTTTGGCCTTAGCATTAGAAGACAAGTGCAGCATGACGAACAAGTTGCCACCAATGCCAGCAATAGATGACACACAAAGAACAACATTCCTCCATCCAGGGGAGCAACCTCAAAGAAAAGGTATTAAAACCAAAACTCATCTAGGACAACTGGAAGCTGCTAGAGACTGGAAAATGCTGGCAGATGTTGGACAATGGCTTATTTTTCCACCTGATATTGTCTTGTGGTCTGAATCAGCAAGCCTTGTTCACCTGGTAGAGGTAACAGTGACATGGAAGGATGCTGTGGATGAGGCGTGTGAAAGGAAGAAAGTTTGGTATGCTCAACTAGTTGCTAAAGCGGAACAGCTAGGATGGAGAGTCCGGGTTTACCCAGTGGAGGTGGGTTGTTGAGGATTTGTGGCACACTCTACAACCCGGTTTCTCAGAGACATCGGATTCAGTGGTTAAGAGCTGCAACGCATAGTGAAGAACTTACCTGAAGCAGCAGAGAGGAGCAGCAACTGGCTCATGTTTAGACAAAAAGATTCTGATTGGGGACCTCAAGAACAATAGAAATAAAAAAAAAAAAACATTGATGTAAAGGAAGGAAAGTAAGCTAGACTTAGCTGAATGGGGGACGAAGGGAGGTGATGCTGGGACACCAGGATCACTGTCGATGAAACACCAAGGATAGAAGGTACCCACTTGAAGACCCCAGAGGAGTACCCTACTAAGCTCAGCTTAGTAGGTGATTATCTTGGCGAGAGCTGGAATTGACTGTGGTCCTGTACATCTCTGTATCGTCAACGTTGCAGCTGGGATCTGTCAATCTCAGGCACAAGATGCTGCCGCAACTGCTGCCACTCCCAGCAAAGCCATACTGTAGTTTGTTTATTCAATTTTTTTTAACACCAAAGAACATAAATACTGTTTCAACGTGAGTTATATACTTTCTTGTTATTTAAAATTCTCATTTTCCAACTGCAAATGAATTCCTAATAAATTATGACAATTAAGGATTTTCTTATAAATTCCCTCTCAAACAAAAGAAATAGTTGCAAGAAGCATGACTTGTTAAGATAGTAACATTATTTTGTAAATCAAAATCATTTCGGAAATCACATTAGCACGATTTTTTAATAACGAAATAGGTATAACGACCGTTTGAAAATGCCAAAAACAATGCTACATACCGATTTGTTCATTAACACTGGAGTTATCAATTGCAAACTTTTGAAAAAACCCCCCTTACTGTGGTAATCTTTATGTTAAATTCTCAAAGCATTCCAATACTGATCCCAGCCATACAGTGATTTTAAACAGAAGCTACGGCTGAAACAAAAACTAAATACATGTAAGTGAAGTCAAGAAAAGGTAAAGCGTCTACATTCTAACTTAATTGCACATCACAAGCTGTACATCACAATAATAAAATGGGAAAAAAGCTTTCAAGAACACCTGCTTTTAAACAAATTGTAGACTAAAGATTAGTGTCACCTGTACTGTTCATCAGATGCTTCACATGCTTTGGAAAGTTACAACACGGTGTATTTATTTAAAAAACATCTGCCTGTTATTATTGATGCTGAAGCCATATATTACTTTGATACCAGTTAACTAGGAGTGTAATGTTTATGACACCCACTATGAAAGAGTGATATTTCTCATGTAAACTGTACAGAATAATCACGGAATAAGGACAGGAGTAACTACATATCATCAAACATCAATGTGAACTGGATTAAAAGACAAAAATAAAAGTACAGTAGTACCTATGGGATGCCCAGATCGATTTTGTTTTGTATTGTGACTATTTACTATATATATATATATATATATATATATATATATATATATATATATATATATCTATATAATCTATATATATATATAAATTGTTCTTACTGAAAAAATCGGTACATGTTTAGCCAATTAAGCAGAATATATTTCGCTGATTTTTTGGTTTTTTGCCTGTCACTTATACCAATGGACAATAATACCAATTTTTATGTGAAATGTGTTTAGATTCCACATGTCCTTCCCTAGTTCTTGTCCTAATGGGCTAAGGAATGTACTATAGAATTTGTCTCAGGGGGGAAAGAAAAGAAAGCAGGCCTCAATTTTTTATTCTTACTTCTTCGCTCCATGCAGTGCAGCCGCAGGGGTCTCATCTGAGTCGGTCTGAATCCGCGGAGGCATTTTCTCAGCATATTGAAACAGTTCTACTTGTCATAGGGGGCACTGAATAACTTTTTTTTTGCTAATGCCATGGACGTGTCTGTGCTGCTTGGCAGAGCAAACGTATTCCCCAAAGCCGGCAGTTTTGGCAGGTCAGTGCAAACTCATGACTTTTGAAGTACAAACTGAATTGTAAGGAACAGTGTTAGTAATGGCTAAGCTAATCAGTGGCAGTGTGTCAAAATAATGTCCACTGACCCTAAGTTGAGGAGGTGTGTTAGTAATGACTCGCTCCTTTTGACACTGATTCTCAAAATGGAAAAAAAGGAATTGTTCTTTATAAACCTCAGTTACATGACAGATGTGCCATTAGTTGAAAAAGTTTACAAATGTTATGACCTTTTTTGCCCCTTTTGGAAACACCATTCATTTTTTAAATTTATCATAAATTATTCAGAAACACCCACCCCTAATGATATATACCAGCTTTTTTCTAAAATATCTCACAAACTACTTTAAGCATTCTGACATTCTTAAGAAAGACAGCCTTAAGGGATAGTGGAAAGCACAAATTATTATTTTTTCCCATAGTGGATATGAATGAAAAACAACACCATCACTAAACTAATTCTACCTGTAAGGTTTTTGTATTTCTGTGCAAAAGTTGTTCTTGGGGAATTTAATCTAGGTCACTTCTGTTTCCATTTAGCAAGGGGGCGAGGCCTTGTCACCCAAATGTAAATATATACTTACTGTAAATATTTGTTTTATTACATGCTATTTACTTTGGGATTTGGCACTTAAAATACAATACTTAAAACTGTCTTTAAAAAGTGATATTTTGCCAGGCATGTTATTTCTTTTGTAAAAACACATTCTGTATAGTATATTGCATGTACTGAATAACGCAATACATTACATTTGTTTGTTGTTAAATGAAAAGGGGATCGTCACTTATGAGAAATGATACATTGAAATATTCCTAGGCGGCTGCTCTTGGCTTAGTGTTCAGGTCAGGTCAGGTTACTTGTCTAGTATCGAGTGTACTGTAAATTGCTGAGTCATGTTGAAGCATTCATGTGGCTGATGTAAGCCTTGATATTTTGCATCATCATTAGCAGCAGTAGCTCAGTGTGACTCAAAGGTAGGGCTGACGCAGTAGCTGGATCATAATGACAAGGCAGCTGGCACGGAGGAAAGGCAGATATTCAAGAGGGATTAGATTCAACTTGCAATAGGCTTGGACGGCAGAGTCTCTTCACACCAGCATCTGTGACTTTCTGTGAATGAGAGTTCAGCTACTGTAACAGTGGCAAAATTGTAACACTGCCAGATAACTTTGGAGTGTGTGTGTGTGTGTGTGTGTGTGCGTGCGTGTGTGTGCGACAGTGACCAACAGCATGACCCAAAGACCTGTTGCTATCTCCAGTGGAGGCTATGGAAAAGGAGACTCAAATGGCACCCTCCCTATTGTGCCAACTACCACAGGTAAAGTGGAGCTGAGAAAAAAAGTAACTTTACTGAGAGGGATCTCAATTATAACTGGCACCATCATTGGAGCTGGGATCTTTATTTCGCCCAAGGGTATCCTTCAGAACAGTGGAAGTGTGGGGATGTCACTTGTGATCTGGACTGCCTGCGGGTTGCTGTCATTGTTTGGTAAGACTTTTTAAAATTTAAATCTCTAAATGCTTTTAAAACATATATGTATCTGAGCCTTAAACATTCACAGAGTTTGCATGGGAGTAGCACATCTGTTGTAGAAGACAGCCCTTTGGACGTTAAACAGCTGCCCTTTGTAGTAATTATAGGACAAGGTTAAAATCACACCTGTCTACATTTAATACTGTGCCTGGTGGTCTGCTGCTGTACTGAAATTTTTTTGATCTTCGTGATTAGGGTGCTTGTGATAGAATGTAATTTGTGCAGGTTGAATTACTTGCCATTACCCCAACACCCTACTGAAAGAGAGAAATCATCTTTCTTCAAACTTTTATATTCATGTTTGAATCAGGGAATATACTATATTAAAATTCTCTCACTACACTGTCTTTTTCTCCTTGTTGGAGACATTCGTGTTTGAATTGGCTTTAAACTGATGTGAAAGTTGCAGTAAATTCTCTGCCCTTAGCAGACTGTATCCCAGATGGCAAAAACACAAAGCAGTCTAGGTCAAAGTCGTAGTCTACAGACTAAATATAACATAGACAAGGGCTCATTATGACAGTTGAAGGTTTTTTGTACTGAGGGCAACCTGCACATGTTTCATAGTCTATTTGTCATTTCAGTTCCAGTTACTACCACTTTTGAAAATGTGTAGAATTACCTACTACAAACCTACTAAATACCTACTACAAACCATCAGTAACAAACGAGATAGATAGGAAAATGTTTGCTAGGACATTGCCCCTTGCAATGGAAAGCATAGCAATCTTAGCTTATTGTATATTGGTTTTACAGTTGTGCTATTATTTTTCTGCTAGGTCAGTAAACTTTGGTGAAATCCAGTCACATGTCTAACTGATACACAATGAGGTTGTTTAACCTTACCACAGGAAAAATACATGACCTCGGTGGATTCTCTGGAATTTAAAAGCATTATAATCAGCCACAGTGTGTCCTTATATATTATATATATATATATTATATATATATATATATATCATATATATATATATATATATATATATATATTTTTATACTAAATTTTTTTTTTTTTAACTGTGCTGGAGACTGCTGATTAAATAATCGTCATTTTCATCAACATTGCTTTCAACAGAAATACAGAATTGAAGGTACCTGGTGTTTTAGGCAGGTCAGAGAAAATAAAATAAATGAAATCTAATATCCAGTGTATCAAAGTTGTGGCATTCTGCCCACCTATCTTGATCTGATGATTGGGTGTTTAATGTTATGAATGAATAGATCTAAATTAACTGTGACCTGAGGTGAGCATTTCCTCAGGTATTATATAAGTAAATGAAAACCAAATAAAGTGATTGCAGTTGTGAACATCATTATAATTACAGTGAATTAGTCTGCTGTCAGAACCATTACCAAATCATATTGTTATTAGCAACAGCAATATACAGTAGCATTGTACCTTGGTCCTGATGCAGTAGGGCACATATACAACCACAGTATTAATTCATACCCTTATTAAACTACTGGTATGTAACACCCGCTTGCTCAGAGGGGCTACAGACAGACAACACAAAACACATGCAGGGGAGGGAACATCAGAGTGAGAAAAATCTGTATAACAATCTCTTTACTTTCCATACCTTAGGTTCCAATCAGCTACTGACAGGCTAGAAATTCACCCACATCATTGTTTAAACAGACATACTGTATGCCAGACGAATACTTATTGTCAGGAAAGCCCATGTACAGGTTCTGTTACTCGCCGTTCCGAACACTAGATTTGTGTTCCTACTCCTGCACAAACAAAACCACCACGAAAGATAGACCCAGGACTTGTTTGCAAGAATGTGTAACACTATCAATTATTCAATTTGTCAATACCCCAAAAAAGTATAAAAGTTGGAGAAGCTACTAAAAAGTGATAAATCAATTACAAAAGTGTTAATCAATAATATATAGAACATGCACTAACCAAATACAAGTGCAAACTTCTAAATAAAACATACAATGACAAATAAATACATAGAACAGGGGCATTACTCACCCTGCTACAGGTATGCTACAACTATTTCTTTTTTGTTACAAACCCTACCTGTTTAACTGGTTATTCTGCTTTCATTCCTCTTTGTTTTTTTAGATAACGACACTAATCATTTCACACACCATAAATGTGCTTTATATTGGGGGTTTGCAACACGTGTACTCTATAAGAAAAGGCAAATTAAACCATAAGTAAGGAACACAATGTGGCATTACTAACACAAACACATATAACATATGCAGTTCCTGTGCTTATGAACTGGCGTGCCGACTGTGGAAGAAATAAGAATCTAAACTTAAAATAACATTTACCGTGCCCACTTTCTTCAGGGGATAAACGAGAACAAGATTAAATAAACCTTTTTGGATACTTTAGTTGAATTGTTCATATGCAATTTGTAGTACCATAAATGGCCTATTTGCACTGTAAGTTTGTCAATGCTTTTCCCATGGGTATACTATGCATTTACTAAGGTTTGTAATTTTTTTCGCTAAACCATACTTCAGGGCTTTACCTGGGCTTTATCATGGTTTCACTATACTTCATTAGACTTTGCTATGTTTTTACTGTGGTAAACTTCTATAAGGTTTCACAGGCTGAAACATTCAGGAAGGAAAGGGTTAATTGTCAATGTTGACTTGTCATTCATACAATAATTAAAGGTGAGTCAGTTTAATAAAGAAGCTTACTGTAATGGTACAAGAAACACCCTTTTCTGCTTCTGTGAAAGTTCTAGAAGCTTACATGGATTGATGTAAACTTTGAAACCTGTACAACTGTTCACTTGGATTTCAGCACTACACAAAATTCCAATAGAAATGAATAGTTTATAAACATGTTATTCTGTGGTGACTAAATAACTATGGTTATATATGTATCTGAGTTAGCCAGAAATATCATAACCAAAAAAGAAAAGGTCTCTAAGGTTTTATAATGAGGCACTTTCCCTGTGAGAGGCAGGCTCATTATTCTTACACAAAATTAAAAGTGAAGCATGACTTTTCCTTTTCTAACTGGCTGTTTTATTCTTTAAGAAGATTAAATAAGGAATGTATTTGATGGATACATATATTGATTTTTAAATGAAATATCCCACACTTAATTTCACCTCTGCTTGTCTGAACAATGCAAAGAGGAAGCAACAGTTTGTGACGTTGGTAAATTGCATGTGTTGTACTGTAAGATACGCAGCCAGAGGCATTGTAACAGTTCCTTAAATATGAAAAAAGAGCTGTTTTTTGTCTGTTTTTAACCAAAGCTCAAATCCCCATAGGCTAACGTAGCTCAAAGAGCCTGTTTGCGAACAGTATCAAGATTTTCAGGCTAAGACTTGAGGCTGTTCGAACACTGAACAGCTTGGGCAGCTGTAGTCCAGAGAGATTATGTGTTTTGGGGGTTCAGAAATTGAAGGTATTTTGAAATAAATATTACAATGAAGAGAATGCAATTCTATTTATATGGTCAAGCTAGGACCTCAAACTACTGATATACATGTGTAATAATATTGCAAAGGCAAATACAAAAGTAATTTAATGTATTGTTTAATTTAACACTAATTCATGAACAAAATGTGTGGCGCTTTTCTTTCTTTTAAGTGGTAATTTATTTATGTAATTACAAAAACAAAGCACAGGGATAGAGGAAAAGGCATTTGCTTCAATGTGTTTTCCTGTCTCTTCTATAAATAATTGTTTTAGGAATTCTATCAGGCAGCCTGTCAGACGGGAATTTTGCTTACATGTATCATATGTGTAAACAAATAAATATCTTTATTTTGTGGAAAATACTGTTTGGTCTGACAGAAACATTTTTTTAGAATGTATTTGCAATGTAAATTAGTGATATTGGCCTTGGATGTCATCAAATTTATGGAAATACGAGTTTCTAACAGGTAGTTAGTAAACTATGGGGTAGATAACTATGCAGTAGTTGCAAGCCAGTTGTAAACAATTTGGAAGTGTAGGGTGAAATGTACTACACAAGCAGAATGCTGTTAGCAACTTTTTAGAATGCTTTGTGGCAGCAGGTTTTATTTTCTTCCATAAAAGGTACTTGCTTGTTAGAGAATTCATATGGGACTAAAAATCACCACATAAACAGGTGGTTTTGGAATTTTTACAGACATCGATGAAATGTAATCCAGTGAGATTGTTTTACAGGACAGCAGTGTCTTCTGGAAAATGTAAACTCAGGCGTCCTATGTCTTTTCACTCTCATGCGAATCGACTCAAATCGAATACAGTCCCAGCCTCACATTTTTTTTATGCTTTTCCATCAGATCAGATTTACAGTACATAAATAGTGTAAATATGTGTTGCTTTATGTACATGCATGCTTGCCAACATTTGGAAACTGTTCAGCGGAACATTTTCAATTGCTGGACCCGACTTTATTTAATATATGTCTCAGAATCTTCAACAGAACGCTTCCTGTGATCAATGAATGCTGTATGAAAATGAAAGGTGTGGCTAACTCCATTGACTCACACATTATACTCAAAATCATACACAACAGTACAGTGCATGAGGGTAAGTAGCAGCCGAAGGGGAAAAAAAAAACAAAAAACAGCATGGCGCAAGGGCGAAGGTCCTAGGCCAGCTCTAAAGAATCCCAAAGGATACATATTGGGATTTTTTTTCATATGCATTATGACGCTGGACTTTTGCAAGGAAATCAGGATTTACCCAACCATATCGGGACTGTTAGCATGTATGGGAGCATGCAAAAAAAAAAACACACATGCCTTCAATTCCAAAATATCACAGAATGTAGAGTGACTGTGCCAGTTCAGTGCGATAAGGCACAGAACAAAGTATAGGATAGCTTAAGGTTCTCAGGCAACTAATAGCAACACAATATTTAAAAGGTACTGGTGTAATAAGACAATCATTCTATTCACCTGTAGGTAGTGAGACTTTGAACAGGTAACAAGGTTCACAGTGAGATTATGTATTAAACAAAGTGCAAGTGTAATAAAGCTGCTACCCAGAGAGGGGGACCTACATTTTCAAAACACAGTAAAACAGTAATAATAAAAACTAAATACCGTGGTCAAAACAAACACACACACACACTCCGTACAGGGGAGGGAACAATGAGAAAGAGAAACTAGCATTACAAAATAGCCTATTCTGTTTCACTTCCTAAATTCCAGTCATGTTCACTATTCAACACTGGCATACTATCGGCCCAATACTTAGTTGGGATGCTCCATTTACAGGTCCATTTCACTTTCTATTACTCGTCGTTTCAACCTCCAAACGCTGTGTTCCCACTCCTTCACATACAGACACAAAACCCAGGATGGCCGTCCTGTGTAAAAACATGGTTTATTTATATTCAGGTGCGTAAATTGATCAATAATTCAATTAACTGGTGCCCAAAAAGGCAAATAAAGGAAAAGGAGTGGAGAAGCCAACATAACATGATACAAATCAGTGATAAAGTGTGCAATCAAATCAATACATAATTATAAAAATAACACCTGTAAAATAATTGTGAAAACTTGACGCTGTTACACACATTAAAACAATCTGGGTACCATGGTTAACCACTGTAAGGCCTGAATGACAAGTCACTCCTGCTCCCTGGTGCAGTTTTTTTTTTCCTGTAGTAGCTTTTATACCACAGTAACAATAAGCTAAGCATTTTTGGATTTTTAACTGTAATTCATGTCTATCGTACTGAGAGATAAAAAGAAAGAGCTAATTTGGAAACCATGCCATAATATGTGAAAAATAAAAACAAACATGACTGCTTGTGCCTTATAACATCAATATTTCTCTTCCTCTTCCTTTGTTTTAACTTTGAATCTATGATTGAGTGTTTTTGGCATTACAGTATGTATGATATAGGAACCTACCACATCACATTGCATGGTATTGGTATAAGTATGTGTGTTTCTTCATCACTGTTGTCAGTGAGCAGTCCATCACTCAATGATCCAACTTAACAACTTGCACCCCTCGTGATATTCAAGTTTGACAAGGTAGCTGGTACTTTAAATCAAACTAATAATAATAATACAAAAACATATTCAAACTTATTGAACTGTAAAGTCTTTTTGAACTTTATGTTACTAAATGTAATTCTCTTTATTTTAAAATCTACTTTTCACATTTGATTTATTCATCTTGTTCCACTTTATTTTTTCTCTTTAAGAGTGGACTTATCTTTTGGTTTAATTTCTTTCTGGTGATTATATAGTTATACAAGATTAATCTTATGTAACATTAAAGCCAATAATTCTAATTACAAAATGCATTTCTCCTCAAGACAGTGGAAACCTTTTTTTTTTTTATCTGCTTGAAGGGAAAGCTAGACTAGCATAGCATAGCCCAGTCAGCCTCTTCATGTCCAGTGACCCTGCCATTCCACATACAGTTAATCTGCAGTAACTGGCATCACCCTCTTATTCCATCCACTTCTTTCTATATTTTCAACACACGATAATGTATTACATAAAAACAGTGGGAAGAACCAACCTCAAAGTATATCGATTTCATTTTCTTATCTGAAATGTACACTTGGCAATTGCTACAAAATAGGGCTCTTTATAACACAAATAAGTTTTAACCAGTATTAAATTAACTAAGAATTGTTTAATAATAAAGTTGCAGTGGAAAGGCTTTACATGGAACAACTCAGCTGTTTTTTTTATCGTTTTTATTCTAATCTTTCTTACTCCTTAGAACTGATCTTAGAAATCAGCCCATAAGCTCTTGAACTAGTTGTTTAAATAAAAAACAATGCTATACTAAATCATAGATACATCACTATGTGGACTTTTAAGATTTATTGAGATCTTGATAGTTGTATTATTTGCTTTCTTTGTTGTTATTTCTCACAGGGGCCCTTTCATATGCTGAGCTTGGTACATGTATCAAGAAATCTGGTGGTCATTACACCTACATCCTTGAAGCCTTTGGTCCACAAGCTGCATTTGTGAGAGTTTGGGTGGAGTTGCTTGTAATACGGTTGGTATAACTACTTTATATACTCGTATACAACCCAGTCTCACGAAAGAAACATTAACAGATTTATGTTTATGCATTTCTGGGGAAAAAAAATGTTACATAGGCAACGTTTTCACATTCAACCACAGTGCTTCGTAGCTTTATAAATATGAAATTCTCTTTTCATATTTATTTTTTTGAACATTAGTTTATGGATAATCTTGTTTGCTTTTAAACCAATTAAATTGTTACTAAACAATTACTATTATTTAGTCCAGTCGTTTTAATTCCATACATGATCTTGTTGTACTAGTGCTAAAATATACACTGCCTTTGTTCTTTATTATATCGCTTAATATAATTTTAGGAAATTGCACGTCAGCACTGTACTTGCATCCAGAGCGCATCTGCCGATGAAAATAAAAATACGGCTAAAAACAAAACAGTATTCAGTTCAACAGAGACCCTCAGTAGTTTAAAAACAAATAAGTTAAATGCCCCATCCCGTGTTTATCTGTGTAGATTGAAATCTACATCTGCTTGATCTGCGACTCTCAGCCAATAAATAGTTAGGGACAGGACGTTGAAAAGAATTGTGCGATATGTGGGATCGAGTCAAAGAATCAAATGTATATTTCAAGGTTTTAAAACAACATTTCCCACAAAACTAATGTTCACAGAAAATAAATATAAAAGAGAATTTTGACAAAAGCTGCCGCGAATCGCTGTGGTTGAAAGTGAAAACGTTGCCCACGTAACTTTTTTTTTCCCCCCAGAAAGCAGAAATGCAGAAATGTTAATCTGTTAAAGTTTCTCTCGTGAGACTGTTGTCGTATAGCATGTCCATTTAAATAAGGGCCATCTCTCTGTCTTGTTTGTGCCTTAAAAGTGTTTGCATACGTAGTTCTGGTCACTGATTAAAAGCACAAAGAAAAAATCTACATAAAAAAAAAATTTAACATGTTGCATCCACACAAGAAATTTACTTTTACAGAAAGTTACAGAATGAGCTATGCTTCTAACATTTAAGTTAACGTCTTTATTCAAAAAACAACATTGTTGTTTAAACAAAAAAGAAAAATGAGAACAAACCTGATGTTGTTGTTTTTGATAGGACATCCAAGACAAAACTAAGCTAGTACGCTATGGTATTCCTTTAGTACAATGCTCAAATACAGTACAGATAGTTGAGTGAGGAGTTGCTTTGTCAGTCCATATTCACTACTAGGAATATTAAAAAGGCTATTGCAGTGCATTTGAATAAGGATTTTAATTTAAATATTAGGGACATCATGCATTCTTTCAATGGGAAAGTTACAATGACATGTGTTGATAACCCACAAATTATTTTAAAGGACATACTGTAGTATGTTTTAGGGGTAGGACCAAATATTTTAAGACAAGCGGTTTTGTACATTTTTGATCTCACCCAGTCCTAGGTTGTAGTTAGATAGATTATAAAATGATAATATATTATAATTTGACTGTTCTATTTTACAGCTGAATCACAAACATATTTTGAGATTTAATTCAGGATATGACTTATCATTAAGAAGTGTGTTCTTTATTTCTTGCATAGTCCTGCTGCCACAGCAGTGATCTCTTTGGCTTTTGGACGGTACATATTGGAACCCTTATTTATGCCATGTGGGATACCGGAACTACCAATCAAGATTGTCACTGCCATAGGAATAAGTAAGTATCCATCCCATAGCATGTTTTTTAACAGCAAGGTCTGTTTGTTCTCAGAGTTCTCTTAGCAGTTAATACTTCTGACCCACCCAGAACATATACATGCATAATACTATTTTAAAGACACCCACAGCCAGGATACACAACATAGAATAGACTGATAAACAAACAAGACCAGTGGATAACCCTGGCTAGGGAAAAGGATGTGTATGAGGGCATTGTTTGCCTTTATGCTTTTCGACGTCATTAAACATGTTTACCTTTGACATTTTGCCCGAGTGCTTACCTGTGATTAGTTTACAAGGATACATTGTCTGAAGGCTGGGTGTGAAACAGTGACCATTCATGGCTCAAGTGATCATCTTAACCACCGTACAAAAAAATATAGAGTGTATAATCTCACACAACACGTTAGAGATGTTTGGTGTATCAGACTCTATGCTGTAGTGCTTTGAGTAATTAAGAACACAATTTTATGCATTGGCATATTACAATTAAAGTGTTACTTTCAAACAGTCATGATTAAAGGGTACATAAGGACCTTTGCTAACACTTTATTTTAAGCACTACATATTAGTAATTTATTATGTACTTATGATACGTCATTAATAAAAAAACTTTTGCAGCCCCTATTCTGAAGTAAAGTCTTCTTTTACATTACTTAAGAACTTATTAGCAGTATATGTCATTAATACAGTGCATAATAAATGCCTAATATGTAATGCTTAAAATAAAGTGTTACCGGTCCTTTTTATTTTATTGTGTTACATGTTCCCATGTATTGCTACAACTGTTTACATAATGCTGACATATGTAATTGAGATTTACCAGTGAGCAGGAGGATGATGGGAAATGTAGTTCTGAGAGGTCCATGTGGGTACATGGGAAGCCATCTTGAGGCAGGGAATGCAATTTAAAAGTTTAAAAGTGGTCAAAATATAAAAAAATAAAATAAAAATACACACACCTTACGTAAACAGTTGTCGCAAAACACATGGGAACAGGTAACACAATAAAATAAAAAGGTCCTTATGTGCCCTTTAAAGTTGTTTGTAAAAGTTAATGCGTTGAGTGTAGGGTGTCTCTTATTATATCTCGTGTGGTTTGAAGGACCGTGATGTGAAGCAGCGTGCTTCTGACTGCTTAAACTGTGAGAAATTTCATGTCTTATACAATAAGAAACACCCTACACATGACATCTTTATTATAAATTACACAAATGAACACTGTACTCAGGAATTCCTTTAAACTAAACACATAAAACTTTTTTTTTTTTCTAAAACAGAACTTTTATCACCTCTCGATCAGTTGGCAAATAGCTCAGTCCAAAATCAACTGCCACAGTCCCTGAATAATGCATGTAGGCTTATGGGATCTGTGTCGTGGTTAGACTATTTATGTAAAATAAAAAAGTGTAGCCGGTGAAACGTGTATTTTTAAGAACACAAGACTATAGGGAGTGTGGAAGGGTGGTGGGTAATTCACTGACACAGGAGACAGACAGGTGAATTTGGCAACACCGCACAGGTGCCCAGTTTTATTTCAGGGTGCTGTTTTTTCTTTAGTCCCGCAGATGGCGCTGTAGGTCCGTGGTCTGATTTACCAACGATGGTAAACAGAAACACAGGCATACCAAGCAATGGTACACAATACCGACGCCCTTGCAGGTGCTTCGAAACAATAATTCAAAACAGAAGGCACAAAAAAACAGGGAAAATAAAACAGTACAAAAACTACAAAGTGCTGCACTTTGCAGCGATATCCCGGTCGCCGCTGCCCGTGCGACCCGGATCACCGTTCTACACTGCCGGCTTACTAGCCTGCTCTGATATACTAATCAGGGGTCTGCCCAAGGGTTCCCCGCCCTCAATGTCTCACTCTGAACCTCCATTTCTTTCTCTCCCACTGGTTCTCGGTCGTTGACCAGCGCTTCCGCACTCTCGGCGCGTTTAACAGGGCTGATCTGAGGAAACAACAGAGCGTTAATTTATAGGGCTAACAATCTCCCAAGACACGCCTCTCAGCCATTCAGAGAGGGGGAAAGTCCACACACCCACTTTCCCACCTCCCCATGTCACTGCCATGACTCACAGGCGGTTGTTGGACGACTGCCGCCCTCTTCCTGCAGCCCGTGAACACGCCAGCAGAGTCAGCACAGATCTCTCCCTGTTACAGGAAGATATCCAACCTTTTTAATATGGATTGGTTATGGGAAGATACTAATGTTAGAAGAAGCTAAGCACGAGGAAAAGATTTAGCTTTTTAATTTCAAAGCACACATTATGGATCACAATTTAATCTGTGCTGTCAAAAGATCTAACGCACTGAGAAACAAAAGTTTTTCTACAAAAGTTCATCTAAGATAAACACAGAACCACTTGCATGACAATATTATAAAAAACACACTCCCAATGTACCATATGTTTTTAAAATACAAAAACTTGTATAAATACAAATACTTGCTCAAGTCCCAATGCATATTTCTTTTTCTTAAGGATTAGCACATATTATTAGACATGAAGGCAGCAAATGTTGTCTGTATGTGCAGCAAATACAAACACGAACTATAGTGCTTCACAAGTTCATTATTATTATTATTATTATTATTATTATTATTATTATTATTATTATATTTATTAATAATACTGTAGTGTTTTCAGGTTCTTCTGGGACAGAAATGAGATGGAAGCCGTGAGTAATGAAATTAAAGGCTGAAGCCTTTTATTTTTGTACAATAACCAATTAATAAATTAAAATCACAAAGTGAGGGAAGGGAACTGAGAGTTGAAAATAAAATGAGTAGTTTTTGTTTACCTTTATCCTATACCCCTATTTCCCTCGCTATCTATCCTCGCACAACATTGTCTCTCACTACTGTCTTCACCACTATCCCGGTCTTTTCCATGCACCCCCTTATATCCCCTCGCTCCCTCCGCCCCTACGTTCTTCGCTTCCTGTCTCACCAGTGACACAGAGTTGTACCACCTGGGAGATGATTACTTATTCCTGGTTCCTTATTAGAAGTGTAGTGTTTTACCTCACTTAAACATCTTGATCAATAAATATATCGATACCATTTAAAATATAATTGCTCCCTCTTTCAAGAAAAACTAAAATATTAATTAAAAAGCTGTATCAACTGCATAGAGGCTACCAAATATTAACTATTTGTTTTCCCCCGTATATCACCCTTAGACACCTTGCTCACTAAATATCTGTGTATCCCTAGCTAGGTTATTAACCCCTCATTACAAAAATGCTAACGATTTTAATAAGCAAGCTGTACCTCAAGAGGAGGTTCCCCCCCAAAAGTAGCTTCTTATAACCAATATCGAACACTTGGGGATACATCTTTTGTGCTCCATTTACCCCCCTTGCTCATTAAATATCTTGGTGTCTGTGACCCGGATGGATTGTGGTGATGTCAGACCATGAAAAACACAGACACAGTACTACAAGTGAAGCGATGATGTGCATATTTATTAAATAAAATGAACAGTCTGAACAAAACAAAACACTTCTCAGAAAACAAAACAACTCGATGGTCAAAACAAATAAACAAGCAAGTATCGTGCTGTTGAAATCCAGCACGAACAACAACTGTAGTTATTTCGGTTTGTAAATTTACTCATGTCTCGTTCTTACTCCCTGAGCACCCAACCCTGACCAGCAAAAGCTGCAGCTTTTATACATGTGACTAACTCCGGACTAGCAATAAACTAATCAATCCGGAGATGGTCACATTCTACACAAGAGGATAAATTAATCAATCCGGAGATGATCAGATTCTACACGAGAGGATAAATTAATCAATCCGGAGATGGTCACATTCTACACAAGAGGATAAATTAATCAATCCGGAGATGATCAGATTCTACACGAGAGGATAAATTAATCAATCCGGAGATGGTCACATTCTACACAAGAGGATAAATTAATCAATCCGGAGATGATCAGATTCTACACGAGAGGATAAATTAATCAATCCGGAGATGGTCACATTCTACACAAGAGGATAAATTAATCAATCCGGAGATGATCAGATTCTACACGAGAGGATAAATTAATCAATCCGGAGATGGTCACATTCTACACAAGAGGATAAATTAATCAATCCGGAGATGATCAGATTCTACACGAGAGGATAAATTAATCAATCCAGAGATGGTCACATTCTACACAAGAGGATGAACATGAACAGGTACGACATGAACACTGGATCAGGACAGAACGAGATGAACACTGGATCAGGACAGACACGACATGAACACTGGCTCAGGACAGACATGACATGAACACTGGATCAGGATAGACATGACATGAACACTGGACAGGACAGACATGACATGAACACTGGATCAGGACAGGTACGACACGAACATGATCAGGACAGACACAATATCATAAACATGAGGCATCCCAATGTGAAAATCACAAGATGCACACACTTGGTCTTGTGCTCTTCACATGTCATTGTTGGCTTCTTTTCACAAGTTAAGCAAAATACTGCTGGCATTGGACAAGAAATCCCTGACTTGTTTTCTACTACTGCTTTGCAAGGTTACAAGAATGTAATAAATTACAGGATGCATCTGACATTTACCTGTCCATTTACTGTGTTGCACTAATCTGATTGACATCTAGCAAAGTGCAGCAAAGTTGGGAGTTCCTGCAGCAAGCCATTAAAAAGGAAATTGCGGAGAGACACATTACTGATAACCTGATCCCAGAAAATAAAATCACGAAGATGTTCTTTATGAAGAAAAGACAATGAAATTGTGTTCTCCATATCACCACTTTTTATCAATGCCAAAGAGAGAGCCAATTGCGATGAAGAATTGCTTATGGAGGCAAACCACTATTACTGCCCAAACATGGTTGAGTTATTGGAAAATGATTATATGTATCAGTTTCTCATGTGGAGCAGTGTACTGTAAAGTATTTAGGAAAGCAACACATCACCAGTGCAGCAGCTGTAAAGTGGTTTGACACTGTAAAACATGAAACACCTTCAAGCAGGAATGTGCATACGAAGTCTGTTTGCATCGTGGTATAAAATCCCATCTAAAGGCTTTCAAACTGCACATGTCCATCATGCACGTGTGCAGGAAAACCATCCATACTGCTGAAACTGATGAAGAGGTGTGAAAGAAGACAACAAGACAATAAAAATCTTATTATGATCCATTTTTCCTATTCTCTGAAGTAAAGAAAAGGAGATTTGCTTCTGAAATCTCTATAACTGATCAAAGTAAATTGACGAGCGCTGTCAAAGTCGAAGCAGGTGATACCGCTGGAGCTAGCCTTAACATTGAAACACATATTTTGTCAGCAGTATTGTCAACCTCAACACCGATGGAAAAACCTCAGGCAACATCAGTTATGCTACCAAAGAAGCCATATGGTTGTATATAGTGGAGAAAGTCAATGCTGTCGGTGTAACCAGGAGGAGAGTCAACCAGGTGATTATAAGGTGAAATTCAACTATTAGGTCTAGGCTGACCTGCGGAGTGAGACGATGCACTTATCCTTACATCAAACCCAAAATGCGAATTCCTTTCTTTTATTACTTTTATTCTTCTCGCTGCCCCCTAAATTTGCTGCCCTTTATAGCTGCCTAATTTGCCTAGGCCTTCCTCCAGGCCTGAATTTAGGGCCTTTTATATGCATATCAAATCAATGCATTTGCATGTATTGCTTAAAAGAAGAACCAAGATTATTGGTTTGTGCTGTTTCACATGCAGTTCCAATACAAGTGCATAGCAGTTTGTTTTGCTTTAAGTATAAGTCAGGAATTTTAAAGGTAGGAATTACATACCTTTTCATCGATGGTCTTCTAAACTTGTAATATATGGGTAGTATATATCGGTTTAGTTAAGCAACTAAAAAAACATCAATACTCAATGTTCCTAGGAGCTGGTTGATCTAAATACTATGTCAAATCAGGTCTCATAAGATTTGATTGCTTCAGCAATAATATGGCTACGTTACCCATGTGTCTCCTACCCTTTGTATTAAGCCTATCTCTACTTAAACCAGCTGTGTCCTCTGTGTACTGAGAAAGTAATAAAATGTAGTTGGAAAGTACATATTGCTGAGATGAGTCAGAAAGAAACTACTGCAAGGATAGTTCCAATGCTATTCAAAATGCTGTGTATACAATTAAAGCCTTTCTCTGTTTGCCATACAAATACACTTCTGCAAGCTGGGTACAAAGGATTAAAACAACAGCCATGAAAAAAAGAAAAGACTAAATGGAGATACTTTTTTAAAAACAGTTAAGAATTTGGGTAGAAGGGATGCTTGAAAAAGACTGGTACCAGGGAGTTTCGACCACTGTCTTGCCTGGCAATCCATTTGCACTTTTGTAGCAGTGATGATAATGCTGTGAGGACACAGAGGCTCCAGAGGGGGTGCCTTAGGGCCTTGGTTCACAAACCCTTCGCACTCAAACAATAGCAGCAATGCTAACTTGTTCATACAAAAACTAATGGCACATTGGATCATGCAAAACTTACTCAAAAAATATCTATGTGCCCTTCAAGGAGCAGTCACACATTGAGCCAGGCTTTAAATCTTGAAAAAGGTAAAAACATTTTAATATACATTGTAAAAATATGTTAATGCTAAATTTTAAATTCACTTCCACAGACAATCCACACTCTATCCCTCTACTCCATTTACATGGGTAGTTATGTGGCTTAACCCTTACACCCACCTCAATGATTGGGGATTAGCTGCTGCCAACCATAATCATTCTAACCAGCTATCTGTACAAAAAGTATCAGACACGTTTGTATTTATATCCAATTAATCATCTCACATTCAGGGGTTAGCATTACTCATAACTGGAGAAGCTAATATGATACAAACTCCTACTCATTTGCTGCACTTGAATTTTACAGTTTCATTGCATCTAGCTTGTTGTTGTTTTCGTAGGATGCATCATTGTGCATTTTCTTCTGTTGGGGTCTTTATACCACTCTATTCATACCCCTGTAGAGGGCCATGATATTTCCTTGTATAATATTTGATTAAGTTGTTTTATTACAGAAGTTGTTTTATTACAGAAATGTGATGTATCTCATCATGTAGTTTCCAGGCCTATTCTATGATGTGATTTTAGAAACATCATCACTCAATTCTTGATAAACTAAAGTGACTGTCATTATGATGCAGGCAAGCTTTTCATTTCATGCTAATGACTATCTTCTCAGGATTGCATGAAAGATATGAATTCTCTTTCTGATCACTTCCTGTCTTGGAAACTGAGAAAATGACCTGCATCTTTGCAGTCTTTCAGCAAAGATGCACACACTCTTAGGGCCCTTTCACACCTAGTTTGTTTGGAGAGGATTGTTTGCATTTAAGATAAGTTGACACCTAAGTTTGGTTTGGCAGGTGTGAAACGTCCAAACGCATCAGACACACAAGAAGCTGCTTGCAAAATTAATAGGGATTTACAGCTGAATCTTAAAAGCAAACTTTTTTATTAATTGTAATTACAGTATCAACAGTTTTTTCTCTAAAGACAATTGGTGGTATAGAAGGCTACATTGTTGCAGAGTAGCCTACAGTAGCTTACCGTAGGTCTATTTTTCTTATAGTTTACAATGGTTTATTCTTGTATTTTGTTTAATAAACAGAAATGTAATGTCTATCTCACTGATGTTCTCTTAAAACGCGTATTTCAGTGGTGTGCTTTCTAAAAGTACGGTGTATATATGCTCCATATAAATAAACTTAAAATAAAATCTAATTGAAAGGGTGGCTTTCTGTTTATTAACAACTTCGGTTATGACATCTTTTGGCTGGGAACCAAGGGATTGATAAGTGGTATCTACTACATTAGAAAACGATTGAGTGTGAACAGCCAATCAGCTTCCATTTTGGATAGATGCCTGCTGGAACGTTAACATAAGAACATAAGAACATAAGAAAGTTTACAAACGAGAGGAGGCCATTCGGCCCATCTTGCCCGTTTGGTTGTTAGTAGCTTATTGATCCCAAAATCTCATCAAGCAGCTTCTTGAAGGATCCCAGGGTGTCAGCTTCAACAACATTACTGGGGAGTTGATTCCAGACCCTCACAATTCTCTGTGTAAAAAAGTGTCTCCTATTTTCTGTTCTGAATGCCTCTTTTTCTAAACTCCATTTGTGACCCCTGGTCCTTGTTTCTTTTTTCAGGCTGAAAAAGTCCCTTGGGTCGACACTGTCAATACCTTTTAGAATTTTGAATGCTTGAATTAGGTCGCCACGTAGTCTTCTTTGTTCAAGACTGGACAGATTCAATTCTTTTAGCCTGTCTGCATATGACATGCCTTTTAAGCCCGGAATAATTCTGGTCGCTCTTCTTTGCACTCTTTCTAGAGCAGCAATATCTTTTTTATAGCGAGGTGACCAGAACTGCACACAATATTCAAGATGAGGTCTTACAAGTGCATTGTACAGTTTTAACATTACTTCCCTTGATTTAAATTCAACACTTTTCACAATGTATCCGAGCATCTTGTTAGCCTTTTTTATAGCTTCCCCACATTGTCTAGATGAAGACATTTCTGAGTCAACAAAAACTCCTAGGTCTTTTTCATAGATTCCTTCTCCAATTTCAGTATCTCCCATATGATATTTATAATGTACATTTTTATTTCCTGCGTGCAGTACCTTACACTTTTCTCTATTAAATGTCATTTGCCATGTGTCTGCCCAGTTCTGAATCTTGTCTAGATCATTTTGAATGACCTTTGCTGCTGCAACAGTGTTTGCCACTCCTACTTTTGTGTCGTCTGCAAATTTAACAAGTTTGCTTACTATACCAGAATCTAAATCATTAATGTAGATTAGGAATAGCAGAGGACCTAATACTGATCCCTGTGGTACACCGCTGGTTACCACACTCCATTCTGAGGTTTTTCCTCTAATCAGTACTTTCTGTTTTCTACATGTTAACCACTCCCTAATCCATGTACATGTGTTTCCTTGAATCCCAACTGCGTTCAGTTTGAGAATTAATCTTTTGTGCGGGACTTTGTCAAAAGCTTTCTGGAAATCTAAATAAACCATGTCATATGCTTTGCAATTATCCATTATCGATGTTGCATCCTCAAAAAAATCAAGCAAGTTAGTTAGGCACGATCTCCCTTTCCTAAAACCATGTTGACTGTCTCCCAGTACCCTGTTACCATATAGGTAATTTTCCATTTTGGATCTTATTATAGTTTCCATAAGTTTGCATATAATAGAAGTCAGGCTTACTGGTCTGTAGTTACCTGGTTCAGTTTTGTTTCCCTTTTTGTGGATCGGTATTACGTTTGCAATTTTCCAGTCTGTCGGTACCACCCCTGTGTCAAGAGACTGCTGCATGATCTTGGTTAGCGGTTTGTAAATTACTTCTTTCATTTCTTTGAGTACTACTGGGAGGATCTCATCCGGCCCAGGGGATTTGTTTATTTTAAGAGCTCCTAGTCCCTTTAACACTTCTGCCTCAGTTATGCTAAAGTTATTTAAAACTGGATAGGAACTGGATGACATGTGGGGCATGTTGTCAGTATCTTCCTTTGTAAAAACTTGTGAAAAGTAATCATTTAACATATTTGCTATTTTTTTTTCTTCCTCTACGATTTTGCCATTTGTATCTCTTAAACATTTAATCTCCTCTTTGAATGTTCTCTTGCTGTTGTAATATTGGAAAAACATTTTGGAATTGGTTTTAGCTCCCTTAGCAATGTTCATTTCTATTTCTCTCTTGGCCTTTCTAACTTCCTTTTTGACTTGCGTTTGCAGTTCCGTGTACTCTTTCTGTGTACTTTCTTTTTGGTCCTTTTTTAATGCTCTGTAAAGTGCCTTTTTTCGCTGAATATTTTTTTTAATTGATCTATTAAACCATTTTGGCAATTTAGTTTTACATTTAGATTTGTCTACTTTAGGGATGTAATTGTTTTGCGCCTCTAGTACTACATTTTTGAAGAACAACCATCCTTCTTCTGTGGGTGTTTTCTCTATTTTACTCCAATCTACTTCTGTTAGTCTCTGTTTCATGCCTTCATAGTTTGCTTTTCTAAAATTGTAAACCTTAACTTTAGTCTTTACTTTTGGGGATTTAAAAAACACTTCAAATGAGACCATGTTGTGGTCTGAGTTTGCCAATGGTTCTCTGACCTCTGTTTTAGTTATTCTATCTTCGTTATTTGAAAAGACTAAATCAAGGCATGCCTCCCCTCTAGTGGGTGCCTTCACAAATTGTGTTAGGAAGCAGTCATTTGTCATTTCCACCATTTCTATTTCATCCTTCGCGCTACCCACCGGGTTTTCCCATTTTATTTGGGGGAAGTTGAAATCCCCCATTAGTATGGCTTCTCCTTTGCTACACACATTTCTAATGTCATTGTATAACAGATTATTGTGCTCACCGTCTGAATCTGGCGGTCTATAGCATGCTCCTATTATTATGCCTTTTGAATTTTTGTCTGTTATTCTGACCCATATTGATTCGGTTTTATTTTCTTTGTCCAGGTTTAACACCTGGGCTTCAAGACTGTTTCTTATGTATAGCGCTACCCCTCCTCCTCTTCTGTCCTGCCTGTCTTTCCTATACAGTGTATACCCACAAATATTATATTCGTCCCCATCACTCTCAGATAACCACGTTTCTGTAACACCTATCACATCATAGTTACCTGTTAGTGCAGTAGCTTCAAGTTCTAGAATTTTGTTTCTGATACTTCTAGCATTTAGATAAATACATTTAATGGTTGTCTTACCTGAGTTGTTGTTCTTGTTTTGATGCGGTCTCCCTTCTGTTTTTTTGTTGATTTCTCCCCCCTTCCTTTCTAGTTTAAATGCTTCCGAACCTGCTCGAGGATCTTTTCTCCGAGTAGACTAGTTCCCTTGTTATTTAAATGCAGTCCATCCCGTCTATACAGATAGTCCTCGTTGTAGAATGTGGTCCAATGATCAAGATAGGTGAAGCCTTCCCGTGTGCACCACGTCTTCAGCCATTCGTTTTGATTAATTATTTCCAGCTGTCCATATGGTCCTTTGCAAGGTGCGGGTAGTATACCAGAAAATACCACAGTTTTGGTTTTCTCTTTTAATTTCCTTCCTAGCTCTCTGAATTTATTTTGCAGGGATTTTGGTCTGTCTCTTCCAATGTTGTTTGTACCGATGTGGACGACTACTACCGGGTCGTCTCCTGTTCGTTCTAGGAGCCTGTCCACGTTCTCAGTGATGTGCTTGACCGAGGCTCCCGGAAGGCAGCACACTGTTGTAGTAAGGGGGTCCAAACTGCGAACTGAACTTGCTGTGTTTCTCAATATGGAGTCCCCAACAATCATGACCTCCCTTCTTTTTGCTGTCTGGTCACCACTGTCAATAGGGTCCTGGATGTTGTTCCTTTCATTCTCTTGTTGTTGGTTCTGCTCATCACAATTCTGAAGTGACTCAAATCTGTTGGTTGTTTTGATTTCTGGTGGTTGTGTTTGACGAAGTTTCTTTTTTTCCCTGCTTCTGCCTACCTGAACCCAGCTCTTCTGACCTTCTATCTCCCTGGTGGCTTTCAGTCTGTTAGGGGTGATGCAGACTTCCATGAATTGTGGGTGTGCCAGTTCCTCAAGATCCTGTTGCTGTCTCACTTCTTCCAGCTCCATTTCTAGCATACTTACTAGTTTATGCAAATCCTGGATCGCGCGGCACTTAACGCACACTTGGTTTAGCTCCGCTGGGTTTTCTCGGATTTCCCACATCAAGCAGGTGTCACAGATTACTGGCTTGAAGACCATGTTGAGGTTTTTTTTTTTTGAAGTTTAGTTTCTTCTGCAGCCGTCAACCTGCTTTCTAACTGCTTCGAAACTGCTCTGTACTTTTCCACGCCTGTACTTCTCCCACTCGCTGTCGCTTCCACTCGCTGTCGCTGGGAAGACTGCCTCGTTTAACTGCGTTGTTCTGCTGTGCTGTCGGCTCCTCCCCTCGCCCGTGTCTCAAAACGGCGCTGAATTTGAATCAGCTGCTCCGAGTTTCAGCTTGTTTGTTATCAGAAAAACACACGCGGCTGTTTGACTTTGAGCTGCTGCTGTGTTTCCCCAATGTCCTCTGTTTTCTGATTAAAGCAATTCAAGATGCAATTTCTCCTTTCTGCTTCGAAACTGCTCTGTACTTTTCCACGCCTGTACTTCTCCCACTCGCTGTCGCTTCCAACATGCTTAACTGTGAATCACATTTTAAATCAATCCACGCATAAAGACATTCTAATCTACAACTAATCTGATAACATAAAAAAGGAAAGCAAGATCAACAGGGAAGACTCAATTGGTCAACAATTCTGTCATAAACTGGATCCAAACAACGCCCTGCATCAAAACCAGCCAGTCAAACTGCTAACCCTGTTTCAGTTCTTTCCACACCAGCCAATCCACTCCCTGCCTGCTTGAATGATGCCCCGCCTTTCGAGTCTGACTATACTACACAGACAATTCAACAATCCTATTTATCTGGCAATATCATAAATAATAATAATAAACATTGTTTTCAAAGGTTACCCGGCAAAATATTAGAAGTCAAAAAGACAAAATAAAGAAATAAATCGTGTTCTAATAGCAATAGAGCTCTCTTGATGAGGGCTCTACCATGTGTTAGATAACTTTGACTTTCGTTAGTGTCCTCGCCTACGGTTCAGGACGTACTGTATAACTCCAGTCGCGGTCATCTACCACACGGTAGAGCCCGCATTGACATGCTCTATGGATTTCTTGGAGAAAGAAAAGTTTGTTTTTCAGTGTGAAGCTAAGTAAAGCAAAATTGCAACATTTTTGTTTGTTTGCAAGTGAACTCTGAGCATTTTAAATGAACTAGGTATGAAAGGGCCTACATTGTTATGCTTCTTGGAATGTTTCCAAGGAACACAGGAATAGAGTCATTTTGTCAATTATGGGACATCATGCTGCATCTAAGTGCATGCACAGCTTGAAGACTGAAAATTAAAAACAGTTCAAACATTTGATATCTCAATATCAAATTAAATATACTGTATACTTTATTAACTGCCCTGGATAGATACAGTATTATTTTTGGAACGTAATGAAAAGAGAGTACTCTGATGATCACAAGATGTGTTGCGCTGCATAAACAACAAGGGGTGGTGCAGCATCAGCCCAGTGTTGGTAATGGAAGAATTAGAGAACACTGCATGACTGGCCAGAGACTAATATACTAATGAGGTAGTGTGGTTGATTATTGTTTTTTTTTGGTGTGGGGGAATGGAAGAGATTGTGTAATAATATGCATTGTGTAAGAAGCAAAGGGTTTTGCACCATTAGCATGACTATCATTGGGGTAAATAGGTTGGACGGTGGTGGTGTGTGCATCCTGTTAATCAATCAATCCATTTATTTTTATATAGCACCTTTCATGGTGGGGGAAATGCACAAGCAGCACCTGTGTGTTGAGTGCTTATAGCAGGCTATCAATGCATTAAGCCCTCAAACAGTGGCACGTATGTAGTTAGATATTCAGTTTTTGTATTTATTTTTTTTGGTGTCTTGTAGGAACTGAAATATGTGTTCTTTTGATTCTGCAGCCTCTGTGATGTTCTTGAACAGTATGAGTGTTTCCTGGTCTGCACGGATACAGATCTTTCTGACCTTCTGCAAACTTGTGGCTATAGGGCTTATCATCATACCTGGAATGATTCAGTTATTTAAAGGTAAGAGTTTACATTTAGGGTACAACATGGGTTTCCAAAAGGAAGACTAGCATGGCAGTATGTTTTTCATGAGCTCTTGATAGGCAAATCTAAATGTCCTCACATGGAACACCTGATCATATGTTTACTAGCATGACAGATAAAACTGTCCTAACCCTAACCCTAACCATTACAGGTTAGGTATGCATTATTTGTTAGTGTTGTTATAGGAATTTATGTAAAACGTGAATTGTGTGATTTTGTGCTCAGTTCACCCTGAAAGAAAGGCTGCTGTAATCATTTTGGCCCAATTCTGGCAAAGGATTTCATTTGAAGTGGAAACGGCAAAATCTGCTGAATTATTTCACCTGTTAATGCAAATGGTCTAGCGATCCTATGTTTTACCTGACGGCAGACCTCAGTTCATGCATAATTTTCTGTGGTTCTTAGGAGCTTTAAATGAATATGTAATGAGCATTTAAGCGGTGCAAGCCACCAAAAAATAATGGTTTCGGTTCAAATGAGTTAGCAATATCACATAAGCACAATTGAAACCTGTCCCAAAACAGCAGGAAAAAAACACAAATGCAAACTTATTTACAGTGCCTATAGAAAGTCTACACCCCTTTGAACTTTTTTCACATTTTGTTGTGTCATTGCCTCAGAGTTTCTTGCATTTAAATAAGGATTTTTTCCATTTATCTACACACCATACTTCACACTGTTAAGAGGAAAATAGTTTTTATTGAGAATATATTAAAAATACAAAACTGAAAGATCATAATTGAATAAGTCTCCAACCCCCTGAGGTTAATATTTGGTGGAATCACCTTTGGCAGATATTACAGCTGTGAGTCTGTTGGGATAGGTCTCTACCAACTTTGCACACCTAGATTGGGCAAAATTTGATCATTCTTTTTTACAAAACTGTTCAACCTGTGTTAAGTTACTTGGGGAGCATTGATGGACAGCAGTCTTCAAGTCATGCCACAAATTTTCGATTGGATTTAGGTCAGGACTCTGACTGGGCCACTCAAGAACATTTACCTTTTTGTTCCATAGCCACTCCAGTGTAGCTTTGGCTGTGTGCTTTGGGTCGTTATCATGCTGAAAGGTGAACGTCCGTCCCAGGTTCAGCTTTCTTGCAGCGGGCAGCAGGTTTTCCTCAAGGACTTCTCTGTACTTTGCTCCATTCATTTTCCCTTCTATCCTGACAAGTGTCCCAGTCCCTGCCGATGAGAAACATCCCCATAACATGATGCTGCTATAGTAGGGATAGTGTTCTTTGGGTGATTTGTGGGTTTACGCCAAACATAATGCTTTGCATTTAGGCCAAAAAGTTATTTTTTAGTTTCGTCAGACCACAAAACTTTTTGCCACATGGCTGCAGAATCTCCTGAGTGTTTTTTTCATAATTCAAACGGGATTCAAGGTGGGCTTTCTTGAGTAATGGCTTCCTTCTTGCCACCCTACCATACAGGCCAGATTTGTGGAGTGCTTGGGATATTGTTGTCACATGCACACTTTGACCAGTCTTGGCCATAAAAACCTGTAGCTCTTGCAAAGTTGCCATTGGCCTCTTGGTAGCCTCTCTGATCAGTCTCCTTCTTGCTCGGTCATCCAGTTTGGAGGGACGGCCTGATCTCGGCAGGATCTTGGTAGTGCCATACACCTTCCACTTCTTAATAAGAAGCTTGTTATGGACTCTTCCATCCAAGCTTCTCTGGATTGACCTGATGGCCCAGATGTTGATTAGAGCAAATGTTTCTTCATCCCTGCTGCAATCTGGCTCATGGTGTGTCTCAATCAACAAAAATATGGCTAAACAGAACAAACAGAAATGTTCCTTGTGGAGCTGAAACCTTCACACAGGCATGGCTTTTTGTTATTTCGTCAGTTTAGGAACGGCTGTCATGCATTTTGTCTCAGTCCACCCAGGTCAAAAAGAAAGCATCTGAATAACTAATGAAACAAACTAGTGGAAAGATTCCTGCTGTGTTTTCTGCAGCTTTAGAAAATACTCAATCGGTAGGAAAAACAGAGGTGCAGAAAAACTGTTGAAATAATGGTGTATAATGCTATCCTCCAGAGGATTTCCTTTGAAAATTATTAGGACAGTTTTCTTAAGGGGCTATGGCTGCTTCTTTCATTTTTGTAATAGCACTCTTGGGAAAAATCTGAATTATAAATTGAGTGCATACAAAAGAAATACAGCACTGTTTTCAAGTGACTGTGGTCTTTTAAATAG
The DNA here is from genome assembly GCF_017654505.1 of Polyodon spathula. NCBI lineage: Eukaryota > Metazoa > Chordata > Actinopteri > Acipenseriformes > Polyodontidae > Polyodon > Polyodon spathula. Next base: position 98,915,435 of record NC_054534.1, read on the forward strand.
TAAACATGTTCATAGTTACTAGCTGGTAAAAATAAAGTCAATTTCTCACTTTAAACTGATGTTTGTATAAAAAACAAGCCAAACCAAATTGAAGAATTGAGGCCACAGTGAGCTTTAATTAGGCTTGCATTGTATTTATGGTATGTGCTTAAGTGTAACACATTTTCCTTCTTTTATCATTTCAGGTGAAACTCAGAACTTTCACAATGCATTTGGGGTTAATGAGGTCCCAGTCATGGGATTACCCCTTGCCTTTTACTCAGGAATGTATGCCTATGCAGGATGGTAAGTACTGTAGATACTCCACTTGGCTTTTTCTGTCTACAGTAACATATAACACATCTGTGGCAAGATATCAAAATCAGTATATTTTTAGATGTTGCTAATCTGCACTTAATATATATGTATTAATACTAAATTGTGCTTTTTCTCCTCTAAAAGAACCCTTTTACTCTTAATGACACAACTCATTTTCCCATATAAAAGTTTACCACAGAATTTGGCATGATATTTTTTGCAGTTTGCCCAAGGGTATATAGTTTGCATTTATCGTAGCTTACCCTGGTTTGCCACGTTTATCAATATGCTTTACTGTTCCTCACTATTCTTTACATTAGCCTATACTTTAGCATGCTTTCAATAGTGCCCCAGATCTGGTCTAACTATATGTCGGATATAAGAGATAGCTGACTACTTCAATGAAGGCATTACACCTTCAGAATTTAGTTTTAAATTAACAGATCATTCAAGATACACAGGTTCGTTATATAGGGCAATTAAAACATTATACTGGGCAAAGGCAGGGAGTGACAGCCAAGAGATAAATGTATAACAATTCATTTAACACATGGCTTCTTTTAAAAGGTCACATTATATGATTAACATACAGAACTCACAATAGCAAGCAAGTAACATGAGTAGATTACAATTGAATGAAATAATCCATGATCAGATTTCAATACAGGTAAACTACAATTAACAGCAATGAGATAATTAGAAATTGAATTCAGTGCAAGTAGTTACAATTAGCATTAATTAAAAAAAGAATTACAATACAAATAAGTTGCAAATAGCATCAATGAAATAATTAAAGATTGGATTTCATACAGGTAATTGTACAATTAAAACAGGCAGCTCATAGAATCAGGACAATAGAGGTAAAAGAAGTAATTACCACTCTCCAAACAATTAAATATTATACTACAACCAAGTAGTTAGTACACGCCAAACCAAGTCAATATCACACTACAAATGTACAAAATAATAATAATCCAAACCAATTCAAACGTTTCACCAAAACTAAAGAAAAACAAAAATTTTGCTCTCCAATAACCGTGTTACCTGTATTACTCTTATTAACTGAGGATACGTCATGTGTAATATAATAAGCACTGAATTACTCCAGTTCACTCTAACCCAATATTACACAAATCAATCCCCTTTTAGTAATCTAAGATAAAGAAGTGTGCACATTTTCCTTCCTAAAGGACACTCACAACTCAAAACAGAATGTTTGTAAGTGTCACTCCCAAAGGGAGTGCCAACTACCACATTAGCTCAAACTTTTTACACAGCATCTTTGGGTTGGTTACAACCATAGACTGCATAACAGCCAAACACAATGCTTTAACTGCACAAAACAGACCAAAAGAAAGCTAAAAACAATTATACTACCTCCATCAACGGGGCTTGCATACCTATCTATCTCAATGTACACTGCCTCCCTTCTCTTTGTCTCGGTTCCTATTTTAAAACCCAGTTAATTACCACACACTCCCCTTTCTTTACATTCAGCACCTGTGTAAAATGGTGCTTACTATAGCAGGTGTCTACATCCACCCCTAGCTAGTTAACATGGTTCCACACATTAGCAATGAGGATGGGATAGGAAGGCCAATCAGGGAGGGTCGCCCTTAAACAAAATCAAAAACATAAACATATACAAAGAAATAAAAAAAAAAAACATAGTGGTGACTTGCCACATAAGGGTTATTTTAAAATATTGTGGCAGATATAGATTACAATTGCACACTCAGTGCCTGCATTGTAAAGTACTCTGGTTAGACAGACGGTGGCCGTGTCTTTGGTCATACTCACAATAAACAATGCCTTTTCCGTCCCAAGACCGTGGCTCATCAGCTTCGAGGTGTGTCAGCAGTTCCCTTTTATCATAAGACACTCTGCACAGACCCACACACCATCTGGACGATTATCCACAGCCGTGCAATCCCTGCTGCCCTTCAACACATCATCTGATGGCTCATCTCACAAAGAGTGTCTAGCATGACCGTTACTATTTATAAAATAAATAAATAAATAAATGAAACAAAAGCAAATATAAAACATACTTATGTGGAGGGGAGAAGACCTGGTCGTGGATAACAAGAGTGAGGTACTGGCTGAAATAAACTGCCTTGTGGAGTCACAGTGACAGCATCCCAACCTGGAGCAAATGCGGCAGCGTCAAATCCGGACAGGAGCGACGGGGGTCGCTGAGGCGGAAGAGCCGCTGGATGGGTGAGTTGGAGAGCTTAGTCTCCTGTCAGTGTGAAGAGGCCTGGCTGCGGCCAAGACCGCCCAAAGTAGATCTGAAAAGGAAAGTGGCAGTAAATGAAGTGCGGTATCCAATATCCATGCAAGGTGTAGTGGTGATGTCATCTCAGTGCATCAAAACAAATCGGTTTGATTGGCGGGCAGCTGGGAGGCTTTCCAGAGCATGTTTGAAGTGACTGTCTTAGCGAACCGTTGGTCGGAGGCTGAGAAGTGGGGCCAATTGATCGATGTGCTAGACGGAGAGGCGTAGCGCTGCATTTTGACTCTCTTGGCAAGGGAGAGGACCAACTACACTGCGCTGGCAGCTGCGGTGCACAGCAATTAGGACAGGTCCAGGTCCAGCTTCACACACGTGATGTGGGTGAAGGAGTGACAGAGGGTGAGGCATTGGGTAATAATGTAACCATGTTAATACAGAAGGCATACCCAGAACAGTCCAACGAAGCTAGGGACAAGATAGGGAGGGATGCATTTATTGGGGAAATAACACCAGGGGAGCAACAGTGGCACGTCCTTTTAGGAGAGCCGGAAACGCAAGGGAAGGCTGTACAGGAGGTGGCCACCTAGAACAGACCTTCATGCCAGCCCAGACTGCCCACACCCGCTCAGAGACAGGCCACAGTAGTCCAGGTGGACGTGCATTAGTGCAGGCCACCCCTGAAGTACCCACAGAAGTAGACAGTGTAGCTGTTTGTCAGGGCCAGCCAACAGGCCTAAAGCCTGGGACTCTGTTTGGCCACTGCATTTGCTAGAACTGCGGAGCACAGGGCCACCTGGAGGTCTGCTGCCCTGAGTCACCTCGGGCACCATAGGAAAGACCACGGGTTGGCCTACAGGAGTGGTGGCCAGCCCGTGATATACAGCTTACTCCTGCAACTAACCAAGACACTGTGCTGGTGGGGCTGGTCAGCCAAGGTAGTCATATGGACGTGCCCTGCACAGTCGTGGGGTTCAGTGCAGAGCGGTGGTCTACACTGCCGCCACCATTACGCTCGTTCGGCCTGGACTGTTACCATGCTGAAGGTAAGCCAGTGAAACTGGACTCTGACGAGGTCTACCTCAGGACAGTTTCCAGCCAACTTGCGCCCATGTGGGACCTCCAGGAGCTCGAAGTTGGCCCGGTTCACCAGCTTGCTTCCTGCTCATCAACCAACTGGCTCGCCTGCCTGCTTGATAGTCGTTCCTGCTCATCAGCTGACTGGCTCACCAGTTCACCGCCTGCTCATCAGCTGACTGGCTTATCAGCTCATCTGCCTGCTCAACAACCGCCCGGCTCACCAGCTTGACCACCTGCCCATCAACACAGGACTGGGACCAACAATTTCCCCTGGCTTTCTTCGCCTACTGAAGCGGAGGATGGCCCCGCTCTATGACCCTCACTGTACACGATCTGCAAGACCAGCTGGCCCAGGCCAACGAATTTGCTCGGGAGCGGCTAGCAGGTGCTAGACTGAGGCAGAAGCAGCCCATACGATATGCAGAACAGGGGTCAGTACTTTCAGCCAGGAGAGCAGGTCATGGTGCGTTGCCACTGGTGCAAGAAGGGACTGAGCCTTAAACTGCCAGTGGAAAGGGCCCTGAGAGGTTCTTTTCCGGCCCTCCAAGGTGGTGTATCAGGTCCTCCACCAGGATAGACTTGCCCCCTATCAGCCAGGGATTGACCAAGAGGGGACCACCCCTACACCACTGGACTCAGGTGCTACATTGGCATCAGCGGCAGGGGAGGGGCCAACTGCTGTGGCATGGCAATCCACCAGAACTCTGTGTTAGCGCCAACCCCCCTTCCTGTCATGGGGGGGGGGGGACGGGGACGACAGAGGTCTGGTGTAATGGGTGGGGGAGTGAAGGGATATAAGGGGGTGAGTGGAAATGACTGGGAGATTGAGGAAAACAAGAGTAGAGAGGGTGCGTGAATGGAGGGATAGAGAAATTCCTAGTTCCCGTCCCTTGATTTATGCTTATATTTTTATAATCAATGTTGTAAATAAATAAACGACTTGGGCCTTTCCATCGAATTCAACCTATTCGATAGTCTTATTTCTATCTATCTATTATTATACATAAAACTTGTAAGAAATGTAAAAATGTGATGTTTTGTCATCTATAAAAATAGATTTACAGGAAATACAAAAAGTTGAATCAGCTACACTTCAAAATTCTTCTAGCTTGTCCTCCCTCACAAATTATAGACTTTCCTCAAATTCACACACCCACCCACCCACACAACACACACACCCATCCACCCACCCGCACACACACTCACACACTCACACACACACATAACTTAAAAAAAGAGTAATTTACAACGGATTATGATAAGGAAACATTAAAAGGTGAGCAATACATTAAAACTGGTAAAATGAAAAGGAAAAACATATAGCTATCTTTATATGGAATATAATGCTCTCTCAGAAAAGGAGAAAAAGAAATATGAATACAAAAACTAGTAAATTTAGCAAAATGAGTCACAGCTGCATGTTTTTATAGACACTGCTCGCTTCCTAATTTCTTTCTGGCCACAACAAAAGCAGACTGTCTTCTACACTCCTATTGGCCAGAATCACAGCTGTCCAACTCCCACTGGCCAGGCAGCGTTTCCGTAGCCCATTCTGAAGTCATTATTTAGTAGTGTCAGTATTCCCTGCTTGCTAGCAATTGAATACAGAAAAAAAGTATTATTGTTGTTATTATTATTATTATTATTATTATTATTATTATTATTATTATTATTATTATTATTAGTCCTATTTAAATGCCTAAAAAGCCCATCGTCAACTCCAGCCGTCAATACGACAACTGGAGAAAAATTTTCTAATTAGCATCCTCATAAGAGAGGATGCTAAATAAATAGACATTTAACTAAATATAAACAAAAGAAACCGGTCAAAAGACTGCAAATTAAATGTTAACAGTAAAAGGGGGGGTGGTACAGAGCACGCCACCCAGAGCCCACCGGTCAACAAAGGCCAACATGTCGCCAGCAGACTCCACGTGGGCGTGCTTTAACTTAATCCGGGAATGGACCAGGGCCCTGAACATGGCTCCGCAGTCAAAGAGACCCTCCCCGACGATCTTATGCTTCCTGGTCTTGTAGATGGCCAGTCTAGCAAGAGCCAGTAGCAGATTCACCAGGAGGTCTCTCGTCTTGCTGTAGCCACGAACAGGGTGCCCAAAGATGAGAAGGGTGGGGGAGAAATGCAGCCAGAACTGCAGCAAAAGGTTCTTCAAAAGAAGGAAGAATGGCTGCAGCCTGGCTCACAAATAACACTATGTAACACAATTTTTGTTCCTGTGTAGTAAGTGTTATTTCCTAATTGCTTATGCCTCAAAAGTATAGAAAATGGCTATTATTCCCCACAAACTTTGCTTTTGTGACCAGGACAGTGATATTTCAAAATATCACTATTTCCAATGGGAAAACAGGCAAATGTGTGTCTTTTCGTTCACATAACGTCAGAAAAAAACAACATATGAATCCAAATTAACATGTATTTATACTAAAGTAATACAAAAATGACTACAAAAGATTTAGAAGTGAGTAGTTTTTTGAGATACAGTATAATCGTAAATCTCGAAAAACTACTCACTTCTAAATTTTGCATTCCTGGATTGCTCAGCGGGCCATTCTCTTAGTCGTAGTAGTCCTATTTAATGATCAGTATGTGGACTACACCAGCTGCCCACTGGCAGCTGGTGTGCACCGACTGCTCAAAGGCAACCAGTGTAAAAATTCATTTTTGCACCCCCTAAACAAAAGGGGGAGCTAACAAAGACAGGCCATTAACTAACTAAATGAAATCCAGTTCAAAGAACTGTAAATTAAATATTCAAAACAAAAGGGGCCGTGGTACAGAGCACACCAGCCAGAGCCTACTGGTTGACAAAGGCCGACATGTCGCCAGCAGACTCCGCGTGGGCGTGCTCTAACTTAACCCTGGACCGGACCAGGGCCATGAACATGGCTCACCTGTGTCTTACAAATACTCGGTGGTTAGACCCAAATATTTCAAATTTTGTCTTATTGGTCCATAAGACCAACTTCCACTCCTCAAACATCCAGTTTCTATGTTTTTTGGCCCAGGCAAGTCTCTTCCTCTTAATCTGCACTCTTGACAATGGTTTCTTTGCAGCAGTTCTTCCAGTTAGGCCAGCTTCACGCAGTCTCCTCTGAACAGTTGATGTTGAAACATCTGTGCTTCTAGTAGCATTTAGCTGAACTTGTATTTCAGGGGCAGTTAATTGCTGGTTTCGCAGACTTGTGACTCGAATGAACTTGTTCTCTGATTCTGAGGTCACCCTTGACCTGCCTGACGTTGTTCGGTCCTCATGAGTGCCAGTTTCTTCAAATTGTTTGATGGTCTTAGAAACAGCACTTACAGACACTTGCAAAGTTCTTGCGTTTTGTCTTAAAGATTGACCTTCATTTCTTAAAGTAATTAAAGTCTTTTTTTTTTGCTTAACTGAGCGTATTTTGCCATTTTCTGCTCCCTTACATTCAGGAATGACAAACTTGTGCCTATGCTACCTATATTTATAGTAATCATGGACCCTCACCTGTTAACAATAATTGGTGACAAAAGGTTAATTAAGTAACATGCTAGTTAACTCAGAGAACATCTAACAAAGACACTTTTACACTTAGGCCAGTGTTCTAACGCGGTGTTATACACATTTCAGACTGAAATCCCCTTGCTTTGGGTGACCATGACCAGTTCATCCAAAACCAGCTCGATGGGGTTTAATTCTGGAAACTGTGCTGGCCATTCCATGGTTTGAAGCCTACCGTCTTGTTCTTTTCTCCTAAGGTAGTTCTGACATAGCCTGGAAGTAAGTTTTGGGTCATTATCTTGCTGTAGGATGAGCCCCTGGCCAACTACGCGTATACCAGAAGGTATTGCATGGTGCTGCAAAATGCTGTGGTATCCGTTTTGGTTCAGGGTGCCATTCACTGTGTGGAAGTCGCCGACTCTGGCACTTGTTTGACAGTTGGTGTCACACACCAAGGAACCATCCTTTTGCCTACTCAACGGCGTACAAAAACCCTGCGTGATGAACCGAAGATTTCAAATTTTGATTCATCGGTCCATAAGACCTTCTTCTAGTCTTCAGTAGTCCACTGGTGGTGCTTCATGGCCCAAGCAAGCCTCTTTTTCTTATTTTGCCATCTTAGCTATGACTTTCTTACTGCCACTTGACCTGTCAAACCTGCATCTCGAAGTCTTCTCTTCACAGTTGAAACTGAGACTTGCTTACTTCGACCAGTGTTAAGCTATGCTTGAAGCTGTTGTCCTGTGAGCCGCCTATCACGCAAGCTGTTGACTCTCAGAAACTTGTCTTCTGATTCTGTTGTGGCTTTGGGTCTGCCAGACCTCTTCCTGTCAGAGTTTCCTTCAGTTTCCAAGTGTCTTTTGAATGTGTAGGAAACTGTACTCATTGATACCTTGGCTTTCTTTATAATTTATCTAAAGGAAAGACCTACACTTTTAAGGGTTACAATGTTCTGTCTGTCTTCCATTGTTAATTGCCTTTCTCGCCATTATGATAGCAATATACTACTTCCTGCAGTACAATACTGTCCAAATAATGCTTAAGAGGGTGTAGTAACACAGTCTGTTCTAACACTGCTTTTATACAGACAGAGGGTTTGTAAGTAATCAACAAAAGTTGGGACACCTGTAGGAATTGTTAGCATCAACTTTCAAGGCTTAATTTACTTGCATTGCTGCAGAACAGCTGTAAGTTGTTAACCCATTACTTGTTCCCTGAAAAAGGCCTTTTTGTATAACTCTGAAATGTACATTATTTTTCAGTTTTTGGTAACTAAACTTTTTTTTTTAACCTCTGGCAGTTTACCGCTTACCTTTGTACCATTTCAGGTTATTCACTGGACTTGAACTGCTTAAAGATAATGGCTCTGTTTCATTTTTTGGAACATAAAAATTGTGAATGTGTGTTGTATTTTTTTTTGTTTTTAAATGCCATCATAAATATACATATGTATCCTTTTTTTCTTAGGTTCTACTTGAATTTTGTAACTGAAGAAGTAGAAAATCCTGAAAAGTGAGTCATACATTTCTGCACATTTTAACTTTTATTTATTTTGTTACAACAATACAAAAGGCATCTCATCGGACCCCGACTTTTCCTGTCATTTCATTTAAAGGTCACTTCAATGAGGTCGGGGGGGGAGGGGGGGGTTGGGGGAGTCCAGTTTTTTATTAACTAGTTACAAAACAAACTCCCTCCTAACCTTCAGGGCTGATAGACATGGAGAAATGGTGGCGGTACCCAGAAGGGTGTTGTGAAGGAATTTGATTTGCACAGGAAACCCCTAAAATGCAGATGACTGTTCTGGTTCATGAATTACCAGCAACAGCTACATACATGTGACTTTTTCATCAATGTCATCCATAACTTTAAAAACTCAATCTTAAATTCTCAGATCAAAAATATGATCCAAACCCCAAATGATTTAATTACAAGTGTTAAACACAAGTGAAGGCAAACACTGTTAATATCTCATACACATCTATAACAATGCAAGCACTATGCTGGCAAATGCAGAGGATTCCAATACAAATGAGATACAATATTTTTTTAAACATGCAAAAGTCAATAAATATTTGAATACAATATATCAGTTTGATAACACTGTATTTTTTTTTTTTTATAACATATTTTTTTACATATTTTAGGATAATTTTTATATAGGTGTTACATCAATCAATCAATCAATCAATATCTGTTTTATATAGCGCCTTTCGTTGTGGACCACCATCACAAAGCACTTTACAAGACAGTGAGGAACAATGCATAATACATTAAATTCAATGAAATACAGTACATAGTACATTAAATACACACTAAAAAACAAAGCAAATACATTAAATACAGGCATACTGCATTAAATAAAAGGCTAGGATGTGAATTCTAAACATTGTGGATGCATGTGTCATACAGAATCATATGAATAAGATGAAGTGAAAAGCCTGAAATAACAGATATCAGGCTTAAAGATCATTGAAAGCAAGAGAGAACAAGTGGGTTTTGAGAGTTGATTTGAAGAGAACGACCGTGGGAGCTGCATACACTAAAGCTGGGAGAGAGTTCTAGAGAGTCGGGGCCATGAAGCTAAAAGAGCGGTCTCCGAGTGTGGTGCACTTTTGCTTGAGTATAACAAGCAAGCCAGAGTCAGAGGATCTCAGCTTGCAGGCAGGGACATAGTGGGTCAGCAGGTTGGAGAGATACTCTGGACCTGTGTGATGAATGGCCTTGTAGGCAAGCAGGAGAATTTTGAAAATAATCCTGAACTTTAGAGGTAGCCAGTGCAGCTGGGCAAGACAGGGTAATGTGATCATGTTTTTTACATGTGGTAAGGATCCTTGCAGCAGCATTTTGAACCAGTTGCAGTCGGTTTATGGCATGTGATGGAAGACCACCATAGAGAGAGTTGCAGTAGTCGAGTCGAGAGGAGATGAATGCATGACAGAGTATCTCTGCATCCTGGAGAGAAAGGTAGGGATGGACCTTTGAGATGTTTTGGAGGTGGTAGGAGGAGGATTTGACTACAGAGGAGATTTGGGCATCAAAGGAGAGGTTACTATCCAGAAGTACACCAAGGCTTCACACAGTGGTGAATGGCGCAGCAGACAGTTTCTGAGGGTCAAGGCAGCAATATTGAGATTCTTGAGTTGAGTTTCTGATCCTACTTGAAGAATTTCAGATTTGTTAGTGCTGAACTGAATAAAATTGGCAGACATCCAGGCCTCAATGTCTTGGATACAAGCTGAGAGCGGGACCATGGCAGAGGGACATCCAAGGTCTAATTTTAGGTAGAGCTGGGTGTCATCTGATAGGAGTAAAACATGAGGCCATGTTGGCGGATGAGATGAGCCTAGGGAAGCATGTAGATGTTGAAGAGGCCCAACAACTGACCCTTCAGGGACACTGCAAGTGACTGGGTTTGCATCAGCACTGCTTCCATCATAGAAAAGTAGCCATTTGGGGTGGATAGATTCTGCTGACACAGAAGATCAAGATTAGCATCAGTTATAAGTTCGCTGAGAAGCAGAGATTTGTTAGTCAGACAGAACTTACAACTGTAACAGGCAGTAGAAAGGGAGATGAAGTTATTAGCGGTATCTGAAGCAGGTACTTACCAGTATTCATTCTAGGAGGAGAGAAAGAGTGAGCATGCTTTGTCCAGGGGATCCAGTTGTTTGGTGTCAAGAGTAGGAATGAGACCTCTAGTAGCCATTTGGAGAGGTTTGGGAAAGGTCCTCACTCTACCTGTCCTCGCTCTGACTGCCACAACTCTGACTGCCCTTGGACGTGTGGCCCTTAGACTGGCTGGTGCTTAGAACGGCTGGCGTTCTAAGATACTGTTTGCCAATTTATACTATCCTATAAGCCCAGGGCTGTTTACTTTACATAATATTCTAATCAACCTCACAATTCAATACAGAGCAGCACAGTTAATAAAACTTAATTACAAGTATTGAATGCAGAGATAGTTACCCCAGCAGCAATGATTTTAAATATCAAATTAACAACAATCCACATACATGGTAATATGTTGATTCTCCTAGCAGCCCAGAGTTTAGACAACAAGCATAGGCACACAGCACATGTGACCTCAGTTAGAAAGTCAAACATAGTGGTTGTGTTTATAGTATACTCCGATACTAGAATTCTATGTAGTGTATTTTGGTGTTTTTAATATGTTAGCACATCAGAGGTGCATGTTATACAAACTCAAGGCAATCATAGGTGGCGGAACTGTGGGGGCTCTTAGTCTCTTAAGGCATGTAAGAGGTATATCAGTAAATTTAAAAATGGATCTGAGATTAACCTGAAAGATACATAAATACAGTCTTTTATGTATTTGACCTTTTACTGCTTGATGAAAGAAAATCTCCATTCTGTACACATCCTCTGAATGTTGTCTGTCAATGTCAGTGGCAATACATAAGCCCAACAGAAATAGGAACTAGTCGCTGGTTTGAAAGGCAAATTATAGAAATCAAACAACTGGATGTAGATTTGATTTGGCTAATACATTTAGCACCAATTGGTTACTTAAATGCTTACACAAATACATGAACATTCACTCAACTCCTAGTTAAAAAATGTAAAATTACCGGGTCTTTTATAATTTTACATTTAGATGAAAACAGTTAACAAACCATGTTTGCTTTTAATTAGGTACTGGAAGTTTTGCACGGTAAAGCCATAGGGAATGTTCACTTGATCACATGTGTTCCTGTACAGACAGTACAGCATGAATTCACACAAAATGAAACATTTAAAAAAAAGGTATTTTTGTCAGTGCTAGGCCGTGCTTGGCAATATCTGAAAAATTTTGCAAGCACATTTTCGTTTAAAATGTAATTAATGTAAACTGTAAATATACAGGTATATCTGGGCTAGCTTTTCTGTTCAAAATGTATTTACTGTGTGTGACAGGGTAGCCGAGCAGTGATGACTTTCCCAGACCAGAAAGCTGACAAAGACACACAGACAGGTACTACGGGTGAAAAGCGATCTTTTATGCCATTTTTATTAAGCAAAAATAAAATAAATATTTGAACAAAAACAAATATAAAAGTTTAAACAAAAGAAATCACAAACACATAAAATCGCCTTCACTGATCCTGTAAGCTACCCTAGTTTAATTTTTACTTTTGATTTCAATTTCGATTTTCTCTAATCTCACTCTCATTCCTCTTCTCAAACACCCACACAAACACACAAAAACACAAACTTACACTGAGAGTTCAAAACATTAGGAACACCTGCTCTTCCCGCGAAATAGACTGATGAGGTGAATCCAAGTGAAAGCTATGATCCCTTATTGATGTAACCTGTTAAATCCACTTCAATCAGTGTAGATGAAGGAGAGACAGGTTAAAGAAGGATTTTTAAGCCTTGACACAATTGAGAGATGGATTGTGTATGTGTGCCATTCAGAAGGCAAATGGGCAAGATAAAAGATTTAAGTGCCTTTGAACGGGGTATGGTAGTAGGCACCAGATGCGCCGGTTTGAGTGTGTCAAGAACTGCAATGCTGCTGGGTTTTTCACGCTCAACAGTTTCCCGTGTGTATCAAGGATGGTCCACCAACCAAAGGACATCCAGCCAACGGCAGGCCAGTGGTCGAAAACGGCTCATTGATGAAAGAGGCCAAGGGAGGCTGACACGAATTGTGCAGAGCAACAGACGGGCTACAGTTAGTCAACTGACAGTCCAGTACAACATTGGTGCCGAAAGACCCATAAAAGAACTCGTCTTACCTTGATACGAATGGGGTATGGCAGCCGACGACAGAGTTCCACTTCTTTCAGCAAAACACAAGAAACTGCAGTTGCAGTGGGTTAAGGAACAAAAACACTGGACACTGGAGGATTGGAAAAACATTGCCTGGTCTGATGGATCCTGGTTCCTGGTGTTGGAAAAAACCACATGATTACATGCATCCATCATGCTGCTTGTCAATATTGCAGGCTGGTGGTGTTGGTGTGATGGTGTGGGGTGTGTTTTCATGGCACACATTGGGCCACTTGATAAAAGTGGGGCAACGTGAAAGCCACAGGATATCTGAACATCATTGTCAATCAGGTGCATCCCTTCATGGCAGCAGTGTATCCATCTGCTAATGGATTTTTTCAGCAGGATAATGCCCCATGCCACAAGGCTGGGAACACTAAAAATACAACCAAGAAAGCCCCCCCCCCCCATAGTAAAAAGCTTCTGCCGCCAGTGAAGACACCTATTTCATGGATGTTATACAGACAGTTGTGTTACATTAAATTATATTTGCAGAGATGGAAATATGACTCTCATTGCTTAGCAGCTTGATCCATTCCTGATACATACCTGAGCTTGTTACCTATACACTGTAATGACACACAAAATATATTCAGACTACACCTGGTACAAAAGTGGCTGTCTCGGTACTTAATAACTGTTTGTCCGAGATTAAAGTGTGGATGCGGCATAATCGTGTGCAGCTAATTGGAAACAAAACACAAATAATGCTGCTTGGCTCTCCCACGACAACTGAGAAACATTTATTTTTTTAGTATGGTGATTGACGGGCTTGAAGTTAAATCTAGTTAGGAATATGGGTATAGTTTTCGACCCCAGTCTAACCTTCGAGTCTCATATCTTGAATGTCACTAAGGTGTCCTTTTTTCACCTCTAGGCATAGCCCGTCTGCACCCTCTCTTGCCCATGCCCGATGCAGAGAGGCTGGTGCATGCCTTTGTTTCCTCCCGGCTCGATTATTGTAATGCTTTGCTTGCCGGTGTTTCCAAGGCTGCTATTTGCAGGCTGCAATACATTCAGTACTTGGGTGCTCATATTACACCAGTTCTTGCCTCTCTGTATAGGTTGCCAGTCAAGAGTAGGATTGATTTTATAAGGCCCTAAATAGATTGGCCCTAAATAACGTCTCTATTTTGTTAACAAGGTGCATCCCCACACGTAACCTTTGCTCTGCTAATTCAGGTCTGTTAAGGATTCCAAAGGCTAAACTTTGTTCGATTAGTGACAAGGCTTTTTGCTGTTATGCGCCTCTAGGCTTTGGAATAATCTTCCGCAGGGTGTCAAGGACATTAATACCGTTGGAGCTTTTAAAAAACTACTAAAAACGCAACTGTATGTACAGGCATTTCAACGTGGCTGGGCTTTGTCACCATGCAATGTTTTATTTTATAATCTGTGCTATTTTGTATCTATATGCTTGTGTATATGTTGTTGTATTTTGTTTTGTTGTTTTTAGTGTTATTGTTCTAAATTGTTCAGCATTTTGAGATGCTTGCATTTAGATGCTATACAAAAGAAAGATTATTATTATTATTATTATTATTATTATTATTATTATTATTAATCATTAAATCCATAGTAAGACCTGGAATGGGTGAAACTTCTGTCCAGTAGCACAGTAATATAGTAGCCTTTCCCCACTGTAAGTCCAGATTCAAGTTGGGTATATCAAATTAGTTTAAGTCCATATAAGAAACTACAATACAATCCCTACATTTGCAATCGGTAAATCACTAACACTGGGTTTCCTTTTGTAACACAATAATGCCCTCAGATTCACAGACCTAGCAAAGACTGCTGTGCGTCACATCAACCTATATAAAAAGACATCTTGCTGCAATTTCGCATGAAAAGATTGAATTGTTTTTGTATCATAAACTTATGATGAACCAATTACTTCCTAATGGGTAGTTAGATTAATATCATGATCATTGAAATGACCTATTTGGTAAAAAAAGGAAGAAAGAGCAGGCTATGAATCTTGGTGTGCATATTGTTGGTAACTATACAGGGGAATATGTGGAAGTTCACATTGTCAGTACTTCATAATGTAGGATCTCTAAGGCATTGAACCTGCCAACATACCGAGTTACTAAAATGATCTGCGAGTTGCAGCAGGGGTGATGTCTTGGGTGACAGCTGAGTCCCAAATCCTTGAAAATGAGTCTCGTTGCAGTGGAATAACATATTGTCTTCCGATTAAACAATGTAGGATCTTTCATGAGCTCTAAACCTTCCAAACAAAATAAAAAATGTACCCCTCTAGTGCCTAGTGCGTACAATTGCGTGAATGTACACAAATTAGTCAAATATCCTGCCTCAGCTATCCCTAGATGGTGGTGTTAGGCATCATGGACTCAAGTTGATTTAGTTCCCAAAAAAGAGGAGGGGTTTATACAGATAAATCATCTTATGCTTTTAAAATGCTGTATATCCGTGAGAAAAATGTAAGTAAACGTTGAGAAACACTGAAGTTTCTTTAGAATTAAGCACGCAAAAGATCATATTCTGCATTCATCATTCTGTTTCATTTCCTTTGAAAATGTTTTCCTGGTAACAGTTTATTTTGTGTGGCATAAATACATATGTAATTGATATGCAATTATAGATTTATTTTTTTTTAAGTTCAGTAACAAGTTAATAAAGATTCAGTGGATATGCAACAGTGCAGAGGTTGTGTGTACACCATTTGACTGGTATTACAATTGTCTTCTTCATATTCCTTATGTACATTGAATATGTTTATTGATAGTTTCCTTTTGGAATAATACTAATATAGTTGCATTTCTGTATGGTTTCCATATTTCCTTACAGCATACTGTATATGTTGACTATATCTAGTAACATGTAGCTGAACTTCAGAAAATGAGTAATTCAATTAAATACTTATTTATGCCGCACAAAATAAAGAGTAACCAGTTTCCTTTACTTTAACTTTCTCATTCTTTGTAACCTTTGCCTATCACTTTTCTTCTTCCTGCAGGTTCTTACAGATCTTTTTAAATGGATTTCTTTAACTGTGGACAATGGGAGCTGGTGAGATCTAGGCAAGGAATAATAAATCAGATTGACCTTATAAACCTGTTCATATTGTCCCGTCAAAATAATAGTGGTTTATAATGACATTTAAATCTATAGGAAATGGGACCTTCAGCAAAAGTTGATTTTCTTAAATAATATAATACATGAATTAGTACTCTAAATTGTATTTTATCAGTAGCATTATTCATTGTTTCTTACAATATATCAGTTTCCTTGATAATAAAAAGTAAAGTGCTCAGATCTTGAAAATGAGTACTTCCCAGCCAGTCTGGCACTTTGTATCATCAGAAATGGTTTATTTGTTGCCATTGTGCACAGCTGGGATTGTTTAAACAGTGAGGTATCACAAACTCTATCTTTAACTCAACTTCCCACCCAAGATGGAGCTGAACATCTCTCCCTGTATTGCATCAGCTTTAACCCCAGCTACTGGAACTGCAGCTGGAACTTCTGACAGGTCTAGGCCATTTGGCACCTCTTCGCTGTTTTATTACTGTCCACTAATGTACGTGTTCTTATATTGTTTCTCTCTAACTTACTGTACCGTCTCTTGATGCTAAATCACTTTCATTCTTGTCATACAATATAACACTCAGTTCATTACATCCCTTACTCAACAACCAATGATCATTTTTTTTACCTGCAATGAAAAAACAACAACAACATAATACTCAGTACTGCTGTCTAGAGGTTGCTTAGTGTGAAATAACATTGCTTCTTATATTAGACCTGGTAGCTAGACTATAATAGAAGTCTTAGTTAGTATCGGTAAAACATGGTCCAGTATTTGCAGAAACGCAACCAATGTCTAGGGACATCAGGAGGTATTACTTTTACAGAGTGTATGGCAATACTGGGATGTAATGCTATGCAAACAGGGTTATTGAGGGTCCAGCTTTTAAAACCAATTTATAGCTGTTATTTCCTTTATAAAATTCCCCAACAGCTTGGAACAAGTGAAAACATGGTAGCATGGAGCTTTTAATTGACAAGTTCAGGTGGTATGGGGTCGATAATGATTAATGTGCAAAACCAATGTGATATCACAGTGGTACTCTGATTAACATTCACACTTAAACTACAGCTGATGATAGGACATTTCCAAAACTCTGTGAATCACAACTGCAATGTAATCTGGGATTATAATTATTGGTCATTAATTTGAGATGTAATTACTTCAGGTGGGTTATGTTCTGTTGAAAAAAAAAAAAAACTAGCACAATGGATGTGTTAATCACCCTCCTGTATGTACTTATTGCATGTGTGATGCTAAATACAAATATATCAAGATATTGCTGTCATGTACCATCATCATCCTTCAAGCTTTCGATGCTAGACTGAACTGTAACAAACTCTTTGCTTATGTTGCAGAACTATCCCCCTCGCCATATGCATATCAATGGGAATTGTTACTGTTGGCTATGTGTTAACAAATGTGGCCTATTACACTGTAATGTCTGCAGAGGAGCTGCTTGCCTCAGAAGCTGTTGCTGTGGTGAGTAATCTAATCACGCAAATTAATATTGATTATTGATTATTTGCTTTACTTTTGTTGATCCTGTTCGTAAAAGGCACTACAGTGCATTTTGTATTCCTTGGACAAGATTATACAATATATTTTCCCTAATAATATATAAATACAATAAAGTATTGGGTACTCTTAGTTTTAAATGCAAAATGAAAGTATTGATATACATTAAACACATGTTGATATACATGTTGTTACTGTTTAGTGATATTTACTGTGCTTACACAAAACACAATAGTGTGATTATGAGGATAGAATTCCATTAACAATGTGTATTTAACAAAGTTATTTTCCTGATCATTTATTTTTGCTATCAGCTCCAAAATATACCTTATTTCCTAGTTTTCAAAGCGTTCTACCCACCAGGAAATTGTACATAGATTTGAACGCCTCGAAACACAATACACAAAATAATGTTTCTGTGTTCGTGATTTTGAAAATTCCATAATATTGATACGTCTGATTTGTCTTTATTCAAAGTGTTATGATTAAATAAATTAAAATAACACATTGGGGGGGGGTCTCTCTTCATTTGAGCTAAATGGTTGCTGTAGTTTAGATCATTAAACTAGTTTTTTTGTATTAATATTGTTATGAACCAACTATCAAATTATGGACTGGAAGAGCCACAAGCGGGTACCACTGGTTTATATCAACTGAAACTGAATGAACCTCTATGGCTATTAGGCCTTGTTTCCACTGAGGTCTGTAATGTGAAACTTATATTTCTTGACTATAATTTATTTAAATGATCAGCTATTTCTAGATGTCTGCACCAAGATTTCAATCCACTCTTAAAGCTGGCTTTGAAGATTACAGAGACAGAGATGCTTCAGTGCTGTGTGGGGAAATGTGGTTAATCAACATAATACTGCTGCTAGAAATGTTACAGAATTGCTGCTATTGAGTACCCATGAGAATCGTTTCACTTTTAATCTTAACTGTATAAGTTATTGGTTTCCTGGAATAATGGTCAGGGAGAACTGTTTCTCCTGAGACGATGTATTTCACTCACTTTCTTTTTGATAATCACTCAAAGGAGTATATTTATGGCACATTATGAGCTTTTGTCAATGGCAATCTTAAAATTGCCCAGTGATACAACATGCAGTAATCAGAATATAACAGTTTGTCAAAGCTGAAATAAGGAAACTCATGTTTATTGTAAAGGAAAAAGACTTTTCAGTAGGGCTGAGCAATAATACCGATATACCGGTGTATTGCGATATTCATCAGGCAATACAATAACTGCTATTTGAACAACAATACCCATATTTTTAGTTAAACTGATTCAGGGAAACGTCTACTAGAGAATATCTGCTATTATCTTGTGAGATATCGTAATCCGAGCTGTGCTAATACAAAAGAAAATACGACAGCTGCTTAAATTCTGCATAGCAAAGTTACGTGTGGAATCATTTCCTAATAAAAAAAACAAATCTAAAAAAGAAGGCTGTATGGCATCAAACATTGCGATTTGTTGTTTATGGAAGGCTGAAGTATGCTTGTGGTACCGCCAACTTTCCATACAGTGGTATAGTGATTAAGTAAGTTACCGGAACACCAATTAAAATATTGATTTTTCTAAAACAAATTATACTTACTTGAGGTAAAATTTAATAGGTAATGCATGTGTCTTGCATGCGACTTTTAGGTTATTCCCCCTTGATCAGTGTTGCCAGATTGGTGGTTTTTCCAGCCAAATTTGGCTAGTTTTGAAAGCATCTAATGGGTAAATGCTGTCTTTGTTGGTTTATTTATTTATTTATTTATTACTATTTTTATCATGAATGCTTTTTTCTATATCCAGCACAGAACTTAAATCACGATGATACCCTGTATGGTATTTATCACGTCCTCATCCCCATTTTTTTTCTGGAGCTCTGCATCAAATAAAATGACAAACTACACAAACGCTCAGTTATATTTTTTATTCTCCACTAATTTAAGAGCTGTATCAGTGCAATTGTAATTGTTTTTACATTTATTGTTAAAGACTATCTGCCGACAGTTCTGGACAATGTAATTTTATACTATATTCTGAATATCTTTTTTTTCCCCCTGGATCTAACGCATTTGATCTCATCAGATTAAAAAAACAAAACAAAAAACAACAAAACAAAAAACAAAAAAACAAAACAAAACAAACAAACAAAAAAAAAACAGCAGTTCTGCTAAGTTGTGAGAAAAGAAAACAAGCAAAGCAGATACATAGATACATAGCTTATAACATTACTCACCGGTATTTTTTTTTAAATAAATGTGTAGCACTAATTTATGCTTCTGTAATATATATTAAATCTTAAAAGGTCAGTCATTTATTCCAAAACCCTGGGTCTCTGCACTGACAATATATAAAGCAGCTTTAAAAGTGTTTATGGGCAGTCACAGGAAACACTTTTGAAAAACATGATCAATAGAAAATTAAAGTAAATATATTATTTATATTACAAAACAAAAAACGACATATAAAATCAACATCAGCATCTTTTGGCATTGAATTCCAATATATATTGCAATATTGTCTTCAGTATTGCAATATATTGCAATAAAGATCCTCTGTCCCAATACCCGCTTCTACTTTTCAGTTGATCTGCGTTATACACGAGGAGGACTAATTATACATAAACATTCTTTTCTGTTTTTTTTTTTTACAGACGTTTGCAGAGAAGCTGATGGGGAAATTTTCCCTGGCTGTTCCAATATTTGTTGCTCTGTCTTGCTTTGGCTCAATGAATGGTGGTGTATTTGCTGTTTCAAGGTAAGCAGCTTCAGATTCTTGCATTTTAATTTCAACTTTATCTTTTTCATGCCGTGTGTATTTGTTTAACCTCATCTTGTCAACAGAGGTCAAACTCTGTAATGCACCACACAAAACTACGCATTGTCAATGTCATCAAATTGTTAATGTCATGAATATGTAGTACATTTTTTAATTTGTAAATGATGTGGCCATACAGGAAATCCATGAGAAGTGCTGTATTCCCAGAGCATTGGTTTCCCATCTAAATACCAGCATTTTCTACAAGACTATAATATAAACTTGACATGGATAATCCCCAATACTTGGTGCACTTGCCAAGCAGGGTGTCCCTCCTTGTAGGTGCTTAACACATATTGATCAAAACCATGCATTGGTAAAGTTTGGCTTAAGAGCTTACCAGCTTTTTCTGTGACTGAAAGCCACATGCCTCAGAGCTTGTGGTGAACATTGATTGTTGGTGGTGCTTGGAAGCTAGCAGCTTTGCCGTGCTGTTCCCATTGCAGTGTATTACAAGCTCTCTGTTTTCCATTAGGATGTTTTATGTTGCCTCCCGTGATTTTTTTTTTTATTAAATAATATATTTATTATATTTTTTTTTCTTTTTTTTTTTTTTTTTTTATATTTTTTTTTTTATTTTATTATTTTTTTTTTTTTATTTTATTTTTTATTTTTAAACTTTGTTTTTTTACAATTTTTGTATTCTAATTTTTTATTTTTTTTTTTTTTTTTTTTTTTTATTATTTTCTTTTTTTTTATAATTTATTTTTATATTAATTTTGTATATTATATATTTTTTTTTTTTATATTTTTATTATTTTTTTTTTTTTTAAATTTTTTTTTTTTTTTCTTTTATTTTTTTATTTTTTTTTTTTCTTTAATATTTATATATATTTTTTTATTTTTTTATTTTTTTTTTTTTTTTTTTTTAATATATTTTTTTTTTCTTTTTTTTTAGGTCACCTTCCAGAAATACTTTCTATGATCCACATTCGCAAACACACTCCACTCCCTGCAGTCATTGTACTGGTGAGTAACAACAACATGAAACAAAGTGGACTTTTTCTGTGATTTATTTATTTTTTCTCTTCTGCCTAAGAGGAAGATATGGATGGAGGCACAATATTTTTAACAGCATCCAACATTTAAAGCGATGGCCTAAAGTTTTGTATTGCCCTATAGAATTAACTAACTTTGCCTCATAAAGTCAAATGAAACCTGCTGAATAATGCTACATATTGAATTACATACCACTTTGTAGTTTCCCATATACAGTACTTAACAGAAAACTGGCAAAAATTTAAAGATGTGACATTTTGAACTCTAACATGAAATACTGTACTATTGTTATGGCTTCCTGTAGACTTTTGCAATATCATTTTGTAGTTTCTTTGATCACATGATTAAATAAAATATCTAAATGAGGTCCATATAGTTTTATTTAAAATGAATGTCTCAATCCTAAAATTCTAGATGATGCAAAGCATTTGGAAATAGCTGTACATTCCAAATAATGGAAGACATTTTGAAATATCTGTTTTTTATATAATTTATAATATATAATCAAATGTTAGATTTGGTGGCTTAAGCCAATCAGACTTTTGTCGAGACCAGGCTCTGTCTTGTTTTGTTCAGATAATTAAGGTCATAAGTTACACTTTCAGTTTCAGCCTTACAATTTTAAAACTGACACTGCATTTCAGTGCCCCTTCATACGAGAAAAATAAGGTATGACGCAGTGAAGAAGTGTATTTATTTCTCTTAAACTGCTGCCAAGTGTACCATAAAGAAGATATACAGCAATAGCATTTTGATGGTGCTTCTTTTCATTGTGGTGCGGGCATTATTTGAACAGCTCAGTACTTTTATACCTTTTTTTATTTTTCAGTATCCATTGACGATAGTAATGTTGTTCATGGGAGATATTTACAGTCTGCTGAACCTCCTGAGTTTTGTTCGATGGCTCTTTATCGGTCTAGTAGTTGTTGGACTTATCTACCTCAGATATAAGCGTCCTGAAATGCCTCGTCCTTTTAAGGTAATGTGGCCTTTCTTTCTACAAAACCCTAGGTAATAAGAAAATAATAAACAATAGCAGTACAGCTCAACACACTGTAACTAAGGGGATGCAAATGTCAAAAGTAACAATCTACAAACACAGGGGCATTAAAAAGAAGCTTAGCACTGCCAGGATTGTTTTACACTGTCATTAGTACACAGTTCAGAAAGTTGCAAATTGTGTCTCTACATGAATCAACTACACTGATTGCAAAGATGCACATCCTGATGAATGTTAAAGGTTATCACTCTTGGCATGCATTCAACTGACACGCCACTTCAGTGAATGTGGCAAGGATAGGGGAGTCTGTAAAATGAAAGTATATGGAAGGTTATAAGAATACTCAAGCAAATCAAAATACTCCATCAGCAAATATTGCAACGCATTAAAGTTTTGTTTTAAGTCACCTCTACTAACAAACTGGCACACACAAAATAAACATTTACAGTGAACCAGGTTGGCATAGCAGTCATTCATCCCTGGATTCTCAATGAAATACATATAACTGTTTCGACCTTGTGGACAGTCCAGATCACTAAACCAACAAACACAGCCTAAAATAGCAGGCAATGGGCACCATTCCAAGTTTTCTAAAAAATAAAAGACCACATAAAGGAATGGAGTATCCTCCCCCTTAACCAGTCAATAGCAAAATAACGTTCTTATAAACTCCTTAGAATTATTCTGTAGATTGTTTAGTTTTCCAGACTTTATGAGGTTTTATTAATGTTACCCCTTAAAGTGTTACTTTTGTATGTACAATACTATGTTGTGATGTGTTGAGCGTATGAACTGAAAGGGCCAGTTCCTTTCAAATGAGATTGTGTATTGTGACTGGAAAAGACTGACTGAAACAGTATTAATAGGATTTTTTAAATTACTGTGTCTTATTCTGTATTTTAGGTTCCATTGTTCATCCCTGCCTTATTTTCCTTCACTTGCCTCTTCATGGTTGCCCTGTCTCTCTACTCTGACCCCATCAACACTGGAATAGGATTTGCTATCACAGTGACTGGAATTCCTGCATACTATCTCTTCATTGCATGGGACAAGAAACCCCAAATCTTCCAGAAGTTTATGAGTAAGTATTTTTAACACCGTTGATGCTGCTTTGAGATGAAGCCAAAGAAAACTGTATGTTTGGCTTTTTTTTTTTTGCCTTATTCTGCATCATACCACAGCCTATCCCTGGTGTCATTCTTAAGAGAGCATATCCAATTGTGATGAAATTTAGTTTGGAGATTCATCATCACAAGTATACATATGAGACAATACGAATCTGGCCATATACAAATAAAAGGCTTTAAACTCTTCAGTAACAGTTCTTCTTCTGTCATTTCAGATTCAATGACCACAACATTGCAGCTCATTCTGGAAGTGGTGCCAGCAGAATAAGAAACATTACTTTGAACTGTTTATTTTTGTTTACAACACACCAATCATTTTATATGTACATGATGATACACAATGGTCTGCAAAGTCTAAAGTTCAAATGATTATCTAACTAAAGCATCCAAGTTTGGATTTGAATGCCACTTACAGTTCATAAGATCTGTCTTGAGAACTTGTGATGTTCTCTTGAAAAAAAAAAAAAGGTGAACATTTCGCACTGGAATAAATAATTGCCAGATAGGTTAAATGCCACAATGCATTTTTTAAAACAGTAATTGCAAATGCTAGCATTTGAGATGGGAAACTATGAATGGATGTTTATGTACCATACTAACAAATATACTGTAACATCACTGTACACCAGTTTAAAACGGTGTGCTGGAAGTTAAAAACACCACAGTGTAAGATCAATGCTTTTATATTTGTTACTTTCGGCAACAAGCAACCGTGCCATACAGTTAACGTTCAACAGGTTTTAAACACTGATAAAACTTTACCAAAAAACTAAAAAAAAAAAATGAAACCTGTGTTTATCCTACTAAATATTACTCTATTAACAATGACAAAACTACTTATATTGTGTTTATGGTTTAAATGACTGTACTTGTTGCAACAGAGTTTCCGTACACACTGTGATTCCCATCTGTGCTGTTCTCAGGATGCCTCAACATATAAGAAAAGTACTTTGGGGCAGTAGCAGGAAGAACTGGTCATTTCTCTGAGTAGTATACAAATTCCCCTTTAAACGCAGATTTTTGGTCATGCACAAAAAACTAAAATTTCTAACACAGAAAAGAGTTCTAAACATAAAAGCTTCCATGTGCTTGCTGTGCTGTAGGTCAACTGTACACTGTGTGTGTTCATGTCATACAGCAAGTGCCCATCAACAAGCTTAAATTGTCTTACAGCTGATTAACATGAACAGATACTGCACTAAACACTTTAACATGTAAGCATTTTGCTAAAAGTGATTTTTGACTGCATAACATAAATAGCCCCTTTATACTTTCATCAAATTAGCTTTTGGAAATATTTACTTCAAAACAATGTGCTTATTCTGGCTAGATTTAGCATTTTCCACTGTCCCTGCACAAGTGTTGAACGATAAAATTTGAGTTCAATTAAAAATGCAAAAAAAAAAAAAAGCCTATATTTGTAACTTTTAAAAATGTTTTTATGCAAACTGCCCCATCTGTTTTCTCTCTACACTTCTGCATTTTTTGCAAGAAATGCATGACTTTTGTTGAATTGTTTTCTGATATTATTTTAAATTGGAATCTTCATTTTGTTTTCAGAAGCATAACCTGTTTTTGGACTCTTAATTTGATCTTGTTTCAGCATACTTATTGGAGTCTGGATTTTGAAATAATTTTATTTCATTAGTTTTTAACAGCAGTTTTCCATTTACACTACTGGCTGAACTCTAGCCCCTCCTCCTTCCGTGTGCCTTCTGAGCCAGCAAATCGAAATGCTTTTTGTCATGGCCCGCTTAAAGCTTGTTGTAACTTAAATTCCTATTGGTTTATTTTTAAATACAGAATGAAATACCCTCTGTGTATGGCTGCACTGTTTAGTAATCAGGGTTTAGTTTTACTGAAATCTGCCCTTGCAACACATGACAAATCTGAAACCGAAATATTGGCGTGATCTAATTGGCCTCATTCTAACACTCCTTTGGCTTCTAGAGTGAACAGGTTTTGCAAGTACTGTACTAAATTTAGTAATTGGAAAATGCCATATTTTTTTTCCTGTTTTCACAGGTATATTGTGACCCTAACTCAGATGGGGGTACAGAGTAGACTAGATTATTTGGAAAGGGGTACAGGGCCTAAGCAATTTGAAAACTACTGATCCAGAAGATAATACTGCAGAAAATCTTAACACAATTACCATAGCAAATATGTAACATTATTTATTATGCTCACATTGCACAACTGTTGCTTTGTATTTTGTTCAGATTATATCCTTAATGTCCTTTGGCTGTTGTGTCATTTTGTATGCCTTTCTTCCCTCATAAAAGTTTACCACAGTAAATATGCACAGTCATTTTGCAGTTTTCCTATGTTTTCCCCATGATTATACCATGCATTTACCAGTTTATAATGGTCGGTGTGTTTTTTTAAATATGCAGGCCGCTATGGGTTTACATAGGTTTCACCAGGCTTTACTACTCTGCTATGCTTTTAGTATGGTATACTTTTATAACGTGAAGGTCTTTATGAATAAACGTGTTCTGCAAGGTAATGTCTCCTTGATTGCTTCAAATTAGAACTTAAGCAGACCTTGCACAGGCGGTAACATGGTATTGACTGATTGTTTCAATTATTGTCTGTAAATACTGTACAGCTTTTAGTTGAGGCTAAAAAGAACCTGTTATTGCCATAGTTTATTTAAATACAGTTCTCCTTATCAAAATATCTGTGTTTACTGCACATAATGTATGTTCAAAAACATACATTAGTGTGTTTGTGGAAAAGTAGTTTTTAATACACATATTTTTAGAATAAATGTTTCTGGATAATAAAAGAGATTGTTTGCAAAAAATGTATGGTGTTGCACTATGTTTTAAAATAGTTTTGAACTCTTTCAATTCTTAAATTAAAAAAAAAAACAAAAAAAAAGTGGTACTAGTAAACATTTCTAGACAGAATTGATTCATAGAGTAGGCACAGGGCAGTGCACTATAGTTGGCTGTATTCAACATACAATAGATGTGTCAGTATCACAAAGGCACCATCTGTTTTTCAGCCACTGGATAACACTCCATATGGCAGAGCCAAGTGTGTGAATTGGAAAAAAGACAGTAAAAATAATAATAAAAAAGAACAGCTTCATTTAAAAATAAATAAATAAATAAACAAACACACATACAATGCAGTAACACTTTGATCCACCAAACAAGAAGCTGCATTGCAGGGCTATACCACACAGTGGCTGAATGCAGACTTGTGGATATAACGTCTTGCTATAAAAAAGAAAAACACAAGGAAACCAAAAAATTGATAAGGGAACGAAACCAAAACATGTAATATCGATATTTTCTAAATAACGATAACGTCAGCAGTATCTAAATGCAATAAAACGCTGATTATCGTGCATTTCCTTGATAGCTGACCTTGTCTGTAAGTTAACTTGTCTGTACCTTTGATGCGCAGTCAGCTGCCAGACAGTAATGCCTTCTAATCAGTAATTAACAAGTACCCTTGTTAAAAGACATGACCAAGTAATTTCATATTGATTTTATTACCATAATCCTAGCCTCAATCACAACCTGTAATTACTGGTAATATACTACTGATATTGTTTCTGAGACAAAAATTGGAATACCTAGAAAAACATGCTGGAATACAGGACCAGTAAAACATACATAAAAAAAATAAAATAAAATAATAATATGCATAGAGTGTCTGTCATTGTGATTAATGATTATGATTAAAGTGCCACCACATGAAAAGAAAGACTCCTTGTGTTTATGTAGTCCAGCACTGTTAATCATTTTCAGACCCTTTTAATTTGCCAATCTAGCCAATTGTTAACTCAGCTACTGTATGCACTGCACACCAATCACAAGGTCTTTTGAAATACTCAGGGCAAAGGCTGAAGTGATTCATACTGTATTGTCAGAATTTTTGACAAACCCTTAGCACCAGTCATCTTAATTTGTATACAGGTGGGTTCAATTTCACCATCCTGCTAGCAGAAAATTAATCTCAATAGTTTATAGTGGTGTCAAAAGGTATGTGATGTGTGTAATACTACCAAGCAGCCCTGGCTAAGTGTTGCTGGTATTTTTTGATTGGGCAGACACAGAGGACCGTCAGGTAGGTAGAACACATTTCAGTTGCTGACATACATCCATGCGGTTTCTTTACAGGCATATTCATAATTTTCTTTTTTAAGCCTTTTTGTGTATTTTTGTGGAAATGAAAAAACAAAACAAAACAGATTTATAAGACAGGTACTGCACTTCTTACAGTGGGAAGCTAACTACTGTGCCAATCACTTGAATCTGAAAACTTGCATGACTTTCAGGTGAACTTTTGTTAAGCTGTTGATAATTGTAGCAGCCAGCCTTGAGTTTGTAGTGTTTTTGTATTTTGTGTGATCTAAAAACTTTAATAAAATATACTCAAAATATGTTGATGGCAGTTAGATGTTATCGGTTTATACCACCAGTACAGTTATAACAAGTTATTGAAATTCTGCAACCAAAAGCCTACTATAATTACATACAATACCATTCTACAGTTATTCTGAATGTTTTCATAACTGAAAGACACTGTTATTGCTATAGCAACGGTACAGTGCCATTGAGAGCAATGCATTTACAGTGGCATGTTTTAAGAAGTGGTATACATTTTGAATGATACATTATGAGATTACTTTTGAAGCAATAGTGAGTTGAAAGGTCTGCACTCCTCAGACAGGTTGTTTAGCAGCACATTTAGGTCATAATCAAGCTTATTAAAACTAGTCTTTTATTAACAATATTAAATGACACAACAGGGCACTGCATTTTTCTGCTATTTCAAAGTTATTTAGTGGAAACTGTCAATTCAAACTGTGTAAGATATCTCGCCAAACACAAACTACAGTACAACATCCCATAATAACTATAATAATAATATAATATTCATGCTTATTTAAAATTTAAAAAAAAAATTGAAAGCGATTTATTTAATTAGTGAATTGTAACTGATTCAGACTGCTAAATGACTGACTGAGTAGGTGAACCCAAAGAGCATCAATGCTGTAGGCAGATATTGTATAAAAATACATAATTTAAATTGGGTAGTTTGACAGGTAACGTCCTTGGGTTTATATAAGCGCAAATGTACTATACATGCTGCTTATTCAAAGAATATATAGTTTTTTCTTCCCACTAATTATTCAATACTTTATACACAGTAATACTGTGAAATGGATTTTACTACTGTTTAAACTGTTTTTGCATCTGGTTTACAGATACATTCAGATACAAATTCATCTCAGCCAGCACCTTTACTAGCAGGCAGTTCAGGCATGTTGTCACTAGGGGGAACCACAGTGCAAATCAACACATGCTATTTGGACCTTTGCAAGACACAAGTACTTGAATCACGCAGCTTCATCCCAATAACAATAACTGTGTACATTCCACATTAGTGTTTTTTTTTTGCCTGATTGGAGACCATTTTCTTTACTACATGTTGCAAGCTCAACCTGGAGTAAATTAATTACAACACATATATTACAGTATCACAGCACATCTACCACTGAAACATCTACTACACCCAGCAGTGGTCACTTTTATAATCCTATTCAGGAACACAGTAGGGTTTCATTTTATATATATATACACTTCCTGATGTTTCTTTTTATGCTTTCCTGGTATAATTAAATTGCATTTTCATTACAGAGTAATGCAGTAAATGCTGTATCTCCCCAATGGTATCTCCATACTCACAAAAGCATGCACTGTGCTCATTTTCTTTGCAATTAAATTACACTAGCACTAGCCCATTATTCTCTGTCATGACGTGAACAATAAACTTCCAGAAGGAAATGGCACAGAAATCGAATCCATGCATGCCGCAGACAAAGAGAAAATACAGAATAATAAGAATAGTGACACAAGGATAAGCCCAGGATTTAAAAGAATGTCAGGTTGTGCTGGTTCGTGCATAGACCTGCCTGTTTAGGAACTGAATACCCTGTCAGACATTCAATTCACATTATATTTGCTCTGACAGAACAATCTGTAGGAAATGGCAATGAAAAAACAATCCAGAATATTAAAAAGAGAATGTTTGTGCCATACCTGTGCTTACTGATATGTCGATTGGACAGACAAGTATTGTCAGCAATGTTACAGAACAAACACATATGCAAACAAACCAATATATAAAAATAGTTGTCTAATATAATAATCTGAAAACCCTTGAAATATTAAGATTTGATAAGGTGGTATGCAGGGCCAGATTAAAGGACGTGGTGGCCCTATGCTAACCCATATTTTGAGAGCCACCTACATACTTTTTCTTCCACTACAACCAGGGTACTCAAAGTATGAAGCTTTTTAAACTAGTTATGCCTTTATTGTCTTGTAACATACAACAGAAATCACATGCGAGAAATAATAATTATTACTGTTGTTAATAATAATTTGAATTTACATTCAAACATATGTGCGTACACAGAACACAAAATGATGCAATATGGATCACAGACATAAAAAAATAAATAAAAAAAGCTTCAGTCCCAGGCAGTAAAGTACAAAAGCATTAGCAAGAGCTGAATATAACATCCACTGGGATTAATGGGTCAGCGGTTTTGTTAGTTTACCAGAGTCCAAAAACTGTTACATATATAACATAATATATATGCTATACAATAGCAGCAGAATTACATATCTATAAAGCAAAATGAAAACATGTTTTTTCCTCCAAATGTGTTTGCATATCCCTTCTACGGACCAGTAGTAGCATTGCTTTCAACATAACAAAACAATATTGTAACAAAAAAGGGAATACCACTTCTGACTGTCATTTTTTGGTTTAAAAGTTATGGTTGGCTGTAAAGGGAGAGAAACAAACGCTATGGACTCAAACCCTTCCTGCCGGCTGCAGGCATCTTCGTTTCAATCTCCTTCAGCCTCCCGCATTGCATACATGTTCACCTTTACCTGACATTTTTTCTAAAATTCCAAACCCCTCATTAAAAAAGGAAAGTTTCTAAAATGTAAAGAGGCTTGCTGTGCACATTAGAGACAGGACAGTGTGGTGGGGTGTGGTGAGAGTGTATAAACACTTAACACAACAGTCCAGAACGTTTTGTGCAGCACAAAGCTTTACCAGTGTATTTTGTGCACGTATTTACATTACAGTGATTATGTATATTGGTGATATTGGAGTGCTGCATACAGGCATCCGCCTTTTGATTCTCACTTGCTTGAAAGGAGACTGGGCTCCACGTCCGTGTCTCGATCATCCGTGTGGTTGGATGTCTGTGGCGTCTCTCTAGTCCTCCTAAAGGCAGTTCGACAATAATTAACTTAGCAGGAACTCAATGCAGCTGTGAAGCGACCTCCCCAAGATGGCCATCTCAACTTGACTCTACTGCCATCTTGTCAAGGTTACATCAGTTAGTCCATCTAGCGCTTCTGTCTGTCGGGAGGCCACCCTCCATCTTCCTTCACCTTTTTACAGATAGGTTTTTAAATTGGCCCTAAAATTGAAATAAGTGAATGCTTAAATTAAGCCTGTTTCATACATT
This sequence comes from Polyodon spathula, assembly GCF_017654505.1. Lineage (NCBI taxonomy): Eukaryota > Metazoa > Chordata > Actinopteri > Acipenseriformes > Polyodontidae > Polyodon > Polyodon spathula. Next base: position 98,946,350 of record NC_054534.1, read on the forward strand.
TTATCCTGCAGAATGATGCCTCTGATTTTGGACTAGGGACAGATATTTCCCAGGAGGCAGTGGGTGTGCAGCATTTGGTATTGTACATTAGCAGGAAGCTGCTTGCGTGAGAGACCAGGGGTGCGTTCAACTAGGCAAACTTTCACAGTGAACTATGTTAGGCTAGTTGAACGGTTTACTGATGACAACGACCTTAGTAGCGTTCAGTTGGTTGAAATGGTTAACTGTACATTTGTAAATCCTTTGCATGCGATTGCGGTAACTGTTACAAGTATCTAATAAATGCACCTAAGACTTTTGAAATAGTTTAATAATCGTATAGTTTTATAATGAAACCTACAACGCAATACATGACGGCTCAGCTGTAAAGGTGCTACACATATTCAGCCATTTAGTGCCAGTTCTGTTGCAAGGTTGTGTTTTGAGTAGCCTATTTAATATAGTTAAATCATCCTTACTTTATTTAAAAGTTTCGGACAAAGTATGCCAGGTTTTTTTTTTGTTTGTTTGTTTTGTTGTTATAATTCTTTTATTTGACTGGATTCTGAAAAATAACTCTCTAGACATACACACAATACACTCTTAATCCTCTCACACCTCTGTCAACCATCACGTCGAGAGATCCCCAAACTGTCTCCCTGGAAACTGCTCAACAACAGGCAAAACAGAGGCGGCACAAACAACACTAACGTGACAAACAAGACAACATAAAAGTCCAGAAGCTGCCCGGGTCGCTACCCAATATATAATTGTACAGCACTGAGTAAAATGTCAATTGAATACAAAACAAAACTAAACCCCCTACAAGAAGATATCTTCAACCACCTTTCGGATAGAGCTTAGAGTGACAAACAAAGTTCCTCTGAGTGTAAGTTTTCACCATCCAAGCTGAGGACGAGGTAAACAGACAGCCCCTATTTTATCCCCTGTCTTTTAACTCTTCTGGGGGAAAAAAGGGAAGTGAAGGACTGCTGTGCTGTAAGTAGTAGAGCGGCGCATATTCGAGGGCGGCGTGTTAAAAAGCTGAGTTTTATCTGACTGAGGCGTTAATTCGAAGCAATACGGTACTTAGTGTTCCGCATTTTCAGTTTTTATCTTTTAAAAAAAAAATTATCCAGGAGTTTATTTTACATATATTAAGTAGGGATAAAATCGGTTATATCTTGGTTTTAAATAAAACATTGGTAAAAAAAACGCGGGGGAAAAAAAAAAAAAACTCTCAGTATACACATGTGTAATACGATGCGTAGCAGTTCTGGTTTCTGATTAACTGTAATATCCCTGGCATGTATAATGAAGATTTACATATCACAGGAGAGTAGAAATGAGTAAACTGTACCCCTTATGAGAAGTGGGTAAACGTTATTTTGCCCAAATTAAAAATGTGCAAATGCCGTTTACCAGCGTATATCCTCGACTTAAAAATGGATTTGGTTTCACTGAAGTGTTTACTTTCTTCAAACGAATACCCCTGGAGACCTCCTGAATTATACCCACACCTGTTGTGGAACGTACCAATGACATTTCATTTCCAGCATCTTGAATAGATTGCCATTTATTTTCCTCAGCAATACTATAACAGGTTCAATGAAGTTAGGTTTAGGTCACTTTCGTCACTTTTGTGTCTTCAAAGTAAAAGATCAATTCACTCTAGAGGTTAAACAGCTTCCACTTCATCCTTTCCATTTCATAATGTTTTATGAAGCTTAAATTGGATCTGCTTTTAGAAATGCACGGCCAGTCTCTATTTTTATTCTAAAAAGCAGAAGAAAATACTTGTTTTTGTATGTATAATACTGGCATACAGTGTTTGTTTTCAAAACAGTATGCTCTCTATTGCCAGTAAGTCACTATTTTAATAGAAAATGTCCAAAACCCTGTTTGTGATCGTTCTATTGCAGCTATACCAAAGTGTGAAGGATGTGTTTTGCCTAGAATTTAATTCCTGATAGGTATCACCATTTTAAAGTTCTATTGCAAAAGCATTCAAAGCTTAGGCATATAGCAAGAAAAGACTTGACAGAGGACTGATAACCAAAGACTTTAAAAATCAGTATTTTTCATTTTTATTAGCTCTTACAACCTTTGATCCCCATTGTGTCATGCTGTGCAGATCTTTGCTTTTGTTTTGTTTGTTTTGTTTACTACAGTTTAGGATATGTTCATTTTTCAAGTACGGTGAAAGACATTGGAATACATTTTCAAAGCAAATTGATGTTTCAGAAAGGAAAAACACAAAGACGTTAACAACTCAGACTTTTCATTTAGGTGCTTGTAAACAGTCTTCAGTTGTTTTATCACAAAAAAAAAAAAAAAAAAAAAAAAAAAAAAAACAGGTGCTAATGGCAAGTTGGTAAAGCAAGGGAAAGGGTGCAGGGTCCACAGCGTGGCAGCGGACAAATCCGCCAGCCCGTTACAATATATTACACTTCATGGAGTCTTGAGTTGATTTCAGGTAACAATTTCTCAATTACTTTTACCAGGGAATCTTGAACATGCTTGTTTATGTTTCACTGAAGCTTAAAGATAGCTCATTCCATAATGAGGAACTCGCAGAAGAAAGCAACCTTAGCACCTGTCTTTGTTCTGCAATACAATAATAATTTAAACGTATTAAGGAATATATAGTTGAGATTGTTCACTAATGCTATTTCAATCGTTTTTTAATGAACCACATCAAGACACCGATTTATGCAACTGTCAGAAATATAACCCTTTTCTTTCGATGCAAAATTTGAACACTAGTTATAACCCTTCTCCTGCTTTCTGCAATAATACACAATACACATGACTCACTTTTTCCCTAAGTTGAAATAAAGTACTGACTGCTGCATAGGAGGTTCATTCATGGCAATGGTGTATTCTATGGGGACATTTTCTCAAAACATAATATCCCAAAAAGGTCAGCAAGCCATGCCTCAGTTTTGCACCAGATAAACAGTATAGCACACTAATAAAACATAGGAACCTGTAAGTTTGTTTCCTTTCCCTAGGTCGAGCCATCCTGTATCTCTTTAGGATTGTTCTATGTAATCAGTAGTAGCCTTTTCCAAAATGTTCCTCCATCTGTCAGACTGATAGATGAGTTTAAGCAAGGCATCCGCGAAAGCCTTATTATTCTTTCCACTACAGATAAATGAACTTGGCCCAGAGGTGTGGGCTACTGAAAGACCTACCTAGAAGGCCACTCTATTACAGGTGCTATTAAGAATAAGACATAGTACATTGTCTGAGGACAAAGGCATCTTGTGAATTCTTGGTGGATCTGCCTGGAACAATGGGTAGTTATTGATGCCAACTCTGTATATGAACAAATCAATCTCTGTAGTTTTTAAATGCAGGCACGATTAACAAGCACACATGAATAATGGACACTTCATATAGCATATTGTACTGATTATTTGAGCAAATGTCTGTCTTCCTTAAAAAAATAAGAAGAACATTGACAAGTATGTCTTAGGGAGATGAAATAATCAAAAGGAGGGATTTTATAGCAATTGAAGTTATACTGCCCTATTAAATGTTTAAATGCAGTTTTATCATGCTTTTCCCATGGTTATACTATGCATTTAGCATAGCTTGCCCCGGTATGCCATGTTTATTAATATGCTTTACCACCCCCTGCCATTCTTTACAATGCTTACCTACACTTTACCATGCCTTCATTATACTTTATTGCATTTTAATATGCTTTTATTATGTTATGTTTGTAATCAATATAAACCAAAAAAATTAACACATATTCATGTGCTTTTCTTTGCATACAAAGAAATAGAACTGGTTTAATAAGTATATTGAAAATATCAACTATGCCAATAATAAAGGAAAACAAATAGATATTTGTGAGAGTTTAAATTTATCATGGTTTAATAAGTTTGTAAGGATGTTTCAATGATGTAGAAGCCAGATCTGTTGTCATTAGAGTGTGTTACCAAAAACCATCCCAATGTATTTAAGACGTTCTTCACATATTGCTTTGCAGTTAGGGATCCATGAATGACCTGCAAGTCTTACATTTCCCATACTATTAACCCTCCACCACCCTTGGCCAGTGTTGCAAGTCTAGTCGAGTCACAGGGGGGGTAAAGACTTGAGTCGAGTCACAGAGTTTGCTCAAGTCAATTCGGGTCATTAGTTCTGACAGTTCGAGACAGTTTGATTTAATCAGATTTATTTTACAGGAGATTAGCAATCTACAAGTAAAAAGAAAAGAACATTTCAATTACAAATACAAAATTGAGATGCACAACAATGTGGTCCTACTGATGTTCACCATTAAAGGTTTCTGCCTTGTGTTTTGTCTCCATTTCATTGAACTCTCGATTCCTTGGCCTAGTTATAAGCAGATTTTATTATTGACCATACCCCTTTTACCTATGCTCAATAGGGTTGGATGTACAGTAATGGATACCACAAATCGAAAGAATTCATTACAATTTTACTAATAGCAGTGTTTTGCAGTTTTTCTCAACAGTGAGTTTTTTTCCTTGAGTTTTTTTTTTTTTTTTTCAGATTCCTTAACCATATGAAAGGAAGACATTTTATATTTGATATAGAGATCTTGCTTCTGGGCCTTAAAACATAGCAATTGTAAAGGAAAACAGTCCAAGTAATGCAATTGAGGCGAAATCAGAGTTTTAAAACCATTGCATACTCGCACATATATACTCCAGTTCAAAATCAATGATATCAACCTAATTGGCTTAATATTAGAGAAAGTGTCTTGAAAGGGTAAGAGTAACATACTAATGCATGTTACAGGATAAGTAATTTTTGTTATTTTCAGATTAAAAAAAAGGGTTGTTCACTAATACATAAAAAAATAGCGAAAATATTTCACACAGAAAACATCACTCCACAAACCCTTTAACCAGAGCTTCATTGATCATTTATTCTTTAAAAAAGCAAAACATTTTTTAACCAAACTAACTCTAAAACATCTATCTAGCATACATATCCTAATGTATTCAATTAATCAAACCTGTCTAGAGCTGATTAACTCAACTTTGGAATTCTGGAGAACAAAGATGACTGTGCCAAGTTTAATTGATCATCTGTAGCGTGTACTGCCATGGTTGTAGAAGGCTATGGGAATGTAAAAATACAATTATAAAGCGCCAGAGGGTTGTTTGGTGTGTTCAATTCTTGTACAGTGCATTATTACATTACTTTATTTTATTTTATTTTTAAGTGTAGAAGCTTGTACATGAGTTTGGATTCGCAAGTGGTAGTTTTGATTTTAAAAACAAATAACAATTTTGCTATATATATATAAAACATAGTATAACTTTAGATCAATATATATTAAACCAGACAACAAACACCAAACACCTATTTTTTCTGCCGCATTTAAGTTTTAAGCTTACTTAAATGAAAAATCTACTGACTGACCCACCAAATAATGAATGTCTTATTGATATTTTGTAAGACATAATAAAGAAAAAGACCAAAAATGATTTCAGTTATTTTAGACACAGTTTATTTTAGTTTGGCATTTCTCAGAGCTGGCAGGATGCAGACTGCTTATTTCTCTCCCTGTCTACTCCATAATTCTTGCAAACTCGACGAGCGCAGGTACTCTAGATTTACCTTCCATGCTGCTGACGCTCTTCTCTGTCTCTATGTTGTCACCTGTTCCTCTCACTCATAAAGAGGCAGTGTTGTATGCATCAGAAGGGCTGTAGTTATTGAAAACGACAATGATCATGGAATTTATTTTATCATAAAGACTGACTCGAGTCGAGTGGAGACTTTTGGGCCGGGATTCGAGTCGAGCCACCGACTCTAGTCATTACAGCTCTGCCCCTGGAATAGTAACTCTGAAGTGATCTCTTGTGGGTCTGTTGTATTGTTATAAATAAGAGAAGTTGAGAGAAGTGCTCTTATTTGGGAGCCACGGAAGAACTGAATAATATTATTATAAATGGAGGAGACAAGAACTCATGCCCCATCTCAGCACCCCGTGTGCCAGTTTCTCTTCCTGTGACAATCATACCTTTGAGTAACGAATCAAACAAAAACATTGATTTACATTAATTAGACTTAACTTTAACACACCTGGCTCTATTTTATTGCACCATTTATTTCCCTAGATTCCTACCCTGTATCTAGCAAGCAGCTTTTCAATTCTGTACAGTAGCCAGTTGTAGAACTGCTACCTTGGCGTCGGCTGTTTTCTGATCAAGGCCAGGCATGTCATTCTTTATACAATGCCAGGCTTCAGGTTTGTTTAACTAAATATTAACAAACATTTTAAATTAGCAAACCAGGCAAAAGTTAATGGTCAGGTACAGCTGCCTTGTCTTTGCACTTTTAACTACAGAGCCCGTAATGTTTTTGTTCAGATCATAAAAGCATATTTTTACTCAGATAGTAAGATTGCCATAATACTTCCATCATTTTAATCTTTAGTATTTTATTAAATGGGACTGAAATGACAACACATTTGATGTAACACTGTTACAGTGTGAATATCACCTATAGTTAATATTTTCACACTCATCGTGAGCACAGATAGGCTCCTTTATTAATTATCATTTAGCAAAGTGCAGACACGCTCCTTGCTTAAATATTCCAATGCATAGTTATTACATTTCTGAAACCAATAGCTGCAAATGAAACAGTTTATCACTTTGTTGGAATGCTCAAATTAGCAAATCTACCATCACTAAATGTGCCAGATATTGGCGCTTTTGTCATGTACCTGCACAAGCCACCGGTAGTTTATCTTGCTTATATGTACTGGTATATTCTACTAGTCCATCATATTATTGTGTTGTATTAATAAACAGCTCAAGATTATTTCATAAATCACCATATTCCTCACTGCTAAAATTTCATATATGCATGATCTATTACTTATGCTAGACCTGCTACTTTTGGCCCAATAAATAAACAGTGGTCTGAGCAGGTGGCCACTGAGGTGATTTGTTTGCATGGATTAAATGTCAGGTCTGGAAATATGTTATTACAGCAAACCTCTGGAGCAAAGCACAAAGGGGTTTCATAAAAGATAAAAACCATCGTGTTTTTGACATTGCATGTCATACTTAGTTATGAGCTAGTTTTTTTTTTTTTCCTGCAACAGGGTTTAACAATAGTAGATAGCCTTTTCAATACTGTAACAGTGACAGAATCCTACTCATATTTTACCAAAGTCTATTTGACTGGCTCCCTCAGTGCTGTCAGGAAACATTAACAGAAGTCTGTAGGTTTATACAGCCACTTCTTAACTAGTTACCTGTTGCAACTTCAAGTCTTTATGTATTTATGTCTAGAAACAACTCTAAAGTCTCCCAGAGCCAGCCTCAACCAGAAGTCCCTTCTAATTACCAGCATGTGTTTGGTCCTGAAGTAGTCTAAAAGTTGTTAAGCCTCCTCTAAATAAAAGGAAATAGTCCAAATTCAGTTATCATTCAATGGCAAGCAATGGCACTTCAATGCCTTTTTGATTGTCCTGTACAAAGGCACAATGCCTGTTGTGCTACAGTGGCATAAAACATTGGGAGGAGCCACACTGGTAATCCATTGCAGTATAATTGCATCACAGCAGTGTGCTACCTGACTTTTATTTTAGGCCATTTTACATTCTACATGTTTACGGCTTCTGCTTTGAAATTCAAAGTGGATTGAGTTAATAATCCACACAGTGTTGCAGTTAATTTTGAATTATAATTGTATTCCAAAGCTGTCAAGTTTAGAACACAACTGTAGATTTTAGTGGTGGAATGGGGTCTTCCTTAAAAAAAAAACCTTTTGAACAATTGCCCGGTTACAGTATTTTTCATGCTTTACTATCACTGGCATGACTCTGTGATGTACCATACTTGCCAAGGTAAGGTGTTTTCTATGCTAAGCTTTTACCTATATTACCATTTCCTGTATTTTTTGTTTTAGAACATGTATATTTATCTAAATTGTGTGTTTTTGCCAGACACACCATTTGCTATGCAGTGGTACTGTAGATATATCTGTTTTGTAGCACTAACATTAAAGTATAATTCCCTCCACAGAGGCATTTCAGGTTAGTTTGATCTGTAAATCGGCATTATCTAAATGCCCTATTAAGCCAGACCTGGCTACAATTTTTTCTAATTCTGACATTCTAGCATTTCAGGTTTTACATTTATAATTAGTAGCTCTTCTTGTATTACTGTACCAGTGGCAGCTCGTCATAAGAAGCTATGGGATCTAAGCCTACGTGTAATTTTGTAAAAGTAAAAAAAGCTTACCTTATGTCATGCTTTCCAAGGTCTTCTGAATTGCTATTGGCTAACATGTAGCCTCAAAATGGGTGGGATTCTGTGTGTATTTCACCTGCAATCACCCTCTGTCTGTCAAGTTTTACCGTATTTGTATTGGCTACATGATGCAAGTTGCGGCTAGCCTCTACCACTCATAATTAGGCTTAATCTTGATATGTCTGTTACCAGGCAGGTTATGGTTCACGTGTGGCTACACCTTTACATTTCGATTTGCGTATGCAGTACTCTGTAGATTTTTTTAAATTCATATGTCACTTTCCTCACTTCCAGTTGAGGAAAAAATAAGAACAAAGAATAACAGTAAAGGTTGTTCAAAGTCTAAATTGGACTTTCTTCAACAGGGATGACCAAAACAAAACGGCTTTTTTAATTGCTCATGATATGAACAACCGGGTCATACTAAATGGAAGATCGGGATGATGGGATGACTGGGATGACTTCCTGCAATTACTTTGACAGTCACTAGAGGCCACTACAGTAATGTCTACACTATTTAATATGTTACTGTGTTTTGGGAGACATCTCTTTCAATTGATACGTAATTGTGAAATACACAGTTGAAGATACATTTTCAGGAGAAATATTGTTATTAATAGTCTGCAGTGGAAAAATGAAAAAAAAAGAAAACACAAGAGACTGCCAATTCTTACTGGTATGATGGGTATTAAAATACATTTGAGTAAGATGGCGAACACTGTGTAGTTACACAAATCATTTTTTTTTTTTTTTTTACTATTTTTATTGGAAAGATGGCCATTACAATGTTTTATTAGGAAAGATGGCCAAGAAATCCTGTCTAGCTACTCATATCAGTGCTTTCTAGCTATTTTTAGTGGGAAGATGGCCAAGAAAATAGCTAGAAAGCATTGATATGAGTAACTAGACTGGGTTTCTTGGCCATCTTCCCTAATTCCAAAACGGAATAATTTTCCAAGTATTTTTTCTACAAATGACATCACTCAGGTTTCACCAATCAAGTAAGTCCACAATGTTTTTATTATATTCAGTTGCTTGCCTTGTGTCTGCTACTATATTACATTTCTTATTAAATTTAAGTACATTTTGAAAAATGCAATAGTTTATTGTGTAAAATATGTGAAATAATATATATATATATATATATATATATATATATATATATATATATATATATATATATATATAATTAGCCTCCCCACTTAAAGTCAGGAGTCGCTACTGTAATATACATACAGTACAGCAGGATATTTCAGGACTTTGAGTTTCTGGTGACTTTGTCACCAGATTACAAACTGAGAATTTTCTGGTCTATTTAGGTCAATAGCATATAACACAAATCAAGAGTGAAAAATTGTGAAATCTCCAGCTTCAATTTAGTTTCACCTCCTGTTTTTAATGCCAGCAGACAGCAGTGAGAAAGGCTGTTATGAGTCAGTATTGACTTACTGGTACTTGTCACAAAGTTGTCAGTGGTGCTAATGGGCACTGATATCACAGATGCCTTTGACAACATTGAATACATTTATTACTGGATCACTGTCCAAACAGTAGTTCACCTCTGAAACTTGAATTTCCACCTACATGGTTGTCTGTCAAGACAAATGTTCCTCAAGTCTGGTCTCTGAATCTCTCACGCAATCAGCTTCCTGTTAATGTACAATACCATTTAAAAACCTGTCCTGTCTCAAATGTGCACAGTATGCCTCAAAGTTTTAGAAACTTTCCTTTTTAGTTAGGGGGTTGGAGTTTTAGAAAAAAATGGCAGGTAAAATGTAAAAGGTAAATGCGTATAATGCGGGATGCTGAAGAAAAATTAAATGTTGATGTCTGTAACTGGAAAGAATGATTTAAGTCTATATGTTTGTTTCTCTCCCTATTATAGCTAGAAAAAGTGAAGGACAGAAAAGTTATTCCCATTTTTGTTAAACTAGATCATTAATGCAGTGCTACAACTGGTCTGTAGAAGGAATCTACAAACAGGTTTTGCAGGTTTTGTTTTGCTATATAGATATATAATTCTGCTGCTATTGTGTGTGTGTGTATATATATATATATATATATATATATATATATATATATATATATATATATATAATATATATATATATATATAAACTAACTGGACTTTCTGGTAAACTAACAAATACCACTGACCCATTAATCTCAGTGGATGGTATATTCTGCAGTTGCTAATGCTTTTTGTACTTTACTGCCTGGGACTGAAGTTTCTTTTTTTATGTCTATGATCAATATTGCATAATTTTGTTTTCTATGTTCCCACAGATGTTTGAATGCAAATTAAAATCATCATTAACAATGAGATTGAATTATTATTACTTATGCGATAACCAATATGCCAACACCAGTCGCCATAATATGCATAGGGGCCCCAAAATATGGGTTAGCGTAGGGCCCCCACGGACCTTCCCCCTGCGAGTGTACAGGAAACATTGTAACACCCGGGAGGGGCACTGGTTCTTTCTGATCGGGGTGGGATCAGCCAGTCAGAATACCAGAAGCGAAATAAACTAAGACTACAACAATATGCAGGTCAATACATATCATTTTATTAAATACAGATGGTAAACTATAATTAACAAGCAGGGCAGGTCTAGAATACAAAGTCGCTGCAGGGGGTTTGCACTGCTTGTTAATTAAAACAATAACTAAATACAGAATTACAATTTAAAACTAAAGGGCAGTGTGGCTCTATACCGGCACAGAGACGGGGCTCACAAATAAAAAACAACAATAAAACCAGTACAGCCCATCTCCAGAACTCCTCTAAACCGCCAATGCCTTTTAAAATACTAGTTTAAAAGCACTACAGAATGGAGACCAAAAATGCAAGCAGGGAGATACGCCCATAAATTCACCGGCTCTTTTTCATCTTTGTTTTCCAACCACCCGCTGAATCAAACTCCAATTCCTTTACTCCTGCTGGCTGCACGTCCAAACAAACCCTGCTTCACTTCACACTGGAGAAATCAATCTCTTGAATGTATAAAATCAGGAATATTTATACTAAGTGCTTCTCCAAATCAATCAATGTACACTTATGGTTGCTGTGAACAGGGGAGCATTAACGAGTTGATGTAATCAGTGAGAATCTACAGAAAGTAACGTGCCGAAATAAACATGCTTTAAACAAGGTGATAAAACCAAAAACACAACATTAAATAAAAAAGTGAATATACTACAATAATTAATCAAATGTGCCTATTTTAATGTGACATGAGCAACCCTGTTACAAACACCACAACAGTAAATTATTATTATTTTTTTTTAACACAAGTAACTATATCATAGACAAATTTCACAGATAGAAAAAGAAGCATTAAAAGTCCTAAAATCTAACTAAACCCTAAAAACAAATCCTAATCTCTGTCCCACAGTAGCGCATCTCCTCTTCAGCAGGTATGTAAGGAAAAAAAAGATGGTATAACAATATCACCTGGCCCATGGGGGCCTCAGTATCCAATCCTGTACACAGTTTGACTGTATGCTCTGCCCTGTTTATATTGCTGGTATGGAGACGGTATTTAAGATAATGTCCACGACCTGCTTGATCTTCTCCAGTCAGTGGTGGAAATAGTCACAAACACTACAATATCTTATGCCGCCTTCACAATCTGTACAAAAGAGGACATGAGCAGCACTTATTCCGAGTCCCAGCAGCACTCTAGCTGGTTCCAAACACATCCTGCTTTCGGCCCCCCTGCTCTACGAATTGCCTTCGGACACAGCCACTGATACTTAACTTAGAGTAGGGGCTCGCAGTTCGGGTGTGTGTTGTGCTGCTGGTATTCGATCTCCTGGGCTGTGCCGTTCACTCCTCTAGCAGCAATGTCAGCAGTGCGGGTGCCTTTGAAACAGAGCCAAAACACATAGGTCATTAATACTGGCACATTCTCACAAGTGACATTCAATATTCTCTACATGCAGTGTTATACTGTTGACTTATCTTGTACTTGAAAATACATAATACTTTCCTTTGTATTATCCTTCCTTAACTCAGAACCCTTTCGCCAGACTGCAACTCTCTGTAACTCAGTCTCTGCGTGTGTTGTTGTCCTCCTGCTCCTGCCAACTTCTTGTCCATCCAGTCTCCGGTCTCAAGTCTCCAGCCACCACTAGCAACCCAAGCTTCCCCCTGTGGTGAGTTTTGATTCCCCTTTTATAGGGCTGTAATATGTATCTCTATTGAATGCAGCGATGGCTGATTGTGGGTCCTTGGAGCTATGAAGACTAATCACAATCCCTTCACTATGCATAAAAGGAAATGACAACTATCCAAACACAATTAAATAATACTACAAAATGAAATATCCACAACAAGTGGGTAAACTCTGCAAACAATAATACAGCAAAAAATATACAAAGTTAATAATGTGACAAAAAGAACACGTATCAATCAAGTGCTAAAGAAAAATAAAGCACCCCACACACTACAGTGATAGTCGTCACTTGTGACAAACACATGGGCTACACTGACTTACTGGGTGTAACTGGACTGCAGTGAACAACAGCCTCCAGTGTGTTTGTTTGCAGAAAGCTACCACTGGTCAAAATTGGGATGTGAACCAGCAGACATGTGCAACATATTGTGACATGCAAAAGACATGCTCAAGTGGCCCAAATCACAGAAAATTTCAACACAGGACAAGACATACCTGTCACAATTTTAACAGTATGCCAGTAGCAATGCATTATGGGCTTTGGTAGCCGGTCATTCTAATTGCAGTCAATGTACTATAAGTTCACATGATGTTGAAGTGGTCTAGTAGTGTATGTGCAAACTAAAAAATGTATAAATATATGAAATACTAAAGAAACTCTGATATGAACATTCAGATTTTTCTTCCACCAGCCCACCCATTTTATTTAATCTGAGATTCAGAGAGGCTTATCTCCAGTCATAGCTGAATAATAAATGAGGTTCCTCTCCACTGGGGTTTGAACCCACCATCTCCTGGATGAAAGTCAATTTCAATTACATGGCCACCAAACTGACATAATTGTACTTCCCTTAATTAAATATTTAAATTATAAAACGCTTCCACTTTAATAATTCAGAGATAGTTAAGCCTCACTAGGCATGCAAATGCGAACAGCAACTGTACTCCCTCCTGCAGCTCAAAAGCTAGCTTGTACTGTACCACAAGTACTAGCTGTACTTCAGAGAAACTTCATAGCAGGTGGTATATAAGAAATCAAATCTGCATTTTAAGTAAGGTGGAAAATATTCAATATTAAAACAGGGCAAATGTTTAACCTTCTTGTCACTGCACAAAAACAGAAATAGTAATTGGTTGAATATTATTTTAGATTCCATGGGTTACAACTCTTTTTTTAAAACTTCTTGCTCTATGCCCTGCATTGCTAAGCCAGATTTTGGTGATCCAGGAGGAGGCATTGAACGCTTAGCATGGGTCATAGAAATAGTTTCTCTACTAAAGACCATCATCAATGTGAAACTAAGGCCTCGTCCATACCACATAACTACTCTGAAGAACTGCCCTGGGAAGTGGTTTAGTTAGTCAAGCTCAAATATGTACAATTTTAGTTTAGCCTGGCTTAAAGAATCCACAAATGTTTTGTCTAGTTCAGTTTCAGTTTCTGACAGTGCACTGCAATATACGAATAAAGATGCTTGTATCTTAGTAAAAACATAAAGAGGGAGACATTTTTTTAGCTCTAAAGAAATGATGCAGAATCCTACACATAGGATACACTATATATATATATATATATATATATATATATATATATATATATATAGCTCTGGAAAAAATTAAGAGACCACTGCAAAATTATCAGTTTCTCTGTTTTTACTATTTATAGGTATGTGTTTGAGTAAAATGAACATCTTTGTTTTATTCTATAAACTACTGACAACATTTCTTCCAAATTACAAATAAAAATATTGTCATTTAGAGCATTTATTTGCAGAAAATGACAACTGGTCAAAATAACAAAAAAGATGCAGTGTTGTCAGACCTCGAATAATGCAAAGAAAATAAGTTCAGATTCATTTTTAAACAACACAATACTAATGTTTTAACTTAGGAAGAGTTCAGAAATCAATATTTGCAGTGGTCTCTTAATTTTTTACAGAGCTGTATATATATTATCAACTACCAACCTCCCTCCTCAATCAATCACTTTCTATAGGCTCCATTTTGCCCACATGTTCCATTAAAGCTTAAAGCATTATCCAGTGTATGACTTTCCAATCTCTCAATTAGCAAAAAAAAAGATAAGAAAAGCTGGAAGAGGTCACTAATCAAAATCTTCAATGTAGGATGTTTCATAATGAAAGAACTTTTTATCTTCAGGGCACATGCCACTCCTTTTCATTTTGAAATAGTCATTCAAAGTTATAACCAACAGTAAAAAAACAAAGCAAGTCCAGTCAAAATCAAAGGAAACTGTCTCTCAGCGAGCTGGAAAAAGCTGATGCTGCCTGTCAGGCCTTGAGGAACTAGAAGCAGACATACAGCTACATTTGCTTGCTGGGAAAGACAGTACATTTGCTTTTAACTCCTTATACTTTTAATGGGACTCCCACTGGCTTTTCCGGACTGCAGAAAGAAGACTGCCAGACCTTTCTTAGTGATGGCTGGGGGGTCTTATAGCCACTGTTTAAAAGAGCAAGGTAGAGCCGGAGAAAGAAAAAATTAAAAAATGAGACAGCAGGGAGTTAGCGATTTTGCAAGAAATGTAGGAATCTAAGAAATGGTGCAGTGTTTTGTTCACAGGGTTGTACAATTTATATTGAGGTCATTGAGCTCCTGCCATGGTTTCTGACTCCTAGGGTAGACAAAGCATCCCCACATTAAGCTTCCAGCAAGGCTCGAACCATCAATTTTCATGTCTTGAGTGCAATATTGACTAACTTGACGTGACTTGTCAAAAACAGTGCACAGCCAGAGCTAATGAGCTAATGTAGAGCAGAGATGCTTCATGGGAAATAAAAGCATAATGTCAGCTGTTTGCTATTTTAGTGTTGTTGCACATTTGGCTTGCGTTTCATGTGTGTCTCACATTCCTCAGTAGTTCAGATTAGCAAAGTATTTCACTCTGAATGTTTGCAGTATTGCTTTTGACATAACAGCACCGCTTTTTATGCACTGCAAGAAAGAGAATACTGCAACATTAATGACATAATATCAAATAAGTTTAATTAACTTTAAACTTGTGCCATGTCTTGCCTTTAAACATAGTTGTTGTCCTTAGTTACCCCACTCTGTGCACCCCTATCTAATCATTTACCTTTCCATTTTCTTTATGATGGCAGTAGAGTTCCACTGGATGTATTGTCTGCTTATGGCACAATAAGAAAACTGCTTTTAAAATTCATACCTGAACTGAATAAAAAAACAAGCTGCAGGATATGGAATAATTTATGAAATGAAAACTTTATAAATTAAATTGCAAGTAGCCAGATGTTTAAAAAGTGATCTGCTTCCCTGGCACATTGTGAGGCCCAATTAAACTAAGAGGGCCTCTTCAAAGTGGAGTGAAAGTTTAATAAAATTACTGATGAGATCACAGGCAGTTTTTATCAAGACTTTTTTCTAAGAATAACATAGCAATTATGTTTTAAAATGAGTAAGTCCATATCTTTGTACTATCCGCATGCAAGTAATATCTTTAGGACTTAATTACATTATAGAAAACATTTCATCTAGCCCATATGCCAATACACAAAAACTTTAGGTTACTTACCATAACCCTGGTTGCCAAAGAGAAGACAACCACCAACCATTACTTTTGGAATATGCCTGCCTTAGGTAGGTATTCGCTGAGTATTTTATATCAGAGCTGCAGATAGACCCCTCCATGGAGTGATGTCCTCGGTCCCGCCTGCTGATGGAATAAGTAGTCGCTCTGTGGAGCTCAATTCCTCTTTGCATTGAACCCGCGAATGCAAGTGATGCGACCTCGCAAAGTTTAGTGGTCATCTTCGCTTTCAGGGAACTGGGATTACGGTAAGTAACCCAACTTTCCCTTTCAATTCAAAGACGACCGCCAACCAATGCTTTGCAAGGGAGCATGAGTGGACAGCATATGTGGGATGCCTCGCTACTGCTAGCTAATGTTGGTGGTGTGCGCGTACAACCTCGAGGACCCTTGTGCCTAAAGAAGGCTTAACGAGATCTACCACATTAAGTCGGTAGAAGCTGGTGAATGTATGTGCTGTAGCCCACCTAGCCGCGGTACCAATGTCAGTCAATGAGGCACAAGCGAGCACATGAGGCAGCCACACCTCTGGTAGAGTGCACGGCCACCCTCCCAGATGGGGGTAGGCCAGCATTATTGTATGCAGTCGATACTGTGTCCACAGTTCACATAACCTGCCCTCACTGGGTGGAGGGAATTCAGTTTCCTATCATCTTCCGAATCAAAGGTTACTAGTTCCACTGATTCAAGTGGAAAGCCACGACCACTTTAGGTAGGAATGCAGGGTTTGTGCGCAACGATAGCCTGTTTCCATTATCCCAAACACACACACGGGAACTGAGCACAGACAGAGCCTGTAGCTCACTGAGGTGATGACCAATAAAAAGGTTGTCTTCATAGAGAGATATTTCAGCTGTATGGAATGTATAGGCTCAAACGAGGCCTTAGTGAAAGCTTCCAATACCACATCCAGACCACTCGGGGAGGACGTCCTTTCTAGAGGGACACAGCCACCGAGCACCCTTTAGAAAATGGGTAGCCAGAATATGGGCGCCCGGGGATACTGAGTATATGTGAACGTGGCATGCAGATACAGCTGCCAGGTACACTTTCAGCGTAGAGGGGGACCTGCCTGCCGCTAGCAAATCTTACAGAAACTGTTAAATAATTGCTATGGGTAGCCTTCCTCCACATCAATGGAGGGCAAGTTCGACCGCCAGTGGGGTGAGAGCAGAGAACCCCTCCTTATTGCTAAACCAGCAGCGGAACATATAGGCTCCGTGGGCGTCTTTTCATTCCACCTATTACCAGTGCCCGGAATTGCCTCTAAAGTGAGATTACTATTGGGGTTAGCCTGCTATAATCGCTGTTTTATCCCCGATTGTGCCACCATAGTCAACCCCCTGGTTGATCTCACTCGAAAGGCACTCCAAAATTAGTTAAATGGACAGGGCAGTGTCAGGAGGCATTTGATATGCTTAAGAAGCGACTCTGTCAAGCTCCTGCTCTGACTTCACCAGATTTCAGCAAAGAGTTCATCCTTCAGACCGATGCCTCCCACATTGGTCTGGGGGCAGTCCTGTCCCAACAAGTTGGTGGGGTAGAACACCCTATTATTTATCTGAGCAAAAATATGGCTTCTAGGGAAATTAAATACTCCGTGATTGAGAAGGAGTGTTTAGCCATCAAATGGGCTACTCACCCTCTTCATTATTACTTGTTGGGTTGTTCTTTCTGTCTTGCCACTAATCATGCTCCTTAAAGGTGGTTACACACAATGAAGGACAATAACGCCAGGATAACTCGATGATATGCAGATTTTTTTTCAAGGGAGGGGGGACCATTGGGGAATGTAGAGTTGGCCTAGTGTTCCTTCAGCATCACTCTGAGGGGTGAGATATGTAATAAAAGAGAGAAATAACAAAATATAATGTTCACAATTTAAATTCCATGTAAGAGTTTTTGTTTTTTTTCCCCCCAGGAATTGCTTCTCCAATAATCCAGAAGGATCTACTCGTTTTTATGCTAACTAAAAGGATTGCAATTTGCATAACTGAAACCTAAATAGAAAGACAGCAGAGACATTATGCTACAGTAGTTGGATTTCTCTTCAGCAATACATTTCTCATCAAACATTTAAGATGTTTAGTCAAGTGTAATACAAGCAGATAGAGAGTAAACAAACATCATTCCAATTTATACAGTTGGAGTGCATATATTAATAAAAGCAGGGATTCAGTAACATTCTCCAGCATTAAAGTGGCTTTACAATTGCAGTCTTCTCCAATCTGTTTATTTATTTATTTATTTTTAATATTTTGTCATGTTAGAACAACCAAACAACTGGAAGAAATCGGTTACTAATGACCAACCCCAAATCATGGTCACTACCTAGAATGATTTTTCTAATAATGGTACTTAACTGTTCATTTGTGTCTGTACCTCCTCCTCCCAAGTGATGGTGCTAAGTCGTTTCTAAACTGTAGCTGTTACCTGACAGCTAGAATCACATAATTATTAAATGCAGTATATAGTAATCGTCTGGAACAGAGGCGCTACAGTGGAGCACATAGCTTTAATTACATGCAAAGCAGATCAGATCTCTAGGCATTATCTCAAAATACTGTACCAGATTCCAGGCAGTGGAGGCACAGCCAGTTTTATTTTGGCTCTCTGCTGCCCACATTTGACTCCACAGCACAATCTGCTTTGAAAAGCCTTCTTTTTATTAATAAAGTAGGGAATTGTCATTAGCAAGAATCCTGGCGTAGTAATGATTGAAGCCATTCATTGCTGGTTGAAAAAAGACAGGTTCAGAAGCCATCACGGTATACTTTTCAAAGTAAGAAAGATTCATTTCTAAAAACTAAGCCTCAAGTAAGCAACTTTTTCAGCTATTCCCATCACTGAAGCAGTTGTTTTACCATATACTTTCCTGAGGTGGCAGTATTAGTTAAACAAAAGCACCAACAAAAAACTGTCTACCAAACCATTTTACTGCAACAGTTCCGGTTGCAACTTAGTTAATATCAAAGTTTCACGCTTACCCTTGATGTATTGTCATTTTTTTTCCTAATTTACAACTTCAGTTAGTGCCTGTTATTTTATGCATGCCTCTCACTGGTGTAGATTCGATTAGCTATTAAATACTAATGTATATAGTACTGTGCAAAAGTTTTAGGCAGGTGTGAAAAAATGCTGTAAAGTAAGAATGCTTTCAAAAATAGACATGTTAATAGTTTATATTTATCAATTAACAAAATGAAAAGTGAGTGAACAGAAGAAAAATCTACCTCAAATCAATATCTGGTATGACCACCCTTTGCCTTCAAAACATCATCAATTCTTCTAGGTACACTTGCACACAGTTTTTGAAGGAACTCGGCAGGTAGGTTGGCCCAAACATCTTGGAGAACTAACCATAGTTCTTCTGTGGATTTAGGCAGCCTCAGTTGCTTCTCTCTCTTCATGTAATCCCAGACAGACTCGATGATGTTGAGATCAGGGCTCTGTGGGGGCCATACCATCACTTCCAGGACTCCTTGTTCTTCTTTACGCAGAAGATAGTTCTTAATGACTTTCGCTGTATGTTTGGGGTCGTTGTCATGCTGCAGAATAAATTTGGGGCCAATCAGATGCCTCCCTGATGGTATTGCGTGATGGATAAGTATCTGCTTGTACTTCTCAGCATTTAGAAGACCATTAATTCTGACCAAATCCCCAACTCCATTTGCAGAAATGCAGCCCCAAACTTGCAAGAAACCTCCACCATGCTTCACTGTTGCCTGCAGACATTCATTCGTGTACAGCTCTCCAGCCCTTCGGCGAACAAATTGTCTTCTGCTACAGCCAAATATTTCAAATGTTGACTCATCAGTCCAGAGCACCTGCTACCATTTTTCTGCACCCCAATTCCTGTGTTTTCGTGCATAGTTGAGTCGCTTGGCCTTGTTTCCACATCGGAGGTATGACTTTTTGGCCGCAAGTCTTCCATGAAGCCCACTTCTGACCAGACTTCTCTGGACAGTAGATGGGTGTACCAGGGTCCCACTGTTTTCTGCCAATTCTGAGCTGATGCATTGCTGGACATCTTCCGATTATGAAGGGAAGTAAGCATGGTGTGTCTTTCATCTGCTGCAGTAAGTTTCCTTGGCCGACCACTGTGTCTACAGTCCTCAAATTGCTCGTTTCTTTGTGCTTCTTCAAAAGAGCTTGGACAGCACATCTGGAAAGTTTAGACTGGTAACACTATTCTCAAAAATTGAATTCCTGGGACCAAAAAAAACCTATAACTAATAAATAATATTATATATATATATATATATATATATAACACACACACACACACACACACACACACACACACACAGAAAAACTGTCATCAGTATGCATCTTCAAAGGGGAGCCTATTGACAAATAATACAAGTCTGCTTTTCTGAATACAATGTGGAAACCGTGGAAAATGATTCACTTTCCTAGATCTACCTAAGCTTTTACTCTACTCTCATTGCAATGTATTGGTAAATTCATGTGACTGAATTCAACACTTTCCAACCTCCTGCAATCTGCCCAATGCAACATGGCCACTGTGCTAGCCCTGGCTACTAGATCATCCTACACCACAGGCTGGACAACTTTCACAAACTTCTGTGCCCAAAACTGTATACATCCTATCCCGTTTAATGAACAATGGATCTTAACCTTTATTGTCTATGCAAGGGAGTCTATCAATTCGGCTCCCACTACCATTAAAGTGTATATCTCCAGAATCCAGTACATCTACCACCTCATGTCTGTGCCTTTCCCAGCTCTCATATCCATTCCAACTGTTGACCTGGTTATGGAAGTCATATGTTTAACAGCATTTTTCGGATTTCTCAGATGCTCAGATTTCACTGCAGCAGTCATACGTTCCTGCGACCCGTTTCATTTTCCAAACTCGCATGTTCACCTCTGGCTCCGCACCTCCAAAACCAACAAATTTCGTCACAGACATTTTATTCAACTATCAAAATTAAATTCTCCAGTATGCCCATAGAGCAGTATCTCTGTTCATTGACTCCTCCCGCTCAATCATATCTCAGCATTGGATTTTATCACATTTAACCACTCTTGTTTCCAGAGCAGGCCTTTCACCACAACTCTATACCTCCCGGTCAGGAATGCCTTTCTATCCAGGCCACTGCATATTAGAAGTAAGGGTGGGCAGCCTGCTCCTCTAGGTCAGGCTCTCTCTGCCCACTACTGTCCCACTAACAGCTCGTTTCTGCCTCGTCTGTCCTATCCTCTAGTGCCAGTGAACACTCTGTGAAATGTGTGCCTGTGTATGTGGTGAACAAGAAGAAATTTAGTGGATTCTGACTTTGAACTCATCTTGACATTCTTTGGTTTAAACACGAAACAGACTCACTGAGATTTAAGTTGAACTATGGCTGATATAAATAAACTCAAAGACACTCTTTCTGTCTTCTGACACATCAAAATTCGATCTGAGGGAGGGTGTCAATCTGTGGTGTATGGTGTAGGCTTTGTCTTAAATACTTCAGAAATCCTTATCTGGTGTTTACATTAAATCACAAGGTTGTATGATATAAATAGAGATAATGTACTTATCTCACCTTTGACAGCTCTGCCCTTCTGAAGCATGTTCCTAAACTGTGACTCAGCTTCCAAAAACATACAGTAGTAGATAAATACATGTAGTACACGAACATAAACTGTGTAAAATAAGTAAACACATTTAAAATGGTCCTAAAGTAATACCCACTGTTGCATCTACCCACGTGCAAGGTACTGGTGAAATAAAAACTATGTTATCTAAGTTTTTCAGGTAACAGTATCTGTCCTTTAAAAATCTTTGGTCTAGCGTTATTTTAAGAGGCATTTTTTTGTTACATAGTAAATGTTAACAGCTAGCTTACTGTTATGTATCAACAAAATTGTTTATTTTTTATTTTTTTTTGTAAATGGTATGTTAATATAATAAACAGTAACAATTTCTGAAATAATAAAAAAGGCAAAGTGTTCAGCAAACATCACATCCCTACCTCGCAAAGATCAACTTCAAGTCAGTAATATCATTGACATTGGGTTCAAGTTGGTTCCATGCTGCTTTAGAATGAGGAATGGGATCCTAATAGGAACAACTTAAAAAAACTAAAAATACTGTACTGTTAATGTGCCTCCCTATTTCATTCCGTATAAGGACTTAATGTAAGATGAAAGGATAGCTGGGTTCTCAAGCCAATGTTCCAGCATACTGTAGATCACCACAAATGTTGTGTGTGATAGTATTCTTTATTGTGACATGATGAGAGCCAGAAACAGCAAACTATTGGAATCAAGGTCATATTCTCTAGCTGCTACAGGTCTGGGATTCCTCAATGCAAGGCTGGCTATTTGCAGAAAATGTAAATGATTCATAATTTTTCCATAACAACTCTTGTGTGAACACGGCATGTTAGCTTACCTGTCTGAAAGTGCTTTCACACAGAAAAGTCATGTCAGTTCAGAACCACCACTGAAGCGGCTTATAGGTCTGTGTGAATTGCCTCTACCGACACAGAACCGTCATATTTTATGCCATCTTTGAACCACCTAGCTAGATGGTTCAGAGACGGCACTGAACCGTCATAACTGCCTGTGAAAGGCTATACCGCCACTGAAGCGCTACAGTGGGTGTGGTTTCAAAGTCAACACGCCACGTCACTATAGCGTAGGTAGGTAAGGGGCGTGCATGCAGTGCTGAATTTGTGCCAGGGCATAGCCCAGGAACTTCTGGGTGTGCAGAGTCATAACGCCGGTAGTTCTAGTTAAAAATCTCATAAAATGCTTTCTTTTTAAAATCTCAGCATAGTTGTATTAAATTTGCAAATTCTTGTGTGCGCGTTAAAGAGAGACATTCCGCTGCCACATTTGTAGCCTAATTACTTTATGATTTCAGCTTGATTGCCTTTAAGTAAGATGAATCTATTGAAACTGTAAAGTAGCAGCTGCAGATTGTAGAGACAGCTGCACACGTGACATCATAAAAGGGGATGGAGAACCGGAATCTGTTCTTTCGCTTGGTTTTGCAATTAGAAACTAGAAGGACTGAGAGAGACCCCAGTGAAAACTGAAATCACATTTGTGAGTATTTTGTTCATTTGTGTTGCTAGTAATTGTCTTGTTTGTAAACCACCAGGTGGCTAACATGTATCCGGAGCTACACCACAGTCACAAATAACCTGCTATCACCCACCACGAGCACTACTGCACACACCCAGGACTGGTGACCATGTTCAGTATTATTGTGGGGCAGATAAAGTGTGTTTATTATTTGGGCTGCAACCCGTTATTATTATTACCTCCGTGCATTACATATTGGTGTGTATTGCCGGGGTTTATTGTTCAGTCACCAGACCTGGATTAAAAATAAGTAAAATCCACTTTCCAAACTGGATTACAGTTTCTGTCTGTTTTATTCCTGCACTGCATCACCTCTGCACCTGTATCCTCTCATCAACCTTGTCACAGGTGCATCTTTTTTCATCAATGTCGTCCTTCTGGAGTACCTCTGAATGCCTTAATTTGTTTGTTTTCTTAACCAGGTCCAACATTACAATTTTTCCTTTCTGGTCTGGTATCAGACCCTGTCCGACATCATCAAAAAGATCTCTAGTCGTTTTTTCTCTGGAAAAGGCTGAGAAACCCTTTCAATGGCTGAGCGAGACCAATAGAACCTGACAGAAGCCGGAAAAAAGGAGATGGAACTGAGCAATACAGATAGTCCCTCACCACCGACACAACACTGACATAAACAAAGAAGATAGCTGCTTCAACATCCAGCGTTCAAAGATTATCACAGACATTTGCCAAGCTTTTTGAGATGTTGATATGCACTGCCTTTAAAACCTGCTTTACTATGAATAAAATTACTTTTAAACAGTGCATGTAAAATACACACCGCATGTGAAAATAAATTGGACCTGACGTGCCTGACATGCGCTGAATAAATGGACTGCCGAATAAATGGAATAAATGAAATGGTTAAACCATTTAAATACAAAACCATAACAAAACATGTATACATGATTTTTTTTTTAATTATTTCTCCTGCAGTTGCCTTTAATTAATTTCTCTGAACACACTACTTCTTTGTATATGATGTAGAATTCATGATTGTAAACGTCTAACATTCTTTACAAATTAAGCACTACGTTCATGTGTTAGGTCTTGTCAGCGTTTCATTTTGTACAAGAGCAGTCTGTTGTTGCCATGAGAACAATCAAATGCTGTGTGTAGGAAGAACCTCAGATTCACAGCACAGGAGCAAAGGCTGTGTGGAGGAAGAACCTCAGGAAATGAAATAGGAGAGGAGTGCTTTGTGGCTTAAAAAATAGGACAGGGTTTTCTCTTGGCTCGTGGAAACCACCTTCGTGGAGGTAAGACAGAACCAATCAGCCTCCAAGCTGGGAAGCAAGCATTACTTCCCCCAGGGAACCAAAAAAAGGATAGAGGATGAATCGAAAAGATAAAGAGAAGTCCATAGAACTCTTTGGCTTGCAAGGGTTCGGACTTCGAAAGCAAGCAGAGCTTCAATTCCCTTGTGGGGAGACTAGAACGCTGGACAAGAGAAAACAGATAGAGTGGGCAGAGAACAAGAAAACGAAAGACAGTCAGGATAGATTTGGCTGGGTGTCACCTCTGGCTTGTGGTAAACCTTCCTAGTGGAGGTCAAGCCCAGCATGGCTGGGCCTCTGGGGTTGGGAACTGAGCTTCATTTGCCCCCAGAAGAGGACTCCCAGCTCCCCGCAACTGCAATGCAAAGGAAAGAAAGAGGTTAATTAATAATACTTTTTTTCTCGTAATTTGGTGAGGAATTAAGACATCTCACAACTCAGTGGAGAATTATTTTAGTTTTTAAACTAAGACTGGGAAAACTGCAAATGGTTTGGTGTTTTTAAAAACTTAAAAAAGAGTATTTAAAGTATCTCACTCCTACAGGACATGCAGGTTATTACTTTTGTTCTTTATCTGTTCAAGGCAAATTATTCTGTACTTCGATTTTGCTTGTTTTCCAGGTTGTAATTTTTTATTTATTTATTTTTTACTCCAGGTCTGGTACTGATAGCAATTTATATGATAGAAATAGCTACAATGTGTTTATTGTCAAACAAATGGTGTTCATGTGAATTATGCAACAGGTTAGAGTTGCCTTGCCATTTAATGCACAATAATTTGCACAAGTACTCTAACTGGAATTATATATATATATATATATATATATATCACTCTTTCTGGTGTTACAGCTTTACTGCTTTCTTACACTCTGTACTCTAAACAAAGGGCATATGAACATGACACTGCTGCTTTCTTTTGCTCTTTTTATTTAAATGCTGTTTGTAGTTTGTAGACTTAACATTAAAAAAAGAAACCTGTGATGTCAATGGCATTTTATAAACACTTGATGGATAAACTTACACAAATTAGGCAACGTTTTTTTGTATTTTAGAAGACAGATTTAGCTGATATTAACTTTTTATTTTTTCTTTCTAAAAAATGACCTTAAAAAAAAAATATATATAATGACAAAAAAAAAGTTTGTGAAAAGAAAGTTATTATTTATTAAATCATGAGAGATGTTACAGGAGTAAATATCATGGGACAGAAAGGTACTGTATAGTATAAAAACACAAAATACAAGTCTATAATATTATAAAGTAAGAAACGACTGCATGGTATTTTTCAAACTTTTTCATTTGAAGGAAAAAAGCTTCTAATTAAATGCATATTAAATATTCAAGAAAAATCTGGGCCTTTGCATATTAACCTGAAGCTGTGGTTCAAATAAACCTCCAGCTAAACCTTCCTACAAAGTCGTGCTGGATCCTATAGGTCTTTTGTCACTTTATTCATCCGTCCTCATTACTGCAGAAGATGTGTTCCCCTGGAGCCCCTGCTTTATTAAACTGCAAATGTGCCTGGCTCCGCTTTTTATTTTCAAGAAAAGAGTGGACTTTTCAGAAAAAAAAAAAGCCTTGAAAGGCTTTATTTTCTTTAAGGGCATTTGGGTGATCATTAAGGATTTTTATTCCTTTTTGAAAGTTTCTAAACTTTCTGGTTGATTTCAGAATAAAATACTGATCTGCTTTATTTTTTATTTGTAGCCTCAGTACACGTAGAGGTACAGTAGTTGGTGTTACAACTTTGCAGTAAAACGCTGATGTTGTTTGGTCGATCCTACTTTGAGAAGTATGATTGATTACATTTCTGTAGGAAACTACTGTAGGAATAGTTATATCCTGGATAGGGAGAGTTTACTGACCTACATTTGGATTTACTGTGGCACAATTACCAATGTTATTTTCAAGATCGCTATAGTATCTTTACTGTCTTCTCCAACGTGTAGATTCTCCAATTACATGTCTTGCAGCACCTATTTATTTTTCCTTGGGTTTAAACCACCCGAGTATTTATGCTATAGATTCTGAGAGATGAAAAGAATTTTGTGTTTGAAATGTGTTTATAGTTATTATTTGTAAGTTAATGCGGGAGATGCATATAAACAAAATACCATCATGTGTGCATTACAGAGAATCCTAGTTAAATCAGCATGGTTCTCAATGCATTCCAATTCTCTTACTGTTAGACTTTGTCTAATTCGAAGCATGGCATCGTTAAGTGTTAAGTAAACATTGCATATTGTGTTTAATATCAGAACTCATAAGCTTGTATCAAATGCTGTAAGATTTTTCTTAAAGTATTAAGCTTACAATTCAGAAATGTTCTTATTTTGTAGTTATCAGTAGTGTTCCGCAGTTTCAGTTTATTCTGAATTTTACCCGAAAAATTACAAGATTTTTATTTAGGAAATACAGTATATTTTGATTAAAATGCTGTTTTACTTTGACTCTGACATTGTAATAAGCAGCTCTACACTGTATCCTAGGATACAGTACATACGTTTAGACAGAAGATGAAATATCATTCAATTGTCACATGTGATTGGTTCTCTGTTGCTTCACAAACACATTGGGTGTGTTCATGGAGATCATTCTGCGCAGAATCTGACCCATTTAGCCAACGGTTGCATTCACGGAGATTATTCTTAGAAGAGCATTGGCTGAATTGGTCAGATTCTGCACAACATCTGCGCAGAATGATCTCTGTGAAAGTGTCACTGGAACTATTTTTAAAGTTTGGGTGCTGAAAGCCATTGAACAAAACTGTAACCCCAGTATGTGATGGAAGGATATACAAAGCCAGGGATGTTGCCAAAACAACAACCCCAAAAAGCTTTTGTGCGTCAGAGACATCAGTCTGCACATAATTATGCATTGTTTTTTTTTAACAGTTTAAACGACAGCAGTATTTCGATCCCCACCATTTTAATTATTATCATTTAATTAAAATCATTTTAACACCTCCTTGACTTAAATCAGTTAGTTAATTTATTAAAGTATGTGTTTTGTTTTCTTGAAAACCAATAAAAAAGTTAAATTGCAAAAACACTCAGATTTGTTGTTGCTGTCAGTAGTAGTTATGCATAGAAGATACCAGTGGATCTGAATCGTAGCTAATGGCTCTTTTCCACTGTACAACCAAGCCGAGCCAGGGACTTACCAAATCATCACGGAGTGGTTAAGGGGAGCCTGGGTTGTTTTATCACTGCCGAGCCGAGCCGTGCTAATGTCATCACACACAACGAAAGACCGTTGTTATTAATTAACTCAGTTTGCCAAAAGATGTGGAAACGAATGGTGTTCAAAAATGAATACACCAACGGTACAGCTGTATCTTTTATTGCTATATTTTGTAAATATATTTAAGAATTTATTTTATAATCCACAAATTTAACTGATTATATTGACTTAAAGTTCAATTAGTTCTGCTGAAGGGAAAAAAAGAAGGTTTAACAAATATGATTTGCCAAAGATATCCCATTTAAGAGAGCTGTAGTTGTATTTATGGTATATTTTGTTATACTTTATTTTTGTAAATAAGTTTAGAATTTTGTTCACATTTTTCTTCTTTACATTAATATAATAAAGGTCAAGGGTGAGAAATTTGGTAGAATTGTGTTTTTAAGTGTGTGAGTAAAGTATACCATTTGCTTCAAATTGTCAGAAATTCCACCAAACTTTCTAATTCCTGACACACAACTCCAGATCTTCCTGAACTCGTCTATCTGCCCATAAAGAAACCAGAGCCTGCACTTCCTCAGTGTCCCAAGGCTGTACTTTTCTCTCATCACACTATCTGCCTGCCATGTTGCTTGTTGTTGTTTGTCTTTGTGGAGTTTACTTACTGAAGCAACGTAATGACAAAAATCCTTAACCCTGGCCTTGGCCTGGCTTGGCTCCGAGCCAGATTCAGATGTCTTGTGAGGGTGGAGTTTCACGGTTTGGTTTTTGCTTGGCTAAACAAATAGCCCATGGAGAAGCACCCATACCCGTACTGTATCAAGCCCTAACGGGTCAGATGTGCCAGTGGAGAAGGGGTATAATATTACCAGTTGCATTGGGAGGCCTGCCTCTCTCTTGTAAACATGATGTGACATCTGAGAGTGTTTTCCCTAGTAGAATAAGCTTAATGAATAAATAACATGTGCTCTTCATGTGCTCATGAATAATAGTGCAACAATATATCCCAAAGTCATAGGGTTCACAATCCTATATATATATATATATATATATATATATATATATATATATATATATATATATATAGTATTCATTATGTAGGTTAAGTTTCTTTTATTGATTCTGCTGGGACCTGAAGGCTGACCCAGAAGAACCCCTTATGCTCCAACAGCTGTCAGAAATCATTTTTGCCCACTTGAGTCCTGGACAGAGCCCTACCACGATAACAGAGGTGAAAGTGCACTTACTTATATTAGCCTAAGTGTATTCCCTTAACAGTGGGTTTTATCTAAATGTCAGAAGGGTGATGTGAAACAAAAGTGAAATGCAATATTTCTTTTCAGCTGTTAAATAAACCCCAAATAACATGTATTTGTTTAAAATGAACACACATGCAGTAGTCTCTGCTTATAGGAACACCTCCTAAGAGAACACTTCGGCTTAAGGAACAACCTTGTGGTGAAACGGAATTTACCCCATTGTAAATGTTCCACCTAAAGAAACAGGAATTGCTCTTAAAAGAATACCTTTTTGCCACCGACAGCGATTCGTTGCGAACCAATTCAAAACTGATATGGTACTGTTTTGTAACCTGGTAACTTATCATCAAACTCAAATTCAAATGGTTTATTCAATATTTTCAAAATAGACTTGTCATTGTGAGACTAATCTAGAACTGCTGCATTTTTCAACGTCCTGTGACAGTTTAAGGGTAGCGTCACTGGCAAGGCTTGTTTCTGTCAGGGAGAGAGACACAAAAAGCTGCAGTTTAAGCGCTATTGCACACTTTTAATACCAAAAATAACAAACAAAAACACACTATCAAATAAACAAAAAAACAGGCACAAGGGCCAAAATAAAAGGCTTAGACAAAACACAGCACAGCACACATCTCCAACACATCAACACCAACATTAACACCGATTGAATTATCCTTTTTATACACCTTTATGGACCTAGCCATATTCCCACATGCATTCTGGCAGGGAGGAACTTAACTCCCTCCCTGCCAACCCAATAGTCCCCACATACATTACACCAGCAGGACTTCCACCCAGCCTCAGCGTGTAGGGTGGTGCTGCATTTATATTTCTACCACATGTAAGGGTGTTTTTTTAATTTAGTTTGTCAGTTCGTTTATTATTATATGCTTGTCTATTGCTTTTCTCTTATTCTGTTCATTTCATAAATTGATTGTGGCAGAGTGAAAGCCCTGCCAGTTCACAGGTGGGAGTGTGTGTCATGGATTTGGGTTGGCAGGGACAAGGTTAAATTCCGCAGATACACGTGTGTATAAAAAGGGTGATCACGGGTGTCAATGTTGGAATTAATGTTTGTGATAGAGGTGGCGGGCCGTGTTACTGTGCTGTGCTGTTTTTTAAAAAGAATAATATAAGTCTGTTATAAAATTCACACTTGTGTGATGTATATACAGTGCCGCGAAAAAGTATTTTCCCCCTGTCTAATTTTCTGCATTTATGCACATTTTTCATAATGAATTTGGTCAGATCTTTTTGTGGGTTGTAGTAATATATAGAGGGTGTCTGAGAGAAAAAAATGGCACCAAAGTTTGGTGCTTCTTTCATTTGTTTGGCATGCAAGGTAATCAAACATGCAATCTTTAGGTGTGAAAAAGTTATTGCCCCCCTAGTTAACTCAAACAAATTAAAGGGATAATTAGGGTCAGCTGTTTGAATACTTTGGTTAGCAATGAGGCCTGATTTGGGCCAGCCCTGCCCAATATAAATCTGACTAACATTGGCCCTTACTATCAGAGTGAAGTTGTTAGCACACAGGTTCTAGAGGCACATCATGCCATGATTAAAAGAAATTCCTGAAGACCTCTGGAAAAAAAAAGTTGTTGATGCCTATCAGTCTGGAAAGGCTTACAAAGCTCCTGGGGCTCCAGAAAACCACAGTCAAAGCCATATTGTCCAAATGGAGAAAGTTTGGCACAGTAGTGAATCTTCCCAGGAGTGGCCGTGCTGCCAAAATCTCTCCAAGAGCAAGGCGGAAAATCGTCCAGGAAGTCACAAAGAACCCTAGAACAACATCTAAGAATTTGCAGGCCTCTCTCACCTCGGCTAAGATTCATGACTCTACCATCAGAAAGACACTGGGCAAAAACGGGATTCATGGTAGAGTAGCAAGGTGGAAACCACCGCTCACTAAGAAGAACATAAATGCCTGTCTAAGTTTGCCAAAAAGCACCTGGATGATTCTCAAGAGTTCTGGAACAATGTCCTATGGACAGATAAGTCAAAAGTAGAACTTTTTGGTCAACATGGGCCCTGTTACGTCTAGAGAAAAGCAAACACTGCATTCCACAGTAAGAACCTCATACCAACAATGATTTGGGGATGCTTTGCTCCATCAGGACCTGGACGACTTGCCATCATTGAAGGAACCATGAATTCTGATCTGTATCAGAGAATTCTACAGGCAATCCGTCCGTGAGCTGAAGCTGAAGCTGAAGCGCAGCTGGGTCATGCAGCAAGACAATGATCCAAAACAAACAAGCAAGTCTACATCAGAATGGTTGAATAATAAGAAATTTATAGTTTTGGAATGGCCTAGTCAATGTCCAGACCTAAACCCTATTGAAATGTTGAGGCAAGACCTGAAATGAGCAGTTTATCCTCGAAAACCCACAAATGTCACTGAGTTGAAGCAGTTCTGCATGAAGGAGCGGGCCAAAATTCCTTCACGGCGCTGTAAGAGACTGATCAATAACTACAGGAAGCGTTTGGTTGCAGTTATTGCTGCTAAAGGTGGCGTAAGCAGTTATTAAGTTTAAGGGGGCGATTACTTTTTCACACAGGGGCACTGGGTGTTGCAAAACTTTCTTTAATAAATAAATTAAATAAGTATCAAAATTTTGTGTTATTTGTTCACTCATGGTCCCTTTTTTCTAATATTAGATTTTGGTTGAAGATCTGATAACATTCAGTGTCAGAAATATGCAAAAATGCAGAAAATCAGATAGGGGGCAAATACTTTTTCACAGCACTGTACTTATACCATATGGCATTCACTTTCATAGAATATATTATAAGGAAAAAGCTAATTCAGATGATCTGGATTTACAAACCTGCAATAACAATGTCTATCATATTTTACACTTCATATCTATAACTACAGGCCTCATCAAGTGTACAGTATAAAAATATTGATTCTCTCTCAGATTTCATCCAATCAAATCAAGAAATGCACAGCAATTTGGCTTCACATGTAGTTTATTGGTGCAGGGAACATTCCAGAATAAAGGTCATGTAACAGGGAGATCTGCAGGATGAAGGCTGCATCCCCGTAAGATCCGCCTGTCAGTCATGACGATGACAAAGAGAGGTGGGGAAGAGGGTGTATGGGCTTTCCGTCTCTCTGAGTGACTGAGAGGTGGGCCTTGGGGGTTTGCTCGGCCCATAAGTACTGCGCTTGGTTGTGCATTCTGGTGGCCGTGATTGAGAATTGTAACAGGGTGAGCAGCCCTGTACAGTATTTATTTTTAGAATGGGGTCTCCCTCTCGGCCTCTGTGTTATTTTGTATTTGTTTATTTTTTTAGTATTGTGTATGATATTTGTTTATTTAGATGACTGTGAACCACTGTGTGTTTTGTTTATTTATTATTTATTGTTTGTTTTGTTATTGTTTTGCAGTGTGGATGGGATCCGAATTAATTAAGTGATTAATTTGTTGCTAATCGGGAGATGGTCACATGCATAAATATCTGCAGCTCTCTGCACTCTGGGTGGGTGTTGGAGAAGTGGAGAACGGGAGAGCGAGAGGTGATTTAAAATCAAATTGAAATGTACAGGTACAGTGAAGGCGATTTGCCCAGCCTGACTGGAGTTTATTCTTTTGTTTTGTGTTCGTGATTTATTTTATTTAAAATCTTTTATTTCGCTCTGTGAGCAAGTGTTTATTTTTGTTTAAATATTTTATTTATTTTTGTGTTAAAAATAAAACAGCGCAAGCGCCATTGCACCGTACCTTTGTTTTTGTGTGTGCTTCCTTCTGGTCTGACGTCACCGCAATGCCATTTCCTGCCACACGAATAAACAGAGACGCTGGCGGAGAAGACATGTGTAAACATAAACCAGGCAAGAACGCCAGTGGTTGGAACGAGCAACCAAAATCAGGCAAACACGGCTGAGGAAGACAGCCAGTCTTAGCTAAAGCAGTTATTAAGTATGTGGTTATGTACCCAAGGGGACGTGTGTAGTGATAGGGGAACCATGGCCAGCGAAGCGTAGAATGGAGACCCAAGCTGACCAGCATAGCAGCAGTGGGGGCTCTGCAAAATCGGCACTTTTGTTTTGTACTTTTATTACTGTGTTATATTTTCCTTTCTTCTTTCACCTTTTGTTTTCTTTATTCTTTTTGAGCACCTGTGTGTGCACCTGCACTGAACTGTCTTCCTGTGTTGGTATTCCTGTGGACCTGTCTACCATTGGTGGTATTCAGGCCATGGACAACAGTGCCCTCTGTGGGTTGAAATAAATAAAACTGGGCACCTGTGTGGTGTTTGCATATACACTTCTGTCTCCCATGTCAGTGAATACACACACTCTTCCACAGGTCATAATAGCTTAAACCTATGAGATCACACGTTATTCTGTCAAGCTCTATTACTTCATGGAAAACACAGAAAAAAAATGTTCCGCAGCAACCTGTTTCTCTCTACAGGATGTAGTATACTGAGCTACCCGATCGGCATGTGTTTATTGTTTACACAGGTAATTACAATAAGGATATATAATGGGCAAGTTATTTATTCTTTTTTTTTTTTTTGCTAGTTAGAAATTATATATATATATATATATATATATATATATATATATATATATATATATATATATATATATATATATATATATATATATTCTCCTTCACCCAGGGCATTTGTTTTAATATGTATTGATTTGCCTATTGATTTCCTGAGCTGCGTTTCATGACAAAGAATAATGAACTGGTACTATCGTGATGTGCTTTAAATGGTAAGAGGTGCACTGCATGCACATGTGCATATGGGAATTGGCTGGGAGAAAAGCTGCTAACACAAGCTCTGTAGCTGTAGTATACAGAGATTTGTCTAATTGAATCATTTCCCTACGGAACTGGAAGTCTGCATGATAACTGACATGCTGGTCCAATCGGTTTTATCACTATCAAAGCAAACTTGGGACAGCACAGCTAGCTCCTTAATTCAGCTGCTAAGTGTTGGCAGTTTTTATCGGTTCTTCTCCTTTAACTATTTTTCCTTTAACGATAGTTACATAAGATTAGCGTGTCACTTATGGACTGAGGCACAGATAAAGCATTTAACATAAATTAGACCAGGCAGGGTAATTGTTATTAATAGTTTTAAATATTCAAAGTCACATTTTCACTAATGATTTTGATCATAATATAAAACATGGAGGTAAAGTAAAAGAAATTTAAAGGAAAAACATTTTGACTAGGTCTTTCTCGACAAGTGCAATAATATATCCATCCTGTTACTAAATAACTTCACACAAAGGTGTTGCTGTTACCACAAGGTATGTTCTAAAATACTTTGTGAACACTCTAAACACAGTACGTTTCAAAATATAAACTGTATTTAAAAAGGAATTGTAGAGTACATTATAAACTCTTGTAAAAACTTCAATAAATGATATACAAAACTTAAAATATAACATATTTTCCAACCCAATGCTAAAAATGTCCAGCCTTCACATTGTTCCTATTATTACTGGGATTCAGATTCGATTGTGACCATGCAAAACCACCACCATACTGCTGCATGAAGTTATTCAACAACTGTTAAAATCTAATGAAGCGACTCAGTCTCCCTCCATAGAACCATCATTTTATTATTATTATTATTATTATTATATTATTATTATTATTATTATTATTATTATTATTATTAGTAGTAGTAGTTTATTTAGCAGGGCACTTTTATCCAAGGTGACTTACATAGAGTATAGTGTGTGAACTATGCATCAGCTGCAGAGTCCCTTACAACGTCTCACCTGAGAAACAGAGCACAAGGAGGTTAAGCGACTTGCTCAGGGTCACACAGTGAGTGAGTGGCTGCACTAGGATTTTTACTGGGGGCCTCCTGGTTACAAGCTCTTTTCTTTAACCACTGGACCACACAACCTCCTATGTTATCATGGACTGAGCTGCAAGCTTGTAATAGTTTGACATTAAATAAAAATGATTCTGTGTTGTAGAGATACTCAGTCATACATAGTTTGACTTTATCTGGGTGCTAAAGTTTGAATTAATAAATGTCTCTCTGTGGGTCTAGTTTTAAAATGTTTTTCTAGGGGTCAGACTAAAACATTTGCATTAAGCAATGGTTTAACACAGCCAATTATGTTCACCTGTGATATTCTGTCCAGTTATTGTCAACTACCAACAAGATCTATTGCTGCACAGAGACACGTCCCATCTGTTTTTCTCCGCAGTGTGCAGTAAGTGGGACAGAGCTTATGATATAAACATGAAAGAGAGCATTCATTCTCCTTGCCTAAAGTTATTGCTGTAAATAAACACATTTCAGTTTAGGCCTGAGTCATCTGATACAATACAGCTGAGTATGCATACAGGAGACACTGCTAAAAAGTCTTGTGGTCTTGTAACTTGTACAGTACTTAAAGAAGGCCATGTGAGCTGCTAAGAGTCACAAAGTTTCTGCTGGAAGGCAGATAGGGGAGTTACCAGCATAAGAACACAGAAAAACAGAATGCTTTGGAAGAGTTCCAATATGTTATAAATTATTCTACAAGCTCCACTGTAGTTAAATTAAAATATAAACACAATGTTATAATTTTTCACCTATAGAGCTCATGTTCCCTTTCAAGTCGAAAATAACCATCAAGGTATGGGATATTGACATCAGGCAGTAGGATTGGCTGAGCAATATAGCAAAGCTGCTGGAGGTATATATATTATATATCCGCTATATATATATATATATATATATATATATATATATATATATATATATATATATATATTTTTGTTATATATATTTTTTGTTGGGTTTTTGTATTGTCTATTCTTCCCCAGGTACAGAATAGAATTCAGGAGGACATGTTGAGCGCCTGTAAGGCCACACAATTTTTGCAGCCTTGGCCTCGCTTCCGCCAGACTCTGAGTTCACCCTGCTACTAGCATCCACTCCTAAAATTACCACCCTCGGATTGTGAAAATCTCACCGTGTGGTTGCTTTTTTCAGTACCAACATCTGCAATTAGTGAGGCTGCAGTTCCTCAAAAAAAAAAAAAAAAAAGTTTTTTTCCCATACAACACATTAGGAAGTCTACCGCCAATGACACTTTAAGATGCCCCTTACCAAACAGGTAAGTATAGCACAACACCATTGTCTTTTGACTAGACACTGTACTAGCACTTTGAGTCTCCGCTCTACGGGTCAGCTGACGCTTCGGCGCTTTGGGGCTTGGTGCACGCAACTCTACCCTCGGTGCTTCGGTGCTCGATGCTCGGTGCACGTCGCTCGGTGCACGCACTTCCACGCATCGGCGCTGGACGCTCGGCACCTCGACGCTTCCACGTTCGCCGCTCTGTGCATCAACCACGTGCGGGACCACGGAGGTTCATTTAAAGAAGGGCTATTCAGCGGCTACAGAGGCAGTTAGATTGTCCAATGTGGCCAGCCTCCTTTCAGTCTACCAGGCGTCTCTGGTGAAAGATCTCCCGGAGCACCTTTCGGCGTCTCTGAGGGCCGAATTGGCATTGGTCGCTCAATTCCTTGTCAAGATAGCCCAGCTAAACGCATAAGCCCAGATCAGGAGTATTGCGTCCCTGGTAGTCTCCAAAAGGTAGCTCTGGCTCTCCCAGGTGAGAGTTCAAGAGCCTGACAAGGCCCCATTATTAGATGCTCCCATCACACCAGGGCACACATTTGGCCCAGCAGTGGAGGAGATGCTACAGCGCTCTGCTAAAGCCCGTGAGGCATCTCAGCAGATGGCGAAGATGTGGCCGCATAAGCCCTTCCAGCCTAAGCGCCAACAGGAGCACCAGTGGCATAGAACACCACCACAGCACCTACCGCGGCCGTTGGATGGTAAGACACCTCCTTCAGCTGCAGCAGCGCGCGGTCAGCCTCCATTTACAGGACCTCAGCGCGGAGGGTGGCTTCCTAAGGGAGGTGGCAGGCCACGTCCTCGCGGTTCTGTCCAGTCTCTTTGTGAACGAGTGCAGCCAAAACAGCCCTGAAATCTTCAGGCAGCTGTTAACCCACCCCTACACTGTCCCAAAGCTCCAGTTCTGGCAACAATGCACTGACGACATCTGGGTGCGCAAGACTATATCCATCGGGTACACCCTTCAGTTCCGGTTAAAGCCTCCCCCTTCAGGAGGGTGGTCGTAACTGCAGTGAAGGACTCGGTTCAGTCCTCAGCTCTGAATGTGGAAATGCAGGCATTGCTCAGGAAGCGTGCCACTCAACAAGTAGACCCTGCACTGCTCGACCAGGGGTTCTATTCCAAATACTTCCTGGTGCCCAAGAAGGACAGGGAGCTCCGCCCTATTTTAGATCTGCGAGTACTGAACAAATACCTGCGGGTATTATCATTCAGGATGCTTACGCACAGGCACGTCATCCAGTACGTCCAACACGGCGACTGGTTCACCACCGTGGACCTGACAGATGCGTACTTTCACGTTCCCATCTGCCCAGGTCACAGGAAGTATCTGTGTTTCGCATTTCAGAGCAGGGTGTATGAGTTTTGTGTCCTCCCATTCGGCCTGTCACTAGCTCCTCGAACCTTTTCGAAGTGTATGGACGCTATTCTAGTTCCCTTGCGGGCTCAAGGTGTTCGACTGCTGAACTATCTGGACGTTTGGCTTGTCGGCGTGCAGTTGAAGGAGCAGTTGGCACAGCACACAGTGATATTTACAGACCATCTTCAGCGGCTAGGTCTGAAGATCAATTCAGAAAAGAGCCGCCTTGTGCCAAGCCAACAGACTGAATTTTTGGGTCTGCCTCTGTACTCTCTTGTCACAAAGAGTTCCCTCCCTGGAGCAGTGTCTCTCCCTATTCAGGTTGAGAGAAACAGTCAGCGTGGAGCTGTGCCAGCGCATGCTGGGGTTGATGGCTGCCACCTCGCAACCCCTTCCCTTGAACTTGTTACACCAGAGACCTCTACAGGCCTGGTTCAATGCCTTCGCGTTGCATCCACGGAGAGACAAACACCTCAGGTTGACGGTATCCCGAACCTGCTGGAAGGCACTGCGCTGGTGGAAAGTTCTGTTGAACGTCCGCCAGGGCGTGCGCTTGGGTCCCATCTTCCGAAGGGAGGTTGTCACCACCAACGCTTCCAACCAAGGTTGGGGAGCAGTCGGGAGCGGCTCAGAGACCCGCAGAGTGTGGTCAGGACCCTGGAGGTCAGCCCACATCAACGCTCTGGAGCTCAGAGCAGTGGACCTTGCCCTTCAGCACTTCTTACCAGTACTTCTAGGCAGGCACGTGTTGGTGCGGTCAGACAACACCACAGTTGTGGCGTATATCAACCGACAGGGCAGCCTACGGTCCCCTCGCCTTCACCAGATGATAGCATGGCTGTTATGTATAGGCATAGCCGCGTCTGACCTCTCTATGCGCAGTTCACCTACTGGGCAGAGTCAATTATGCAGCGGATCTCCTATCCAGAGGAGATTTCGACCATTCAGAGTGCTAGAGCGCCCTCTACTAGGTCGCAGTATAAGTACAAGTGACAGTTGTTCCAAGATTGGTGTCTGGCAGGGGGCCAGGACACAATATCTTGTCCTATGGCGGTGATATTACAGTTTCTACAGAAACTCTTAGATGAAGGGAACTTAAAGTGTATTTAGCCACCATATCAGCCTGCCATGTACGCATTGACGGGTAATCACCAGGTTGCCATTTTCTGGCATTGCAGTTCCTCAAGGGATCAAGACACTTGCGACCTCCAAGAATGACCAGTTTAACGTCATGGAGCCTTGACGTGGTGCTAGAAGCCCTTACCAAGGCACCATTTGAGCCTCTCCACACTGTAGATATGAAGCTCATGTCTATTAAAATCGCGTTTCTGCTGTCAGTGGAATCAGCCAAACGCGTCAGCGAGTTACATGCACCGTCAGTGCACCATCGTGTACTTGTTTTGCAGAAGACGGTTCCAAGGTCTCCATGCGTCCAAATTCAGCCTTTTTACCAAAGGTCATATCCCCGTTCCACATGAACCAACCAGTCAAGTTGATGGTGTTCCATCCTCCTCCTTTTTCTTCCCCAGAGGAAGAACGGTTACACATGCTCTGCCCCGTGTGGGCATTGAGGTGTTATATTGACCATACAATGACTGTGAGGCAAACAGAACAATTGTTCATATGCTATGGTTCTAAGATCTTAGGTTAGCCGTTGTCTAAACTATGCCTTTCCCATTGGATGGTGGATGTTATTAAATTAGCTTACAAATCTACAGGCCTTCCACCATCAGGGCAGTTGAAGGCGCATTCCACTATGGGTATGGCGACATCCTGGGCCCTCTTTAGAGGGGTGCCGGTGTCTGACATTTGTGCGGCAGCCAAAAGAGAAAATAACCTTCAAGCCGCGAGGTCGCTCTGGAAGCCTTCACGGCCTGAAGAGCAAAAGAGGAAGAGAGTCTCCGCGCACTGCGTATAGTAAGCTCCCAGTGAGGCAGGCTTACATGTCAGCTCGCGTGGAGACCTATCAGCAGCTTTGCTATAAAGCTCAGCCAATCCTACTGCCTGATGGCAATATCCCATACCTTGATGGTTATCTTCTCTTTCAGGGAACCGGGGGTTGCATCCGCAACCTATCGTTTTCAACATGGGCTTAAGGTAACATTCTTAATACATATTATGGAAACCTGCTTGGGGGCAGTACAAACTTCTTATATTTGTATTTAAATATTTTATGTATCACAATTTTGGGTTACAAACTATTTGAATTTTTAAAAGATAACTAATCAATTAAGACCACATTGTTAAAGTATATTTACATAATTAACTAAAGTTATTATGCAGGGACATATTTCTTTAGTTGCAACCTAGTCAAAATGTATAGAGTCATCTTGCAGTAAGCTATTCTCCATAAAATAAAATAAAAAGAAAGCAAAGGTTGTGACTATTCTCATGCCTAAATGTTATGAGTCTCTTGGCTATTTGGAAGTTATGTATCTAAAATAGCAGAGCACATCACAAAATAGCCAACAGCATCAGATCCAGCAGAATCTTAAAATATATAGAAACAATTAAGATCCATTACACCACAGCTTATTTGGAAGCCAAACTCACAGATAAAAATCTCTTAATTAAATCCAGATACTTTTGATTGAATTTAGGATTCCATAAACTATTATCATACATGTACACTGGACTTATGCATTTTAACCTCAGCTCATGGACAGAGGACAGAATCCATAATTGCAGTGTATCACATAGCACTGCCAATAAAACTGTAACATTTGTTATCGTGCTAGAAAAACAAGCAAGGTATTCCTGTGTGCAATCTAATTGATACTTTTACAGTTTTGAACTATTCTGTAAACAATTTATTTGGCAGATTTGCACAAAATAAAGAATTACATAAATAGATTACAGGAGACTGACAACACAAGACTGGTAGGATTTTGTAGAGATTTTTTTT
The DNA here is from genome assembly GCF_017654505.1 of Polyodon spathula. Lineage (NCBI taxonomy): Eukaryota > Metazoa > Chordata > Actinopteri > Acipenseriformes > Polyodontidae > Polyodon > Polyodon spathula. The sequence goes on from NC_054534.1 coordinate 98,986,547, forward strand.
ATCAGAAGGTTTTAAACAATCTTCCCTTTTAACACCATGAAATGTCACGGAAAGCAAATACAGCTGACACAGCAGAGGTAAGGAAAGTGTATGAAAATGTAATGACTTCTAAAAATGACCATGTACTGTGCACCTACTGTGAGAAAAAAAACAAAACAAACAAATTAAACAAACCCCTGGGATTGCTGTTTTTAATCATCGCTGGCAGGAGAATGGTTTGAACTCTTTACATCAGTTTATGAACAGCCTTCCTTCTAATCATGAGGCCCAGACTAAATATGGAGCTGTAACCTTTCCTTTGGAAAACTACCAGGTCCTAACTGGCAAGACAGGTAAGTGGCTATATAAACATGATTCCATTGCTTTGCTTTTAAATAATAATATCACTTAGTTTCCCCCCTCTGAAACTGACCTCTTTGTAGAATGCACTTCTACCCATCTTCATTCCTTAGGAATTTGCTAAATGCTGCATCAAACATGGCTGAAGACGTGTTATATTGATGGTCCTTTGAAGCAGTAAACGTCGGGTCCAATTTATTTTCACACACGCTGTTTATTTTACATGTGCTGTTTAATTTTTTTTTTTCATTCAGCTATCTCCTTTGTTTATGTCTGTGTCATCTCTGTGGTGCATGGGGCTATCAGATACACTCTTTTTTCGGTCTCACTCGGCCATTGAAAGGTTTTCTCTGCTTTTTCCAGAGAAAAAAATGACTAGAGACCTGAACTTTATGTCTTTTTGATGATGAGATCCAACATTGGACTGGAAAGGGAAATTGGAATGTCAGACCTGGTCTGACATAGGACCACAAAGGGTTTACCATATTTTTCACTATGTCAAAAATTGTACAGTGCATGTTTAAAACAGGGAAAACAGCAAAGATTGGCATCACAAGGAATGTCACATGAGTCTTGGCATTTCCAATAACAGAAACATGTGTTTCTTCATGAAGAGGGGAAGATTATCTCTTCAGTTATAGCAAGATGTTTAGTAAGCAAGCCATCTGAATGGGGTAAAATTAGAAAGAAATGCCCCTACCAGCACCACAAAGCAATACAGGTTTTACATTTGTTGATAGGTCACAGTGTATGGATACTGTCCCAATATCTTTTGAGGAACTTCCTCTGGTTGATAAATAACTGGTTCAGTCCATCTGTAATCCAGCTAGCTTATTATATTTCTTGTTAGATGTACCAGGCAAGGAACTGTGATGTCTGACCTGTTATATTTAAATTTAATTTAACTGAATTTAATTCAATTGATTTTAAGAAGTGGATATATCAATCATATTATGTGAGTGTGCCCAAAATGTATCCATAGGAAATGTAAAGTTATGCTCTTCGATATAGATGTCAAATACAGCCCAAGCCCTACATTACATTTTATCTGAGCAATTGAATTTTGGAATCTTTGGATGGTGGACTCACTTAAGATAAAAATAATTTCAACAGGGAATCCAGAGGAGAATTTCTGTCAATTTGTACTAGTAATCGGGGTAAACACAGCTCAATGGTGATCTTATTCTAATAAAATTGAATTGCAACCCAGACACCTTGCAATGGCTAAATCCAGTTATAGAATTTTCAAATCTCATTACAAGCTCTTTTGAAATGTAAAGGTGTAATAAATCCCAATCTGACAGCATGTTGGCTTTTGCCAAGAGTTTGTAAACCTGCATCTGCACCTTGGAAATGAATAAAGACGTTGCAACACATTTTGAGTTATTGAGAAAACAAATACTTTATGGGTAACAAAGCATGGGATGTACATATGGTGCAGACACCTGGTCCTCGTGTCCTTTTTTAAAGCTATGTGAAGTAATTACCATTTGAATTTATTTATATCCTATTCTGGACATGTCTTTCTATACAAAACACCTAAATCCCAATATGGTAACTTAATTTGACGCCAACGGTCCCTAAAAGGAGATTAAAGTTTAATAAAAGCAAATTAAAACATGCAGTCCACCTGAATGTTCATCTATTTTCTTAGGTGCTGCTTTGTAACAGCAGTTTAAATGCTGAAATATGTGAAACTGATTGCCCTAACAACTCTTAGAAAAACACCAATTTGTTAAAATTCATGTTTTGTTTGATGTAGCAGATGTCTTTTTAGTTGGCAAACACATTTATTGACCTGTTCTTTTTTTAAAACAGCTGCTGCTATCTGATAGCGAAATCTCTTCGAAGACAATTGGTGGTAGTAAGATTGAAGATAGTCTGGGGCAAAACTGTTAAGTACTTCCATTATTTCAACATACACTTGATCTACCTGTAAGATGAATTCAATGTTCATGCAATGCTGTCACAATGAAAAAGAATGTACTCTTTGTTCAGCAGTTTTCCTTTGTAGCAGTGCACCTTTTTAATCTAATAAGATGAAATCTAAATTGTAAAAAAAAAAAAAAAAAAACACTCATTTGTTGTGTAGATAATGTGGAAACCTGTCTGGATCATATTTTTACTGTTGATTCATAACTCAAAAGAAATTTGAAGGGAACAAAAATACTTTGCCTGCTCAAGTGACATTTTTCAAATTGTTAAAAAAAAAAATATTGTACACAGAAAAAGGAATAATACAGCAAAAAAAAAAGTGTTGTTTGCAATGTACCCCTTGTTTCACAAATATATCTTTTTTTATATTTGAATACTAATGACTTCACTGAATATGCAGTGGCACTACAACAATGATGCAGTTATGCTTTGCTATGGGAGTGTGGCAAAGTGGTTGGTAAGGGGAACAGATGTCGCGGTGATGCGGTGCAGGAGTGATGAACAGACAACACTGATTCAGTGAAAAAAAAAAGCTTTTATTTGTATTCCAGATCTGGTGACCGTCAAATAATAAATCCCTGGCTATACACAACAATATGTAAAGCCCGGGGATAGAAATAACAGGGCACAGTCCTGAACAAAACAAACACACGGTCACCAGTCCTGGGTGAGTGCAGACGTGCGTGTGCGGTGGTGAAGACACGGGTAATTCGTGACGGTTGGTGCAGTGGTGATCCGGTTCATGCTGACCCTCGCGACAGCTCCGGATTTGTGCGTTTAGCTATCTAGTGGTGAAAACACAGACAGTTATTTACACAGACACAAACAACACACAACACTCTTTCTTTTCTTTTACTGAGAGCTCCTCTCTCGATCCTTCTGTCTCTCCAGCGTTTTACCCAAACGAAGGAAAAGATCAGCGTTACCCTGGCCCCTATATGTAATCCCGTATGATATTGAGGTAAACGGTTGCAGCTGCCTTATTACTTGCAGCTGCCTCTCGTTTACCTTTCAAATCAATACGGTCTTACAACAGAGTCTCGCTTCTTTCCAGGCTGACCCACTTCCCTGACCCGGAAACGAACTGTCAGGCCAGCCCTTCCAGATACTTCTCCTCTCATTCTTTAGCGCCCTCACAGGTCGGGAGGAAGATTCATCACCAGAACTCATCTTTTCGTCACATATCCCACCGCTTAGAGTGGAGCCGAAGGAACACTCAGCTAAATCTACCTTCCCCATTACTCCCCCCTCCCGGGAAAAATAATCCGCATTTTGGTGGTCTTTCCCCGCATGGTGTACCATATGGTACATGAAGGGCTGCAATGCCAGATACCACCGAGTTATCCGGGCATTGCTGTCCTTCATTGTGCTTAACCACTTGAGTGGGGCGTGGTCTGTGACCAGATCAAATGAGTGTCCCAGCAGGTAGTATCGTAAAGAGTGAGTAGCCCATTTAATGGCTAAACACTCTTTTTCGACTATGGAGTAGTTGCGTTCCTGAGGTAACATTTTTTTACTCAGGTACAGTATCGGGTGTTCTACTCCAGCTACTTTTTGGGACAAGACTGCACCCAAACCTACATCCGATGCGTCGGTGTGGAGGATGAATCTCTTGGTGAAATCCGGTGTGATAAGAGTGGGGGCCTGGCAAAGTGTACGCTTAATAGCATCAAACGCCCCCTGACACTCAGCTGACCATTTAATTAAATTTGGAGCACTCTTTTTGGTGAGGTCGACTAACGGGTTAACCACTGTGGCGTACTCGGGGATGAAGCGGCGGTAATAACCAGCTAAGCCCAGTAGTGACCTCACCTGTCTTGGTTTTGGGGATCGCTGCATCAACCAAAGCCTGGGTTTCGGTGACTACAGGTCTCACCCTTCCATTTCCCATTAAAAATCCAAAATATTGAGTCTCTGTTTTGGCAAACGCACATTTCCTCAAGTTAGCTGTCAGCCGGGCTGCCCTTAGAGACTGAAGAACGGCTGTAACCCTAGCCAAATGCTCTCGCCAGGTGGAGCTGTATATCACCACGTCATCAATATACGCTGCTGCATATTCATGATGTGGGCGTAAAACCTGGTCCATCAGTCTCTGAAAGGCAGCGGGCGCACCATGTAGCCCAAATGGCATGGTTTTAAAGTGGAACAGCCCTTCTGGTGTTGAAAATGCGGTTTTCTCTCTGGAGCTGCGGGTTAAAGGGATTTGCCAGTATCCCTTCATCAGGTCCAGAGTGGAAATAAACTTCGCTTTTCCCAGTCTGTCTAAAAGTTCGTTGACCCAAGGCATGGGGTATGCATCGAACTTAGCAATAGCGTTCACCTTTCTGAAATCCACACAGAAGCGGTTGGTGCCGTCTTTCTTAGCCACTATGACGATCGGACTGCACCACTCGCTCCTGGAAGGTTCAATCACCCCAAGCTCGAGCATATCCCGTACCTCTTTGCGAACGCCACTTTGTCGACTTTCCGGGATCCGGTACGGTCTCTCTCGCACTGTGACACCTGGTGGAGAGATAATGTCATATTCAACTAAGTTTGTTCTGCCGGGCACGTCAGAAAAAACATCGCTGAACTCCTCAATAAGCTTACGCAGCTCCCTCTGCTGATCTGGAACCAACTGTTCCCCCATAGAAATTGCTCTTGTGCTCGGGGTCTCTGGACAGGGACCTAAATCATACTCCATATTGCCTGGGGCTATAAATAAGACCTCCCTTGCCTGCCAAGGCTTTAACAAATTGACATGATAAATTTCACGTTCATTTCGGCGATCGGGCTGTCTAATTTCATAATTTACTTTCCCTATAGCCCGAATCACCTCATACGGCCCCTGCCATTTAGCACACAGTTTTGATTCAGATGAGGGAAGTAGCAGCATTACCTTGTCCCCTGGTCGAAAGGTTTGAATCTGTGCATTTTTGTTGTAATGCTGCTGTTGTCAGTGCTGAGCCAACCTGAGGTTGTCTTGGGCCAAACGACCGACCAAATCCAGGTTTTCTCTGAGTAGGAGCACATACTTCACTACATTTTTAGACGAGCCTTTGTGCTCCTCCCACCCCTCCTTCAGCAGGTCAAGAATGCCGCGAGGCTGCCGGCCGTACAGGAGCTCAAAGGGGGAGAACCCCGTTGAACTCTGCGACACTTCTCTCACTGCAAAAAGGAGGTAGGGAAGAAGCGATACCCAATGTTTCTGTTTCTGTGTTACAAATCGCCTCAGCATCGACTTTAAGGTCTGATTAAAACGTTCAACCAAACCGTTCGATTGTGGATGATAAACAGACGTCCTGATGGGATGTATTTTTAATATTTTGTACACCTGCTGTAACGTATTGGACAAAAAATTGGTTCTGTGATCAGTCAAAATCTCCTTGGGGATCCCTACTCTAGCCATAATCTGCGCTAACTCGGTGGCTATTGCAGCTGCAGTAGTGGACCTCAATGGAACTGCCTCTGGGTATCACGTTGCATAATCCACCACTACTAATATACGCATATACCCAGAGTCAGAAGGTAGCAACGGGCCCATTATGTCCATTGCAATGCGCTCGAACGGAGTGGAAATAATCGGCAGTGGGACCAAAGGAGCGGGGCGCACTCGACCTGGCGCTACTCGCTGGCAGTCTGGGCATGTGGCTACATATTTCGACACATCAGTATGAAGACCGAGCCAATAGAATCGAGCCAATATTCGCTCCCTCGTCTTCTCGGCTCCGAGGTGCCCCGCAAAAGGGATATCATGCGCCAGCCTCATGACCTCGGGCCGACAAGACGGGGGAACCAATAATTGTGTTACAGGCTGTCCCGTGCCCGCGGCTAGGTTTACCCTATATAGTAATTGCCCCTTTATACTGAAATGTGGATATACTAGCGGCCCAGCGCCATCAACATCCTTACCTTCAATGGACCGGACCTGCCCCCAAGCGTGCACCAGTGACGGGTCGTTCTTTTGGCCCCACACTAGGTCCGCGCTTGAGTACCACGGGTCCGGTATATTGAGAGGGGCTGGAATAACCTCTGCCCTAGTCGGCCCAGTAGCCTTGCTCTCTCTGCGTTCCCACTCCCTTCGACTGGCGTTTGTTACCATTGCAGCACTCTCCCACCAGACCCCAGCCTTGTCTCAAAGATGCTCCCTCCCATTTCGCGGTCCGTCTCTCCTTATTTGTTTTTCTAGGATGGAACAGAGGGGAAAACATTTCAGTATGAAAAGGAAACATATCACCAATCCGTTCCTTTTTCCCTTTTTCTGCCACGTTTACGTGTGTGGCTGAGACTGCCATTATTTGCACCAATTCTTTGAATTTTGGCCAGTCTCGGCCCAGAATAACTGGGTGCGGCAACCTTTCCGCCACCCCGACTACAAGGTGACGTTTTATCGGTCCTACCGATAAATATACTTTTAGGGTGGGGTATGCCGCCTTGTCTCCATGGATACAGGAGATGGCCACCTGACCTTGTGGCCGCCATGACACACCGCCCAAGAGAGCTGTCCTAATCAAGGTTTGCTCAAACCCTGTGTCAACTGACGCGTGGGTTTTCACATTCCCTAAAACCACGTCAATCAGACAGGGCCCCTCCCAACCGTTTTCCCCCTGCTTACCCGTTCCAGGTGTCCAGTTGCACGCAGCCACATCACACTCCATAGCAGCGGGGCATGACCTGGCCCTATGTCCTGGCTGGTTACACCTAAAACAGAGTGGGGGGACAGAGGGGGCATAGGTTAAATAACTGTCCTGCTGCTGGTAGGGCAACGGGGCAGGGGCAACACCTCTACCCCAGCTGGGGGCCATCCTCGGTTTCCATGGGGGGGAGGCAAGGGGGCCCAACGGGATCAACGGTCTGGGAGGTCTGGGTGCCGGGACCGAGGGTGATGGTGGTGGTGTTGGAGGAGAGGGAGGGAGAGGTTGGTTCCTGAGCAGGGACGGGCTGACGTCAAGGAGTCCTCAAAATCTTCGGCCAATTTGACTGCCTCCTCCAGGGTGTCAGAGTTGTGGCGCCTTACCCACGTCTGGGTTTTGGCGCTGACCACATGGCAGAATTGTTCCACAATAATGGCTTCCCCCATTTGTTGAGCGGTCTTCTTCTCTGGGGTCAGCCAATGGACCATGTGGTCGCACATCCGCTGTGCCACCACCCTGGGGCGTGTCTCCGGGGCTCTCCGGTATTCGCGGAACCGCGTCCGGTGGGTCTCCGCGGTGATGTTGAGATGATGGAGGATAGGTGCTTGACTAGGTCATAGTCAGTGGCGTACTGGTCGCTCAGGGCTTGGTAGTCTGCCTGCACTTCCCCGACCAGGCAAGGTCCCAGCTGGCTTGCCCAGAACTCCCGAGGCCATCCCGCCGTGGTTGCCAGCCGCTCGAACGCCACCAAAAATGCCTCCGGATCATCCTCCGCCATCATTTTCAAGGCCCGTGCCTTCTGGGCCGACATCAATGATGTTCCGATAGGGGTCGCTCCTGCGGCAACGATCAGCCCTATCCGTTCAATGAGCGCCGTATAGCGCTCCTCCCTCCGTCTCTCCTCTGCATCCCGTCTGATCTCCAGTGCCTGCAGCAACTCCGCCGGTGCGTCGCAGTCCATCCCGGATCTGACACCACGTGTAGCAAAGTGGTTGGTAAGGGGAACAGATGTCGCGGTCATGCAGTGCAGGAGTGATGAACAGACAACAGTGATTCAGTGAAAAAAAGTGCTTTTATTTGTAATCCAGGTCTGGTGACCGTCAAATAATAAATCCCCGGCTATACACAACAATGTGTAAAGCCCGGGGATAGAAATAACAGGGCACAGTCCCGAACAAAACAAACACACGGTCACCAGTCCTGGGTGAGTGCAGACGTGCGTGTGCGGTGGTGAAGACACGGGTAATTCGTGACGGTTGGTGCAGTGGTGATCCGGTTCATGCTGACCCTCGCGACAGCTCCGGATTTGTGCGTTTAGCTGTCTAGTGGTGAAAACACAGACAGTTATTTACACAGACACAAACAACACACAACACTCTTTCTTTTCTTTTTCTTTTACTGAGAGCTCCTCTCCAGCGTTTTACCCAAACGAAGGAAAAGATCAGCGTTACCCTGGCCCCTATATGTAATCCTGCATGATATCGAGGTAAACGGTTGCAGGTGCCTTATTACTTGCAGCTGCCTCTCGTTTACCTTTCAAATCAATACAGTCTTACAACAGAGTCTCGCTTCTTTCCAGGCTGACCCACTTCCCTGACCCGGAAACGAACTGTCAGGCCAGCCCTTCCAGATACTTCTCCTCTCGTTCTTTAGCGCCCTCACAGGTCGGGAGGAAGATTCATCACCAGAACTCATCTTTCCATCACAAGGAGCTACAGTTCAGTTGAATGAGTCCTGTATCAGAGTAGTAAATCATTGAAGTGCCATGGTTATTTATCAGTACCAGTTTGCTACCACTGTGTAATATTTGTTCCCAAACCATTGTGCAGCCATTGCTGATAATACCACTTCAACATTTTGTGTTAGACCCTCTCATTAACTTTATATATAATTTTCAATTTCAGTGGTCCAGATAATCAGCCACCACCCTGTAGACTCATGGGACACAATAAACAACATTTCATGTTGAGGACTAACTTTCAGGATGAGCATCCTATGTGTTTCAAAGTGTACAACTGGAATGAGAAATGTTTTACACTGCGTCAGCTCTTTGTGTCTCTATACAGACAGCAATACAATTCTGGCAGTAATCTCTATTTGCCCTGGTCACCTAACCTAAGGAAATAAATAAGTAATAATTGCTAGACGTGCAACTGTTGAAAGCTGTGTTTCTTATATTACGTTCCTATTAAATAGATTGCTTTATTAAGCCCAATGAATTACATTAAATAGCTTGCTTTATTAAGCCCAGGGAATTTGGAGGCAAAATAAGCTGATCCCTGGAGCCAGCACTACACTTCAGCCATCAACACCAGACAGAAGGATATCAACATTATCAAATGGAAAACAACGCAAATGGATGGAGGTGTAGATGGATCACATTAGTTTACTGCAAAGCTATGTTTTAGTTGGTGCTTATCTTGGTGAGAGCTGAGTTTAAATCAGCATGAAATTTAACATCTACTCTCATGTAATGGAAATCACAAAACAAGAGATCTGAAGTCTTCCTTGAAAAGAGAAATCCGTTTATAGTTCTTTCACTTTAGTGGTGATGAATGATTTGTTTTTGAAAGGGCTAATTTGCATCAGATGGGATGGTGGAGGCAAGCCAGTCCTACTCAGAATCTAAGAGGTATGCAAGCCAGTAAACCACTGATTAAAGTGATACATGCTCAAAGTCTCAAGAGTGCAAAGATGACTTCATGTTTGTTTATTTTTTTTTAGTTTTTAGTTTTTTGCGATAACATCTCATTTAAGCATCAGTACTTCACTTTCATGTTCAATTTTATAATAAAATATATTTTCTTTAGCTCTAACTAACAAGATCAGCCAAAACAGCCTTAAAACAACCTTTGCTTTGTCAGAATTCAGTCCACCAAGCTGCTGCTGAGCTTCCTTAAACATCAATATACCATTTTAGTTAGAGTTTTCTGATCCATTTAGAATGCAAACCTTGTGGTCTAAATTGATCAAAATAGGATTAATATACTTGTGTTTCATACAAGACCTACAGCTGTGGCCAAAGGCTTTGCATCACCTAGAATTTTAGGATTGAGACATAATTTAAAAAGAACTATATGAACATGATTTACATGTTTTCTTTAACATTATGTAATCAAAGAAACTACAGAATTATATCACAAAAGTCTACCAGAAGCCATAATAGGAGTATAATATTTCATGTTAATTTTCAAAATGTCACATTTTTCAATTTGTTAAGTATAAGGAAAACTACAAAGCGGTGTGCAATTTAATATGTTAATGTAACAGTATTCAGCAGGTTTCATTTGACTTTATGAAGCAAAATTAGTTAATTCTATAGGGAGATGCAAAACCTTTGGCCAAAGCTGTATATAAGAATCGGCAACATAGTACAACGAAATGTATGTCCAGCAGGTGGCGTCACAGTATATACTTACTTGTATTCAGAAGGTCGTTTAATAGTTTGTAACTTTATTAAAGTTGCCAGTAGGCGGAAGTATAGACATCGAAAGTTATAAGTAGTTGTCTTGGAAAATCTATTAATGGTGATGACTCTGTTTTATGCAATGCAGGTGTATTGTTATTACTACCATTTACAATGTAATACAGGTTTATGTGCAATCTTGTAAAAACACTTCAAACATGTAATATGGCAAATTAAACAGGAAACGATACAACTGAGTTATATATGGTACGACTACTTTATTATATGTAGGTATATGTCTCTTTACTAAACAGTTTTCTTAACTGTAAAAACTCATACTAAGTTTTTCTATTAAAACATAATGTGGTATTTTCTCATGTTATCAGATGGACTTGAACTCGTCTTCTCTTAACTTTGGAAAATGTATTCCCCATGCCTTAGTGGTCTTCTTTATAAAAATTTAACCAGCATCTGTCTCTATTTGCTATATTTAGTAGAGAGGGTACTCATAAGCTTGATATCTGTCTCACATGTCTGCAGTTTATAATGCCACTTCTGTCGCTGTGGTAATGCTGGTATTGCATTTGTTTACTTTTCACATGAAGTAAATTTAAACACTTAAAGTAATTCAGATTAAAGCTTAATCAACAGTAATTCCCAATAAACAAGCAGTAGTTTGAAAGAGGTCAATCAAGGCTTCAGAAATGAATGACTGTTCTGCTTAGTCTTGGAATAATAGCTAAACAGACTGTATGTAAAACTATGCAATTTTATGTCTTTAAATGGACTGAAGTGCTTAACTGATAACTCCTTAGCAGACACATGCAGTAAATTTCTCAAATTTTGTGAACCACATGTTGAGCCATGCAATTGCTTTATTCTGAGTGTGTGCCTTTTGAATGATAATGCATCAATATTGTTTCTTGTTTGTTTTTTTTGCAGGGTGGGGCGCTGTCTTTGCTCTGCTCCGCCCCCTTGGCTAGGTCTCCTTTGTTAAATAGTTTTTAATCTGAATGGGATTTCTTAGATAAGTCTCTTATCTTTTTCAAACACATACCTGAAGGTACAGTACAAGGCCATAATGTTTGATCCCAGTTAACTGTTCAACTCTACTAAGACACTGCAATATCCCATTTGTTCTGAAACGTCAGCTTCTGAAATGTGTTGGTCAAGAGGTGGCACGCTCCTATTGGGAGGATTAATTGTGTCACAGGTCACAGTTCCATAAAAAAACACACACACATACAATCAAGCTCTCCTGTTCTTTCCACCAATAACAGGGTCTTAAAGGTTTCACATGCACAATTTCTATCTGCAGGTTCTTTTTTCTTTTCTGTTGCTTTTGAAATATTCTAAATTTCCATAGTTTTTATTTTTTAAAGAATATATTCTTTACATATTTACATAGTTTCAATATTTTAAAGTGACCGAATATTATTGAGACGGTTTGTCCCAGCAGAACTATAGCAACTGAACATATACATGTATTGTACTGGCCAAAAATAAAAATGGTTTCTTGTTTTGGCCAGCTAAAATAATACTGTATTTTTACACCTACATTGGACACGGTTTAAAATAATCTTGAGGATTAGATTGACCACCAGAGGGCATGAAAACTGCATAGCCTGGAGTGATGGATCTGAGGAGTTATTTTGGGGAGACAGGGCCTAACCTACAGTCAAGGCCGGCACACACGGTACTACACTCATCTGACTTTGTAGTATACTAATAAGCCCAAAGAAAATCATTATGACGTGTACTGTGTATTGCGATCGTTTGATGATCAAATCAAAGGGCAGCTTCAGTGATAAAGACAATACATTTAATTTAATTTAATTTAAAGACAATACAGTTAAAGCATGAAAGATTGCAATAATTATATTTGTTTTTACAATTACATACATCTTGCAGAACGTGATTTACAATGCTGTAAATTCCTATTGCTTTGAAATAAAATTACGACGAGTTTGCATACAAAATTCTGTTGCAGTCAGACAGTCGACAATGGTTTTGTTTCTATTTTCCTGCGAAATCACGTTGACTGACATTGAAATAACAAAGTTGTTTGCGTGGCTTTACACAAAGGTGATAATTACTGCTAACATGCTTCGAAGCCAAGCAATGATACTTGCAACCTTAGCAGTGTCTGATGGAGATCTTTTCAGCAGATAGAGTATTTTGATCATGAGTTTGAAGGAAACCATCAACGATGTGTAGAAGTTTCAATATCTCAGTTAAAATCTGCAGCAGGATAGTTTACTTTTTCTCAAAGTAGTTATGTTTAAGTTATTTACAGTATTCAATTTATTTTTTTTAGTTAAGTGAATAATCATTTTTTTTGTACAAACTCCACATGTGTAATAGTCAATAATAATTAATTGGAAGCTTACTTAACATCAAATAACATAAGTCTGTAGCATTAAAATACATTTTAATGGTGTTGTTATACACTATTTTATTTATCCCATGCCAAAAATAAACCATTCATCTCTGCTCTTAAGTAGGGGAGACCAGGGCTGGTTATCACACGGGCTGGTTGTCACAGTGCTCATATCTATGAAACTAGATGGTGCAGGCAGGTGATACTAACATTGAAATGTGTGTTCTATTGTCTGGAACTCAACCATCTTGTAATTTGAGATAAATTCCATCTAACATAAAGGTTGGCACATATTTAATATTTTTTCATACCCAAAGTAAAAAATACATATCTTCTTATTTATATTAGAACTCTTAGTAGTATTGGAGTTTGTTTGAACTGGTGGACTCGCTGAATAGAACCAGATACTGGCTATCTTTTGGTGTAAGAACAAAACCAGTAGGTTCTCCCAGTAGTACTGAGAGAATTAAATTATCATGTAAAGTCTGGTTGGGGCAGGTTGTCACATAGTTTTGGGGGTTGGTTGTTCCATGTAAATCCTATAGGAAGAAGTCTTATATTTTTTTCTTTCTACTTTTTACACCAAAATGTGGGATAGGTCACCATATAATGCTTATTTAAATGATTTCCTGTTTGTCCTCTGGTTCTGTGGAGGCTATGGTATTATTTTGTAGCATGGGTCGACATTTCAAATATATATAGGTCTGTATTTTTTTATGGTCACATAAAAAGTAAAAATACAACTTTTTCTGTCGTTGTGCACAGTAAAAACTTTGTTATAAAAAAATAAATAAATAAAACAAAAATGTTGCATTATTGTCTGCTGTAAAAACAAGAACATACGTTGTGACAACCAACCCCCGTATGGGAAAGGTTGTCACAGGTGACCTTGCACATTTTCAACCGTCTAAATATCATATTTGGAATAAAGCTATGAAATAAAAAACCCCATCAATTTGTATGCGAAGAGTTATTCTTCAATATAACGAGGAACAGAACCTTGCAGCATGTGACCAGATTGAGGAAAATAATAAAAAGTAAAACGTGTGACAACCAGCCCAGGTCTCCCCTAATAACCTATATTAGTACATGTAACCGATTAAGCAATATAACCGATTATTCTCTAATTGTGTTTACCACCAGCTGAAGTAAGTACTTTATTACACAATACAAGTTTTCTAACAAACTGCTGCACCATGTTGTTTTGAGCAAATTACAGATCTTAATAATAGAATAATTCATGCTGTGGTATATATTGTGCAACTTTAGGGTTCTTTTAATTTTTTTTTAAATTCTGATTGTCTTTAAAAAAAAAAAAAAAAAAACATAAAATTGCTCTGCCTTTTTTTTCCCCCAGCTTTTTGGTGTAGTAAAATATGAAATGCGAAATCAAATCTTTTTTTTTTTTTTTTTAATGTGGTGTTGGGAGCGCAAAGGTCTTGTGCAGGGATACTTGTTTTAAAATATTTTATATATTATATTAATAATAATAATAATAATAATAATAATAATAATAATAATAATAATAATAATAATAATAATGGGTCCCGGGGAAATTGCCTGCAGTACATTGTACGGATTATTGTGGTGACAACAGCTGCTAATATTAGCTGTACACTTACAGTATTGTGCTAGAGTCAACATTAAAGATATCATTTCCCATTCCGCTAAATAAAGCACAGCTATGGCTTAGCATTACATAGAATTTTAGAATTGGGACATAATTTAAAAAAAAAAAAAAAAAAAAAGCCATACGAAAATAATTTATATCTTTTATTTAACATTGTGTAATCAAAGAAACTGCAAAATGATATTGCAAAAGTCTACCAAAAGCCAAAATTGTTGTACAGTGTTTCATGTTAGATTTTGAAATGTTGTATTTTTTCAATTTTTGTCAGTTTTTTGTAAAGCAGGATGTATTTCAATATGTTAACATACAAAATTATTCAGGTTTTGTTCAACTTTATGAAGCACAATTAATTAATTCTATTGGGTGATGTAAATCCTTTGACCTTAGCTGCAGGCAAACACACTTTAGTCATCTTTCCCTGATATTGGCCTGCCCTCAGGCAAACAGAATACTTGGTTCTTTAATGTAGAGTATAACAAAGTTTAGAGAACAAATCAGAGACAATAACCATCTGAGAGGAAGCCTTTACAGCAACAAATCAATAGAATGTGGCAACTGTCGTCTACGCATGCATGTAACCGTCTCCAGCTGTTGTAATATTAAAAAAAAAAAAAAAAATTAAAAAAAGCCTCAGATGGTGTTTAGGCATGTCACCCGCTCCCCTCTTTCATTAATATAAGCAAAATAGCCCCCGAAGTGAGGAACTCCTTGGTCACACTACCAAGCAATGTACAATCTCTGTCTAAATTGAGATTAATTTACTTTAATTTAGAAATGTTGAATACCAGTTTTTGGGTAATGAATTCCATAATTCACTTTCTTAATTTTTTTGCAGACAGATATGCACTAAAAGACTTGTGGCACTGACTTTCATAATCCTGAACCATAAGTATCCATGTCTTTATATCAATTGAATAGACCCCTGTCCTTAGATCTGCTGCTGTTTATATCATTAAAAATGATCTGTCGATCTTGGGGAGGTGTTGCGACTCTTGGTCTCTCAGTTTGTGGCCTGTCATTGACAGAGTGTGTCTGGTTATACCATCTCACCAGGTTTAAAATTGCTGGCTGTGAGCACCCAAGACGGTGAGCTAGAGTACGCTGCCCTAGTCCAGCCTCCAACATGCCGATTGCATGAAGGCGCTGCTTTCTTGACAGACGTGGCATATTGTTGTTTTTTTTTTTTTTTTGTGATTTTCTTTATTGCCTTTATTCAAGCGTGCAAGTCAACAGCTGAAATCACCCCCATACCCAGTTTCCAATCACCTGTCTCACTAATTAGGTGATTAAGTGCTTATGCTTCAGTCATAGTCACTCAAGCATGTCATGGTCAAGGATGAAAGATTGAGTGATTAAAAAGAAACCAAAAACATTTAGTCAATGTCCATCATTTATATACCTTATTTTGTTTTTCAAAAATAAAACGTGTTATAATAGTGAT
This sequence comes from Polyodon spathula, assembly GCF_017654505.1. Lineage (NCBI taxonomy): Eukaryota > Metazoa > Chordata > Actinopteri > Acipenseriformes > Polyodontidae > Polyodon > Polyodon spathula. The sequence goes on from NC_054534.1 coordinate 99,002,291, forward strand.
GCTTCTTTTGCTGCTCAGTATATTATGAAATTTAGATATGCATTAGATATGCATTAGGACATACTGTTTGTGTGTTCTGTATGGATGGTGTATTCCTTAAAATAATCATAACACAAAGATCCCGGCTAGATTCCTTTGATTTGGGTTTCCAAAGGCACCCTCATTAAGGGAAAACCTTGTCCTGGTGCTTTTATTTGACTGCTTTGCTTCTAGCGGCTTCTGAAGAGGGACCTCTCAGAAATATGAAACAAGTCCTCAGTACACTGAACTAATGAGGGCTTTGGAGCAAACTATGCAAGAACAAAGTATTTTCAGGCTTTGCACAGATATGTTTCTAAACAAGGTCTTAATTTTGAATCTGCTTTTCTGTGTAAACTAGGACACTTGTATAACCATATGTATGTACCTCAGTTTAAGGCATATAGTTGGAATATAATACACACAAGGCAAGATATAAGTTTGTATTGGGTATTTTTAAGTATTGCCTTTTGTATTTGTATTATGTCAGAAGTAAACCTATTAAAGTAAAAAAAGTAAACCTACTGATTTTTTTTCAAAGAAAGTTTAATTTGGGTAAAAGTTTATTGTGTTAATATAAAGTTCTCTGTATTAGCCTGAATCCTAATAAACATTAAGAAAACCTGCTGTGCTGGTAGCTAGTGAGACAATTTCTTCATTACACTCGTATTTCTCTTCAGTAGCTTTAAATCAGCACCATTGCCAACAGTAAATGTGATTTACATGGCCTATGCAGCTGTAAGGGTTTCTGGGGTAAACTCTCACTGTTCCACATAGCTCAGATAACATTCAGATAACACTCACTCACACAGTAGTACGGTTTCTAGCGCTTTGGGGATTATAAAGAACTGAGATGAAAAAAGCATACAAAGGCTTAATTCAGAGCCATAAAGAAACATCTAGTTTATTTAATCAAAAATATCATGTTTCAAAAGGTTCCTACAAGGTTTATTTACAATATATTAAAAGATAAAGCATGTAATATTAGGAATTCTCAAACAGAGAGGGCTCCCTGTTGTATGAAATCAGAACCTCCTGACTTGAAAGAAAATTAACTGTAGTACAAATAAACCTTTCCATTCATAGAACAGATGACATTCCTTGAACTGCAACTGGATAACGTAACCCCATATGCCCCTCTCCCTTGCTCTGTTGAGTATGGGGATCGTTTAACTACACAGCCTGCCCAAAGTGTGGCTGTCTGTTTTTTATTAGCTTTCAGATCTGAGGCAGACAATGCAAGTAGACACACCATTAACAGCAGATCACATGACATTCCCACACTCCTGATGAAACTCCCCTCCCCGGGATATATAATGACATTGCCACTTATAAAAGCGAAACATCTTGGCAAATTCCCCTTTGAAGAATTGCAATTGCATTTGAAACTGTGTGATTAATTTATATTAAAAAAGCACTACTGCTGTAGGTCTCTTGAATGTAGATCAGTTGGTTCACTTTATATATTATTCCTTAAGTGTTCCATTTCCAAAAACAAAAAAAATGATGAATGCAGACGGTGTAATCTAGTAGATAAGTTTAAATGTAAACAGTATACATTTATTTACTGTGCACTTCAGTAACTGTTTTTGAACATATATGTATATGTGCTGATGCTGAGTATTTTGCTGTAGCCAACAAACAAAAAGCTTTAAAATATCTTTTGAATACACATCACACAAAATAGTTCCTTTTGATGTTTCTGTTTACATAATGAATGCATTGGCAATGACCTTGAACAATAAGCTCTCTGTAGATTTATTGAACCAGTATAGCACAAACTGCAACATGTAATCCCCCCCCGGTAACCAATGTCTCAAAGAAAAGCCAACCCCCCCTAGATTTTCTTCCAGATTTAGTATGCGCAATTATTATCTGTATCTTCAGCTCACCGCTCGCAACCCTCTCCCAGCCAACTTGGGGAACGGAGGCTGGAGCATGCGTCCTCTGAAATGTGTTCCTGCCAATATGTCATTTTTTGCACTACGGGTCCACAGTGAGGCCACCAGACCAATAGTGCTGGAGGACCACACAGACTGGAGGCTCCACTGCCGAACCACAGGCGCCCTATCTGCCACAGGGGTCACTGATGTGCGGTGAGCCATGGATTCCTCTGTCGACCTAGGCCCTCCCTACCTGGGCAGTGCTTGACCAATTTTGCACCATCCCCTAGGGGCTCAGAGTCACGATTGGCTGTGATATAGCCTGGACTTGAACCTGTGATCCCCAGGCTATAGGGCAAATCTATGTGGAGCGCCTTTGCTGGATGCGCCACTTGGGAGCCCCCCTAAGACTCATTTTTAACCTCTTACTGTCACTATACTGAATATATTATCACTGGTCGTGTTTTATACTGTTAAAGAGGTTTTGAGTCTTTGCTGGTATTTTGTACTTTAATTTCAAATGTTCAGATATTTCAAATCCAATGCATTCGTTTCTGCTGCTTCCTGATAATCAATAACTTTGTGTCATGCTGTAATGCAAACTTACTCCAGTGCATGAATTAAAACATGTTGTAAGTTACAACAGATAAAGGTTGAGGTACGAGAGATAAGTTGTGTTTAGAGTGTATTTGGTTTAATAATAGTATATACTTATATTCAAATAGTATAAAAACAAATAAACTAACAATATTTCAAGAATGATTGGCTTGGAGTTTGCCAACAAATGCTGTGACCTAGTTATCCAATTACAGTGCTGAATTGTGGTCTTATTTGAATTTGATCTTATTTTCTACTGATTTTACTATACTTTATAACTGCTGTTATCTGTAATATGATATTCTGTAATGTGATATTTTGTAATGTGATACTTCATAACAATTATAAGTCACCTTGGATAAGGACATCTGCTAAGAAATAAATAATAATAAATAATAAATAACCACAAGCACTCTACATCATCCAGATAAGCCACAGTATTTATGTATGAACACCAAGCAACTTTATGCCAGAACATTTCCCTCCCCTCAACCACTCATAACATGGAAACTACATCTTCAAAATTTGGAAATGCAATTTCACATATTATGCAGATTCATTATAATGCAGGTGTTTGTAAGAAGTATGCTGACAAAGCAAACTTTTTAAACTCCAGATACAACTTATTTTTTCCAGCTGAAGTTATCAGTAATCATCCATTATCAGTTATCAGTTAATTTCCACAAGCTTGCCCTTACATCAAATTGAAGAAAATACACAGACAAAGCATAGCAACATAAATAAACGTCAAAGGAATCCCAAACCATAAAATGCATATTTTCCAGGAAAGAGACTTTAGTGCCACATGGGCCCTGTAGAAGTTGATTAAACCTAGTTTTGCAAATTAGGAAAACCAGGCTCTTGTAAAATGTGTCTTAATTGAAGTCAGATGTTACAGAAATAACCTCATGAAGGTTAGACTCCTGCCTGTGAGTGGCTGGGTTGATGTTTATTTCTCCACCAAAGTCTGTTACATGGATCAATTTTCCATGTGCCTCAAACATCATGTTTCAGTAAATCTAGGTACCAATAAAGTCACTGCTGGCCTAAGCTGTTACCTGTCCAGATTGGGGGAGATATCTGTGACTTTCAATGAGACCTTATAAAGTTAATGAAACAGTAAAATAACTCAAGCACTGGAACATAACAGATATGTTGGGATATATCACTAATTTCTGTATATTTACAAAGTAATTACTTATACTTAATTAGAATGTTAGTATGCCTAGTTACAATGTACTTAATGTGTAAATCTTTTTGCACAATATATGTAACAATATAAAAACATAAGAAATTCAGGAACAAGAAAAGGCCTTTTGGCCCATCCATGCCTGCTTGCTTTGGTGACAGCATGGTCCATAAGCACTCAGGACCAGTCAGGTTAGTAAGAGAAATTAAATCTCTGGGAATCTGGCTAGACGAATCGCCCTTCCTCTAGATGGCTAGCTAAAGGTCTTATTGTGAAGACAATTGTAATAGAAAAGAATTAGGGTTTGGGTTTGGGTAATTAGGGTTAGGGTGGTTAGGGTTAATACATTATAATACTCAGTAATTACAGATAATTAATGTAGTGTTACCAAATATATTAACTTGCTCCAGAAAGTATTTGTCCTCAACAGGGTGAAATACAACAACTTGTGGTATCTTAGGGGGTGCACTTTGAGATCCCCCTCCTGCAATTGCAGTAGGCAATCTTTTAGGAACTCAAGCAACAACCCCCTCTGGAAGAAACTGATCTGTACACAACTTTGAATCTGAGCTATGGGTAAAATGATTTGCCAGGTGCGGAACTCCATTCAGAAAAGTGGTGGTTCAGGCAGGGAACTCACTTTTAAACTAGATTAAAATCGTGAACATCAATATTAGGCTCCTCCATTACCAGACATTCATCAGTGAGGTGGCTAGCATCTCATTTGTTATTCGATTAACTACACATCCAGTGATTAGAAAGGGCTTTATATCTTTCCTTAGTCTGTTCTTCTCTGTTGTGTGCAAGAGTTTGCCTCGCCTCCAGCCTCCACCTGCTTTTTGGCTTTGTCTAAGGGGAGGGCAGCTATCCTACACCCTTGCCCATGGCTTCCCTACAGTCAGTCACTCCACTATCAAACTAAATTATGGACAGGGGTACCTCAAAGGGCTATGTATAACGTAGTATTGACTTGTCTAAGATTAATAAATATTGTTCATTTTGTTGCATAAGTTTTCCTTACAGAATTTATGGTGTTGCTGTCGGTTCTGTAATCTGCATGTGTATGTTTGGATTGAATTGATTTGTCTAACAATATCTTTTTTGTCCTCTAATACAATTTTACATGTGCCAGACTCAGCAGGCTAACTGAAAGAGACAACTGTCTGAATCCTGGCGTTTTTATATATAAAACATACATTATAGTCTTGAGTGACACATATAATATCTATTTCCATATTTTAGCTTCACTCTCACAGTTTCTCTTTTTTAATGTTATTTTTGATGTGGCATATAAAAACAACTATGCAGACTATTTCAAATTCTTATTGGGCACTCCTCAGTATTCCATATCCTAGTTCTTAGAATGCCTTGGGGTTTGCTTTTAAATGAAATCCCATGTTTAAATAAAATTCAACTTGTGAATATTTTATTGTTTAGTAATCCCCTGCACCTGGTGCTAATTGTAAATGGGAGCCAGGTGCAGGGTATTTAAAGAATGCAGCCAGTCAGTGTATAGTTAGTGCTCCGAGAAGGAGCCAGGTGTTTGTTTGTTTTGCTTAAACGTTTGATCCGTTTATTAAAAGTGCGCGTCAGCGCAAAAAAAAAATCAATTTCTGTGTCCTGGGTCTGGTCTTAAAGGAAACTAACCGTGAAAGTGGCTAGGATCGTTCACTATATATATATATATATATATATATATATATATATATATATATATATATATATATATATATATATATATAGTTATATAACCGAGCTTGGATGACTCAGGTTTGTTTTACCCTTTATAAAATACAGCCCAAACACAGCAAAGAGGTTTTAAAGTGCTGACGCGCTGTTTTTAATAAACAAAGAATCAAAACGGAAATAAACAAAACAAACACCTGGCTCTTTTCCGAGCACGAATTACACAAACATTGGAACACTAACTAATACCGGACAGCTAGGCAGTTTACCGGCTGAAAACAAAACACACACAGATCACAACAAAGGCTTTACACATTACCTTTAACTCTTAGGACACACAGTCGGGCTCTTCACTCAGCAGCCCCATGTATACTGACTGCACACTTTAAATAGCCTGCACCAGCATCTCATTTACAATTTCCCAGGTGTGGATGATAACACAATAAATCAAATTAAACAATTAACAAAACGTGGATGCACCCATCACTTTGGCTGGGAGGATTTTAACTCCCTCCCTGGTTACTATATATATATATATATATATATATATATATATATATATATATATATATATATATATATATATATATATATGGATGAAGGCTATATTTGCATCCTGAGCCATTGCAAAAAAGCATAATACCACAGTGGTGACATCAAAAAAGTGATAATTCCTCTAGAGGAGAATATACTTAACTTTGACCCATTCGACTCCGAGACTATCCCAAGCAATTCAAAGCACAAAATGGCTATTTTTCAATCACTCGACCCACCCACAATACAGAAATGTTCATTAATGATCAACAAAATGAGAATGTTAAAAAAAAAAAAAAAAGATGTAAAGCTGGTACATTCATATCTCAGAGAAACTAAACGGATAATGACATAGAACACCTGTACAGCACTGAAAAACACCATTAAAAAAAGACAAAAAACTGTACTACTGAACCTTGTCTTCTTTAATATTAGCATCTCAAGGGTATCCATGCATTAAACAAAATAATAGATCGGCCTCTTCAGTGAGTTACAGGAAGACAATTCCATCTCGGGTTTCTGTGACAGTTCACTTCACAGAAACCATAGATGGAATTATTTTCTTGTAACTTACTAAGTCAATTCCATATCGGGTTAATATAAAGTTCACATTGAATGATAGATGGGAATTATATTCTTGTAACTATCTTATGCCATGTATATATATATATATATATATATATATATATATATACACACACACACACACACGCCTGTATTTTTTAAGATTCTTATTTCCTGCCTCTTTGTTATATTTGTTCATTTAATGAGAAGTTCAGGGAAGTTTGGTCAATTTGTTCGACTACCAGGGAGGAGTTAGCGTCCCCAATTTCTCTGTACATTTTGGGAAGTTACCCTGAAGTTGCGCTAAGTTCAGCTGATCAACTTGGAGGGAAGTTCAGTATAGGGGAAGTTTGCAAACTTCATCCTAAAAACGTCCTTCCCTGCAGGAAAGGAAATTTTTTTTCAAACATGAAAATGTACCTTGCTCTCAGTGTAAACTGTAATAGTTTTAATTAACCTTTGCCAAAAACATGCAATTCGAAAGACTGCAGATGTTCGTAAATAGCATAGGTTTTTTACTTTCAAAAATTGAAAATAGAAAACTGTTATTAAGTAGTACTGTATGTAAGTGAACATGCTAGTGGGCCTCTGATTCAGTTATCTTCAGTACATTTAGGAAGAAAGCCAGTGCAGGGAGACAAGTTGAGTGATGTGCACAGTACTGTCTGGCTCAGTTCACAGATTTTGTAGACTGTACAGCTGCCTGTGGACAGGAACACACATCATAAAACTTGGCTTGTCAGCAGTCTTTGCTTGAAGGGTGTCCAGGATTTAATGAGTATGAAAGCTGAATTACACTTTAGCCCGAGGGATCTTTGTTTCACCCTGTTGGGGTTAACATGTACGGGTTGGACAGCAGTGAGAACTCATGCATAACAAGTGTAGGACCTGTACTTGATCTGTGGTTAAGACTCCAGACTTCAATGTTATCAATTCTATAAGGCTGCCTATTTGCACAACCTGCTGTGGCTTATCTTGCCTACCTAGAGTGCTGCAGTTTGGTACAGGCATATAACAAGCCATACAATGATGCAAGAATAAAAATGCCCATAGAGGGCCCTGTTGAATGTTTGCATATTACACGGTTAGCTACCCATAAAATACAAAATACTCAATTTGTAAATGGGTTCAAAGTTTTCTTTTTTTTTTTTTTTTAAACATTATTGAATTTGAATACATTGTTCGTCCTCCTCATAAGGAAATATAGACGTAATTTTGATCTGTTGACTCTGCTGGTTGGTTTGTACATCTGTCATGAAGCTAACAGTTCAGTGTGTTCACTTTGTGCCTGCAGGTCCAGCACAGGCACATCTCAATAGTGCAAGCATTAATACAAAGAGAGACCCAAATAGACCATACTCCCTAAACAACAATACAACAAAAAATAATTCCAAACAATACAATCATTCCAAAACTTGTGGTTAGGAAAGGAATATTTGAATTTTGGAATTTAATATTCAGATTTTTTTTAATGTAGCTGTAGGGCACAATTACAGCAAGCCTTTACCTTAGTTGTCCTGCATTTATATTTACTTCCAAATGCTGAATTCGATGGTACTCCATCAAACTACTTCAATATTTCTTACATTTATTGTGCCATGTATCAAAAAAAAATAAAATAAAATAGTTGGAGACAGTAAACATTTTTTCCCCCACACAAATTGAAGTTGTTCTAGTACCAAATACATCAGATTTAATGTTTTCTATCATCTATATCTGGGATAAAGGATAATGCCAAAAAGAAATAAAAAAATTAACATCTTGCTTTCAAATAGGTGCTGGAACGGACAGCAGGCAGACCAAGACCAAGGATTTAAAGTAGAGTACATTTCCTCCTGTCTGAATAATCAGCCACTGGGAAATTCTACTGTATATAAACAGAGAAATGAAATCCTGGTTTGAAGGAAGATGCCTAGCTAAACTTCCTGGCAACTCCTGAGGCAAAAATCAATTAACCAAATAAGGGTTCTGTCAAGACAAGAGGTTTATCAGACAAATTGAGGTTTACAATTTTTGTGAAATTTAATTGCTTTATAACAAACGGCTTTGTATGTTTCTCCTAAATTTGTCTAACTGGTTGAATTGAATGACAAAGTTTAATAAGTTGCAGTTGTCATAGAACAATAACTGTGTTAGTCGTAGTAGTACACTGGGGGAACTGGGTGTAGCAGATAATTAAAATGTACGGATTGTAAGACCTTTTAGAAAGGCTTGTGGCAAAGTGGTTTGTAGTGCTCCGGTGTATAGGTGATTTGAGGTGCTCCAACAAAGGACAAACACAAAGTTTACCGGTCAGGTTTCTTTTAATGCCCTTTTAAACCGGGTTTCAAATAATAAAGCTGGCTCTACCCAGCAGTGGGTATTGCCAGCAAAAACTGGACTCAAAATAATAAAGCTGGTTCTACCCAGCAATGGGTCTTACCAGCTACAAAACAAAGGGGTTGCAGTCCCGAAATAATAACTACAGAAAACACGTCTCCAAACTGGGTGCTCTGGTGCAGGTGCGGTGATCTGAGTGCTGGTGCTCGTGTGCGTTCAGGTCCGGGCTTCTCGCTGCAGCTCCAGCTTCTTATCAGCCGTCTGGCAAAACAAACACAACACTTCTCAATGAACCCACACTTCATTCAAGGTTCCGTCCTTGTCTCCTCCCATTAACCACAACAAAGGAGACGATTACGGCGTCATGTCCCCCTAAAGTACCCTAAGCCCCGCCCCCTCCGATAACTAGTTCAATCACGTCTCCTCCAATTCATGACTGAAACTTCGCTCACCATACTAGGGTGATGACTCCAGGTACCGTAACGCCGCCCTCTTCCTGAATGGCCGGCTCCCGACTGTCCCTGGGATGAACTGCCCAACCATTCAGTAGGAAGCCCGCAGCTCCTGTTGTACAGTGCCCTCACCGGTCGAGAGGGAGATTATTGATTTGGATTCATTCGCTCTCTGTCACAAGGCTACATAACACTGAATAACTGCATGCATAATCACTTTGAAAACTGACATAACTTGCAATTAAGTTTTTATAACTTTTTTGCTCAAATGTGGTGTTAGACTATAATGTGTGTTATTTGCCGTGTTGTTATTGTTTGATTAAATGTGCGTTTTGAAGTTCCTAGTCTCATGTGGAGCAACTAGTGTACACAAGTATATTGGAAAGTAATCCTTCTGCACACATCAGTAGGGAGTGCTTGATTTAGTGACACCCAATTGATTCAGGACAGTAGGCTGTAGCAGCAACTTGTGGTATGAATTGCACAAAATACAATACGTACTATCTGAGGTGCTGCTACAAAGTGCTGTGTGTAAAATTAAGAGAGGATCTGTGCAGCTAGAGTGCTTGTAGCTATACCAGGTAAACTGCACATCTCCTTTGCAGAGCCTGGGACTATTACATACTGTTTAATATCATATTGTTTGTGTTTTGTGTTATCCTCTGTTGTTTCTGCTAACAGTTTATTAAAAGATTCCTCAAGGCTGACTGAGGAAGGGAGGTGGTGAAGCATATTAGTGTTGCTATGCTTGGGAAAACTATTGTAGACTGAAGCCTGCGTAATGCTAACATGCTTGCCCACAGGTAAAACACTGAATATTTGAGAAATGTAGATGATTGTCACAAAAACGGCCAGAGTGGGGGACGTCCGACCAGAAACAGATAAATAAACAAAGAGCGAGGTGGAGTTTGGTGGAGCTGAGCGAATGGTCTCGCTCAGCATTTAATAAATTAACAGACAGGCAGAAAATAAACGGTTGTAACAAACAAAAACAGGACAGGGCACACTCGCCAAAATAAACAGACAAACAAAACGGACTAACCAAAACATGGTGAGCAGCTATTTAACTACGACTACTAATATTCTTATTCCCTCCATCTCAAATCCCGTTCTCCACTCACCGAACACACAACTCAGAGTGGGTGAAAACATGCTGCTTTTATGCAGCTGTACCGAGACTGCTAATCAATCATTCAGTTGGAGTCACGGTACAACTGCACATGAATTAATAGTGCAATTCCCCGTGCTCGCATATTACACCGTGTAACAATTTATTTATTTTTGTTCCTGGGTAGTAAGCGGTATTTCCTAATTGCTTATGCCTCAGAAGTACAGAAAATGGTTATTATTCCCCACAAACTTTGCTTTTGTGACCAGGACAGTGATATTTCAAAATATCACTATTTCCAATGGGAAAATGGGCAAATGTGTGTCTTTCCGTTCACATAAAGTCAGTAAAAAACAACATATGAATCCAAATTAACATGTATTTATACTAAAGTAATACAAAAATGTCTACAAAAGATTTAGAAGTGAGTAGTTTTTCGAGATTTACGATTATACTGTATTTAGTAAACATGTTAGTTTTTCTTCATCTTTTAGCCATCCACGCATGTAGATTCTATAACATTTATGTCTTTTGAAACTGCTGTTGAGTTTCACCTTTTCTTACTCTGTCCACTGCATCAGGTTTCATTTTAACAGAGAAAGATTTTAGTTTTTTGCTGTCTGCCATGCTTCGTACTGTATATCCGGAATGTTCACCCAATATTTGAGAGTCAAATTGCATTATGGGGGAAATGGGGGCCACGACCTTACCGCTTTGCAACTGATTCCGCACTGCAACAGCATAACAGGATCGCATCAGGTTCCAGATGTTATTGGCAGGAATGAAACTCAGAGGCTTGGAAAAGCTGCAGTTTAAGTGCTGTTGCACACTTTTAATACACGCAACCAACAAAAACACAGGAACAAAGTCACTGGCACAAATGCCAAAATAAAAGGTCTAAACAAAACAATGAATGCCAACAGTGCTGTCAGGCCTTCACTGACCACAGAATAACACAGTTTAACCCACAGGTTATACTCGCCCAAACACTAACCTCCCAAATAAAGGATTTTTCACTCCTTAAATACCATGTGTCTGGAGCCTAATTAACCACTAATCATCCAATTAAGGTTTCAACCACATTCTCACGTGTTTTATGGCAGGGAGGAATTTCACTTCCTTCCTGCCAACCCTATATTCCCAACACCCACACACTTTTTACATTCTGCCATAAACAGGCCGCATTATAACAGGGTAGCACTGTATATCTATCTATCTATCTATCTATCTATCTACTCTTGATGGCTGGCTGTCGCTGTATGTGATAGGAGTGCTTGCAGCGTGTGTGTAGAGTGAGGAGCTCAGCGTGAGTGAGGTTTTTTTTCCCTTGTTATTTTCTCTTTTTCATCCTTTATTTCTTATGCGTTAGGTTTTTTTTAAAACAAAAAAAGGTTTAACAGTTGGGTCTTTTAGAATTTTCGCCCGTGATGGCCAAAGTCGGGGGAATCTCGAGGGGTTCAGTTCCTAACTTTGAAAATATAACAGAGAAATGGCATAAAAGTTGTAGTGGATGTGTCTGTCATGGTTGAGAAATGTGTGGTTGGACTTGGAAAAGTAATTGGGTGTGAGAATATCAAGTCTGCGTCGCGTATGAATAAGGCTGTAGTGCTATTTCTGAGCAATGAAATATTAGTTTCAGAAATGGTTCAGCATGGTTTGATTATTGACAGAGTGTTAGTGTCTGTTCTGCCTCTTGCAGCTCCCTCCAGGAAAATAAAAATTTCAAATATTCCGCCTTTTCTGTAAAATGAACTTATAGAGAGAGAGCTAAGCCGTCATGGTCAAATAATGTCAAGCATTACAATGATTCCTCTGGGTTGTAAATCGCTGGATTTAAAACATGTCGCTTCTTTCAGAAGACAGTTGTGTATGCTTCTGAATGACCCGACTGGAGAGCTAAATGTAGTGTTTAGGTTTCGGGTGGATGGTAGTGAAGACGTAGTGTTTGCTTCTTCTGATTTAATTAAATGTTTTAAATGTGTCAATAAAGGGCATATTGCGAAGAACTGCAAGACTGTAGGAGAAACTGAAAGCAAGGGGGAAGAAGCCATTGAGGTGAGAGAGAGCACAGCTGAACAGGAGAGCCAGGTTGATGGTCCTTCGGATCACAGTGCTGAAAAGCTCCAACCTGGATTGGTCTAGTCTGGTGGGGTAGCTGGGGAGAGTGAGCTGCAGGAATCATCCGAAACAAACAGGAAGATGGGAGAAGCTGTGATTGAGGCTGAGGCTGGAGGGATACCTGTGGTGGGGGTGGTAGCTGACGGACAGGGTAGTGAGGGGAGAGAGCAGATTGAGGAAAGAGCTGAGCAGAATGAGGGTGCAGTTTTAGAGTTAGAAAAGGAGATGGTAGTGGGTGAGTTTAAATTCCCCAAAGGAAAAAGAAAGGATAAAATTAGACACAGTTTTGCAGCAAAACACATCCTTGTTTCTGAGGATGGAGTCAGTCAGGCTGGTGAATCAATGAGCGAGCTACCTGTGAGAGTGGCTTGCGCTCAAACACACAGCACAGCTGTCAGTGGTGGCGATTTTAGTGAAGACGGGGGCAGTGATACTGACTCCTCCATTAGGTCTGATATGTCGGCTAGTCAACAAGCGAGAGGGGGGTATAGTGCTGAAAGCATTCAGGCATTTCTAAGCTCCATTATAGGGAAAAGAAGGATTGAAGTGATTGAGTACTTCCCTGATTTAAAATTGTTTTTAAGTTCGGTAGAGCAAATTAGGTGTAATGCAGCTGTGTTGGGAATGGAGCAATGAGAAAGAGATCAGTTAAAAAATATAATAAGCAAAGATTTTGCCTCTCTAAAAAAGTAATGATGGACAAGTCTACACAAGCATTATTTCTTTTTTTATGAGTGCATTTTTATTGGTGTTTGTAAATTCCAGTGTATCTCTCCTTTAAACCTTAAAATGCAGGCTAAATATAGGAATATTAAATATTAATGGAGGTAGAGATGGTGCAAAGAGAGCAGCTCTGTTTGAAAATTTAAATCAAAAGAAAGTTAATGTTGCCTTGCTCCAGGAGACCCACACAGATGACAATAAGAAATCTGAATGGATTCAGGATTGGGAAGTGGAGGTTATTTTTAGTAATGGGACGAATTTTAGTGCTGGAGTTGCCATATTATTTGCAAAGGGGTTTAAGTATGACTCTGTCAATGTAAATGAGATCATTAAAGGGCGCTTGTTAAAAGTGCAAGTATCTGTAGAAGGTAGAAATTTAGTATTTGTTAATATTTATGCACCAAATGATGGGAGACAGAGGGTGCTGTTTTTTCAGACTCTCAATGGAGTTATTGCCCAGAGTCAGGCTGAAGAGGTGGTTTTATTAGCTGGTGATTTTAACTGTACAGTTGACAATAAGCTAGACAGAAATGGTACAGAGCCTCACCCCAGGTCAGTTAAGAAGCTGGTTACTGTTCTAATAGCACAGGATATGGAGGATGTGTGGAGAGTAATGAATCCTAATGTGAAGCAGTATACCTGGGCTAAGGGGAGTGATGGGAATATATGTTTAGCTCGACTAGATACATTTTATGTTTTTAAACATCAATTAAATTGTTATTCTAAATGTACTATTCACCCCCCAGGTCTATCTGATCATGGTTTGGTCAGTTTGAATATGATTATCCCTACTGCACGTGTTTATTCATCTTATTGGCATTTTAATACTAAACTTTTAAAAAATAGTTATTTTTTAAAATGTTTTATTCTTTTGGGAACGGTGGAGGAGGCAGAAAAAAGCATTTTCATCAATAAGGCAATGGTGGGACGTAAGTAAAATTCAGACCAGACTGTTTTGTCAACAGTACACTATGAATGCTACAAAGAGCACTAGTGAGGCGATGAGAGAGCTGGAGGAGGCGATTACTGAACTCCATAATGCACTGGAGGCTACATACAGTGACATGCTGTGACAGAAATCCAGTGAGTTCTGGTGATAAATCTCCCTCTTGACCTGTGAGGGCGCTAAAGAACGGAAGGAGAAGTATCTGGAAGGGCTGGCCTGACAGTTCCTTTCCGGGACCGGGAAGTCGGTCAGCCTGGAAAGAAGTGAGACTCTATTGTAAGACAGTATTGACCTGAAAGGTAAACGAGGGGCAGCTGCAAGTAATAAGGCAGCTGCAACCTTTTACCTAGATGTCATGTGGGAGTACATATAGGAGCCAGGATAACGCTGATCTTTTCCTTCGTTTGGGTTAACATTAGGAGAGAAGGACTAAGAGAGGAGCTCTCAGAGAGGCTACAGGTAGAGGACTCCATCACACCTGCATGGAGGAATCTGTATGGATCACCAGTTCCTAAAAGAGTGGGGGATCTGCATTGGAGAATATTGCACATCAGTGTGGCCATCAACTCATTTCTCTCCATTATTCAACCAGGGGGAGAAGATACTTGTCAATTTTGCTTGATTAGGGAAACGGTTTTTCATTTTTATTTGTTTTGTCGTCGGTTAAAGCCTTTGTTTGAGTTATTGAATGATTTGTTTAGTGAATTCGGTTTGAGTTTTACTCAAATTACTTTTAGTTTTGGGGTGAAGAACACTAAAGGAAATAAAAATCTTTGTCAATTGACAAATTTTCTACTGGGCCAGGCAAAAATGGCAATTTTGAAAAGTAGGAAAAACAAAATGAATGGAGTTTTAACTGATGCGGTAGTACCTATTTTTAAAGTATTGGTAACCTCAAGGATTAAAGTTTATTTTACTTTTTATAAATTGGTGCACCAGCTAGAAATGTTTCAGACAATTTGGGCAATTGGGGAGGTGGTGTGTTTGGTGGAAGATAATAGATTAAGAATGTGTTTGTAATTATTGTAGTAGAGAGTTGTGTATGGACATATTTTGTACTGTTAATATTGATTGATTGAAATAAAGGATATTAAAATAATATATATATATATATATATATATATATATATATATATATATATATATATATATAATATAATCATGTTGTGATATATTGGATCTAATGGTATTGAGAGTATCCTTTTGTAATTAATAAAGTTTTACCTAATTTGTATATTTAAGTACACTAGTAATCAATCTAAATCTTTAATTTAATATGATTACATATGAAAAGGAGGTATATCGACACATTGTAGTCCAACGGTTTGAACATATGAAGCCTATCTAATGCCTGTTTTCTAGTTTGTCTTGTTGTGATACAAGGTAAATGACTCTTCAGTTGGCAACAGATTAGGAAATAGGAATTAGAGCTGTTTTAATGTTAGTCACACCATTTGAGATATATCTTTTTGTGTGTCATTTTAATTATGTATGTTTGTACTAAGATAACGAATATCCTTTTGAGAATCATGTTTGTGTGTTAATAATATAGTATTAAGACTTTAGTAAATGATCGAGTTATTTAAACCATTTAACCATTTAAACTGGTAAATAATTGAATGTGATTAAAAGTTATTAATGAAGAGTTGTATAAATAGGGAGTGCTCTAATTGATAATATTCACCACCTGATGAAAACTGAAAGCTGAAACGTGTCGTGAATGTGGATCAGAAATGTTTTTATTTGTTGATTTTTTACAAGTTTGATCAACAAAAGAAATACAATGAATTGAATCTAGGAAAAATATGGATTAAGAAAAGATGTGCGACTGTGAACCTTTAACAGTAATACAGAACATTTTTTTATATAATGAATGCTAAATCAAGGTCAAGGATATGAGGTAGTTTATACACTATTGTCTGGTTTCACAGACCAGGGTTTATACTAGTTTTTTTTAAATATCTAACTATACCTTAGAAAAGGAAATTTATGGCTAGTGATAATCAAGGTTGATACTGGATCCTTTTAAATGTAGACGGATGTAAATGCTGGTGATGTGGGGCCTTGAGTGCAAATTAAAATCATTGATTTACAATAATAATCTGCACTCAATCATCTTATGGGAGGTAGACAAATAATACAAAATCACAATCTATGACCCATTTACAGTATGCATACAGTGCTCGAGGTGAGACAAAAAATAAAAGAATAATCTTCATTGCCAGTATCTACGTGTTGTGATGCCCTGCATAAGATGCCTAAAAAGGATATTTTATGGAATACAGTGGCTCTCAAAAGAAGATGGAAACAAAATGGATTTAATTAGGAGTTTTTGCACTGATCAACACAAAAAAGTCCATAATGTCAAAGTGAAAAATAAAATCTACAAATTGTTCTAAATTAATTACCATTATAAAACAGAAAATATATGATTGCATAAGTATTCACCCCTGTGAGTCAATATTTGGTAGAGGCACCTATGGCAGCAATTACAGCCATGAGTCTATTGGGATAAGTTTCTACCAGCTTTGCACATCTGGACACTCCAATTTTTGCCCATTCTTCTTTGCAAAATTGCTCACGCTCCATCAAGTTGGATGGGGACCTTTGGTGAACAGCAATTTTCAACTCTTTCCACATATTCTCAATTGAATTGAGGTCCGGGCTTTGACTGGGCCACTCCTGTACATTGACCTTTTTGTTTTTATGCCACTTCAGTGTGGCTTTGGCTGTATGTTTGGGGTTATTGTCTTGCTGGAAGATGAATCTTCTCCCAAGTCCCAGGTCTCTTGTAGACTTCAGCAGGTTTTCTCTGTACTTTGCTGAATCCATTTTGCCCTCTATCTTTATGAACTTTCCAGGCCCTGATGCAGAGAAGCATCCCCATAGCATGATGCTGCCACCACGATGCTTCACGGTAGGGATGATGTTCTCAGGATGATGTGCGGTGTTAGGCTTGCGCCAAACATACCTCTTAGTGTTGAGGCCAAAAAGCTCTATTTTGGTCTCATCAGAACATAGAATCTTCTTCCACTTGGTCTCAGAGTCTCCCACATGCCTTCTGGCAAACTTTAGCTTCGATTTGATGTGAGTTTTTTTCAACAATGGCTTTTTTTTGCCACTCTCCCATAAAGGCCAGTTTTGTGAAGCACCCGGGCTATTGTTGTCGTATGCACAGTGTCTCCCAGCTCAGCCGTGGAAAACTGTAACTCCTTTAGAGTTGCCATAGGCCTCTTGGTGGCCTACCTGATTAGTACCCTTCTCGACTGGATACTTAGTTTTTGAGGGCGGCCTGTTCTAGACAGATTCACAGTTGTTGCATATTCTCTCCATTTCTTAATAGTGGACTTTACTGTGCTCCGGGGGATATTCAATGCTTTGGAAATGTTCTTATAGCCTCTCCCTGATTGGTGTTTTTGAAGAACTTTATTCCGGATTTGCTTTGAATGTTCCTTTCTCTTCATGATGTAGTTTTTGTTAGGAAATGTACTAACCAAATGTTGGACCTCCCAGAGACAGGTGTATTTAACCTGAAATCATGTGAAACACCTTAATTGCACACAGATGAACTCCATTCAACTAATTATGTGACTTCTAAAGACAGTTGGCTGCAGCAGAGCTTATTTAGGTGTGTCATAGCAAAGGGGGTGAATACTTATGCAATCAGTTATTTTCTGTTTTATATTTGTAATTAATTTAGAACAATTTGTAGATTTTATTTTTCACTTTGACATTATGGACTTTTTGTGCTGATCAATGGCAAAAACTCCTAATTAAATCCATTTTGATTCCATGTTGTAACACAATAAAATGTGGAAAAGTCCAAGGGGGGTGAATACTTTAGAGAGACACTGTATATAACAGACAGCAGGCTGTCCTGTCATTAACTTTAGGACCATATGAAAAATATATCCATACCGTAAAAGTTCCAAAATTGCTGGGTCTCAAATAACCGCCTGTCCCCAATACACACCGGGTCTGCTAACAAATACTGTAAATAAACGCCTGGTCTCTGTCGGTGCCATTGAAGCTGAGGAAAATGAGGAAGAGCTTGAGCGTAATGAACTGCTAATAAGTGACAGTGATGAAAGTGACTCTCAGGATTAATACATCATAATAATAAAAGAAAACGTAATTTAAATTATGCCTACATGCAATGCATATTTGTTTAATGCAGTTATTACGTTATTAAAAGTTTTGATAATTTTCAGCGTGCTGAAAGTAGGCCAGATACAAACCTCTTGGTGTATTTTAACGTGTTTGTATTAAGATTGAGATTAAATAAAAAAATATATTTTTTACAATAATACTTATTGCTTTTATTGTTCATTTTTAAAAACATTTTAGCAGTTTGTATTATTATTATTATTATTATTATTATTATTATTATTATTATTACTATTATTATTATTATTATTATTAATAACAGTGGTAGACTGTGACAAAGTGCCTGCCCCTGTGTGTATTATATGTTGTATGTTAATGTTGGTGTATAGTCATTGGTACACAGGATATAAACGAGTCTGTGTAACACGAGTGTTTAAAATGTATATTTGTATTTAGGCACAAGGATTGCACAGCACTTCACGTGCAAGTAAAAAGTAATAATATGTGAGCACAGGGAATTGCACTTTATTAGTTTACGTGCAGTTGTACCGCGACTCCAATTGAATGATTGATTAGCAATCGAGTCTCGGTACAGCTGCATAAAAGCTGCATGTTTTCACCCACTCTGGGTTTGTGTGTTGGGTGAGTGGAGAACGGGATTGGAGATGGAGGTAATTGTGATAATTGTAAGAAGAATGGAAGCTCACATTGTTTGTCTGTGTAGTCTGTTTTGTTTGTCTATTTATTTTGGCGAAAGTGCCTTGTCCTGTGTTTTTGTTTGTTGCAACCTTTTTATTTCCTGACTGTCTGTTGACTTATTAAATACTAAGCAAGATCATTCGTTCAGCTCCACCAAACTCCACCTCTCTCTTGTTGTTTATTTCCTGGCTGTGGTCTGACGCCACCCACTCTCGACCGTCTTTGTGACATAGATATAATTTAGTTTTTAAATACAAAGTTGTACTTCTGCTTGTTCATTTTTCAATGTTTTTCATACCTTATCCTTGTTATCACTGGTTTACACATTTCTGTTAAAATGGCTTCACACTGTTATTAAAGATAATACACAAAATACGGTAATTTAAACTAAATTGGATGCCCCTCCCTTATAATGTTTGATTTTAAACCCTAAGTTCATCAATGACAAACCAGATGAGTTCAGATAAAGTGGTCAAATCACCCTTTATGCTGCGATCCATGAACCTCACATGCAGCGTGTAAGTATGACATTGTCCACAGACACATTAGAAATTACTCAGCCATTCATGTTGATACTGAGGTGTGTATTCACACACATTTTATCTTGTTAAGAAATGTCCACACTTTGTCTCACAAGTGAGATTTTGAAAAGTTTCCATCTGGCAATCATAACTGATGTTGTATAGCAGTGTGTCAGTATCGGGAACATATGTCACGATTACCAATTTTCTCCTCACTGGTTAGTCCATGCCATTTGCTTCAACAACAAAGTCATATGAAGCACACACTGCAATGAATACAGAGATGTGAGAAAATGATTCTAGTCCAGTCTTACCCGATGGATTTTGTTCTCAGCTGTGTGCCTAGTGAATAAATGTTGACCTGTATAAGGCCTAAGTTTAAACTGAAACCTGCATAGAGACTGATTGTTTTGAAAAAAATATTAGGTGTAGTTTATCTTCAGTGGGGCTTTTTTTTATCTTAATGGTAATGCAGCACTTAGCTATTAAATGGCCCCTGCCCCAAATTAAGAATAAAACTGAAAAACATATTGATACAAATGCGATTAATCAGACTACATCCTGTTTGAGTACAATGTTTAATCATGATAATCATAATATACTGGTATTCAAAATATATGAAGCATTAGTACAACACTTGCATAATAATAATAATAATAATTGTAAAACTCCACTTATCATACAAACAGTAGATTTGTATCTTGTTTTATATTTTTGTAATTAAATAGCTGCTGTTGCAGAACAATTAATGTAAATATTGTAATATAGCAATAGCAAAAGACTGACACAACAAATGCAGCATTATAAAGAATAGGCACCCGCCTAAAGCCATTTTTTCATGCACAATAGAAAAAAAAAAAAAAAGCCCAATGAACCCGTCCAATCTGGCAACACTGCTTACAGAAGGGTTTCTCTTGCCTTTATCAAGGCTTTAATCAGCCTTGGGTGCTTCCTATTTCATGCAATCCCGTGGCATTCTGGGAAATGTAGTCCCTGTAACTCCCTCTTGGACTACAATGTTTCTTCTCTCTCAGACTTCCACCGTCGTCTCTGCCACAATATAGAAAGTTATATGTTAATATATTAATTATTCCAAGCACAATTATTAGTTAAAGCTATGGAATAAATTGTGAGGTAACCACAGAGCAGAAAATCTATAGTTAATTCCTGCCTCCATTGATTATCGCTTTCCCCCTTGCACTCTCTGCCTACTTTTGACACATCTACCTACAGTGGTGAACTTTGCAGGTTCTTAAACTTGGGTAGCACAATGAAGTCTTATATTACAAAAAGGTATTTTTCATTTGATACAGCTCAAATAAAAGAAGAAATAGAGAAAGAGAGAGGAGGTACATCTCTATAATTACAGACCAAAATAATGGAATAATGTGGATCCCTGTGACAAAGACGGCTGTAGTGGGGACGTCAGACTAGAAGAAACAGAGTACTGCGAGACAAAATGATAAGTGGATACGCTGCTGCTCCGTTTTATTATTATAAACTAAAACAGGACAAAAACAGGACACGGCACTCATCGCCAAAACAAAAAAGACAAACAAAAACGAACTACACAGACAAACACGGTGAGCTTCTACTATTCCTATTACCTCCGTCTCCAATCCTGTTCTCCACTCACCGAACACACAACTCTCAGTAGGTGAAAACATGCTGCTTTTATGCAGCTGTACCGAGACTCGACTGCTAATCAATCATTCAATTGGAGTCGCGGTACAACTGCACGTGAATTAATAAAGTGCAATTCCCCGTGCTCACATATTATTACTTTTTACTTGCACGTGAAGTGCTGTGCAATCCTTGTGCCTAAATACAAATATACATTTTAAACACCTGTGTTACACAGATCAGTTTATATCCCGTGTACCAATGACTATACACCAACATTAACACACAACATATAACACAAAATATACACAGGGGCGGGCACTTTCCCACAATCCCCAATACATTGAACTAAAATAACTACAACAGTTGATTAAATAGTTTATTTTTGATAGGGAATAGAATAACAGCTATTAGCAGAATCATCTTTATATACCCTTGAAGGCCAATCCAAAACCACGTCCCCTTCCCATACACTGCAGTATTGTTCAAACGTTTGTTATTACTCATGTGCTTCTGCTTTGTCCTTCACTAGGCTGCCAGATTGGAATTGCATTTCTTCAAGGCTGCTTTTGAAGCTGGTTAAGCAAAGCGAGTTAACAACCAGGCTATCTAATTTCTCCTTTTTCTCCAGTGTGTAGGCATCACGTTCTTTGAAGTGTTGCTAGAGGGATGATGCATCATTTGAGGTGCTGCAAATGATGAGATGAATCTTACACTCTGACCCACCTACACAGCCAAGAATGCCCAGGAATCCTGGACAGAAATATTAGCCTTCAGCAGTTTAATTCTTATCAGGAGGCACCATTACAAGCCTTTGAGGAGTTCTGGAAAGACAGCTGTTTCAAAAATCTTTTTAAAATACAATTTTTCAAGCTAGTTGCAGGGGTGTTAAATTGTGATTTTGAATTGTTTCTTGCTAGATTTATAGCATTATAATTGGTAGTGCGATTGTGTTTCTAGGTCTCCACAGTGACCTATCAAACTTTATATCTATTTATTTGTTTATTTATGGTAAGACACAGTAGTTACTTTGGTCATGTTAGAATAAATAAAGGAGGACAAAATATCCCAGTTGGTTCAATGCCATTCAGTTTATGTTTCTGGACAGTTCTAAACACTCTAAAATCAAATACAGAACACTATTTTAAAATATATTGATAGATGACTCTTGTTCTTGTTATCCTTGCTGATGAGGCAAACACAAAGTAAATTAATTTAGATCTTCAAGAAACTAAGCATACTTGTAGGGATTGAGATGAATGTAAGGTTGTGGATGGTTGTGGAGGTTGTAATAGGATTATGCTGAGCTTAATATAAAAGCAGCCTTTAGGCTTCCGTAGCTCTGACATCAGAGCCCCACCCCTCAGGTGTTGATTGACTATGCGGAGCGTAGGAAGCCCAGCCTCTTTTGCTTCAGGCCGCAAGGGCTACTGAAGTGACCTCGCTGCTTGATGGCTATTTTCTCTTTCAGAGAATCTGGGTTGCATCTGCAACTTTACGTTCTCTTTCAATTCGAAAAAATAGCCATAAACTAATGGTTACTGTGTACCAAAGCAGTTGCGAGGGAGACCATGCGGCAGTAGGACAGGATCGGTCTACATGTAAAAAATATACAGGGAAAAACGCCTCAGCATGTGGTGTCCTAACACTGTTCTATGAACAGATGGTCTTTAATAGTATGATATCGTACCAGGATACTCTTACCACATGGGTAACACTGGAGAGCGTACTCAAAGAGTACAGTTGTCTAATCCAGACTAACATTAAGTGGTCCAAGACCGAAGCTCCAAAGAGTGGAGCAGAGGAATCCAGCACATTCAGTCTGTAGAACCTCATGAAAGTGTGTGGCGTAGCCCAGCTAGCCGCAGCACATATTTCAGACACTGGGACACCTCAAAAGAGGGTCCAAGACGTCTCCATACCCTTGGTAGAATGCGCCTTCAATTCTCCCAGAGGGGAAAGGCCAGCAGATTCATAAGCCAGAGGTAGGGCGTCCACTATCCAATGGGATAGGCACTGTTTATACAATGCCTGACCCAGTGTCCTAGAACCATAGCACACAAACAACTGTTCAGTGTCTCTGACACCCCTTGTACGGTCAATATAGCATCTCAATTCCCGCACCGGGCAGAGCATGCGCAATCGTTTGTCCTCCAGAGAAGAGATGGAAGGAGGATGGAATGCCATCAACTCCACAGATTGGTTCACGTGGAACGGGGATATTACTTTCTGCAAAAATGCCGAGTTTGGTCGCATGGAGACTCTAGACCAGTTTCCAGTGAAGCGAGTGCAAGAAGGGTGCACTGAAAGTGCATGCAGCTCACTCACCCGTTTTGCTGAAGGAATAGCCAGCAAAAACACAGTCTCTAAGGACATGAGCTTCAGATCCACAATGTGGAGTAGCTCAAATGGGGCTTTTATAAGGTCTTCCACATCAAGGCGCCACAAAGGGAGGCTAGATGTCCTGGGAGGATGCAGCCTCCTCGCACCCTTAAGAAATTGGGACACCAGGAAATGGTTTCCAGGCGATAACCCATCTATGCGCGTGTGACAAGCAGATATGGCTGCCAGGTACACCTTCAATGTGGAAGGGGACCTACCGTTATCTAATAGTTTCTGGAGAAACTGTAAGATAACTGCCATGGGGCAGGTAACTGGGTCCTGGCCCTGGGCCAGACACCAGTCCTGAAATAACTGCCACTTATACGCGTATTGCGACCTGGTAGAGGGAGCTCTCGGGCTCTGAATAGTGGCAATAACTGCCGATGACAGCCCTAGAGCTGACAGGTGTTCCCGTTCAGGGGCCATACCCATAGTTGCATCATCTGGGGGATCGGGTGCCACAGATCGCCCTGGGCCTGAGAGAGGAAAAGGTGTGAGGAGCAAGGGACAGGCCGAAGGGCAAGAGACAGGTAAAAGGGGAATACGCAGTACTCGTAGAACCTGCCCTGAAATGCGAAGTGAAGGTATTTTCAGTGCCCAGTCCTGATGGGTATATGAAGTATGCATCCTTCAGGTCAACGGTGGTAAACCAATCACCCGGCTGAATGGCCTGGACGACATGGTGGTGCATGAGCATCTTGAAACGTAACACCCGAAGGTGTTTGTTCAGAAGTCTCAGATCCAAGATAGGGCGGAACCCGTTGTCCTTCTTGGGGACTAGGAAGTACTTTGAATAGAACCCCTCCCTGCAACAGGAGGGATCTACTTCGCAAATGGCACGCTTCAAGAGAAGCGCCAGGATTTCTGTGTTGAGAGCCGCATGTTGGAGCAGGTCCTTCACTGTAGTTACGATCACCCCCCTAAAGGGGTGTAGTCTTGATCACCCAACTGTCGTTGGTGTTGGTTTGCCAGTATAGTAACTGCGAAACAGGGATTGAAGGCTGCTGCGGTCCTTCAGGGATGCTGAGCCGTAGGCTGCGCTGGGGGTGCAGTCGTGCGACCCTTGGGTCGCTGGCGATTGCCAGCCCCCTTGGGCGCCAGTTGCCCCTCTTTGCAGGCTGACCGCGCTGCGGGGCGTGTCGTAGGAGCACAAGCAGGCCTGGGCATAGGCTGTCGCCCCCACAGGGGGGAAGCCCTAGCAGGCAAGGTAGGCTTCCATGGAAGCATCTGAGCATACTGCCTTGATGCCTCCCTGGTCTTCAGAGTCTTCTGAAGCATCTCCTCCACTGGGGGGCCAAATGGATGGCCAGGAGTGATAGGGGGGTCCAGGAGAGAGGACTTGTCCTGCTCCTGAACTCTAGCCTGGGAAAGCCAGAGTTGCCGTCTGGTGACCACAAGCGCCGCAAGGCATTGGCCCTCCGCTCTAGCCGTGAGTTGGGCCAGTCTGGTGACTGCCTCAAAGGTTCAGCTCTTGTCTGTGAGCCGCGGTGACCATATCAGGGAGCTCCTTAATAAGGATGGCCTGATAGACAGAGAGCATGCTCGACACATTGGAAAGCCAGGCAGTTTGGGAGCAAGCGGCATACATCTTCTTGAGGTGCATCTCTGTTGTCCGACACTGTCTATTAGGACATTGTAGGTCCTTGGCCGGTCCAATGCCTGGTGCCTGTACGAGGGCTGCAACGGCAGAGTCCACCCTCTGCTCCCTGCATGGAAGAAAAAACCCAAGCTCCAGCCACCATGCTAGGTGCTGATGCTGAGTTGGACCAGGAAGACTGGATCTCCCTGACAAAGTCGGGGAAAGGGGCCAGTGTCCTGTTCTGTACTGGCTTAACTGAGGAGAACCGGGACATCTGGGACTCCTTGTCTCTGGGCCATTCCACCCGTAGATGTTGGGCCACTCGTTCAACCAAAGCCTCAAATGCTGGCCCTGGAGATACCTCCGGTTCCTATTGCAGCTTGTCCACTGAGTTGCAAGAAGGTCCCTCCTGCACAAGCTCATTGTCACCAGATGCCTGCAGAGAGAGGATGTCCTCTTCATCGTCTGAGATGGCCTCAGGCTCAAGCTCAGGCTCAGGCTCAACAGTCGGAACGGGCGGCCAGGGAACCGGCGCAGCCGTGGTGCCAGGGGCCGACAACATACTCATCATGAGTGACTGTTGTCCCATCACTACCTCCATAAAACTACCAATATGGTCCGTGAGGGCCGAGATCCTGCTAGGCTGTTTGTCTCTAGGGGACCTGGGATGTGCGACGTTTCCGCGCGGGAGGTGAACACTCGTTAGGAGGGGAGAGCCGAAGCTGCCCCACGCTCCTGGTAGGTGAGTGAGAGCGTCGCCCGAGAGACGGGGAGAGTGACCTGGATAGCTGCAGGAGGGCTGGAGATGATAATGTACCACCTGAAGGGGGAACAGAGTCACAATAAGATCCCTTTCTAGAAGGAGATCCCAGCGCCATTGTTGGCTCTAGCCTTTAGGACCCGCCTCTGGAACTTCCCGCAGATAGTGCAGAATGCTGTGTCGGAAAGAGCAAAAGCAGCATGTTCTGGACCCAGGCATGAAACACAGAATTCATGCGGGTCCCCTCTGGGGGCATTTTTCGGCTACAAGAGTCGCATTCATGGAAACCCGGCATAGCGCACAGCACTTGCCCGGGTTGCATGGCGGGTAGAAATGTGCACAGGGCACAGGACCCGGTATGCGCATGGAAGTGCGCAGCTACATGGAGGTGCACGGGTAAGCACGGGTGTGCCTGGATGTGTACTGTATGCACGGGGTGCAAAGGCACGGGTGTGCACCGGAACGGGTGTGCGCCTAGTACAGGTGTGCACGGGATGCATGGCATGGACGTGCCTTATATGCACGGGGTGCACGGGCACGGGTGTGTGTGGAGCACAGGTGTACACAGGGTGCACGGGTGTGCACAGGCACGGATGTGCATAGTGCACAGGCACTTTGCTTGGGTGTGCATGGTGCACGGGTGTGCACGGCGCACGGGTGTGCACGGCGCACGGGTGTGCACGGCGCACGGGTGTGCATGGTGCACAGGCACGCACGGGAGTGCACGGGTGTGCACATGCACGTTGCTCGGGTGTGCATGGTGCACGGGTATGCACGGTGCACTGGTGTGCATGTCGCTGCAAGGGTGTGGTTAGACACACTTGGGGAATAATCCCTCATAAAACCTGATTAAAATTTAGATCGGGAGATCTAAGCCAACACACAGGGAAAAAAGTCTGTGTGCAGCTAGTGTCTGGAGCAGGCTATGGTCTAATAAAGATCGCTGCTGAGTGTCTAGCAGGCTATGATCTAAAAAGATCGCAGCTGTAGTGTTTCGTCTGGCCCAGGGCCAACACACACACACCTCGTGTTTCCCTCTGAAAGAAAGAAAAACAAATGTTAGTACAAGTAATAAAATATACAAGTAATAACAATAAGCTCTCAAAGTAATAAATAATAATACAAGCAAGACAGACTCAGAGTCAGCAAGCCAAAAAGAACGAGAACTCTTGAATAAGAGACTCAGCTGAGTGCTTAAGGGGCAGTGCCAGCGAGCACGTCGAATATGAGAGCTAAAGGTGGGCTCAAAATTCAACCGAGCCCGGTGAATTGTGGTCCGCGCTCAGCAAACGTAACATCAGCGTCCCGTGCACAATTAAGGCAACGGAGGGTAAAAACACTGAATTTAATTTTTAATTTTTTAATAATCAGAGTGTTTTAGAACAACAAATAGATTACTCTCAATCCTGATCAGCAGCTGAAAGCAAAAGAGGCTGGGCTTCCTACGCTCTGCATAGTCATTCAGCACCCAAGGGGCGGGGCACTGACATCAGAGCTACGGAGGCCTAAAGGCAGCTTTTGTATTTAGTTCAGCATAATCCTATCACCTGATGGCGATACCCATTAGTTGATGGCTATTTTTGAATTGAAAGAGAACTTTATTATTCATGTTGCTACTAGTTCCTACAGTACTGAAAACAAATTGCACTGATTGTGTCCCATTTAACACTATTACACTTCATCTTTAAAGGGGTGACTTTTTTTTTTTTTTTTTTTATAAATTCCCCTTTCATAGTTTTCATGTAATTGTTTGAGGATTATTTAATCTGGCATAATATCAAATATTCAATGATGGCCTGTGTTTTATATTTTTTATTTTTTTGTTATATGAAGTTAGGAATTTACTGGTTGAGTGGATTAAAACCAGATTTACTTCTGGAATGCATAGTGTTATGTGTCATTTCGGGGAACTGCTTACATTCCAGTGATGATTAGGGTCTAGCCAAGGGTTAATCCTTGCATTTCTTCATAAAGTCTTACATCTTTCCATCTCTTGCATCATTCATCAACTCTTCATACTGGTGCAAGTATTTTTTTTAATGATTTTTAATGTGTGTACAGTATATAGAGGATGCATTATGGGGCTTTGTAATATATTAGATTTGCCATGACAAGTGAAAAAAGCCTGCTTGATCAAGACCCATTATGTCCTCTGTTTATAGACTGCCATTAGTTTAATGGATTGATGGACTGCTGTATGTTTAAAGGGTAGATTGTGAGGAAGTGCTTCAATATGAAAAGGCAGCTGAAGTGTGATTTAAAGTTATAGTTCTGAGTTATGAAAGTGGTGTGTAAAAGCAGATTCAGTATCAGACCAGTATAGTTCAGAATTTTGTTATTCTATCTATGCTATATGAGATATAGAAATAATCTGAAGTGAACCAACTTCATCCTTACAAAAGCTGAGATGATTCTAACATCCAGTAGTTATGTGGGGTTGGTAGTATAATATATATATATATATATATATATATATATATATATATATATATATATATATATATATATATATATATAAAAATATGTAAATGATTCCAAATGATTAAAATACAATCATTAGGTAAAGCTATGTAATAAATTGTGAGATGACCACAAAGCTATCTTTAGTTTGGCTATCTGTAGTTGATTCATGCATATCTACATTGATTATTGCTTTCCCCCTTGCACTCTGTCTACTGTCCACACCTTGTAACTCTTTTCTCTCAGTACTATTTGGTAGTGAACTCTTTCAGTGTAGATTTTTGATGAGCTGTATAGGAATGTGTTTTATGTTGACTTCAGTTCTTCATTAAAACTTCATGAAACCTGTAACATAGTCCAAACGTTTCAGAGGGAAAGAAATTTTAGCCCTAATTACACAATCGTGAACCCGCTTCTCTAGTTTCTTATTAGAGAATTGTGCCAATAAGACGGGTCATAAAATATGATTGACATCAAAGGTGCATGAACAATCCATATGAAGAATCTAGAGTGAGCTCAAAATAAATGAACAATTATGTGAGTAAAGGCCTGAGATCCTCTACTAGGTGTGTCCAATCCTGATCCTGGTGGGCTGGTGTCCCTCCTGGTTTTGTTCCAACTGCACCCTAAATTACTTAATTGGACCAATTAAGTGCTTATTAGAAGGTTAATTGGTCCAATTAATTAATTTAGGGTACAGTGGGATCAAAAACCAGGAGGGACACCGACACTCCATGACCAGGATTGGAGACACACGCAAGACCACTGGTTCACAACCCTGGTCCTAGGGAACCCCCAGTGTTTTCTGGTTTTCATTCCAACTGAGCTCATTGTTATTTAATGAGACCCTTAATTGAATGGATAATTTGCTAATGAGACCTTTTTAATTATTTTCAACTCCTAAAAAGTTGCAGAGTTCAAGTTACTTATAAAATGTTATAGCTAGCTTAAATGAACAGAATCCTAGAAAAAAACAATTTTCTTAAAACAATAGCCACAATGATTGATTGGCTGAGCACTTGATTGATTGTACTTACACAGGATATCCCAGCGAGACAGCATGTGATTCACAGAGACTTGGTGTCTGCCCTGGAAGAGGATAATACAAACAAACACATGCCACAACAAACAAACAGCAGTGCATGAGCAGCAGGAAACAGCAGAAGGTGGGATTCTTTGCAAAATAAAACTGACAAAAAATGTATTCAGTTTGAAATGTTTCCATCTGTGATTCCTGAAAACATATGATTTTAAAAATGTAAATGAAAACGTTAAAACTATTGTAGTCTTTGGTTTATTATAAACATTATTTCAGTCTGGGCTCATAAATAAAAATTTGTATATAATTACTTTAATTAAAACACATTGAAATTATATTTTAGAAGCCTGCAGCTTTCAAAATGTATAAACAAATAGGTTTTATAAAATACAATTAAAATAGCTGTGATTTTTGTTTCAGTACAAAGTTTCTACATTTCCAAAGGAGACCCATTCCTAATACTGTATCACAAAACTATTAAATATAAATATATAAATAAATAAACAGCCTAAGTGTCAAGGCAAAATACTTCACTGTTTATATATGATTTTGAAACATTTAGGACAGTAAAGTTCTCTTTTTTTCCCCTTCATTTTAAATGAGTACAAAGTTTTAAGAGTAAAACAAGCGAGAAAATGCTGCTTCCTGCAACTCTGTTATTTATACTATAACTATTGCAGACCAAAGACATGATGGAAAAGTTTTTATCACTGCCCAGTGGAATTTTCTAAAATGTTCTAATGTTTTTCATGGTATTTTTAACTGAATCTACTATTGTGTTGTTCTTTGAACACGTTTCTAACATTGTATTTTTCTCTTGTGTCGAGAAGCAGATTGTAAGGTGATTCTGAAGATCTCATTTTTGGCAGAGCCAGCTGTTAAGGGTCATTTATGCACATGTTTTACATTTAAAATGCACTTTTCCATTCTTTATATATGTACCTATTGTGTAACTTTAAACCCTTCATTGCCCACAGGAGACAGAGTTTTCCGGAGTGAGGAAGACATTGCTCTGAAGATATTGATTGTACAGATGGAGTGGGTGAATGTTGCCAAGCTGCTCAGTTTTCTTTCTTTCTTTCTTTTTTAGGTTGTACATAAAATGTTAGTACACGTGTAGCTTTAACTATATCTGTGTCAGTTTAGAAGATTACTGCTGTGTTTTTTTCTACTCAAATAGTGTATGATATTCAGTTCCAGGCTACTGTTAGATTATGTAGCAATAGTCTAAAATGTGTTAGAAAAAAGCATCTTTATATAACCAAAAGACTGGTGTTAAACAATGATTACCCAGTTGTTACCCAGATACATGTCAGTTGCATTTTACCGCCCTTGTATTAAGAATATATATATATATATATATATATATATATATATATATATATATATATATATATATATACACTGTGTGTGTGTAACAAACAAACAAATTAATGCCTTGCCCATCACACGTGGTTTTTGTCACCACTTTTCTGATACAGAGCCCATATCTTCAATGTTACAATTTATCTGGATATCTGTCACAGCCTATGTTTATTTATTTATTTTTTAATTCTCTCTAATGCCAAATCAGTCTGTCCTATATTGTGCAGTTTCACAGCGCTTCCTCCAGTTTCACCTGATGAAAATACAGCCAAAACAAAGCGAACGAGACAAGCTAAGGTAATGTAACAGTTCATCATTAAACAGTTTTAGATACTGTAATGCATTTTTATTTATTTATTTATTTATATCTGTGATCTTTTGTTGCTTTTGTGCATTTTAATTTGCAGGTGAACTGTGACATTAGGGCCTTATCGAGTACTATATTCGTTAGAACGAATGAACCTGAATACTGTTTTAATTCTGGAAACTGTATTGTTGTTGTTATTTTTTTCTTTTTATAATATTTTGGTTTTGCTAAATTGCATTGCCTTTTACGTTTTATCCAGTTCTGTTCATGGATAACATTTTGATTTTAATTTGCTGTTGGGTCGTTAATGGGAAATTTTATATATCGCTACAATACCTACCAGATGTAAAAATATTGTAGCAATGTCAAGAAGGACACAAAGTAGAGTTGCTTAAAGTAAACACTTTTACTTTTTATTCTCACACAAACAAATCGAACAAAATAACCGGTTTAAACAATCCAGATTCTTGTAACAGTTCCTTCTTCTCTAGGCTAACCCAGAGGTCCTGCTGACAGAGCAGCTGGAGGGAGGCACTGCCTGCACCAGCCAATCCACACATGGCTGGAAATACCCTGCCTGACAGTTTGTGAGGGAACATACAGGCAAATGGTGGTGGGAAACTCTCCAGCCCAGAGATCCTGGAAAGTCCCTGCCCGGCAGCTGTGGGGGAACTCCCAAGCCCAGGGATCCTGGAAAGTCCCTGCGAGGAGAATCATATCGTTCTGAATTAAAATGCTACTTATGTTAAAAATAGTAGTACTGTACCAACAAAACTAATGCAGTACAGCTAAATGGAAGCCTACTTATTTTAAAACACAGTCCTTTCGCAGATGTATTTTTGATACTGTCTGTTTTTCACGGAACACAAAAAAAATACAAGGGTTGGAACGGGCCAAAATGAAATTATTAGATATGTCACACACGTTTAACTGTCACTGAAGTCAAAATGTTATAGGCTGGGATATGTGAATGCTGAGTGTAACCAAATAGCTTTTATGTATACTGTTGCAAATTATTATTATTATTATTATTATTATTATTATTATTATTATTATTATTATTATTATTATTATTTATTTTATTTTTTTTTCAAATTTCCACCGAAAATTTGGCTACAGGTGAAAATACAGATTTATACCAAGAAAACCAATGACATATGTTGCCTTGCAGAGCACATTCTGAGTCTATAGTAGAGCAGATTTTTGACTAGCAGGAATGAATGAAGTGCTAACCTATGCTGATCTATCTCTGCAACAAGAAAAATTCAAGTTGATATTGAACACTGCAATGCTAAAGATGTTGGACCGTGAAAATGGCAACACTTATTCAGACTGGGTGCGCTGAAATCACCTTGGGATTCTTCCAGGATATGTGATGCCAAATAAAAGTCGGGTGTTAGGCAGTTGCCAAAATCTCAAAAAGGGCCTAGAAATTGCACTTTTAAAATAAATCAGGTGCATACAATTTTGTTACTGTTTTATTCTGTTGAGGTACCTAAAATCATTTTTTACCTATTTTGGTAATACAAAAGTTGCACATTAATTTGATACAAGGGATCAGATTTTGATATTTTTCAGGCTGATTTTCAAAAGGCGCAAAATAAGAACCAGGTCACAAAGTGTTTTTTAAAACTAGATTTGGGTCACTGAGTGTATAGGTTTCAATGAGCTTATATAAAATGAGTCACGTATCAACTTGTTCAACATTTAAATGTATAAATATAGTGCTTTGGTTACAGAAATCTTGCTTTAAAAATCACTTTGGGACTCAGTTCTTATTTTACCTGCTTTGAAAATCACCCTGTTTGTGATCATTTACAATAGTTTTCAATTTGAAAACTTAAAATATATTCTATATAGTTACTGTGGGGGTTGCAGTGGTGAAATGGGTTGAAAAACAAAACAAAAAAAAACATGCCATATTAATCTTCATCACTGTCACTTCCACTTTTTACCACTGCTTTTTTCTGTGTTAATAAATTTGTACAGTTTTTCAACCACACAGGTATGTGCATGGAAGATTCTGTCTCCTACAAGAACTCCTGCTCTTGCCATCACATGCTGATTTTTTATATCCACAGTGGACTATTTCTAAAATATCCTTGCAAGCTGGTTTTCATTCCATCCAGTGGATGATCAGGTCCCCACTTTCCACCTTACGAGGCTTAAGCTCACCTATTGCGGAAACAACATGAATTGAACAATACAAAGACTGCAGTAAGGAATCTCCTGTGACATCTGCCATGTTTGTTTACTATTTTGATGTGCGGACTGCGCAGTCGAATTAACAAAGTGACCCGTGATTGGTTCATTTGACTTAATTACCTAAACAAAGAACCTGTTCCTACTGCTATGCGTAGAAACGAGTTTCATTTTTATGTGTAAGCTTATCGATGTAAAGTTTGTATATTTCAAGACATTAGTATAAAATCTGATGATGTATCAATTTATTGAAAATGCACCTTTCATTTTTTTTTTTTTTAAAACAATATGAGTTTGTGGCAACTGCCTGTGTGGCTTACTCACAGGGAGAACATTGAGCCCATCCAATACAGAGTTTAAAAAAGATTGTCACCAATATAACCTTTAACAACAACTACACTTATAATTTGGCAAAATTAGTTCTCTGTCTTCCTTATAAAAGTTTATCAGAGAATTTTATGCTTGATATTTTAGTAATTTTACCATGCTTATTCCATGGTTATACTATTGATTTACCATAGTTTCCATGGTTTACCCATATTTTTTTTTTTTTTTTTTTTTTGCCAGACCACTCTATTACAGTGCTTTATTACAATTTGCTATGCTTTTACTATGATAAAGGGCTCAGACCTTGATTTACACATATTGAGTCATAACTATCAGATTAAATACATAATCTGTACGACATACTGTCTCAATTCCACAACTTCATTTTTTAAAATTTCTTTCCAAGCATAATAAGGTCTTCCAGGCCACAGTTTATGGTAAACAAGCCCAAACATCAGAGCAGCTCCTTGTGCACAGTAGCTTATGCTGCAAACTGGCTTTCTTCAAGATTTGTTGGATGCCCTGCTGTCAGTTTGGGTCTTCTGTTTCAGATAATGCCAGCTTCAGGCTCTGTACGAGTATCCTGTTGCTGCTTTGGGCTAGATTCTCAAAGCTGTTTACTCCAAGTCGTCATAAGCAGATTTTTTTTAGATAGGGGGGAAAAAAGTATCTAATAAAGTAAAAGTAGGTTATATTTTAACCAGCAACTGAACAAACACTACCCCCCCCCCCCCCCACCTCAATTCAGAATAAATCGGAACTGTGGA
This sequence comes from Polyodon spathula, assembly GCF_017654505.1. Taxonomy (NCBI): domain Eukaryota; kingdom Metazoa; phylum Chordata; class Actinopteri; order Acipenseriformes; family Polyodontidae; genus Polyodon; species Polyodon spathula. The sequence continues at coordinate 99,036,566 of NC_054534.1, forward strand.
AAGCTATACATAATATACAAACCTACTGTATGTATTACAATTAGTCAGTTGCAGTTTTTACATTTGTTCTCAGACCAGCTGGCATTCTGTCAGTCTTTCCTTGGAAATATTTTCTTCTTCCTCTGGTCTCACTTTCTCAGTTCTCTAGGCTGTATAATCAAGTCATCCCCAGCCAAGTTCACATACTGGAATGATTGAAATGAGAGTAGTGACCCATCCCATCTGTGAAAAGTACATTTTATCTATCCTAACACAATATTGCTGAAATCAATCCATAACGAACTTAAAAAAAACTTGGGCTGATATATTCCCCAGCCCTCCAACTGATTTTACACTCGCACGTCGAAAATGTTTGGTACACAAATCCATTGCTCTATTTTGTAGCCAGTATGTAGCTTGTTTTTACAGGACCACATTGAGGCAGCAGGGATTCTGGTTTTGACAACATCGCTCGTTAAACATTTAAAAGCTTTCGGTTCAATATACTACAGTTGCTGGTTTGAGATAGATTGATGTTTCTGCACGCTATGGATTGTAATAAGATTGTTTGATTAGAACTTGAAAAGAGTTTAAAACAAAACACAAGGACAACCACAAACTGATACTGAATATATATATATATATATACACAGTGCCTTGCAAAAGTATTCAGACCCCTGACCAATTCTCTCATATTACCGAATTACAAATGGTACATTGAAATTTCGTTCTGTTTGATATTTTATTTTTAAACACTGAAACTCAGAATCAATTATTGTAAGGTGACATTGGTTTTATGTTGGGAAATTTTTTTTAGAAAAATAAAAAAAAACTGAAATGTCTTGCTTGCATAAGTATTCAACCTCTGTGCTGTGGAAGCTCCCAGTTTGCACGGATGAAAGAAATTGCCCAAACGAGGACACAATTACCTTACCACTGGCCTCCACCTGTGAACCATTAAAGTTGCTGTCACATTTTCTGGATAAAAACCCCACTGTTGAAGGTTCATTGGGTAAGGCTGTGAATCTGAAGGAAAATGAAGACCAAAGAGCATTCTACAGAAGTTAGAGATAAAGTAATACAAATGCATAGATTAGTAAAAGGGTACAAAGTAATATCCAAGTCTTTGGATATCCCAGTGAGCACAGTTGGATCAATAATCAAGAAGTGGAAGCTGCATCACACCACCCAGGCACTGCCAAGAAAAGGCCGTCCCTCAAAACTCAGCGCTCAAACAACAAGGAGACTTGTGAGAGAAGCCACAGAGAGGCCAACAATCACTTTGAAGGTGCTACAGAGTTCAAATGCTGGGAGTGGAGTAATGGTGCACCAGTCAACCATATCAAGAGCTCTACATAACACTGGCCTGTATGGGAGGGTGGCAAGAAATAAACCGTTACTCAAAAAGTACCATCTGAAAGCACGTCTGGAGTTTGCCAGAAAGCACGAGAGTGACCCAGCTGCGATGTGTGAAAAGGTTTTGTGGTCAGATGAGACCAAGATAGAGCTTTTTGGCCAAAACTCAAAGCGCTATGTGTGGCGCAAACCTAATACTTATTTGGGACTGAAAATGTAATAATGTTTTGGAATTGAAAAGAAATGCAGTTTTGTAGTTACAGGAAAAAGGCCTAGTTTTGGCATAACTACAGTATAGCTGAAATTATAACTCTAGAAGCCTAACTGTGGCAAACTTTGTAACTATTTAGAATGCCTGCAAGTCCTGTAACTACAGTTACACTAACTACACAAAGAAAGGATACTGTACCATTTGAAATTGTGTAAAATGTGTAAGTATATTGAAGTGACCTGTTTATCTTAATCTTGACAGGTACGGACGACCAATTAAAACGATATAGGCCAGGACAGTTGTGAAGTGGAATTGAAAGAAAAAAAAATCAGAACATTCAAAAATGTCTGTTTGTGGTGGGAGATGAGTTCCATCCCTGGATGGCAGCAATAAAATATTCATCTGACTCCAAGTCTTTTAAGATTTCAGAAAGTTAAGATTCAATTTAATCCCCTATTATATATATATATAATATATATATATAGAGATATATATTATATATATGATATATATAATATATATATATATAATATATGAGAGTGACAGCAGGGAACCCTTGGGCAGACCCTGGAGTATTGTAACGGAGCAGGCTAGGTAGCCGGCAGTGTAGGAAGGTGATCCGGGTCGCACGGGTAGTGGAGACTGGGATATAGCTGTCAAGCGCAGCACCTTTTCTTTGTAGTTTTGTTACTGTTTTAATTTCCCTGTTTCTTTGTGCCTTCTGATTTGAATTATTGTTTCGGTATTGTGTACCATCGCTTGATATTCCCATGGTTCTGTTTACCATCCTTGGTAATCAGACCACGGATCAACAGCACCATCTGTGGGCTAAAAGAAAAATATAAATCCAAAATAAAACTGGGCACCTGTGCGGTGTTGCCAAATCCACCTGTCTCCTGTGCAGGTGAATTACCCACCACTCTTCCACACTGCCTTTTAAAGGTTTGCTAATTGCGACTGCTTAAAACATGCTTTCAAAGGTTTGTAAGTGTTAATATGTTTAACAACAAGGCCATCTAACCAGGGCACTTCATCCAACCAAAACACTCTGTTAACCAAAGGCCATTTTATAACAGAGCACTACACAGGGTTGCTGAAAACTGTGACGTTCCACTATCGTGCAAGCCAAAACATATTTTTAACATTAGAAAGTCAGGCTACACGTGCAATTAATTTGAGACATGATGTACTTTCTTTCTCAAATTGTTATTAATTTGACATATTCCTCTATAAATTCAATGCAGCTCTCCAAAGGAGCTTAAAATATCTACCCAACATTTATTTTCCAAAAACCCTTGAGGACATGAGAGCAGAAAGTCAATTCAGAATTTCCACTGACTTAAAGCGACCAAATTGTTATTTTTAAACTGACTGGCTGTACTTGGCGGGATGTGGTTACACTTATACTAACCTCAACCTGGGCAGTGTCGGAAGAATAGTGCACTAGGTCAGAAAAACTTACCAGTGATAATATCCTTCACATTTATATTTGCAGATGTTCCCTTCATATTCATATCATTGTAGCTACCAGTGCCAGTAATTATGTTTTTATTCGCCCTTGTTTCATTAGGTACTGTTAATTATGTTTTAATAATATAGTTGAATTAAAAGTAGCTTCTAACTTTATTTTTCTTCCCTTGAAACTGTCTTTGCATGGAGGCTGGTATGAGGCACTGTTCTATGTTTCGATTGAGACTCTTTTTCGAACTCTTGTACTAGTGGTCTCTCAACATTGCAAAACAATTTCTTACTGTCTTCATGAAAGGTTTTTAGGTACTATTCAGGAGACTTTTGCTGTTATAGTCAGTGCTTGATTCATCTAGGGTGTCCATCCATCCCTAATTGGGCGGGACAGTCCCAAAATGGAAAGATCAAGTCCCGGTCCCAGGTTTAATGCCTCCAGGATGACATCTGTCCTGAATTCGTAGACAGAGTACAATCTAACAGTCAAACTATAGCATATCTGTTTATAGCGCATCATAGCACCACCCCTGCTGCATTATTTTGTAATACCTGACACTCGCCAGTTAAAACAATAAAAAAAAAATTATGTATGTATCCAGGCGCGCCCCCAGAAACATTTCACATGGTACACACAACTGAACCACACTGACATTTCATTGCATGCCAGTAACGACTCTGCATCAACATGCTGTAAAGTGTTTCATTCAGAGTGTTGCATTTCTGTTTTTTCCTGAGTTTCCCTTTTTAGAAATGAATAAACACAGTGTGCTGCCATCGAGACACAATAGCAACAGCCAAGTAGTCCACAACAATAAAAGCTAATAAACCTAGTTCAAATACATACTTAAAGGAAAAACTAGCTCACAAAAAAGTGTAGTATTGAAAGTAAGGATGCATGCAAAATGCAGTTATTTCAGGATTGTGCCATGTGTTTTTACATTGCATAATACACATTGTTGTGCAGAGCCAGGGACTATTATTTAAGGTTGCCAAACCAGCAACCTCACTGATTAAGAGCTGTGTTTTGACCGTGAACTGTATTAGTGTCCATCATTCCTGAGCACCGCATCACGTGCACACTGAAAACCACTTTGCCACATTAATGTTTTGTTGTTGTTTCTTAAAACTTTACACTGCAAAATCCCCTGGCAGTTTATCTTCATATGTGTGGCCACAGCAGTCATTTAACACCTCTTGTCATGCCAGAGATCTGAGGGGAATGATTCAATATTAGAGGCACAGAGGGGAGATACAGGCCCTTTGTTAGGATGAGGCCTACACCTCCCAGCTGTTGTGTGGAGCCTTCTGGAAACTCAATCCATCTTAAAAGAGACATGAATCATTCCTGAGAGGGAGAGACCTGTACCAGTACAATCTGAGACATAGCTGTCTTCACTACCAGGAAGACAACGATAACATACTGGAAATGAAAGGACTGCATACAGTATTAACAGGCATTGACCCTGAGCAGACCCTTTTCACTTCTCATGTCTGTTCAATTTTCTGCCAGTTTTGAATAGGGCTTTTTTCAGCCCTCTACACTAATATGTGTCATCTCAGCTTATTGATTTGTATGACTCACCCAATGTAAGTACCGTACTTAGGGCTATATCATTCCATTTTAGCGAAGCCCTTCTTCTTTCTCTGGTCAGTAACACAAACTACCAATTTGCGCGGGATGAAAACATGTTTATAGTGAGCCTGAGTTATAAGTACTTTTGAGGTTCTGTCTTTTACAGTATTTGCAGAAAACTTGAAGACAAGGATTGATCTTTGAGATGCTGAAACATCTCGCTGACAATGGCAATATTTTAATTTATTTATATGAAGTGTGTGATAAAAAGTGGCACGACCCACAGGGGGTTACTGTAATTTTGGCTTCACTTCGACATGTGGTACAGACAACAAGAATAATTTTTTTATATAATTCCGACAAAAACAAAAACAGATCTCCTTCCAAAATTCCCAGCCTGTCTTAAGGGTGCAGGCACATATTTTTCAAAATGTTCTGTGGTGTTTTTATTAATATTTATTAAAAAATACACTTTTTTCTTTAAAAACTATTAAGGTAGTTATGTGCTGATCTACTGTTAGCTTTAGGCAATTACCATTTAAAAAACAATAATACATACTAGTAGGGAGTTGCAGGTTGAATTGTTGCTTTATCTCTCAGAACTTTTTCACACCTTCAGCATCTTGAAATATAATCACCCAGAAATAAATACAATTTCTAATTAAATTATTGTAATGTCTAGCCTTTATATTACTTAACAGTGGGGTAGTACAATAATAATAAAAATGGAATTTAAAACTGGATTGTTTTCTTAACATTTTTATGGGGGTGCAAAGATGAGCGGTAAAGACACACACATCTTTTTTTTTGTCTACTGTGTATCTACAATATTTAATAAAACCACATACAGGTTAAAGATCTCAGCTGCAAAGGAAGAATTCAAACTGCATACTACAAAGTTGTTACATTGCCACTGTACCACAACTATAGCTCTACAGAATGGGCAGAATGTTACCTGTTAAAAGTAAGAGATGCCAGACCCACAATTGAGACCTGCCCGGTTCTGGATGCCAGAGAGTGCTTCTCACCTGATTGAGGAGATCCAGGCGAAGAGAGGTTTGACTATTTAATCCCTCTGTAGGTAGGACAGAGGGTGTCACCCCAGGAAGGGGCCTATCGGCAGCTCTGGTATAGAGAGCACAGAAAATATCTACCAAGTGGCAGGCACATCCCATACGAAATGTTTTGGTCGTCTTCGAATTGAAAGGGAACTTATAAAACATAGAAATGATCTTACAAGTCTGCTATTTTTTTACTATGTTTTTTTTTTAATTATTGTTATTATTATTAAAGCTGAGAGGAACCTATTGGGGCTCAAGGGTAGCAAAAATTATGAATGTGTACTACAGCACCCAACAGTACAGCAATTTGAATTTGCTTATTGATTGTCAGGGAGAGAACAAAATGAAAACCTTATAGTTCTCTGTAGACTCTCATCTGAAGAATAAAATAGTAAGGGGTCAGAAAGTAAAACATTAAGAAACTACATGGGCCAGCCATCATACAAAATCTTCTGAAATTCCTGACAACCAACCTTATCTATTTCTGCAGCTGCTGAACATTCTATGACCATTGGCATAAAGGAAGATATAACTAAACTCATAAGCTGCAGGCACTTCATTTACATAGACTGAAGAAATGTAGCTGTACGAATTTTCTTTCCCTTTTTTACGGTTGCCAGTAAACATGAAATTCAAAAGTTCAACAACCTAGTGACCAAGCCAAAAATGAAATGAGATATTATTACATGTTTTGTCATGAGTGCTGATTAGATTCAAGAGCATTAATAATTGAAGTACCTGCTTCATCTGCCACTGCTAACTATAGATATTTAAAACATAGTACCAAAGAACGTCTAGGAGATTCTGTTCAATAAGATGCTTGATATGCTGTAATTACGTTTGTGTTTTTTATGCATACAAATCAACCTAGAAATGTTTTCATTATAGAAAACAGGACATTTAAATTTGTGTTGTTTTATATGTAAACACTCAAGAAGAAAGGGGAACAAACACATTTAATAACCATAGAGCAGGTCTTCTGAAACTTGAATGAAGATGTTCTGTCTCAGGAAAATGGTGGTAGGTCATTGGCCACCCATAAGCAAACCTAAGCCAGTTGTTCTCCATTGGTAAAGGATTAATGGAAGGTTTCACATGCCAAAAGAAATCCAATGTTGATCTGCATTGTGTTTGGCACTTGGGTAGCTTTTAAAATGTTGCAACCAATTGTGATTGGTAATGGTGAAGACTTTTCTTGATTTAAATTTATTAATGTGTTTTTAAGAATGTAACTACATGAGGATGTCCCGGCGAACAAGATCCAGGGATTCGTTCTGAATAAATCATTTCTAATAAATAATTAACTAACTAAAAAGCCTAGAATCAAATCATTTTCTCCTGCAATATGAGTGGTTAAATGGACCATTCCCTTTAAAACAGCTGCTTTACTTAGTTTTTATGGTATATCTACATAATGTTATTATAATATGGCATGTTCAAAACCCATACTTCCTTTTAACTAGTGACATGTTTTCCATGAATGTTCCTTATTCAGATTCCCATCTGTTGGTGGCTTAAAGCCAGATGTTTGATCGACACAAGCCAGAAAACATTTTCAACTGGACTGCATTTTCATTTATGTAATCGTTTGGCAAAAACAAAACTGTATGCAAATGACCTCACTGTCATGGAAATAATGAGTATGATTTTCTTGAAATCTATTTCTCTGGTACTGAACACAGGTCAGACTTTGACTTTGGTTCTTTCAATCTGTACTGCACAAGCTTGCCACAAATAGGGTAAGCCCATTGTCATTAAGAAAGCTTATCTCCTAGCAAATACTTACTTGGTATGAGCGGCAGTCTCAAGGTATCATATGCACAGCTTTCTGTCAATCCTTATATATAATAATATATGTGCATTATGTTTTTTTTTTTTTTCTTGGACTGAATGTTCAAAACAAGAAAGCCACATCCAAAGAAGCAAGTAAATAAGAGGATATCATAATTTGCAGGAGACATTTGCATAATTTGCAAGGGGTAGTCTTTTTCTTAATCTGCTTTAAATTAAACCATGACAAATAAACAGCCAAATAAAAATTGCTATACGCGGCATCCTTGTCTTTAAAAGGCATAGTTCTAGTTTTCAAAGCATTGAAAAAAAGGACATACATATAAATTAGTTATCACATCTTGTTGTGAACCTTGCAAGCTTCAGAGAGGTCACTGTATTGTATCTGTATTCTGCACATATCTGCGCAGCTTACCATGGTTCAGAGTGGAGGAGTATATGGCGACTTGCTGTGGGAGAGAGCCCTTAAACTGGCAGGAAGGGGTCTTGGCTCTGCTCATCTTTCCAGGGCTCCTGTGGGGTTCCGAGGAGGGATCATCTGCCCCCGTGATGTACATGGATGTCTGAGTGGTTACAGCTTCTTTACCAACTCTTGAGTTTACTTGACATGAACCGCAAGGCTAGAGCACTACGAACAAATGCAAACAAATTAGGGAGTGAGAGCAGAAAGGTTACATCTGCTCAGCCATGTTCTCATGTTCAAAAAGGGAAAGGGGGTCCTGAGTTTATTGGAATGGAAGATTTTTTTTTTTTCTGGGAACAATAACAACTTTGCTGCAGAACTCTCTCAAGTGAGTTGTCTTGAGTGGTATGTGTGACTTTGCGACCATTGGTTTTAAGTATAAACAAACAAATACAGCTAAAAAAAGAGTGACCTGGGAAGTCCAGAGAGATAAAGGGAGCAATGCAAAGCAGATGTGACTTCCTCCTTCAACGGTATGTAGCAAAGAGTATAGAAAAGGAGAAATAAATAAAGTGGTAAAAACAAAAGTGCTAAACAGAACTACTTGATGTAAAGAAAAGGTGAAATAAAAAATGTCCTTTTAGCTTCAGGCTGTCTTCTAGAAAAGGATAAGTTTGAGGTGTATTGCCTAAGGCAACCTCAGGGTAGTTACTCATCTGTACTCACTGATCCAGTGTTCAAGAAAAGGTGCTTTTAGAAAAAAAATCTTCAGTGTCAATTCAACAGTCATTTATTAAGGCAGGTACAATGGTTTGACAGGGTATAGTATAAGTGTCATGTTCAAAAGTTGACAAACCTATGGATTGAACTAACTGATACCTTCAAAAATGTATCATGATGAAAGCATACATATGCAACTCTCCATAAATGCATCCCTCTTCTCTGAATGGACAGCTTAATAGAGATCTCTGCTTTCATTGGTTGTTTCAAGCGCACATTAAAAGATAAATTATCAATCTTATGAACTGGAGTGGTTCCAACTATCACTTTCCATTTTTTAATAAAAACTTGAAGCAACCAATGATAGCACTAGCAGGAAGGGATTGTAGTTTAATTGGAGGTTAGAAAGGTATGGCTCTTATTGCAAGCAGGAGCACCCTCGCTGCCTTTATGAAAAATGCGTTGCTGTTAAAAATTTACTGACTGTATGGCTTTGCATCTTAAATAACATTACGGAAGTCTGCATTCTTCTTTATTGGCTTGCATGCGTACCTGAGTACCAGTTACATGAACCCCTGATTATAATGTTATCCGAAAGTGTTTTTTTTTTTTTTTTCTAGGGGTGAACACAGTGGTATTCAATAATTATATCAATATTTAGGAAAATATTATTTATTACAACACCAAAAGACTTACCAGCTTCGTATATTTACTTACTTGGAAGTTTCTGAAGATTACAAAAACAAAAACAAAACAAAAAAAAACATACTGGGGTAAAAATGTACCCCCAGCATGAATAATTATATGAATTAATTTTTGTTGCTACTCTTTAGACAACTTTTTATTGAAGTAAACCTTTGTTTTCTTTGATAGTGAGAAATATACGTCAGCCAGCCAGGAATGATCAAACAAATCTTATTTCCTTATGGTTCAGGCTGTAGAACCAAAACTTGCATAAGCCATGTTGGTCAAAGCACTGTACATAATTGATTCAAAACAGCAATCCCTATATTCAAAGCCCTACTATCTCACAAGCCTAATAACATTTACTTTCGAGAAGATATATGAATATGTATTCGGTTATTTAAAAATTAATACATAAATTAAAATTGTCCTGTGATTGGTTCATATCACTGTCAGTTCCGTCCACAGCAAGAACATATGGCTGAACACCGATTCTGTGATTGAACAAAAAAATAATTACAAAACATACTACAGAAGAAAGATGCTCCAAACACTAAAATGGTGATTAAAACATCACTGTCACTGATTTCTGACACGACGATGTAAACAAATATGATGGCCAGGATATAAACTGGATTATGCAGCAGTCAGCAAGCTGCACGGAGAGATGGATGCCAAAAAACGTTTATAACTAGTGTATGCAGTATGAACTTTTTCTGTTATTTATTTGTGATTTATTTATTTACGTATGCTGCATCAGCTATATTTAAACAAAATATACAAAGTAGTATTTACTATCCAACCTTGCCTCGCTTATTTTCTTGATTGATGCATATATTAAATATGTACTGCAGACTCAGCCATAGTGGAAAATTAAATGTCCCTCGGGAAGACTATTATTACCTCCAGGCTGCAATGCCTTTAGCCTATGGCTTCGAGAATAATAGACCCCTGTCAGTAACAATAGTCTTCCCTCTGGGTCAATAAGTTTCCACTATAGCCCTCCTCTTATAGCTATATATATATATATATATATATATATATATATATATATATATATATATATATATATATACACACACACACACACACACACACACACACAGCGCCTTGCAAAGTATTCAAACCCTTCCTATGGGGTCCCATTTTGTGAAATTACAAAATGATGCATACACATTTTTTTAAAACTTAATATTTTATTCAAAACTTGAATGCTCAAACTGAAGACTTCTAAGAGTAAGATAAGTTACAGTAAATGTCAGCAAAAATTAAAGAGAAAAAACTGAAATATGTTGATTGCATAAGTATTCAGCCCCGTCAACTCAATATTTGGTGGAAGCACCTTTGGCAGCAATTACAGCCGTAAGTCTTTCTGGGTAAGTCTCTGTCAAGTTTGCACATCGGCTTGGTGCAATTTGTGTCCATTCTTCTTGGCAGATTTGCTCAGGCTCTCAAGTTGCTTGGAGATCGCTTATGGACAGCAGTTTTCAAGTCTTTCCACAAATTCTCAATAGGATTCAAGTCAGGACTTTGACTGGGCCACTCAAGGACATTCATTTTCTTATTCTTAAGCCAATCCAGTGTAGCTTTGGCCTTGTGCCTTGCATCATTGTCCTGCTGAAAGGTAATTTTTCTCCCGTTTTAAGTCTTTAGCAGCCTAAAACAAGTTTTCCTCTAGTATTTGCCTGTTCTTTGCGCCATCCATGTTTTCTTCAATCCTAAGAAGCTTTCCAGTCCCCGCTGAGGAGAAGCATCTCCATAGTATGATGCCACCACCACCATGCTTGACTGTAGGGTGGTGTTGACTGGGAGATGTGCTGTGTTGGGTCTGCGCCAAACGTATCGCTTGGTATTTAGACCAAAAAGTTCCAATTTTGTCTCGTCTGACCACAAAACCTTTTGCCACATTCTTTCAGGATCATTCAGGTGCTTTGTTGCAAACTCAATGCAGGCTTTGAGATGACTTATTTTTAATAATGGCTTCCTTCTTGCTACCCTGCCATACAGGCGACTTTTGTGAAGTGTTCAGGATATTGTTGACTGATGCACATTTTCTCCCGTCTCAGTCATTGAACTCTGTAGCTTTTTCAAGGTTGTCGTTGGCCTCAAAGTGGCATCCCTCACCAGTTTCCTCCTTTCCCGGCTGCTCTAGGCAGTGTCTGGGTGGCTGTGAAAGAGATAGAATGATGCTTGGTGTTAGATCTCCTTCCCGACCTGTGAGGGTACTAGAAAGAAGGAACAGAGTACCCTTACTCAAATGGCATGACAATTTATTCTGTAGGGTAGGTGGAAGTCGGCCATTTAGGTAGGGGGCTACAGCACCCAAGCTCACTGAACCGGATGGTAGACGACCTAGAAGGAGCCTGTATTGTTCGTACCAAAGCCGTGAGTGTTCTGTTAGTCTGTGTAATAACACTGTTTGTCTTTTCACAAAGAGTACTAAATATGATCCGGAGCTGCAGCCACAGGCCAGTGTAAAACCTGGACATCACCACTCAACTTTCCACTACAGGAACTTTGCACCACTAGCACTCAAATCACGCACTCTCAGAACTGTGTCTGTGTCTGTGTTTTATGTGGGTGAAATAACTGGACTTTGGGTTACGGGTCAAACCCGTGGGATTATAAATAGAAGTGATACACGTCGATGAACCACTTCTTTCATTGTTATTGTTTTCAGTTTTCGCCATAAGGCTCTGGACATTTAAATCCTTTAAATAAACACAATTGCACCTGTAAAACATTTGTGACTAATCCGCTCTGCACTGCACTCACCTGCACGTATCCACCACTTTGCAACAGTGGCACAATGCACCTTCCATTTCTTGATGATTGAGTAGACTGTGCTCTCAGGGATATTCAGAGACTTCGATATTTTTTTGTACCCTTCTCCTGATCTATGCTTTTCCATGACTTTATCCCTGACTTGCTTTGAAAGGTCCTTGATCTTCATGGTTGAGTCTTTGCTTGAAATTCACTACCTGACCAAGTAACCTCACAGACAGGTGTTTTTATTCTGAAATCATGAGAACATGTCATGACTGCAAGCTTTAAAGCAACAAAATGTGAAAACTGTGAGGGGGTCTGAATACTTTTGCAAGGCACTGTGTGTGTGTGTGTGTGTATATCTATATATATATATATATATATATATATATATATATATATATATATATATATATATATATACACAGTATAGTGGAAGTCCTTTAATATCTTCACTTTAAGAACCACGTCACACAATAAATGAATATTTGAAATGAGACATAATAGGATTTCTTTTTGTGCAGAAAATAAACAACTAATTACTAACAGAAAATGTATTTTAAAAAATATATGAGGGATAAATCATATCTTATTCATACATTTAAAAAAAAAAGAGTAATTCAATTCTGTGAAAAACAATTTTGTTTCCTCGTAAGGTGTAGTGAATTCCAATGTGAGTTCTGTGTAGCTTCCAGAACTCGTTACATAATATTTAACGCTGTGCAGAACTAATGAGAGTTTAGAACCCTTAGGCGAGTCACCATGCAGGCAGGGTCCTGACACTACTGTTTTTCAATGGTTTCATTAGTACAACCCAGTCCTTACCTTCAGAGAGTTAGCTTTAATAGCTTCTAAGTTTCTTTCCATGGTTTCTTTTGGCCTTGCATACTGAGATTGGCAAATTAAGTGCCAGTTAGTGCCAATATTGCAGTGTTTTTTCTCTTCTTTATTCTTTTTAATATAGACGAATTTCCATTAGTTCTATTGGGCTGGGTGCACCATTTATTCATTAGTTGCAGACTATGGTACAAATTAATGGGAGACTGACTTCAATCGCTTGTTTCTGGGCATAATTTAAAAAGGTGTGGAAAATATCAATGACTGCTCTGACATGCTGTCATGGGAACCCATCCCACAGAATTCTGAGACTGTTTTAAAAGCAGCCCTGTTATTAGTTAACCCTTGAGTTGACTGTTTTAATGTATGACATAAATAAATACATCTATTACTTGCCTGTAATGAAAGAAACAAAAAGGGGCATCTCTATTAGTACTTGTGTGTATTGAGTGTGGCCCACTAATGTATATTCCTCTATGTTTAGGTTTATGTTTTATGTCTATGTATAGTCAACTGAATGCAGGTGTATATTGTAATGACCCTGGGAAGGTTCTGTGACCCAGAGTCAAAGGTAGAACTGTGACAGGTGTTCAGGCACATCATAGACGGGAGAGTAGCCACCAATCAGAAGCTTGGCTGGCTGTGGGAGTGGGACCCGGCTGCAACATTGTTCTCACAAATCAGGGGATAAGATGTTGCAACAGTCAAGGGATTGAAAGCAGGAAGCTGTGTATGCTTGGGATTGGTGGCTGGTGCTCCGGGGGCGTGGCCTGGGTGGTGGAGATAATTAGAGGGCTGCTGAGAGAACTGGTGGTGTGAGACGAAAGAGAGCTGCAGAACAGAGAGAACGATTGAAGAGAAACAGCCAAGGAGAGCCAAGACTAAAGAAAACCAAGGAAGAAACCAGAGACTGTTGGCTGTAGCACATGGCCAAAACAGTGTACTTGGACTTTCTTTTCTTTTTTTTCTTTCATTTGATTATTTTTGTCATAGTCTGAGCAGCACTGTGCTGCTCAGCTGTACTTGTACCACTGGCTGGTAAAGCAGCACACTTTATCTGTCAAATGAAGAGTCCCGGCTTAATAAAATACTGTATTTGAGAACTTGAATTGCCTGTGTGAGGCTGCCTTCAGTTCCCACAAACTACAACATATGTGCATAATGCTAAATATTAACCTTTATTGTCACTTTCCATAAATAAACTCGACCTGGCTGCAGCAGGAACAATGCCTGTGAAAATGCTTACTGTAGTAGTGGCTATTCAGGGTATTGCTGCGGAGCTCGCCTCCCTGTATATTAAATGCATGACCATGCATAATATTTGACCTGTTTTATTTAATTATCTTAATGATAGTATATCTGCACAGGTTGTTCAGTTATAAATGTAAAATATTTTTATACCTTTAATAAGGATAAAATACCTGATTGAGCGGTATCACACTCACCTGTAGTGGTGCTATTTAAAAAGCTGCATAATTTTTGAGAGGTGGATTATTTTTTCAAACCAGTGTTGTTCCTGTTTGTTGGATGTCTCATGGTATATGCCTATATGTGAATTTTAACCTTTACTCTGTGAACTCCCTGTTAAGTACAAATGTGCTGTATTTCCACTAAATGGCATTTTTCTTTGTGTTAACCTGATTTTGAGTTCAAGATTAATTAAAAAAAAACTTGCAAAGTAGAAGAAAATATAACTCATGTCATATAATAAAATAATATCTATAAACTACATGTATATTTGAATGCAATTTAAATATATGTATACTGTAGATGTTTGAGACTGAATAAGGCAGAACAGTTAGATTAAAAGCTACCAAAATAAATGTACACCTCCAATGAAAATTGAAAAAAGTAAAAAGTTTAATAAAGGTGAATAAAGATCTTGGCAGTGGTAATTTAAATTAGGGTCTGGATTAAAGCAGTATTAGGCTATTGTTTTGATAATTGCCATAGATCCGGGAAATACCATCCTCATGCCTGATGGAATTCATGCATACATTCCTGAAACTGATGGAACTTGAAATAGAGTTTTGTTTTCAGTGTTACAAGGAATTCAAGTGAGTGCTGTATCTTGCATGGCAAAAAGTATGCACACAATACGAAATACCTTATTTGCATCTAAAATGTGAAATCCTTCTTAGAGAACTACAAATGTATACCTTTCACATGCTCAGTACAAATGCTTCAAAGTACTTATTGAAAACTGAGTCAGCTAATTTGATATGCTGTACATGGAACAATAAATCTTCAATGAAAGAAGACTGACAGACAACTAACACTAACTGAAGTAGCAAAAGTTCTGAATGTCCTTCAGTCTCTTTGGTTGTCTTTCTATAGCTTTTCTTAAGCACTCTGTCAGGCTTTTCAACATCCCCTCCTTGCAGATCACTTATGACCCATTGCCTCTGCCCCTGCATTTTTCTTTAAATACATTGTTTCCTTTGAGACGTCTTTAAACCTATTAGTATCTGACTTATGTGACCCTTGTTGTTGCCCATTTTCCTTCCTAAAAAGATTTCCATGTGAAGAGAATATAGAACAAGGGTTCTTGACAATTTTTAAGGGAGTCTGTAACTTTTAGAACAGTAGTTCAGGGCAACCACTACAACTTGAAAGCTGTAGAAAATTATGTATTGAATTGATTGCTCTTATTATAATGAAACAATTTGCCCTAGATGCTCTTGACTAGGGACCCACATTCATTGTTACTGTTAGGAACTGAAAGAAAGATACGTCAACATCTTTAACACAACAGAGGTAACGACTGAGGATCAAACCCTAGCCTCAGAGATTAACACACATTCACTGCAAAGTACTGTAGAGCCAAATGCTCCAATTATATACATTGAGTGCTTTATCACAGCAAACTTAATGTACTCATTAAACTCATTAAATGAATTTATAAAATGCATATGTTATTAAAATCAGACATTTATTTACATTTTTGGATACCAGTCACTGAAAGGATAATTGTAAAGATTCAGTTACTGAGTTCAAGCAAACGTTTCCAATATGCAAGACTTTGGCTAATGTCCAGGGAACTGGCCAAAAAAAGTAATTTAGAAATACCTCAAATACATTTTAAAACGACTTTAATATTTAAGTGACTTATAAATATTTCAAAATACCTTGAAGTAATGTAATCTATTTTAAAATCTTGTTTAAACCTAGATTTCAATTGTAAATCTTTCCCAAATTATTCCAGATTAGCATGTTTGAGAATGTTTGGTTCCATTTAGTTTTTTTCACCCATTAATCAACACAGTCTGCTAACAGGTTTTACAGGAAATCGTAGCTTATTTACCAAAGAACTTTAGAGCACAGGAAGTTTTAAAGAAAGAGGAAAAGGTAACTTGACCCAACTATCTGTCCCCCTTGTTTAATGATTTCCTTATTTCCTCCCTCCTACTTTATCCCAATATCCCTCTATCGGCTCTTTCAAAAATACTCAATTCATAAAGTACCTCCATTAATATTTCATGACTTCACTTATTATATTTAGTATATTGTATATAATTATATATTATATTACTCTTTGTGTGAAACAGCTCTTTCTAAAATGTATGTTTGCATATACACCCACCCCTCGTTATATCGCTCCTCGCTATACTGCGGATTCGGATACATTGTAACTTTAATAGGATTCAGCATGGACATTGGGGTTAACATCAGTGGTCTTCTTTGGTAGCATGGACCCTTAAAGTATAGCTACCTCAGTGTAGACAGAAAGTCAGTTTGTTCCTTACTCGGTAATCATAGCAGGAACAGTAGTCTGTTGTACTATGTTGCCATTTCAGACAATACCTGCTTGTTTTTTCTTGGTTTTCTTCACAGTAATACCCTATGCAGGATAATCTGCAATATTAATTCATTGATTTGCAATTGAAAAAACAAATTAATGACAATGAGGAATTTGGCTGGAGACCTTGTCCTTTGGTGCTCGACAGCTACCCGCAATGCTGGCTGGCTAGCGCATACACAGATGATATCATGCAGGCTATTGACGCTCGTTGCTGAGACACGAGTCTGGCCCCCAGAGCATGACTGCACTGAGGGAGCCCAGCCTCTCCAGCCTGCAGCACACCTCGTAGAACTAAATATGAACCGCTCGGCACTCTGGTAAGGAAAACTCCCAAGTAACTGGTAGGAGGAAACCTTAGGTACTCCATGGCTGAGGGTAGCCCTTCCTCCAGGCTCTAAAGATGGCCATCTCCCTGTTTGACACCCCACGCGTAATGGAGAGTCCAGACAAAATAAACGACACGAATGAAAGCCCCAAGGAGCCTTTATGCACTTGGAGATGACGTATTGGTTAGTGGGCAGATTCTCCTATCAGAAACAAGTTTCCCATTAATAAAGTATTTTCAAACTTCTTTATAAAAGTGGTGTTTTAAAAAAAAAAAATAATAATAATTAGCTGTCGCCAATTTTTTACTCCGTTTTCTCCCCAGTTTAATATGCCCAATTATTATCTGTATCCTCGGCTCACTGCTAGCAACCCCCCTGCCGACGGCGGCTGGAGCACGTGTCCTCCGAAACGTGCTCCTGCCAACCCGTCATTTTTCACACCGTCGATCCACAGCGACGCCACCAGACCTTTAGTGCCAGAGGACAACACAGACCTGGCGGCTCCACTGCAGAACCACAGGCGCCCTATCGGCCACAGGGGTCACTGATGCGTCACCCCTGCCAACCTAAGCCCTCCCTATCTGGGCAGTGCTCGACCAATTGTACACCGCCCCCTAGGAACTCCCAATCACGGTCGGCTGTAACATAACCTGAATTCGAACTTGCGATTTCCAGGCTGCAGGGCACATCCTGCATGGAGCGTCTT
Organism: Polyodon spathula; assembly: GCF_017654505.1. Classification (NCBI taxonomy): domain Eukaryota; kingdom Metazoa; phylum Chordata; class Actinopteri; order Acipenseriformes; family Polyodontidae; genus Polyodon; species Polyodon spathula. The sequence continues at coordinate 99,054,245 of NC_054534.1, forward strand.
TATTGGATGCGCCAAACGGGAGCTCAAAAGTAGTGTGTTTTTTTTTTTTTTAAGAAACTATCATTAGTACAATGGTCATAGTAGACAAAAAGACAAATACATTAATAATAAATAAAACAGATACTAGTAATGTAAATCTTGAGAACAGGATATCAATTAATTAGTAAGAAAACAAACACAGCAGTTACAAAGAATATATTTAGAAGAATATGCGTAACATTAGTAAGAACAAATCAAACAATATTTTCGAAGTTTGGCATTTTGAGGCAGCTGGAAACTTGGAATGGCATTTTCAGACAGTAGAAGGAGATTATTAGTGAAATACAATTTACTGTAGGAAACAGGAAGGCAATGACCAACAAGATTTCATCTGCCAGAACATACATTGGAAAACATTAAGACTAAAACTGTAATTGGACTCTTCAAAGAACTACTAATTGCAAAGGATATCCATGTTTAATTATTAGCTCCAGCTGTAAAATAATTTCAACAGAATCAAATATAATCTCATAGGGAGTATTTTACTTTAGTATTACTAAATCGGACAGATGTTGAATATCAAATTATGTGTCATGCAATGAAACATTCTCAAAACGGTTACTTCATTGTATTTAGAAGAATACATAAAAGTGAACATGTCTTTTAAAATCTACTTCATAGCTAATAGTTTGAAATGTTGAAGTGCAAAGATAATTCATCTTTTTTAAATGTATTTATTTATTACCCTGTCCTTAATGGGCCATTATGAAATCAGGTTAAGATAAAAAATAAAAAATAGTAATGCATTATTATTATGTGTACACAAGTAGACTTCCCTTTTTATAGTAACATAAGCATGTTTTTACTCTCCCACAGTGCAACAGTTGCAACACAAAGGGGTGACAATGTCGACCGAAGGGACTTTTTCGACCTGAAAAGAGAAACAAGGACCAGGGGTCACAAATGGAGATTAGACAAAGGGGCATTCAGAACAGAAAATAGGAGGCACTTTTTTACACAGAGAATCGTGAGGGTCTGGAATAAACTCCCCAGTAATGTTGTTGAAGCTGACACCCTGGGATCCTTCAAGAAGCTGCTTGATGAGATTCTGGGATCAATAAGCTACTAACAACCAAACGAGCAAGATGGGCCGAATGGCCTCCTCTCGTTTGTAAACTTTCTTATGTTCTTATGAGAGAGGGTGGGTGTCAATCAAAAAAATAACTCTTCTGCTACATATGACCCCTGCATCTCACTGTTCTGCAGCAACTTTCAATCAAATTTTCCAGAGGTGTAGTTTACATGTTTTTTTTTTTTTTTTTTTTTTTTTTTTTTTTTTTTTAACTGAGATATTAACACACTAGAGTTTTGCCTTTTTGTTATCTCAGGGTACTTGTTAAAAGTGTGTCCTTCAGGATATCCAAAAGTGTGATTGAATATCGATATATAACTGGGAAGTAATGTGGTTCAAAAACAGCTATAGAATGACTGAAGCATTCTGCTTCAAATGGCACCATCAACTTTAAAAGGAATAAGGCATATGTAGAATCCCATTGAAACATAAAATCTATTTTTTCCAACAGCGCAATGTCAGTCTTGCTTAACATTCATTTTACAGCAGGACGTAATTAAAAAGCTATAAAATGAAGTATCTTTGGGTTTTGCCTTGTTAAGCTTTAAATACAATTTTAATGTTTAATAATATATCATGATGAAGAAACTAATTTGTAAAAATAGATATAAAAATATTCTCAGGTCTAATAGTGTTTCCTTTTAGTTATGTCAGTTCCCCATTGTGTCTTTTGAATGCTAAAAAATGGATTTGTATGTATTCTATATGTTTAGAATATGTTTGCTTATTACTCTGACAGTTTCTGGAGTGGATCCAAATCCTCAACAAACCTGGACAAGGGATGGGGGTAAGGTTTATTTTCTGGAAGCATTTGTTTTGTAATTATATTCAACATAGTTTGATCCCCAAATCCATGAAAGGCAATCAGATATCTCTAAGCCCTGTTATCTTAATGCAATAAAAATGACTCTTCTTCTTTGGAGGATTGCTGACCCCTGTCTTAGTGCATCTGTGCTGTGTAAATAGTAGGAATTCCACAACCTTTTTCGGTAACCTTCATAAGTTGACCTGATTCCTAATTCCTGGACTCACAATACAGCAAGCTTATTTACTGGACTTCTTTGGGTAAAACTAAAAACTAGAAAATGTAAAACCTATGATAGCTAAAAGAGATCATTTTTTAATGGATAGACATCCTGTCTTACTTCTTCTGTATATTAAAAGTATAATATTTATGCAGATGAAAACAGTCATAAGCTAACACATTTGACAACTAAGGAGTTGATCAACCTGTAATCCGCCTGGATAAACCACATCTGGATTTCTTTGCAGCAGTGAAAAATCACTTTGGATACCTTTAACTAACTGTGCATGGTGTTAATCAAGTTTTGGCTCCTCCTGGGCTCTGAATCATGTATTTATTCATTTCACTGTGGTTCATTTGAGGTGATAACTTACTGTAGGTGTGGCTCTTGAAAATAATGCATGGTATGGTAGCTGGTTTACTGGTACAGTACAAAACCATATCTGAGGAGTGCTGTGTGGTAGAATCGACCTCTTCAAAAAGTTAATTTATCTGTAGCGAAAAAATACTACTAAAATGTTATTTCATATCATTGTGCATTATTTCAAAATGGTTGGACTGCTGTACCAAATTTGTAATGCAAAGGTTTATTTTAATAACTTAAAAATGATGGTAGTTTTTTTATGTGCTTTGTATATCAGCAGACATGCATGGACAATAGTACAACAATATTGATGCAAGGTAATGCCATTGTTCTTTAAAAAATTACCCATTTTCTATAATTTATACAATGCAATACCCAATGGACTTCTGCAGTTCCTTCAGTGAGACAACTTCATAGCACAAAAGTTGCAAACAATATCTCAAATAAATGTTATCAATCTGTTTTATACATGCATTATTTATCTGTTCTTCGGCACTGTACACCAGCCATTGCACCATCACCACAGCTGAAAAAATAGTCCACTATCTGCACATCTATACCTCAGTGTTCTGATACTCTCAATAACTAAATAATGTCTGAAACATTTTCTTCATAATTAAAAAATGCCTTTCATGATATAAGGGTGTGACAGGGTGCAGCCTGTCTTTGTGTTTTGTGGTGTTTAGAGTGGATGTGAGTCTGCTGTGTGGATCTGGGTAAATGAGTTTGTATAAGGAATGTGTGAAAGGTGCTTGATGAGGTGCGAATTGCCCAATTAGCTGCAGCACCTGTATAAAAGGGAGTGGTTGGGAGTGTTAGTTGGTGAGTGTTTGTGAGAATGAGAGGACGGGTGAGGGTGAGGGTGAGGGTGAGGGTGAGGGTGAGGGTGAGGGTGAGGGCAGCTGCAAGTTGTTTATTTGTTATTGTTTAGACTGTTTTGTGTCTTTTTATTTGGCCATTGTGCCTTTTTTGTTTTGTGCGTTGATTATTATTTAATTAAAAGTATTTTATTTGCTGCACTTTCCATCTGAGTCTCCTCACTTTGGCTATCCTGTCACAGAGGGTTAATGTGATAGACAGACAGACAAACAGTCTGACAGAAAAGCACAAGTTGTAGCATGATGGCCTGGTCACATCGATAACTTTTGTGGATGGCAACAAGGGGACGACAGATTTTGTTGGCTTGTCGCCTCGTGTGACCACTCTGGTCATCACCCGATGACACACTGGCGACATGTATCCCACCGTTTGATGATGTTCTATTTTTTGGCAAAACAAGGGCAACATTTTAAATACCAGCCAATCATATTTGATAGTAGTGTCACATGATAATAAAATGGCGATGTGGACGCAGATTTGGAAGTGAAGCTAGTAGATTATTTAGCATTTTTATATCGGTTTGAGAAATAATTTCTGTGGAGGCCATCTGTTACTTTGTGTTTCCTTTGTTTCAATTTGTATTTTATTTTTAACAATAAATAATGAGAAAAGACAATACTAATTTTATTTTTTGCTGATGATATAAAAAAAAATGAAAAGGCTGTAATGGTTGTGTTTTTGTAAGGGTTTACAAAAAAAAAAAAAGACTACTTCCTTACCACATTTTAGAAAGAAAAAAAATGTCATAAGGTTTGTTTTTTGTGCAGGTTTATAAACAAGTAATACAATAATATTTCTTCATGTCTCATAACCCGGGGCCAAACCAAAAATGTTTTTTTTTTTCTACTCTCTTCCTCATGTAACATTCATATTAAAGCAGGGACAGCAGCCTTCCTTCACAGCATGTTTATGTCTCATGACAAAAATGTAATTTTGATTGGTTTGCATTACACTGTTGCCTGTGTGTTATTATTATTTGTTTATCTTGCAGATGCCTTCATCCTGTTGCTAGCTTGTCGACCACATGCATGTCTTTTATGTGAGCCCCACAAAATGCAAGGCAACATGCAGGCAACAAATGTGTTCCTCTTGTTACTGTCAACAAAAGTTGCCTGTGTGAGCAGGAGTTAAAGTAAAGAAGAGAAACATTTCAACTCACGCCTTCATTAGTTTATTATACATTAGTGTTTATATGAAGTATAAATAAAGTGATTGAACCTAAAAAATAATTCCATAAATCTTCCTTGTTGTGCACTTCCATTCGTTACAACGGTCTGAAATGTGCAGTTTTGAGAGAAACATGTATTTTTATTTTAAAACATGACATCTGGTACTATCCTAGGTTAAATAAATCTCTGTTGTTAAGCCATGCTTTCACATAGTGTTGCACTTCCTTGTTCAAATTGTCCCCAGCCATTCAACAGCTTATTTCTTGTCGTTAACTAACCACTGATTGACTGACATGCTTTCAGCCAGCACCATGCTTTGTCAAGAAGACACTGTTGAGATGAAATAACCTAGAAAGTAAAAACTGCAACACATTTCAATTCTGTGTCATGCATTGATTTAATAAACAAACAACTGTTATGGTACTTTTTCAATATTTCTTAAAGGGATTTGGCAACAGAGGTAATGTATTTCAGAGTAGACCAAGTTTTTTACTTTTACATTTGAGTTGGGGACGGAGGGGGGTGAGGCAGGGACACCATAATCACTGTTGAGCCCTCTTAAGGTATTGTGGGCTAGTTGACAAAACACCAAGGATGGAAGGTGCCCACTTGAAGACCCCAGTGAAGTACCCTACTCAGCTCAGTCCAGACGGTTGTGGTTGATCCCTGGAGCCAACATTGCAGCTGTTGTGTGTACTAATGTGCCAAGGAGGCAAAATAGGCTAATCATTGCACTTCAACCATCAACATCAGGCAGAAGGATATATACATTATCAGATGGAAGGAAACACAGATGGATCACACTAGTTTACAGTAAAATAAATTATGTCTTAGTTGGTTCTTATCTTGGGGAGAGCTGAGTCCAATATCAGCATGAAGTTTTAACACCTACTCTTCGTAATGGAAATCAAAAATAATTATGGAGAGCTTTAAAATCTGCAAGTGAAACCAGATTTGGGATTTAGAACCCAAAAAGAATAAGAAATGCAAGGCAAATATGAGATTATAATCCATACGTATGATTTTCTATTTATAATACCATTTGTATAAAACAAAACAGGCCTAAATTCAGAAGAACAAATACATCTGGTTCATCACAACAAACACAAAAAAACTAAATAAAATATAAAGTAAGCATTCTATTATGGCTAAGATTCATCATTTTCATAATGAGTTAGGAATGTAAGAGAATAAGCATGTCAGAGATTTAAATAATAATGGGTATACTCGTTTTTTTTTTTTTTTTTTACAAATTCAACAGTTACATGGCAGCTTTCCCCTTTTCTGTTTATAAAACCCATTTGGAAAACAGTACACATGCACAAAATAACACACTTAATTATTGCAGGGAAATAAATACAAAAAACCATTTGAATAGGATCAAACTTTGACAATCCTTCAAGGGGTTTGAATAACCGCCAAAATTCTCATCATTTGTACCATTTAAAGAACGCAATTGGCTTTATAGAGGCCCCTATTGTTCTGTGCAATCTGCGGCAACGTTTACTAATTTTATTTTTTCTACTTTAAATAAAGTGGAATGGTTCTGCAGTAAAATCGGATTATCGATGGTTATAATGAAAGTGTATATAGCACTTCCAAATCTCTGTGTCCAATCTCGTGAGCTCGGGTATTGGTCTTTTAATATTCCATAGCTACTCAGGCTGCCGGGCCCATTCATCATGAAAGAATAGTGAAAAAAGCCTCTGGCATATCGATTAAAGAAAAAATCAGAGCTCACAGACAGCGCATTGTACCAGCACAGCTTAAGGAGGCAGCGGCGAGGTATATTTCAAAATGTGGAAAGACAGTTCCATTTTGACCTCCACGCCTTGTGGGATAAGTTCTGTCAGTGCTGTTTATTCTTGATCCCCTGTGATTTCTGTATGCCGCCACCCCTCTGCATGAAAATGAACTGTGAAGGCAGTCAAAGCACCTGCTTTACTGACAGGGCCGATTAATGCTGGGATTTAACCCTGAAAGTGGGAACTGCTCAGCTGCTGTTCTTACCGGCAGCTTGAATGGGAAAATAATTCATCTGAGTTTGCATGAATAGTATGGTATACTATATTCTATGCTGGTTGTAGCTGCAGACCACTAGCTGGTTTAAGCCGCTCATGGTTACAGAATGTTGAAAAGGAGAAGGCAGTCAGGTTAAAGGGTCATTAGTAGGTCATGGCAAGAGTACGTTAGTGAGTTAATATCTCTGTGTCAGACATTAGAATAGGTGGTCAGTATATGTACATAGTAAACACATGGGGGGGGGGGGGTTGGTGATTTGAAAGCATACTTAAATACAGAATGATAGACCAGTGTGAAAGATTTCACTGAATTTAGGTCTGTTTGTCCCTTTTTTACAGACCCAGACACAGAAATTGAATGTTTAGCACTTCCTGCATGCTTATTCACACAGAACAAAACAAATAAAAAACAAAACAAAAGCCTAGCTCCCACCTGGAGCACTAGCTATACTTTTCTCCAACTAACTAGTAGTACAGGGCTGCTAAGCGGTTCACCTGTTTCCACAACACGGTTACGGATTTTACACCACACAGCTGTTTGTCATGTACACACAGTACTTCACCTACACCAACACAGACAATGACATGCTTTTATACACGCAAATTACAAACACTTAAATAATAATTCATTTAAACGATCCCCAAGTGCAACCAGGTGAGTCCCGTTTAGCCTTGGAAACTTCTGGGATATGTTTTTTTTTTTTAGGCTACGGCCATGACACCCCTCTTGTGCACTACAAAATTACAGCACACACACTGAATCCCAAGCAAAGACACAAGCAGGCTTTCGCTCTGCCACACCAGCCTGAAACAAAGTGGCACCTTCTCAGAATGTGATAATGGTAACTTGATTCTCTATAGTTCAGTGATGAGCAGGAATCATTGACACCAGATAGTTTCAGATCTCAATGAATAATTTAACCAAATGAATGTACTGTACTAGTGCTAGTTAATAAAATAGATACTTTAATTGCCAATGACAATACATATATACATTTGACAATACATATATACATTTGACAATACATATATACAATTTTTATAGGTTAAATGAAAAAAAAACAAACACTTTTAGTACATGTAAGTCTTAATCATAAGTCTTTACGTGTATTTAGTGTAGCTTTATTTTAAATTTGATATGTTGAAATGATCACAGCTTCTTATCAACTTGTCTAGGGCAATATCTTTTGTGATTCATCTTCTACAGCGCATGAGAAAACAATTTAGTACCATCAGCCAATCAGCTTCCAGCCAACTGGGACATCTACTATCTTGATTGATCAGTTAATAATCTTTTCAAGTCACTTGGCATTGACACCCATTGTTTCTTTAAGTACTCTTGGGTACACAGCATCTGGACCAGGGGATTTGTTTGTCTTGAGAGCCCTCAGTCCTCTTAGTAGTTTGGCTTGATTTATACTAAATGCTCCTAGGATTGCTTGAGGACTACCTGTGTCAGGGGCCATGTGGGTGACAAGCTGAAAACTTGTATAAAATAGTCATTCAATATGTTTGTTATTGCTTTGTCATCTGCCACTACATTCCTCACGTTGTCCACTATGCTCTTGCTTTCTTCTGTGACGGTTCTTTTGCCATTGTGGTTTTGTAAGAACTGTTTGGGGTTATGTTTAATGTCCAAAGCAATATGGGGTTCTATATCTCTTTTGCATGTCTAATATCTTTGTTTTGTACCTGTACATTTTTGTTGTGCTATGCTGTTGTCTTTTTTGTACCTTTGGTAGAGCTCCCTCTTCTTCCTGATGTTTTGCTTGATGAATCAATTAAACTGTTTTGGCGACTTTAATTTTTGACTTCTTAGCCTTTGATGAAATGGTCTTTCATTTCCAGTATGATATCTCTGAGCTCTGATCACAGATTTATTTATTTTTTTCAAAATCAACATTTATTGAATTCTACGCAAGGAAATCTCATAGAAATGTTTACCACAGTGTTAATTTCACAGCTTTTGGAATAAATGGTTTTGATGCAAACATAATTATCCTACAACTCCCTCTTTTGTTTTTCAGTTGAAGACTAAAAATTATATTAACCTATAAGTAAATTACCAGATATTAGTATCAATTTTAAACGATGTCACACCATGTTTGTTTTCATAGTTTAACTATGATCTATTAACTGTTTCAGCCACCATTTACCATGGTCAGAGTGACTATGAAAACAATCATGGTCAACAGTCAAATCTCAATTCACAGGGCAACAGCACGAATCCAATATGTTACCTTCCATATTTATTTATGCAGTATCTAAATTATCCAGATTTTATAAATGTATTTTCAGCAGTCACATGTATAATATTGTACTTACCCTGGGAATCATTACACAGGAGTGGCCAAATCATATTTTTTACACACTTAACTCCCAGAAATGACGTGCTTTGTCCAGTATTTTTCACTTTGAGACTGTAGGCTCAGAAAGGGCTTAACAATAACCCACAACCAGCTGTAAAACAGAATAATTGGACCATGGTTAGCATTATAACTTGATAACAGAAACAGGAAGCTGGTAAAACTGGCCCCAAGTGCAGTCAGCATTACTGAATGAGAATTAAATTTGTGCGAGTTCTTGTTTTTTGTCTGTCAAATGGATGCTGCTAGATACTGTCTGGTTCACCTCTCAACACTAGCAGAAAGCGCATCCCAGTCTACAAGATGTTGTATGATTTTATTTTTTAAGAATACACTTTTTATTTCAGGCTAATGGCTGCTGAAGCTAACTGCGAGGAAATCGAATCCTGTTTAATCACATAACAGCACACAGAATAAGATTTTACTGAACCAATGTATGCATAATAATACTGGCATTGATAATAACTACCCACAGCCTTAACAGATGTATCCAGTTAAAGGCTACTTCTATAGCAAAAATGTTTTACATGTATTTTTTTTAGTAATGTATTTTTTTTTTTTTTAGTCAGTTTTTTACTGCTTTAATCTACTTTGTGTGTTTTTTAAAAGTGAATGACTATGTGTGACGGGGAACTGTCCGTCTATATGAATGTGTTTGGAACTGGCAGGGAGGGGGTTAAATTTCCCCCTGCCAGGAAAACATGTGAGAATGTGGCTGGAGCTCTAATTGAATGATTATTGATTAATTGGGCTCCAGCCACAGAGGATAAAAGCCAGGGGAGAGGGCCTGGCTAGGAGGTGTTTTTTTGGTTTGGGAGTTTGCTTTGTGTTGGAGAGTTTTGTGTTTTAGAAGAAAAGAGTGTCTTGTTTGAAAAAGGCTTGGAACCTGACCATTTACTTTGTAAGTTCACTTATTTCTGTTTGAATCTCTTTTCTGTTGGTCCTTGTGCCTATTTATTTGATTATTTTGTTTTAAATAATTTTATTTTTGACTACATTGTCTCTGAGCTTCAGCCCTCTGTTATCCTGTCACACTGACTTTCTTTTATTAGAAATTGGAATGCCAGGTCATTAAGATTACTCTTTGTGGAGCTAAATTAACATATCAGGCAAACTACTCCTCTTAGTTATTATGAAGTTGGCCTTTCCAAGCCCTTAAGAAGCACCTGAATTTGAATAAGCACAGTCCTGATTCTTTCCTCTACTTAAACTCATTCCAACAGCACATTTCAATGAAATTAAAATGAGCCAAGCTTTTCTGTTTAAGCTGCTTGTCTCTTGATGGCTGAAACCTTTTGAGAAGAATGCAAACCTGGAAAGCCTAATTTGTGGCTTCACAATAATAAAAGCATGCTTATTTGCCATTGTTTATTTCTTGCATATTTTCTAAATGGCTTATGGGTTCTTTGTGTATAGGACAAAGATAAAAAGGAGGACATTGTGTAACACATTTTCACATTTAATTTGCATTATATGTATAAAGAAATATAAGTATAGTGGGTTGCTGTTTTTTGCCACAGATGGCTAGTCTGGATACAGATCCTCCCAAAGCTAAATAATACCTGTGGCATGTGATAATATTACCTGGGGTTATGCCTTGCCGGGCTCAATATGTGCACCTAATGATCTTTCATTAGAATAAAGTATCATCTGGCATGTACAGACCCTGGGATTAATCCAAAGCTATTTAAATGATTGACAACTACATATTACACTCAGAACTTTGGCCATCAAAATAATTGCAACACTTCCAAGGATAGCAATTTATCGGACGGGGGGCTGCAAAAATGACAAATACTGTCAAAAACGATACCCTTTCAATAACCCAGACTTCCACTGAGTGTCACCAACTTCAGAGATCTACAAGTAATCATTCTTTTATTTACGTAATTATTTAAAATAATGACTGCACGTTTATATAAATTCCATTAAAACTTTATAGGAGTAATACTGTAACTGACTGTTCTATGTTTTCTAGTTATTATCTAACTAAAAAAAGGCTGCAGTTTCTTAACTCAAGTGGAGCACCATAAGAACAGGTATTCCAAGGGAATTCATATTGGTTAACCACATTGTATTATTTTAACAACAATAAATACAACACAGTACATGTTGCCCATAAATGTATAATACAGAAGGTTGATATTATTATATGCTCTTTCTCATAATACTGCACCAATGGACTTTGGCCCTGACCTAAACAAACTCATTGTTTGCCAGTTTTGCTGAAATTTGTAGTATTGTAGGGTTGTTTTCTGATGTATTTCCACCTGCAGGATACGGGTTAAGACTACTAAACCTCTCTAACCTAAACTTCATTCAAACCCAGTTTCAGTTTTTTAAAATGTTTTTAATGTTATTGTTTTGTTTCCCTAATCCGCAGTGGAGCTAACGAGTGCTATTCGTAACCCATTGATGCTGCAGGTAGGGGTGAAGTCTGTGTTCAACTGAAATTACCTTTAGGTAATATAAACAAACGTGGCAGCCAACATGGGTTCAAATATGGAAGAACGTAGTAATTAACCAACAAACGCTTTAAAAATGAACAACACCTCTATAAGTATGTGTATGGAACTTCTAATAACAAGCTGATAGTCTTGCTCGGCTCCTCATTTAAGGAGTAGCAGGAAGCTGAGAGAATCTAATAGAACCAAAAAAGGTGAGAGGAGATGGAAGACACTTGGCCTGATTCATTTAGCAATATTAAAAAGTGCTTTTGAAGGTGAGATGTTAGCAATGAAGAGCATTAGCTTTCCAGCTCAAAGTATATTGGGATTCCCAGCAAGAAAATGCTAGGGCAATAATGACTATTACACTGTTACTCTCACTTGTGATGCCAGTAAATTAAAACGATGGAGAACAGTAGACTAACAAAGGAATATGTTCTTAAAAGGTTGTGGACTAAAAATAAACTCCAATGAAGCAATTAAGCTAGAAGTGCATTACAGGTAAAGACATGTGCAGAGTAAAAAAAAAAAAAAGATAAAGATAATGAATCGTTTTAGGAAGGGCTTTCATTGTGCAGAAACTCAGTTAAAAGAAAGACTTGGGTCAGAGGTGCTGATAAATGGTCTGAACTCGGGCATGTGTGAGATCTGTAATTGAATTCAGGAGGAGGATGAATGAGTTTAAAAATGGAATTGGGCCAAAGCCAAACAAATTACTGTGACAACTCAAGGGGTGTGTTGTATCGCTATGCCAGTCATTGAGATTAAATAAAGTATGGTCTTCATGGCATCTGAATGAAATACAAATCAGTAGAACATTTAAGAGTCAATCATGACACTACCTGCTAGTGTAGAAACTTTCCCCAGTCAAATCTTAAATTAGTATATGTAATACAAAGAGGCCCTGTATAGTATTCAATATATTAGTTTTACCTCCTGTTTGGGTTGGAGTTAGTAATGGTGAATGAAAGTTGTGACATCCCAGCATATAGTATCTGATATAAAAACATTTGAACAGTATGCATTTTTTTTTACTTTGATGGAGTGAATGTAGATTTTATAAAGAAAATGTAAACTTTGGCCCTGTACACACTACATAACTGATCTTGAACTGTACTCAAAAACCTTTAATCCAGCTCAAAGCATTCACACTAAAGTACACACTAAATAGGCTTAATGCAAACAAACACTATTAAAATAGTCCGGTTACAGTTCCTAGCAACGCAAGGGACTGTGGGAATTAATGACATTATCCCACCATGCACTGGATTTTATGAGTAAAACACAGAAAATATGGATCTTATACCAATGGAAGACATAGGGCTTCCTTATTAACATGAATGTTATGGCTTTGTTTCTTAAAAGCACAAGGTACATTTTATCATGATGTATATGTTTTGCTCCAGATATCAATGTGCCTTGTTTTCGGCATCTGATCAGATCACTCCATGATCTACCATTTTATAACAAGCCTCAGAAATTGTATACAGTACAGCAGTACTGATAGTCATTCCCAACTGCTTCATGTGCCTGTTCTGAGTACTGTATTTGTAATGTCCACGCACCAAAACTTATCAAAAAGCTTTTTGGGATATTGGAGGATACACAAAAAATTGAGTTCAGTGTTACAGAGTCCACATTTCTGACAAACCACAGTATCTGATGCGATCTAATTTAGAGCCGGACTCAAGGGTACCACGTGAGGTGGTCTTGAGTCCGGTTCTCAAGTACAGGATTAAACATTGCATAGTGTAGACACTAACTTTTTAAACCTGTTTAACTAATACGGTTTAAAGGCATACTGTGGACAGATCTCTAATTATAACACTTACATGGAAGCAGTAAAACAATTTGATCTGCAGATTTATTATGGGGGAAAAAAATGCTTTCATGTTTCCTATGTTTCGAGTATTTTAAGCTCCAATTGTATTTGTGGTCTGTGATTTTAAATTAGGCCAGGCTTTTATTTTTTTGTCATGTGTTCAAAACCTGAATTTTGTATCTGTGTTGTTTGTACTTAAATTGAGAAGTTTTGCCAGTGTGACGTCTTAGTCTTCCATGCTCTGAGGTTGTAACATAATTGAATCATCCTGGGAAGATGTTGCTAATAAAGCATGGGATTTATTTAGAATGGATATGTTGGATTTATTTGTTTTCAATTTTTCCTCAAATACAGCAGAATATATTAGTTTTGTATTTATTGTATATAAATCTGTGATGCAAATATGTGGGATGCTTAAACATAATCAATTGTGTTTTATAAGGACTAAAGCGCTGAAAATTGACAATTATTTAACATGTTTTTTTGTTTTACTGTGTTCTGGTCAAGTATGGCAGAGTATAATGGACACGTTTACAGCAGAAGAAACAGGTTTCCAAACTCAAACTTAAAAGATACTGCCAGCACATCAAGTTCAGCACACAGATACTGGATTTTAGAAAATGGAAGATAGACATTTGGAAACAATTAATAATATAGTGTTTAAAATCTGTTCAATAATGTTGTTTTGAATGCATGTATCTGAGAGCCTTACCATTCTGCTGATGCTCATCAAGACTCTATTCATCAGACCTTAGATTCAAGAAGACCCTGAACATGTTGGCATGTTTTGTACCATTGTGTCTTGAATACAACCCATTTAATTTGACAATAAATGTTTATGGGTTAGCTGGACAAGTGTGGGTTTACCACAGACCACAGAAGCCCACATAACTATTAAAATAACATAGTGGATATCTATCCTGTATAACTCTTTGCACTGTTCTGATCGATATAGCTTGCTCACTATACCCATTCAGTGATTGGGTTATAGTGTGTGTATTGGTTGTCACCTTTCAGGCAACCCTGACAACCGTCATCTTCTCCTATCAGTCAGCAATCGGTAGTTGTTTTCCAGACATTTGACCAGTTTTATCACTTTTTCCATGTTATGGCCAGCTAACTTAAATATCACATTATATGTGACTAGTAGTAGTCGTACTAGTTCATATTCCTTGAAAAACTAAATCTGGTTATCTAGAATAATAACATCATAAATACATTCAAACAGTATGTGAAAATAGTGGTATCCTAATAGCTGATTGCAATGAGACGAGGAAAGCAGGTTTTGTGTTAATATTCCTATAAAAAATTGTTTCTCGATACAAAGACATTAGTAGCTCTGTCCCCAGATTCTTGCAGTCTGTTCAGAAAAGGAAATCAATAAGCTGATTTAAGGTCCTCTAAAACATCTAACAGAGCATAGATTTGAATCTTTTATGGTGAGACATTGGTGATGTGTTGTCAGCTGGTATTGTTGTGGTTTAAGACTGGAACACTGCTTACTGACAGAATGCATACATATACTGCATTTCAATTGCTCATAGACAGCTCTGCTGAATTATTCATGTGTGAAGAAGTCCCTGCGTTACTTCTGGTAATAGGATCACTACAGTTTCAAAGAAAATTAGTACCAGTCTCTGTTTAGAGCAAGAGTGTATGCCCCAGTCATAGCCACCCGATACTGTAAATAAATAGGAGACATGTCACCTGAGTGATTAGTTCCCCGTTTTCACGCCTATACATCACACCCCCTGTCTGATACTGTCAAACCTATAGCTTTCTAGGAGATTACTAGAATGCAAATGTTTCTCTAGGCATTTCACAAGATTAGATCCCAGGCTAGGGTTGGTTAGGGAATTACTTACCCTGACTAGTCTCAGAACTGTGAAACCAGAATATTAAGCTTTTTATTGTTTTGTATGGCACAAATAATAACAATATATACAGTACAACATCAAGGTATTATTTGCTTGCTGGTGTATAAGAAGTGTAACCATCGCAGCACTCAAATAATCACTGCACTCATACAAAAACAGCATGCAAAAAAAGAAAAGATTTTGCATATGTGCACCATTTAATGTAATTAATGTAATTCAAAACAATAGGATTAGGCTACATTAGCTCTTCAAGTCCATTTCACTCTGACTTTCAGCCAGGTTCTCAATTATTGGTTACCACTCCCAAAGCAGGTGCCACCCCCCCCCCCCCCCCCCCCCCCCCCCCCCCCCCCCCCCCCCCCCCCCCCCCCCCCCCCCCCCCCCCCCCCCCCCCCCCCCCCCCCCCCCCCCCCCCCACCCCCCCCCCCCCACACAAAAAAAAAAACAGTCGAGTTAGACGAATAGACCTATCTGCTAAAGGATGTGTATTCTGATGTTATTTACATATCACATTTATGTAACTAAATATTATAACAAGTTTCGACAAAAGTTGTGTGTCATTTTATTTTTCAAAAGAATAACAACAAAATTCTTCGGATGTCTTGTCTATCAATTTTTTTTGTTTTGTTGTCGGGACATTTCTACAATGTAAATGTTTTACTTACAAATAAAAAAAAATTTTCCCGTCAGAAAATATTTTTTCACTTTCATCTTTAACGAGTTTATAAGAACCATGTTAATTAAGCTTGATCTCTACATCACATTTTTATTTCTGATTTTTTTTTTTTTAAACAGCTGTCTTTGTAAATGTGGCATGTTTTGCTCAGATTTGGTCTTGCTGAATACATTGCCATTTTTACATTGTCTGTAGTATTGCTTTTAATGTTTTCAGGCAAATAATAATGCTGTGTTAAGCAGGTATATTAAACACAACCATCTGTTACAGAAAGTCTACAATGTTTTACTGTTCATGACTTACACAGGTACCATAAAAATCCAGCACTGCCATTGTCACCTTAGAGGGTTGCTTACCATAAGCATCGAGTTACAGGCCAGGCTATTTATCGTTCAATTTATTGCAGATTTTTAGTTCTCATTATTTTTTTAAGCTTTAGCGTTCCATGAGTTCCTAAAATGAGAAAATATGGATTCTTGTTCATTCTACGGAGATCCTCCATAACTGTAAACTCTCGTGATATACAGTAGTATATAAAATAAACTGGTATTATATTAAAAGTAACAATTGTATTACTTGTGTTACTTAGGGAGGCTATGGGGAACATTTCATGGCTTATTATTATTTCTTAGCTAACACCTTTAGCATTACAGATAAGAGCAGTTATAAAATATAATAAATTCAGTAGTATGATGCAAGTACAACTGGGTGCCATGTAGTCCAGTATAGTCGAGTTGTGAGGTTACAGATGCTGTCTGAACAGATGCGTCTTGAGGAGGCACAGGAAGGTGGTCAGGGACTAAGTAGTCCTGATATCCGTGAGTAGGTCGTTCCACCACTGAGAGGCAAAGGTGGAGAAAGAGCGGGCTCTGGAAACGGGGGAGGGGAGGAGAGGTATAGGGAGAAAATAATGAATGTGTTCTCCACGTGTGTGGTCTAAACTAATACCCATTACAATAGTGTTGTGGCTACAGTATATTATCATTATTTTACTGGGAACAATGTTTTATTAAAAAAAACATGTTTTAAGCAAAAACGGTTAATTATACTGGCGAATTTGTAAATATTAATTAATAAATGAATTAATTAATATATATTTGCTTCAGGGGACTTGTAATTTGCATTGGGAATCAAAGCAGTTTGGAAGCACTACAGGGAGCTGTCTGTTTTTTAAAATTGAAAGGCTTTTTTCTTATGTTAGAAAACCAAATTTCATGTTGAGAGTTGTACTGCTGGGTTGTATTTGTCACCACAGGTGTTTGGGTGATCCCCTGATGTGGAACAGGCTGGGATTCTTGCCAGGAAAATGTTATAATAGAGATTCAGCACTGGTGGTTGCAAAGTTCAGAGCTGCCATTTCCGAACTGTAATTAATTAGTTGGATTCAGCAATAATTTTATTTTTTGTTTAATTCAGTTCAATTGAATTTTAATTATTTAACCCAAACAAATAATAATAATAAAAAAAGCCTCGAGACATACATCTCCTTACTCAATGGGGTACTGGCACTTTGACAGAAAGAAGTTGCAAAACATACATCCGTAAAACAATTCAAATACAAAGCAGGGCTCTACTTTGAAGGACATGTTTCCAGAAACATTTTTAATGCTGTCAACCAATCCTCATGTTTATTAACCTGAAAAGTACTATACATTTATGGTGCAGTACCTGTGTCACTCATGTTTGTATGCAGTCTGCTCTATGTTGTGCTTTCGTCTTTACCTCTTCTTCCCTCCAAGTATATTTCTTGTATAATATCTAGCACGTCATAGCAGACAGGAACAATTGTTTCCTGGTATAACGGTATAGAGCATTTTTACAAGGTGTTAAAACAGTCAATGGGCTCATATTTTGGCAAAGCCTTGCTGTCACAGATTTTGATGTTATGTAAATCATAAGATTGTGTCACTCAGTACACTACATTATTGAACAAGTCAGCTGTCGGTCGTCATTTATAATACATTCACAGTATGAACCTCTCTTTCAAGACAGACATTCTTTTTTACATTTTCTATGGTGACAGCATATGTTTTAAGAACATGTACATTGACAGACCAAATCATTGGAAAAGGTTAGTAAAATTTGAAAATGTATATGTATCTTTGTGCTCATGTAATGTGCCAATCCACTAGTTCAACATAAGCTGTGTGAGAGTTAGTCTGGAACTATCCAGCAACATTCATAGGAAAGCAGAAGGAGATCTTTGATTGTGAGTGCCCATGCAGCTGGCTTGTCCCTCAACGCATTGATTCAATGCTTGAAGAAAACATCGACCAGAAAGCATTGGTTGCAAGTCGACACAATAGATTAGTCTGCATACATGTCCAACATATTGTGACAAGCAAACAGATGCTTCAATGGCCCAAATCCCATAAACGTTCAACACACTGGACAAGGCACATCTGTACCAGGAGCTACACATTGTGGGCTTATGTATGCAATCATTTTTCAGTCAGACTAGTAGTAAAAAGACTAAAAATGTTTTTTCAATTTGTCCCGAGGAAGAGATTAGCCTACAACTGAGGTACAGTACTGTTGTAGATTTCCTTTTGGTGTGTAACACTAATAAATAAACTGTAACGCAGTATGTGGTCTCGATTTAAAATAAACTTCAGAGTGTATACTGTGTACATTATTTAAAAAATATGGTACACTTATGTTGCTATGTTAGAATGTAATCTAGTTTGGTACTAATGAGCTTTGCTCGCTGTCCACGATGTTGCCAGCTTAAAAGCATAAAAAGGTCTGATGTACATGAAGGATACTGATTTATTCATTAAAATTTGGAAGTACCTGTTAAAGTGACAGCTTACTGTGATGGACAATCTTTAAAGTTCTTAACTTCTCAAAAACTACTGAGAACTCCCAAGGTAACAAAATTACATTTTAGCAGTCGCATTACAAGTTTGAGAAATCTTGTGAACAGCAGCCTGTGTAGTTGTTTTAAGCAGGAAACCATTAGCTCAGATAACGGTTTTAATTTTCACAATTTCAGTTGTGACAAATACATAATGCCTTTTAATAGAGTTGTGGAGGATGAGAAAGATGCCTTGCCACTCACCATACCCCAGACTTGAATGTAGCTCTTGTTTATTTACATCAAATTTGTCACATACTTGAATTGCATTTTGCACGCATCTTTACATCCAACACTACACTTTTTTTTTTTTATCACAAGCTAACAAGTTTATTTACCAGTTCCTCCAGGATTCCATGCTTCTGCGATTACAGAAATAAATTAAGAATTCACACAAGGGTGACGAATTCTAAGCAGAAATTAAGGCATGTTAATTTGCTTTAGTTTATTTTGGTACCTAACAGCACCAGTTAACAGCTTCTGCCTAAACTGCAAAATGAATCAGGCACACAGAATATAACTGCAAAAGACTGTACTGAACAGTACCCCAAAACACTCCTTAAGTTGAAGACAGTGGGGAACTGTTTGGTAATATTGATTGACCACTAGGCTACAGTATAAGTAGTTGCAGAGTTCAAAAAAGAGACACAGATACAACATAAAACAGTCCCTAGTACCAGCCTCAATGCAAAGACAGTTGCAGGGGAGTAAAGTTAGGAGGCTGATTTTAATTCTAAACATGATTACGAGAATTGTGGCACCTGTTAAAACGAGGGATAAAGATTTAATTACTGGAAGCAGTACCTACAATGATACGAATATGAAGCAACATCTGCAAATATAAATGGGATGGATATTATCACTGTTAAATATTTTTGTTCCCCAAACTTTACTACACAGCTATTCCTCCGGCATATATAAATGGGGACTCCTGAGAGACAAATCTGGTAAAGGCGCTCCGTGTTGGAGTTCAGGATGTGCCCTATAGTCTGGAGGTGGTCGGTTCGAGTCCAGGTTATTCCATTGTCGTCCGTGGATGGGACCTCCTAGGGTGCAGTGTACAATTGGCTTTGGGGGGCTTAGGTCGGCAATGGTGTCCTCGACTCACCGCGCAACAGTGACCCCTGTGGTCTGGCCGGGCACTTGGGGGGGCTTGCCTGCATCAATTTTCCCTGGATAATGAAAAGTTTTAAGTGCCAGTTTGTTCCATGTTCCTGTTCATTCATCTATGAGTCTACCATATGATGTATTTCATTATGCTAGTTTTTTTATTATGTTTGCTAAAAAAAAAAAAAAAGTTATATATAGAACAGTGGGCTAATTTACTTCAATGCATTCTGTACTAATGCTTACTAACTCCACACCCCTCTTGCTCTGGTCTACAATAAGATGTGGACTAAATGTGTCTTCCTTATGTTTTCACACACACTAAAATGTCTCCCTAATGAATGGGTTACTCACACTGTTCCAAAAATAAAAATTCACCTATTCCCAATGCAAGAGAAGCCAGTTCAATACATTGACTCGACGAGTTAACCACCCCTCATTCACCACTCAAATGCATACAACAACATAACAGCAAACTAAAGCTTAAAGCAAGCTAGTGTATGTATTTGGGAGGCGGGTGCCTATCAATATATCTCTGCTTCCAGAAGCGTAACATGTATTTCAGGCAAATTCCTGGCGTTAAAGATGTTCACTCAGTATTTTTTTTAACAGCTGAATCAAACAGCTTGTCATGACTCAATTATATCTTAACTTTAAAACATATATGCTATTAAGAAAACACATAGAAAATACTCCATACACATTCATGGAGTACTGTGGTCATTCCATGAGGATGGACAAATAACCTAGAAGCCCTGGAATGTGGACAGGTGGGTTTTTAAATGCCACCCTCTTGGTGCCTTGGATAGCCCCCTGGGTTCCACTATGTACAGCGTCTTGCCATATTAAAATGAGCCTCCTTAAAACAGAGGTGACATCTGTTATGTATTACACAACAAAACCACAAAACTGAGCAGAAACAAACACATCGATATGTGGTATTTTAGCCAATTCTTGGATTAAGAGATTGGATTGAGAAAAATTTAAAGGGCAAGTAGGTTCATCAATATATTATTGATTTCATTTTACACATCCTTACCATTATGATGTTTATGATCATTCTGAGTGGTTCTGAGTTATATTACTCCAATTTTGAATTTGATCTAATTTTTTGCATCCATAGTAGCTTTCCATAGAATCTCTATAAACTACTTTCATTCACTAATACCCTTTCCAGAAGGCTCTGTCATGTCTACTTACATGTTTCCAATATTACATTACATTGTTACCAATTAAGGTAAGAGCTTACAGACATCTAATACAGTAGTTCACCAGTAAATAGGCAAAATGTCGTATCCATTACACAAGAATTCTGGAATCTTGTAATAGCAAATAATTGCAATATAATGTTCATAATACATAATATTTCTGCAATGATTTAAGACTAATACATGAATAGACAGTAATACAGTATTTAATTCACAACAGTACAGTACTTGTTCATCTATGTATTCATGGGTCAATTCTGTATTTTAGGATAAGTAATCCCTTTGAGGGTGTATTTCTCAAGACCTAGCTTCGCAAGCCATTGTGACCAAAGAACCAGTAATGAAAAATGTATTAAAAGAAAATCATTAAGGCAGATACTTATTCTACTCATTCTATCAGCGAAGCAAAACTATTTTCACCTAATAGCCTATAAAGAGCACCAGCTTGCTAAATAAATCAGTTAAGTTATACACTTTAATTTAGGTAACGGTAGGTAATTTTTTTTATATATTGCATAGATGCTGGCT
The DNA here is from genome assembly GCF_017654505.1 of Polyodon spathula. Classification (NCBI taxonomy): domain Eukaryota; kingdom Metazoa; phylum Chordata; class Actinopteri; order Acipenseriformes; family Polyodontidae; genus Polyodon; species Polyodon spathula. Next base: position 99,075,701 of record NC_054534.1, read on the forward strand.
GCTGGTACTGTATTATTCAGATCAAAGTACAGGATCCTTAAATTATCAGTTAAGATGATGTTGGTAGTCTGAGGCTGAGCTGTGCTAAGTTTTTAGGGGTAGGGTAACATTAGGTAGTCCAAGATTAATGCTAGTCAGAATGTGGAACCAGCCTCAATATAGACTGATTCTGTACTGAGTGTATCTTATATAGACAAAGAATCCCTATTGGAGCATGTAGGGCATACGAATATTTTAGTTTTATAATAACAAAGTATTAGTTATTATTAGTGATAAAAATACTTATAACATGCTATTCATTTGTAATAAAATCTATCTAAATATGGGCTCACAACCCTCCAAATACACGCTACAATGGATCTTTATTTAAAAAAAAGGGTACATGACAAGATGATCCAACAACCTTAAAAACATTGCCAACATTTGTAGAATGAAAAACTTTACAAAGAACGAGCAGGGTATTGTATGGCTTGTCCAATTGAGATGTTGTACCATAATGGTTTCCAACAGAAGGAAGTAACAGTTATCGGAATATGTCTGCGGAACGTCAAATTCTGCTGATACTGTAAACAGTTGAAATTAGGGATTATCAAATTCATTTATAGAGACACACACTAAGCAGTTTTCTTTATTTCTCAGGCATCTGTGAGAAAAAAAAAATGGGTAGGGTCTATTAATCCTGTTAGAGCTCAGATCCAACAAAAGGTGTCTCTCCAATTCAAATGTATAGTGACTGCATGATAAGGAACTGAGAAGCATAGAAAATACACTACCAGTTCAACAGATTCTCATAACCCAAAAGCTTGGATGTGGCTTAAACCATAAAATCACTAAGACTTGTGCGCAGTTCTGTGTCTGTGTGTGTTCTGTTTTAACTAACGGAGATGATCATCAACGTACATTTTTTACTGCTAATTTAAAGAAAATACTACAAATACCACAAGAAGAATGCAGTTTATTGTCTTAATGAATAAGACATGGGACATTTGAGGTAAAAGAATGATGGAAGAATGAAGGAATTAGCCTACTGATGAAGGTATTAGTCTATGTGACTAATACAGTTGCTTTTTATAGTTTTGTCTCAAAATGTATTGTTTGAAGCTATGGATGCATGAAAGATCAAACAGGAATTTACATAAACAGCATAAAAAAACATATTACAGTTTTAATATCTTGTTCAAAGTCAACATTGGAAAAAATGGGACAGTGTCAATATTTAGTAAGATTTTAAACACATTTCTGTCTGAAAGATTTTATCCCATGTTGCAATAAAACAAGGAAATAACATGGAGTATTAAACAGTTCTGTAGTTTTTGATTGAATTCACCCAAATAGATAATACACTGTTTAGAGAAAGTGCTGCATAACAAGATGCATTTATAGAAATGAAAAAAGCCAACACAAAAAGTAGAGCCAATTAAAGCTAAAAAAATGAAAGATATTTATAGAACTTTAAACTGTAAAAGCATTATGCTTGTGATCAATGTTTTCTGTTTTCAGTCAAGTACAATATAACAAGCAATCAAATATATTGAACCTTTTTCTATGTTATAATGTTAATGATTCTTCTTCTCCCTTTAGCATTTATGCATCACAGAATGCAAAACTGGCAACTGCTTTCTTAATCACTCCCCACACTCCCACGTTCAATCTGTGTGCTTACAGAGAAGCCTCAGGGTTAAGTCTGTTACTATGCTCTTTTGTTCCACTGTTACCAGGGTGTGAGGACCCCAGAAAACCTTGCAGTGGTGGTTACATTAAATAGCCTACAAAGGAAACAGTAGCTATAATGGCCTCAAGTTGAGCACTTGAATCACACAATATAGAGCTCAATTGTTGACATACGTGGCACGCAGTTTATTATTTGCACTTCTAAAACAGAGCAATGAACAATGACTGGTTACTACCATGTGGAAAAATGTTAAAATAATCTATTTACAAAATACTGTTGTCTTCCTAATAATATAGATATAAAACTCCTGTAGGAGTCCTGGCACTACAGTCATCTTTTCATGTCTTACACACAGTACAGTGTGTCACATAATTTACAATGAGCATGTTTTAGAACAACAGTATAATACCTAGCAGTTTGATTGTTTATTTATTGATCCAGGAGAGACTAACTTAGATGTCAAATTTCATTTTTTCTCCCAGTTGTGTTTGAATGAGACACCATAAGGCACTGTGGATTGCCCCAAACAATGCAGCAAGTCAATGTCTGAGCTGGGATTTGACACTAGGAAATCATGGCTCTTATTACTTGGCCCAAGTCATAGGCCACACTGCTATGCTGGCAATAATAATACTGTACATACATCCCCACATCCTCATTTTTAAAGAAGATATTCATTATTTTAACTATTTTTATTTATTAAATATGGATTTTAAAACTGCATTTCTAGATGTTTTTTATCCAGTTAGTTTCTCCGAAAAAATAAAATAAATAAATAAATAAAATCTAATAAAGTTTCTAATTTGTGCTCTTCACATGTGTGTGGTCTGATGTTAGATTGCATGAGTAAAGCACTTTCAGGTTTAATGTGGATCAGCATTTATTACAGTCACACTAGGCAACGATCCAGCTGAGTGAGCCAAAATCATCATAGTGTGGTGAATTGACCCACAATGCTGTTCCCTACCAGTGAACTGTATCCTTGTTTTATAAGGTCTGCCCGGGAGAGTCATTATTCTCCTTGCTCAGGTGTTTGTCTTGGAAGAAACTGCTATATAAAACCACACTATATTGTACCTTTCTCAGGAATAAAAAAAATGAAAACATCAACTAGCAGCCAGAATATTGATTTATTTGCTTATAGAGCAAGCAGTCATAAAACATATGACCAAATCCTCTTGCGTACAATCACTGTGATGTATACTGTTGCATTCTGCATATCAAATTATAAAATATATTGCTTCATTTGAAACAGCATATGGCTTAATACACAGAGGTCGGCACTCTTTAACTGAGCCATATCACTGGGGTTGGTGCCCTCTGACAAAAGGGTATCATTGCTGGTTAATAAATACACCAAATGATTTGTTTGATTGTATTGCTTTGTTGTTGAGGGATTGCTTCTACCTTGTTCTAAACAACCCTGTATTTCCATTGAAGAGGAATGTTTTGGATGGGAATTTGTATAACATAACTACAAATTAATGAAAATAACTAAATAAATACATTTTCATAAATCATTAGATGAAATACATTCAACCCTTCAGATCTAGCAATATGAAATTTCAAGCACTATGGTAATCACAACCAATTATGATTATTATGATTATTATGATTATTAATAATAATAATGCCTTTTATTTTTACTATCTTGCGTTATCAAAGCCTTACAAGTAAGTGGTTCAAATACCAGACATAGAGTTATATTTGTTAACTTGAGAACTGTAATGGCTGATGTAACGCAATGAGCTGAGCCTTTCAGAAACTTTCACCTAACACTAGTCCACTAACAATCTCCCCACTGCAAAACTAAAATACTGTAGTTTTTTTATTGACCTCCAATGTTCTTTAATTCCAAACTCGCTCTCTCAAATAGAAACATAGCATTAGTGTCATGGTTTTAAATCTCCCCTGTACCTTTACTGTGTAATCATGTATTATTCTGAGGTGCTGCCTGTGCAGGGCCTGTAGCACTTGCTTAAAGTATGTAAACCTGGTAATTAGGCACAGTTGATCATTTAATGGGGTGAGAACAAAATAGATTAAAATGGCAGGAATCTGTTGCTTACTGCCTGGCTGGCTGCTGGCAAGGAGTGGGCAGTGATGACTACCACTGATCTGCAGAGATTCTGCAGCCTTTCCAAATCTGGAAAGAATCATTCAAGACTGAATTTGGAATTATAATCATTCACTGAATCAGAAAGTAATGTTAAAATAAACCTCCTGCTAATCTCATGTAAACTTTCTTCTGAAGGTACAACCATATAATGCAGCCTCCCCTTCCTGTTTGAGTGTGCCTTCTAATAAGTCCTCCATGCTGTCTGTGTTGAAAAGTCCCTTTTCAGCTAGCACTCCACTGAACATTGCTGAACAATGATGAATGTGTAGGTCCATCGGCCAAAGACAAGCTTAGAACTGATGATTTTTAATTTTTGTGAGAATGGAAGAGTGAAATTTGACCCTCCACAGAGGTTCAGTACAGTGGAAAAATTCTGGATTTTATTAATGCCAAAAGCATGTAAGTTCCCGGTTTCCTAATTTTTCATTTTGCTTTGATCCCTTGTGATTATACAATGTTGTTTATACTGTGTGAATCTTTGCCCCTAGCTGTTTATCGACCAAATGTTTTGCTGTCCCAGTACTACAAAAGATTGACCTTAAGTAAAAATTTGCTGCTTTGAACAGTAATTTCTCATTACTAAAAGGCTTATATATGCCGTGTTGTATATTAAAAAATAATGCATTTAACTCTGTTTCTAATAAACTTCTGTAGTTACAGTACATGTACTTTATGTGTACTCTTCCTTATCAAGAAAGTGTGTTTATATTCCCCAAAGGTAGTCCTAGCATACTTGAAACTGTCTTACCAAATGCTGTGACTTTTATGTTCAAATACTTTATAAATCGTAGTTATATTATACTGCTAATGTATTTTATTATAGATACGTACATAATTTGTTTTATAAATACAAAAAGCTCTATTAGGGGACACAGTAATAAGTACACACAGCTAACAAAATATTTCTAGTAAATTCATAGATCTCATAACTTCATAGATCTCACATTCTCCTATATGGAAGGTGCAAAATTATGTTAAACTTGTATTTTTTCATAGCATTTGTAAACAAAAAAATGCACAAACATATTTTCCGTATTGTACTTCCCATAGAAGGAATGCAGGCTAACACACATTTCTAGAAAAAAAAAAAAAAAAAACACTTCAGAATGTCATTTTTAGCACGGAGAATCTGCAATGAGTGAATGATTTATTGATTGCAATTGCAGATGATTTAATGAACTGTGATGGGCTGTCAGGGCCCGATGACTGTGATGGGCACTCAGGGCTTGAATGAAAGATAAATTTGGCTGGAGGCCTTGTCTGTGGGTACTCAACGGCTACCTGAATGAGGCCGGTTGGAAAAACATGAACAGTTACATGCATCCCAGTGCTGCAGATAGGAAGTGTCTATGGGCCACCTCCCCCAAAAGACGAGGCCGCCAAACCATGCTGGAAATATAACAGTAATTAATGCACCACACAGTGGCGCACTGCCGCCTATCCCCCAAAATATTGAAAAGTTAATGAAAATAATTGTTAATTGACCATACTTGTGCATTTTTCGTATAGTAAAGTGTGAGACCTACAAAATGAAGGCAAAATATCTTAGATAAGACTTACTGGAATTATTTTGTTAGGACCATATACTTTTGCAACAATTAAATTGTTTTAGACCGTTTAAGATAATTAGTCCATATTCCTATGCATTTTTTGGGTGGGTGTGACAATTTTTAACATAAAAAGCAGTTATATTACAATGTGACCTGTATGGAGATGGATTTCTCAGTTTATTCTGGTCTTACTAGAAACCTAAATGTAGCCAGATTGGTCATACAAAAGGCTTTACTCACATGTACCTGGAAAATAAAAGCTTCACCGTTGGAGTTTAATTCTGTACTTCATATTTGGATGTGATGATGGCTTCCCACTCAAGTCTCTAATTAGATTCCTGCCTCATCCAAACATAATTGTAGGTTTGATGGTAACCTTCATCCTCCAACTCTGTTTTAAAACAAACACTGTCATCTTGTATATTTTCTAACCTTTGAAATACCTTTTTTTGTAACTGTAGATGTCATGGTAACTATTTCACCCTTCAGTGGTTCAAGTGAATGCAGGTTTAGCTAATAACAAAAGTAAATTACAGTACAGGTTTTAATATCAATAAAGCCACAACTCTGAAATAAGCAAATGGTTTACAAAGGAGGTTTCCAGGGTTGTTTATAGTACACAATAGTTTAGTACACATGACAATTAGTGTTTTTGACAAAACAGTTTTGGTTTACTAATTTTGAGACATTTCACAGTTTCAATTTCTTTTAAAAAGTTAATAAAAGTGTTTAAACCGTGCCAGGTTCCCATACAGATGCACATATATGGGTCCAATGGGTTCTAACTATAAATAAGCAAACCAAAAGGCTAAACAGAAAGGTCCTCCCTTTCACAGAGAGACCAGGAAATGACTCTTTACATGCATTGCTAACATTCAGGAATGCATGTAGAAAGAGGCTATGCAATTGCTAATCAACATTCACGAACATATTTTGCTTCTGGGAAACAAAAAACACCAGTTGTTGTAATATGGGTAAAAAACAGCTTCAGCTTTGAATCAAAGCATTCAAAGGCAATTGTGGGTAAAAAAACCTTTGTGTTTCAGTAAAAATGTGTTCTTCTTTGCCAGTTATTCTCTTTGATCAATGTTAATTTTGTCAATCTATTCTGTCATACAATACTAGCAATAATAACAAATGATAACATATCTGCAGAGAATGGAAATTGTACTGTACACAACTGAAGCTTGAGGCAGGTCTGAAGACAAAATGGGACTGATCAGCTAAACAAGTAAGAATAAACCAAACTTGTTTCTTACTCTTAGTAAAATGTTGTAAGGTGTCTATTTTACGATATAGACAGGAAGATCTAAATACTGCATACTCCAGATTAATCGTGCTGGTGTTTTCCGTTATTGATGTGCTTTATTAACATCCCTAAAGACCATTAAAATAAACTCCCAGGAAACATAATTAAAGCATTTAAAAGATGAAAAAAAATAATGGAAGCACAGTTAATCACCAAGAAGTATGGTACAGCATGATAAACTCTAAATTAGCATCGAAAAGCACAGTAACTGGAAATCATTTATTGAATTTGAATTACTAACAGCTCTCCAGCTTGTAATTTTCAGGTTCAACTCGAGAACCTCTTACACTGCTGTTGCCTTTACAGACCTCTTCAAGTAACTTGGCAAGTGCTGTGGTTGTTTTCCATAGCTCAAGCAAAATCTATTTCTTTCAGGGGATTTTTCAGCTGCAGCTGGCTCACTGCTGTCAGAGACTGCCATCAATGCTGGACATGAATTGAATCATGAACTGTTCCTTTGAGCAGCTTGAGGAGTCATAGCTGGTGACTGGAGTTTATACACAAGCCTTGAATTCTACATTCTGTCTCCATGTATCTATGTCTGCTTAATGCGCAGTATTGGACCATGTCCAGAAACACTGAAGAACAACAGCTGGTCTCAATTATCCTAACTATAATATGCACAAATGGCCAACTTTATTTGGCTCCGGAGTTTAATGAATACGTTATTTAATAATTTGACAAATATGCATGTGGTGCACTTAGCCATTTGTTTCTGTTTAATCAGATCTGTAATGTTGCATTCTTTGTAAAGGTTATTTTAGTTTTCCTCACAAACAAACTATCATTATAATCTTAATTAGAGTGCCATTGTTTGATAAGCTTTTTTTTTTTTTTTTTACTTATGCTGTGTTGTTTGGCTTTTTTCATTGTTTTCTTTACTTTGTTTTAATGGTAACTGGCCTGCTGCCATTACCTATAAGATTAAAAGCATCAATGTGACAAGTGTGCTCTTTTCTTTGGGATTAATGAAGAACATGCTTGTAAAAAGGATTATCCCTGTAGGATAGCCAGCCAGTTGCCTCAATAAAATATTCATTTCTTATGAATATAAATAAGGCTGGGTTTGGAAAAGAAAAGGATTTATATGGTAGCAAAGGGGTTGCAACTGTCCTGAAAAAAATGATTTACCTTTTGAAATAATGAAGCAACAATACCCTTTGGAGAACATTGACCTTGTTATCACAATTTTTTTTTTAACTCTTTCAAACTCAAACCTATAGATGTCACAGAAAGCTCTACTAAATCAAAACTGCACACCATTCTTGCAGTATAGGAAAGGAATCGCCACTCAACCTAATCTTGTGTTTACCCATTTTTATATTCTTTATTAAATATATTGACATGGAAACTAATTTATCATTCTATAAAGGTACTTACAACTGAAAGAGTTGATGTAGTATTCTCCATTTCTGACAAAATCACCTTCCTTACCTATTCAACTACAAAATGCTGCCTGACATTTTCACTATTCAAATTCAGTTTGAAACCAGCCCAACCCAGTTTTCAAAGCATTACTACACCAAACATTTGTATTTATCTAATAAATATGTCAGTAATATACATCCCTCACAATGGCTGTAAAATCTAAATCAGAGCTATCATTAATATGAAAAGAATGGTACAGAATAAGAAATGGCAATTATTAGCTTAATGAACATTAAAGTGGTATTTAAGACCTAGAAATGTGGTGTTAGTGTTATGGTCAATTATTTAGAAATGATGATTAGAATAGTAATAGTAGGTTTGGTTTTCTCTCCAGTTTATAGATTTTTTGAATAGCTTTTCCTATATTTCTTTCAACATGAAAACTAGAATGTATTGTACTGCTGGCTGCTGTAGTATTGATATGATTTGTTGTTAGGGGAACCATGGTTATTTTGGAGTGCCTCACAATAATCTAACCATAGTCCCCCTTAGTTCCTTTCCTTCATTCCAAAATACCTACTCTATCCATAGGCTCATAGCCTGCAACTTTCCATCCTGCAAGCAAACCCCATGTTTGAAACTTCTTTTTATAGCCCATATTCTCACATACCAAAGACCTAAAACAAGGCAAGCCGGATTAAAAGAAAAGTAATACAAAGACCTGCAAGTTTCCAAGCAAACCCTAATGTGAGCCATATTATCAGACTATTTAATAATAATGAATATGACAAATGTGAAAATAATGTGCAAACACCATAACTTTAAAGTTAAGTAAAAAAATATAAAAAACAAAGAAAGGGATAATAAATGTGACAGACATACCTGTATCTAATCAGAGACAGAAGACTACACTGATCAACTAATCTTCAATGGCAAACAAGTAATGATGTCTTAAAGGGTAATTCACTGGACATGATCGAGGGCTGCGTAGAGTAAGAGACCTCGGGCATCAATAATAGAAAATATGTACTTATAACTTGCAGAAGAGTAAGGAGGTTCTCCTTGGCTCGCCAAGATGAGATCGAACCGTTCGGTCTCCAAGGCTGGGAAGCAACTGATACTTGCCCCAAGGGGGATCTAGAGGAAACAAATTGGAGATGACGGTGATAGATACATTTGGCTGGGGATCCCCCTTGACTCATGGAGAACTTTCCTTGTGGAGGAGGATGCCAGCGGTGGCTGGGCTTATAAGTTTGGGAAGTCAGCTTCATTTACCCCCAAAGAGATCCCCACGGCACCCCTCAACTGCTCCACCAATGCAAAACAAATATAATATAACTAATCTCACTGTTCAGTGGAGAGGAAACGTCCACCCCTACTTTTTTGGTTGGAAACCTCTGCTGGTCCTGACTAAGAGATAGGATTTAAATAGGTGATGGGGGGGGGGGGGGGGGTGGGGGGGGGGGGGGGTGGGGGGGAAAGGAGGGGGGGGGGGGGGGGGGGGGGGGGGGGGCTTGCTCATGCCCCCCGATTATCACGCAAGTTTACGATAATAGCACATCAGGGGAGCTATTATGGTATAAATCATTGAAAATATTACTATAGTGATAAGTTGACATTCCAAAGATGCTGTATGGCATGAACCAATAAACACTGGTCAATCAACTGTAGTACCATGGTGCCATATTATTTGTTCCAAATCATTTTTTTTTTCCATTTGCTGGTAATGCTATGGGTTCTGCTAAAGATTTTTACACAACAGGTGTTTTTCCACTAAAAAATAATTAAAGCCTTTAGTAAACACTGATTGGTCTTCATTGTAAGAATGAATCATGGTCCTTTGACATTATTGCCTTAAACAGACAAAATAGGAACAATTTCTACAACTGAAAGTATATAGCTCAGATCTCGTCTTGCGTTCCCATGACCTCTGATCATTGTGAGATGTTTGCCTCGTACTTTAGTAAATACAAATTGAAATTATAAGGGCTTCATTTCCATCAACAATTAACAGCTATGATGCATAACTATTGTCTGATCCTGTTATCTCTGTTCTTTCAGATTTCTCACCTGTCTCTTCCACAGATACACGCCGTTTGATCACTAAGGCCAAGTATTCCTCCTATGCTATGGACCCATGGCTCACTAGTACTGTTAAACATTGCGCTGATACTCTGTCCCCTTACATTGCTGATATAACTAATCTGTTACTTCTCAAAGGCTTTGTCCTTACTGTAATAAAACAAGTCATTGTTAAACCAATTCTAAAAAAACCTTCGCTGGATCTGATAGTGGTTGGAAACTTTCGTCCTATATTTAATCTCCCTTTTCTGGCTAAGCTACTTGAGCAACTTGTTGCTGACCAGTTGCTTTCTCATCTCTCTCAAAAAATAAAGTAATGGAAAAATTTCAGTATGGGTTTAGAATGTCACATGAAACTGATGACCTCCTTCTTAATGTTGAGGAAGGTGCTGTCTCTGTACTGGTTCTTTTAGACCTTACTGCTGCCTTTGACACCACTGACCATCACATTATCCTGAAGCTTCTTGAAAAATCTGGTAAATATTGACTGGGACTGCTATCGAATGGTTCCACTGGACTGACACCAATATGTGTCTTATGCTGAGACGCATATTGTACAATTTGTCTAATGCTCACCTTGTTCATGGCATTCTGCACGGTTCTGTCCTTGGAGCTCTCCTTTTTAACATTTATATGGGTGATGTTATATGACAACAAGGAGTCTACTTCCATTCTGAATCATTTTTATCTCTTTGTTTGGCAGATTTGATTTGGCAAGATACAAGCTTGGATGTCAAATAATTTGCTGAAATTAAATGCAAGCAAAACTGAGCTGTTGGTAATGGGATCTAAAACCCAGCTTTATCCTTTTCCTAGGTTTTCTTGCTCTTTTGGTGATTTCACTTTTGGTGGCTCTTTGGTTGTTTGCAGTTTAGGTGTCCAGCTGGACCCTAGCCTATCATTTGAAAACCACATTTCTACTGTGGTAAAGGCAGGGCTTTATCACCTAAAGAAAATGTCCAGAGTTTGTTGTTTTTGGTCTCCCAGGGATGCAGAGATCCTCGTGCATGCCTTTGCAACCTCTCAATTGGATTACTGCAATGCTCTTTGCAACCTCTAGAACGGATTACTGCAATACTCTTTGCAACCTCTCGATCAGAGTACTGCAATGCTCTCTGTAACCTCTCAAACTGATTACTGCAATGCTCTCTGTAACCTCTCGATTGGATTACTGCAATGCTCTCTGTAACCTCTCGATCAGATTACTGCAATGCTCTCTGTAACCTCTCGATTGGATTACTGCAATGCTCTCTGTAACCTCTCGATCAGATTACTGCAATGCTCTATGTAACCTCTCGATTGGATTACTGCAATACTTGTTGTACCCTCTCTATTGGATTACGGCAATGCTCTCTGTAACCTCTCGATCGGATTACTGCAATGCTCTCTGTAACCTCTCGATCTGATTAGTGCAATGCTCTCTGTAACCTCTCGATCGGATTACTGCAATGCTCTCTGTAACCTCTCGATTGGATTACTGCAATGCTCGTTGTACCCTCTCTATCGGATTACTGCAATGCTCTCTGTAACCTCTCGTTGTACCCTCTCTATCGGATTACTGCAATGCTCTCTGTAACCTCTCGATCGGATTACTGCAATGCTCTTTGTACCCTCTCTATTGGATTACTGCAATGCTCTCTGTAACCTCTCGATTGGATTACTGCAATGCTCTCTGTAACCCCTCTATCGGATTACTGCAATGCTCTCTGTAACCTCTCATTGTACCCTCTCTATCGGATTACTGCAATGCTCTCTGTAACCTCTCGATCGGATTACTGCAATGCTCGTTGTACCCTCTCTATTGGATTACTGCAATGCTCTCTGTAACCTCTCGATCGGATTACTGCAATGCTCGTTGTACCCTCTCTATTGGATTACTGCAATGCTCTCTGTAACCTCTCGATCGGATTACTGCAATGCTCTCTGTAACCCCTCAATCGGATTACTGCAATGCTCTTTGTACCCTCTCCATTGAATTACTGTCATGCTCTTTTTGCTGGTGTTTCTTCTCAATCTGAATTGGCAGCCTTTTTACAGTGATTCTGTGGACTTGTTCTTAATTTTTTTTTTTAAATAATGACTGTTTTTATGATCTTAGGAACTGATTTTTATTCGCATTTTACTTTTTTTATGTTTTTAATGTATTTTTAATTGACTATTACTATGTTCCTGATTTAGTTTTTTCATATTGTGCAGCACCGAGACACCTTGGCGTGAAGGGTGCTATATCAAATTAAAGAAGTTATTATTATTATTATTATTATTATTATTATTATTATTATTATTACATACCAAACATAAAAAACATAAATTAGATTATATACATATACAAATATGACCGACCAACACAACCTTTTCACATAGGAGAAAAATAAGAAACACTCTTGGTAGCCATTTATCTCCCTTGAGATGCAAGGGAGATTTAAAGACAGCCTTGATAAAAAAAAAGATGAGATAAATGGTTGCATTTGCTAATTCCTTGTTTACCCTCACCATACACTGAGGAGCATCACAACCTATTTATCACATAGAACTAAAGCAGCTAGACATTTTCTCAGGAGCTGACGCGGTCAATATACTTTATGAATCTTCCTCACAGTAATAAAATTAGACAAACATTCAGCAAAATGTTCTGTGTCAACGGGGGCAATTTTCAAAGTGCATTTTTTGCTGCTTTTTTTCTTTTGTGTATTTTTTTTTTAACATGGCTATATAAACAATGCATTTCTATTGCAGTAGTGTTGTTAACTAATACTGTAAAAATAATACTTTTAGGAATCTGTTTTTGTTGCAACAAGGTTGTAATGACAATGCAGACAGCAAGTTTCTCTTTTTCAAACATGTATTCAATCTTATTGTAATGTATATAAACCTGGTATTAATCCAGCTGAACAGGAAGTATAGTTTAGCAGGCCTGTTTTTTATTTCACTTGGAGGCTGTTCTATGTATGGACTGCAGATGTGCCTGATTACGAAGGCCGGATACCAATAATAGTCTCCTGTCTAAAACACTATTTAAGGGGCATTATTTCATTTTTACAGCATGAATTAATCAACTCTTTTGGGATTTTCTTTTTTTTTTTACTTGCTATACCAGACTGTTAGTTCTATACATGGAAATGATCAACATCTGTTAGAAAACATACCTGTCCTTTCTGTACTAGGGCCACTCTGCATCAACTACAAGAGGTATACATGACTAAATTAGAAAGATGGCTTTTTTAAAGTAGTTGTGATTGTTGCTCTATCAGGACACTCCCATAGAATTCCAGAATCCTTCAAAAGCCTTTGCTTTTCTTGTTGTGGTGACATGATGCATGAGTCAGGTTTAAGGCAGCCCATTGTCACTCATTACCAGAAGAGGAGAACACTGCAAATGTCAGCAGTTGCTAAAATGATTGTAAATAACACACTCTGCTTTGGATCTTCTAATGTTTAGATACTTTCTCATCTATGATTTATCTACAAGGAACATACCCAATGACCAGTGCAGCCAGAGTAACAGAATCCACCCACAGCTGACAACCTTCATATATATAAAATGAAAAGGATCATGTTGATTTATATAAATATATGTGATGAACCCCTTCTGAATAGAGAGTACCGCATCTCAGCTTTACTGCTCTACATCTGTACTGGGTATTATATGAGCAGCTGAATCTCTCTGCCATTCCCTTTCACTGTGCTCCCAAATCCTGTTATCCTGTGTTAAAACAACACAGTACATTTTGGACAAACACACCCTCTTTTTTAAAATACATTTAAAAAAAAAAAAAAAACAGTGACTTATTTATTTATTTCTTTTTATTCTCTCTTCACATTCTAATGCCCTGTACACACTACATAACCAATATCAAGAACTGTGCTCAAAAACATTTGAATTAATCCAGCTCAACGCGTCCACACTAAAGTACCGTTTAATCTTTAGTTGGGTTTTATGTGTACAAACACTATTAAAATAGTTTGGTTACAGTTCCTAGCAGCACAATGGACTGTGGGAATTAATATGACAATGTGCTACCATGCACTGGATTTAATGATTAAAACACGGAAAATATGGAACTTGTACACATGGAAGACATATAGCTTCTTAATATGAATGTTATGGCCGTGTTTCTTAAAAACACAAGGTACATTTTATCATAATGTGTGCGTTTCGTTTTGAACTCAAGTTCTCCTTGACTGATTTCATCACTCCAGATATCAATGTGCCTTGATTTTGGCATCTGATCACATTGCTCCATGAGCCACCATTTTAAAAGAACATTCAGAAATTGTTTACAGTACAGCAATACTGATTGTTGTTCTTAACTCTTTCAGGCATCTGTTCTGAGTACTGTACTTGTAATCTCAACACACCAAAACATATCAGAAAACATTTTGAGATATTGGAGGATAACAATAAATGTAGTTTGGTATTACAGTATCCACACTTCTGACAAACCGCACTGCCTGATGCGATCTAATTTAGAACCGGACTCGAGACTCGCGAGTACCGTATTAAACGCTGTGTAGTGTAGACGCTAAGCGTATTTAGCACTTTTAAGCTGGTTTAAAGGTTATCTCATTGTAAAGCGATGAAAGTCTGTAGTTATGGATTAAATATTCTGATGCACAAAAGAAACGCAACACTCAGGTCTAATGAATTGAATTAAATATTTTAAACATAGATATCAAACAAAAATACAGATCAAAGAATCATAATATGTTTTCAGTAAGAAACATAACACACTGTCAAAATGAAAGCTTTACAAATTTAGTCTCAGGTATGACCTCCCTGAGCATTAACACAATCCTGGCAGCGTTGACACATAGACCTCTGTCTTCCAGGACATGACCTGTCCCTCACTGAGCCGCTTTCCTGGTTTCTCTGGACTAGTCTGCTGATTGTTGAAGCAAAACATCTCATTCTCCAGGCAACTCCTCTCACAGATAGGCCGCCTTCAATCATGCCGATAGCAACCAGGCAATCTTCATTACTCAAACGGGGCATGGTCCTATCTTTCACTGTTCTTGCATTAATTAAAATCATGTCTTTTTGAATGGCTATTTATACATATTCCCAATCAAATCATTTTGGCAACTTTAACTCAACTAAAACACCAAACACTGGGCACCTGGCGTTTTTTATGAAATCACATGACTTGAGCTCAGTATTTTGTTGTCCCAAGGAACAATCCTACTCAAACAATCAATAAACCTATCTGCTCACTATTTAAAATGTAAATAACATTATGTATGAGATAAAACCTAGACTGTTGCGTTTTCATTGTGCACCACATATATATATATATATATATATATATATATATATATATATATATATATATATATATATATATATATATATATATATATATTATATATATGCAACCTTTCTGTAAAAATTTTTCTGGTTCAAGAATTCTTTTTAATAATAATGAAATCCTAGATTGCATCTTGGCTTTGAAGGTTACTTAAGCTACAGGTGGTCAGCATTCCACATGACTGCAATCAACCCCATGCAGTTACAAAGTGCAGCACCATGTTAAGTAAATTAATTTTGATTCTGGAAACCACAGAATGGCAGGCAAAAAATAAAGTAGTAGGGCTCACCTTTTCTCACCCTTCATCACCCAAGTGGAGATCCTGTCCCAGAAGACAGTTAATGCAGTCATTACCTTAAGATGAACTAGGAGAGCTAAAAGCTTCCCTGCTCTGTCATGCCAGTCCAACTAAAGCTGTTAGCATAGCTAACATTAAACTTGAATATATGAGATTTGATGGAGAAAACCTGTGTCTCAATAGTTCAATAATTCATGACATGAGTGAATCTGTCAATTGTTTGAAACTTAAATGATTCCGAATCACAACTAGAATTAATGCCTGAACAACGTTTTTGACTGTATGTTCATGTTTTTTTTCTCCTATAGTTGATCCTTTAATTTTTTTTTTGAGTAGCGTATGTTTCAAACGTATCAAACTTAAAAACTTTCCATGTGCTGATCATTTTGACAAATACTGAATCTCTGTTAGAATACTGATAAAATCAGCTAAGCTTCTAAAGTTACAATTAACATACAGTCCCTAAAAATAAGAGTCTTATTCTTAACGATTTTAAATCTGATAAGAAACTTGACTTTTTATGTGTAACAGAAACATAGCATCAACAAGATGATTATCTGGTTTAGGTTATGTGGAAAAAGCTTGAGTAGTTAGTTGGGGAGGGGGGACTAGCTGTCTTACCATTTAAATATTGAACTGAGCTTAGTCCTTGTTCCTGATGTGAGCTCATTTGAGTGTTTGGTTTTAAAATGTAGTTCCTCTCAGTCTTTGGTTGTAATTTTAGTTTATCGTTTTTCTGACCTTTTTACATCTTTGTGCCCGACCTTTAACAGAATTCTCTTGTTAGGTGATTTTAATATTCATGTGGATTCCACGAACTGTACATTTGCTGCTGACTTTTTGAGTTTACTGGACTGCTTTGGTCTTGTTCACCATGTCAATGTCCCTACACATATCTTAGATCTCATTCTCACTGGTGGCTTGCCCGTTTCTGACCTTCGTGTTCCTAAGCTTGTCCTTTCTGATCACATTGCTGTTTTATTGGATCTAATTATTCCTCTACCTATGTCTAACACTCAATCTCTCATGAAATTTTGTAATTTAAAATAAATTAATACACTGTTTTTGGATGTAATTGCTGCTTTACTTCTATGGGATCTCAAACTGTGTTCCCCGATGATTTGGTTGCGTCATCCAATCACTCTTTGAGTGACACCTTGGACTATTTTGCTCCTTGAAAAAAAAAAAAAATCACCTTGTGTCATTCTCCTGTTCATTCTCCTGGATCACTGAGGAGTTACATACAATAAAAGCAGTAGGACAGAAGCTTGGGCGTTTGTGGAGGAAGGCACGTCTAACTGTTTATTTGCAATAAGCAGCATCAATTAACCTATGTCACTGCCTTGAAATTAACTAGATCATCATTTTTCTCGTACCTTATTGAAGGAGGCAGTGGTAATTCTAGGCTGCTTTTCTTTACTATTCATCGTATGTTAGAGCCAGCATGTACACTTTCATTACCTCCCTCTATTGACCAGTGTAATAGCTTCCTGGAGTTGACAATATTAGAAAACTGATGCTGCTCTAACTGCTGTTCTTCCTGCCTTCACTGGGACTGTTTTAGTTGATTTTGTAGAGGTTACTCTTTTATGTTAAAATGAATTCTACCACCAGTTCTCTTGATCCTGTTCCAACCCCTTTGTTTAAGACTTGTTTCTCAGTTTTGTATTCTTTTGTTACTAGCTTAATTAATGAGTCACTGAGATCTGGTTATGCCCTCACTTCTCAAACTGGCTGCTATTACTTCTGTACTGAAAAAAAATTCTAGATATTGAAGCTTTATGTACTTACAGGCCAATTTCAAATGCACCTTTCTTGGCAAAAATTTTAGAACGGATGGTAGCGTCTCAGCTTTAGTCTCATCTAATGGTTCTTAAACATTTTCAATCGGTTTTAGACTTGCACATAGCACAGATCTGCTCTTTAGGAAGTTGATATTATAGCGAATGTACATAGTGTAATATATGTTAAAGAAATGAAACAATGTTTCCTTCTTGATATTCAGAAATGCTTCTTTCTTGATCTTTAAAAAGAAAATGCAATATTGACTTTTTATAACACATTTGTAAGAAAATAATTAAGTATGCTGATAGTTATTTAGTCAGAATTTTACCTAGGTAAATGCTTGTGTGGGATTGTTTTTTTTTTTTAATTTTGTGAAAGAACTGCAATACATTATTCCATGGAGACTTTAAAAACATAAATTTTGCACCAAAACGAAATGATATATTTTTTCAATATTGCTATTATATATATATATATATATCATATATATATATATATATATATATATATATATATATATATATATATATATATATATATATAGATCACACACAAAACAGAACAATTCAAGGTTAGTGTTCATATGTTGAGGAAAAGAATAAATATTTAATAAGGCCTGAGTAGGTGAATGAACAATCTAAAGAAATAGGGGTGTTCTGAGGAGCTACAAGATAAAGTCAAGTGGCCACTTTGCAACCCTGCTACAGAAAAACAAACATTTGTTTTAAAGGATATAATCCATCAAGAAGAAGTGTGCTGCATAATGCTGTTTTCTGTGTTTTCTTGTTGATCAAAATTTCCTTGAGACAAATGGCACCCAAATTACATGCTGCCTCCACCTGCCAAGTTTCATTGCTTGGCAGTGAATGATTTTTTCCACTACAGCATTGCAAAGTGTCCAGCTGACTTTAAAAATTACCATGTGTAAGATTGTACCATAAGGGGTACCGTCACCTTATGTTTGTATAAAAGGGTGCCAAAGGTGTGGCAAGAACACAAACCCGTTCTTAGGTAAATTACAATGTTTTATTGACTCTTCACATAAACAATCAAGTTATGTTAAGCAGTAAGGTATAACCCCAGTCTATAGGTGGGAGAGTACAGTGGTAAGAGCCTTCTGTCTCACCTGGAACGGAGGAGGTGGACCAGAGTTCAATTCTTCCCAAGTCTCTCAACTTTCTGTCTTAGTTGTGCATTCCTCAGGCACTGCATTGGCTTGAATGAAGCAACAGGTGGTAGCGGGTTGCATTGACCTTTCAATTATCTCCTGATTCCCATTCCCATTATTCAATGTATCCTTTATTATCTATCCTCTCCAAAACAGACCTTGAATAGGCTCCAGCCTATCTTCACTTGGCAGACAGTCAGTAGCTCTTTCTCTGGGTTTGTTGACAAAGAACATTGCCTCTTCTACAGTACATCACCTTCGACTCTAAAGGTTTTATATAGAAGTTTCACAAAAACATGTTTCCTTGCATGAGAATTATCAAAGACAGACAGTTTGCATACGCTCATATCTATACTGTTTCTCACTGAAAAGCCCGTTCGTGGCTATCCGGTTCTCTACTTGCACAGTTATAGTAGTTCAGAAGAGAGAAAAATTAGACAATTAAAATGATTATTTAACACATATTAAAATATTAAATGATTAAAAGTACTAAATGTTACACCAATATAACATCCAAATTAGGTATCTAAATCTGCCTAATGTAATCTGGGACCAATCCAGCCTCTAATAGAGTTTCAAATTATACTTTTGTTGAGATTGTATTGCTGTTTGTTTGTTAATGTATCTGTTTAATTATTTAAGTATATCATAGTTTCTTTTGTTGGTTGTTTTATTTTTGTGTTTATTGTTATGTTTTTACTGTTGAAATACATTCAAAATAAATTATACTTCGGCAAAAACTTCAATCTGTATTGCATGTATAAGGTAGATGCTTCATAGCTATTATATGCCATGTTTTTTTCTTCCTTTTTAAGGATTTCTTTTTTTAAAAGTATAGAATAGAGGGCTGAATATGGGAGCAAGTATATGGGTTCTCTTGATAAACAGCTGCTAAATGCATTGAGTTCTCAGGCCAGATTAGATCTAGAAGGTCTCACAGTTTTTTAACAATGACAAATTATATGAAAGCAATCTATGGCAGAGAGTGATAGTGGAGAACCACATCCAATAAACTTTCTGTAACACAGGGATATGGACAAACTTCAGTGCAGAGAATAAGAATAATTGGGGTAATAAAAGTAATCTCCAGAGTATAAATGAATACAGTCAATTACATTAAAATGGAATTGATGTGGCAAAGATGTGACCGAAATATGTGGTACAAGAGGAAGATAATTAGTCAATCCACAATCCATTAAATGTATGAAATATATAATATGTAGGGCTGATAAGGCGCAGTTTCTAATTCTACATAATAACTTACTGGTGGACTAAGTGTATAATTAAATGGAAATCACCTCATAATTACACCTGGTAACAACCTGCTTGCAAGACCATTAACATTGCAAAGTAGTTATCATGTAGGAGCAGGAAGCAGTGGCAATTACCTAATTATTACAATGTAATTACACAGATACTCACGCTTTGCTTTCTATTTATATATCAATAGACAAATATAGTGGTTCGTTGAAAAAGAGGTAAGAAATGAAAAGTAGGAAGAGAAAATGTGCGTCAACAAGAATTGCCACTGTTGGATTTTAAATAAGACACCACTGGCAATGGATGTAAGCCTTTTTGTTTGTCAAAGGTAGGTATGGAACTATTTGTTTGGAACAATATATACCAGTAGTTATTTATGCATCCATGACTGCTTCTCTTTGAGTAAATCCTCAGGCACTTTCTGTGAAGCGAAGCAGCAGTCTGTCCAGCAGCGACAGGATTTAAACATGAGACATGGCAGGTAAAGGCAAGATTTTGAGAGATATGACAACCTGAGATTTTTATAATGCAGAGCTAGCGCTGCGGGATGTAAGCATGAGAGGGGAAAGCTGGGCAAGATAACTTAACAAGAAACCTGCCAATTTGAAATCTGAAAGAAAAAGAAAATGCTTTGTTTCCATTGTGAGTTATGGAGGGGAAAGAAAAGACAGAAAAAAACTTTTGACAGCACTACTAAAGTGCTTCCCCTTTATGCTATAATTGGGACAGTGCTAGTGAAAAGACATTAAGGAGCATATGTGAACCACTACCATACTACATTATAACTGGTATAACCAGCGCTCCAAATCAGGGTTTGGGTCTGGTAGTAACTTACCCCCTAATTTTAACACTAAGGGGTCTTTCACATCTAGTCCATTTGGAGAGGATAATTTGCACTAGAGTTCAGTTAACACCTAAGTTCCTTTCATTTGTGCAGGTGTGAAACGTTAAAAATATTAGTTTAGCATCAGAGTGCGCACCAACGAAGAGGACTAGCATTCACCTGAAAGGGTGATCTCAGCTCGAATGAAGTGGAACTGTAATGCGTTTCCCCCTCAAAGTTGGCCAGTGTGAAAGCACTTGCGTTAAAATTCACAATGCAACAGAAACCAAACTGACTGATGATGATGTAATGCATAACCCACTGTATATGTTATAATTTATAACTATTATAATTGTAATTATTATTTTTACATTGTTATTTTTATGTTACATATATAAACAGCTTGGGCTCTCGCATAATTGATCTTTTTTGCCTTAACACACTTTTTCTGCGTTTATGTGTCCTTACAATACAATTATATTGAGACAAGAAAAGCAATGCAACAGCTGACAAAAATTGAAAAAAATAAAGCATTCCTCCTCATTTGTCGCCTTGAAAACGTCTCCTCCTTGCACATAATGCAGCATGAAAACATCAGTGTTGCTCAACAATATTTATTTTACCAGTAGATGCTGAATAACAATTTTACCAGCAGATGCTGAAGAAAAAATTTTTACCAGCAGATGCTGAAAATGTATGTGCAAAGCACTAATATCACAAGCCTTGCACGGGCCGAACCCTCCATGTTTAATAATGAACATCCGCCTAGGCATTAGCAGGAAGGTATCATTTTGGTCACGTGCACAAATCCAGACAATCAGATTCACTTTGCAGTGTGAAAACAAACGCATTCCAGTGCGAGTACAGTCGAGAAGGCAAACTTGAACTCGCTTGGAGGAAAAATATAATTTGTTTGAGATCTAGTGTGAAACCAATCGAAGCAAAATTGCAGCACTTCATTTCATATGCAAGTGAATTCTAAATCAGATCTTCATAAACAAACTAGGTATGAAAGGGGGTAAAATTAAACATTACCTTGAAGTTATGAGTAATCTTAATAAATACTGTACAATATTTAATGGTAATTTGGGTAGGCATTAAAAACGAGCCTTCCATTTTAACTGCATTGTTACTTTAAACTGCTGTACAGCCAGACGTGTGTTCTACAAGGTTCTTCATCAGCTCAGGGCATTTTTGGGGGGTTGTTTCTTGTTTTTTTTGAGGTATCACACTGACTGCAAATTAATTATGTTACTTATATTTTAACAAACAATTATTAAACTCAGTGAACATGCTAAAACTTAAATATAAAGCCATATAGATAAATAAAATAAGGAAATGCATTATTAAGTTATAAAACAGTTTGTTAAATATTATAGGCACCTGTTTTTAGCAGTTGCCTTTGACAATGGATCCAGTTGGATTTGTAGCTGCACTGGGGTGTTTACACTTCAACCTGTGTAGCTTTGTAGTAGAATTTTTCTTATTCTTACTGTGATTGGCTGCAAAGCCATCAGGGCTAGCCAGAGATTGGATAATGTTTGTTGGGTTGTTTTTTCTTTTGTACAGTTTCCTAGTAACTGAAGACAATGTATTCTGGGAGGAGTAGTTGTTAGTGGAGGTTTTAGGGGAGGTGGGAGGGGAGGCAGACAAGCTGTGCAGCAAAATTACTATGCATATTTGTACGCATTAAATTTAAATTGAATGCATTTTTTTATGCATTACATTGAAATTTAGTGCGTATTTGGGATGTTTTAATATGCAAAAGCAGCAGGTAAGCAGCTTATCTGGACTGCTGGATATAACCATCCTAAAAGTAACGTTTGAATTGTCATATCTGGACATTTCAATGCCTATAATAATTAGCTATCATAGGATGTTTGTTTTTTGTTGCTGTACCCATGCTGTGCTCAGAAGACTACCTGTAAATGTCCTTCTCAGTGTTGATCCAGATAGAAAAAAAAAGAAACTGGATCTGTGGAATGAATTCTAATTCATGCTGAGTTTTCTTTCAGGTGTTTTCGATTACCAGCTTCATCGTGTCGGCTGTGTTTAATTAAGGGGTCTTTGTTTGTGACTGAGTTTTTATCTCAAAGAAAGAATATACTGACAGTGACGGTGCCTGCTTCCTTCTTCGTCGTCTTCTTCTCATAAGCTTAGATGTGTGCTTGTTTATTGTGTGAGATAGATCGAAACATTGCATGATGAATGGTTATTACATCATTCAGGAATGACACTGCTGCTTTGATGTGGGTCTGCCTCGAGGAAGCTGCCATTTCAAATGATGGTTGAGCTGAGAGGAAATAAACAAGGAATCCAACCCTTCATGTTTTCTCAATTCAAATATTTATACATTTTCTTTTTTACAATTTGATAAATGGATATTTTTATACAAGCAGTTTTAGGTACAACAGCTTAACTCATGCAAAAGTAGAAAAGCAATATATTTAAGACTCACTACCCCTGAGATCATAAGCTGCCTATCAAAGTATTTGTCTTACTGATTTTAATATTGCAATATAAAAATTATTCTTACAATCAATAGCTAAAACACACAGCTTACACGGAAAGTCATTTATAAGCACTCACCCAAAACTTCTGATTATGTTATGCTCATTTTAACAACTGCATAGTACTCTTCTTGTCACCAGACTCCATAGTCTTGCACCTAACTCAATAAAAACAACTTGCTTTAGGAAAGTTGAATTGGGAAAATCAAGGTCTTGCAATGATAGCCCGTCACAGTGAATGTCCAACTCAGGAGTTCAGTTATTTCAGATCACTCTAGCAGCAAGGGAATAATGCAGAAGGACACCCAAATCAGTCTGATTAATTTGCTGTATTTAAGTGAGAACATTTTCTATAGCAGTCTGCTTTAGGAGAGGACACAAGCAACCATGAAATGCCACAAACAACACTCTTCCGTGTGTACTCTGTATCAATAGTGGAGAATACAGCAACAATACTTGCATTTCTAAAATCTATACATTAGTCATAGTTATACAGAGTACACCAAAGAAAAAACACATTATTTATCCCTGGTATGTGATGTTATGGCTACTAATTTACTTTTGTATCTATCATATGAAACATTTCCCAGTGTGAGGAAATTGAAGAGACATGAAGATAAATCAAAAAGGATGGTTGCACTTGATGTCATAAATAGAACATTGGTGCTCCTGCTGAGCAATGGATAAAATGTCATTGAATTGCATTGCTGAAGGGAGTGGGCAGGGCATGACAGACTTTACACGACATAACTCCTCAACCGAGGTACTTCATCCCCAACAGAGGAAGTTCATCCTGTCATTATTAAATTATGTATCTTATTTCCTTCTAAAATCAATATTACTGTAACTTCTATTCCACCCACTAAGAAATTTTAAATACAAACAGCTAGAATCTTTACAAGAGTAAGATCATTAAAATAGCTGCCTCAGCAATGGGAAGTGGTGTCTGAGTAACCCCAAATAAACTCTCAGGAGAATAAGCAAACACTGGAGATTTAGGGGTCGTGGGATTTTACAGAACAGTTTCCTCCCCCACTCCTAAACCAGAAAAAATAAAACACATGGTTCTATTATCCTGCTAACTGAAAGGGATCTAAATATAGAACCAAAAAAATGTCTAAGCTAAAAAAAAAAAAAAAATTCCCATCAGTGCACAAATTCTTTATGTGGTGGTGTGACAGGATAGTGTTTCTGGCAATGTTGTTTTGACCAGGAAGGGAGACTCAGACACAGAAGTTACAGTTTCAAACCGTGCTAATGAGAACTTTAATTAATAAAAGAAACAAAACACTAAAAAGAACGGACTCAAACAAAACAGTTTTACAAAATAAAACGGCACATGGGCCAAAACAAAAGGTTTATACAAAGCACTCACAAACATAAACACACAGGACACAGACATCCACCAACACTGACATTAACTCCAACCCTAACTAAGCTAACACCCTTGATCACTCAATTTATACAGCTGTGGCTGGAGCCTTAATTAACTATGTGCACAGTCAATGGCCAATGGTTGCCATCATTGGCCGGCCTCCCCACTAAAACACAACTACCATCCCCTCATGTCCATCTTTTGGGTGGGTAGGTGGTCGGGGCTGTGGTGGGTCTCCTAGTCTTCTCACCTCTGCCTTCTTCTGCCAGGGTGTCCTTACTGCTGACAGCAGGGCGAGGGATTCCAGCAGCAAAAATGCTGCTAGTGGCAACACAGGCAGCTGCAATGATAATGTTGGTAGTGGCAATGCTGGCAGCAGAAATGTTGCCTTCTCTGGACCTGCAGCCAGCAGTGGTCATGCTGGCAGTGGTGTAGGGTACTGGCATGGGCAACTCCGGCAGTGGCAATGCTATCAGTGGCAATGCTGACAGCGGAAAGGCTGGCTCCTCCAGACTTGGAGCCAGCAGTGACAACGCTGGTACTGGAGACAGTGGGGCCTCTCCTTGTAGCGCTGAGCACTCCGACTGTAGGGACAGTGGCTCCTCCCTCTTCAGCTCTGGAGGTGTCACTGGCTTTATTGCTTACCTCCAGGGACGACCGCTCCTCCTTTTCCTCTTCCGAGATGTCAGTTGTTCCTCCTCCTCCTCCTCCTTCTCTGGGAGGCAGCAGTTGAGTACAAAATGGTCCCACTCCCAGCATATGAGGCATCAGCTTGAGACCTTGAGGGTGCTACTGTAGGTGTCCTCGCTGCCCTCCTGCCATGCAGATGACATAGGTGCAGGATCTTCCAGCAGTGCCAATGGTGGCTCCTCTTTCTGTGGCTCTGGAACTGGCACCGGCTTCTTCGCTCGCCTTCGGGGATGACCACCCTTCCCTTTCTTCGGCACTTGAGCCAGCATTTTGAGAGCCTTCAGGCGGAGCCATTCCTCACACATCCCCACTTCATCCTGAAAGGCCTCCCTGAAGTGTTCTCCGCATGGACACTCCCTGCTGCCTCCAATCAGCGCTGCTGCTGCTTGCCTGCACTTTCCTTTTGCTCCATTTTTTCTTCGCTTTCTCTTTTATTTCTCAGTAAAGTCACAGCACTTGGAAAAGCACATTGTTTAGTTATGTTAAACATTGTTTTCTCTTTCTATCACTGAAAAAAATTTAATAAAAAAATGTACAATATACAAAATTCTGAACATGGATAATTATATCCATTTTTATTATTTAGCTGACCACTTATTTTTAAATTTGTTTTAATAATTTGCTATATTAGAGTAAAATAAGTTATATATTATACTATATTAAGTGGTCTGAAACATTTATTAATTCATACACATTTTTAGTTAAGTTAGAATCAGTATATTTTACTGAAACATTACAGGATTTTAATATTTTTTTTTTAACTGGACTGTGGTTTTTACTGATTTATACCTGATTTTTGTCTATTATTCAGTATTTTTTGTTACTATTTTCTAGGAAATACACAATATTTTGATTCAAATTCTGTTCTATTTTGACTACGACATTGTAGTAAGCAGCCCTACACTGTATCATAGGATACAGCAGACGTTTAGACGTCAGAGAATCAAATAATGTTCAACTGTGGTTCTCTGTCACTTCACAAACACATTATCACCTGATTATATTGGCCAATCAAAATCCAATTGTTGTGGCAATTGCTAGGTGTAGTAACTACTAGCTTGATCAAAAACTAAATTGAAATACTTACACAAAAATATAATATTTTTAGTGTATGAGGAATAGGGAGAAAACGTAAATCACTTTATGAATATTCAAAAGAAAACAAATGTTTCAAAGTATACAAAAATCAAACATAGCAGAAGTGGGTCAGATGAGGTAGATGATGCATAGCGCTGCAAATACTGCTGCATCGAGGTACATGTTCGTGCTGACAATAAAAGAACATACTGAAAAATAAGTGACACGTTAAACTAAAACAATAAAATGAACTGAGAGACATGCAATCCATTTGTGTAGCTTTTACAACGCTTTAATAAAAAATAGGCTTTGCTGGACAGTCACTGTTTATTGCAGAGAGGTGTGTATTGGTGACTTCGTGTGACAGTACTGTTCGTCAGCTAAAACGCTGACAATCTTAATGGTAAATATTTGACAGAAAATGGTGATGCTTTAGTTGGTAAAAGTATGGAGCGTATTGATGGAAATGTCCAGTGTGATTTTTGACGCTCCCGATGGCTTGCATTACCCAGTTCTGTCAATGTTCTTTTCTTTTTATGATTTCAAGGTGAATAAACCTGGCTTGTTTTCTGCTGATGTCATGTTCATACCTTCTGTAGATACTATTTCCGTCAGCACAGCGATTGCTCAAACGTTCGCAAAGTACCAGCTAACTTGGGAAAATGTGGACTCCACTTGCACGTATTCTGTTTCATGATATATGCCAGGGACATTAAACTTAATCAGATACCAGAACTGCTATGCATCATATTCCACATGTAAAGTCTGTATACAATATTCTTGAACCCGATTTTTACTGATGTTTCAAATAAATGTTTTTGTTTTTTTTACCGATTTTATCCCTATTTTAATATATTGTAGTGTACACGGGGGAAGACAGCAGCAGCAGGGCTGGTAGGTGACGTAATCACATACGAAGATATAAAGCCAATATACGTTCCTTGCAAAGGAGCCAGCTTTTTGGTACAGCCGTATCGGCGTTATGCTTTAGTGCAAGAGGAACCGGGTTCATGCCTGCCCTCCGCCTGTGTGTGGATTAATGCGCCTGCCTGCGGGAACAGAGACCGCTAAAGATATGTAAAAAAAATTCACAGAATTTTTTTTTTTTTAAAGATAAAAAACTAAAATGCGGAACACTCAGTATACAGTATATGTCCAGGTCACTGTTGTTTTCTCAAGAAGTGGAAAAATAATACTATAAGTTAATGTGTCAGGTGGCTTTGGAAAGGTTGCTGCAATATTAATTCAAAAAGTAAACTCTGTGTTGTACTCTAATACCCCTTTCACACAGGCCAGTTATGACGACTCAGAACTGGCAATGATGCAGCATTTTGATCTGTGTGAATTGCCTATACCATTACAGAGCCGTCATATTTTATGCCGTCGATGGCACTGAACCATCTTTACTCCTGTGTGAAATGCTGTGCCAGCACTGAAGCGCTATAGTAGGCGAAGATTGAAAGTTAACATCCCATGTGACTGTATATCAGACGTGTTGGGTATTTTTGTCGTCAGTGTTACACGCGTTCATTTTGTTCAACGCAGTGGCTGATAAAGAATAAGGTAACAATTGGAGTCTGGAATTGTTAACTTTACAGGCTGACAATTCACAAATAGAATGGGCGGTGGTGCGTGATGCTGTAATTTATGAGCTAATCACTGTTGCCATGAAAACGATCTGTTGACTGACAGGTTTGAAAGTTGTACTCACATGATCTCTTTGGCTGTGTGAAAGGGTTATGACGGTATTATACTGGCATAGATTGTGCAATTTCGTGCTGTGTGAATGGGTATTTTAAATATTTTTTAAACATCTTTGAGGGCTCAACAGCAGCATTTGTGTGTGAAAGTGGCTTAATTTTAAGTACCATTTACCAGCCAAATCCCTAACAGGTTTTATACAAGCTGATTAAAGTGTCACCTAAAATAAACATTCGTCTGTCTTAAGAAGCCACCAATGTCTAAGTTAAAACTTTCACAACAAATATTTATATATACAGTAGAGTAGTTGTTAAACAACTTTCCTTAATGTTTTATTAAACCAACTCAAGGTAAACTAGTTCACCATAAAGCCATCTTTAGATCAGAAAGGGGGATTATTCAGAATCATAATGTTAGTGAATGTTCTAATATTTCCAAGGAGGACTGATTCTGCCAGCAAACCTAAATAATAATAATTAAACAAAAGAAAACAATGCCTTTTGCCTGCTCTTGGGCCCCTTGTCACATCTTTATCATTTTCATATGGTTCACATTGGCTGTTAACAGACCTTTCTGAGAACAGCCAAACCACGGCACGCTAGGCCTCAGCACAAGCAGGCTAATCCAAACAAAAGACAGGAAGTCAGACATTTCATGCTGCTCTGCTACATTCAGCAGCAATGGCTCTAACCTTTGGGGAGCAAACTCCAGGCTTTAAAGCTTTCAGGAATTTATAAAAAAACATCAAACCTTAAAACTGCACTGAATCATCCATCTTAAGTTAACTGCCTAACTTGAAGGTCACTTTGCTTGCTGACTAATACCATAATGAAACATTGTTCTAAATGTCGTTCCTTGGAGACAACTTTTCCTATTTATTAATTACTATTGCAGCGTTAAAAAACATGGTACATTTTAATTCCTGAAAAACAAAACAAACCACATATATTTTATTATGATTGTTTTAGAATACAGGACCAACCTTATTCCAATGATATTATATAGACCTCTATTTTCATGTCTATTGCAAACAATTGAATGCTGTGGTAGAAATAATTTCCCTTTTAAAGTGTATGTTTTTTTTGTTTTTTTTGTTTTGTTTTTTTTTTAAAGATTTTAGCTTTTTTTTTTTTATTCCATACCTTTACAAAAAGGCAATGCAGTGGCCCTGTACTTACTGTATGAACAATGACGACACAAGCTAGTCTGAGGGTTCTACAGGGTATTACTCTGATATTGCAATAATATATCATGGCATCTGGTTTGTTGGTGTGTGTGTGTGTATGTGTGTGTGTGTGTGTGTAATGAAAAAATCCACAAAACAAGCTCGAAGAGAGTGAAGTAATGCAGCTTTCTAAGATCAAAGAAGAAAGTTACATACTGAGATAGTGTAATTGTGCAATCAGTAGTCTGCATAAATACCATTGCAGTAACTGAGCTGTTCAGAACATTTCTAATTGATGTTAAATTAAAAAGATGATCTATGCAGAGAAGAAGACATTTCAGAGACATTTCTAGCTATGCTTCCTGATTATACACTCCATTACTGCATCTCGGAGTATAAAGGCCATTCTTTGCCATCACATGGCTTGCAGATCTGTCAATCAGTGGTGCATAAGCCATGATTTTATCTGAAGGTTGGTATTTTATTTTATTTTAAGTTTGAGAATGTATAGGCATCTGAAGCCTTCTGTGGTGGGATCGACTTCAACGAGGTTTAATGAATGGAAAAGTGCTATTGTAACTGTTTGCGTTTATACATTAAAACAAACTGTGTTTAAGAGTTCATAAGTATCAATTATCAGACTAAGTTACCTAGTCTATATCTCATTACAGACATCCCAATTTATACAATATTGTGGCTTTATAGCTATAAATACGCAATAAATGTAACCCAAACATCATACAATTGGAGCCCTGGTATCAGATTTGCTCTTAATTGGCTTTATTCTGAAAAGGACCAAAGTATAAATATAAAAACCTGAGCCTAGTAACACCCACACTAAGTCATATTGCCTGAAAATGTTTAATGCTATATACAAACAATAGTCTCGTTATTCAACCTAAAGCTATGTTATAATGTGTTAGAATAATGATTCATTCTTTAAAATTGTCAACAGACCAGTCTTTGTGTACTTCATAACACTTTTGAAAACTTTACAGATCAAAGTAAAATGACACCCGTATTTCTGCAAGACTGCCTAAGGAGGTGCAGCAAAGCTAAAATTTACTATGAAAACAATGTGCCATGGTTCTCCTTCTGTAAGGAATTGTAAAAGATATAGAGTACATAAAAGTCCAACTGTTGTTGTTAGATAGTCCTTAAATGTTTTGTGCATGATAAAATTGATTATAATTTAAGATCTTCCCTCAACAAAAGCTTCAGCATCACTGCCTTTCATCACTGTGTAGCTAAGAGAAAGAATGGAGGGGGGGCCTGTGCTCTGGGTAGTGGACACAGGCCATGTAAACAGATGTGGCTTCAGAGAGGAGAGAGTGAATAGCTGTATTGTTCAGCTGCATACTCCAAAGGCTGTGTTTGAAATAAGGCAAACTACCGGTTTTGGGGATATAAGGGTGGCTGCCATAGGCCCACAAAGCCAGACAGTGTTTGGCTTCAACTCTTTCCAACAGAAACATATGACTTTATATTTTCCCCTCGGGATGTCTTGAATTCAGTGGGCTCTTACAAAGGAATTTGGGTCTACATTGGCATTGTACAGATGTTGGTAGATTTACTCAAACAAAGAAGAGAAGGGTAATTTCTCTTCCCATTTATTCAGTGCATTCATGTCTCTTGGTAATAAAATAAATAATGCATTACATGATAAACGTGTATTTCAGAGCATCTGATGTACCTGTGTGGTGCTTAAAAGCAGTGGGTAAAAAGTCAGACTAGTAGTTCTAAAAAGACACCAAGTCTTTCTGGGAAATAAGATCAAATCCACCTACGGTATTTTTTTTCATCTGATGGTCCTTTTTAGGGCAAAGTTAAAATATTGGTTACTGTCGTTAAACAGTAACTAAACAATATTTTATTTAATTTACAAGTTACAAACTTCTGCGCTACAAAAAAAACTGTTTTTCTCCCCACAGGTATTGAATGGTAAAATTTGATTTGTGAAGACATAAAAGGCAATATGCAGTTGCATACAAGTTTGGAAACAATGACAACTGTATAAAATGTGGAAAACTCTCATATATTATAGTGTTTCTATTGAAAGTGATGGCATTGATAATGCACAGGATTGCATGGTGAATGAATTCAATTGTAAATGCCAATAAATTTGGTATCATTCTATCAATTCCACTGTAGCATCCCCTTTTCTACAACCACAACATTGCCATAGTAGTACCACTGCAAATGAAAAATTATTTAGGAAAGGTTAGCCTAAATTATATCATATGAAGATCATACCTAAATGCTATTGGTCTGTAGATTGGCAATAGTGACACAATTGGTCCACAATTGTAATGTCAGTAGAAACACCTTAAATCTTCTCCAATCTAACATTAAATGTGTTGTGTGCGCAAAACCTCAGCCACATAATCCTACAGTCAAACCATAAGTTAACCTAATCAGCTGTCTGATTTTATTTAAAAATATATATGTTTTTGTAGGCAGTTCATTTTAATAGTATTGTGCAACTAGGAGCTTCAGATCATCTCAGACATTTTGTACGTTAGTATACTATTAGGTATAATACAGGTTGTATAAGTCTTAATAAACTAGTTATACTAATTGCTGGTAGAGAACCCTGCAATCGTTTAGAGTAGATTCCATAAAGTCATTTTCTGTAAAACATTTGTTGTTATTATTTTAGGATTGCAAGTGTCTTTTTAGTTAAATGAAGGTACTGTTATAGTGTCCTACTATGTTACATCTGGGTATTAAACTACTTATGGTGAACTTACCAGCTGCTGTTGACTGCTTTAGAGGATCTTATTGTGTAAATATGCATGGCACAGAATTTCTTTGCAGCTTGCAAGCTGTTGAGGGATGCATAATTACTGCTCTCTGCTCTACACCCTGCAAACACCAGTACAGACATTTCCGGGTAAAAATAGGAGAACACACAAACATTGAGAAAGAACAGATCATGTAAAACAAAGATACAGCTGAAAATAAAACACGGCAAAATTAGAACAAGACAGGGATGTCATCATGACACCAGTTACAATTGGATACCAAGAACCCTATCCAAGCACAGCCTGGACAGATTTTTGTTCTGCATAGTGGGATGGTGTTTTAACACAAAGGCACAAAAGATCTGCAACTGCTGTAGCAGAGGTTACCAATGAAGATAAGAAAATATATTTTCAATTTTACTGTTAACTACATTTGTATTATTTTGAGCTGTAAGGCACTAGTGAATCCAATGGAGCAAAAAATAAATAAATAAATTGCAGTTGGTTAAATCTAATCTATTCGCTGTAGTATTAGTTATCTAATAGAGAAGTATGTATTCAGAAGTGTGCTTTCATAGCACCCTGTACTGAGACGCATTTTAATAGCTCAATCTATTGTATGTACAACTATTTTTATTTTATTTTATTTTTTATTGAGTACAGCTTCAATGCTACAAACTAAATAACAATGTAAAATTCATACAGTATAAAGTGACAAAATAATTCAGTTGCTATCCCTGTGAAGACATTCATTTGATGAGTGTAAAGAACAACCCCCAACCCATTTTTTTCATATGAATCAGGTCCTTTTCAAAATCAAGTTGCAACTTCTGCAAGGACAGATACCATTTTTAATTGTGCTGTCACTGGCAAATGTCAAAAAAATGGTAACAGATTAATCTAATTCCTTTTGTTTTTACATTAGTTTTCTATGAAGGTGTCAAACCTATGTAAAGAGTAAAGGACATTTGGTATTTGTAGACAATATATCACTGTATTTCTGGGGAATGTGCACTATTGTGTTGTCATTTTATTTTGTTTATATATTCTTTTTTTTTTTTTAAGCAAGACAATCTATATATCACCGTTGATTGAAATGTTTTTCTCCAGATCCTTTTTGCCTTCAGAGCTATATATAAAACTATATATAGAACTAAGTTTATGCTGCAGTGTTCTGACATGCTTTTGGACTTTGCTTTTAAATTAAACTAATAAGCACTTGGCAAAGGACCAAAAAGCGTTGAAAAGGTAGGTGGTGGGGGGTGGAATGGTCAGTGGAGAGGGATTGCATCCCTTTATTTACTCCCAGTGATGTCATGTGGATCACCCTCCCCCTAAAGTCAACTCTGACAGGATTGGAGTTGCTTTTTATACACGAATGTGTCCCATGTATTCATGAACTTCTTTGACAGCTCAGCCTCTTTTGTTAGGAGGTGAAACCCCATATCACGCCCCAGTCCACTCTCAGCTGCCATATGGCCTGCCGGTGACAGGGGCCCACAATGGAAGTAAAGAAAAAGAAAATCAAACTAGCAGCAGCAGATGAAATTGATTTATTTTCACTGAGAAAGAAGGGGGTGGAGAGTTGAAATATAAAACCTTTTGCTGAGCCAGGCCAACAGTCTGTTCTTAGTACAGCCCTCCAGATTTTTTTGTTTTTGTTTAAAGAAAAAGTGTACCGAATAATTAATAGTAATACAAAAAAGCCAGCTTAACTATTGTGTTATAGCTCTAAGTTACTAAACTGCTGCCGCTTTGCTGACCAATTTAAACAAAGTCTCAATGGGGAACTAAATATACATTTGTAAAAACAATTTCAAACTGCTTTCAAGTAAGGTTCTCCATATTTCCAGTTATCAAACCACCATCACCATCTTGTTTCTTATTACATATTTGAGCTCAATACATGTTTTGTTTTCATCTCAGTGGAGTTTTGATTACTCTCGCTCTCATAATTCTCTCTGTCCTCTCCAAGTAAAGTCTGTCATTTTGTGAAATTCCTATTTTTATGTGTGTCCTATGTGTACACCAGTAAGGCTTTTAATAAAAGTAGAATTTGAATAAAAGTAGTACAGCTCGACAACTCAATTTAAAGCTTCTGCAGATGCATTGGCACAATATCCATGAAGAATAAAACAATTGCTATGTATAAAAGCACTCCATTGTAAGGAGGAGTTTTATGCTGTCAGAGTTATTTTAATTTGTTCTTGCTTCAAAAAAAGGCCCCAAAATGTGTTTCTAGATTGAAAATATCACTTTCACATACATCTTCATGTTCACTTCCTTCTATGAGTTAACTATATAAATAACTAATTACCAAACACTTTGTGATTGTAGTTTTATCAGCATTTTGCAAATATTGTTTCCACGTAAGCCCTCTCCTATGGTCTCAGCTGAAATCTAGTACGTTCCTTATGGTAAAAGTTTGATTTGTGACAGTTGTTGGGTTTAAGAACACAGTCAACTGAAATCCCCCCCCGACACCCCCCCCCCCCCCCCCCCCCCCAACAAAGGAAAAACATTCCAGATAAATTCACTGCAATGAAAAAAATATATATAATGATACAAAAAATAAAAATAAAATAAAATAAAGCAAATGTCTTTGAAACTTATACGTCGAATGGACTGAACTATACCAGCTGTATGACAACTTTATTTTTTATTTTTTTTTATCATCATTACTAAGCAAGTTGACGCTAATATGGCTTCTATGCTGCCGCTGCTGCTGATGATTTGACCATGTTTCTGACAGACAATGTTAATGAACGTGCCAAGTGTCCCTGTTGTTGTAGCTTTACTGCAGAGTCAGACAAATAAAATTGAAATCTTTTGCATTGTTTTGAAGACACGAACATGTCAAAATGATCTATTTAGACCTGAGTGGCTCATCTGAAAGAAGCACAGCTGTGTGGTGTGCAGGATGAGTCATACAGCGGAGGTTTGTGCAAACTTCAGGGACTGCTTCTCCTCATCGCACTACAGCGAACGTTGCTGGCCAGGCGCCCAGTGAGCGCAGAGCGGATACTAGCTGGGCTGGCTTGTGTCCTCTAAAGGCTAGTAGCTCGCTGACCTCCTGGGAGTTCCTGGGTATAAAAGAGGAAGCTGTCTTGGTCGTGGGATAGGAGGATGCCCACTGAACTTTCTGGTCTCTGAGATGTGTGGGGAACTGCTGCGGTGAGGAGAACAAATAATTGAACATTCCAAATTGGAGACAAAATTGGGGGTAAAATAATTGGACACATTAAATAATAATAATGCCCTATTTAGCTATATCTGAATTAATATATAGAAGTATATATAGAAGTATGCATTGATGTCTTTCCTGTCTGTTTTGTATGTATGTTTTAGAAAGTATTTCCAAATTCATTGCTATTTTAGAATAATCCAACAAGGCAGTTTCAGAAATTACAAACGTACTGTAGGTACAGAGAGATGAGTCTGACTCAACAGTATAGCTGGAGAACATAGTAGTGGTCAGACAAACAAATCAATGCTAGGTTTTATAATGATCTGTACAGGTCAGATCTCTACCTACAGGGATGAAGGAACCTTCCATTCTGAACTGACAGGATTGTGACCCAATTAAGTCATCTTAAATGTGATCAAACCTAAGACCTTGGTGTTCTTCTGCATCAAACATTGCCTGTAGCACTGAAGTCAAAGGTGTGAACAAAGTACAAATACTGACATGGTTCAAGTCTATGTTCTGGAAGAATGAAATATTATTGTAATTTCCAGCAATGTGCATTCTGAAGAGACTACCTAAATATCTCAGAAATTATTTTTTTGTATTGTAACAGGTGTACTTTATGGCCTACAAGAATTCTTTTCAGACATGTAATATTGTTTGTGCAGGTAGTGTCAACACTAAACTCTATCAACATCTATTTAATGACAATGCAAAGGTAGACTCCAGACAAAAATAAATTATTATGCTTTGGGACTTGTACAGGTATCTAATCATACAGTTTTAATAATTAAGAACAGAGTTGGATCAAAGACCTGGACTGGAAATGCTGTCAACCCCAGCATGAATACATTCTATAGAGGGCATTTTCTGCCAAATATTAACTGACATGCTTCCAGCTGAGGATGCTTAACTATTGCCACAGTCAATTATTTAGTAGGCAGGCTCACTACATCTATTTTACTTGTTTTATCTAATAATATACTATATATATATATATATATATATATATATAGTATATCTTATATATTATATATATATATATAGATATATATAGTAAGCACACCGTGTGGATCTAAATTGTGATACACAAATTTCACTATGTAAAGTGTTAATGTAACACAATTTTTGTTCCTGGGTAGTAAGTGTTATTTCCTAATTGCTTATGCCTCAAAAGTATAGAAAATGGCTATTATTCCCCACAAACTTTGCTTTTGTGACCAGGACAGTGATATTTCAAAATAGCACTATTTCCAATGGGAAAACGGACAAATGTGTGTCTTTTCGTTCACATAAAGTCAGAAAAAAACAACATATGAATCCAAATATACTAAAGTAATACAAAAATGACTATAAAAGATTTAGAAGTGAGTAGTTTTTCAAGATTTACGATTATACTGTAAATACACAAAAGCAAAGTTTGTGGGGAATAATAGCCATTTTCTATACTTTTGAGGCATAAGCAATTAGGAAATAACACTTACTACCCAGGAACAAAAGAAAAAAAAAAAATTGTTACACTGTGTTTTCATTTGGATTTAGGTCAGGGCTCTGACTGGGCCACTCAGGGACATTTACCTTTTTGTTCCTTAGTCACTACAATGTAGCTTTGGCTGTGTGCTTTGGGTCGTTGTCATGCTGAAAGGTGAACTTCCGTCCCAGTTTCAGCTTCCTTGCAGAGGGCAGCAGGTTTTCCTCAAGGACTTCTCTGTACTTTGCCCCATTCATTTTCCCTTCTATCCTGACAAGTGCCCCAGTCCCTGCCGATGAGAAACATCCCCATAACATGATGTTGCCACCACCATGCTTCACAGTAGGGATGGTGCTCTTTGGGTGATGCATTGTGTTTGGTTTATAGTTGAGTCTTTGCTTTGAAATGCACTACCAAACAGAACCTACAGGAATTGTTGAATTTATCCTGAAATCATATGAATCACTACAATTTAACACAGGTGGAGGCCACTTAACTTGGTGTGTGATTTTGAAGGAGATTGGTTACACCTGAGCTAATTTAGGATTGCTATTGCAAGGGGAGTTGACACTTATCCAACCAAGCTATTTCAGTTTTTATTTTTAATTAATTTTCTACATATTTCTAGAATATTTTTTTCACTTGGAAGTTGTGGTGTAGGATGTGTAGATAACTGAAAAAAAACAACAAACCATTTTAATGCATTTTAATTCCAGGCTATAAGGCAACAAAAGGTGAAAATTTTGAAAGGGGGTGTAGACTTTCTATATGCACTGTATATATATATATATATATATATATATATATATATATATATATATATATATATATATATATATATATATATATATATATATATAGACGATCGACTACTTTTAACCCCACATACCAATCAATGTATATTCATATATATGTCAAAAGGCACCACTATTAAACTACAACATAATTAATACTGTTTATTTTCTTTGAATCACTTTAATATTCTTTCTGCTATAAAGGTCACGTGGTATGGTATTGTAGCAAACGGCATTTCATACTTTACATAACATAATATTTTCCAATTAGTTTATCTGAGAGAGGGATTTATTTCTGTACATTGAGATACGACCCTTTATCTGACTTTGAAGAACAAGCTCTACACAATCTTTATTTTTTTTTTTTTTTTATTGCAAGTTGGCACACATGTTGAAATCCGTAGCAGATTCTGAGGAAGTGAGAGTAGCAGTGTTTTTTTTTTTTTTTAATGTATTCTGCACACTGTTGCGTGGGTAGGAATGTTAAAATCAGCAGTTAGGTTTGGGCTGAAAAACAGGCATCTCGTGGGTGTACAGCAGTCAGTCAGCAAATACCTCAGGGAGAAGCAGCAGAGGATCAAGCAAACCCAATATGTTAAATGACGAGAGTAATTTCAAACTGTGAATATATGTTTTCTTCATTCTCACAAAGGAAACAAGGTATGTAAGTAACATAAATATATACTGTTAAAGATATAAATATCACATTACATGTGTCAATAAATTTAACAAGGTTGCCATGACCTACACACATAGTTTGATGAGATCAGTCCCCAAGATATTGTCTTCAAAAGATAAGCCAATTAGGTGTCAGTCATGTGAAGAAAACTGGTCACTGTTGCCAAGGGTATCAATTCCCCTGCAGGTGATAACAAATACTTTTTTACATAATTTTGTTCTCTGACCAACATTTTTGTTTC
This sequence comes from Polyodon spathula, assembly GCF_017654505.1. Lineage (NCBI taxonomy): Eukaryota > Metazoa > Chordata > Actinopteri > Acipenseriformes > Polyodontidae > Polyodon > Polyodon spathula. Next base: position 99,114,075 of record NC_054534.1, read on the forward strand.
CAGTACAGTAGGGAATTTGGTATACAGATTTGTTGATGTGGGTCACTATTTCATATTCTAACCCAACTGCAAATTCCCCTTCACACAACAAAAAAAGACACACAGACACAAAAACTCTAGCACCTACAAAGAAAAAAGTCCACACACAATTTTCATGCATGTCTCTCAATTGAAGAAAACTGCAATACTGTATGTTCATTTGTCGGATTTTAATAAACATGTTTTCACTTCGTAGTTTCTTTTAAGGTTTTTCCAAAATTTGGAAGTAAACAAGTCCACAAACAAATAAGGTCATATGCACAAAGCTTCAGTGAGTTATTTAAAGATGTTATTTGGATGCATTTAAAGAAAAAAAAATCATTACGTTACTCATGAGTTTGAGAAAAGGTGCTCATAAACTTGCTAAGTGATCTAAGTTCCAAAAGTCATATAATATTCTTCTTTTTAATTAAAACAGGGTTCTTAATTATACCACAGGCATCATTCCACAGACATGCATGTTAGTGAGCGTGAGAAGTGCTACCTCCCACCAAGAAAAGGTTATCTGATTCTGCTCAGACTTGTGCCTCTCAGGCTGCCTTTGCCTCGATGTCTCAGCTGTCATTATTCAAGTGTTGAAGAGGTCATGAGATCATTCAGACTGTAACAAAGCCCTAAACCTCACCCAAAGTCACAAAGTGTGGCCAGCACATTGCTTTGATTAGCATAGCCAGTAGAATAATATCAACAATGATAAAACACCACTGAGCAATGACATCTTCAGCTTTTGTTTAAGTGTTAATCAGCTACATTGAAAGAGATGGCCTTAAGAAAGAATGGGAAAGAAGCATTTATTACAATTTTGCTTGAGTTTGCCGAGTTTATTTTGTCTTTGCAAAGTAAATGTTTCAAAATCAGTTATTTTGTTATTCAAAGTTGTTATTTTGAGTGTTAAGTGATAAATATCTCACTTACCACTATTTTGCCTCAATTGATAGTCTGTTGATCTACGCAAGGACATCATTTCTTCAACCGCAACACCAATAACAACTATCACTTCTTGTCAGTATCATCAGTTTATCATCAGTTTAACCTAATCAGAGAAGGTAGCTTGATAACACTGTGTAACAAAAATATATATATTTTTTTGTTCCTGGGTAGTAAGTGTTATTTCCTAATTGCTTATGCCTCAGAAGTATAGAACATGGCTATTATTCCCCACAAACTTTGCTTTTGTGACCAGGACAGTGATATTTCAAAATATCACTATTTCCAATGGGAAAACGGGCAAATGTGTGCCTTTTCGTTCACATAAAGTCAGAAGAAAACAACATATGAATCCAAATTAACATGTATTTATACTAAAGTAAAACAAAGATGACTACAAAAGATTTAGAAGTGAGTAGTTTTTCGAGATTTACAATTATACTGTATTTACTGTATTTTATTTATTTAAAACAAAATAACAAAATGATGGATTTTCATTAGTCTTTAAAGAAAGTAAAAAGTATTGTTTTACATAATAACAATGTGTGATAACAACCCACCATTGTATGCTTGAAGAATGTCATGAGAAATGTTGATTGGGCATTCAGATACGTGGGCATGTGTAATTATGAGGTTGATTAGCATGTAGTGGAGATATTGATTGCCCCACTGTTGTGTCAATGTTGTGCCTTTATCATCAGCTGTAATTTTTCCAGGGACTGCCCCAGAAGTAGAACATGCTAAAGACTTTGTTAAACATTTTAAACACCCATGAATGCAGAAACATTACCAAATGCAGATTCAGAGTATTCCTTTAAGTACGTATTTCCTTAACTTAAAAATTCTAGTCAAAACATACAACATCCTGTAGCTACAGGGCAGATACTTAATATGCTCATATTTTCAAGACAGAATCCAAATTATGAGCTACAGTTACAGATGTGAGATGTACATTTTCAGGCTGGTGTTTTAAAATTTAGATAATACAGCCCAGATGGTGTGAATTGTCATTTGTTGATTTTGGGAAAACATACCTTTACTTGATCATTCCTACAGAGACAGTAGGGGCATTGTGTACATTTAATAAGTTTAAGTCCTCTGTTTTATGACAAAAAAAGTTGGTTCTTAATAGGTCTATGAAAAAAATACACTAAGGACTGATTTATACAGGGTGCAAGTATACTGACTTTATAATGTAAATGAACACTGTTGTTGATTAGCAATATCTTACATTTGAATTGCACATCAATATGCTCATGCAGACGCTTGGGACTTGAAGAAATGTTTGTACATAAAATGTCTTTGGCTTGAAAATTATTCAACTTGTAATTTTTTTTTCTTCACATGTCTTGCAAGTGTTGAGTTCATACTCTTTTCAGATGAGTACTGATATTAATTAATTGGATCATTACCCAAACAATCATCTGTAACTGACTAAAAATGGACTTTAATTCTTTTTTTAAATGTCTGCTTTTCTCCTTGTAAATAGTTGCGGTGCACACATTCGTTTGCATAAAGTAAATTAAAGAGACAGCCAATCAGTAATTTATAAACCACATCCGTATATTAAAAAAAAAATAAAAAAAGGATTCAAAATGCATATTAATCCATATAGTGTTTTAAAATGCTTCATTGTACTTGTGAAAATGTATTGCAATTGTGGGCAGTTATATATTAATTTCCCTTTTAAGAAAGTACAAGGCAAGTTTTTTTTTTTAAATTATATTTTAAGGCTTAACTTACAAATATATGCAATTGCAGACCGTGTGTTTCTTTTTAGAAAACACTGTGGATCTTGTATTTGATTTTCTAGATCCAAATTAATTGTAATCAGTGTGACTGACCTGAAGTCAATTAACAAAATTAAGAACTGTAAAATGGCACAAGGCAGTGAACTCAAATGTGTTTGAGGAACTGAACTTATTTATGGGTGCCCCACACCAAAATAATGAAAGTTAGTTTTTCTTCGGCAAAGTGAAAACTGATCCCTGAGCTTATTTAAGTTTCCACGGAAATAGACTGAAATTGGAAACATGTGGCGCTCTGAGATGGAGTCAGAACATCATGAAGTTCTTTCACATCTGCCAATGTTAAATCTTAGGCCCAATAAAAATAAATTTTGGCAAATATATCACTTATGGACTCTGAAACATCAGATAATCCAAGATATGATTTCATGTATTACCCTTCTCTAGATGATTTGACTTTTGTGAGCTTTTCTATTTGGTCAGATTCTGCTTTTGTTGTTTTTTGTCAACACTTTTTAGACTATAACAGTTCCTGGTTTGAGGTTAACATGTTTTCTGGCTCTTCTTTCTTAAAATTAGTTTTCCTAGCAAACATTTGCGCCTTTCCAAAGCTTGTTCTGGTTATTTTTTTATAAAATAAAAAAGGCGCCAGTGACTAAACTCATAAAATCATTGCCGTTGAGAGTGTAGGGTGAGTCATGCAATTATTGTTTGAGTCATGTTTGCGGAAAGTTCACAATTTTGGCTAGGAGTTTACAGGGAGCAATCTATTGGCCTGTTACTAAATTGTTATGGGTACATTGAAATATCAGAATATAGCACACTGTATCATTACTCATAATGTCTCATATCATCTACATGTGAATTAAACAACTTGCTTATCAACAAATGCACATCACAAACACTTCAAATAGCCATGTTTTTGGGGGATATATATATATATATATATATATATATATATATATATATATATATATATATATATATATATATATATATATGGCTATTTGATATTATTTATGAAGACTGGTGAAGACTTCTGCACAAATGAACGGTAACAGAAAGGAGACGAAAGCACCTGTTGGAGATCTTCAGTTATCCTCTTGAAAAGAATAGGAATATATTACAAAGAAAAAAGTATCAGTTAGTACTATAGTGCACAAGAAGTGACATCTGATCTAATAACAGGAAAATAAAGAAAGAAGATATCGTACTTTACAGAAGTTATTAAATATCTGTTAAACATATGTTAACTGTGAAAATCAGAAATGACAGGCCTTATTAGGGTTTCATGCTTCTCTTTTTGCAATGTCACCTGTCCACATAAAACCTGATCTACACTTATGATTCAAGGACCATATACATCGTTCAAGAAAAACATCGGCAAGCTGAGCTTTGTTTTTATAAAGAGAATGAAACTTTGAAAGGAGCTATGACTGCATGCAAGATCACTCACCTTTCCAGAAATTATATTATGAAGCTAGAACCTTACAGTTGTCATTGGATAATAGCTTCATCTCTGTCAAATTCACTAAAATTTGCCAAACAAACACAATGAAACAAGTTTTAAACTAGATGTCTGACTTCTTATAAAGAGGTTATTTGCTTTATTTGAGAATATTTAATCTGTATTTGCCTTTTTTTTTGGGGGGGGGGGGCACTTCTCTTACAAAAAATGACTATGAAATGTACTGAAGTAAGTTGCATGTAGTATAATGGACACGTCAGTACGTAAACTGTTCATGTATGTAAATGTAGCATGTTACCCATTAATACGCTGTGTCCCTTACCATCTTTGCCCTGGTGTGGTATGAGGTCATCTTTAGTTCTCATACCAATAATATGATAAATAGCTATTTAGTATTTATGCCACCAGAAAAGTAGTTGATTTTTAAGCTGTAATCATATAGACTGTCCTTATAAAACAGTGAGGTAAATTGCTATAAATAGCATACAATGCACTATTCTTTGCTAACCATATTAACTTAAGAACATAAAAATAACCAAACAAATTATAGGAGGCCATTCGGCATATCAATTCACACCTCAGTAGCTGTTTGATCCTAACACATTATCAAAAAGGATTCCAAATACTCACAGTGTCCTGTCTAGGGCAAATAATTGCACTACACTACAGTGCATTAAATAATTGTTGTATTTTCTTAGGTGTAGCTGTACATAAATACCACAATGTAATCATGTGTATTCTGTCCTGTGCTGTTAAAGAGTGGCTCAAAGAAAATGTCTTCTGTAAACGTGTGACCTAAATATGGTAGCAAATTGGAAAGGCATTTTCGGAAAAAGCGTTACTCAGATGTTACAGCTCTCCAAACAAATGCTTTACTATTTTATCACGAAGAACTTCTGGGTCCTACACGTGCCATAAAGTAATAAAACGTTCTCGTTACCGAGTTTAGTGAAAGTTGTTGCTCGGCTGAATGACAATGAGCTTTGTTGTCGGCTCACGAGGAGCAGTGCAAGTGAATGGTTCTGCCGAGCTCGAGATCCGCAGGAGCTAATTGAATGAATGATAATGAGACAGACAAGGCAGCAGATGCTCGCGTGCCTTTACAACACCAATCCTATCGACGCATTCCAGCAACACAAACTCTGAGTGATGTGCTGGCACCCTGCAGTTGGAAAGAATAGCATCTTAGCCACGTACCACCTGCTAGATCTATTGTTGACAAAAAAAATAAAATAAATAAAAGGTTTCATAACAAAGTTATCTGCTCCTTCTACGGGTGACTTTATGACATCAGCAAAGAAAATATCTGGTCTTTTAAAGAAGGACAATCTGATAAGTCAAGATGTAACATTTGTAACTGCCATCTATAACAAACTTGCACTAGAAATGTAACGTTCCCAAACGTGCAATAGTCGGTGGCTACGAAAACCGTATTTATTACATTTATAAATATGCGTATTTTTTGTTTTGTTTTGTATTGTTCTTTTACTTCAGTACATTTCAAAACGTCGGCGCATGGTCACAAATTCCACAATGGTTATTGTAGCCAGGATGATGCGTATTAGATTACATCAGACAAGAATTATGTTGTCCCTGCTATAGAATAGGTGTGTTTATTTTGAATACGGTGTATTACGGTAACACAAGCAGCAAGCTACTACTGCGTCTTCCACCACCAAAACTAACACAACCACCATTACCATTATTATTATTATTATTATTATTTATTATTATTATTATTATTATTTATGATGATGATGATGATGATGATGATGATGATGATGATGAACAACATGCGGTATTTAGAAACTGCTCCTGCTTTCGCAAAAAGTAACGGTACTGCCTCTTACAAGCTATATATTCATTTTCATTTTCAGCGTGTGAACACAGAAAATCGATCAGGACGACGCTCGTTTGGCGAGAACCGTGTCTGAATGTATTAAGGCTTTATCTGCCTGTAGAAGTTTTAAATTCGTACGTTTTCAAAAACAGGGACAATGATGTCCCAAACCTTGTCTAACTTGTTTAAATCCCGGCATATTTTGGTTAATTGTGGGGAAAATGTGATTAGCGCCCAGTTCCTAAAGTCATTACATTACTGTTCCAAGCGCGCTGAGCTTTAGAGGCAAGATGTAAAAAGACCGTCAGTCCGTATCTAAGTTTGTTAAGTTTGATCAGAGATGGCTGTTGATTTCCAAGTATGTCGACTCATGTTTGCTGGTATGAAAAGAGGCGTCAAACTGTAGCAGAAGGCAGCGGTATTGTAGCTATGGCCTGCTATTTAAAGAAACTGATTTCTGACCAATGATAAAGAAAGATTTGCCAAGAATAGAATGTGGTCTGGTACATCTCTGTAAATTAAAATAATACAAAAAAACACTATATAATGTAAGAGCTAGGCAACTAGCTAGCTCGATCGATAGATAGATAGATACATATTTGTACAATTGTACCTTTTTTATGAAACAGACACTAAAGGGACATGTCTGGAAAAGTTGTATTAATACCCTTCAATAGTATTGCATGTACTGTTCTGTATTTGAAGCAAAATACAGCAGCGTACAGAGTGGGATTTTCAGTAATTTGATGTTATGGCTCAGAGGGAAATGTTTGTGCATTTAAGTGCAAGGATATGGTTTGCTTTAGAATACAAAAAGAAAGCACTTAAGACGCTGGTGCTGTGAAGTAAAATGCTTTGAAGGTTCCTTGTCAGGAGGGTGCATTTAGGGGCAGGGCGGTAGCTCTCGTGAATTAGAGAAGGTTAGAAACGCTCACGTGCCTACGTAGCTGCGCGTGTGGTGCTTTACATTTTCTTTGTCCAGTTGAAGTCTGCCGTGTCAAAGGTGGCAATGGCTCGAGAAAGCACACCGAGTTGTTCCCGAATTCTTTTTTTTTTCGGAACAGTAACTGTTAGAAAGGTATTGTTATTAGAAAGTCCCAGCCGTTGAAGCACAAAACACTTAGTTTTTATTCTTTTTCAGTTAGAATCGGAAATAGCCTATAGAGATTCAGTTAATAATCTCTATACCACATATATGCCCTATTTCTCACTGAGTGACTTGAGACTGTCTTATTCAGTTATAGACACCGGCAGTCTTGATGATGGTTACAAACTTTATAGGGACTACTTTATTTTTAAAGGAAACACATTCCAGTTGAGGGAGGGTTTGCTCTTTCTGAACATCTCGTTTCCACTCCATGTTGCTGTCAGTGAAAGTAAATCCTGGTAATGTCAGTTTATGACACTTGGGTTAAAATAAGCCATTTCTTTAAATTATGAGATAAATAGAAGTTGCTGTTGAAGTTTTCAAAAAGTGTTTTGGGAGGATTTATCAAAACTCTTGGAAACAGAGCGTGAATTGATAGAATTAGATTATCTCTGAATCACTCTCTCAATGGGCACTAATTCCCTCTTGGTGTTTTAAGGGGGGTTGCTCAAAGCTGAATTGATGTAATTATTGGGTTGGATTGTTGGAGACTCACGCCAGATGGCCATGGGATTCTAAAGCTCCAGTTGCTCATGTTTGTTTTGTAAGCCTGCATATAGGATGCTAATTCAAGGATCGGGAATCTGAAAGGGCTCCAAAGTTGTAAAACAGTATTATTCGTGGTGACAGAATGCTCATCGGCGTGACCCAGTACTAAATACATTCATTAGACGGGATTCTTTTCACTGCGATTAGACACACGGCTGGATTCAGATTGAAGAGACAATGACATATAAAACGCATACTAATGTCCGAAGAAAAAGAAAGTTCGTGCAGAGATTTTTCCTTTTTTACAGTGGAATCTAATTATTGAATTCTGTAGTTATTCTTGCATAAGCGAGATCACGTGAGAATGAAAGCTGGGAAGAAACGATTGAATGGATATAGTAGAAAGCAAACACGGTTTCTTTTTTTTTTTGTTGTTGTTTACACATCTTCAATTTTAAGTAAGTAACCTCCACAAACTAACAGACCTATACTGCCACTATCACAAAGACATTTTTTTTTTTAAATTACATTTTTTTTTTATTAGTTATTATGTTATGTAAAACTACAGGCTATGTATTGCCTATTGTCAACTAGAAAGCATAATGCCCCAGTCCTTCTACTTTGCACAGAAAATGTCTTAAAAGGTATGTTGATAATTAAAAAGAAAAGAAAAGAAAAGAAAAATAGAGCAAACAAAAAGTTATGAAAAGTTGACTAATTAATTCCATGCAGCAGACTACTGCTAAACATGCAGATCTGGTTGATGTCAGGAATGAAAATAACGATCATAACGTCAATAAAGATAAACGAAACTGCATTGAGGTGTTTCGTTTGAGTAAACCCTGTTTTCAGAAGACAAAATTAAAAAAAAAAAAAAAAAAAAAAAAAAAAAAAAAAAACGTCAATGGGTCTAAAATAAAAGTTGGTCTTGAGTAATTTGTCTTAGCTTTTGTTAAGGCACACTCGGAAAGTGAATGCAGAAAGGCGGGTTTTTCTGCTCTCCTTTTGTAAATCAATAGCTGCTCTGCTTTGAATGGTCACTGAGTCTGGCTAGAGGGGCAGCGCTTGATTTGGGGAGCGTTTTGTCTGCGGCAGAGTTTTTAGGCAGGGGCGGGCGATCTGGGACAGTCAGTCTGCAGAAAGGCATCACACAAGACATAAGCGCTAACAGAATCCGCAGTCCTGCTACAGACAGATGCTTCTGTGAATGGGGTTTTGCAACACACTGGGCTGTGCGATCAATACTTCTAAGTCGAGTTAAGATACTTTTCAACCAGTAAGAGTATTCAGCTGGAGGCTTTGACTTTGTTACACATCTTGTTTAAAGACTTTAAAGGGAAAACGGGACTTTTGCAGTACTGGAAGTTAATTTAACTTAAAGGAAAGCACTTCTGTGAAGCTGATTCGACGGACAGGGAACTACGCAAACTTAACGGATTTAATATGTGCTAGACAGACTTAATCAACTTGTTTAAGCTTTTCCCAGGAAACATTTACAGCACGCTTGTTGGAAGCAGAATCAAAATGTGCAGCAAAAAAGGAAACGTATATTTGTGTTTATTTTTTGTGAATGCACTGCTGGTGGTTATTCTGTTAACCCAGGATGTTGCAGGTAAGACTTTAAAATATAAAGTATACGAGGAACAGAGAGTGGGGACTGTGATTGCTAGATTAAAGGAAGATGTGGTTGACGTATTATCTAAACTGCCTAGCCCCTTTTCGGTCCGTTTTCGAGCAATGCAGAGAGGGAGCACCCCTTTGCTCTCTGTCCGGGAGGAAGACGGGGAGATCAGCATTGGGGCGAAAATTGACCGTGAATTGCTCTGCCAGAAAAACCTCAATTGTACAATCGAATTTGACGTGATTACACTGCCAACAGAACACTTGCAGTTATTCCACGTTGAAGTCGAGGTTCTCGACATTAATGACAATTCCCCCCAGTTCTCCAGGTCCGTTATTCCTATTGAAATCTCTGAAAGTGCCGCTGTGGGAACACGGATCCCCTTGGACAGCGCTACTGACCCAGATGTTGCTGAAAACTCCCTTCACACTTATTCCTTGTCTCAAAATGATTTTTTTGATATTGAAGTGAGAACCAGGACTGATGGGGCCAAGTATGCAGAACTTATTGTGGTTAGAGAACTGGACAGGGAGATTCAGTCAAGCTATGAACTCCAGCTATTGGCCTCTGACACTGGTGTACCTCCCAGATCTGGCTCTTCTCTTCTTAAAATCAGCATTTCTGATTCAAATGATAACAGTCCTGTTTTTGAAGAGCAATCATATGTTATCCATCTACAAGAAAACTCCCCTGTGGGATCTTTGCTGCTAGATCTCAATGCCACAGATCCAGATGAGGGCGCTAATGGGAAAGTAGTGTATTCTTTCAGTAGCCACGTGTCTCCTAAAATTTTGGAGACATTTAAGATCAACACGGAGAATGGCTACCTTACTCTTCTTAAGCCACTCAACTTTGAAGTCACCAAGACCTATGAGATTGATGCCCAGGCTCAAGACATGGGACCAAACTCAATCCCAGCTCACTGCAAGATTATCATAAAAGTTGTAGACATCAATGATAACAAACCTGAAATCAGCATCAACTTAATGACCCAGGGGAAAGAGGAAGTGGCCTATATTTCTGAAGGGGCGGCCAAAGACACTTTTGTGGCTTTGGTAAGGGTTCAAGACAAGGACTTTGGTTTGAATGGGGAAGTTGTCTGCAAGCTACATGGACATGGTCACTTTAAGCTTCAAAAGACCTATGAAAACAACTACATGATCCTGACCAATGCTACATTAGACAGAGAAAAGAGATCTGAATACAGTCTGACTGTCATTGCAGAAGACAAAGGGATCCCCAGTCTTTCTACAATCAAACACTTTACAGTCCAGGTGCTGGATGAAAATGACAATCCACCCCGTTTTCAGAAAAACAGGTATGAGATCTTCATGTCTGAAAACAATCCCCCTGGAGCCTATATCACATCAGTGTTGGCCAGTGACCCCGATCTTGGGGAAAATGGACATGTTACCTACACAATTCTGGAAAGCTTTATTTTGGGGAGCTCCATTACCACCTATGTAACCATTGACCCTTCTAATGGGGCTATTTACGCTCTCAGAACATTTGATCATGAAGACATCAACAGAATTGCTTTTGTTATTCAAGCAAGAGATGGAGGTAGCCACCAGCTTAGCAGCAACACCACAGTGGTTCTCACAATAATAGATGAAAATGACAATGCACCAGCTATTGTCATGCCAGCACTGCACAACCATACTGCTGAAATCTCCATCCCTAAATATGCTGAGCTTGGATACCTAGTCACGGCCATTAGGGCCACTGACAGGGATTCTGGTATTAATTCGGAACTGAGTTGCTTTATTATAAATGGCAATGAAGATAACATCTTCACCATAGACCCAAAGAAGTGTGAGATCTATACCAATGTTACTATGGAAGACTTTCCCCACCAAGAAATTGAAATTGTAGTAGTGGTTCAAGATAAGGGAAGCCCACAGCTTAATACTAAAGCAACTTTTAAGTATATTTTGTATGAAAGCCTGGATATTCTTTTCCAACCCACACCAACAGCCAGTGACCAGCCTACTCTTGATGTCTCTATGATTATCATTATTTCGTTAGGAGCCATTTGTGCAGTCCTCTTAGTCATAATGGTGATTTTCGCTACCAGATGCAACAGAGAAAAGAAAGATACAAGATCATATAACTGCAGGGTGGCTGAATCCACTTATCAAAATCATCCCAAGAAACCATCAAGGCAGATACACAAAGGAGACATCACTCTGGTGCCAACTGTTAATGGCACACTGCCCATAAGATCTCATCACAGGTCACCCTCATCATCACCAACTATGGAGAGAGGCCAGATGAGCAGCAGACAGAGCCATCACAGTCGCCAATCATTGAACAGCTTGGTCACCATCTCGTCCAATCACATACCAGAGAATTTCTCACTGGAACTCGCACACACCACCCAACCAGTTGAGGTAAGAAACTTAAAAAAAAATGCAATGCATTTGTGTGTGAAACTGCATATGTATGTGAAAATGTATCACTCAAAGAAACTGCCAATTTTATTGTTTATTTGTTTTTAATGTTGCATTTCATTGCCATGTATTTGAATTGTTCATAATGGACATTGTTAAAATACTGTGTGTTTTTTTTTGCAGTAAAGAAAAAAGAATGTATGGTTAGTTTCATAGACCCCGATTAGCACTAATCTTGCACGATCTCACCAAAGCTAAGAAAGCCCCGGATTAGTGCTGATTGAGGTCTGTAGAAACAGCCAAATGAAGCCTGTTGAGCCTGTTGTTTTAAGTTGTTTTAAGTTAGTATGTGTTTGTTTATGTATTTGTTTATTTGTCTCTTTGTTTGTCTGTTTATATGTTTATTTATTATTTTATTTTATTTATTTTTGATATAGCAAGTCTCACAGCTTCTGTCCATGCTTCATCAGGGCCAGTACCAGCCAAGACCAAGTTTCCGTGGGAATAAATATTCAAGAAGCTACAGGTAAGATACATTTAACTGCCCCAACATCTGCTTGCTTTGTTGTGTGATACATTTTAGCCAGGGAGAAGATGTTACCTCCATTGCTAGGAATATGAAGTTGACATCTTTTGGTCTGAAATTTATTTTATAGCCAACACAAAATGAACACATACATGTTTCATATCTGTATTTTTATAGATATGCCCTTCAAGACATGGACAAGTTCAGTCTTAAGGACAGTGGTCGGGGAGACAGTGAGGCTGGGGACAGTGATTATGATCTAGGCAGAGACTCTCCAATTGACAGACTTCTTGGTGAAGGATTCAGTGACCTTTTCCTGACAGATGGCCATCACAGACTTCATCCAGGTATGTCAAACTCCTATACAACCATTACCAGCATGCTTAAAACATACAGGGCTGCAATACATGAAGCATACAAAACAGTACAAAATCTTAAATACTGTGCTTTTTCTTTATTAAAAGGTGATAATTTTCAAACCATTCTGAGGTTGTGTATCAGTGGTTGATAATGAAAATTAAAATAATCATGTGTTAAGTTAATTATTTCTGAAACTAGATAGGATTCAGTTTTCAATTACTTTTAAAGTTATTAAAGTACTTTTAATTACTTCTTTAAAATCACATTTGCAAATTAGCCTTTTTAATCTCTTTTTTTTTACTACCAGTTGCAGATTAATTTCTATTTTTATTCTGAAAAGTAAAGCATAGTAGCACAGTTGAAATGTACTCTACAGTACATCAAACACCTTCTCCTTAAAAAGTTTCTTAATATACAATGAACATGTTAGACATGGAGATTAGTCAAATAGTACAGCACAGTTGAGTAAATGTTGATTTAGAAATTGTGGGATAATGATTAAGCTTTTCTACAGTATTTATCTTTGAAAATGGCAAGGCATTAATACTGTTGTTTGGATTCTTTATTTGAAAAATACAAGTGCATAAACAGTTCTTTCTTTTCTTTTTTTGAAAGCTATGAAGTTCTGCACAGATGAATGCAGGGTGCTCGGGCACTCAGACCAGTGCTGGATGCCACCGTTGCCCTCTCCTGCTTCATCTGACTACAGAAGTAACATGTTTATACCTGGGGAGGACCCTCAGCAGCCTCCTGTAGAAGAGGACAGCCAGTCCACAGATTCTAATGACAGAAAGAAGAGCTTTTCCACTTTTGGCAAAGACTCAAATAGCAGCAACGAGGAGACAGGAGACCTTTGCAGCACCTCTCTCCTTTCAGAAATGAACAGCGTCTTCCAGCGCTTACTGCCTCCGTCATTGGACTCTTACACAGAGTGCAACGAGGCGGAGAGAATGAGCTCCCTGGAGCGCAAAAAAGGGCATTTGCCTGGGAAATCTTTAGCCTACCCTCAAGGGGTGGCAGCCTGGGCAGCTAACACTCACTTTCAAAATCCAGGAAACAGTACAGGGCCGATTCAAGTGAATCACGTGAGTGCACAGCCCCCCTCCAAGTGGCTACCAGCCATGGAGGAAATCCCAGAGAACTATGAAGAGGACGATTTTGACAACGTCTTGAACCAGCTCCACGTGAGCAGGAGTGACAGTAGACATGAAATAATGGATGCCAGTGAGTTAGTTGCCGAAATTAACAAACTTTTACAAGATGTTCGTCAGAGCTAGACATGACAGCTGAACCTTTTAAATGTTTTTCCATATTTATGGGATCCCAGAAAACAAAAGAGAACTGCAATTATCATTCAGTTGCATTTATCATGTAAATGTGTATGCGAATGCTAATTATTGGATTATGTTGTATTTTCTTGTTCTGTACACAGTGTACACAATGTGAGTGTAATTATCTCTGTATTTTAAAAATACATTTGTACTCTTATATTTATATTATATAAATTTAATCTAAGTCTATTTTTATATTCTTATTGCATGTTGTAAAGGATAACAAATATCCTGATTTTAAAAATGTTCAAAAAATGTTCATTGCTTTTTAAAGGTTTTAGTAATTTAATGTATATAACAGGCAACTGATTCAGGGGAGCTTTGTTAAACTCAGTAAGTGTGATTCCAATAGCATGTTGTTCTGTAATACATAAGCATGAGCAGTTTCTCAATCATTTTAATTGGTATGAAAGTGTTTGTTGTATGTTCAAAGTCATTTAAAAGTTTATATTAAATCGAAATCAGTGGAAAGCTGGAATTTCTAGAAATGACCATAAAAAACGGCACATGAATTGTAATACAAAATACTGAAAAAAGAAAACAAACAAAAAAAAAAAACGTTCTTCTTGTCTTTAGGTTTATACTTGGATACTTAAAATAATTTACAATAAATAAATACAAATAATGTTTGGAAAACGGACACCTACATTTCATTGTATTTCTTCATTCATATTCATTAAAATCCTTTAGCAGCATTATTACTGATCCCCTCTCCCTTTTCTCTCTTGAAGATCTTTATTTTTTTTCAATTTAAAATATGCAGATATTCAAAGAAAACACTATAAAACAATGATCGCTGCTACTTCCTAGTAATCACTTCCTGTGCTATAGGTCAGTGTGGCAGAGCAAAGCTCTGCCTTTTAAATTGGCAGGGATGGGGTTAACTTCCCCTACCTGCCTGGGTTTATTATGTTCAGGTGGCTGGGGTTGATTAGTTGATTAGGTTGATTAACGATCAATCAGCGCCCAGCCACCTGATATAAAAGGAGGCCTCTGCTTCTCATTTGGAGAGAGGGAGCTGAGGAAGCAGGTTGGTTTTTTTTTTTGGTTGTTTGGAAAGTTTGAATCCAGTGAAGGCATTGCCTAGCCTGGAAATTGTTATTTTTGTAAATTTTGCTTTTTGTCTTTCTTTGTGTTTAAATTGTTTTGTTTTGGCCCTTGTGCCCTTTCATTTTTGTGTTTATTTATAATAAAATAGTTATTTTTTTGAACTGCAGTCTGTCTCTGGGCCTCTTTCCACTCGCCAGCCTGCCACATTTGGTGTCAGAAGTGGGATAGCGCCACCTAGAGGCTCAGAGCAGTATTTTTGTTTTGTTTTGTGGAATTTTTGGGATAATTTTTTTTTTCTTTTTCAAAAAAAAAAAAAAAATAAATGGGAAAGAAGAGCAGACAGCGGCAAAGGCAGGAAAAGCAGCAGCTGAAGAAATGTAAGCTGCTGCAGCCACCGCTGGAGGACCCGGCCAGCCTCTTCCCCCGGTGTTCCTGGTGCGGGAAGGAGGACCATCGTTGGCGGTCCTGCCCAGACGTGCCACCGGCAAACTGGTGTGGCCGGTGTGAGGAGGACGGCCACAACTGGGCAGGATGCCCCTACAACCAGGCCCAGGAAGAGGTGCCGTGTTCACCCCGGGCATCAGGGGCCACCCCACTACCTCAAGCACCACCACCTTCACCACCGTCCCAGGAGATCTGGGACTGGTTGATGCACCCTGAGGCAGACCTCGTCCACGATCTCCCCATAGTTATCAACACGCTGTGGCGTCGAGATGGGGAGAGGTGGGAACAGTGGGAGGAACAACACCACCCGGCCTCCTTCCCAGAGGTTGCCCTCATGGTGGTTAATTACCTGGCGGTAGACATGGGAGATGCCCCGGTCACTCCAATAAAGAGGGGTGAGCCGCCTTCCCGAGAGCCAGAGAGGGGTGAGCCGCCTTCCCGAGAGCCAGAGAGGGGTGAGCCGCCTTCCCGAGAGCCAGAGAGGGGTGAGCCGCCTTCCCGAGAGCCAGAGAGGGGTGAGCCGCCTTCCCGAGAGCCAGAGAGGGGTGAGCCGCCTTCCCGAGAGCCAGAGAGGGGTGAGCCGCCTTCCCGAGAGCCAGAGAGGGTGAGGAGCCGCCGTCCCCCGGAGCCAGAGAGGGGTGAGGAGCCGCCGTCGCTCCCAGAGCCAGAGAGGGGTGAGGAGCCGCCGTCTCTCCCAGAGCCAGAGAGGGGTGAGGAGCCGCCGTCGCTCCCAGAGCCAGAGAGGGGTGAGGAGCCGCCGTCGCTCCCAGAGCCAGAGAGGGGTGAGGAGCCGCCGTCGCTCCCAGAGCCAGAGAGGGGTGAGGAGCCGCCGTCGCTCCCGGAGCCAGAGAGGGGTGAGGAGCCGCCGTCGCTCCCAGAGCCAGAGAGGGGTGAGGAGCCGCCCGTCGCTCCCCAGAGCCAGAGAGGGGTGAGGAGCCGCCGTCGCTCCCGGAGCCCGAGAGGGGTGAGGAGCTGCCGTCGCTCCCGGAGCCCGAGAGGGGTGAGGAGCCGCCGCTCTCGGAGCCCGAGCCGCAGTCGCCCCCTCCGCCACCAGAGGGAGCCGAGCCGCAGTCGCCGCCTCCGCCACCAGAGGGAGCCGGGCCGCAGTCGCCGCCTCCGCCACCAGAGGGAGCCGGGCCGCAGTCGCCGCCTCCGCCACCAGAGGGAGCCGGGCCGCCGTCGCCGTGCTACCTTGGAGATTCGGGGCCCCCTCAACCAAAGAAGGCTTGGGGGCTCCGACATCAACCCCGCCCACCACCACCCACCATAACAGCCCACCCAAGGGACATAATTGGACTCTTGGGGGGGGGGGGGGGGGAAGGGGGGAGTTGGCCGATTGCGGCCGGTGTACGTTGTACATGGGGGGAGGTGTGTGGCAGAGCAAAGCTCTGCCTTTTAAATTGGCAGGGATGGGGTTAACTTCCCCTACCTGCCTGGGTTTATTATGTTCAGGTGGCTGGGGTTGATTAGTTGATTAGGTTGATTAACGATCAATCAGCGCCCAGCCACCTGATATAAAAGGAGGCCTCTGCTTCTCATTTGGAGAGAGGGATCTGAGGAAGCAGGTTGGTTTTTTTTTGGTTGTTTGGAAAGTTTGAATCCAGTGAAGGCATTGCCCAGCCTGGAAATTGTTATTTTTGTAAATTTTGCTTTTTGTCTTTCTTTGTGTTTAAATTGTTTTGTTTTGGCCCTTGTGCCCTTTCATTTTTGTGTTTATTTATAATAAAATAGTTATTTTTTTGAACTGCAGTCTGTCTCTGGGCCTCTTTCCACTCGCCAGCCTGCCACAGTCAGATTCACTCCTCTCGCTCTGCTTCAATCCAGACATGTAACCTTCAGCACAGGATTTGTTTACTTTAAAATGCTGCTAATGCTTAGCAGGAAAATTGAATTTAAAACATTGGTTAGCACTCCTTACATGTGCGATAGCAATATCTTTTCCACACATCTCTATCAATGTATCTTGCTTTTTCAGTCCAGTGCCAATCAAAATCACAGTTATGTCACATGGACGATTGTGTGCTGTGAGTTGAGACCACCATATTCATTGCACTTGACTGTGCCATATTCACATCTAAACCTCCAGAGGGGATTGTTTTTACATTTCAAAGATGCGCTACAATAACAACTGTTTTGAATGGCTGTTAAAGTAAGTTACTATACAGTCTGAGCAAAAAAATAGAGCTTCCCCTTTACTGGCCTTCATTTAAATCTGCCTCAGTTTCTGTCAAACCCCCCTGTCGAACTTAATGTTACTATACAGCTTTCTACAAACTCTTCTGAAAATGTTTTCTCAGAAAAGTCTGTGGCTGGTAAAAACTCCCTCCTTTGGAATGGACGGTAGCCTTGATTTCACTTGACCTACATTTTAATTCATATTAATAATTTTATTGAAAAATATCTACCATTTAAGGTGGTAGTGTAACAGGGAAAATTTGTTTTGAGAATAGCCTATCTAATATGTATTCTGTTATATATAAAATTGCATCTTAAGTCACTTTCAGTCATGAAGGGCAAGATAGCAGACTATGATTGAGGGCTGAAAGCAGGTGCTTGGTTGGCAGGTTCAGCTGTATCCAAGCTATATGAAACTGTTAGTGTTTCGCAAGGAACAAGAAACAAACATGGGTCATTCTGGATAACTTATATTGGTGACGATTTAAAATATAATTAAGCAATCATCAGGGTTCTTAATTATGTTCAGAACAATATAAACACCTTGTAGACTTGTCTTGAATGCCCAGGATGGTCCTCCACCTTACTGACAGGTCTGGTATTTCCTGTGCTGAAACCTTGGCTACATGTAACAACAAAAATAATAATAATAATAATAATAATAATAATAATAATAATAATAATAATAATAATAATAATCACATACAGAGTGAAGAAATGCATTCACGTTTTTACACTGTACAGTAGAAGCAACTGTGAATTGCTTTGGAATGGTTACATTTCAAGGGTGGTGCGGAGACCTCTAGGGATCGTACCACTGAATTGCACTTAAAAACAAAAAAAAAAATGCTGCATGGATTTGGAACAGACTTCACAACAAACTGCAGCAGATAAAGTACTGATACTACAGATAAAGCAGAATGTTGTAGGAAGTAGTTTTATTGGGAAATACAGTTTAGTTTTACATGCTTTACATGATTGAAACCGGTAAGATAAACTCTTCTACTTTCTCCGGTAAGGATGTACATGTCGGAGTGCCATTAGGGTAGTATAATTACTTTATAGATCTTTAATTAATTAATGAAATATGTTTCTTGTATGTAAAAAAAAAAAAAAAAAAAAAAAATTAAGAGTTAAGTTGTGAGAGACTCTGATTCTCTTCAGAAATGTAAAACACTGCTAAAAACACATTTGTTTTTCCTAGCTTTTGGTAAAGGGAGTTTTACATAAATTAAAAAAAAAAATCATGTTGTAACTTTTGTAATCATGTTTGTATTTTAGTTATGACCTTGTACTTTGTAATTTTTTAATGTGAATCATTTTGTAACGTTTGTAATCATGTTTTTATTTTAGTTATGACATTGTACTTTGTGTTTTTGAATGTACATAGTTTTGTAATGTTTGTAATCATGTTTGTATGTTAGTTATGACATTGTATATTTCCCCCCTGTAAAGCTATATGAAATGCCTGACTGGCAGGCTGGGAGTTCGGTAGGGGGTCCACGTTGTCCCACTCAGGTCATTTCCGAGGACTGGGGCTGCGGGTTGGTTGTTGCTGGGCATTGCTGCTGCAGGTGTCCCGACTGTCCACAGCTCCAACACAGGCATGTGTGGGGACCAGCAGACCGGGGGTCCTATGTGGACGTGGCTTGGAACAAAGCGATGAGTTCTGGGAGCCAGGTGAGGGTGAACTGGCAGGCATCAGTCTCCTTAGCTGGGCTGGACCTGTCGGTACTGTGAGTTGGTGTCCCAGTTGACGTGGCAGGGGCTCCTCGTCCTGGAGCATGGCCTGTATTGCTACAGCATGGTTTACCGCATGCTCCAGCATCTGCATTCCAGCAAGGTGGACCTGTTGTCACAGCGGCTGTGTTTGCAGGCTGCACATAAAGGTATCCAGGGCTATCCATCGACCAAAGCCGTCAGGCTTGCCGCTGTACACCTGTCTCGCAGCATCCCTTTCTCCTATGCCCTGTTTTTTGGGGTCCTCTCTGCTGCAGGGGGTGACAGCAGCTCGGATCTGGCAGGCAGCTGCTGGGGGACTTCCAAATGGATCCTCCTTGGTAGTCAGGGGCGGGCTTTGAGTGGTGTTCTCACAGCCTGCTGCTTCTCTGACAGTGGCAACTGGCTCTGGGGTGGACAGCGAGGGGATCCTGACTCTGGCTGGGAGGGAACGCGGTGCTGTGATCTGCCGTCTGGAGGTCCCTCTCTCCAGTCTGCGCTCACATATACTACACTCAAATACACAACACTCAAATGCACAAACCCATTCCCATTATATATACAGTCAACCTCAGTATAGTACATGCATTGTGGATGGGGACATTGTCATCCTGGAAGACACCACCCCCCCCCACCCCCCAGTAAGAAAGAAATGCTGCAACATGGGGTGACTATATCACATTTCTCCACTGCTGTGTGATGAGCGGTTTGTGCACTGCAACCCAACTATGGTATCCCGCTCTGTGGAGTTCTCGGCAGACTGTTTTTGATGAAACTGGCTGCTTGCACCCCAGGTTGAAATTTGCAGTCAATTGATTTGCAGTTGCTTGCCTGTTTTGCCTTGCACTTCGAATTAATGCACAGATATCACAATCCTGGAGTATGCGCTTCCGCCCACTGCTGCCTTTGCTGAAGATATCTTTCCCTCGGAATTCCATGCCGACAACACTTTAGACACTGTTGCTCTTGAAACATCGACATTTGATTATCCATCACAGCCCACACTTTTTTTTTTCTTGCATGCACAAATCAGTCTTTATTGTGAAGTTTCACAGCAATTCCTCCAGTTTCACCTGATGAAAATTCATCAGCAACAAAGCGAACGAGAGGTACTGTGTTGTAAAACAGTTAATCATTAAACAATTCTAGATACTGTATTGTATTTGTTTTAAATCTGTGATCTTTAGTTTCTTTTGTGCATTTTCATTTGCAAGTGAACTGTGACATTACTATATTCTGTAATTTTGAATACTGATTTTGGGTAATGTTTTAATTTAGGAAACTTTTTTTTTTTGTTTTTATATTTTGCTAAATTGCATTGGAACGAGCCAAAATGAAATAATCAGATAGCATCTCATTCTTTTAAGTGTCACTAAAGTCAAAACTTTATAGGGTTGGATATGTGAGTGCTGACTCAGGAGGTAACATATTGTAACATGGTAACAGCTCACACCTTCTGCCTGTTTCTTACCAAGTTCAGGTATATTCTTTCTAGTCCAGGTATTTGTTCCAATAATGTTATTTCTTATTAAACAAACCAATTAAGCCTCTGACTATCCTGAAGTGCTTAGTCTTTTTATTACACCTTATATATAGCAGAATGTAGGTCTTATGGATCACAATGCAACCAGAGGTTTGCATACATTTTTGGCCAGACATTGTAGAAGGCAAGGTGACAAGGTGTTAAGTACTTATTGCTCAGTTACTAGGCAGGTTTGTTGCCATTTACTGTGGCAATAAGCATATTAGCATTGCACTGTCACTATATTCTTTACAAAATGATGTGGTGACACTGCTATGACCAGAGCAATGGCTGATCAGTAGTTTAGGGATTGACAGCAACCTATACAAATGCACTGGCAACGCAAAAGGGCTGTCTTGGGTTATTTATTACAGCAATTAAGTGAAGGTAACAAAAATTTGAGGTGGAAGATATTTTTGGAATCACGCAGCTTATAAATCCCCTTCATTGTGTTTATGGATTGTGATTGTGATTCTTTATTAGGTGTCTGTTTTTCATTTACTGCCAATTTCAGTCCTCTTCTAACCAATTTTTGTATCTGCCTCCAGCATCGGAATGTCATATTCTGTCATTTACAAGCATGTTTTCACTTTATTATTTCCCCCTCTTGCAGATTTCCCTGGAGAAGACTACGAAATGTGTGTACTGGTACCTTGGAGCTGTTCTCCTGTCCTGTCACCAGCCATCTATAATTATCTCAGAAAGGAAAAATAAATAAATTACAATTATGAATCACTGTACACACCAATGTTGAGTTCAATGCTGTTTCAATCACTTCCTCCAACATGTTGGGACTTTGTGCTTGTCTACTTGTTGTATAGGCATATGAGTTAATTTTTTTTTTTTATATAATTAGACAAATGCTGTAAACGAACAGGCAGACATGTGCAATTTTAGGTCGTTCCATAAACATTCTTAGGAGTTGTTATTGTGTGATTGTAAACCCATCAGTTCCTTTTCCATCTTGCTACGGATCCACTTTTAAACACATATTCACTATCCACTATAGGGACAAAAGAGTGATCATTTTTCATGTGACTCGGTCCTTTTGAAGTGATATATTAAAAGGGTTTACATATGAACAATATGTAAACACATACAATTACAGTAAAGCTTGACAAAAAGGAAATCTGAAAGAGTATGACCACAACATAAATTTAGTATTCCTGACCACTTGCACCTTGCAGGTCAAAAACTCTGTTTTTATTTCACACGTTTATACTGTTAAAATTGAGTTATTACCTTCAGAAAATGTACCTTTGCTCATGCTTCAAAATAGGGTCATTATGTATTTCTAGGAAGTATTAATTGTTTAACACATTTGGAACCTCATTCCATGGAAGTTGAATAATTGATCCAAGTCCATGTTTGGACCGAAGTACCAGGTAGGACAAGGTATCTCTGTACTTGCTTGTTTTATAAATGTCCTTCTTTTATCTGTGCTGCTGTTTAAGCATAAAACTTACGCTGCTTTTATGTAAATCGGATACCCTGAAGTATACAAATTGCCTCCATTATAAGATAACATAAATCGGTAAAAAAAAGACTTGGCAATATTTAAAAGAAAAACTATAAAAATTCGGAAAACAGATCTTGTATACAAATTGTGTTACATATTTCTTTTTTTTTCCATTAACATCAGCAATTTTGTTTTTACTTGAAGTACTTTGAACTGATGAGAATCAATAATGCAATGGTATAAATGATTATTTTACTATTTAACCTGCATTTTTTTTATAATTTATGACACCCAGCTGCTGGACTGTAATCAACATCCTTCATTTTATGAATGATACATATCTGCTTAAGTGCCAGAGTTACCTATTTACATGAGCTCATGGTAAATTAAACACAATCTTTATGGAGAGTTATTGGTAGATAAAAGGTCCAAGTAGTCAGAGATTTATTGTGATTTAATACTGCAGTTTAAATCACTTGGAAAGAACCTGTGCATTGCTGGAAAAACTGCACCTATTAAAAACACCTGACTGATAGGTATGTATATCCTCATGTCATGATACTTGGAAGCAGGGGGAGCTTTAAAAAAAGCATCTGCAATTATTTTGCTGAAGCAACAAAATGCCACTGCAATTAACAAGACCAAGGACAGCACAATTAAAACATGATAGGCCGCTATCTTTTTTTAACAATGACCAACAATCGTGACAGGATCATTATAATTACAGGTGACATTGTGTTAATTGTTTCTTGATGGGTACTTGCTGGTTGTTTTGCATCCTCACAACACAAAACACAAAAGGTATGAACCCCCCTGTGAACACCCCTGGAAGTATTCACCTTGCATGAGATATCCAGGGGCTTCATAAGCAAGGGAACTACATGAGTGAAGTCCAGTAGACGAATGCTTCTACAAAAACATATTTTAATTTTAGGATCTCATAGGTCTTCAGAAGTCAAGTTTTAGTTTTAGGATCTCATGGGTCTTCAGGTGTCTAATTTTTTGTTGCTTTTTGTACACTTTTTTTTTTTTTCTTGTGGTTTCCATTTGGAATAAAATGTTTTTAATGAATATTTAAATACTGTGCTTATCTGTCATTGCCCAGCACAGTCACTGGGGGACATGTGATTATTGTTATTGCTGTTTGCCAGTGGGATTGAAGTGCTTGATATATTTTTTTAAAATTTTACTATAGCATAACCTCCCATATTATGCTTCTGTGGCAATACCCAGTATAGTTTTAGAGACACTAGCCACCCATTTTCCTACCATTTCCTATCATTAGGAGGCAGTGTGGTCCAGTGGCTAAAGTCCATGGCTTGTAACCAGAAGGTTGTTGATTCAAATCCCACCTCTGCCACTGACTGTGACCCTGAGCAAGTCACTTAACCTCTTTGTGCTCCATCTTGCAGATGAGATGTTAAATCAATATCCTATTGTAAGTGACTCTGCATATAATACACAGTTCAGAGCCTACCTCTGTAAAGTGATGGTGGTGCACTATGAAAGGTGCTATATAAAGATATTATTATTACTATTTTCCATGGTTTAACTATGCATTTACCTTCGCTATAATTTCCAATGGTTTCACTATTCTTTCCAAAGATTTCTGATGCTTTAGTACAGCACTGTGAAACTGTATTATGGAATGTATTCAGGGTTAGCCAAGAGCTAGCATTCATTAAAGCATTATGCTATTTTGCTTTGTACCTTGTTCTCGCAATTGTTAGCAGACTGTTAGCAGAGTTGCAACGTGGCAAGTTAATTATGAAACCTAATGTTGTTGTAAAATTATAATACTGTGTTTCAAATCGACAACACTGTTGAGTTTTTACTGCTCCTTTAAAATTGTTTTTGGACTATTGAAAAAAATAAACTGTTACAAATAATATATAATATAACAACTACAAAAAAACAAAAAAAAAAAAAAAAAAAAAAAAAAAAAAAAAAAAAAAAACAGAATTCCATGTGGGATTAATGCAGTCCAGGTAGACTCTCTTTTTTTGCAATTCAAGAGTTTTGCATTAAAAGAAGGTAGAAGAACAGAAATGCAGATACTAAGAGAAGAAACCTCCGCCTAGAATGATGTGTGTTTTACCACATTGTGTATCTTGGAAAAAATAAAACAAAACAAAACAAAAACCTCTGGTCAGTTTCTATATTGCATTATGCCTGTCACACATATAGTGTACTCCTCTCCCTTTATAAAATGTATTTGCATGACAAGCATTGGGCATGCTATAATGAGGTGTATAATACTGTACAAGGAAGTTGATTTGAATAACAGGCTGATATCAGGGGACATGATATCACAGAAGACCTAATGAGGATGGAGCATATTTACTTATACTTTGTGCTCCTCCCAGGCTGTAAAGTTCACATAATTGATGACTGGACATGACACAATTTAGTAAAAGGATTATAGTTTAAAAGTTAATAGCCATGTCTTAGGAATGTACATCAGTAATATGGTAATGAGAAGCAATCTACAATATCTAGTTAAAACTTAGCTGGTTTAATTTCTCTCTTGTTGCCTTTATTTAAAAAAAAGAGATGGTTATTTGGCACATATTATATCATTATATCTGGAAAATCCCATGCTGGGTATACAAATATAGTTGGTAAGTGAAATTTAATTAAATCATGGGAAACTATAATGGTTAAGAATATGTCATGTAAGAGTAAAAATATTCTTTGTTAAGTTTCCCCTTTTCAAGTTTAGCATGTTGTAACATTGTAAAACTATAGCAAAGTGTGGTAGATCCAATTGAAAGCATGATAAAAGGAATTGTAATCATCTATGGGTATGTTACAACATTATAAAAAAAATAATAAAGAAAGGCAAAATCACAAATAATGCATTATAAATGCAAAAAGAAGATTCATATTCTGGGCACATTAAGTCATTCCCAGGATGCATTTCACAGCAGTGTTGCCAACTAGGGCCTAATGGAAGCTGAAATGTTTCCCTATTGGCTCATAATGGTGATAAATGGAAAATACAGCTAACATAGCTACAATTTGTTGTCTTCTTTTCATTTGGACCCCCCTCATGTGTGCTAGAGATCAGGGAACTGATTGCCGGGTCTAGTAGCTCTGGCCTCATCATTTCCTCCATTTGCTATACACTGTGAATTCTGCAATTTGTCTTGCGTTGTTGGAGATGCTGCCTGAATCTTAAGATGTTAAGCTTGTTGCAGAGCATGCATTATTTTACAGATCTAACAGCAGCATGCAGGATTTAAGACAAGTCTTAAAGCAATGAAATGTTTTCTATTTGTGTGTGATTATTGGCAATACATTATTTATAAGGTATATATAGTATTTGTCTGCTATTGTTAAAGGCTTACTTTACTACTTAATACCACCCTCCTTTCTCCCTGCTGCTTTATGTGTGCAGACTTACAGACCTTTTGACCTCTGCAAGTCACTGGTATACATTTACAAAGTGTTTGGAGCTGAAAGAAGCAAGACCCCTGGTGTGAAACTGAAGACCAGATTTCATCTTGGGGAAGTTCTGCTAGTTGTCATACAGTACAGTACTTTTCATTAAATTGGTCTAGAATGCATGATTGAGAATAAATCAGACCTGCAATCATGAAGCCAAACTGGATACTGCAACAGCATTAATCATTGCAGCAGTGTAAATGACTAAGGTGCTGTGGCAGCAATAAAAAACACTAGAATGTCAGGTATATAGTTTAATAGCTACAAGAAGTGTTTCTCTTCATATATTACCACTGCGACAAAATAATCCATTCCTGTGCAGAAAAGAACATTCTTTTTAAACAATGATGTTTTTTTATGAAATTTGCATGTTATGTTTATGTTGTTATATTGTTATTGGAACATTTATTCTGTAGCCTATGAACTAATATTGAACAGCTCTTTTTTTGGTTTTGGTTTTAATTTTTTTTTCATGTTAGATTATTAATTTTTATGTCCCTGATGTGGAAATATTTCAAATTAAATATCTACACACAATTATTTATAAATAGTATACCATGTTACAAACAGAGCCTTTAAACCTAACAAAATACATGAAAGAACGTAAATACAGTAGCTTCAAATGGCCTTTTTAAGTTTTTTAACTGTAATGCAAAGTGAGGCTCAGTGTAATGAGATTGTGATTTGTGTCCTTCATACCCCATAGGAGAATTGTGAGAAACATTGGACTGCCTGGTCAAGGTCACAGAATACTGCCCAGTCGTCTGTTTTTGAATTTCTTGAGATACGAATAATAGTCCTCCGTTTTCACCTTGCTTAAAGTGGCAGTGGAACCAGTGGTCTCGTGATCCAGTTAGGTATGAACTAGCTGCTATTCATTTTCAATGTAATCCATTAATGGGCAGTAGATCCTGTCCAAGACTGGAGTAGGGCTTGTCCAGCATGTTTTGGAAGGCACATTGCAGTTATGATGATGTTTGTTTTGTAAGGTAATGGCTGCAGGTACCAGAATTCATATTTCAGTATAGGGCCCTTTTCACAAAGCTTACCTGGTGACATCACATGAATGACCTACAATTTGTAATTGTAGAAGAAATACAATTCTATAATGTATATTATAGAAGAATAAAGGAAAATAAAATTATGAATAGACTCAATGCAATGATCCCTGAAGGTTTAAATATGAATGAATAGTAGATTGTTACATCATCAACAATGTAGTAAATGACATCACAAGCACATTAATAGATTTAAGAGTAGCCTCATTGCGTAGTTCAGGGGACACTGTTAAAGACCCTCACCTGCTTTCCTCTCTCTCTCTCTCTCAGCCAGTTAACCTGAAACCACGCCGTCCTGTCCTTACTGATGATATTCGGCCAGGGGAAGGGAAGCGGACGCATTTTCTGTATATCCGCTTTTGGGGGGAGGGGAAGGGGGGACTCAGCAGCTGTCCCCCCATCCCCTCTGGCTGTACCATCTGTCAATCTCTCTTTCTTCCCTATTTAAGTTGTGCACTATTTCTTGCTCTTGTCTTTCGTTTTGTGTTGGTCCTCCTCCTCCCCCATCCTCTTCTTCTTTTCTCCCTTCACCGCATTGTCCGCACAGGGATCCCTCTGGGGGAGAAGTGAGTCTCACTCCCCCGACCAGGCCTGGCTCCGCCACCCAGGTTCCTCGTAGGTCAGAGGGGACCCCCGGCAACACCTATTCTTTTGCAGCTCATGCGCTTTAGCCTCAGCGAGGCTCTAATCTATATGTCTTTCTATTAACTCTCTCTTATTTTCCTCCAGGTCCTGCAGGCATCCAGCAGGTGCCTGGCCCTCACTTCTGGGCTCACTCCTGATGGAGGTTGGTCCTACAGATGGGACCTATCTAGATCTTTTTCCTTTTCAGGTCCGGGTACCTTTCTGTCCCCCCCCCGGGTAGGTGGGTCTCCCTACCACCAGGCAAGCTGCCAAGATGGGTCCTCCACCAAGGGGGGGGATTTCCTCTATCCTTGTCGTCCCCTACTCGCCACAACCGCTCAAGCAGCTAGCGGATCTTCAAGCAGTAGGGGACCTGTCCTGTCTGTTCGAATTTGTCACTAACACTATGTCGCCCAAGTCCCACAAGCACTCCATTCCCTTTCTGCCTTTGCAGGAGTTCCGTGAAATATAAATCAGTGAGTGTAGGTACTTTGGCGTCAAAAGCCTATAAGTACATAAAAGACACTGGGCTCTATGTATTATTGATTTCTCTTTCGCATTTTGACTTTTCGTAGGTTTTTGTGACTTCGTAGACCTACCCGCGATGTATTAAATGTTCTCCTCCCTCCACCATTGCGGAGGTGGACTAGGCATCGACGCCCTAGCCAACGAATGGCCCAAATTGCTTTTATATGCTTTCCAACCGATGCCGCTGCTCCCTGCCTTTCTCAAGAAGGTCAGGACAGAGAAAGTAACAGTTCTCCTGGTGGCCCTCAGATGGCCAGCCCTGGGAGATCCATCTGTGTATGGATCCCCTCTGTCAGGCTTAAGGCACCCTCTGGCACCCAGAACTCCAGCTGTGGGTCTGGTCCCTGAACGGACCATCTGTCCACCTTAAGGCTCTCAGTTGCAGTAGTTAGTATATTGCAGAAGTGGTGCATTGCCAGAGGCCATGACCCTATCTTCTGCCCCATTGCAATCAGTTTACCGTTTCTGCAAGATCTGCTAGAGGTGGGCAGGACCTCCTCTACGCTGAAAGTGTACATGGCAGCTATATCTGCATACCACGTCCCGATAGCCCTAAGCAGGTCAGTGAGCTGCAGTCTCTGTCTGTGCACAGCTCATGTATGTGTGTCTGGGATAATGGAAACAGGCTATCGTTACGTACGAACCTTGAGTTCCTACCCAAGGTGATTACGGCTTTCCACTTGAACCAGTCAGTGGAATTAGAGTCTTCCATCCCCCTACTTTTGATTCGGAGGAGGATAGGAAACTGAATTCTCTTTGCCAGTATACTCGCTGCGTGAGTCTGACCAGCTCTTCGTTTGCTATGGTGACAGGACCCTGGGGCAAGCCCTCTCAAAGCAGCGACTGACCCACTGGATTGTGGACACAGTCTCGACTGCTTATAATGGGAGGGGTGGCCACATCATGGGCTCTCTTTTGAGGTGCATCACTGACTGACATTTGTACTGTGGCTAGCTGGGCTACTCCGCATGCATTTACCAGGTTGTACCAAATCAATGTGGTAGATTAGCCTTCATTAGGCACAAGGGTCCTTGAAGGTGCATTCGTGGATTCAATGCAAAAGAGGAAGTAGGCTCTGTGGAGCGATTTCTTATTCCCTTGGCAGGAGGGACCGAGGACATCACTCCACGGAAGGGCCTATCTGCAGCTCTGACATAAAGTGCTCAGCGAATACATACCTAAGGCATGCATATCTCTTTTAGGCAACCAGGGTCATGGTAAGTAACCTAACATTTTCACTTATGAGTTCTAACGAATGTACCTGTACTGCCGGCTAGATTTTGAGATGCGCATGTCTTTTTAAAAAATAATTTTATATGAACATTTTCATACTAACTTTTGTACTTAATGAAAATAAAAAAAAAGCAGTTGATGTCTATGATTAATATGTTAGCTAACTAAATTGAGTTATTAATTGACTGATGATCTTGCTACATAATTGATTTATTAAAATGTTTGGATATACTGTTACTTGATTGATTACTGTCTTGTTAGAATATGTGTTGTTGAAGATTCAGATTTTGCTGCTCTATTTAGTTTCAAAAGGTTTTCTTTAGTGCGTGCTGCAGCAGCACTCTGCGTTTTTTTCTTTTCTTTTTTTTGGGGGGGGCGGGGGTTACTTCAGTCTTGCACCAGGATCCAGTAAATCCTGCTGCCGGTACTGGTCCCAGTGAATTTATTTTGTTAGTTACTTCTTTCCATTTTTAATTTCTTTATGTTTTTGACTCTGCAAAGTGTTAACTAATATTTCCTGATTTTTTGTTTCCATTTCACTTACAAACAGGTCAGTTTTATCTTTGTGGAAATTGTTTTCCTTTTCTCTTTGGCCGGTGCCATAGTTGCACCAATGTCAGAGTTTACAGAAGCCACCGCTCAATACTATTATATTTTCCTACTACTTCTTTCTGTTCACTATACCATTCATTTATCTTTGCTAGAAGGAATTCTAAATTTTGACTTTTGGCATTGAAAATCTATTTTGTATTTATCTATCTTGTGACAGAAAAACAATGATTCTTGATGGTAAATCTCCCTCCCAGCCTGTGAGGGCGCTAAACAGTGAGAACAGAGTTCCTTGGATGGGCTGGTCTGACAGTTCTTTCCCAGGGTTCAAGGGAAGTCAGCCAGCCTGGAAAGGGGCGTGACTCCGTTGCAATAACGCACTGACCCAGAAGGGAAACGACGTGGCAGCCGCAGATTGGAGAGGTGGTTGCACTAGTTTACCAAGGGGTCATGTGTGACAGCATAAAAGAGGATGGAGGATCGTAATCTGTTCCTTTGTTTTGGTTTGAGCATTTAAAACTGTAAGGACTCATTAAATGGCTAACATGTTCCGAAGCTGTCACCAAGGGCCAGCACAAATCCGAAACAACACTGCACTTTTGTCACTAATAAACTTGTATCACCCACCACGATCACTGCAGCATGCACCCAGGACTGGTGACGTGTTTGTACATTGCGGGAATGATACTTGCGTTTGTTACTTGGGACTGCAACCCGTTTATTTATTTCCAATGCATTACATATTGTTGTGTATTGCCTGGAATTATTGTTTGGTCACCAGATCAGGATTATAATTAATAAAATCCCTTTTTCCAGCTGGATTACAAATTTCTGTCTATTCATTCTGCACTGCATCAGTCCTGTACCTGTACATAATCAACCACTTTGCCACACTTCCATATAATGAACAGTAATTTATGCTGTTTATAAACTTGCAGTGATAATATGGTAGTTGTTCATGAAAAATAATTATTTAGTACATTGCACTCAGAAATTCTACAAATGACGGAGGCTACAAATTCACAGTATTTATGAACATGTAAGTAATATTAGTACATAAAGCCCACTAAGAAGAACATTTTCAAAAGCAATCACCAATTTACTGACAAAATGTTAAAGGCATCAAGTGAACTGACAATTTCATGATGTTAATAAAAAGTGTTCTCCATACAAAAGCAGAAGTCCATCATAACATGAACAAATCCTCATTGAAAATCAGAACAAATCTCATTTCAGTAAAAACATCCTGAGGCAACACGAACAGCATACATATTATTTTAAATCAATTATTAAACAATGCAGAAAATATAACAATATGTTCAAATCTGGAAGAAAATTCACACAGGGACAGATTTGAATGCGGAATACTTTATTTTCGGAAACCAAAATAATAAACTATGAGTTAAAATCTGCCAAGTTATTTGAAAGATTTTGATAAATCTTGCCAATAGTGTGTAAACAAAAACATAGGTGTGCTAAAACACAATAGGGGTAAACCATGACATGCTACAATAAAGCACACTACTAGATTTAAGTGTCATTGTATAATGGGTGGTGTTGTGTGATACCCTGCCATTAATTCTGACCTGTGTTGGTGAGGTGAGGTTAAAAGATACATAAAGTAAGCACCCTGCAGTCTGGTTTATTTGTGTGTGGTTAAGATGCTCACTTGTAGAGTGCATGCCCAGCCTCCACCCTATATCCTTGGTACTGTAAACCTGTGTTAAAAGCCCAGTTGTGGTGCTGTGGTCACTGGTTCATGCCCAGCCTCTGCAAACAACATGTGATAAAATAATATGAATCCAATTTAACCAAAATATAATTCATGGTAGTGGGACGTTTAAACATCTTGTATCTACTTTTAGAACCTAGTTTAATATAGCTGTGTAAGACTGTGGAAATTAATAAACAATGCTGCTAATTGAAAATAAGACAGGACAAGGTTATTTTAGTGAACATTTGGCATAATACAATGTGGTAGGCTATCTGCTGGGTGTATTATCTGTCCCATGGTATGTTCTCTCTTTTTTTTTTAAATTAGAGTACAATATCTTGGCTCAGATCCTAATTTTGGATTCAAATTAATGGATGATTCAAATTAGTTTCAGAGAAAAGTATAATTGAATAAAACTGTTGCATGTAGCTTTGATTAATGACACAGGCAGGATAAATAATTATTTGTTTGATAACAATGAGACTTCACTGGTAAACCAAAATAAACACAATATTTATAACCTAAGAGGAATTTCCAAATCAGTTATCTTATTGTCAGAGACACCACTGGGAGACTTTCCACTGTGTTACGCAGAGGGTAGGCTATCATTATCTTCAATGCATGTAGACATCGTTTCAGCATCCCTTGAGCTCTCTGTGGATATAATTCACAGATCCCATTGCTGTAACAGCTGAGACCAACCTGAGCTGAAAGAATACCCAGGCTTTAACTTGGATTTAAATTGCCAGCTTGCTGTGACTTTGAAGCTCTTTTTTTCCAACGCATGTCAAAGATCAGAGTTACTTTATTCAGATATTCTGAAAATCTAGTTTTGGTGCCTCGCATGATGAGGCAAACCTTTTTTCCAACCTGTTTGCTTGATTTACAAAAGTCGTAGGAAGTCAAGAAAGGCACCTGAGGAAAAATTCTTTATTGCCTGAATTTTACTCACCAAGGCATTTTCAATATCAAATATCAATATCATAATTTGTCCTGAAATCAGAATATTCAAATTCTTTCTTTCTTTCTTTCTTTCTTTCTTTCTTTCTTTCTTTCTTTCTTTCTTTCTTTTTCTTTCCCCCCTTTCTAACCAGGATCCTTTATAATCAGAGTTATAAAAAGCCCTTTAACCTTCCTAATGCCAGAACGCTGAAGTTGTACTGCTTAGCAATGTGCTATTTGGTACACAGCTGCTCAGTCTGTTTCTGTAAAGGACTATTATACCTATAAAGGCTCTTATTCATCCATGGCCTGGCCTTTGTATTAAATATTTGACAGGCTTTATTTAGTTACACTTCAGGATGGTGTCTTACAAAGGGTGAACATATTTTAAAGTTGTTTAATAGTATGTATAATACAACCTTACTTGTTCTCTGTTAATACTCACAGCTGATGTGAAGGCATGCAGACATATATATATATATAGTTTGATTCCTATGCCATTTCTTAAATTGAAAACATAGTGTGCAGGATATAGTATGCAAGTTTTTCATCTAACTCCACTAGATGGCACTACCTATATATTTCAGGTACTGGTTTCTCAATATGCAAAGCTTCTCAGCAGTCTGCACGGTGATTATGGAATTTTTATAATTCTGGCTTCTTTGGTTCATCATACATTGGATAGCCATCTCTCAAAGTATATGATACAATGCACAATGAGTAAATTGCCTTCCCTCACATAACAGTACTATAATGATCAGACGTGAATATATTTAACCATACTCATACACAACATCATGATTCCTTCGCTCAGTACAACTATAGATACAGTATAATTGAACTTCATTACATATCTTATAGATGATTGCATGATAGTCCAGCTACTACTAAGGATGCTCAATTATATATTCATACACTGTCGCAGTACAGGAAGAAAAGAGGCTAGGTGACACTTCAGGCTAATTCACTAGCCCCCAGTTGTCAGTGTCATTGAAGGAGGCCCATGATTGATAAGCAAGGTGATTAGTTCAGGACTGAAATGCACCTGCAAGTCTATGGGGTGAAGTATTGTTCCAGACTGTAGCCAGTGCCACAGTCCCTCACTGTTATGAGCTCTACATTCACACATATAGTTGAATCCATTTGAGTTCATAAAGGTATCATTTAATGTAAGCTGTGGTTCTCTCTACAATAATGCACCATTTAAATGTTCTATTGTCATATAGGTGTATCAGTAATTTCTGATGTATTAATGCATGTCCTGCATCATTCGAAAAGCTAAATAGACATAACATGGGAAATAACACTGATTGTAAAATATCAGAGTAAATAACCTCTCTTTTACTGTCAAGAAGCTTTAAGGTATTAAACGTCCAAATAAATACCTCCTTCGTAGATTATGTACTGCGTACTTTTACACAGAGACTTTGGGGAAAATACACAGATTAACATAAAGGTAGGCGATCCTGTCAATCAAATATCAATTTTTATGGTGTTTTCCTGTCTGAAGTTTGGTACAGCTTTACATTGCCACCCGTTTGTTTGTCTTTATTATAGTTCCTCTGGCTCTCTGTGATTGTTATATGTTCTGTCTGCTTTCAGAGCTGTACTCTTTGCTTGGTTACAATTCCTCGTTGATTGGGTTAGTGTTAGTATTAAATTGACTCATTTGCCCCCCTATTTTCATTTGGATAGTTTCTATTTGTATTGTCAGTTTTCCGATCAAGCTTAAAATGTTTGAAGTGAATAATAGATATTTATAAACTTTCACTATATATTAATTGTATTGTGTGGTAACATGGACAACTACAGTACAGCATGCATAAATAAATATTGACTTTATATGTTTTGTTTAAATATCGCTGGTACAGCATAAGTAATTAAATAAATAAATAAATAAATAAATAAATAAATAAATAAACAACAAACAATGTTTTTGAAGTTATCAAAGTTTTTTTTTGGTGTACAGCTCTCCAACTGGCTTGCTGACTGCTGCATTTTATATCCCGTCATCGAGTTGAATTTGTTTGAATTTCAGAAAGTCACAAAACAGTGACAGTGACGTTTTAATCATATTTTAGCATTTGGAACATCATTTTTTGTAGTATGTTTTGCAATTAATTTTCTGTTAAGTCACAGAATCGCTATTCAGCAGTTTTTTCACATTTCACCATTTTTTCTTGTCTTGAGTGGAGATGAAAGGCATTCCTTTGAAAAGAGGCAGGATTGACAGTGATGTCACATGACAGATGGAGAATATTGCCTGGTGGTGTAAGGATATTAGGGCAATAGTTCAATATATTTTTGCTCCTATGATGAGTCCAGAATTTCCAACCACCTAACCAAATACATATTCATATATCCTCTTGAAAGTAAATGTTATTAGAATTTTGGGATATTAGGGCTTTGAATATAGGGATTGCAGTTTTGAATCAGTTATGTACTGTGCTTTGACCAACATGGCTTTGGCTAATTTACAGCCTGAAACCACTCTTGATGTAAGCCAGATCTGTCTGTTACTTATTCAGGCTATACTTTACCATACAATTAATACATTTTGAAAATGGCAGAAAGTATCTTGCTATGCCAATCCAGTTCTTATGCTACCCATGGAGAGAATTTTCAATATAGCCTTAGGTCAGTTCAGATGAGAGCCAGGTGGCTGATATGTTTGGGTTTGCAGTTTTTCACTGGCCAGTTTTTTTGTACTCGATATTGGGTTCTTTCTTGACCCATGGACTTGACCCATTTCCTTGTTTTGAATATGGGTTGATTTTAATCAGACATTTAAAAAAATATATATTTATTGAATGTATACATTGAAACCAATGAGAGGCAGAATTATATGTTCTCGGCTAACAGACGTAAAAGCCTTAAGAAAAAAAAAAAAATTTGAAGCATGACGTATATAAGGCTGTGCTTGGGATCAATGTTACTCTGCTTTTTTCCAACTCTTTGTGATTAACCTTTAGTGACTTTCTCTGTTTCTAGTTATGTGGTGCTTGAGGCCAGCTTTGGCTTAGCAGCTTAACAAGCTATGAGTCTAGGAGCTTATACATTTAGTTGAGCCAATCTATTCTCCAGTAGGATTGATGGTATTGAGCTGTTTTCTCTTAACCAAGGAGAATTTACCCATGGTGTAGAGAGTCCTGTCCTGAAAAAAAACAAGAACAAAAAAAAAATTGTTGTGTGGGGGAAAAAAAGCACAAAATTATAGATATGTGCTTGTCCAGTGGTTTTTATCCTTATTTCTTATGGTCCAAGATCAATCGAAAAAAGTCAATGCCTATTTATTGTGTGTAGTAGTAGTGCATTGCTTCTTTGACTGTAGGTTCCTCTTCAGCATAACCCTGAGACTTAAATAAGTGATGGAGTCTCATACACAATAATTCATTTCACAACATATGTATTCTGTTATTCAGCTTCACACACACACACACGCACACGCACACGCACACGCACACGCACACGCACACAATGACCATACCTTTAAGTCTTTTAAACTAAATATAACCATAACCATGAGACTTATTTTATAAGATGTCAATTATTTGTTGTTAGAGATTATAGGACCGTGCAGTAATTTATGCACCACAGCACAGTTCAGATCTAATTTAGTAATCAGAGTAAACAATGATTATTTATTGACCATATTGTAAGTGCAATAACACACTGCAGGGTGTACAGTAGCTAAGGAATTTCCCCACTTACTGGGTGGTTGAAGGCACCTGGCTTCATCTCGTAACTCACAACGACCATGCTGTAATTTTGCAAAAAAACTGAAAAAAAAAATACTTCACACAAAGTAATAATAAGAGAACAAACTTAAACTGTATGACAAACTAGTGTGCTACTCCTCAATGGGGAGAATCGAAAATTGTCTGTGTCACCCATATGCTTGAGATGGAAAACACATATGGTTTAATGTGGGTTTAGTCTCTGAATCTCCAGTACAATTTGTCAGATAGAAATGAGGCGTAACCTTTAGGCAGAGTCAGTCATTTCTGCATTTGACCTTGCCAGCTATTGACAGGAAACTCATTTCACATAACTGAGTTGCAGAAAACAGCTGACTCTGGGTAAGTAACATGAAATCTATTTTGTGAAACACATTTTATGATTGTTTGCTGCAGTGACCAATTCGATTTAATACAGATTACACACAGGCAAAAATGACTGCCTACAGTCTTTTGGATAGAACATTTAGAATGTATCTTATTCAGAATGTCTTGATTGTATTTTAAAAGAGAAGAAAGGGACACATTAGTTGAAGCAATACAATTGTATTGATTATGTGGTTATGTACAAAATTAGGCATTAACTTAACCCCTTGCTATTTCATAAATCTGTATTTTCTGTGCAAAAATATCATCATAAGACAAGGATGGCCAGTGTATAAGAAAAATAGTAGAATACATTTTGGATATCAGTCCTGTTATTGGGTAGAAGTTCAAATATAGCATCTGTGTTTAGAAGGAAATGAAGGGAATTGGGTGAATTGGTTACATATGAAGTGCCTGATTTGTAGTTATCCAAAGAAGTGGGATTGGGGTAAGTTAAACGTATTCTCAAGCTGCTCAAATGACATTCAAATGTTGCCTTTGTAAAGGTCCCGAACAGTTGCAATACCACTTCTGCCAATTATGGAATGCCCGGTCTTCAAGAAAGGGAGGGAATAGGTGGTTAGCATCTATATTAAAAACTAAGGGAACAGGATTTGGGCTTAGTCCTACAAGATGACCAGTGGGAGGCCATTCTATCTCGGTTGCATTCCTCATCTGAATATGCCAGACAATTTAAAATTATACACCGTATCCCTATGTCTATGGCTAAGCTAGCAAAAATCTTTCCTGATTTGGACCCGACTTGTGACAGGGGCAAGCAGGCTGCTGCCTCTCTCATATATATCTTTTGGTCATATCGTAGGTTGGTTCCTTTCTGGTCTTCTATATTTGAGACTTTTTCTCAAATTGAACACATTAGAATTGATCCTACAACGCTCATTGATCATTTTGATGTTTCACCAGATGGCATCCCTTTGTTCAAGATACTATCCATCTGCCTGGCTTTTGCCACTCTTCTAGCCAGACACCTTATATTATTTTTTGGAATCAAGCTGCCCCACCCACATCTTCTTCCATTGGATTAGGGATACAATGCCATTTTTAAAATTATTTACACCCCATGGGTCCACTGATAACTTTTACACAGTGTGGCAACCATATCTATCTTATTTTGACTTTCTGAGCCTCCCTTCTTTTCCATAGCTAGATAGGTTGAACTATCTTAGTCCCTCTCAATTAACCACTTATTCTATTGTCATTGTTATTCTTACGCTTTTGTTGTTTATTGCTTGTTTTATATTTGTTTCCATTACTGCTTCTTTGTGATGTATAATAGTATGTGTTGTCATTTTGCAGTTTTGCCAAGGTATACTATGTATCTACAATAGTTTTTAATATACTTTACCATGATTTCACTTATAATGATTAACATTTCTTTCACTATGCTTTACAGTATGTATATTAATGTAGAAAACTCATTCATTTGTTCGGTATGATTTAGAAATAAATGACAGAACATGTTGTAGACATTCATTTGCTCTGGAAGGTACTGTAGAAGGGAATTGCAATAACTAAAAACCAAGAGATACTGGCTGTCACTATACCTCAGAAACATATCTCCATTTATTCACTTCACTATTACATTGTTTATCTACCTACAGTACATATTAAAATCAGACAAATGAATTAGGTTGACATAATTTGGTCCAGCTGCACCATTAGAACATCAGGAAGTTTATAAAAGAGAGGAGGCCATTCGGCCCATCTTGCTCATTTGTTTGTTAGTAGCTTCTTGATCCCAGAATCTCATCAAGCAGCTTCTTGAAGGATCCCAGGGTGTCAGCTTCAACAACATTACTGGGGAGTTGGTTCCAAACCCTCACAATTCTCTGTGTAAAAAAGTGCCTCCTATTTTCTGTTCTGAATGCCCCTTTGTCTAATCTCCATTTGTGATCCCTGGTCCTTGTTTCTTTTTTCAGGCTGAAAAAGTCCCTTGGGTCGACATTGTCAATACTTTTTAGAATTTTGAATGTATGAATTAGGTCACCGCGTAGTCTTCTTTGTTCAAGACTGAATAGATTCAATTCTTTTAGCCTGTCTGCATATGACATGCCTTTTAAACCCGGAATAATTCTGGTCGCTCTTCTTTGCACTCTTTCTAGAGTAGCAATATCCCTTTTGTAGCGAGGTGACCAGAACTAAACACAATATTCAAGATGAGGTCTTACTAATGTATTGTACAGTTTTAACATTACTTCCCTTGATTTAAATTTCTCACTTTTCACAATATATCATGTTGGCCTTTTTATAGCTTCCCCACATTGTCTAGATGAAGACATTTCTGAGTCAACAAAAACTCCTAGATCTTTTTCATAGATTCCTTCTTCAATTTTAGTATCTCCCATTTGATATTTATAACGCATGTTTTTATTTCCTGCGTGCAGTAACTTACACTTTTCCCTATTAAATGTCATTTGCCATGTATCTGCCCAGTTCTGAATCTTGTCTAGATCATTTTGAATGACCTTTGCAAACCAAACAAGACAAAGAAAACTGTTTTCAGGCAATGGCAATTAAATCGTATTGAGTTAATTGCCTATAGCATTGTTTTTGAATGTGGCGATGACCTACTTTTATTAGACTTAAGTTAAGGCAAATTCAGGGAAACAAATTTATCAGCTATTTCATGAAACAGCTCATCATTAAGATGTATTTACTCAGTCAGTTTTAATGAATCCATATTTTCTCTCTCTAAGGATTTGGGTGGGGGGGCAAAGGTTCCTAACCTGCTCATGCTGCCTCAATTCATTGGCCTTACATTCGACCTTACTGAATGAGAATTTACTTTGATCTATAAAGGCTTGCTGTTTAAACTGAAGTGTGAGGTTTAAAGTGATGTTGGAGGCTTGATGCCAAAGCAGTCACTTGCTTCTAAAATGAAAAGGCCAGGGTTTGAATCAAGCTCAAGTCACTCATACTATGGGTTTGCTAGACAATGAAACCCAAAAGGGAAAATGTACTGCTAATATACTCTATATCTCTGAGAAATGCTTGAGAATCTCATTTCTGTCTAACTTAAATATTACATATGTCTGTGCCAGAGAGAGGAAGAATTCAAACTTAAATCTCCCTCCCGACCAGAAATGGAGCTGTGTAAGGTTGGCGGTATGCTTCCTCCTAGATGGGCAGACGTAGCAGTAGGCGAAAACCAGAAGGTGACCATATTAGGGGGAGCGCGTAGTTGCATGTACCTGGAAGGAATCCATTGCAATCAGCTGCGGAGCGACCCTCTATTGGAGAAACCATGGTGACGGGTTGATTGTACAGAGGAATTTTTGAGTGCAAAGGGGGAAACAGCTACATCAGTACTTGGCCTTGTGCTGAAACTTAATCCTGAGCTTTTGTGATTATGTGCTTTTTTTATTTTGTTGTAGAGGAGGACTGAGGAGACAGGATGCTGCAGCCACAAAGTCAGCGCATATCCTTGGTCACAACCCTCACTGCACCTCACGGACATGAAATACAATACCCCGGAGTTTGGAGAGCACATTTTCATGCACCAGGATTATAATTCTACTTTTGTTTTGTGTTTGGGACTGTAAACCCAACATATACCTCAATTTTTTGGACATCTTTTTGGACATCTCTTTGTATACTGCACCACTCACCTCCTGTTCACAATATTTCTCCCAAAATTACATAAATCAGTCAAGAAAATAAGTGAGGCAAGGTTGCATAGTAAATATGA
Organism: Polyodon spathula; assembly: GCF_017654505.1. Taxonomy (NCBI): domain Eukaryota; kingdom Metazoa; phylum Chordata; class Actinopteri; order Acipenseriformes; family Polyodontidae; genus Polyodon; species Polyodon spathula. The sequence continues at coordinate 99,154,240 of NC_054534.1, forward strand.
CTATATATATATATATATATATATATATATATATATATATATATAATATAGATTAAATATAGATGATACAGCATAAGTAAATAAATAAATAACAGAAATAGATAACATAAAATGTTTCTGCATAGTTATTAAAGTTTTTTGGTGTACAGCTCTCTATCTAGTTTGCTGACTGCTGCATAATTCAGTTTATATCCCGGCAGTCATATTTGTTTACATCATCGAGTTGAATTTGTTTGAATTTCACAAAGTCAGAAAACAGTGACAGGGATGTTTTAATTGTCATTTTGGTGTTTGGAGCATCTTTCTTTTTGTAGTATTTTTTTGTAATTCTTTTTCTGTGAAGCCACAGAATTGTTATTCAGTATTCTTTTTTTTTTCACATTCAGCCATTTTCTCATATTGTGAGGAGTGGAGGGGAGCAGGGCATTCCTTTCAAAAGGAGCGGGAGTGACAGTGATGTGAACCAATCACATGACAGAGGAGACTATTGCTCTGTGGTGTAAGGATGTTAGGGCAATAGTTCAATCTATTTTTGCTCCTATGATGAGGTTTTAACCAATTACAGGCCAGAATGTCCAAGTATTGATTCGTGTGTGTATATATCATAGTATACAGTACAGAAATAGATCTGAAACTAGCCATAAAATAATAAAGTATGTCCTGCAGCTTTTCATCTTAAAGTGCTTGATTTCAAGTGGGTTTAAAGGTGTATTATGCATATATGGACATCTTCAGATACATTTTGAGTGCCATTTCTTTTATATTTGTAGCTCAAATGTATGTCAGAAATATGTCTAGTAGTTTTAAAAGAAACATTTGAGACATCAGGTTATAATGAGAAGAAAATACAATTTCAAGCAGAGGCATAGATGAGCTATACATTTTCATCATGGGATCAACAACATAACTAATCTCTAAAAAACAACAACATTTGACTACATAATTCTCACAACTTGTTTGGTTCTGCTCACATCCTAATTTGCATGCAAATTCGGTTCAGAGCCAATTTAAAATAGATCGAAGCCTTCTAAAATGAATGCATAATAAATATTGAATTAATCACGATCATTTCTAATATTAAAAGAACAATGCTGTTGCAAATGCACAAATAAGCTATATAATTCTAGTGACTACAAGAGACAATGTTATTTATATAATGAAGCTGAATATTATTTCTTACAAAATTAGAGAAATCCATTACTAAAAATAAAAATATTTATTTCTACGGATTCAAACATCTAATTTGGTAAAATAGGTAATACAGTAAAAGATTACTGCAACATACCATGGTAAAAGTACCATACCATTAGTGACATAATATAGAAGACACAATGAATGTAATGGAAAACACAGTAAGCCCCCATAAATGCATAGTATAAATATATTTTATTTTCTTTATTGTTCACTTCTGTTAATAGTTTGTAGATACACATTAACCTATTTATAAATTTATAAACTAATAAAACATGGATCATGATTAACTTGCTAAACATTGTTGCAGCATTTTTTTTTTTTTTAATGTACCCTAAATTAAATTAGTTGAGAAATCCGAAATATGAATTTTATTGTTAACAGTTTTAGCTACCATTTAAAAAAAAAAAAAAAAAAAAAAAAAAAAAAAAAAGAATTGTTTTCTACATATTTTTATGTTAGTGACCTATTTACTAACAGCTGGTAAAAGACATAAAGTGTGACACATTTTCTTTACATTAAAATACATGTTTGTAAAACAGATGACTTCAGTGTGGATTATTTGAACTATGATTCCATTAGCCTGTGGATTTATGAAAACATGTTTTACGTCAAAATGACAGTAAGTGATAAGTACACATGGTCCAAGTGAGGATATATCACGCAGAGGCAGTGATGCCTGTGAAAATACTGCAGACTTGAAGGCATTTCTTCAAAGGAGAGAGCATCAGGTGGTGGCGGCAGGATAGTAGTAGATCAATACAAATAGAAACATTTGCACAGGAATTTCCATTAGCAAAAGAAAAACTTGTCTGGATGGCTTTACAGATTGGTTGAGGGATTTTAAGTCATTGTTTTACTGACAAATTACTAACGATAGCAAGACTTTTCATTGAGCTTGTATTATAGAAATGTTAATTAATTAGCACTCAAACAGCTGAACAACAACATTAATGGAGGATATTCTTTTCTGAAAATGTTGAAGAAAAGGAAAAATAAAAACAAAACACTAGGAGTGAAAGACGTTTTTTGAATCTGGTCGAAATATTATCTTCAGTGGGGATTTTTTGAACAGGTGATCCATCTTTGATCTGTTCTTTAGTCAGCAAACATATATATTTGTTTACCTTTGAGACGGTTTCCTTTTTTCTTTAAATGTTATTAACATAGCGACCTGCAAACTACTTTTAATCAGAGTTTATATGTTTGCAAGTGTTCTGTAGGTACATCAAATGGGGACATGAAATACAATGAATAATATTGGATAATCATTAAAACTCAAACTGATATTAAATTTCTCGTTTAATCTCAGCCCCAGTCATAACATTTGCAGTTCATGAGGAAGCAACAATATCTGCTTAGGTTACACGAAATGTAAAAATAAATAACCCAGGGGCTCCTGTATTTCAAAAATATCAAATCATTACTTAAAAAAAGACAATGACTTTTCAGAGAGGTGATGTTTAACAGTGTCTCAGGCCACCATAGGGAGAACACCAACCATAAACCAAGACCAACAAAGCAATTTCCATGCTCACTTTTCTATTTTTATTTTAGGCATTTAAGGCTGTCCCTTGGCGTTTGCATTCGCCCTAGATTCTTAATGCCAGTGTTTCTGCTTTGATTGCATACAGGCTGAGTGCATGCATCGCCTGAACAGTTATTGTAATAAAGATTGAATCTGAACTAGCCCTCCAGACTTAAGTTAACCCCTAAGTTGCTATGCTCCACTATTTTAACTTTTAAAGCAAAGTATTATTGAAAAAAAATAATACCTCAAACAAATGATGAATTATAAATTCCATGAGCTTTATAAAATCTATTTTTGTAAAGAGTCATTGTTGTAACTGGAGATTTGAACCTATCTCACAGTATTGCTCTCTCTGAACTTGAGCTTTGAAGAAGTTACTAGGGTGTACAAGTCATTTTTTCTCAATCCTTTGCAAAAATAAAAAAACAGACAGCGATATATGTAAAGTACAAAAAATCTTCATTATCAGCAATCAGCTACTGATTGCTGATAATGAAGACCTGACAACACAGAATAACATCGAACAACTGGTTTGCATATCCAAATGGCCAATAAATGCAAATCAACCTAATTCCTCATGCTAATGGAATGCTGAAAAGCAACACCTCGCCTTTTCCATTGCATTCTATTGACTTGCTGCAGTGAAAATTAGAGCCAGTAACTGGTCTGTTTAAGCTTTTCAGTCGACTGTATTCCATTGGATTTTTCATAGAAAGGTTTAATTATCCTTTAGAAAATCTGGCAGACAAATATTGTGTAATTTTACTCTTATGCAAAAAGTTATTTTATAAGTGATAAAAGGGGTTTAAAGCATTCATGCTAAATGTGTTAATGTATCTACTGTGAGGTTACTAAAACAATCACATTCTGCAGAACACCTTTCAAGAAAGACACTGTTTTTCCTCTGAATGAAACACAGCTATTGGACAAATAGGAACCCATGCTCTCAAGTCACATTTCAAAACCTACTGATTGGCTTCATTTGGTACTTGCATTTGGGGATTCCCAGGTGTTCTCATTAAACAAATCTTTTAAAGAAAAAAACATGGTAGCAAATTGATTTAAATCTGTTAAGACTGTGTGTAATTTATGTATTTGAATTACAAATAATTATGAAAAAGCTGAATGCCTTGATTGACTGTAAATTCAGACAATTCACAGTTGACGACGAGGCCCCTGGATCCTTACCTGTGCATTGTTGTCTATAATTACAAATGTTTAAAATGCTTTACTCCCACCATCAAAGATATAATGCCTCTTTTCCACTACAACGAAGCCGCGCAGGGGGCATACCGAGCCTTCATGGTGCGGTTAAGGGGAGCCTGGGTTGTTTTTCCACTGCAGAGCTGAGCCGTGCTACTGTCGCCACATTCAACGAAAAACAGTTGTTATTAATTATTAGTATTAATTAACTCAGTTTGCCAAAAGATATACAAAAAGATAGTGTTCAAAAATGAATATAACAACTGTACAGCTGTATCTTGTATCATTATATTTTGTAAATATATTTAGGAATTTCTTTATAATCCACAGAATTTACTGATTATATCAACTTCATAAAGTTCAATTAGTTCTGTTGAAGGAAAACAAAGAAGGTTTTAAAAATATGATTTGCCGAAGATATCCAGTTTAAGGAGAGTTTTTTTTTTTTTTTTGTTTGTTTGTTTGGTGCTTAAAAAACGAAGCTATGCGAATGCAAAGAGAGCTGTAATTGTATGTATGGTACAGCTGGATTTTGTTTTACTGGATTTTGTAAATAAGTTTAGAATTTTATTTTACATTGTAGGGACGAAAAACTGGAACACAACGATTCAGATCCAAGATTGTTAAAGTTGTTTATTGAACATAGCAGAGCTCTGGAGAGACAATCACACACGACCTATGGTGTAGTAAATTGATCTATAGTTGTCCTTAACGACGGTTTTATACATAATGTTAGTACCAATCAGTAGTAACTACGCAGTAAGCACCAATCAGCATTCAGAAAGCAGTTAAGTTAGTAAATTTGCAATAACACTATTAGCATATTAACAGTTTGCATAAGTAACCTTGAACATTCGCCACAGGGATTGCATCACTCAGTGCCGGCACTTCAGTATCTTTTATTTAACCAGAACAGTTTTGCACACATTCCACACTTTGTAATCTTCCATTGTTCTTGCACTCTTTATAAAAGTCAAATGCAAGACAATTACTGTTTTTTTTTTCCATCCTCTATTCTTAGTCTCTTCATTGCGCATGTGCAGTGAGCCAGAAAAGCAAATTGGCTCCTACATCATTAATATAATAAAGGTCAAAGATGAGAAATTTGGTAGAATTCTATGTTTCTCCATGTGTGAGTTAAGTAAACCATACCCGCGGTTTATGTCCTGTGGGGAAAATTCATGATTAAATATAATTTATCATTTTACTAATATAGATGGTTGGAAGGAATGTATCTGTGTTTTTACCCCCCCCCCCCCCCCCCCCCCCCAGTTCCCCAGTTCCTCTCCTCTCGTCTCCCTTAACGAAACCTCAAACAACTTTGTATAAACAAAGAATGGCAAATGGTCTTCGGAAAACTAAAAACGATTCTTGATTAGATTAAGAAACAGACACAGGAACAGATACGCAAAATAAAATAAACCTCTTTCTGATATCAGCCACCAATCAAAGAACTTCTTTTGAGAAAGACAGTGATTGGCTGAGAGTGAAAACACACCCCTTTGGCGAAAGTTTGAGAAAAGGTTTTTGTGGGGTAGCATTAGCTGGAGAAGTATTATATTTATTCACTATACCTTACCATAAGGTGCGTGTTATTAAAAACTTCAGTTGAAAAACAACATGAGATATTCAGTAACTTTGATTCAAAGAGAACACCACTTCCTTCTTCAAAACCTGGAACGGATTCAAAACTTTTGGCTAACCATTGGGATTTTTGCTACACAAGTGGAATTCTTCATTGACCGAGTTTAGACCTGAGTTGTTGCAACCAGACCTTTTCTACCTCCTTGTGAGCAGGATGACTGTAGTGGTGACGTCACACCAGGAAGAACACAGAAACCAAAACATGTAATGGCAGTGAACCGGAGACGCTACGGCGTCCAGCGTTTTATTAAATAATAAACAAAAGAAAAATTTAAACAAAACACACAACACTGAAAATAAAGGGTGTGTTGACCAAACAAACAGACAGACAAAAAACAAAACGGATGTGGAGGAACCCAACAAACAAGTACTGTGCTGGTTTTTAGCAAGCACGCTGTAGCAAATGCTATATTTTTAAATTAACTCTCCTCTCTCTCACCCGTTCTCCACTTCCCAAACACACAACCCCGAGAGAGTGCTTTGTGCATCTATATAGACAATTGTGCTGGGATTCAATTACCAATTAATTCTTCACTTGAATGCCAGCACGTGTCTAAATACAAAATTACCTTTTATAACACTCGTGCTCATATTTATTTCCTGTGTATTTTATATATAAACACCAACATTAACACACTACATACAACATAAAGCACTAACAAACACAAAGGGGTGGGACACTCCGCCACACATGCCCCCCCCTTATGCACAGCACACATGGTTAAAAGGCCACCTCCTACCTTAGTCCCCAACGTCCTTGTTTATAGTCTCGGCCCAGGAACAGGGGCAGCAACGGGCCAAAGGTGGTGGCCACGGCGGGAGGTCCTCCTCCCACCCCAACAGCTGTAGCGAAAGTGCTGCAGGGGAAGGTGGTCTCCTGACCTCTCCCCCCCTTCTTCATAGTCGGCAGCTCCCCCTTGTTGGGCTCAGGCCACAGTATTTCCTGCGGAAAAGCCGGGCTGACTGCAATCCCAGGCGAAGCAGAGCCGGCGACCCCAGGAGAGGCTACGGCAGCAGCAGGGGACCCTCGGGAGGCGACGGCAGCAGCAGCGAACCCTGGGGAGGCGACGGCAGCAGCAGCGGACCCTCGGGTGGCAACAGCAGCAGAAATAGTCCATTACACAAAGCTCATATCTGAGATGGTCAGCATCACTTTCTTGTGTTTTATTTTCCATGTTTGCTCTTGTTCAGTACATTTTTGGATGGTAGAATAAAAAGCTAACTAGCAAACGCTTTCATGGTCTGTATTTCCCAGTAAACAATGAAGCATGGTTTAAAAAACTTGTAAAGTTTTCCGATGTATTTGTTACAAAGGAAATGCAGCATAATACATGCAGGCGGGCTGTGGGAAGGTTGAGGATAATAAATGAGGCATCAAGCGCAGCCTAATGTGTTTTTACTGGGGTAGAAACAGTAGTAATAAATCACCTGCCAGTGTTGATAATAAAATACTGCTTTTGGCCTCCATCAGACAGAAAGAAAAAGGTTAAATGTTATTTCTCGCAATAACCATGTGGTTCTTCATGGCTGACACCTTCAATATTGAACTCTATCATTATGTTGTGAACTCAGAATATGAACATTTTCCACATATTATTTCCGCACTGTGTTTTTTATTATTTGTCGAAGCTTGGAATGTACAATACGGTTCAAATAATAATTGTATTCATTTTATCATAATGATGCTGTGCATAAAAAAGCAGTTGCATTTGCTTGCTGAATGACTACATTACTGGAAAACAGAATGGAACTACTCTCCATACTGCTGCTATTTACTGTTTGGTGATTTATTCAGTCCTCAGCTGAGCAAGTAGCTTCATTTTCAGTGTTTTTTTAAACTTGTGAAATACTGGTGCAGTGCAACATTCATTTGAGAAAATTCCAAGGGTTTTATTATAATTTTTTGCATGAATTAATTAGAGGTGGTTGGTTCTAGTTTTGTTAAAAAAAAAAAAAAAAAAAAAAAAAAAGTTACATTTTGTAAATTTAACATGTTTTTTCCTTAAAAAAAATAGTTAATTAGGAATATACTAAAGCCTTGAAAATATGACCCACAGTTATCCCTCTGTGCTGAACCATCAGTAAGGGGCTCTACAATGGATAGAAGAAAATGACATACAGGTTGAGTCAGTACAAGACTAGCCTCTACAGTGTAACCCAGATTGTGCCTGTGTACTGTCTTACCATGCCTTGAGAAACTGATTCAGTTTTAGAACCTTGGTTTATAACAGATTATTAGGACGCTGATATATTGAGGAGCCTAATTTCAAAATGTGATTTTTTGGTTTTGCACGGCTGATTTTCTATAATTTTGTTTTAGATTTTTCAGTTCGTACAAATGTCATGCATTTAACATTACTATTACACTATTAAGTTGTATGCTTACTGTGTGGGATTAGACAACGCGTTTCCTGTTGGGTATACCATACTGTGTAAAACCATGTCAATGATGCATGCCTTTAATATTTGTGGTGATAGAAGACATTACAGCATGTAACACAATATCGTACATTAAAAGTAATGGCAAACATCCAACATTGCACTCCATTTCAGGTTAGAAAATTCAAAAAGAGCACAGAGTTTACCTAAAATGTAGATGGCAAAGTCACAAGATATGATCATTTTTTCACTTGAATTCGTTCACTAATCCAGTACAAGTAAATTTTAAACACTGCTATACTTTATTAGTGCTGTGAAAAACGTCTTGGTTTCTGAAGTTTTTATGTTTCTAGCATGTTACAGCAAATGTACTGTAAAGCATGTCACGGATGGAAAAGCATGACATTTAGGCATGGTAAACACAGTATTTTGTGCCTGCAGTAATGAGAATTATGTATTCTCATTTATCAAAACCAGCTCTTTAATATTAAACAGCTTTCACAATATTTCATATTAAAAATGTTAGACAAGTATAAATCACATGGACTTATTGGTATGAGATGGCTGTTTTTTTTTGTTGGGGGGCTGTAAGACTTGCTATTTACTATTTATATCTGACAGTATGCTCATATATCTCAAAATAATGAGAAAGAAAGATAATGGTGTAGTGTGTAATGTATATTTGTGTCTGGGCAAGTTTAAATTGTAATAATAAATTACCTTGTTTGAATTCAAGTCATGTAGCACCCAACCTCTATGGGAATAATCAGACTAGACAATGTTTCTAGTGAATACAAAAAGGAACAGTATTATTAGAAATAAAACTAAATAAAGGAACAATTAAAAGGTGCAACAACTAAACTAAAATAACACACAAAGGAAGACTTAAATAAACTTAACAGGAGTATAAACAATGACACCCCACTCCCCCTGGTTGATTAGCAATCTATGGGATATTCCCTTAAAGGTTATAACTGCATTCCTGACAGCTATTTAAGACAAAGGTTAGTCTGAACAGGGATATCGTTATTAACACAAACATTTACTATCATTAATATTTGATAATCAAAACATTGTTAAATCAGTCTCATATACAATTTGAGTTCAGAAGGCAATTCTCACTCTTGCGAGATAAAGATGCTCTTTGCATCCAGACAACCTATCGATAATTATTTATTATCAAGACAGCTAAATTTGGATTCTAGCCTTAAATGCAGAATTATAATTTCCTTATGAAATCCACATCAATTTGTATAAATCACATACAGTGCTTTGAAAAAGTATTCAGCCCCCATCCCTTTTCTCACATTTAAGAGTCTCACAGCCTGGGATTTTGATTAGATTGGGAATTTTTATTTGTGAGTCACACATTTTTCTTCACAGCTTCCCCACCAAAAAGAAAGAAAATTGTAAACAATAAAATAATAAAAATGAAAAAACTGAAATGTCATCATTTTTTAAGTGTTCATCCCCCTCGGTCAATACTTGGTTGAACCACCTCTGGTAGCTATTACAGCCAGTAGTCTTTTTGGATAAGTCTCTATTAACTTTGTACACCGTGATGGAGCAATATTTGTCCATTCCTCCTTGAAAAATTGCTCAAGTTGTGTCAAGTTAGTTGGGGAACGGTGATGCACAGCAATTTTGGGGTCTTGCCACAGATTTTCGATGGGATTAAGATCAAGACTCTGACTGGGCCACTCAAGGACATCTATGTTTTTATTTTAAGCCAATCCAGTGTTGCTCTGAAAGTGTGCTTTGGATCAATGTCCTGTTGAAAGACAAACTTCTTCCGCAGTTTGCGTTTTTTGGCAGAGGGTTGTTGGTTTTTATCCAGGATTTCTCTGTATTGTGTGCAATTCATCTTCCCATCAATCCTGATAATATTGCCAGTCCCTGCTGCTGAAAAGCATCCCCTTAACATGATGCTACCACCGCCATACTCTACGGTGGGGATGGTGTTACCTGGCTGGTGTGCAGTGTTTGATTTGCGCCACTGTGGCGAAGTGTCCCGCCCCTTTATGTTTATTAGTGTTTTATGTTATATGTAGTGTGCTAATGTTGGTGTTTATGTATAAAATACACAGGATATAAATATGGGTTATGAGCACATGTGTTTAAAATGTATATTTGTATTTAGGCACAAGGATTGCACAGCACTTCACGTGCAGGTAAAATATAATATGTAAGCACGGGAAATTACACTTAATTAATTCACGTACAGTTGTAACGAGACTCCAATTGAATGATTGATTAGCAATCGAGTCTTGGTACAGCTGCATAAAAGCAGCTTGTTTTCACTCACTTGGGGTTGTGTGCTCGGGAAGTGGAGAATGGGTGAGAGAGAGAGGAGAGTTAATTTAAAAATATAAAAATTGCTACAGCGTGCTGGCTAAAAACCAGCACAGTACTTACATGTTGGGTTCGTCCACGTCCGATTTGCATTTTGTCTGTCTGTTTGTTTGGCCAACGCACCCTTTATTTTCAGTAGTGTGTTTTGTTTAAATCTTTTGTTTGTTTATTATTTAATAAAATACTGGATGCCGTAGTGTCAGACCAGGGAAGGACAGTGGTTTTTTTGTTTGTTTTTCAAAAAAAAAATAAAAAAAGTTTTTTTGTGTTAGAGTCCTTTTGGAAAAAAAGAAAAAAATAGGATTACAAATATATATTTTTTAAAACAAACCAATGGGAAATGGGAAGAAGCAGCTGGAGAAAGTAACAACCTCCCCAGCAGCCAGAGCAGGTGTTCTGGTTTGAGATGACTGCATCCAGGGAAATTCGTGACGAGGACCTGGATGCATTTGTGAAGGCTTGGGAGAGCCAGGGGAGATGAAGCCTCCTGTGCAAACACTACGGGCATGGAGTGGCTGACTGACCTCTCCCAGATACAGAAGAGGGGCAGTCTCCATGCCAGTGGCTGGATCCAGAGCACCTAGAGGCCCAGGAGAGGAAGGTGATGAGAAGGAGGCAGAGAGGGGAAAAGGTGAGGAGGAAGCAGAAGGAGCAAAGGTGGTGCACCTTGTGCATTGCCTATGGGCATGAGGACGAGGACGGCCCAGGGCAGGAGCCAGAGGATGAGGAGCCCGAATGCCCTACGTCTGAGTGGGAGGAGCCTGAGCACCAGGTGCCCAGAAGGGGGGAGCACAGGCATCTACAGCCCACAAAGGGGGAGTCAGTGCATTCACAGCTCCAGAAGGGGAAGGCAGAGCGTCCACAGTCCAAGTCTCCACCAGCAGAGGAAGAATACCTGATGTTCCCATCTCCACCAGCAGAGGGAGAATGCCTACTGGTTTCACCTCCACCGCCATGGGAAGAGTACCTGCCATTGCCACTCCAGGGTCCTCTCCTGCCACTGGCTCCCAAGTGTCCAGCGTCGGTGGGAGAAACCTTGCCAGAGGGAGAGCCACATCAGTCCCCTGCAAGTGAGGGAGAGCTGCACCAGTCCTCTGCAACAGGGGGAGACTACACGTCGCTCCCACCTCCGTTGCCAGGAGACTATACGCTGCTCCCATCTCCATCGCCAGGAGACTATATGCCTCTCCCACCTCCGTTGCCAGGAGACTACATACCGCACCTACCTCCGTTGCCGGGAGACTACATGCCGCTCCTACCTCTGTCGCCAGGAGACTACACACTGCCTCTGCCTCCGACACCTCCACCGCCAGGAGCAGGGCAGCAGGAGCTCCCTCTGCCTCTGCCACCTCCAACACCAGGAGCAGAGCAGCAGGAGCTGCCTCTGCCTCCGCCACCTCCACCAGCAGAGGGTGAATGCCTGCTGGGTCCCCGTCTACCAGCAGAGGGTGAATTCCTGCTAGTTCCACCTCCACCGCCATGGGAAGGACTGCTTGCAGCTCCCATCTCCACCAGCAGAGGGTCTATTCCTGCTGGTTCCGCATCCACCACCATGGGAGGACTGCTTGCAGCTCCCACCTCCACCAGCAGAGGGTGAATTCCTGCTGGTTCTGCCTCCACTGCCCAAGGATGCTTGCTCCACCCAAGGATGCCTGTCTCACTCCGCCCAAGGATGCCTGCCATGCATCGCCTGGGGTTGCCCACTGCGCCGCATCGTCTGGGGTTGCCTGTTGCTCCGCATCTCCTGGGAGCAAGAGTACAAGGGAGAAGTGGAGCTCCCGCTGCCGCCTCTATGGCTAGGGGGTGCCGGCTACAGAGAAGGGGGAGAAGATCAGGAGACCACCCCCACAGACAGCTGGGTGGTGGCCAGGATTGCCTTGGCCAGAGGAGCAGGCCTGTGTACAGTTGGCCTGGCCGTGAGGAGGAGGACCTCCCACCGTGGCCACCACCTTTAGCCCGTTGCTGCCCCTATTCCTGGGCCAGGACTACGACCGGAACTTTGAGAGTGAGGAGGGAGGTGGCCATTGAGGCCAGGTGTGCTGCGCACAAGGGTGGGGCATATGTGTTGGAGTGTCCCACCCCTTTATCTTTATTAGTGTTTTATTTTGTATGTAGTGTGTTAATGTTGGTGTTTATGTATAAAATACACAGGATATAAATATAGGTTACGAGCACAAGTGTTTAAAATGTATATTTGTATTTAAGCACAAGGATTGCAGAACACTTCATGTGCAGGTAAAATGCAATATGTGAGCATGGGAAATTACACTTAATTAATTCACTTGGAGTTGTACCGAGACTCCAATTGAATGATTGATTAGCAATCGAGTCTCGGTACAGCTGCATAAAAGCGTCCTTTATTTTCAGTTGTGTGTTTTGTTTAAATCCCTTCTTAGTTTATTATTTAATAAAACACTGGATGCCGTAGCGTCTCAAGTTCACTGCCATTACCTGTTTTGGTTGCTGTATTCTTCTGGGTCTGACGTAAAACCAATCCACAAAAAGGGAGACAAAACCGAACCAGGTAACTACAGACCAAAAAGCCTGACTTCTATTATATGTAAAATTATGGAAACTGCAATAAGATCCGATATGGAAAATTACCTATACGATAACAGTATCCTGGGAGATAGTCAGCATGGTTTTAGGAAAGGGAGATTGTGTCTAACAAACTTGCTTGATTTTTTTGAGGATGCAACATCAATAATGGATAAATGCAAAGCATACAACATGGTTTATTTAGATTTCCAGAAAGCTTTTAACAAAGTCCCGACTGACAAACGATTAATTCGCAAACTGAACACAGTAGGGATTCAAGGAAATGCATGTACATGGATTAGGCAGTAGTTAACATGTAGAAAACAAAAAATACTGATTAGAGGAGAAACCTCAGAATGGAGTGTGGTAACCAATGGAGTACCACAGGGATCAGTATTAGGTCCTCTGTTATTCCTAATCTACATTAATGACTTCAATTCTGGTATAGTAAGCAAACTTGTTAAATTTGCAGACAACACAAAAATAAGAGGAGTGGCAATCCCCATTGCAGCAGCAAAGATTATTCAAAATAATCTAGACAGCATTCAGAACTGCGCTGGCACATGGCAAATTACATTTAATAGAGAAGAATGTAAGGTACTGCACGCAGACAATAAAAATGTACATTATAAACACCATATGGGAGATACTGAAATTGAAGAAGGAATCTATGAAAGAGACCTAGGAGTTTATGTTGACTCAAAAATATCTTCATCTAGACAATGTGGGGAAGCTATAAAAAAGGCCAACAAAATGCTTGGATACATAATGAAAAGTGTTGAATTTAAATCAAGGGAAGTAATGTTAGAACTGTACAATGCATTAGTAAAACCTTACCTAGAACATTGTGCTCAGTTCTGGTCACCTCGCTACAAAAATTATATTGCTGCTCTGTAAAGAGTGCAAAGAAGAGCAACCGGAATTATTCTGGGTTTAAAAGGCATATCAGGTGCAGGCAAGCTAAAATAATTTAATCTGTTCAGTCTTGAATAAAGAAGACTACACTACAGGGGACTTTTTAGCTCTGAAAAAAGAAACAATGATCAGGGGTCACCAATGGAGATTAGATAAAGGAGCATTTAGAACAGAAAATAGGCACTTTTTTTACACAGATAGTTGTTTGAGTCTGGAACCAGTAATGTTGTTGAAGCTGACATCCTGAAATCCTTCAAGAAGCTGCTTGATGAGATTCTGGGATGCTTGATGAGATTCCTAAGATGGTCCGAATGACTTCCTCTCATTTGTAAACTTTCTTATGTTCTTCTTATGTTCTTAATGTTATTAACAGAAGTGTAATGCCTAAAGACAAAAAATGTAATTACGTGAAGCTGTGTCTGTGTTTAGTTTTTATTTTTAGAGCTGATATTAGAGTTGGTAATTTTTCTAGCTACTCTAGAAATAGTTTGATCAAATGCAGCAGTTGTTTTTGTAAATGCATACCTCTTACTTCTATTCATTTATGCTAGTTTATGTACTAAAAAATCCACCACAGAAAAGTGGGATGGGGGGATTGTAAACAGAAGGCTGATCACGCATATAAATTACATTTAAAAAAGTGCTGATTGCTAAAGGGTTATTGATGGCTTGATTTTGCAAATAATGTGCAGTCATATCTCATAAATAACAACTGAGCTTTTTTTTATTTATCCTAATAAAACAGAAGAAATAAATATGATATTATTGACATGTGCTGTCAACAATACAGAAAGTACATTTAACAAATTGTTGACTAGAGATTGGGTTAATTAAATATAGGACAATATTTTCTGTAATTAAATTCAAATAATGATGTTGTGTCTCTGGAAGTAAGTAGTAGATAACATGGGAATTACATGACAGTCCTCCACACTATTATAATACCTTGTAAACTCCAATAAATGACAACATGTGTCTTGTATTTATTACTGTTTTATTTGAACTCATTACCTGAATACATGGGAATAAAGAGGATTCACAAGCTTTTAATGAAATGTTACTTTGATAAATTATAGAGTACACTAATTGTGAATAATTTCATCTGAGGGACAGTATACAGTAATGGCGATATGGTAATGGGAAACCAGACATTTAACTTTGCACAGTTCATATAAAAAATGCCCTTCAACAGCAAATCTCAAACCATATAGACAGCAGATTATATAAAATGCAATTCAAAAGGTCTAAAGGGACTAAAAGTCTAAAAGTTTGAATAGGATGGGAATATTTGTTTGCAGTTCAGAGTTGGGTTTAAGTGCATGTCATTGCAAATGCAAATACAAATGCATGCTCTTCAGTTGCATCTTAATACAAATGCAAATTCAAATTTGCTGTCAGCCTGCCTTGTACAAGATGATCTGGACTGTAGGGTATGCAGGGTTCTTTTAGGTAGGTTTCCACTTCTTCTACATGTGGACTGATGACATCAATGTGGGGCTCATCTCCAAAGAAGGGGAATATGCAGCTTTTCTTGCGTGGAGGGGAGGAAGACTGATGTCCTCCGTGAGGTGTAATGATTGGTCACCTTCACAACAACAAAGCTTCTGGCCTGGATCCAGAACAGTTGCTCTCTGATAAGTGGTCCTGCTCTCATACTCTGATAGGTGCTTTTCAATGGAACTCATGAGGGCAATCACAAGCTTCTTGTTGTACTCTGATGAGAAACTAATGTGTCTCTTGATTCCATGGATGGAGGGAATGACCGAGCTAGCTGTGATAAATTGATCTCCCTGACTTCCTTCTGTAATTTCCTCAAAGGGTGTCATGATGCTGATGAAATCCTTGAGAACAAGTCTGTCTCTGGCAGTGAGGAGAGTTGTATTTAAGCAGTAAAGCCTTTTCTTGTCAGTGATCAGTACTCTTCTCACCATCTTGATTTGACCATTCCAACTGGGCTTTTAGCTGGTCTTCCAGGAGGTCATAGTTGTTGTAGACTTTAGGATGTGGGTTACATTGGATGCAACCTTGGCCAGGATGTTGGTGGTCTGTGTTGATGACTTGAGTCCATCCTTCACAACAAGTTGAAGTGAATGTGCAAAACAAAGCTTGTGCTGAGGCAGGTATTCCACTGGACTGTCATCATCCTCTGACACACTCTCACCACCCAGTTTCACTGTTACTGGAGTCCTGAGAAGTGTGTGCTTGTGGTTCAAACCCTGGCAGTTTAAAGGCTGCGACCATCTTGGAAGCGTTGTGTCTGACAATACTGGCAATTTTGCTTGATATGTTGTAGGTGGCCACAATTTGCTTGTACTACTGGAGTATACTGTCCGCTGTACATTTGCCCTTGACACATTTACAGACAAACGTTGTCTTTAGGGCGTCGTTGAAGATCATGTGGCCAGTGACTCATGTGTAAGAATGCATCTGCCTACTAGACTATAAATCAATAGCGAGGCAAACACTCTGGGCTGACTTGACAAGTCCCTGCAGCTTATTGTGCACAAGGTTGTACTACTCATGTACCAGTGAATGGACAAAGTGCTTGTGGCTGGGGATGTTGAGGCTGGTTGATTTTCTTGCATGAAGGCATAGAAAAGGAGCGCTCTCCACAGGTGACACTGGCAGAAGCTTCCGGGGTACAAGGCTGCCAACAGCTATATCTGCCTGTATCTGAGGAGGGTCAGTGCTGCTCCATTTGCCAGTAGGTGTGGTGAGGATGCTCAGAAGTGGCTGCTGTTTGGCTTGGCTTGATCCGGGCTCCACAGCTATTGAGGTATGCTCTCTAAAAAAAGAAAAGAACAAATAATATGTTAGGCACTACTACATAATATTCATTTCAGACAAAGCAAAGAAATGTAATTACGCAATGCCCCCCCTTCATTACCAGCCATGTCTAACAAAATGTGCAGTTATTATAACCCACTAACTACCCCTTCAACCCCAGTTACACTGCATTGCTTACAGTTACATGTTAACTTATGCAATATCCTAGTTTTGACCTTCAGCATTTAACATGGGCAAACAAAGCATGCACATAACCACTACCTATGCAAAAATACAAGTCATTTTACCCAGCAGTAAAATATATTAACTTGACTTTAGGCACTTGACCTGGGCCAGCCAAGTATGCACATAGCAACCCTTATCTAGGCTTCTTAATACCTGAAACTGTTTGGACAGTATTGAGCAGCTTTTCAAAGATGTGTTAATATGTTAACTGCCTGGCGTAACTAACCAACAATTTTTGGAGGTGTAATTCCTGTATATTTTTGTCCTTCAATCTAAAAGTATTTTACAGTCCATGTCATTTTACATTGTAGCTTTAAGTGGATAAAAGCATAAGTGTGACAGGATGACGAGTGGTGACGTCAGGCCAGATGCAGGAAGAATAACAGAGCACTGCAGCTACGGTGCAATGGCGCTTGCGCTGTTTTATTTTCAAATAACAATAATAAATAAAACAACAAACACTGCTCACAGAGCGAAATAAAAGTTTTAAACAAAAATAAATCTTGCACACCAACACAGGTCCAGCTGGGCAGTAGCCTTCACGGATCTGCTATTATTTTTAAATTTCTCTCTTGCCTCTCTCTCGCTCCTCGCTCGTTCTCGTTCATCCTCTGAACACCCAACACGGAGGGCAAAGAGCTGCAGATTTTTATACCATGGCCAAGGGGTTTAACTAGCTTGTAATTATTCTATTACCCCTCGGCCACAATCTGCACGAGTTACTAAATAGTGGATGGGGCTTCCCATCAACACTATAAAACAAAACAAAAACACAGCGCTTCGCCGTCACATATATATATATCATATATATATATGTATTGTAAGGTAGCAGGGAGCGGGTTAAAATCCTTCCCTGCTAAAACTTGTGAGAATGCACTTTTGGGTCTAATTGTTTAATTGCTTAATTGTTTAGTAATCCCCTGCACCTGGTGGTAGTTGTAAATTAGAGCCAGGTGCAGGGTATTTAATAGAGACAGGCAGTTTGTTCGGGGTTGCTGTGTGAAGGGAGGCATAAGTTGTGGTCTGCTTCCAAGCAGTCAAGGTAAAGTGCTGTAGGAAACCGTGAGATGTTTGAGTTACAGGTAAACAGCTTAGCTGTCCTGGTTCAGTTAGGTTCCAGACTGTATAGTTAGTGCTCCAGGAAGGAGCTAGGTGTTTGTTTATTTTGTTTAATTTATTTGATTGGTGTTTATTAAAAGTAAATCAATTCCATTTCTGTGTCCTGGGTCTAGTCTTAAAGGGGCAACGAACTCTGTGAGTGCGAGGATCGTTTACAATATATATATATATATATATATATATATATATATATATATATATATATATATATATATATACACACACACAAAATATACACAAATAAACAATAACACGCCATCATATACAATAAATAAATCATAATACACAAATATAAAATAGCACAGGGGCAGAGGGGGAGACCCCGTTCTAAAAATAAACAAACAATACATTCAAGCGGCAGGGCTTTCCTACCGCCCTACTACAGCAAGATTTGTGTTATCTCATAAAAATAAGAAATTAACTTACCTTCATGTGATTTGATGAGGTTTGAAATAGCTCTTCTGTTGAAGCTCATTTTCACTGCTCAGTCAGAAGCCCCAATTCGACAAAAAATCACCTCATAAACAGGTGGTTTCGGAATTTTTACTGACATCAGTAAAATTTAGTCCCGTGCGAACCATTCATTTCTTTCTATTTCTTTCTATGACCAATCATTTTGTCAAAGGTCCTCCGATTTTTTAACAGGACATCGGGACTATCTGTAAAATTTAAAACTCAAGCATCCTGTGTCTTTTTACTTCTGTGCGAATCGACCATGTCAATGTTATATTAGAATTGATACAGCATTTCCGGGGTATTCACCTCAAAGCAATACCAGCCTTCACAATAAATCATAATATTATAATATTTAAAATTGGTACGGTCTGTCATGAGATTTCAGAGTCCAGTAAACCACGGTTTAATGATATAACTCAGAAACTAAAATATGAGGATCATAAATTTGAACGGAGGGAGGGTTTCTAAATTGCATGTTCATTACATTCATGGAAGGGCTGTCTGGTTAATTATAATTATAATAATAATATTACACTAATTTAATTGAAACAAATAAAAATAATCCTAGATTTATTTTTGCTACCCTAGACATATTAATTACACCCCCCCACCACCACTCGTTGATAGTCCCACCCTTGATGTTAACTTCTACTGTTAAGGTTACTATGGAGGTTGTTTCTTTGATTAATTTACAGAAACTGACAGCGCCAGTTCAGCACATGAGAGTTACAACATGATCTCTTGAGCCTATTCCTACAAAACTATTAAAATATGTTTTTGTTGTTATTAATACCCACATTAAAAAAAATTATAAATGGTTCCCTTTCCTCTGGTATAGTTCCCTCAGCTCTTAAGGTCGAGGTGGTAAAGCCTACGCTTAAGAAACACAATTTGGACCCTAAAGTCCTGAACAACTATAGGCCAATCTCCAATTTACCATTCTTAAATAAGGTTCTAGAAAGTGTTGTTGCAAATCAATTACAAACATTTCTAATTCTTAATGGTGTTTCTGAGAAGTTTCAGTTTGGATTCCGTGCTGCACATAGCACTCAGACAGCCCTTGTCAGAGTTGTAAATTGTCTGCTGATAAGGTCTTACTTTGGCTTTCCATCACTTTTAATTCTCTTACATCTAAATGCTGCCTCTGATACTGTAGACAACTCCATCTTATTGAATTGTCTTGAAAACACAGTGGGGCTGTCTGGCCTTGTCCTATTCTGGCTCAAATCTTATCTTTCCAATACATTTTAGTTTGTCTCTGTTGGGACGGGAAAATCTGAAAGGTCTGAAGTTGTCTGCGGTGTTCCACAGGGCTCTGTTCTAGGTCCTTTGTTATTCATTATATATGCTACCGTTAGGTGACATTATCCGCAGGCATGGAGTGAACTTCCATTGCTATGCGGATGATACCCAGCTATAACTGTCCCTAAAGCCAGGAAAAACTTCTGCTGGGGAGTTACTTGCTGTTTGTCTTGCAAACATCAAGTGTTGGATGTCACAGAATTATTTCATTAAATTCAGATAAATCAGAGGTTATGCTTGTGAGCTCTCAGATCCAACAAAAAATATATAGGATTACCGAGTTCGACCCTACTAAGCTCTCATTAAATCCTAAACTAGAAATTAAAACACTTTGATCCTGAGACTTGTATTAGAGAAGTTACAAAAGTATCTTTTTACCATTTCAGAAATACAGCCAAACTTAGACCAATTATTTCCGAGACTGCTGCATGCCTTTGTTTCATCTACTATTGATTACTGTAATGCACTTCTCTCTGGTATCCCAAGAGGTGTGGTGTCTCACTTACAGCTTTTTCATTATACTGCTGATAGAATTGTGACTAAAACCAGGAAAACTGACCATATTACCTCTCTTTCAGCCTCCTAGACCAGCTACCTGTGCAGTGTAGAATTGACTTTAAGATTTTGCTGTTAACATATAAAGACATAAATGGACTAACACCAAGTTATTTGCAGGAGTTACTGACCTTGTATCATCGAAATGTCACCCTTAGATCACAGCATGCAGGGCTACTGAGACTGTTACAGTTTTTTAATTATTTTTTGCAATGTACTCTACGGTGCTTTGCAATACTTTTGTATGAAATGGTATATAAATGCAATAAATAAATCAATTAATAAATAAATAAATCCTATTGGGCATAACCAAACTGGGGACGGCAAATATACAAAACATAATTGTTAAAAAATGAATGCTTTTAAGGTGGATTTGAAGATACTGTCGCAAATAACGCTGAATCAGCTAGGCTGGTCAGTAAAACATTGAATCCTTTTGTATGGAGAATCTCAGTAGCTAAGGCTCATGGTTCATCAACTGATTCAGATTCAGTTGTATTGAGTTTGCCCACTAATGATGATAAACAAACTACAAGTTAGGTGCCTGCTGATATGAAAAACAGTAAGTTTTGTCCCCCTACTGTATTCTGGATGAATGGCATCCCTTCTAAAGTGACCTTGTGCGAGCAGAAAGAAGTGTATAGTAACAATGTGTACAGATCCAGAACTATTGCACATGGTGCAGAAGTAACCCTAACACATAAATTAAAACATAATCCTCTTGTTAATTGTGCATGTAATATGTGCCAAAGCAAGTCATCAGTGACTGGGCTCAGACTTTGTCCAGCATGTAGTCATTTGGCTAAACACTGTAGAATCTTGTTTGAATGCAATGATTCTCTAGGTGTTTCTTTCTCTCATTTAAATGTAAACCCAAAAAGATATTAAGAGGAATGAATGCATGAGTTGTGAAAGGGTCACTTAGTAAAATGGGCGCATCTGGGAAAATTAGAATGTGAGGAAGGTGTCCCTACTAAGCTTGTACAAGTGTCTTGTAGGTACGAAGTAAAGGCCATGGCGACTCACACCTGTGATGCAAGATGATGGATTCGAGAGCCTATTGTCGTGTTCACTGAGCCTACCCGAGTGGAACCTGAGACTGAAGTGGAGTCCTGCTGGAAGCTAGCTGAAACCCCTGATTGGAGAATTTAAAATGAAATGTATTAACGCAATAATATGTGTTATAATCCTTTGTACTGTTTGTATAATCTTTAGTTTGGAAAATTGTGTAAGTGTGTAATCAAAAGTAACACGTAATGCTGTTTTAATTCTTAATTGTGAAACTTATGTATTTTCTTTATATAAAATCATGCAGTAGAAGCTGGTATAGTTTGATACAAGTGGCCAGTTTTTAGGCAGTTTCTTATCAAGATGGGCTTGATTCCCAGAATTGAATGCTAAGTTTCTGCAGCACCCTTTTTAGCTTAAGAAAATGTTGTTAAATGTTGAAATAAGGTTTGATATGCTTGCTTTTTACTTTAAACTATTTGTGCATGCAAGACCATATGCTTAACACTGCCTGTTATAATAATATACATGAAATTGTTTCTCATCAAGATAGGTTCGCATTTAAAATAGTTAGTAATCGTGTTCTATAGGGAGGAAACTGTCTAGTTTGACTCTGAGTTAAAAGATGATGCAACATAAAGGGATATTGTTTGAAAAATAAAATAAGAAGCTTAAAAAGTAATTTTAAGAAAAAGAATAGAAAACGGGTTTTAAGAAAGTAAAAACTTTATAACTTGCTGTGAGCCTGTCTTGAAGTCGTGCCAGAAAGTGAAGGGATAGTTGGCATGAAGAGTGGAGTTCTCTTATCAAACAGTGTCAAGGTTAGAGTGTGTCTTCTCACCATAGAAAAATTGGAAAAAACTTTGATTATCGCTGGAAATTGGAAAGCTAAGTGCACAGCTAGAAAACTGGTTTTAGCTGTTTTTTGTGCAGCTGAAAAAAATATGAGGTCGTCCGCAGTTCAGCTGAATTCGTGCTGTTAGGAAACTCATAGGATAGAGACATTACAATCTTACACTTAAATAAAAAACAAATAGATTATCCATGAAGAGAAACTCTATATTGGGAAAAACATAAGATGGAAGTTCCCTATAATATCTGTTAAGCACACGCCTGTAAAGAGAGAAGGAAAACTAATTTGAAGGATAGAATGGCATGAGGGAATATATACTCAGACATTAATACATATAATCAATATAATCATAACTAATAGTGTTGTATATATTTCAGACAACACTCATATATTCAAAATAATATTATTTTCTTTGTTTCACCTAACTTTTTAGATAGAGGAGGGGTTGAGAAATGAACGGGTGAGATCATGATTGGATGTGTAGACCAGGTGTTATATTTTTATTAATTGTTGGCACAAGGCTCTAAATTTTTAGGCTGTTGTGTGCCAAAGAGATAAGAATTGGACTTGATAAAGATTCTCCATGTATTCCTATGGAGACGAATCCTATAAAACCTCACACTTTTCGTAAAGGGGTACCACATTCAAGACCTTTGCTTGACAGGGTGAAGTGGTCCATCACTTGCAGATCTCCACCAGACTGATTCCTTTGTTCACGCTACTTTTCCTAATAATAGGAGGTAAGCATATTACTAACATTATTATGTCTAACATGTATTGGTTGCATTGCTATAAGGTTTTGAAACTATGTTTTGGTTTTAAGAGAGTGTTATATTGAATATTAAAAGCATTTTAATAAACCGAAGGAGCATTGCTCGATTCGTAAAACTTAAAATAACTGAGTCTTGAGTGTCTTTCTTTTCGATTAAATAAAGGTTATATGAACATACTTACAGCTCGTGCAGTGCTCGAACATAAACCACTAGGAGTTTATAACATCTCTGTCCTCCTAACGTCTCCCCTGAGTTAAGAGTGTGCAGAGTAAACAGAAAATAAATAAGACCGAATAAAAAGAGTATGTGAAAATCTGCAAAACGCAGCAGACGTGACACTACATATTGTATAGAAATACCTATCACTCAAATAACTAAATGGTTATTCTATTAGACATTTACACCTGGTTCCCTGTTTACAAATCATGCACAAAAAAAGTTACTAGATGTCCTGTGCTTTTGACCAACTCTGAGGAAACCTGTTTTTTTATTCCTGTGGGAATCATGCTTCCTTTAACAATGTATCACTGATTGATTAACTCTGCAATTGCTTTAACAATGTATCACTAATTGATAATTCCTGGAAATTCCTTTAACAGTGTATCACTGATTGATTATTCCTGGAAATTCCTTTAACAATGTATCACTGATTGATTATTCCTGCAATTCCTTTAACAATGTAACACTGATTGATTAACTCTGCAATTCCTTTAACAATGTATCACTAATTGATTATTCCTGGAAATTCCTTTAACAATGTATCACTGATTGATTATTCCTGCAATTCCTTTAACAATGTATCACTGATTGATTAACTCTGCAATTCCTTTAACAATGTATCACTGATTGATTATTCCTGCAATTCCTTTAACAATGTAACACTGATTGATTAACTCTGTAATTGCTTTAACAATGTCTCACTAATTGATTAACTCTGCAATTGCTTTAACAATGTCTCACTGATTGATTAACCCTGCAATTCCTTTAACAATGTAACACTGATTGATTAACTCTGCAATTGCTTTAACAATGTCTCACTAATTGATTAACTCTGCAATTGCTTTAACAATGTCTCACTAATTGATTAACCCTGCAATTCCTTTAACAATGTATCACTGATTGATTAACTCTGCAATTGCTTTAACAATGTCTCACCAATTGATTATTCCCGCAATTCCTTTAACAATGTATCACTGATTGATTAACCCTGGAAATTCCTTTAACAATGTATCACTAATTGATTATTCCTGGAAATTCCTTTAACAATGTATCACTGATTGATTATTCCTGCAATTCCTTTAACAATGTATCACTGATTGATTATTCCTGCAATTCCTTTAACAATGTATCACTGATTGATTAACCCTGGAAATTCCTTTAACAATGTATCACCAATTGATTATTCCTGGAAATTCCTTTAACAATGTATCACTGATTGATTATTCCTGCAATTCCTTTAACAATGCCTCACTAATTGATTAACTCTGCAATTGCTTTAACGATGTCTCACTGATTGATTAACCCTGCAATTCCATAGTGAGTCAGCAGGTTGAGGAGGTACTCGAGACCTGTGTGATGAAGGGCATTGTAGGTGAACAGGAGGGTTACCATGGCAGAGGGGCTACCAGGGTCGGGTTTTAAGCAGAGCTGGGTGTCGTCAGCATAAGAGTGAAACGTGACATTGTGTTGGCAGATGAGGTGGCCCAAGGGAAGCATGTAGATATTGAAGAGAAAGGGCCCAAGAACAGATCCTTGGGGGACACCACAAGTGACTGGGTTTGCAACACCACTTTATGAAGCATAAAAAACAGACTGCATGCATCTAGATGGGTAAGAGGACATCCAGGAGAGACAGGTTCCAGAGATTCCAGCATAGTTCTGAAGGCGGTCAAGAACAATGTCATGATCTATGGTGTCAAAAGCAGCTGTTAGGTCAAGAAGGACAAGCACAGATGGAGCACCAGCATCAGCCTTGAGCAGATCATTCACAATCCGGAGCAGAGCAGTTTCAGTACTGTGATGCGGCCGGAAACCAGACTGTATAGTTTCAAGCAGATTGTTGTCTGTGAGATGTATCACTGATTGATTAACTGCAATTACTTTAACAGTGCGTTACTGATTGTTCCATCATTAACTGCACTTGGAGTTGTTTAAATAGTAACACTTGCTAAATGTATTTGACAGTATAGATTACTAAAATGCATTTGCCTAATGCATTGGAAACTGATCAACTACATTCTGTCAAATGCAAACACTTTGCGAATAGATTCAAATGCAGATGCAAGTGCAGTGTATATTTCTTGCATTTAATTGTAATTTTCCTTTCCTGCACTACATGGTGTTTGAGGGGGATAGGTTAGTGGTTACATTCTAATTAGCTATATTAATGGCACAGGGGTGCTTTAATCTTTAAAAAGTCACAAGGATATATTAGAATCAATTTTTATTACAAATCAATTTTCCACACAGCTTTTATCTCCGTATCTTATTAGCATTAACTCAATTATCCTGGCCTCCTCATCGTTTGGTCTCTTCTATTGTAGACTATGAATTTGCTATAGAAGTTCTAAGCACCTGCTTTCTGGTATTTTGATGTAGATGGAATCTAAATCTATGGTCGACGTGTATTCTGAGAAGCTGTAAAAATTGTGCAGCTTTATAGCTTTCTCTTATGTAGCATCAAACCAAACAATTACTGAAATTTAAGATGCCACAAAAGTAACATAGGGATGTTTTACCTTTTGGGAGGGAACTGAAGTTACCATTTCCACCAGAAAGACCAACTTCTACTGCAAAAAAAGTAGGGGCTGGAACCACGCAACACCTCTGGTAGGAGCATGAACACAACAAAGGAAGAAAATGTGTATTTTGAAATGTATTAATTCAGCTTGTTAAAATGAAACACCCCCTGACACCACACCAGAGAAGCTGCAAAATCTCCTTTGAGCAGTGCCTTGAGTTTTTGTTTTCATACGAAGCAATTGGGCAGCATTGTGAATTTTTGCTTAAATTCCAACATTTATCACACCTTAGCTCACAGGATTTAAATTTAATCTGCCCCTTTGTCACTTCAATCTCATTTCCATGGTCTAGTGTGGTTCCCATGGTCACAGCATTACTCCAGTAGACCATGGAAGTCATATTGATGTTCAGGACAGGACAGTACTAGAGAAGCAGCAGCTTTAGCTTTTAAAACATATCAAGGTCTTTAAAACCAAGAATACAATTTGCACATTTTTTTTTGAAAGAAATTAAATGTTAATGTTGTAAAACTGTTAAGTAACACCTTAGTCATAGCTGTGACTTCATAATGGAACCTTCCAAGATTCTTGTTATGATTTTTTTAAGCTCTCATTTTCATGTACTTTTCTTTTCACAAAAAAATATTATAACACTGCATTTGTGTGGTCAGACATTGAATACCTAAAAAGAAAATCAAGTTATTCAGCATAAGATAATGAGGACCATTAATTATGTTGCTAAACCCCATTAGAAGAACGAACCTCCAGCTGACTGTAAGATTATGTCACAATGTCCTTTGTGTTTAATGAAATTTCATTGAAACAATATTAGTCAATAGACAGGTTTCTTGATATGAATAAATTCTCCAGAACGTTAGCACTCTAGTGAAGTTCAACATTTTAATAATAGCTGCTTGTTCAACACATTCTATAATTAAATAATAATTCAAAGTTTAGATAAAATGTTAAATGTTAATTGTTGTACTTATTTCAAACAACAAGTCTCCATCATCAAAAGTTATCAATGCTATTGCAAGTTTTTTTTTTTAATTTATATTCTTGAAACCGTGCTAGACTTCTTTAAAACATTTCAAGAGTTTCAGGAATATTATAAAGCCCAGTAACACCTATTCCTTTATTTAAATGTTTACATTCATGCAATTGGAAAACAATGTGCCTAATTATTTTACCCCTGATTGTATCCTAAATTTAAAAAGCCTACAACAGATCAGGAGAACTGAAGGCCAGAATGTGTCATCCGATCCCATGACCAAGTCAATGGCCTCTTTGCTCAAAGGAACTCAAAAGTGAATGTCTGGCCAGTAGGGTCTGCTGTAGTGTCATGAAGAGACACTGTCCCAGGCATTCTTCCTGTGCTCCCCTGACTGTATAACTCACCCCGCACACTTCATCAAGTGCAATAGGGGACCCCCACTCTGCAATTCAGTGGTGTACCAAAAATCTCTTCCCTTCCTGAAAACTGTAATATTGTCATATGAAAATCGGCCACTTATTGCATAATGGTAACAAAGAGGACATAGTTAGTTTGTTTCAGAATCTACGACATGTCACAATTGACACAACTGGGTTAAATAGCCTGCAGTGAGTTTGGGGAAACTGTCATGTCAATGTCTATTCTAAAAAACATACAGAGAAGTAGTGCTCAATTTATAAAGAATTAAATTGCAGCATAAAACATGCAAATGTAAAACATTTTATTCATATATTACTATATCAATATGTGCTGAGTATTTTATGTGAGTAAAACATTGAGTAACAGGATTTTTTGCTATTAATGTTAAATTATTTAGTAATGCTAATTCAATTGTTTATTATACAGAACTATTTATTGATTGTTATTCGATTCAATATGATTTTGAGTAATTGGGGAAAGGGCACCAGGGCATATTTCCATCATAACCAAGCACTTATAAAATAATTTAGTAAATTATCAAATCAGTTTAAAAAAAAAAAGAAGTCATGGCATTGCAGTTTTTCTGCAACACACACTTTTTCACTTCACCTTTTTCTTCAAAACGTAATCCCGTAGAAACACATTACCAGCAATAAGAATACAAAACAATTTTATTACAGCATAGATAAGATGGAAATATGCCATCATACACTTCCCTAATTTGTTTTGCATAGAACTATAAATATCATACATATACTGTAATGGAGAAAACAATCAATGTTTTTTAAGTAGGACTATCAGCTGTCCTTCCTGAACGACTGCACTACTACATCTTAAAATAGAGTTAAATTATGAAGAGGAGTGGGTAATAGATATGCAACGTTGCACCACCACACAGAACCATTGGCCTTTAGCACTCCCTTTATTGGTGTGGTGGACAATCGACTGGGGCTGGTTTTCCTCAAGGCCCTTCTGCAACATCCACTACCACTCAGAGACTTCTCAGGCTGGGCCCTTGAATTCCTGGTTCAGTAGACTGATAACCTCCATTTTTTAGGTTCAGTGGTGAAAAAGAGGACTGGCTTGACAGCGGGAAAGGAAGTTGTCTGTTAGTCATCAGTCCTCTTGATTCTATGTCCAATATTGAAGTGTCTTTCAGAAATAAATACAAACCTACTCTCAGTGAAAACTGACAAAAAAATAATGAGTATCAGTAAATATCCAGTATCCAGATTGTAGTTAACTTTTAATAAATCAATAATGCAAATTAAATCAATGTCAAGAATCTGTAAAGTGCAAATGTAAGCAGGGACCTAATTCGGTTAGTATGCAATGGTGTAAATTAAAGCAGTCAATTACAAGTTCAAGGAGTGCCCTATAGTGCAAATTTAGGTTTGTCTGGTTCATTTAGTTTAAAACAATGTATCAGTGTGCTTGCTGTTAACACTTATCTGCGAGCAAAGGGGCAGAGTTTGTTTGGATGCAAGATAAAATTCCTTTTTTTTGTGATCCTTTTCCATTTTGTCGTTTGTGTTCACAATGCAGTTTTCAAGTTATATAGTGTGTGAACCTGATGTCTACAATATCCTGCAAGCCATATTGAAAGATGGCAGCTATTGACATAGTGCTCTGGTTTTTAATATAGCATGTTTTAGATTCTTACATATTGCTGTGGAAGAAAGCACTGGGGGAGCACTTCGCTATTTAATGAATACATTTCGTGAATGACTAAAGTAGGAGAATAATGCTGTAATAAATCTATAATTCTGCATGGTTCTCCTAATGTCGGTGTTAAACAAAGTCATTTGAGAAAAGACTGGATATATTTTACTGTTTTTGTGAGTTTTGTCCAGTTCAACTTTTTTGGTGCCTGACCAAATCTTCTATCAGAGCTTCAGTTTCTTGCAAAGTCCATGTAGTTTAGGATTACTGGATGTCTACAGTGAAAAAAAATAACAATATATAAAATAACACAATAATAGTTTAAGAATTAAATATTGGGCAAATTTATTGCAGATCATAACAACTAACTATTTTATTTATATGGCCATCTAGTCATTGGTATCTGGCCAAATTTTCTATAAGACCTTCAGTTTCTGCTTGCTACTGTACACTTCATACACTTTGTAGAAGTGTGGCTAAATATGCTTCGACTTGTAACGTGTGACGTGTTTATCCTTGTGACTAAGTCACGTCACACGTTGCAACTCACTGCATGTTAGAAGCAACCCCATGTGGTTCGCCCAGCTAGAGGAAATTTTAGCAATGTGTAATGAATGACTCCCAGTGGCCGAATAGGCACATCATATGTGTGAAAAAAGACATGACTACAAACCCAACCATGGAGGGATCCCCCTTCAGCGAAGCTTTAGCATGTCTACCCTTAGTGCTGAGGGTGAGCGGCTCAAATCCAGAACATGGAGAAAATAAAAATCTAAAAAAAGCATTACAAATGGATCACTGGATAAACACAGGGTCTTAGAAGAGGAAAGTGAGTGAAAATTATGAAAGTGGTAGTGGAATACAGAGGAGGCTCATCAGCCAAGGCAATATATATATATATATATATATATATATATATATATATATATATATATATATATATATATATATATATATATATATATAAAATAAATGTAAGTCCACAGAAGCACTAGTGACATTATTTAAAAGTAACAACTCACTTTCACCAGTAGTGAAAGTGAAAGCGCAGCAGCAGAATGCTGGAACAATGTGCTGCCACGTTGCTGCGTGAGGTACAAACCTTGAGCACCTCAGAAAGCTGCTTGTTACCATGGCAACTCACCACACTGGGGTCCCTTTCTGAAGGCTTTCTATGGTAACCACAGCTTGGTGAGGCATCTTCGAATATGTGCGATTTAAATAAAAAAAAAATGTCATGTGCCGCCACTTGTGGAGTCTAATGAAACCCTGCAACAGAGTCAGACTAAATGCAACATGTGGAAGTACAGCGTTACATATTTGAAAATGGGATTTACTTGTTCTGGTAGTGATGAGGAGCTGTGATCGCTGTATGTTGTATGTTATACGATTTTGTCAAACAAAAGTTTGAAGCCAGCTAATCTTTGGCACAAGTCGATTAATAACCCATTCAACGCTGACAGTGAAATGCATACAAACTTGACATCAAAGTACGAAGACAGCCTAAAGCCGAGCTTACACAGCACGATTTTTGCAATCGGGAGACGCACGCCACTCATACTTACTGATTGAACTGATTTCTCACTGTAGATTGTGGATTTGCAAGCTACACACACTACACAAGATATCTTGTCACGGACTGCACCTATTTTCATTGCAGAATCGTAGACATCATTCGGGAGAATCGTGGACTCAAGCGAGGAGGCGACCGCTGTTGTCTGTGCATTGTTTTGCACAGAAAAAAAGAAGAAAACGTGGAGAAGATCCATTTGGATGTGACCAGTACGGACTGATGATGCAACTCCAGTCGAAGTACATCCAAATTAATAAAATCTAATCTGTTCAAAAAGTGCAACACTCGCTCTTAATACAAAATATTTATTAAATTCAAAGATTGGCGTGGGAGATTGGCGATCTTCCTCAGAATACCAAATTCGAATGAATAATTTGAAGGCTTTTAAACTAATAAATATTTTGTACTACGAGCGAGTGTTGCGCTTTTGAACAGACTAGAATACAACTTTAATAGTAGGCTACTACAAGTTTAAATATGTAACAACATAATCTAAATTCTCTCTATTTCTCACACACACAGAAACATACTCCTCCTCCTCGTATTTTGAATAAATTAGCAATACAAGCATACAGTAGGGGTTTGAAAGGGATATCGAATATGAGGGACTGTAGAAATTGATTACCAGGAGAGCACACACTGCCACACACAATATCTGCTTCGGCGTTAACAAGTTATAACAATTATCTACTTACCAGGTACCTTCAATGAGCAATCATGATAGGAAATGTCACTTATCTCAAAGAGGGGCACACCTTTCTCTTCGTCGCTATTGTTGCTAGCTTGTCCTACTGGCTGCTGGCAGCATTTGTAAAGAAATCGGCCCATAGCTCCTCACACACGTCACAAATTGCTTTGTCGAGGACTAAAGTTTTCTGACATGTTCGAAATTTGTCGGGACTTTGTAAGAGCGTTGGGAGATCGCAGAAGCTATTAACGTGGCATCGTAGAGCCTCTCACACTTATCGACCATTTTGTCCTCGACAACCTCTTTTAGTCCCAGATTTTAATCAGTTTTTTTATTTCTATATATATATATATATATATATATATATATATATCTATATATATATATATATATATATATATATAATTTAAATTTTTTTAACGCTTAGAACTTGAAGAATATAATTTTCAAACTGTTTACAGACTTCAGAATTCAGACCATGGTAAAATGTAAAAAGGTACAAACTGGCAATTGATCCTCCTACTATTCCATTTCAGTGTTTCAGGTCCCAAATGATGGTGCTACAGATGAAGGAATGTCCCCACAAGAGATACAGTTGTAGTCTGTCTACATATGAAGACCCTTTTTCCAATAACTATTTGAATTATTCAGAACATGCTGGAATATCAAATAGCACAGAAATGACAAAGAAATTAGAAAAGTGAAATTACAAATTTTTTCATTAACTATTAATGCATTCACCTCACCATGAAGTGTATACCTATGACTAAGTAACTATTGAACTCTGTCAACCAAAAGGGGTGGTGTTAATGTAAAAGCCAAAAGAAATAATAAGACCATAAACAAAATGAGCTTTGACCTCTTGAGACCAAATAAGTAAATAATAAAAATCATAATTTGTAAATAAATAAATATACATACTTAAATACATACTATAAAAAAATCTGCCTGCCTCCCTGATCGAATGCACTGTAATGTAAATCAACTATCTAAATAACTATTGATAAGGGATCAATCTGACAGGTACTGTAAATCCAGAAATATTTGCGGCCAAAATATTTGGCGAATCACACCCAGAAAACTAATTTCGCTGCAGAAATGTTGCCCTGAAAGTTGTATACTACTTCATAATACTGTATGTACAACATGAACATCTGATGACGACTAATATTAGTGTATGTGTGTGGCAAAGTGGTGAATATGTGTAGTTGAGTGCTGTGCAGAGCAGATTAATGACACAGACAAATTAAATGATTGTAATGTCCAGAGCCTTATAGCGAACCTGCAAATAATAATAACGTTGGAAGTGGTACAGCGGCGTGCATCACTTCTGTTTATAATCCCACGGGTTTGACCCGTAACCCAAAGTCTGATTCCTTCACCCACACAAAACACAAAACACGGACACAATTGCGACAGTGCATGATTTTAGTGCTAGTGGTACAAACAACAGTTCCTGTAGTGGGAAGGTGAGTGGTGATGTCCGGGTTTTACGTTGGTATGCAGCTGCAGCTCTGGATCGTGCTCAGTATTCTTAGTGAGAAACGACACACAAGACAAACAGTGTTATTACACAGACAATGCAGAACACTCATGGTTTTCGATACACAATACACTCTCCTTCTCGATTATTTAGCTTAACCATTTGCAAAGGAACAGATCACTAAAGCTATGCCCCCCTTTTTATACCCTCACCCATGACCCCTAGGTCAACAAGAGCATCTGCTCCTCCAATCCTCAGATGCCACGTTGTCTACCGTCCAGGTCAGTGAGCTTGGGTGCTGTAGTTCCGCCCCTTTCCTAAATGGCCGACTTCCACCTACCCTACGGAATAAATTGTCTTGCCATTTGCTTAAGGTTACTCTGTTCCTTCTTCCTAGTGCCCTCACAGGTCGGGAAGGGGATCTAACTCTGTTACAATGTGCCTTCAAAACATAAAAATATAAAAAACCAAAACACTTTAGTGTGTTTAACAGTGTATTTACACATAGACTAATGTAACATGATGTGAAAGAAAGAAAAAGACACACAATACTGCATACAAAATATAATTTACTGACAGGAAAATTAAAATGTAAATCAATCAACCAAAACTATTTCTAATGCAAGATCTACACAAACAACTTCAGAGACATTTAAAGTGCTGTATGTGGTGTATAGACCTACTAATGTAATATTAACTCCAAAGCAGAAGTGAATGCAAATTCTGATGTCATAGTAAATCAAAAGAAATATTACTAGAAAGTTTTGAACAAAGTTAAAGCAGTTACAGTGCCTATCGTAAGTATTAACCCCTATTTGGATGTTTTCACAGTTAGTTGTGTTACAACCTGAAATCTTGATGTATTTAAATGGGATTTTTTTTTCCCTTTGATTTACATAACCTACTCAACACTTTGAAGAGGCAAGATCATTTTTATTGTGAAACAACAGTTAATGAAAAAATAAAATGAAATGTCTTGGTTAGATACGTATTCACATCCGAATCAATACTTGGTAGAACCACCTTTGGCAGCAATTACAGCTGTGAGTCTTTTGGGGTAAGTCCCTACCAGGTTTGCACATTTGGATCATACAATATTTGCCCATTCTTCTTGGCAAAATTGTTCAAGCTCTGTCAAGTTGGATGGGGATCATTGGTTGACAGCAATCTTCAAGTCTTGCCACAGATTCTCAATCAGATTCAAGTCTGGGCTTTGACTGGGCCACTCTAGAACATTCATATTCTTGTTTATAAGCCATTCCAATGTTGATTTTCCTGTGTGCTTCGGGTCATTGTCCTGCTTAAAGGTGAATTTCTATCCCAGTCTTAGGTCTTTTGCAGACTGAAGCAGATTTTCCTCAAGGATTTGCCTGTATTTAGTTCCATCCATTTTGCCCTCTACCCTGACGAGTTTCCCAGTCCCTGCCAATGAAAAGCATCCCCATAGCATGATGCTGCCACCACCATGCTTCACAGTAGGGATGGTGTTACCTAGATGATGTGTCAGACATAACGCTTTGCATTTAGGCCAAATAGTTCAATTTTTGTTTCATCTTACCACAAAATCTTTTGCCACATCTTTTCCCACATGTCTTTTTGCAAATTCCAAACAGGATTTTACATGGGCTTTTTTCAGAAATGGTTTCCTTCTTGCCACTCTTCCATACAGGCCAGATCTGTGGAGTACCTGAACTATTGTTGACACATGGACATTTTCTCCCATCTCAGCCATGGAATGCTGTAGGTCTTTCAGAGTTGTCATTGGCCTCTTGGTGGCTTATCTGACCAATCCCTTTCTTACCTCGCTGCTCAGTTTGATCTGACCAATCCCTTTCTTACCTCGCTGCTCAGTTTGGGAGGATGGCCTGCTCTAAGCAGCTTCTGGTTGGTGCCGTATACCTTCCACTTCTTAATGACTTGACTGTGCTCCAAGTGATATTCAATGCCTTAGAAACTTTTTATACCCCTCCCCTGATCTGTGCCTTTCCACAACTTTATCGCAGAGTTTTTTTGAAAGCTCCTTGGTCTTCATGGTAGTATCTTTGCATTGAATGCACTACCCAACTGTGGGACCTTACAGAGACAGGTGTATTTAATCTGAAATCATGTGAACCACTTTTATTGCACATAGATTGTCTCCGTATAACTTATTGTGCGAATTCTGAAGGCAATTGGCTGCATCTGAGCTTTTTTAGGAGTGTCATAGCAAAGGGGGTGAATACTTATCTAATGAAGACTTTTCAGGTTTTTATTTTTAATTGATTTGTAGTCCCGTCAAATGAAAATGTTGAGTAGGTTGTGTAACTCAAAGGGAAAAAAAAAAAATCCCTTTTAAATGCATCAAGATTTCACGTTGTAACACAACAAACTGTGAAAATGTCCAGGGGGGGGGGGGGGGGGGGGGAATACTTCCTATAGGCACTGTAAGTACAGTTTTTTATAATTTCTTACTGTACTTTCATTTAGTTAGAATTCTTGGGAGAACTTTCTAGCTGCATTTGAGTTCCCATTTTCAGATGCATAGCACCCAATTTTAGGGCGAATCTCACCAGTGATGCTGCTGTACGGACCTCGTTTAGCTCCGGATTTGCTTTGCTATCTTTCAATGATGGTTTGATTTATGCTGTCAAGTCTTTGTCAGGACGATCATTTGGGTCAGGAAGGCCAAGATGAGTAACAGGACAAAATAGATTTTTGTGACATTCCTCTCCAGTCAGGCTTGTTTTCCAGTCACGCTCCTTTTGAAGTCACTAGATACACATGCAGTAAGAGTAGGCTACTTACACCCTCTAGTGGTCAGACAAATTTTGTACGAGTCAACCATTAATGGAGGCATTTAAATATGTGCCAAAAATATTTGGGATTTTTTTTTGATACGGGATAATTGCATAATGAAAGGCTCACAAATATTTCTGTATTTACAGTAATTTATATTTGAAAACAGTAAGTAAACCAGCATCCAAGGAAACTGGCAAACATGATAACACGTCCTATATTGCTAATGTAATATGTCATGGCATATTAGTAAGAGGATATGTGAGCAAGACCATAAATAAAAGAACAAATACAAAACTTTCCATGTCTACAGCGAAATCTCTTAATGCTCTAAATCAGGATCCTCGTCCCCACTAGTAATCACAATCACTCCCATTCTCCAAATTTAACTGCATTGTGAGATTGCTTCCTGAATTCCATTTTACAAAATTATCTCTGTTTTCAATCTATAATCTCATCCGGGTTCAAAGTTCATTAAGTCTTCTCTTCAGTCAATGTGACTGTTTGAAGTCTATCAGTACACACAGATCACATTTTAGCAAACAGGCAGCGCTGTGAAATGGCAGGGCCCAAAATATTCGGCTTGCCCCTGAGGTAAATGGTCCAGGGCCCGAAATATTCAGGCTCGGTTCACAACAGGTGTATTTCTTTAAACACAACCTTTGAACCCTTGTTACAAAAACACAAACTTTTGAGAAAATATTTTAATAACCATAATTTTAAAAAGCAGCAGATTAGAATTATACAACTATTAAATGATTAAATAAGGCTCATTATGTGCCTACAAGGTTGGGGGAGCACAAAGGCATAGCATCTCTCCCTCTTCCTTTATTGCTGTCTTTTATAAAAAGGAATTTTAAATATTAAGAAGGGGAGACTTGAACAAAGGTATAGTTCGAGTGTCAGTAAGACTATGCCCCTGTTTAGATTAAACAACTGTCATCCTTGTGCAAGTGAAGTTATTGTGTAATTTAGCTCCCTTGTGTGCATGTTTCTGTGATATAAGGTATATGTAGCCTCTACAATATATTTTATTTAAACAAATGCAAATTGCTGTTAATGTCTTTATTATGTGACTATGCTCTCAGTCATTATTATGCTGTACAGTTTTTACATTTCAGTGCAATGTAATGTTACAGAAATGAATTACTTGAGCTGCATTTATATGTAAGTTATTTGTTTTTTATTCTATAAAACCACCCCTGTTTCCCCTTTATATGTAAATGAGAACTGTTGTCCATAATAAGTATTATTTGGGAAATTTGAATGGTGGGAACTTGAAATTATGCATTATGTGCCTGTTGGATCTTGCAGAAATACTTGCTTATACATGTGCTAGGCTATCATTTGCCTTTTTGCATTTTAATCTATGTTTCTAAACATGTCTTAGTGTACGTATTCTAGTTTTTCTGCAAGTTATAGGTGCTTTATATTTAATATATTTGGTAATAAGAGCGAAACCTAGAAATAATATTCATACTAATTGGCTTGTTAAGGTTCTTGAAAACAAATAATTATTTTTAATTGAGCAGGCCACAAATAGAATCCACTATGCAACGTCAGCAGCAACAATGAACCTGCAACTTAAAAAAAGTGTGTATATTTAAGAGGCAAAAGCAGCACAAATGTATTCCTCACTACAAATGGACCTTGTGAAAATCAAGCTGTAGATATTTAATGTATTAATCGTCAAGATTATTAAATGAAAGAATAGATGAAAGAACTGATTTAGTCATGCATAAGAAGTTTAAAAAACTGCCGCATTTTGCATTACAAGGCTATCTCTTAAATAATAATAAAAAAAATGTTTGTAAAAGACACCCCTGTCATTTCTCTGCAATCGATAAAAGCTGCATCTCCCTGCTGCACATCGTTTCTGTGGTGATAGAATTAGACAGTAGGAGCTTGGTTGAATGCACACAAGCGGGTTTCACTGCATATTCCTCCCAACAGTTTAAACACCTTTGTAGTAATGTGTATGTTTATGTATATAATGCAGTTCAAGTTATGCCACTAGAGGTCAGTAGCGCCCTACATACTTACCCTCTACCTAGGATACCGTGGGGTCGAGAAAGTCCTTGGAGAACACTAATGTGTAGGTTTCAACAGAGATGGTTCTAATAAAGACACTGTTATTTAAGTTATACTCTTGCATCTTGGATCTCTGGTTATTACATATGGAGACGAGGAAATCGGGCGACTTGTCTTAGGTCGTTGAAAACGGAGACAATGAAGGAGAAGAGACAAGTGTAGCTGCATAGCTTCGGCCCAACCTGCTAACGTTAGCGAGAGTGCTCACAGACAACGGAACAACTGCGCCATTTGATAGTCAACTACAGACATGGGAGGAATATTGCAAAGTGCTGTCGCATTTTTTTGAAGCAAATGAGATTGACAACGGCAATAAAAACAGGGCGATTCTCTTAAGTTCGGTGGGAAGCCAAACATATAGTCTGATGAGAAATTTGTTAAGATCAGATAAGCCAGGGGATAAATCATTTGACGATTTAGTTGAACTGTTGAAAACGCACTACAACCCAAAGCCCAGTGAAATAGTTCAACGCTTTAAATTTAACTCGAGAAACAAACAGGCAAATGAGAGTGTGACTGAATATGTGGCAGTGCTAAGAGAACTGGCTCAACATTGCAACTATGGAGACAGGCTAAAGGAAATGTTACGGGACAGGCTAGTCTGTGGTATAGACGATGATTGTATTCAGCGCAGGCTGTTAGCATAAACTGAGTTAACATTTGAAAAAGCACTGAAACTTGCTCAGGCATTGGAGACAGCGAACAAAGACGTTCAGGATTTACAATGGCAAAGCAAAGGAAGCAATGGTGCTAACTGTGCAAAAGCTAAAAACGTGGAGGGAACCACGAACTGGTGGAACTATGAGGGCATGTTATAGATGCGGTGGTGCGCACATGGCGAATGACTGTTGTTTTCTTAAGGAAATGTGCCACAGATGTGGAAAAAAGGGGCACATCAGGAAGGTGTGCAGGGCGAACTCACCTGTGGAGAAAACCAGACCTAGAGGGCGAGGAAAACAAAAGCAGGGAAAAGTGGAAAAAAAAACATGGGGCTCATTACATTAGCGAAAATCCTGAAACAGATGCAAGTGACGGTGAAGACGTGTTCATTATGAATAACGTAACAGAGACAAGCATTCCCAAGGTAGCGCCTATCACATTACAGTTAAAAGTGAATAAGTCGGATGTGCAATTTGAGGCTGACACGGGGTCCAGTGTTACAATTATGAATGAAACAGAGTACTCCAAACTAAGGAATGGGGCAAAAGTACCTGAGCTAAAGACATGTTCCCTGCATCTCACAACCTATACAGGCGAAAGAGTGAAAACATTGGGTACTGCAAACTTAACTGTACAGTACAGAGAGACTGTTAAACAGCTGCCAGTAGTAGTAGTGTCTGGCAAAGGACCAAACCTACTGGGCCGCGGTTGGATTAAGGAGTTGGAATTAAACTGGGCACTGTAAATCAGATAGGTAGAGACAAAACAACACTCCAGGATGTGTTGAAGAAACATGAGAATGTATTCAAAGAGGAATTGGGGACATTGCGAGGAGCGCCGGATAAAATATATGTTGACAAAGAGGCAACACCAAGGTTCTTTAAGCCAAGACCTGTGCCTTATGCTATGAAACCGAAGGTGGATGCTGAGCTGGACCTCCTCTTGAGAGACAAAATAATTGAACCAGTGAAATTCTCTGAGTGGGCAGCTCTCATAGTCCCAGTGCTAAAGCCTGATAACTCTGTGAGGATTTGCGGAGATTACAAACTTACTGTAAATCGGGTATCCAAACTGGAACAGTATCCCATTCCCAGAATTGAAGATCTTTTTGCAAAGCTCTCAGGAGGAGCAAAATTCAGCAAATTGGACATGAGTCATGCCTATCAACAGGTAATATTGGATGAGGAATCAAAAAAGTACGTAACTATAAACACACACAAAGGGTTATTTACTGTAAACCGTCTTCCATTTGGGGTTTCATCCAGTCCAGTTATCTTTCAGAGAATTATGGAGGGTTTGCTGCAGGGAATTCCCCATGTAGCCATTTACCTGGACGACATCCTGGTGACGGGCAAGAATGATCAGGAGCACCTGCAGATGCTAAGTGAGGTACTTCGGAGAGTGGAGGAGGCAGGCCTACGGCTAAAGAGAAGTAAGTGTACCTTTCTGGGAAGTGAGGCTGAGTTTCTGGGTCACAAAGTGGATGCCACAGGACTACACCCACTTAAGAACAAGGTACAAGCTAGCCAAAATGCACCTGCACCTACCAACATAACAGAGCTTAAGGCTTACTTAGGACTGTTGAACTATTACAACAGGTTTTTACCTAACCTGTCAACACTGTTGGCTCCACTGCACAAATTGCTGAGAAAAAAAACACAAAATGGCAATGGAAAAAAGAGCAGGAGGCTGCTTTTGAGAAATCTAAAAAGCTCATGCAATCCACAGATATACTTGTGCATTACGACAGTGAGAAAGAGCTGATTCTGTCCTGTGACTCCTCCCCCTACAGGATAGGCGCAGTACTTTCACACCTCATGCCAGATGGGTGGGAGAGACCCTAGGTTTTATGTCAAGAACACTCACATCAGCTGAACAAAACTACTCTCAGCTTGATTAAGAGGGACTGGCTGTGATTTTCGGGGTGCAACGGTTTCACAAGTATCTCTGTGGTAGAAAGTTCACCATATGCACAGATCATAAACCGCTTCTTTCACTCTTCAAAGAAATGAAGGCTGTTCCACAGATGGTGTCACCAAGGATCCAGATGTGGGCTGTGACACTGGGGAGGAAACTTCGGTCTACACTTGATTTAGTGCTTCCCGATTTAAAGAGAAAAGTGGAACTTAAGCAGAATAAACAAAAGGAACACCACGACAAGCACACAAAGGGGAGGAGTTTTGGAGACGGAGACTCTGATGACAAGAAACTTCAGTTGCGCTCCCAAGTGGATACCAGGAGTCATTGCAACAGTGACTGGTCCTGTATCTTTCAAGGTAATGCTGGGAGATGGCAGGATAGTAC
This sequence comes from Polyodon spathula, assembly GCF_017654505.1. Classification (NCBI taxonomy): domain Eukaryota; kingdom Metazoa; phylum Chordata; class Actinopteri; order Acipenseriformes; family Polyodontidae; genus Polyodon; species Polyodon spathula. The sequence goes on from NC_054534.1 coordinate 99,194,462, forward strand.
ACAGACACATAGATCAGATCCTGTCTAGACAACAGGACAACACCATTGGGTCAGAGGATATTGTGCAGGACACACCTGCAGAGGTTCTACAACCACCAGCTAGAGTAACCATGCCAGATGAACTTGTTCCAAACAATGCGGACACTGTCTCAGAGCAGCTTGCTTTGAAACCAGAGGAACAAACTGGGAGTTCCCCAAAGGTGGACAGGGACAATCAAAGCATGGCACAAGCTGTGCGTCGTTCCCAAAGAACTGTCAAAAAGCCTGGTTACCTGAAGGACTTTGACTTGTAAATAATTTTTTTTTTTAAAAAGTTTGAAATTAAATGTTTATGTACAGTTAAGGATGGACTATTTTGTGTAGTTGTTACAGCAATAGTTCAGAGACATCTAGTGTATTAGTGTTACATTTTGTTTATAACTGTGTTTAAACTGTTTCCAAATTTTAGAGAAGCTGAAATCTTAAGGGGGGGGGAGAATGTAGTAATGTGAATGTTTATGTATATAATGCAGTTCAAGTTATGCCACTAGAGGTCAGTAGCGCCCTACATACTTACCCTCTACCTAGGATACCGTGAGGTCGAGAAAGTCCTTCGAGAACACTAATGTGTAGGTTTCAACAGAGATGGTTCTAATAAAGACACTGTTATTTAAGTTATACTCTTGCATCTTGGATCTCGGGTTATTACACCTTGCTCACACAACTTATCAAATTGGTATCCACCTAACTGCCCACGGTGGACCTACACCCTATTGACAGAGATATGGAATATTGAAAAGCAACTATGAATTGCTGAATATGAAACTGCAGTCCCATTTGCAGCAGGAACCAAGTGAAATTGGTAGCTGTTTGGAGTTAAGTGAGAAGCTAAATGGATCTATGTAACCTCTCAGTGTGAACACTAGAACTACCTCCAGGTAATTTACAAGCCTCATTGCTGTATAGCAAAACAAAAAGTATGAGTTTGGTGCACAAGTCTATGATTTCTAAACTGTGTTCTGCAGACCTCAGCTATCAGATACTTAATCGATTGCTTGCACAACAGAGAGACTTTTTGTAATAAAGCTAATAGTATGTGTAATAAAGCTAATAGTATATTTAACACCTTGACTACGCATCTGCAGTTTAAACATGAATAAAACCTCTAATATGAATTCAAAGAGGTATGGAATATAAAAACATAAATAAATAAATTGTGATAAAACCCGGATAAAAGCAGTAGACAAGAAAGCAGTGGCTGGCTGACGTCCACGAGGACTTCAGAGAAACGGCCGTCCTGTACAATAAATATACCGGAACCCTCTCTTGTAACAAGTGTGGAAAAACTCTACAACTCAAGACACAGGACACAGGACACAGGACACAACCCCCATTTTGTGGGATGTTTTCTTTTCTGCATTTTTCATGCGCATATGCAAATATTTATCAGTTACAGAAATTGCACTTTGTTTCATGCCACAGTTTTAATTAACTATATTGTCATGCATCATACACTATGAACATGTAATATGCATTAGAAGCTGCAAGAAACAAGAAATTTCTGATGCAATTACCGTGGCAAAACGACTTCATAAATATTTGCATTTAATATGTATGTGCGCAACATTAGTACTAAGGCAGGTAATCAAATGCCGATTTATTCTGAGATGCTTCTCATCAAAAACAGGGCTTCCAATTGCCCAGTGTGCTGTCCCTTAACTAAGAGTCATTTATTTAACATGATCATAAAACCTGCCTTGCACACTCAACAGCAATTGCAGCTGCCATAGTCACAGGCAAAAGCATTGCACTAAAACAGATACAGTATGCAATTGCGTGTGATGTACTCAGGCAGCATGAGTTAATATGATAGACTAGGTAAACCAACTTTAGCAAGACACACCCGGAAATAAACATCCCAGGCTCTGTGAAACTACCTTACATGGTTTAAATGAGAAAACAAGGTATACTAAATGCATTCTTAGCAAGTCTAAAGGTTACATCTCTCAGCAGAATTAATATTTTAATTGTTCCTGACATATACGTTCAAATTGGTGAAGAAAGTCCTTTAGATAATGGGATTTGAAAATTGGCAGTGTTTTGTGGTGATACCTCTTCACTGCTTAAAAAGAATAAGGATCAAGCGTATCCTAGTGGCTTTTTGTTGCAGTAAGGAACTCATTGAGGACCTTACAACCTTTCGATATGTGCACTGAATCGAAATCCGCATTGTTAGCAAACATTTTAGACCAGTTAATTGCACCTTCCCTTACATCTGGAGAGAGTGCAAGCACACCACCATAAAAAGTTGTGTTGTATTAACGTCTGAAATACTTGAAGACTTGAGAAAATAGACAATGAAATACATTATTTTACTCCACTCTAGATGATTAACCCTGGCTAATAATTGGTCTGTAATGCTGTCAACTACTTTTCACCTACCAATTTAATTAAGCCTGTGATTTACTAACCTGATGTTATTTTTAGATATGATTGATCTAATCTAATTTTAACCATTATTAAATTATATTAATCTTATTAATAAAAGTACAATGCAGTACCGGGGCCTTGCTTGCTAGGAAGGATATTCTAGCTGTATTCCAGGGCTGGTAAGCTACTGATATATTGGTTGTGATAGGTATGCCGACTGGTATCGGTCCTGGGTTTTATTTTCTGAGATTTAGATTTATAAAAAATGTATTTTATTCTCCATTCATTTAGTCACAAACCTCTTTCCAGATAATCTTTTTTTTCAGCCAATAGCAAAATGTATAAAAGGATAAAGGAAGATTATTGAAAGGAAACTTTATTTTTTTTACAGAGGCATCAAGTGTAAATAAAATGAGATGTTTACTTATAATAGCCAAAGGCCAATTTGCAACACGCCCCTGGGGATTTGAATGTTTAGCACAATATCATGGGATAACAGACATCCACAGTGGTTTGCCCAATTTAAGTTTTTGAATAGAAAGGGGGTCAGCCTCACATCAAAAATATACGCATCTGGTAAAGGCATTCCGAGTGGAATGCAGGATGCACCCTATAGCCTGGAGGCTGCTGGTTCTAGTCCAGGCTATTCTATTGCCGAGTGAGGAGGGGATCTTCCAGCAGGAGGCGCATAACTTGACGAGTGCCGCTTGTGGGGGGAGGGATATGCCAAATTGTGAGAAAATAATAAAATAATTGCCAATTACAATTTTTTTTTTTTTTTTTTTATGTATCTGGCTATATTAGTTTGCAACCAGTGCCAGTGTTAGGATTTACTGGGCCCTGGTGCAAGACTGTGAAATAGATCTGACTCCCTAGGGTTGCCACCTTAACAGCTGCAAAATAAGTAACACTACTGTTTGGTAGCACAAGCAGCTCACTCTTTATCAATTCTACAGAACATCTTTAGTGATTATCTTTCCACCTGTTTAGCGTGTGGAATGGTGTCAGTTGCTTTTCCACTTAAAAGGAGCACTCTTCACTTTACAATCAACTGCATTTTCAAACTGATGTAGAATCTATTTGAATGTTGAAAACTCGTCATTCATTTTATCCATATCTAACAGCAACATTTTGATAAGATTTAGCCTTTCAGCAATTATCCATGTATGTGTAACATAGTTGACCAGCAGTGTGCAATGAGAGTGGCTCTCATTGAATAGCCAGTTTTCCTCTAAAAAAGTGTAATCACTTATCCAGATAAGCAATAGAATAATTAAAAAAACATGTTTAAGCTCTTTTTGGCAGTGTCTGCTTCCGAGGGAGAAAACCCAGTCATCTTCTGTTTGGTTAAGTATCCATAGAACTCATCTTCTTTTCTTTGGTTCAGTTTATCTTTCAGACAATTCATTGATCTGTACATGTCAGGAGCAGGTGTGCCATTTCTTTCTAGTTTTTTAATTGCCTCATCAAAAAAAACCACTCAGAATATTATTGCAAAAAAGGAGATACACTTCTGTGGCATCGTGTAGATCATTGTCTTCCATGGTGTCTGCATGTTTTGTCAGTTTTAACAGTTTTTGGACAATAATCACCAATCTTGTTGAAACAGGATTTGATGGCAACACAATTCTGCAACATTCTAGACATGGCAGGATTTAAAGGCAGCCATCTGGTTGTAACATGCCTCAAAATGTTTCTCCACTCTACATCCAGAAAATCAAATACAGTAAAACATTCTTTTCTCTATGCAGACGCTGAGAAGAAACTGTACACTGTCAGAACGAAATTCTCAATGTCCACAGAAATACACTTTACAATACCAGCTACTGATTCATCTGGATTTTCAATAAAGCCTATTCTGTTCAATAAACCATTTTGAGGAGTAAAAAACTGGACTTCAATGGAAAAACATTTTGTGATTCCCTATGTTTGAAGCATCTTTTGATAAAGCAAGTAAAACCTGACTTACAGCTTTTGGAGCTAACGCATTTTTCATAAGACTTTCAGCCTTAGAGGAGTGCTGAAACATTTCTCCTACTGGGGTTAGAGGCTAACTATGGCCGCTATGATGAAAGTTCTCCCTGGTGGCCTGAGTGAGCAGATGGGGCCCTGGAGAAAAGGCCGGGCAGCTGTCAGTGTCACTAGAGGGCTAGGCATTGCAGGTCCTGCTTGACTTGACCTAGCGGGCTGTTATTAATTTAAAGAGCTTGCCACTGCTCTCAGCCAGCGGTTCAGGAAATTTGAGCCAGAGATCGGCCTGCGTCACCGACTGGCTACGCGAAGCTGAGCCACTGAGGAGAAGCTAGGGGTTCTGGACGCCGATGTTCTGTACCTAGCTTTGCAGGGGTATCCAGCGTACCCATCAACAGTGCAGGAGGATTTTGCGGCCGAGGTGTTTATTCGTGGCCTGGCCCCCCCTATGTTCCGACAACAGGTCCGGTTCTACCCCAAAGCTCCCTAGAGGCCCCGGACCATGCCGAACGGATCGAGGCTGTGCTTGAGGGTGGTTGAGACTGGGCCATCATGCAGGTCTGTGGCTCCACATGAGAGGGGATTGGAGGTGAGAGTTACAACGAGACCGCAGTCCAGCAGGTGTGGACTCTAGGCCGCTTAGAGAAATGCTGCTGGAGGCGCAGGAAGCCGGGCCACCTCCTGGGCCTGTGACGACATCCAGAGGCATCCTGCAAGGGACCGTCGCTTCACAATCTCTCCTTGTTTCCCTGACAAGACGATATGGTGGCACTGATGGGCCGTATTGATGAGGGTAACAGCCTGCATGCACCCTGCTCCATCAATGGGGTCGATACCAAAATAAACTATTACATTTTGATTTCGCCACGTGGGTCACTTTGACCCAAACATTTTTAAACTGCTTCATTGTAAAAATGAAAGACATACTGTCAGATACAACTGAAAAGTTTTATTCATGAACATCATATCTAACATTTGCATCACAGAAACACTGTATTTAAATGGAAAATTAAACATAAAATGCTTTATTTTTTTAAATGAGCGCATATACAGCACGACTACAAAGAGTGAAAAAATATATTAAAATACACATTTCAAAATAAATGGGTACAGATCGACACGTGTGAGAGTTAAATACCGGATTCATTCATTAACCATCGCCCCACCTCAACTTTTAGCTAAAAGTCAGATTTTCACCATTTTCACTCACTCACCAATCCTCCAGATGAAGGAACCATCTTGTTCATCTCTGCTACTGTGGGTTCCTCCAGCATGGCAAAATCACCACCGAAACCAGTTCCTTGATCCATTATTGGACCCCTGCATCGGAGACTTTAAACTTCAATCTCAGGTCATGTATTCCGTACATTTAAAACACGTATAATATTGCATTAATTGTATAATTGACCTTTTTGCTTCTAGCTGCCAGTCGAGGCATCCTGCTGTTCGTGTGGACCTTGAACTTCGGTCTCGGCAGCCAGTCTAGGTATCCTGCTGCAGTTCATGGACCTTGGTCTTCAGTCTCGGGTCATGTATTCCGTGCATTTGGACCGCGCAGAGTGTTATGCTGGTTGTGTGTGTCCTTTTCTGCTCCATCTGGTTGCCTGTCGGGGTCCTGTGCAGTTCAGGGTGGTATTTTCTATCTTTCCTAAACAAAGTAAATCTGATAAATTAAGTGAAGGTGAAACTATTCATATTGTTCACACTAATTTTGTTTTCTTTCCTCATGCTTCCATGCTGAGGTATGTGGCCTCCAGACCCTGTGGCCTTCGGAGCTGCTATTTCTAACTGTATGGAACTGGGTTGTCTCCAAATCTCAGTTTTCTACAAGACTCCCATACTCATACTTTCAGGACTGGAGCTGCAACCACAGCTGCTCTGTGGTCTTCAGATGCTTATGAGACCTACATAAGGAACAATATTAAAGACATTCTTGTTGCCCAACAACACATGATACTTGCAGCCTTTATTCCAGGATCCAACTTTATCATACCCTTTCTAACACTGCTACGATGCCACCTATTATGTATAATTATACTATGTTAGTATATTTATTTTTGTAGGCCTGGAAGGGAGGTGTCTGAAGGTCCCAGAGATCTTTTCCTACGTGGTATTTTATTTTATTTTTATTTTTTTTGGGGGGGGGGGGTTCACAACTGTTTTTTATTAGTCCATATTTTTTGAATAAGGACCCTGAAAATAACCCCCTCTTCAAATTCCTCTCAGCTATTTGCCAGCTGTCATCAAGCTTTAAGACCCCTACTGTTCAGTCTCCTAGCACCTACAGATGGAGACTTCCCAGGCTAGGCCCTGACCTCTCTGGTTCAATATCTTGTTTAAATAAGTTGCTTAGCTTTGGTGGCCAAAACTAGTTTATTGACTTGGGAATCAAGACTGTCCATTGATCCTCAGTCCTCCTGATTATTACATGGGTTGTAGGCGACATTTTAATAGGTCATTGATAACTGATTATTGATGAAAAAAAATACCATAAGTCACAGTTACTGTCTTGAGCGCAAGTGGAGGTCATCTGGACTAAAAGTTCACAGAGAGATCTGGACCGATCACCTCAGCAGTTACAGGCGTGCGCTCGCCGCTGCCAGGGTGAAGTACTTCTCTGAAACTGTAACTGTGGGACATGGTAAACCCAATGTTCTCTTTAAGACCATTGACCAAATCCTACATCCAGCCACTGACAGATCCATCCGTTCATCCTACACTCTTACCTCTCATGAACTCCTCTTTCTTTCAGAACATAATTGACAACATACAGACGTGCTCAAATTTGTTTGTACCCCTCCACAAAAAACAAAGAATGCACAATTTTCTCTGAAATAACTTGAAACTGACAAAAGTAATTGGCATCCACCATTGTTTATTCCATATTTAATAGAAATCAGACTTTGTTTTTGATTTTTTATTCAACATAATATTGAAAATAATAAAACAAATGAAAATGGCATGGACAAAAATGCCTTGATAGTCCTGAAATTTCATTGTGCCCTGCACAGATTCAAAGCACCCTGTGCCAGGCACAGCAAAGCAGCCCCAAAACATAACCAAGCCTCCTCCATGTTTTACTGTAGGTATGGTGTTCTTTTCTTTGAAAGCTTCATTTTTTTGTCTGTGAACATAGAGCTGATGTGACTTGCCAAAAAAGCTCCAGTTTTGACTTATCTGTCCAAAGGACATTCTCCCAGAAGGATTGTGGCTTGTCAATATGCATTTTAGCAAATTCCAGTCTGCCAATTTTTTATGTTTGTCTTTCAAAAGTGGAGTCCTCCTGGGTCTTCTTCCATGGAGCCCACTTTCGCTCAAAAAGCAACGGATGGTGCGACCAGAAACTGACGTGCCTTCACCTTGGAGTTCAGCTTGTATCTCTTTGGCAGTTATTCTTGGTACTTTTTCTACCATTCTATTCAATCTGGGGTCGATTTTACTCTTGCGGCTGCGCCCAGGGAGGTTGCCTACAGTTCCATGGACCTTAAACTTCTTAATAATATTTGCAACTGTTGTCACAAGAACATTAAGCTGCTTGGAGATGGTCTTGTAGCTTTTACCTTTACCGTGCTTGTCTATTATTTTCTTTCTGATCTCCTCAGACAACTTTCTCCTTTGCTTTCTCTGGTCCATGTTCAGTGTGGTGCACACAATGATACCAAACAGCACAGTGACTGCTTTTCTCCGTTTAAATAGGCTGAATGACTGATTACAAGATTGGAGACATGTGTGATACTAATTAAAGAAACTAAATAGTTTGAAATATCACTATAATCCAATTATTTATTTTCTAAGGGGTACCAACAAATGTGTCCAGGCCATTTTAGAATATCTTTGTTGAATAAGCAATAATTAATCTCTTTTCACAGCTTCTTTACTTTATTCTATGACATACCAAAGGCATGCAAGTATACATGATAAAATAGCTTTTAATTTCATCACTTTTCAGGAGGAATGAAGCATTATTTCAATGAGCTGTAAGGGTACCAACAAATTTGAGCACGTCTGTATATTCTATGCTCTCCTGCCACAAACCTAGTCTGCTACTTGACCACCTTGACCACCTTGACACTCCTCTGCTTGCTCCTCCTGCCCTCTCCTCTCTCCATTGCTGACGTCTACTGCCATGTGCCCCCTAGACCCCTGGCTGACTAACCTTGTCCATCTCTGTGCTTCTTGCTTCTTCCATTATGCACACTCTCAACCTGTCTCTGGACTCAGGCTTGGTTCCTGCTGACCTTAAGCTTGCCCAAGTTATGCTGGTACTCAAAAATCCCTCCCTCGACCCGGCTGACTTATCAAATTTCCATCACATCTCCAGTCTCCCTTTTCTCTCCCAAGGGGCGGTAGCCAGTCAGCTGATGAAGCATCTCATGGATAACAATCTGCTTGAATCTCTACAGTCTAGCTCCTGGCCGCATTACAGTAAAGAAACTGCTCCGCTCCGGATTGTAACTGTCCTCCTGTTTAATTCTGATGCTGCTGCTCCCTCTGTGCTTGTCCTCCTTGACCTAACAGCCGCTTCTGACACCACAGATCATGGCATTCTTCTTGACCACCTTCAGAAGTATGCTGGGATCTCTGGAATGTCTCTCCTGGATGTCATCTTACCTATCCAGGTGCATGCAGTCTGTTTTCTATGCTGTATGCAGTGATGTCAAAAACCCAGTCACTTGTGGTGGGCCCTTTCTCTTCAATATCTACATGCTTCCTTTGGGTCACCTCATCCGCCAACACAGCCCCATGTTTCACTCCTATGCTGATGACACCCAGCTCTACTTAAAACTCGACCCTGGTAGCCCCTCTGCCATGGTCTGGCTCTCGACTTGCATTCAAGACATCGAGGCCTGGATGTCTGCCAATTTTCTTCATCTGAACACTAGCAAATTTGAACTCCTTCTAGTAGGATCTAAAACTCAACTTAAGAATTAAAATATAGCTGCCCTGAACCTCGGAAACTGTCTGCTGCTGCCTTCCCCCACAGTATGAAACCTTGGTGTACTTCTTGACAGCAACCTGCCCTTTAATGCCCACATCTCCTCCATGGTCAAATCTTCCTTCTACAATCTTCGAAACATCTCCAAAGTCCGTCCCTACCTTTCCCTCCCAGATGCGGAGATACTGCAACCCTTTATATGGTGGTCTTCCGGCACGTACCATAAACAAACTGCAGCTAGTTCAGAATGCCGCTGCCAGGATCCTTACCAGATGTAAAATGTGTGAACACATCACCCCCCGTCTTGCCCAGTTGTACAGACTACCTGTAAAGTTCAGGATTACTTTCAAAACTCTACTGCTCACCTACAATGCCCTTCATCACACAGGTCCCGAGAACCAACTCAGTCTGCTGACCTGCTATGTCCCTGCCTGCAAGCTAAGTTCCTCTGACTCTGGCCTGCTTGTTATCCCCAAGCAAAAGTGCACCATACTTGGAGAACGCTCATTTAGCTTCATGGCTCAGACTCTTTGAAACTCTCTCCCAGTGTTGGTGCCTGATGCTCCCACCGTCGCTCGCTTTAAATCAGTTCTCAAGACCCACTTGTTGTCTTTTGCTTTCAATGCTCTTTAAGCCTGATATCTGTTATTAGCTGCTGTGCTGTTGCTACTATATCATGTATTATGTATTTTTCATTATTTAATGTATTATGCATTGTTTCTTTTTACTGTATATCGTGTATTTAAAGTATTATGGGTTTTCTTGCTGTTACTGCATCTTGTAAAACGCTTTGTAATGGTGGTCCATTTTGAAAGGCGCTATATAAAATAAAGATTCATTGAGGTATAACTGTGTCATTTCTAACCTATTACTTATGTATACAGTAGCAGGACCAACCTCCCTTTAGGGAATGTAAACACATCTAACTGCCAACAATGCATGATTTCTGATAAAGTTCTGTATCGATAAAAGATGTATTACCACTACAACTTTAAATGTAACAGTTCCCTAAAGTTTATGCTATCAATAAAACCACAGATAAATGACATTTTTTTTATATGTTTCTGCCTGTAAATTTAAACATTTCATGCATTACAAAGGGATCAGTAATACCATATATATATAAAACTGTGGTGTTCCAATTTGCGGGGGTATGACTATTTATAAAATTGATGTGGTTTTCAATAACATGCAGCGATTGTGCAGGCTGTATTGTCTTACTTTATAGTATTGATTGTGCTCATCTCTTGTCTCCATAGAGGAATACACAAACCTTATTAAAGCTCATACAACATTCCTGGGAGATAGTGATCTCGCCACAAAATGAGAAATAGACTTCCAGTATATCAAAGCAACTTCCAGCTCTGCAAGTCAATGTAACATGAAAAAAAAACATTTGATTCGTAATTGATTTACTTCAATATGCATCTGTACTTGTGCTAAAATGCTTTCCAGATGTTTCTAAGAATACAAAACTGAGATACCAGGAAATTATTGTGAGATAATGAAATATTTAAGAAATTCAAAAAACAGTGTTATTGTTTCGAACTTGCGATGTATTAACAACAGCTTTAGTAGCAAGTGATTTTTAAATTAAATTTGTTAAAAAAATCAATCTGTTAATGCTTTGAAATTGAGTCGATGAGGTCAACGCATTTCTCTTTAAGAATTTTATTTGTCGCAGGTCACGTACATCACTTCCTGTCTCACTGACTAGATAAGGGGAACTTGTTAATCACAATGCATGTTAACGAGATCAAGAAAAATGAACGGAAGAATAAGTCGCTATTATGGAAACAGAGAGGGGCTGCAAGAGAAGCAGGGCAACCGGCAGGCAGAGAGCGAGCTCAGAGACATGCAGGCAGACACTCAAAGAAACGAAGACTGGGAGAGAAACAGCCGATGAAGGAAAGAAGGAACACATGGGGAAGTGATCACAGCAACCACAGGAGAACTGGAATGCTAGCCAGAGCAGGAGTGGAGCAAGGAGCTTAGGCCTGTGAAAGGAGGATGAAATCAGAATTTAATAAGACCAGGACGGAACAAAGAACTTGCAGAGAAAGCCAACTGGAGTCTTGAGTTCATGGACCTGAACTGTATTTAATATATACTTGTTTATATATAGTCAGCCATTTTGTACTCACTCCTTCAGTTAGATTTCTCAGTGTGCATTTTACCTGAATGCTTTTACTTGTTGTTTTAAAGTAATTTGAGATCTCTGTTTTAAAGCAGTTTAACACTAGAAGGACCGGAGATATACTCATACCTAAAAGCCCTGCAGCAGTCTTTCTGACGACTGTATTCAAAACACTGTAAATAGTATAACGAAAGGAGAAAGTCGGATGTAATTTGTTTTTTATTTTTTTATTTTACTGACTATGTTACATAAACATCTGAAAATCTGAAGCATATTATACAGTGGCTCTCAAAAGTATTCACCCCCCCCCCCCCCCCCTTGGACTTTTCCACATTTTATTGTGTTACAACATGGAATCAAAATGGATTTTGTTAGGAGTTTTTGCCACTGATCAACACAAAAAAAGTCCATAATGTCAAAGTGAAAAATAAAATCTACAAATTGTTCTAAATTAACTACAAATACAAAACAGAAAATAATTCACCCCCTTGAGTCAATATTTGGTGGAGGCACCTTTGGCAGCAGTTACAGCCATGAGTCTATTTGGATAAGTCTCTACCAGCTTTGTACATCTGGACACTACAATTTTTGCCCATTCTTCTTTGCAAAATTGCTTAAGCTCCATCAAGTTGGATGGGGACCTTTGGTGAACAGCAGTTTTCAACTCTTTCCACATATTCTCAATTGGATTGAGGTCCGGGATTTGACTGGGCCACTCCAGGACATTGATGTTTTGTTTTTAAGCCACTCCAGTCTGTATGTTTGGGGTCATTGTCCTGCTGGAAGATGAATCTTCTCCCAAGTCCCAGGTATCTTGTAGACTTCAGCAGGTTTTCTCCAGGATTTTTCTGTACTTTGCTGCATCCATTTTACCATCTATCTTCACAAGCTTTCCAGGCCCTGATGCAGAGAAGCATCCCCATAGCATGATGATGCCACCACCATGCTTCACGGTAGGGATGGTGTTCTCAGGATGATGTGCGGTGTTACGCATGCGCCAAACGTGTTTAGTGTTGAGGTCAAAAAGCTCTATTTTGGTCTCATCAGACCATAGAATCTTCTTCCACTTGGAGTCTCCCACATGCGTTATGGCAAACTCTAGTTGAAATTTGATGTGAGTTTTTTTCAACAATGGCTTTCTTTTTGCTACTTTCCCATAAAGGCCAGTTTTGTGAAGCACCCAGGCTATTGTTGCCGTATGAACAGTGTCTTCCAGCTCAGCCGTGGAAGACTGTAACTCCATTAGAGTTGCCATAGGCCTCTTGGTGGCCTCCCTAACTAGTGCCCTTCTCGCACGGATACTCTGTTTTTGAGGACGGCCTGTTCTAGACAGATTCACGGTTGTGCTATATTCTTTTCATTTCTTAATAATGGACTTTACTGTGCTCCGGGGGATATTCAATGCCTTGGAAATGTTATTGGAAATGTCCTACCCCTGATTGGTGCTTTTGAAGAACCTTATTCTGGATTTGCTTTGAATGTTCCTTCATCTTCATGACGTAGTTTTTGTTAGGACATGTACTAACCAACTTGAGGACCTCCCAGAGACAGGTATATTTAACCTGAAATCATGTGAAACACCTTAATTGCACACAGATGGACTCCATTCAACTAATTATGTGACTTCTAAAGAAAATTGGTTGCACCAGAGCTTATTTAGGTGTGTAATAGCAAAGGGGGTGAATACTTATGCAATCAATTATTTTATGTTTTATATTTGTAATTAATTTAGAACAATTTGTAGATTGCAGAGCTGGCAGCAAGGCACCAGCTTTTGAAAAGGCTGATTGAAAAACAGTAGAATGTCAGTCATTCACTCAGGCAGAGAGTAGATACTAATCTGATTACAACTGAACACATTGTGGACTGGTAAATAAAAATAATATAGTAGAATACCGTTCTGTATAATCACAATACAGTTGTTTTCAGTGTGGCCGTCAATGTGACTGCTCAGGGGTCTTTTAGGTATAATGTAATATATCTCCTTTATTTCTGCACTCCCGCGTTTCATGCTTTGTGAGAATATTTAATACATACAGACAGAAAAGTACATGAACGCGCAGCCCCATATGTGTTACACAACTGGAGAAAATTACATTTTAAAACCAAAAAACTCCAAAAAGACTACCACTGTGCTTCTATTTTTAAGGGAGGAGCTCCTTAAATTGGGATTTTAAACAAAGGGATTTTAAAATAAAGCACTGTAATTTTAGTTACTTTTGTGCAGTTGTTAATTATAAGAATTTGGCCATGCATCAAGTGGCATGGCTTCTATACTTTTTTATCTATGTTTTTCTCTTTATTTTTTTTATTTGGTTTGTTACTTTGCACCCTAGCCTTGTAGTGGGTGGTGACCCTTTTGGTCTTTGTAATTGTTCTCATAAATTAATTTTAAGGTTTTAAAAATAAAGCTAGTTTTTAACCTTTCACGCTTGTGTTGTCTGTCTCTGAGTAGGTCGGTCTCTGGTCTGCATCCTATGGTCACATTAAACATACAAACCTATGCAAAGGAAAAATTCTGGTATAGCCACCATGTGCTGTAGTCGGACTACAACCGTGACATATGTCTTGGTTGGTTCCCACTGCTATTATCTAATTTTATCTTGGTGAAAAACAAATCTAATATTAGCATGAAGTAAATAACAGCTACTCCCATGCAATACAAATTATAGTTTTGTCAGATTTAAGTAAATAAAGAAGTGCTGGTAAAGTTATATTAAAACATCAAGATGCTTGAATCTTGCTGAAGCAGTTTTTATTTTAGACAATGAGGTGTTCACGTGTGGCAGCAATGTACTAGGAAAAGTCACAGGGCAGTGACGTCAGCTCCCTAGCAACAAGCCTGTTGGGAGTGGATTCTCTCAATGCAGCAGGCTTGGGCATTTGAGAAAGGAGAGGAAGATAATGAGAAGCAATTACCCTCCACTGTACGAATTAAAACGGTGTGTTGTATTTTTATACGAGAAATGAAAAAAAGCAGGTTGTGTAGAGGATTTATACTGGACCCTGACGTCCCTGATAAAAAGAGGGAGTTGTTGTACAGTATTTATTTGTTAACCTGTTTGTTTTTCTATGGGTCTCTTGCTATATTGCGGTCCTCAATATAGCTGATTTATTTTGGACCCCGACAACCGCAATATATCAAGTGGGTGGTGTAACATGTTAAAACAATGCACAAAGTGTATACAGTTTAGTTAAAATATTAGACTATTAAAAGTAGCTCCTTGTGGGGTGTCTCTAGAAACAAAAGTCAGGATTTTCCCATCCACATGTCTTTACTTTGCCCTGTTGACAGCAAACCCTTTCAAATGTGATCGAAGTTGGAAAAGAAAACCTTACAAACACTTCCCTCTGCCAAACACAAGGAGAAATAAAACCATGATCAATTGTCTCCCCACATAAAATATGAGGGCATCGCAATAAAAAGAACATTTAAAACTATAGGGTTAAAAGAACTATAGCTAAAAACATTAAGAAAAAAAAAAACAAACAATGTCTCAAAGCAAGGGAGCAGGAATTAAAATTCACTATACAGCTAGCAACCGGTCAGTCAAGCTACTTTATACACCAATAGCCACTATCTTTTTCTTCAAAAGGAGTCAGTTGTCCCCTGTTACTCCACAAGTCCTCATCCTTTTGTCTGTGTCTTCCTGGAACTGATAACTGTGTTCAAGAAATGGCTTTCCGTCTTCCAATCTCCATTAATTATTGTCAGTTCTCTCTCTCTCCCTCCTGCATGCCCTTCTCTGGCTCTTATATTGTCCAGCAGGGCAACGGAATTCACTCCCTAACCAGTCATAACTGGGCAACTCTTTCCTCTCACTCAACTGTTAAAGATCACTGCTACTCATAAAATGTAGATTATTACAAGTTCTGGTCCCTCCGACTGTTAAAGTTTCCATGAGACGCCAATCCAAGTGTAAACACACTACACGTTTTCAAAAACACACCACACATAGCAAATCAACTCATTCAGTGTAATTAAAGCACCAAACACAACTAAAGTTAAATCATTAAGTGGTTAAAGAAACAGGCTAGCAACCAGTAGGTCCCCGATTCAAATCCCAGCTCAGCCACTGGCTCATTGTGTGACATTCTTTCGGGTGAGACTTTGTTGTCAGTGACTCTGCAGCTGATGCATAGTTCTCACATCCTAGTCTTGTATCTTGTGAAGCTCTTTGTGATGGTTGTCCACTATGAAAGGCACTATATAAAAATAAAGATTATTATTATTATAATGTGAGCAACAAAATTGCAAATTATTCATAATTCTAATAAAGAAGAAAATACACATCTTGTCATCCCCGTTGATGACACGTTCTCTTTTTGCATTTTTTTTTCTTTCTAAATGTTGTTTTGAAAAAAGAGAATGTACAATTTTGTTTCCAGATTGCTTTTTAAAGCTGGTCTTATTTTAATGTGTTTTCTTTTCCACGAGTCTAGGTAAATAAGGATGAATGTGTCTTATTTTCTCAGCTACAGGGAAAATAACATCTCAAGTTCCTGTCATGTTCCTTAGCATCTGAAATACTATATATTTTCTACAGGCGTGTATCCCAGTAACTGTCTGAATAAATTATATCTGAACAAAACCTTCACTTTTTGTTTTTCCTCACCTGAATATTAATATCATAGCTGACAGTGTTCATCCATGTCTCCACGGGGTTAAATGTAGTCAGCAACATAGCACCAAAACAAAATAACCCAGCCGAGTAAATAGGAGAATAGAGCTTGCTATTTATACAGACACTGGGTAAATTGCCCCCGTCTGTTTAATTTTATTTAATTAAACTCCAAGCAGGTTATCCCAAACCAGCACACCCGTCCCAAAAGAACACAGAATTAGAGCAGAGCCGTTGTAATCAGATGAAGTCATCAGACCCATGACCTGTTTGACTGAAGAAAAGGCTTTTGGAGAAATGAAAACAATTTTACTGTTATATAATTAACAAGAAACAACAATAAAATATAAGGAAGGGGTCTATACCCTGCCAGGATAAACCATAGCTGGATATTACTGGAGAATTTTCAAACACTTGGGAATTACCCTGGATTGCATTGACCACATTTGTATGGTTATTCTGGGATTACCGCTACACATTTGTATGGTTATTCTGGGATTACCCCTACACATTTGTGGTTGGTGAAATCCAGCTTTAAAATGCTCTAATACAATCCAGAAGTGGTTTATTTCAGGGTGGTATAACTCGATCAACTCAACACCTGAAATATTTTAGGACAAAATAAATACAAAAATTACCCTATAAAAATAAAATATTTTGTATACAGGTCTTCTGTCAGAATCTGATGCATCGGACGAAAGAGAATATTTTCGTAATTACACATTTTTGGTCATTAATAATTCAGGTTGCTGTGACAATAAATGTAACAGGCTGTTATTTCAAAAGCTGGAACTTATTATGGGGATTTGTTGTTATTAAATGTTGAAAAAAAAACATATTCAATATTTAATTTAAATTGGTGATACATGTATCTGCCACAAGATGATGGTAATAAAATGCGCATTTAATAACTATTATTCAGCCAGTCTAGTTTGTGTTCAGAGAGACGTACAAGAACAGTTGATTACATTTGGAAATTAGATTCAGTCTGTCTCAAGGTGTATGCATCTCTCTTCATAAACATGTAACACGTAACATAATGTTTCCCGCTTATTTTGTCCCCTACCACAGTATGTATTTATGATACACATGCTGAAGCTTTATAAGGCAAACACAGTCCCTTCACATTACCAATGAGTTTCTTGAGAAGTAGCAGCTCTGAAAATGATATATTTCATTCTAATACTGTTTGTATTTCATTTTCCTCCTGATTTCAATATGAAGGTGTTGCAAATCTGATTTTGCTGAATTAGATTAAAGTGGCCCTGCAGTAAACAGCATTCATATTCAGTGCTTTATTGAAAATTGCTGAGGTAATAAGAATTTCTGAGAATGTTACAAAATGCTATTTTTATAATACACATTTCAATATTTTATGCATTGTACATATTTACATAGCACACATTTATTTAATTAACCTGTTCACACACATGCATTTAGCGCACGTTCATAATTTATTTTTTGCAAGTGGTTGGCAGGGGAGCAGGGGCAATGTAATATAATGCAAGGGAGTCTGAGTTCAAAATGAATCCTTGAAAAATAACAGGGAACTGGAGGTGTTGTACATACAATTGTGAACTGGAATTTTCTTAGAAAAAAAGCTTGCAGTACACAAAATAATTAGTAGTAAAAGATCAAAATATACAAATGACATCCACATTAGAGTAATTTCCAACATTAAAATATAAAAAAAAATGGAACAGGCATTTAGTTTTAACTCAAACACCTGTGTAGAGTTAAAATACCAAATTCCCAGGATTTAGGTTAGACAGATTACAAGTTGGGTTACATGGAATCACATTTTTCAACAATACATTCCTTTGCAACTGCGACTGATTTGAAGTAAATCTGAAGTAAATTCTGTGATCACCTGTTGGGATTGCAGACTGCAGAACTTGATCTCACCTACTTACACTGATGGTGACAGTTACAGAAGGACCATCAAATGCATTGGATTCAAGAAGTGGATTAAATCAACAAATGCATATGCAAAATACAAGGGCTGTGAATATTATATTGCGAGGGAAATATTGGAGGTTTGTTCAATTATAAATAGCATATGTACAAACAAGTGAAATATACAGGTGATCCTTGACTTTTAGTAATGTCTGGTTGCAGATTAGATTGTATACTGATTGTATAATGCAGATGGAATTGGCAGCAGAGATGAGGTTTACCAGTTCAAAGTTAAGACTAGGTTAGAAGTACACCAAAGTCAAGCAAAAATGTTTAATGTTGGTGTAGGATTTTCAAAAACAGTTAATGTGCATTAAATAATGTTAACCACTTGTAACCTAATATTTTACTCTAGTGCAAAATTTGAAACACTTTTTTTTTTCTATAAACTAACTAACTAACTAAAAAAAGTTTAACTAGAAACACACAACTGGGATGTACACTGCAGCACTCATATCTCTAGGTTTCAGTAAAGATCAGTAAATCTAGCCTTAAGAGTTGCAATAACCATAGGACAGTGGGTTCTTTGCCATCACAGGAAAGGAAGTGAATGTCAGATGTTAGCTACGGGCTGGGTGTCAATTCAGCAAGAATCTAAACCCTCATCCCAATCTTTAAAGAAGCAAGAAAAGCAGATAACATTTTACAGTGAGCCAATGAGAGACCAGAAGATGTGAGGCATGCCTATAGACAGTGCTGTAACATTAGACAGTGAAAAGCAAAGGTACCAGAAAAATTATCTTTAGAAACTGTGTGCCTTATTCCCTATTCACACCAGACATCAAAGGAAAGTATGTGGCCTGGGTACTGTTGAATAGCTAGGTATTTCATTCAATGTAAAATTGAGACTTGATAGTGTGAGCAGTCATTACATTACATCAAAAGTATGTCTATATTAACTTTCATTTTCCTAAGATGAATATACAATAGAGTTGGGATTGAATTTAACAGAGTGATGCCAATGGGGAAAGAAAGAATGAATTCCGTTTCCTTCTTGATGGTAAATGCAATGAAGGGTGTACTATATCTTTAAAATTAGGTTGCAGTCTATTCTGGTTCAGCCCTAGTTTATAAACTTCTTGTTTGCTACACATGTTGCAGTTGGGTTATATTGGTTTCAATAACTAATTTACAGGAAGCTCTCTAAATTAAAAAAGATGCGTACACGCAAGACATGCTCCATGCATTTGCATTTCTAACTCACCCTCTGTGACAGGGAGACCCTGTCACTGGCAGTTTAGTGCACGTATGCCTTTATGGAAGCAGCTGAGACGTGCAACATGAGACCCGTTGCAAAGCAACTAATTGAGCAGTTAGGCTCGCCCGGTGCTAAGTTGATCAGGTCCTGATTGGCTGGAGGCTGCGCAGAGCTTAAAAGGCATGTAAGCCACAGCTCATGGCGACTGCATCGCCACAGACGGGTGTTGTATTTTACATTGTGGAGGAGAGTGTCCACCACATGGAGAGATCTTCTACATGAAATCCTTCCATTGCAAGATGGTGCTTGTGAAGGCATTGTCCATCCGAGGCCGTTTGAAGAGGCCGTTTGATGAGGCGAGAGTCACCGTGAGGATGCCTGGACTCCGGGAGCCTAGAAGTGGGTCAGTTTAGGGGATGTTGATTCCAAACAGTGTAGAGAGGGTTTGCATAGAGTAGTTGGTTCCTGTAGCAGGACATTCCTTTTATTGGGACTAGCACTCTTAACTTCTGTGGCAAACCTTTATCTTTATCTTTGCTTTCTTTTCTGTTCATTATTAAATCTGGCGCTAGGATTATCATTGTTGGTACCCTAACGTCAGGGCCTGTGTGTTTATTAAATCTGCATGACTGTGTGACATGTCAACAACCAATTCTTTATGTTTGCCTAAATCTTATTCAGTGACAAGCCCCGTATGTAATGTCACCCGATGTGACAGGAATAGAATGATTCTTGGTGGTAAATCTCCCTCCCAACCTGTGAGGGTGCTAAGTACAGGGAAATTAGTCATCTAGAAAGGGCGCGGAATTCTGGTGCACTAACGCATCGACCCGGATGTGGCAGCCGCGGATTGGAGGAGCGGCTGCAATTGTTTACCATGCGTGAAGGTACAAATAGGGAATGAGGCGACGTCATCTGTTCTTTCGTTTATGGTTAAGTTTATATATATATATATATATATATCGTACCGTGAGTGTTTTGTTTGTTTGTCTCTAATTTGTTACTTCTTAATTATTAGTAAGATGGCTAACACATTCCAGAGCTGTTGCCTGAGGCCAACACTAACCTGGACCTCACTTCACCTGTATTACAATATAAATTGTATTTGCACCACGAGCACTGCAGCACGCAGCCAG
The DNA here is from genome assembly GCF_017654505.1 of Polyodon spathula. NCBI lineage: Eukaryota > Metazoa > Chordata > Actinopteri > Acipenseriformes > Polyodontidae > Polyodon > Polyodon spathula. Next base: position 99,214,827 of record NC_054534.1, read on the forward strand.
GACTGATGACCGTGTTTGTATATTATGTGTGTAACTGACCATGTCTAACCCTTTATTTAGAACAGTGCAATACACATTGCTGTGTATTGCCTGGGATTATAATGTATGGTCACCAAATCAGGATTGTAAATAAACCTCCTTACACTTTGAATTCTTGTTATCTGCCTTTTATTGACCACTGCATCACTCCTGCACCTGTACACTGCAAGCCACTTTGCACACCTGGTTACACTCCCGTTTTGCGTTTAGCTTATAGGAAAAAAAAAACAGAACCTTTACAGCAACTGATTATAACCATTCTTGGAAAATAGCTTTTGCGACAGAAAAAAACAACATTCTGGTGCCTCACAGCACCTGACAGCAATAATGTACTCACTTGTCTATACAAAGTGCTTGTGGATTGACTCCATTGTCTGTTCTCTCACAAACCGAATGCCACTGGTTTGTGTATTTAGTCCTTTGTGTATATGAATCCTTAATGTACTAGGAGACAGCATAGTTTATTTAAAAAAAAATAATAATATACTGTAGCAGTGCCTACGAGAGATTCAGTGTTGTTAAAAAATACAAAATTCCAAACCATTTTATTCACAGTATAGAAATTTTACAAGCACAGTGAAAGATAAAGGAAAACAGAAAAATAAACTTGTTTTGCCATTAAAACAAAAGTTTTAAAAGCTACAGTAATAACAAATGAGCATTTTATACTGGAAAATAAGTCATTTGTAGAGTTGAATTTTAAGTTGATTAAATGCATGAATATGTGCAGATTATTATGGTAATGCCAATGTCTGCATATAAACAGCTCAAAATAAATTGTCTAAATTTTAATTTGGCAATTAATTCTGTGGTTGAATAAACTGCACGTGAAGCTTTTTTTTCATACTGTATAGGCATGTACTTTAAGCCTACACTAATCTAAATACTTTGCATTTTTATGAAGAAACGCAATAATAATAATACTGCGCAAATGGATGAAAGACACAAATTGAATCTCCATAATAACAGGATATGTGCTCAATTGACAAACCAGAACAAAATTAAGTTAACTTATTGCTATAGACTACCTCAATGAGAGAGGTCTTTACTAACAAGATTAGTATTTTTTTTTTTCCATTGGAAAGTGTTATTCTGTAGAGATCCGGATAGTCAAAAACCATCTCTGTGAACTTAAAATAAACTGTGGATTTCAAAGCTAAGCTCAAAAGTCCTGCCTAATGAAAAGCTCTGTACAGGTAGATGTCTGACAACAAATGTTTGCAGATCCTCTTTAAAATGTTCTTGTGGGAGTTTATCAAAAGGCACATTTCAGGAAGTATTATATGAGATCTGATTGAATCAAGTCAAGTCTGAAGTTTAACTTGAAGTCACTAGAAGAGTGTATTTAAATATACTTTTTCTCTAAACATAAATCCAAATGCCAGCAGTTAAGAGTCACTCCATTAGGCTGAAGGAGACTAAGATAAAGTAAAACAGCAGCATGGTGTGAAGCAGTTTGCAAGCAGCATAGTCATCCATCTGACATTAGAAAATCTATTTCTTCTCCTCAATAGAATGACAGCTTTTAAACATGCAATCTTACCTAAAGTGGTACACAAGATAATTGCTTTATTGATAGGACAGTAATAATGATGTGCATGAATTGGAAAAGGAATATATATATATATATATATATATATATATATATATATACAGTGCCTTGCAAAAGTGTTCAGACCCCTGACCAATTCTCTCATATTACTGAATTGCAAATGGTACACTGAAATTTCGTTCTGTTCGATATTTTATTTTAAAACACTTAAACTCAAAATCAATTATTGTAAGGTGACATTGGTTTTATGTTGGGAAATATTTTTAAGAAAAATAAAAAAAAAACTGAAATATCTTGCTTGCATAAGTATTCAACCCCCACACATTAATATTTGGTAGAGCCACCTTTCACTGCAATAACAGCTTTAAGTCTTTTGGGGTACGTGTGTACCAGCTTTGCACACAGTGTCGGAGTGATTTTAGCCCATTCTTCTTGGCAGATTTGCTCCAGGTTGTTCAGGTTGGTTGGCCGACGCTTGTGGACCACAATTTTCAAATAGTGCCACAGATTCTCAATGGGATTGAGATCAGAACTTTGACTGGACCACTGTAGGACATTCACCTTTTTGTTCTTGAGCCACTCCAATGTTGCTTTGGCCTTGTGATTGGGATCATTGTCCTGCTGAAAGGTGAATTTCCTCCCAAGCTTTGTTTTTTAGTGGACTGAAGCAGATTCTCTTGCAGTATTTTCCTGTATTTTGCTCCATCCATTCTTCCTTCACTGGTAACAAGATGCCCAGTCCCTGCTGATGAGAAGCATCCCCACAGCATGATGCTGCCACCACCATACTTCACTGTAGGGATGGTGTATCTTGAGGCATGGGCAGTGTTAGATTTGCGCCACACATAGAGCTTTGAGTTTTGGCCAAAAAGCTCTATCTTGGTCTCATCTGGCCACAAAACCTTTTCCCACATCGCAGCTGGGTCACTCTCATGCTTTCTGGCAAACTCAAGACATGCTTTCAGATGGTACTTTTTCAGTAACAGCTTCTTTCTTGCCACCCTCCCATACAGGCCAATGTTATGCAGAGCTCTTAATATGGTTGACTGGTGCACCATTACTCCACTCCCAGCCACTGAACTCTGTAGCTCCTTCAAAGTGATTGGTGGTCTCTCTGTGGCTCCTCTCACAAGTCTCCTTCTTGTTTGAGCGCTGAGTTTTGAGGGACAGCCTTTTCTTGGTAGTGCCTGGGTGGTGTGATGCAGCTTCCACTTCCTGATTATTGATCCAACTGTGCTCACTGGGATATCCAAACACTTGGATATTATTTTGTACCCTTTCCCTAATCTATGCATTTGTATTACTTTATCTCTAACTTCTGTAGAATGCTCTTTGGTCTTAATTTTCCTTCAGAATCAGAGCCTTACCAATGATCCTTCAACAGTGGGGTTTTTATCCAGAAAATGTGACAGCAACTTTAATGGTTCACAGGTGGAGGCCAATGGTAAGGTAATTGTGTCCTCGTTAGGGCAATTTCTTTCATCGGTGCAAACTGGGAGCTTCCACAGCACAGGGGTTGAATACTTATGCAAGCAAGATATTTCAGTTTTTTATTTTTCTTAAAAATATTTCCCAACATAAAACCAATGTCACCTTACAATAATTGATTCTGAGTTTCAGTGTTTAAAAATAAAATATCAAACAGAATGAAATTTCAATGTACCATTTATAATTTGGTAATATGAGAGAATTGGTCAGGGGTCTGAATACTTTTGCAAGGCACTGATATATATATATATAACTTGATTTTGTCAAAGTTTTTAATAAACAATAACATAAACAAAACCTAGCTCTTTTTCGAGCACTAACTAACACAGGCTGGAACTTTCTCTAATCACTAGACAGGTAAGCTTGTTTACTGGTTGCAAAACAAAATAAAACAATTTCTCACAGCATAACTCAAATGTGTTTCACCCTACCTTTCTTATGATTACGGCTGTACACACTCCAGCACAGTCGGGTTTCTACACACATGCAGCCCAGAACAGACTGGCTGCTCTCTTTAAATACCCTGCACCTGGCTCTAATTTACAATGATAGCCACGTGCAGGGGATAATTAACAATAAACAAATGAACACATGAAATTAAGAATAATCGAATTAGAGCTTTTCAGCCAATGTTCTTCTGGGCGGTGTAGTCCTGTGTTCCCCAGGACTATACTTTCTTTGTTCCTTGTCTCACTAGATATATATATATATATATATATATATATATATATATATATATATATATATATATATATATATATATATATGTATTATACGGGAACGAATCGCAATGCGTTACACTCAGTCTTCAGCTGCCAAGTTTCTGATTCTGGGGAAGTGAGTGTGAGAGAGAGAGAGAGAGAGAAAGTTAAAATAGTCAAATCACACAACTGGAAAGAGGTTAGTTTATACTCATCCTACCTACCTGTTCGTGAAAGGCAAAAGAGATTGATATCTCAGCAGTGACTATTTATTTGACATAAAATGCTCAGTAAATACCTTACAAGCAGGCATATCCCAAAAGTATTGTTTTGGCGGTCATCTTTGAATTGAAAGGGAATCATTTACTTCACACTTCAATTCATATTCTTTTCACACACTTCACGTACTTCACTCGACTTAATTCACAGACTTCAAGTTCTCACACACTTCACACGACTTAATTCACGTGCTTCACTTCATGTAATTCTTAGGCATGCCACTTCACTTCACACACTCCACTTCATTTTACACACTTCACGTACTTCACGATGGAGTCAGCTTATTACTCACTGTAACAGGGCCAGCAGCCTTCTACAGTATTTATTTTTAGAACGGGGTTTCCCCCTCTACCCTGTAAATTTTGTTTTGTGTTTTGTATTATGATTTATTTATTTGTGATTGTTATGTATCTGTATAAATGTCGGCGAATGTTGTGTGTTTTTGTTATTGTATTTATGACAGCGTAGCCGTGCGTTGTTTTGTTTTTATTTTGCTCTGGCAGAGACGAGATTGGCAGCCCGTCTTCTGCCAGTTGCTAATTTGAAACCTTGTGCAGAAGGTGGCCATCTCCCAAATTAAGTGATTAATTTGTTGCTAATCTGGAGATGGTCACCTGTATAAAAGCCTGCAGCTTTCTTCCCTCTGGGTGGGTGTTCGGAGGAGTGAACGAGAGTGAGCAAGGAACGGGACAGGAATTTAAAAGTTACAGGATCAGTGACAGCAATCTGCCCAGCCTGACCTATGTGTGGATTATTTTGTGCTCGAGATTTGTTTTTGTTTATCTCGTTTATGTATGGTCTGTGAGCAGGTGTTGTTTGTTTAAATATTTTACTAATTTTGTTGTTAAATAAACGTCAGAACACGGCTCTTTTGAACTGCAGTACTTGCCTGTGTATTCACTTCCTCATTCTGGCCTGATGTCACCGCAACGCCATTTCATGTCACACTCACCTTAAAACATTTCAGATTATACTGTATATATCTTTTTATTTATTAGTCTCCTGTAATATGCATACGTTTACAATAATAATAATAATAATAATAATAATTAATAATAATAATAATAATAATAATAATAATAATAATAATATTATAAAACACTTTCTTTGACACATCCATCAATGTTTTCAGTCTGTTATAAGTCTGTAGGTATGAGCATTCAGTTTTTTAATGTAATTTAAACCATGTTAAAATGGTATACTGTATATAAACACACACACACACATGATTGTAAATTATTAAACATGACTATATTATTTATTTTGGCAACACAGTAATTGTCAGGTTGAGATGTATTTTTAAGTTTTCAGGTCCTGGCAATATATAAACTGTCAGCATGAATATACCAAAAACGTATATATATATAACACAGACAATACTAAGTTCGGCATGCGGGGGGGGGGGGGGGGGGGGGGGGGTGTAGGGCTCTGGGAATTTAAAAAAATCTTGAACTGTTGATTGTACATGTAAAATGACTGGAAGGCAACACCGTGCTGCAGTTATAAATACTGGCCGTTTATCTAAAAAAAAAAAAAAAAAAAAATCAATTTGCCATATTGGTGTTTTAAGTGCTTATTTCAACTGACATCGATTGTTAGTCATCTAAAATATGAAAGAGATACAAAATAAATAATGCAGCAAAACCTTTGTCTTGCATGTTATTGCAAACTAACTAAACGTGATATTTCTAAAATAAATATCCTGGAGGGGTCAACTGGAGTCGTATCACTTGTTATAGGTCTACATAAAGGGTACAAGACCAGATGTGCTTTAACTTTTAAACGATATATAAAGACTTTTTGAATTTTTTATTTTGTTACATGTTCCCATGTGTTGCTACAACTGTTTAAGTAAGGTGTGTGTGAATATTATATTATTATTATTATTATTATTATTATTATTATTATATATTTTTTTTTACATCTTGACCACTTTAACTTTTAAATTGCAGTTTTGCTCTCTGGCTGTTTCTATTATAGCTCCAAGATGACTTTTTATGTATTACTCACAAATATATTTCCCATCATCCTCCTGCTCACTGGTAATCCATCTTAATTGCATGTGTAAGCAGGTGGATGATGGGAAATGTAGTTTGAGTGGTCCATGCAGGTTCATTTGAAGCCATCTTGGAGGCAGTGGAATGTAATTTGAAGGTTTAAAAAATAAGTCAAAATTTAAAAAACAAATTAAAACAATACACACACCTTACTTAAACAGCTGTAGCAACACATGGGAACACTTAACACAATAAAATAAAAAAGGTCCTTATGTACCCTTTAATTTAAATATGTGTGGTTTATTTCATTGTTTGTTGCATGCTTAAATACACTTTCTTTTTAGAAGCAGCGTTTTATTAGAACTTATTAAATACACTTTCTTTTTAGAAGCAGCGTTTTATTAAAACTTATCTCACATTGTCATATATATCTATATATATATAATATATATATTATCATATAGTATATATATAAAATATATATATATATATAAATATTTGATCTGTGATGACATCTCTGCACCTTGCAGCGAAACAGACCAACAAATGTTCTTAAATGTTACAAACATAATATTCTAACATTCTACAGTTGGACTTTACATAATCAAATCTCAGTATCTCCTTAATAAATCAACTGCAGACATTTTTAAAAAAAATATAAAACAGCAGCAACTCAATTTTAGTATTTTACAGTAAAACTACTTTGTACACTTATTTATTTATTTATTTTTACATGTAGAATATAATAATAATAAAATAGCAGATGTTGGGTAGGATTATTTTTTTGCATCGCATATCACTGACTCACAGCTGTGACAAAGCGACACTTATTCCAAAGCGGGATGTTTTTTTTTTTTTTTTCTGCACACACTTCAGGAAGCAATCGGCACAGCGCACAAACAAAGTAGATGCTAATAAAAGCCTGGTGTATTGTGACAGAGATTGAATGATTCTTGGTGTTAGATCTCCTTCCTGACCTGCGAGGGCATAGTGTAAAGGGAACAGAGTACCCTGAACTGGATGGCCCTAACAATTCATTCCTAGGGTTCAGGGGAAGTCGGCCATCTAGAAAGGGGGTGGGGTTATGGTACACTAAATCATTGACTCAGAAGGTTAACAGTGTGGCATCCACAGACTGGAGGAGTGGTTGTACTCGTTAACCCAGGGTTCATGGTTGACAGTATATAAAGGAGAAGTAGTGATGTGATTGTTTTGTTTGTTTTGTCTGTCTGTCTAAAACACACTGTTCGTTCGTTCGACTAGACGGCTAATACAATTCGGAGCTGTCACCCACGGACATCACTAAACACAAACAATCTTGCACATTGCATCACGGATAAATTGTACTTCACAGCGAGCACTACAGCAAGCACTTTGGGCTGGTGACTGTGTTTGTGTCTTGTGTGTATGTACTAGACTGTTGTTTATTGTTTACGGGACTGCAACCCATAATTATCCACTGCGCAATACACATCACTGTATATTTCCAGCCCTCTTATTGTTTACTGTTTTGGTTCTCAGACTGTTTGTTTGGATTTCAATAAAACAGAAACCATTTCACCCATACTTTGTTGTCTTTCTTGTTTGGATTACTGCACCTGCAGTTATTAAAAAAAAAAAAAAAAAAAAAAGTAAATGTCAAGAAATAATAAAGACAAACACTCACTAAATAAAAAAATCTTCAAAGAAATGAATGTGTTATTTGCAGAAGTTAACTGCGATTAATTGACAGCCCTAATTAAAATACATTAAAATAACCCTTTGATTCTTGCTTGCAGCTATGTTCTGTGGGCAATTTGGCTTTAGCATTGGTTCTATGAGAAAAATCCATAACTTTGAGCTCAGAATAAAAAAAAAAATAAATGGTGAAGAACTGTCTGTTGGAGCAGGACAGGCTGACAAAAATGGTGTTACCAATGGAGGACATCGTCAAGTCACACATGACAGTAATGTCATTTGTTTTATAGAACCCAGCTAGGATGTTTAGACAAATTAATTTCCACAGAAAAACAAGTTACTATGTTTTTTTTTGGTCAACTAGGAGGAGAAATACCTAAATACAAAAAGCTTATATCCATCTCTACCATTTGGATAATTATTTTAAGGATCTAGAAATCAAATTGCTGCCAGAATTGCTGTTTCAGTTTTCCTGAAGAGTATGTACCTTACATTTTCTTCATTTTCCATCCCCTTACATGTTTGCAATCATTCTTTGTTGGTGGTTCTTACCTCTATAAAGACACATTACATATTAAAAAAAAAAAAAGAAAAACCTCTGAAAATGTTACTTGAAGCTATTCTTTAAAATTTGAACAGCTCAACTGAACAGCTTCACTTTATTACATTCTTCCAGAGTTTTGTTACAATGCAGCATATTATCACATTCCAATTTGTATATTGCCCATTGTGAGAAGATTAATTAGGTAGAGGACAAATAATAATGAGCAATCGAACAGATTACAGCAGAGATGCTAATTAAGGTCAAAGTGTGCCTGGCATAATATGTGTTGCAAATTGTTTTACATGTATTGCTTCCATGTGGCATGTCATTGATAATATTGTGTGGGGGAGTGCCCCCCCCCACCCCGAGAGAGGAAGAAGGGGGTAGTGGAGTAAATCATACTCCTGCTGACACTGTATTGAAACCACTGTACCCGATGCAATACACCACCAGCTCACATGACTGAAGCAAATTGTATTCCAGGCAGGTGTCACTTCTCTTGATTCCCCATTGTTTATCATTGCTATTCGCTGTTCTATCTCTGTAATTACTCAAACAATTCAATAAAAGCTGGAACCTATTGTTGTTTACCCTGCTTCAGAATAGGTCTGCTCAGCTTATTACAAGGTATGTGCAATAGAAATCTTCCATTTGTTGTTTTAAATATATATTCTAAGTGCTGGATAGTACATTACAACTGCTAGTGGTCTAGAAATGAAATGAAAGATTGCTTTGGGTTTTGTCATTTCATCTAAGAGCCTGGCTAATTTGTATTTAGATTTCTTGGTTGAAAGTAACATTTGTTGTGAGCGTGGATCAATAACAGTGTATCTGAAAATACTAGCCTTCTCAAAGTCTTTACAAATACATTTAGTTTGTTCAAATGTTTATGGACCATAGTTGTACATGCTGACAGTTAATAAACACAAAAGGAACAGGCAGAAAGGCAATATGCGCTGCTGCAATTAAATATTATTACAAACCTTACAATCAGGAAGCTTTACATTACAAAACAATGTAGAAAAGATAAATAAATCTGTAATTGAAAGATTTAACTGTTTAAAATATCTGTATATTCTTTGTTTGTTGGCTCCTATTGGCAATTAAACTTTGATTAAAGGGCATGGCCTTGGTTGTTGACCTTGCCTCTACTTGGCAGTTTATTCTGTCTGTGTGGTACACTTATACATTCCTAACACGTTCAACTGCCAGATGGTAATGTCCTGTAGTGCCTAATGTTTAATTCAGGGGTCTCCAACCCTGGTCTTGGAAGGCCGGTGTCCCTCCTGGTTTTTGTTCTAAATGTATACTAAATTAATTAACTGGACCAAATAAGCTTCTACTAAATGCTTAATTGGCCTAATTAAGTAATTTAGGGTACAGTTGGAGCAAAAGTCAGGAAGGACACCGGCCTGGTTTAACTAATATTGTGGCAGGACAAAAGTCATGCTTGTGTAAATACCTAGACAGGGATGGGCTTTGTTCTGTCCCTGCCAACATTCACAGGTGTGGCCATTCTCCAATTAGGTAATTGAGTGCTAATTGGAGAATGGCCACCTGTATCAAAGGGAGGAAAAATCATTTGTTGAGAGGTAATTAGGTGAGTGTATCTGTGTGTACAGTTTGTAAAGTTTACAGTGAAGGCGAATGCCTGGCCTGTATTGTTTTGTGTGAACCTTTTATTTTGGCAGACATTGTTCCTGGGTTTGTTTTGTTTATTTTCACGAAATAAATAAATAAAAAAGTTTGGGATAAAATTGTGGTTTGAAGGTTAGGAAGTTTATGTGTAGATTCCAGTGAGCATGTTGCTGAGCATTTGCCCCTGGACAAAGCAAAGGCATGCAAAATGTTATCCTTGACAGACCAGATCCTAGCAAGAATTAAATATGTGGATATTGTAAATATATATTATACTTATCATGGCAGGGCTATAATTTGTATATAATTCTTCTTGTTGTCCATATTGTATGGCTGGTACTATACTTTTTATTATTGTAATATAAGCTAAATTACTTCCATGCATTTCATTTTTGTTAGTTTAAAATATTAAGGAATAGTAATTTTTTTCTGTTCTATGAAGATTATACCACTGTGATAATAATGTAATGTTAATACAATGTGCCGCACCAGCTTTTTTTTTTTTTTTAATTACAGGCAAGAATTATGCACACACATGCCTTAGCTGGTCTTAGCAATTGGTAGCACAAACATTCACAACACTTCTCTTCACGAAAACTGCACATTATACAGTAATCTACACTTTCAAACCCGGTCTTCTATTTCAATATAATCACTCAAGACCGCCAAGTTTGTATTTGTTGCCAACACATCTTGCTTTGCTGTATCTTCAGTAAATCTTCCACTATTGCAGAGTGAGTTTTCAGTGTTTATTCAAACAGGTCCTTAATTCCTTAAATGACATGGATGGAATTGTGAGATGTGTGTACGAGTGAGGTAGCTCCCATAGTGAGAAATGGGAGAAAGTGGGCAGAAAAGGACATGTTGGCAGATGCATAGGCTACCCTTTGTATCAGTGATATCACAGGGCAAGTGCAACAGGGAAGAGGTAGATGCTGACAAAGAACAGAGTGGGTGGACTTGTTTATCCAGTAGAGGTTGGCTGCAGGAGATTTGTCGCACACTCCTCCTCAGAAATATTGGATTCAGTGGACAGTTGCGACGTATACCGAGGAGGAAGAAGCAACTGGTTTTGGTTGACGAGAAAAAAGGCCAATCGGTGACCTCAAAAAAGAGGTGACGTACTAAGTTAACATCAATGAAAATGAAAGGATGGCTAAGGAAAGTAATGGAGGCACCCATCTGCTAAGACGGGAGGTGCCCACCTGCTGACCCTGCGAAGTGCTTCACCCAGCCCATTCCAGACGATTGCCATGCTGAGATGCTAGGGAGGACGCCCTCTGGTTGATCGATGGAGCCAGCATTGTAGCTGCTGTGTTTGCTGATGCACCAGAGAGGCCTCAAATGGTCTCATTCTTGGAGCCAGCATTACAGTTCAGCAATCAACATCGGGCCAAAAGGAAAATCACATTACCTGGCAGAGGAAAAATGCTGAAGGCTCATATATTACTAATTTTAACTTGGTGAAAGCCGAGTCTAATATTAGCATGACGTAAATAACAGCTACTGTCATTTCATACAAATCAGTTGGCATCAGCTAACTCAATCTGAGATTTAGAAGGGTTTGGACTTATATTGTTTCTTCAATGAACACGGCAGGAACCATGATGTTACCACGTCTTCACATTGCTTTCTAAACATACATGGCACCGCATTATTTAGAAGCATTGTTAAATGTAATTTCATAATGACTATTTGTTAAAGTTGAAATGTGTCAGATATAAACTTTCAAATCATTCGAACCAGATGTCTAAAGGACCATAATGCCAAACTGGTTATAGAATTTCTTAAAGATCATAGAATAATTTCCCAGATTGTTCGACCTTATTGGGTCTGGGTCGAGTTTCATGTCACATGGGAAAACTTCAAGAGTCAGTGTATGGGTCTCCTTTGAGATATTGGGAGGGACCAGACCAAAGATCTGCCTGCAGCTGTTTATGAATTCCAAATAAGTTTAACAGGCTTTGATTCAGGTACCTTGTACATCTCTGAAAGGAATTTAAAAGGGATTGCATAGAACATTGAATGGTATAGGCCAAGATGTCAGTGGATGACTGGGTAGCTTGTTTTCCTGCAGCTAGACTGTCATGAGAAGAAAGAACTGACTGTTAAATATATTTGTGGATAGGTTTGTATTTTTCTTACCTGTTAGACTGCTGGATATAGTGAACAAAAATAGCATTTTATTGCAGGTCAAAAAATTTACAAAAAGCACCCAGCTTCTAAAAAAAAAACAACAGATAGTCATGCTTTAAATTGTGCATTGGCATATACTTAGAATCCTCTCCTGAAGAAATGTCTGGCTCATTTGATATTTAATCTGTAAACTCTCCCAAAATGTCACAAAGCTGCTACAGACATAACATCCAACAATTAAAGAGTACTATTCAATATTAGCAGTGCCCTTGGAAAGGTAATACACAGAGCTAATGCGCACAAGAATGATTAATAAAACTACTGGAGACACTTTATAATTAGAATTAGGTGTTTGTCATAGTAAAAGTATGTATAAATCATATCAAAGTCAATTAAAAATAGACACATTTACAAAATGAACTGACAACAAAGATTTGAACTTAAAAGAAATATGTTTATAAATAGAATATATTGAAATGTTGTAATGTTTATGTTAAATAAACATCTATCTATGTAGTTAACATGTATTTAATGTGTTCACTTTTAACACACACTCAGAAGTAAACATGTACATTGTGACTGTGTCTATGTATATGTTATGAGTAAAGCCCGAAGTGCATGCAATTCACTGACTTTGGGCAAAGTTCGAAATAAAAATTAAAATAGACTTATTTCGGGCTTTGCAGGACAAACCATGGTCTGCCCACTGGTTCTCAGGCACAATCATTCCCTCTGTTCTTTCATTCCTGTTCTGAGTGACAGGCAGACCTTCAGAGCAAGGAAGATCAGAACAAAAATGAACATGAGAAACCCCATTAACACTTGCATATAAAAAGGATGGTATTATTAATAATGTAATAACAACCAATAATAATAAAGAATTGTATTGAACTGTCCAATCAGAGAGATGGATGCAGTTACTGAGTGGAACATGAATGATTAGCTGATTCACGTTTGATTGTTTATGACAAGTGATCTAAAGAGTTCACGTCTCGGGGTTTGTCCGTCATATATATATGATGGACATAGTATTTATATATCCAAGTATCCCTCATAAAGAACCTTTAGAAGCTTGTCAAAAAGCACTAGATAATAGACTAGATAAATCAAAACCAACAGCAAAGGTGCTGAACATGATCAACGTAGTTTTAGAAAACAGTTATTTTACATTTGTTGATAAGAATTACAAGCAAAATGATGAGACAGCAATATGATCTAAATTAGGACTGCATTTGGCCAATACATACATTGGGAAATGGGAAGAACAATTACTAAGAACGAGAACCTTTAGAATACAATTGGCTTATAGATTATATTTTGGGGGTTTGGACACATGGAGAAGAATCTCTTTTCCAATTTCATAAAATGGTAAAGAAAATACATAGTAATATTAGAGTGGACCTTCGATGGACAAGAAAAGAAATAGAATTTTTAGATATCTTAGTAAAACTTGAAGAAGGTTCAATTGAGACTGACCTCTTCTATAAGCCTACTGACATGCACCAGTATTTACACATGTCCTCTGCACATCCAATACACACTAAAAGGGCAATCCCAAATGGTTTACGAATAAGAATACAAAGAATATGCTCTAAAGAAAGTGATTATGTAAAACAAAGACATGTATAAAAAACTAATTTTAAAAAAGAGGATACAAAGAAAGAATTATAGACATAGTTAAGTGGATAAACTAAAAAGAGATGATCTTCTAGATTATAAAAATAGAGATAAAAAGGTCAAAAGAGTCCCATTAGTAATGACTTACTCTAAACATTTGCCTAATATTTCTAAGATAGTTTGGAAACAGTTGCGGATTCTACATAATTCAGAAAAATTGCAAAAAGTATTTTTTAAGGCCCCTGTTGTAGCATACAAAAGAGAAGCTATGGTGAATGGTGAGTCTTCCTACAGTTAACACTAGAGCAAAAGAAAAAAAATCTGCACGTATACATCTGAAAATAAGAAAAAAAGACATTTCAAATGTTTTCTCGCCTAAGTGAGGCATATACTGTTAATTGAAGTCAATCAGAGACATTGTAATGGATAAAAACAAATAGCTTACTGTGGCAATGTGCCCGCCCCTGTGTATATTTTGTTATGTGTTGTGTTTTAATGTTTGTGTATAGTCATTGGTAAACAGGATATAAACGGGTCTGTGTAACACAAGTGTTTAAAATGTATATTTGCATTTAGGCACGAGGATTGCACAGCACTTCACGTGCAAGTAAAACGTAATAATATGTGAGCATGGGGAATTGCACTTTATAAATTCACGTGCAGTTGTACCGCGACTCCAACTGAATGATTGATTAGCAGTCGAGTCTCGGTACAGCTGCATAAAAGCAGCATGTTTTCACATACTCGGGGTTGTGTGTTCGGGAGTGGAGAATGAGGGAGAGAGAGAGAGAGAGAGAGAGAGAGAGAGAGAGAAGCATAATTATGAATATCAATTGTTTTTGTGTAGCGTTTGTCCACCCTGTTTTTATCAGTGTCTATTCATTTTGTTTGTCTGTTTATTTTGGCCTCATGTGCTGTGTGCTGTTTTTGTTGCAAACCTTATAGATCTTATTTTCTGTCTGTTTAATTATTAAACTGCACATCAGCACCTTTACCATTCCAAAACCTGTGTTCTGAGTTTTTGCTTAAAAAAGAATGCTGTTGAGCTTAAATTGATTTGTGAAATAAATAGATGTCATCGTTCAATGGGGGATAATATTCACAAGGCTTACAGTCATGCCAAGTTCAATGACCAGTAGTAGTTTTTTTTTTTTTTAAAGTATAAACTGTTCCTCAAAAACCATGTATGTTTCATACAGATGAAATGTCATTCATAGACCTACTATTGTGTTAAGAACTAGTACTGTAGTTTAAAAAAAGATGAATGTTTTATTAAAATGGCCTGGAAATACTGTAATTGTATAACTTTTGCCCATGGCCCTTACCAGGCAGTATAAAGAGGGCTGACTGTACATGGACAAAAGTTAAAATCTAATTAAACATAACAACAACAAATATCCACTAAAAACTAATATCTACTATTGTTTATGTTGGAACAACTTTATATAAAATAATTCAGAATCACCTTTCATTAATTAGAAATAAAATAATTAATGAACCAATAGTACAGCACTTCACCAGTCAAGGACATGACATAACTGATGTAAAATTTGTAGTATTAGAACAACTAAAATTAGACAATGCGACATATAGAAGAATAAAAGAAAGTAAATTGATAAATAGACTGAACACGATTATGCCAGTGGAACTCAACAGAAAAGAATGAACCAGTTAACTCCAATAAATACAACATTTTAATAAATAAACAAAATTAATTCAAAAGTTGTGCATGCTGATGCGCTGGGGAGGCCAAATCAAGACTGATCTTCCAAGCCAGCATTGCATGATAATATAAATTATAAGTTTATATAAACAAATTTTAATTAGAATTAATACAGATTTAAAAACAATGATGCCACAATATATAGAACACCATTATATCATGTAAGAATAAATCATGGATTTGAATATAAACAAGAACAAGTAGTGGTCATGACGTCAAAAACCCATAAATGCCTCCAATGTTTTGATTCAAACACATGCTCTCTTGAGATAGGTATGTGCAACATATCGAAACGTTGGGCAGCTGGCTCTTTGAGCTAAAGTAGAAGGGAGCAGAGGGCTGAGTGCGTTAGTTCCAAGCAGTCACCATAGTACTTTTGTTTAATTTGTTAAACTGTGTGTTTTCTTTTAGCCATCCCACTTTATAACCAGGGTTGTTCCCGAACGATTAGTTAGTGCTCCGAAGTAGCTGGGTGTTTATTTTGGTTTTGTTTATTTTGGATTATAGTGTGCGTCATCAGCACTTAAAACTCTATTTCTGTGTGCTGGGTCTCCTTTTTAAAGGGCAAACGAACGTAATAATAGCAGCTTTGTCACATACGGTGGCAGCGTGTATGAAGTGCCCTATGGCTCAGAAAATGGAGAAAAGAATTGATCGCCAGGATCAATACAAATACAGCGGAGCAAGAGGAAAGCAACCGCTGACATCAGGAGGTGATTTAGAGGCTGAGACGGAAACAGGGGTTGCGCCCGTTGGAAATAAAGGAGCGGGAGCCAACAGAGTCAGAGCTGCTGCTCCAGAAATGGGATTTGGCAAGAGAAACCTTGCTGTCTCCCGTGCAAGAGGGATAAGCCCCGCTGTCTCCAGCACAAGGAGAAGTCCCGCTGTCTCCAGACATGGAGGGGAAAGCACCAGACCAGGGAGAAGAGGTGATGAAGGTGCCACCACCAGAGCCCCGACCACCACCCCTGAGAG
Source organism: Polyodon spathula (assembly GCF_017654505.1). NCBI lineage: Eukaryota > Metazoa > Chordata > Actinopteri > Acipenseriformes > Polyodontidae > Polyodon > Polyodon spathula. The sequence continues at coordinate 99,231,193 of NC_054534.1, forward strand.
CTCGTCCGGTGCTGGACAGTGTGGTTCCTTTCTCTGTGCAATGAATACCGGCTCATAAGTAGGTTATTTAGGGGATAGTGATGTCATGTAATGTATAGCGAGGGTTACGTAGTGTAGCTGGTTTATAAGGCTAGTGCTCGCCCTGTGTGGCAAATTTTATTTGTAGTTTTGTACTGTGTTTTATTTTTCATTTTATACAGCTTGCTGTAAATGTCCTCTGTGTGTTACCATTGCTGGTAACGTCACATGACCCCTTTGTTTACTTTTTGTTTGTATAAATAAATCCTGCGCGCCTGTGCTGGTATTTCAACTCCACCTCCACTGTTTCTCTGTATTGCTTAAGTAATGGCTACCCACACATGTGACACGAGCACCCTGTCACAACATCACAAACTAAAATATACAGAACATTTAACCCTTTGCAGTCCATTTATTCAGTGCTCATCAGACGCGTCAGGTCCAAGTTATTTTCACGCACGCGGTTTATTTTACACACGCTGTTTAAAATATATTTTTTCAGAGTAAAACAGGTTCGAAAGGCACTGAATTGCAAAAAAACACCCAGTAGTGTATCTACAGCCAAGCCCCACCCCTTGTTTGCTGTATTTTTCACATACCTCTTTATAGACATGCATACTGATGAATCCTCTCCAGATGATTTGTTTTATCACCAAACTCCTCAACAATGCGATCAAAGTCATTATTTTATTATTATCAAATACATCTCAAAAAGCTCTGCAAATGTCTGTGATATTCTTTGAGCTCTACACACTACTCTTGTGTACAATTCCATTCTATGGTATCTACCAAACAAACAGGAAACTGGATATTTTCAAACAGGAAATGGGAAATTTCTAGAATTGAGCAGAACCTTAAGGTTTTAAGCGAAAGCTGGTCAGGCATAAATGTAAGCTTATAAAAATTAACGCATTTGGGAGGGGGGGCGATATGTGCTGATTTAAAACATAAATAAATTGTTTAATATAAATGGTGTGGATATAAAACCACTTGCATTGTCTGGTTTATTTTGATGTTGACCAACATGTGTAATCATGACCAGTTATTTAGCTTTTCTGTTTGAAAAGCCGCTATACACTATTAACTCTTTTCTCTTTCCGGTCCGATGTCGGACCATGTCCGACATCATTAAAAAGACGTAAAGCACAGGTTTCTAGTCGTTTTTTCTCCGGAAAAAGCCGAGAAAACCTTTCAATGGTCAAGTGTGACCGATGGAGCTGAATGAAGCCGAAAAAAAGAGCGTATCTGAACCACAGAGACAACATGGACATAAACAAAGGAGATAGCTGTTTCTGCATTCAGCGCTCAAAGAATATCATAGACTATTACAGAGCTTTTATTTGATGTTATAGTAATAAAATAATGACTTGGATCACATTATTTAAGAGTGGGGTGATAAAATGAATGATCAGGAGAGGATTTATGTATTTATTAGTATGTACGTCTATAAAGAGGTATGTAAAAAATACAGCGAACAAAGGGTGGGGCTTGGCAGTACTGAGTATCCTTTTTCGATTCAGTGCCTTTTAAACCTGTTTTACTCTAAAAAGTATATATTTTAAAACAGTAAATGTGTAAAATAAATCGGACCAGACGTACCTAATGAGCACTGAATAAATGGACTGCTAAGGGTTAAAAAGTAACAGATGGTAGAAGGAAAATAACAATGTTACCTTAGTTTGACGTCTTATATGTCATTGTGTATATAAGGTATATACGTATTTGTTTTGTTTTGTTTTGTTTCACATTTCATATAAGAAAGTTTCAAACTTTTGGTACTGGTACAGATGTTAATTCTAAGTGATTTAGTTTGGCTGCTGCAACATGGTGAAAACAGCAAAACTCTTGGAGGTGTATAGAGAGTCTCGGCAGTTTCTGGTAAGTTGTTCATTGAAATATGTTCAAACTAATTATATATTATATATATATATATATATATATATATATATATATATATATATATATATATATATATATATATATATATATATATATATACGACACAGCCTCCAGGTTAACCTCGTTTGCACCCTTTAAAATAACAGAACCAGACACAGAATGTTACTTTCTCGCACTTTCGTGGACTATTATTACACACTAAATAAAACAGACAAAACAAAAACCTAACCCTGTCAAGAGGCCCTAACTAAACTTTTCCCATCTCTCTACTACCACAGGACTGCTAGGCGATTTACCTGTTTCAAACACACTTGCTTCACACACACTTCACAAGTTACAAACTTCACAAGGTTCACACAGTACCTTTTCTTTAGATCACACAGGTTTGCTTCGCACATGGCTTTGCTTCTAAACCCTAAGCCTCAGGTGCTTCACATTAAAATTGAACCCTGCGGCATTCTGGTGAATGTAGTCCTGCAGCATCTTCCTGGACTATATCTTCCTGGACTATAGGGGAAAATTATTGACCCAATGACCCAAGGGAATAGTCTTCCCACTTTCCACTATGGCTGAGTCTGCAGTACTTATGTAATATATGAATCAGTCAAGAAAATAAACAAGGCAAGGTTGGATAGTAAATATGACTTCATATATTTTGTTTAAATATAGCTGATACTGCATACGTAAGTAAATATTGACATACAGTGGCTCTCAAAAGTATTCAACCCCCTTGGACTTTCCACATCTTATTGTGTTACAACATGGAATCAAAATGGATTTAATTAGGAGTTTTTGCCATGGATCAACACAAAAAAAGTCCATAATATCAAAGTGAAAAATAAAATCTACAAATTGTTCTAAATTAATTACAAATACAAAACAGAAAATAATTAATTGCATAAGTCAATATTTGGTAGAGGCACCTTTGGCAGCAATTACAGCCATGAGTCTATTTGAATAAGTCTCTACCAGCTTTGCACATCTGGACACTACAATTTTTGCCCATTCTTTGCTAAATTGCTCAAGCACTGTCAAGTTGGATGGGATCCTTTGGTGAACAGCAATTTTCAACTCTTTCCACATATTCTCAATTGAATTGAGATCCGGGCTTTGACTGGGCCAATCCAGGACATTGACTTTTTTGTTTTTAAGCCATTCCAGTGTGGATTTGGCTGTATGTTTGGGGTCATTGTCATGCTGGAAGATAAATCTTCTACTAAGTCCAAGGACTGTTGCAGACTTTAGCAGGTTTTCCTGTACTCTCCTGCATCAATTTTACCCTCTGTCTTCACAGGCTTTCCATGGCCCTGTCGCAGAGAAGCATCTCCATAGCATGATGCTGTCACCACCATGCTTCATGGTAGGGATGGTGTTCTCAGGATGATGTGCGGTGTTAGGCTTGCGCCAAACATAGCGCTTACCATTGAGGCCAAAAATATCTATTTTGGTCTCATCAGACCATAGAATCTCCTTCCACTTGGTCTCAGAGTCTCCCATATGCCTTCTGGCAAACCCTAGCCGAGATTTGATGCGGGTTTTTTTCAACAATGACACTTTTGACACTCTCCCATAAAGGCCAGTTTTGTGAAACACCTGGGCTATTGTTGCTGTATGCACAATGTCTCCCAGCTCAGCCGTGGTAACGTCTTTAGAGTTGCCATAGGCCTCTTGGTGGCCTCCCTGACTAGTGCCCTTCTCGCCTTGATACTCATTTTTTGAGGACGACCTGTTTTAGACAGATTCACAGTTATGCCATATTCTCTCCATTTCTTAGTAATGGACTTTACTGTGCTCCGGGGGATATTCAATGCCTTGGAAATGTTTTTATATCCTATCCCTGATTGGTGCTTTTGAATGTTCCTTCGTCTTCATAATGTAGTTTATGTTAGGGAATGCACTAACCAACTGTGGGACCTCCCAGAGACAGGTATATTTAACCTGAAATCATGTGAAACACCTTAATTGCATACAGATAGACTCCATTTAACTAATTATGTGACTTCTAAAGATAATTGGTTGCACCAGAGCTTATTTAGGTGTGTCATAGCAAAGGGGGTGAATACTTATGCAATCAATTATTTTCTGTTTTATATTTCTAATTCATTTAGAACAATTTGTAGATTTTATTTTTCACTTTGACATTATGGACTTTTTTTGTGTTGATCAGTGGCAAAAACTCCTAATTAAATCCACTTTGATTCCATGTTGTAACACAATAAAATGTGGAAAATCCGAGGGGGGTGAATACTTTTGAGAGCCACTGTATATTTTGTTTAAATATAGCTGATACAGCATAAATAAATACATAAATAAATAACATTAATAAATAACGGAAAAAGTTCATGCTGCATACAGTAGTTATAAAAGTTTTAACAAATCGTTTTGTATAGGCTAACTGGCAGCTTAAAAACACTGGGGCCATTTTCTGGATTCCTGCATGTTAGAATGTGCCATGGGCTTTACCCGGTCATTGGCACCATATTAATATATTAGGGTGTCCTATACCTGCTCTCTAGCTATATGCCTGCATTCACCTGGTGAACCTAATAGGCCTGGCAGCAGACGGAAAAAATCACCCAGGTCAAATAACTCATTCACCACTGTTATGTGTTACACTTCACTATGATAAATACATAAATACGATTGCAGTGCGATACTATGAAACACCCATACAGCACTAATTGCTCTACTATACTGAAGGTTACATTTGTTTCAGGAATCGTTTTTCCTTTTGAACGTATTAGTAACCCTGAGCTACAAGTTAAAATGAATACAATTAATACAGTGTACAGGCCCAAAGGACCTTATCCTTTCAATGTATATGTTTTCGTAAATAAGTCCTATTCCTTCCGACATATGTCTTATAAAGGGGGTTGCTAGTGGGGGCATTACTGGTACTACTTTCTAAAAAAATAAAAAATATATAACCTTAGACATTTTCCAGAAATAACCCATATTATAGTTAGACTTTTATGTTAACTTTACTTTTATGAATGACTTGTCATAGATTTTTTTTATTTATTTTTTTTTTATCTCAATGTGGGATCAGAACTAGAGGGGCACTAGAGCTGAACTTTGGGGGCAGGGTCAGGGTCACAGTTAGGGTTAACAATTAGTTAACCTATATATTTTGAAGCAATAATGCTTAATTAAACATCAAGTAACATTTAGAGTTGAATGCTCTAAGTAATAGATAATGAATTTCACTGAGCTGACTATTATGTGCATAATATGTACTTACTAAATGGTTGTATCAAATTGAAATGAAAAGAAAAATTAAATGAAAAGGCACATTATTGAAAATATTGTCATTTGTTGAGCTTAAAAAGCACATACAATAATTTATTTATGTGGCCAGTAGATGGCACTGCAATCCTTTATGTACCCTATACTGAACTGCTCGGTATTTGAGGCTCACAGTATGGTGAAGCATTGCTGCTGTGAAATGCTATTTAAGTATAAAGCCAAATACCCCAATTTAATTAGTTTTTAATATGTAGAGCATTTTTGATAATTATTTAATAGAAATTGAAGTTATCTCAAATCCAGTTATGGTAAGAGTGTATAAGCTACGAAAACATGTAATTGTGCAGATTATTAAAATTCTAAAAAGAGAATACCAGTATACTTGGGTGAGAATATTAGTTATATTTAAGATATTTGATGTTCAGCTTTTGTGAGAACAGTTTCCATGGCAACATTTTGCCAATAGCACACAATGGTAAAGCAGATTATTTTCAGGATATGAACTATAACTAATATTAACAATTAAACCTCTAGTTCATTAATATGTTTAATGCTGAATTCATTGCTTATAGACAATGTAAATTCTGCATTTTTGTGTTAAAAAAAAAAAAAAAAAAAAACACAAAGAATGATTAAAAGAGTTGCAGTGCTTTTCATAAACATGTATTCAATGAGTCATGTTGAATTGAAATGTATTATAGGATTTTCCTGTATTTTGTATCTACCCTTATTAAAAACCAATGTGACCTCTACATGCTGATGCCTCTTTTTTATTATACTGTTTTTTTTTTTTTTTTTTTTATAATGGTTTTGATTATATCTATACCACATTTCCATGAACCACAACCCGGGTATGTGCTTCAGCTGCCCCACCCCATCTCCGTTTCCATGTTTTTAAATACCTCGAACTAGTGAATTATCCGGTCCGATTTCACTCCTCGGGCTGGCCTGTATTCTAAAGTCTGGATTATGTCTGGGAGGAAATTACATCACCAAATGTCAATCGAAATGTTGTAGGGGCGGGAACATACTGTATAATGGGGCATTTTGGCTGGATTAAATTTGGCTACCTTGGGGGATTTTGACAGTTTTTGAATTGGCGTTTTTTTTTTTACTTAGCACTTTCACAAAGACAAATGCACTGTAGTTTTGCAATTATATTTTTAATTCCAAAAACATTAAAATAAATGTTTACTTAATGAAACGTCTCTGCTAAAACAGTATTTCATTTACAATAACTCATTATAGCATCAGCAATGTCGCTGCAGCAACTTGGAGAACAACAAAGAAGGCCTTCAAATCAGTTACAGTATTTACTGTTCTTATATGGCCCTTAATTTTAAGGTACCGATACACTTTTAAGATAAGCATTTGTTGTCTCTCAGTTTTGAAACTTAGCTATGGTTCACAACATAACACAGCAGAATGATCACAGTACCATGTAATTGAGGTACAGTATTGCCACGTGTGAAAACTTTAAAAATATAAAGTCAAAATGAAAAAAATTAGAAATTGTTTAGAAATAATTTCAGACTGGCTAATAGAATAGCAAGCACTAGTAAAATCAGATCAGTTTATACGATGCAGAACTAATTTATTTTAACGTTTTGTTTTGTTTATAAACTTTACGCTATGAGCACTGTATGCAACCCTCTGATTGGTGAATTATTATTATAAGTATTAATAAGTATTATTATAATACTGTGTGCAGTGAATGCATGTCTTGACATTTAACTTGCAATTATTTCTGTGGAAAATCAGTAATATATCCTGCCCAAATCACACGATAACTCGGGTGACTCAGTAAAGCATGGAAAAGCCCCATTTTATACCATCTCGAGTTGTCCATCAACTTGAGTTCTGGAATAATTTAGGCCAATTCGAGTTGGCTGTCCATGGAAACAAGGTATTATTTGTAATCAAAATGGCCTTTGTCTGTAATATTGGAACTTCCATTTACTCCAGCAGAATTACTTATTTTGTTGTACTTTAATAGCAGAGGCTGCCTTCGTTTGGACATACAATCTCCATTTAATCAAGTCAATGAATTGGAAATGGCCCACAAACACCTCAGCCTTTTTTCTACGAGGTTTTAGGGTGGCTTTTTTCTAGGTGCCGAGACCTATGATTTAGAAAATTCAAAAGCAGCATGTGTAAATATAATATTCCATCCAGCTAAAGCAACCATTTCGGGGTAAAATTAAAGATCGTACAGCTGCAGTATATAACCTGGTGCAAAAAACAAGGTAATAAAATAAGATGGATCTGCAATCTTCTTAAAGTCAACTCATTTTATTTATGATGATCGAATGTGTCTAGATGTGCGTTCCAATACATGCTTTTGTGACCTCCAATCCGCGTGAAAATGACCACTTCATTTAGCCCTATTCTGTCAGAATGAACAAAATTATATAATAGTGCTGTCACTTCTGATAAAAAACAAATACTGAAATAGATTTTGGAAAACCCTATTACCAGAACCTTAAGGGATACCTTTCTTAATGTTGCTTATTGTTGTTTCTGCTTTACTATTTCAGCCAAAAATACCCTTTGAAACACTCATTTCTGAAGTAAGATGGCATAAGAAATAACCACTATTAAAGTATAAGTATTATTTCTGCCCCCTTTGCAACTGCGACAGCAGTGAATGACATCCCTAAAGTAGACAAATCTAAATGTAAAACTAAATTGCCCAAATGGTTTAATAGATCAATTAAAAAAAAATATTCAGCGAAAAAAGGCACTTTACAGAGCATTAAAAAAGGACCAAAAAGAAAGCACGCAGAAAGAGTACACAACACTGCAAACACAAGTCAAAAAGGAAGTTAGAAAGGCCAAGAGAGAAATAGAAATGAACATTGCTAAGGGAGCTAAAACCAATTCCAAAATGTTTTTCCAATATTACAACAGCAAGCGAACATTCAAAGAGGAGATTAAATGTTTAAGAGATACAAATGGCAAAATCGTAGATGAAGAAAAAAAATAGCAAATATATTAAATGGTTACTTTTCACAAGTTTTTACAAAGGAAGATACTTACAACATGCCCCACATGTCATCCAGTTCCTATCCAGATTTAAATAACTTTAGCATAACTGAGGCAGAAGTGTTAAAGGGACTAGGAGCTCTTAAAATAAACAAATCCCCTGGGCCGGATGAGATCCTCCCAGTAGTACTCAAAGAAATGAAAGAAGTAATTTACAAACCGCTAACCAAGATCATGCAGCAGTCTCTTGACACAGGGGTGGTACCGACAGACTGGAAAATTGCAAACGTAATCCCGATCCACAAAAAGGGAAACAAAACTGAACCAGGTAACTACAGACCAGTAAGCCTGACTTCTATTATATGCAAACTTATGGAAACTATAATAAGATCCAAAATGGAAAATTACCTATATGGTAACAGGGTCCTGGGAGACAGTCAACATGGTTTTAGAAAAGGGAGATCGTGTCTAACTAACTTGCTTGATTTTTTTGAGGATGCAACATCGATAATGGATAATTGCAAAGCATATGACATGGTTTATTTAGATTTCTAGAAAGCTTTTGACAAAGTCCCGCACAAAAGATTAATTCTCAAACTGAACACAGTTGGGATTCAAGGAAACACATGTACATGGATTAGGGAGTGGTTAACATGTAGAAAACAGAAAGTACTGATTAGAGGAAAAACCTCAGAATGGAGTGTGGTAACCAGTGGTGTACCACAGGGATCAGTATTAGGTCCTCTGCTATTCCTAATCTACATTAATGATTTAGATTCTGGTATAGTAAGCAAACTTGTTAAATTTGCAGACGACACAAAAGTAGGAGGAGTGGCAAACACTGTTGCAGCAGCAAAGGTCATTCAAAATGATCTAGACAAGATTCAGAACTGGGCAGACACATGGCAAATGACATTTAATAGAGAAAAGTGTAAGGTACTGCACGCAGGAAATAAAAATGTACATTATAAATATCATATGGGAGATACTGAAATTGGAGAAGGAATCTATGAAAAAGACCTAGGAGTTTTTGTTGACTCAGAAATGTCTTCATCTAGACAGTGTGGGGAAGCTATAAAAAAGGCTAACAAGATGCTCGGATACATTGTGAAAAGTGTTGAATTTAAATCAAGGGAAGTAATGTTAAAACTGTACAATGCACTAGTAAGACCTCATCTTGAATATTGTGTTCAGTTCTGGTCACCTCGCTATAAAAAAGATATTGCTGCTCTAGAAAGAGTGCAAAGAAGAGCGACCAGAATGATTCCGGGCTTAAAAGGCATGTCATATGCAGACAGGCTAAAAGAATTGAATCTGTTCAGTCTTGAACAAAGAAGACTACGTGGCGACTTAATTCAAGCATTCAAAATTCTAAAACGTATTGACAGTGTTGACCCAAGGGACTTTTTCAGCCTGAAAAAAGAAACAAGGACCAGGGGTCACAAATGGAGATTAGACAAAGGGGCATTCAGAACAGAAAATAGGAGGCACTTTTTTACACAGAGAATTGTGAGGGTCTGGAATCAACTCCCCAGTAATGTTGTTGAAGCTGACACCCTGGGATCCTTCAAGAAGCTGCTTGATGAGATTTTGGGATCAATAAGCTACTAACAACCAAACGAGCAAGATGGGTCGAATGGCCTCCTCTCGTTTGTAAACTTTCTTATGTTCTTATGTTCTTATGAATGGAACACCTTTCTATAAAACCACGATTTCAGAAAGGACAGAATGAGCACATCCCTAGTGATAGTTTTTCAAACCAACCTGATAACTGAACCAGAGACAACAATAACAAATTAAAACAGTTACCGTAACAGTTAAAAGAAGCAGCGCTTTCTGAGAAGCAAAGTCCATTACAATTAAAAAAACAAGCTAATACTCCAAAAAAAAAATCACCCCAACCTGGAAGATTCAGGAAACAGCTGTCACTAAAAATAACACTGGAGTTGATAAATAAGACAGGTCCATTCAATTAAATTATTCTCACGGGATAAACAGCTGTGCAAAATAAAATACCAGTAGTTGTCCCAGACAACAGTGACTGTTCACAGGTCCTGCATCTATGGAGGTGTTGTGTAGGAGGCTATAAGAGATGTAGTAATCCTGGCCTTGACCTGGGCCTCCAATCATCTTGAACATACATCCTGCAGCAGGGAATCTCACTTGACAGTTTAATTCTGCCAGGAGAATGTTTGCAGGGATAATTCTATTCAAACTGTTGGATTAGGATGGCCTGTTTGTGGCTTCAGGCCCGTAAAGCCATTAGCCGAAAAGTGTGCAGTGGTTTGTGATCTTCTTAGCTGGTAAACCAGCTTTTTTTTCTTTTTTTTTTTTTAGTAGTTATTGAGTAGAACTGGCAATTTTCTAATACATCTTCTTGTGAATCCCTCACTTCTATACAGTAGTGGCTGACATTAAACTGCACTTTGGAAATTGTAGATTTCAGAGAACCTCATGAACAAAAAAAAACCAAAAACCTCATTAGGAGAAAGAAACTCTTGGACAATTGCCAGATGGAAGCTCTTGTCTATAAATCAAACTGACCTGTGTAAAAGAGCAAACCTCTTTGGGATTGAACCCTTCAACTTGAAAGCCTTTCTAAGCGTCCTTCATCAGTCTCTTCATTTTTTTAATAAAAAAAAAACAAAACAGATTCAAGCAAAATGTACGCCAAAGAAAATTGCAAATGACTGCATTAAAGTGTTATATGAAGCACATCATTCTGTCCCAGTAAACAGACATAGGTAATGGAATACAAGTGTTTTTCATGTATGCTGTTTTCAGTTCATGGTAGACGTACAGCCCACCAATGTCTATCATGAAAACAGAACCTAAACTGTGGCACATCTAAACATATACCCTGTTTGCAGTATATGTTTAAAATATAGACCCCAAGGAGGGTATGGCAAGTTTCTCAAACCTTGAGCACTCAATGGATGTAGTCTCTCCCATACCAATGTGAAGAATACTATGGAGGATAGAATGAAATAGACTGCTAATACCATTGTTTTAATGGTTTTTTAATTTTGATCAAAACCGATATAATAATAATAACACTTTGCTATATTATTATTATTATTATTATTATTATTATTATTATTATTATTATTATTATTATTTCTTAGCAGACACCCTTATTCAGGGCGACTTACAGTTATTACAAAATATAACATTACAGACAAGCGCAGTTATAAAGTACAATAAAATTAGTAGTACGAGCAAATTCAAATGAGAGAAATTAATAAATACAGTAAACAATTATGTTTGAGAGCAATTAAGGCTAAGAATAGTTCAACTTAAAAATATTTGTTTATAAGAGTGAATTTCATTAAGAGCAAGTAGTAAGTACTATAAATGGATAAGAACGATTTGAAACAAGAGCAATTACAAAAATGTGAATATGTCAAATACAAGAAACAGAAAATATAATTAGGACTGAGAGCAGTAGTAGAATACAGCAAAGAGTGGAGCAGTCAAGTGCAAGTACAAGATGATGCAAGTACTGATATAATTGGGTGCCATGTAATAGTCCAGTATAGTGGAGAGTTGTGAGGTTTACAGATGCTGTCTGAACAGATGTCTGATAGAGGAATCAGGATACTGAATGAAAAATGAAATTCAGATACCTTTTATTCCATATCCGTTTTGTATCACAGCTATTTAACTGGCTATATTGTAATTAAATATAAACTCTCTACAGGGGAATAACAATTTAAATAAGACAAGCTGAAAATGCTGCTGCTTCCAACAGTCTGTAGAAAAGCTCAGTTTCAGAAAAAAAAAAAAAAAAAAAATGTTACACTTTTGTTGTGTTTATGTACACTATCTTCTTTTCTACTGTAATATTTTGTATGATTTACAATATGATAGCTAGGGGCACATTTCTGCCCAGTGGTATTCAATTTATATTTGTCAGCCTGTGGTATAAATGATTTGCATATTAGATTTGTATATTATTTGCAGGTTCTACATGGCCGACTCATTTCAAAATATGGGGAAATGTAATTTTGCAGTGTGTGCTTCATAAGAGGATTTTTCTTTTTTTTGTTGTTCCAGCCATGTTAATCAAGGTAATAATGAAAACAGATGTTATACTCGTTGATGTTATACAGAAGTTATACTATTTATTTAACTACAGTATAAAATGAATCAGTAGCTCTTAAGTCTCTTCATAAGGTTTGAGTGAAAATTTAAAGAAGGTGTGTTATTTTGTTTTATGCAATTTAATTCAATTCTTCCGATGTGCAAATGTCACATTAACACCTGTTTCTTTAAATGTTTTTTTTTTATTATTATTATATTAACATATATAGATGTAAACAATAGGGAACATAGGCTCAGACTCAAGTCAACCCAATTTATCACTAAACATCCTTAAACACTGTGTGTAGATTGCACGCCACACACATTAGCATACTTGTTTATCCATCTCAAAGATGGCCTCTTTAAACAACTCTGCAATTGCATTAACCCTTTATAGGGCACTGTGGCAAAGTCCCCGCCCCTGTGTGTAGTTTGTGTTATATGTTGTGTTTTAATGTTGGTGTATAGTCATTGGTACACAGGATATAAACGGGTCTGTGTAACACAAGTGTTTAAAATGTATATGTGTATTTAGGCACGAGGATTGCACAGCACTTCACGTGCACGTAAAGTGTAATAATATGTGAGCACGGGGAATTGCACTTTACTAATTCACGTGCAGTTGTACCGCGACTCCAATTGAATGATTGATTAGCAGTCGAGTCTCGGTACAGCTGCATAAAAGCTACATGTTTTCACCCACTCTGGGTTGTGTGTTTGGTGAGTGGAGAACGGGATTGGAGATGGAGGCAACAGTAATAATTATGATAAGTAATAGGTAAAATATCTGCTCACCGTCTTTTGTCTGTATAGTCCGTTTTGTTTTGTCTATTTATTTTGGCAAATGTGCCGTGTCCTGTTTTTTGTATTGTTACAACAGTTTATTTTCTGTCTGTCTGTTCATTCATTAAATGCTGAGCGAGACCATTCGCTCAGCTTCACCAAACTCCACCTCTCTCTTTGTTTATTTTCTTGTTTCTGGTTGGACGTCACCCACTCCAGCTGTCTTTATGACAGGCACACATAAAATCTGACTTGCTAGAATTTTTCTTTTCTGGTTTCATGAAAGACTGCTGAAAATAAGATAGATTGCATTTCATTTTTCCATTTTTAAAAAAAATGTAAGAAAATAGAAATAGGTGCCAAATGTGTCCCCTAGCTCAAAAAGTGATAAGAACGCCTGTTTGGAAGTTCAGTTGTATAAGTATGTAAATTAGCAATAAAATAAAACACAACTCTTTCAATGCCATTTTTTTAATACAAAAGTGTTTAAGAAAATATACACACAACAGTGCTTTGCATTAAAAAAAAATAAAACTTTTATGTACAGCAACATTGTACATTTAACCTTGAACCATAAAAAATGAATAAAAAACAAATAAAAAAACACCTTGTAATGAATTCATGACAAGATACTCCTTTCTATACTTTCAGTTACCTGGTATGGTATGAAAGAAAACAATTTCTTTCTGAGGACATACAAAGGACCAACTGACCATCCAAGCATTTGCTGCACCTCCAGTAGGTTTTCACCTTAGTAGGGCACAACTTGCATATTCTCCTAATAGGCTCATACTGGGAAATGTTCAAAGCCACATACGTTGTCTCAGTGGTAGGTCTAGCACACCTTGGGGCTCGTTGGCTCCCTACATTGACAGGGGACATGAGAATGATGGATGGACAGGTTTCTTTACTGACTTGCTTAACTTTCCCTTATGCCGAGGCGGAAATCTTTCAGAGGAACTGTCTTCTCTAAAAGAATTCCACAATCACGTCTGTACATCTGCCATCTATTGCAAACTGCTACATCTAGCACATAGCCAAAGAGTGGCAAATACCATCTCTTGGCCTTCATTGGGGTCTTGTAGAGATGTATGAGCATATTGCTCGAGTCTACCCCACCCATATTTGTGTTATATAGAGACACCACAGCTGGGCAGTCAATGGGGACTTTTTTCTTCTGTTCCTTGCTGTGTCTTTGAACTGTTGCCATGGGGATGAACATCTGCAGCATTGCTGAGAAATGACACACACTTATTATCATGCCATTTGACGGCCATTGTGCTGTCACTGCTCTTATAATCTAAATGGCCATGGTGGGTTTTAGCCATCGTCTTTGCCTCCATCGAGACTGAACCACCCATTCTATTCTCCCTTACAGTGCCCACATAGTGGATCTTTATTTCTGCCAACAAATAATTGACAAGTTCAAGACCAGTAAATAAATTCTCAGCATATACCACTGACTGTTCAGGGTTTGGAATGGTTTTGCACACTGATATGACCACCTTAGCTCCCATCATCATCTTGGCTTCAGCATCAGACAGATTGGAGTGTTCAAAGTTCCCTGTCCCTGGTACAACAGAATATCATGAATAATTCCAGTGGAGCTGGCATGACAGAAAAGTTAAAAACCCACTTATCAGGCTTATTTTTTATATACTGTCTGAGATTCCCTGTCCGTGTGCCCTTATACGCAACCATTACTTTATGTATTGCCTGCTTGTCTGTGGCTGGAATTATCAAGCATCGTTCTCTGAACATGCTGAACAAGGGTCTAACCTTGTAGAAGCGATCAGTGCTTTCCACTTGAAAGGCATTGTCATTAAAATGAATGTGCCACTGCAGCCAATAAAACACATGTTAGACATCACATCTGCAACCTGTGGAATTTCATGTTTTGAAAGCCCTGCAGGCATAAAGTGGTGGCAGACAAACCACACCCATGTACAAGACAATCCCAATGAAATGTCTAATTTCATCGTGGTTTGTGAAGCAAGTGGAATTTATATCATTCTGCATAACATATAGATTTGTCTGATCAACAAGGCGTCAATCATTTCAGCAACAAACAGAGAGATACAATATTCAGCAGGAGTTTTAATATTGTTAGGTGTGTCGAATGTAGGTTCTTTGGGTGTGAAGAGCGGAATGTCGTCTTTTACCCATCGCCGAGTTGGAGCCTTTCTTTTCCTGTACTCAGAGTCTGTCACAAGTGGAAAGTCTTCACCCTCAAGGGGTAATAAAATAATGTTATTCTTTCCTCTCTGGCAGCCCCTTGTGTTGTGCTGTGTTGTTGAAGAAAGACGAGGGGTGGGGTGATCACAACTGCCTAAATAGATCAATTAGTTTTAGGTAACTGATGGGTTACCTGCTGAAGCAAGTAGGCAGCAGACAGGTGAGAGCCAGAATGGAGGCACAGAAACAGATGCGGTTTGAACACTCCGCACAGGTGCGCAGTTTTATTTACAGCACAGACCAGTTACACACACTACCAACAACGGTACGGAGGACATAAGACCATGTGTACACAAAATACTAAACTGTAAATCAAATATGTGTTAAACTGATGTGCGCTACTTCTAAAAGGAGGTTCTGTCATAGCCCTGATCTTAGCAATCAGCACCAAACTCTCCTTCTCATGATATATTGTACACATCTACAAACATTATTGTACTGATGTACATATCATTACCTCTTGGTGCTTTTCTGATCTGATCCATCGCAGAAGGACCAGGGTGATTATCACCACTACCTACATAGATACATTTGTTTTAGGTAGCACATAACCACACTGCCAGAATAAACATCATCTTGTATACTGTATACACTCCTACAAACATTATTGCATTGCTGTACCTATTGCACATAACTGCACTGCCAGAATAAATATTATTTCTTATAATGTATACACTCCTGCAAACATTGTTGTATGTACATATCACTACCTCTTGGTACTTTTCTAGGTGGCTGCTCTATCTCATCCTCACTCTCATCAGCCTGTATTTGGTAGGTAATATCATCCTCATTGCTAAGATCCTCACACCCACTCTCATCATTGGCAGGAATAGCATATTTCGGTAGCTTCACATTCAAGCCATAAAACATGCAGGGTAACATGTTGAAACTGCAAACAAAATAATATTTGTACTGTTAAGTAATACTAAAATTGCTGTTATTACAAAGTACCTTGATCGTTAGGCTACATATTCGTCAAATACGGATGGTGCTTTTTTGTTTGTGAACGCACAAAAAAAAAAAAAAAAAAAAAAAGATAACATGTACTTAATACATACTATATGCAAATAAATCCACCATAAAACACAGCAAATTGAGTGCTTTCACCATACAGAACTACAAAGACAAACAACCCTGTCCAGGATAGGAGACAGATTTGACCCCTTAAATACTACAAATTATTTTATGGACATAGCTTTATGACATTCAGAAATACACATCATACTTGAAATCTGTATGCTTTTTAGCTACTAAAATGATATATGTATTTTTTTAACTTGATTACCTTCAACAATATTTACATAAACAGTGATATAACGCAACTCTTGATAATAATTTTCCGATTCCTCAAAAAATGGAGGAAGCGAAAATGTATGAATACTTATTTTGCTAAATGCTGCCATCTACGGGTGACTTATAGGATCAAATCTCTAAGACAGATAAGGTACTTTGCCTGAAGGTGGATTTTTTTATTTTATGTATTGAACATGTGACTATTATACCTCTGAAAACAAGGTGCCATACCTGTCCCATAAACTGATAAAGGGATTTATTAAGGGAGTTGGAGTCTCCCTTAAGTAAATAGCATTGGTTTATGTCAATTTTAACACACAGAGCAAGATTCCACAGCACTCTTGTAAGACAATAAGAAATGTAAATGTTTGTTAAATTGATATTTCTGCAATCATTTTATACATTTAATTCAGATCGAGAAATTGTATACCCATTTATTTTATTTTATTTTGATGATCAGCGGTTGAAGAGCTGGAGGATTTTTCTGCTGATTACACAATGAATAACAGACCACGCTGCCTGTCAATCACAATTTAATCACTGATATGACCTCCTGACTCCTCCAAGAGGCAGATTGCAACCAACGAGGGACATATTTGGAAGCAATGGATGTTGGTCTTGGTCTATATGTAATTACTCTAACTTGACTTGCCAAAAAATAAATTATATATATATATATATATATATATATTATATATATATATATGATACCAACTCTGAAGCCGTTAAAATAACAGCATTTAACACAATAACAGTGAAACAATTAAACATCTCCGGTGCATTTATTGCAGTTGAAATTTTTTATATTGTCATCTCAAAACATGTTAAACGTGCAAAAGAGATCAGCTATTATTACCATGTAAACATGATAAACACATAATCAAATTGTTTTGGTTTCAAAAGGCGCTAACACAACCTAATACATCACTCTGCTATTATTTTTCTGACAACACCGATGATACAAATCACAAACAGAAATGATGTAACAATTGTACTGTTTCTGACCGGAACAAAAAATATCACTTGTTCCCTCCGATATGAACTAAACTACCTGCGAAATTTTTGCTTCCGAGTGGTGTTACTGTTTGTTTTGATTGTGAAGCATCTTATGGTTGTTTTTTTGTTTTTATATTTTTCCTTTTTAAAGCAATGAAAATAATTAGCGTATCATGCTACATATTTAACGCAAGTTAAATATGTAGCATGATCTGTAAGGTATAGTAGAATATATGGCTGTATTTTAAAGTGTTTTAATAGATCAGTGTTTGAGTTTAATTAATGTGTAATTAAACTATGTTTGAACAATCGATTCACTTAATGGATGCTATGCTAGGTGGAAATTGTCATCAGTAACTTTAAAAAATGTATATGGCTATTTTCCAATTAATGGTTAACTATCTGATTGATTGATCTCCTTTATATATGATAAATTGACAATTTTTAATTGACAATCGCTGCAACACCTGATGAAAACATACTATGGGCTGTATTCACAGCACAAATGCGAGTGCAAGTTTGAACGACACTTGCCCCCAAACTGTGGTGCATGAATGGATCGAACACATAAAAAAAAACCCCACTACACTGAAATGGTATTCTGAGGACATGTCTTGCGCCTTTATAGAGCGTCTGCCCCATCTCAACAGATTGGCATAAATTTCGGAGTGCAGTAACATCAACATATCCTAAAAAAGTTTTTTTTTTCCTCTCCATAGCCCAGATGGCTTTCCTTTAGGTCGTCAATATTAACCTCTCTTGGTCGTTTGTTTTTTCCCCCACTTAAGTCTATGTTGTGCAATGGCTGCAGTCTTTTCTATTCTCACAAGTGTGGTTCTGCGGGGGGCCGGGGGGCCTTTTTTGAGGGATTTGTGAGGCTCACTTTCCCTGGGCTACGCCCTTCGAGCTGGAGGTTCTGCGTTGGGCCAGAGGGGACCCCTGGCCGCACTTTCTACCCTGTCCGAGCTTGTGCGCTCTCCCTATACTAGTTTCTGGAGTCTCTCTCCTTTTATCAGCTGTCGACGCGAAGTCTGCCTCACAGTCCTTCGATCTCTTTCTAATCTCTCTACTCCTTTCTTTCTAGCTCCAGGACTCCCGTAAGCTCTGTTCCACAATCCCGAGTCTCTCTAATTTTTCATTTTCAAGGCTCTCCTTCGGAGGTCCTTTCAGTCCCGGTGGGTAGCTCCATTCCATAGTCACTCAGCTGCAGCGGCTCTCCGAGAGTCGGGTCCTCTCTTCCTTCAATCCCTTATGGGTAGCTCCGTTCCCAAGTCGTCACTTACGTGGGGGATTCTATCTATCTATCTATCTATTTATCTATCTATCTATCTATCTATCTATCTATCTATCTATCTATCTGAGTCTTGGGTCGCCGGACCAGCCTTCAGCAATAAGGTTCTCCATCACTGAGAGCAAGACACCTGTTCTATCCCTTTAACTCCCTTCAAGTATCACGGTGCTCTCCTAGCTGTCATGAAGCACTACACTTACCACTCACCATCGCCCAGTGAAAACATTTTTAAAATGCATACTATTAACGGTCAAGTCTAAAAGAAAAGAGATTTTTGAGTGTGCGACCAAAATATGTAATAGGAAATGTATGTTCTCGTTTAACACATGATCCTAGTCAGAAGTATATATATATATATATATATATATATATATATATATATATATATATATATATATATATACACACACACACACTTCTGACTAGGATCATGTGTTAAAAGAGAACATCATTTGTATCTATAATTCCCTTTGCACAGTATATTATGTTATTTATTAGTTTGTTTTTTTTTCTTATACACTTCCCTCCAACAAGTATTGGACCAGTTTTAGGACACAGATGGGACCTTAATGTAAAAGATATCAATAAAACAATATACATGTCCTCTAGGAAGTACATAATACACTGTACAGATACTATTCTGATTTATGCTACCTGACACTGTCACAGATTGATTTATGGCTTCTGATTTTACAAGACCTGGCTGAGGCAGGCTAATCTGACACAGACCCAGTCTAAAACTTTATATTGTATATGAGATTAAGCTTTGAATACCATCAATGATCTTTATGACAGACACAGGGTCCCAGCATGTAAATACGTTTTAATGTACAGCTGCAATAGAATATTTTGACTGAATGAAAATCAATTTTTGTTATTCAGTTAGTGCTTTCCAAAACAAACAAACAAAAATACTCCATGTGCAAACATTAGGCTACTGTACCTGTTAACAAAAAATAAGCTAATAATACTCAGCTTTTGCAATTTACCCTGCTAATGTAATCTGGGTATCAAATGAGAATAACAGTGCTGCAAAGTAAATACAACATTTAGAGTGGAAAGAAATCAATTGTTTGTACTGAATAATAAAAGAAAAGACCAAAGAAAATTTTACTGTAGTTATTATTTAAGACACTGTCAATACCTTTTAGAATTTTGAATGCTTCAAAGGTCGCCACGTAGTCTTCTTTGTTCACTAACAGATTTTCTGCATATGACATTTTAAAAAAAAAAAAAAAAAAAAAAAGTTATATAAATGATGGACATTGACAAAATGTTTGTGGTTTCTTTTTAATCAGTCTATCATTCATCCTTGACCATGACATGCTTGAGTGACTATGACTGAAGCATATGCACTTAATCACCTAATTAGTGAGGCGGTTGATTGGACACTGGATATGGAGTGATTTCAGCTGTTGAATTGCAAGCTTGAATAAAAGCAATAAACTGATAAAGCGAAAAAATCACAGAAAAAAAAAAGCCACGTCTGTCGAGAGCAGAGCCTTCGCAATCGCCATTTTGGAGACTGTACTAAAAGCAGGGTACTGTGCCTCGCCGTCTTGGGTGCTCACAGCCAGCAATTTCAAACCTGGCGAGATGGTATAACAAAACACACTCTATCAATGACAGGCCACGAACTGGGAGACCAAGATTGACAGATCATTTTGGAGCATCTTCATGATGTCAATTGTTAATCAGCACAATAAAAAGTCACTGCACCTGTTCTAAAATAGAGTGTAATTTTTCAATCACATCTAGTGAATTTTATCCAAATATAAGTGAAAAATTTATTTTTATGCTTAAATATATGTGACACGTTTCTTTTGATGCTCAAATATAAGTGGTGCTCAGTATATGTGCATTCAGTATCCAGACTACTTGAGGGACTGTATGATGCTATAAACTTTCCAGACAAATAAAATAAATACCAGCTTAGAATACAAATCCCTAAATCAGAGACAGTATGGAGCCTGTCAATAACCAAATGAGTAGTGAACCCTGTAGGCATCCCCTCACCCGGTGCCTGGCCTTTAGGGTCCACTGAAGCTCAGTGAGATAAACAGTTCTCCCTGTGCAAGGCTACCTGTAGAATCTCCTGCAAATACTGGCAACTTCATAGCCAGGACACAGACTTTGTGCTCCCCTTACTGCAGGACTCACCCGAAATACAACAAGGTGTAGATCCTGGATAATGGGTTACATTATTGTTTTCTGATTACTGCTATCTAGGATACTATAACTGAGGACACAAATGCATTCAGACTGCATTGTACTCTCAAATTATATTCTGGATACCAGTTGAGCCCAGCAAGCAGTGGTGCAGAACACCGTTCTAGGTTTAAAAAAAAAAAAAAAAAAAGTTTTTTTTACATTGACAAAAATGTTTGGTGGTTTCTTTTTATCCCCCCCCAGTCTATCATTCATCCTTGAATTCTCTTTTTACAGGCAGAACCTTGACTTAAGAATTAACTTAAGAATCTTTACCGATTTGTTATTAATTTTATTTATTTTTTTTTAAGTTGTGTGTGATGAACCTTTTTTATATCTTTTTTTTATGGTTTATCAAACAAAACAGGTATACACTGTTAAAATTTCCTTTTAAAGTGGTAATAAAGACAATGACAGTGGAGCTGAGCTGCTATATAATAGGAAATGTATCCATTCAAATATGCATCAACCTTCATCGTCTTTCATTGATTTTAAACAGATACCCAAGCTATGATAAATTACAGCTTTTGTTTCACATTTCTAATGACTGTGTAGGTCTTTATGTGAGGCAGTCTCTCTAATACTGGATGTAGGGCCTAATTTAATAAGCTTGTGCTTCAGGCGTAATTTGCACCATTTTGTTTCCTGAAAGAACTGCTATTGTTACAAGATAAAAAAGAAACATGAGTGCATATATTTGTCTCTCTTTCAACTAACTCTGATAATAACTCAACACTGAATATGACCTAACATTCAAACTCTGTGCATAAAATACCTTAGTCCTCAAATTCAAATTTACATTGTGTTCTGTTTATTTAAAAAAAAAAAAAGTGCATAAGAATCGGTACAAATTGTGCTGAAGCTTATGAAGAAAGAAATGTGCTCTTTTGTAGTCCACTGAAAGTTTGCATGCTAATATTATGCTTATTTATGTACATATGTTACCCTGTCGAACACTAACAAGAAAGTTATTGTACCAGTATATCTGTAATATTCATGAAGGCATTATTTTGATTCTCTTTCCACTAGTGTAATTCTCTTACACAATGAATTGACACCGAAGAGAGCCAAACATGAAAACTGTATATATAAGAGTAATATCTAATTTTAACACTGGAACTGCCGGATTTTCAAACCTACCTAGAACCACCACGTGGGTCACTTTGACCCATACATTTTTAAACTGCTTTGTTATGAAAATGAAAGATATACTATCAGATACAACTGACAAGGTTTATTCATGAACATCAAATGTAACATTTACATTGCAGAAAAGCCGTATTTAAATGGAAAATTAAACATAAAAGGCTTTATTTTCAAAATGAGCTCATGATTTCCATTGCATGAGAGTAGATGTTAAAACTTCTTCCTGATTTGAACTTGGCTCTCGCCAAGATAAGCACCAACTAAAACGTAGCTTTACAGTAAACTAATGTGATCCATCTGCATCTCCATCCATTTGCGTTTCTTTCCATCTGACGATGTTCATATCCTTCTGCCTAGTGTTGATGGCTGAAGTGTAATGCTGGATCCAGGGATCAGCTTATTTTGCCTCCTCAGTGCTTCAGCACACACAATGGCTGCGATGCTGGATCCGGGGATCAACCACAGTGCGTTCTCCCCAGCGCATCAGCATGACAACAGTCTAGATTGATCCAAGTAGGGTACATCTCTGGGGTCTTCAAGTGGGCACCTTCCGTCCTCAGTGTTTCTTCGACTGGCCCACAACACCTGAAGAGGGCTCGACAGTGGTTCTGGCATCCAAGCAGCATACCCCTCTATCCCCCACTCAACTCAGCACAGCTTACTTACCCATACATTAGAGTTGCTTTCTTTCTATTGTGCTTGAGATCCCCAGCCAGAATCTTTCCGTCTCAACCATAGCCAGTTGATGCTCCTTTCTGCTGCTTCAGATAAGTTCTTCACTGTGCGACACAACTCTTGGCCATTGAACCCGACATCTCTGAGAAACCGGGTTGTAGAGTGTGCCACAAATCCTTGACAACCCCCCTCCACTGGATAAACCCAGACTCTCCATCCTTACTGTTCCGCTTCAGCAGCTAGTTGACCATACCGAAGTTTCTTCCTCTCCTACACCTCATCCATAGCATCCTCCCATGGCACTGTTAACTCTACCAGATGAATAAGGCATGCATGAACAATGTCAAAGGTCAAAGGTTAGTGGTGGCAATCGCAGGTGGAAAAATAAGCTGTTGACCAACATCTGCCAGCATTTTCTGCCAGCTTCCAGTTGTCTTGAGCGAGGCTTGGTTTTAACACCTTTTCTTGGTGGTTACTCTCCTGGATGGAAGAATATTGTCTTTTGTGTGTAATTCTTTGATAGAACTGGTAACAACTTATTGGCCAGGTTGTACTTGTCTTCCAATGCTAATAATGCCAAACATCACAGCACCTGGTCATGGTGCCAAGTAAACAGTCCTTGGCTAAGACCCAACTTACATCCTGTCAAAATGTGCCTTAATGTTGCAGATGATGAACACAAAGGACATGAGGGATCCTCACCCACCCAGAGGTTTAGGTTCTGTGGTTATGGGAGATCATCATATGTTGATCTGATGAGGAAACTGATCCTACTCTGTTCCATACAGCACAACTAAAAATAGTGACTGGGTCTCACCCTTAACATTGCCAAAATACAATTAATACCAGTGCAAAGTATGGTTTACTAGGGTCCCTTACAATGTGAACCTACCTGTCATACGACAGAGTGGCCACCATTCACAATTGTCTAACCCTGTTTCAACAGGGCTTGACAGTACAGTTGGTGTTGTGTCAGAAATTACTGGGTCTGATGGCTGCAGCTTCATCAGTCATCCAGCTGGGGTTACTCCATATGCGCCCGATTCAAGCTTGGCTCAATGCTTTCCGGCTACATCCCAAATGCGATAAATACCATTGGCTGACCGTGTTTCACGTTTGCTGGGCAAGCCTCTCACCTGCGTGAAGATGTAAGGATGGGAGTGATCCACAGTTGTCAGGTGGTGAAGACAAATGCTTCAAACAGCAACACTGCAGAATGCTAGGGCCCTGTCCACAAGGTCGATGTACACCTATAAGTGGAGGTATTTTCAAAATTAGTGTATGGCCAGAGGTCATGACCTCATCTATTGCCTTATAGCAATCGTGTTACAGTTTCCGCAAGACCTGTTAAAGGAGGGTAGATCCCCCTCTATGCTGAAAACGTACCTAGCAGTCATATCTGCATGCCATGTCCCCACTGATTCTGTGTCCCCAGGCACTCATTTCTTGGCGACATGTTTTTTGAAGGGCACTCAGTGGTTACATCCTCCTAGAAAGGACGTCCTGTCTGAGTGGAGTCTAGACGAGATACTGGAGGCTCTCACTAAGGCCCTCTTTGAGCCTATAAATTCCTTAGAGCTGAAATATCTCTCTATGAAGACAGCCTTTTTACTAACCATCACCTCTGCTAAGGGGGTTAGTGCGCTACAGACTCTGTAAGTGCACAGTGCCTGTATGTATATTTGGGATGATGGAAACAGGGTATCATTACAAACAAACCCAGCTTTCCTCCCTCAGGTGGTTACAGCTTTCCACTTAAACCAATCAGTGGAATTAGATTCTCTCCATCCCCCTCCTTTTTCTTTGGAGAAGGATTGGAGATTGAATTTCTTCTGTTCGGGCATTGAGATGTTATGTGGATAGGATGAGAGCGCTGCCTCAGTCTGACCAGCTCTTTGTCTGTCATGGTGAAAGGACCCTGGGTCAAGCCCTCGAAGTAGTAGCTATCCTATTGGATTGTGGACACAGTCTCAACTGCATATAACAATGCCAGTCTACCTCCACCTGGGAGGGTGGCTGCGCACTCTACCAGAGGAGTGGCTACTTCAAGGAGCCTCATTGACTGATATTTGTACATCGGCTAGCTGGGCTACTCCGCATGCATTCACCATATTCGACCGACTTGTGGTAGATTCCTTAATGCCTTCATTAGCCCTTAGCGGCCCATTTATTCAGCGCTTGTCAGGCGCGTAAGGTCCAATTTATTTTCACATGCGCTGTTTATTTTAGATGCGTTGTTTAAAAGTTTTTTTTTTCACAGAAAAACATGTTTAAAAGGCCCTGCATATCAACAGGACACTCAGTATTGCATCTCCAGGCAAGCCCCACCTCTTGTTCGCTGTATTTATTACATACCTCCTCATAGTAGTACATACTGATAAATCCTCTCCTGATCACTCATTTTATCACCAAACTCCTCAATAATGCGATTCAAGTCATTATTGTGTTGCTGTAACATCTCAAAAAATCTCTGCTAATGTCCATGATAATCTTTGAGCACTGGATGCGGAAGCAGCTGTCTTGTTTTTTTATGTCCGTGTTAGGTCTGTGGTGCAGGGTCTTTGTGTATTGCTCAGATCCGCCGCTTTTTTCAGCTTCTCTCGGCTCCTATCGGTCTCACTTGGTCCAACATAGGACCTCAAAGGGTTAGGCACAAGTGTCCTTGAGGTTGCACACTCACACCACAAACATTAGTTTAGCAGTAGTGAGATGTCCCTCGTCTGCTGTCTCCGCGCACGCTCCCCCAAAACGGATTTGATATACTTTCCCAAAAGTATTGTTGGTGGTCATCTTCGAATTGAAAGGGAATGATTCCCTGTTTCCCTGAAAGAGAAGATGACCAACAAACCTTGTGACAGGATGGTCACAGTGTGCAAGTGTGGTGATGTCAGGCCAGAAGCAGGAACTGAAACAGATAAGGCAGGTAGGGTGCAATGGAGTTTGCACTGTATTTATTTTCAAAAATAACAAAATAAAAGGTTTAAACAAAACAAACACTTGCTCACCGAGTGAAACAAAAGAAACAAATCTTTAACACACGGCAAACTGTTTCATAGGTCTGGCTGGGCAGTAGCCTACTGGTTCTACTCTGTTTTACTTTTTTAATTTCAATTTTAATTCACCTCTCCTCTCTCGTTCCTCCTCTCGAACATTTCACCCATGTGCAGAGAGCGGCAAGATTTTATATTAGTAACGGTGGATTAACTATCATTTATTCAATAATCCCTCTGTCACATTCTGCACGAATTTACTAAATTATACTGGCAGAGGGCAAGCTGCCAAACTCGCCTCTGCCAGAACACACACA
This sequence comes from Polyodon spathula, assembly GCF_017654505.1. Taxonomy (NCBI): domain Eukaryota; kingdom Metazoa; phylum Chordata; class Actinopteri; order Acipenseriformes; family Polyodontidae; genus Polyodon; species Polyodon spathula. The sequence continues at coordinate 99,257,358 of NC_054534.1, forward strand.
CACACACGACTTTAGCCGTCATAAATATAAATACAAAGTAATAACTGCAAAGGGGTGGAGGGGTACCCTGTTATAAAATAAACAAACAATATTAAACAGCAGGGCTTTCCTCTGCCCCATTCCATGTGCAGGGCTCCTCGTCCCGTCACACCTTGCGAGATCACATCACTCGAATTTGCAGGTTCAAGTCAACAGAGAACGTAATCTCTGCAGTGTGACTACTGAAGCCCTCAATAGGCGGGACCAAGGACATCACTACCCGGAGGGGCCTATCTGACATTAACTGCTCAGTGAAGATCTGACCTCTGGCAGGCATATCCCAAAAGTATTGTTGTTGGTCGTCTTCTCTTTCAGGGGACCGGGGTTACATTGTTCTTGCTTCTCAATTTTGAATGCATGCACCTGAGTTTTAATGGTTCTACACTTCACAGACTAACCTACATGTATGATTCAGCATTATTCTATCTGTTGAAAAGCATTTTGTACCCTTTTTGCTTTTTGGCATTTTAATGTGTATGGTGAGCATAAAGTAACGTGTGAATGTAGTAGCATGAAAGTGAATAAGGGGAAAAGAAGAAATGAGAGGGAAGAAACAAATGCTGAAGCTATAGTGCATGAAATTAAAAAGGTCTCAAAATATACTTGCTACTTGAATGTTTTATTGCATGCATTCAACTTTCTCTGCTGACCAAGGAAAGAAGTCATATAAGTGAAAACCCTTCTATTCATATTCAAAAAGTACCAGGACACACTTAGAGATTAACTGATTTCTTCAGCTGTTTGTGTGATATGATCCTAACGCATTGAGGTGATTACAAACTTGTAAAGACCTCACTGACTAAAAAAGGCTTAAGGAAAATGTTAATAAATTCATAGCTTCAGTGTCAGAAAAAACAGGGAAACTGTTGCTATAAGGAAGACAGGAGACAGGCTTGCCTGACAGCCTGAGAAGGGTGGGAATAGCCTTTGGGACCCAAAACTCACTTGTGATCTGCTGGGAACGGACAGCAGAAATCTTAAACAGCTAAATCTTTAAGGAATGTCTATGTCAGTAAGGTTCCTGTGCCAGTAGGTTGTAGTTGCTTTTGACAGATGACACCATTATGATCTTTTAGGCGTTATTTCTTGACACAAACATTTGTTAAGGAGATTTCTAATTTTGTTATGGTTTAAAGCTCGGCTCACAGCTCAATTACTCTGCCTGTTAGTGTAAAAGTATTATGGGTCTGACCTGCAGTGCAGACAAAACTCTGTACAATCTTAAAGCCCATCAGTACAAACATAATGGTGCTACGGAAAGGAATTTTGAGGAGACAGCATTCTTATCTCCCGGTCAGGGTTCTTTAGTGGAACATATTACTGCTAAAGGAATTTTTCCACTAGATTCTATAAAGAGAGGCACAGTAAATTACCACAAAACTGGAAATTGTTTATAAAAAGAGCAAACATTACAACTTTATTGTGGGAATTATATGGACACACACATTTTGCAATAGGCTTTAAATGTTTGTAAGGTATTTTATATCATATATGGTTGTACTGGAACTTTTAAACCCTCCATTGGCAGAAGTTAGGAGACAAGCAGCTCTATAAACTATATCGGGCCACTCATATTAAAGAACTACTCACCTTTTTTGACTTAAGATCAAAAGAATTGTTTACCTTCTGATTGAAAATCCAGCTTGAAAACCAGCATCTACTGTAGTCTTTCACTTCATATTGGTGCGCTCACGTTTATTTATATTCATCTTGAACAAGCAAGAATAAATACAATAAATGTGTTTAAAAAAATTGTAACACCCTAAAAATCACTGTTGATGAAATCTTGCGCTACTAAACAACATTTACATACACTAATCCCCCCAAGTCACATCTGGGAAGTGGCTGGGAACCAGACAAGCCCTCTTATTTGTACATTTTCTTTTGTTGTTATGTGGCTGAATATCAAGTTCAGAGAAGTTCGGTTCGCAGGAAGACTGTTTACTTTACCCCTTAGAACGTACTTCCTTACAGGGAACTAGTTGATTGACTTAGCCGTCTGGTCTCCCCTTTCAAATTCTCTACGTACAACTGCCCATTTCCCCATATCCCTCTAATTTCATGATGTCATTGCATAAGTACATTACTCTGGTGCATTTATTGTGTTGAGCTATAGATGTTTGTGTATGTAATATAGTTTGGAAGCCTGTCTGTTTCTTTTGAGATACCACTTAAATGGTAGCATACATTTTAAATGGTTTATGTTTGAATAAAAGATCGAAATTCTGATCCCAAAAGAGCTCTCGGTAAGATGGAAAGGAAAATTGATTTGTCTCTATTCTCCAAAAAATTCAATAAAAAACAAAACAGATGATAGATTTGAAAATAATAATAATAAACAAGCAAACAAAAGAAGAATGTACATTGGTACTCTTTGTGTGAAAGGCAACTTTGAATAATAAAATAACAAATTACTCTGTAGTGAGACTATATATATATATATATATATATTATATATATATATCTATATATAGATATATATATCTATATATATATATATATATATATACATCCCCCTAACTGGGGACAAGAGTGCATAGAGTTCTCACAGATGAGATAATGGTTACCCGAGAGGATAACATCTGAAATGTATATATTTGAAAACTTCAATTAGGTTAAACTATAACTCAAAATGCCACTCCATTTGTGAAATGTTTTGCTTAAAAGCTTGGATTGCATCAATTTGTCAGTAATCCTAGTTGTAAATTCACCTCCACAGCCTCCACTGTATTTGCAGGTCCATCCTGCTGACCTGGCTTCAAGAAACATTTCTCTTTCAGAGGGCAGTGGCTTCCTTCTCCCTTGAGATGCAGGACCAGCAACCAAAACTATAAGCACTAACATTACCCATACCCTAAACAAGCAACTGCAATCACAACACTGCATATCTCATTTCTAGATTTAAATGTCAAATTACAAACTAATACATTTCAAAATTCTAGTGGTAAAGATCCCATTAGAAGGGTCTCAAATTGTATAAGTGAAAAATCCTACTGATAGAAAAGTTATAATACAGTTGTCACACACTTATTGTTTACTTTTTAAGTTATAACTTCTGTATGCAAAAGTACAAAGGCATATTTTCAGTTGGGCAATGACATATATAGTCAGTATATTTACTTTATAACAAAAAGGGGAGACAAAAAAGGAAAGCAAGCTCCATTAACATTTAACATTCCAGCAATCAATCTGAATTTCTGAAATTAATAACATCACTATAAAGTATGTAAAACAGACACCTAATTTTCTTAAGGTAGTCTCTCAATGGTGTATTGCATTTATACCAGCTACTGTATGTATTAACCAAAGAACCACAATGTAGATGAGTAAATCATGGCAGAGTGTAAACTCTAGTTTATAGTGGAAATAGTTATTAAAATCACCAAAATCCAATATATGTATGACATAAGACACATTGTAACTGGAGGGCAATATTGTAACTGGAGGGCAATATTATATCTTTGCCATAAGATAAGGATTCGGACCACTGCAATATCCAATATCCATTTAGCTGCCATTTCCATCTGCAGTCTACAACACAGTGTGCAACCAGATGTTACACAAAGGAAAAAGGATGCTAATATGTATGCCATTTTGGTATAATTCTCATAAGTGCTTTCACTTTTCATATTTTCCTGACACTGGTCAATATTTATTGGAAGGTCCTCCTTTCTGCCTTAATGTCAGTTCAGGGGACAGGAGCAAGGGCAGTGTGGAGGTCCCCCTGAACTACACATCAAGTTTACAATAATTTTAATACTAATGATAATAATAGTAAAAATAATCAGACTTAAATTGTAATACTGCACGTCTAAATAATGGTAAGTTTGCATTATTTACAGAGTTTTTTTGGGGATTTGTGGCAAAGTGTCCGCCCCTATGTATATATCTGTATATGGGTGCTGTTATTATTTATTATTATTATTATTATTATTATGATTTATGTATAAAAATGCAGACAAAAAGCCGCCGCCATTATTAGTTATTGTTTTAGTTTTTTTATTAACTACTTAGTGGGAATGCGTGACTGATCAGCTACATAATATAATTAGCATCCATAGTAAACCAGTGCAGAATGTGACCGAGGGGTTAACGAGATAATTAATGGCTGGTTTATCCCTCGGTCATCACTATAAATGTCTGCAGCTTTGGCTGCAACAGGTGGAGAGAGGAGAGAATGAGCGAATGCTACCGACCATGTACTCGTTACAAGAAAGCATATTAGTGTCTGTTTTGTTTGGCCAACGCGCCCTTTCTTTTTTGTGTTTTTCATTTAACTGTTTATTTCATTGTCTGATTAAATAAAACACTGAGGGCCGATTCGTTTAGTTTCAGCACCCGTGCCTGTTTTTGTTGTTGCCCTTCTTCCTGACCCGTGACGTCACCGCAGCTGCGTCCTGCAACCACTCTGCCACAGGATCATATATAGTATTTCAAGTAGTCAGTTTGCATCTATGGGTAAACCTTCACGTGACCTCCTAACTGGGAAACAAAATGAATGGGAAAATGGAGAACTGAAATGTGTGCAAACAAAAGTAGTCAGTTGTTCTTTGCTAATTGCTATGAAAAATGTAGTACCATTAAGAAATCAAATACAGATGGTTATGGAAAATGTGAGACATACAAAGTGATAGTAATACATAACAGGTAAAATGTTATCTATTATTACAATGTCTTTACAGATTTAGTGCTGTTCAGATGATTAAAGCCTTGTAAAGAAATAAGGCACTGAGGCAGAAAGGGTTGGACCCCATCAGGATTCTCTATGAATTTGCACATTGGCCATTACCAGCTATTTATGTAATCCACTGAATGTCATTGTTTAAATGATTTCTGAATTAAGATTTCTTATTTATATATATATATATATATATATATATATATATATATATATATATATATATATATATATATATATATATATATATATGGTGGTGTAAATTTAGTCCCAGTAAAACAAATTTGCTCTAGATTTGCTCTAGTTTCCATGTTCTGTAAATAACATTTCTAGACAACCACAGGCAATGTATTCTAAAGCACGTAACTAATATTTCTTCTGAAGAAGTATCACGGCTGGATTTTAGTTTTTATTATACAGTTGTTACACATTACAAACACTGTTTATCATTTAAGTTAGTTCAATGCTTACAGGTTTCATTGCATAGCTTTTCCCAGCTAGCAGCTAAAAAAAAATTTAAAAATAAAAATAAAGGTTCATATTGGTGCTAATACAGAGTTTCCGCTGCACATTGAAATCAAAACCAAATACTCTAGACTCCTGAGGTGGACTTGACTTAATCCTTTCTCTCATACAGAAATGTTAAAACATACTTTTCCATTTCACATGGCACAGTGGATTCATTTCAGGCAGTCCAGCACCTTTCCTGCTCTGTGACAATTACATTTCTGCTTGCTAATGCACTGTAAAAAGGCTCATGCTGGTCTCAGCAGTACAATGGTTGTTCATTCGCTACAGTAAAATTATTAGCAGTTCAGACCTTTTGTAATGTTTTTTTTTTTTTTCTCTCTTCTTTATTATTAGTCTTGATGGGTCAATACAAAACACAAATCTGCTCTGTGTTAAACAGTTTTAGGGTTTTTATTTTTCTGACATCCCCAGTCCTCTCCCATCCCCCTTACTGAAAATCAGTGTGAATAAGTACATTTAAAATTCAAACATATTAAAGCAAAGCTAGCAGTATTTCTGGATTTTCATTGAGTCTCTTTATCACCCATTTGATTTTCTCTATAAGCAAGGTCTGGTGCGCTGGCATTCTACTGAGGAAGTGCTTTGTAGTTGTCAAGGATCTCAGGCACAAAGGGACATAAATCAAATATACAGATGGAGAAATACCAGTTTTTTTTTTTTTTTTTTTGTTATAGTCTAACACCACCAAAGCTATTTATCTTGGCTCCAGTCTGCCAAGTTTTTGGTTTTATTTAACTATCTGTATTATTGATTCAGCAAGGAAGTAAAGAATTAAAACAAAAAACTGACCTAAAACAGTGGACTAATGAGGCCTATTTTTTATTTTTTATTTCTAAACTGAAAATTGGGTTTATATATTATTAATAAATCTGACCCCAGCTACTGCAGCCAATTGTGCAAACAGAAGAGCAATTAATATGTCCAGTCTAATCATGGGCCCATATTTTACTATAATCGAGTCCTACCAATGTAAGCATTAACTCCACATTTATTGGAATGGATTAATGGAGTAATACAGCAAATAACCTACATTCAACAGCTGCATATTGTTCATAGACTGCATGACATCAATATGGTACTTTTTTGTTTGTTGAAATAGTAAAAGGTAGACTGTATACATTCTCCAAAAGTGCTTTTAGCTGAGGGATCACCTTACCCAACTACAAACTAAACTTGCTTGTTGGATCCAATTTCAACCAAAATTCTAAAACTAGTTTTCAGTGATTTGAGTGAAATTGTCTTGACTATAATAAATAGATCACTGTCATCAGTAGTTCCCCATGCCTTAAAAATGGCTGTGGTTAACTTTGCTTAAGAAACCAAACCTAGACCCTGCTCCTTTAACACTAGAATTTAAATTTAAAATGTGGTGCGTGTGTTTAAGATACTGAACTCTGCTTTCCTGACTTTTTCTAAAAATATGTACTAATTACCCCGACAAAGAAAGAACTGCGTAGCTGCAACAATTAGAGAGATAAAATACTTTCATACCTATTCTGACCAGGAGCGGTCAAATTGACAGATCCATATACAACATATTATTATTTGTATGTATCACTCGGGACTTGCAGACATGTTTCGCAGTTTGATTATATCAGTCTGAATTCCTCAAGTGAGCAGTCTGTTGACATTTCTATTGTTTCAGTGAACCTCCTGATAGCCCATCAATCAGCCTTGACAGCTCACTGCGCCAGGCTGTCTGTCTGCACTGCTTACTATAGTATAGAGGTTTTTTGTAAGAAATTCATTGTTACACCAATGCACATTGTAAACGGATTGCTAACATGCAGGACAGCAAAACAGTGTTTGGAATTACTGCATATGTTACCAAACATCAATTCTGTGGCAGCAAAGACAGACAATGACAATCTGGCCCTGAAGCAGACTGGACAGTGGACACTAATGTGATCTCTGGCCTCTGGCCAATGCCCTTGGAGTAATTATAAGCTTTTATTGTACTACTATATGCCCATAGAACATTTGGTGCCAGAAACCTGGGTTACTGTTGCTAGCTGTGCCAAATGCGCAAAGACAGTCTGCAGGTAAGTGCACTGCATATTTTGAAAAGCGCAGGATCTGTGTGATTTGTGCCAGCACTTAGATGTTGTAAATGAAGCCCATCCTGTTCAAATGTTTATTTATTCATGTCATTTAGATTATAGTATGTCTGTGTACAAACGTATAACTTGAGTTGCATGTATGTACATTGTTATGTAGGCAATATAATCCATTGATGTAACCACTTCAACACCATGACATACACACGTACATCAAATGAAAACCCACTTACAGTACCATGCATTACATGAGTATGTCAAGTTTCCCATTCTATGCTATGATCGGTTTCTCAGTCTAGCATTTCAGGTTTCATTCTCTAAGGCAGTGCTAGCACTGTGGAATGTGCAATGAAAGTCGGGGGAGTGTCAGGTGACCTTTGTATCCAATTGCGTGTCATGTAGCAATTCCAATCTGCCTGTGGGCATTTAGATGACTGAGACTGCGGGAAGCCATTCAACTTTTACATATATATATATATATATATATATATATATATATATATATATATATATATATATATATATATATATATATATGTAAATAGTATCTTTTTTTTAATTCTTCGCATTTTCCCACTCTTGTGGGGTCTGCTTGTTTGTACAGATTTCTCCACTTCGTACGGTCTGCAGCATCTCGGCAGGTGACTTTTGTGAGGCACATGTCACCTTTCAGCCGATCCAGCCAGCGCGTAAATAATCCCCCAGGAGGCCAGCGACCTTCCACATTCAATTTGTGCGTGTTCTTTGCCATTGATGTGTCATTGCTGCGGAACACGTGTCCATACCATCGTAGGCGCGATTCCCTCATTTTCTCAGTGATTGGGGCGACTTTGAGTGTTTTTCACACCTCTCCATGCATGACATAGTCTAGTCGAGGGTCCATCTCAGCATCTTCATTTCTATCGTATGGCGTGCCTGTTCATGTTTCTTTGTCGTTGGCCAGCATTCAGTTCCATATAGGGTCACTGAGCGGTAGACTTTGGATTTTAGGTGCAAAGGGATCTTCTTGTCGCACAGTACCCCAGTAACCTGCCGCCATTTCATCCAAGTGGCGCTGACTAGCATCTTGGCATCTTGGAGGGTAGTGCAGTCGGAGTTGACACGTGAGCCTAGGTACTTGAACTGGGGCACTTTGTTCAGTTGGACCCCACCAGCTGTGATTGTGCCATCGGTTTGATCACCACATTCCAGATACTCCATCTTCTTGATGTTCAGTTTCATCCCGAATCGTTCAAGGCACGTCTTCCACTCCTGTACTTGCTGTTCGAGGCTGTGTCGCCTTTCACTTGCTATCATAACATCGTCGACATACAATAGCGTCCACGGATGTCTCATTATATATATATATCTATATATATATATATATATATATATATATATATATATATATATATATATATATAGTTTTTAAATTATTATTTTTTGTTTTATTATTAGTTTTACTTGTTTAGTTGTAGCTTATATAGTTTTTAGTGAAAGCTAAACATGGCAATGTACGTGGTCTTTCTGTCATGAGCAAAAGGGGTGACGCTGGTTCAAAGGATTTTCACTCAGCAATGATAATAAAGAGGATGTGGAGCCAATAGAAGTATAAACTGTACAAATAAAAGAGCATGGGAAGATGTTTAGTTTAAAATGGTAGTGCTATGACGAAATATTGTCAAAACAGAACAAAACACAGTACTGGGTACAAGGCAATAAGCAGGCGTCTGCGGCAGCCAGATCAATCACAATTTCTGTGCAAAGTAGCCCTGTACACACACCTGTGACTATCCTTGCAACACAAGGGAAGCAGAGAGCGCAAAAAACAAAAACGAAAAAAAGAACACAAGGAAAATGTGCAGTGATTGCGAAGGCAACCCCCGGTTCTGTTGTATTGAACATTTCAATAAATACTTAGAGAATAATCGTAAATCTTGAAAAACTACTCACTTCTAAATCTTTTGTAGTCATTTTTGTATTACTTTAGTATAAATACATGTTAATTTGGATTCATATGTTGTTTTTTTCTGACTTTATGTGAACGAAAAGACACAAATTCGCCCGTTTTCTCATTGGAAATAGTGATATTTTAAAATGTACCTGTCCTGGTCACAAAAGCAAAGTTTGTGGGGAATAATAGCCATTTTCTATACTTTTGAGGCATAAGCAATTAGGAAATAACACTTACTACCCAGGAACAAAAAAAAAATAATAATTGTTACATGGTGTTATAAACCTATTTCAAATCTGCCATTTCTAGCTAAGGTTCTAGAACAATTAGTAGCAAACAAGCTGAATAAATTTCTTGAGGGTAACAATTTCCATTCTGCACACAGTTCAGAGACTGCGCTCACCAGAGCAAAGTAATCTTGTTCTTTTAGATTTAGTGCTGCTTTTGATACAGAGGACCATTACCACTTTAATTTATCGTCTCAGAAGTTGGGTTGGCTTGTCCGGTATTGTCTTAAAATCATTCAAGTCATATCTCACTAACAGACAGGAATTTGTTTCATTAGAAGATGTTAGCTGTGTCTGGACCTGTGCTTTACATCTTTTTGATGATGTCGGACAGGGTCTGACATCGGACTGGAAAGGCAAAACTGTAATGTCGGACCTGGTCTGACATAGGACCGCAAAGGGTTAAACCTGTTTTACTGTGAAAAAAATACTTTAAACAGCGCATGTGCAAATAAATTTGATCTGATGCGTCTGACAGGCACTGAATAAATGGACCGCTAAGGGTTAATCTTCAACTGTGACCTCTGGTCCTGGCCTCTGTGTTATGATTAAAGTATTGGTTAGGTTTAACTTTACTATAGTGTCCTACTAATCCATTAGAACTTAATAAAAGCAATTCTTCTTTTTGTACAGAACTGGTTATAGTGAATTGTAGACAAGTAATTTTGCATCCTGATTGGCTGGACCAGTTCATAACAAACCAAAACTTGTTTTCTTGAATTACTGTTATTATACTGTAGATTTGTATTATTACCAGTGGAAAATAATTCACCAACCTCCCCAAAACCAGCCTTTTATTTTAATGTCTGTGTATTTCAGAAATGTCTTATTATTAAAAGCTACTGATGACCCAGATTTTGCCTCTTCTCCAGTTTGCTGAGCGTTTGAATTTAGTTTGAGAGTCATGTCTCCTTTCATTTAAAACAGGTGCATGGCTGTTTAGAACAAACAAACTAGAATACTTGGCAAAACAAAACAGAAAACAAAAACAGCCTTGGTGATGTTTGTATGTATCTTCTTCTAAAGGAATGAAAAGCAAATAAAAAAAGCTGTACTTTGAATTCTAAACTGAAACAAACAATGAACAAACACAAAAGAAAATGTACTTTTCACAGATTCCCAAATGAATATGTCTTTATCGATGCAATTATTTCTTTTGGAAGAAAAGAATATATTCATTTTTTTGGCTGAGAATATTTCCCTATGGTTTCTATTGTGTTGAATAATTTGCACCCTTTAGAAATTGTCCATTGTCATTGGCCTCCATGTTCTCATTGCTATTTGCAGAAAATAAAATCAAAATAACCAGTCTAAAAAGAAGAAAAAAAATAATGTAATTGTCCTTTAGTTGTAAGAAATAAAAATCTTACATCTCAGAAGACCAGTTATGTTTCTGACTAATAAGAAACCATGATGATGCTTATTTTTATTTTTGTACCTGAGTAGGTGTGCAGTGCTGTTTTCCGCTACAGTTTTCCTTTGTTTTTTCACTATGTGACGAACACATAAAAAAATAATTGAAGTATTAAAAACAGTGAATTTTGCCCTTTTACAGTAAACTATCATGTTTGATAATTTCCTGTCAACATGCCTTGACTGTAAATTGACCAACTTACATGGAACTGTTCTTGTGTTCAGGTACACAAAAGTGAACATGGTTTGTGAACTGTTTATTTATATCTATCTCTTTAAAAAGTTTTAGTGTCTAGTAGCCTACGTGTGTTAATACAGATCATGCTGTTTGTTCAGTAACTTGCTCACAGTATGTGTATAAAGTTTATTCAAAGCCTCCTAGCTTTTTTTTTAGTGAAGAGAGCACAATTCCTATGTAGTTACTATGATATGATTGTGGGACAATAATGTTAATAATACATGAACATGTATTTGAATTAATTAATTAAACTGTGTGTTTTGAGAAACAGAGCAAACTGCTGTGTCTTGAGAAGAGGGCCTCTTTCTTGCAGACATACTGAACTATGTGACCTACTGAATGGGGCTAGGCGGCGCCTGGACTGGATTAGGCTGAAAGACCAGTTGAATTATATAAGGCTGTGTCTGAAGGTTCAACAGTTTGAAGGTTCGTTCGCTAGCCAGGGATTTGAAGATTGTTTTAAACCTCCAAAGGTTTGTCAGACAGGTTCACGCACCGTACTATTTATTTATTTTTCATGTTAACAGAAAAATGTGTGTCACACATTAAATGTCACTCACATGCAAAATGCTTTAGCTCATGTTATCCAGAGGCAAGCCTTTAATTTCTTCATTCTCCATCTTGACAGCAAAGTGTTGTATAGGGTAAGCTGTATTAAAAGAAATGTCTCAAAACCCCTCTGCTGTTTGGGATTTTTTTTTTAAATGTCCTGAGGACCAAAAAAAGTTGAATGCAAACTATGCAAGCGACTAGTATAATGGATGCATAACCAATCACTGGAGTCACTTGACAAGCGTAAGTCCATATTATTATTAGTAGTATTAATATTTTTAGTAGTAATAAAATGTAACCTATAACCTGCTTTGAACGGTGACAAGTTAAATAACGCTTTGTCCGCTACAGTTGGTGCTGGTGCAATGCAAGCTTACTGTATATATTACAAGGAGGCTCAATTATGTGTAAATAAATGTGTATTTATATTTTTTATTGAAATTGACATATTTTTAAACTACATATGAATGTTTTATTCCTTTTATATAGATTACCTGTAAAATAATCGTATTTTCAATCAACTATAAACAAGTAGATATGGTGATGTCACAAATGTACCATTGAAGGTTTGAACCTTCCTTTGGTAATGTGTTCCTAACCTTCGAAGGTCAAAATGTACCCTTTGTTGCAGCCCTAGAATTATATAACTCACACGTGCAACAACAATCATTTTGACACGAGAAAGATATAAACTAGTGATGTCCCAGTGGAAAAGGACATTAAAATATCAAAGCACTGGGAGTTTAAAGATGCAAGATACACAAATGAGCTCATGAAACTGGATACCCAGCAGAGTGAAAAGACTATAAATATCCAAGCAAAACTAAACATTTTGCTCTACACATTGAATGCTAAACAAAGTGCTGTCACTCTGAATTACCCTACCTCTTAAAAAATAAACTTGCCATGTTCTTAACCTATATACCATTAATAAGCTTAACGTGATATATTCTAAGATTGTCTGCATCTTTTCAGTTGAGACTGTGCTTGTATGTGGGCGTGTGTGTGTGTGTGAGTAATTTACTAGCTACCTTACAGCTTGCTGGAGCTGCTGCAGTGGCTGCTTTGTGTGTGAGGAGACAGGCAGTGTCATATTTCAATTGCCTGCCAGTCAGCATGAGTGCAGTGAAAGATTTTGATTTGTGTCTTGAGTTTAGAGATTTACTTTCTGAGTTTTCTGATTTCTGTTTAATATTTGTCTACTTAAACAAAATACTGCTATTGATTAAACATTCCTTGTGTCTAGCATGTGTTGTGTTCATAGTAACTCCTTGACCTTTGTACCAATTAAATATGATTAATAAGAGAACTAATCAATCCAGATAAACATTAAATGATCACTTATTGAATTGTACCTACATGATGAAATAAAGCTGCTGAAAGATATCAGTCTGTATCCAGTTGTTTGATTTGTACAACTTGTTATTGAAACCAGAGACAACATACTGTTGCTGTTGTGGTTACTGTATTGCCACAGTCAACAAACACAATTCTTTCTTTCTTTTTTTTTTTTTTTTTAACCATTTAAAGACCAAGCACTTATCAGTGGGGTGCTCCCCTAGACCAATTTTTTTTGGCTGTATCTGACTCTCTTCCTAGAAAAAAAAAAATCACTACTATTTTTTTCAGTATAATCTTGGAATTGGTGTCCTTTTTCAGAACACTCTGGGGACCATTATAAAGTATTTCACAAACCATAAAAATGTTTTTTTTTTTTTTTTTTTTTCCAACACAATATTTCTTTTTTTAAATGCTCAATAATTTTTATTATTATGTAATATGGGTAAAGATTCATGTATAAAAATATGCTATTCTATGATCTGAGGGACTTTACACTACTTTACACTAAAATATTGATGTTCAGGAAAATTACAAGACATTGTTTCACCTGAATGATTGCAATGACATAATACATGTTTATTCTCAGGGTCTTTATAAGAAATAATGGACACAATAAATAAATATCTATAAATAAAATAATAGTTCTTCAGACAATTATTATTAGTAATAAGGAAAAAATATTACCTGATCAATTTAGTTCTTGAAAAAGTAGCTGCTTACATTTACTCCTTTCTTGACATGTATAAATATTGTAAAAAATAAAAAAAATATATATATATATATATATATATATATATAAAACACAGGAAACAGAATAAATATTCTAATATAACTATATTGTTGAATTTACAGTGTTTTCCTATATTTTTAAAGACATTCCTGTGATGTTTAGTGTCTGTGTAGTGCTTGAAAATGTCTCAGCTATTTAAAAATTAAATGCCTACTTCAGTGTCACACAAAACAAATCAAAACATAAAAAACAAGCAGGCAGTGAAATTCAATCCCTCCCCTATCCAATGATATGCGTTAACAAGCCATACTACAGAGTATAGTGGCCCAGAAAGTCAAATAAATGAAGTGCATTTTTTACCCGGTCACAGGCCAAGAATAACACTTCAGTATGATCATGTTTACATGGTCATGTTCCTTAAAGAGTTAAATGTTATTTGATACTAAATTCAAATAGATAGATTGAACGTATAGGACAGTGAGGAAACAGACTTTCGCAACATCAGCAGACAACCTTCAGAGGGTGTGTCCTAAATCTGAGATTTTCTTTCAAGCATAAATAAAGTAAATTATATAAGTTAATGCTGTATTTACATAACTTCCAGTGGATTGATTTGGAGCAGATTAAAACAGAGTTTGAAAGATAACATTCAAGGTCCTTTACCAGAGATTAGAGACCAATCAGAAAAACTGTAATTCATTTACATCTAATTTACATTTGTGTGATTTACTGTAATTGCATGTGTTGTTACAAGTAAATACATTGTAAATACACCACCACAACTATTGTATTATGCAGATAAGCTATTTGAAAAGTTTCTACTACCACTGGATTTTGACTTTTAAACTGAGATATATATCTCACACATTTGAAAACTGTCCCCATCATTTGATAAACGTCTCTTATATCTTTCTGATTACATTTCTTTGTTCTGTCAACAAATGCCACATTGCGTTACTACTAAATTATCAGACCAGCAAGCGCTTGCCAATTAGTAAAATCATTCTTTTAGCCAATTTGTCATGTGCTAATGCAAGGAGCCTGTGTATGCGATGCATCATACAAATTGCATTTCAAAATAAATTGGATGAAGAAAGGTAGAAAAATGAAAATATATTACCCTTTATTCTTCCGTGGTCATTTTTTTTGCTAGAAATAAAAATTGTGTTAATTATTAGTGTTACCTAATAGAATCCTGCAGAAAAGTCATTAGCACATCATAGAATCATCTGTTGTGGTATCTTATCATTGCTGTGATAAGAAAAATCACCTGGTGTGCCAACTGGAGCATAAATTACTTGCAAAATAGTAAGATTGTCTGATGAAGATGTGTTGGAATATCTCTGTTTTAATTCAAAAACATATTACCTGTTGTCATTCTTCCAAGATCTTCAGATACTGTCCAGGGCCTTCCAAATGGTATTGTATTATGACTATTTTTCACTGGCATTGCCTGAGCATCACTTGCCTACCTAAAAAAAATATATTGCATTCATTTATTTTACTTGATACTATTTTTTTTAGCATTATAGGTTTATAGGATGTCGAACATCTGTGTTTCAGGGGAATATCAGCACATGTAAAATTCAAGCGTTGATGTAACTTGCAGCACATTCACTTCAAGCATGTCACATCAACTTACCGATATTGAGAATAATGCTATGGTTGATGTCGTGAACTGGGATTCTGTGTGACCTGTCCTGGAGTACAGCAGGCATTACGTGCACTCTCTAATATAAAGAATTACAGATTACTGACTCGACAGGTATACTTGAACATACAGTAGCTTGTTATGCAGTCAAACTGCCTCAGTCAGTACTGGATGTCAATTAAACATGTTACTTCCACGACGCATTAACCAGTGTCTCGAAAAGGAAGACTAAACACCAAATCAGCGCATGTTAAATGTCATTCTATGTACTATGCTGAAAATGTTTTGTTTAAGCGAAGGGAAGTCCATTCATAGTTCATATCTGGCAATACTCAGACAGTGGTGGGTGTTTGTTGCCTGGACATACCTACGGAAAGGGAATTAGTGAAAAGGATTAGTGAGCAATGCATGAAATCTTGCTTTAAGTAGGGCAAAAGAGTCAAGGACTGGAATTGGAACTGAAGTTTGGAGCTTGTACTTATAAATATAAATGCAAATTCACATTCATGAACTATTCAGAATAAATTTAACAAAATATATCTATATTTAAAAAAGAGGACTGCATTTTTTTTTTTTTTTCTCCCTGTTGGAAATTGCAACAATGACCAGTACTGGAATATCCTGGACAGAAATAGTAGTTTGCTGGTTGTCCACGGTCATACTGGTTAAAGAAAGCTATACAGTCTAATATATATATATATTATAATATATATATATATATATATATATATATATATATATATATATATATATATATACACACACACGCACACACACACACACACACACACACACATATATATATATATATATATATATATATATATATATATATATATATATATATATATATATATAATATTAACAACAGAATCTAATTGCTAAATTAATACAATCTAAATTATGGGTGAACAATAGTATACCATAACATAAAAGTGTTTGGTTTTTTTAACCATACAATAATAATAATCAAAAAAATAAATAAAAACAGATGAAGAGACTAAGAATTGATAACTGAAAACTGGTTATTTCTGTAGATTGTAAAAAGAGAGTGTTATTTACCAGATTAAATGGGGAATGTGTGGGTGTTTTTTTTCTTTTTTAATGGTAACTTTTGACACTTAACCTTTTGTTTGAATGAGATATTGACATGTTTTTTTTTTCCCCATCTCTGCATTTAAAAAAATGTAAATTAACCAGGTAAGCATCACATTAAATGAAAATTATTTAACCTATATTAGATTGAATGTCATGTTCACTGCAGTGTGAATGAATTGCACAGCTCAAATATCAAATCTGATGGAAATAATATAATTTAGGAAAATGCAAGAAAGGATGATCTTATTTTTCTTTCTTCTTCCAAGGTATTCTGTTTTTACAATGTAAATAATTTATGTTACATATATTAAAGAACATGTAGATTTTTACACATTTAAATATACTACATTTTATATTAATTTAAAGGGAAACCTTTTTTACAAGAAGTTGTCTTCAATAAAAGTATTTATATATATATATATCTATATAATATATATATATATATATATATATATTATATACAATATATTTTGTCCCTCTTTGTTACACATGTGTACGTAAACAAGTAACAACCAGTCAAAGCAAGAGCAGGTATATGTTTTATTTATAATTATAAACACTTTGATAAAATCTTAGTTGATATGCATTTCAGCATGGAGTATGTATAAAAGTATTCATTGTGTTTTATTTCTTAAACGACCATTAAAAAGTACCAGTAGATGGTGACAACAGCAAATTAATTTCAGAAGACGTTACGGCTATAGATAAAAAAAAAAAATCAGTATACTTAAATTAAAAAGTACACAAGTAAACATTCATGTCGACTCAAGGGACTTTTTCAACCTGAAAAAAGAAACAAGGACCAGGGGGTCATAAATGGAGATAGATAAAGGCGCATAGAAAATAGGAGGAACTTTTTTTACACAGAGAATTGTGAGGGTCTGGAACCAACTCCCCAGTATTGTCGTTGAAGCTGACACCCTGGGATCCTTCAAGAAGGTGCTTGATGAAATTCTGGGATCAATAAGCTACTAACAACCAAACGAGCAAATGGGCCGAATGACCTCCTTTCGTTTGTAAACTTTCTGATGTTCTTTTGTTCATACGGTTGTTTGTTAATAGTGAGTATCAATGTATCAATAAATGTCTGGATATTATTACTTTTACAGCTGCAGTATTTCTCAGCCAGTAACCTTTTTCTAAATGAAGCGGATAGGACTAGCCAAGGTATCAGAATTCAAATTTATGTTAAAAGAAAAAAAGGCATGTTTCTTGAGTAGATCATTTCATTGATGGTGAACTTGTCTTGTAAAAAAGTAAATTGACTGTATGTTGTGAAAAACAACCATATATGTATTTTTGTTTCTCATTTAAATGTCATTGTATTTTAACCTTTAAGAGACTAACTTAGGGGCTACTGATTCCCCTTTGGTCATGCATCACATAACCAAGTACAATGCTATAAGCTTGGATATCTAAGGAGTTTAAGTTACAAATCTAATTCTCAGTTGCATTCATTGATGTCACATATTCCTTAATTCAGCCTACTAAGTTTCAGTTTACTTACACTGTTTCAATTAATTGCAAAAACAAAATATTTGCACTTCATAAAGACACTAAGATTGGCATCATGCATTCTCAAATATTGTTTTTTTTCCAAATTGCTAGTAGCACAATTAAAAAAAAAAAAAAAAAAAAAACTATTCACAAACAAATTATAAGACTATTTCCAAGCTAAATCATGGTAAACGTGTATATGAGGTAGGTTTGTATGCAGAGAAGTTTTTTTTTTTTTTTTTTGTTATTTGATATGTCTATAGATTGCAAATTGCATGTCTCTATAGTGTAAGTGTAAATGGGAAGAGCACATTCAAAGACCTGCCTTACTGTAGACTACCAAGCATGATCTTTGTGAATAAGGTACCACTGTCATGTGCAGACTTTGTTTTTATTGTGACAGTAACGAATGGGCAGACAACGTAGCCTCAGCTGACAATAACATTAATTTTTATATAGTGCCTTTCATAGTGGACCACCATCACAAAGCACTTTACAAGATACAAGACTAGGGTGTGTGAACTATGCATCTGCTGCAAAGTCACGTACAACAACATCTCACCTTAAGGACGGAGCACAAGGAGGTTAAGTGACATGCTCACACAATGAGTCAGTGTCTGAGCTGAGATTTGAACCCGGGACCTCCTGGTTAAGCTTGTTTCCTTAACCACTGGACCACACCACCTGCTCGTTGAGATCACACATGACAGTACAGCAGCAGGATGATCAGGGGGATATCTCTGCACCCCGTATCCTTGATTTAGAGATTTATTACTGTTCTTCAAGCAGGAATGTACATTAGAAAACGATTGAGTTCGAACAGCCAATCAGCTTCCAGATCTAGCAGGCTTCTGTTTTGCATAGATGCCCACTGGAATGTTGAAGGGCTTAACTGTGAATTACAATTGAAATCATTCCAGGCATAAAGTCATTCTAATCTACAACTAATCTGATAACATAAAAAGCTACTTAAACATACTTTCTGACACTGGTCTTGGTACAAGCGAAATCATATGTCTGTGACAGGACATCGTAATGAAGGCTTAATTCTCAGCTGCTGGACAGCAAATCAACAGGAAAAACAAGATTGTTCAATAATTCTGACATCAGTTGGAGGATCCAAACAACACCCTTACTTAAAACCAGCCAGTCAAACTGCGAACCCTGTTTCAGTTCTTTCCGCACCAGCCAATCCACTCCCTGCCTGCTTGAATGATGCCCCGCCTCCAACAACAAGTTTCGAGTCTGACTCAATACTACACGGACTATTCAACAATTGTACCTGTCCAGATAAATTATAATAAGAAAGAGTAAGACCTCAATAAATAAATATGTTATCCAAATAATAATAATTCTAATAATAATAACGTTTTCACTACTTGTGTCATTTTTCTATTCTAACTATGTTAGGGACTATTTTCCTCAGCAGAAGGTTACACGGCAAAATATCAGAAGTTCAAGGTAAATACAAATTTTAAAGTTTTTTGTTTTTTTTTAATTTTTTTTTAAGAGAAAATAGGGAAATAAATAATTTTCTAATAGCAATACAGCCCTCTCCATGCGGGCTCTACTTTGTGGTAGATGACCTTGACTTCGTTAGCGCCTCGTCTATGGATCAGGATGCATCTCCTCTTTCCAATGACATATCACAGTGCCTGAATAAAAAGAGCTAAAGGGTTAGGTTGCAGCGGTATGTTTAACATTGGGCTGACCCTAGTGAGTGACAACTATTTTGTTTGGAAACTAGGCTTTAACACTAGAAACACCACTGTTATACTTATACCTAGAACCGCCACTGTCAGTCCTTACGACAGTTATATATAAACAACCTCAATATTAAAATGAAAGACAAAACTATCAGATACAACTCAAAACTTTTATTCAAACGCATCATCACATCTGAACAGCCGAAACACAGTATTTAAAAGAACAACTAATCATAAACAGGTTTATTTTCTAACTTACCACATATAAAGCATTACTTCAAACAATGAAAAACTATAATAAACATTTCAAAAGAAACTAGTGTGTAAACAGGTACAAACAAAACTGTAAAAACAACTTTTTTTTTTATTAAAATAAAAAAGAAAATAACTCAATTCCCATTATGTTACAAGAATGCACTTTCAAGGAAACAGACTTCAAAGTAACATCTAAGTAGCACAATCCACACAGATGTAAAACTTCTCAACATTTCCTGTGCATATACCATATACTACTCTTTTACACTGGGCACAGATATCAGAAGTTTTGTTTGTATTGCATTTAGCTACCTGGCATTTGTTTTCTCTTGCGTGTGTCACTGGGTGCAGCACTGAATCTAGGTTGAGTTTGCCTGCTGCTTTGCACTTTTCTGATTGAAATGTTTCTGTCGAAGCTCTGTGGATAGTGTCAAGATAAAATATCTCTTCTGACTGCCTATTCAAGCTGCTGGCAATGCAGCTCGAGTTGCTGTCCTTTGGCACTGCTGTGGTTGGCATGGCTGTCCTCCTGTCGCTGCTGCAGAAGACGATACAGGCAAAACAGTTGGCACTGCAAAAGTTTTAAAATGTAATTTTCTCTAGTTGTGTAAGAGATGTGGGCCTGCGCATTCATGTACCTTTCTGTTCGTATGTATTAAATAGTGTCACAAAGCATGAAAGGCAGGAGTGCAGAAATAAAGGAGATATATTACATTATACCTAAAAGCCCCGGGAGCAGTCACATTGATGGCTACATAGAAAACAATTTTTTTTTTAATTATACAGAACAGTATTCTACTTTATTATTTGTATTTACTAGTCCGCAATGTGCTTAGCTGTAATTAGGTTAGTCTCTACTCTCTGCCTGAGTGAGTGACTGACAATCAATTAATTTGATTCATTTCTTCTTTCTTTCTGAGTCAACAGGGGTGTTCACAGATTCCAACACCATATGTGAATAAGACAGCCTTATTTTGGGTTTGTGCCCCTTTTTCCAAGGAATGACACACAGTAGGGCTCTTCACACAACAGCCTTTAATTATTATTTGTTAATTGTTTTATTGTTTAGGCAGTTGGTCTAGTTTTTGTAAACTGAGGCCAGCTGCCAAAACAATAAAACAATTAACAAATAATAATTAAAGAATAAAAGGAAGGCAGCCAGTCTTCTACACATTATCCACCCCTCTCAGACACATACCTTGAAAAATTACTGAAACCTGAGACATTGTTGTATTTATTTTTATTCCTCCCATTTATTCTGCTGAAACAGTGACAGGGAAAAAAAGTAATTCTGTGCCATTTCAATTCCACACCCCGGTGTATATTTTCAATGGCAATGTCCACAATATCATAAATACAGATGTACTTTCTTTTGCATATTCCAGTAAAATTAATTTACTCAGCTTAACTTAATGTGAGTTCAAAGTTATAAATGGGACTACTTTATTGGTGTAAGGATATTTAAGAAAAAAATAATAATTTTGCCCTAAACATGATTTATACTTTTTTTTCTTCAAATCCACTGTTTGACCTGGATTATAAATGAAACAGGACCCTCAGGGCATCCGTATACGTTCCATTTATAAAACATAAAAAATTAGTCCGATCACATTATACATTCTAGCAATGTAGCTAGAAAAAAAGAGTCGCATTTTGTACATTATCTCATTTTAAGATCTGATTCAACCTGCCATAGATGTGGTGTCAAAAGTAGTTGAGTCAAAGCAGTGAAACACACAATTCCACTGAATAAGACTTTGTTCTGACACAAAATAATTTGAAATGCATGATGTTAACTCAGACATATGCATCTGAAGCATATGCACTGTAGGTATTTGAGAATATTTTTCAGCTGTACTTCAGTTTAGTTTTTACTTATAAATGTGAATATACATAAGATGAGTTTTGCCCAATTGTAATGAATCTTGCTAAGGACATTCTTTATCACAAGTTTTTGACTGTAACAAAATCTGTGGCTTTATGAATGCAGTCTGTTCAAATATTTAGAATTGCTTATGTAATTATTATGAAACCTTGAACATTATTTTTGTTTTTATTAAGAATATCAGAATTTGGGTTTATACAGAAGAACCCGATGTGTATTTTTTGTTTCTTGTGTTAAGTTTTTGCAGGCATTGAGAGAAGCGTTAAATCAATTAAGATTAACCTTGGTCTGGACACCTAAAGAATAAGCTATTGAGAGTATCGGAATCTGGGAAAATATGAAGGCAGCTATCTATCTACTACATTTTGCATTGATAGAGGTCATAGTGATCAACTTTTCAATGTTACTGATTTGAATTTATAGTCATGGAAGAGGATACGTATTACTGAAAATACAACAGCTCCTGAACACGTGTTATAGAAAGAAAGGCATTGAGATCATTTTTGCTTTCTGCATAGTGAATTAAACACTTCTGCCTTGTTATCACGCAAGTCTCTGCCTTTAACTGGACTTTCAATTTTGCCACTTTAACTTGTGATTGCTTTCTCAATGGGCATTTATTTTCCAAATCTGAAAATATTTAAAATGCAATTTTGCCAGAATAGCATAAAGGGATCAAACTGGCATCTTGCAAAATTCACTACAGTGACTTGAGTATTCATCAGATTTCACATTTCATTAAGGAGTTTTTTTTTTGTTTGTTTTGTTTTTTTGGAAATGCAATACAATAAAATACAAATTGACTTGTCTCAAAATTTGTATTCCTCGATATGTTTGCATAACAGGGTCTTCTGGGGAGAAAAAGAAGCATACATTGGGGAGTTGAAAAGAAAAAAAATGTAATTGCCCCTACTAAAAATGTCAAACCTTGTTAATTCATCTTGACCCAGCTTGTAGAACCCATTTCTATGAAATGCATACTATACCTTCAAGAACTTACGTGCCAATTGAGAACACTGGAAGTTTGTTAAGTGTTCTAATCATTTTCTCTTTGTAGGCAAAATGTATTTAAACTGAGTGAACCTCATCGCAATAGGAGGCAGAGTTTTTGTGAACGGAGTGTGGCGGCAGAAGTTTTTGTGAACGGAGTGTGGCGGCAGAAGTTTTTGTGAACGGAGTGTGAAGGCAGAAGTTTTTGTGAACGGAGTGTGAAGTCAGAAGTTTTTGTGAATAGAGTGAGAAGGCAGAAGTTTTTGTGAACGGAATGTGAAGACAGAAGTTTTTGTGAACGGAGTGAGAAGGCAGAAGTTTTTGTGAACAGAGTGTAGTGGCAGTGGGAGACATGAGAACTATTGATTTGTTTTATGGCGAGTACATGAAAACTGTCTTCTGTTTAATTGCAGTGAGACCTTTTCTCTGTTTGTGCCAGTTGTGTTATTTTTAACCTCTGAGATTCACAGCTGAAGTTTTCTGTGGAGATACATACTAAATTCAAATTATTACTGAACAGCTTTCCCCTCCATGCTCCGTGTCAGGGCAATGTGTATCATGTTTGTGTTTTTACTTATTGTGTGTAACTACTTTAAGGTTGTTTCAACAACAAAGAATTGCTTATTTTAAATTTTACCGCGGTTGTATTGCTACTGTGCATTGATTCGGATACAGGCAGTTTGTTAATGTAAGAGCCTGATCAGTCTAAAGTGCCAGTTGCTTGGTGGTAGTTAATTAGTTCCTTTTTGTATTGGTGCACTTTATATTTTTGGATTGTGAGATTCTTTTTTTGTGTGTGAATACATATGATAATTGGTTGCTGTTTTATTTGTTTATTTTCACTGTTAATATCTGATTTGTGTTTGTTTCACATTTGACATTTGTTTTGGTTTGATTGTGTTTTGTAGTACGCACTGCTGCTAAGGGCTGATCCTTTTTTCTTGTCACCTGATTGTTGCTGAATTGAAACTATTGCTGTTAAATTGAATAGTTGCCCTTTGTGCTAATAAACTTTTAATTGGTCATGTGCTTGGAAGTGGTGCTGGCAATTTTGTAAGTCCTTGCTCAATAGAAAAATAACCTTAACAAGATTTTCCTTTTCTCCCTATTACCATCTTCGGAGTGGTGTAGCGACTTCAACCAAGTACATTTTCTAATTAATAGGTGTTAAAACCTGCTACAAGCTGATGACACATTATTAAACTTGGATCATAGTGTGTTAATAATATATACTGTATTTTTTATCAGTTTCCTTAGCTTCAGTAGACTATACTTTATACAAAGGCACTCAGGAAGTGAAGTAGATGGATGCTGACCTCTTGACTTTCTGGTTACTTAGCATCCATCCATTTGTGTGAAGACTGTTTTCTCTACAAATTTAAGGGTTCATAAAAGCTTGTTGTAACCCTATTAACTTGGTATTAGTGGCACTTCATGAGTTTCTGCTATATTAGTAGTTTAATCAAACACATATATGGATTTAGCTACTGCACTACAATACCCTTATTGGGATGGAAAGGTATTATGTTGTTTTATTTACTAGTATTAAGTTTCCAAGGAGACAGCACATCTGTCAGCTATGCAAACTTCACTAAATACCTCACAATTAAATACTGGTAACTGGGAAAAGAGAAACACTAAAACAGATTGTGCAACTCAACCCATTACATAACATTTCAATTTGTCAGTGAGGGGTAGAGACACATTTTCTTAACTTTCCAGTGGCGCAGGATTAGAGGAGGGGGCTAGGCAGGTCTGTCTGAAACATAACTGAAAAAAAATAAAATAAATAACCTTAGTTGGGTTTACAGACGTGAGTGTTATAATAATAATAATAATAATAACTTGAAAAACGTCTTAAATGGTGCAAGCAAATTACTATTTGGTTTGACTGAATGAGCACAGAAAGCTTAATATGAAATCTTGAAATACATTAATAAGAACGGCACGTTTTTAATACTAAAACCACTCAAGCGTACTTCACTAAAGTAAAACCATGATTTTGCTGTTTTGAGATTATTACTACTGCATAATAACGGTATTAATGTTTTAATTAGATTTGGTAATAATGAACTTAAATCCATTCATCCCTCAGCAACACAAACCTTCCTTTTAAAAAAATAACCCCCCCCAAAAAAAAAAAAAAACGCCTGGTTGTCTCGTCTTTTTTAATGAATATAATTGAATTAACACATAATAAAAACAAAATAAACTAACAGCTACCTAGCCTATATTTAAAACATACTTGTTTTGTAATCTCCAAACCAAAATTGCCCAGCATCTTGTTGCAGACATTCTGCTGCTGCTAACGTCAGAACATAAGTTAATAAATCTAGATCTTAAATACCTGTTATGTCGGGAGGTTAAAATCAAAATCACTTATTAATGCACCATGTGTTACCATGGATAAACACTGTACAAAAAAGCTGGGCTTAGTTCCACAAGCAGTTACCGTCCTCCAATCATTTACACAACAGTTAAGCCTTGAACCAACATTTTTCTATCTGCCTCTTACCCTTCACTGCACACATTGCCATATTTTGCTAGTCACTAAAACGTTTGTATAAATGTTTTACTAAGTTTATTTTTAGCACAATCAATACCAAATATGATTTAAGTTACTGATTCTATTACCTTCGTATACCACAGTAAACACAAAGGGACTTGCTAAAAGACCATTTAAAAGCAACTTGAAAAAAATACTTGTTTCCCTATTCATCCTGTGTTGTTCTTTTGCTGTCATCACAAACTTGAAAAATAATATTCAGAATCAGTGGAGGAAGCTTTTAACGTTTCCAGTCTTCAATGCCATTTGGGGGAAAAGCCCATAGCTAGAGATCAGGAGCCTCCAATTAACAGGGAGGGAGGCCAGCTCATGTAATCCTTCCTCTTGAGTTACCTTTGGTCCCAGAATAAAATGAAATGTCAAGGCTCAGGAGAGGGAATGCGAAGACTCTTTTACCCCCAGCCGATCTTAGAAGTGGTAGGAGACGTATAGAAAATCACTGACACAAAATGTCATTTCAGATTCAATTTAGTTCACCACAGCAAATCTGTTTTTTGACACACAATGTAGCTTTAAGGAAATTATACTTCAAAAAATTGCAATTTTAACTTCAATTATTTAAGCTTTGCCATTGCTGCATATTTTATTTGAAATAGAAATGTTAATCTCACTAAAAACTATTTATATAATATGCCTCACACTGAGCATCCTTCCCAGAAAAGGTGTGATTACTTCAGCTTTGCTGCCTTTTATGTATTGTATGCATTTTACATTTAGTATGAACATTAACTCCTGCTAACCAAAATAAACTGGTGTCGAGCCCGGATTCAGATTTTTAAAAAGTTTTTGCTACAATTATGTTGAGATCCAATGTTCTCTAATGGGCAATTTTAACCTATGGTAAAACATGCTGTTTTCACATCTCACAACTGTAGGTGCTTGATCCTCAGTTTTCAATAGTGGAATTGCATTAGACATATGCAGTGTCTATAGAAAGTCTACACCCCTTTCAAAATGTTCACCTTTTGCTGCCTTATAGCCTGAATTAAAAAGCATTAAAATCGTTTTTTTTTTTTTTTTTTTTTCATTTATCTACACATCCTACCCTACAACTTTCAAGTAAAAAAAAAAATCTAGAAGTTTGTAGAAAATTAATTAAAAATAAAAACTGAAATAGCTTGGTTGGATGGCCTAAATGCAAAGTGTTGTCCTGGAAGAAAACTTCCTTCCTTCTGCTCTGACGATGTTCCCCAACTCTGAGGATTGGTTTTTCCAGCAGGACAATGCTCCATGCCACACAGCCAGGTCAATCAAGGTGTGGAAGGAGGACCACCAGATCAAGACCTTGTCATGGCCAGCCCAATCTCCAGACTTGAACCCCATTGAAAACCTCTGGAATGTGATCAAGAGGAAGATGGATGGTCACAAGCCATCAAACAAAGCTGAGCTGCTTGAATTTTTGCGCCAGGAGTGGCATAAAGTCACCCAACATCAATGTGAAAGACTGGTGGAGAGCATGCCAAGATGCATGAAAGTTGTACTTGAAAATCAGGGTTATTCCACCAAATATTGATTTCTGAGCTCTTCCCAAGTTAAAACATTAGTATTGTGTTGTTTAAAAATGAATATGAACTTATTTTCTTTGCATTATTTGAGGTCTGACAACACTGCATCTTTTTTTTTTTTATTTTGACCAGTTGTCATTTTCTGCAAATAAATGCTCTAAATGACAATATTTTTATTTGGAATTTGGGAGAAATGTTGTCAGTAGTTTATAGAATAAAACAAAAATGTTCATTTTACCCAAACACATACCTATAAATAGTAAAACCAGAGAAACTGATAATTTTGCAGTGGTCTCTTAATTTTTTCCAGAGCTGTATATATATATATATATATATATATATATATATATATATATATATATATATATATATATATATATAAAAGTAGTCATACCTATCTACTGATAAAAACTTTTAGGATCCGAAAGGTATAATAAAGTGATCCGATAGATACATTTAATAATTTACCATATACCCCCTTTTAGAATAACTTATGCATGTTATGTAAAGATTACGAGGATTTAAAAAATAATATAATTTGAATCTCATGGTCTAATAAACACTTTGGCATGCTGAAGTTTTCTGTTTCTCCCTGCATACAGCTTTTGGTTGAAATGGTTTAATCTGCTTTAATCTCCACTGCTGCTTTAATGTCTGTTTTAAATCAAAACCATTATGGGATTTTTATAATGTTCTAAACTAGGGTTGTATAATTGTTAATTTATTTAGTAGTTTCTTATGTGCTGCATTAATGTCATTAATCATTTTATGTCTTAATGTGCATTTTTATCACCAGACGAGGACAAGAATAAAACCCCAAAGTTATGAGCAATATATTTTGTACAAATCTTTCTGAAAAACAAACAAACAACCAAAAGCACCATATTATAGATACCTGGTACTAGGCACACAGCAAATGTAGATACAATTATTACAATTGTCAAAGTAATGGCATTCAGTCTTTTAACAGATTTAAAAAAAAAAAAAAAAAAAAAAAAAAAAAAAACATTTCTCAAGCTTTCAAAAACCAATGTGGGTGATTTACTTGAGAAATGCTGCTATAGAATAGTAATAGAGTGTTAATCTGTTTTAAGAGAAATGGCCCCTTCCAGGGAGTTCAAGTCTGGTTTACTGTAAGTCAATAAAAAAAAGTGAAATTTAAATAATGAAGTTTATAAATGAGCTCTTAACACCTTCTTTCTTCTGTAATTAAACTACCCCAAATCCTTGACTGTCTGGATTAGCCATTTATATTGTTCATGGTTTAGCACATCAAATGTGCAACAAGACTAGACTGTCTTGAATCACCATGTCGAGACAGGTTGGGATTACCACAGTCATGGCTGCAAGGTAACAGAACTTGTAAAGATTCTTTTTAATGATCAGTATACCTTTTAAGGTGCGTCACTAGCCCTGATCCTGCCTGGTGATGTCACTCCCCAATTGTACAGTTAGCTAGAGAGAGCACCGGAAATGGCTGAGAGCTTGGAGCAATGTAGACTTTGGGGATAACAATAGTCTATTGATAAAGACCTTTTTAATATGTATATTATGGGAAAGGAGCCATGGGACCTAGCTATGTATGCTGTGAATCCTACTACAGTCACGATTGTGTTAATGTTATTCGCCCCCAGTAAGTGATGGATGGTATAAACTCCCACACAATGACCTGACATTCAAAATATCCACCAGTCACCAGTACAACAAACAAAATGAACATGCATGTATGTGGTTAAAAATCTTTATTAAGACATGCATTACACTAATACAAAAAAAGTATTACAAACTTATGAATGAAATAAAAGGGTAAGTTCAAAAAAGTAATTTAATTGCAGAAATGTACAGTACTTGCAAGATACATTGGTGCAAATTGTTTCTGGAGAAGAACTGTGTTATACGCATCTGGACGGTCTTTTTTTGCAAGTATAGACGGCAGACTGTCAGCAGTTTCTAAAAAATCACAGTTCGGCTCTCTAACGAGATGCAAACAACGGACTGATCGATCAGTCAAGCTTTTACTACAGTAAAGTATCTGCCTTTGTTATTTAAATCTATGAGAATGGCAAGGTAACCAGCTGAAACAGCTGACTGGTGGATTAGTAAGAGCAATTGCTACAGTAATAAGCAATGTGTTTGATATTTAAATCTATGTGAATGGCACATAACAAGATCCAAATAGCTGAGTCTGCCCGAAATATACGATGTGCTTAACATGGTATGAACAATGTCTTTGTTATTGAAATCAATGGGAATGGCAAATGCTATTAGCCTGATATAAACGGCAGCCCGAAATAACCCTGGATGGTGTAAGTGGTGGATACTGTAGTTAATAAATGTGCTGTTTGTATCTGAATATATGAAGATTTAATTACAGGTGTCTGAAAACTTATTCTCATATTTTGATTAGATTGAGACTATAGACTTACTCTGTCTGCAGTGAAAAAGTCATTAACATTTCTATGCTTGCTTGCTTACTATATAACATCCCTGGAGGACCAGCTGGTATATAAGCTTTCTCCATAGGGGTGTAATAAGCTGCACAGTTGGGAATAAAACCAGTTATCCTCTGAAATTTCCACACATTTTATATTAGATTGTTCTTGATTAAATTAGAGAGGTGAGCTTTAGTTGAATGAAAGTGGAACACAAATGGAACTGGAGCAAAACAAAATGTGTTTGTTGGTGGTATTTGTGATTTGAACCTATCAGCACAACTCAAGACACTTCTGCCATTCAGTTTTACAGTCAGTATTTAGGATTAAAGTAAGTGCTGCCTTTACCTCCTTATATTTAAGGAGTTTCTCTATGGGCATGTGTGTGTTACCTATTAAAATTGTCCTTATACTATGAATCTGCTTTTAGTATGTGGCTGACACCACTAACAAATCTTAAGAATACAACAAGTATGCACCACAAAAAATGTTGCAGCAAATAACAATATTAAGCATCAATTGCACGTTCTGTTTAGAAGATGAGAACCTGTTCCTACATTGATCTGAGATTTGCTTGGTTGGTGCTGGTTGTGAAACCCTAAAGGTTGCCTTCTTTCTCAATAACAAGGTCAGTTTCCTCAGCATGTGAGAGGTTATGGAATAACCAGCTATTGATAATGATGCCAGCTTGACAGCCCTTAAATTGTAACACTGAGCAAGCATCAAGTAAGGCTATAGCTTTGGCAAATGCCTAGTGACATCTAAAACTATTCCCTCTAGTTATTGTTGTAACTGTCTGGGTGACAAGATGCAGAGATATCTTACAGTGGAGGATAGACGGAATTAATATTTTCCTAGACAAGATGCTTCAATAGTTTGCACAGCATGTTTATCATATTTTCTCAATGGCTTTCTACTATGCTCATGGTATATTCTGGTTTACTATATCTTGGAAACCAGAAGGTGAAATACACTGAAAACAGCATTGCTGTCTTTTCAACAGGGTTAATGTTGGTCTTTTGGATTTCTTTTGGCTGTTTGGCTTGTTCACCTGCATCTAATGTCTTAGGTGTATCCCAAATATACTGATGCTGTAATGGAAGGTGAATGGTTCTTTCTATTGACATACATGCTGTGAATGCATTAGAACAGTATGTTTGCTGTTTGGTTACAGGTGAGTTTAATTCAATATTTAATTGTGTAGGAAAAAATTGGCAAGAGATTGGATGGCAACAGTAAGCTCAGTGAGCTGGGCTGCTGAAGCAGTGTTTAAACTATACTGGAGTTCAGTATTGGAGTTGAGTATTGGAGTTCAGTATTTCAGTGATGACCAGCTATCTGCAGAACCATCCGTGCAAAGATGACCAACCAGCAGAGTTCAATTTGATTGTTTACACAGCTCCAACACCAGGCCTAATCCTATAGTATGTGAGAGTCCTTGGATATATACTTCCAGATTGATTTAATAACGTCATTTCCGTGCACAGTTGACAGAGCTGCCTTGATTAGATTTATCATAGAACATCTTTTTGTAGGTGGTGGTGGTGGGAGGAGAATGCATAGGATGAAAATAAGTTCATATTAATTCACCCCTTTTGGATTTAAATTATTTTCAATAACGTAAGCAACAATGGTACATGATTTTGCACATTAGTGACGTTTTGCATTTTTTCATTTACAGCAAAACAAAAATCACTTGTGATATCCATAAAATTGCAGATGCATAAAACTGAGTGCTGTCATGGTTGGGAGCATGCTAGAATGCTCTCAATTATATCATTTGTGCCTGCAAAAAAATATTTCCATTGTTATTGAGTCTTTTGGAAATAATTAGGCAAACCCAGCTAAACATACTTGCATTTTCTATTGACAGTGGCTTGATGATTTATGGTGTAAGTGAACTTGTGTGTTACCAAGGACAGCAAGTTGCCTTAAGCAAGTCATGGTCAATATTTTGATGAATTAGTGGAATACCAAAGAAGTAGTCATTTGTTGATATGTGTTCACCAGATCCATATACAGTGCCTATAGAAAATCTACACCTCCTTGAACTTTTTTCTCATTTTGTTGTGTCAGTGCCTGGGATTCATGCATTTAAATGAGGATTATTTTTTCCACTTATCTACACACAATACTCCACACTGTTAAGGGTAAAAAAGTTTTTATTGAGAAAAAGATGATATATTAAAAATACAAAACTGAAAGATCATAATTGGATAAGTCTCCACCCCCATGAGTTAATACTTTGTGGAAGCACCTTTTGGCAGAAATTACAGCTATGAGTCTGGGATAGGTCTCTACCAACTTTGCACACCTAGATTTGGCAATATTTGGCCATTCTTCTTTACAGAACTGTTCAAGCTCTGTCAAGTTTCTTGGTGAGTGTTGATGGACAGTAATCTTCAAGTCATGCCACAAATTTTGTTCGTTAGCCACTCCAGTGTAGCCAGTTTCAGCTTTTTTGCAGAGGGCAGCAGGTTTTCCTCAAGGAATTTTCTGTACTTTGATCCATTCATTTTCCATTCATCAAACAGGAGCCAGGAAATAAACAAAGAGAGGTGGAGTTTGGTGAAGCTGAGCGAATGGTCTCGTTCAGCATTTAATAATGAACAGACGGACAGAAAATAAAAGGTTGCAGTACAAATAAAAACACAGGACACGGCACATTCGCCAAATTAAAGAGAAAAAAAACACGGTGAGCTGATATTTTTAACTACTATTATTATTATTACCTCTGTCTCCAATCCCATTCTCCACTCACCGAACACACAACCCCGAGTGAGTGAAAACATACTGCTTTTATGCAGCTGTACCGAGACTTGATTGCTAATCAATCATTCAATTGGAGTCATGGTACAACTGCACATGAATTAATAAAGTGCAATTCCCCGTGCTCACATTTTATTACTTTTTACTTGCACATGAAGTGCTGTGCAATCCTAGTGCCTAAATACAAATATACATTTTAAACACTCGTGTTACACAGACCCGTTCATATCCTGTGTACCAATGACTATACACCAACATTAACACACAACATACAACATAATACACACAGGGGCGGGGCACTTTGCCACAGTCTCCCAGTACCTGCCGATGAGAGACATCCCCATAACATGATGCTGCCACCATCATGCTTCACAGTAGGGATGGTGTTCTTTGGGTGATGCGCTGTGTTGGGTTTACGCCAAACATAACGGTTTGCATTTAGGCCAGTTCCATTTTAGTTTTGTCAGACCACAAAACGTTTTGCCACATTGCTACAGAATCTCCTGAGTTTTTTTTGCATACTTCAAAACTGGATTCAAGGTGGGCTTTCTTGATTAATGGCTTCCTTCTTGCCACCCTACTATACAGGCCAGATTTCTGGAGTGCTTGGGATATTATTGTGACAATATCACCAACATGTACTGCATTGGACAAATCCATGTCAAGTATTTTTTAAAACTTTCAAGTTTTTTTCTGATTTATTGTAATGTATAAAGAAGAAGCCTAATTTTTTTATATATGGTTTGTGTATAAGGATTTGACATTGTATCATAATTCACTTTCCAGCTAATGTTTGTTTCAGTGTACTAAAGTAACACCTTGTAAAATTGGAATTAGTAGCTGCTATTTTTTTCAAAGCTAGAGCACATAAAATCCCTGACAGATGGGATTGTAGGCCCTCAATTACTCCCTAGAATTTGACAACTTTCAAGGTTAGGGCCAGTCCAAAAATATTTGATCAGTGGTTTGAAGTTGAAAGCAGATCCAACATTTAAAGTACCACAACAGTTCATGGGTATGTCAGCTTGCAAATAGAAACTGATCTTTTGTGTCTTTATGACTCTAATACACTTCTGTGACCTGCTAAGGATCTTTTTGGAATAAGTCATTCTGTTATATCCCGCTATCACTACAGGGACAGCTGTAATAGGTAGTAAATCAATACATATATTTCATATTGACTATCTAGCACAAAGTCAAATCTGTGAAACAGGATTTCCTGGTGTCCTTGAATTTACACACCCTTATGCACACAAACACATACACGTGGTAATCAAAACCTCTTTATGTAAACAGTTTTTCTCCATAGGTCTTTACTGATTTAAAAGGGACAGACAGAGTATGCAGGCAAACAATATTTAATACCAGATCTCCAAGCTACTCATTTTTCCTACAAGTTTGTTGTCTCTTTTTGAAAAACCACATAAGACATGGGGAGCGAATGACTGGCAAGTATTTAAATTATTATTATTAATTATTATTTCAATTATTCTTCAGAAACCGATTCATAATTGTACTTTGATTGTCATACATTTTATAGACAATCAGAGTCTGGTTTACAAATGTACTTGATTACATAATAGGCAGCCTTGAGCAAAATTACCTGCCACAGCCTTTGGTGTTCATAAAAAAATAAATATAATTATGTCTTGCATTTTTTAATGTATTTATAGGGTTGGTCAATAACCCCACACTATGACAGTCTGCCTGCAAAGTACATACAAGGATAACATCATTTGCCATGCACCTGATGTAATGAATGGGAATTAACACTCAAATGTATGCAAATATAAGGCGGCGATCCTTGGTTCTTAGTATTGAGACCAAATCCCCTTGTGTGTTTAATATCAATGACGGTGTTTACATGGACAAGTCATGACAGTTTTCCTCACAATGTTTTGTCCGTACTTCTCAGGAATTGCATTTCCATGTAGTTGTGATTTAGGACGACAAATCGGGCCTTGACAATGCAAATTACTGTAGTCATAGTGATTTAGGGGAGGGGATATTTAAATGTCCTGTTGTTATCTCTACTGGACCTGGTAGCTATCAATTCCTTTGATTTGTACAGGTAGGAGAGATTTCATCTTGAAACTAGCCACAGTGCTTTATCAGAAACATTTCAATCTCAAAGCTGCAAAGCTGCAGCCAGGCTGCTCAACTTGGATTCTGTGCTGCGAGTGACACACATGCAAGATAAATCATGTTACTTTCATTTTAGATTAAAAACTACCTTTTGTTTTTACTGTTTTGTATGTACATATACCTGTTTACAAACTAGTTTCTTTTGAAATGTTTATTTTATTATAGTTTTTTTTTTTTTTTTTTTTTTTTGAAGTAGTGCTTTATATGTCATAAATTAGAAAATAAACCCTTTTTATGTTTAATTGTTCATTTAAATACGACGTTTCGGCTGTGCAGATGTTTGATATGATATGCTTGAAGAAAACTTTTTAATTGTATGCAACAGTTGCTCTTTCATTTTAATATTGATGGTGTTTAAAATGTAACAGCAGTTGTAGGTATGAGTATATCCGCAGAGGTTCTAGTGTTGAAGTAGTTCATAACTGTACAGAGTGTGTGTGTGTGAGTTGGGGGGGGGGGGTGTCTATGTTTTGTATGGCATTTCTGCTGGAGATTACATCAGAAACTGGATCTGACTGCTGAAACCTCATGAGCCACAAGCATGATTCCTGCTGTGGTTTACATGGGATTTTACAGCTATTTATCATGAAAAAGCGATTGACCCTGCCCTTAAAGTCGCGCTGACCAAAGGACGATGGTGATGTGTTTTCTGATGTACCAAGTAGGACAAATCTAGTGGAACATCACGTTGTTGTAACTCCCCCAAGTGTAAGAATTAAAAAGAAACCGTATTGGATCCCAGAGTCTAAAAGAACAGAGTATGAAAATGAAATAAAGTCTGTGTTAAAGTTGAGAGTTATTGAAGAGCCAAGCAGCGACTGGTGCAGCCCTGTGTTAATGGTCCCATAGCCAGATGGAACTGTAAGATTTTGCATGGATTTCAGACTCGTAAACAAAATAGTCAAATTTGATGCCTATCCAATGCCTCATGTGGATGAGTTATTGGAAAATGTATAACCACATTAGACTTGACTAAGGGATACTGGCAGGTCCCTTTGTCAACCAAGTCCAAAGAAAAAACTGCTTTTGCAACCCCAGATGGGTTGTATCAGTTTATAGTGTTGCCGTTTGGACTACATGGCACACCATCCACTTTTCAAAGACTCATGAATCTTGCATTCAGATCCCAGGTAAGATATGCAGCAGCATATTTAAACGATGTTGTCATATAGAATCAGGATTGGGAATCTCATGTCACCAGTGTTGAAGCTATCCTGAGGTCTGTAAGGAAAGTTGGGTTAACAGCCAATAAAAAAAAAAAGTGTGTGCTTGCCCAACAGGAGACTAAATACTTGGGCTTTGTGTTAGGGCATGGTTGTGTTAAGATATAGTTAAACAAGGTTGCTGCGGTGTTGGCGTGCAAGCGCACTGTTACTAAAAAAAAAAAAAAAAAAAAAACAGGTTAGAGCTTTTTTCAGCTTGATAGGCTATTACAAGCACTTATCTAATATAATGTAGATTATGCTTGCTTTAAATGTAAATATAGTTTTGAAAATTGTGGAATGCAATTTAAAAAGAGTAAAAAAGTGGTGAAGATCAAAACAAATTATTAAAACAATACACACACCTTACTTAAACAGTTGTAGCAACACATGTGAATACGTAATACACACACACACACACACACACACACACACACACACACACACACAAACACCTTTAGTTATCCTTTAATAATCAATATGTTTAGCATGGACCTTTTTTTTGTTTTTTTCCCCCCACTATGAGCCAGTGCACTTAATGGTGGGGATGGGCTTTAGCCCACCTCTAAAGTCTGAAAGCTTGACTGCACCCATACAGCATATTCAGGTTTAGTTAAAGATATTTTACTTGCACAGTGCTTAATAATTAAATACCTTAGTAATTTATTTATACAAAACAGACAACAGAAAACCCATCTGCCTTCTCATGATTTACACTGTCATAATTTCAGTTTGTCAAGTGAATGAAGAACGAAGAGTGCACATAAATCAAATGATAAACATTTATGTAAGAGCTAAGTATGTGCTAACATTTTATACACCTGTACTACATATATTCCTTGCACTACTCATGCTCCGGAATTCACAGGACAACAAATATCGACCATAAGTATACTTTTTGTAAAGCAAGTATAATCTACATGATATTTCCTTAACATATGTTTTTCTACCCGGTACCAAATAAATTCAATAATACCATCTATTAACTCCCCTGCCTTGCCCAATACACAGATCTAATACTTTGGCCAGGTTTCTCTTGGTCTCATTCCAGCTTTGACCAGCTTCTCAATCTGTCTCCTTTTATAAAGGTTTAAATAAGCTTCTTAACCTTGTAAGGTTAAGAAGCTGAATGAGGGAAGTTACTTTAGCTATGCAACTAGGTTCAGTTTCTTGCACAAAACACTTTTTTTTGTTTCTTGTTCTACCACACACAATGTACTGCTTATGAAAAACCTTGAATTGGGAGACTGTTTTTAAAAATAATAATATATTGTGTTGGCTAATGTAGCATATTTGCTACAGAAATGGGCCTCACAGGGTTTACTCATGTAACGTATCTAAGGAATGCTATATTACTCACATTCTAGAACACTCCCGGATTTCAATATTCCTCAAGGACACCTCGTTAATCCTTAAGTTCCCAAGTGTGTCAATCGGTGAAGAAAGATATTATTATTATTATTATTATTATTATTATTATTATTATTATTATTATTATTATAATAATAATAATAAATATTATAATAAATAACTAGGATGACCTTTTTGCGGTCCTATGTCGGACCAGGTCTGACATTACAATTTTCCCTTACCCTGTCCGACATCATCAAAAAGACATAAAGCGCAGGTCTCTAGTTTTTTTTTTTTTTTCTCCGAAAAAGCAGAGAAAACCTTTCAACGGCCGAGTGAGACCGATAAGAGCTACTTCTATTCAGGTCTTTCAGCCTCTGGGTATTTTTCATGTTACCATTAATAACAACCCCATCAATAATTTAAAGCAATATACTGAATTCTTTTTACTAAAACATTAGGAAATTGCAGTATCTTCTTCACCTGTATATAATGAATCAGACAATGATGCAGCAATAACTGCAATTATAATTCTCTCATTGGAGTAGCTTTCTTTATTTGACATGGAATTAACATAAATCAAATCTCTTTAAAAAATTTGGAATTGCCATTTTAGAATTCAGATATTGCCCAGAAATAGGTCCTTTGTACATAATTTTTGTATTTCTACATTGATTAAAATAACGTGTTTAAGATGTAAAATGACAACTTATATTTATTAACTCTATGGACAGTTATTCCATAGGCTGTAAGACACGAATATGTTTCAACAAATCAAATCATAGGATATTTCTCAGGATGGGCCTGATTTTGAAGCTTGGGTGAAGCAAATTTACTCTGAAGGGAATTAACCCTTTGCGGACCAGGTCCGACTTTACAATTTTCCTTTTCCAGTCTGATGTCGGACCCTGTCCGACATCATCAAAAAGACGTCAAGCACAGGTCTCTAGTTGTTTTTTCCCCAGAAAAAGCAGAGAAAACCTTTCAATGGCAGAGTGAGACTGATAGGAGCCGAGAGAAGCCAAAAAAAAAAAAGGTTGCGGATCTGAGCAATACACATAGCCCCTGCACCACAGAAATAACACAGACACAAACAAAGAAGATCGCTTCTTCCGCATCAAGTGCTCAAAGAATATCATAGACATTTGCAGAGCTTTTTTAGATGTTATAGTAATAAAATAATGACTTGGATCACATTATTGAGGAGTTTGGTGATAAAGTGAGTGATCGGAGAGGATTTATCAGTATACACGACTATGAAGTGGTTTGTGAAAATTACAGCGAACAAGGGACAGGGCTTGGCTGGAGATGCAGTACTGAGTGTCCTTTTGATGTGCAGTGTTCTTTGAAACCTGTTTTATTATGAAAGAAAATAATTTTAAATAGCATGTGTAAAATAAATGGCGCGTGTGAAAATGATTGGACCTGACGCGTCTGGCAGGCGCTGAATAAATGGACCACTAAGGGTTAATGTAATGTTTCCCGTTTTCTTTATTCCATAAATAAGAACTAATGTATTAATTTATACAATATATACATTTTAAAAAATATTTAGCCTACTTCAGATGTAAGAATAAAACCTCTCACTCTCTCCGTCTAGCTGTCTACCACTGGATGTGAAGTTACTGTTTTCTTTCCAATCAAGCCCCTTATAATAAACAACAACACAATCCTATACATCTCCCAATAACCATTCTGACTCTCTAGTAATTATATTCCTATTCTGATCAACTATAAAACTGCTTATCTTGGAATAAGTATACCACTCTAACCGGTTAGGAATCCACACAAAGCCTATATACAAAGCCCATATAGGGCCCATGCAGGACCAATCTTTTAGCTCATTTGGACTAGTCCATTTGTGACCCACATGTAGACCCCAGTTAAGACTAATTCAGAACACACAAAAAGCCCATTCAGAACCCTATCCCAGCTGATCCCTGCCTAACCCACATGAACCCATATGGGTCCCACATGGACATGCTGGCTGGGACATAGTTTTAATCCAGGATGTTACTTTTGGGATAAGAAAGATAAATTGTTCTACAGAACAAGTACAAAAAGCCATCTATTGGTCTGCAGTTTCGATGGCAGGTAAGATTGAAGACATTCTGAAACAAACGTTTGACAACTTTAAAATGGAATATGGTGAAATCAAAGTGTGTATGTACTTATGTTGCTTGTGGAAACTTTGTATGTACTTACATTCAATTGTGATCCATGCCAACACCTGTCAGACAACAAGTACAAGTCAAAATCAAGCAGGATGAAGAAAGGAAATTAACCAAAAATGCAAAAAGAGACTTTGCTTTCATGCTAACAGTAACTATTTGTTTTTAGAATCTCAAACATTAACAAGACAGCAAAGAGAGGCAGAGCCTTGACAAAAAAATAATAATAATACTATTGACAAGCTCATGTGCAATACATTTCTGGGTATGGAGATAGGAGTTAGTGTGAAAATATTGCATCAGATCCTACTGTAACAAAGTAATTGTGCCCATTAATGAAATTGCAGGCTATTTCTTTACTGCTTTTTTGATTTTCATGTAATATATACTTCACTTACATAGTATACTCTTTATACTAGGCCCACTTGTGATCTCTGTTTGGCACAGTGTAAAGCTCCTTCTGAAAACATTAGCCTACATTTTCCCCAATGGGTAAATTAGAGGCAGATTTCCTCCTCCACAGTAAATGTATTACAGTAAAGTGTAAGCACATTCCAAAATAATATATCCTCTGTCAAAGATACTGTACTGTATTGTAATGAAAATATGTAACAATAACAGTCATTTCAATTTGTGTTTGTTTGTTTTGCAGTAATATATATATATATATATATATATATATATATATATATATATATATATATATATATATATATATAATATATAATTTAAAGCATGGTACAGTAATATACATTTTTATTAACTCCCCAACAGTTGAGTTATAAACTGAAAAGTGATAACATGTTTGGAATGTGTGCAACATTTTGTGTTACACTCTGGTTTTCAGTTTTAATCTAACTGCTCATTAATCACAGATTTGGCAAAGTTTTCCATGTGTCGGTGTCTGCCATTGCCATCAAAGAATTATCTTGAGAATAAATATTTTGGAATTGTCCTATGGTGTTATTCTCAGCTTGATTGGTATAAGTCATGCATAAATAACTGCATTTCTAGAAAACAAACTAAGCTATTACAATAGAAGTTTATAGAAGTGGAAGGCTGTCAACATTTAACCCAATGCTGGCATTGTAATGAGCATAGTAACAGTAATAAGCTGTCCACTGAGAAGTGCAACACATATTAATGGATCAAACGAATGGCTGTGCAGCTAAATTATAAAATTATGATGTATGTTTCTCTTTCTGAACAGATCCACGTACTACCAACAACAGAAACCGCACAGTATCAACTAAATGGTGTCTACCCTTAAGTACCAAGGGCCCTCTCCCAGAGGACAACAGTCCCAATTTGATTGACTCGAAGGCCACAAGTGTTGATATATGGTGTTAAATGAAAAGGCCAGCATGTATTGATCTACTGTCCTTTCAGGTGCCTATGTTGTGTAATTCAAAAGCTGTGTGGCATGCATATGGAACCTTTGCTTTTGCTGTCGAGAATACAGATACCATTCCATTATGACCACGAGTTTTAAGGGCGTTGGATAAAGTTTCAGAGACATCAAAAGGATTAAACTTTTTTTTATATACTTTTTACTTCATACCAAATCAAACCTTCTTTGAGACTAAAACACAAAGGACACCCATGCATCTGACTTCAAATGCACAAGACAGCCAATGCAACATGGTACAGCAGTGAGCTAAACAAAGTCTGCCATCAGCAATGTGCTTTCAGTACTGTCAAGAGAATAGCTGTCACGCTTGCTTGTGTATTGACATGTCAGCTCATTTTCCAAGCAACAAGCTAAGCTAAAAACTGGAAAATGTGTAAAAAGTATCTCTTGGGTTAGTACAACTAAAGGAAATAAAGCAGATAGCAGCTGGACTGCTAACCCCATTTCTCTCCACTCTACATTGCAGCGAGGTGTCAGTATTGCATATGCTGTACAATTAACTTCAGAGGTCAGCAAAGTGAAATAGCTTTCTTTGAGTTGAATGGTTAGTAAATCATTTTACATGACTGATATTTCAATTCAGGATGTTTATACAGGCAATCTTTAAAAGATCAGTGATGTATTTTGTTTTTTACGTGTAAAATTGCATGCATACATAACAATGAAAAGTTTAGGAAGTGTCTGTTTCTCAACAACAAGTAACATCTATGATGTAACTCATTGTTACAGAAATAATGGTAAAAACTGTCACACCAAATAGATTTTGTTATAGAAAAAAAACAACTGAATATGCTTCTATAAGGACATTTGTAGTTTCTGCAGAGCAATATTTATTTATATTATGATAATGTGGTTAACATTTTTATGGTATTGTAGTTGGAAGTGTTTAACAGAGCCTATTACAGTATATACACGTCCAGCTGATGTGTATTAAAATGAATAATAAAAGCTAATAAATTAATTTCTAAGTAACTTTTATTTTTAGTAATAATTTAGCTTCACGGCTCCAGCTCTTTGGAACTCTCTTCCAGCTTTGTTGTGTGATGCTCCCACTGTCGCTCGCTTTAAATCAACTCTCAAGACCCACCTGTTCTCTCTTGCTTTCCATGCCCTTTAAACCTGATAGCTTCTATTGGCTGCTGTGTTGTTGCTGCTATTCCATGTATTATGCTACTATCATGCATCATGTATTTTTCACTGTAATTAATGTATTATGCATTTCTCTGTATTTAAAGTATTATGGATTTTCTTGTTACTGCATCTTGTAAAGCGCTTTGTGATGGTGGTCCACTATGAAAGGCATGGTGTGCTGGAGGTGTGCTGTAATATTCTCCCGAAAATGTATGCACAATGTTTGTGGCTTTCTGTGTTTTGCACAATATAACAATTCAGTGGGGAATTATATATATATATATATATATATATATATGGCTGAGGATGACTTTCAAGCACCCATTGACAAAGGAGCACTCAATCCCTTACACCCTGACATTCCACATTTCAAAAATTACAAGGAACAAACTTATTTATTATTTCTATATTACCATTTCACCCATTATAATAACCTTCCAAGCTCCTGTGTCAATATTAAATAGAAGGGGGATTTTTTTTTATTTCTGATCAAGCACGGTAAGATTTTTTAGGGTGGGAACTAAATTGCATGATGATCTCACTTAAATGTATTCAAGATCCCATTCACGGCAATAAAATACTAATTCGGATACCAAAACTGTCATGTGTCGATCACATATCAATTTGACCTCATGTAACATATGCTAATAAAACAAGCTGGTGTATAATAAGCCTCCACAATGCTGTTTATTATTCCTTTGCAGTGACCACTACTAAAACAAGACAGGTTTATCCACCACTGGTAAGTTCAATATGAACTA
This sequence comes from Polyodon spathula, assembly GCF_017654505.1. Classification (NCBI taxonomy): domain Eukaryota; kingdom Metazoa; phylum Chordata; class Actinopteri; order Acipenseriformes; family Polyodontidae; genus Polyodon; species Polyodon spathula. Next base: position 99,299,682 of record NC_054534.1, read on the forward strand.
ACAGCATTACGATTTAGTCCCCAAACCCCATTATACGAACAACCTTTATACATACAGTCCAGCAGGTACATTAAAATTAGAATTAATAGGGTGTACAAACTTAAACAATTCACGTTATTTGGCTTCCAATTCTTGTTTTGCTTCCATTCTTGATTATACCCTTGAAACGGCATTCAACATTGTTCACAGCAATATTTTCTCTAGAGCTTTTTGCATCATCAATGTGAGACAAAAGGTAAGATAGTAAGATTCATTTGATTTTTAATGTCTCACCTTCAACACCTGGGTGAGCTTCACTTTAATGAAAAAGTAAAGCTCAAGTAATGAAGAAAAAGTAATGAATTAGCTCAACCAGCCCATCACTATTCACATAGGTTTAGAAGCTGAGTCTAATAATCACATATGAACAATTAAAAGGATGATAAGTCAATTGGTTTGTGGCAGTGTTTCATTAAAGTATTTCCTTATGTACAGTACAGTGATGCGGTGATGCACTGCCAAGCAGTTTCTCAATTCTAGAATCATGGGAGAATTTTGTGAATAGGGGTGGCATAGTGACTCCACCTGTGACTGAAACACTTAGTATTTTAGACACTAAAGTCTCGATGTGTGAAAGGCTTTCATAGCAGTCTTTCCACTGAACAACCACTCTGCAAGCACTCATCCAGGTGTAAGCCAGTTACAATTCTTGTGTACAGAAATCAATTGGACTAAGTAATAAGGGAGTTAACAGGAAGTCCCGCCTTGATTGACACTCATACACACTAAGAAGATGAGACCATCCATTTTGTGAAAGCTACATGGAGAACTCAGACTAACTAAATCATTGATTTTATTCTGAAAAGTTGCATTCCTTACTCCAGAAGAAATAACCTTTCAACTGGAGACCTATAAAGATTATTTTGAAAAACCCTGATTGGGTTTTTTAGATGAAGTTGAATTCTTCTGCAAAGGAGTGGCGAGCCAACCTTTTTAAAGACCCATTGAATCTACAATCCCTATGCTGAATTTTTGTTTATTCTTTTCCTGGATTTTTTTTTTTCTTTTGGATTTCTATGGACTTCCTTGAATTTCTACAATGTGGTAGGAACATCGACCCACACTACATATACACAAACAAGGACATTGGTTTCAATTAGAACTCCTTATATTCTGTATTATTTTTGACAACCAGTACTAAATCTATTGTTTACATGATATACCATTCTATCTGAAAAAATGTATGCTGGCTGTTTGATGTAAAAACTACACTGAGTGCTTTCTTTGTTTTACTTTCTAATTATACTAACCTCTCATATGGACCTAGGATTAGAAGTAGTCAAACGTGGGTTACACAAGCAAATATCAGGGACTCTGAAAAACCTTTATGTAAAAAGAACAAGCGTTTCTTCAGTTAATCTCAGTCCAAAGAAGGAGAGGAAACATAATCAGCAAAAAGGTGTAAAATGTTCCTGTCAGTTAAACTGAAAAACTGATCGCATTTCTTCAGGTAATTAACCTTTAAGGTATGAGAATTGCCTCCAGCAGTGTTGTTCAGATAAATCGTAAGCATTTTTAGTTGATGAGACACTGCAGTTTAAAGTGAACAGCAACAGAACTACTAATGAAGCAAAGACATTTTAAGAGGAGTGAGGCTAACTCCTTGTACCTCATTGTTTTATTTACCAAACCACAAACAAAAAACCATGCATTACACAGGGAACCTTGTATAAATTCATGCCAATCGGCATCTACTTATCATAACGGACATTTCTTCCAGTGCTTTACCACTTAACCTGCACAGTACTTCATGGTGTGCAGCTTGCACATTGGGATATATAGTGAAACAAGCAGTTGTGTAGAGGCTTGACTCTGAGCATGAAAACTTACGGTTACCTGTAACACCAAAACATAAATGACAAAAAGACCCTGCCCACACTACGTAACTAGAGAATCATACGCAAAAATGTTTTATTAATTAATCCAGCTCAAAGCTTCCACACTAAAGTACTATTTCATGATTAGTCACGGTTAATGCATACAAACACTATTAAAATAGTCTGGTTACACTTCCTAGCAGCGCAATGTACTGTGGGACTTAATACAATTGTATCCCACCATGCGCTGTTTGTTTACAACCTTGCAAATATGGAGCCCATGTGCACAGAAGGCATAGTGTTACTTAGCATGAACATTATGGGTTTGTTTCTTAAAAACACAAGGTATCAGCGATGGAGAAGACAGCAAAGGTCTTGCCAAAGGCAAGATTTGTATAGGTTCCGTAAACATGCCATAAATATGACCACGTCACTCCACAATCCACCATTTTACAACATAAGCCTAAAAATGGTACAGCAGTATTGATTCTCATTCTCAGCTCCTTCAGGTGCCTGTTCTGAGTACTGTAATTGTAATGTCCACGCGCCAAAACATATCGGAAAACATTTTATGATATTGGAGGATACACAAAAAATAAAGTTCAGTATTACAGTATCCACACTTCTGACAAACCGCATTGCCTGGTGTGATCTAATTTAGAACCGGACTCGAGACTCGCAAGTACTGTATTAAACGCTGTGTAGTGTAGACGCTATCCATATTTAGCACTTTTAAGATGACTTAAAGGCAACTAATATGGTTTAAAGGCATAGGGTGACCATCACCAACGGACCCAGGTTCAGGGAAATGTACTGGAAGTTTGTCTTGTTTATAGGGGTCCGAATGGATAGGTAGTTAAGCCGGTGAGATACTGTGGTTACTTGATTTTTGCGTACTGCAATTCTTTCTGTATTCCAAGACAACCTCTGCTATACAATAAAATGAGAGATTGAAAATTACTTGAGCATCTTTCATTGTCCATGGTTAAATCCTGATCCAAATCAGGGGTGGCAGCATGCAGCCAGTGAAAACCAATAAGGGCATCAAGAAAACACCAGTGTACTGTATAATGTATCAAACCACCCCAAAGCCTTTCTCAGTGTAATACAACATGTATCACATTGCAGTCATCAAGCAGTTATATCTTCAAACATCTCTTGTGCATGCTACATTTCAATCAATTGAATTTTAGTTTGTTCCCACTGTTCAATATTGAATTTAAAATGTTTGCAAATGTTGGCAAAAAGACTTCCCAAATAACTCCAAAACAAATGCCATATTCTGCCTGAACTAGCCTTCAGCAGTGAAATGAGATGGTACTTCCAAGTGATTTGGGATTTATGCAATATGCTTATTTTCATGTTACCTGGCATTTGTACTTCAATAAGGAAATGTTTTGAAACAATCGTTGTGCAAGATAAAAGTGCTGTTTTATTAAAAAAATAAATAAATAAATCAAACAAAAGATTTAGAAGTGAGTAGTTTTCAAGATTTACGATTATACTGTATTTATAGTATAATCGTAAATCTCGAAAAACTACTCACTTCTAAATCTTTTGTAGTCATTTTTGTATTACTTTAGTATAAATACATGTTAATTTGGATTCATATGTTGTTTTTTTCTGACTTTATGTGAACGAAAAGACACACATTTGCCCATTTTCCCATTGGAAATAGTGATATTTTGAAATATCACTGTCCTGGTCACAAAAGCAAAGTTTGTGGGGAATAATAGCCATTTTCTATACTTTTGAGGCATAAGCAATTAGGAAATAACACTTACTACCCAGGAACAAAAATTGTGTTACATAGTGTTATCCAACAGTATTTGTTCTTAATCAACATGTCTAACAATTCCAGCACGCATGGGTGTTTAATAAAGCATTTTTGATGTTTGGGGTAGTCTCCGAACAAGCCTGAGGGAGGCACAATTTCCATTATGAGACCACTAGGCATATGCACTGGCAATGGCTTCCACCCAGAAACATTCAGTTAGAAAATACCAGTGCAGACTCCTAGTGATAACTGTTTCACTGGCATCATTATAGAAATGCAACCTTTCTCAGGCTCAGAGACACTCACGAAGATTATCTTTGAAGGTGACTTTATTAAAAACTGTATGTAAAATATGCATGAATGCTGAAACAGTAATAATAATAATAATAATAATAATAATAATAATAATAATAATAATAATAATAATAATCATCATCATCATCATCTGAGTAAAAACCAACAAGCTGCCAGTAACCATTAGCTCACAGCTGTTCAAGTGCCATGCTTTAAATAAATTACATTAGAGTAAAACATGCTGTTGCTTTTATACTACACATATGCCTACATGCAGTCATTATATTCTTTATTTGTATGTTATTGAAAAAAAAGCAAAACTGCAATATGTGTGAAGACTGAAAGAGTGGTTAAGTAAATTACGTTATTTATTATTTATATAACTAAATTCTGTTTTGGACTAGCTTTTTTTTTAATAAAGTATTATGCTTTTACCTGACTGCTGAAAGAAATGTGATGGAAACTATACGATTACACTACTCTTAATTTAAAAGGAATGCATTATCAACTTGTAATCCAGCTCTGCTTAAAAGCAGTGTTCTAAATGCTTGAAAAGGGAGATGTTTCTAGAAGCTATTCAACACATCTCTTTCAACCTGGGCTGTAGAAGCTCTTCACTAGAGGTCTCCCTCACATTAAAACCGCCCTTACAAATATCAAGTAGGGGTACTTCAAAGCATTTTGAAATGTTATGTGAAAGCATAATGAATCTGAATGATGAGAAAAGCTGCTTGAAAAAAAAAGTGAACTCACCTTGTTAAAATAATGAAAAGCTCATTTGTTTGCTGCATCAGCGCTCAAGTCACTCAGCACAGAACCCCTATCTCTTCACGCTTATGCTAATGCAGTCACAGGTGAATCAAATCAATTAAAACGGCAACTAAAGAAATCAGATCTCAACAACAGCCCCTGCAACGTAAAGCGGGATGCTGGAGTGCTTAAACCAATGCTACAAATAATTAATCACAACAAAACAAAAGACTTTGGAGAGCTTAAACAAGAAACAAACAAAAAATCACACATAAGTAATAAAAACACAGAAACTAGCTACTTTTCATTGAAATGCATGTCAATATGCATGTTAAAAAGAAAAAGGTTAAATAAGACCTGGTTATAGTTTAAGGGCCTTTCAGGTGCTTGGTCTTTGCTATTACTTATTAAAACATGTTATTTGTAGTATATAATAACAAATAAAGAATTATGGTCGTATTATAGTGGCATAGTAACACTATAGTTAAGGTTAAAATGTGTTTCCAATGTTAAACCCATTTTTTGTACAGCTCAGGGGTTAATGTTAATCAATCTGTCTGAATTTTTTGGATTTCAGGTCAGATTGGCAGGTGCAATTTTATCCCCAAATGGGGTGTAGCTCTGTTTGGTAGTTTTTGTTTTATAGACAAGTTGAACAGGTAGTTTTTTTTTTCTCCTACGGTAACATTGCAATAAAATTCACCCTTGTGGTTCGCTAAAAGTACCAGGTTAATTCAAATGAAAATTACCATCCTATTTGCGTGATGTGCCTTTTGCTATTTTCATTTAAAGATTTTAACCAGTTTTTTTTTTAAAAAAATGTTTTAAAAAGATGTGCAAAGACTTAAAATTGGATGCGCAACAGTTTTTTGATAAAGGATCAGTGTAGTTCATCACTTTTTCAATGCTAAGACTATATTTCCCATAATTCTTGCCAAGTTTGAGCATGCATGGAGATCAGTTCAATCTGAAATGTCCATTAACTCTGTCATCTTGACCGGGACTAGGCATACACAGGACTTATGTTTAACTGCAGTTGCAAAATTTTTAAAACCTGTCTAGGATACATGTTAGACTGCAGCGACCAGTGTCACAGAAAATAAATAGACATAGCGCAGACTTTTTATTTTAATTACATGTTTTAAAGTTTTTAATGTTGAAAAAGTCTTTATTAAAAGTTATGAAAGGTTTAAAAAATAAGTTTCTATAATGTAATCTACATACATAAATCAGAACGTTTTAATAATAACAATTTTATTAATTCACACACAGTTTAGAAAAATAACCTAGTAGTAGTACCACAAAACACTGGTGAAAGCACACAAAAGTATGATACTGGAATATTATTTGTCATTGTACATAAACAAAAGTATTTTATTACCTGTCGAAACCTGTAAGCCCGTTTTATCATTGTTAGATAAAACAACCTGGACACTGCATCCTCACTGTTCCATTTCAGCAGCTAGCTGAGCATACCAAAGTTTCTTCCTTTCTTACGCCTCATCCACAACATCCTCCCATGGCACTGGTAACTCTGCCAGGTGAACAAGACATGCTGAGCCAGACCACAAGACAATATCAGGTCGAAGGTTAGTGGTGGCAATTTAAGGTGGTAAAATAAGCCGTTGTCCAACATCTGCCAGTATTTTCCAGTCTCTAGCAGCTTCCAGTTGTTCTAGATGAGTTTTGGTTTTAATACCTTTTCTTGGCAGTTGGTTCCCTGGATGCAGGAATATTGTTCTTCGTGTGTCATATATTGCTGACATTGGTGGCAACCTGTTGGTCATGCTGCGCTTGTCTTCCAATGCTAAGGCCAAGCATCGCAGCACTGGCGCTTGGCTAAGATCTATCTTACAACCTGTCAAAATGTTTCTTAATGTAGCTGGCAATGAACACAAAGGAAACCATGGATCCTCCTCTTCCTACCCACAGATTAAGGTTCTGTGGTGATGGGAGAACATCATATGCTGATCTGAAGAGGAAACTGATCCTGCTCTGTTCCATTGTCAATAGATCTTGCCAGCCGATCTTGCATTGTTCTACAATCTCCCATCTCATCCATTCTCCCTGCTTGGCTTGGGAAACTGCCTTTATGCATCTCATCCTCTCCTCCTGCTTTTGCACGTCATTGAATACAAGCCTCCTCTGTTGAGCTGAGGTTGCTTTGTGCCATGTAGTAGGAGCTGAACTGAGACCAAGGCCTCCTCTTCCATGCTGTACTTGCCCTATGATATCACTGATATGAAGGGCAGCCTTTGCATCTTCCACACCTTCCTTTGCCGCCCACTTTCTTTCAGTTTTCACCACAGGTGCTGCCTCCCTCACACATTTGTTGTATTTCTCTACCAATGTAATTTCCAATCGAACCTTGGTGCACTTAAACTCCTCGGTTAGAGCTGAGACTGGCAGTTGCAGTATTTCTTACATACAGTCCCACTCTGCTGAGGCAGTGTGGAACTCCAAACCATTTCCTGACGTATGAACTGATTAACATGTCCAGCTTCTCTACTGTTGTCAAGGAAATCTCATAGTGAGTGGTCACAGAAGTCTTGGCAGTAGACCAAACTGAAAGCACCAGAGTTTACGTTTGCCCATTAAAGCGCTGCAGTCTATTCTCTTCAACCCTTGCACTGCTTGTTGTCGCACTGCTTGTTGTCTCACTTCTCCCACACAAATTGTGTCCTTTAGGTCTCCATCATACTATCTCCCCAGACTTTTCATAGGATTCTCCGACACTGTTGGTACTAACTCACCATTAATGTAGAACCTCTTATCCTCTACTTTACCTTTAGTTATGCATCCTGCCATTATTCCAATTTCTAGACATTGCCATGTAATGGTGAATTCTGAAGCTGAAAAAACTAAATTTCAAATCTCTGAAGTAGGCTTCCACTAAGTTTGTTACTGTCCTTGGTACAATGAAAAAATCAAATGCTGCCCAAAGAAGCTCATGTGGTACTGAACAATATTGCAGAAAATCTTGCCTTCCACGTTTAACAGTGAAATAGGATGAAACTGATCAATACTCGTACAACCTTACAAAGACCCCACCTGCTCAGCGCCATGTTCTTGGTACAACCTGTTTTTCCCATGCTACTTTCATCAATTTCCACATGATTCGTAGAACACCAGGGGCACTCTTGTACACTCTATACCGAACTCCATTAGGCCCAGGAGATGATGACGCCCTTGACTTTTTCGCAGCTTGCTCTACTTCTTTCCACTTAGGTGTGCAGTCCTCCATTTGATGTTCTGGTGGATTGATAGGTATGAATGTCTGAAGGTATCGACACAGGCTCCTGCCTTTTTTAATCTGTTTCCTTCAGATATCTCTCCAGTTCAGCCTTAGTTGCTTTTAGCCCCCCCCCCCCATTGTGAATAACTTCTTTTAAAACTTAAATGGGTCTTTATAAAATTTAGTTCTTGGACGCTCCATTTTGGAGCTTTTTTGTAGGCGCTCAGCTCTGCGCAATGTTGCAAGCTTATCTTTTATGACCCTTGTAATAGACTGAGTGCCTCCTTCTGTTCTGCTCTCCTCCATTGCTTCCTCAGCTGCCTCCTTTCTCTAACTAAGTGCTCAATCTCCTGCTGCCATCTAGACTTTACAGGAATAGGAAATGTACTTTTTCCTTTCTTTTTTCAACTTCAAACCTCTCACTTCCATTTGCATAGATGGTAACCCCAAATTTATCCAGCTTATTTTCGACTGCTCCATCTAACCTTTCCAACACAAAATAAAGATCTGTGTTTACTGTGTCCCACGCTGTTTTCTCAGAAGCTCTTGGCCATTTAACACTAGAAGGACTGGAGATATACTCATACCTAGAAGCACTGCAGCAGTCTTTCTGACGGCTGTATTCAAAACACTGTAAATAGTATAATTAAAGGAGAAACAGTTGGATGTATTTTTTTTTTTTGAGTACATTACATAAACATCTAAAAAGCTGAAGCATATTATATATATATATATATATATATATATATATATATATATATATATATATATATATATATATATACACACACACACACACACACACACACACACACACGAACATTTATTTTACAAATCAAAACAAGATAATGTAAATAAATAAACATCTGAACAGACATCGGTTTACAGCATACACATTTATAAAACTGAAACAATAGCAATAATTTTTTTTTACTTTTCAACAGCAATCGGTTTATTATCAGATACGCAAAAGCAACTGAACAACGTAGATAAGTAAACTTAGAAGAAAACCTTTTACAGAAGTGCACAGCACAAGAAGTTATTAAATAAATAAATAAATACATTTCAACAAAATGGTATTCCTTTACCTTGAGTCTAAGGCTGTTGACAATCAACACAGATAATGCGCTTCTCCATGCCGCCTTGCTGCACAGTGCACAGCTGCCCAAAGTTTTATTTTTATTGCGCTTGCCAACCTGGCATTGGCATCTCTTGGTGGGCTTGCCAGCTTCAGCTGCTTGGCAGTTTCCTTCTGTTCCAAATGCTTCTTGCGAAGTTCCTGTGCTAACTGTAAAATATATTCTCAAATTGGTAAATTCTTCTCCATACATTCTTTGTAATTGATGGCTGCTAGGTCCAATACATTGTAAAACACCTGAAAAGGTCACCATCGGGAGCCAGCTTTCACTGAATATTTCTGTGCCATCTGATCCAAAACATCAACTCCATATTTTCTTGCATTGTAAAACTCCACAGTCTCTGGTATTTATTTTCACTAGTCCCGATGCTAATTGACTGACCAAAACAGCACAGCTGGCAAGCAGGCGCCATCCTTTGAAAAGGCTGATTGAAAAACAATAGACTGTCAGTCATTCAACTCAGGCAGAGAGAACAGACTAATGTAATTACTGTTAAATACAAATAATAAAGTAGAATACCGTTCTGTATAATCACGATGTAACTGTGTTCTGTGTGGCCGTCAATGTGTCTGCTCCCGGGGCTTTTAGGTATAATGTATCGCCTTTATTTCTGCACTCCTGCGTTTCATGGTTTGTGAGAATAAACAATAGATACAGACAGAAAGGTATATGAATGTGCAGCCCCATGTGTTTTACACAACTGGAGAAAAATACATTTTAAAACAAAAAAACGCCAAAATGACCGCCACAGGGCTTCTTTTGTTAACTGCAGGCTTGTGCCCATTGAGGTTCTTTTATGCGATTTTATCTGACCCGGTTCAAAAGGATCATTAGGTTCATCAAAACTGTGGTTTGCTTCGTGTCGCGGATTTCATTCAACTGACTTGACTGACTTCGTAAAAAGTATCTATCAATGCAAGGCCCTTGTCCTTTCGCCCTCAAGCATTTCATTCTCCCCTGATGAATCTTCAACCCCTTAAACGTTGTGACTTTTCTCCATCCACAGACACAAACCTGAATGACACAACACATGACACACGCTCCCCGAAGGCTGGCCATAGGAACATAACACTGGGAAATCGTTCACCATAACTTGGTCCCAAAGCATCTGGTAGTTGATCAGTGTAATAAAGATGGAGAAAACTGTCTTTGCACACCACTAATATTGATTAAGATCACCAGTGTCCATGGAGTTATAACAGTCTAGCCAGTTATCAAATTATTATGGATGAAAGGTGAAAGAAAGAGAAAAGTAAGCTGTGAAACATGATTTTAAAAGACATTACAAAGTTATTATATATATATATATATATATATATATATATATATATATATATATATATATATATATATATATATATATATTAGACACACTAAATCTATTGTCATTACAACTGTTCCATCAATTACTTTTGGACATGAAAGAAAGAATGTCCCAATATATGGAATAATGACATAAAACATTTGCAAGCTTTTAACTTTGAAAACGTGAATATTTTGAAAGAGTAGCAAAGATTTATAAAATAGTCTTAAAAAGATTAAAAAGAACATTAAAACAGAAAAAAGTAAACACACAAACTACTTTTCTTATATGAAGATATACATACACTGGAAATTATATTCTTTAGCCATACAAACTTATACTCCACTCGGATAAACAAAGAAAGAAGATATATTATAACAGACATTTTAATGTGTAAATAAAAAATGATAAATACAATGATATGTCATATAAAGTGACTGAGGTACTGTACTCCCTGTTACTTATGGGAGACAGAAAATATAGATTAAATGTCTGTACATTGTATTTTAGCCATGGTTATATTTCTTCACCGAGCAGTAGCACAAAGACAGAACCCCTCTTCCCAATGTTATTTTTATTTATTTATTTTTTAGAACATACATTTTCTAACATTCCATTGTCGATGTCATATGTAATGTCATACATAGACATAATGATGCAGAGTAAATAATGCACAATTATCATGCTATGAAAAGGCAATTGTGAATACAGTGAATGAATTTAAAAGCACGTTGATCGCACATTGTTTTATTAGTGTGTATAGGGTAAGAAATAGGAGTTTAAACTCAAAGACCCACCATGTATCATTTAAAAAGACCTTTGCCTCAGCTTTAAGAATAACAAGTTTGCCAATTTTGGCGGTCAAAACCTATGCCATTTCCACTGAAAGAACTGTAAACAAAACATTTTTTTTTCATCTGGCATGTGCTATTGTTTATCAATATTGAATATATTTGACATTATAAAAGGTATTTTAGTGGATAAATGACTAGCATAAAATATATAACTAGATTTTTTTGTATTGTTTTATAGAGATGTACATTTATTTATATGCCTGTTTAAACTGAAAATCTGTCAAATATTAGACCCTAGCTTGGGTCACATTCTTAGACACTGATCGTTTTTGTGTTTATGGACAATAATACAGACTTAGTGCCCCTCATTACATTGTATATTGCTGCAGGCCATGTCATACTTGGTTGCATGTTTCGCTTCACATCCTTTATTACCTATTCACATACCCATACAGTAATACATACACTCCAGTCTGACTGTAAAATAGAAGCAGTTGGGTCTTTAATATTATATTCCCAATGAAATTTAACTAAACATAAAAAAATAAAAAAAATAAAAGTTTTTTGGCTGTATACAGTAGTTCAGTCAGGAAAACTCATGAGATAAAGAACACTGTTTATTAAAGCTTAGACAACAAATACTACGTTACACATATTTTAATTACATCTTTTTCCTCGGCCTTTGAGGTACCTCTGTACATAATTTAGTTTGCTGATAGTGGAGAGGCTGACTGTAGGGAAGCCATAGGCAAGGAGGCAGGATAGCTGCCCTCCCCTTAGATTAAGCTGAAAACAGGTGGAGGCTGGGGAGGAGGTGAACTAAGCATTTGACAGCCAAAGTTCTGGCAATGAGAGTACCCAATAAGCTTGATGTTTACGATTTTAATCTAGCTTAAAAGTGAGTTCCCTGCCCGAACCACTGCTTTATTATTTATTTATTTATTAGCAGACGCCCTTATACAGGGCAACTTACAATTGTTACAAAATATCAAAGTATCATATTAGGGAATATTACATTACAGAGTATCCTATTAGAGATAAGCGCAGTTGTAAAGTACAATGAACTCAGTAGCAAAAAAGATCAAATATAAATAAGAGCAAAATAGAGAATGCAGTAAATAATTACATGTAAGAGCAATTTTGACTAATAGCAGTTAACTTATATTAAAAATATTTGCTTAAAATAGTAACTTTGCAAAATTTGGGTTTCAAGGAAGATTAACTATGAAACAAAGGTAAAATGTAGTGAATATTTATTATTATTTTAAATGATTTTTTCTCACTGTTGTCCCTGACATTGAAAAATTAAAGGCAACTTGTATGTTTATCTTTGTAAAACAATTCAAATAAAACTCAGCTGACCCTGGCTGAGAACTGTTACATATTGCTCTGCTTCAGGCCTGAAGAGTTGAACTGCACTGAAGAAAGAATAGTTTGCTGATGACTAATGCTGTTTTTCCTCTCGCAAGGTAAATAATTCCCACACTGTACCATTTCTTGCCTATGAAGTGAAATTATTGGTAACTGTCTCTACAATCCCGGCTGTAATGTTATATACTATAAGTAATTCCAAATGTATTGGTTATTTGAAAAACAACTTAAAAAAATAAGTGCACCTTTTAAAATTAAATATATATATATATATATATATATATATATATATATATATATATATATATATATATATATATATATATACTGGTTGACACCCAAGGTCAATTTCATAATACTTCAGCTGTATAGTTATTATACATTCTAGAAAAGGGAGTAGGAATCAAAAAACCAACTTGTGATTACTGAAACAGCAATCTTCCTCCCATCTATGTATATCCTGAACAATTATTTCTAGACACTCAGTAGGGTATTCCTTAGTGCCAGCATACCCTATAGTCCCTTATTTTCACTGTTTATAAAGTACAATGCCTCTGTGGGATAAATATTGATCCAAAGCCTACACAGCTGTTCTCTTAAGTACCCTCCATTATTCCAAACGGTTGGTTTTAAAGATATACAATAGATCAAACGAGCCATGGGGCAGTTTTATTTTTGTATTTTTTTCCAAGGACTATTTTTTTTTTCAAACATAAAGGGAAAAAAAAAATGGGATCTACAATTACTTTGACTGATAGATATTGTTCTTACTGCATGATAATTAATTTGAATGATTGATTCTTTTTTTACTGTATGATTTCATGCTGTTCGTGTCTTAACCATCATTTTAATCTACATTTCAATCAGTATCATTAACAGTTTACCAGTACATGTTCTCCAACTGTCTTGGAATGTCAGCAAAATATGAGCCTTTAGCAAATGGATACCGTTAAACCATTTGTCTCCTTAAGAAATTTATCTCAGTTTTTAATGTGTTTTTTTGTGTTTTAATGTGTTTATGATTCATGAAGAAACCATTAAGAGTAACTACATTTTATAAATATGGATTTAGCTCCTTTACACTCCCCAGCAACAACACCACAAATACTCCACAAGATTACCCCCAGATACCCGCAAGCAGCTCCTAAAGAAGGATTTCCCCCGAAACCTACTGGCTCACACACACAAGGGTCCAATCGCTCAGACCCACGCAAACAGCTGACTGGTGGACCTGAACATAAATCACTGTGCGCCAATACAGACCCCTCTCTACGTACAGCTGCACTGTACACGTGACACCCCAGGCAGCCCGCCATCACTGCCTAGACACGTAGACAAGAAACACGCTTCCACTCACAGACTCACGCACAAACCCCCCTCCACCCCCAAGCATTCAGTCCCAAGCAGTCTCAAAGTGACCCGCTGTTACAATATATATTTATTCGCTAACATACAGTAACAGGAATCAGGCTGACAACAAAAATGTTGAGCTTGCATCCATGGTTAATTAATCCGATAAAAGGTAGACATGCTTTTTTTTCCCTTGGGATCTGTCAAATGTTCTTGCTTTAAACCAGAGCTGTAACAAAAATTTTGAAACACGACAATTCTTACAGAATTGACTTTAAAACATTTAAATATTAATCAGGAAGGCAGATGCGGTTTTATGCACATGCAACCCATGCAATTGCATGGGGCCCCGAGATGTGGCTCAGTTACTATAAAAAAAAAAGCTTATATTCACCTCAAGTCTGCACCAGAATGAATGATGTTGTAGCCATTTTACCCTTATTTTTTTTTTTTTTTATCTAAATGCTACAAGCCATAAACAGAAAAAACAATGTATAAAAGCCATGCCCAAATTTATGTCAGTATGTGCCTCGTGACCCACAATTTAACCTAAAATCATTTAAAATGTAACTAATTTCAGCACACTGCAAACAAAGTTTGCTTGCTCTTGTTGTCAGCGCTGCAAACTTGAGCTGAATATATGTATAAGTGTCTCTCACACGTAGGGCTGTTTGTTTAAATGAACGTGGAAACAAAAGAAAATAAATGAGTTTCCAGCCAATGTGTCATCTTTGTCTCTTGCGAAGCTCAACTACATCTATAAAGAAAATTTGCTGCGCTACCCTAACATCTGTACTGCCTTATGTTTGCTTTTGACTGTGTCTGTCACAGTAGAGTCAAGGGAGAGAAGCTTTTCTTGCCTGAACATGAAATGAATAAAAAACTATTTACTTACTACAATGTCGCTGAACGTTTGGCTGGATTATGGCAGATATCAATCATGCACCAGTTTTGCAGAAAACTTGATTATTAGGTGTAATTGCAGTCTTTGCTGCTACAAAAAGCACAAAAGGTTAATTTCTAACTGTCTCTAAATGTATTTTTTTGCAATTGCTGTAGTAAAATGTGATATATTTAATAGTGTCATTGCTGCCCTGTTTGACTTGTAGTGTGCATGGGGGAAAGCAGCAGCAGGGCTGGTAGGTGACATAATCACATACAAAGAAATAAGCCCAGTATACGCTCTTTGCAAAGGAGTCGACTCTTTTGTATAGCGCAAGAGGTCCCAGGTCCCACCCTCATCCTGTGTGTGGATTGCCTCGCCCTATGTGATGCACCTGCCTGCGTTAACCTAGATCGCTGCAGTATTATTACTAGTAAAGAAGAGAGAACAGGGGCTCCAGAATCAAGCTTTGCAAGTGCTGCCACTGCAGGAAGGAAAAAGATATTTAGGGAAAGTTAATGTACTTTTAAAATGGGCTGATATGCAGGTTTCTGTACCTTCATCATCTATATATATATATATATATATATATATATATATATATATATATATATATATATATATATATATATATATATATATATATATTACAGAACTGAATTAACAAATTGTTGAAGGACTTTTGTTCTGTAAAGTATGTAAGATTGGTTTAATCATAATTTCAAAATCTTTGAAAATCTGGTGTTCGTGGTTTGCAGATAGCAGATATAAAACCAGAATGTATCAGTTCTGAATTAGCATCTGAATTTGTTCTTGAACACCACAGAAACAGCTGTATCATCTGACATATATCTGCTCTGCAAAAAGATACCAAAGATACAAACTACTTCAAAGTAGAACTTATTTGCTGGAGTCAAATATTCAAGATAAAAATATTTGACAAAGCCAATCTTGAGACATTAAAAAAAAAAAAAAAAAATATATATATATATATATATATATATATATATATATATATATATATATATATATATATATATATATATATATATATAATAGTTTTTCTTAATTGCTAAAGTCAAATTCCTGACACTACAGTATTAGCAGAATTCTCAAAACAGTTAACACACTGCTGAAACTGGCTCATCATTTGCAAAACTACTAACATATTTCTTTGGTTGACACACAAAATGTTAAATTCTAAACCATCTGCATGTTTCACTTAATCCATTTGCATCCCATATGTACAAGTTTCATATGCGAGTGTCTTGCTTTCAAAACACATATATCTGTATGTTGTTGCTCACAATTACACATTACTTTAAATAAGCATTCCACTCATGGAAATGCAAATTTCACAATGTATCAATCTCTAATCAAATACAAATTGTGCTGAAACATAGAGCAGGCAGGAGAAGGTGTGCAAGCTGATGGATGTGGACGTGGATGTGAACAGAGGGGTGGTCATGGTCATGGTATTCGACACAGGTGACAGCCAGCCCAGGTGAGATCACAGCATATTGCTGTAACACATGAAATCCAGGCAACAATTGTGGAACATTTCATCAACCATAGTATGACAAAGAGGGAAGCAGGGCTGGCAGTGCAGCCAAATCTGTGGCAATCAACAGTTACATCTATAATTCGAACATTTCGAACTGAAAATAGGTAAATGTGAATAGCAGTATTTTATGTAATCTATTAAATGCATATATAGTTTGTAGGTTGCATACTGATGAATCTCCCTACTTTGTTTTATACAGTAAATGTGCATATTGATTGAAAGAAGAGATGCCCATGGCGGCTAAGGCGAAATTATGAGTGGCTTAGTGATGCAGAATGAAAATCTAATTGTAATACCAAATATTGATAATGCAAGTTTATTTATTTATTTTTTTAATTATAAATTAATGACTAAATATAGTGAAATGGCAAAAACATTAAAAGTTTTGTGTATGCTGTCGTTCTGTTTCATAATGCAAGCCTTTGAATTGCATGATCTATTTACAATTGACGGTTGTATTTTTTTTTATTTGAAGAGTTAAGAGGTTTGAAGAATTGATGTACAGTAAATATTAAGTTTTAAAAGATTAATACATTTGACATTTTGTAATTGTATTTTGACGATGTTGGTGTTTGTGTTAAATGTTTTGAGAATTCTGTTACTAGTATCAGTAACTGTGCTTTAGGGATTGAGAAGAACTGTAATACATGAGGTACTTGATAATACCTGGTTCTCTGTTTGTGTACCTGCACATGCAGTTTTGTAAAACTTTGCTGTTTGTGCACTACTATATTTTACTTTAAAACAAGGTACAACTTTCTAGTGAACTAGTTTGCAAAGTCTTTGTAAGGTTTGCACACTTCTATTTAATCCTGCACAAAAAAGGCTTATGTGCCACTGCATTGCGCTATATAATTTATTTCCCCCTCAAACACCATAAAATAAAGCATTCATATTCATGTACTTCTTTGTTTATTTTCTTTCACACAGTAGGGTATTTTTAAACAGTTTTTAATATTAGGTTCAACACTGGGCACAAAGTACTGCTGAGCAGTCAGAAATGTAATGATAGTTACAAGAAAATGTGGCATTGTGTCCTTTTCTGGCAATTTTCTTGATTGCACAGTATTTATCACGGAGGTGTATTTGGGTAACAGTGTATTTATTTAGCTTCTTCTTAATTAGCATTCTGCTCTGCACGAAAGCCTCTGTCTCCAGCTTTCAGATATATTGGATGTTCTGTGTTACCTCCCCACATTGGAAAGTGTGAGTCCCTGGCAGTTATCTTGCAGTGGAAACAGCTGGGTGGTGATTTTTTTATTTATTTGTTTTTATTTCAAAACTTATTATTTTTATGTGAGTAAGTGTGTTTTTAGGGAGTGAAAGATATTCCAGTTGCATTTGACTGTTGTAATTATAAATTCCCAGCTGTACAAATGTGGGTTTGTTATATGAGGCCTGTTTTACCCCCACAGCTTTTGTAAATTACTTTTCGTATTGACACTTCAGAAGGGTTTACATTCTTCAGATGTAATTATCTCTATGCCCATTACTTTTAACAAATCATGACAACGTACGTGCCAGCTTTTGCATTTGTGGGACATATAAATAATCAAATTGAAATGTTATAGGCTAAAAAGAGTAAAGATTATAGTATATATATTGTAGCTAGGTGGGTCAATGACCAGTATTTTTCCTGACACTGCACAATAACTATGTGGCAAGACATCATTCCATAGCACAGAGCACCACTTATACGCTTACAGTATAAAACAACACCATTGACCCCACATATGAACACATTGCTGTACAGTCAAACTTATTTTTATCTCAGGATCTAATCAGGCTTCTATTATCACTTCTGAAGGTTTTAACACCACCCATAAAGAAACATAATTTGGTGCCAAATATATTTGGGCTGGTCGTGTATGAGACACACTTTATGATTATGTTCAGCACTAGCAGAGCGGTTATTTATGCCACTTTCAGAAAGCAATATATTGATACAAATGAGGTTGTGCAGAAAACATTTTCTGCAGTTTATACTTTGAAGTGCATCACTGGGATGAACACTTTGGCTTGGTCAGGAGTTGGGGCATGAAATGACAAGTCTTTCTCACACAGTTTCATACTGCGCTATAGATTGTGCCAGGATGGATGAACTTGCTGGGCTGAAGCTGTCAAAGTCAACCGTATTTATTTACTGATCTATGTCATACCTCATTGACAGAAAATCAACACTGGGCAGTCATGTGAAATTGTACACTCTCACATATACTGTATGGGATGCAATGATACAAGCAACACATGCTATATATTGAAATCTCATGGGAAACACAGCTTTTCCCCTCATGAATGATTCTCTTTATTCTATTTACTGTTTTGTTTTCTGTTTTAAATCCATGCACTTGGTAAGAGGAAGATTTGAAAGTCCCTGGCTGCCAAAACCAATCATACCTCTTTGCAGTACGGAAATTACAGCGTGGCTTTCTCCAGCAAAAGTAACGCTTGTTTAAATGAAACATGTGGAACCCATCAAGCGTCATGTCAGAAATCAAGGATACAAAAAGTCTATTTTATTTTGACAAGTAATAAACTATGATGAACAAATCTTAAAACTGTCACTTTGAGGTAGTTTTTGGTTTCATTATTGTATTTGTTTGTTGTTCCAGTTCAAATCTGTTTTAAAGAGCAGTAAACTGAAGAAGAAAAAAAAAAAAAACTTGAGTCAAGGCCCTTCTAAACACACAAGATTTGGTTTAATTGTTTGCTGTTTTCTTTCCTAGAATTAATTTATGCAGTCTTGCATAATCATGCATGCAGAACTTTTTGTCCCTGTTATACTCGCACACATAAATTAAGCATGACTGCACTAATGAATATGCACTTAGTAAACATCAACAAAAAGGGGCACACATTATTGGCAACATAGCAAGCCTTCAAGGAATCTGCTACAGTATACTTAGGGCTTCACTCACGAAAGGGCGTTAAACTTTACTGTGCTCGATAATTGCAATTACTGTGAACGTTAATCATTTCCGTATTTACTAATGCAATTTTATTTATTATCGTGTGAAATTGTAGGCATATTGTGATGCACGTTCATTTTATTGTGCCATACTTTGGTAATCAGAATGAATATGTGATTTTTATGGTAATGCATGATAATGTATTTAAATGAGCATCCATCTTAGAATAATGAGATGAGCTTCATTCACATCATATTTACTGAAGGACGTTAATTTTAGTGCATGCATTAAAGTGATTATTTATTAGTGTGTATGGGAACCAGGCTTTAACCACTGATAGGCATGCTATTTAAACCTATTTTTTCTGGGATGAAAACTAGTGATGTGCAGTTTGATTTTTTTTACTGACTCGATTCATTTGATTCATTCAGTTTACTGAATCAATTCAGCAGGTTTTTTTGTTTGATTCGCAAATTCACTTATGAGAAATAAATACATCTTGCTGAGTTAATTGGTAATCTGAAAGCATTTATTTTTTCACCTGAGATTGCCACCACTAACCTTCAACCAGATATTATCTTGTGGTCTGGATCAGCATGCCTTGTTCAACTGATAGTTAACAGTGCCATGGGAGGATGCTGTGGATGAGGTGTATGAGAGGAATAAACTTTGGTATGCTCAACTAGCTGCTGAAGTGGAACAGCGAGGATGGAGAGTCCGGGTTTACTCAGTGGAGGTGATTTGTTGAGGATTTGTAGCACACTCTATAACCCAGTTTCTCAGAGATGTCGGTTTCAGTGGTCAAGAGTTGCGTCGTACAGTGAAGAACTTATCTGAAGCAGCAGAAAGGAGCAGCAACTGGCTGTGGTTGAGACGGAAAGATTCTGGCTGGGGATCTGAAGCACAAAAGAAAGCAAGCAATGCTGATGTACAGGCAAGTAAGCTGGGCTGAACTGAGTGGGGGAGTGGAGGGGGGTGATGCTGGGACGCAAGAATCACTGTTGAGCCCTCTTGAGGTATCGAGGGCTAGTCGACGAAACACAGAAGATGGAATGTGCCCACTTGACCCCAGAGATGTACCCTACTTAGCTAAATCCAAAAGGTTGTCATGATGATGCGCTGGGGAGACCGCACTGTGGTTGATCCCCGTAGCCAGCATCGCAACCGATGTGTGTGTTGATGCGCTGGGGAGGTAAAATAAGCTGATCCCTGGATCCAGCATTATACTTCAGCCATCAACACCAGGCAGAAGGATATCTACATCATCAGATGGAAAGAAACGCAAATGGATGGAGATGCAGATGGATCATATTAGTTTACTGTAAAGCTTCTGCTTAGTTGGTGCTTATCTTGGCGAGAGCAGAGTTCAAATCAGCATGAAGTTTTTTACACCAGACAAGGAATACATGTTACAATTAAAAGGTAAGCAGTGCAGTTTCACTTTACGTTGCCTCTGCCTGTCCCCTGCTGAGTTCTGTGTCTCTTGAACACTCATTTTCGGTCAGTGTAAATCACCTCCACCATCACAATAAGCTACTGACTAAAAGATATGCCAGGACTGCTGGGGCTTTTGATTCCACGGTGCTCACGGGTAAGTCTCTGACATTATCGTGCATGCCAAATTATCGCCCATAATAGATGTAGCGTCCACTGTATCGTATGTAAATTAGCCAAATACTGTGCACGTAAATGAATGCGTTCTCTGTTAGTAAATGGAGCAGTAAATTTAGATTTATATCACACGTTAGGCTCACTACTTTGAGTGCGCTGTAACTCCAAATTCAGTGCTCTTTCGTGAATAAAGCCCGTAGTATTCCACATTTTCGATTTTTATCTTTAAAAAAAGATTCCCAGGAATTTTCAGAGTTTATTTCACAAATATTAAAATAGGGATAACATGAGTAAGTTTGTGAAACATTGGTAAAAATCACTTTACATGTGGAATATAATGTGTAGCAGTTTTGGTTTCTGATTAAGTTTAATGTCCCTGGCATGTATGATGAAGCAAAATTTGAGTATGTCGAGGTCACATTTTCCCAAGTTAGCTGGTACTTTGCGAATGTTTGGCTGACGGAAATAGCATCTGCAGACTGTAAGATCATGACATCAGCACAAAACAAGCCAGGTTTATTTGCCTTGAAATCATAAAAAGGAAAGGCAATTGACAGAAGTGGACCAAGCCATCGGGAGACCCGTCAAAAATCACACCTGCATTTCTGTCAATGCATTTCATAAGTTTACAAATTAAAGCATCGGCGTTAGGCAGTGTTTTAGCTGATGGACTGCACTGTCGCACAAAGTCACTAAAACACACCCCTGCAATAAACAGTGGCTGTCCAGCAAAGCACAGAGCTCTGACAAACTCATTAACACTCATTCTGCTCTCTCTTTTAAGTGTGTATTAAAGCTGCAGTAATGGATTGCCTGTCTCTCAGTTCACTTTCTTTTTTTTAGTATAAGGTGTTGCTTACTTTCAGTATTTATTGTTTTATTATTCTGTCAGGGCAAACATGTACCTCAAAGCAGCAGTGTTTGCAGCGCTATGCATCCTCTGCCTTATCTGGCCCACTTCTGTTATTTGGCTTTTTGTATACTGTTCTTCGAAACATTAGTTTTCTTTTGAATATTCATAAACTGATTTATGTTTTTTCCCCATCCCTCATCCACTAACAATATTATATTTTTGTCCAAGTATTTCAATTTAGTTTTTGATCAATCAAGTAGTTACCACGCTCAGCATTTGCCACAATAATCAGACTTTGATTGGCCAACAGTATCAGGTGATAATATGTTTGTGCAATGTTTGAACATCATTTGCTCCCCTGACATCTAAATGTACCTGCTGTATACGAGGATGCAATGTAAAGGCTGCTCATTAATGTCGAAAATAAAACAGCCTTATATTTAACATATTGTGTATTTCCTAGAAAATATTGAATAGTAGGCAGAAATTCAGGTATAAATCAGTAAAACCCAAGATTCAGTTTAAAAAAAAAAGAAGAAATCCTGTCATTTTTCAGTAAAATTCAGAAAATAAACTGGGAATGTGGAACAATACGTATACTTTATGCTTTTGCTACCACTGGAGCTTTCCAGGCTTACCCATACTTTTCTCATTGACTGAATGTAACATTTAGTAATCACTTGTTTTAAGCAGGTTTAAACAAGTTTATTTTATTTAGCTTCATTATGAGTATTGCTTTATTTAATTATGTATTAAGTGATTATTTTGTTTTGTTCTTAATTATACTTCAAAGCAGAAATCCATAATGTCCAATATTTATATAAGGTTTTTTTTTTTGTTTGTTTATTTGTTTGTTTGTTTTTATTAATGGCAAACAACACATTATTATTAGACTCCAGCACACCATTGAAGCTATTAATGGTGTCCTGATGTCTGGTAATCATTGCTACTACTTGGTTCTTTGTTCTCCCTTCAGTCAATTATCTCAATGTGCAGCATTGGGTAGGTGTCTTTATCCCTATGGTAAAATGTAATTTACATTAATTAGGACTGGTTACAATGCTGATACGTTGTTGTTTTGTCACACTAATGATGGATTGTGAAATTGCCTACACGCATTCCTTAAACCTGTAATGAATTTTACTGCCTAAAAGGTTATTGAATTCCTGATAGAGACTAAATTCATCTGCTTATCCACAGTCCACAGACAACACAAACTTTTTCCCCCTCTGTGCACAGAAGATCGTTTTCTTCGTTTGTATTCAAGTTCTTCCTCATCAAAGTCAATTTACCACTCTACTGTCATGGTTGCTAGCAAGAATCATTAAGACACCTTTTTAATATACCATAGCAAATACCCATAAGATTCCCATGCTTTGAACAGTTTCAATTAATGGTAGGACAATAGCACTATTTGATTCTGAATTTGGGCAATTAAATGAAACAAATAACAACCAATTTTTTGCATATGATTCATTAGCAGAATATGCAAATAAATTAAACTTGCATTAGTTATGCTTTTCCTTTTCAGTGAAACATAATGGGCATTGCAAAATTTGAAAAGGAAAATAATTAAATGTGGGAAATTCTGATTTGTATATGAATATATTGTATTTGATTTGTAGACTATGTATTAGTTTTATTAGCGTGTTGATTTCATTGTATGGTGGGTATAAAAAATGCTTTATTATTATTATTATTATTATTATTATTATTATTATTATTATTATTATTATCGTTCACAAGCCAAACCAACCCAAGACAGCTACAAACTATATATTGGGGTCTATTTAAGTGATCGAGACAGTGGTGGGTCTAAGCAACATCACTTATTAAACCAGTCTTGTTGAGGGTTTACATTAACATTACTACACATGGTAAAATAACAATACAGCTAAATTATTTTTGCAAAAAGGGTTTATAAATTATAGCGTGTCAGTACTAACATACAACACCATTTAAATGATTAAAATAGACCCCATTATGTTTCTTTTTTATTCATTCATTTCATTTAATTTGCACAGCTGTACAGAGCAAAAAATGGTAAGCTAGTTTGGTTTAAAGTACTGCGTATCGTAAAATAGGATCAGATCTATGGACCTCTGAGATGGGAACTTATCACTACAGAAAATATAATTTACTTTGCATTTGTACATATCAGTGGGCCAGAGGAGCAACAGAAATTGTTGAAAATTGAAATGTACCATCAGTAATAAAATGCTTTAACTTGACTGACAGAGTGCTGGTACTGCTGCATATATAATGATACAAACATGTCTACTTATGACATATAAACAATATATTTGCTACATGACTACACTGCACTTAGAATCTGTCGGAGATTTTATTTCAATGACACGTTTAATACTGTAGTTTATGTCTTTACAGCTCAGTATCTTCATTTACAACATGAAGTGCCTGCTTCTACTTTCTGTTTGATTTCAGATGCAAACTTTATTAGCTATAAAATTACTAGAGATTTATTTTAAGGTTCACTTTCTATCTTACCATTTAAGACCTTAGCCTTGGAAACTCAGGTGTATTTCTGGAAAGAGACCTGCCCACTAATCAACACATCATATCCAAGCGCCATAGGCCAGACAGGGAGCCTGGAAGAAGGGCTGTCCTCAGCTATGGATTGCCTAAGGTTTCATTTGTTCAATTGTAATTTAAATCATCCATATTGTGGGTTCTCCGTACTCAGTGCATATTGTCCGGGCAGACGGAAGCATTTTTCAAGACACTGAATTGATGGTTCTTCCAAAAAAGGAAACGATAACCTAGTTGCCAGAAGATGCAGTTATTATTTTTTTGCAGTTCTTGCTAGTTTTATATCCTTAAAATGCATATTTAAATACTGAACATGTATCATTGCCATAAATGCAAACCAAATCAGTTTACAAAAGTATTTATTGTATACATTTTTTTTTGTTTGTTTTTGATGAACACGATGATTATTAATTATGATCACCCCCAGCTACAAAGATTTTTTTTTTTTGTTGTTACGAGGAGTGAGTCCAGTTGGAACACTAATATAAACTTGACTCCTCTAATTCCAGATTTAGGATGAGTCAGAAATTGCCTTGATTCATTTCAATGTGTTCTTTAAATCTTATGTTCAGTCAGCATACAACAGCAAAGTGTATGTACATTTGTGAGATAACAGTGTGTTTGAAAAATCATCATAACCAAAATCTGATCTTTTTTTTTGCTTTCTCACCTAAAATATGGGTGAAGAATGTTTCATATCTAGACTCAATTTCCCACACTTATTTTGCAGATATTTTCACACAATCTTCTATGACCTACACAACGTGACATTGCCAATCTGAAATATTTTACTCCTGGGAGTGTGCCTCTTACTTTCAACCTGACATTTATGAGTTTCTTCAGAAATGTAAATACAAACTTGATGTTTTTTTTTTTTTTTTTTTAATGACACAAGAGGTGTGTACACAAGCTCTATGAAGGCTGGACTGGGAAGAATACTAAAAAAATCAAACTAAAAAGGAAATTATTTTCTTTTTTTTTTTTAATTTGTTGCACTGAGATATAGTCACAAATTGAATAAGAAATCAAAAAATGTGTACACATACAGGCATAGCAGAGGAACTGCTTTTGTACCCAGTAACCCACAACAGGGTGCGTGGTAACAAGAGGGTATTTTTTCAAGAAAAAGCATTTTAAAATTGAGTGTAGTAGATTGTGAGGAAGCAGCTGAGGGCCATGGCGGGGTGATGTATTGTTGTGTTTTTTTTTTTTAAACTGAAGTACAGGAGTCCTTTTGGAGACTACTTTCAAGTCTATGGCCATAACAGCCATGACCTCATAAGACCCTAACTGTGCTCTGGACTACATGTGGGTGATGGAGCTGTGAAATATGTGATTAACCCTCCTTGCTCTAAAATTCAGCACATCATCTTTTTGAGGTAATTAACAACGAAATTGTTTTAAGATTACTGTTTACTGTGTAGAACAGTTAGACCAGTAGTAATATTATCCCAGTGAAAGGGAGTGCTGTAAGACAATGTAAAAATAGAGTAAATATGGCCCATAAATCCACAAACAATCTTCAATATTCATTCTTAGGCTCAATGTATAACATGGATTTTCTCTACCACACATGCGCATATCCATTTCTATTTCATCAGCAATTTTGATACAGCAGGATTTGCGGTTGAATGCTCTACCACAACAGTATGTGTAGCTGTTCTGGTGCTCAGAATTTTTACTGGTGTAGAATTAATAGCTACAAAACTTCACCACAAGTTTTATAGTTATTACCGTACCTATAGCGATTTACTTTACAGTATAGTCTTTCAACCTACAGTATGTGTTTTTTTTTTTTTTAAAGTTGTTCATATCGACTTTACACATCAGCATTAAAATTGATGAAACATACAATTGCTTGAGCTCCATAATTGTGAATATCATCACTGTTGACAAGAGCATTGTGAGGGTGTTAAAGTTAAAATAATGTAATATCCTACTTTTACCCAATCATCACCAATCATTTGCTTAATATAGAACAATCCCCAAAACATATGTTACTGGAGATTATTACAACAGGACCTTGCTAATACAATCTTGTGATCAATTTGAAGAGATAGATTAAAGGCTACAATGACTCAAATTTAATGTTCATTGCTCCCCAAAGAAACAGCCAAACTCATTCCCGAAAATCCCATTAGTAATCTTGGTGACATTAACCCCTTGGTGTCAGGTTACTTTCAATATTATACATTGTATATTGATAGTACCACTTATTAGGCTGTAGACATGGGGTACTATAAAGAAGTACGTATAATGATCCCCTTTTAACCCTGACAGAAAATACATGAACCAGCCTGTCATCTCACTTCAAACCGACATTTTGATATTTTAAATATTTCCCTTGTGTTTGTTATAAGTTCCTAGCCTACACCACAATAATAATAGTAGTTTAGGCTAGGGGGGTTGTCAAAATTTTGAATTTAATTAAATGATATAGACATCACAATAAGTTCATTCCCTAGTATATTTGCATGTTGACAAAACAAATTAATTGTCATTAAACTCGGATGCCCTGTAATATATGGTAACGGCAGCTGCCGACCACTTCTCCTAGCAGGGACTTTCCAGGATGTCTGGGCTGGAGAGTTTCCCCACAGCTGCCAGGCAGGGACTTTCCAGGATCTCTGGGCTGGGGAGTTTCCCCAGAGCTGCCAGTCAGGGACTTTCCAGGATCTCTGGGCTGGAGAATTTCCCTTCGCCATCTGCCTGTACTTTCCCTCACCAACTGTCAGGCAGGGTATTTCCAGCCATGTGGGGATTGGCTGGGGTGGGCACTGCCTCCCTCCAGCTCCCCTATAAAAGGGGCTGTGAGCAGGACCTCAGGGTTAGCCTGGAGAAGAAGGAACTGTTACAAGAATCTGGATTGTTTAAACTGGTTATTTTGTTCAACTTATTTGTGTGAGAATAAACCAAGTGCTTACTTTAAGCAACTCTGTTTTGTGTCCTTCTTGATATTGCTACAATGCATATGCGTGGATAAATCTCCCTGCGGTCATCAAAAACCTTTTTTTTTTTTTGCGTGAGTGTGACTAGTCCATTTTAAAATATCAATACATTGTTTAATATAAACAGATGTCAAATTAAATGCATTCCCTAATATATTTCCATGTTGAAAAAACAAATTAACTGTCATTAAACTCGGATGTCCTGTAATATACATATGTATGGACAAAAGTGCCTGGGGTCTGCAAAAATCTGCAAAAAAAAGAGAAAAAGGAGGACATTTTTTACCTGACTTTGGCAACTTATTTATCTTACTGTATGACAGGTATTGACTTTTTTCTGAATTTCACCTAAGAGTGTTGGGAACTATAAATTAAAAGTGAAATGGTGCTTTAGGCTGATTTACTTTTGCTGCGCCAATACCCTGAAAACACAAAAACTATCCTTGCTATATGGAGAGCCTCTGGCAGTTCTCGCTGATAACTTGGGCAAGGAACCATCGTTCTCAACAATGTATCAAGTCTCACTTATCTGGATGTTTGCCACCCTAGAATCTCAGGAGATACCAGTTATTGTCCTTTATGTGTGCTCTATGCAGGTTGTAATGTTTTCCTTCAACATTACTGTATTTAACTTGGGGAACGGCAAGGAATAATGACCAGATCACTATTTTACAAAAAATAGAACCACTCAGGTAGTTATTTAATAAAACTGTTTTAGTCTGTCCTTGATACTTACAGGAGTAGATATTAAAATCTTTAAAAAAAAGAAAAAAAGAAACATAAAACCCATAATGAGATTTGTTATTCTGGATTTAAACTTGTTCCACTTGTTCATATGTCTTATCACTTAACATGTGATTACTTTGTAGTAGAGGATTAGTGTTCTGTGAGTAGCTTTGCATTTCAGGTGTTTTTTTTTTTTTTTTCTGTAAGAGGCTTAATGTGAAAGTATGTGGGATAATAGCCTTACAATTATTTTTTTTTTTTTTTTTTTTTTTTTATTTGTAAATTGTAAAACCTAAACATATTCTACACAGATAGAAGTTCAAATGAAAATTTAAGGAGTAAGTAGCTTCAAGTTAGTAGTTCTGAGTGTTGTTGATCAAATATTGAGAGTTATTGGGTTGTTTTTTTTTGTGAAGTTCTTTGAACTGTTTTAAAAGGACCAACTGCTTATCAAAATTGCATGAACTTCTCTTGCACTTTGTCTGGTAAGCTTCATCACTGCTATTAATTCAATGTTTGATAAGTTCTTGTCAGACATTAGACCAGCACATAGATGTTTCTGTTCAGGTTCACTAATGACATATTTGTCAGAAGAGATAACAGAACCTGAGGCTGCTTATTCTTTAGGGTATTACATGGGTCGTTGACACCATTGATCACAATATACTATTGGACTGTTGGTCTGCTCATGGTGGTCTCTTGGGCTCGTCTTTGAGTTGCTTTCATTCTGATCTCTGTCACCACTGAATTGTTACGATTGAAAAGTGTGATTGATTGAGGAACTCACACATGGTTTTGTTCTTGCCCCCAACTGTTGTTCAATTTAGATGTTACCCTTGTGCTTCTATCCATTTCCAGTATTTCCTCTAAAATCAATACAATAAAGTCAGGGTGTACTGATAGCAATACTTCTACTAGTGATGGCTTTAAAGAAGTATTTATTGTCAGGTACTGTATTAAATAAATCCATTCATTAATCTGTTAATTTTGAAACAAGAAAAGCTAATTACTAATTGTACTAAATCTGCCTGATAAGTATGTTGGATTGAGTGAAACTCCTGATTTATTTCTTATCCAATCGGATGCATTCTATATTTTACAGTGGTGCTAATTTTAATATGTCATAAGTGTCATGAGGTGTCCCGCAGTGATCTGTTCTAGGCCATTTTCTTTTTAATCGCTATATGCTCCCACCAGGAAATGTAATTTGAAAGAAAGGCTGTGACAGAATCAAAATGATTCTTGGTGATACAGCTCCCTCCTGACCTGTGAGGGCACTGTGTAAAGGCAACACAGTTCCCTGGACTGGTCTTTAACTTCAGTTTCGGTGGTCCCTTTCATATGATTTCTTCTTTAGTCACACAATCTCCTACACTAAATGGATTTGAAAGCAATTTTTCTACTAAATTATCCATTTCTCTTTCTCTCTGCTTCAATCAAATAGTATTCTCTAGTTTTGCAACATAACCGTTTTTTTCTGCCTCCGTTTCTGCTTGTGACCTGAACCCCACAAGGGGTCAGCTGGAGCTGGCCTGCTCTCTCTGTTCCAACAGTAAGATTCATTTCTTCAGTTGCAAGCCACAGTGTTGCATTGCCCGGGCAATAAGATGCAACTTGGGGCATTGCATGCGTTGATATGCCAGATATGACACAGACGATATGATTCTTCTTGCGCAAAAACCTATACTTATTATATATAATAATGTGTGTGTGAGTGAGTGTGACTGACTGCCCGCCCTTATGTATTTATTATTATTATAGTTTTGTGTAATTATTTGTATTATGTATTATTATTATTATTTAGAATTAGGTATTGTGGCAAGGATGTGGTTAAGTCCCCATCCATAAAAACCTTGGGAAGAATGTGATTGGAGCCTTAATGAGGTCATTGGTTGAAGAAGGAGAGTGACTCACTGAAAAAGAGTGCCAAACAGTCGATTGCTATTATTTGTGTGAAGTTGTACAAAGGTACACATTTTATATTTTCGTATTTAGTTTTGTGTACCTTTTGTTTTGGCCCGTGTGCCCTTTTGTTTTTGTTTTTGTAAAGTCTTTTATTTATTATTTAATAAATATACTGCTGTGGACATTTCAACCCTGTAACCCTGGTTGCTTGTGTGCTGCTTCTTGAAAGTAAGACTTGTTTTCTTACAGAGAACATTAACAATAGCTATTTGCAGAGAGATGTGTGCGTATTATGAGGTCTACTTAGCTGAAATTTATAAAGGAGTGTCACAAAGATAGCTGGAGAGGGGGACGTCAGACCAGAAACAGGAACCAGGAAATAAACGACAGAGAGGTGGAGTTGCGTGGAGCTGAGCGCTTGCTTGCACTCAGCATTTAATGAAAGAACAGAAAAGAAAAGAAAAAGGCTGTAACAAACAAAAACACACAGGACACTGCACATTCGCCAAAACAAAGAGAAAAACAAAACAGACTATACAGACAAACACGGTGAGCAGATATTTTTAACTATTATTATTATTACTATTATTATTACCTCAGTCTCCAATCCTGTTCTCCAAAACACAAGCAAAGCACACATGGCCTCAATGGCCACCTCCCCCCTTAAAATCCCAAAAGTCTCACTCAAAGTCCTGGGCCAAGAACAGGGACTTTAAGGGGTTTATGGGCGGCAATGTTGCCAGTAGCCAGGCTGCTACTGGCCATGCCATCAGCAGGCATGCTGACAGTGGGGCGAATCTATTCTCCCGCTGTACCACTGGCAGTGGAAATGCTGTCAATGGTGAGGCTATCAGCAGACATGCTGACAGCTCCCAGACTGACTCCTTCAGCCGGGGCAAGTCCAGCAGCGGAAAATCTGCTGGGGTTGGTGGTCTCCAGACCTCTCCCCCCTTTATAGCTGGCAGCTCCCTCTGGGGGGACTCCAGCCCCCAGAACTCCGGAGGGAAACTGCTGTGGGGGAAGGTGGTCTCCTGACCTCTCCCCCCTTTATAGCCGGCAGCTCCCTTTGGGGAGACTCCAGCCACACTGACCCCTGCGGCCAAGCAGAGCTGACTGCAACCCCTGGTGAAGCAGTTCCAGTGACCCCAGACGATGCGGAGCGACAGGCAACCCCAGGCGATGCGGAGCGACAGGCAACCCCAGGCGATGCGGAACAGCTGGCAACCCCAGGCGATGCCAGGCAGGCATCCTTGGGCGAAGTGAGGCAGATATCCTTGGACGAAACGAGGCAGGCATCCTTGGGCGAAGCGAGGCAGGCATGCTTGGGTGAAGCGAGGCAGGCATCCTTGGGTGAAGCGAGACAGGCATCCTTGGGCAAAGCAAGGCAGGCATACTTGGGCGAAGCGAGTCAGACATCCTTGGGCAAAACGAGGCAGGGAGTCAGGACAAGCTGGGGTGTGGGTATTGGCCCTATTCTTGGCCTCTGCTGCCGGGCAGTTCTTTCCCATGCTTCCCTCAGCAGCCTATTCAAGGGCTTCTGAGGACTGCCAGCATCTAGTCCTGGTCCTTCTGGTGCAGGGAGAGGCAGCTCCTGTTCCTCTCCCCATGATGGTGATGGAGGCAGAGGCAGCTCCAGCTCCTCTCCTCATGATGGTGGGGGAAGTGATAAGAGCAGGCATTCATCCTCTGCTTGTTGGGGAAGTGATACTAGTAGGCATTCATCCTCTGCTGGCAGAAAGGGACCCAGCAGTCATTCACCCTCTGCTGGTGGACAGGGACCCAGAAGCATTCACCCTCTGCTGGTGGACGGGGACCTAGCAGGCATTCACCCTCTGCTGGTGTAGGTGGTGGAGGCAGAGGCAGCTCCTGCTGCTCTGCTCCTGCCGGTGGAGGAGGCAGAGACAGCTCCTGCTGCTCTGCTCCTGGCGGTGGAGGAGGCAGAGGCAACTCCTGCTGCTCTGCTCCTGGCGGTGGAGGTGGCAGTGGCAGCTCAAGCTGCTCTGCTCCTGCCGATGGAGGTGGTGAAGGAGTGTAGTCTCCTGCCGACGGAGGTGGGAGTGGATTGTAGTCTCCTGCTGACGGAGGTGGGAGCAGCTTGTAGTTTCTTGGTGACGGAGGTGGGAGCGACGTGCAGCCTACCCTTGTTACAGGGAACTGGTGCGGCTCTCCCTCACTTGCAGGGGACTGGTGCGGCTCTCCCTGTTGCTCTGGAGACAGCAGTGGGACCTCTCTCTCTGGCACTGGAGATGGCAGCAACGGCTCCTCTCCCTCTGGTGCTGGAGACGGCTCCTCTCCCTCTGGCTCTGGAGGCAAAACCAGCAGGCATTCTTCCTCAGCTGATGGAGAAAGGAGCTGCAAGTTATTTCCCTTCAGCACAATGAGGATGCAGGTAGGCGTGGCTCCCACTTGGAATGCAACCTGCTGGGGCAGTCCCATATCGGCAGCCAAGTAGTTGATCATCACGGCTGCCGGGTTCACGAAGGGCACTGGGTAGAAATGTTGTTCCAAGCATTCCCAACATTCCCCATCTCTGGCACACAGCAGGTCAACAACTAGTGGGAGGTCCTCCCCGCTCCACTCCGGGTCCGACACCCAGTCCAGCATCTCTTCAGAGGACGGGAAAGGCTCTGTCTCCTCCCTCCTGGGCTCTAGTTCCTCCTCTTCATCCTGCAGAAGTTGCTGCCGCTTTCCTCTCCCGCTTCTTCTACCCATTTCTTTATTTATTTATTTATTTTTTTCCCACACTCAAAAAAAACAAACAACCGTCTTTTTTTTTTTTCCAAAAAACTGCGGTCCCTCTTCTGGTCTGCATCTAGGAGGTGCTGTTAATCCCAGTCTGACACCACGTGTCACAAAGATGGCAGGAGTGAGGGACGTCAGACCAGAAACAAGAA
Source organism: Polyodon spathula (assembly GCF_017654505.1). NCBI lineage: Eukaryota > Metazoa > Chordata > Actinopteri > Acipenseriformes > Polyodontidae > Polyodon > Polyodon spathula. The sequence goes on from NC_054534.1 coordinate 99,332,394, forward strand.
CCAGGAAATAAACAAGCTTTTGGGTGGAAAGTTGGGTGGAGCTGAGCGCTTGCTTGCGCTCAGCATTTAATGAAAGAACAGAACAGTATATAAAAAGGCTGTAACAAACAAAAACACACAGGACATGGCACATTCGCCAAAACAAAGAGATGAACCAAACAGACTACACAGACAAACACAGTGAGAAGATATTTTTAACGATTATTATTATACTATTATTACCTCCGTCTCCAATCCCGTTCTCCACTCATTGAACACGCAACAACCCTGAGTGAGTGAAAACATGCTGCTTTTATGCAGCTGTAATGAGACTCGATTGCTAATCAATCATTCAATTGAAGTTGCGTTACAGCTGCACATGAATTAATAAAGTTTTTAGTTGCATGTGAAGTGCTGTGCAATCCTTGTGTCTAAATACAAATATACATTTTCAACACATGTGCTACACAGACCCGTTTATATCCTGTGTACCAATTGTCTGAGAGTGATTGGGACAAATGTAATATTTGTGGGTATACACTGTATAGGAAAGACAGGCAGGACAGAAGAGGAAGAGGGGTAGCCCTATACATAAGAAACAGTCTTGAAGCCCAGGTGTTAAACCTGGACAAAGAAAACAAAGCCGAATCAATATGGGTCAGAATAACGGACAAAAATTCAAAGGGCATAATAATAGGAGCATGCTATAGACGCAAAATAATCTGTTATACAATGACATTAGAAAAGCGTGTAGCAAAGGAGAAGCCATACTAATGGAGGATTTCAACTTCCCCCATATAAAATGGGAAAACCCGGTGGGGAGCACGACGGATGAAATTGAAATGGTGGAAATGACAAATGACTGCTTCCTAACACAATTTGTCGAGACATCGACTAGAGGGGAGGCATGCATTGATTTAGTCTTTTCAAATAACGAAGACAGAATAGCTAAAACAGAGGTCAAAGAACCACTAGCAAACTCAGACCACAACATGGTCTAATTTGAAATATTTTTTAAAACCCCCAAAGTAATGACTAAAGCTAAGGTTTACAATTTTAGAAAAGCAAACTATGAAGGTATGAAACAGAGACTAACAGAAGTAGATTGGAGTAAAATAGAGAAAACACCCACAGAAGAAGGATGGTTGTTCTTCAAAAATGTAGTAATAGAGGTGCAAAACAATTACATCCCTAAAGTAGACAAATCTAAATGTAAAACTAAATTGCCAAAATGGTTTAATAGATCAATTTAAAATAAATTCAGCAAAAAAAGGCACTTTATAGAGCGTTAAAAAAGGACCAAAAAGAAAGTACACAGAAAGAGTACACAGAACTGCAAACGCAAGTCAAAAAGGAAGTTAGAAAAGCCAAGAGAGAAATAGAAATAAACATTGCTAAGGGAGCTAAAACCAATTCCAAAATGTTTTTCCAATATTACAACAGAAAGAGAACATTAAAAAAGGAGGTTAAATGTCTAAGAGATACAAATGGCGAAATCGTAGATGAAGAAAAAAAAATAGCAAATATATTAAATGATTACTTTTCACAAGTTTTTACAAAGGAGGATACAGACAACATGCCCCACATGTCATCCAGTTCCTATCCAGTTTTAAATAACTTTAGCATAACCAAGGCAGAAGTATTAAAGGGACTAGGAGCTCTTAAAATAAACAAATCCCCTGGGCCGGATGAGATCCTCCCAATAGTAATCAAAGAAATAAAATAAGTTATTTACAAACCGCTAACCAAGATCATGCAACAGTCTCTTGACACAGGGATGGTACTGACAGACTGAAAAATTGCAAATGTAATAGTGATCCACAAAAAGGGAAACAAAACTGAACCAGGTAACTACAGACCAGTAAGCCTGACTTCTATTATACGCAAACTTATGGAAACTATAATAAGATCCAAAATGGAAAATTACCTATATGGTAACAGTATCCTGGGAGACAGTCAACATGGTTTTAGAAAAGGGAGATTGTGTCTAACTAACTTGCTTGATTTTTTTGAGGATGCAACATCGATAATGGATAAGTGCAAAGCATATGACATAGTTTATTTAGATTTCCAGAAAGCTTTTGACAAAGTCCCACACAAAAGATTAATTCTCAAACTGAACACAGTTGGGATTCAAGGAAACACATGTACATGGATTAGGGAGTGGTTAACTTGTAGAAAACAGAAAGTACTGATTGGAGGTGAAACCTCAGAATGGAGTGTGGTAACCAGTGGTGTACAACAGGGATCAGTATTAGATCCTCTGCTATTCCTAATCTACATTAACGATTTATATTCTGGTATAGTAAGCAAAATTGTTAAATTTGCAGACGACACAAAAATAGGAGGAGTGGCAAACATTGCTGCAGCAGCAAAGTTCATTCAAAATGATCTAGACAAGATTCAGAACTGGGCAGACACATGGCAAATTACATTTAATAGAGAGAAGTGTAAGGTATTGCACGCAGGAAATAAAAATGTGCATTATAAATATCATATGGGAGATATTGAAATTGGAGAAGGAATCTATGAAAAAGACCTAGGAGTTTTTGTTGACTCAGAAATGTCTTCATCTAGACAATGTGGGGAAGCTATAAAAAAGGCCAACAAGATTCTCGGATACATTGTGAAAAGTGTTGAATTTAAATCAAGGGAAGGAACGTTAAAACTGTACAATGCATTAGTAAGACCTCATCTTGAATATTGTGTTCATTTATGGTCACCTTGCTACAAAAAGGATATCGCTTCTCTAGAAAGAGTGCAAAGAAGAGCGACCAGAATTATTTCGGGTTTAAAAGGCATGTCATATGCAGACAGGCTAAAAGAATTGAATCTGTTCAGTCTTGAACAAAGAAGACTACGCGGTGACCTAATTCAAGCATTCAAAATACTAAAAGGTATTGATAGTGTCGACCCAAGGGACTTTTTCGACCTGAAAAAATAAACAAGGACCAGGGGTCACAAATGGAGATTGGATAGAGGGGCATTCAGAACAGATAATAGGAGGCACTTTTTCACACAGAGAATCGTGAGGGTCTGGAATCAACTCCCCAGTAATGTTGTTGAAGCTGACGCCCTGGGATCCTTCAAGAAGCTGCTTGATAAGATTCTGGGATCAATAAGCTACTAACATCCAAACGAGCAAGATGGGCCAAATGGCCTCCTCTCGTTTGTAACCTTTTTTATGTTCTTATGACTATACACCAACATTAACACACAACATAAAATACACACATGGTACTTTGCCACAGGGAATGCAGAGCTTTTTTCCCCACTATAGACTATAAGTTTCCTGTCCTCATCCATATCCAGAATAACCTACCCCATTCACAAAGATGCCAGTGCAGATACTGGCCCTTCTTTTTTTTACAATTTGCATAATCGTATCCGTCCATCCAACCGTCTCTGGCTGGCTGTCACACCACATGATGAACACAATACCTGGCTTGATCTTGCACTTACCTTCATCAAACCTGTATTATAAAAGCTTATAAATCCTGTTTTAAATTGACTTGGCTATAATCTGACATAATTAAACAGACAGTTTCTTAACCTGTACATTTACAATTTAGGAGTACAATTCACAAGTAGCTTTATTCGTTAAGGATAGCAACAACTTACAGGATAACTCAGTCAAATATTTTGCCAACATTTAATGAAAATAGAGGTAGCATGCCATGATTGTCGCACTATTAATCCTGAAAAAAAAAATCCCTTGACCATGTGCTCTTTTTAATTTGACAAAGGTTTACAACAAATATCTATGTCCCGCACAAGTGGGTGTAATTTCATTGTAATTAAGGATGGTCTATGCTAATATTTCATGTGGCTGTTTTTTTTTTTGTTTTGGTTTTTTTTTTTGTATTACAGATGTTTCTTTTTTCCAGTGTTGCTAGTGGTCTGAATACCTATTGCTACATTCAGTTCAGTGCATACAACTTACAGCATTCATGTCGCAGAGATGAGAGAATTGCCTGGGGCTGCCATTACAGAGCTGTACAAAATGGAATGGTTCAGGCTTAATGGATCAACTCACCTGCAGCCCGAAAGGTTAGACAGAAGCAGAGGTCATTTGAGCAATGTCGTACTAAAGTCAGTTGAAGTCTGTACAAAATATTGCCATTATATTACATTGACAATTAAACAGTTTGCAAATTCAAAGGTTGAAGACAAAACAAAAATGCAAGGCAAATATAGAACAGTTGATTGAATGGCTGCACACTCGTGAGTAGTACAGCAGTCAGAGTAGAGCAAGCATGCATATATATATTATAATATATATATATATATATATATATATATATATATATATATATATGTTATATATTTTCATTCCATAGTACAGGACAGAGGCATAGCGCAAAACAGCGACCAAGCAGTCATAGACCTTGTTAAACCTACGCTGTAGTCTTCATTTCTATTACCATGCAATGAAAAGCATTTTTAGTTGCCCTCCAATAGGCAAACAGCATGCGAAAATGTAAATGTGTAAATTCGTTTTCTGTGAATGCTAGCACGGGAACACAGAAATACATGCTCTCTGTGTTTAGAAGCATGAGAAATGGATTATTCTAAATAGCAATATATGAATTACAACTTTAATTGAAGAAGCATCTTCTGTCTGCCAGTTTATAAGTAGGTCAGACATCAAAATGAATGAAGGACAGGGTCTGGATTAGGCAGAATTATTTGTTTTAATACGTAATCTTACTTTGTTTGATGTGGAAATCCTTCACTGTTTATGTTTTAGTAAGAAATATATTTGTAAACTCTTGGTCAACACTAGTTTGTCCTTTGTTTTTTTTTTTTGGTAATGGATTTCCGTGATCAGTCATAAATTCCCAGGTAAAACTAAAAAGCAAGAAATTCAAGCTATCAAACTTTCAACTAATGCCTTGATCAATGTTTTGATTAAAACATTTTCCCAAACAGGTGCCTAGATTTGCAGTAATGGAGCAGAGATTAAAAAAAAAAAGGCAATGACAAATTAAGTCTTCTCATGTTACATCGTAAGCGTCCCCCAAACCTATTTGAGACACCACCATCTTGGGGAAATGGGGAAGTTCAGTTTTCATCCCCATCCAACCCATGACCCTTTAATTTAGAGCAAAGATGTCCAGTATGTGTCATTTTCGTTATGTGGATGACAGTACACTATACTATCGAGAACCAATTTCAATATTAGTACATACCAAGACAAGCAAACTTCTTACTGAGGATTGACCAATCAGAAGCTTATTAGGTTGCTAAGATTTAATTATGTTATTGAGGATCAACTTGAGACCACCAAAATCATATAGTGGCTGACTGCACGCGATTAGCTTAGGCACCGCTGCACGGCGCTTCGGTGCTTGGCTGTGCCCAGCGCCTTGGTGCTCGGTGCACACAGTACTCGGCACACACGCCGGATAATGGAAACAGGCTATTGTTACAGACAAACCCTGCCTTCCAACCCAAGCTGATTATGGCTTTCCACTTGAACCAGTCAGTGGAATTAGAAGTTTTCCATCCCCGTCCTTTTGATTCAGAGGACAGGAAACTGAATTCTCAATTGAGAGAGTATATGGAAAGCCCTCGCCAAACAGAAGCTGGCTCGCTGGATTGTGGACACAGTATCGACTGCTTATAATGAGGCCAGCCAAACCGACCGGGGAGGGTGGCCACACATTCTATTAGAGGGGTGGCCACATCATGGCGCTCGTTCAAGCCGCATCATTGGCTGGGCCACTCCTCATACATTCACCATGTTCTATCAAATCAATGCGGTATATCCTTCTATGCCTTCATTATATACAAGGGTCCTTGAGGGTGTATGCTCGTACCACCAACACAAACACCATCAAAGAGACCTTTGCTGCCAAAATAACCATGAAAATGTGGCTCAAATTTACAACAAGTTCAAGGAAAGTGTAATAATGAATAGCTAGCCACTGAACTTCATTAATATATCATTTCATAACTGAACAAATCAGCAAAGACTGAAAGACCAGAGTTTTATGTGTTGTTTCTGTGTAGCCCACATTTATTAAACCAGTTACCTATTCTACCTGTCTATACAGACAGTATAAAAGAACAAGCATTTTTGTTTACTACAAACATAGGTGTCTAGTTAGTCAATAAATAAAGTATCATAACTTTACACCTAATTAAAAATATAAGGGGCTTGCAAGAAAACAAAGATACAGTTGTGTATTGCAGATAATATTTTGCCCATTCCCCAGTGAATAGAGTTAATAAGAACTGTTCAATATAATAAAGTAACCTGATTTTTAAAAATTATTATAATTATTATTAGTCGTAGTCATAGTCCTAGTATTGTTCATACACCTTCTGTTTAGTCTCTGTATCACTGTTTTCAATACATTAAATCAGACACATAATTCCTATACACCTCTGGTTTAAATAAGGGTATACAATGTAATTAAAAAATAAATAAATAAATAAATAACCAGCATGCATGGTTGCAGTGCCGAACCGGTGCAGATGACCAAAACAAGGGGTCAGGGGTTGAGCCACTATTTTATCCATCTTTAGGTACTTTTCACTCATTGCAGCTGTGAGCTAATATTTAAAAAAAAATAAATAAAAAAGAAAAATCTATTTTTTTGGACATGGAAGGGAGTTTTTCACCAGATTTGGAGACATTTTTCGTGATTAGATTGCCTTATGAATACTTTTATTAAAGTGTCACTAATATTAATAAATGAAATACGTTTCTTGTCCGCATTCTATCAGTGTAATTTTTTTTTTTTTTATTCAAATAGCTTACTTGTGTATTTATTTCTCCTTTTTGAGGCTGAAAAGAATTAGTGCTACAGCAATAAACTGCTGATGTATAGTCTATGCAGGAATGTGGTTTATTTAAAATGTCTTGCTAATGTTTAATACAAGAAACAAATGTGTTACATAAGATATAATATTAAGACTCTGGAAAGGACAAGAAGTAAGGGTGGGTGTTAAGCCCCTTATTTGAATATGTTTTTCATTATGTGGGTCCGTAGTAAAATCCACTTTGTAGCAACAGGTCTTCAATTCACATTATTAGCCACTGAAGAACAAGAGCCCTGTAGCACTTCTTCACTTGGACTAATTGTTTGGCAAACATTTAAATCCACATCTTTGTATTTCCATTATATTGCAGTGGGTTTCAGAGAGGCAGCTGCGGCCCTGCAGACATTATTATGGTGTGTGATTCAGATTTTTCAGTACTTTCCAATAACATATATACAGAGATACAAAGACCTCCACAAGAGTGTGAGGCTTTTCAGATGGGAGGAACATTATATCTGCTCCATTCACTGGCCTGACCTTTTAATGCTTAGTTAAACAACGTATCTTTTATTAGCAGCTCAGCAGTACTAATTACACTATGTAACACAATTTTTGTTCCTGGGTAGTAAGTGTTATTTCCTAATTGCTTATGCCTCAAAAGTATAGAAAATGGCTATTATTCTCCACAAACTTTGCTTTTGTGACCAGGCAGTGATATTTTGAAATGTACCTATTTCCAATGAGAACACGGGCGAATTTGTGTCTTTCGTTTACATAGTCAGAAAAAAACAACATATGAATCCAAATTAACATGTATTTATACTAAAGTAATACAAAAATGACTACAAAATATTTAGAAGTGAGTAGTTTTTCGAGGTTTACGATTATACTGTAAATCACTTTCACGAATCAGCCCCCAAATGTAGTCTCCCATCATATTCTCGTTATACTGTCCTTGGTAGCGTCATTCAGAGTCCAATATATCCTGGTGGAAGCGCTCGCCTTCCGAGTACGCTTCCATGTTCTCCTTCAATTTATCAAGATGAGCATCAAGGATATGGACTTTGAGGGACATCCTACAGCCCATTGTGCCGTAATTCTTCACCAGAGTCTCAACCAGCTCCACATAGTTTTTGGCCTTGTGATAGCCCAGGAAGCCCTGAACCACTGCGACAAAGCTGTTCCAAGCCGCTTTCTCCTTACTAGTGAGCTTCTTGGGGAATTCATTGTACTCCAGGATCTTCTTTATCTGTGGTCCGACGAAGACACCGGCTTTGACCTTTGCCTCAGACAGCTTAGGGAAGAAGTCTTGAAGGTACTTGAAGGCTGCCGACTCCTTATCTACAGCTCTGACAAATTGTTTCATAAGGCCCAATTTGATGTGCAGTGGTGACAACAGCACCTTCCGGGGGTCCACCAGTGGCTCCCACTTGACGTTGTTCCTCCCCACAGAGAACTCGGTCCGCTGTGGCCAGTCCCGCCTGTGGTAGTGTGCCTTGGTGTCCCTGCTGTCCCAAAGGCAAAGATAGCAGGGAAACTTGGTAAAACTGCTTTGGAGACCCATCAGGAATGCCACCATTGTAGCCTCTTGATGCCATATCAGAAAAATTCAGATATGTATCCACTTAGGCAGCTGGAACTAAACTGAAAAATATTGCAGTCACAATTAATCCTAAATATTACAGCTGTGGCCAAAAGTGTTGTATCAACTTATATAATTAACTCATTTTCCTTAATAAAGTCAAATAAAATCTTTTGAATAATGTTACTTTAGCACATTAAATTACATGCCGCTTTGTAGTTTTCCACAAACTTAATGCAAAAATGACAAAAATTGACATTTTGAAATCTAACATGAAATGACTATTATGACTTCCCTGCAGACTTTCGCGATATTTGATTACATTATATTAAATAAAAGATCTAAATTATGTTTTTTTTTTTTTTTTATTAAATTATGCCTTAATCCTAAAATTCTAGATGATGCAAAATGTTTGGCAATAGCTGTATCCATTTATCGGGGATGATGAATGAAAACAAAAAAAGATACATGGCTTTGTTTCTTTACTAACTCTGCCCTGAATGGGCTGAAGTCTATTAGCACTTTTTGTTTTAATCAGATCAGGTGTTATTACACATTTGAGTTATTTTCATCAGCATGCTTTTTTTTTTTTTTATTACATACATAATACGGTTTGGACTCCTTAAACAGCATCTCATAAATCTCTGTTCTGTATTTGCTCACTTTACAATAGCCACATAGATGAAATGTACTGCATTCATTGATCCATGTTTCCTAGTGTCTGCCTTTCTGCCAGGGGGATAATTCTTAATTTGTGCATCTTCAGAGACAGCTTCTTACTGTCTGCAAGGCTATAACACGCAGGTCCTGTTTACAAAAGTACTTGGTATTGATTTTAGTTTTTTGAATGACAGTCAGTTTGGTCTTCACTAAACTGTCATCGATCTCTGATAACCCTGTTTTTGAATTGCATTTTACACACTAATAATTAACATATTCATGTGCATTTTACATGCATTGTGTATTCATCTCTGTTGCTACACAGTAATGATCAAGAAATGAAGATCTTTACAAGTTCTAAACCCTTTTGGTTATGCGTCTGGAATCTGTGGAAAGAGTTAGCAGGGATGTACAGTAGATAACAATTAGAAGCAGAAGTGAATCCATGGCTACTTTTTTAACAACAATGCAAATCCTTGATGTTTTCTGATTCTCTGACTTTCTACCTACAGTACATCTTAAGCATCCCAAAGTCAAAATCAGAGACCATTGCCAGTACTGAAGGCATCGTTTAGGGAGGTTCAATCCACAAGAGTATACCGATGCCGTCATCAAAAGGCAATAAATGTGCATTGGACTGCAATTTTTGCACCATGGTGTAGAGATGATCAGGAGGATAAATGTTGTCAGCATCTACACGATTCCTATTTTGACCATCTGTTCATTGGATCTACATTGATAAAGGTTTAAAACAATTGGTATTAGTGCTGTGTTTAATTTGTTTTAATGGTTTTGGCCACAATGAATGTAGATCAAGGGGTTCCTAATGTAACCACAGTCAATCCTGCTCCAGAAGAAAACTGCATTATAAAAATGCTCTTAACCATTAGACCTCTGAATGGCTTTGTAACTTGGCACACAAATTGTGCACTTAATCAGTGCAAACATTATGATGAGAGCCAAAGTAACTAATTGGAATATGCATTTGTTATGTTGTTATGCTACATGGTGCAGAAACACTTAAAAAAAAAAAAAAAAAAAAAAAAAAAAAAAAAAAACACACGAAAAAGATTCATTTCAAGGGCATGTTATGTTCTCTGAAAAAGAAAAACTTTTTTTATTCATGCATATTGATTTTTAAAAAAATAATCGAGAGCACTGTCCATTATTGCTCATAAAGACCCTAAGAATAAACGTGTATTATGTCATTGCAATCACTCAGGTGAAATAATGTCTTGTAATTTGCCCAAACATCAATATTTTTCAACAAAACTTTCAGGAAGTATTGTAAGATCCCTCAGGTCACAGAATAGCCCATTTTTATACATGTATCTCTAAGCAGAATACATCATAATAAAAAATCAAAACATCATGTTGAAAAAAAAAAAAGCTTGTATGGGTTTATGAAGTACTTTATAATTTTTCCTTGAGTGTTCTGAAACAAGGACACCCATTCCAAAATGCTACTGTAAAAATTGTTTTTTTTTTGTAAACTTTTATAGTAAGAGAGTCAACTACAGCCAAAAAAAACCCCGGTCCTTGAGGACCTGCAGAAAAACATAGTGAAAAATGCTTGGTCCTTAAATGGTTAAATGTACTCATAGTTTTTGTAAGAGTTACACGTCTGTCTAGATTGTTTCTTATTTAGTATGTAAAGTTATCTGCTTGAACAATGATTTGACTGTTTATTGAATGTATGTAAACAGAAAACATCTACTATGATTACATTCTAATTTCTGCAGCAAAGTTAAAACAAATGCAAATGTAAAGTGTTAAAAAAGAATATGAATGACCAAATAAAACATGTTTATTTTGAAAGATACTAGACAATGTTATGATGTCTGTGGCAGGCTGGTGAGTGGATAGAGGCCCAGAGTCTGCAGTTCAAAAAAAAATAAAAATTTTATTATAAATAACACAAAACAAAAGTGCACAATGGCAAAATAAAGGGATTTAAACACACACACAAAAAAAAAAAAAAAACAATACAAACTTACAAAAACAAGGTTTCCCAGCTGGGCAATGCCTTCACTGGATTCAAATTTACCAAACCAAAACCAAACACCAACCTGCTTCCTCAGCTCCCTCCTCCTAAATGAGAAGCAGAGGCCTCCTTTTATGTCAGGTGGCTGGGCGCTGATTGATCGTTAATTAACCTAATCAACTAATCAACCCCAGCCACCTGAACATAATAAACCCAGGCAGGTAGGGGAAGTTAACCCCATCCCTGCCAATTTAAAAAGGGCAGAGCTTTGCTCTGCCACACACCTCCCCCCATGTACAACGTACACCGGCCGCAATCGGCCAACTCCCCCCTTCCCCCCACCCCCCCCCCCCTCCCCCCAAGAGTCCAATTATGTCCCTTGGGTGGGCTGTTATGGTGGGTGGTGGTGGGCGGGGTTGATGTCGGAGCCCCCAAGCCTTCTTTGGTTGAGGGGGCCCCTGATCTCCAAGGTAGTACGGTGACGGCGGCCCGGCTCCCTCTAGCGGCGGAGGCGGCCCGGCTCCCTCTAGCAGCGGAGGCGGCCCGGCTCCCTCTAGCGGCGGAGGCGGCGACGGCAGTGGACCCTTGGCAACCCTAGAAAACAAAAAGGAGACACCAGCAGTCCCAAGCGATGTGGAGCAGCAGGCAACCCCAGGGGATGTGAAGCAGCAGGCAACCCCAGGCGATACGAATGTGTTATCTTTGAGCGGAGCGGGTGTGGCATCCCTGGGAGGTGCAAGGCAGGCATCCTTGGGCCATAGCTCCTCCCTCTCTGGCTCTGAGAGCGGTGGCTCCTCCCTCTCTGGCTCTGGGAGCGGCGGCAGCTCCTCCTCCCTCTCTGGCTCTGGGAGCGACGGCAGCTCCTCCTCCTCTCTGGCTGGGAGCGACGGCAGCTCCTCCTCCCTCTCTGGAAGGCGGCTCACCCCTCTCTGGCTCTCGGGAAGGCGGCTCACCCCTCTCTGGCTCTCGGGAAGGCGGCTCACCCCTCTCTGGCTCTCGGGAAGGCGGCTCACCCCTCTCTGGCTCTCGGGAAGGCGGCTCACCCCTCTTTATTGGAGTGACTGGGGCAATCTACCGCCAGGTAATTAACCACCATGAGGGTAACCTCTGGGAAGGATGCTGGGTGGTGTTGTTCCTCCCACTGTTCCCACCTCTCCCCATCTCGACGCCACAGCGTGTTGATAACTATGGGGAGATCGTGGACGAGGTCTGCCTCAGGGTGCATCAACCAGTCCCAGATCTCCTGGGACGGTGGTGAAGGTGGTGGTGCTGGAGGTGGTGGGGTGGCCCCTGATGCCCGGGGTGAACACTGCACCTCTTCCTGGGCCTAGTTGTAGGGGCATCCTGCCCAGTTGTGGCCGTCCTCTTCACACCGACCACACCAGTTTGCCGGTGGCACGTCTGGGCAGGACCGCCAATGATGGTCCTCCTTCCCACACCAGGAACACCACCGGAAGAGGCTGGCCAGGTCCTCCAGCAGTGGCTGCAGCAGCTTACATTTCTTCAACTGCTGCTTTTCCTTCCTGCCTTTGCCGCTGTCTGCTCTACTTTCCCATAATCCCCCCAAAAAATAAAATTAAAATAGTTCTCCCAAAAATTAAAAAAAAAAAAAAATAAATAAAATACTGCTCTGAGCCTCTAGGTGGCACTATCCCACTCTGACACCAAATGTGGCAGGCTGGTGAGTGGATAGAGGCCCAGAGACAGTATGCAGTTCAAAAAAAATAACAATTTTATTATAAATAACACAAAACAAAAGTGCAGAATGGCAAAATAAAGGCCCCAAATAATCAACCCCAGCCACCTGAACATAATAAACCCAGGCAGGTAGGGGAAATTAACCCCATCCCTGCCAATTTAAAAAGGGCAGAGCTTTGCTCTGCCATAATGTCTATAATGAGATGTCAATGAAACTTATGCTATAACCAAGTTTTCGGGATACAGAATGAGGATCTGTCAAGATGTGAGTGTTACTGTAATAATAAAATGTCCACAAGTAAAGTAGATTTACAAAAATGTCCCATTTTATTCCAAAACAATCCCCTGTACCAGCAATGATATCAGGGATAAACAACAAAATAATACAACAAGAATAATCACAGTTCACGGTGCATGGGTTGAGAGGTTGTGGTAGTGTAGATGATCAGAGTGCTGGAACAGGTTGTGGGTGTGTGGCAGTGTAGATGATCAGAGTGCTGGAACAGGTTGAGGTGGTGTGGCAGAGTAGATGATCAGAGTGCTGAAACAGGTTGTGGGTGTGTGGCAGTGTAGATGAGTCTTGGAACAGGTTGAGGGGGTGTGGCAGTGTAAATGATCAGTCTTGGAACAGGTTGTGGGTGTGTGGCAGTGGAGATGATCAGAGTGCTGAAACAGGTTGTGGGTGTGTGGCAGTGTAGATGATCAGAGTTTTGGAACAGGTTGAGGGAGTGTGGCAGTGGGGATGATCCGAGTGCTGAAACAAGTTGTGGGTGTGTGGCTGTGTAGATGATGCAGGCTGTAGTGCTGGCTTTGTTGTTTCAGCTCCCATAGTACTCGCCTGCCAAAACAAAACAACAAGCAGCGGCTTGTCAGTGTGTAAGTGTAAGGGTCCGTATTCACGTAGCTGAATCCCCTTTGTTCTGCTAAACAGGATTCAGCACATTACCTTAGTTCAGGACCTGAGGTCTGGCTCGGCATGTTTTGTACTGTGTGTAATCTTCTGAGGCTAATGTGTTTGGAATTTACAACCAGTTGTCATGGCAGATCTGTGTTTGCCATGCTGCAGGGGATGTAGTGGATCGTATTTAATTTTATTTGTGGATTACAAACAAGATTTCAAAATTCAAATTTAAACAAACATTTTACTTAAGCAAGTAGGTGGTCTTATTCTTTACCTTGTTAGTCAAACACAAGGTCTGATCAGCCATTACTTGTTTGAAGGTAGTGAAGGTGTGAGCCTGTGACACAAGAATCTGCCATTTGCTTATATTGTAGTGCTGCAGACTGCACAAGGATGCAGGTTTCTGATCCTCAGAATAAATGGTTTTAAGTAAAATATGATTCTAATTATTTAACCTGGATATACCTTGGGATGAAGAGAAATTTTGTTTCAAAAGAGGTCCTGGGGAAATTAACAATTGAACGCTTCAGGAAATAGAAACAGTGGTTAGATAAATGATTATTTTCTTCTGATTCAGTGAACATGCATTTCTAACCATTCGAAATGGGAATTAAAGCTATCTGCTTTCAGAGAAAGTGACAGATGAATCTTTTTCTGAAAAAAAGGATTTGAGAAATTAAAACTTTATAACAAAAGTATAACAGAGACTGAGATTGGTGGGGAGGTATGCAATTATGACAGAGAACAAATTAATCCTAGTCAACAATTTCCCTCCTGACCTGTGAGGGTGCTGTATAACAGGAACCGTGAGCCTTGTAGTGGATGGTCTGGCAGTTCATTCCAGGGTCAGTTGGAAGCCAGCCATCCAAGAAGGAGGCAGAGTCACAGTGCCCAAAGTCATATAGTTAAAGTCAACTATAACAGGGTGGAAGCTGGGCATTGACCGGAGACCCTGCATACTGCAATAGAGCATCTAAACCACTTGCATCTGTGGTTTTAGAGATTTTAACCTCATCTAATCTCATCTCTCTGACAGGGGCCTGGACAGAATCTGTAATGGCACTGTAGCACACAACACATGTTAACCTATAAAGTGGAGTTTGGGAGAGGAACTTGGCCCCCTTATATCATAACATCTCTCATCAACTAAATCTACTCTATTTAGCCATCAGTCACCCCTATGAGGTTGTCTTGTGTTCTGGTGTAAAGCTCAGCGGATTGCAAGAAGGACATCTGATTACTCATCAGCAAAAGAAAAATGTAATATGGAGTACTCCCAGTGCCTCTCGTCCTCGTATTCAGCCAATTTTCATTATTTCTTGTCTGTAGCAAAGCATTCTCCTGAAGCTTCAAACCAGGGATTCTTCAATTCTTCAACCATTCTTCTCTCATCCAGCGTCTGTGTTAGATCTGAATCTGGTCCCCCAACCAGGTTACTTTATCTCTACCTGCCGCCCAAGGAGTTAATCTCCGCCGATCCAAGCAACTCTGGGCGCAGGATGCATCTCCAGAGCGACTGTACTGGAAGGACTGGATGCTCAGTAAGCTCATAAAGACCCTTCTAAAAAATTGCAGCACGATCCCAGCATGGAGTAATCGAGAATCAATTTTTCTTCTTTACTGTAATTCCATTTCGGCTGAACCAATTTTTGCAAGAGAGCTCCAAGCCGTGCTCCTTTATTCAGTGGCCCATACCAGACAGCAGGCAATCAGCGCCAGAGCAACCCCCACAGACAGCATATCAAACCAGCAGGCAGTCATTCCAGCCAGTAAAATTCAGCAAGCGCACTCTCTCATATATTTCACGAAATAAAAGCATTCATGTAGCCATTCGCCGACACATTATCTTCAATCAGTACTAAACATATTTGGATAAATGGGTATCTAGTATGGAGCAAGAGAAGCAAAGTTCAGCTCTTTCAGTATTCTCCTTCATTCCTGCAGTAAACACAGCAGTGGCTCTACAGTCACCTCCAGTTCTGCTGTAAATTTAGTCCCTTCAGTAGAGCCTCCTCGCTACTGCAACAGCATATGGTTCCGCCTCCTCAGTCAATATCCATGCAAATTTGATGCAACATAATAGGAGGTAAGGATGTCAATCTTGTTTTATTATTGATAACAACATCAATATTCTTGGATCACAGAGTGATGGATGGTAGAGATCTATCAGTGACACTGAAATCCAGACCTCATATTACTCAAAAATCTAACTCCGGGAGAATTTGTCCTAGCATTCAATATATACAGAGATGTACTATGCTCAGTATGCTCAGTATGCAGAGCTGAATTAATTTTACATTGTGGAGCTATCTGTCAGATATGGAGGGACCATGCTTTTCGATTATGACAAAGCTTTTTCAGCAAAAGCAGCAACTATATTGGCATCAGATAACAACATCGTTGACTGGGCACAACTCTATTCAGATCTGCTCAACAGGAGGTCTCAAAAATAATGCATGTGGGGTCTACTGTTCCACTGGTCACTCTGCCCGTAGGCGGCCATAGCATCATCCTCCTCCATTTCAAACAGAATCTTTCCCCAATTCCATACATTCCTCAGCCCCCCTGAGCAATCCACAAGGCAAGACAAATATGGGCATAGAATCAGATTTGCAGGACGAAGTCAAATCTGCAATACCTGTTTGTGAGTTGTTAATGCTTCTGGTTTGACAATGTGTCTTGCTGGCTGAAAATACAATAAAGAGCAGTTCAAGTTTATGGTTACAACGGAACTGAAATAACTGAAAGAAAAGACCACCAATGTTGACAAACTTGTTATTACAAATATTATTACACCCATTAAAAATCTAACGGGTTATATTACCTCGCTATGACAAAAGTAATATTACTATAGTAACACGTTACTTAAGTAACAAGTTAACCCAACTCTGCACATTACTAAATATTTGCATGTGGAGAGAAGAGAGGAGAGTTTTAGGGGTATTGGACTACATATTATTTTTCTGTATCAATGTTCATATGCTAACCTGACCATTACATCCATTCCGCTTTCCTCTGACATTCCTGCTATCCCAGTTGCTGCCCATGTATCAAGTTAGCTCTGATCTGAGTCACAGCCCTCTGAATCTTGTCTCTTCTGATTTATTATTTTGGATAGGCCTGCAAACTCTTTACTCTTGTTGAAATTACTCATAGTAATGTGCAATATGGAAAGTAATATTGTGGCGGCTCCTTTATATTTTCCTTTTCTTCCTTTCTAATTAAATTTTTATACTGTGTATATATGCCTTGAAGAAAACAAGCTGTAAGAAACATTTTATTCACAGAGCAGTGTAACAGGGTGAGGAGCCTTGCACATTTATTTGTTATTTAATTTTAGAACGTGGTCTCCCACTCCGCACTGTGCAATCTATAGTTTTATATGTATATTTTTATGATTTATTGTATTTATATATGACGGCAAAGCACCATGTCTTTTGTTTTATTTATTTAGATGCGTTATAGCAGAGGCGAGGTTGGCGGCTCATCCTCTGCCAGTAATTAATAAACTTGCGCAGCTTGTGTCCGAGGGGTAATAGAATAATTAATAGCTAGTTAAACCCCTCGGCCACAGTATATAAACCTGCAGCTCTCCATGTTCTGGGTGGGTGTTCGGAGGACAAACAGGAGAGCGAGAAGAGAGAAGCAAAACTAAAATGAAAATTAAAACTAAAAATATATAGGAACAGTGAAGGTGATTGCCCAGCCTGACATATTTGGTTTTGTGTTTAGTGTTCGTGATTTGTTTAGTCTACACCTTTTAATTTGTGCTCTGTGAGCAAGTCTTGTGGTTTAAATATTTAATTTATTTTTGTTATTTAAAAAAATAAAACGGCGCAAGTGTCATTCCACTGTACCTGCAGTGTCTGTGTTTAGTGAAAAAGGAACAGTCTAAACTTACCATTGAAATCTATCATTTCTTTAACAGACTATGGGTGGAAAAAATAGAAATTGGTAAACTGTTCTGAATAGGAACTTATCCGTTGCATATGCATATATTATATATATATATATATAATATATATATAATATATATATATATATCTATAGGTACGGATTCTAGATATATATATAGTGCCTATAGAAAGTCTACACCCCCTTTCAAAATGTTTACCTTTTGTTGCCTTATAGTCTGGAATTAAAATGCATTCAAATAGTTTTGCTTTTTTCATTTATCTATACATCCTACCCCACAAATTCCCAGTGAAAAAAAAATTCTAGAAATTTGTAGAAAATTATTTAAAAATAAAAACTGAAATAGCTTGGTTCGATAAGTGTCTACCCCCTTGTAATAGCAATCCTCCAATCGCCTTCAAAATCACACACCAAGTTAAGTTGCTTCCACCTGTGTTAAATTGTAGTGATTCACATGATTTCAGGATAAATTCAGCAGTTCCTGTAGGTTCCCTTTACTGGGTAGTGCATTTCAAAGCAAAGACTCAACCATGAGCACCAAGACACTTTCAAAAGAACTCTAGGACAAAGATGTTGAAAGGCACAGGTCACAGGATGGGTATAAAAAAATATCAAAGGCCTTGAATATCGCTTGGAGCATGGTCAAGACGATTATTAAGAAGTGGATGGTGTATGGTACCACCAAAACCCTGCCTAGATCAGGCCGTCCCTTCAAACTGGATGACTGAACAAGAAGGAGACTGATCACAGAAGCTACCAAGAGGCCAATGGCAATTGCAAGATCTGCCAATGGCAATTGCAAGATCTATAGGCTTTTATGGCCAAGACTGGTCAAAAACTGTGCATGTGACAATATCCCAAGCACTCCATAAATCTGGCCTATATGGTAGGGTGGCAAGAAGGAAGCCATTAATCAAGAAACCCCACCTTGAGTCATGTTTGAAGTATGCAAAAAAAAAAAAAAAACACCCAGGAGATTCTGTAGCCATGTGGCAAAACCTTTTGTGGTGGTCTGACAAAACTAAAATTGAACTTTTTGGCCTAAAAGCAAAGTGTAAAGTGCAAACCCAACACAGCGCATCACCCAAAGAACACCATCCCTACTGTGAAGCATGGTGGTGGCAGCATCATATTATGGGGATGTTTCTCATCGGCAGAGACTGGGGCACTTGTCAGGATAAAAGGGAAAATGAATGGATCAAAGTACAGAGAAGTCCTTGAGGAAAACCTGCTGCCCTCTGCAAGAAAGCTGAAACTGGGACGGAAGTTCACCTTTCAGCATGACAACAACCCAAAGCACACAGCCAAAGCTACACCAGAGTAACTAAAAAAGGTAACTATCCTTGAATGGCCCAGTCAGAGCCCCGACCTAAATCCAATCGAAAATTTGTGGCATGACTTGAAGATTGCTGTCCATCAATGAACTTGACAGAGCTTGAACAGTTCTGTAAAGACGAATGGTCAAATACTGCCAAATCTAGGTGTGCAAAGTTGGTAGAGACTTATCCCAACAGACTCACAGCTGTAATTGCTACCAAAGGTGCTTCCACCAAGTATTAACTCAGGAGGTTGGAGACTTATCCAGTTATGATCTTTCAGTTTTATTTTTAATATATAATTTGTTTCTCAATAAAAAACTTTTTTCCCCTTAACAGTGTGGAGTATGATGTGTAGATAAGTGGAAAAAAGTCCTAATTTAAATGCATAAAATTCTGGAGCAATGACACAACAAAATGTGAAAAAAGATCAATGAGGTGTAGACTTTCTATAGGCTATATATATATATATATATATATATATATATATATATATATAGAGAGAGAGAGAGAGAGAGAGAGAGAGAGAGAGAGAGAGAGAGAGAGAGAGAGAGAAATCATTAATTGCAGTTTATTATTCTGCTTTTTGTCAATACCAATATAATCCCGGTTGATGCCAGTAGAACTCCACCTGAATCAGAAACAACCAGGCCATTAATAGATCTGGTGTCTGTCGGACTCTCCTGCTGTTGCCTCTCAGTCACAAGCAAATCCATTAATAACAGTGCATTTCTTTTTTTTTATAAAAATAAAACCCTTTTGCTTTGTAAAGTGCATTAGCAGGGTATCACAAAGTCATTCACAGGAAAAGACTTGAGGATAGTACCAAAGTCAGTGAAGTGTGCATCCCTTTCAACTGAGAATTTACAGCTGAGTTATCAGGGAAGCCAGATTCCTATGAGGAATCATTTCTTCAAGAAAGATTGAATGTTTCTAGAAATATTAAAAAAAAAAAAAAAAAAAAGCTGCACATCCAATTTCTTGGAGCCCTGTGGCCATCAATATGCATATGAATGTATTTGCTGACAGCTATCACAATTTCTAGCTCTCGACCTTTAGACTGTGCATGGTATTTACTAGAAAACACTGTTAACTTGTGCATGGTGACCCCCGACCTTTAATCTCGGGGGACAGTCTGCATCCAGAACATGATACGAGGCAAATACTTGGTATAAGGGAGAGCAAGTCAGCTCTGATATGAGTCACAGCCCTCTGAACCTTGTTACCTCTGATGTAATCTTAGTTCATTTCAGTTAGGTCAGCAATGCCCACTTTTTAAAAATTATTTCCACCAGACTGTAAATACAAAGAATAAAAAAAAATTAAGCTGTTGCATCTCCACTTTGTTCAAGTGGCCACCTCTTATTTAATCATGTTGATCCTGGATGGGTCAGCAAAATCATTCTCTCTGCTTCACTATAACATACACAACACATCCTGCCATATTGAAAATGCTGAGATTCGACATTTCAAAGCTGCTACAGTGTTTTAGCCTTCAGCTCACGTATAGTATGTGTTATTGCCTGTGATACACACAGGTTTTGTGGCATTAATATGTACATCTTTTTTTAATTTTACCAATATCCTTTTTTTTGTCAGCAGTTCATATAAGAAATAACCTGTGGTCTTTTGGTTGATCTGTCTATCTATCTATTTATCTGTTGGGATAGACTTTTCAGACACCATACACCAAACAAAGGAAAATATGTCAACTAGCAAACTATTTGGGGACAAACTAAATTAGCAATTTTAAAAAGCAGGAAACACAAGGTGGATAGGACCGTAACTTCTGATGCCCTTGATATTTTTTTGAACACCGCTTTTGGCCAGAGTTAGACTCGATTTTAATTTTTATTCCATAATGTACAACATGGAGAGCTTTAAACACACTCTGCGTGCGGGTGGGGTTGTGTGTACAACTGAGGAGGGAACACTTGAATTGTCTTTGTTTTTGTGATTTACATTTTTGGGGTGACTATGGCAAAGTGGTTAGTAAGGGGAACAGGTGTAGCGGTGATGCGGTGCAGGAGTTATGAACAGACAACAGTGATTCAGTGAACAAAGTGCTTTAATTCGTAATCCAGGTCTGGTGACCGATAAATAATAACTCCCCGGCTATACACAACAATGTGTATAGCGCGGGGATAACAAAAACTGGGCACAGTCCCGAACAAAACCGCAAGACGCGGGTGCGTGCAGACGTGCAGGTGCTTGGTGCAGACACAGGTTTGTGTGAAGTGCAGTGGTGCTCCGGATAGTGCTGACCCTTTTTCGACAGCTCCGGAGAAGTGCTTTGCCTGTCTAGTGAAAAACACAAACAGTTAACAAAAACACACAGAACACATATTTTCTCTTTAGTTTCTGAGAGCTCCTCTCTCGCTCCTTCGCCCTCCAGTCGTTTACCCAGTCGAAGGAAAAGATCAGCGTTACCCTGTCCCCTATATGTAATCCCGCATGATATCTAGGTAAATGGTTGCAGCTGCCTTATTACTTGCAGCCGCCTCTCATTTACCTTTCAAATCAATATGGTCTTACAAGAGAGTCTCGCTTCTTTCCAGGCTGACCCACTTCCCTGACCCGGAAACGAACTGTCAGGCCAGCCCTTCCAGATACTTCTCCTCTCATTCTTTAGCGCCCTCACAGGTCGGGAGGAAGATTCATCACCAAAACTCATATTTCTGTCACAGTGACAAAATAGTTGAATTGCATTTTATATCTAATTTGTGGTAATAGTTACGTGGATGTGTTTTTGCTATTTCTGTTTATTTTTTTTAATTTGGCAAATAAAGAATATTTTTAAAAAGTAAAAAAGTAATCTATCTATCTATGATACAGAGTATATATATATAATATATATATATATATATATATATATATATATATATATATATATATATATATATATATATAATAAGAAAAATAAAAAACTGAAATATCTTGCTTGCATAAGTATTCAACCCCCACACATTAATATTTGGTAGAGCCATCTTTCGCTGCAATAACAGCTTTGAGTCTTTTGGGGTAAGTATGTACCAGCTTTGCACACAGTGTCGGAGTGATTTTGGCCCATTCTTCTTGGCAGATTTGCTCCAGGTTGTTCAGGTTGGTTGGACGACGCTTGTGGACCGCAATTTTCAAATAGTGCCACAGATTCTCAATGGGATTGAGATCAAGACTTTGACTGGACCACTATAGGACATTCACCTTTTTGTTCTTAAGCCACTCCAATGTTGCTTTGGCCTTGTGCTTGGGATCATTGTCCTGCTGAAAGGTGGATTTCCTCCCAAGGTTCAGTTTTTTAGCGGACTGAAGCAGATTCTCTTGCAGTATTTTCCTGTATTTTGCTCCATCCATTCTTCCTTCAATTGTAACAAGATGCCCAGTCCCTGCTGATGAGAAGCATCCCCACAGCATGATGCTGCCACCACCATACTTCACTGTAGGGATGGTGTGTCTTGAGGCATGGGCAGTGTTAGGTTTGCGCCACACATAGCACTTTGAGTTTTGGCCAAAAAGCTCTATCTTGGTCTCATCTGACCACAAAACCTTTTCCCACATCTCAGCTGGGTCACTCATGCTTTCTGGCAAACTCCAGACATGCTTTCAGATGGCACTTTTTGAGTAACGGCTTCTTTCTTGCCAACTTCCCATACAGGCCAGTGTTATGCAGAGCTCTTGATATGGTTGACTGGTGCACCATTACTCCACTCCCAGCCACTGAACTCTGTAGCTCCTTCAAAGTGATTGTTGGCCACTCTGTGGCTTCTCTCACAAGTCTCCTTCTTGTTTGAGCGCTGAGTTTTGAGGGACGGCCTTTTCTTGGCAGTGCCTGGGTGGTGTGTTGCAGCTTCCACTTCCTGATTATTGATCCAACTGTGCTCACTGGAATATCCAAACACTTGGATATTATTTTGTACCCTTTCCCAAATCTATGCATTTGTATCACTTTATCTCTAACTTCTGTAGAATGCTCTTGGGTCTTCATTTTCCTTCAGATTCACAGCCTTACCAATGATCCTTCAACAGTGGGGTTTTTATCCAGAAAATGTGACAGCAACTTTAATGGTTCACAGATGGAGGCCAACGGTAAAGAAATTTTATCCTCGTTTGGGCAATTTCTTTCATCGGTGCAAACTGGGAGCTTCCACAGCACAGGGGTTGAATACTTATGCAAGCAAAATATTTCAGTTTTTTATTTTTCTTAAAAATATTTCCCAACTAAAACCAATGTCACCTTACAATAATTGATACTGAATTGGTCAGGCGTCTAAATACTTTTGCAAGCCACTGTGTGTGTGTGTGTTGTGTGTGTGTGTGTGTGTGTGTGTGTGTGTGTGTGTGTGTGTGTGTGTGTGTGTGTGTGTGTGTGTGTGTGTGTGTGTGTGTGTGTATATATATATATATATATATATATATATATATATATATATATATATATATATATAGATATAGATATAGATATATAGATAGATACTTGTCTTCAGTGCAAAATGGTTCTGAATTACCTGTCTGAACTGAAGATCAAAATGCAAACACAGATAATAGGGAATGTTCTTGCCTTCCTCAATGAGATTTGCTTAGTCTGTTTCAGTTCCTCCAGTCATGCCTGAAGGCATGTTTGTTTGAAAGGGCATGTTATACTAAGGGGTGTGAGGTTTTAGAATGGATCCCAAGTGCAGGTTTTCTAATCCGCTTTATGACTTTACCTGATTTGTCATACTTAATCCTAATATAGAAACATAAATATTCAACATAATGAATTATCTGGCAGTAACTACAGTAAGACACACCTGAAGAGGGGTTAATTCTAAACAAGCAATACCATAAGTGAAGGCAATAGAGGCGGTGGACAGTTTGCAAAAATTGTCTTGGCAATGAGTGTGGCTTAGCCTATATTGTATCTAAAAGATTGTATATATATAATTTAAAACTTAGCTATGATTAAGTTTGTCAGTGCTTTTATTTTTTTGTCACACGCTAAGGTTAATACCACTTTATGTATTATCATTGGTCATGGATAAAAAAAATAAATAATAAAAAAAAAAACCTAAAAATAAAAATGTTGCCTATGTTTCTGCCTGGATTGCTCTGATTCACAGTGATGAGGTTGTCTTCAGTGTTTAAATTGCAGATCATATTTGAGAGAAAAATGGGTTATACCGGTGAAATACATAGATTCTCTTTTTTTTTCAAACTCCTCTAGTCTCATGGCATAGGTAGGGTGCCACGTATTCCTTCAAAAGAAGAAACAGACTCTAACTGACTTTAAAATAATTGGTAAGGGAAAAAGCATAGATGCTTTTATATATACAGTTCCCTAGTTGCTACATCTTTATAGATACTGCTTAAGTGTCCAATGTGTCAATCACCCCTCTTGTTATTTATTTATAGTGAAAAAAAAAAAAAAATCAAACTGTGGATCATTACATCCACAGGTATATCTAAATGGGCCGCTGCTAGCTTAATCATCTCAAAAGTCATTCTCTACAAAAAATGGTTGCTTTATTATAATGTTGAGGCTTCTTGTCAGAATTGTACAGCTTGTGAAGAAGGCCAGGATTTTTATCTGCATTAAGGCAACAACAAAGCAGCTTCCCTTAGTGTTTGAGCATGGGTAATGAAGGGTGGCAGACTAAATTAAAGAATTCAATGCAACGTTCCCCTTCTGAGCTGGTGATAAAAACGTTAACGTCTTTCAAAATATTACATTTCTTTAAATAGTTCCAGTTTATTATACTTTGTTTTAATTGCATTTGCTGGCAGTTGATGCAGATTAAAATCTGTGCATTACTGCAGGGATGGTGATGTTTTTATTGAAGTGACAAGTAGCTCGCTGGAGGGAAAAATTTGATATGAACTCTTTTCGTAAACTGACAACTGTAAAAGGTATCAAAAGTATTGTAATAATGAGACTTTTGAATGTCCTTCATATTAGACTTTGGAGTTTAACATTTGATATCATGGCTCAGCCAAGTATTCAACAGCAGGAGGTCTACAAAGAATATTATGCTGCTAAACTAATTAAGAAAAATATGATCTGAATAAAAGAAAACAGTATAAATATAGATGGTTGGAGCTACAGAACACGAGCGCACACATGCACATACTCAATTATATTTTCTAAGCATTTCAGCATTTAAGGCCAACCATATGCAATCACATACATTACCAAGAATGTGAAATATAAACATACAGAAACATAAAAAGATTAAACAGAATATACTGAAAATATACGGAGAAGACAGAAGATTGTCACATTTTGCAACGCTCAGTGCCATTTCAGCCAATCAGAGCCCAGATTAATTTAGAAACTAGCAACAGCAGAAATCTATCCTGAACTATATAAATATACCTCTAACCATACCCTGGCTTAAAGTTGCATTACAATTCAATTTGTCTCAATTTGTGTGCTATGGTTCAGTTCAAACAGAGCACATCTCATTGAATAGCTGCTACAACCTCCTTCAACCTGATTTTATAGGTAGACAATTGGGGCCTTTTAGGAACAGTTATTGAATGAAAAAAATGCTGTTGTGTTTTTTTTTTTGTTTGTTTTTGTTTGTTTAAATTACATTGTATGCATCACTGTAAAAATTGATAATACTGTAAAACAAAAAGGACATGTTTTGTAATGCATGGGTCACATTGACCCATGTGGCGTTTCTAGGTAGAACTGTTTATATCTTTATCATTTTTGCGATTCTGGCTATTAAACAGCATTTTGACAAGTCAAAAACGGACATTCACATACAATTTACAACGGAAGCGTAATTAACATTTTAAATGCAAAATGGGTCACACTGACCCGCATGGCGGTTCTAGTGTTAAGCGCCAACCAATCTTGATTGGATGGTTGAATTCATGGGTGGCGTTTAACGTCATGCAATGTGCCTAAACACTGGTTAGCTTGTCTCAGAGCCACTTCTTGGCCTGGCCCACAGCTCATGATTGATAGTTCAACCAAATTTATTTTGTCTTGTCGAAAGGTGATTGACAGCTCCCCTCCCCTGTTTTCTTGTGTCTGTGTTTCGTCAAAGTCTGCCAGAATGGCCTGTGTAGATATTTCAGTTTGTGGTAACACAAAGGAATTTTTACAACTCAAAGCTGCACGGGGACGGGACAACAGAAAAACATTAACTTGAAATGCTCAATCAAGTTTAAACGTTGTATATTACATCCAGAAATAACCTGATTTGAGTGTACTGTCCACTACGATACAAACGCTCACACAGAGTGCTAACAGAATTGACTTTAGTACTAAATGCATACTGTCAGTTGTTATTAAAGTTACAGGTAACAGTGAAATCAATTTATAATGTACAGTACTCACATTTATAAAGTATTATAAATGTGAGTACTGTACATTTTATTGAATGTGAACTGTATTGAGCAAATTGGGAATGCGGACGACTTGCATTCATAGTTTGCTCTTCATAGGCCTGTATTATAATACCCTGTTTTTTCAGATGGCTGAGAAAGTGTTCATGGGAATGTTAAAATCCTCAGCAATACCTTTCTTTTTCTTCTACATGGCGCATTATCCACCACTTTAAACACCTCCACTTTTGTCTGCAACGATAGTGCAAATTTTTTGCACTGCTTCATGGTAATGGTTTTGATGCAATAGTACTATAGCAACTGAAATTGTATCTATGGTAAATAGAAATGCATCATAGGATGTAATCCCAAAACAGCACTAAAATACAGTATAGCGGCAGTAATCTTGATGCAAGTTAATGCAATTCACAGTATCCTTTACATTCAGCTATTTAACCCTTTGCGGTCCTATGTAGGAACAGGTCCAACATTACAATTTTCCCTTTCAGTCCGATGTCAAACAAAGGAGATAGCTGCTTCAGCACCCAGTGCTCAGTGAATATCATGGACATTTGCATAGCTTTTTGAGATGTTATAGTAATAAAATAATGACTTGGATAGCATTATTGAGGAGTTTGGTGATAAAACGAGTGATCAGGAGAGGATTTATCAAGATGCACGACTATAAAGAAGTATGTGAAAAATACAGCGAACAAGGGGTGGGGCTTGGCTGGAGATGCAGTACTGAATGTCCTTTTGCTATGCAATGCCTTTTAAACCTGTTTTACTGATGCTCTTTCTCGTTTTCGATTTCCAGATTTCACCATCTGGTCCCTACAGCTCTGAACCCAATTATCAGCACAAGCATACATGGCTGCAACACTGGCTCCTTCCACTTGGTCCTCTTATTCCACCGGCTGGACCACCTATTTGACTTTCTGCTCCCAAAGCAGGATTAATCCAACCGCATTCAACCAGGGCTGGATTATAGCATTTATAGTGCACACAAAGGACTCTTTACATCTTGCACCAGCTACAATCAAATCCTATTTGTCAGGAATACAATACCAATTCCGTTTGATGTCTTTTACCTCCACAAGTCTCCTATCAATACCAGCCATCCATCTCCTCCTGCGCGGAATCCCTAAGAGCTCTCCGACCACTTTTCTTTCTTGTCTGCCTATATAGATATTCTTGGCAATTTGATTTCTGTCCCCAGTCAAGGCTGCTTTTCTACATTTGATGACCTAACAAAGGAAACTATATGTCTAACTGCATTTTTAGTTTTTTTTTTTTTTTTTTTTTTTTTTTTTAAGATGCTCCAAATATTCAGTTCCTTCTATTGACTGCTTCCCTATGCTGGGTATTCATTGCAGTGATCTCACAGTCATCTTAGATTCCCACTTTATCCTCTTCCTGTGCATTTCCAAAACGGATCAGCTTTGGCAAGGTCAATTTATTCAGCTACCAAAAATGGACTCTCCTCTATGCCCATGTGCTTCCATGCAGAAATATATTGCAGCACGCAGACCAATTTTAAATTCTGACCCCCTGTTTATCGATTCAAACCGAACTGTTATATCCAGACATTGGTTCTCATCTCATCTGTTCACATTGGTTTCCAGAGCAGCACTTCTATACTCATTCATTCAGAATTGGGGCAGCCACATCAGCAGCAAGAGCAAAGATTAACCAGCATCTAATAATGTGTTTGTTCAGGATCTACGGCATCAGGTAGAAACAAAAAAATACTGTTCTAATTAAAAGTTTTAATTTCTTACTCTCAATACATTTAGTCATTTGAATGTTAAACACAAGCTTTCACACTCTTGCTTGACTTCCTCTCGAAAACAACACAGCTATACTACTTCACTTAGTGCTAACTCAATAAATATCAGTTTCTATGAATTGCCTTATTCCCACCCTCCCGAGCCATTGGCTAGTCAAAAACTGAACCCGTCCTTGTGATATGTAGCAAACAGCTATTGTAGACAACTGAGTGGTAAACTTTTCAAAACATCAGTTCTCTGTAACTGCAATGCTTTGAAACTGGACAAAGTAGGACAGTAAAAAAAAATCAGAAAATGATACTTAACAGGTTTGAAATTGCACATTGTTGAATTTGTCAAAATACATGTTAATCGCAATGTTGAAAAAAAGAGTATGTGACTGGATACGAATAAAGACAAACTTAAAATGGCCAAAGAAAAATGTGCTGAAAAGAGGAAAGATTTTATGGCCCAATGTAAAAACATTTTGTTTGAATGGAATACTTTGAATTACTTTAATACATACTGTAACTTGTTTTACAATCAGTGCAACACAATCATACACTTTTAAAGTACTTCTGAGTAAGAAAATAAAATTAATGTATTTGTACAATTGGAGATTGAATGCAATTGTACTGCACCATATTCAAGACTAAAGTGTTTTGTTTGCTGGTCATTAAATGGTGCAGTTCATTTTATTTATTTAATTGTTTGCTTTTTAATTGACAAAGCAACACTGTTTAATACTTTTGTTTTAAATTGGAATTAATACAACAAATTTGTAAAAGCCAATGCAACAGGAACTATTGTCTAAGTGTGGTTTTGTAATTAAATAATCAGTAAAGCAAAGAAGATATGTTCTTGAACTTGTTTGGGTACTTGATAAGCTAAAATAAAATACTGGTAGTTTAATACAGATGTGATGTGCGATGTATAACTTGAGTTTACACTCTGTTAATTATTACTTTTTAAAGCAGTTTAACTAAAAACCAAAAAAAAAAAAAAAAAAAAAAAAAACAACAATGTAAAATTATTATGGAATAAAATGTTGCAAACAAAGGTTATTTAAAAACTAAACCTGTGTGTCTTTCTTTATTTATCGGTGTTGAGCATGTAGGGCAAAAAAAAAACATTGTAAAAAAAGTATTTAATACAGGTGTTTCGTAAAATTTAAGTCTCAAAAAGTGGGAGTGACTTTTATGCCAGTGCGACCAATAAAACGAGCTTTACAGTAATGTGCACATATATAATTTCTGTTTTAGTATTGCAAATATATTAATTATCCTGTGGAATAGTCGGCTTATTATGGCGCACACTGATTTTATTTCGTCATACCATGGTAATCAGAATTACTATGTGATGTGTAAGGTAATGCATGATAATGTATTTAAATGAGGCACCCCGCCCTGAATAATGAGATGAGCTTCATTCACACCGTAGTTACTAAAGTAAAGTAATTGTAGCATTCGTTTGTTTGGACACCAAGCTTTAACCACTGATAGATGCACTATTTAAACCTCTTTTTTCTGGCCAGAAAACTAGTGATGTGCTGTTTGATTCGTTTTACTGACTCGATTCGTTTGATTCATTCATTCATTCAGTTTAGTGAATCAATTCAACAGATGTGTATGTTTGATTCTCTGATTCACTAATGAGAAATAAATACATCTTGCTGAATTACTTGGTTATGAAAAACTGTTTTGAATGGAAAAATATGTCAGCAAGGTCCATTTAAGTTAAGACTATTCACTTGGTGGGCTGCACTGTTAAACAAATATATATATATATATATATATATCGTAATGGACTGTGAAAATGTCTATATAATTTGTATGTAGGGCAATATACTCCAATATACTACTTTACACAAAACACATTAACTAGAAGCAGCTTTCCTAGAACACTGACAAAAAACAAATGTAATATGATAGAGGAAATGGAAGAGCGTTTTACTTAACTTTACCACTGTCATTTGCTGGCCACTCTATTAAGAGTTTACATCGTAAATTTGTACTTTTTCAATGTATTCTAAAACTGTAGACTACATCATGGTGCACCTGAAAGCATGTTGCAATATATTACTAGCAATTATGTTTATACGGAGACAAACAGTACTAGAAACCACTGTCAACATGATTAGAGGAACAAATGTGTAAACAAGTCATTGCATTGGTAATATAAAAATTGCTATAATTGACACAGTTTTAGGGCCGTTCATTAAATAAAAATAAAAAATAAATTAAAACCCCTTGCTATTTAACCTTTAATTTATCACTTTATTACATTATTAAAATGTTATTGTATTTAATTATCTCTGGTTTATGGTAATATTGCATCACCTAGAATTTTAAGATTGAGACATAATTTTAAAAAATGTACTTACTGTATATGAACATAATTTAAGTCTTTCATTTAACATCATGTAATCAAACAAACTACACAATTACATTGCAAAAGTCTACCGGAAGCCGTGAGAGTGGTACAGTATTTCAGGTTAGATTTTGAAATGTCATATATTAAAATTTGTGTCAGTTTTCCATTGAGGTATATTGAAAATTACAAAGTGATGTATAATTCAATATGTTAACATAACATTATTCAGAAGGTTTAATTCTATAGGGTGATGCAAAACCTCTGGCCATAGCTGTACACTAATAGATGAGTTATAAATAGATCCTTAAATGAAAACTTCTTCAAAAATCTAATCTGGAATAATGCTTTCTTTACCAGCTCATTGTTTAACCTCTTAAAATGTTATTCATTTTAAACAGCCCAGATTTCCATATAACTGGTATATAAAACATTGAATAAAAAAATTACAGTCATTAGTGACAGCTGGGTTTCTCTTTTATCAGCAAAACATAACACATAATATACAGTCCAGGGCTATTTTAAATTGCACAACCAACATTAAGTTTTGTGTTCAGATAGGTGATCCTATCAACATGATTATCTTTTTGCATGTCAAGTAGAAGGATTACTGGATTACAGTCAACGATTTGAATTCAAAGAGAACCCAAATTAACGAATAACGTTGAATGGGCATGAATGAAATTCAAGCCCACTAAATTAAGGATCGTTTCTGTAGTTAAAAGTAAAGTAGAAGATAAGAGGTTCTACATTCATGATGAGGCAATACCAACAGTGTCTGAGAAGCCAGTGAAAAGTTTTGTGAGATGGTATGACGGGGATTTAAAGGACACAACTTGTGTGGGAGAAGTGAGACAACAAGCAGTAGAAGGGTTCAAGAGCACCTGCGCTTTATCGGGCAAACTGAAACTCTGGTGCTTTCAGTTTGGTCTACTGCCAAGACTGCTGTAGTCACTGACTATGTACAAGGTTTTCTTGACAACAGTAGAGAAGCTGGAAGGTTTAATCAGTTTATACATCAGGAAATGGTTGGGAGTTCCACATTGCCTCAGCAGAGTTAGACTTTATGGTAAAGGAAAACTGCACTACCAGTCTCAGCTCTGTTAGAGTTTAAGTGTGCCAAGGTCTGACTGGAAATGGCATTAGTAGAGGCACGCAATAAATACATAAGGGAGGAGGCACCGGTGTTGAAAACTAGAAGGTGGTGGATGACAAAGGAAGCCGTAGAAGATGCAAAGTCTGTCCTTCAAATCGATGATATTATGGGGCAAGTTCAGCATGGAAGAGTAGGTCTTGGTCTCAGTTCAGCTCCTCTAACGTGGCACAAGTCAGCCCCAGCTCAACAGAGGAAGCTGGTAGTCAACAAGGTGCAAAAGCAGGAGGAGAGGATGAGGTGCTTAAAGGCAGTTTCCCAGGCCAAGTAGGGAGAATGGATGAAATAGGAGAGTGTGTAACAATGCAAGATTGGCTGGCGAGACCTATGGATAATGGAACAGAGCAGGATCAGTTTCCTCGTCAGGTCAACATATGATGTTCTCCCATCACCACATAACTTAAACCTCTGTTTAAGGAGAGGATCTGTCATGTCCTTTGTGTTCATCACCAGCAACATTAAGGCACATTTTGACAGGACATAAGGTGGCTCTTAGCCAAGGATGGTTTACTTGGTGTCATGACCAGGTGCTGTGTTGTTTGGCTTTAGCATTGGAAGTCAAACATAACATGGCCAATAAGTTGCCACCAGTTCCATCAAGACATTATACACAAAGGACAACATTCCTCTGTCCAGTGGGGAAACCACCAAGAAGAGGTATTAAAACCAAGCCTCGTCTAGGTCAACTTGAAGCTGCTACAGACTGGAAAATGCTGGCAGATGTTGGTCAACGGCTTATTTTTCCACCTGAGATTGTCACCACTAACCATTGACCAGATAGTGTCTAGTGGTCAGGACCAGCATGTCTTGTTCACCTGGTAGAGTTAACAGTACCATGGGAGGATGCTGTGGATGAGGCGTATAAGAGGAAGAAACTTCGATATGCTCAACTAGCTGCTGAAGAGGAACAGCGAGGATGGAGAGTCCGGGTTTACCCAGTGGAGGTGGGTTGTTGAGGATTTGTGGCACACTCGACAACCCGATTATTCAGAGAGGTCTGATTCAGTGGTCAAGAGTTGCACCGCACAGTCAGGAACTTAACTGAAGCAGCAGAGAATAGCAGCAATAACCTATGGTTGAGACGGTAAGATTCTGGTTGGGGATTGCAAGCACATTAGAAACAAATAAGCACTGATGCACAGGTAAGTCATCTGAGCTGAGTTGAGTGGATCATGGAGGGGGATGATTCTGGGACGCCAGAGTCACCAAAGAGCCCTCTTGAGGTGTTGTGGACTAGTCCACGAAACACGAAGCATGGAAGGTGCCCACTTGAAGACTCCAGAGATGTACCCTTCTCAGCTCTATCCAGACGGTTGTCATGCTGAGGCACTGGGGTATTTATTTGATGTCTACATTATATATTTTGTATAGAATCAAGTAGAGGGATGCAAGCTTTAGTACCAGACTAAACAACCAAACTAATTTCACCTGAATAAGAATCGAGCCCAGGCCTCGGAGGATACAACGCGGGAAGCCTTTAGCCTTGCGTTAGTGTTTTTTCATTTCATTGTTATCCTTGTGCAATAGGAGTGACATTTCATTCCCAGTTTTTATAACTCTCCAATTGTCTCATGTACTTCTTTGATAACACACGTACCTAAATAGTTCTAAAGTCACTCACATGGGACAGTGTAGGATTACAGGCTGTGCTAATTTTCTCTAACCTATTGCTTAGTCAGTGAGCTGCTTCTGGACATCTGAACAAAAACCTTTTACACAGTACAAAACCATTTCAGGAAATATGATTAATTAAATGGCATGTTTTAAGTTGTTCTGTTTTAACCTGCACCCCTTCTATAGCTTATCTTGTATGAATGCAAACATAATTTGTTTCCTTCCATGTTCAAAAAGAAGAACAAAATGTATCCTACATTTTATATAGCTATCTGTCTACATAGCAAACATATTACGCCTTGTTTTACTGTATAGTCTGCTTGACTGATTTCATCTTGTTTTGTACATCATGTTTAACAGCCCCACTGGAGATATTTAAGCCATTCTGTTTACTTCCTACAAAGGTAGTTTTAGCTGTAGGGACACAAACTTCTTCCCCCATTTATACCTGCTTGCCATTACATCACTAAATATATACACAAACCAATATATATATATATATATATATATATATATATATATATATATATATATATATATATATATATATATATATATTATATATATTTAATCCATAAGTAATAACTGTGTATTTTTTATGATGGAATTCTTCCTAGCATTAACTTGTTGAGAATATTTCCTCTTGTTTATTTGTAGTGCATATTTTCTGAAAATTATTGTAAAAACTAATAAATAAAAAATGGAATTGCTTTTCTATTAACGTTACACCTTACTAGTATTTTTTACTTTAAAAAATAGTTTGGGATTACTTTACTACAGTGGAGTTTACCTCTATTCTTTAGGGCCTCAACTGTATTGGGATCTGTGCTTGGACAATCCAAGGGCATCCTTGCTGTGCTCTTGAAACATCTCTGCATTAATGGATAATGGCATTGACATTGCAGTCGCACATATTCCAGCCAATAATTAAGACATTGGCAGCTGGTGGAACCACATCTGCTTTACTTGTGACTGTCATGTTACCTTGATGCAGTGAACCATTGGAGCCCTGACCATCTGAAACCCCGTTGAATAAACTTGACTACTGTTTTCAGGAAGCCCAATAAAAGCCTATAACCGTGTGCAGTGTTTTGAAAAGACTAATGGAGCGTCAAGGTATTGGACATCTTGATAACTTATGCTGTGTTTAATAAATAGATTATGAAAAATGAAAAAATCATTTTTGTGGCTTTTACCTTTCAGACTTTTCTCTAGGTTATTTCTTTTCAGTGTTAATGCATTTGGATGCCAGTCACCATCTTTCATGCTCCTTCTTTCAGATTTATAATGATCTCTCTTTTCTCTTCTGACAGTATACTGCCTTAAACAACATTCACTCGAGCTGAGTTTAATTCATGCATTATCACTGATTGTTTGTTAACTTTACTTCACCCATGTCCCCTCCAATCATTCTGATTCTGAACCACAACCTTCCTATCAGCTAGTTGCAGCACTTATCATGGGGAAGTTTTTTTTTTTTTTTTAAATGTATTTATTTTAAATTCAGTGTCCAATTATTATTTATTTTTATTTAATTTATTTAATTCATTCCCAATTTGGAATGCCCAATTGCTTTTCCCCTCACGCGGCAATTCCCCACACGGCTCAGGAGACCCAAAGGTTCAGTGGGAGTCCACCGATCCCACGACCAGACCAGCTTCTTTCTCACACAGGAACTTGAGAGCAGATGTCAGCGAGCTAGTGACCACTGGAGGACAAACTCCAGCCCTCCAGGTGTCCACTTTTGAGCTCACTGGGCGCTTGGCCAGCGGGGTTCGCTGTAACACGATGTGGAGAAACAGTGTCAGAGCCAATGCAACACCTCCTTAGGAGTCCCCTACACACAGCCAGGATGTGAACTTGCATTGTATGATTTACCCTGTGCACCTTGCTGCTACACTTCTACCAGGTAAGCCACTCAGGAATCCTAGGGAAGGGGTTTTAAGGCTGTAGATTATCTTGAAACTTATGCTATGGAGGAAAAAGAGCCTCTTTACACCTCATAACTAAATTCACTGATAGATTTCTGGGAAACTAATTTACAGTATTCTCAACTAGTCAGAAAGGGCATGAGACCTGATGCTAAAAAGAAAATTGACTTCTGTGGATTATTACAGTTTTCAGAATAGTTCCATACAACTTTTTTTTATATATTTTTTCAATACTTGGCCAAAGAGGCTAATATGGTGCAGAACATTATTCTTCTACTGATTACTTGGGCTAAATCTGAAACCCTGTTATAAATACACAATATATTTTTCTTTAACACTAGTCGGCATCCACAAAGCACAATGGAAACTAATATAAGAGATATCATTCACAAGCCTCATCATATGAAGGTGTATAACAGCTGGACACACAATAAGGGAGAAAATTAAAATTTAACAATAAAGAACGTCATACTCAGGTTACTGTCTGGGAATTACTTTTGCAGGTACCAGATAATGAAGCTCATTTTATAGACTGCACTTCAGATTTGACATCCAGTTCTCATGAGAGGAAGGTGGCTGTTGTTACATTTGTCCCCATTTATTTGCTATAAAAAGTGATTGCCTGCTGTATTTGTGTCTGCACTTAATAAACTATGTAAATGAAGGGTAGATATTGTCAGCTTTCTGGCACTACTTTTCAACTTTTTTTAAAAAAAAAATAAACAATGCCATAGTCATAAATCATTTGGAAATAGCAAAACAGGCAGAATTCAAATGAGCTTTTGTTTGCAGGGAAATGTTTGTTTCATTAACAATAGAATATCCTGTTTTATGATCTAGGACAGGTTAGATCTCAGCTGTGAACCACTTGATATCGTTTCCAGAACTTGCATATATTGTTTACATTTTTAGTGGAACGTATTACAGCAGGGTGGTAGGTGCAAAACGTTGTAAGTTAGACAGTTTATCACAAGCTTCTGGAAACCACAAAACGTTTATCAAACTCAGATGAAAGCATCTTGTGTAGTCCTTTAGTTTATATTTGTTTTTCATATGTTGCTCTTTTTGTAAACCATAAATAATAATACATAAATGAAACATTTACAATAAAAATAAAATTATTATTATTATTATTATTATTATTATTATTATTATTATTATTATTATTATTATTATTATTAATAATAATAATATCACACCAAAGTAATGTACTGTGTAACTTGATTCCTGTGGATTATTACAGTTCACAATATGGATAAGAACATAAGAACATAAGAACATAAGAAAGTTTACAAACGAGAGGAGGCCATTCGGCCCATCTTGCTCGTTTGGTTGTTAGTAGCTTATTGATCCCAAAATCTCATCAAGCAGCTTCTTGAAGGATCCCAGGGTGTCAGCTTCAACAACATTACTGGGGAGTTGATTCCAGACCCTCACAATTCTAACAGTACAGCAGGACTTTTACATATTTCAATGCATAGGCTCACAAGGTAATACATTTCGTAAGTATGTTTCATCTGAAGGTACTGTGGTTTTCCTGTTGGCCAGGTGATGATGGCTGAAGTTTAATGCTGGCTCCGGAGATCATCCAAGTTGCAGCCTCCCTGGCACATCAGCACACACCATGGTGACAATGCTTGCTCCAGCCAGCGCCTTAGCAACACCTTAAATAGGCCAGAACCCCACCACACCTTAAATAGCCTTGACAGTGAGCCTGGCATCCCAGCACTTCCCTCAGCCACTATCGACCCAATCTAGCCCAGGTAATTCACGCCAGCCCTCCATTTATTTTCATTGCTCTTCAACCAGATCCATCTACTGCATCTTTATACACTTTCTCCAATGTTTTCAATTATTTTTTTCTAGTTCCTGCTAGTAAAGCCCATGTGGCATACCAAGCACATCATGGACTTGCCAACGAATCCTCTGTATCTCACTTCCACTGGGCAGATGGAAGTCTCCCAGCTCTTTCTCTTAGATGCAAAAAATTCCTTATGAATCCAACCGTATTCATCCAAACCCTCTATAAATGGTTCTATTTAAATTCTATTAATACATCTTTCTATATACATGTTTTTATTTAAATAGTAAAACACATGGAATATTGCATTGCTAATATTTTCTCCATCTGGCTAAACAAATGATAACGAAGACTGCACACAGTTACAGCTTTCCAATCTAGGTAAATTTCTCTTGAGAGGATTTTTAATTTGTTCTTTTTTTAAAAAAGGTTTTGCATTTAGAAGTAATTTAATGTTAATAAATTAGATTATTTATTAAGGTATTTCATTTTGTAATGGTTTTTAGTTTTGTTTACATATAAAATATCGGACAGGTAGTTTAGTTTAAGTCTAATGATTACAAAGTGATTTCCAATACCATTCGAAATGTGTTGCATGGTTAATGTTTTTCAGATACAGGGTATGTAGAATGTGGGGAACTTGACACCAATTCTGATTTGAATGGAATATAGAAACAAGTAAAAACTGATTGATAGCCTCTTGCAGCTGCGGTCAAAAGATCTATCATATTTACACAATCTCACAATATAGAAACGAGCCTGAGTTAAGTGAATATATTCACTTAATTTGTATTTAACTTGTGTATCATGATAGAATCTAACTGACTGTTAATGTGGTTCGGAATTCATTCCTTTTCTCAGCCTGTGTGATGAGACACATTGTTGTAAACTGAAAAAACTGAAGACTTGACCAAGGCTACCAGACTCTTTAAATGGTGTTCCTAAATCCTTATTTTGCATGAAATCTTAAATTACAAAACTGTGTTCTTGGCTGAAGATTCTATTGAACTCTATTGTGGGATCATGCCAAAATATGAAAAGTGTTGTGATATGGAAACAATGGAAACATGCAGCTGCCAGGACTTGTTTCTAAAACTCTTATGCCGTTGTAAAAAGTGTGTTAGATCCCAAGGAGGTTATTATCAACATGTTATATTTCTACAGTATGTATAGTACAACAAACATGAAGAAAAAAAAAAAAAAAAACTGTGTTGGAACTTTATTTTTACATCCCTCAAAAATAAAAGATGATGTCAGTAAAAAAGCAACAAGAAGGTTACAACAAAACTGTGGGGAAATAGCAAATTAAAGAAGTGACTGATTAATGGGAACTCAACATTTTATCCTAAGGCGCATAATACAGGCGTGAGTTTGGAACTCCATATAGTGCATTCCACAATATTTTTTTATTTTCTCATGGTGAAATATATTTGACTAGCATTTTAGCACTTATCATATTGCTTTAAGTGGTTTGAGGGGACTCTTGTTAGGGGGTAGGTGATGGCTCTACCACCAGGTAATTATGTTAAAATATGTTTAGTGTTCAGTGTTTGTCTCTCAGGTCTTATGAGATCAATTATCATGAAGTGTTGACAATTCACCAAGACTTTGTATAGTAACAGAGTGAAGATAGTGAAGTAAAGGTTGGTGGATTTGGCTTGGCAAACAGAGATGCCAGAAATATTCCTGTGCTGTGAAGATGCTAGGATATCTGTTTATCAAGCAAGTTTTTTTCTATATATGCATCAAAGGGTTAATGATTGTGTTGACTCAAGTACTGTAAATCGATTGCTGATCACCTTGACTTTTTATACCACTAAGTCATTCAGGTGGCATTCTATAACATAGTCTTAGGTCTTAACCTGCAGAATTTCAGGATGGTATAGCAGAAAGAGACAGTTGGCAACATCTATGCATGCTTTTTCCTTGATCTGGGTGTCCCACTTTCATTTGTAAAAAAGCATTATCTTTCCCTGTCAACAGACAACTGCTGTCTCTCACCATTTTTTTTAAAGAACATTAGCAGATTTTCACAAGCAGGTTGTGGTTCTCAAGGCAAAGGACATGCTGAATACTTCATCAATAGGGCAACAATAGTTGGAGCAGGAAAGTATAGGAGCTTAGACTATGGATGATTTTCAGATAGAAAAATGGGAAATCAAGGTCATGTGCTTAATCAGCGTTATTGTACTCTGGGTGTAAAATGAGAATATTGTATTATAATTTCTTATGCAGAATACAGGCTCTTTATAATAATTTCAAAAGGAACAAATTCTATTTTTTGTGTGCATTCACTTATAGAGGTTCGAACCTCAGCTTGGTCAAAAGTAAAATGTAGTTGTTCAGTGGTCACTAAGCCTAACCCCCAGTGACCATCAGTCCATATCACATAACCACAGTCTTTACTGTGTTCACAAGGCAATCAGTGTTACCATGTAAAAGTAGGAACCATTGGTAATTACCTACATTCCAACAGAGTTATGTGGATATTGCATTCGTGTAGGTGCCAAAACTGTTATGCAATTTAGACAAGCATTTAAATGAGAGCTCTGTTTGAATGTTATTAAAATTTGGTCTCTTTGAAATGTTCCCCAAAAAAGGTTTCCATGCAGCTTCGGAAGTTGTCACTGTCTCTCCATAGTGACGTAATGCGCACATACATGCATACTCTACGCTTTATAGGAAGTGGACGTCTAATACACTGTAAGACTTTAAGGCATGGGTAAATCATCTTATCACACTAAAAGCTGTACAATTGCATGGAAACATGTCTGGAAGTTGTATATTATGTTTACGAGACTTCAGCAGTGCTAATCCCGTGTGTGACATAGCCTTGCACAACTTTCTACTATAACTGAAGGCCATGTCAAGCAATCCTTGATTGGTGAGCATCTTTGACCAAATAGGAAAAAAAAAGCATACAGTGCGAGGAGTTTAAAGGCCTCTTCATTCGTGTTTATTTTTAAACCTCTTTTTTTTTTTTACATGACACCATTTATTCAACGTTTCAGATTATTGCCATTTGACTCATAACAAAACTGCTGGCCCTGTTTCAACAGTCAGTGTCAGAAACTATTGGGTCTTGTGGCCGCAGCCTCATCAGCTATCCAACTGGGGTTACTGTGTATGTGCCCCATTCAAGCGTGGCTCAATGCCTTTCGGCTACACCCCAAGCAAGACAGAACCTGTTGGCTGACTGTGTCTGGCTCATGTTGGGAAGCCCTACGCTGGTGGGGACAAACCTCCCACCTGCGTGATGGCGTAGCGATGGGAGTGATACACAGCCATCAAGTGGTAATAACAGACACATCCAGCCTAGGCTGGGGTGTGGTCTGGGCAGGTAGAGGAGTCAGCGGGTCCTGGATGGGCCGCTGGACATCCCTGCACATAAATGCCAGGGATGCTGCAGGGCCAGCCCTGGGATATCCGGCTGCGCATGGATTTCCTCAGTCAGGCGCCAGGCACCCTCTGGCACCCAGAACCACACAGACTCCAGCTGTGGGTCTGGCCCTTGAACAGGACCATCTGTTCACCTTAGGGCTCTCAGACCCAGTAGTTAGTACACTGCAGAAGACTAGGGACTCCTCTGCAAGAGCATTATATGCAGTTTACAGCCTACCTCCTTAAAGCACTTTGTGATGGTGGTTCACTGTGAAAGACACAACATAAAAATAAAGATATTATTATATTACCGTAACCCTGGTTCCCTGAAAGAGAAGACGACCACCAAACATTGTGAGGTTGAATCACTCGCATTCATGGGTTCGATGCAAAAAAGGAAGTGAGGGGCTTATTGGTAGCTCTGAGATAAAATATACCCAAATGTATTGGTTGGTGGTCGTCTTCTCTTTATAAACTGAAATAATGGAAAAAAAATACCATAATTTTACATAGTTTAATACACTGTAGATCTAAAAATTACACAGAAACTGTGTAGGCTCTGCACTGTTCTGTCCTTTCTTCTTGTGGAACATTTTGGTATGCGGCTCGCAGGGTCAGGAAGTTTGGCCACCCCTGGTATATACTTTCTTACTTTTTGATCTTAAGGTTGATCTCAGCCATCCTCGATGTCTTAGAGGTATATCAAGTTTATAAAAAAAAAAAAAAAAAAGTGTTAAACTTGCTATGTTTCTGCACATCATTCTTATGATTCCTCATTTACTCTTTGTCTTAACTATCAGAGATAGAATGATATAGAGCCATTACTGTTATGTGCTTCTCCTTTCAAAGTTAACTGTCTGGAACATGATAATCAGTTAATGAAAACCTCTTTTTTTTTTTTTTTTTAAAGAAATCACAGAAGAAAATTTATAGACCAACCATGGACAGTTATGAATCTAAAGTGGAGTTGAAAAATTAGCCAGCCAGTTTGTCAATTACAAAGTAGGTAGGTGGATGAAGACTGGAGAAAAGAAAAGGGACTGGAAGCAGTGGTTTCTTAGTCTAATGGGTTGTATTCCTGGGAATCTAAGTAATGTAATAAAGTTTGTGACCTGATCAACACACTGCTGGTGTCAAAACGCGTTATTGTTGGATACTCTTTTTAACATGAATAAAAGCTTATTTTAATGGGATACCTCTTGCTTCACCTCTCATCTTTTTGCAATGTAAAAGAATCTACAAGAGTGTGCTACTATACCTGTTTCTGGTGTGGACAAACTAGAGCATTTTAGTTAGCTACATTAGAGACATTGGCTGGCTAATGACCTGACTGGATATATATCTATATATATATATATATATATATATATATATATATATATATATATATATATATATATATATATATATATAACAATATTGACGTTCATTTATTTTTCCAGTCAGTATTTGTCATTGTCAGTTCTCAGAACTATCATGAAAAAAAAGAAAATTTGAACCCAGGTCTCCAGGAGAGAATAATACCTGGGCATATAACTTTAGACAGGTAGGCAATGCAGACCTTGCATATGTATTATTTAAATTATTATCAAAAGCTGGCCATGGTGGTAATATAATACATAAAAAATATAGTTAAAAAAAAACAATTTGCAATATTTAGTAAATTCATCTCAGTTACATATGTCAGCAGGAGGATGATGGTAAATGTAGTTCTGAGAGGTTCGTGCGGATACATGGGAAGCCATCTTGAGGCAGGGAATGCAATTTAAAAGTTTAAAAAAGTGGTAAAAATGTAAAAATAATAATAATAATAATAATATAATAATAATAATAATAATAATAATAATAAATAATAATAATAAATAATAATAATAATAAATAATAATAATAATAAAAAAACAATGCATACACCTTACGTAAACAGCTGTAGCTACACATGGGAACATGTAACACAATAAAATAAGAAAAAAGGTCCTTTAAAACCTCATTACACTGTCTCTTATTCCAACTAGCATTGCAATTCCCACATGACCTTAAGATTCCGGGACAGTCCCAGCTCTGTTTGAAAATAAAAGATTTTGGTCTAATACAGTATTAAATCTGTGCGGAATGAATTCAAATCTAAAAAAAGTCATTTGAAATATAAAGGGTAAGCAAAGTTCTTGGGCTAAATCCTTAGTGGGAACCTGTGACTGTATTTAGTGTGAATGAAATATTCATTACATTACATTCAACAAGAGTTACAGAGTTCTTTGCTGAGCTCTCATAAAAAATACCCTCCACTGGCCTTCATCATTTATGTGTGAAAGGAATTTAATAAGGTAGACAGGAGTTGAAAGTTTTGATACATCTACAGCCATGAAGTGTGAAAATTAATTTGGCATGCATTAAGAGATCTGGAAAAACATACTGATAAATTAGATCTGCCACCCAGAACATAAAAGTAGTATTCATAATTACGGCAGCACAAACAACTGACATTTGTAACAGTAACAAGAAATCATGAAACTGTCATGCAACCAGTATAAACACATTGTTCATAGCAAGCATGGTCATTCGTTGCTACATTACTTAAGGACACAGTCTATAAAATGGCTGTAATCATAGCAGATGTTGATGCATGCTTTCCATTCCTTTTCATCTCATATGCATCACATCAGAATCATTTGCTACCGAGCAAACCTGTGTTGCTGCTATCAATTCCATTGTACAATTTAGTGATACAGATGGCCTTGGATATGTGTGACGTTTGTCCTTAGGCAGACCCTAAATCTGTCTGGATAAGAAGCTGAATATACGATATATTGTGTTACAGATAGTGATAACAAAATGTGCAAGAAAATAGCAGTGAGAGAAAAACTTGCAGTTTTAAGTTGGAAAAGCTTGATCTTTCGGATCTGATATCTTAAGTTTTGTGTGCAAGTCATTAAACTTAATGATTGGCATAATCAGGCTAAGACTAAAGTGTTGGTGTGAACATTTCAACCAAGGCTACAATTATAGCAAGTGAGTTACTACACACAGTAGCATATCAGACAAGAAGAGGCTACTTAGCATTCTGTCAATCAGGATAGTTATGTCATAAAAGAAAACTGTCGGAATACACATTGTTTATGATTTTTTAGATTCAGTGACAAACATAGAAGTTAAAATATTTATTTATTTCGATAGATTCTGGAGATGAACCAGTAGGTTTGAAAAATGACAGACTGCTTGGCAGGAATTAAGATAAATAATTTAAAGAACAGAAGTGGTATTCTTTTTCTTTGTAGCTGAAACATTATTATGTATAACTTGCATGTTTGTGTTATTGAAGGGGTTGGTTTTAAGTGAAAGTGTAAAAGTTCTGCTACTCCAAAAACTAGATGTTCCACCTTTCCTTATTAAGTTTGTTAAAACAGCACAATTGTTTCAGTTAAAAACCCCAATTTAATAGATGTGCAGTATGTACAGTGGCTCTCAAATGTATCCACCCCCATTGGACTTTTGCGCATTTTATTGTGTTGCAGCATGGAATCAAAATGGATTTAAATTAGGAGTTTTTGCCATTGATCAACACAAAAAAAGTCCATAATGTCAAAGTGAAAAATAAAA
Source organism: Polyodon spathula (assembly GCF_017654505.1). Taxonomy (NCBI): domain Eukaryota; kingdom Metazoa; phylum Chordata; class Actinopteri; order Acipenseriformes; family Polyodontidae; genus Polyodon; species Polyodon spathula. The sequence continues at coordinate 99,376,130 of NC_054534.1, forward strand.
TCTACAAATTCTTCTAAATTAATTACAAATATAAAACAGAAAGTAATTGATTGCATAAGTATTCACCCCCTTTGCTATGACACACCTACATAAGCTCTGGTGCAACCAATTGTCTTTAAAAGTCACATAATTAGTTGAATGGAGTCCACCTGTGTGTAGTTAAAGTGTATCACGTGATTTTAGGATAAATACACCTGTCTCTGGGAGGTCCAACAGTTGGGTAGTACATTTCCTTACAAAAACTTCATCATGAAGATGAAGGAACATTCAAAGCAAATCTGGAATAAGGCTCTTCAAAAGCATCAATCAGGGGTAGGATATAAGAACATTTCTAAGGCATTGAATATCCCCCGGAGCACAGTAAAGTCCATTATTAAGATATGGAGAGAATATGGCACAACTGTGAATCTGTCTAGAACAGGCCGTCCTCAAAAACTGAGTATCCGGGCGAGAAGAGCACTAGTCAGGGAGGCCACCAAGAGGCCTATGGCAACTCTAAAGGAGCTGGGAGACACAATGTATATGGCAACAATAGCCTGGGTGCTTCATGGAAGAGTGACAAAAAGAAAGCCATTGTTGAAAACAACAAAAAAACTATATCAGTAAGCAATAAGAGATAAGTTTTGTTGAACCACTGATAATCATGTTTCATTCCATATTAGATTTCAATGATACTAACTCACAACACAGACTGAAGACTGTAATTTGTGCTAAAGGTAGCCGATACAGATATAATGTACTGGTTTTCTATGTGTAATCCTGCTGTATATCAATCCATGTGAGCTTCAATAAAAACTTACCTGCCGACTTCATTCTGCTTTTTCTTGATGGTACATCACTTGTTTAATCATACAATTATGGCCATCCCTGTATAGTTTGTCCCGCTAGGATGTTTTTAAAGGCTTGAACTAACAATAAACAAATAAATAAACAAATAAATAAATAAATAAATAAATAAATACATTAAAAGGGGCTTGTCTGTGGTTTAACCACTGAAATCAGGTCTGCAAGCCAACTCCTTAATGATGCATGGCGGATAGTTTATCTTTGAGATATTAAGGTTTGCTTTCCTTTGCTTGGTGGGCAGAAACCGTATAATGAGAACCCAGTGAGAGACAGACATCAAGGGAATATAAACAATTACTGCATAGCAGATGCAGCAAATATGTTTCACAGATATCTATCAAGGATGTTATATTTTAATTTGGTAACACTTCACATTGTGTCTTTAATTGCTGTGCATGTATACAGTAGTTACTTAGTAAATTCATGTGTACTTACAATAATTACAATGTTATAATGCATAGTTACAATGTTCTCAAAGTGTTAATCGTTTCGCACAATTTATGTTAGCACAGACTTGTATCAGAAAAGGGTTAGGATTAGGGTTACATTCTGCACAAAGATTTACACTTGAAGTACATTGTAACTGTGCATAATAGCATTGTAACAGAAACGGTTCAGTGAGTTGTCACATTATACAGAGCTCCAACAAGGGCTTTCTCCAGCCCAGCTTCAACCTTATGGGACAACAATTTGTACACCAAGCTTCTTGACTAGTTCTGATGGCAGCTGATGTCTCATATTTGTAACACGTAATAATGATCTTGACTCAAAGGTAAGTTACATTTCCTTTATTTGTGGTATAGGGCCCTATTCATAAAACTTTAAGGAATGTTCCCTTTCAATTCAAACCACCTACCAATACTTTGGGGATATGCCTGCCACGGGACAGATATTTACTGAGCATTTTATGTCAGAGCTGCCGATAGGCCCCTCTGGAGAGTGATGGCCTCAGTCCCGCCTCCCAAGGGAACAAAGAGTCGCTCCACGGAGCTCACTTCCTCTATTGCTTCTTACATCAGGTAAGTGAGTTAGGTATAAAAACCTATCCAGTTGCTGTGCTGGAGTGTGTGAAAAGCTCTCACGAGTTTTTCTGGAGTTCCCTGGTGCCCTTGGTGCAAGCAGCTACGGTGGTTGTTGCCCTCGATGGTCGCTGCCCTCGGTGCCTCTTTGCTTCAGTGCTTAGACGAACCATGCCTCTGTGCTTCGATGTCCCAGCAAGTCCCTGGTGCCCTTGGTGCACGTTCCCTAGGTCCTCGCTGCCCTCAGTGCCTTAGAGCATCAGTGCTTCAGTGCCTGCGGTGCTTTGGTACCCTCAGTGCCTTGGTGCTTCAGCCCAGCATCTCCCTGGTGCCGTTGGTACACACGCCGTTGGTGGGTGTTGCTTTCAGTTCCTCTGTGCTTCGGCACCCTCGGTGCTTCACAGAAGGCATGATGACTTTGTGGGCGCCATGTCCCCTGCTAGCATGGCTGAGCCGTCGACGGCACTGGGAACTCCTCCGCAAGTGCAAGTGAGCCATTCATCTTGTAGGCCCTACCTCCCACTCGGCGAGGTTCTGCTTGAGATACTTCCTGGTACCCAAGAAGTATGGCGGCTTTCAATCCATCCTAAACCTGACATTCCTTAATGAGTTTTTGAAGGAAAGGAGGTTCCAAATGCTGACTCACCATCACATTCTCCAGTCTGTCCAGCTTGGTGACTGGTTCACCACTGTGAATTTATAGGACGCGTACTTTCATGTTCTCATTCATCCCTCACACAGGAAGTACCTCCGCTTCACCTTTCAGGGGAGCGTTTACATGTTTACCATGCTGCCATTCGGCCTCTCCTTTGCTCCTCGGATCTTTTCAAAGTACGTGGATGCTATTCTGGCCCCCTTGCGGTTGCAGGGGATCAGAGTATTGAACTACCTTGTCCACATGGTGATTGTGATAGATCTGGCAAGGCTGGGCCTCATCATCAATGATGAAAAGAGTCAGCTTACACTGGTGCAGTGCACAATGCACTTGGGGTTTCGGCTAGACTCAAGTGCAGTTATTCAAGGTTACCTCTCCCTGTTTCAACAGGGATCAGAGGTTACCTTGATGTTGTGTCAGAAATTATTGGGTCTGATAACCACAGCCATGTCAGCTATTGAGCTGGGCTTAGTTCACATGCGCCTGCTGCAAGTGTGGCTCAATGCATTCCACTTTCATCCAAAGCGTGACAGACACTGTCGGCTGACAGTGTCTTGCTCGTTTTAGACACCCCTGTGCTTCTGAAGGTGGACCTCTCACCTGCGTGAAGGCATGCGGATGGGAGTAGTGGTAAACCGTCAGGTGATGACGATGGACGCCTCCAACTTGGGTTGGGGGGCAGTCTAGGAAGGCAGAGGAGAAGACGACTGACTGCCCCCTGTGGTACTCCCTCCACCTCTTAGACGGTTCACTTGGCATGAATGCCCTAGCCCACGTGTGGCCTAGGACACTACTTTTCACTTTCTTGCCAACACCGCTTCTCCCGGCCTTCCTAGAGAACTCGACACTGTGCCAGCTCATACAAGGCCAGCCCTAGGAGATCCCACTTCACATTTATCTCCTCTGTCTGGCGAAAGGCACTCTCTGGCATCTGGAACCAGGCAGATTCCAATTATGGGTCTGGTCCCTGAACGGCACCACTGATCAGGCCTAGGGCTATCTGACATGGTCGTAGGTATGTTGTAGAATGCTAGGGCAGGCTAGGTCGTTATATGCCTACAACTGGAGATATTTCCAGAACTCATGTCTGACTAAGGGTCACAACCCAGCCTCTTGACCTATGCCAGTTATTTTGCAGTTTCTGCAAAAACTACTCAGTGCCAGTAGGTCACCTTTTACATTGAAGGTGTATTTGGCAGCCATTTCTGCGTGCCATGCCCCCATTGATTCTGTATCTCTGTGTGCACATTTCTTGACAACCCATTTTCTCAAGGGTGCATGGCGATTATGCCCTCCAAGGAGGGTCGTTCTCCTTGAATGGAGCTTTGATATGGTATTGGAGGCTCTCAGAAGGCCCTGTTGGAGTCCATACACTTCACAGAGTTGAAGTATTTGTCTATGAAGACAGCCTTACTCTTGACAATCACCTCTGCAAAGTGGGTCTGAGAGCTACAGGCGCTGTCAGTGCACAGCTCCTATATGCATATTTGGGACGATGGCAACAGTGTGTCACTTTGTACAAACCCTGCTTTCTTTTCTAAGGTGATCGCAGACTTCCACATGAGCCAGTCGGTGGAACTGGAGTATTTCCATCCACCTCCGTTTTCTTCAGAGGAGGGTAGGAGATTGAACTTCCTCTGCGTGGTGTGGGCATTGAGGTGTTACGTGGATAGGACAAGAGCTGTACGCCATACTGACCAGCTCTTTGTCTGTCATGGTATATAGACCCTAGGACAGCCTCTCAAAGCAGCAACTATCTCACTGGATTGTGGACACAGTCTCGACTGTGTATGACAATGTCGGCTTGCCCCCACCTGGGTGGGTAGCCACTCATGCTACCAGAATGTTGGCTACATCTTGAGCCCTCTTCCGAAGGGCCTCATTGTCCAATAATTATACTGTGGCTAACTGGGCTATGTTGCATACTTTGTCCAGGTTACAGCTCCTTAATGTGATAGATCTTTCCATGCCTTAATTAGGCACGAGGGTCCTTGAGGTTGCAATCTTGCACCGCTAACCTTGGGTTATGGGGTTCTGATGCATCCCTCATCTGCTGCCGTTCCTTCTCCCTCGCAACAGCTCTGGTATACTTTCCCATAAGTAATGTTTTGGTGGGCGTCTTCAATACCTACCTAAGGCAGGCAATCCCAAATGTATGTTGATAGTCATCTTCTCTTTCAGGAACAAGGGTTACAGTAGGTAACCTACCATAGTTCATTAAGTATATGGACAACTACAAAGCGGTGTGTAATTCAATATGTTAATGTAACATTATTCAGCAGGTTTAATTTGACTTGGCAACTGTAACTTTTTGGCAAGGTTAATCTTTATACAACATGTCTAGCTTCATTGCTCTAAAATGATTGAAACAAAATACAGCAAATATCGTTTTGCTTATTGCTCCAATAATTATATGCAATTTTAAAATGAAAGTAAGAAACATTATATATATATATATATATATATATATATATATATATATATATATATATATATATATATATATATATATAATATATAGATTGCACCACCCCCCTCTCCCGATTTTGTATTTTCAAAAGTTGACAGGTATGCGATTGTAAAATACATCACTCTCTGGTAACTGCTATACAGTATGTAAATGTGGTCCACTGAGGTTGTTAACCTTAGGACTTTATGATTTTTTTTTGTTTTTGTTTTTTTAACCCTTTGAGTAGTACGAACATACCGGTACGTTCTGCAACTTTAAACGTAAATTGATGAGCCTATAAAACTCCTAAACACATGATATTGTAACACATTGTTTCTGTAACCCCTTTTATTGATCCAGGCACTCGTGACCCTTTATGACAATGCTCTTCATGAGTTCAGAGATTTCTTAGTCTTGGCACTTACATACCACCAGAGTAATTTGGGAACATCCGTTTACTTAGGGCATGAGCAAAGGGAAAGGAGGTCACCTCTTGTTTTTTTTTCCTCCTGATCTGTAAGTGGGTTGCAGTGGTGAGATTTTAGTTAATGTTTTTAATTGAGTAGAAAAAGCAGGGGTAACATAAATGTAAGAGCAGATGTAAATATCACAGGATTTTCAGGTTTCAGGACTCACAGTTTTTTTTTTACAGTATACTCTATGAGCAGACTCTGTTTGCCGTCCTATTTTTATTCATTTATTTTTTATAAATCCAATGAGCCATTGAAACTTGACAAGTTGGAAAAGGATAATTTAGAAAACTGGATTTAAACCATTCCTTGACAATACCACCTTATCCGTGTGTTTTTCATCTTAAAAATGTTCAAATCTGCTGAGTTATACTGTATATAAGAATTAGTTGAATGATGTTATTGAGGTTTCAGTTCACTTATTCTGGGATTAATGATCAAGAAGCTTAAGCTAAGAAAAATGCAAATTGTGAATTAGAACAGTGGTTTTATGTGGAAATGCAATAGCACAATATACGCTGGTTTCTAACTATTGAAGCTTATGTATAATCCTATTCATATGATACAACACCTCCAGCACACTTTCTCATAATGCTTGAGCTGCATTGAGTGCGACCTTCCTTCAAAGGCACTGAAGAACCAAATTAAAGATTATCCCACTATTTGCGATGATCAGCCTCACCCACCACACTGTTGTCACACACATTTTGAATAATAATTTCAATACCGTAGGAAAATACTGTATATAGTACATTTTTATACTATATAAAGTTAAGATATACACACCTCAGATTGTCGCTGATAAAACCACTTCCCAGCATGTCCACAGCAAGCTGAACTCTGTGCAGTTCAATCAATAAAGCCTTATCTTGCAGTCAAGATATATTGGAAAGTGTTTTAAAACAGAATACGTATCTTATAATAATTATAGTAGTTATAGCCTTTCTTTGAAAATGAATTGATTTGGAGGTAAGAATTATATTTCTTTTAACGGACACATTTTGTTTTTATAAAGTTGATATTACAGTGGAGCTTTTCTGATGGTCGCAGTGCCGTGTAACAAGTAGTTGTGGTAGCTTATTGGCACAACTGAAGAACAGCACAGCTCTCTTCTGCTTTACGGAAATCTTTATAGAAAAATTTCACAAATATTTTCATTTAACTTTTATAGAAAATTAAAAAAGCAGAGATGGCAGTAGAAAACTCCACTTACATCCCTTGTACACCTGGATGGCCATGATAAGGGAAGTTAAATTTGAACTTTTCTGTAATGCAATTCTAGAATATTATAAAGTAATTGTAAATTACCTTTTTATTTAAGGTTACAGCTCTCTTGATACAATACTTTGAAATATTAGCATAGCATCTCCTGAATTACTATAAAATGACACCCACTATCACAGCACTTAGAGGGCTTAAACCCATATGTGGCAAAAGCCCTGCCGGTGCATGTGTGTGTGTGTTGGTGTGGAGAATATTAGATTGCCAGGAAGGATTTTCAATTTCTCCGTTACAATAGGTGTGAATATGGCTGGAACCGTGATTTGAATAAATGATTACATTATTAATTAGCCACGGGTTTATAAATAGCTTGATCATGGGTGTGAGAATTAGTAAGGATTATAGTTAATGTTGGTGAAAGGTGGAGGTGCGTGTCTTGTGTGCTGATTATATATATATATATATATATATATATATATATATATATATATATATATATATATATATATATATATATATATATATGTTTGAACTGTTTATTTTGGCCACCGTGTTTTGTTTTGTTCCCGTGTTTGTTTATTGTCCAGTGTCACACCATGTCAATGTTACTTTCAAATGCCTGTGCTAACAGTACCATTATACAAAAATAGGTGATTGCAAGGAGAACAATATTTCACATTTCTCTGGATTCACTGGGTGAGGTACCTCAGTCAGGATGCCTAATGTCATGGAGGGCCTTGAGCCGAAACATATTTTAAACTCCTGCTTTAGAGAACTGCAAGGTACAACACAGTGTAGTAGAGTCATTTCAGCAACTACAACATACAAGACTAGAATATCACAAAAAGTATCTTTTATTAATAACTGTGCTAATGCAACACATACATTGCAAGACATTCTATGCTTCATTGGCTATATGTGGTGGAACAGTAAAAATGCTAAGGTCTTCGTCTCTGAAACATTCTTTGATGAGTCATCAATCAAACCCACTAATTTAATCCTCTGATGCCATTTTATAGCATATTCATGTGACATGTAAATTCATGTGACATGCAAGGTCTGACTTACACTGTTGACGTGCTTTCTGATTTCCACGCCATGCATAGTTCTGTTGCTTTTTGTAAATGTAAACTCAGTGAGTTATTTTTTCACATAAATCATAATCTGTTACCACTTTTTTAAACATATTTTAAAAATGGAACCATTAGAGTTGCAAGTTACTGACAAATGTAATTAGATTACAGTAACATGTTGCATGTAATGTGTTACTCCACAACACTGCAACACCACCCAGCAGTATGAATTTATTTTAGAGCAAGAACCTGTTTCCTCCTTTAACAATTACATTAAACTGAATGTATCTAACAAAAAGTGTAACATTTTAAACTGGTCGAGCATCGATGGGCCATTGCAACATTTCTTACAACTTGCACTGATTGCTCAATTAAGGCTCTCAAACTTAACATAACTTATGGTAACTGTTTGAAAGCAGGGAATAGTATAGATACTTGTATGTAACCAGAGCAGAAACTGGATGACATGTTGCTTGCAATGAGATAAGAAATGTACTTTTGTAAATAAGACCATCCCTTCAAAGTGTTCCATGACTTCTTTTTGTTTATTTCATTCTCTTCCATGGTGAATGGAAATAGAACTGTAGAAACCTGTCATGTTACAATGTATTTCAATACCGTGCAATGACTATGTCTCCACAAATCAATACCTATTGTTAATGCATTATTTTTAAAATCTTTTAACATCACACCATTATGGTGCTCAGCTAGGAAATGGTTGATTTCTGGGGCAGTGTTGTGAATGCAGCTGTGCTTAAGTGTTAGACAAGGTGCAAACCATTGTAGAAGCAAGTAATTAAGAGCCTTCAGCGGTGTCAGCTGTGATGCTAATGGCGGGCCTCCTGTTCCTGCAGCGTGCCTGTGCTGCATTGCGAGTTTCACATTTGTTTGCCCCCTCAGGTCCTGCCACCTTTTCATCACCTGGTTGACTGTCCTCCTGGTAACACCGACAGCATTGGCTTTGTCCATTACAGAATACTGTGACACAGTAATATCATGGAACAAGTTGTTAATGGCAGGAAAGAGACCCAGAGACAGAAAGCTGCAATGTTTATTAAACACAAAAACAAACAGGAACAAACAAAACATGGCACGAGGACCAAAATAAAAGGTTCAAACAAAAGAACAACACACTTGTAGGCTGGGTATTAGCCTTCAATAACATGTTGCAGAACAATACAAAAATCACAACACTAACACTCGCCCCCAAACTGCTCCAAAAAATACATTTTGCTTGTTTTTATGCATGTGGCCACCCACCAGTTAGCCCTCAATTACCTAATTAGGGAATGGCCACGCCAGTGATTGCTGGCAGGGATAGATTTAACACCATCCCTGCTAACCTTACATTCCCACACACACACACACACTATTTACAGCAGCAGGGCTTCTGCCCTTCCACATGGACCATATGGCCTATTTGGTAGCATAACTGATGTTGCCTGAGGCTTTTCTAAATAACTCAATTTCATGCTGAGTGACCTCAGCCATAAGGACCCTCAGCTCCTCCTCAGAAAACGTTAGTTTTCTTTTCAGTGCGCCAAGAGGATTTTGCTTCCCTTCCTCTGACATATGTTTTTGTTTGGTTTGATTTCCATGCTCCACAAATCTCATACAGCGCTTACTGCTCTCTGTACTCCTAACTCCCCTCACCTCTGGGCTGTAAGTGCAGCCGCTAAATAGTCCGATGCACAGGCGGCGATCATTGCGACCCTCATTATTGTGTGTGTTGAGTAATATGCATTGCTCTTAAGCTTTCGGCCACAGTGCAAAATAATTGCCTGGACACTAGGCAAGTTGGATTTTGCAGTTGATTTTACATCAGTGCTGACATTTGGTTGTTTCTCCATTGCAATTTAACAGTTAAAATGAAGTCTCTAAGTCTCTGCTACATATATATACTTTCCTTTTGTTATTCATAAATTGTGCATCCATCTGGCAAATGTTTCATTTGACTAAAGAGAAGCAATACATTAATACAGCAATGATGTAAGGAAGAAGTTCAAAACCAATTAAAATGCTATAGGCAGGATTTATACATTCGAAAAAGTCTTTGTCGTGCTACTGCTAAGCAAGTATGTGTCTATATAAAATTGATTAGACTAAAAAAAGTCTGAACAAATGATAAGTAACTTTTTTGATCTGTTTATCTGTTGTATTAGATTAAGGGATTACTGGGGTTGATAAAAAAAAATAAAAAACAAGATGGCTTTTTTAATGGAGCAAGGTGATTCTAAATTATCTCACGGGATATGTGACTGGCCTCTTAATTCTTCAGAGGAGTTTTAGGAGATCTCCAGAAAGGA